>NC_138871.1:85284575-87684575 GCF_965194805.1 Balaenoptera borealis
CTGGGCCTTCAAGGCCATGGGCAGATGATGTTTACAGCACGGGCTACAGGGCTTCCCCTGTGGGGCTGGAAAAACCCCTCTGCTGATTCAGGGTCGAATTTTTTCCCGCTCTCTTGTCAAAGTATTGTTTTATTTTTTTTTTTATTTTTTTTTTTTTATTTTTTTATTTTATTTTATTTATTTATTTATGACTGTGTTGAGTCTTCGTTTCTGTGCGAGGGCTTTCTCTAGTTGCGGCAAGTGGGGACCACTCCTCATCGCGGTGCGCGGGCCTCTCACCATCGCGGCCTCTCTTGTTGCGGAGCACAGGCTCCAGACGCGCAGGCTCAGTAATTGTGGCTCACGGGCCCAGTTGCTCCGTGGCATGTGGGATCTTCCCAGACCAGGGCTCGAACCCGTGTCCCCTGCATTGGCAGGCAGATCTCAACCACTGCGCCACCAGGGAAGCCCAAAGTATTGTTTTAACTCATGCCAAGTATTCCAGTGCCCTGGTTCAGGCTCTTGCCTTGTTCTCAGACCGTGGCAGATGGTGTCCCCTGTTCCTGCTCATCTCGGCCATCGTGCCCTCTGCCTCTCATCCGTGACCTCCCTCCATGGTGGGCTGCCTTCCACAGGGCTGTGGCTTCTGAGACCCTTTAAAATCCAGAGCTTTGTCAACTAAGGTTAGATTCAAATCTGAACTGGTTGGGGTATTGGGTTTGGCCGTGTAAGTGTAACAGGCACTCAAAGTAACGGTGATTTAAGCAACACAGGAGGCTCTCGATGGCAGCCTGCTTTTATTATTGCTGTTGTTGTTTATTAAAGGCTTCCAGGCAGGAAAGACAGGAGCGGAGCCGTGCATGAGGCAGGTTCAGACGACACTCACTGTTCCTGCAGACGCTCCCCACAGGCCTCTGGGAATATCATTAAGCACTTTCAAAAATAAATCCCCCTCCTCTTTCTGAAATGACCAAGATGACTTGCCAGGAAGGGCCCAGGCAGCAAGATGCAGAAAGCAGAACTGGAAATAGCAGGCGCAGAGGCACGCGCTCTGGGCGGCCAGGCTCCTGGCCGTGTCCCCATGTCCCCATGTCCCTGTGGCTCTGTGGTCCTGAGCAGCGTCCTGGCCTCCCCAGTGCCACCTCCCACTTCGGGCTGGGTAGGAGGGTCACGCGTTTCTGGGGAACCAGTTCTCTTTCCAAAACTGCTGACTAATAAGGAGCATTTAAAATAAGAAGCCTGCTTCTTAAAACAAAGCTACAGCTGAATTTATTGAGCCCCTGCACCCGTCCCTGGACTTCCCCTGGGGAATCAGAGTGAGCAAAACAGAGCCCCTGCCCTTGAGAGGCCCCCAGGCAAGACGAGTGTCAATAACAAATACCGGACATCAGTGCCTGTGATGGGTCTAAGAGGAAGGGACACGTGGGGAGGAGAATCCAGAGCTGGGCAGTCAGAGGGCTAGCAGGCAGTAGACAAAGGGAATAGGATGCGAGGATGCGGGGCGTACCCCAGAGGTGCAGTCCTGCTGGGGGCTACAGGGCAAGGCGGCAACGGGGGGCGGGATGTGGGTCTGACAGGGCTGATGGGACCAGAGGTCCAGGGCCCGAGGTCAGCAAGGACTTAGGCACCAGGGAACCACTTGAATGTAAAGCAGGGTCAGATTTGCATTTCAGGACTATGGCACCAAGGGGCAGTGTGGGCTGGACCTAGGGGGCTGGGCAGGAGATGCTCACTCATCTTGCCCTCTCCATAGACCTGGAGCCCCCCCAAAGGTAGGACAAGGCCTTTCCTGTTTCCTCGATACCAGGTCATACCCAGTCACGGAGCAGGTGATGGATAAATATTTACTGAATAGACACATGAGTGACATGAGTGAATGCATCAAGTACACATTTAGACCAATATTTTCTAAAATAAATTCCCAAACCAGAAGATTAATTTCTCAAGGAGGGACAAACATGCTAGTTATTTACTTACTGCTAGTCTGGGCCGGGTCCTCACATACGGGATCTTGTCCAGTTTCACACAACAACCCTCCCATCCCCACTTGACAAATGCAAAAACCGAGGCTCAGGGAGTTTACTATTTTGTCAGAGACCTTAAATGTCATGGCGGAGACAAAATTTGAAACCAGGTATTTTTGTATCAGGTCCACTGTTCTTTCTAGCACAGAGCGCACACCTGCATGTAAACACGTGTATTCTGCATCTCCATTGTGTGGGCGGGAACGTGTGTGTTCACCAGCCATCCTCTGAGAGTTTCCGCTGAACCGTTGTGTAAATGGAGGTGGTTCAGCCCTGAGGGATTCACGGGACGCCCCTGCCTGAGGTGTCGTCAGAGATAAAGCCAAACGCGCATCCAGAGGACCTGGGCCGGCTTGGTTTGCTAGGAGCAGGGGCTGCTCGGCTGAGGGGAGCATCGATGTCCCAGCGGTTGTCTGCAACTGCTTTTCAGCTGGAATGTTTTTAAGTAAAGTGATTTGCCCTCTAAACATGCGTGTTTCCAACTAATCTCCTTTCCAAGCAGAACGCGTCATCACTGGGGCATGACAAATCACAGCAAAGTCCAAATGGAAGGGGTCGCTCGGGCCCCTCTGGGCCACTCTGCAGGGCTGTCACGGCAGGAAGGTGGAGGCACTGCGGTGACACGGTGGTGGCCGGAGTGGCCTCTGTGACGGGAACAAGCTTTTGTCTCTTAGGGACACAAAGCTCCTGCGAGCTTGAGGACAGACTTGTAGCCTTGCACGCCATCTGCCCCGGGTTCTCAGAGACTTTCCAGAGAGCACCCTGTGGTGACATTGTCAGGGCCCCAAGTGGGGAAACTGAGGTAAGCATCACCCGGCACCTGGCCCAGAGCGGGCTCTGGCTCCTGAGAATCCTCCCCACGGCCCTGACGTGGCTTTGGCCCCTCATGCTACACAGCGGGGAGCTGAGACGCAGCAGGACCTGGTCACTCGCCCAAGGTCGTGCAAGAAGAAAGTGGCAGAGCCAGGACTCCAACAGGCTTAGCTGGGCCCCAGGCCCTGGCTTCTGGGAGTCGAGTTAGAGGGCTAGGTCCATGCAATCCTGTGCCGAGTTCACCTGCAATATACTCACACTCCGTGGAGGGCCACAGTCTTTTATCTCTTTTGCTCTCTGCTGTGTCTCAATTTTCTAGAAACATTCCTGGCACATAGTAGGTGCTCAATAAGTATTTATTGAATAAATAACGGGTGGTTATCATTTTTCTTGTTCTTGTCGTTTGGTGAAGAGTGTGGGAAGAGAGCTGATGAGGAAGGCGCTTGGTCCTTCAGAATTCCCAGAAGCGTGGAAAGAGGTGGACGCTGGGGGAGAAGGGGAGGCGGGGAGCATGGGCCTGGGCTTCCTGTTATCACATCACCCAAGCTGAAGTCACAGGCAGCAAGTCCCATCACGGTCCTCCTGCCGAAACCCCTTCGATGACTTCCTGTGGGCTCAGTGACGGCCCTTACTTAGCACGGCACTCGAGGCCTCTGCAAACTCAGCTTTACCGCCTCTCCTAGTCACACGTGAGCAGGAGCCACACGAGGTTACTCTCCTGTCTTCCAAACACAGTCACGCTTTTCTGGCTTTGCTCACTCTGTTCTCTGCTTTGCTTTGCGTCTGTCTGGTGAACTCCTACTCATCACTCAAGGCCCAGCTCAAATGTCCCCTTCTCTGCCACCTTTTCTGTCCTATCATCTATTGGTGCCTCCGTGCCCCTCTGTTCCAGCCCCCATCCTACTATGTAGTAGCTATTTGCTTCTTCTGTCTCCCCTTCACAGCCTCATTCATCCTCGCGGTCACAGAGTATGGGTTCAGTGAGCGCTATTGAATAACTGGGCGAATAATGTCATGATGGGAATGCCTGCATGGCTGGGAGGGGGCGAGAAGGAGAGTAAGAAGGGGCCCCTTCCCAGTGGGAAATGCTATGATACGTGTTGCTCAGATATTTGAAAATTTTGTGCACATCCTTTCCACTCCAGCTGCCATCTGCCAGAGCCAACTCTTCAAGGTTTGAGTTATCGGATGGACCAGGCAAACCCAGGAGCAGAAATAGATGTTAAAGTGATTTACAGGCTGCAGAGACAGAGTCTGGGGGGAAAAGTTAAAGGATCCAGGATTCATCAGCCCAGGAAGGGGGAGCAGAGGGGGTTCATCCTGGAGATAAGAGCCTCCTTCACAGACGAGCTCGGCCCCGGGGGATGCAGCATTGAGGCTCCCCGGCAGACCAGCCTCCTCCCAGGGGCTGTGCCTTCTTCTGCGGTACCTCTTCTCCCCCTTCCCTCCTCCGCCCTCTGGGCCCTGCTAGCCTCTGAACGGGGCTGTGGAGGAAAGCATGAGGACAGAGTTTACATCCTGGCCACCATTTACCAACAGGAGAAGCCACTTCATGTGCTGGTGCAGACACATGCTCAGTAACGGTCAGTTTCTCCCCATCTCCTCCCTCCTCACCACCCCACCCCCAGCCCGCCTCTCCCTGCAGCTGAAGAGGAACAAGGGCAGCCTGCCTCCCCGCAGGCCAGGCCCCAGAGGCCACCGTTTCAGAGAAGAGGCGGTGAGGGCCAGGGCAGAGCACACCGCAGCACCCTCCTGGGCCCCTAAGCACCCAACACGTATCCACCTTCTCTCCGTGCACACACATGCACACACGTGTGCACACACGTACACGCATGTGCACACATTGCACACACACATGCACAGGTACACACATGCACACACACGCGTGCACACATGCACACACGCACACACGTACACACACGTGCCTGCTGCTCCTCAACACACCGAGCCCCCCACCATGACTTTCCTGTCTCCCATCTAGACCAGGAGCTCCCTGAGGGCGGGGACCATGTCTCATTTTCTGTTTTCCCCATGCCTGGCATCCGACAGGCACCAGTACATGTTTGATGAATAAATTAACGAGCGCGAGGGACGAGCATCTTGCTCCGTGGTGGTCGCGGTATTTGATGTGTTCTGTGGGATGAAAGGTACATTAAAAACTTTTAGAAGAGAGCTGGAGAGTGGAGGAGGCAAGTGGAGGTCTCTAAATCCCATGGCCTTAGGGGTGGCATCACAGAAAGAGGCCCTGGGTTTCTGGGGATGGAAATAAGGGTTTTTCTCCCCGCATTATTCCCCTCCCCACATCGTCCCCCTCCCTGCATTATCCCCCTCCCCGCATTGTCCCCCTCCCCGCATTGTCCCCCTCCCCCCTCCCCGCATTGTCCCCCTCCCCGCATTGTCCCCCTCCCCCCTCCCCGCATTGTCCCCCTCCTCCTCCCCGCATTGTCCCCCCCCCTCCCCCCTCCCCCTCCCCCCTCCGCAGCAGAAGAGGCAGCAGCCTAGGTCCGAAGCTTTGGAGGCCTTTGCTACAGGCCCCAAAGTCCTCTCCTCCCTGTCCTTTGTTTCCTAGTCTGCTGGAGGAGGGTGGAGAAAAGGGGGCCCCAGGGGCCAGGGAGGGGTGGGAGCCAGCGGGGGTCATAGGGCTGTAGGGTCCTGAACCTGGTTGAAGACCCTCGCCCTCAGAAGGGGGCACACTGGGAGGCTGGGCTCAGGGCCCAGGACGCCAGGCTGCAGGCTCAGAGGCAGTGGGGCCTCGGGCTGTGCTGTGCAGCTGGGCCAGTGGACATCTCAGCAGTGGGGACTCTGCACATTGCAGGGTAGGGGTGAGGGCCCAGGAGTAACTGACAGCGCATTTCTCCCAGCGCGGCAGGTGGGTTGAATTTGGCTTAGGAATACACCCGCTCATAATCAAGCCTCACACAGGTCACCCACGATCCCCTCTCCTGAACAGACGGGAGGCTGGGTGTGGAGCAGGACCCTCCCCGGATGACAGCTAGAGAAGCAGGGTCTGTGCCTCTCCTTCTCACTTTGCAGGCACATCCTCCCTGGCCGCAGGGCAGGCCCACATTCCCAACCTGCTTCTGTCCAAACTTGAGACTTTCTCCTAGAAATGTCACCAAACTCCCCCTAGAATCACCCTCCCTGTCCTGCTCCAGGAGCCCAGGGCATCCCTGGAGGAGGTTTCCTGCCCACTCTTCTCCGATCCTCACCTGCTCCTGGAGCCCAGAGGTGGCAGGTGGTGGTTGGCACTCAGAGGAGCCCTCCCACTTGCCCGAGGCCACGCGGGCTCTCAGCAGCGGGCCAGGACTCGACCCAGGTCTCCAGACTCCGAGGTCTGGCCCATCCCGCTGCCCTGGCCTCGACTGCTGGGCAGCTCAGGTTGCCCCAGAGAGACCGGTGAGCTGAGACATGGGATGGGGAGACTGGGGGACACTTGGCTTCCCAGCTCTGGGCGTCAACTGCTAGTCACACTTCCCACTGGTCTTTCCACTCCGGGCAGGCCGTCTGTGTCTGTGTCCCTGGGGGGAGAGGGTGTCCGTCAAAACAGGGGACGGTAAGGGGGGCTCAGGGACCCTAACACATGGGTGTTGACAGTCAACCACCCAAATCCTCCCTGGAACTAGCTGCTCAGAACTCAGTGCCAAGAGCCATGGGTGGGTGGCACTCAGGAACGAGAGGTAGTGGCCTCACCCCAGGCAGCTCCCTCACCCCAGTGAGCAAACCCATGGTATAAGAGCTTGTGTACATGTGACTCTGGCAGAAAGAGGCCAACCAAAGCCTCTGAGCTGGGTGTGGTGGGTGTTGGCGGCCCAGTGGTGGTGAGTGGTGGTGACAGGATGCCTCGTTTCCCTGGCAACCTAGTGGAGGCTGTTCCACAAATACCAGCCAGTGGCTGCCGCCGCTGGGCGGCCAGGAGGACTGAGATCCGAGATCCGAGTCTGCCCGGCTGCCACCAGGTGCAGGGGGGCCCTGGCCCCCTCCTCAGTGGCCGTCCTCTGTGGTTGGTCCTGCGTGTATTTATTTTGTCATTCAGCAAATCCCTTACATCTCTGCATACACATCTGCGCATCTTGGTACAGTCTCTGCCGGGAGTGTCCTTTCTCCTTTGACTGGTGAACTCCTCCTCCAACCTCAATGTCCACTTCAAATAGCCCCTCGTATGGTCACATGACCACCCCGAGGTAAGCTCAGGACAGTCAGTGGAAAAGATAAGCTTTATTCAAAAGGCCTCAAGGAAGGTCTAGGCGAGCAGATCAGGACTGAGGGAACAGGTCAGGTCAAGGACAGGACTTCGGGGTGAATAAACAGTTAAGACTCTCCGTCAACTGTCTTTAGACGCATCGCAGAAGGAACACTGTCTTTCCCTGACTGGGTGGCCTGGGACAAGCCCCTTTCCCTCTCCAAGCCCCAGAATCCCCTTTCCTAAAATGGGGACATTGGAGAAGGTAATTCTTAAAGGCCTTCCCAGCCCTGACAACTTCATGACTCTGTGATTCTGGGGCGCCCTTTCCTCTCTCGCTGAGGGTTACCCATCTTCCTGGGGAGCTTACATCCTACCTGCCCGTCTCCCAGGCTGGCCTCTGTCCCGCTGGCCTCAGCCTGAGGCGGGGCTGTCTTTACTAGGTTTTCTAGCGTGGGCTCCACCGGCCGCTCTCCCCGGAGAGTCCCACAAGTCTCCCCAGTCTACCTGGGGTCTCTGCCACTTCCACCCTCACTCTTGCCAGGATTTTCTCAAGGATCTACAACAGCTACTCACTTTCTTTTTTTCTCAGATTCTCTCCAAACTCTTTTCCCGGCCTCAAAAGGATTTTACTACTTCCGTGGTGGGAAAACCACTGTGTGGTTAATGGCGTGAACTCCACGCTCTGAGGCCTCTGGACTTTGCTCATCTTATTGAAACCAGGCTTCCGGGAAAAGGCAGCAGAAAGAACATCTAGGCCTACTGTCTCCCGAAACCTCACTAGGGCTATGGTAAAGAGATCCACGTATGCACACGCATGTACACACACACACGCACGTGTGCGCACGCCAGGAGAGCAGACCACGGCAACGTTTGAGAAGCTGGGAAGCGGGTGGAAGAATGGAACTGACTTAGCGGATCCCAGAAAGTGAAATCTCAAACCCACAGGGAAGAAAACTAAGAACTAGAGTTGTGCGTCTCAGAATTCTCAAGGAGCTAGAAGTATCAGGAAACTTTAGAACTCGGAGTAAAGGAGTGGCTGAAATGAGGATTAATCTAAAGTAGCCAAAGGAGGTGGGTCCTGAGGTCCCCTCCACTCCTCACTAATGGGCAACTGCCCATTCCCACCCCAGGGGAAGACTGGAGATTTACACCCTGGAAAAGGGTAAAAAGTGACCCTTTGGATTGGAGGATATGGGGTCTCACTGGGGATTAAGTTAATGTGGGACTTCTGAATGTCAAGGCCATACCCCCAGGCCCCCTGCCTGAAGCCTGGGGGCTAAGTCTTCACCCTGGGGGTGGAAGGGGGCCGCTGGAAATGTCCTCTCTGGAGAAAGGAGCCCTGGTGAGCGTCCGTTCTCACTCGTGCGTTCAGACCACACCACGACCCATCACCATGACATTTCAGATTACTGTGGCCCAAGAGAAGATCCTACCAGCTTCCAGAGAGAGGAAACAAGTCACATTCAAAAATCGAGGCACGAGTTTGTGTTCTTACAGAGACCCTGGAAGCTAGAAGACCTTTCAAAATTCAAGGGATAGTGATTTATGATCTAGAATCCTATAAACCGTGAAACACTTTGTCAGGTGAGAAGTTAGAACAAGGACGTTTCCAGACACGCAAGAACTCAAAACAGTTGCCTTCAATAACTCTCTTCTCGGAAACCTCTAGAGAATGTGATCCCTCAAAAGGAGTAACCCAAGAAAGAAGAGGCCACCGGACCCAGGAAACAGGTGTCCCGACACAGAAGAGCAGCAGAGGAAGCTCCTCTGCAGAAGCCAAGACAGAGGCCGGGCACCAGCTGAGCTTGGGACACGGGGTGGCAGGTCCTGATCCGGGCGGTGAGGAAGCGCTGGAGAGACGGGCTTCTCCAAGGAGGATGAAACCGAGAGAGCCCCAGACACAACTGAATGTCTTGGGAAGACCCTTTGACAACTGGCGAAAAGCCTGGAGTGGAATTGGTGATAAATACACGAAAATCAGGCTGTGAAACAACACGGTGATTAATTTCAGGGATAACAACACTCTGTAGGGAAGGAAAAGGCGTCATAGTTCACCACACTTTTTAACTATAGAAAGTGTTTCCGTGGCTTAATAATATGAAGAGTGGCTTGATCTAAGCAAAATTGCATCGCAGTTCAACAGGGACCAAGGGGTATGGGAAGGGTTCACACGTCCGGGAGGAGCAGCGGGTGGGAAGTCAGGAGACAGTGTCCACGCTGAAAAATTAAACAGTGAGTGTGCACGCGTGTATCTGAGACACAGAGGCCACGCCAAATCCTCGGGGAACAAGATTGGGAGTGACCGCTTCGGGGCGGGAAACATGGGCCGGAGGGTCCGGAACTCCTGTTGTGTTTTCACAACCCACCATCTAGAGCACTCTGCCCCCTTAGTAGATGCAGCGCGTAAAACTGAAAGCACAGGGGAGCGCGGGGTGGCTGAGGTCCTTCGCTCGGGTGCCGTGAGCGGTGGCCTCGTGGAGAGCCCTGGACAGCGCGGAGGGGCACGTGCCGGTGGATTGGAATCTACTTTTGGAGCCTGAGTTGCCGAATTACAGGCTTCCTGAGGCAGCCTACAGCGCAGAGGCCCGGAACCAGTGAGAATCCCGAAGCTTTTCAAGTCCCACCCTCAAGGACAATGACGGGAACGCAGCAGCAAGCAGTGGCGACTTTCCAGCCCGGCCTCACCATGGACGGCGGTCACCCACACCTGACGCAGCCCCAGGGCCCAACCCGCCCCGGCCTGGCGCCCCTTGGGTGCTCTGAACGTTTGTTTGAATTCATGTCATGGACAAAATGTTGAGCTAAATTTGATCTCAAACCTGGTGTGGCGGGGGGAGGGTAGGGGGTTGGTGTAAGTCTTTTTAAGGCCATCTTCAGGCTGTAAATAACAAAATAAATACACATGTGTGCTCTGGCCCCGGACTTACCCCTTCTGATCCTCACATCCTCTAAGGATGTATAAGGGAGGCATTTTAATTTTTCTCTTTGCCCAGAAGGCAAAACTCAGAGTCTGGGAGGTTAAAGCATGAGCCCAAGGCCGCAGGGCTCCTTGTGGAACCTGAGAAGATATTCTCAAACTCCTCCGGCTGTGCACGGGGCATTTTATTTATTTATTGCCTTTTATTTCACCTTTAATTTCTGTCTCCATCAGGCCTCCCAGAACCCACAACAGGGAGGAGGGAGGCTGAGGCGTCCAGGCACTGGAGACGGTGCGTACAGACCCCAGTGGACCGATCAGCTGGCCTGCCCAGCTGCACCTTCTCTCCTCACGCAATTCATCTGAGACGGGCTCAGGAAGCAGCTGAGGGAGGGGCTTCCTTTACACAGCCAGCCCGCATCAGATCTGGAGGGAGACCAAGGGGATCCCATCCCGGGGTCTGAACCCTCCAAGAGGGACCGAGCAGAGAGGAGGGTCAGGGGAAGCGGGAGCCGACGTGGATCAAGCCCTGGGTCTGGGTTAAGCTCTCCACCCAGGCTCTCGTTTAATTGTCACAACAATGTTATACATAGGCAACATTACCCCCATCTTCCAGATGAGGAAACTGAGGCCCAGAGGCTCCCGACAGGCCAAGCTCACCCAGCTGGGAAGTGGGAGGTGGCACAGCAGGGCCCTTCCCACCTGCCCACACTGACAGACCGGAGTGAGGTTGCTGGGACTCAAAACTGCCACGTGGGGCCTGTCCTGGGTGTCGCGAGGCACACCTCAAACTGCAGAGGGATTGACTCAAGAGAGGGCGTTAGCTGGTGGCAGGCCTGTGGGAGCTCGGTATTTTTAGTCATTTTGTCATACAGACCAGGATGGAAAGATGGGAAACCACAGGGGCTGGCACAGGCCTCGGGATGAAATCATGAGCCCAAAATAGGTGGAGCCGAAGCCCTCCGACGCCTGTCGTGGAGCCGCTGCACTGACAAGCCACAAACACACTGGGTTCTTTTTTTATTTCTGTTTTTGTTTTTTGTGGAGGGCCCCAGACCTCTTTTAGGAGGTATTCAATCAAAGGATGTTTGAGCTGGAAGGAACCTTAGAGATTGCAGAGTCTGATCCCTCTCTGCGTGATTGGGGTCACTGAGGCTGGAGAGCAGGGAAGTTTCATCTAAGTGAGCGGCAGAGTGGGGACCCACCCAGGCCCCTGGGCTGCATCCTCTCCCCTATGCCCCGCTGCCTCCGCACCAGCCTCCTGCCCTGCCTGCCACCCCATCTCAGGGGCGGGATGAGGCAGAGTGTGGAGCCTACAGCTGCCACACAGGGAGTTAGAAGGCCCTGGGCTTGGGGACTGTGGACCCACCGCTTTACTTTTTTTGTGATGCCCATTTCTCAGATCAGGATGTTGTGGTTTTTCATGAGATTCCAAGGATACAGCACGTAAACACGACTTCCTGCTCCACCGACCTGGGGGTGTTTCTGGAAGGAAGGTGGTGTACGAGGTGGCGTAGGCATCCCTGCTGGAAGCTCCCAGTCCCTCCTTCCTCCGTCCTAGCAGAACCAGATGGTGTCAGGTACCCGCTCTCACGAGTGGTCAGCCCCCAGCACCAGGGCCTCAGGACAATGGTAGTGACCTCATTCTCCTGGCTGGTCACTGTTCAGCGTGGGCTTGTGACACACTTCTGGCCAATAAAAGATGAAAGGAAGTCTGCGGGGGGCTTCTGGGGAAGGCTCCTCCATGATTAAAAGGGATAAAAAAGCACATGGGAAGAAACAGTCCCTGGACATTGTCATGAAAATGTGACAGCTGGGTCCATTATAGCTTTACCATGAGGGGCTCAACTTGAGGGCAAAAGACAGCAGAGCAGAGAGAGGAAATGAACTTGGGTCCTTGTGGCGGATCTTGCCTCTGACTGCTTGCCATGTGAGATCACAGATGCGTTTACCTTGGGGGCTTTTAATATTTGAAGCCCAGATCATACCAGATGCTACCAATGAGTCTGAATAGAGGTACACGGTAATTTTATTTTTAATGCCAAGGCTGACTCAGGATTTAGATCTCCTTGTGACCCTTTCAAATGATGGTGCAACCTCATTAATCCAGCAGCTTCCCTCTTTTATTTGAACTTCCTGATGCAGCCTTTTAGCCTCTCACCTGCTCCCAGGGCCTATGTGTCGTGTTCAAGGTGTATCACTCTTAGATCATGAGGTCAGGCGTCATGACGATGCCAGAAGATATGGTGAGTGCATTTTGCATAACCCAGCATTGCTGCTAATCCTTGGCAGTGCTGGGCACCAGACTGGGGAAATCTGTCTTCTGGTCCATCCTGTGTGATCTCCTCTCCCCACCTCATGGTTCCAGCATCTTCCTCGTGTTCTCTCGCCATTCCTCACCTGGTACCTGCCCTCAGATGGTGGGCGGGATCGAATTCCGTGCAGGGGCTCAGAAGGCTCAATTCTGACTCTGCCACAAATTCTCTGGGGAGGAGCCATGTCTCCAGTCCGAGCCTCAGTTTCCTCACCTAAACCATGACGGGGTTGGGTTATAGCAAGTCCTGCTTCAACCAGGACAGCTCTGTTTATGCCTCTGGGTTTGATCTTATATCTGCCCCAAAAGATTTAAATTCACTGGATGAGATTACCTTTAAGGGTCCTTCCAGACCTAATGTCATTTTCTACCCCATGTGGGAACAATCTAGTGCAAAGGGTGCACCACAAGTATCCACAAGGCAGGGCAGGGGATGTGAACAAGTGAAGAGGGCCCAGTGCAGGCAATAGGGAACGGTGAGGACTGAGGCAAACATATGAGCACGGACAGCTAAACGGACCGGCTGTATTTTAGTTGTTGCCTTGAGGGAGTTCATAATCAGGGCTCCCAGAGTTTCTGATTTTTCGAGAGAAAACAGAAATCTGAACTTCTATGGGAAATATTTGGGCTCAAGCCAAATGAAGGAAATCCAGCGTGTGGGCTACCAATTAGCAATCCTTCGTTTGCAGAGCGACTCCCATGCAGAAGGACTGTTGAGTCGAGGGATGAATCGAAGTGTAATTGGAGTGACTGTTTACTCAGTGTCCCTTGAGTGCGAAGCCCTGGGCTCCAAGCTTCACGGGCAGCATCTCATTCCCTCCCCGCCACGACCTGCGACCTCTGGGGACGTTGCCAGAGTCTGCCTCCCACCCTGCCCCCTCCCTCGTGAGTCAGTTTTGGCCCCTGTGAAGCCCTGCAGTTTGTCTGTCCCTCCCAGAGGCAGCCAGCCCTGAGCTTGTCCCTCAAACTGAACCACGGAGTTTAATCTGGGAGATGGCTGGAGTGGGTGCCTGTGAACCTGGGGTGGAGGTGGTGCAACAGTGGTAGGAGGGAAAGAGCGGTCACAATGCTGTCAGCACCTGTATCGTCAAAGCAGGGGCCCACCTGTCAATGGCCTTGACTGCACTCTTTTCCCTAAAGGCCCAGGTGAGTAGGTGTAGTTTGAAGGCAAGAAACTGGGAAGGGAAAAAAAAATCAACAGTTACTGAGAACCTCCTGTGTCCCAGGTCCTGTCCTTTATGTATGTTACTTCATTTAATCCTCACAACAACCAATGAGTGTGATATACCCGTTTTACAGATGAGGAGACTGGGGCTCAGCAGGTGGAAAACATCAGATCCAGGCCAGAGGTCTGGTCCATTTAGCTCCAAAGCCTGTGCTTTCCGCAGTACGAGCTGCCCTTCCACATCCCAGCGCGGACAGGCGGTACGGTTAACTACAGCTCCTGTGAAGACAGATCTTACTGCACTTGGCTCTTCAGGGGGGCAAAACAGTGTGGTCTATTCCATATGTCTGCCCACCAGGAACAGCGAGGCCGCAGCTTACAGCCTCCCACTTTCCTGGACAGTGTGTTTCTTCCCACTGTTCTCGGCGAGGAGTGGCCCCAGCCCTGTTTGCTCCTGTCATTCCTGGCTGGTTCCACATGATCAAGCCAGGAAAGGCGGGTGGTTGGAACAGCAGCGTGTGTGTGTTGAGCTTGTGACTGTAACTCTGGGTGCGTGTGTCTGTCTATCTGTCTGTGTGTAGTTAAACCTGTTGGGGAGGGGGTGAAATTAAAATGTGTATGTGTATTTATGTGGCTAAGTCCCAACTCTGTGTGTGTGTGTGAGAGCGAGCGAGCGAGAGAGAGAGAAACCTAAATTTGTGTGCATGTTTCTGTCTTTCTGTCCTTCTGTGTGGCAGTACGGCTGAATTTCAGCTCAGACCCTTGTCGCTGGAGTAGCAGCTCCTTCGAGCCTACCAGGCTCCTCATAGGAATCCTCCAGGATTAGCTGTGACTCTCCACTGCTCTCCTCCCAGATGGGTCCGGACAGGTCTGGATGAACATAAATTCTGAATCTCCTGTGGGCCACGTTTCTTCCATAAGGTTCCCCTCTGTCTGCTGGAATGAGCAGAGTGAGATCAGACTGAGGCCTCATTCAGGGGGCTCCCCTCTAAAACACAGCGCCCTGAGGCCGCCTTAGAGCCCCGTGCTCCTGGGACATCAGGGTCTTGGGAAGTCAGCAACACTCTTCCTGGCAGGGGTGGCGGTCCACGCCCCCTCCTTAGCTCCTCCCCACTGTGGCCCCAGCCTGGAAAGACCCCAGTGCTCAGTGGGCACGGATCCCAAGGGGCAGACATGACATCCCCTCTGTCTCTCTCCCAGGTGTCACTAACTAAGGGACCCTGGAGCCAGTGCCTTTCCTGCTCTTGCCCTCATTTCTAACGACCATCAAGTTGTACCTGTGACGGGCCCAGAGGCCCACCTTCTCAGTAGATTTCAAGCCCCTTCCTCCCTAGGAAGCCCCTCAGGCCTGGGGAAGCGTCTGGGGTGTGGAAGGAGTACTTGCCTTCACCTCCAGACCTGCCTCCGCACTCACTGGCTGGGGGTCTCTGGCCAGTGGGCTCCCTGAGCCCCTCTCCTCCCCTGAAGCAGAGGTTAGGTTCATGTCTACCTCAGCTGAGACAAACAACTGAGTTCTGTGCAGTGTAAACTCTTGGTGAAAGAACTTTGCCCAACTTTTTCTCTATCGTGTATGTAAAATACCTTTTTCTTTTTGTTATCTGTGCAAGTTTCTTCTGTTTAAAGGTAATATATCCTTTTTCAGTGTTTACTTTCAACATTTCTGAACTCATGTTGTAGATGTAAATAGGATAGAGTGGAATTTTGTCTTTTATCCAGTCTCACAATCTTTAACAAGATTATTCAATCCCCTTTAACATAGCTTCTGATTTATTTCTGGTTAAATATAACATTTTTGTCATAATGGCATTGTAGTGCTATATTTTTAAGTCCTTATCTGGTAAAGATACATCCTAAAATATTTATGAATAAAATGATGTGATGTCTGGGATCTGTTTTAAAATACTCTAAGAGGAAAAATGAGGGAGAGAAATGAAACTAGATTATTAAGTGTCTAGGATGATGGGTACATGAGGTCCATTATACTGTTATGTCTATTTTTGTACATTATTTAAATTTTTTATAATAAAATATTTTATTTAATCTGCCATCTTGTTTTATAGTTTCTAATTGTCCTGCCTATTCTGTTTCCTTTTCTCTCATATCATGCCTTCCTTTAGATTGATTATTTTTTAGCATTCTACTTCTTTCCCCTTACTCATTTGGAAATTACATATTCTGTTTGAATTCATTTAGCATTTACCTTTAAAATTACAGCCTGCATTCCTAGCTTAGCCGTATTTTCACTCTGCTCCCTCCTTTTAACTCCATTTACTTCTCCATCAATTTACATGCAATTGTTGTCATGGATTTAAAACCCTACAGGACATTGTTTTCATTGCCAGATACAGTCCGTGTTCATTTAAATTTATCCACATATTTACTAGTTCCTTTTTTCCTAGTATCTTCTTGCACTTCAGTCTTTCCAACTGGGGTTATCTTTCTTCTACCTGAAGTAGATTCTCTGGAATTTCCTATAGTGTAGGGCTTTGTGTGACAGACTCTCTTAACTGTCCTTGCATGAAACCAGCTTAGTCTTTATTCTTGAAAGATATTTTGTTGAGTGTAAGACTTGAAGTTGGCAATTATTTTCAGCATGTTGAATTCTGTTGTCTTCTGGCTTCTATTGTTGCTTTGAGAAGTCAGCCCTTAGTCCTAGGGTTGCTCATGTGAGTTTTCCCTCCAGCTGCCTTTCAGATGATCGCTTTTGGTGGTTTTCCTGAAGTTTCACAACGATATAGCTAAGTGTAGATTTCATTTTATTTTTCCAACATGAGATTCATTGTGATTCGAAAGTTTGTGGATTAATGTCTTTCTTTTATTAGTCGTGGAAAATTCTCAACCATTAGGTCTTCAAGTATCACCTCTGCCACATTCTTTTTCTAGGATTCCAATTTTATATGTATTAGACTTTTCCACCCTTCCTCTTGCCTTTTCACCCTGAATTTTCCATCTTTCTGTTCTTCCGTGCTGCTCTCTGGAAAGCTTCTTCTAGCCTATCTTACAATTCATGAATGTTCTCTTCAGCCATGTACATTCTGCTATGGAGCTCATTCTTATAGTTCTGTTTTTTTTTTATAACCTGCGTTGGGTCTTTGTTGCTGTGTGCAGGCTTTCTCTAGTTGCGGCGAGCGGGGGCTGCTCTTCGTGGTGGTGTGCGGGCTTCTCATTGCGGTGGTTTCTTTTGCACGGGCTCTAGGCACGCGGGCTTCAGTAGTTGTGGCTCGCGGGCTCAGTAGTTGTGACTCGCGGGCTCAGTAGTTGTGACTCGCGGGCTCTAGAGCGCAGGCTCAGTAGTTGTGCCTCACGGGCCTAGTCGCTCCGCAGCATGTGGGATCTTCCCAGACCAGGGCTCGAACCCGTGTCCCCTGTCCCCTGCATTGGCAGGCAGATTCTCAACCACTGCGCCACCAGGGAAGCCCCTGGAGATCTTCTTAAAGTGTATACTTTGACCTAGTAGTCTGGGGTCGGGGTCTTAGACTGGCATTTTTAACAAGCTACAGAAAATGCTGATGCGCTGGTCCATGGACCGCTACTCTGAGTAGCAAGGCTATAGAAAACGCTTTCCCAGAAAACACTGGGAATCTGTAAGTTCCTAAAACAGGGCTTCTGAGTTTCCTAAATGGGTGTTATAAAATCAAGTGTCTCTACTCTCCTTCCTCCTTATTTGGAACCTATGGACTTAAATTTATACTTAATTTTAACAAACCTTTATCTGGTTTCTCAGGAGAGAGAAAATCAGGAGTATGTGTGTGTGTTGGATATTGAGGAGAGTCTGTCAGACATGGAGATAATTTGGATCTTTGGTCCTTGAATGACCTTGAGCTGCCTCTTCTGGCCAAAGCAGGGTCAAGTATAACAAGTAGCCTCCAGGTTTAAAAGCTCATTATCTACAGCAACAGTCTTCAAATTTTTTGGTCTCAAGACATCTTACTCTCTTAAAAATCATCAAAGAACCCATAGAGCTTTAAATTATGGAGATTATAGTTATCAATATTAATTCAATTGGAAATTAAAACTGATAAAGTTTTAAAATATCTCTTAATAAATTTTAAATAATAGTTACCCATTACTGTGAAGGTAAATATGTTTTTAATGAAAAGTAATTATGTATTTCAAACGAAAAAAATTTAGTGAGAAGAGTGCCACTGTTTTATATTTATAGCTGGAGTTTTACACCATTTTGTGTTCAATCAATTGTGATATACTGGTTTGGTTGAAGTATTTAAAGAATAGCTGGCCTCACATATACGTGGTTTGAAAAGAGGAAGATTTTAATGGTCTTTTCCAGATAATTGTGGATATTCTTCTTCAACATTATGTAAATTCTCAACAAGTGGTAGTTTCTTAAAGATAGTTGCAACGTGGAATCTGAATCCATAACAATACACTTTTTATACTCTGTTACATTAAAATCCATTATTCTGTCTTGTACTTTGAATGGATCTTTTATCTATGCATGATTTTGTAACAATGCATTTGTTGTTTGGAAAATATTGGTTCGTTGAGTTATACAGAGCTTCCAAATGTTGACACATTTCATCATATAATATTAAAAAAAAAACCCACGTTAATCTTTAACCATATCTCATCAGTCTTTAAGTATTGGGAGGCTATCAGCTTAAGGTGGCAGATACAAATTTTCCAAATTCTAATTTCACTGGAAAACTTGAATCTTCTCATTGGCAACAAATACTGTCAGTTGCTTTCCTTGAAGTGACAGGCCACTTTGTTCATTTTTCTGGAAATGTTTGCCAAACATCCAAGTCAGAATAATCAATCATCCCTTGCCTGTCAGTTGTTCTTTTCAAGTAAAAATGATGTTCCATGGAAAAGGCAGCCCATTCAGCTTGCAGCTCCATCACACAAGCGCTTTTCTCCGGACGACCACCGCATTTCAGTATGCATAAAACTGCCTTACGATTATTTCCCAGTTCCTCCCACAGAATGCTAAAAGGCCGTGTCTTTAAAGATTGAGATTTAACAAAATGAATAATTTCTACTGCCACTTCAGGGACATTCTTAAGTGAAACTGGCTTCTTTTTTCCACTGTGAGTGCAAGGTGGTGAACAATGGCCACTAGAACAGTTTGGGGTCTCTGTCTGCTTTGATTCGTGCTAAGGCACCAGCAGATCACCCAGCATTGCTTTTACATCCTCAGGGCAACTGTCAGCACAGAGAAAAAGGCAGAACATCTTAGTCTTGGTATGACAAGACTTTTGATTTCAAGGACTCCCTGAAGGGTTTCAGATTTCCCTGGAGATTCAAGGACCACAATTTGAGAACCACTGATCTAAGATTTTTTTAAATGATGGTTAATCCTACTGTAAAATATGCCATTAACAACATAGAAACAATGAAGTAGAACTGTATATTCTCAGATGGAATTTTTTCCAAGTCAAATTTAATATGTAAAAATTAAAATTTAAAAAGCCGTGGGATAATAGTATTTTATATACTACAGCATTATCGCATTATGTTAAAAAATATATACGTGGTCTATATGACACATATACCATACTGTTTGTAATTATAATTTGAAATTAGTAAATGATAAATGGTAATTAGTTATAGATGTATGATATATACCATACTGTTAGTCATATCTTCTGGGAAGCTTCAAGCTTTCACTGGTATGCCTGTGTTTGAATCTATTATAGTAATGTATTCACATGTTGCTTCTTTCCATGACTAAACAATTTTTTAAGATGAAAGGGGGGAAAAGAGCTCATTATCTAACGCTAAGCACTTCCTCCCTTCAAGCCTTGAGTCTGGTAGGCCTCAGGAGGCAAACCAGCCCGTTCTCTGCTACAGCAGCTCTTTCCCAGGAAATCTCCCCACATTTGTTCCTTCAGGAGGATGAGGTGGCGTGGGGGTTGGGTGGCGGGCACAGAGCTGGTCTCCCGGTAGTGTGGTCCTGCCAGGAGGGCCTCTAAGAGGCCAGAGGGATGCAGCACTTTCTCTTTCAAGGTTTACAAACAGCCAGGCTTTTCTCACTTTGGAGAGGAAGGGAGCTGTAGGGAGAGAAGTGGATGCTTTTTCCCTCTTGTTGTTTAAAACATTTGCAGAATCTGTAGGGACAGAGGCAAAGTGACTCTCTGACCTTGACCTCCGACCTCTGGATGGCAGCAGGTGGCTCAGGGGTTGATGGGGAAAGGCTGGACTGAACTATCTCCCTGGGGGTGGAGCCATGGGAGGCCCTGGAAGGAAATTTGCTCTACAGGTGGAGCCTGATGCCTGAAGGGGCCTCAGAGACCCCAGGTGCAGAGACAGACTGGGTCGAGGTCCTGACCCCACCCCTCCAAGATGGCAAGATCCCAGACAACTGACTTCATCTCCCTGACTCTCAGCTTCCTGATTGGCAAATGAGGATACAATACTCTCAAACTCTGTCGGTGACTATAAAGGAGGTACTGTGTGTACAGCATCAAGCAGAGTCTGGCACATGGCAGACAGCCATTAACATATGAAGAATATGCACTAACATAACGTGGGGAGAGTCTCACTGGGGTCTTGTCGTAGACGTGCCACTCTGGGGGCAAGAGGCCGGAGGCTGGCAGGCAGGAGCAGGGCGATGCTGGCAGGCGCTGGGCCTCCCAGCGCAAGTCTGGGGTTGGGACACTGAAGAGCCCCCGTAGAGATGGAAAGACGAGTGGCTAGAGGGAACCAGAACAGCAGGAAAGTCACCAGGAAAGAACCCGACCCAGGAAACCAGAGAGCTCGGCGGGCAGCCTGT
The DNA here is from genome assembly GCF_965194805.1 of Balaenoptera borealis. NCBI lineage: Eukaryota > Metazoa > Chordata > Mammalia > Artiodactyla > Balaenopteridae > Balaenoptera > Balaenoptera borealis. The sequence goes on from NC_138871.1 coordinate 85,304,704, forward strand.
CCTGGAGGTGGGCAGGCAGAGCTGGCCAGACTCTCCGAGTGCTGCCCTGGCCTCAGCATCTCCAGCGTGGCCACGAAGGGAGCAACGCAGCGTCCTTCCCCGTTCCCAGCCCTGAGCCCGGGGGCTGCAAGGAAGACCAGGAGGAGGTGTCAGTGAAGGTCCACCATGTGTCCGCCCTGTGCTGTCCCGGTCCCCACATGCTGAGGCCTGGGTGTCGGGCCACAGCCCCCCAGACTCTCCCAGCCTCTGACCCAGACTGGCCCTAAGGCCTGGGCTGGCTTCTGCTTCCTGCTCAGGACCCTCGCTGTATGCGGAGGGTACAAATAATGAGCGCCACGGGTGTTTGTTTATTCTTTCATTTATTCACTTTTTTGTTTTTTTCAGCCGTGCCGCACGGCATGTGGGATCTTGGCTCCCCAACCAGGGCTCGAACCCACGCCCCCTGCATGGAAGCCCAGAGTCTCAACCACTGGACCTCCAGGGAAGTCCCTTATTCACTTCTTTTTAAGAAGTATATATTCTCAGAAACTGGAAAAGATGAATAGATTTGACTACTGTATTTAAAAATTTGTGTGGCAAAGATAAACAATAAAGGAAGAAAGGAATAAAATACAATAATAAGAGATCTCAAAAAAAGGAAGGAAGAAAGAAGAAATAAATAAAATTAAACAACAAACTGAGGAAATTTTATAATATATGTGAAAACAGACTAATTTCCTTAAAATATAAAAGACTTCTACAAATCAAGGTGAAAGTGAAAAATAAACAAATATGAAAATGGGCAAAGGACATTGTAACTAAGCAGTTCATTACAAAAGAAATTAAAATAATCAAACTACAAAAAAATACAACTTTACTCATAATTAAATTAGTGCCAGTCAGAACAGTGAAATTATATTTTCCAGACTGATAAAAATCACAAAGGTTGATTATATTCTATGTCATGATGGTAAGAGTTTCTAGAAAAAGATACTTACACACTGTACATAGGAATTTAATATGTTGCCATCTTTTTGGAGAGCATTTGACAAATTCCAAATACTTTTTCTATGTCCTAGCAGTTTCATTTCTAGAAATTTATCTTATAACTATCCCTGCACAAGAGCAGAAAAGTGCATATTAAAAGAAAGACTATTCATGCTGCATTCTTTTAAATATCAAGGGAAAAAATCAACTTAAATATTCATGAACACAGGATTGTGTAAATACATTTTTCTACACTTACATTATGATATGTTATGCTGCCGATAGAAAGACTGAGGTGGATCTATACACACTGACGTGGAAAGTTGTCTAAGATACATCAGTAAAGAGTGAGAAGCAAAGCCAGGGACAGAGTGCATCACGTGACCGGGGGTGTACGCATCTGCTCACAGACTGTGCCCCTTCACACAGTAAATACCCGGAAAGGCCTCTGAGGAGTAGGACTGAGAAGTGGCAGGGAGCATTATTTATTTTTTGCTTTAGACCCTTCTGCAATGTTGGAATTATTTTAAAAACCAGTTTGAAATTGGTGCTGAGCACCAGTTCTGGACCTAGCACCATGTTAGACCCTGAAAGAACAGAGGTGAAGGTCACACATGCTGACCTTGAGCAGCCCCACAGTTAGGACAGGAATGTAAACAGACAGGTTGGGTACAACGTTTTGAGAGTGACAGAGTGGGCACAGCCTTCTGTGGGGAGGAGAAGGGGTAGCCCCGTTTTGGAGGAGCTGGTGTGTGAGCTGAGATCTGAAGGTCAGTGAGGGCAGGTGGACCCAGGCTAAAAGAAGAGCGTACACGGGAGCATGGAGCCCCGTGGGCAGGTTGCTATGGCTGTGGCGTGTGGTGAGAGGCATGGTTGTACAAGGGACCAGAGCACGTGGGGCTGGGGGACCTCGGCCCAGGGTGGGTAGCTGCCCACCTGCTTCACCAGGAGTTCTGAGGAAGGAGTCATTGAGGCTGCAGTCAAAGTGGAGGCCTCTTGGAGGAAGAAGTTTCTGGCTGCTTCTGGCACCTTCTAGGATAGTTGGAGCAAGATCCCAAACTCCATCTCTTTCTTGGTTGGGTTTTTTAAATCTTACTGTGGTGGGGAGGGTGTGAAGGGCTGAGAAGAGAGAAGCCAGAAGTTGGGATCAGGTCATCTGAATTACTCCTTGAAGAGGATGTGTTTTCCCAGCTGACTTGGTGCTGCTGTAAGTGAAAATTGCTGAGAGAGTTGGCTTCTGGGTGTGCTCATAACAGCTCCCCCAGGGGCCTAGCTGTGAAGGCTGATGAGCTCCTTCTTCACCATTGTCCAGGAAGCCCAGGGCCATGTGGACTAGCCCTGTGACCGCTCGGACACAGAGGAAGGATCGGGGGCAGAAGAGCAGGTGACACGTTTGCAAATGCGTGATTCCTTTTTGTTAATCTCTGCCTGTGTTTCTATCCAGGTTCACTGAGGGAACAAATCATGGGTGATGTCAGCAAGCCCAGGGATTCTGACTCCTGAGTCATCCTCAAGGGAATGGGGCATCTGGTTAATTGAATTCTATGGCTGCATTTGAGTTACCACAGTAACAAAGGATGGATGTTCCAGGGCTGAGAGCATCAAGACATTAAAAGAGTGCACTTAACACCCCCGCTCCACAATGGGGAATCAGAGAACCCAAGGAAACCTGGTAGCTGGCAAAGCCTGACTCATTGTAATGGGCATCGGTTTTCATTGCCCCGGATTCTGGGCCCCAGACATAAGAGGTGCTGGAGTTTGGGCTGAATCAACAGCTTCATGCATGTCTTGGTTCGAAACCCTTCATTGACTCCCCAGTTATGATCGCCAGATTTAGCAAATAAAAATGCAGGATGCCCAGTTAAATTTGAATTTCAGATACCCAATTAATACTTTTTTAGTATAAGCACATCCATGCAAATATTATTTGCTGTTTATCTGAAATTCAAATTTAACTGGGCATCTTGTATCTTATCTGGCAAACCCTATCTCTCAATGGCTACAACTTACAGCCCAAATTCTGGCATCCAGTTCTCAAGGATTTAGCCCCTTTCTAACTTTGCAACATCGCCTCCTACTCACCGTTCCCTTTCTTGCATCCAGTTTAGTTTCCAGACAAACTTACTACCTTCTATGTGTGGCTTTGCCTTTTGCTTTCTTGCGCCTGGGCCTCTGCAAACGTATCCCCCTTCACTCTCCATCTGAAATGCCATGTCTAGTATGCCATCGCTGATCCCCAATGGGGCAGAACCTCTCTCCTCTTTAAACATCTTCGGTGTCTTTTTGAACGGACTTCTACAGTTGAGGAGGATGGCTTCTTGCTTTGTTTGTCTGGGTCCTCCTCCTTCTTCTGGGAAAAGCACCCTTTCTTTTGAGAACTGCTTCTCCAATTCCAACCCCTTGATTCCAGCAGGAATTTCCATGCTCTTATTGACTTGATGGCCATAGATGATTAGCCCAAAAGTGGACACCTGATCTGGCCGGGCCTATGAAATCCTTCCCTAGGCATTTTTATGCCTCATCTTTTCTGGCTCCCAGCCCAGGTCACACCTCAACACCTGTACTCAGCATTGAGCCAAGATCACCATGACTGTCAAGGATCTAATCAATTCACCTATAAGGATCTACACTAATTGCCCTACCGTGTAAGATCACCCACCTCCATGTGACCGTGGTGATAGAAGAGGCCCCAGTAGAATGGGATAAGCACTGCCCTGGGAATCCAGAGAGAGACCTGGGCTTTATTTGGAGCTCGGCTGCTAACTCCCTGCAAGACCAATCATCTCAACAGACTGCAAACTCCTTGCGAGACCTCATCTTATTCTTCTCTGTGGCCTCAGATGCGTACACTTGGAAATTGTTAGATAAATGGTAGACGGTGGTGGTGGTGATGAAGATGGCAACAATGACACAGCAAGTCGCTGCCTCTCCCTGGGCCTCAGGCTTCTTTACCAGGGAATTGGGGGATTGAATTTGATGAGCTTTAAGAGCACTTCCAGTTCAAATAGTCTATCACCACCAATGCCAATGTTAAACGACTCTGAGGAGTGCCTTACAACATCGACCGAGCATTAAGCGAACGTCACAATTGCTGTCAAAGACAGAACCATTTTACCTGTTAGAGCCCATACGCAAAGGGTCAACATGTGCTCCAAGGTTTGATAAAAATGTGTGCAACCAGAAAAATGATACTGACTCATGAAGATGACAAATTCAAAAACGTTAAACATTTCATTAAAGTATTATACCAACTGGTAATCCACCACTCGAGTTACAGAGTTATATAATTTTATTAAGCTTAAATTACAAGAATTAAATATCCTTAACAAAACTCAAAATTAAATATTTAATGTGGTTCTGTGAAAGGCACCATCAAGAGAATGAGAACACAAGTCAGACTAAGAGAAATTATTTGAAAATGACATATCTGATAAAGGGCTTTTATCCAAAATATACAACGAACTCTTAAAACTCAACAGTAAAAAAATGAACAATCCAATTAAAAAATTAGCAAAAGATCTGAACAGTCATCGCACCAAAGAAGATGTCCAAATAGCAAATATTAGCATATGAAAAGATGCTCAATGTCATGCATCATTAGGGAATTGCAAATAAAAACAATGGTGAGGGACTTCCCTGGTGGCACGGGGGGGTCCCAATGCAGGGGGCCTGGGTTCGATCCCTGGTCAGGGAACCACATGCATGCCATGACTAAGAGTTTGCATGCCACAGTTAAGGAGCCCGCTTGCTGCAATTAAGACCCAGTGCAAACAAATAAATAAATAAAACAATGGTGAGCTATCACAACACACTAAATAGAATGGCTAAAATCCAAAACACTGACAACACCAAATGTTGGCAAGGATATGAAGCCACAAGAACTCTCATTCATTGCTGGTAGGAATGGAAAAATGGTATAGTCACTTTGGAAGACAGTTTGGTGGTTTCTTACAAAACTAAATATCCTTCTACCATATGATCCAGCAATCATGCTCTTGTGCTCCTTGGTATTTACTCAATTGAGCTGAAAACCTATGTCCACACAAAAACATGCACACATGTTTCTAGCAGTTTTATTCATAATTGCCAAAACTTGAAAGCAACCAAGATGTCTTTCAGTAGGTAAGTAGATAAATACACTGTGGTACATCCAGACAATGGAATATTATTCAGCACTAAAAAGAAATGAGCTGTCAAGTCATGAAGAGACACGGAGGAAGACAAAATGCATATTCCTAAGTGAAAAAAGCCAATCTGAAAAGGCTACATACTGCATAATTTTCTTACTATATAACATACTGGGAAAGGCAAAACTGTGGAGACTGTAAAAAAAAATCAGTGGTTGCCAGGGGTCAGGGGAAGGGAGAGATGAATAAACAGTGCACAGAGGATCTTTAGGGCAGTGAAAATATTCTGTATGATACATAATGGTGGATGCGTGGTATATAATGATGTATTTGTCAAAACCCATAAAATGTACAACACTAAGAGTGAACCCTATATAAACCATGAACTTGGGTGATTAAGCTCATCATTGGTAATAACTGTACCCTCTGGGGGAGGATGTTGATAATGGGGGGGGTGAGCATGGGGTGGTGGTGAGGCTGGGGTACATGGGAAATCTCTATACTTTCCTCCCAGTTTTGCTGTGAGCTTAAAACTGCTCTAAAAAATAATGTGTGAGATATGATATGGCGTGGAGCTACAATATTCTTAAAGCAAAAGTGAAGTCCAGGAGTAGCTCTCTGGGTAGGATCATTTTTCACCTTCTTCTTTGCTAGATGTGCACCTTGTCAAACTTCTCTTATGGCAATGGTCACACTGTTTATCCAGCTGAGGTGTGCATAGCATTGGCAGTATGTGAAATGATTTCAGGTGGTACACAGATGAACTTTTTTTATTCTGACATTTTTATGTTTATCAGAATACAGTTAGCATGTAGAGTATTGATAGAAAGTTTCCTTTTAAAGTATTAAGTGATAACTAGTACCAGTGACACTGAGATGGCCTGATACATAAATATGGGGGAAAAAAATCCCAACCAAGGGAAACACATAGGTCACAGGCGAGTGGATACGTTTCATGACCTTGCTGAGCGGTCCTGACCTGGTTATGCATCAGGGCACTTGCAGGCCGGCCCCAGACCTGTCTCAGCCACCCTGAACGAAGGCCCTCTTGTACTCAGCAGGACAGCATGCAAAACGCTGGTGTCGCTCCCTTTATAAAACCAGCACATTTTAGGAAAGTTGCACTTAAATTGATTGAACTTCTGCAAAGTAAAAATCTGTAGTGACGTTTACTGTTCGCTGGACTGCTGCAATGACTTTTAGTCCCTTAAGGGAAAAAAATGACAGGGCCGGTGAGAAATCCATCAGCTCCTTTGTGTCACGGCCAGAGAATAACTAAGGGCCTTGTCCCAGGGCGATGGCTGCCCAGACGGGTATTACGAAGGATTAAAGAGTATCCGGGGAGTGATTCTAACTCAAGACTCATAGCACCTTACAGCTGTCATGAGAAGAAAATGAAAACTTGTATCTCCATGTGCTGTCAGGGAGGCTTTGAGAGACATTCTCAGAAAGAGTCAGAAATCTGACGTCGGGGAGTGGAAGATGAAGTGGGAGCCAAAGTGTGACTGGGGGGCTGCCTGTAGGAGGGGTTGTTATACAACGCGGGGTGCCGCGGAAGCTGAGAGGAGGCTCAGAAGCCTAAGTACGGGCTCAAAGTACACTTCCTTCATTCGTTCATCCATTCATGAGCCTCGCAGCTCCTTCTGTAAAATAAGAGCGTTCAACTTGAGAGTCTTCGGGACCATCCAAAGAGTCTGTGAAATATTCTGTTGGTGTTTTCTCGGCTGCATGAAACTCTTTACTTTTTAGGTAGAGTTAATATCTCCTTTTGTATTCATGAGTAAACAAAACCTTAGAGCATTGAAGCCAGCAGGGCATAGCGTGCAAATTTGCTGATTGTAGTATTGAATCTACACATTCTAAATCAGCACCTGCACCCAGGCCTCAGGTTCTGCCAACGACCCCCAAGAAGGAACTGCCAGTCAGCAAACCAAATGCTCTGACGCGGGCTGGCACCGGCCCAAGGAGAGCAGATGCATGTCAGTCTTGAGCAAGGGCAGGGTGTGGCCCGTCCCAACCGACTTCACCTTCCCAGGCTCCCCTCCAGGAAAGGAAATAGCAGCCACAATATACCTTTGCCAGAACAATTTATACAGAGGTTTCTTGCACTTTAGACTTGGCGCTGGGATCTGAGAGTTCAGCTGCAGAAAATTGTGCCCACGCTATGGAATGAACTGTTCAGGTTCACCCCCTTACACGTGTCTCAGGACTCAAAAACATACATAAAAATAAAAACATCACTCCAGATATAAACTTACATCTACACACACGTGTAAAATAAAAACATCACTCCGGAGGGAGTCTGGAGTTACCGGCCAATTTCGCCCCACTAGATAGCACTTAAATCCCCACCTGGGAGCATCTGTAGTCTGCCCTGGTTTTGGCCCAGATAGCTTTTCTCATCACTCTCTTTGTGCTTGATCCATTCCAGCCCCACAAAGTCCATGCGGTTACAGTATTCATTGGTGTCGACAGTGTTAAGTGCGGAGAGGTCTCATTCTCTCTGTCTACCAAGTTTTACCCACCATCCCCTGATCCTGGATATTTCCATTTCTGTTCATTACTGTGGGATCCACGTGAGGCTGAAGTGCTGGTGGGGTCTGTCTCCAGGCATGCTCTCCTAATGGGAACAATTCTGAAAATCTTCCTCTAAAAATGGCTGTCACAGCTGCAGGGCTTGGGAGATGTTTCATCGACTTCTTTGTCACTAAGCAGGGAAAAGATTCATTCCAGAGCTGAATGGAAGCCCTCCCTCATCCTTGGATTCTTCTTGTGTTCTGTTATCAAATGATCTCTTAGTTGGAACAGTCAGTTAAGCACTGTCCCCATTCTACTTCTTCCTCCCTAGGGTTTTGCAGCGTGGCGGTTTCACACCCAGATCACCTGGGGTATCCTCTCTGCAGTGGCCCATGTGGTCCCAGCAAGAAACTCAAGACCCTGATTCAAATCTTCCCATGGAAGTCTCCTCCAGACCTCCAAACCCCACAATGACATATTTGGAGTCTTTTCTTTTTCACTCAGATGAGCATCTTATCCAAATGAAAAACAATTTCCTAAAGGGGCCAGTTAAATGAACAGATCAGACCATGTTTAAATAGGATTGGAGAATAAATTAGTTTTTTTCATTCATCAGTGGGTGGGGAGTGGAGGGTGGAGGGACTTCGGGAGAAAGACCGTATTCATTATGGAAAACATAAAAACTGCACTCACTTTGCACATTCAAGTGGTAGTGAGTTATGTTCTGTCCTTCTCTAGTTGTGGACTAGATATCGGTCAAACAGAAGAGACAGGAAGCTATGGGACCGAACGAAATCTTGGAAATGGACATAGAGAGTTTGCATAGATCAGTAGAAGACTGAGGACATCTTGAAAATGCCCTTGAATTGTATCAAGCAAACCCGATAATCCTGCAGAATTTGGTATCCTGTGCATACATCCTGTTACTGCTAAAGCCACAGTTAATTGAAACATCTGCCTTTCCATCTTACACGAAGCAGGGTTACCTGTGCACATTTCCAACAGTGACTGGCACTTTGCAGTAATCAGCTCGCCTTCACTAGAGCCAACAGTACCGATTGTGTGCCTCCACTGTCAGAGACCAGCCAGTAAGCTGAGGACAGGCCAGTACTTCACAACCTGTATCATTTCGCACCTTGAAGTTCTTGTGTCAAAAAGGCAGCATTTGGGGCTTCCCTGGTGGCACAGTGGTTAAGAACCTGCCTGCCAATGCCAGGGACACGGGTGCGAGCCCTGGTCCGGGAAGATCCCACATGTCGTGGAGCAACTAAGCCCGTGCGCCACAACTACTGAGCCTGCACTCTAGAGCCCGCGAGCCACAACTACTGAGCCCGCATGCCACAACTACCGAAGCTTGCATGCCTAGAGCCCAAGCTCTGCAACAAGAGAAGCCACCGCAATGAGAAGCCCTTGCACCGCAACAAAGTGTAGCCCCTGCTCGCCGCAACTAGTGAAAGCCCGCGCGCAGCAATGAAGACCCAACACAGCCAAAATAAATTAAATAAATAAAATTTTTTTAAAAAGGCAGCATTTGTTTCTCTTTAGTTGAACTCAAATCTGTTGACTGATAGGAAAAGAGACAGGAAGAGTTGAGAATAAATGTCCTGGTAGAAACAGGAGCAGGCAGATTGGAGACAAGCGTGCCACCATCCAGCACTACGTTCTCCTCTGCTACCGCGGACAGTTCAGGCGAATGCGTTCAGGGATAAGCACTGAACCAGGAAACGCATGCTATGAAAACTGGGATGGCAAAGGGTAAAGGAGTCATCTTGGCTGCAAAGAAACATTGCAGTGGGTTTAGAGACAGGCCACTTGCTGGAGTCTTGGGAATCAGCTGTTCCAGAAGGAAAGAGAGAGGCAGGTGACCTTATTACCAGCACCTTCTGTCTGTTCTGCATCTTCTCCTCCCACATTGCACCCAGGTAACTTATTCAGAGAAAGCACAGGGATACTGCCAAAGTTTTGAGTATTGTAAACCTCATCCTCCAAAAGTTCTTATTTTGCTTTTCAATATATATATTAGAATGATTGCCCCATTTCTTTTCAATTTCCTTAAAGGAAAAAAATTTTTTTTAAATAAATATCACCCAGGAGTTCCCTGGTGGCCTAGTGGTTAAGATTCTGGGCTTTCGGGACTTCCCTGGTGGCGCAGTGGTTAAGAATCCGCCTGCCAATGCAGGGGACACAGGTTCGAGCCCTGGTCTGGGAAGATCCCACATGCCGCAGAGCAACTAAGCCCTTGTGCTACAACTACTGAGCCTGCGCTCTAGAGCCCACGAGCCACAACTACTGAAGCCCGCGTGCCTAGAGCCCGTGCTCCGCAACAAGAGAAGCTGCTGCAGTGAAAAGCCTGCACACCTCAACAAAGACCCAACGCAGCCAAAAAAAAAAAAAAAAAAGATTCTGGGCTTTCACTGCTGTGGCCCAGGTTCAATCCCTGGTCGGGGAACTGAGATCCTGCAAGCCACATGGCATGGACAAAAATAAAATAAAAATAAAATAAAATAAAAATCACCCACAATTCTGCTACCCTAGCCCAAAACAGCCCTTTTCCATTTTGCACACAACCTTACGCGCGCGCGCGCGCGCACACACACACACACACACACACACACACTTATATACCCTTGTAATCAAATGCGCATACAATTTGGTATTCTCCTCTTTTGTTTCATTAAGAGTGTATCAGAAGCATTTTCCCACATTTTCATAATGATCGTCAATACTGGCTACAAACAATTTCATCACGTGGCATACCATAATTTACGTAATTTATGTTTTGGATTCAAAGCAGAAGCTGTGTCTTACCTACCCTGTAGCTACCATGATACTCGGCCACAGTAGATCCTCAACAAATGTCTGTCAGAAAGGCTTGTATCTGATCAGTAATCAATAGTGTGACAACATCAGTGTTTACCTGGGCCTTTGTCAGCCTCCGGCATCATCCTGTGGCTGCTTCTGCTTACTGACACTGCGTCTCCTCCCTCAGCCCGCTTCTCACCACTGAGGGGGGCTCAGAGGGGCACAGGCGGTGACTGGGCTTGCCTCAAATGCCCACCCAGATGCTGGCCAAAAGCAAGCCCAGGAGCAGGGACCACGGAGAACCACCTGAAGCTGGAGGCACCAGCTGCTGCAGGGCTGTGGAATGTTCTGGGCCGTGCTGTCCTATGTTTAAAAGCAGCTGTACCAGTGATGCAGTGCCATGGTGCAGTCTCAGCCATGACTGTGGTCATTTCCCAGAGCTCTTCACTCCTGAGCATTTTCCGCACCTGGTTCTGTGACCTCCTGGCAAATCTAAAAGCTACTCAATATACTGTCAATAAGTCTCTTTTCTACATCATTAGCCCGAGTCTGCTTCTGTTGTTTGCAACTAAGCACCCTGTCTGGTTCAATCCTCATTTTCTATTCCTATCGAAACCTGTCCAAGAAAGAATTAAAAATCGATTCCTACTGAGGCATAGAAATGCTGTCTCTTGTTCATCCAAGGCTTTACTGCTTACGATATTCTTCTTTCGTTATGCACTCTCTCACTTGATTTAAGTCAAAGCATTCTAACGTGTGTTTTTATTATATCCAACTTAAAGATAAGAAAAACAGGTGGCTCAGTGACTGGCCCAGGGTCACACGGTGAATCATCAGGTCTTCCAACTCAGAACTCCACGTCGCTTCACTCATCAAGCCACTTCCCACCTGAACATCCTCCGCTTCAGGTATCTCAGACGGGAGGGGATAACGGGGGACCAGGAGAGGCAATACAGAAGGGGGAAGGCTTCTCAGAAGCAGAAGTCATACCAAGCAGGTAGCGATCTGTGCCACCGACGGGAAAGCGGTCCTGTGTGTCCACACTCTCCCGCACGCGCACACACGCAGGCGCCCAGCCGATGGCTCCCCCCTGCTCTCCATTACAAGGTGCTAAGCCTCACAGGAATGGGTTAGCCGCCACCCAGCCGAGCAACGCACACCTCTGATGGGCTTCTATTTTTGTGATACCAAGTGCTCCATCCGTGAGGACTTTGAAAGGTACACACGCAGCAGGATTGAGTCACACGTGGAGGCTCTGGTGAGGTGAAGCGAGCCAAACTCTGCTGCTCTGAGAGCTCTGTGTGAGGGGGAGGCAGACGCGTCTCCTCCCATTAAATGAAGAGTGTGCTGCCTGCAGGCGGAGATTCCCGGCAGCTTTGGAAGGGCGTAGACACCAGTGCAGGGAGGGGAGCTCCAGAACGGGTTACGGGAAGCAGGGGAGTAAGGCTCTGGAGTCTTTGAGGTCCAGTCCTAACGTTTTGAGGCACAAAATACTAGCAGGTCCCCCGCCCACACAATGCCAGTGACAGATGTGGTACAACAAAGCACACAGCACCTCCTAAGAAGCCGACTTGCCAAAAAGAAAAAAATAAGGAACCTGAATCTAGCCAAGCCTCTAGATGTAACCATCCCTTACAGGACATAAGGAGGTGTCTTAGTTTGGGACCCACCAGGAAAAGGGCCTGAGACAAGGCTTTGGGTGGAGGTGGCTTGTTTGGGAGATGGTCTCAGGAAGAAGTGAAGGAATGAAGAACGTAAAACCTGGGAGAAAAGACAATGAAGTCTGTGTGTTAATAATAAAGGGTGGTTACCTTCTATTAATAAATTAATAACAAAGAACCAATGAAAGATGGATAACTGGGGACCCTCTGAGGAATCATCTGGAACATGCCTCAAAATAATCCCACCAGAGGGTGGGGAATTTATCTGTCACTGGTTAAGGGTTCCCAGAAATGTTAATTCTCCCCCTTGACCTCCTGTCCTCCACACGATGTTTGGGAGAAACCCATGAGGCAGATGAGCAGAGTAACGGCTGCAGTGTTTCGTGTGGGACCACAATTATCATCATTTAGGCTTCACTGAAACCAGGCGGGTCCAAGCCACGTGGCGCAGTGCATCACAAGCACCTGCTACCCCGGGATAGGGGAAAGTGCCAAGTGTCACGAGGTGCGTGCCATCAGCCACACCCAAAACGTGGGAGATGTCTGCAGGACCCATGACCTGGCTTCTACAAATAAACAGTCTTTTAAAAATAAATAAATAAAAAGAGAGCAACTTAGAGATTAAAACAGACATAGGAACATACCAATCCAATGCCACACATACTCTTAAGAATCCTCGAATTCCCTGGTGGTCCAGAGGTTAGGCCTCGGCGCTTTCACTGCCGACAACGTGGGTTCAATCCCTGGTCGGGGAACTAAAATCTCGCCAGCCATGCGGCACAGTCAAAAAAAAAAAAAAAAAATAGAATCCTCATTTGAACAAAGCAACTGCAAAAAACCTCTTTTGATACAAGGAAAATTGAATCTGGCCTCAGTGTTAAGATGATATTAAGAGATTATTGTTAGTTTTGTTAGTTGCAAAAATGGCATGTAGTTGAGGTTTTTTTTCCTTAAAAAGTCCTTTCCTATTCAAAATCTATACTGAAGTCTTTATGGTTGAAATTACATGATGACTGAGGTTTGCTGTAAAATACTCTAGCAAAAAGTGTTGGTGGGAGTGTGGATGAAACAAGAATAGCAACATGATAATTGTTGAAGCTGGGTGATCGGTATATAGTGGTTAATATGCAATTCTCTCGAGCTTTGTGTAAAGAAAATGTCTATAAACTAGTGTTAAATTTGGAAAGAAAGAAAGAAAGCAGTAATAAGCTCAGGGAAGCATTGATCTATCCACTGCTCATTTACGGAGTAGCTTTTCTGCATGTCCAAAGTGACTGGAACAATCTCTACCCTGTATGAGTTTAAGAAAGCAAAGCACTCAAACAATGTATGCACATTCAGTAGTTCAGTGACAACACTGGACAACTATAGGTGATCACTTCACAGCAGTGATTAATTCACTTCTACATAAGTAATTGTGAAATAATCATAAATATATATATTAGTGTCTGTTCCCAGTTCCTGCCATAGAGCTCCTAAGTCCCTTAGAAATTCCTGGAGCATCTTTTGTTCTAATGAGGTGGCTCTTGGTGGCTCCGGGATAGCTTCAGGAAGGGGGTTGGTCACCAGAAAGACCCAGCCGTGATTAGAAACTTTCAGCCCCACCCCCTATCCTCCAGGGAGGAGAAAGGGACCAGGACTGAGCTAATAAATGATCATTCCTACATGGGGAGCGTCCATAAAAATCCCTAAACTATGGGATTCAGAGAGCTTCCAGGTTGGTGAACACATCTATGTGTTGAGGGGGTGATGCACCCCAGCTCCACAGGGACAGAAGCTCCTGCACTTGGGAGCCTTCCAGACCTTGCCGTATGTACTGCTTCTTCTATCCGTTCATCTGTATCCTTTATTATATAATAAATCACGGAAGTAAGTGTCTCTCTGAGTTCTGTGAGCTGTTAGAGCACATTATTGAACCTGAAGGGGGCTTACGGGGACCCCCAGCTTGTAGCAAAGTCACACAGAAGTGGGACTGCCTTGCCGTTGCCCTCTGGAGTGGGAGCAGTCTTGTGATATTGAGCTCTTAACTTCTGGGGTCAGCGCTACCTGCAGGAAGTTAGTGTCAGAATTGAACTGCAGGACCCCGACTTGGTGTCCAGAAAGGTGGAGAATTTGTTGGTGACACATTTGGGGTCAGAAGTGTTGATGTGAATGTGGGTAGAGGGAAGAAGGGTTTCTTCTTTTAGTAATGTTAACAGGAAGTCCTTGAGCAACTCTGGATTGAGTTGCTTTTCCCGCCGGGAAAAGACAGACAAGTTATGGGACGCCACCCCTTCCCCCAGCTGGGATCCCATAACTGCCTGCATTAAAACTTTCCTTCTAAAGCCCTGTTTGAAAAAAATCCTATCTGATTTCTGATTTTTAAGGTATCTGTACATTCTATTAGCTAATAAACTCAAACAGTATTATTTAGTATTTTGAGAACTCCTAGAAAAAGCAGAACTGGGTGCTTAGAGGTTGAACAGAGAAAGGACAGGTGGTGTTTTGGAAAAGCTTCACCAAGGAGGGGCTGTCAGAAGCATGCTTAGTGGCACCTCAGTAAAAAAGCTTTTAAAAAGGGAAGTCACTGAGCACCCACTATGGATCTGCCGGCCTTGTTAGCCTCTCTGGGTTCTGTCTAGGAACAGAAGGAGAAGGGGAAGTGAGGAAGAAGGGCGAGTTCGGGGGAAGGGGCCGGGGGGTGTGTGTGAGGGGTGCCCGCGGTGCTTCACACTCACTCATCCCGAGTCAGCCCCATCCGGGAACTGAGATCAGATCAGTGGTTCTCACGTCAAAGTCTGAGATCATCTGTCAATGGTTTTTCCCCCTGGTTTCTTTTCCCAGCAGAAGCAGTTCATTTAAAAAGTTTATCTTTGCAAGAGAGGTGGTTCAAAACTTGATAATTGATTTTGCTTTGTTTTCAAAGTTTAAGTTTCTAAAAAAAAGTTTAGAACTGTGGAGGGGACCAGCCCCACCCCAGGGCTGCAGACCGTGGAGGAGGCTGCCCGCTGTCTCAGTGGGCTCTGGCGGCAATCAGTAGCGTGAAATCAAGGAGGAAAGTGGGGCAGGGGAGAGGAGAAAGGAAAGTGAAAAGGGCAGAGAAGGAAGCAGGGAGGGCCGATGACTTTCCACCAACACCTGCAGGGTATTCCTACCTTTCGGGCTGCCGTTGGGCATCCCCCACCCGCCCTGCAGGAGGCTGGGCCGTCCTCGCCGACCGCCACCCCCCCCCGCCCCCCGGGCCCCGACTCTGTGCCCACTTGCTGCTGTTCGGAAGGCTGGCTCTTGATGGAGTCCTCAGCATCTCCGCTCAAGCTCCCAGGGAACTGGGCCCTGGAGACAGAGCAGCGCAGGGTGATGGAGCAGAGAGCCTGTGCGCGTGGCATGAGCCCCAGGGCTTGGAGCTGGGCCCGGAGAGGGAGTCCCTGGAAGCTTCTGGCCCGGTGCAGTTGGTGGCTACTCTGCTTCTGGTTGTGGGGTACACTTCAGAATTCCCCCCTGACTCTTAAGGGCCATCCATTTTATAGACAAATAAAATTAGCTACAAGAGGATACAATTTGCTCCATGATACACATTATATATTTTTATCTAAAAAATTTTTTTTGAAATCTATTTATTTAATAGTCAATCCTTTCAGTTGTAATAGTACATGGTTTTTTAATGTAGATAAAAAATCCTAGGAAGAAAAAAAAAGAACTGCTCCCTGAACTTCCACCCCTCATACTAGGACCAGGAAAAACAGACACAGGAAGATGGTAGAATGAAGGCCAGATAGATGGACAGACACATCTTAAATAACAAAGCACTTTTGTTTTCGTTATTTTGTCTAGTCTCATTGGGACTTTTGTTTTCTCCTTTCAGTTACGTACAAATCTTGGCCCAGAGAAGCTTGCCCAAAGTCAATCCCAGTATCACATGGGGAACATCATACTACAGTTACACAGTCACCTACATAGACTATATGCTCTAAAGGTCAAAGCCCAGTCTGTATCTCACATAATCCTCTCCCCGGCCCGATGTGATAGATGCTACTGTCCTTACTGTACAGAGATAGACGCCGAGGACCAGAGAATTAGGTAAGTGGCCCAAGGTCACACAGCTAGCGAGTGACAGGCCCAGGATTCCAAGCCTGGCGGCTCGGGCTACACCACCAGTGCTGTGCCTACTCAATTTATGCGGGAAATTTCCTCCTATACAGATAGAATACCCCATTTAGATAACAATACAAATAATCTGTATGAAAAGTCTGTTCTGTTCTGTTCTTGGGTGAACTCCTTAGTCTGTAGAACTCTGAAAAACAAAGCGTTTTACAGACACCCAATACAAGCAAGGAAAACATCTCCCATTGTCTTTTCAGTGATGTGCTCCTACGAGGAAAACTGATATCCAACAAAGACTGGCCCCAAGTGCTGAATCTATATGAAAGAACAAATGCTTAAAAAAAAAAAAAAAAGGTTTTGTAAGCAGAATACAAAATTGTATGTTCACTGTGATTACCAGTGAGTATAAAAGATGCTGCATAGAGACAAAGGCTGGAAAGCAAATGTGAAAATTAAATCAGTCCTGTGGCCAAGGGGTGGTTTATTTTTCTTTCTTAAAAATGTATTTAATATTTTTATCATATGTGCAATAACAAAAGACTTTGCTATCGTGTAAAGAAGTTCATAATGTGAAATACAAAAGCTCTTCACACAATAGTATAACCCAAGATGCAGCTGCTGGAGTCCCTGGGAGTATTGCTGCTTGGTTGACCATGGTTGACCTTGACCAGTCCTAGTAATGGTCACCATAGAGATAGACAGGAAGAGAGAGGGGAGGGAGAAAGAAGCCTCTTCACTGGGCAGTTTTGCCAATTGCTTGTTATTGTAACATTTTGAATGCAGACTGTTCCCTACGTCTCCATTTTTGCAGGGACTCCTCTTCAGGGCAGAATCAATTAAATTCTACAGAGTTCACTGAGCACCTACTAAGCGCTGGGCCCCAGAGGCACAAAGAATAGTAGGACAGGGTCTCTGCCCTGTGAGACCTCACACCCAGTTCAGTCCTTGGCAGTTTTTGGAGGCTGTGGAGAGCAAAGTCACATGGTCTTCGGACACCCCTCTCCTCCCACAGCCTTCCCCTTTTGCCCCCCTAAAGGGAAGACTTCCAGAATTAGAGGGCCTCTCTCTGCATCTTGTCCATTGCACCTAGCAACCAGGCAATGCCAGGCACATGGTAGGCGCTCATTATATATTGGTTTGGCCAAAAATTTCATTTGGGTTTTTTCCCATAAGATCTTACTTTCCCGAACAAACCCAAACAAACTTTTCGGCCAACCCAATATTTATTGAACAAACTTCACCCCTGCCTCAAAGCTAACACCCGCGGACTGGCTGCATGGCCTTGGGGAAGCCTCCTGGACCCCGCCGTGCATCACTCTCATTACAGCTCAATGATGAGGTTGTGGGATCTGGGGTCTTATCCTTGTATTGCCAAGCCTGGAAGGATGAATTGCTGTTCCAGGGACTCAGCTGAGGCCTGCTGAATTGACTCACCTTGACTCATCCTTGGAGGAGGCTCAGCTCCTTGGTGGGCTTCTGTGACACTGTCTCACCTACTCAGCCCCTTACAGGTTACACGGGGACTGTTCAAAGAAGCCACTGCAGGAGCTTCGCCATGAATCCAAACTGCTCTGGCTGCCTCCCTTCCCTTGTTCCTGTGTTTGTTCTCAGAACGTGCCTCCCTCCTGGGTGGACCAGAGAATGAAAAGAGGGCAGTCCCAGGGGCCCGAGGGAGAGCTGTCTTCCCAGGACATGGCCAGAGGGCAGCTGGCCATCAGGAAGCCTCTTTCAGAGAGAGGTATTGATGATCAACTCTAGTCTCTCTGTCTCTCTGTCTCTTAGAAGACAAACAGAAAATTTCAGACCTAAGCTACTCCAAAATTTAAAAACCACAGAGCCCAGAATGTACCCCCTAAGTTGTCTCCAAATCTTGCTGAGTAATTCTCCAGGCATTTTTCCCCCCACTAGATGCAGAGAACTATTAGGAAATAAGGCTTGTATATTTTATTCTTATCCCTGGACTGTATCATCAGCTTCTGGAGAACAGGCACTGTGTTTTACTTACAACATTCCTGGCACAGGACCTGGCACTGGCCATAGCACTAATGCTCAGTGTTTGCTGAATATATTGAGCGCCCACAATGAACTGTGTACTGTGCAGAAAGGAAGAGTGGCTGGATGGACAGGAGGATGGGAGGATGGGTGGGTGGGTGAATGGATGGATATTTGGGTGGATGGATGGGTGGATGGGTGGATGGATGGATGGATGGATGGGTGGATGGATGAATGGATGGATGGGTGGATGGGTGGATGGATGGATGGATGGATGGATGGATGGATGGATGGATGGATGAATGGATGGATGGGTAGATGGTTGGATGGATGGATGGATGGATGGATGAATGGATGGCTAGTAAGGCACCATGTCAGGAAACAGATGCACAAATTGGGAAATCAAAGGAGAGTTTTATTAAGAACTATTTACAAAGTGGTGGGTAAGGGTTTAGGGCAATCAACAAAAGATGGATGCAGTTCCAGGGCAAAGGGAAAAAATGATTACCAGAACCTAGAGAGAGTAGCTGACAGGAGAGGAAGATGTGGTTTCCAGTAGAGGGAAGTAGCCAAACAAGGGAGCAGGCAAGAGACCTTGATCTCAGCTCCTCCTGATATGTTCTGGGTTGAATTACGTCCCCCTAAAAGATGTGTTGAAATCCTATCCCCCAGCACCTCAGAATGTGAATTTATTTGGAAATAAGGTCATTGCAGATGTAATTAATTAAGATGACGTCATACTGGATTAGGATGAGCCCTTAATCCAGTATGACTGGTGTCTTTATAAGAGAGGAGAATGCCATGTGAAGACAAAGACACACAGGGAGAAGATGGCCATATGACAACAGAGGCAGAGATTGGAGTGATGCATCTACAAGCTAAGGAACATCTAGCGGAAAGAAAGAAAGAAAGAAAAGAAAGAAAGGAAAGAAAGAAAGAAAGAGAGAAAAAGAGAAGGAGAGAGAGAGAGAAAGAAAAAGAAAGAAGGAAAGAAAGAAGGAAAGAAGGAAAGAAAAAAAGGCCTGGAGAATTACTCAGCAGCAGGCCTAGTCTATTTTAGAGATGAGGAAGTTTAGGTTTGTAAGGAGTACCTATGCAAGGTCCCCCAGGCAGTAGGTGGCAGAGCCAGAGCCAGAAACTCGGGTTGGCACAATCTACACCCCATTGTTCCCCAGTGTGGCACCCTGGGCCCAGGCTGAGTATGGGAAGACAGACTGTTCTCTCCCATGCGTGCCACTGGCATGACGGGTACAAGTGAGGCCCGGCACCAAGAGGCTGCCATCCACAGCGTGTACTTGGCCTCCCAGACGTCTGGTGTCCCCATAAGTGTGACGGGTAGGGAGGAGGGCCTTCCATAAAGCCCTCTCCAGAGCTATGCAGGTCTCCAGCCCAGGCCTCCTTGGGGCGAGGAAAATAGCCCTCCAAACAGCATCTCCAGTCACTGTTGGACCTGGCAGGGGAGGAAAGCCAGTGTGTATTTTACACGCTCAACACATCTCAATTCGAGCTAGCCACATCTCAAGTGTTCGTGTGGTTAGTGGCTACCATATTGGACATTGCCCCTCCATACCCATTTCAAAAGTAAGGCTCAGAAAAGCAGGTAGCTTTCTCAAAGTCACACAGCTAGTAACTGGTAGAGTTGAGATTTGCATTTTGTCTGTCTGACACCAAACCTGGGCATTGCCCGCTGCCCCGCACAACTAGGATGCCTAAAAGTCAACATCTGAGACCAGTGCCAAACATCCCACATAGGCTGGGCAGAGGTGCCCACTGACTTCTAGTTAAAAAGATGGCTCCTGGACTTCCCTGGTGACGCAGTGGTTAAGAATCCGCCTACCAATGCAAGGGACATGGATTCAAACCCTGGTCTGGGAAGGTCCCACATGCCGCTGAGCAACTAAGCCTGTGCACCACAGCTACTGAGCCTGTGCTCTAGAGCCCACGAGCCACAACTACTGAGCCCACGTGCCACAACTACTGAAGCGTGCGAGCCTAGAGCCCATGCTCTGCAACAAGAGAAGCCACTGCAATGAGAAGCCCACGCACCACAACAAAGAGTAGCCCCTGCTCGCCTCAACTAGAGAAAGCCTGCGTGCAGCAACGAAGACCCAACGCAGCAAAAAATAAATAAATAAAATAAAATTATAGGAAAAAAGAATTTCTGAGTTTAACTGTCTGCAATGAATACTTTTTGCTATAAAAGATTCCTGACATTAATATTTATTGAATACCTACTATATGCTGGGAGAGAGACAAACACTGTCCCTGCCCTTAAGTTAGGGAAATACCAAAGCATGTAGTGAACAGCAAACCTCTTTTTCAAGACACTAAAAGATGTAAGGACCTGAAAAGTAAACTATATAGGGTGATATAGAACCTCAAGCCTCAGCCAAAGTACCTTCAGATCTGTGATGTTTAACCTCAACGAGCAATTTTTTTTAAAGCACCTTAAAGGTTTTTCCATCAACAAATATTTGATTCTGTAATCAATTGGTCAATTAGGTACATGCCCAGCCCTGTGGATCTTGCCAACAAAGCAAGTGATCTAAAACTACACACCGTGAAAAGGAAAGCACGGGTCTCCCTCAGGCAGAGAGAGCCTAGCCCGGTGGGAACAGACAAGGCTAAAGCCATTTCCTACTGGTGTGAGTTTCAAAGCTGCCTCCGACTCATGTCTTATCCATTGTCTCACCTGCCAGTCTCTTCTCAATCAGCAGAGTTCACACTGGCCCCTGCTTTGTCCTGGGTGCAGCCCTGCACCTACTCATGCACCGGCTATGCGGCCGGCACAGAGCTCAGGGTGTCCCGCTGGTCCCTGTGGCCTGGCCACCCAGGGGAAAGCCTCATCATCCAAGGCTCTAGATAAGATTCTGTGCCCAGAACACGCCTTTCAAAAGGGCACCAGAAGGGGAGCTCCAAGAGCCAAGGAAGGCAGAGAGAGGCTGGTGTGCAGGCTCTGAGAAAGAATGGGAGATAGACGGCTGTGGTCCAAGAGGGGGTAGAGCGAAGAGGGCTTGACCCCTGCGCCTCCTGCGCTCCCACACCCGGCAGGAGATGAAACATCTCAGCTGCTGAGGAAGACTTGGGCAGGGTGACTGGAACCCGAGCAAGCTGGGAGAAGAAATGAGAAGCAGAGAGGACGAGGCTGGCAGAAACATCACGTGCAATGTTCTTCCTGCAGAAAAGCTGAGGCCGCGTCTTCAGGGAGGGAGAGGGACCATGCAGGGAGCAGGCAAGTCCTTCCTTTCAGAACCGCAAGGAATGGACAATTCCATCTCCCGCCAAGAACTCCTGCAAAGCGCAGGCTTTCGGCCCTGAAGGAGGCCTCCGAGGTGATGATGCCATCACCATCATCACCATCAAGACCACAACAACAGCCGCACAACCCGAGCACTTACTGTAGGGCAGACACTGCTGTGCTTTGTGCAAATCAGCTCATTGAATCAACAACCACTTTACTAAAGAGGACACAGAGATGCAGAGAGGTTAAGTAAATTGCCCAGGGCCACACTGCTGGTGAATGGCAGAACTGGGCTGGCATCCAGGTTTTCTGAGATCCACTCCAGACCCTATGTGTAGTCAGCTGTCCTTTGAAGGCAAGCTTCAGATCATTTTTCCTAGCAGAGCAACTGTTCTGAATTGCCACTGCACATTGAATGATCATAAACTCCTCTTGTAAATTATTTCTCTTTAATAAAATCGATCATAGCGTGCAATGATCATATCCATCCCAAAGTCACCTCACACATCCTACAGTAATGATGTGGGGCTGTACTTTGCCATCTACATAGGCTGTAATTTTGAAATATTTGTGACCCAATAGGGTCAGAGGGTTATTTAAAAATCAATTTTATAGGATTGTAAATCCTCTCTCCCTCATACAGGAAGGGGCGTGGAGGTCAATATAAAGAAAATAAAATAGAAAAAGATGCCTAGGAGTAATCGACTCCTACATCTAATCAATATCTCTGAAACGTCTTCCCTGTCCGTCCGCCACTATCGCCATTGTCCCGATTCAGCCTACTCAGTTCTTCTGGAGTTTTCTGCCACCACTTCCTACCTTAAGTCTTCTAAGCCATCCTTCATACTGTAGGCAGAGGGATCCTTCTAATTCCATTAGGTCATTCTCTTGCTTAAAAGTATCTAATGATACAGACAGAAAGCAGATGATGGTTGCCAGAGCGGGGGGAGGGGGAGGGGGGAATGTGTAGTTGTAGTTTAACAGGCACAGAGTTTCAGTCTGGGAAGATCAGAAAGTTCTGGAGGGCTTCCCTGGTGGTGCAGTGGTTGAGAATCCGCCTGCCAATGCAGGGGACATGAGTTTGATCCCTGGTCCGGGAAGATCCACATGCCTCAGAGCAACTAAGGCCGTGTGCCACAACTACTGAGCCTGCGCTCTAGAGCCCGCGAGCCACAACTACTGAGCCTGCATGCTGCAACTACTGAAGCCCATGCGCCTAGAGCCCGTACTCCTCAACAAGAGAAGCCACCACAATGAGAAGCCCGCACACCACAACAAAGAGTAGCCCCCGCTAGCCACAACTAGAGAAAGCCCGCGCGCAGCAACGAAGACCCAATGCAGCCAAAAATAAATAAATAAAATAAATTTATTTTTTTAAAAAAGGCCAAAAGTTCTGGAGATGGATAGTGGCAACTGGTGCACAATGATGTGAATGTACTTAATGCCATTGAAACTTATGTTGCAAAATGGTTAAAATGGTCAATTTTATGTTACGTATATAAATTACCAGAAAAATAAATAAATAAAAATAAAGATGATTCCTGGTGTCTCAGGATACAATACCCCTTCCTCAGAAAGATATTCAAGGATCCTCAGAATGTGGTTCCACTCTTCATTAGAAACCATATCCCCCCGCTTTCCATGCCTGGGCCACACACACACCACATCCCACCCATTCTGTTTCCCAAACACATCACAGCTTTTCACGATTCCTTGCCCCTGTCTATGCTGTTCCCTCTCTCTGGAGGGCACTACTTCCTCCCACCCGCCAACGGCGGAGAACATCTTAATCTTTAAGACCCATTTAAACCAGGTCAGAAGCCTTCACACCCCTGCACCTGCACCAGCAATGACCTTCTTCTCTAAGGCACAGGCCCTGTCTTTGTCCCCTCAGTCTCCCCAAGGCCTCACAGACACTCAATAAATGTTTGTTAACTATTAGATGAATGAGATTTTTGTCTCCATCCTGGGGGAGATTTACAAGACATATATAAATGAAGCAATTCATTTCTAAAAAGTATGATGCAATCTAGAGGTGAAATAACATCTTGGACCAGAGAGAGATCTTTGTGGATCTGGGAGGAGGTCCAGTTTGAATGGAGACAAGCCTTCCAGGTAGGGGTGTCAATGACAGCAAAGCACCCTCTCTCTTTTTTCCAGAGAGAGTAAGATGAGACCCAGGTTAAGGCTTTCCTCAGGCTCCAACTTTCACATGCCCCTTTCCCCCACCACAATGGCTTTTGCTTTTTTCCACCATGCAGACTCGAAGTTCAAGTATAATTGCAAGGGACGTGGGCTATTTTGGGGCCGCCCAGCATCTGAAGCCCCTCCCTTTGAGGAATTCCTCACTTTACGAATCTTATTGGGGGCGCGGGTGGAGGATTATACACCTTTTTGGAAGGTGTATATTCCAGATACCTACCTCTTAGCTTGTCTTGTAGCAAGATATGGCACTTAACTCAGACCTGGCCAGACACCCCCGACTCGGGTTTTGAATCTAGAGCAAGTGACCCAAAAAAGCAGGGGTTGCGGAGAATTCTTTCTGGGGGCAGCGGCAAAGCTTCTTTGGATTTGCATGAGGGCGGAGCCAATGCAGGGTCCAGGGTCCAGGGTCCAGTGCCCGTGGAGCCAGAACAGTAGGGACTCGCATCTGGGGTCCAGTGGAGGAAGCAGCAGGAATCCCTCTGGTCGAGGTCTGCAGTGGGATTTTGGCCATGTTTCGGACTGCACACTCTCTCCAGTGCCCACCCATCTTGGAGGCTTGGTTTGCCAGCCTTCCTCACAATTGGTAAGAAGTAATGGTCTTATATTTAAGTCAATTAGAGTCGGTATCTGCTACTTACAAATAAAGTCTCATATAGAAACTAACCTTGACCAAGCTGAGTCCCTGGTCTTCAGGAAGGGGAAAGGAAACACACATTTTCTGAGCACCTACTAGCACCTACTATCTAACGTGGCTAAACATGCTTTTATGTGTGGCTCCTCCGAGGACCCTGAGGACCCTGAGGACCTCTGAGAGGGCATGGGGCTGCCAAGTCCCCGCCCTCTCATCATCACGTCCAGGCTGAGCTTCAGCATCAGCCCCCTAATCCCTAACCCTTCAGGGGCTGCCTGTGCGGCTAAAACTTTCTTTGGAAGACTCCAGACTGCCTACTTTGGTCCGGAGAGCTAAGTTCTTATTTCACCGACTTCCTGTATGTTTTTTCATCTCTCTTGTTCTAAATCCATTGGCTCAAGAGAGATAGGCTGCTGCCTTTTCCCCTTTATTTCTAGAAGCTTGCCCGACAGCTGTAGCAGCTGCTGCTACTGCATTCTGTTTGAACACATTTTGGCAATTCGGCTGCTGTACGATCCTTCAGAGGGGTCCTGGGCTCATCAGTCTGACTGGCATGTCTCTGAGTTTCAGAACCGGGAGCAGGGAGAGTGGCTGGGGATCACTTGCTCATTAACATTGATTAGAGCCCTGGCGAACCGTCCAGGCACCTCATGGTGTATTCAAAGCCGAGCAGGGCAACATCCTCTCCTTCCTTCCAGGGGCGGCTTTTGATGGAACAAGGTTTTATGTATTTTGTTTAGACGTATGATGCCCCCAAATTTCTTACCTGGGCTTATCCTGGTTTAAGGAAATCCGGAAGAGAAATGGTCCAAATGAATCAGGGGGTTATTCGTATTCAAAAGGGTCTTTCCTCTGCAAAGTTTCCTTCACTGGTTTCTCTTTTTTTTTTTTTTTAATTTTATAGCTACTTTTATTTTTATTTTATTTTATTTATTTTTGGCTATGCTGGGTCTTCGGTTCGTGCGAGGGCTTTCTCTAGTTGCGACAAGTGGGGCCACTCTTCATCGCGGTGCGGGGACCGCTCTTCATCGCGGTGCGCGGGCCTTTCACTATCGCGGCCCCTCCCGTTGCGGGGCACAGGCTCCAGACGCGCAGGCTCAGCAGTTGTGGCTCACGGGCCCAGCCGCTCCGTGGCATGTGGGATCCTCCCAGACCAGGGCTCGAACCCGTGTCCCCTGCATTAGCAGGCAGATTCTCAACCACTGCGCCACCAGGGAAGCCCCACTGGTTTCTCTTAATCAGCAGGACTTCTGGTGCCATTGGGAGTTTGTTTACAGAGCTGGACAGGACTGAAGGGAAGGAGGGCCATCAGGGGCTGCCTGGGGCTTCCAGCGCCTCCCAGCTAGAGTGACGGGTGCCTCCAGCTGGGGGCTGGACTCCAGCCAGAGCCTGAAGCCGTCCTGTGCCGCTGCCTCCGTTCACCCTGTCCAGTGGCCAGTGTGCACTGGCCCGTGACCCCTTCCCTCCCTCCCTTGTTAATCTGTCCATTCAGTTGTCCACTTCTTGGTACCCAGCGTATGCACCAAGCGCTCTGCTAGGCACTGGGGCTACCTGGGCAAGTCACAGAGACATAGCCCCGCCTTCCCGGTGCTTCAGCCCAGTGGGAAAGTGAGGTGCCATGCTTCCTGCCTGCGGAGTGCAGGGCAGGGGGAGCTCACCTAGCTGGGAGGGGAGAGGAGCCCCAGGACAGCCCCGAGAAGCTGTCATTTCTGCAGGCTCAGGACATGAGAAGTTAACCAGGTGAAGATGTGAGGAAAGAGGGGATGGCGGGGGGCAAAGCTCAGAAGAGGCTGGAGCACAGGAGAAGGAGGAGAGCGCCAACAGATCAGACAGGAGAGGAGCTGGGGTGAGATCACTGGGGGGCTTATGGGCCACCTGAAGGATTCTGAGTTGATTCTGTTTATCTAACAAACACATATGTAGCACTGTTCAAAGCACCTTCCCAGTATTAACTCACTGAATCCTTCCTCATAACAACCTATGAGGTAGGTATTATTACTGTCATCATCCGCATTTTACAAGTGGAGAAAGTGAGGCACCGCGCACTTCGCTAACCTGCCAGGATCACCTACCTAGTGAGTACTGGGACCAGGCCATCTGGCTTCCGAGTCCAAACACTGCGTTGAGCTGCAGTTAACTGAAGCTGAAGGGTTTTAAGCAGGAAAGTAAAGCAAAGGTGAGACTTGCGTTTTTTACAGGATCAGCCCTGCCGAAGGGGCCAGGCGGTTAATATAACCAGTCTCCCCAGTGCACTTGTTAAGCTGCCCGTGTGGATGAGCTGGTTCTGACAGGGTGGGGTAAAGAGGCACACAAGGGTCCACCTCCGAACTGCAGATGCCGAGCCCCCCTTGGGTGGTCTGCCTTCCGGCATTCTGTCCAGAGCCCCCTTCTCGGGGCTCAGCCCTGTCCACAGCTGACTTCCGCACAAAGGGGAGCTGCTATGGCCTTCCTGCGCTTCCAGAGGCCTCCACTGGGGCGGCGGAAAGGTGGGTGTGCAGACCATCGTCATCTCGGTGGCTCTCCCCTTCTACCATGATCCCTTTCTCCCTGTAGCCTTCTGATGCCTGACGTCTTGTGCAGCGGCCCTGGCCAACACTCACATCTCCCTGCTCTCCACTCCCAGAGCACTTATTGTGAGAGCCACACAATCAGTCCTGTGTGCATTGTTCTCCGACTGTTTTGTGTTCATTCATCCATTCAACTGTCCTGAATTGTCTGCAGATGAGTCATAATTTGAGAGATGGCTGAAGATTTGTTGCTTTCTGTACCAAAACTTTTTTAAAAAATCCCAACACTCTGGATATATGTGCATATATATATATATACACATATACATGTAGTATATAACAGACTTCAGCGACAGCAACAAAAAAATGAGAACATAATGAACACTTTCTGTGATAATTGAGGCACCTTTCTACGTACCTAGCCCTGCCTGAGACGTACGGGTCGTGTGCCCTTCCACGAAAAGGGGCCAGCCTCTTGGGCTTTCTCATTCACTTCTTGTAGGTTTGTTGTCTCCACCTGTCAACTGATTGCCTTGCACAAACCTTCCACGTAGACTAGATCCCAGGTCAGGCCATGGGGACAGGCCCGGGCTGGCCCCAGAGCCCCCTGCACTTCCTCTCCTCTGAATCATCTGGTGAGAAGCTGGAGGGGATTTCAGAGGGACTCTCGGGAATAATTCTACTCCTATTTTCTGGATAGTTACTTCTAAACCGCTGTGGCTGGGAAGTCAGGTTGCTGAGCATCTGAGAACTGAAAAGCCAGGGCGACCTTCCCGCCTCTCCCCTGAGCTGCAGGTTGGGTGCCCCACCTCCACGCTCTCCAGCAGGCTCCTCGTAGGCACTGTGTCTTAACCATTTTTGGAATCCCCTAGGGCAGTGTCTGGCACACGGCAGACCCTTCAATATTTTGTTGAGTGAACTGATAGGAAACTGAGCTGAGTCAGGGGTTGGGAGCTCCTCAGAGTGCCTCACACACTCCTCCACGTGTGAGCATTGGTGCCGGACCTTAGGACGTTTTCCTGACGCTCGGAGACCTTCAGGGCCAACTTCAAGGTTCTTAGTGTGCTCCTCACAGCAGATGCAATTCCGCGTTAGGGGAATACCTGCGAAATGTACAGCTCTGCTTTGTATGCTTTCCTCTGTGAATTTACTAGGAGTCTAGTGATTTTACATATGGTTGGATACAAAGTAAGCACCCAGTGCAAATAATTGCTGGTATTGGAAATGTCCCCCTTGATGGCCCGGATTCACTCTCAAAACGAACCCTCACTGAATGTCTTCTATGAGTCAGAGTCACTAGGGACATGGAAAGCAGATGAAACTCTGCCCCCTGGAAGGTCACAGTCTAATGGGGGAGCTGGGAGAGGAGAGACAGACATGTTATTAATAAAAGGGAACAGATAAAAGATCCTCTCCCTGCAGAGACACTGAGAGTAAAACAGAGACTTCCATATGAAAATAAAATCAGCAGCTGATTCACCAGCAGATATATACTTAGCCACCCACGAGCCTCAGATAACTAAACATTGTTCCCAGACCAGCAAACACTGGAGTTTTCATCTTCCATTGCAGGTAGTGTAGAGTCTTGTTTATTGTTGCAGAAGAAGATTGAAATTAGACAGACTTGTTTTTGAATCTTAACTCTGTAGCTTACCAATTTAGACTGGTAATTTAACCTCCCTGGGCATCAGTTTATTCACCCGTACACCTTTGTTGAGAGGACACTAAGGATACAGGTCAAAGAAGAAAACCCGAACCCTCAGGAAGCTCACGGTCTGGCAAAGGAGAGAGGTGAAACATATGTCACGGACATACACTTAGAGCTAGTAAAAGATACCAGATTTTTTGTTGAATGTCAGTCAAGCTTCTCCAGAGAAACAGAATAAGGTATGTACATATAGGTATATATTATAAGATAATAATAAGATAGATATATAGAGAGATTTATTATAAGGAATTAGCAAGTCCAAAATTTGCAGGGTGGGCTTGCAGGGTGGGGATCTAGGAGAAACTATATTTCCATCTGAGTCTGAAGGCTGGCTTTTATAGACCCAGGGAGCGTTGATGTTGCAGATGAAGTCAAAGGCCGTCTGCTGGAGAATTGTCTCTTGCTCCAGGGAGACAATTCTTCTTGTTCTAGTCAGGCCTTCAACTGATTGGAGGTGGCCCACCCACATTATAGAGGGCAATCTGCTTACTCAAAGTCCACCAGTTTAACTGTTAATCTCTCCTCAGAACACCCTCACAGAAACATCTGGAATAATGTTTGATCACCAAGCTGACACATAAAATTAACCATTGCATTGAACAAAGTGAAGAATGTAATCTCATGCATGTAAAACCACATGCATATGTCCAAATGAAAAGAGCTATATCTAGAAGGAGGTCACCAAAATGCCAGCAGTGGTCCCCTTGCAGAGGCAGCCTCTCAGGTTCTTTTTTACTCTCCTTTTGTACCTTTATGTATTGTTTCATTTTTTTAATATAATGTGTGCTATTACATTTTTCATCAACATTATCATCATCACTATTATCATTACAAAAGAAATCAAGCTTTTAAAAAAATACCCTACTGGGCTTCCCTGGTGGCACAGTGGTTGAGAATCCAGTTCGATCCCTGATCCGGGAAGATCCCACATGCCACAGAGCAACTAAGCCCATGCACCACAACTACTGAGCCCTCGTGCTGCAACTACTGAAGCCCGCGCTCCTAGAGCCCATGCTCCACAACAAGAGAAGCCACCACAATGAGAAGCCCACGCACCACAACAAAGACCCAATGCAGCAAAATAAATAAATAAAATAAATCAATTTATATATATTAAAAAAATACCCTAATAGCATAGAGGAAGTGCTGGAGAAATGTCAGAATGCTTAAGCCTTTCCCCAGAAGCCTAGTGGACCAAAAGCTGGTTCACAATGCCTGAAATTCTACCAGTGAACTTTTTTTTGTTGTTGTTTTTGGCCAGGCCTCATGGCTTGTGGGATCTTAGTTCCCCCACCAGGGATTGAACCTGGGCCCACAGCAGTGAAAGCGCTGAGTCCTAACCACTGGACTGCCAGGGAATTCCCCTACCAGTGAACTTTTATTCTTCCAATGTAAGAGCTTTCTTTCTCTTAAAATGCAAATCGTGGCAGAAGAAATCTTGCTGGAAGACTTATCTGTTTTTTAATGATGGAATGATTTGATTAGATTTTTTTCCTGAGAACACACAGTGAGAGTTGGAAAACATTGTGTAGCCGACGGGTGTCCAGGAGGTGCCAGAAATGGGACACCCACGAGCACAGAGGGATGCCTCCAGATGGCAAGAATGAACCTCGCCAGCTGCAGGTCTGATGGGAGACTGAGTTCTACAGGCCTGACCCCGGCCCTAAGCCAGGAAATGTGTAGGAAGACCTTGCCTGACCAGACTCCTTTGATTTCCCCAACTGTCCTGGTTCTACGTGAGTCTCATTTAGCCCCTCCAGGTGGAGTGGAGAATGGGGGCAACTCTTCAACTACCCCTTTGACAGAAGTATTGATAATGATTATATGGAAATTTGCAGTGAAAAGTCCCACTCAAATGTTTGTCAATGAAATATCTGCCATATGGCAAGAGAGGAAGAAGTTCCTCTCTGATGACCCACTGCTCTGGCCAAATAAACCACTGAAACAATTTATCAGAGTAAACTCAACCAGAAGGACTCATTCATTCTGAAATGTACACTGAATGTAGCCATCCTGCAGACCATTAACTCTGCTAATTACAACAGTGGTTCAAGAGATAAACCTTCACTAACTTTTTATGAGGCTCTGAGGCTCTTTGCAGCGTGACAGGCATCTCCCTCCCTCCCCCTGCCCTCTACCACCAAGCGGAGGGAAAAAGGGGGAAAAAAAACCCCTAATATTTACTGAACACTTGCTATATGCCCAGCATTTTCCTATGGGATAGCTCCACGATCCCTTTGGGGTAGGGATTATTTTTACAGGTTAGGAAACTGAGGTTCAGAGAAGATCACGGTGTTCAAGGTCAAACTGCAAATAAATAGCAGAGCTGGGACTGAGGATCTTCTGGCTTCAAGCTCAGCGTGCTCCCTCCTGCTCTTCTCCAGAAGCTTCTTCTCACCAAGTAATTTAGAAAAAATAACAAGAACATCATACAAATAAAGTAGAACTCAGTGCTTTCTTTCTTAGCTGTCTGTTCCCTAGAGTTCTTCCCAGCACGTTGAATGTGGATGTTTAACACATTTCATATTTACTGGGATGAAACTCCTAGAGAACAGAGACTAGTGTGATCTTTCCTGGAGTCCCTACAGCATCAAGCAAAGGTCTGGCAGAGCCGTTACATCGATGGGCTTTGGCACCCAGACTGCGTGCGTCGGTGTACATCGAGGCTCTGCCACCCACTAGCTGTTTGACTCTGTGCACAATCCAAGGATTGTGCCTCAGTTTCCTTATCTGTGAAATGGAAAAGGTGATCAGAATAGTACCTACTTCATAGTGGCAGTAAGCAGAATAAATGAGTTAATACTTGCAAGAGACTTAAAATGGTGTTTGACACACGTAATCACTTAGTAAGTGTTAGCTCTTTGTATGTCCAGGGGCTTCAAGTCCCCAGAGCTTTTTTTAAAAAATTTTTAAATAAATTTATTTATTTATTATTTATTTTTGGCTGTGTTGGGTCTTCGTTGCTGCACTCCGGCTTTCTCTAGTTGTGGCGAGCGGGGGCTACTCTTTGTTGCAGTGTGCAGCTTCTCGTTGCTGTGGCTTCTCTTGCTGCGGAGCACGGGCTCTAGGCGCTCGGGCTTCAGTAGTTGTTGCACGCGGGCTCAGTAGTTGTGGCACTCGGGCTCAGTAGTTGTGCCACTCGGGCTCAGTAGTTGTGGCTCGAGGGCTCTAGAGCTCAGGCTCAGTAGTTGTGGCGCACGGGCTTAGTTGCTCCGCGGCATGTGGGATCTTCCTGGACCCAGGCTCAAACCCATGTCCCTTGCACTGGCAGGCGGATTCTTAACCACTGCACCACCAGGGAAGTCCCAGTCCCCAGAGCTTTAATTTTCTCCAGCTGAGTTCTTTCAGGTGCCGAGGACTTTAGATTTAACTAATCCTTCTGGTCCCTCATAAAATATAATTTCATAGTGTGCCATCGCTTCCGAGCAGTTTTTACCCATGATTCCAGATGTAACTATATGAGTTGGTGCTCAATAAATATCTGATGATTGGATGAAAGCAGAAGTTATAGAGACTGAGTTACAGGCAGCAGCAAAACCTTGTCCAAGGTCACCTGGGGAGATGGCAGTACAGCCCAGACTTTCTGACAAAGAATTAGTGTTCTTGCCCCTACCCTCCCTCCCTACCACAAAGGTTCTGTCCCCTGACCGTTCTGCTCAGGGGTCTCCATCCCCCACCCACCTGCGCTGGTTTCTCCTCTTGCCTGAGCTGTCTCTAATTTCAGTAAGCTTGAAATTCACTGGTCATACAGAAAGCATTTTATCTGCCCTTGCACATGCAAATTCTTTCCATTGGGATTTCTTGGTGTCCGGCTCCACCCCAGCCCACACGGCCATAAACACTCATGTGTCTACAGCCCGGCCCCAGGGATTCCAGAAATAACAGCAGGGCCCTCCATTAGAACCCTGGAACATAGTAAGGCATTTCTGCATTAAGACACAAGCCCTTTCCAGCCCAGGCCTCTCCTGTCCGTCAAAGCACAAAGCAACCTTTACAAGTCAGGACAGGGAGGGGCAGCTGGGAGGGAGTGTAGATTTCTGGAAAGTCCACACCTCCTGCCGTCTCTCTGCTCTCAGATCTTCCATTCTAGAGTCTCCAGATCTGCTCCAGGCTCCACTTAGAATCTGAAATTCTTTCTCGGCTGTGGCATTCTTTGCCTTCAACGATCTATTCTCCCTTGGACTTGCTGGAACTGGAATCATGGCAGTGTGAGCCCATATGGCACAAAGGCCACTTTCCAGACACCCAAGACAGCCACCTGATTTGGAGTCAGGCACTGGGGAAGTGCCAGGAAAGAAGGGAGTGGCTGGAGGGGAGTGCCCAGTTTAAGGAGAAAGGAAAGGGCTAGCAATGACCCTCAATAAAAGGCATCTAGGGCGGTCATTCTCGTTTCAGAAGGATGTTCACGAGTAGAAAGTCAGAAGTCAACATCTAGGGAGAGAAGTTTAGCTTTTCAAGTCTCCTCTCAAAAATAATACCAGAAGGGACTTCCTTGGTGGCTCAGTGGTTAAGAATCCGCCTGTCAATGCAGGAGACCCGGGTTGGAGCCCTGGTCCGGGAAGATCCCACATGCCACGGAGCAACTAGGTCCGTGCGCCACAACTACTGAGCCTGCGCTCTAGAGTCTGTGAGCCACAACTACTGAGTCCGTGTGCCACAACTACTGAAGCCCACGAGCCTAGAGCCCGTACTCTGCCACAAGAGAAGCCACGGCAATGAGAAGCCTGCGCACCGCAACGAAGAGTAGCCCCCGCTCGCCGCAACTAGAGAAAGCCCGCGTGCAGCAACGAAGACCCAATGCAGCCAAAAATAAATAAATAAATAAATTTATTAAAAAAAAAAATACCAGAAGATAAAAAAAAGCTTTTACGCATAAGATGACAATGATGTGAAAAATACGTATTTAGATGCATGACCTAGAAAGGCTGGAAAGAAATATAAAAACAGTTGCTTTTTCGGGGGGCGGGGGAGGATTAAATGGGTGTTTTTCTCCAAATTATCCTTAAGGTCATTTCCCATTTTAAAGAAAATCATAATAGCTGGCATTGCCAGAGACACCTGCCTGGACTTTTTTGGGTATTTTCCAAGGGAATTTCAGGTTTTAGGTGCCCGTCTGAAACCGAATTTATCTTGTAAAACGCATGCTTATGCCACTTTCTCCAGGAACTAATTCCTCTTTAATGGGGATGGGATTATTTCTAATTCGCGGTCCCCATCGCAACGTCATTAAAGGCTGAGTTCAGTGTATTGAGCTCCAAACCTTTGTCACGAATAGGAAGGTGGAGGAAAGGCAGGCGCTTGTGCAACAAAACAGCCGATGGTGTCACCCTCCCAGGCCGGACCTCACCAGGGCCGACGAGAGCCGCAGCTGCATTAGCCCACAAGATGCAATGCACCATCTGCAACGGTGCTGCAGCAGGAGACCCGGCCACCGCAGGGGAGGTCATGCGAGCCTCCTGCTCCCGTGCCGCGCCCACGAGTGCCGGGGGTGGCGGGGAGGATGAGGGGAGTTGGTAACAGCATCGCCATGGCAACAGTGACGTCCTCGTACCCTGGATCTAATTGGAGGAAACCCCGTGGCCGAAGCCGCAGCCTGCCGGCCAACCGAACTTGCCCAAGCCGACCCACCCTCCTAGCCTCCGCTTCCTCTCCCGCCCCGCCCCCTTCGCCCCCTTCCGCGCGCTCAGTCCTCATTGGCCAGAGGCAGGGCGGAAGGCGGGACTCTCCGGGACAGCTCAGCGCGCCATTGGGTGAGAAGGGCGAGGGCCGCCGCGCTGCGGCCCGCCTCTCGGCTCGGAGGTAGGCTGAGACGGGAGGGTCCTCGGCTAAAGCCAAAGGCGGATCAAAGTGGTGGGACTCGCGCCGCGGCCGCGGAGACGAGAAGGTGAGCGCCAGGGTCGCCCCCGGCCCTCCTCGGGTCGGGCCGGGCCCGAGAGTCCGGCGGGAGGCCAGCCCCGGGGAGCGGCTGGCCTCGACGCCGCTCTCCTCAGGGACGGCCCCGGCGGGAAGGAAGGTGCGGGCCAACGACCGCTTCCATCTTGGGCCGGGCGGGCGCGGGAGCTGCCCTTCTTCCTCCTCCCCTTCCTCCTCCTCCTCCTCCTCCTCCTCCTCCTCCTCCTCCTCCTCCTCCTCCTCCTCCCCCCCCCGCCGCGGGCCTCCTCGGCTGGCGCCCCCCGGCCTCCCGGGCACCCCGCGGGGAGCGTGGGCGGGGGAGGGAAATTCAACGGGGCCGCGCTTGCGGACACAGACAAAGGGGGCGGTGGGCGGCGGGCGGGCTGCCGGGGCGGCGGGCGCATTGTCTGACGGCGCCGCCCCCGCCTTCTGCCCGCGACCCCGCCCCGCCCGCCCGCTCGCAGGCCCTCCGCACTCCTCCTCGGCATCCGGGTCGGTGCTCGCCCTCGCTGTCCTGTCCCCGGCCCCATGGAGAAGACGGAGCTGATCCAGAAGGCCAAGCTGGCCGAGCAGGCCGAGCGCTACGACGACATGGCCACCTGCATGAAGGCCGTGACGGAGCAGGGCGCCGAGCTGTCCAACGAGGAGCGCAACCTGCTCTCGGTGGCCTACAAGAACGTGGTCGGGGGCCGCAGGTCCGCCTGGAGGGTCATCTCGAGCATCGAGCAGAAGACCGACACCTCCGACAAGAAGCTGCAGTTGATTAAGGACTATCGGGAGAAAGTGGAGTCCGAACTGCGCTCCATCTGCACCACGGTCCTGGTGAGTCCGCGACCGTCCGGGCGGCGGGCGCCGAGGCGCCTTTGTGTGCGGCTCTCCGTGGGGAATTTCCCGGGGACGGGAACGAAGCGGGGGCCGGGGCTTGCCTGACGCTGTGCCGACGCGCGGAGGGCTGGAGGAGGTTAGCCTTGGCCTCCTTAACGCGTTATTTCAGTTCTCGAGATGAAGAAGCTGCTTTTTCTTTTCTTTCTTTCTTTTTTTTTTTTTTTTTTCCGGTGGTAAGTATATGTTTCCTAGGTGCTGCGTTGCTCCTCCACCAGATAAGTTTAAACATGAGAGTAGGTTCGTAGAAGGCTGAAAAGCGTTTTCCAGCGACCTCAGGCGATCTGGGAACCCTTTAAACGTATTGAATCAGTTAGTAGGCTTCAGGCTTCCATTGAAAGAAGGGGCGGGCGCCTTTTCCGTAAAGATCACGTATGTCAGTCGGTTTTCCTCCCAAATCCAGCAATGGAAATTTACTTCGAAACTCTGAATAGGTACCTCGTTTTTCAAGTAAGAGTATCTGTTGAGTTTTTTCCTTGTTAAAAGCGGGGAAGGGGGAAGAGTTTGATAAATGTGAAAAAGGCACAGCTAAATCAAAGGAATAAACCGTCCTGGGAAATTTCGGTGCTTGATACCATTTCTTCGCTGTTACGTAGCTACACGTGAACCCCGAGGTGTTGAAATGAATTCATATCTGGTGTGGAGTAAGCGAGGAAGGCTTTCCAGGATTTGAACTGTCCAGTCTTAGCTAGGGTGGCTTTGGGTGGAGTAGGGTGCCTGCTGTATTCACGCTTATTGGTGAGAGCGAGCATTTTTAGCTTTGTCATCGTATGGATCTTTCGATCAGTAAGATAAGTTTTTAAAATGTCAACACCAGCATTATATCCTGAGGTGTTTTAAAGTGTTTTAATACTGCAAAGAGTCATTTCTACTAATAAAATATGAAATAGCCGATGCGGTTGCCTCTTTTAAGTGCCACTTTTCCAGGGGGCTTACTGATTTTTGATGTGTTGGTTGCACGTTGTGTTTTAGGTGGGCTTTGAAAGACAAACATGCCAGACTGGTGATTTTTCAAGGGGGAATAGAGGGGGAAATGCGTCTTGCTCTCCCAACCTTTTCTTCCTTGCCCCTGAGATTCGTGGGGCAGGAATATTTTTTTCTTTCACCTATTTTTCCAGTACAAATAACAGGTGATCTGAACGAAATCATGGCTGATGGAGATAACTGGTAAAGGGGCAAAGGAAGCAGTGCAGAGCATGTGTACGAGGTGGAGAAAACTTTGAGATGATTTGCTTTATGTAGGTGAGATTTTATGTTCACCCATGTCTTAGGTTCCACTCCCTGCCTAGCATAGAGGAGACACTTAGGCTTTTTGAACTGAATTGACTGTATTCAAAAAATTTGCCAACTTGAAAGTGATGGTAGACTTCAGTGGCATATGGTAATGGTTATTGACAACATCCACTCTGTCATCAACGAAGACTGTAAGAGCTCCATATGGTAACGAGAAGCTTTTCTATACATGTTTTACTTTGGGACGCTCTCACAGCATATTTCAAACTCTTTGTTCTGTTATTGTTTTGCAGTTTGTTACTTACCCTGCAGCAATTCAGAATTACCACAAAATTTTTCCCGTTCTCTAGCAAGTTAGCTAGGAATATTTGTTTTATTTTGTAGCTTCTATAAATTTTAGTTTTTCTAATGGCATAAGTAGAGGAGACTTTGCTTAGTTGATAAGTGACTTGAAATAGAGACCAGGTAGATCATTTCAGTAGGAGAGAACCCCTGAAATTAGGACAGATTTTGTTTGTTTGTTTGTTCTGTTTTCTTCGTATATACTAAGTGAAATAGAAGAGTTGATTCATCAGACACCAAGGAGTAAATAAAATATTTTTATTAGTGAAATGGCTTAAAAGACTGATTGTGACTTAACGGCCAGCCTCCGAAAAAAGTCCTGAGGCAAGCCCATCGTCAAGCTGGCCGCTGTATTTGAGAGCTCAGCCTGTGCAAGGCACCGTGCTAAGCAGCATGGGGGAGAGCAATGCTGAAAACGGTGGAGTTTGTCCTCCAGTAACTTATAATAAGGAGCGCGTATGAGAAATACCCAAACGTAAATAATATATAATTCCCGTAAGATGGTTATGAATAAAATGCTGTGTAGTTTAAAGGAAGCAGAAACCTCAGGAAAAGCTTTACAAGGAGTGGCTTTTGGAGTGAGCATTGAGGGAGGGGGATCAAGGGGGGGGCAGTGTCAATATTCCAAGCAGAAGAAGTATACAGGATGGGCCTTATTCATGGAAGAAGGTTTCTGTATGAAGAGCAGAATATGTGCGGAGCTGGTGTAGGAGAAAAGCCTGTAAAAGAAGATAGGAACTATATAAGAGAATGTCAGAGGGAAGTTTTCTCATTTGATTGACAGTGGGAAGACTCTGAAGATTTTCGAATGAGGTGCAGGTGGCAGTATCTAGAATTCATGGTTTGGGTGCTAATTTCCGGTTTGTAATCTGAACTGATAGATAAGGAAGTGATAGACTAGTGAACAAGAATTTGAGAATTGGTAAATTAGTGATTTAATCAGGAGTCTATCAAATAATGGGGAAAGAAGGATGAAATCTCAAGTTGCTGAACATGAGTGCCAAACTTAGGTTTTCTCTCTTTTTCCCCCCTTTGGTGAACGGGAAGGAGAATTTAGTGTGGAGGAAGTGTATGACACTGGCTTGTTATAGAAGGCTAATAAAGGAGTAATGTGGAGGGATAGGCAAAACTTTGGTTTTAAATAGCAGAGATTCTCAGCCTCATCTTTCTATTTCATAGAGTAGGTTCAGGGTGGAATTATTTGGACTGTTTACTCGAAAGGAACATGGCAGACAGCTCTCAACCCTTTTGATAATCACTGTACCGAGAGAGGTTATTGAATTGTGGAGGCAGTAAAAAATGTTAAAATCCAAATATGTAATCTAAAGAGCAAAAGGAATTAACAAGACCCGAATGGCCAAGACCAAACTCTTCGTAGAATCTAAGAGAAGTTAAAGAGGAAGATATTACCAAGGTATCTCTGTCTCTCAGTGTCATTTGTGAAACCAGAGGTTGGGCTAAAATTTCTAAGTCTGTTGCAGTTCTGATACTTTGGGACTGTAGAGTTATATGGTCCCGGTCATTCCACCTGTGCTCTGACTTCCAACTCTAAAATGAGTAGTTTTTATAGTCCAGGTTGAAGAAGAACACGTCATCAATCATTTAAGAAATGTTGAAAAACTAACGACTTCAGTGAAATGTCTTTAGGAAGAGGGGATGCATAAGTCATTGGTGATCCTAGTAAGCAGTGTTGGAAATAGCAAAGTTTAAGTGAAAAAGGTTAATACTGTAAGTTGTATGACAACCGGGCAGTGGTTAAAAACTTGAACAAGGTGTTTAAGAGTCATTAGGAACTGGGGTGTGAGGTAAGGGTAATTGAAGAAATCAGAGGGGTCCACAAAGCCCTTCTGGGACCTGAGAACAAATATCATGTACAAAGTTCATGACCTTGGAGTAAGAACAGGACACTTAGAGAGTGTAGTTACAGGATAATCTCTGTCTCAGGCAACCCCATGTTATCCTTCTGTGTTAATGGTCTTTTTTTTTTTTTTTTTTTTTTTTTTTATTTATTTTTGGCTGTGTTGGGTCTTTGTTTCTGTGCGAGGGCTTTCTCTAGTTGTGGCAAGTGGGGGCCACTCTTCATCGCGGTGCGCGGGCCTCTCACTATCGCAGCCCCTCTTGTTGAGGAGCACAGGCTCCAGACGCGCAGGCTCAGTAGTTGTGGCTCACGGGCCTAGTTGCTCCGCGGCATGTGGGATCTTCCCAGACCAGGGCTCGAACCCGTGTCCCCTGCATTGGCAGGCAGATTCTCAACCACTGCGCCACCAGGGAGGCCCTTAATGGTCTTTTTATTAGACTATTTTCAGTAGGTTGCTTTAGTATATATAATGTATAAAAGGTTTCAGGAGTTAAGGTCTATGTCATGAGTTTTTTTTTTTAAAGTAAGAATCATTTAAAATATATAGAAACTGAAATTTGTCTCTGGTGTGTAAAAGCCCTATAATCTTAATTCCATAATGTGCTTGAATTTAGTTGTGTTCTAAATTAATCTCTTAATGAAAATATGTCTAGTGCTAGTTGTTATTTTGAAGAAAGACCGATATGTTGTTCCTGATAGTTAATGAGTCTTAATGTAATCTTTTTGACATGATGGAAAAATTATGGGCTCTGGAATCAAGAGTGACTGTTTTTGGGCCATTGCTCCGTAACCTTATAATTTTGTGACTGCAGGCAAGTTTCTCTCAGCCTCTGTTTCTTTATCTATAAACTGGTGATGATGGTTCTTACCTTTATAGGCTTGTAGTTAAAATAATAGGTAATAACTGACATTTATTGGGCATTTACTATTATATACTAAGTACTGTTTTAAGCACTTGATATACTCACTGTGTTCCCATTAGTTAGGTTGATAGTATTATTTATGTTTTAAAGTTGAGAAAACGGGGGCATAAGGAAGTTAAGTAACTTGGTCAATATCACAGAACCTAGTGAGTGGTAGAGCGCGGATTTGAACCCAGGTGGTGTGACTTCAGATGAAAGTATATGAAACACATTTGGCCCTAAATAACATAGTAGCTGACTAAAGATCACAGTGTTTTGAGGAATTTATACACTTTAATAAATGTTTGTAAGTTAGGAGGGAGGGAGAATAGATCTGTGGTGGACATAACTCACTTAGTCTATAATTTTGAAGCCCTCCTTATATGCAGGATATTGCAGTAAAATTTTAAAACTTGACTTTTGGATTTTTTGCATTTAGAGTGTAAGCTCCTTGAAGCTAAGAGTTGTTTCTGAAGAGTGAAATGGAATGGAATATTGTACATACAGGCATAGAAGTACAAGGTTTGATCAGTGGTTCTCAGCCAGGGTGAATTTACCCACCAGGGGACATTTGGCAAGTTCTGGAGATAGTTTTTGGTTGTCAGGACTGGGGTGGGAGTGGGGAGATGCTACTGATACACTGTGAGTAGAACCCTAAATGCTGCTAAGCGTCACATAATGCATAGGACAATCCCCCAGCACAAAGAATTACCCAGCGCTAATGTCAGTAATGACCGAGGTTGAGAAACTCTGGTTAGGTTATGAATAAAACAAGCAGTATTAAGTTGTATTGAATTGTATCACACCTGTCCTTTAGATTCTTACTAATATATTGGCATCTTGTCAGAACCCTTTGTCTAGACTTCAGCTATTTTTTTTTCTTTGTCACTCTTATGTGTATGCTATTTAACTCTGCAATTCACCTTTCTGTCACTTACTCAGTGGGTCCTGCATTTTCAAAGTTCCACCTCAGGGTTTACCTCCAAGGCCCTGAGCTTTTTTCTTTTAAAAAAAAACTGGGCACAGAGAAAAAGGATCCAACTGAAATTATAGTGAAATCTATTTAGGAAGAGGCAGTTAAAATTGATGAACAGCAAATATTCCCCTCTCCTTCATAACTGCCATTAATAGTTTGGCATATGTGGTTCCAGACTTTCGAGCCTGTACTGTGTGTTTATTTGGATGTTGCATAATTATACTAATGCACCACTGAACATTTAGGTTGTAAACAAATTTTCTCTTTTATAAACAACACTGGGAAGGACATCCTTGTTGCGTGCTTTATACTAGGATTTACTGAGGTTAAGTTTTTGGAAATGAAATTTCCAATCAGAAGATACGCATTTTTTTTTTCCCCAGATAGCCCTCTGAAAAGATTGTATGTGTTTATACTGTCATCAGCTGTTGTTGAGAAAGACCATTTCCCCTTACCCTCTCCAGCACAGACAGTTTGCGGTTAACAAAAATCTAGTGACTGGAAGAGTTGAAATTTTACCTCCTTGTTCAGTTTTGGATGTAATGAGGACTATCTTTGTTCTCACAAAGGGCCGGTTACCAGACATTTTTTTTTTTTTTGAGTCTCATATACAGTTTCACTTATAAAATGATACCATAGCATGGGATTAGTTAATTCAAGGTGCTTGACAGTTGGGAAATCTGCTTGATCATATTGATGTTTATTTATTCCTTTATGATATTTATCAATACCAATTTTTGTATTTAGCACTAGTTCTTTCAGAGTAACAACAGAAAATATCTTTGTACCATTGACTTTCTAGGTATCGAGGGATGGTAGAGAGGCATCATTTAAAAAGATG
The DNA here is from genome assembly GCF_965194805.1 of Balaenoptera borealis. Lineage (NCBI taxonomy): Eukaryota > Metazoa > Chordata > Mammalia > Artiodactyla > Balaenopteridae > Balaenoptera > Balaenoptera borealis. Next base: position 85,346,067 of record NC_138871.1, read on the forward strand.
AGAAAAGAAAAAAAAACTATAGTTCATCCATTTCTACTTTAATTAAACTCTTAATCCATGGGTAAATCAACAATGAAGGTTCCTGAAATATTTCATGATAAATAATTTGACCAGATTCGAAAACATTGTTTGCATATTGAAGTGTTTAAAGACAAAATGATGATGATACCTAGAACTTCAAAATAATGGGTGAGGGTTATAGATGAAACAAGTGTGTCTGTGAATTAATATAGTTGCAACTGGCTTTAATGGGAATTCATTATACTGTTCTCTCTTCTCTTGTATATGTTTGCAGTTTTCCATAATTAAAAGGTTTTCACCCCTAGAAATTTTCCACTCTTACGTATTTGCACAAGAGGAAAGACCTGTACAAGAATGACCATAGCAGCTTTGTTCTAAGAGCAGAAAACTGAAAACAGTCCATTAGTAGGAAAAAGGATAAACTGAGGTATATTCATACAGTGGGATACTATTCAGCCGTAAAAAGGAATGGACTACTGACGCATACTATAATGTAGATGAATTTCAAAAACACGCTAAGTGAAAGAAGCTTTGCACAAAATAGTACATAATGTCATTCTATTTATGTGAAATTCTAGAACAAGCAGAAGTAGTCTGTGGGTGAAAAATCAGAAGAGTGGTGGCCTTGGGGGATGGAGGCAGGGACTGACTGGAAGGGGCCGGAGAGAACTTTCTATGGTGATTGTAATGTTCTTTGTGTTGATATGGATTTGCGTTACACATGTATATGCATTTGTGGAAACTGAGCAAATATGCGCTTAACATTTGTTCATTTCATTGTATGTAAATTTTTGCTTCAAAAGAAAATAAACTCTAGTTAGTGATATTCGTGTACTGATGTCTCAGTTTACACAAAAACTAGTAGAAATGGATGGATATTTGATAAAGCAGTTTGGTAAAAGGTTAATGGTGGGATCTGGGTGGTGGGTATATGGGTGCTCGCTGTAATTGTTGGTTGCTGTATATTAGGGGTATAATATTCTACACGCTATGGTTGAATGCCTTTAATACGTATAGAAAAAAAAAAATATATAGTGAAACCCATGTCTTGTTGACCTCAAGATATGAGAACATGTCTCCTCTCCACCTAGGAGATGGCCCTGATGGACTTGGCTTTTGTTTGTACTTGGTGGCAGATGCTAACTAGATTAATGGGGGTACAGAATGCGGTGGAAGACTTACAGAACTGGCCATACTCTGGGGCGGTGGTTCTCAAGCTTCTCGGTCTTAGGATCCCTTTGCACACACTTGAAAATACTGTGGAACCTAAAAAGTTTTGGTTGTGTAGATTATATCTATAGATATTTACATTATTAGAAATTTAAACTGAGGATTTTATAATCCATTTTAGAATAATAAGTCCATTAGAAATTAACATTACTTGTGTTTTTTTTCAATTGTAGTAAAATATACATGATGTAAAATTTACCATTTTAAGCATGCAGTTCTATGGCATTTAGTACATTCACACTGTTGTGCAATGGTCACCACCATTCCAGATATTTTTCATCTTCCCCAACTGAAACTCTGTACCCATCAAACACTAACTCCCCATTCTCCCATCCCAGCAACCACCGTTTTGCTTTCTGTCTCTGAAATTGACAACTCTGGATACTTCGTGTAAGTATAATAACATTTTTTTAATAAAAAATGAAATTGAATGAGAAAAGTGGCATTACTTTATAATCTGTTGTAGTATCACGTCTCTTTTAGCTTTTGGAAAACTCCACTCATGAGAGAATGGCAGTGAAAAAGAAGATAGTACCGTAATACGTATTATGAAAACGGTTTGAGTTTGTGCCCTTCCCCATCCAAAAAGTTGGGGGGAGGGGTAGAAGTTCTCTGAACACACTTCGAAAATTGCTGCTCTAGGGGCATTCTGTGTGATTGAGCAGTTTCTGAGTAGTGGTCATCATGTGGTGATAATGAAGTTTGTAAAACCTTCCCCTCCCTTCCCATTGCCCAGTTCCTTTACCCCCCAAATTACTCTAGGAATATAGTTTTGGAGACCAGAAAAATCACAGACTTGATAATAAAGAAAAGTTTATTTTAGATATTGGGTAAGAAAGAGTCCCTGTTCATTCCTGAAAAACTGACTTGAGAACTAGTATGTTGGAACGGCTTCTGCTTCCTTATGTTGAGAATGGTAAAGTGAGGTTAATATGATGTCTCACTCCCCAAGACCCAACCCAAAAGCAGATGTGGCATGAATGAAATATGTAGATGATGGGCTTTTGGATCTGGTTGCATTTAGGTTTGAAAGTTAGCTCTTGAAGACAGGAAGTCAGGTTAGTTGATAGCCAACATTGGTTGAAGCATTTCAATGAAACTTGTCTTTCACGAAGATCTTGACTATCCATTTACATTTTTTCTGTCCAGCTGAACAGTATTCCATGATTTCTTTGTCAGCTGGGCCTTTTGCTTCGGATGGATTTGGCGTGGTGTGGTGCTGAATACATGTTATAAAATATTCTCAGTTAGTTTACTGACTGCCTTTGACCAGTCTCCTGTATGTTTGCTGCAGGCTTTACTTAGAGAAATGGAGAAACAGTGGTGCAGGTGGTGAGACCATGACTATAAGGACTTCTGTAAATTTAATCTAAATGCTTTATTCTTAAAGGACAGTCTTAGATTGCTCTTTGTAAGTGCCAGGGTGACTGTGGGAAATAAGTGGGAAAGTACGTGAAACTGCTTTAAAACCATAATGATACTGATTTTTAAATCAGACTTTCTACTGTTACTCGTCTAGAATATTTAGTACTCTCATTTTCCATCTTATTTTGCTCATTCCACCAGACATGACTTGAACACAGCTCAGAGAGGTTTTGCTCTTTTAAAAACTATAGTATTAGATGCCTGCAACTAAACATGTACCAATACATATTAGGTGTTCTAATCGTTCAGCCTGGTACTCTTTCCAAGTATTTGGCAACACACTTTTAGACCTTCAGTGCTTGTGTTGCTCCCTCAGGATTCTGAGGGACTAGTAAAGAGGTTAGAAAGGTTACAGTAAGGGTTTGCACATCCTTTAATCAGAGAATACTCTAGATTATTTGGGGACTGATTGCAGAGACCAGGTATTTGATTTTTAAGAATGTCAAAAACTTAAAAAAGAGTTTGGAAGGATTGACTATCCCGTTAATATAGTTAAGCTATATGTAAGTTAATTTTTATGTAATTTAGCCTTTAGTATATTTGAAAAAAATTATGTAATATTTAAACATCAAGGGACTGACATTTGAAATGGGGAATGGTATTTATTGAGGTGACTTTATGTTCCTGAACAAATTGAGATGGGAGTCTTTATCAAACTACCGATGGTCCCCTGGAAATTTTTATCCTCCTGACCTTTCCCACATCTGCCAAGATACTTGGAGTAGAAAAAAACTTGAGAACCATCTAATTAGAGAAAGGATCAAGAGTAGCAACTTCAAAAGATTAGGGAAGGAGGTAGGGGAGAGTGCATTGGCCAGGCTCAATGACAGAAGTTGTTAATTTTGATGAAATATGACTTATTTTTTTTTCTTAGGTTGCTTGTGCTTTTGTTGTAATATTTAGGAAACCATTACCTAATCCAAGGTCGTAAAGATTTATACCTGTGCTCTTACCTAAGCGTTTTACCATTTTAGTTCTTACATTCAGACTTTTGGTCCATTTGGAGTTAATTTTTGCATGTGGTGTGAAGTGGGGCCCAACCGGCATTCTTTTCATGTGGCTACTCAAGTTGTCCCAGCACCATTTGTTGAAATATTCATGTATCCTTGATCTGAAATTCTCACCTTATGGGGAAAATAACAAGTGGTTTGGCATAAAAGCTCGCTTAAGGAAAACTTGTGATTGCTCCATTTTTCATGCTCTAGCCAAATTGTTCACCCAAAGCCCTCCATATTTTCTTTCTGTCCCTCTACTCACTGCTTTTCTTGGTTGGAAGGCCTTCCTTCTCCCATTTCTATATGTTGAAATCACACCTATCCTACAAGATATAATTTCGGTGCCACTACACTTGTTATTATAGTCAGTTACAAATTACAGCCTATTAATACTTTCAGATCTGTTTCCTTCTACTCCCCTATGTGCAATTATGGGTGGATGAGACATGTGTTTACCTGCAAGGAAACAGCCATATTGATTTACTTAGTTACATAGCCAGTTAGCTGTGACCTCACATTCAACTCTTCTGGAATAGTGTTCTTTCTGTTCCCTCTGCCTTTCATAGTAAAGCCTTCCTTTATAGACCCTATTCTTCTGAGATCATCTCATCTTTCTCTGGGTTCTCTCTTGTGTGGAAGTCAGGGAGAGTCAAGGCTTTATAAGTCTATGCTCTTCAACTAGAGCAGCTCCCTTTTGTCTCTTTTACTGTTTACTGGTATTGCTTAAAAAAGACTTAGGGCAGGGGGGAGAGAAAATAAACATTTCAAAAAATTTTGAAACCATTACTCTGTTAGATGGAGTCCACGTTCCTTAACAGGACTTAGGAGACCTTCAAGCCTTTCCCTTTAGCTTCCTTTCTCACTACTCATTCCTTCCCTCTGTGTTCCAGCCACATGGAATTACATGGTTCTCTCCTATATTGTGTACTTTCTTAGCTTTGCTCTTATTCTTTCCCCTGTGTAAGCATGGGTTGTTATGTTAATATAATGTTTTATCTTCCACCGTCTAGTAATGAGATGCAATTCTATATTGTCTGGAGTTTACCAGTGTCCTGAGTTCCTCTTGTGGCTGCATCTGAGTTAGGTCGATATTGGTAAGCTGTAAGGGTGTGTAAGAATAAGGACTTCGTCTGTATTTTTTCTTCTGTATACTATTAAGCACTGCTATATTTTTCATGGTTGTTTTTTGTGCTGTACCCAGTAGTTCAGTTGAATATAATCAGTAACCCGTGTAAGTTTAGGTGCAAATGCAGATTAATTTTTTTTTTTCTTCTTTCTTTTTAAATTTTCTTCTCTTTATGCCCTGTAATCTGGTAGACGAAAGGCTCAACTACAGGGTTGTATGTAATTCAGCTGCAGAGATAAATGTATGTGGCATGGGTTAGCCACAGATGGAAACATTAGTCTGCAAATAATTGTGTAATTTCTATAATGTAGAAATGGCTTAATTCAATTTGTCATAGACTTACAAAAGACAAAGCTCATGTGAAAGTACAGGTATCTTTGCTATTATCTATTTTTGATAGTTTTCCTAGGATATAGCAAAACTTGACCCATATACTAAGCTAGCAAGGCAATTTTGACCTATTTTTAATTACTTGAACATATTTTCTTTTAGGTATCAAGATGTCTGTCCAGTTGGATTACTTATGACCAAACTAAGATTTGACTTCCTGTTCTGTTTGTTTTGTTTTCTTTTCCTTTTAAGGAACACTCTTGTTTTCTCACTATCATTTGTCATGTTTTACTTTGCAAATTCCAGTGGCTAACGTAGTTTCTGGATACTAGTAAATTGCAAGTTCTCTAAGGGGAAGGAAGTATGGACATTGACGCTTGCCTTGGTTCTTTTGGTAGCACTGATCTGTAAATGTTGGTAGATTGTGGTTGTGTATGTGTAATTGGTTTTGATGCAGATTGGCGAATTTGGAAAGCAGTATTAGTGTTGCCAGTGTATGTATTAAACTGTCCTTCCAAACCTTTACATCTTGGCCAGAGGGTTGGGAACTTTGAGCAGAAGGGATAACATTCGTATCTTGCTGTTGTGGCGACTCAGTATCCAGCTGCTAAAATGTGGAGATAACAGCAGGTCAGAGACAAAGGACTGGACATTACATTTGTTTCTAAGAATATCTGGAATTGGCTCGGCTGCCTTGGGTGAAGTAAGGGGACAAAGAGCATGATTTTCTTTAATATTGACAGATTGCGATTTACACGAACCTTATTATTTGTCAGAGGCTAAACTCTTTCTGTTACGTGTCTTCACCACTGCCGTCATAACAGCTCTGTAGCTGTGTTGGAAGATGGCAGGAACATTCTTATACAAGAGAGCATTTTTATTGTTTTTAAGTGCTGATTGTTTAGGAGAGGAGAGAGGGGTGTACTGTGCTCACAAAAGGGCCCCTAAAAGGCACCACAGTGCCACAGTAGATGTTGATAGCAGTAGTACTGTCATTGGTGATCATTTCGCCTGGGTCATGGGGTGGTGGTGGCTAGACATCTTATAGACCAGGAGAAAGAGTTTGGAAATAATTGGGGACAGGGACATAGATCAAAGCTTTTTCTCTTTTTGTTGAGAACTTTGAATTCTTTTTATCTGTTTCCTCCCCTTCCCCTTTGCCTTTTTATCTTCTGGGTTTTAGCTCCGTATTTCCTTTTGCCCACAAAAGTAATTAACCGCTTGATTGCATGGACTACTCTGGCTTATTTTACTTTCACTGTAACTACAGTAGCACATATCATATCCCTTTGGATCTGAGGAATCCATATTAATTTCTCTGACCACGGTGACAGTTCATCGTGTCACATTAGTTCCTATTAATTTTATTAATTTGACACGTATTTCAGGCAATGTTGGATTTTAGGTCTTTTGTTACTTTTAGAATCATATCTCAAAAGTTTGAACACTTTTTATACGAGGTGGTTTTTAGTCTACACCCTTTCTCCCAGGAAGGCATGTTCACATTCATGAATGTTCCAGAGCTGTTTAAATTTTAGTAAATAGAAATTGGAGATATAAAGAACTTGGTAACACTTTTTCACAGATTTCTGTCCCTCAAATCAGGGTAAGGCAGAATTGTCTGTCTGTCTGTCTGTCAGGGTACCAGATGAGTAACACAGTAGTGTACACTTATGGTCCAGGGTTTGTCTCCTTGGATTTAGGGCCTCCAAATCCACTTCGCTGGCACACTGAGAGGGGGAACTACAGGAGTTACAAATCAGGCAGTCATTGTCTAGCTGTGTTTATTGCTTGAAGGCAGATTTACTGGAGGGACCAAATTAGCATTAGAAGGTTGTTTGATGAGCATAGAAACCAACTAGAGGCAGTAGGTGGATGATCTTAATGACTAGTTACTATCAACACTGCTGTATCCGGCCTCACTCTTGGAAGACTGTTCATAGACCCAAGTACCGTCTTCTCTGAATAGTGCTGTAGATACTAGCAGTGTTTGCTTTTTCATTAACACCCCCCATACCTGCTGTATTCCCATCACCTAATAATGAGTGTTTTGCTTCTTAGCGCACCACTTTAAGTATTGATATTTGGGAGGCACCTCGTTGTTGCTCCATGCTCTTCCTGCTGGTGCAGGAATGGTAACAGTAGAAATAAGTGTGGATGTCAGTCAGTTGAGACAGTGCTTCCCAACTCCTCTGTCTTGTGACACACACAGAATAACCATATTTGTGTGTGACACACTTGGGAAAATGGATTTCTTCTCCAGCTTCATTCACACTGCTGCTCTGATGGCTGAGGGGATCAGTACTTCTTTATCACTTATATTAGTTGAAAGCTCTAGGTTTAGAGTCTAATCCTGAAGGACCATGAGTGCTAGGCTTTAAGTTTATTCTTTAACAGCCATTGGGATTTTTTTTTTTAAATTTTATTTATTTATTTATTTTTGGCTGTGTTGGGTCTTCGTTTCTGTGCGAGGACTTTCTCTAGTTGCGGCAAGTGGGGGCCACTCTTCATCGCGGTGCGCGGGCCTCTCATGATCGCGGCCTCTCTTGTTGCGGAGCACAGGCTCCAGACGCGCAGGCTCAGCAATTGTGGCTCACGGGCCCAGTTGCTCCGTGGCATGTGGGATCTTCCCAGACCAGGGCTCGAACCCGTGTCCCCTGCATTGGCAGGCAGACTCTCAACCACTGCGCCACCAGGGAAGCCCCATTGGGATTTTTTGAGCAGGGGATTAACATGTCCAGAATTTATGGTTAATCTTGTAGCAAGATGTAAAATGGATTAGAGAAAGAAGAAACCCTAAAACCTGGTAGATCAGTTAGGTTATTGGATTAGTTGAAGTGAAATGATATGGTTAATTCTGGGTAATAGAAATAGGAATGAGACTGAAAGGATAGATCAGAATACTAGTACAGAGGTACAATCAGTAGGGCTTAACAACTGGTGGTAGGGTGGGAAATGGAGAGTGAAAAGTCAAAGGTTGCGGTGATGAGGCTGGGTGGCTAGGAGGTAGGAAGATTGTGAGATAATTAGTAGAAATAAGCAATATAAATATAGAAACAGGTTTGGAAATAAATTTTTTCCTGTTTAAGGCATATTGAGGTCTAGTGGCTATTCATATTTCAAAATGTATACGAATACTTAGCCGTGTCACACTACGGAGAAGTTGGGATTGTGGATGGGGTAGTGGCAGGGGTTACATTACCTCCGTGAGTTTATTGCAATTTATATAGTATGACCTTCAGCCTTTTTAACTCAAACACACCAGAATTGAGCTATTTTTTGGGGATAGATCCACAATAATCAAGCTCGTGTGACTGATATATAAAACCAAGAATATTAGTTTATTCATTTACAGTGAGGAATAACTAGCACAGAGATTGAAGTACTTGTGTTGGCGTGACCAGTAAATTCTCATTCAGGAGGCAGGTAGACTCACATAGGAATCAACTCATAATGAGGGAGTTGCTTAGTAAATGTGGCATTATAACAAGAGAAGTGGATGGCTTTTCAGATGTTTAATGGCCGTCATCTCCAGGGTAGGGCATGGATGGGTCAGTGGATTGATTGACTGTGAGTCACACTCCCCTAGACTATACAGTTATCCCTTAGTATCCAAGGGGGAATGATTCCAGGAGCCCCACGAATACCAAAATCTGCAGATGCTCAGGTCCCTTCCATAAAATGATGTAGTACAGTCAATAGGGTTGGCCCTCCATATAAGCAACTTCCTGATTATGACTATATATTGGATCCTTTTTCTTCAATGTCTGTAACCCTTTTCTGTTTCCATGCCTCTGAGCACTGTTCTTTCTAATTGACTCATCCTTATTTGTGAAGTAGATTTACTTTACATACTGTCGGATTACAGTCAGGTCTTGCATTCCTATTAATTTGCTATACAAATATATATATATATATATATATATATATATATATATATATATATATGTATTCTAGGCAAAATAAAGTCTTTTCCTTCAGTGGTTTATAGTTAAGAGTGGGGAGATGTGTGTTCCCAAAGTATACTCTGCTTCTTCGAGAAGGTTTCCAAAGTCTTGACTTGGAAAAAATTACATCCACAGGCTTGGGTGACTGTAAATATGGGGGACCAGGGGAGTGAGGCCAAAGAAGCATTAGGATAACACCCAGGTTTCTAACTAGGGCAACTGAGGGCTTTTCTTTCCTAAGACAGAAAATTGAGTAGGGGAGGAGAATCAACAGCAGATTGTATTAGGAAGGCAAATTTAATATGTTTTAGATGAGTAAGGTTTAAAGGGCCAGTGGCCCATCCAGGTGTCAATAAATATAAATAGAAGCACCTTGCCTGGTGCTTATGAGAAAGACTTGTGTTGTGGTGCGTGGTGATGGAGGTTTGTGTACCAAGCAGTGTTCTAAGTAATTTGTATTGAGTCTTTCAGTCTTCACATCAGGCTGCTGAGAAGTACAGATTGTCATTAACTCTATTTAACAGTAAACTGAGGTATGAGCTGCAAAAGTAAATTGCCCAGCCAGGTAAAGGGCAGATTTGTGAGTAATCAGCATGTAGATAATTGGCTAAAGTCCTGACAATAAATATCTAAAATGAACCCACATCTTGTCAGTTACCTTAAAATGGATAGTGAGCTGTTGAAGTAGTTGAGATCCATGATTATTCTAATGAAACATTTCCTCCTAGTAGCAGATTGTATTATCATAGTTAATTGTCAGATTTTAGAGAGTGTAGTCTCTTAAAGGCAGACACTTGTTGGATAAAGAAGGGGGGCAGGGAGCACATTAACTATCCTTGAAAATTTAGATAATCCTCTAAAAGAGGGTAGGAAAACACGTGTCCTTTACTAGCCAACTCAATCCTTTGCACATACTTAATACGAAAGAACTTTTGTCCTTTTAAATAATCTGAAATACTATGCTCTGCAAACATGAAGTATCACACATGTATTGTTATTCAGCATCTTGTAATAATTCTGTGTTGTTACAGTTTTGGAAAAGTTGTTTTCATTATTATGACCAGGAATTTTCCACTTACTCAGTATTGTAGTTGCTGTAATTATTCTACTTGGTGACTTCTCTTTTATTCCATTATTTCTTCCTTCCCAACTCTAAAAAGGTTCTTCCAGTAAAGATCTGAGTGAGAACTTCTGTCTTTGTCTGGAAATGTCTTTGTTTTGCTCCTGCTTCTTATGTGGTACTTTAATTGGTTTTGGAATTCTAGCTGACAGTTGTTTTTCTCCTCACTTTGAAGATACTTGATTGTTTTCTGATGAAAAATCAACTGTCAGTCATACTCTTGTTTCTTCCTTTATATGTAACGTGTCATTTCTCTGGTTGCTTTTAAGAATTTTCTTGTCTTTGACATTCTGCAGTTTTGCCATGATGGTCTGGGTATGAATTTATTTTTATTTTATTTTGCTTGGGATTTAGTGTGCTTTTCCACCTTGAAGATTATTTATATTCGTAACTGGGAGAATCTCAGCTATTATCTCTACATAACATCTCTTCCTCATTCTTTCTGTTTTCTCCTGGGATTCCTGTTGCATATTACCTTAGACATCATATCTTAGACATCTCTTTCTATTTGCATCTTTTGACTTATCCACACTTGTTTCATCTTTTTAGTTCTGTGTGTTCTGTGGCGTTTCCTCAAATATGCCTTCTGTTTTACTTTTTTTTGTTTTTATTTTTCTTTTAATTCTAAAAGCTCTCTCCCCCACCTCCAAGCTACTTTTTCTTAATTCATTGTATCCTATTCTTTGTCTTGACTTCTGTTTTGGGTTGTTTTAATCAAGAAAATTTTCAAACTTAACAAAAATAAAGAATGCTGTAATAACCCCCCATGTACCCATTACCCTGCTCTAGCAATTATGAATTTTTTGTTTATATCCCCAACACACACACACCCATTATTTTGAAGCCAGTCCTGGGCGTCATCCACTTAATCCGTAAATATTAAAATATATATCTTTAAAGGATTCTTTAAAAGAGTCTTTAGACATTTTTAATATACTTATGTTTTATTACACGCTGTTTCATTTTTTAAGCTCTTGGGTACTAACCATCTGTTTGTCTGCTGATCCCTCATTATGGTGGATCTGTCCCTTGATTAGTTTTGTTATTTTTAAGAATTCAGATGTAGTTTTTCCTGTGGAACTTGTGTGTGTGTGCCTTGGATTATGGAAGTGGTTTTGATGATTTGTTTCTGCTGGGCACACTAAGCCTCGGCCCACAGATTTTCAGCTCGCGGACTCACACATCATGTATGAAATAAAAATTTGAAGAGCACCTGCACAGAACATGTGTTTGGGTTTCAGTTTTTCATGGGGGACGACACCCACATCCACCCACACCCCCAAAAGCCCAGGAAATAGCTTTCTTGCTACTTCTCAGCAGTGATAGACACCGTTTTTCTAGGGTCCTTACCCCCTACACATCACTGTCATTGTGTTGTAAATTTTTACTTTTTTGCTCTAACTTCATTTCCTCTTCCTATCTAGCACTTGAATATCTCCCTTCCTTCCTTTGGAGCTTTGCTGTAATTTTTTCTTCTGTTTTATCTGTTTCTGTTTAGCATTTTGATTATTTTTAGAAGGGAAAGTCTGCTTGGTCTTACCGTATTGCCACAACCAGAAATCATGTTTCTACCCATCTATTTTAAGGTGAAGAGTCATAAATTTCTTAAATACTCCATACAAGAGTGAGTTAGAGGGGGGTGTGTGTGTGTGTTTTAATCTGATACACTGCTATTCAGGTAGCATTTAATATGTGTTAGCATTTCATCTGGTGAGGTGGACAATACCTAAAAACACATTCAGACTTGTATTTCAATTAGAAGTCTTCTGTTTGTGTATTTGTGCTAAAATCAAATAGTTACATTAACTTGTGCTTCTCACATTTGTCAGAAACGTTGGTAATATTAGATCTGATTTAATATAACAGAAAAATATTAATAAATGCAGTTTTACTGCCAAACAGAGTCTTTATTGTTTAATATTTATTTATTTAATTTACTTATTTACTTGGCTGCACCGGGTCTTAGTTGTGGCACGTGGGATCTTTAGTTTCGGCATGCACGTGGGATCTAGTTCCCTGACCAGGGATCGAACCCGGGCCCCCTGCATTGGGAGCTCGGAGTCGTAACCACTGTGCCACCAGGGAAGTCCCAGACAGAATCTTTAAGTACATGAAGTTATATGAGATACATCTGGAAAATGGACTAATATCATTAACATATATCCCTACATATCAGTAAGGGAAAAAACTCACTGGGAAAATGGCAAAGGATATAACCATACTGTTTAAAGAAAACTGCAAATAAAACTATAGTAAGATGTTTTTCCTTATTGAATTGGAAAAGATAAAAAATGATAATACCTTGGGCTCAGAAGGATGTTGAGAAATTAGAACACTTACACATTGCTAGTGGGGATGTAAATTGAAATTGCCCTGAGGAAGGACAGTTAAACATCTGTCTTCCAAGGATCGAAGGTACATTTGGCACATTGTTGGAAAGAGCAACAGATTTGAAGCAACTAAAATGTTCATCAGAGGAAACTAAATAATTATGGTATGCCCATACAGTGGACATATATAATACTGTTCAGTGTTCTATAGCATGAGGCAGTTATAAACATGAATATGGAATGATCTCAGAGGGATTATTGCACGGAAAAGGCAAGGTGTAGAACAATGTATGTAGTATGCTAACATGAGGGAGGGGGAACGTACATGCATTTTAAATGTTTAAAATATCTGGAAGAACTTACAAGAAACTGGTGATGATGGTTACCTTGGGAGGGGAAGAACTGGCCGGCTCAGGATCCAAGGAAGGGAGAGAAACTTTATTTTTCACTTTTGAGTTTTAGGTGATGGACAGTATTACGTATTATTTTAATGGAAACCAGAGTCTCATTGTGTGTGAATATACAAGTAAGGGAAGAAGAATCCTGTGAGGTTGAATTTGAATTCTGGATATATCAGTATGAGATGATGATTTTTCAAAAAAAAAAAAAAAAAATTGCTGAAGGAGTGAAACAACAGAATGGGGGAGACTTCTTTTTTCCTTATTTAGAAATTTTAGAGTGGTAGTTAATTAACTTGTACATTATTACTTTGATAAAAATAAAGAATTACAAAAACAAATAATTCAAGAAAAGCCCTGTGCCATCTTAAGCCCTGTAATACGTGTGAAATTCTCTTGCTGTTGCATCCATTTCAGTATGTTACCATGTCATGGTTAATGTTCATTTGACAAATAATGAGTCTTGCTCTATGGTAGGCACTGTGCTAAATACTTAACATACCATATACAGAATTTTGTGAATGAGAAATATTAAGGAAACATTTTTATCTAGAAGTTGCGCTGCTTAACAGGTTGCTCCTTTGATTTAATACCTTAGAATTAGCATAGATTATTAAAACTAGAAAATATTTTGATTATTTTATAGAAGAAATTAAACTAAGGAACTTGCTCTAGATGGAGACTCTAGAACCAGATGTTTGGTCCAGCATTCATTCCACTGAGGTTCAATTGTGAAATTTGGTTCCTTTTTAAAAATGTACTTTTGCTGGTTTGGAAAGTTTTTTTCTACTTATTTCTTTTCGTTTTAAAAAGATTTTACTGTCTTCAGTGACTTTCTACCTGTTTTGCAATTGTGCCTTTTCCTATGCCATGGGTGCTCTGTGCCTTGGAATGTTTTCTTCCTCCATGCTTTCTGCCTGTTTGTAAAATGCAATAGAATTTTCTGGATGAAATATGGCTTCCTTCTTGAGTATTGAATTTTTCTTTGATTTTGGTCTCTTGGAGTTAAAACCTAATTAAGAGATAGTTATTGTCTAGAGACTTTATTCTTCCTACATGTCAGTGGTTCTTTGTACTATATATAATACTTGAAGTTGGGATGTTAGAAAAATTTAGCTCTTACCATTAGATAAATGTTCCATTTGTTGAATAGTTATGTTACCCTATATACTATATTAATTCATTTTTTAATATAAATTTATGTATGTATGTATGTATGTATGTATGTATGTATGTATGTCTGCGTTGGGTCCTCGTTGCTGCGTGCAGGCTTTCTCTAGTTGTGGTGAGCGGGGGCTGTTCTTCGTTGAGGTGCACAGGCTTCTCATTGCAGTGGCTTCTCCTGTGGCGGAGCACGGGCTCTAGGCACCTGGGCTTCAGTAGTTGTGGCTCGCGGGCTCTAGAGCACAGGCTCAATGGTTGTGGTGCGCGGGCTTAGTTGCCCCGTGGCATGTGGGAACTTCCGGGACCAGGGCTTGAATCCGTGTCCCCTGCATTGACAGGCGGATTGTCAACCACTGTGCCACCAGGGAAGTCCCTATATTAATTCTTCTGTTTGCTTTACTAATTAAATAACTTAAGGCCAAAGCCTTATCTCTCATAGATATGCTCCATTATTTTATAGGTTAGTACTAAGAATGCTAGCTTTATTTTCAGATTCTAGCCCCATTTAATTAATTATATGACTTGGTGTAAGTTTCTTGATTCCTAGGTGATTTTATTCACTTGTAAAATTATCATAATGGTTCTTATGTGCAAATAATACATGCAAGAGTGGTTAGAATAGGGCATGGCACATATTGAACACTTAAATATTTGTTGAATGAGTAATGTAATCTTTTATGGGAACGTGTGCTGATTAAACAGATAAAAATATACAGATAGTGACTAGTGTATGTGCCATAAAGTTAGAGATTGAACATGTTAATAGTGTTTTATTTAATGAATTTCAATAAGCTGATAGAGAGGAAATTGAAAATCCTTAGGACATTTTTTGTTTCCTGTTGATTATTTTGTTTGTATTTCAAGGCTCTTCATCAGTTACCTGCTCTCTTAAAAAAAATCAGTTTGGAAAAAAAAATCAGTTTGGTATGTAAAGAATAAGCTATATAATGAGGAAGAAGAGCAGCTTATTTTGTCTATAAAACAAATCACTTATAAATGAATTTAAGATAAAAGTATTCGTTTTTTGGATGCCACACACGGACTATTACCACTGAAGCCAAATTAGTTGTTTTGGAAAAGCTATTGAAGTGATGGTAGGATTATTGTATGTAAACATAATTCACTCCTAGAGATAGAGTTAGTACTGGAGTTTTGTTATTCTTCCTAACCTTTTCTCTAAGGTTTGGGATTGAAGAAGAATAATTACTATACTAAATTTGCATCACTGTTATTTCTCACAATTTCATTTCTTGCGTAGTTCTTTACTGCTTTTATGATGTAATCCTCTTTATTGTTATTCCCATCATATTTTTCTGAGATTAAGCTTATTCTGAGGTCCTTTAGCATCTCCTAAAACGACCTGTACCATAATAACTTATATTTTTTCCTCTGACTTTGCTTGTATTTGAGTTTCTTTGGTCTAGAATGTTTTGTTACTAGTGCATCTTGTAATTTTGGGTAGTAAGTGCACTGACGTCACAGATCTCTCAGATTCTCAAAAAGGAATGTACTTCTTGCATTCTGCCTCTCAATCAGGTAACACTCAACACTGAAGGTAGCCCCAATCTTAGTTCTCCAAGCCTCCCAGGATCATAAAATTTGCTGGTTGAAGCGTCACAAAGGGGATCTCCTGCTTAATTGACAAGAGTAATGTAAAGGGGGAATTAGTGGAGGAACTTTTAACTACATTAATGTTAAAAATTGATTCCCTTCCTCTCCTGACTTCTTCTTACCAATGACCTTATCTGGGAAGATTTTCTTATTCCAGGGAGCTGCTTGTCATTTTGGTTTTTACTCTCTGACCTGTATTGAGTCTTTTTTATAATTTAATTTTTTTAACAAAAAATTGTACACCTAGGCTCTATATACCTTAAGTATTTATAGCCTTTATTCTATGTGGTATTAATATTTAATAACTGGTATTGATAATACCTGATATAGCCGTAAATCGTTTTGGTAAGACATGAAGCAGAATCCATTGTCTTTTAATTGGGCTAAAATCTACATCGCTACTACTGATAGCACATGGAAAGACAGAATTATTCTGTACCTGTTGTTTCCTTCACAGAGAGCTAGTGGCATCTGACAAAGAACCATGATACCTGGCTGAAACTCCAGGATGGAAGTAATGCACAAGTCACTTTATAAAAGCCAACACTGTAAATCGTACGTAATGGCTATATGCAAACTAGTGATCAAAGTTAATAATTTTAGAAGGGAAAAGTTTACAGCTAGCTTATAAGTTGGCTGTGTAAACTGATGCAGTAGCTGTTTAGCAGCTTTCCAAATCCTTGGAAGTCCAGCGTGCCAGTCAGAGAGTCCTCATGAGCATTCCCACATCTGGCTCAAGTGACTTAGGGGGGATGAGAGCTAGAATCACATTCCTCTCCTCTCCCCAAGTCCTCATTCTAGTCAGTCAGACTTTTCTCAGCCCCTGCTACCACATTTCTGCCACATTTAATCACAAAGTACTAGGTCTTAAATGTTCCAAGTGGCTTTTTTTTTTTTTTTTTAATTGTAAATACTGTCTTTACCAGAGCTGGCACTGTTTTGGAGATCCTCTGTGAGATCTCATCTTAACTGCCTGACTTACTTGCGAGAAAAAGAAAAGTGGGAGGCACTTCATTTTACATTGTAGTTCCTTAGTTTGAATATAAGCAGAGGTGTTGGTTCCCACAGTATAAATACTGTGTTTGCATTATTTGATACTGCTTCTCAGAATCTACTCTTGTTTAAAATTTTTTTTTTTTAAGATAGAGATGACTGAGTCAGTTTGACATTTAGAAGCTTAGTGAACGTTTTTGTGGCTGTCTCACCATTGCCCCCCCCCTTCCTCCCCAAAAACCCCCTAAATTCAGGTGTTCCATAGAAATAGTTTTAAAATTGGAAGTCATCCATGATATGTAAAAATGGTATTAGAGGAAAAATTTTAAGTAGTGTGATTTTGTAAGATTCTGGGAAAGAGTTTTTCTCAAGTTTATTTTAATAAATAACTATTAAAATTGTATTGGTGATGTTGAGCAGGAGAAATTCTTACAATATGATCCTGCCACTTTTATAACGTATAAATTTCTGGGGCTTCATTAGGTAATTTTATTGTAATACTAAGTTTAACTTCCCCTGAGCTTCAGACCCTTTTAAAATATATTTTTTTAACCTAAACATATTTTTCATTAAATTTAAGGATTTAAAATGTTTCTCTGTTTATTTTCTTTAAAATAATATGCATATAATCATTGCGTTTTGTTTAGGCTCTTTTTATTCAGATAAACAGCAAGAAAGCTCTTGAGTTAAAACTACATTTTCTAAACCATCTTTTACTTCTTTAGTATCTATTTGTTGATTTTACTCCCCCCAAATTTTATTCACCATAATATTTTTTATTACAAGAAGATTTTTAAATTACTTAGCATCAGGTAAAATTGATAATCCAAGAAGGTGTCTACCATATTCATTTTTTTGTGACTTTTTAATACTCCTGGGCACACCTTGTACAAATACCTCAGTTTGAGAGGCACTAGCTCATTGGATCAAGCGGACATTTCTTGGTATGAAATGAGGGATAAAAGACATACTTAAATACTAACCCAATTTTTAAAAATAGTTGTATTTGATAGACATGATTGTCACATTGCTAGGTAAGTTTTTAGACCACTTACTCTCAACCCCGAGACTCACCCTTTTTTTGGCTGAGCGCTGGTTGCAGAGGACACAGAGTAGCCCTGCTCTGGGCCATGACGGCTTACTTGTTCTGTGATTATACTCTTCTTCATACTTGATGGCTTAAACGTTTTACTTCCCCTCCCTAAAATGATTGCACATCCTCGTTTCCTAACTGCTGCATTCCTTCTGTTCCTTCTTGACAAGGCAAATATCCCTTCCCCAGGGAAGCCTGTCTTTACAGTGATCATCACCAGCAGAGCCAGACATTCCCTCTCTGTGCTTCCTTAGCCCCTTATTCACATATCTGTACTGTTAACGGTATACTTACCTCTCATTAGACTGTGAACTCTTTGAGGGCAAGGACTTTGTTTCCCCTCTGGTCAAATACAGTGCCTAGCACCTAGCTTGGTATCAGGAAATGCTTGCTTCAGTGAATGGATGAGTGGGCAGACAGGCTCTTTCTAATTAGTGTTTGATGTAATATAGCTTTGCCATTAGGAAGTATGACTTGCTGTGACCCCAGAGCGTTCAGCTGATGGCGGCCACCTGACCCCTGCTCTCTAGCCACGCCTCCAGTCCAGGGTGGTACCGTGTGGAGCTCCTGTGGCAGTTGTGTTTGCTAGTACCTAATGTTTTAACTTATTTCTTTCAGGAATTGTTGGATAAGTATTTAATAGCCAATGCAACTAATCCAGAGAGTAAGGTCTTCTATCTGAAGATGAAGGGGGATTACTTCCGGTACCTTGCTGAAGTTGCTTGTGGTGATGATCGGAAACGTAAGTGTATTTGGTTTATGGGTAAAGCTACAATATAAAAGAGAGGGAGGATAAATTTATAATGTTACCTTACGTTCTCAAAAAACGAAAACATAGTTATGACTTTACATTATGTGCTCTTTATGAAAAATTAAACTCATAAACTCTCTGATTATAACCTGATAAGATATTATTAAAAACAGGCTTAATCTTTTAGGCTTTAGAATTTGGTTCACCATATTTTTAGCCCCAGAGTTCTTTGCATATGCTTTGGGTGATTCTGTTGTGTCACATGGTCTTCAGCATCTTGTATCTTGAAACTTAAGATAACTGGAAATTACATATAGACTAGAAACAGGACATTGTACTTTTTCTACTTGACGTATTAATTTATTAATTACTACCTATTTTGAGGGATCATAACATTGACTACTAATTACACATAACCAGATTTCTGAAGAGGAGAGGTGAGATGAGAGTATTATTGCTGGTATATAATTTATCACAGAAAACACAGCTATGGGGAAAAGAGTAACCTAATTTCCTAACTTGATTGTAAAACAGTCAAAGTAAATTTATTAGCAGTGAACTCAGTCTCCTGGAGTATTTGGTAGCTGAGTGTACAGTAGTATATTGTGTATGTGCCTGCTACTCAGTTTATGAAGCAAGTTCTGGGTAGAAGTATCACTTAAGTCCTTATTTTTTTTCCAGTAAGTTTATTATTTTCTTCCTCATTTTACCCTATCCTAAAAGGGCATGCCCCACAAACGGTTATTACAGCCTCCTCTTCCTCTCTCTCAGAGAGTTACTAAAAGTGAGACAGTTTTAGCATCCCCCAAATCAGTGTAATTTAAGATATAAAGAGAAAACTTTTGTACCTTGCTGTAATAGAATCTGTATACTAAACTGTTGTGTTATCAATATATAATTTCTGTTGCCATAATGATAAGCAAAATTGAATGTGACAGGTATTTGCACAGAACTGAACATTTAAACGTCAGCTAGTCAAGGGGATATCTTTGGGAGGTTGGGCCATAGCCCCAGCATTAATCTGATCTGACGCTTTCTGGCTCATTGGGATTTTCTCATCCTATACGTAGAACACTCCAGTAGTCTGGGATTTGTAAATAGTCTGTATTTACAGTCTAGATGCTGAGACGCTTTAGAACTCTCATTGTAATGCCTCCTTATGTGCTGGACACCAAGAGCTCCTTAGTTAACTGTGAGGGCCATACCAGCTATGTTTAGATCAGTGAATGTACCATTGAAGAAGAAGAAGGAAAGGCACATATTTGGGCTTTAAAGGGATAACTTGATTTCTGTTAGGTCAGTCCTTCTAGAGCTATAATGGGCCCAATGGCCTCATTCGGAAAACCTAACCTTTTCAAAACATGATATAATCAGATTAGTGTTGGTAGTTCTTCCTGAACATTTTGTTCAGGAAGGTGACATTTTTATTAAGCCAGTAATCAAACTCTGGTCAGAGCAGATTTTGATCTATATATTGGTGCTTTTATATTGCGTTTCACATAACACATCTTGATACCGAGGGTCAGTATTATTTCTACGGATGAGTCACAAAAATAGAGATTTTGGTGGTGATGATCTTTGTAAAATGTTTCCATTATTGTGGGAAGGGATATTGCAGCTGATTTTTTTCAAGTTTTATTGCGATATTATTGACATATATCAAATTGTTTTTAATTGCTGCATTTTCAGGTAATAAAATTAGAAGACATGAAAGAAGAAAAGTGTTTTAGCCCCAGAGATGGAAAAACCTGATATACTGTCTCATGTCTTAATATTTTTTATTAAGCTGATTATAAACAAGCACCATTATAAACTAGGTTTTTAATAGCCCAGTACAGGATAATGTTTTTGGTTTGCTACTATGGTTTTAAACGAAGGCTACAGAGAGAAGTCTGGTTCTACCGAGTTAGTAGCATATGTTAAAGGTGTTACTGTATACTGGATGGATATTTTCAGTACCATGCTTTTTTATTTTATTTTTTCCCTTCACA
The DNA here is from genome assembly GCF_965194805.1 of Balaenoptera borealis. NCBI lineage: Eukaryota > Metazoa > Chordata > Mammalia > Artiodactyla > Balaenopteridae > Balaenoptera > Balaenoptera borealis. The sequence continues at coordinate 85,366,592 of NC_138871.1, forward strand.
GAAACGATAGATAATTCCCAAGGAGCTTACCAAGAGGCTTTTGATATAAGCAAGAAAGAGATGCAACCCACACACCCAATCCGCCTGGGGCTGGCTCTTAACTTTTCTGTATTTTACTATGAGATCCTTAATAACCCAGAACTTGCCTGCACACTGGCTAAAACGGTAAGATGTGTGTCCAGAAATACCCTCTTTAGGTTATTTGCGATAGCAAGCATGTTAATGTCTAGGTATTTTACTTGAATGTCCAGGGATGATTTCTACATTTATTTGGGTATCTCCTTTTTCTTACCATCATGACCACCTACCACTGTCCTTCTCAAGATCTTACTCTCCCAGCTATGGTTGTAAGCAGTAAGATCTGTCTAAAGAGCATATTGGTCAGAGTAATCAAAAAAGTATGAAAGAAATGTAAAGAATTGGAAAGTAATGCCTGCCAGGTTTGATCAGTAGAATCTCTGCATTCCTCAAAGTGTTTCAAAATGTAAGTGTTCAAAGGGGTTTTTGCAAATAAATACTAGTTCTTATTTGTAAAAAATATATTGGGCATAGCTGCCGTGCTGTCTGTCCTGTGAAAGAACTAAGAAATGCTTGTTTACTGATTAAGTACGTATAACTTTATAAGTTTTAGTCATCCTCAAAAATTCTTAAGCTGAGAATCCGAGGAAGTGATTTCATTCAGTTTTGTTTTAAGTGATAATAGAACATAAAGTGGATGTTCATCTATTTTATAAAAATGGTTTGCGACTATAGAGTATCAGTTTGTGTCGATGTAAATATTGTTTACCATGGATGTAAATATTTGTCAGGCTTTTGATGAGGCCATTGCAGAGCTTGATACACTGAATGAAGACTCGTACAAAGACAGCACCCTCATCATGCAGTTGCTTAGAGACAACCTAACAGTGAGTTTTTCATTCTTTTCATTTTATTTCCTTTTCAGGAACAAAAGTATTAATATTTTATTCAGGCTCCCTGTGTTTTGGGGCAGCTATATTAGAGCTACACTTGCTCTTAGAAAATGAATATATAAAAATTACATAAAAATATTAAATACGTATTAGTATTTTGTATAGGACAACTGTTCTTTGTAGGCAGATTTTCAAGTTGAATAGGCATTTTATCAGACCTTCCTGAGAAAGTACTAAGATTTTAGGAACTCATAATATTAACATTATTGACTCTTTATTTCACTGGTATGAAGATGTTGATAAATTATGTTAATCTAGAGAGTTTGTCTTTTTTAATTTGTTTTTTCTTTTGTTTTTCTCCCTACCTCTTGTATAGACAGGGGATGGAGGAAAAAGTAATGGAGAAAAAAATACAGGTTGAGCTTTACTTAGCTTCTTTTGTAGGTTCAAGTAAATTGGATATGTCAAAATCTTAGACAAAATGTGGAAGAAACACACCTTTTAATATAAATGTAGTTCTCCCGCCCCCTCCCCTCCCCCCCCCCCCCGTTTTGATGCTTCATCTTCTGCTAGATAAAAAAATTTTTAACATTAGCACCCTATCTGTTCAACTTTGCTGAACAGAGAAATTATGAAGACAGTTCATTCCCAGCCATTAGGAATCCCTCTGGTTGTGAGGTAACAATAGAAAAATGATCAGCATAAATAGCTTCTATAGAAGAAAAACAAACTGAGCAATTAACCTCTTTCCAGATGCACCCTGGAGCTATCTTGTAACTAGTTCTGTTTTGTTTTCTCTCTCCCAGAGACAGTTCTTTGGGGATATTTGTTTTGTTTGTTTGTTTTTATTTTAGTATCTTAATAATGACTTAAAGGTTAAGACTTCAGCTCTGCTAAAATTGCCACTAGTGTCTTGGTGCCGGTCTAATAGAAATCCGTTTTGTGAACTATTGTTATGCATAGGCAACAAATATTGACTATTCCCTTTTTCACTTCATTGTTCCATCCTAAAATTAGAAAGACTAACATCCTACCTAATTCAAGAACCGTATCTACATATCTTCATGCATACATGCTGCTTCCCTGTAACTTAACATCGTTCACTCCTGTTTAACTCTTTGCAGCATACAAAGTAAGCCTGCTTCTTTTTCTATATGATAGCCCTTCAAATACTTGGCAATGGTGACTTTGACTATGGTCCCTGCCCAGCCCCAAAGAAAAATTTTTTTGGCCTTACTAATCTCATAAAGTATATTTTAGTAGTGCTTTTAAAAAGAGCATTGGGCTGCCAGAAATTGAGAGAGCATTAAATTCTAAGGATGTTAGTTACCTTGTTTTTATCTGAGATTATAGTAAGCTTTGAAAACGTACTCAAATACTGTATATGTGTTTGTCATTTTGTAAATGCACAGTGAAAGGAATACAGGGGTACACTTTGGGAGGAGTTGATGAAATATAACTTCCAGTCTTAGTCATAATCTCTATTGTTTAATTTACTGCTCTAAGAATTACATTTTGATATTATAATAAGACTTGAAATAATTGATCTAGAAATAGTAACTTAATATGATTTTTTTTTTCTAGTTATGGACATCAGACAGTGCAGGAGAAGAATGTGACGCGGCAGAAGGGGCAGAGAACTAAGTGCATACAGGGTGTCATCCTTCTTCCCCTCAAGAAACCTTTTTACTCATCTCCATTCCTTATTCCATTTGGATTTCCTATAGCAAAGAAACCCATTCATGTGTATGGAATCAACTGTTTATAGTCTTTTCACACTGCAGCTTTGGGAAAACTCCATTCCTTGATTTGTGTTTGTCTTGGCCTTCCTGGTGTGCAGTTACTGCTGTAGAAAAGTATTAATAGCTTCATTTCATATAAACATAAGTAACTTCCAAACACTTATGTAGAGGACTAAAAATGTATCTGGTATTTAAGTAATCTGAACCAGTTCTGCAAGTGACTGTGTTTTGTATTACTGTGAAGATATGAAAATGTAGTTAATTACAATTTAAAGAGTGTTCTACATAACTTCTTAATTTCTACATTCCCTCCCTTACTCTTCTTCGGGGATTTTCTTTCAGTAAGCAACTTTTCCATCCTCTTAATATATTCCTTTTTGGTAGGAATCCAGAAGTGTTAGATTGAATGGAAAAGCATTTGACATTTTGAGGCTGGGGGTCACAAATTAAAATGCCTCCTGTATCATATATAATGGAGGTCTTGTGTATCTGTGACAACAGGGAGTTTCCTCATTCACTCTTCATTTGCTGCTGTTTAAGTTGACAACTTCCCTTCCCAATAAAAATTCACTTACACCTCCTGCCTTTGTAGTTCTGGTATTCACTTTACTATGTAATAGAAGTAGCATGCTGCTGCCGGAATACAAGCATTGCTTTTGGCAAATGAAAGTGCATGTCATTGCTTAATACACTAGAAAGGGGAAATAAAGTACACAAGTCCAAGTCTAAAACTTTAGTACTTTTCCATGCAGATTTGTGCACATGTGAGAGGGTGTCCAGTTTGTCTAGTGATTGTTAGAGAGTTGGACCACTATTGTATGTTGCTAATAATCATCGACTGTAGTCCCAAAAAAGCCTTGTGAAAATGTTATGCCCTATGTAACAGCAGAGTAACATAAAATAAAATTACATTTTATAAACCATTTACTATGGCTTTGTAACAATTACATACTCATATTTTAAGGGACAGGTGAATTTACTACTTTCTGAAGTTTATTGATACTTCCCTTTTATCTCATGTAAAATGGAGTAGTGGTACCCATTTTTCTGCATTGTGATACACTTGTCTAGGGATGCCTGGACCTGTATAAAATTGGACTACATTTCTTAAGAGTTAGTGTTTTACCTTAGATCAGTTTTGTGGACCCTCTCTTCCTTAGATGTAAATGATATTAGTTAACCGTTAAATGAAATAAAGTGGACATTTTAAAACTAGAAAAGTTAAAATTATGTGATTGTGAGTGCTTTGGCTGGTGTTAGAATTACGTTTCAGTGGATATTCAAACAGAATGTCAGAGTTTGAGTACCTTGTTTTCAGATAATTCTCTTTGTAAACGCTCAGTTGTACCATTGGTGAGTTCAGAATAATTTTGGTTTTATAATATTGCCATGGCTATTATACTAGCCTGTCTTAGTATCGGCCTGAGAATTTATTTTAAAGTCAGAAAATAATCTGAAAAATTAAGCTGTGTAGGATTATCCTTTTTCTCCTAAAAGTGTGACTATGAAACAAGGTTTTGTTTGCACTTGATTTGTTTTCTGAGGGGAAATGAAAAGACAGAATTGAATGGGACTTGCGGAAATTATCCATTTAAATAAGATTAATAGAACTTTGGCCTGCCAAAATGTAAATCAGTAAGACAGTGCTTTTTTTTTTTTTTTTTAATTTATTTATTTATTTTCATATTTTATTTTTGGCTGTGTTGGGTCTTCGTTTCTGTGCGAGGGCTTTCTCTAGTTGCGGCGAGCGGGGGCCACTCTTCATCGCGGTGTGCGGGCCTCTTCACTATCGCGGCCTCTCTTGTTGCGGAGCACAGGCTCCAGATGCGCAGGCTCAGTAGTTGTGGCTCACGGGCCTACTCGCTCCGCGGCATGTGGGATCTTCCCAGACCAGGGCTCGAACCCGTGTCCCCTGCATTAGCAGGCAGATTCTCAACCACTGCGCCCCCAGGGAAGCCCAAGACAGTGCTTTTTAAATAAAAATTTCAGTAAACATTGAAAGAACATTGTGAATTAGGAGAAAAAATTATCAGTCCTAACAAAGTTGTAAGTACTGAATAGAGTAATGACTACACTACTTTGGTGAGTTCTGAAAGTAGCCTTCTTTCTGAAAGAGCAGATTAGTCCCAGGTTATCTCCTTGCTTTAGGAGAGGTGAGCATCTTTAAAAGGGGGCCCAGCCTGTGGTATTATCTCTTTCTGACTCTCATTTTGGGACCTTCTGTACTAGATGTAGAGGATATTTATAGAATACTGCTAAGAACTTGGGGTAGAGGGAGGGTTTAAACCCAGGTTTGAGCTTTCTAACTTTTATAATTACTTTCTGAGATAGTTTAGAAATTTTAAATGTTACACCTATTTTGTAGTTAGAACTTTTTAATTGGCAGTTTTCCCTTTAAAATGTCATTTAGGTTTTAATAACTGAAAATAACAGGAGGGTGGATTGCATCCTAACACTGATTATCCAAAATAGAAACATTAGGGATTTCTCTTCCAACATACAGTACATTCAGCCATGATTATTTGATCCGAGATTGGGAAAGAACAGTAATTTTTTTGGACGGGATTGGTAGACTACAGTCATGTCTATAACTTTAAATATTTATCAGTAGAGACTATTAGTTTTTTAAAAATCATGAAAAACACTAGGAAGCCCATTTAAAGTGTGTAAAAATTCTAATAGAGTAAAATATTTTGAGATCAGAATTCTAGTCACTTATCTTTAAGTGGACTGATTTTTTTGTTTTGTTTTTGTGGAGTTGAGCCAAACATTCAAAAATATTTGAGGGCCTATTTTAGGCACAAACGTGACAATTTTTGTTAAATTATGAGCCTGAGTTTATTTGGACTGGTTATAGATAGGTGTCATCTGATATGTTTAGGAAGACTCACTTTAAACTGATTAAGACAGTTATGTTGTATGTTTTATTCTGCCGAATATCATCTTCCCTTGTGTAATTTGTATTTCATCAGCTTTGCAAGAGGAGAGTTACCATTGTATATCATATATATTACTATTGAATTTTGAGGCCATCACAATTAAGTACCGGTATAAACCACCTGCCACAATAATGTTTTTTTAACAGAAACCACTAATGTTTTTAAAAATTTATTTATTTATTTTTGGCTGCGTTGGGTCTTTGTTGCTGCGCGCGGGCTTTCTCTAGTTGTGACGAGTGGGGGCTACTCTTCGTTGCAGTGTGCAGGCTTCTCATTGCGGTGGCTTTTCTTGTTGCGGAGCACGGGCTCTAGGTGCGTGAGCATCAGTAGTTGTGGCTCACGGCTTTAGAGCACAGGCTCAGTAGTTGCGGCGCACGGGCTTAGTTGCTCCGGGGCATGTGGGATCTTCCCGGACCAGAGATCGAACCCATGACCCCTGCATTGGCAGGCGGATTCTCAACCACTGTGCCACCAGGGAAGTCCCCCACAATAACGTTTTTGACCCATTCAGCAGGTGCTTAAGAAACCTGTGGTATCAATACCGGAAGGTGAGTCCCAGATCATCATGAAATTCGGTTCACAACAGACTTGCCATTTACTGCTTAGCCACATTTCACTTACAAAAAGCCTTTAGACTTGATGCTTTAAAGGGAGAAATAATAAATAGTAGGTAATAATAAATACCCAGGGGGAGAAGCTGGAGACTGAACCATCTTCAGTTTAAAATTAGAACACCTTGAGCATGTCCATAAATGGTCTGGCCCTTCTGTTTTAGTTACAGGGAACCAGCATTGATTGAATTCATTTTGGTGCCTGGTCATGTATTAGGGCACACACATTCATAGTCAGTCATATTTAATCCTCTCAACTGCCCTGCCAAGTTAATTTCCTCTTGACTGATAGGACATCTGATCAGGAAAAAAATGAAGTTATGTGTCCAAAATTATGTGTATTAAGCGGCAGACCTATAGTTTGAAATCAGATGCCAAAACCAAATTCATTTCTGTCACTGTTGCCAGCTGTGGGTGCTTCAGCTTGTTTACTATGGCTAGTAAATAGAATTTATTTTCTATCATATTTGGAGGGTTTGTTTTTTTAACTCTTCCTCCACTTACCCTTAACCTGTCCGTTTTGCCCTTGAGGAAAACCTTAAAAGCAGCTCAAGGAATATTAGGACATGCTGGACCTAACCCATGGTTACGGAAGCAAATCCAAAAAAAATCAACTAATGTTTGACCTGAAACTAGACAAAATTAGACCAAAAAAACATGAAAATAGCTCCAGATTCTCAGTAATTCTCTACTGCCTAAGTTGAAAAGAATTTTCAATGAAAATTATTTGTTTCTGCCACTCAGACTTAGAAAATGAAGGCTTTAATTTACATTTCTCTAGTAGGTTCTTTTAAAAGGTGTTAGCCCTCTAATGATTTTCAGAAAGTAAGGAAATAATGTTCATTACCAAGCATTTGTCAAATTTATGGTTCAGATACGTTCTTCATGTCGTATGTTTCACACTGAAGGGCCTTGTATTGTCAGTGTTAATCGTATACTCATGCTTCAGTATAGTGATACGGCCATCGGCCAGGGTTCTAGCCCAAGCGTCCCACTGGTAGCTGCATGTGATCTTGGGCCACCATATCGGGGGCCTGACTTACCCATCTTCACAGGTTCTGTTTTTAAGCATCTTCACAAATAAAACTCAGCTTCATAAAGTTTTTGAGGTAGATTTTTCTCCTGATTTATGAATGAGAAAACTGAGGCACAGAAGCTAATGACGTGTCCTAGGACTTGGGTCCTCATAGCTAAGTGAGTGGCGGTATCAGGATTCAAACCTGGGTAATCTACTTGGAAGTTGGTACTCTTGCTGCTGTGCTATGTTGCCTTTTTTTGGAGATTAAAGCAGTGACAGATCAGTGCTTTTTTAAAATTTCATTATGACCGATCAGTGGATAGTGGAAACCTAATGGGTCACAGCCAGCTCTTTTATAATAGAAGTATATGGCATGGGAATTCCCTGGCGGTCCAGTGGTTAGGACTTGGTGCTTTCACTGCTGGGGCCCGGGTTCAGTCCCTGGTCGGGGAACTAAGATCCCGCAAGCCGCACGGCATGGCCAAAAAAAAAAATATATGGCATGTTAATAGGGGTAATAGTTTGTGAAATCATTTTCACTTTATGTGAACAGTGGGTTGTGATGTAAAATTGATTTCAAATGAGTTTAAGAGCCATTTGTTCTAGATGGTCTTAGAGGTTTCTTTGCAGTTCATGTCCTAGGACTGTTAAGTTCATAATTTCACTGTTGTGAATAGTATCATAGTTTTTCATGGTGACATTGTTGGGTCCCTTCCACTTACAGCATTGTGTTAATGGCAACACTTTCTACTTTAGAATGTGCTGAGCAGTGAGTCCCTTAATGCCCTTCAGAAAAAAAGGAGACTCCGTCTTTTGAGGGCAATACTTTTATTCCACATTGCTTGAAGGATTATGGGAAGATTAATTCTTGTATCTTTTCGTTGTCCTCAGACACTGTTTTCTGCAGCATATCACAGCCTTGGCCTAAGACCATCAAGGAAGTACTTAAACCCGAGAAGCGTGGCAGAGTTAGGATTTACTCAGCTAGCAAAGAGGATTATTAAGAGCTTTCATGAGATATGAATTACTAAGTGGGTTTGAAACTGGGTTGAGTCCCAAGTAAAAATCAGTACAATAGGCCTTACTACTCTAGGCTCCTAAATTCTCTTATTTGAGCTGGAATACAGCTCTTTGAGGAGTGGAGTATCTGAGGTTCTTACCCAAATGCCTATCAAAAGAGTTGTATTACTGTAATTTGAACTAAAGATTTAGGAATTTCGTTGCTAATTTAGACAAATGAAATTATATACTGTAGACTTATTTGAGATGAGATTTATTTGCCTATATACAAAAATCACCATTTTTCCTTCTGTGACAGCAGATGACATTGTTGAAAACTAGAAAAGGTCTGCTTAAAGTCAATTAAAATTTAACTTAGAGTGCAGCCTGGTTTTCTTGCCACTACGGAAATGTAGGGGAGCTAAACCCACTTAATGAGGCTCAGGTTAACCTCGTTTCTGAGGACATGTGTGTGTACTAGAAGTTGGCATTTATTGAAAAAAATTCCTGCCACTCACTCATCTTAGGAGCGCCACTCCACAGCGTCTGACTTGAATAACTCTGGACCCTGAAGGAAACCAGACTACTTGTTTTTTGTTTTCTGCTGGCGTCGCCATGGTTTTTGCCCATTTGGAATTAGTGCTGAGCTCTCTCTCCATCCTAGAGCCGTGCGTCTTCAGACACGGCCCTGCATTTCAGCCATTCTCCTTAACAGATGGTGTTCTTTCAGCTATTCTGGAACTTAGAACCTTGGAGCGTTCAGTGGAAAGATTTCTGAAGACTATTGTGTCCTGAGACTGGGGCAACACCACTACTTTGGAGCTAGGAGCATAAATGGGACAAGATTACTTGTCTATTCCTACAGCTGCGTGATGTGAGAGACATGTGACCTAGCGGAAAAAGATCTAGCTTACACGATCATTCATTCATTCACTTGTTAAATATACTGAGTGCCTGTTAAGAGCCAAGGACTCATACTGGGTACTAGAACTTGCAGCTTTGCCACTTTTTTAGTTGTAGGCCTAATCTCTCTCAGCTTCAGTTTTCTTACCTATGAAAGAGACACCTGCCCGGCCTGTGAGCCAATATGTGAAAGTATTTCCAGGTGTAACTGGGTTGTGAGATACACATGTGTGGAATACTCGGCGAGTAGCAGGACAGCCTAATTTCAGAATTGGAATGTTCTAATAAAGTGAAACCAGTCTTGTGGAAGAGAAAACCGACCACACTTGGAGCAGACCTATTGTCCTAGATTTTCAAGGGCATAGTAGACACAAAAAGAAAATGACCAAAAAAAAGTGTAACTTGGTTGGGAATGCTAAGTTAAAAAAAAAACTTAAGCAGTGGTTTTGCTTCTGATTAGCATTCGCTGATGGAGCGGATGGGGAAAGGTCATTCTGTTGACATAAGAAAAAAATCAAGACCCAGAGAACAAGTACCAAGAGGAAATGCCTTCGTTTCTCAAGAGGTAACTTCAGTAAGTGATTGATGGTGCCACAAGACCATAATTATCAAACTTTAGCATGCATCGTGATCACCTGGAGGGTTTGCTAAAACATTTTGATTCAGTAGGCTTGAGGTAGGGCCCATAGATAATGTGCATTTCTAACAACTTCCAGGCGATGCTAATGATCTGGACTTGGTACAGTACTTAGGGAACCGCTGCTTTAAGGAAGCATGAACAAGGCCAAAGTAAAGATCAGGCGATTTTCACAGCAGGGGAGGAAAAATAAGTCAGTTAAATGATTCTGAATCTAGCAGCACACTGTTGAGATTTGTGCCCACCTGAGGCTAATGAATGAGAGGGCCTTCCTGTCAGCAACTGAAATTGTTTGGGTTGATTATGCAGAAGAGTACAGGAGGCTCTGGTTCACTCTTCCTCGACTCTCAGTCATGCCCATGTTAATGGCTTTGTATTTAAAGTAAAAATAGGGGATTCCCTGGTGGTCCAGGGGTTAGGACTCTGTGCTCTCAGTGCCAAGGGCCCAGGTTTGATCCCTGTTCAGGGAATTTAAATCCCACAAGCCATGCAGTGTGGCCAAAAAAAAAAAGTAAAAATAAAATACAGTTATACTCTAATACTGAACAAGCAGATTTCGTGATTTGACAAGATGCCGTGGAGGTGAGTTAGAACTGATCCTTAAGGTCTTAGGTAAGGAGGATCCATCTGGCTGGTGGATATGAGGTTAGAAGTCTGCATTCAGTATTAATGGGAGATCAGTGTTGGGAGATTGGCCTAAAGCTTGAGGCAGGAAGCCAGAGATGTATCTCAACAGTGGGTGGGAGGCCCAGAAACTTGCTAGGGCACCATGTGAGCTGACTAATGGCTCTATGGGTCACCAGGGTCATACTAGAGGCCCAATATTCCTGTTACAAGGTAGAGCACTTGAGTTCCTTCTGTTGTTATTCATCAATCCTAAATTGTTGATTGAGGGCAAAATAAAATGCAAATGAGCTTTCTCTCTTCAAGATAAGCTAGAGGGCCTTCCCTGGTCGCGCAGTGGTTAAGAATCCACCTGCCAATGCAGGGGACATGGGTTCGAGCCCTGGTCTGGGAAGATCCCACATGCCGCGGAGCAGCTAAGTCCGTGCGCCACAACTACTGAGCCCGCGCGCCCTACAGCCGGTGCTCCGCAACAAGAGAAGCCACCGCAGTGAGAAGCCCGCACACCACAACAAAGAGTGGGCCCCGCTCGCAGCCACTAGAGAAAGCCCGCGCGCCGCAACAAAGACCCAACGCAGCCAGAAAAATAAATAAGTGATGAAAATTCCTGATTGCTCTGGTCAGATAGTACCTCTTAGATAGAAACGAGTATACTAGTCTCTTTCTCCTTAGTTCTTTACAGGCTAAACTATTGGGTTGGCCAAAAAGTTCATTTGAGTTTTTCTGTATGTTGTTACAGAAAAACCCAGATAAATTTTTGGCCAACCCAATAGAATAAGAGGTTGCAAACCCAAATTAGGCTGCCCTCCCTGTCTTTCTCTTCTTAAGACTCTCAAGGGCAAATATCCCTGTATCTCTCCAGAAGCTAAGAGCTCTTAACTGTAAAAAGAGCACTGTACCCTCTCATTCTCTCAAAATAGATGTCTCACTCTTGAATTTTGCATTCTGTGCTCAACTTGAGTACCCTGTTGTGGAGGCACTGGAGGTGACAACTGGTGAATGACAGGCCTTCCAGCTCTTCTCTTTGTGTATGTTCTGCTGGGTGGATGGTCCTGTTACTACCAACTGTTGGATTGCACACTCATTCGTCAGATGACAGTCAGAAACTAGCTGGTCTCAGCCAGGGCCCATTTTCAGGAGTTGTCTAAAGAGTTACCACCGTTTAGGCAACAAAGCCATGGACTGGAGATCTGAGTCCTGGCCTATCATTCCTGCTATTAACTTGCTGTGGGACTTTGGGAAAATCAATGAACTTCTTTCTGTAAACTTCAGGAAGGCCTAGGGGTTCTATGAAGATGGTTCAGGAGTACTTCAAACCCAATGCTCTCCTTTGATCTATTTTATACATGAAGTTTCTGCAAAAGATTTCTTTTGGAGCTAGAGTGCTACAGCTAAAAACAATAACAACCAAAAAAAGACTTGAAGACATCACCAAACTGGATGACACACACATTCCCTTGTTTATTTAAAATTCACATCTTTGATACTAACTGGAGTTTTTAATGGATGTCTACTTTGAAATTATTTCCAGAACAAGGCAGAATGTCAATAAATCTACAGTGCTCACTTCAGCAGCACATATACTAAAATTGGAATGATGCAGAGATTAGCATGGCCCCTGCGCAAGGATGACACGCAAATTCATGAAGCGTTCCATATTTTTGAGAGGGGGAAGGGTAAGCTGGGACGAAGTGAGAGAGCGGCATGGACATATATACACTACCAAATGTAAAATAGATAGCTAGTGGGAAGCAGCCGCATAGCACAGGGAGATCAGCTCGGTGCTTTGTGACCACCTAGACGGGTGGGATAGGGAGGGTGGGAGGGAGCCGCAAGAGGGAGGAGATATGGGGATATATGTATAGCTGATTCGCTTTGTTATACAGCAGAAACTAACACATCATTGTAAAGCAATTATACTCCAATAAAGATGTTAAAGAAAAATCATTACATAACCAGATAGTTGTAGTGATGAAATATCGAGGGCTGTACACGATACTAAAAATAAGCCAGCGTTGTAATTCTGCATCGACTTATTTGTCTGATCTGTACTGCTTCAGAGTAAGCCAGTAAATAAATGGTAATGTCCCCCCAGGCAACTCTGTTGCGTTCATGCTCTTCAGTGTGACTGGTCCCTCAGAAGCAGAGCACAGGACGGCACAGTGGCCACGCAGATCAGAGTTAGGGAACCTCCGCTCTGGAGAGAGGCACCACTGGACAGGGAGTTCTCCCTGATTTTCATGCATAATCTGAACAGTGTGGAAGCAAGAGTGCTTCTTTCTGTTGTCTAGATTCTAAGATGTTTTTATAAGTAGACCTCATTGATTGGGATCCTAGACCCTGACCTCTTAGCTCCCTGCAGGGATGTCATGGTCAGCTTGGAGACCACCCACTGCCCAACTCTGAGGACACCATTCGCATCAACTACAATGTGAGTGCTGTCCCCTTAAGGAGTCTGCAGACACCCCACACCTGATTGTACCTCCTTTTCCTAAGCCACAATGTGGGTAAACAATACGCTTTTATAGAAGAAGGACAAGCTCATTCCTAATCAGCTAGGACTCTCTAAGCCTAAATTTGCTTATTTGTGTAATAAGTTTTTATTGAGCATCAACCCCCTCTGGCCCCAAGCCAACATCCCTCTGGAAAATTAACTGGCTATTTCAAAGGCATAAAAAGCACTCCACTAAGAACCTAACACTTTTCTTTCAGGGCCTGTCTACCCATGGCTTTGCTTCTTCTCTTTCAATCTCCTGCTGTCTGATCTCTTGATCATCTTATAATTCACAAGATGCTCTCTGCCAGTGGGCAGGACAGGGGGAGAGGAGAGAGGGAAAGGAAGCCAGGCACACAGCTACTTGATAGTAGCTTTGGCAGGTAAGCAAGGAGGTTAAATTGCTGGGTTAGGTCAAAAATGTGGGAGTTAACTTGTGGATTTTATTGTTCACCCTCAAGCAAGAATAAACTAGAATTTGCCAAAAAGCAGAGAGTGAATCATGCAAGACTATTAACCAGTTATTTTATTTTCTGGGGACAGATTCATGAAATAAGATTCCTTGAATGGAGTCAGTCCCCATGCCCTATAGCAAGTTTTCTCCAAACAGTGCATCAGCTCAGGATGAGAAGAGCTTTCCCCCAATTAAGAACAGAAACAAAGAGCTTGGGGAGGGAGGAGCTTGAGTCCATACCTACCATGACCTGGCCTCAAGAATTCTTGGAGGAAATGGGAATAGCCGAAGAATAATGATCAAGTCATGAGAGCTTTCATATTAAAAATTAGAATTAGGCAGAGAGGAGTAAAATAAAATGTAAATTTATTCTCTTCCCTGCTGGCGACCCTCTGGGTAGACTGGCTTTGAAAGACCAAATGTATGTATAATGTATAGCTTTTCTGTTTTTTTCTTTCATCATTCAGTTGCCCCAACAAATTGCTTTAAAATGCTACAGTTATTTCCCTACACTCTACCAGATAAAGACCAGCCTCTCTCATTTAACCCTATGAGGTAGGTATTTTTAATTCCCTATTTTAAACATAAGGCTAGGAGAGTTTCAGTGATGTGTCAGACAGATGGTAGATTGTTCACATCCAGGCTGTTTGGCTCCAAAGTCCACGCCCTTAGCTTCTAAGCCATAATGAAATCCTCAAAGAACAAAGCAGAATTGAGTGGTGAAAAGTATAAATTATGGAATAACAAAGGATGAGACCTGGGTCCTGAACCAGATAACATTAGTCCTGTCCCCCCTCTGGGGAGGGCTATCATGGTTGGAAATGACACAGTACTTGGAAGAACCTGGGGTAATATTGACTATGATGTTGAAACTTATCAAATCTACACGGAAGCTTCTCTGAGTTGGGCTTGCATTAGGGGGTTGCCTGATTCTCAGGGTTTAGGACATGCTTTGTGTCCAACAAAAAAAAAAAGTCTCCTAAAAGTCTATTGGTTAACAGGTCTCTGCCTACTCTTTATCAGTTACCATGGGATCTTCAGAAGGCGACAACTACTACAAAATTGCGAAGGAGACCTGGAACCCACAAAGTCTCTTAAGATGGCCACTGAAGGATAGGTAGGTTTTTTGATAGCTAGTAATATGTTCTGGGCAAGAAGAATTTCAGAAGAAAAGGTAGAAGGGGAGGAAATCTCAGGGTGTGTTCCATGAGCATGTATTAGTTTCTTAGGGCTGCTGTAACAAATGATCACAAACTAGGTGGCTTAAAACAAGAGAATTTTAATTAATTAATTTATTTATTTTTTGCTGCACCATGGGGCTTTCGAGGTTAGTTCCCCAACCAGGGATCAAACCCGGGCCCGCTGCAGTGGAAGTGCTAGTCCTAACCACTGGACCACCAGGGAATTCCCCAAACAAGAGAAATTTATTCTCTCACAGATCTGTAGGCTAGAAATCCAAAATCAAGGTGTCAGCAGAGACTTTTTCCCTCTGAAGGCTCTCAGGAATAATCCTTCTTTGCTTCTTCTTGGCTTCTGGTGGTCATGAGCAACCGTTGGTTTTCCTTGGCTTGTGGCTGCATCACTCCAACTTCTGCCCATGTCATCACATGGTGTTCTCCCTATGTGTGTATCTGTGTCACTTCTCCTCATAAGGACACTGGTCATTGGATTTAGGGCCCACCCTAATCCAGTAGGACCTCACCTTAGCTTGATTATATCTACAAAGACTTTATTTCCTAATATGATCACATTCATAAATACAGGGGGTTAGGACTTGAACATATCTTTTTTATGGGACACAGTTCCACCCATTACAAGCATTAAATTGTCTAATTTGTTTGGCTAATGAGAATAGCCTTCTGCACAGGACTATGTTACTTGCTGTGGAAGGTAGCATAGTCCTTGCCTCAGGAACTTATGCTCTTGTGGAGAAAAACAAAATAGCAGCAGTAGACAACAATGCGGGACAAAACGGAGGATAGACTCTAAAAGAAGCAAGAAACATGCCATGAGGAAGAGACATTTAGCCAGTGTTATCCAAGACAAGAAGAGATGTTGGTGGAGAAAAAACCAGAAGCAAGAAAGTCACTTCAGAGGCTGTTAGACTAGTACAGAGGAGAGATAAGTGAGGGATTGAGCTGGACAGTTTCCTTCAACACCAATTAAGCATATTAACTGGTGCTTCTCTACAGAGTAAAATATTTAGGAATAGTTTTATATGTCCTAAAGCGTAAAAAGTCAACGTGACTAAACGCAGAATGGTATCCTGGGTTGACTCCTGGAACAGAG
Organism: Balaenoptera borealis; assembly: GCF_965194805.1. Classification (NCBI taxonomy): domain Eukaryota; kingdom Metazoa; phylum Chordata; class Mammalia; order Artiodactyla; family Balaenopteridae; genus Balaenoptera; species Balaenoptera borealis. Next base: position 85,382,213 of record NC_138871.1, read on the forward strand.
ACTGTGCAGTCCTATTAGTGGTTATCAAGGGCCAGGAAAAGAGGGTAATGGAGAATGACTGCTTAATGTGTATGGGGTTTCCTTTTGGGGTGATTAAAACCTTCTGGAACTAGATAGTGGTGATGATTGTACAACACTGTGAATATACTGAATGTCACTAATGATAAATTTTATGTTACGTGTATTTTGTCACAATTTTTTAAAGACTGCAAAAAGGCACATACTTTTAAAAATTCTGAAATCTGATGTTTTTTTTTAGTTTTGACAAACATACCTTGATTATGTAAGATATTAACATTAGGGGAAGCTGGGAGTATATGGGAACTCTGTACTATCTTGCAACTTTCCTGTAGATCTAAAATTATTCCAAAATGAAAATTTTATTTTAAAAAATTAATAGGAAAAAATGCATGACACCAGTTTTTTTTAGGCCAATACACATTGTATGTGTTTTTGTGTTTCTATGTAACTTTCATCTTTTAGGATATAAGTCCTTTGAGATCAAAGGTATGATGTAGGTCTCTTTGGTATTACTTTATTTCTAGCCTTATTGAGGTATAATTGACAAAAAAAATGTGTGTGTGTGTGTATATATATATATATATATATAAATATATTTAATTGTGTATATTTAAGGTATACAATGTGTTCACTGTGAGATGATTATCACAATCAAGCTAGTTAACACATCCATAGTTACCATTTTTGTGTGTGTGGTGAGAACACTTAAGAAATACTGTCTGGGACTTCCCTGGTGGCACAGTGGTTAGGAATCCGCCTGCCAATGCAGGGGACACGGGTTCAAGCCCTGGTCCAGGAAGATCCCACATGCCGCGGAGCAACTAGGCCCGTGAGCCACAGCTACTGAGCCTGCGCTCTAGAGCCCACGAGCCACAACTAATGAAGCCCGCACGCCTAGAGCCCGTGCTCCACAACAAGAGAAGCCAGCGCAACGAGAAGCCCACGCACAGCAATGAAGACCCAATGCGACCAAAAATAATTAATTAATTAATTAAAAAAAAAGAAATACTGTCTGAGCAAAGTTCAAGTATACAAAACAGTGTTCTTAACTATAGTCACCATAGTGTGCATTAGATCTGCACATTTTAACCGAAAGTTTGTACCTTTGACCAATATCTCCCCATTCCCACCCCTCCCACCCCCAGAGTCTGTCAACCACTGTTCTACTCTGCTTCTTTGAGTTTAACCTTTTTAAGATTCTACGTGTAAGTGAGATCATACTGTATTTACCTTATTGTGTCTGACTTATTTAGCATAATGTCCTTCAGGTTCATCCATGTTGTTGCAAATGGCAAGATGCCCTTCCTTTTTACGGCTGAGTAATCTCCCATTGTATGTACACACCACATCTTCTCTATCCACTTATCTGCCAGTGGGACACTTCGGTTGTTTCCACATCTTGGCTATTGTGAATAACACTGCAGTGAACATGGGAGTGCAGTTATCTCTTTGAGATTCTGATTTCATTCACTTTGGAGGTATTACTTTTAAAATGCTAGTAGAATTACCAGATTTTAAACATTCAACAACTGAGTTCTGTTTTTCTAAACAGGACGAAATAGAACAGATTTTCAATTAAGGCCTCTGGCCACTGCAGAAGAGAGTAATTGGCGATTGCTTCCTCTCTGGGGCCTGTCAACCCAAGAGTAATGACTTTTGGCCATTTCAGACCTGAGGTAATTTCAAACCGGCACAAGTTTCCATTTTTTTCTCTTTATCCAATCTATTCTCTGTGTTCAGTTATTCCTGTGGTTCAATTACTCCGAGATCTCTAGGGAGAGAGAAAGGGATTTAAGAAGGAAAAGAACACAGCTTCATGTTTTGTATGGCATACATTATATAGGAGATACGCTACCTCTGCTCACAACAGACAGATTAGCCGCTGCAAATATTGATAATTCTGTGATAAAGAAAGGATGCCTGTTAAGAAAGGGACATAAAAAAGTGTGTGTGTGTGTGTGTGTGTGTGTGTGAGAGAGAGAGAAAGAAATTGTTACTAAAATTTTAGAAATGAACCTTCTTGAAATAACATTTTGAATGAAATGGCTGGTTTCCTTCTCTTTTTGAACTTGAGGGGAAATACTATTCCAGTTTCAAGAGGGCTGGGGGTTTTTTGCCTAGTAAAAAATTCCCAAAGGATCATCTGTTTATCAGTGAGGATCCTCACATATTCTGCTTTGCTCCGTCTGTGATGTATTTTTCATTTTTCTTTCTAAAAGGATCTGAAATACATTAAAATTTCTGAACTAAAATCCTGGAAACTATAGCTCTTGGTACATGACTTTGTATATAGTCATATTCCAGTAAGAGCGGTCTATCGTCTAATGGAGATTTGTGGATTGACTCATACTTTTTAAGTTTTTTATTGAATTTGTTACAATATTGCTTCTTCTGTTTTATGTTTTGGTTTTTTGGCTGCAAGGCATGTGGGATCTTAGCTCCCCAACCAGAGATCGAACCTGCACCCCCTGCATTGGAAGTCTTAACCACTGGACCGTCAGGGAAGTTCCGACTCATACTTTTTCTTAAAATAAATTTATTTATTTATTTATTTTTGGCTGTGTTGGGTCTTCGTTTCTGTGCGAGGGCTTTCTCTAGTTGTGGCAAGTGGGGGCCACTCTTCATCGCGGTGCGTGGGCCTCTCACTATCGCAGCCCCTCTTGTTGAGGAGCACAGGCTCCAGACGCGCAGGCTCAGTAGTTGTGGCTCACGGGCCTAGTTGCTCCGCTGCATGTGGGATCTTCCCAGACCAGGGCTCGAACCCGTGTCTCCTGCATTGGCAGGCAGACTCTCAACCACTGCGCCACCAGGGAAGCCCCTCATACTTTTTGAAGTGCTAACTTCACATAGATTTGTTTACTGGCAAAAAAGGATACAGATGTAGGACTAATTAGCATTTTAGAAATAGAGTGATGAAGAATCTATACATCTATAAGGACTGGTGTGATTGGTATAGGACAAATAGTGGCTAATAAGAGAAACAGAGCTGGGATGACAGAAGAAAAATCCCCCAAACTCAGCCAGAACTAGACAGCCATGTCTCTGATCATTTAGATGAAAGGTCTTACCAATGCGTATGTGGATCTGCTAGTTAACTCCAGAACCATATGTGGCAACAGGTGTTTAATGATTGTAAATATTTTACTCTTACATTCACTTGCAGTAAGTAAACTGTAAGTAATTCATTCTATAGCCTGGGATCAGCAAATCTCAAGTAATCTTTTACTTATCTTTATTAAATCCTAAATTAAAAGAACCACTTTTGTTGTTAAGGAGAGGAACCAGGATCCAGTTAACTTGTTCATGTGTTTTTCAAACAGACAATAGTGGTTGTGTAACAAATTACCCTTAATTTAGGAGCTTGAAATAACCAGTATTTATTATCTCCCAGTTTCTGATGGTCAAAAATCAGGGTATGGCTTGGGTGGGCAGTTCTGGCTCAGGGTCCCTCCTGAGGCTGCAGTCAAGCTGTTGGATTGGGGGACTGCATTTGTCTTAAAGGTTGCCTAGGGCTGGAGGATTCACTTCCAAGCTCAGGCATATAGTCTTTGGCAGGTCTCAGTTACTTGTTGGCTGTGGGCTGGTGACCTGTCTTCCTATGAACCACTCCATAGTCTTCCTGAATGTTCTCATGACACAGAAGCTGGCTCTGCCTAGTGAGTGATCCAAGAGAGAGCAAGCAAGTAAGAGAACACCTGAGATGGAAGACACAGTCTTCCACAGTCTCTTACAACCTAACCTTGGAAGTGACTTCACTTCCTCTATGTGCTATTGGCCACAGAGACCAACCTTGGACCAGTGTGGAAGGGGATGGACTCTACAAGGGAGTTAATATCAGGAAGCAGGGATCACAGGGGGACATCGGGGAGGCTGGCTACCACAGTGGCTATCAAATCTGTCAGGTATTTATATTCCATTGGGTAAGTTTAAACCTAAGAGTTTTAATTTTGAATGTCAGTGTTGGGACTTCCCTGGTGGTGCAGTGGTTAAGAATCCCCCTGCCAATGTAGGGGACATGGGTTCGAGCCCTGGTCCGGGAAGATCCCACATGCCGCGGAGCAACTAAGCCAGTGCACCGCAACTACTGAGCCTGCGCTCTAGAGTCCGGGAGCCACAACTACTGAAGCCCTTGCGCCTAGAGCCTGTGCTCCACAACAAGAGAAGCCACCGCAATGAGAAGCCCGCGCACCACAGGAAGAGTAGCCCCCACTCACCGCAACTAGAAACAATCTGTGCGCAGCAATGAAGACCCAATGCAGCCAAAAATAAATAAAATTAAAAATAAACAAATAAATGTCAGTGTTTACATTATGCTGGAAATTTCATCCTTTGCAACTACTTACATTTATGATGAAAAATGTTAAATGTATATAGGGAGTACGTATTTTTAAAAAATTCTTTTGGGGATAAGAGTATAAAAGTTTGAAGACAGCTGGCTCAGACTACTAGTTCTATCCAATGTGTCCCTCTTATTATGTTCCTCTGGCTCTTTATCTCCCCCACGTGGTGCTCTTATATCTTAAAGGCATGGACAATTTATAAATGAAAGTTAAATCTCAAACTGGAAATCATAATTTGGGTCCTGATTTGTGAATGGGAAAAATTACTTGAAACCTTGACTGTCTCTGAAAATCTAGGACTTCTGGATATGAATAAGCAAATGAATCAGGAACTTTACTTTTTTAAAATGGCATTTATTAAACAGATAGTGAAGGGCCGTCTATGAGCAAGGTACTGTAGAAGAGCTGTGGGTGGAACACAGAAAGATAGGATCTACTAAAGGTATAAGCTGGAGAGCATGGTGTCTGGGTGCTCAGAAAATAAGATGATATTCTCACTGTACAAAAAAAAACTGTCCACAACTGTCACGTTTTATGGGATACACATTTTAAAAATTATGTACAATTTGCAGAGGTGAACTTCTGCTTACTTTTTGATTAGGTATGCCATCAATGTATATGTTTAATGAAGGCATTTTATACCTCAGATGAACACAACAGGTTCAGTTAAGCCCAAAATGCACAAAACCAGTAACTCTGGATAATAACTGTTGGGAAAAGATGCTGAGATTTTTACTGAGGCATGCCACAGTGAACCTAAATTCAAATCATAGTTTGAGTATTTTATTAGGAGTAGCCGTACAACTTGACCAGACGGGACTAATATTCTATTCCTAACAATTTTCGATTTCATAATGGAGACAAGGCTGTCCCACTCACTCACTCTTAAGTGGAAAATGTGTTCTGTCGTACTTGCATAAACTTTAGTTGAACCAAAATAGCAATTCCCGTCCAACGTTATTAGAATGTTTTATTCAGTACCATAAACACTCACTAGAGCTAAAATTATGCAAAGGATTGCAAAACAAAACACAAACTGTCTTGGCAAATTTCCAGTCTAAGCTAAAGTGACCAAGCACAGAGTTGAGTTTCAAGAAGTTGGCTGGACCTCTCTAGAACCTGTACGGGCAGACGAGGAGGTAGGTTTAGGATTTAGTTTCTGGAAGTGCTTGCAGACCCTCTACATACAGCGGGGCCAACGAGAAAATGGGCATCAAGGAAGCGCCTATTTATTTCCCTCCACAAAGCCTCTTCCGTTACAACGGACGGAGGCCTGAGACGCCCGGGTGGTGCGACGCTGGGCCCCGAAAGCCAAGCTGCACCCCACCTGCGACCAGGAGGCTGGTCTCGCAGAAGCTGGCGCATGGACGCGGGGCCTCCTGCTCCCGGGAGCCCGTCCTTCGTCCCAGGCACTTCGCTGCTGGGTCATCACCCCGAGCCCACCCGGCCCGGCGCTCCTCCTCGTCCACTCTGGACCCCACGGTGGTTTCCACAGCTAGCTAGTAAAAAGGGTAACAGGGATCCTATCCAGACGTGGGTCGGACCGAGGCGAGGGAGGTGGCCGGACGCGCCTTTGAGGGCCTACTCGCGAGCTCCCGCCTCCCTCGCGGCGGTCACCCGGGGACAGAGGCGTGGCCCGAGTGGGTCGAGTCAGGACGCCGCGGACCGCGTCAGAGGCGGCGCCGGCCGAGCCCCGGCGGGACGCAAGGGGGCGGGCGGAGGGGCGGCAAGATGGCGGCGCGCCGGCGCGGGGCCGGCGGTAGCGAGGGCCTCCCGGCATGCCGCGCGGCGCCCGGCTGTGGGCGGTGCGGGGGTCGGCGGCGGCCGGAAGCAGGCTGAGCCAGCCTCTCCGAGCGCTGCCTGCGCTTCCGGGAACCTGGAGCCGGGCTCTAGAGTTTTCCGGTAGGCGGCGCGGTAAGAGTAAGAGGCTGCAGGCGCCGGGCCGGGCGGATCCCCTCCTCTCCCAATGTGAGCGGCGTCCTGAGCCCCCGTCAGGCGAAGGCTGCCCAGAGAGGTGGAGCCGCTGGCCGGGCCGGGAACATGAGGCAGTGTGTCCTCTTGCTGAGCAGCTTGGTTCTTTTCGTGCTGGCGCCGCGACCGCCGGACGAGCCGGGCTTCGGCTCCCCCCAGCGACTCGGTAAAGACCCTACGGATCTGGCTTCGGCCGGCACCGGGTGCCTGGAGCGCGCAGCTTTCGGGGAAGAGCAGGGGAGCAGGATCCATCAGGTGTTTGGGGGCGGGGTATTGGACGACGGTGGCGCGTCCCTAAGTTTGCAGCGTAGCAGGGGGGTGTGGCTCTCAGAGTTCAGGAAAGAATGGAGATGGGCTTGTCTCGGGATGGGCAGGGATCCTGGAGGGAGCCTCCGGGAGTGACTGAGGGCCTGGGAGGGGTCTGCCCGCTGAGTTCGTGTTTGGGCGTGTGTTCCGGACAGAGGTGAGGCGGGGTGGTGGTGGCTCGTGTTCGGAGAGGGAGATGTGGTCCAGGTCCCTGCCCTTCTCGGGAGCAAATCTGTATTGTGTCCTTACCAAAGGCAGGGTTCTGGAGGGGGATAGGAAGGCCCAAGGCTGCACGGCTCTTCCTGGCTCTCCGAGGAAGCGAACTAGGTTTTCTTCTGTAGGAGGTACTTAGGCGGTAATCTGGTTGGAAGGCGGTGCCTGGAGAACTCGTCTTGGAGTTGCTTTTTGCGAACATCTTAAGCGTGTTATTTAAATTGTAGCTTATGGGAGGTACTTAAACTTGCCGGGCCAACTCGTAATGCCGCTACTGTGAATGCCTTCCTTGCCATTTGAAGCAAAAATTATCAGGGACGACCAATTTGGTCAGTTTTGAGGCCAGAAAGTAGAGGGTCATGTGGATTTTCTAAAGAGCTTGGATTTGAAGGATGGACTAACATTGAGAGATGTGAAATTTGGTGGGAGTTAGTTTGTGTAAACGTATAGTGACCCCTGTTAGGGTCCTTTATCTGTTAAAAGTTAGCATGTAAGAGAGCTTGATTAATTAGTAACAAAGTATGAAACAGTATATTTTCCCAGTGTGAGAAGTTGTAGCCTCAGTGATTTTTCATGGTTGTTTTGGCCTCCAGATCTCACCATGATGCCATATAGTATAGTATCGTGCAGATTGAGACACTGTGTAGATTTTCTTTATGGCCAATAAAAAATTTGCATTAGTTTACCTGGCAATTCTTTTTCCTTCTTTAATGGGCAAAAATTGTAATTGGCGGAGGGTATTAAAGGTGTTGTGTTCTCACCTGAACAACTGCTTTGTGGTTATCTCAAATTGCAATGGATTGCAGGTGATTAGTTGAATGAAAGGCCAGGGAGAACCTGGTAGGAAGTGCTGAGATGTGATAAGTTAATACAAATTGAAGGAAAATGGTGAGTTAGGGGTGGTGAGGATGGAGGAATAGGGTATAAGGATCTACTTCGTAAGGATAAACGTTAATGAAAAGAATAAACGTATTTTGAAATATTAAAGTTATATTTTTACCACTCTAACACAACTGTTTCACTTTTGTTATCATTCTCTTGTTCACAAGTGGAAAGATAAGTAGCACGAATCCTAGGAATGCACATAGTATAGAAGAAAACCTTACTTTCTAGTCAATTCTCCGCAGCATTCACAAATCGTAAGGGTTTTTTTTTTTTTCTTTGACTGTGTGTTTTCATTTGCAAAGTGCAGACCACTGGTGCCAGAAAAATGCATAGACTTACCATTTATTCACTGCATGTTTGAAGAACACATACTGCATGCAAGTTTTATGTGTGGCATTGGAAATATAAAGATCAGACTATATTCATCTTCAAAAAGCTTTTGGTGTAGTAGAATAGAGAGATCTAAACAGACAATTCTAGAACAATAGGAAGGAGAGTGAGAGAAGACATTATGGTGGGTATTATTTTCATCAGGGGACACTGAACCTATCCAGGGAAGGTTAGTGAAGGCTCCCTGAAGGAGGTGATGATATTCAGCCCAGGCTGTAAGGTTAAGTAGCTGAAGAGAGAAAATAAGGACAGTCCTGATGGAGGCACTTAGAGATTGTTAGAATTTAAATGAACCTTGGAGATCGTGTCTAGTTTTTTAAATAAAGCGGCGGGTAAGATGAGTCTCTGAAAGGTGTAGTGACTTGTCAGGTTCATTCAGTTAGTGATAAATATATGGCTTGAGGGTATTTTTTCTTTTGAAGGATGACTTTTTTGTGTGTTTGTTTGATAGCTTTGGATGTAGCTTGTTGCTTAACTCTACCCCACCATTTAGATTGAATTGGTCAAGGCCAATGAATAATTTCATAGTTAAAGAGCATGGTTTATTGTTTAATAGCCTTCTTATCCTATAAATGTTACCATAACCCCATAACTGCAGTTCTAAATATTGATTAGGGATTTGACAACATTTTCTGAAGAATAAAAATGTATAATAGAATCCTGGCTTTTGGAGTACTCCACAGGTCACCCAACATGATTTCAATTGAACTGTCATGAATTGCATAATTTAGGAAATTTATGAGTCATTTGAGCTTAGTCATAATGATATCTTGTTGAAGTTACAGCTGGGGTATATAAGTGTCACTGTGATTTCAAAAGAGTTTTCTCTGTGTTACGTTTAATAAAAGAGAATATAGTGGGTGGAAGGAAAAAAAATATAGGTCACAGATGAGGGATGAAAATTTGTATTGGAAACATATATTTGAAATGTACCTTTAGGTAATTGCCATGGGGATTCTCCACATTGTAGTGCTCATTTCTCATTATTGACGGCATCATTTTGCTCAATATTTTGACATCTGACTTCGTCTTTTGATGTTAATTTTGCTTACAGGCTGGATTCTTTTGAAACTAAAACACTTACCCACCCCACCTGCTTCAAGAGAAATTTAATGCAGCTCTGCTTTGTACTAGAGAGAGAAACTGTATTTCTAGAATAGAACAAAGAGAAGAGTTAAGCAGAAAGCCATGGTGGGGAAACTGGAGAATTCCATTTGGCCTTCATGGGGTTTTCCAGAACATTAAGTCTAGGTGTCCTTCAAGGCCAAGTGTGGTTGAATTTTAGATCCTTCACCATTTTGTATTTGTGAGAGATGGTGAGTGTTTTCAGTTGGAAGTATACTTTGAGGAAAGTCAGAAAAAGATGGGTAGGGAGGGAGGGACAGAAAGAGGCTTCACAGAGGTTGGGAGGTGAAATGAAGTGCTTTTTCACGTATCCCTTAACTTAGTCCTAAAATGAACCAAGGAGATGGGTATCTCCCTCCGCACACACCTCCTTTTCTTTTTTTCTCTCTTTTAATAAGAGTTGTAGGCTTTGACAAGTCTCATCTGTTGCCCTGGTTTCACTTACCATTTGACTGTTTGGATAACTACCAAATATGTGTCTCTGACCTAGGCTTGTTCTCTGAAGCTCCACTCTCATGTATCCACCTCAGTGTTCACAGGTACCTCAAACATATGTCCAAAATTACTTACCTCTTTGATTAGAAGAATGTGTATAGGAGACAAGGTTTTAATCTAGGAAAAGGCAGCAGTGCTGGAAATTGTGGAAGTAATCTCATTGCTTAACCCGAATTTGCATCCATTTCAGCTACAGAGCCTTATGGATCAATCCAGGGTTCTTTGGAGGTTCCCTTGGGCTGTGCTCACTTTCATTTTTGGCTCAGAGTTTCCATGTGACTGGTCTTGCTGGAGAGTCTTGGCCCAGGTTTAGCCCCAGCCCAGGTGAAGGGCTCTTGATAAGGAATTATTTGAGGCAGCTCACCCTCCAGCTTCCCTAACTGGTATAAACCCATAAAATTAGGTTTTTAGTTCCCACTGCCTAGCAAACAGCACTGTTCTTTTCTTATCCCTTAGTCCCAAGGAGGGATTCACCCATGCCTAGGGCTTGTTGCAGAGTGACCCGACCAGGCCTCTCCCTTGTCCTGCGTATTTTGGGGAGTACTGAAGAGCAGTGAAGTCTCATGTGTTTTCTGCACAAGCAGAATAAACACTTGACAGCAGCCCTGGCTTTATCTTTTCCACTTCTGACACCAGAAGTGGGCGCCTGACACTGTCATTTTGGGGGAACTCTTCATACTCCGTGCAGCAGAGCCGTGGAGAGGGGGCAGAGTGCTCTGGGGGTTCTGCATGACGATTGCAAGTTGAATTCCAGGAAGATGCAATTTATTGCGAAAAGAAAAGAGAAATTAAGTAAAAAGTTCACAAGTGTTCCCGGACTCTTCCAACACCTCATTATTTAAAAATCAGTTTTATCTTAAAAACTTGCCTCGGCTTGATGAATGAAGTAAGGGTATATTATATATCGTTGTACCAAAAGTCAGTGGCCATACAAGCATATCCTGGAGACAGAACAATTCAGGTATGAGAGAAGGGTAGAGTAAGAAGGTTTATCAAATCTATAGGCCACTCCATATCTGTATCCAGGAAGCCGGTTTGTGGCAGGCCTGAAGGTCCAGCTTCCTCTTTATTCTTTTTTTTTTTTTTTAAAGGGAACTTTATTTTATTTATTTATTTATATTTGGCTGTGTTGGGTCTTCGTTGCTGCATGGGCTTTCTCTCGCTGCGGCGAGCGGGGGCTACTCTTCGTTGTGGTGCGCGGGCTTCTCATTGCGGTGGCTTCTCTTGTTGCGGAGCACGGGCTCTAGGCGCGTGGGCTTCAGCAGTTGTGGCTCACAGGCTCAGTAGTGTGGTGCACGGGCTTAGTTGCTCCACGGCAGGAGGGATCTTGCCGGACTAGGGCGCGAACCTGCGTCCCCCGCATTGGCAGGCGGATTCTTAACCACTGCGCCCCAGGGAAGCCCTCTCTTTATTCTTTTTTTCTTTTTAACATCTTTATTGAAGTATAATTGCCTTACAATGTTGTGTTAGCTTCTGCTTTATACCAAAGTGAATCAGTTATACATATACAATATGTTCCCATTTCTCTTCCCCCTTGCATCTCCCTCCCTCCCACCCTCCCCATCCCACCCCTCTAGGTGGTCACAAAGCACCGAGCTGATCTCCCTGTGCTATGCGGCTGCTTCCCACTAGCTATCTATTTTACATTTGGTAGTGTATATATGTCCATGACACTCTCTTACCCTGTCAGATCTCACCCCACCCCCTCCCCATGTCCTCAAGTCCCTTCTCTAGTAGGTCTGTGTCTTTATTCCCGTCTTGCCACTAGGTTCTTCATGGCCTTTTTTTTTTTTTTTCCTTAGATTCCGTATATATGTGTTAGCATACTGTATTTGTTTTTCTCTTTCTGACTTACTTCACTCTGTATGACAGACTCTAACTCCATCCACCTCATTACAAATACCTCCATTTCATTTCTTTTTATGGCTGAGTAATATTCCATTGTATATATGTGCCACATCTTCTTTATTCTTTGAGAACATAAAAAAAGGAACAAAGTATCAGCTGGTTTTTAACCACTGATCTTGATTTTGAAAATCATAGAATAACAGATTTATTGTTTCCCTGCTTAAAATCATTATGTGATTTATCAGTGATGTAACTGCAAATATGTGATGACTTAATGTAAAAAAGTTCTATGTAAATGAATAATTGCAAACTGTATATAAAGGAACAAGATACAGTGTAGAACTTAAGAATCTTTCAGCATCCACTTGTCCCCTTATATCAACCTGCTAAAAATACAAAATTCAACCGAGTAAATCTGAAGATCTAATTGGCTTTATTAGGCGATTTATGAATTGGGCAGCATCCCTTCTAGCAACTAGAAGGGCCCTCTGAGGTTTTGTACCAAATGGAAGGTTTTTATAGGAATAAGGGTGGGGCAAGGGAGCTGTTAGCGAAAGAAAAGAAAAGGATTGTTTTTAGGCCAGGACATCATCTTTTTTGGGGGAAGGGAACTGGCAAGGGTTTTATCATATGGATAACCTCTTCTTCCTCTGGGGGATGGAGGGGGCCCCTACGACAGATTACCTCATTAGTAGACAGTTCCAAACTTGTTGGTTAAGATTACTTTTCTGGTGAAGGTCGAAACTACAGTTAGGTATTAAACCTAGGTTTGGTATCGTGGGCTTTAGCAGAAGTGGGCTTATGGTTTTTCTCTTCAACAAATCCCTCCCCCAAACCTCCTCTTAGTTGTGTATTTTTTTAAATCTCAGTGAATGTGGTGCCACTGTCTACCCAGGTATCCAAGCCAGAAACCTGGGGGTCTTTTAGTGATCTCCACCTGGATTGCTCAGCAGCTTACTAGCTGATTTCCCAGACTCCAGTTTTGTCCTCCTCTAGCCCGTTCTGCACACTGCAGTTGTTGTTGAACCCAAGCTCGTGTGCCTGACGCACAGTGAGGCCCAACAGATGGAAGTGTCCGAGTTTGGAGCAGAAAAAGGTTTATTGATTGCGAGGGCACCGATGGAGAAGATGGGAGATGTAGGCTTGTCTCAGATCCATCTTCCTGGCTGGCCATGGTTTTTAAAGGCAACGTTTGGGGTGAGGGTTGCAGGGAGCATGACTTTCTTCTGATTGGTTGGTGGTGAAGTAACAGGGTGCTTTTTTGTGAGTCTTAATCATCAGCCTTCTGGTTCCAGCCAGTCTGGGTTCTGTGTGCTTGTGGTCAGCTTGTAGTCACTATCTGCCACGTGGGAGGAGGGGGGGTGTCTTAGTTCCTGCAGAACAGCTCAAAGATTTGTGTCGGATTGTTCTGTATATCCCTGCAGGAGGAACTAGGGCTCCCTATTGTTTCTTGACTGTTTTCCCCTTGTTTCAGCCTTCCATCACTTCTCTAATTAGTAATTGCTTGAATCTGCTCTTTGGAACTCGGGGAAGGTCTAAGAGACTAAAGCCTTTTCTACAAACCAGAAACGGGACAGAAGGGCTTTTGTAGGGACTTCCCTGGTGGACCAGTGGTTAAGAATCTGCCTTCCAATGCCGGGGACACGGGTTCGAGCCCTGGTCCTGGAGGATCCCACATGCTGCAGAGCAACTAAGCCCGTGCGCCACAACTACTGAGCCTGTGAACCACAACTACTGAAGCCCACGTGCCTAGAGCCCGTGCTCCGCAACAAGAGAAGCCACAGCAATGAGAAGCCCACGCACCGCAACGAAGAGTAGCCCCCGCTCACCGCAACTAGAGAAAGCCCGCATGCAGCAACGAAGACCCAATGCAGCCAAAATAAATAAATTTATTTTTTTTAAAAAAATGAAAGGTTTTTTTTATCTGGGAGGGCCCTGAAGGGTCCTGCTTGGTTTCAGTCCTGCCTTTTCTTTGATACTTTTTAATCCTGAGGGCAACAGAGGCAGGTGAAGAAAGAGAATAAAGTTTCAGATAGACAGGCTAATCATAAACTTGGCAGGGGAACTTGGTTTTAGGGGCATTTGGTTTCACAGTCACGCTGAAATTTCTAATTTATAGCTGTTGCCCTTATCCAAAGTCAAAAATCCTTAATTTAGTTCCATGGCGCTCCATGACCAGACCTCCGCCTGCCTCTGGGGCCTCATGCCTCTTCATGTCTGCGGTGCCGTTCTGCACTCCAGCCTCACTGACTTGCTTTCAATTCTTTGAGTGTATTGTGTTCTGTATTTCTTGTGGACCTCAGCATAGGTATGCCCTCTACTTAGAACCCTGTCCTTTCTTTTCGTTCTCTTGGCTGCTTCCTCATCCTTTCGGTCTTAACTTCAGTGCTGTTTCCCTGGGAAAGCATCCTTGGCTTCCCAGACAGGGGTCATGCTCCTGCTGTGTCCTGTAAATTCTTTCCATTTCCTCTCCCTTGGTTTGTGACGTATTTTATAATGATTTTTTTGTGTGATGCTCTTTCCCCCAAAGTCGCAACATTGGAAATGTATCTCTCCTTCTCTCCATTAATATCCCTAGTGCTTGGAAGGTAACAGGTTTTCAATAACTTTTTGTTGAATAAAGGAATAGGTGGGGTCTGGTGGAAAGGGGAAAAGTATGTGCAGAATGTGTTTGCAAGAAAGGAGGGATGGGAGTTGTGGTGGAAGAGATTAAAAAAGCAGTGAGTAAGGGTAGGGTCCCTAAGGAGGACCAGACAGAGGAGGCCAAGTGAGGGAAACGGTAACACGTGGCGGAGAAGAGCAGGGAGCTTTGGGGAGGGGATCCTAAATAATATAGTACTCCAGTCTGACCTTTTGAAGAGTGTCTGTTTTCTAATATGTGTTTGTAGCAGCCGAAATGAGACAAGCTCAGTTGTTTAGGGTGATCGCTGGGGCAACTTGTAGGAAGCGAGGAAAGTGTTCTCATCGCAGAGCATGCTGGCAGCCATCGTGGAGTTTCTAAACAGGAGAATACGACCGTACGCTGAGCTGATGAGGAAGGTAGTTTTTGTAGCATTGTCTAAACTGTATAAACTGTCATAAACTCTACTGTAAGAAGTTAAGTGGTTTATACTTAAGATTTTTGGATATGGATGGGGGAAATATAAATTCTGTTGAAAAAGCTATAGAAAATTGGATTACCGATGGCTGGAATTTTGGAAGTAAAGTGCAGTGAAATAGCGAGCATGTGAGAGGTTACCTGCAAGAGCAGGAGCTCAGGGTGTTGGACAGAGCGCGCATTTACCGCGCTGTTTGTAACGGCTCCCGGACGTCCAGCTGGAGACCTCTCGTTATTAAAAGGGGTAAACTACAATTGAAACATGTTAGTTAAGTATTTTAAAGTGCTTTAGCAAGCTGCATTTATTATAGAAAAATACCTAAAGAGAACCAATGATGTTACTATCTTGCTCTTATTTTTTTTTCTAGCCCTATTTGTATACATAGTTACGGTCATGCAGTATGAACAGTTTTTAAAATCTACTTTTGTTTATTTAATATTATAGTATAAGTATTTCCTCATGTTCTTAAAACCTGTTGTTAACAGCATTTTAAATGATTGCAGATTTTTTTTTTTTTTTGGTCATTTGGAAATGCTATAACTTCTCTATTTGCCAGGTATTAATTTACTTCGTTTCCAATTTTTGTTCTTAAAACTAATACAAGGCTGAACAGTGAACATCTTTGTGCTTAAAGGTTTTTTTCTTCACTTTATTTCCTCGGTTTAGCCTAGTTCAGTGGTTCTCAAACTGGAGTAGTGTGTATCAACATCACCTGGAAGGCATGTTAACACAGGTGGCTGGGCCCTGCGCCTGGGATTTCCGATTGAGGAGGGCTGGGATGGGAAACAAGTTCCCAGGCGGTGGCTGGTTGTGGGGAACCACTCTTTGAGAACAGCTGGCCTCTATTATTGGCAGTGAAACTATAGGACTGAGGTTAAGTTTCTCAGTTAGTGGGAGTGATTATGATCTTGAATGAAACTGAGTCTGTGTACCAACCTGTATCAGGGAAGTCGAAGAGCTAAAGGATTGTATCAGCATTGAGAATTTGAGCAAAGGAGTGCTCTTTTGTGCAAGGTTCTGTGCCAGGTGTTGTGAGGTAAGAATACCGTGATTTTAAAGCAGAGCTCATTTTTGGCCATTTTACAATCTATTTGTGAGATAAGACAAATATAACTAAAAAATGCCAGAAGAAAGGTGTAAACAAAAAGTTTCAGAATTCAGAGGGAGGCATGGTCATGTTTGATTGACATGTCAAAAAGTAAGAGGCCAAGAAGTGGAAGGTCCAGGTAGAGCTAGGCTATTTTTAAGCAGTTTCAAAAGTTGAAATCAATAAAGCTTGGGGTTTTCAGCCAGACAGGCCCCAGTTCAAATCCTAGTACTGTGCTACATTAGCTTTGTGATATTATTCTCTCCGAGTCTGTTTCTTCATCTGTAAAATGGGAAAAATACCCCAAGATGTTTGTGTAGATAACATAGAACACCTAGTATGGTGTCTTGTGGGAAACAAAACACTCAAAAATTGTTGAATAAATGATAAGCTTCTTGAAGGTTTTTCATTGGTGCCTCAAAGCATTGTAATTCGCAAGGCCAAATCACCAATAAACATCCATCGGCATAAAAGAGATTGATGCCTTCTGAAACAGCTTTCCTCTGGATTAAAATTAAAAGGAAATTTTTGTTAACAGAAAATGGGTGGTACCCAGCAAGTGTGAAATTTGCTACCACTTTAATCTTATCTTGAGTTAGAGCCTTGAATGGACTTTGATTAAATTGCTTTAACCATATAGTAGTGTGCCTCTTCACATTTGCTTGAGTATTACGTGACAGTGGGGCATTTTTCCTTCTTTGACCACTCTGTATAAATTGGCCCTTCCCACTGCCTCTCTGCTGTCCTGCTTTCATACCACGGCACTGACGTGGATTTTCTTGTGCATTGTCCGTCTCTCCCACTAAAGTGAGTGCTGCTTTAGGCAAGGACTTGGCGTGTTGAGTGCTGTATCTCAGTACTTAGACCAGGGCCTGGCACACAGCAGTGAATGAACGGATGAAAGAGCCAATTGAGGATATTCAGGGGAAGAGGATGGAGAAAAGTATTGGGTGGATTCTTTCTTTTAAAAATGGTTTTGTGAGCATATTTAACTGCAGTAGCAACACGCTTGTATTTTAAGCTCCTGCTGCTATATTTTGAGGACATTCTAAGTCCAGTGGAATGATTTTGAATACCATTGCTTCTCCAGTGATATCTGTTGAGAGAAAAGGAAAGCATCAGCTCAAGTATTTTTAGACAGTTTGTACAGAGACTTAAGTCACCAAAATTGTCTTCCAAAAATCCTCCTGATTGTGGGAGAGACAGCTGAGTTGCTGTTGATAAAAAGTGACTTATGGGGGTAGCATATACTCTATAGTGTTTACTCTTGCTCTATACCAAATAGAAACTTATTTGTGCTTGTTCTATCTTTGGGGCAGTCCATCTTTGCTTTTCCTGGGTTCCAAGTCAGCCTTGTAAAATAATTAATGTTTTTTTTTTTTTCCTAGGGATTGGTTTGGTCTTACCACTTACACTTCCTGCTGTCCGGTGGATTGATATTCTGCTGTGTCTGTTGAGGTCAACAATGATAGGGATATTACCACTTCTTTGCTCTCTAATTTGGAGCATGTGGTTTTTCTATAAAAGGTTTTCTGTAAAAGATTTACTTTCCCAGTTTGGTTTCCTCAGGCCATTAATACATTTGTTGCTCTTTGTTACTGTACATCAACTGATAAGGAATTGATGTAGCCCAAGTGGGCAGTGGGCAGGTCAAGTTGGCAGGCTTGATCTTAAAAATTCTAAACATACAAGCCAGAAATGCCTTGAATTTAGAAGTTAGTTCATTGCATACTGTGATACTTTCTGAGATATCAAAATTATTAGTATCTAATATGAACATGGACTCATGTTCACATTGCCCTGATTGTCACAGATATCTTTCCATAACTGATTTGCTTGACCTAGGATCCAAAACGGCTCACACACTGGCTTGCTTGCTGTATTCTTGCGTCCCTTCTGTCTCCACCCCTCCCTTCTTTCTCATGCCATTTGTTTCCTGGAGAAATTGGGTCATTTGTTTTGCAGGAATGGACCATTTTGGGTGTGGCTGATTACTTCCTAAGGTTGTTATTTAATTTGGCAACCTCTAATCCCTTTTTGTCTTAAAAACTGGTGTGGGTGGGTGGGTGTGTGTGTGTGTGTGTGTTTGGTAAGACTTTCGTAGGTCGTGCTGGGGCATTACATCAGGAAGAGTTTGTTGTCTGACTCTCATTTTAATGATATGACAATTGATTAGTAGGTTTAGGTGTTAATAACGTTTTTTACCTTTATTTCAGAAAAGCTTGATTCTTTGCTCTCCAACTACGATATCCTCTCTTTATCCAATATCCAACAGCACTCTGTAAGAAAAAGGGATCTACAGGCCTCAACACACTTAGAAACACTACTAACTTTTTCAGCCTTGAAAAGGTAAGTTGAATTATTCATAGAATAATGTTGGGGCAATGAGGGACTTGGTTTGGTAAAAGCAGAAAAATTGGAGTGTCTAATTAAATCTTAGAAAGTTACATTTTAAAGATTTGTAATATAATTATAGTCTGTCATGATTCTTACAATAGTGTATTGCTTATTCTAAAATTCATATGACTATTTTTTAAAAAGTAAATGTGTATTCCAAAGGAATTAATGATGGTATATTTATTTATTTTTTGGAATTCTAACAAAGAATTTTAATTAATTGAATGATTATAATACTTTTGTGCTACTTTAGAATTGTCCACCTTATACTGAGTACTGTCTTAATTTTATATATGAAGACACTGAGGTTTAGAGATAAAGGATTTGTTTAGGACTCCACAACCTAGTGGTGAGCTGGGTCTCTTTCCACATTGAATTGCTCTTATGTCATAGCACAAATTGATAGATGTGGTCTATTTGGGCATTAATTTTAATATCTCTTATGTTTTGCAGATGTAAATGTGTTAGATAGTAACAGGCCTCTTTCTAAAGTCTTTTTAGGGAGCTTTACTAATATCAAATAACAAACACTGGGCACATATAAATGGGCTGGTTTTTTCTTTGTACATAGGGTAGGCCTTCTCCAACACATATTTAAAAGTAATATATGCACCTGATTTAAAAAACAAACTACAGAGGGACTTCCCTGGTGGTCCAGTGGTTAAGACTCCATGCTTCCACTGCAGGAGGCACAGGTTTGATCCCTGGTCGGGGAACTAAGATCCCGCATGCTGTGCGGCATGGCAAAAAAAACACAAAACTATAGAGGGTATGAGAAGTTTTTACTTCCCAGACCCAGCAAGTTTCCTGTATAAACTTCCAAAAGATTTTAATGCATATTTTTTGCATATAGATCTATATATATGTAGGTGATATAGATAACATAGATTTACCTCATTTATAACAGCTGCATAAATATTCCTATTGTGTAAAATTATGACAGCTTGTTGACTAGTACCATACAGATGGATACTGTTTAATCAAAGTGATTTTTTTTTCCTGTAACGAACAGTGCTCCAGTGAATATCTTTATAAATATACCCTATCTAGGTTTTTTTTTTTTAAATTAATTAATTAATTAATTTATTTTTGGCTGTGTTGGGTCTTTGTTTCTGTGCGAGGGCTTCCTCTAGTTGGGGCAAGCGGGGGCTGCTCTTCATCGCGGTGCACGGGCCTCTCACTATCGCGGCTTCTCTTGTTGAGGAGCACAGGCTCCAGACGCGCAGGCTCAGTAGTTGTGGCTCACGGGCCTAGTTGCTCCGCGGCATGTGGGATCTTCCCAGACCAGGGCTCGAACCCGTGTCCCCTGCACTGGCAGGCAGATTCTCAACCACTGCGCCACCAGGGAAGCCCCTATCTAGGTATTTTTATAGGATACATTCCTAAAAGGTGAATTACTGTACTGGATCAAGGGTATACATATTATAAATGTTTATTGATGTTGACATGTTTCCTCCTGAAGACATTAGACCAATTTATTCTTCTAGCAACAGTGTATGAGTTTACCTCTTTCTTGTTATCCTTGCCAATACTAGGTTTTATCAGCCTTCAACTTTTCTTGCTCTGAAAGGGGATGGTACCTCACAAATGTTTTGATTTTAATTTTGTGTAAAATTCATCGTCTTTTCATGTGTTTATAAGTTATTTTCCTGTCTGCCTTTTCGTATCCATTTACTGTTTTTCTATTGGGTTTATCCTTTGGGTTACTGAATTGTAGTAGTGCTTGGCATTAAGGAAATGAATCCATCATCACATGTGTTACTGATATTTTATGCAAATATTTTTACTATATCTTTTTCTTTTTCCTAGTTATTGCCATCATCCGTAGATTATTTTTGAATGATTTCTTTTTGTTGGATTTTATGTCAAAATATTGCAGTATAGGTTATCTAGCTTCACCTATAGCAAATTTGAGCAGAGTGATGATATTAATAATAGCTATAGTTTATCAGGTATTTACTGCAGTAGGCACTTTACATATATTATCTCTAATTCTCACCATACTTTGCATAGAAGTCTTTGTTACTCCCTTTTGAAGGCAAAAAAAACCCCTGAGGCTCAGAGAGGTTAAGTAAGTTGCCCAAAGTCACTCAGCTAGAAAATGGAAGATAAAGGATTTGAACACAAGTCTGACTTCCAAAACTTGTGTTATTTCTGCTATGCTGATGAAGAGTTTGACGAAGGAGTGGAGACACAGTAGCAAGAAATGAGTAGGAGCAAAGGAGGACGGGAGAAGACTTTAAAACGATGAGAACTCAAAGTTTAGTTTTCTGGGTTTCTTTTGAAGTTAGACTTGAGGTAGCCTGTAGAATCCTTACTCTAGGGTCAAACACTGCCATAGCCTAACATACTTCTCTTTCATGTTTCATAGATGACATTGATTCATTAAGGAAATGTTAAACAACATCTCCTTATCTTCCCTCTGTGTAAGGAAGCAGAGAAATTTATAATTTAAATTTTCATCTTAAGTGTTTAACAGGAAATGTATCTAACAATATATGAGAACTTTGTACCGGGTACTTTAAAATAGTTTATTTCATTTAACCCTCAAAACCATTCAGTTAGTAGTTGGTATTACTTCCACTTATAGATGAAGATAAATTAGGTTCAGAAGTTAAGGCCAAGATCAAACAGCAAGTCGGTGGTGGAGGCGGGATTTGAGTCAGGTATGTCAGAATCCAAAGCCCATACCCTTTCTTTTCTGTTATACTGTGTTATTGAAGCTTAAAAGAAAAAAAAAGTTGGGATACTTGAAATGATCAAATTGTAGAGGGCTAAACTGCCTATATGAAGCCACTCATTATTTGATGGTGATGGTAAATGAGATGTTCTGTTTTTAGATGGTAGAGGAAAGCAAAATAATTTAAGATCATAACATTAAATTTTGATGTGATTGTTAGTGGTTGAAAAAGCATGGAAACACTGAGAGATTGTATATGAGTTAAAAAGTAATCTTATGGAAAAAAAAAAGTTTGAAATTTACCCAGAAGTTACATTCCCTCTTTTTTATAAATCAAGAAATAGTATTACTATTAAAGTAATGAGGGCGGTGGCGGCGGAGGCCGGAGGCTCCCGGCTCGCCGGCTGCGCAGTGGAGCGGAGGATGCAGTAGCCCCGGAGCGGAGCGGAGGATGGGGCAGCCGCCGCCGCAGGGGCAGCCGCAGGGGGGCCAGGGAGTGGCACCGGGGACCCGGGGCGGCCCGAGAGGGTGGGTCCGGGGCGGGGGCCCTGCCCAAGTCCATCTTTCACTGCGGCCACGAGCGCTTCCGCCTTGCCTGCGCCTGCCTGGACGAGCTGAGCTGGGAGTTCCTGCTGGCTGGGGCCAGAGGGGCCGGGGTGAGGGGGCCGTGCCCGGACCGCACCTCCGGGGTCGGTGCCTGGGGATCCCGTCCGCATCCACTGCAACATCACGGAGTCATACCCTGCTGTGCCCCCCATCTGGTCAGTGGAGTGCGATGACCTTAACCTGGCTGCTGCTCACTGTGAAATGAAAGAAGGAGAGCCAGCTGAGGGCAAGAAATCTGGAGATGACGGCATCGCAAGAGAAAACTTGGCCATACAAGAGAAAATTAAAAAGAACCAGAGGCAAGATTACTTAAATGGTGCGGTGTCTGGCTCGGTGCAGGCTACTGACCGGCTGATGAAGGAGCTCAGCAGTATATACCCATCACAGAGTTTCAGAGGTGGAAACCATGCAGTCGAACTCGTGAATGACAGTCTGTATGACTGGAACGTCAGACTCCTCAAAGTTGACCAGGACAGTGCTTTGCACAACGATCTCCAGATCCTCAAAGAGAAAAAAGGAGCTGACTTCATCCTACTTAACTTTTCTTTTAAAGATAACTTTCCCTTTGATGCGCCGTTTGTCAGGGTTGTGTCTCCAGTCCTCTCCTGGGGGTATGTTCTGGGCGGAGGTGCCATCTGCATGGAACTTCTCACCAAGCAGGGCTGGAGCAGTGCCTACTCAATAGAGTCAGTGATCATGCAGGTCAGTCCACACTGGTGAAGGGAGAAGCACGAGTGCAGTTTGGAGCCAGCAAATCTCAATGCAGCCTGACAAGAGCACAGCAGTCCTACAAGTCCTTGGTGCAGATCCACGAAGAAAACGGCTAGTACACACCCCCGAAGGAAGATGGCTAACCCGGGAGTGCCATCCCCTTCCTCCTTCCCTAGGCACCACTGGACCAATTACCTTTGAATGCTGTATTTGGATCTCACGCTGCCTCTGTGGTTCCCTCCCTCATTTTTCCTGGATGTGATAGCTCTGCCTATTGCAGGACAATGATGGCTATTCTAAACGCTAAGAAAAAAAAAAAACAAACACAGAACTGTTTCAAGTACTCAAGACTGACTTACAGACGAACCAACCACCTGGCTGGAGCCCTTGCTAGCAGGCATTCTTAAAAGAAACTTTTGAGCCTCCTTATAGTGCTGGAAACTCAGCTGTGCTCCAGACTAGAGCCTCCTTACCTATACTATGGTAAGGATTTTTAATTTATTTTCTCTTATTTCATGTACACTGCTTTTTTTGGTTACAGTGTATGATGGGTGTGTATGAAAAAAAAACGTATCTTTGGGAAAACAATTACAGTATGTTAATTTGAAAAAAAAATGAAGTAATGAATACAAATATTGTTTTAATACTTTTTTGATAATGTTATAATTTTTTTGGAAAAAGTTATACATATTATATGATATCACCTATATGTGGAATCTAAAAATTAGTAAAAATGAACTCACTTGCAAAACAGAAACAGACTCACAGACGTAGAAAACAAACTTATGGTTACCAAAGGGGAAGGGGGTGGATAAATTGGGATTATGGGATTTACAGAATGCACACTACTGTATATAAAATAAAAGATCTATGTGTATCACAGGGAACTATATTCAGTATCTTATAATAATCTATAATGGAAAAGAATCGGGAAAAAAAATATAGATGTATACATATATATATTGATATATAACTGAATCACTTTGCTATGTACCTGAAACTAACACAATGTTGTAAATAAACTATACTGCAATAAAGAAATATACACAGGAACCTAGGAAGAGATGAATTCCCAGGCCTCAGGAGAAACAGAAATTGGAGAGTGTTTATGCCCCTTTGCCCTGGTGGTCCACTGTGAAAATGACTGCTGTAGACTGTGTGTGTCCCCACAGATGCATCTGTTGAAATCTTAACCCCCAATGCAATGGTGTTAGGAGGCGGGGCCTCTGGGAGGTGATTAGGTCATGAGGGTGGAACCCTCATGAATGAGATTAGTGCCTTTTTAAAAGAGGCCCCAGGGACTCGCCTGGTGGTCCAGTGGTTAAGATTCCACACTTCTACTGCAGGGGGCGTGGGTTCAATCCCCAGTCAGGGAGCTAAGATCCCCTATGCTGTGTGGCCAAAAAATAAAATAAAAGAGGCGCCAGAGAACTCCTTCATCCCTTCTGCCACGTGAGGACACAGTGAGAAGGTAGCTGTCTCTGAACCAGGAAGTCGGTTCTCACCAGACACTGAATCTGCCAGCACCCTGATCCTGGCCTTCCCAGCCTCCAGAACCACGAGAAATGAAATTCTGTTGTTATAAAACAAACGAGCAAACAAAAAGTGAAATATCTCAAAATATTTGAAGAGGGCTAGAACTGATAAAGAAATGAAAGTGGGGACTTCCCTGGTGACACAGTGGTTAAGAATCCGTCTGCCAGTGCAGGGGACATGGGTTCGAGCCCTGGTCTGGGAAGATCCCACATGCTGCAGAGCAATTAAGCCCGAGCACCACAACTACTGAGCCTGCGCTCTAGAGCCCACGAGCCACAACTACTGAAGCCCACGTGCGCCTAGAGCCCATGCTCTGCAATGAGAGAAGCCACTGCAATGAGAAGCCTGTGCCCTGCAACGAAGAGTAGCCCCAGCTCGCCACAACTAGAGAAAGCCTGCGTGCAGCAACGAAGACCCAATGCAGCCACAAAGAAAGAGGGAGGAAGGAAGGAGAGAGATATATACCCAGCTAAATGGACCATTAAAAATAGACATGATGGGGACTTCCCTGGTGGTCCAGTGGTTCAGAATCTGCCTTCCAATGCAGGGGACACAGGTTTGATCCCTGGTTGGGGAACTAAGATCCCACATGCTGCGGGGCAACTGAGCCTGCGCGCCGCAACTACTGAGCCTGCGTGCCGTAACTAAGACCCAACGCAGCCAAAAAATAAATAAATAAATAAATCACTATTAAAAAAATAGATACGAGGTACAGACTTCCAGTTATAAAATACATGTTATGAGGATGTAATGATATATAGCATGGTGACTATAGATAATAATACTGTACTACATATTTGAAAGTTAGACCTTAAAAGAGTAGATCTTAAAAGTTCTCATCACAAGAAAAAAAATTGTAACTGTGTGCAGTGATGGATGTTAACTAGACTTATTGTGGTGATCATTTCAGAGTATATACCCCCCAAAAAAATAGGAAAATAATGTTAATTCAGACTGATTAACACCAGTTAGTAGTCACTGTGAATCCTTAAAAGTCAGGAAGATAAATTGCTAAAGGAGGTCTGAAAGTACATGATTTCACATAATTTGGGAAGGATAAAGTAAAATGTAAGTTCTGACTGACATATCCTGTTGGAGGTTTTATAGCTCAAAGGTGAAGATTGGAAACTCAAAAAACAGGAATTTTACCAACACTTGGTCCTATTCTTTACTTCATAGAAGATTAATATAGAAAATGAAGAGTGCAATTCTAGTGACTTTCCTGGAAATAACATTAAGTAGAAATAGTATTGAGACTCCTAGAGAGTCTAAAACTAACTAATAAGGCATTTATAAGAGGGATGCTCTTTTTGGTTCTGTTTTTTTGGTTTTTTGTGTTTGTTTTTGGCCGTGCCACCCGGCTCGCAGGATCTTAGTTTCCCAACCAGGGATCGAACCCGCGCCCTCGGCAGTGAAAGCACAGAGTCCTAACCATTGGACCCCAGGGAATTCCCAGGAGGGATGCTTTTCTTTTCAAAGTTCTCAGCATAACTAACAGGGGAAAAAAATCATAACTGTGTGTGGGAAGGTACGTTTTAAGGTAGCAGGAGAAAATGTTCCAAGGTTTTCTGAGATTATGTTCTATTGTGTCTCCTTCCCAATGACCATTAAAAAAAACCACAAACAAACTAAAGTTACCTTGTTATGCTCGAAAAGTAAAAAAAAAAAAAAAAAAGTGTTGCCATGGAGATAGTCCCACTCTGGATTCTTCCTGGCAGTTTCGATTTACCAAACCTGTAACATTTTATATTTTCAACACCATAGCTGACAAAATTAGTTCCCGTGGCTGAGATAAAAGCCATACCTTTATCTCTGGTGTTCTTGGGTACATTGAAAGAATTTTGTAAATGATCATTGAAAATTCTTGCTCACCACATCCAGTTTTTATGTCAGGAACGAAACTTGTACAAGAGAGTATTAAGCCAACTAAAGAACTGGAGTGTGTATTTTGATATCTTTGTTGGATACCTGATACTTATTTTCCTCATGGTAATTGTGGATTACTTTTTTCAAGGTAAGTTCTCTTTTGAAGGAGAAAAGAAGCATGGCTGCTTTTAAACATGGAAAGTAGCATATTTATTAATTTTGTGCAGCAGTAAGAGCAGCTGATTGCTGGAGGCAGCGGAATGCAGGCGTTTGAAGTAAAAGCCAGGTTCAGTGTTCAGGTCCTCTTTTTACCAGCTGTGGAACCTTGAGCATGTTGATTAATCTCCAAGTCTCAGTTTTTACTGTGTGAGGTGGAGACAGCGTGCAGAGCAGCTAGCACTGAGTACGTGTTCAATAAAAGGTATCCAGTAATATCAGTCTTCCCTAAATTTTTAAGATAAGCAGAACTCCAGCTTCAACTATCCAGTTGTGTTTCTTTATTTTTCCGAGTCTCCAGAAAAGATGAATATATAAGCTCTTTGAATCTTTTTTCCCCCCACTTTTAGTTTCTTTTGGTCTGCCAAGTTCTTACAACTAAAGAAACTAGTCTGTTTTGTCTTTACTGGAGATAACAACACTCTAAGTACCTTATAACTAAGTAAAACAGTAGTTATAACTTGCATAGTACTTCGTTAATGTAAACTCAAGTGTCAACTTCTTTCTTAAGTAAGTTTAATTAAATGAAATTTAGGCCTCTGTTTTATGTGCTTAAAGTTCAGATGCATTTTTTCTTTAGGCATTTTAAATTATACCTGACATCAAGTACTGAACGCTTTTCCCAAAATTTCAAAGTCGTGGTCGTAGATGGGAAAGATGAAAGCGAGTACCCCGTCAAATGGCAGGACTTCTTCAGTGGACATGTGGTTGGTTAGTAGGTGCTCATTTTTTTGCCTTTGTGCTTGGGAGGTTAGATGTCCAGATTGAACTAGATTGTATATTCTTTTTTGAGGGGAGGAAAAAGGGGTGTCGAAGAAGTGCTATTCTTTGTCTGTTTTATTTGAGCTTTGTAAATCTGGAAGCAGAAACATTCAAACAGGAGGAAATGGGTATTATCCAGCATGTCATACTAACTGGCTATTTTCATGATTACAACAGATTTCCTCTTAAGTCATACGAATTTAACCTCCTTTTGTCTTCAGGGAGGGATTGTCAACTTCCCTTATGAGATTGTCGACTTCCCTTATGAGATTGTAAACAAGGAAGATAGGAGATAAAATAATTGACTCTGTGATCCTATCATGTATTTATTTAAGAAAATACGTTAAACAAGCAATTGCAGTTTACGTCTGGAAAATTTTCTGCAATACGAAAAAAATGGCACTAAAAATACCCAAGTAGTACAGTTCAAGACGTGTATATTCTGAATCATGCTTTCTGCCTCCTCTTTCTTACCCCAAAGTAGGTAAAGTTATTCCAGAAGAAAATCTACACTTTGTTTTGTTCTATAACACACTAGGTAATTCTCATAAGATGCTTCAGGGAAAGAGGCCGATTTCAAATGACTAGAGTTGTGGCTCCTCCTTAAGAGTGAGAATACCCAGCTGCTTTCTGGGCCTGTGTTTTTTACATCTGCACAGTGCCTGGGCACATTCCACTCTGTAGAAGGGCTTGCTTGATTTTTATTGATAGTGCATAGTTTATTTTTTGATTTAAATATTTTTTAATAATGACTTTTTTTTTCTCTTAAGGTGAGCCTGACTCTCGGGTTCTAGCCCACATAGGAGATGATGATATCACGATAAGAATCAACACAGATGGGGCGGAATATAATATAGAGGTTAGTCTACAGGTGAATTTTTTTTTTCAGGGGCATATACCTCTGATGTTTAGAAAGCCATTATGCAGTTGTTTTAAGAAGAAAAGGGTCTTTATACTGAACTTCTCTTCTCCTTGTATTTTAATTTTTTTTTTAAACCAGAAAAATAGATGAGTAAAAAATATATATATATTTTATATATCTAAGATGCTGTCATACGATGCACTCTGTATTTTTAAGTACAGTAATTGAAAGTCACATGTGAGATGGATAATGGGAAGAGGAAACTCCCTCATTTTTTCTTTATTCTTTCTCTAATAATCCTTCTCAAAGATGAAGGTGAAATCTTCTTTCCTAGATGCTCTGGAAATGCAAGATCAATAAAAGGTGATAGTTCATAGACTTGAGAAGTTAAAAGAGGAAACTGTAGGAAACTCAGGCTCTGGCCATTCTTCCATTGAAATCCTAGCAGTAGAAACCAAGAGCAAACTGGCCACATTTGTGCGAGACACATGGCTGTATGTCAGATACTAGTCCAGAAAACAAAACGTTTGCTACAGATCTGTGGGTTGAAGTGTTTCTGCGTCTCTAGGAAAATGAGAATACTCTGGAACATGGACACATATTCTCTGAGGTTGCCACAGAAGGGAAACAGCTGGAGGATCCCGCAGGGGATTTTTATGGCCAGGCTTGGACGTGGCCTACATCACTTCCACCCACGTTCCAGAAACTCTTGTCTCTGACCTGCCTACAAAGGAGGCTGGGAAAGATAATCTCTTGTGCTCAGAAAGATAAAACTGTGTGGGGAATGCACAGCGTTGTTTCTGCCACAGTGCACAGGTTTGCTTAGTTCCTTCGGATCATCTATTAATTCTTAATCCAAAATGGGTGCATTTAGGATCCAAGTTAAATTTGCTCAGATTCCTCAGTTTTCCAAATATTTCCCTTTGGGACAATTAGGAATTCTGTTTCCATCCATATCTCTCAGTTTCACTAAGTACAAAAATGACCATAATTAACATTTCCCTGTGAGATGTTCACTTAAAAGTAAACTCATCAGGTTTATTGAAGTACTTTTGCATGAGATTAATAATTTCTAAATTGAAAAAGTGGTTTATTACTTAGAAGCCCACTTCCCCCCCACCCCAACCCTCCCAGCTCTAGGAAACCACTAATCTACTCTCTGTCTCTTTAGATTTGTCTTTTTTGTTTCTTTAGATTTGCTTGGTCATTTCCATAAAAATGCAGTCACACAACATGTGGTCTTTTGTGTCTGGCTACTTTCATTTTGAATGTTTTCAATGTTCATCCATGTTATAGCATGTGTCAAGTACACCATTTCTTTTTATTGCCAAATAATATTCCATTGTTTGGATATACCACATTTTGCTTATTCATTCATCAGTTGGACATTAGCGTTATTTCTGCTTATGAATAATGCTGCTATGAACATTTTTGAACAGGTTTTTATGTGAGCATATATTTTCATTGATCTTGGGTATATAATATTACTAGGAATGGAATTGTTGGGTCATATGGTAACTCTGTTTTTAGCCTTTTGAGGAACTGCCAGACTGTTTTCCATAGCGGCTGCCCTTTACATTCTCACCATTTTACATTTATTGCGTTTTATATTCCGTATTCCACTCTCAACAGCAGTAGATGAGGGTTTCTTCACATCCTTGCCAATACTTGTTGTTATATGTCTTTTTGATTACAGCCATCCTAGTGGGTATGAAGTGGTCTCCTTGAGGTTTTGATTTTCATTTCTGTGACGGATGTGGAGATACATACACACACATATACATACACAGAGTCTCTTCTGTCTGGTTCTGAGGAGACCCTTGTCCTTACAGAGAAGAACTTTGTTCTGACTAGTCAGTTTACTTAGCCTGGAAATGAATGTTATCTAAAAATAGGGAAAGGATGTTGTAAGACTTGAATATTTAGGAATTTTTATATTTCCATCTCAGTTGTATTTGTTTTCTATTTTAGCCACTTTGGAGACTAATTAATGATACTAAAGACAAAAGAGTGTTAGTTTATAAATCTGAAGATATCAAGAATGTTTCACGTTTGCAGTCTCCAAAAGTGTGTGGTTATATAAAGGCGGATAATGAAGAGTTGCTTCCAAAAGGGCTGGTAGGCAGAGAGCCACCTGACGGTAAGACTAAAAAAAATATATTTTAAATAAGAAGCAAGCATAACAGTTGTCTTCAGTAGGGGTGGTTGTTAATTGACAAAAAAAAGAACATGATTATCAAGTAACTATAGTATTTGGCTTGAAAATAGTTTTGTTCAGAAATTTCTCGATTTTTTTGTCTGTAAGAATTGAAAACACTAGAAAATAATGGTGGCAATAAAGATTGGACTTTAAAAAAGATTGGGGAAAGGGGAAATTGAATAATCTGAGGGAAAATATTTTCATTTGTAGGTATTTAGAAATGACAGAATAGTACTGTGAAAAAACAATCTTCAGATAAGTTTATAAGAAATTAGTTGGTAGCAAGAGAGGTCTGTCCTGTTTAGAAAGAAGAAAATTATCAGTCTTGGGACAGATGAATTTAGAGTCATTTAAAGACCATCTACCCATCTTGGAGAAATAGTCTGTCCTCATTTTTGAAAACTTTAGAAAAATATTACTAGCATTTTTAGTATATAACTAAATTCTTAAACAGTGTGATTATTTGATAAGAAAAAATGACTTGTTGACACAAAATAATTTTTCAATTTTTTTTTTGGCTGCCCTGCATGGCTTGTGGGATCTCAGTTCCCCGACCAGGGATTGAACCTGCGCCCTCAGCAGTGAAAGTGCGGAGTCCTAACCACTGGACCGCCAGGGAATCCCCACTAATTTTTTAATGTTTGATTATCTGGATATTTTTACTGTTACTTTTGTTAATTTGTAGACTTCTTCTAGAAGAAAATGACACCTTCATAGCCCAGCAATAGATAGGTGATTGTTTTATTCTGTTAAGTACTTTTGCACTTTTCCTTGGTTTTGAATTCTACAATTTGAAAACCTCATATTACTTTTCACTTTTTGTCTTTCTCCAAATTGTTTTCCTGTTCAAGATACTGTTAAGGATACTGAGCTCAAATAATATTTGTTTCAAAAATACGGTAGATTTAAAATGTTACTATAAAAAACTCCTTGTTTTGATGAATTTTGATTTAATAGTGCATCCAAATTCATATTAGAGCTTGTTCATCGGGTGAAGAGAAGAGCTGACCCTAATCCCCTGAAGAACACGTGTAAATTATTGGTGGTAGCAGATCATCGCTTTTACAGATACATGGGCAGAGGGGAAGAGAGTACAACTACAAACTACTTGGTAAGTGTTTGATGTTGGATGAGGTAATGGACAAAAAAGCTCACATAAGTAGGCAAATTCCATTTAAGAGAAGACTGCTATAATTTGAACGTAGTGAAATGAGATCTGTTTCAGATGCTCTGTGATTTCCTAGAATACTTGAGGGCTGTCACCTGAGGTTCTTACGTTATTGTATAGATATTCTAGTTTCAAATTTTTGAAACCCCATTTTACCTTTCAACTAAGATTTTGTGCACATCAGAATTTGTATGCATATTATGTTTAGGGACAGTTCATAATGTAGGCCTTCCTTCTTTATAGAAGTGAACTCTGTGAAAACATCTCTGCTATAATGGCAGTGATCCTGTTGGTGACACGTATGGATGTATGCTCCAGAGTGGGGGGAAAAAGTATTGATATTTGTATGAACTTGTGTGTATTATTTTCGCTTATATGTATATATCAGAGGAGTTGGTCAATTTGGTTTATGTTGTACTGGTATAAAATAGCTAATTGTTGGGCTATAACTGGATGACATAGATGGGACGTCTGTGGTCATAACTAACTATAGGGCAAAGATTTGAAGGCAGGATTACAGAAGTATTGATGCTGGATTTTTAAGCATTTACTATTGTAATTTTAAAAGTCAAGGGAATCATATTTCACTGACATTTTTTTGTCCGTGTGACCTCATGCCTCGTGATAGCTTGGCACTGACACAAATGATGTTGAGGGAATAAAAGAGAATGCAGCTATTGATTCGTAGTGCAGAACCCAGTGCAGCCAAGGCGTCTTTCTCCTTGCCTTGCTATTCCCGTTCTGTGGTTTTTTGTGCCCTTCCTCACCCTTCTTTCCCTTCCCTTCCATGCCAAGTGAATTTATTACGAGGGTGGTAGGAGGAGTGTGTGAAGTCACTATAGCTCTTGTTCCTAAGTAGGAGAGTCCTTCTTGAAAAGCTTCTTTCTTAGTATGGGGTTTGTATTAGGGGCTCCTAGTTTGCTTCTTTGTTCATTACACCAAGAATATGAATATAATGAGAGGTCTGGTGTTAAAAATTGCATTTCTTGGTTTACAGTTACTATAAGCAAAGAACAATTTCTTAGATGTGTAATGTGCTTCACAGCTGCCAGAACAAACCTCATTTACCCAGTTTTTGAACAATAAAATCTTCTCTTTGAGGAGCAGATTGGTAATGAGTATTCTGTTCCTATATATTCAATAGTTTGAATTGTCCTTGGCTATTGTACTGTGGCTCCTCCCTCAGTAATCTCTACCCACCTTCCCCCTTCCCAAATCAGAGGACAGGAGAAAGGAGGTGTGGTGAGACCTCACTCCTCTCTCTCTGTTTCTACCTGGTCCTCGGTGCTGCACTTTGCCCAGGGGGGGGTCTGGTGTAGGGTTAGCAGTATCTGTCACTGTTCCTTACCTCTTTCTGAAGAAGATGTTTTTCTGAGGTATGTGGCAAGAGATAGAATGAACAGAGTACTTATTTTTAGGAATATTTTAGGTGAATTGATTGACTTTTAACTTTCATTTCCGTAGTTGACTGGAATGGCAGTTTTTAAAAAACTTGTTACTTGATATTTTGGTTCCCTGTGCAGTTGATTACCTGAAATTTGGGATGAACTGTACCACTGCTCTATTCTGATACCAACATTTTAATAGCTAGTTTATTTATTTATTTTTGGCTGTGTTGGGTCTTCGTTTCGTGCGAGGGCTTTTCTCTCTAGTTGCAGCAAGCGGGGGCCGCTCTTCATCACGGTGCGCCGGCCTTTCACGATCGCGGCCCCTCCCGTTGCGGGGCACAGGCTCCAGACGCGCAGGCTCAGTAGTTGTGGCTCATGGGCCCAGTTGCTCCGCGGCATGTGGGATCTTCCCAGACCAGGGCTCGAACCCGTGTCCCCTGCATTAGCAGGCAGGTTCTCAGCCACTGCGCCACCAGGGAAGCCCTCTGATACCAACATTTTAAGTTTGAGGCTAGGAATAATTTCTTTATTAGCACTGTCAACGTAAAGCGTAACATCTTAATGCTAGTTTTTGTAATTGGTGAAACTTTTACAATGGTATTTTATCTGAACTGATTTTTTTTTTTGTTATCCCTGCAGAACTTATATTACATTGCAAAGAGTGGTAAAGATATACATAATGTCTTTCTCTCGCTCTCTTTTATACACACAGATAGAGCTAATTGACAGAGTTGATGACATCTATCGGAACACTTCATGGGACAATGCAGGTTTTAAAGGTTATGGAATACAGATAGAGCAGGTATTTATCAATGGATGTGGGTTATAATACTCAGCTAAGTTATGTGTTGTAAATATTTGTCACTTGTTTTCACAACCCAAAAACTTATCTTCTACTTTACTCATAAATAAATATTCTGAAATGCCAGTGATTTTTATCTGATAAACTTAACAGTGTTTTGATATTAATTATTTATAGATTATGAAATATTCTTTTCTTAGGCTTATTTTAGGCAGAAAGCTGCCTTATGCTGCTATGATCTCTCTTTTTTCTGAATTCATGGCCTTTTTATCCCCTGCCTTGCTTTAGTTTTCTATGATTATGCTTAATGTCTTTAGTTAGAATTCTAGCACATGCTGTTGAATGCTTAGAAAATTTACTTAAAAATACTATGTACATTTGCAAGGCGTTTATACATACAGAACCATTAGATCTCTTTTCCCAAAAATCTCCTGAGTTCTTATCTGTCAATAGAGTATGTCCAGCAGTGATGTATTAATGTCATCCTAATTATATCACATAGTAAAAATTGTTCCAAGTTGATAAGACTGATTAACAAGACTTCTGAAATTGGGTATTGCTTTGGACAGACATTTTGACATGTAAATTAAGGAAATTATTGTCTCTATTTTTTCCAGGCTCTTTGTACTAAACTAGACATATTCTTATAGGTTCTGTAGTTTAGAATTTAGAGAATAAAAAGAAAAAAGCTTTTGAAATCATACTTATAAATGCTAAACTTTTATACTACTTGTCGAAAAGTAAGAGAATTATTTTCCCCTTTTCCATTCTCTTTCACTGTTTTGCATTTTCTTTTTTAAGTTATTATTTGAATAGGTAATATATACACGGTACAAAAGCCAGTGAAAAGTAAGTCTCCTCAACCTCTACCCATTGTCAAACCAGTTCCTTTCCCCAGAGACATCCGTGTCACTAGTTTCATCCATATCTTTCCAGAGATATTTTATGCATGTATAGCATGTGTTTGTATATGTGTGTGTTTGACATATTCGTGGTATGTTGTACTCTTTTGCACCTTGCTTTTTCATTTCATGAATATGTTGGTGATTATTCCATTATGGTACAACAGAGGTGTCTCACTTGTTTAAAATAGCTGCATCATGTTTGAGTTTTAGGAGACCAATAAATAAAGCTCCTTTTTGCTTTAAAATTTGGAAACAATTGAAAAAATGAGGTGTGATAGGAGATGAGAAAACCAGTTTCTGTAAAGATGACAGGTGGGTTGGAGGATGTGGTTTAGATGTGCTGTCACAGGGGCTCCCACCTAGCTGATCCCAGAGTTGATCTTGATCACCCACCGCCAAAGCTGCAGAGCCGCCCCAGTGAGCTTCCCCCGTGGTGGCAGAGCAGAGCCCAGTATCCCTCTCTGTAGGCTGGCAGATCTGGAAGAGGTACCGGCGACAATGAGCTGAGCACGGCTCTGTTCCTTTGCCAGATCTGCCAACCTATATGTTTCATCTCCTTTGGAGACAAACCTTTGTTCCTTTTTTAAAAAATTAGGATTAATATGAATTTGTACTGTATGTGTAGGGAAAAGCCCCTATTTTTTGTACTCTTATTCCTGTGGTGTGCGGTGCTGCACATCTTATTGTTCTGTATCTCTGAATCAATGACTATAGTTGGAATACATTATTTTAGGCTCATGGAACCTAGGTTTTCATTTTTTCCAACTAAATATAGAGGAAATAAAATTTTAGGAGTACATTGATAAATGTATAAGTCATTCTTTGACATATGTGTTTTGCATACCATTTGCTTCTCAGTTTGTTTTTAAATTAAACATTAGATATTAGAGCTGGAGAATTTTATGGAATTTTGACTCTAAAACTTTTTTTTTTTTTTTTTTAAAGAATGGTAGATGGTCTTTTTTTGAATAGCTGAAACAATGCAGTATTATTTCAGTCTTGTGACTTTTTTCTGAAGTGTTCTAAGTATTTTATCTCTTTAAGTATAGATTCGCATTCTCAAGTCTCCACAAGAGGTAAGACCTGGTCAAAGGCACTTCAATATGGCAAAAAGTTACCCAAGTGAAGAAAAGGATGCTTGGGATGTGAAGATGCTGCTAGAGGTAGGTCGTGGAACCCTGAAAGTGATACTATTTAACACCATTTTCTGATTCCTAAAAACGTGGGTCATGTCTGTATTAGTGAAGGGGCATCTCAGGAAAGGTGACTGAAAACTAGGGGCAGCCCACCCCAGCTGATCCAACAGTGCCCTCATCCCCTGTAGCAGGGCAGACAGCAAGGTGGGCAGAACTGAAAGCGAAAAATGCTACAGAGCAATGCTTCTTAACCGTAATATCTCTGCGAATCTAGTGAAGTAATCGGCCTTTAGAAAATAGATGGATACCTAACTTACAGATTTTTTACACACCATTTTGTTAGTTCAGGTCTCTTTGAAGCTTATCAGTAGATCTTTTAGGTCAATAATTACCAAATGGTATGAAAATGTATTAGATGGTAGAAGTATAACTTGGAGATCTGAAAGTTCTCTATGGAAATTTAAAATTTTTGTGTTTTTATTCTGGTAACGAATCTAAAGATAACATAAACATTCTATGTCATATGGATTCTTGCCTTGACAAGATATGATTTATCCTTTTTGTCACATGATCTCAGTTTCTGTCTGTGTGTCCTATTGCTTTGTTGTAAAATGACCGCCTGTGAAGTGATAGTGTTTATCTTTTACTGTGTTGTTAATGTGTTAGTTTCCTATGGCTGCTGTAACAAATCACTGCAAATTTGGCAGCTTAAAACAACATCTTTATTTATCTGATAGTTTCTAGGGTTGGTCCAGGCACAGTGTGGCTGATCTGGGTTCTCTGGTTAGAGTCTCAACAAGGCCAAAGCGAAATCAAGTTTTCAAAGCTTGAATGGAGTTAAAGGATATTATCAGGTTGAGATCCATAGAGTGCTGTATCTGTATAATACTCTGACATACCTTATCTAACGTGGGCCACTAGCCACCGGAGAGGTGGTCTGAGATAGCACCATTACTCTTCTAAAGAGACTCAGCCAAGTGTATTCGTCTATTAGGGCTGCCAATAATAAAGCACCACAGAGTGGGCAGCTTAAACAATAGAAATTTATCTTCTCACAGTTCTGGAGGCTGAAAGTCTGAGATCAAGGTGTTGGCAAGGTTAGCGTCTTCTGAGTTCTGTCTGCTTGGCTTGTAGGTGGCCGTCTTCTCCCTGTGTCCTCACATGGTCTTCCCTTTGTGTGTGTAAGGGCACCAGACATTTTGGATTCGGCCTACCTGCATGACCTCATTTTACCTCCATTACCTCTTTAAAGGAAGGCTCTGTCTCCAGATACAGTCACATTGTGAGCTGCTGGGACTTAGGACTTCGACCTATGAATTTTGGGGGGGGACACAATTCAGCCCATTAACAGCAAGGTTAAATGACTTGTCTACGTTTAGTTATACAACTAGTGATGACAAAGCCAAAAGCAGGTGGCCAGGTCTCCTGACACCTAGGACAGCTGAACGATCCCACCTCTGCTTTTCTGTGGGCCTCCAGACAACTCACACCAGGGGAGGGACCAAAGGGAATGACTTGCCTCTGCACATGCTCCTCTCCAGTTCTCTTCCCTAAGGCTCCTAAGAGTGTCCCAGAGCCTAAGCCTATTATCATGGAACTATCAAAATCCCTCTGTGGCTAGGGAGACAGCTCCCGGGGACACCTCATTCCTTATACGGGGCTTTCCGACCGCTCATTTTAAGCATTAAAAAAAATCAGTCTTTTTAAGTTGGAGTCTCTGACTGTTATGGTAGAGGTTTTTAAAGTAACATGTGGACCCCTTCTGGGGAATTCCCTGGCGGTCCAGTGGTTCGGACTTGGCGCTTTCACTGCAGGGACCCAGGTTCAGTCCCTGGTCTGTAACTGGCGTCCTGCAGGCTGTGTGGTGTGGCCAAAAAATTAAAAAATGAAAAAAATAAAGTAATACGTGGACCCCTTTTAAGAAAAAAAAACCCTCCCAAAGCACCAGTGCTGACTTGAATGAATTTTTATCTTAATTTTAGTAACATAAAACTAGGTATATATGTTTTCCTATAAGTTTATAACTCCTATACATTGTAAAACCAAAGCAAACTTTAAAACCCCTACAAAACCAATAGAATCCTTGAAGTCCTTTAGAGGGATTTGTTTTGGTATGAGGTGCTGAGATCCCCTGGAAGAAGTATCAAAGCCCTGAGCCTTGCAGAATTGGAGTGTCCCCAGTGCTGAACTGCATGTGTTTACGTCAACCCTCCTAGTTCTGAAACGCTATAAAAAGCTCCAAGCTCTTTCCTTTTTGCACCCTCCGCATGACAGTCTGCTTCTCATCTGTGTAGATGAGTGAGAACCTTAGGTAAGGAGCACTATACCGCACAGTTTTGTGATTGCTGGTGAAAAACTGCAATCGATCAAAGAAACAAATACTAATTCGAAAAGATACAGGCATCTCAATGTTCATAGCATTTTTTACAGTTACCAAGATATGGAAGCAGCCTAAGTGTCCATGAGTAGATGAATGGATAAAGAAGATGTGACGTGTGTGTGTGTGTCTCTCTCTCTCTCTCTCTCTATATATATATATATAGACACACACACACACACACACACACACACACACACACACACAATGGAATACTACTCAGCCATAAAAAAGAATGAAACTTTGCCATCTGCAACAACATGGATGGACTTGGAAGGTGTTATGCTAAGTCAGAGAAAGACAAATAATATATGATATCACTTATATATGGAATCTAAAAAGTACAACAAGGGACTTCCCTGGCGATCCAGTGGTTAGGACTCGGCGCTCCCACTGCAGGGGGGCACGGGTTCCATCCCTGATCGGGGAACGTAACATCCCGCATGCCACCCGGTGCGGCCAAAAAACAAACAAACAAATAAATAAAAAATGCAACAAACTAGTGAATGTGGCAGAAAAGAAACAGACTCACAGATAGAGAGAACAAATTAGTGGTTATCAGTTGGGGGGGGTGGGAGGGGCAAGTAGGGGTAGGGGATAAGAGGTGCAAACTGTTCTGTGTAAAATAAGCTACAAGGATATATTGTACAACATGGGGAATATAGTCAATATTTTATAATAACTATAAATGGAGTATAACCTTTAAAAATTGTGAATTACTAGATTGTAACTTATATTGTCTATCAACTACACTTCAATTAAAAAAATGTAAAAAAAATTGCAATCGTAAAGTATGGTAGTATTCTGGAATATTAAGTTGATATATCTTTTAGTCTGATGTAACTGTTAATCTAATTAAGAGTACTTTTTTTTTTTTTAAAGCAATTCAGCTTTGATATAGCTGAAGAAGCATCTAAAGTCTGCCTAGCACATCTTTTCACCTACCAAGATTTTGATATGGGAACTCTTGGATTAGCTTATGTTGGGTCTCCCAGAGCAAACAGTCATGGAGGTGTTTGCCCAAAGGGTAAGTTTTCCATTTGTTGTATGAATATGTGAGGATAGCAAGGTGATTGGATTATATTATAATTCTGTATTGAACAAGCAGTTTGTTTCTGTTTCCTTTTTCCTGTAGCTTATTATAGTCCAATTGGAAAGAAAAATATCTATTTGAATAGTGGTTTGACCAGCACAAAAAATTATGGTAAAACCATCCTTACAAAGGTATGTTCTTTAATTTTTAAAAGTGTAGATTTTGAGTTTATTGTAGTAGTACCTGAGCTATTACATATTTATTTAGGTATCTTTTTTAAAAGCTATACATACTGTTTTTTGTTTCTGTCTAAAAAGATGTATGCTTTTAGTGGGAAATATGAAAATAAAAAGTATAAAGAAGAAAATAATTGTTAGCTGTCAAATTTCTTTTGAGACAAGTCGGGATTATTGTTTTCCCTAAAGACATCCCTTCTGGAGCCCTTCCTCTACAGCTCCTGTTAAAGGACTGCTATCCAAAATATATAGGGAATATACTAAAAACTCAACAATAAAGGACCGAACAACCCAATTTAAAAATTGGCCAGAGATCTTAATATACACCTCACCTCACCAAAGAAGATATGCAGATGGCAAATAAGCATGTGAAAAGATGCTCAACATTATATGTTATTAGGGAATTGCAAATCAAAACAACAAGGAGATACCATTACACAACTATTAGAATGGCTAAAATCCAAAATCCTGGTAACACCAAATGCTAGCGAGGATGTGGAGCAGCATGAATTCTCATCCATTGCTGGTGGAGATGCACAGTGGTGCAGCCACTTAGGAAGATGGTTTGGCAGTTTCTCATAAAACTGAACTTACTCTGGTATTACCATAGGATCCAGCAACCGTGTTCCTTAGTGTTTACTCAAAGGAGCCCTCACAAAAACCTGCACACGGATGTTTATAACAGCTTTATTAGTAATTGCCAAGACTTGGAAGCAGTCAAGATGTCTTTCAGTAGGTGAATGGATAAACAAACTGGTATATCCAGACAATGCAGTACTGTTCAGCACTTTAAAAACAAGAAAAAGAAAAAGAGCTATCAAGCCGTAAAAAGACATGGAGGAACCGTAAATGTATATTACTAAGTAAAAGAAGCCAATCTGTTTGATTCCATCTGTATGAGATTCTGCAAAAGGCAAAACCTTGGAGGCAGGAAAAGGATGAGTGGTTGCCAGTGGTTGCTTCCCCAGGGGGGAGGGATGAATAGGTGCAGCACAGAGGATTTTTTCAGGTGTTGAAACTATTCTGTATCCTTTAATGATGGATTTAAGACATTATGTGTTTGTCAAAACCCATAGAAAGTGCAACACAAAGAGTGAGCCCTAATATAAATTATGGACTTTGGTTGATTTAAAAAAAGTGAAATGGGATGAGAGAAGAAAAATATAGTAAGCAGTTTCTGGAAACTTTTTGATTTCCAGAATTGTTTCTCATGGTACTCCTTTACCTTTTTGGTATCGCAGCATCATCAGTGGTTTGATTTCATGACATGTTTTCCTTGGTCTTCCCGAATTTTTCTATTATACGACACACAGAACAAAAAATAAATTGCTTCGATATTTTTAAAGTGTCAGTCTGTTAGAGAATCCACTAATGAATTTTTCCAAAGCACAGTTTGGAATCACTTCTCCATATTGCACCTTTGGGATTTGAGTACTTTTTTGCTAAAAATGCAAAGTTTTCTTTACTACCATTTTAATATAAACACTTGGTAATCTTCAACACATTGGTTTCAGAATTGGGACTCTGTCTTAAAAAAAATTCCCACGTCTTGCAAAATGCATACAATTTTTTTCAGATTCTATGGAGTGATTTTTTTTTCCCCCTCTTAGGAAAAAAATCAGTAAATAAATCTGTTATTTTTTGCAGTTAAATACGGGAACATTTTTAGCTTTACTGGCTAAATTCATTGTTATGTTCAGATAGAAATCCTCTGGTGATCTCATCGGTTCAGTGCAGCCCTTTAACTGGATTCTGATAGATAAAATCCTCTAGGTCATTAAGATTGTCATTGGACATGAATTCAGTCACTGGGATAAGGAACATTGTTTCATTGTTCTTCAGTTGTCTTGTTTTTACACCACCCCCCCCCCCACCCATGTATCTGTTAGTTAGATCTTAACAGGAGTATGATTGGGGTGAGGGGCGGGAGGCTTGGATGATTGACTGTTAGCTATTTGGTTTACTGGTGCCAGGCATTTTTTGAAATGGCCCATGTTTGGTGCCTCAGTAAGAGTGTTCCAGTATATCTTTTAAGTTATATTTTCTTACATTGATTTAAATTCATCCTTATAATACTACTTACAATATTAAATAAAATCCCATGAATTCTGTTTAATTTCTATAATTGATAGAAGAAATCATAGTCCAACATTTAAGACAGCAGGGCCCAACTGGCCAAAGCAGGTGATGTTTAGGTATTAGGAAATAATGTTTTCTCTGCATGATCCTTCAGGAAGCTGACCTCGTTACAACTCATGAATTGGGGCACAATTTTGGAGCAGAACACGATCCAGATGGTCTAGCAGAATGTGCCCCAAATGAGGACCAGGGAGGAAAGTATGTTATGTATCCCATAGCTGTGAGTGGCGATCATGAGAACAATAAGGTATGTATCTTTTGGAGCTTTTTTTATGTGGTTAGGAAAGAAAGAGGCTATGTTTAATTATAATGAGAGCTCAGGAAAGCTTTCCATTCTAGGGATGGAACTACAGATTACAAAGTACCTTGAAACTTGTTTGTGTGTGTTAAGAGTGAAACATGGTCCATCTAAATCTGCTCATCTGGAATGTTTGTTGTCAAAGAAGATCATGTGTTGGTTTGGGCTGTGTGGAAAATTAATTACTTAATATAATGGCTTGCACTGGAGGAGTCCTAGTTTGCAGGATCTGGTGGGCTCAGGCTTTCAATTAAAAATTTCCTTTCATTTCATTTACAAGTTTGTCATTCATGTTAACCCTACACTGCTTCACAATATGCACGTTTTAATAAACCTTTGCAACAAAATACATAATTTGCCAGATGTAAGCATCCTGTGGGTAGGGCCCTTGCCTTTCTGGTTACCGGCTCTGTCTCCAGGGCCTGTTCAGGGTAGCTGGTACATAATAAATACTTGTCAGGTAAATAGAGGAACGATTTTTGAGGGTGTCTGGTGGAGTACACAATACTCATTGACTTGGGACATGGTAAACAGCTTCAGAGACTTTCCTAAGAGTGGCTATGACTAACTCGTAGAGCCTGAACTGAAAGTGTTCATAGATGTCTGTCTGGTCCTTCTTCCTTTTACTTGAAGTTGAGCAGCGCGAGGCATCATGAGGAAAATATTGTGGTTTTGTGCTGAATTAAAGTGGGCTGGGGGATGGGCTAACCATCTGCATCTAATCAGGAAGGAAGGTCAAGTTATTTGTCCTGACTCCCCTTTTAAAGCCTGATCCAGGAGCGAGAGGAAAGGATTACTTTTGTGTTTCCCTGGCCCTGACCCTGCCTTTTAAAATTCTGGTCTCGTGTTTTTTTTGTCATGTTTTTTTGTTTGTCGCATCTTGTTTTCTTTGGCTGTTAGGTGTAAAGTCCGTTCCTCTCTTTCTTTGCTTGTTATGCTTTATTTTTCCTCCACTGAACAACTTGTGCCTCAGGAACTACCTGTTTTGCCTGTTCTTCCATTGTATCACATACCCTACTGAGTTTTTCTCCTTTTTTCAGAGGTTGTCTCTCTTTTTCTAATGATGTACACTATAGTTCAGCACTGTTCGCTGGAAGGTTCTGTGATGGGGGAAACACCATCTGCTGTACCCAGTGCAGTAGTCACTAGCCCCGTGTGGCCAGTAAGCACTTGAAATGTGGCTGCAGAGACCAAGGAACTGAATTTTAAATTCTGTTTTATTTAAATTCAGTAGTGGTTGCCTGGGGCTGGAGGTGGGAGTGGGCATTACCTGTAAAAGGATCTGAGGGACCTTACTGAGGTGATAAAATGTTCTAAAACTGATTTATGGTGATGGTTTCATCGCTTGGTAAAATTACTAGAAATCACTGAATTGTACAATTGAAACTGGTAAATTTTGTGATATGTAAAATATGCCTTAATAAAGCAGCAAAAAACCCAAACAACAACAACAAAAAACAGTGTGGGAACCGAGGGAAGGTGGTGAGGCTATAGGTGAGTCACGAAGCCATGAGTTGATAATCGCTGAAGCTGGTG
The DNA here is from genome assembly GCF_965194805.1 of Balaenoptera borealis. NCBI lineage: Eukaryota > Metazoa > Chordata > Mammalia > Artiodactyla > Balaenopteridae > Balaenoptera > Balaenoptera borealis. The sequence goes on from NC_138871.1 coordinate 85,424,846, forward strand.
AGGGGCCATGTGAGCATCATGAATCCATTCTGTCCACTTTATAGATGCTTGAACGTTTCTGTAATAAAAAGTGTGAAATATGTGGTAAGGAAAAAGAAATTTAAATAATCACATATGGCTAGTGGCTGCCATATTAGACAGTGCAGCTCTAGTTGTTAGTCACTGCTTCTTGGTCGTGAGGATGGCATCAGTACTTTGGGGTAAAGTGTTTTACTTTGCAGACTGTGCAAGTGAGCATGCGCGGTGCTAACTCTTCCTGTTACAAGCCCTCCCTAAGTGAGACCCCCCCGTGGGCTCTTGGACCGTCCCTGTAAGAGCTCGCTAATGAGAATGGAAGCTGGGCAGAGCCATGTATTTCTGGAGCTGCTAGTCTGTCAGCGAAGCACACTTTAGCCGTTTATTTACTTTGTCCCAAGTGTATTTTCTTTAATAGTTTGGTTTACCCAAGTAGCAGTCTCCTTGTAAAGAGATACTGGGCATCTTCTGGTCCACATTTTAATTCCTTCATTAAAATTAATTCCTTAAAATGTTTTTAACTAGGTAAAAAAGGCTCCAGGACAAAAATAAGGTGGTTCCTCGACCTAGAAAGACAGGACCTGGCACCTTACACCAGGCAAGCCAGACGGCATTAGGGATCGTAACCTCTTAGCGTTTATTGGTGGGAGGAGAAGGGGGTGTGGTAAGGATACAGAGAGAGGGCTCAGAGGTCTTCGGGGAGTGTGGAGGCAACAAAAGCGAGAGTGATGTGGTCAATTTTCCCTCAGCTGTGTCTGGGGGGTCCAGCTGCTTGGGGGTGTGACTCTGATAAATTAGCAAAGAGATCTTCTTATTGGTTCAGTGTGAATTTGAATTCATAAGGACCTGGCCTCCCATAATGAACTGGTAGAATTGAGCTCATGAGTCTGCAGTGCTGGTGAATAAACGCAGCAAAATACTAACTGCCTCAGGCCTAGACTGAAATAACCAGGCCCCTTAAATGTCTTTACTGTAAAGATACATTGGAAGATTCTTTAAAAAAAATCCAGTTAGTGTTTCTGTTTAGGGAGATGGGGTCTTCAGTGTCTTTTGGAGAGTAATCCTTTTGTATCTGATTCAGTGGTCACAGTCACCTTTGGAGGGTTGAAAAGGAAAATCAATTCAGTTTTTTCTTCCTGTGTAGGGAATACCCAGTTCTTCCCTATTGTGTGTTTCTTCCTGTGTGTCTACTTTACTATTCATAGAGCCCCCTTCACTTCTGACCCTTCTGGTCACCAGACGTGGAGGTTTTTCTTTACACCAAGCTGTTTCCTGCAACGCCAGCTGGGGTTAACTCAGTTCTGACACTCTCTTCCTGGAGATAGCATCAGATCCCAAAGGTTAAGGGCTCAGTCCCATAAGAGTGCCCTGATTCTGCACTCCCCCCCTCACACCCCCAGATGCCACTCACAAGCCCAGGTCATCGCCTGTGCTTCTAACCAACTGGCTATAGATTGGGGGTTCCAATGACCCCCTCCTTGGGTTCAGTTAATTTCCTAGAGCGGCTCGTAGAACTCAGGGAAACACGTTTGCCAGTTTATGATAAAAGGCTGTGATCGAGGATACAGATGAGCATCCAGATGGAAGAGATGCATAAGGCGAGGTGTGTGGGAAGGGGCGTGGAGCGTCCCTGCCTCTGAGTGCACCCGTCTCCCAGCACCCCCATGTGTCCGCCAACCCCTAAGCTCTCCGAACCCTATACTTTTGGGATTTTATGGAGGCTTCATCACATAGGCACGATTGGCCCTTAGCTCCGTTTTAAGCCCTTGTCCCTCCGAAAGAGAATGGAAGGCGGGGCTGAAAATTCCAGGCTTCTCATGGTGGCTTGGTCATTTTGGTGACCAGCCCCCATCCAGGAGCCACCAAGGAGCCCACTCCAGGTCGGCTCATTACAACAAAAGACACTCCCATTTTGACCCAGGAAATTACAGGGGCTTCAGGAGCTCTGCGCCGGGAACTGGGGCCAGAGACCAGTGTATATTTTATACTGTTTCATGAGGGTCCTGTGCTCTCCGCTCCTCAGGGGTCTCATGGCCTTTGTCTGGGCTGAAAGTGAAGCCATTTTAGCCATTTGCAAACTGTGGCGGCCCTACCTCTAGAAGTACCCACGCTGAGTTTTACCCAAGTCTTGTTCTGCTTTTCTTGATAATTTCAGATGGTTTGGAAAATGGACTCCATTTTAGAGCTCCAGGTAAAAATGCCCAAATGTAGAAGGTCATTTTCATGTTTCTGTACACCAAGTGGGCAAGCTAGGGTTCAGGCTTCCTTTGAGATGCTGGTCAACTGTAGAAACTCAAAGAAACTTAAGATCTTGGGGACTCATGAAAACGTTTAGGTAATAATTTGGAATTTAATCTTTTAATAGACTATATGTAATAATATGCCTCTTACTAAGCTCAACTATTTAAACACTTTAAACATGGATCATTGATGTAAATATTCAGGGAAAGATGAAGAGGTAAACCAGAGCAGACCCTGTTTTGCAGGCCTGGATCGTTACATCTAGGAAGACGGCCGCCTGTGCCCCGTTCTCAGTGTCCCTGCAGCGGGGCCTGTGCCTGAGCCTGGGGTGGCTTAGAGTCTGGTGACCCTCTGCTCGTGTCGGACTGGCTGGGGTGTTTGGTCTCAGCATTCGTGTAGCTTACTTTCCTGTGAAGAATTTTCGGCTCTTGACCACATTCACGTCACCTTTTTAGCATCTTGCAGAGGGCCATGACTCAATTCCATACAAATGACATTTAGAGGCGACAGTGAACCTGACATACCTTCAAGGTAGTTCTGATTGTAGCTTTTGTGTTAAAGTTTGTCCCTGGAAAAGGAGCACAAACACCACCTGGGAATGAATTTTTATGTTATTTTGGGTCCTATGTGGCCTCTTTTCTCTTAAGATGTTTTCAAACTGCAGTAAACAGTCCATCTATAAGACCATTGAAAGTAAGGCCCAGGAGTGTTTTCAAGAACGCAGCAACAAAGTGTGCGGGAACTCCAGGGTGGACGAGGGGGAGGAGTGTGACCCCGGCATCATGTACCTGAACAACGACACCTGCTGCAACAGTGACTGCACGCTGAGGCCGGGCGTCCAGTGCAGGTGAGGAGCGTGGCGCGGGGTGGAGTTGGGCGCCTGACAAGGGTCTTCACAACAGCGGGCTGAAAGCGCGGGGCTCTAGAATCATCAGAGGGTCTGGCAAGTGTGTGTTTACCCCTTCTGCCCTTTACAGCGAGAAAAATGTTTTCTGGAAAGCAACGTGACATTGTATCACAAATCCCCCATCTTGCATCCTCTCTGCTGTAGCAATGCCATAGTACAAAGAATCTTTTCTAAGGAAACAGAGATGTACAAAGATGATTTAGCAGAGATGTTCATGGCTACATTCTTTTATAATAACAAAATATGGGAAACAATCAAAATGACAGTCCTGGGACATAAATTAATTATTGTGTATCTATACTGTAAATAGTGTTGAAGAATACTGTTTAATCCCAGAAACTGTGGAGGAAGCAGGTTACAAGTTAGAAGGTACTTATGTTTCCATTTTTAACGTCCGGTGCCTGGCTTAGAAGTAGAGGGGAGAATGAGTGACTGGATGGATGGATGACCAAAGTAGGACACATACATGCATACATAAGCAGATATGTAGATAAGCTGACATTATAGTTATATGATAATCAATAATGTGGAACTTACTTTCTAATATTTATAGGCCATTTTTATCTCTCCTTTTGTAACTTTTCTTTCCATGTCTTTTGTTCATTTTTCCTATGGAGATGATCATATTGTTTTATTTTATGTGCTCTTTATATATTAAGAATTTTTGCTTATAGACATGCTTTCTATTTTGAAATGTGCCCTGTGGGATAAAGTACTGCTTTCATTTAAAAAAAAAAAAAAAAAAAAAAAAAGAAGTAGAGGGGAAAACTTTAATTTATGGTAACAGATTTAACGGTATACAGTGCATATTAACATTGTAAATACTGATAGGGCTGATTAGTTTCTTGACCACTGTTGCCTTGTGGGCTTGTGTATTTTGTTTTGTTTTGTTTTTTTAATTTTTGGCTGCGCCATGCGGCATGCAGGATCTTAGTTCCCTGACCAGGGATCGAACCCATGCCCCCTGTGTTGGGAGTGTGGAGTCTTAACCACTGGACCACCAGGGAAGTCCTTTTTTTTGTTTTTTAATTACTGTATTAAGTTAATGAAAACCAAGGGCACCAAGATGTTTTAAAGATGGGTCACTTTGGGCCACTGTGCTGCCTGAGTCTGCATCAGGAAGGGTAGATGGACCATGTGCAGGTGGTACTAGCACCTGGGACTCTGTGCAGGAGTGGGTGACCCAGCCAGGAGACCCTGCCCTGCCATTTCAGGGCCCTGTGGCATGACCATAGTCTGTGCTATGGGGCTGTCCTTTGACTTGGACTGTCTGCTCTTCCTCTCTAGTGATAGGAACAGTCCTTGCTGTAAAAACTGTCAGTTCGAGACGGCCCAGAAGAAGTGCCAAGAGGCTATTAATGCTACTTGCAAAGGCGTGTCTTACTGCACAGGTATGTCCTCCCGTTGGTTCTCTTGGAATAATTTGCTCAAATGGGTATGTGTGTGTTGGAAGGCAAGATTGTGTTTCATTCAGATGAATATAGCCCTTTTTTTTTTGCCTCATGTGCAGAGTTGAGTTGATCTCAGCACACTTGTCATTGGTCAGACGTGCAAGGCCCGTGATTATTTCTCTTTGTTGTTTATTCCCTTTTATTCACTTCCATTCTCCTTCCCCTCATAGGCATCTGCTTTAACTTGTTTAATATTTGCCTAGATAGGTGTATATCCTTGAAAGATAGTGTGTTTATTTTCTGTATATGTGTGTTTTTAACGTGCCAAAATGATACTATACCTTAGATCATTTTTTTAAAAACTCAATACCATGTTTTTACAACTCTGTTTTTTATTGCCCTGTATTTCTGTCTGTGTATCTATATCTTTGTATCTAGTTCATTGTTTTGGGCACTTGCTGAGTGTTTAGTCTTGTGATTTACTGTATTTTACTTATCTGTTCACCAAGCAGTAGCTGCTTGGATTGCCTTTATCTCCTCATACTGCAGATAGGATTACACCGAACACTCTTACACATCTACTTTGGGAGCTCTGAGAGCTTGCTGGGTGCATACGGAGGAGTGGAATTGCTTAGTTGTGGAGGGAGGCACTCCAGTGTTCTCTAGAGCACAGCAGTAACGGGTTTGTCAGTGCCACCGTCAGTGGTCCAGGTTCCTGTATTCTGATGTCCTTGCTGACACACTGTATTATCTAGCTGTCTTATTTTTTTTGCTGGTCTGATGAATATAAAGTGATTTCTTCTTATTTACATTTTTCTTGAACATTCTTTATATTTGTTAGCTATTTAGATTTCTCCTTTTGTGAATAACTAGTTCATTTATTTGGTCTATTTATAAAAATTGCATTTCATTTTTGCTATTATTGATTTGGAGGAGTTCTTTTATGATAATCCATTTGGTTTATTTATTTATTTATTTGTTTGTTTATTTATGGCTGTGTTTGGTCTTCGTTTCTGTGCGAGGGCTTTCTCTAGTTGTGGCAAGCGGGGGCCACTCTTCATCGCGGTGCGCGGGCCTCTCACTATCGCGGCCTCTCTTGCTGCGGGGCACAGGCTCCAGACGCGCAGGCTCAGTAGTTGTGGCTCACGGGCCCAGCTGCTCCGTGGCATGTGGGATCTTCCCAGACCAGGGCTCGAACCCGCGTCCCCTGCATTAGCAGGCAGATTCTCAACCCCTGCGCCACCAGGGAAGCCCAATCCATTTGGTTTAAACATTGCATATACCTTCCTCCTATCTGTTGTCCTTTTTGGAACTGAAATCTTTCACTTGAATCAAATCTGTCATTTTGTTTGTGTATTTATTTTTTTGAGTTGTGGATAGTTATAAAGATATTTTCCACAACTGCTTCTGTAGCTTCATAATTTTACCTTTTACATTTAGGACTTTATCTGGAGCTAATTTTGAGATTGTATGGATTATCAATATTACCTGTAGTTCTGTTAGTTGTTCCTTTAAAAAAATCTCCAAGCTATATTATTAGGTACATGATTGGACATATTCTCTACATCTTCTTTTTTTTTTTTTAATCAGTCATCAATTTTATACACATCACTTTATACATGTCAATCCCAATTGCCCAATTCAGCACACCACCATCCCCACCCCACCGCAGTTTTCCCCCCTTGGTGTCCATACGTTTGTTCTCTACATCTGTGTCTCAACTTCTGCCCTGCTACCCAGTTCATCTGTACCATTTTTCTAGGTTCCACATACATGCGTTAATATACGATATTTGTTTTTCTCTTTCTGACTTACTTCACTCTGTATGACAGTCTCTAGATCCATCCACGTCTCAACAAATGACTCAATTTCGTTCCTTTTTATGGCTGAGTAATATTCCATTGTATATATGTACCACAACTTCTTTATCCATTCGTCTGTTGATGGGCATTTAGGTTGCTTCCATGACCTGGCTATTGTAAATAGTGCTGCAATGAACATCCGGGTGCACGTGTCTTTTTGAATTACGGTTTTCTCTGGGTATATGCCCAGTAGTGGGATTGCTGGGTCATATGGTAATTCTATTTTTAGTTTTTTAAGGAACCTCCATATTGTTCTCCATAGTGGCTGTATCAATTTACATTCCCACCAAGAGTGCAAGAGGGTTCCCTTTTCTCCACACCCTCTCCAGCATTTGTTGTTTGTAGATTTTCTGATGATGCCCATTCTAACTGGTGTGAGGTGATACCTCATTGTAGTTTTGATTTGCATTTCTCTAATAATTAGTGATGTTGAGCATCTTTTCATGTGCTTCGTGGCCGTCTGTATGTCTTCTTTGGAGAAATGTCTATTTAGGTCTTCTGCCCATTTTTGGATTGGGGTGTTTGTTTCTTTAATATTGAGCTGAATGAGCTGTTTATATATTTTGGAGATTAATCCTTTGTCCGTTGATTCATTTGCAAATATTTTCTCCCCTTCTGAGGGTTGTCTTTTCGTCTTGTTTATGGTTTCCTTTGCTGTGCAAAAGCTTTGAAGTTTCATTAGGTCCCATTTGTTTATTTTTGTTTTTATTTCCATTACTCTAGGAGGTGGATCAAAAAAGATCTTGCTGGGATTTATGTCAAAGAGTGTTCTTCCTATGTTTTCCTCTAAGAGTTTTATAGTGTCCAGTCTTACATTTAGGTCTCTAATCCATTTTGAGTTTATTTTTGTGTGTATGGTGTTAGGGAGTCTTCTAATTTCATTCTTTTACATGTAGCTGTCCAGTTTTCCCAGCATCACTTATTGAAGAGACTGTCTTTTCTCCATTGTATATCTTTGCCTCCTTTGTCATAGATTAGTTGACCATAGGTGCGTGGGTTTATCTCTGGGCTTTCTATCTTGTTCCATTGATCTATGTTTCTGTTTTTGTGCCAGTACCATATTGTCTTGATTACTGTAGCTTTGTAGTATAGTCTGAAGTCAGGGAGTCTGATTCCTCCAGCTCCGTTTTTTTCCCTCAAGACTGCTTTGGCTATTCGGGGTCTTTTGTGTCTCCATACAAATTTTAAGATGATTTGTTCTAGTTCTGTAAAAAATGCCATTGGTAATTTGATAGGGATTGCATTGAATCTGTAGATTGCTTTGGGTAGTATAGCCATTTTCACAATGTTGATTCTTCCAATCCAAGAACATGGTATATCTCTCCATCTGTTGGTATCATCTTTAATTTCTTTCATCAGTGTCTTATAGTTTTCTGCATGCAGGTCTTTTGTCTCCCTAGGTAGGTTTATTCCTAGGTATTTTATTCTTTTTGTTGCAGTGGTAAATGGGAGTGTTTCCATAATTTCTCTTTCGTATTTTTCATCATTAGTGTATAGGAATGCAAGAGATTTCTGTGCATTAATTTTGTACCCTGCAACTTTACCAAATTCATTAATTAGCTCTAGCAGTTTTCTGGTGGTAGTTTTAGGATTCTCTATGTATAGTATCATGTCATCTGCAAACAGTGACAGTTTTACTTCTTCTTTTCCAATTTGTATTCCTTTTATTTCTTTTTCTTCTCTGATTGCCATGGCTAGGACTTCCAGAACTATGTTGAATAATAGTGGTGAGAGTGGACATCCTTGTCTCGTTCCTGATCTTAGAGGAAATGCTTTCAGTTTTTCACCATTGAGAATGATGTTTGCTGTGGGTTTGTCATATATGGCCTTTATTATGTTGAGGTAGGTTCCCTCTATGCCCACTTTCTGGAGAGTTTTTATCATAAATGGGTGTTGAATTTTGTCAAAAGCTTTTTCTGCATCTATTGAGATGATCATATGGTTTTTATTCAATTTGTTAATATGGTGTATCACATTGATTGATTTGCATATTTTGAAGAATCCTTGCATCCCTGGGATAAATCCCACTTGATCGTGGTGTATGATCCTTTTAATGTGTTGTTGGATTCTGTTTGCTAGTATTTTGTTGAGGATTTTTGCATCTATATTCATCAGTGATATTGGTCTGTAATTTTCTTTTTTTGTAGTATCTTTGTCTGGTTTTGGTATCAGGGTGATGGTGGCCTCATAGAATGAGTTTGGGAGTGTTCCTTCCTCTGCAATTTTTTGGAAGAGTTTGAGAAGGTTAGATGTTAGCTCTTCTCTAAATGTTTGATAGAATTCACCTGTGAAGCCATCTGGTCCTGGACTTTTGTTTGTTGGAAGATTTTTAATCACAGTTTCAATTTCATTACTTGTGATTGGTCTGTTCATATTTTCTGTTTCTTCCTGGTTTAGTGTTGGAAGGTTATACCTTTCTAAGAATTTGTCCATTTCTTCCAGGTTGTCCATTTTATTGGCATAGAGTTGCTTGTAGTAGTCTCTTAGGATGCTTTGTATTTCTGCGGTGTCTGTTGTAACTTCTCCTTTTTCATTTCTGATTTTATTGATTTGAGTCCTCTCCCTCTTTTTCTTGATGAGTCTGGCTAATGGCTTATCAATTTTGTTTATTTTCTCAAAGAACCAGGTTTTAGTTTTATTGATCTTTGCTATTGTTTTCTTTGTTTCTATTTCATTTATTTCTGCTCTGATCTTTATGATTTCTTTCCTTCTGCTAACTTTGGGTTTTGTTTGTTCTTCTTTCTCTAGTTTCTTTAGGTGTAAGGTTAGATTGTTTACTTGAGATTTTTCTTGTTTCTTTAGGTAGGCTTGTATAGCTATAAACTTCCCTCTTAGAACTGCTTTTGCTGCATCCCATAGGTTTTGGGTCGTCGTGTTTTCATTGTCATTTGTCTCTAGGTATTTTTTTATTTCCTCTTTGATTTCTTCAGTGATCTCTTGGTTATTTAGTAACGTATTGTTTAGCCTCCATGTGTTTGTGTTTTTTACATTTTTTTCCCTGTAATTCATTTCTAATCTCATAGCATTGTGGTCAGAAAAGATGCTTGATATGATTTCATTTTTCTTAAATTTACCGAGGCTTGATTTGTGACCCAAGATGTGATCTATCCTGGAGAATGTTCCGTGCGCACTTGAGAAGAAAGTGTAATCTGCTGTTTTTGGATGGAATGTCCTATAAATATCAGTTAAATCTATCTGGTCTATTGTGTCATTTAAAACTTCTGTTTCCTTATTTATTTTCATTTTGGATGATCTGTCTGTTGGTGTAAGTGAGGTGTTAAAGTCCCCCACTATTATTGTGTGACTGTCAATTTCCTCTTTTTTAGCTGTTAGCAGTTGCCTTATGTATTGAGGTGCTCCTATGTTGGGTGCATATATATTTATAATTGTTATATCTTCTTCTTGGATTGATCCCTTGATCATTATGTAGTGTCCTTCCTTGTCTCTTGTAACATTCTTTATTTTAAAGTCTATTTTATCTGATATGAGTATAGCTACTCCAGCTTTCTTTTGATTTCCATTTGCATGGAATATCTTTTTCCATCCCCTCACTTTCAGTCTATATGTGTCCCTAGGTCTAAAGTGGGTCTCTTGTAGACAGCATATATATGGGTCTTGTTTTTGTATCCATTCAGCAAGCCTGTGTCTTTTGGTTGGAGCATTTAATCCATTCACGTTTAAGGTGATTATCGATATGTATGTTCCTATGACCATTTTCTTAATTGTTTTGGGTTTGTTTTTGTAGGTCCTTTTCTTCTCCTGTGTTTCCCACTTAGAGAAGTTCCTTTAGCATTTGTTGTAGAGCTGGTTTGGTGGTGCTGAATTCTCTTAGCTTTTGCTTGTCTGTAAAGCTTTTGATTTCTCCATCAAATCTAAATGAGATCCTTGCCGGGTAGAGTAATCTTGGTTGTATGTTCTTCCCTTTCATCACTTTAAGTATATCATGCCACTCCCTTCTGGCTTGTAGAGTTTCTGCTGAGAAATCAGCTGTTAACCTTATGGGAGTTCCCTTGTATGTTATTTGTCATTTTTCCCTTGCTGCTTTCAATAATTTTTCTTTGTCTTTAATTTTTGCCAATTTGATTACTGTTGTCTCGGCGTGTTTCTCCTTGGGTTTATCCTGTATGGGACTCTCTGCGCTTCCTGGACTTGGGTGGCTATTTCCTTTCCCGTGTTAGGGAAGTTTTCGACTATAATCTCTTCAAATATTTTCTCTGGTCCTTTCTCTCTCTCTTCTCCTTCTGGGACCCCTATAATGTGAATGTTGTTGCGTTTAATGTTGTCCCAGAGGTCTCTTAGGCTGTCTTCATTTCTTTTCATTCTTTTTTCTTTAGTCTGTTCCACAGCAGTGAATTCCACCATTCTGTCTTCCAGCTCACTTATCCGTTCTTCTGCCTCAGTTATTCTGCTATTGATTCCTTCTAGTGTAGTTTTCATTTCAGTTATTGTATTGGTCATCTCTGTTTGTTTGTTCTTTAATTCTTCTAGGTCTTTGTTAATCATTTCTTGCATCTTCTCAATCTTTGCCTCCATTCTTATTCCGAGGTCCTGGATCATCTTCACTATCATTATTCTGAATTCTTCTTCTGGAAGGTTGCCCATCTCCACTTCATTTAGTTGTTTTTCTGGGGTTTTTTCTTGTTCCTTCGTCTGGTATATAGCCCTCTGCCTTTTCATCTTGTCTAACTTTCTGTAAATGTGGTTTTTGGTCCACAGGCTGCAGGATTGTAGTTTTTCTTGCTTCTGCTGTCTGCCCTTTGGTGGTTGAGGCTATCTAAGAGGCTTGATGGGAGGCTCTGGTGGTGGGTAGAGCTGACTGTTGCTGTGGCGGTCAGAGCTCCGTAAACCTTTAATCCACTTGACTGTTGATGGGTGGGGCTGGGTTCTCTCCCTGTTGGTTGATTTGCCTGAGGCAACCCAACACTGGAGCCTACCTGGGCTCTTTGGTGGGGCTAATGGCAGACTCTGGGAGGGCTCATGCCAAGGAGTACTTCCCAGTACCTCCTCTGCCAGTGTCCTTGTCCCCACGGTGAAACAGAGCCAGCCCCCACCTCTGCAGGAGACCCTCCAACACTAGCAGGTAGGTCTGGTTCAGTCTCCCCCAGGGTCACTGCTCCTTCCCCTGGGTCCCGATGCGCACACTATTCCATGTGCGCCCTCCAAGAGTGGGGTCTCTGTTTCCCCCAGTCCTGTCGAAGTCCTGCAATCAATTCCCACTAGGCTTCAAAGTCTGATTCTCTATGAATTCCTCCTCCCGTTGCCGGACCCCCAGGTTGGGAAGCCTGACATGGGGCTCAGAACCTTCACTCCAGTGGGTGGACTTCTGTGGTATAAGTGTTCGCCAGTCTGTGAGTCACCCACCCAGCAGTTATGGGATTTGATTTTACTCTGATTGCGCCCCTCCTACCGTCTCACTGTGGCTTCTCCTCTGTCCTTGGACGTGGGGTATCCTTCTTGGTGAAGTCCAGTGTCTTCCTGTTGATGATTGTCCAGCAGCCAGTTGTGATTCTGGTGTTCTCGCAAGAGGGAGTGAGAGCACGTCCTTCTACTCCGCCATCTTGGTTAATCCTCCTCTCTACATCTTCTTGATCTGCTATTCCTTCATCAGTATGTAGTGCTCCTTTTTGACCCTTGTGATTTCTTTTAACTTTTTTTTTTTTAATTTTTATTGGAGTATAGTTGATTTACAATGTTGTGTTAGTTACAGGTGTACAGCAAAGTGAATCCGTTACACATATACTGTTTTAACTTAAATTGTTTAATATTCAGTCTGCTACCTGTTTGTTGTTGTTCTTGTTCCTGTTGTCTGGTGTATCTATCCCATCTTGTATTTTTCTAATTTCTGTGCCCTTTGGTTGCTTGGTTTGATTTTTGTAGCAGCTTTATTGAGATATAATTAACACATTATACCACCTGCCCATTTAAAGTGTAAGTTCAGTGGTTTCTAGTATAGTCACATGTGTGCATCCACCTATCAGTCAATTTCCATCACCTCGGAAAGAAGTCCGTGCCCTTCAGCCATCATTTCGAGTCTCCTCATCATCCCAGTTCCAGACAACCACTAATCTACTTTCTGTGTCTGTGGATTTGCCTAATCTGGATGTTTCATATAAATGGAATCATACAATATGTGGGCTTCTTTCCCTCAGAATGTTTTCAAGGTTTATCCATGTTGTAGCATGAATCAGTCCTTCATTTATTTTTATTGCTGAATAATATTCCATTGTATGGATATATCACATTTTTTTATTCATTCATCAATTGAGGAATTTTGGATTGTTGCTGCTTTTTGGCTGCTATGAATAATGATACTATGCAGATTTGTGTGCAAGTTTTCTTTTTTTAAAGAACCCACCCAATTTTTAATTAATTAATTAATTAATTAATTAAAGTTTTGGCTGCGTTGGGTCTTCATTGCTGCGCAAGGGCTTTCTCTAGTTTTGGCGAGTGGCGGCTACTCTTTGTTGTGGTGTGCGGGCTTCTCATTGTGGTGGCTTCTCTTGTTGCAGAGCACAGGCTCTAGGTGCGCGGGCTTCAGTAGTTGTGGCACGCGGGCTCAGTAGTTGTGACGCACGGGCTTAGTTGCTCCATGGCATGTGGGATCTTCCCAGACCAGGGCTCAAACCCGTGTCCCCTGCACTGGCAGGCGGATACTTGACCACTGCGCCACCAGGGAAGTCCCTATGTGCAAGTTTTTGTGTGGACTTATGTTTTTATTTCTCATATATCTATCTATCTATCTATCTATCTATCTATCTATCTATCTATCTATCTATCTATCTATCTATCCTGTTGTTGAATTGCTGGGTCAGGCGGTAACTCTGTTTAATCCTTTGAAGAACTGCCAGGCTGTTTTCCAAGTGGCTGCACCATTTTACGTTCCCACCAGCATGTGTGAAGGTTCCAGTTTCTCCACATCCTCACCAACACTTGTTATTGTCTGTCTTTTTTTTTTTGGCCGCCCACGTGGCATGCAGGATCTTAGTTCCCCGACCAGGGATCGAACCCGTGCCCTCTGCAGTGGAAGCGTGGAGTCCTAACCACTGGACCACTAGGGAATTCCCCTGTCTTTTTGATTGTAGCCATCTTAGTGGATGCAAAGTTTTACCTCATTTTGGTTTTTCCTTCGGCTTTTACATGTGCATTTTATAAGATGTTACTTATGATTCTTACATTCTGAGATCTGTCAGCATCACATTAGTTTGGCAAATGTCAGGAGCCTGAATATCTCAATCAGTCTTTAAAAAACACTTTCTAGCTGTGCTCAGTGTTTGTCTTTATTGTAATAATAGAAAGATGTTTTCTTTAAATAAGTGTAAGTAAAACAATTTGAAAAAAAGATACTCCTTTTCAAACAGCCTTTTGTTCCCTCGGTATTTTATACAAAGTAGCAGCAGCATCACCCGGGCTCTTGTTGGACAGGGCAGTGCGCAGTCCCCTCCCCGGCCTCCTGCAGCTGGCAGCCCTGGGGGCAGGGCCCAGCACGCTGTCGCAGCATCCACTGGCGGATCTTGATGCGTGCTCCACTTCGAGTACCATGTTAAATAGGTGATGCTATGTTTTTAATTATTTTCCTGTGCGCTTTGTACTCTGATTTTAATCTTTTAAGAACAGATGTTCAACAAATATTCTAAAGCATTTTTTATGTCTCTGCTGAGGGCAGCGTAACATACTAAACATATGGTGACAATACAGAGTATAAAGCTTCGCTGAACTTGCTGTACTTTTTCCAGAGCTTGCTGTCAGTGGCAGTGAGTTTGCTATAAGACGGTCCTGGTGGCACTCTGAATGCCCAGCCCCCATAACGGGTTCTATGAAACCAGAGGCCGAGGTAGCGGCCTAAGCAAGCGTCTCATATGTTAGGTGGTTAATGAAAGGCTGCTTTTGTAGGAAATAGGGCAGATGCCTTCACGTTCACAGACCTTTCAGTCCGAATCTTTTGATTGGTTCCATTCCTCAGTTGAAAGGCCAGGCCTGTGGTGGTCTCATGCAGCAGTTTTTCTCTTCCCTTTTAGCGTTGACTTTCAACTGCTTGTGCTTCTCATTTTCCAGAATGAGTCATTCGTTCCACCCTCTCTCTCGAATTTAACATCCTTGGTTGGCTTTTCTTTGTCCTTAAGAATCATTGATTCATTTAAGAAATATTTGTGGCTTACCTACAGTGTGACAGGGATTGGACATAACTGATTCATTAATAGTTTTGGTCTCTGCTCTCATGGAGCTTACCAGTCTGGTGGTAAGAAACAGAAACTAACCACAGATAATCGAATAGATGTAAATTGTAAAACATGTGCTGTGAAGGGGAGGAGCGCGTGTAGTGATAGAGCATGGCGGGGGTGAGGGGTGGCCAGCTGAGGCAGGGTCCTCGGGGATGGCTGAGAAAGGCCGAGAAAGGAGGTCTTGGAGAGAAAACCTGAAGGGTGAGAAGGACCCCGCCAGTCCTCCTGAAAGAGTGGAGACAAGCACATTGTGGGTACTGAGCGGCATACAGTCAGGTTCTGAAGGGAGAGAGAAATGCAGTAAATTGAAGGGAGGCCGTTGGAGCGGGCGTGTGGCTTGGGGACGGTTGTGTGCCTTCCTAGGGAGTTTGCGTCTTAGTCAAGGGAGGGCACACAGGTGTCTTTTATTGGTGATAGTAGTAGAGATCTCTTTTATATATACATTCTTTTGCATGTATGTTATGTTTCACGATATGAAGGTAAAAGCAGAATGCTTGGCACGTGTAAGTAGTGACGGAGGCGAGGCCGCGGGGGCCGAGTGGACGCTGGGCGGAGCAGGCAGCTCGGTGCCCGGCATGGCCAGGCCTCGGTGCTCCCCGGCTGCCGGGACACGGGCCGCCCCGTGGAACTGGGCCACGTGACTCACGGCGGCCCGTGTGCCCTTTGCGTGCGGCAGGTAACAGCAGTGAGTGCCCCCCTCCCGGCGATGCTGCCGACGACACGGTGTGCTTGGATCTCGGCAAGTGTAAAGACGGCAAGTGCGTGCCCTTCTGCGAGCGGGAGCAGAGGCTGGAGTCCTGCGCGTGTAACGGTGAGCACGTGTCCCTGCCCATCCTTGCAGCGGGCGAAGGGGCGGGGAGCGGCGGGCGGTGCGCAGACAGACCGCCGCATCCGGATCCCGCTCCTTCCACGGTCGTCTGTGGAAGCCGTCCTGTCCGTCTCCCTCGTGGCTGCGTTCTCAGACCGTGAGGCCACTCGGCGGTGAGGCCAGAGGGGACTGCGGGAGGGCGGGTGGCTGGAGGTCTGTCCTCACTCCTCCCGCGTCCCAGACGCCGTGAGAGCAGCCGGAGCTGCTGCTTCCCGCTGGCCTCGAGCTCGGATGCTGCTCAAGAGCCGCCCAGGGCGGGCCAGTCCCGGCTCCCACCCGACGGCGGGATGTCTGCTGGGCCAGCTGCCGCGCTCCGCTCAGCCGTGGCCTCTGGGACCCTTGTCCTCAGATTCCCACACTGTTTTTGGAACCCTTGGGTCTGAGGAAGGGCCTGAGGGACGGGCTGGGCTCTGAGCTCCCCGCCTTCCCTCAGAGAGAGTCCTGCTGCTTTCAAAACAAAAATCCCGGAAGTCAGAACCCCTGGGTTGGGCACTTAGCATCCACACAGTGGAGCGAGCGGCTCTTCCAGGTGGAATAACACGTAAAGAAAGGTAACGCACAGTAAACGTCAGCTGATTTATTCAGTGAGCGGCCGGAGGCTCGGGGCGCCCTGCAGGCACACATAGTAAACGCCCAGGAAACGCTTGACGTGTGAATGAATGAGGAAGAGGTTTTGTTTTCCCTTTAAAGTGGTTTTGCCTGTTTTCGTGTTCTGGTTGATTTCAATTTTTCCTAAGAGGTCAAGTAAAGATTGTCCCGAGTTATACGGCCCGTTGACCTTTTGGACATTCCTGCCATTTGTACGTGTGCCACATACCCCATGTGCTTTCGGAGGTTGGTGTCCATGGAGGGGAGAGGTTGTGCTTAGGCTGCGGTGCTCCTGTCGCTGGTGGGTCACTCAGATCTGCACCCGAGGCCGGCAATTCTGTCACAGTGGCTTGGCTCTCGCTGGAGCCCTGGCTTTACAGAGTGTGCTGGAAACTGAGAAGCCAAGGATTGAAACCCACAGTGTAATAACGTTGGGACGAAGGGAATCATTTAGCATTATGAAGGGTTTGAAGTAGAGAGAATAATCTGCCTTTTAATCTCTTAAAGGAAACGTTTCCGTGTAAATCGTTTTTACCTTGCTTTACCTCTCTGAGGGCTGAGGAGCCTGAACTCAGCAGTTACTCTTTGGCGGGGGGAGGGGAGAGGAGGGGTGTGAAACCTGGATCATAGTCACTGTTGGAATAAAAAATGAGTGCGATTCCTTCCCTGCGGGAGCGGGGTGGGAGGGGGACAGGCAGGAGGAGAGCGCGTGTCTAAGAGGCTCTGCTCTGTTTCAGAAACCGACAACTCGTGCAAGGTGTGCTGCAGGGACCCCTCGGGCCGCTGCCTGCCCTATGTCGACGCCGAACAGAAGAACTTATTTTTGAGGAAGGGAAAGCCCTGTACAGTAGGATTTTGTGACATGAATGTGAGTATTTATTTATCTACAGCTTTTTCTCTAACAGCCGGATGTGAAGTTTTTATTTTGTAAATGCTGGGTTTTGCAAATGGAAGGGAATCAGAGCACCGATGCTGGCATGTCTATCCGTTGTCCTTGTGTGAGAGTCTAGTTACGTACTGTGCGTGTGACCTCGGAGGAGAAGACCAAGTGCTCTCAGGAGACTAGGCAGGGCCTGGGGGACTTTGTGGTAAAGCTGAGCTTGAGGCAGGGAGTCCTACTTACTTGGTTTTCTGGGCTAATTATAAAAGTCACTAATTCTGCAGGATTGCAAGCTCTGATTTTGAAATGGGTGCTGAGTGGGTAGGAAAGACCCACGGGCAGCTTGACTCGCCTAAGTCAGACCCTTCTGCTGTCCACAAAAACACGATTTTATTCCTGCGCTGTCACGGAAGAGGGCTTAAGGGGCTCGAGAGGCTTCTCTGGCAGTGTGTGTGTGAGATCAGTGCAGTCCTTACTGGAATTGGCCCATCTTTAACAAACTGGTTTTCTTGAGTTTTGTCTTCCGGTAGCTCTAAATTCACTTATAAAAATGGACTGACTGTGGAGTGTCAGTGACAGAGAATGCTACCTTCTTAGGTACCCATTCCAGTGTGTCAGAGATGGCTCTCCTGGCCGTTTGGTTTCAGTGGAGCCCTTTTCATGTTAATTATGTGTTTGACTTGAAGGAAGCCATGTTCCTTCTAAATGCGTGGCCGCTGGGGTAATGCCGGGTGCTTTCTGTTCACAGGGCAAATGTGAGAAGCGAGTGCAGGATGTCATTGAGCGGTTCTGGGAGTTCATTGACAAGCTGAGCATCAATACTTTCGGTACGTGGTTTCCCCGGGTGGGTGGTTGCTTGGAACTGAGCCGATTTCACTGATGACATTAGAAAAGTGTGGTTTCAGACTGATAGGCCCTAATCGTGCAATAGAAGATGGAAATAGTTACTGCTTTTGTTTTGAAACGACTCTGCTGGCTAAAAAAAAAAATGGACACGTTATAGGTCTGCCCCTGTGTAGCGTGTATGCACAAATTTTCAGACAAGGGAAGTAAAAATACTGGCTTCTTTACTAAAAAATGAACATGTGACAGCATAAGTGTCCTTCGGTCCTATAGGTTGTAAAGCTGAATCCTGCTTGATGTAAGAGTCATTTATTTAAAAGTGGGCCTCAGACTTTGCAGAAGCAAGGGTGCACTGTGTCCTCTAGGGCTCGTAATGTAGGGCTTAGTCACACAAACAATGGTACCCAGACAGCCTCAGCGTTGTCTTCGCCAGCATCGTGCCTAGTAGGAGCCTCCCAGGGTGAGTCCCCTGCACGGTCCCTCCGCGGACTGTGTGGGCCTCCTGTGATGCGATCTGTTCTCCACGAGCACACGGGGCCATTCTGGGGAGAGCGCCTGTGGGTGGGGGGACGGCTGGGTGTAGAGCAGGTGGCACAGAGACGCTTCTCGGTGCCGGCTCAGTTGTAATATCCCGCCAGCAGTCTGTGCCGTTTGACACGTGACAATACTCTAAGAACGTTGCATTTTCAGTTTCTAAAGTACTTGGTCAGGACATTCACTGTTTGGAATTGTTCACAGGGAAGTTTTTAGCAGACAACATCGTAGGTTCCGTCCTGGTTTTCTCCTTGATATTTTGGATTCCTTTCAGCATTCTGGTCCATTGTGTGGTAAGTCACCAGTTTTTAAGTAATGAAACATTTTATTAAAATTTTGAGCAACTCGAACCATGTAACCTTCGGAAAAGATAAAAATTTGTTCTTAGAAAAATCTGACCTGCTGTTTCCAATGACATTTTTGGTGCTATCCCTGGGAAAGCAGTTTTTGTAAAAAGATTAACTAATGGTCTCTTAAAGAGTTACACTTTTTGTGTGCGGATGTTTTGCCCTCATGTATAATTTCTGAGGAGTTTTATACTTCTAAGCACAGGAGCCTGGTTAACTGGGCTTGTCCAGGACCTCTGGTGAGTGAAGCTTCTGAACGAGCGTGTCCAGGCTGACTTTGCTGTGGCAGAGCAGGTGCCACACAGCAGCATTCCAGACGTGCTGCCCCACCTGGTCTGCAGTCTTGGCGGCGCCGGCCGGGGCGCTCGCTCAGATGCTTCCGCGTGAGGAGAGGGAGCCGTCTTCTTTATTGTTCAAAACGAGTAACAGTTACCAGTTGAATAAGGGCTTTGAGAAACTCCAGGCACTTTATAAAGTTTGATTTTGAAACGGGCGCCGAGTGGGCAGGAAAGACCTATGGGCAGCTTGACTCGCCTAAGTCAGACCCTTCTGCTGTCCACAGAAACACGATTTTATTCCTGCGCTGTCACGGGGAGGGCTTAAGGGGCTCGAGAGGCTTCTCTGGGCGGTCTGGTCCTGTTCTTCCCGAAAATTTCTTCCTCCAGAAATTTTCTTATAGATCCGTTCTCCTTGCTTCTGTGGGAAAAGGCGGATTTGTCCGCTGTGTAGAGACGAGGACGTCAGAGCCCGGCCTCCAGGCCTGGGCCCTGAAACCCCTGCGCGGGGCGCTCCCGCGAGCACGTGGGCTGCTCCGGCGCGGCGAGCGCTCGGTCTTCACGGCCCCGTGCCTCCCCTCGGCCGCGCGCTCACTGAACGGCCCTTCTCTCGGGCGGCGAGCCTGCGGACGCGAGGAGAAGCCCTGCTAAAGCGGAGCGGTGTTAAAGGGGACGCGGTGGAGGCTTTGGCAGATGGGCGACGGTGCCGTCCATTACGGCTGCTTTTACCTGCGAGTCAGACCGGCGTGGTTTACGGCGAGAGTTACGACTGTGGACCGAGAGGCCTGACGCTTGATCTCTGCGCAGAGCTGCCGACGGGAGGGCGGGCGGTGGCTTGTCTCTGATCTCAGCGGCCGTTCAGGGCGGCCGGGCTGGAAGCCAGCGTCAGCCCCCGGGCAGGGACCGAGGGCGGAGGCGGACCACGTGTCCAGCCTTCTGCAGGGTGTGCTGTCGGGACTGGACGCCTGGCGCCGCCAAGAGCTTGGGCCCCAGCGACCCCGGACACGGCCGGGAGGAGTGACGAGGCCCCGGCGGGCTGGGGCACTGGGAGGCCCGCGCCGGGCGAGGCCCCTCAGCCTCCCGGAGCGGCCCTGACGGCCAGCGCGCCGCACGGAGCAGCCCTAGGTGTTCCCGCCCGGGGGGCGGGGCCTCAGAAACCAGCGCTTAAACCTTGCCTGTTTCCTTACTTAACGCCGAAAAACACATTTCCTTGAAGTGCAGAGGAAACACTTGGGCAGAACCCTTGAAGCTTGGGTGTGAAGTTCCCCTCCTCTGCGCGGCCTGCTCCCACTTTGTACACCGCAGGCTGAGTTCTTCCCGATATTGGGGGGGCTCATGAGGAAGGGGCGCTTGACGGAGCTGTTCGCAGGAGTGACGCCGCTCTTCTCTTCTTTCTAGGATAAGAAACTGGATAAGCAGTTTGAATCTCTGTCTCTGTTCCACCCCAGTGTAAGTGTCTCTCACGAGTCGTTCTCGGTTGTATTTTGAGGCCTGCTAAGCAGAGACCTTCACTGGCCTCCGCGGCAAGAGCCACCGGCCCTTCCAGCTGCACCTTCTCTGGCTGGAAGGGCCTGTTGCAGCAGGAGGGGTCTAGGCTGGACGCTCAGGTCAGTCTCGTGACAGTGACAGTGAGCGTCTGCTAGTCGCTTGGATGGAGAGTGAAAGGAGCACCGCCGCCCTCCCCGCAGCCGAGTGGCCAGCCGTTCAGCCCGGGCCTAGTGTGACAGTGAGAGAACGCTTCCCGTCCGGGATCCTGACGGGGCTGCTTCTCATGGGTCTCCTTTGGGCCTCCAAACGGCGGCGGGTCAGGACCTGAACGCTAACCGCTCGAGTCGCTCCTCGGGGCGCCTTCCCCAGCGTGGGGGTCAGGGCGCCGACGGGCGAGGCCGGGACTGTGGGACCTGGGGTGCCTCTATCTACTCCGTGTCTTTGCAGAACGTCGAGATGCTGAGCAGCATGGACTCCGCGTCGGTCCGCGTCATCAAGCCCTTTCCCGCGCCCCTGACCCCGGGCCGCCTGCAGCCCCTGCAGCCCGCGCCTGCGGTGCCCCCCGCGCCCTCGGTGCCCGTGGCGCCAAAGCTGGACCACCAGCGGATGGACACCATCCAGGAGGACCCCAGCACGGACTCGCACGCCGACGAGGACGGCTTCGAGAAGGACCCCTTCCCGAGTAGCAGCACGGCCGCCAAGTCGTTCGAGGATCTCACGGACCGTCCGGCCGCCAGAAGCGAAAAGGCCTCGTCCTTTAAGCTGCAGCGTCAGAACCGCATTGACAGCAAGGAAACCGAGTGCTAGTTCAGGACCGCGTCCCGAGCTCTCTGACTTCCGTGTGCAGAATGTTTTCGTAGATTTGACCTCAAATCACTGCATATTTTTTGTGAAGATTTGGGAGAAAAAAGGAAGTGACTTCACAGCAGATGCCGGTCATGTGTTTGGACTTCCTTCGCATACGTAATACTTGTGTGGTCAGGCCCTTTTCCTTCTGAAGAGGTAAGGTGAATCTAGCTTATTTTGAGGCTTTCAGGTTTTAGTTTTTTTGATCTTTCAGATATCCTTCAACCTCTGACGCAAAAGCAGAAACTACAGCTGGATTAGGTTATGAGTATTTACATTTTTGTAAATTAACTTTTTATGTTGAGAACGGCACTGATTAGGGAGATGATCAGTTCTTTTTAAACACTGTAATGATCCAGCGAACATAATGAGGCATTTAGCAGTTTCTTGTGAGGGTAACTGGAACACAGAATAGATTGATTTATTCTTTTGCCTTCAACACAAAGGGAGATAAAACCCATGTATACATTGTCTCCAAAATGTGGGTTCTGTTTCTAGGTATTACCTAGAACTTGTAGCAGACGAAGGGAATTAATTACACTGCTAAATTTAGGGATAAGTTGGGTTAATGTTTCTTAATTCTAAATTGTTAAGAATTTCTAATTTCTAGAATTAAAACAATCTAGCTCATAGTGAGGGTTACAAATTGTAGCCCAGTGAATCTACAGAATTCTGCCAACTGTTTTAGGACCCTAGATAGCCGGGCAGTTTTTGTGTGTTTTTGAAGTATCTTCATGTATCAATAAATACTGTCAGTCACCATCCTCTTAAAACATTCGCCATTCAGAAAGCCTGAACTACTTCAGAATGAGAGAGTTATGGTCGCCTCTTCTCAAACACTAGTGGCCAAGAGGGTACATGAGATGGTTTCTGCCAGAAGAACAGGGTGTGATGTGCTGGCCTGGGGCTTTCTCCCCACACAACCGATCCCTAAAAACCCTGGGTACCGACCCACGTTCCTTCTTGATCTAGTGCTTCAGTATGGTCTGCATCTACTGTGTGAAGGATAAAAACCATCAGCTTGAATTCTGATTGATTTCCTTTTACAAGCTTCTTTCCCCTGCTAAGTACTGAAATGTGCTCACCAGCGAACCCATTTTAACTGAGATAACTTGTAAGCTTTGAGAGCAATCAACCAAACCTGTGACAAATCGTATCTTTTTTTCTAAGGATGTTTGTTAGGCAGATACCTGTTACACTAATACTTGAACTTGTACCTTGTGGTATTTGCTGTCTTTTAACTAGTCATAATATTCTTATATTGTAGTTAACACTTTTGCAATCTGTTATGTGAGTGGGGTGTGTGGGTGTATGTATGAGAGTGAAATGGTTCCCAGCTGAATGTAAGAAACCATTTTTTATAAAATTGTGACTTTTTAAAAAAACAACACTGTCTTTACCTTTTTTCCATTTATAAAATTAACAGGCTGCTCAGGGTATATTCTGTAGCTGTGGCACTGATGACACCCGCATCAATCAATAAGTATTTATTATCAAACCACGATGTACCTAGGTACAAAGCTGTCCTGAAAAATTCCAATGCTTTTATTAATCTTGGTGGCAGATGTTTGTTTGCTCATGACCCTGCAATAAAAATCACTAACAAAGGTTTAAACCTGAGAAAAGAATCTTCTGGGACCACTTATCTTGGGGTCTTTGTGTAGATTAACAGCTGGACTTGGTTTTCTGTGACTAGTGGTCCCCATCTCCCAGAAGACTTAGTTCTGCTTTTGCTTCTGCTATGTCTCGCCAGTAAGGGAGCAGCAAAGGCAGGGAAGAGACTTTCTTCTCTCTCTATCAAAGGCCGAAGTTGGGAGAACAAAAACTCATTTCCTTTTGGTGATAAATGTAGTCCATCTGACAAATAGGAAGAAGAGTCCTGTAAGGGGAAGAGAACGCAGTTAAAGGGGTGGCTGGTCTCCCAGCTGTGGCCCCAGGCGGCGAGTCCCTGGCCTGAACAGTTAGTTAGCTCATCAAGTGCTCCCACGCCCTTTGTGGAGGGACAGTGTCTACATATGACACACGGAGCGTCACAGAACCTCACACCATTAATGAGCGCCTGAGCCGAAGTGTCCTTCCAGGCCAGCAGATGGAAGAAGAGGAGCAATGAGTGAATACAGCACATTAATGTAGTCAACAAAAGGAAAAATTTGTCACAAGAGCTCAGGGCCCAGTGTGTCAAATTGTTTTTGACTCTTCTCAGTTTAGGAATTAAATTGACAGGCACAGTATCAGACAAAAAGACTTTGTACCGTCCCGAGTCCAGACGCCCCACCCCTGGAGCCCTTTCTCCTTTGGGGAAGAATCTTTTCCCTACGCTAGAGCTCCGCCCATCCCCGTTAGAACCTGGAGCTGGTTCATGACTTGCAGACCAGCCATTCCGATTCTAGCCGCACTCCTCCCGGGCCTTAGTTTTCTCATCTCTGCTGTGTCAGGTCAGATGATCGCTGAGGAAGACCTTCCCAGCTCGGGACTCTTAATATGTTAAGTAAGTCTAACAGGACTTTCAAAGAGCCACTAGCCCAGCAGTCTGCAATTTCCTATTCTCTAGCAGCATTACTTTTCCAAACCATCTCAGGTGGAAGCGTAACCCAGACCAAACCACAGCTCTGGGTGCTGTCTCAGCGGTCACGTGGCCAAGCCTGCTTCCCGACCTGGGAACGCACGAGGTGGGTCCAGTCCAGTCAGGGTGCAGAGGAAGACAGACACGGCCTTCTCGTCTGCGGTGGGATTGCTGGGTCCCACATAAGCGCACGTTTATTTAACTGTACGGGAAGCTGTCATGCTGTCTTCCGGGGCGGCTGTGTCATTCTGCACGGGGACTGGCTTTTTACCTTTTATTTGTAAGTGGGCTTTCTGGCTTTAAACCAATTAGAACTCCGTACCTCAAAATATGAATTTTAGTTAATACCATATTCTACTTAAATTCACTGTTTTGCCTCTTTTAACTTTCCCCCTCTCCATATTATAAAACTTGGCCTGGATGTTCTTAAATATGAACCATTTATTGCTCATTCATTTCCCTATATGCCAACTCCTATTAAAGTGGTTCCCAGAGCACGGTGCCCACTGCTGGATGCCGGTAAAGAACCAGGCCAAGCAAGGTGCGGGGTCTGCAGGCCGTCCGGGAGCCTCTCCAGCTCCTCCACTCCATCCACTCCGTTTCATTCCAGTTGGTGAAAAGGACAACTGTCTCACCCACTCAGAGCTGCGCCAGGCAGACGGCGCACAGCGTGGTCACTGCTGTGTGATCCTACTCACCCGACGGGACCGAGCAGGCCACTATACCTGACTGTCCTTCTGCATCAGGGTCCACAGGTCAAGTGCATCAATCCCACAGTCTTGGGCTACTTGTAAACAGGCCCTGGCATATTCACCAACGACCGAGTTGAGGCGATTTAATTTGCACCCTATTGAGAAGAGAAAATCCACTGTGCAACTGATAAACCCAAGTGCTGGTCTTTGTGTAAGTTCTACTACCTGGAGGGTTTCTCAGTTCAAGTGAACGGGCGTGTGCTTACAGACCCGAAGTGGGCCAGCCACGGGGCTTGGGGGACACAAGGACGGGCCTCACGGGTCACTAGTGTGCTGCCCTCCCCAGCACAGGACCAAGGACGATGGGGATGAGGGGCCATGGAGGGCATTCAGAGGACACCGAATAGACACAGAGGCAGAGCAGGCCGGGGGAGCTGAGCGGCTTGGCTGGAGCGCAGGCCAGAGGCGAACGGAGTTGGGCAGGTGACCACTATGGGGTACGGGGGGCAGGACCGCTGGGCTCAGGCCCCTGAATCGTTATGTGTAATGAGAAGCCACAGCCACGTAGTGGAAAAGTCACTTGTAGACGACTTTGGACCAGAGAAGGCGAGAGCTGGAAGGGAGCACAGAGGTCACTCAGGCCAGCCTGGGGCTCAGCAACCTTCCTCTGCCACGGGCTGGACAGGAGACAGGCTTCACGGGCAACTATTCAGCCCTGCCCTCACAGCTCCAAAGTAGCCGCAGACAACATGTAAACCATGGGCCTGGCTGTCGTCCAGTGAAACTGTATTTGTTGTAGGCGACGGGGCGTGGTTTACCCAGCGCCAGGCACTGCAGTGCGGGGATTCTCAAACCTGGGTACACAGCAGGCTCACTGGGAGCATGCCCTGGGCTGCTCCCCTACACTTCTGCTTCCACAGGTCTGGGATGATCCAAGCATCTGCACTTCTACCAAGTTCCCAGATGACGTTGACCTGCTAATCTGGGACCACGGGAGAACCGCGCGTGGTCCAAAGTCATGAACCTGGCTGAAACTAGAGTGATGCAGCAGGACTCATTACACGCACGCCTACAAGAGTGCAACAGTCTCATGAGACGTGCCCACCGCATTCTAGATACGGATTTTTCTATTATAGTCCATTAAAAAAAGTCACAACTCACTTGGTTTCACGATCCACACATGGGTCGTGACCTGCAATGTGAGCAGCACTGAGCGCTGGCTGCACTCCTCTGCTCGTCCAGGCTCAGCGTGAACGTTTCCTGTAGCGACTTTCTACCTCCCAAGCGATCATTATGACCTGAAATCGCCCTTGATGACGCCCACGGGGGTCTTCCCTTTGCCCTCCGGAGCTAACAGCAGGGCGTTGTCCTCTTTACGTGACGGCGCCCTTCAAATATCTGACGACAGCTGGCCTAGCTCCCCTGCTAGCCCAACAGCAGGAACCGGGTTCTAGTCATCTCTGTATCCTGCGCACCTGGCCAGGTCCTGGTATAGCACATACAGGTGCCAACATGCATAGTTGGTGGGGACAGAACGGGAGCCAGAACCCTGGCGCTGGCGAGCCCTGGAGCAGCCTCCGATCACTCAACCACCAGTGACGCTGGCAGTGCCCTTGCGCTTGAGCGCGTCCGTGCTGGTGACCTGCAGAGGAGCCTTGGATCTGGGTGAAAGGTCCCACTGCCAAGGCAGGCTCCCAGGTGAGGCGAGGCAGCGGAGAAAGGGCCACGTGCAGGCGGAAATGGGCAAAGCGACCTCCCCCTGCTGTTCAGAAGTCAGGAAAACACCCCGAGTGTGGACCTGTGTCAGAGCGCACACAGCCCGAGCCTCTGCACCACGCGGGAGCCGCAGCCCCTGGCCGCGCAGAACACTCCTCGGCGGCCTCCTGTGCCCCCCGGAGTCAGGCAAGTACCAGGCCCGGGGCCCGACTCACGCGCGGCCAGGATCCTTTTCTGCATCACGCTACGACAGGCTGGGAGCTCTGCTTCAACTTCTGTCGACTAAAGCAGACAGACGGGAACTCACAGGCCCCCAAGAAGCCGAGGCCCCCGGCTGGAGACAGGTCCCACCTGCCCCTCCCTGGGCCCGGCGTCTGGGCTGCGCTCACCTGCTCACCTTGCCGGAGGCACTGCTGTCCCCATGCGGCCTCACAGAGCGGCGTGGTGCGATGAGGATAAGCCTGCCCTCGGGCATGCCCACGGAGTGCAGGTGCGGTGCGGCGCCGTGCACGTCAGGTTTGCGGCGTGCTCCCCCAGGGCGTGTGCTGCTTGGGGCTCTCATCTGTTTGGGAGGAACGCGGACACTTCAGCCCAAATGCGGACTCGTAAGTGATGACAGTTAAGGTTGATGCACATTCACAAATGGGCACAACTCGTGACGTCGCTGGGGGACCGTTTAGCGCCAAGTGCAGAAGGAGAAGGGGGAAGAGTTCAAGTACAGAGTCCTACGTAAAACAGACCCCAAAGGCTCTGGCTCGGGGCCCTGTAAGCACTCGCGTCTTTCCTCCTTTACTGGTCATGTGGTTATTAGTCGATTAGGCTGAATTTGTAAAGAAGTAAGACCTGCGCTGGGCAGTGAGCCTGCCCAGGTTCTAGCCCGGCTTTGTCACTGGCTAGCCACGTGCCCTTGGACAAATGATCAGCCTTTCTGTACCTCCGTTTCCTCGCTGGTAAAATGAGGATGACAATAGGGTCTACCTCATAGGGTAGCTGTGAAAATTACATCAGCAAAGCGTGTAAGGCACTTAGAGCAAGGCGCCTGCTGGGAAGGAAGCCCTCAATAAATAAACTAAGCAACGGCTAACGTCACTGCAAAGGATTCCTTCTAGACAGGCTCACACAAGGCTCACTGCAGGCCATGTGCAAACCACACATAAGTATAATCTAGGAGAAAAGTAACAGCACTCATGACCCTACCACCCAGAAAACCACTGTTGGCACTTGGTCGTGCTTCTTTCCAGTCTTTTCCATGCAGATATGTAGACTTAAAAAAAAAAAAAAGAAGGATCACACTGAAGATAAACGACCATATTGTGCTTTTTTCACATAACATTATGAGCATTTCTGTGCCTACAAGCAGTCCTCAAAAACATGGTGTTTAGTTGTCGGGTGACCACAGTGGATGCTTCTATTTCCTTACTGTGCAGCACTCTAATTGTTTGCTATTATAAATAACAGTGCATAGACATCTTTACACATATACCTGGCTGCATTACATACTAGGTGTTTCCTTAGGCTGGGTTTCTAGATGAGGGAAGTCTCTAGGGAAGCTTTCCAGAAAGGTTTCAAGTTTTCCCACCAGTACTGTAAGAGTGCCTGTTTTCCACACTTGTCAGCTCTAAGTATTACTGCTTAAAACCATGGATTTGAGAGTCAAAAAACCAAAACTCCTTGTTTCAATTTTCATTTTGTGGATAACAGAAGTTTTTACACATTTTCAAACATGTACTGGCTACTAAATTTCTCCTGTTGCGATTACCTGTTCCTGCCTTTGCCTATTTTTTTTTTAAAATTTATTTATTTATTTATTTATTTTTGGCTGTGTTGGGTCTTTGTTTCTGTGCGAGGGCTTTCTCCAGTTGCGGCAATTGGGGGCCACTCTTCATCGCGGTGCGCGGGCCTCCCACTATTGCGGCCTCTCTTGTGCCGGAGCACAGGCTCCAGACGCGCAGGCTCAGTAATTGTGGCCCACGGATCCAGTCGCTCCACGGCATGTGGGATCTTCCCAGACCAGGGCTCCAACCCGTGTTCCCTGCATTGGCAGGCAGATTCTCAACCACTGCGCCACCAGGGAAGCCCCTTTGCCTATTTTTTAAACTGGAGTTAATATTTTTCTTAATTGATTTCTACATTAAAGACATTAACCTTTTGTCTCTCATGCTTTTGCCAACATTTTCCTTAGTGTGTCATTTTCTTTTTTTAATAGTTTTTTTGACATAGCTAATTTATTTCACAAATCTATTTTTTCCTTTGCAGTTTCCTCCATTGCAATTTCCTCTAAGTTTTTATACTCAGAAAGTATTTCTCCTTGTCCTAAATTTGATAGAAATTCACCTGTTTGAAAACTTCTGGGTTTTTCTGGAGAGAGCTTAGTCTCCACCAACACCTGTAGTCTATGGTCTCACAGGCGGCAAGACTTCCTTGCATCACAGTCGGCAGCTGTCCCTTCCCTTCTCTCCAGCCTCACCTGAGAGGCCCGACCGTGTGCCTGTTAATAGCAGACCTTCGCTGCTGGGGGTGGGGCATGGGAGAAGCCTCTGGAAGCTGCCTACTCTTCTCCTTTATGCCGAGCAGAGGGCTCTCCTTTCATGAGCAGCAAAGGAAGAGAGGCCTGTGCCTCTAGTCACAGCAGCAGTTCTTCCAAAAATATGGAGACACGTCTCCTGTTCAGACCTGCTGCCCGTCGCCCAGGAGTCAAGCCTGTGCTGGGTCAGGGCGCTGCTGCCCTGAGCTACCCTTTCTCCATCAGTGTGAGTCACACTGCAAGGTGTCCAGTTTGACCTCTCTGCTGCCAACTACATCAACTAAAGAGAAAGAAACATTAGAAATTGGGCACAGCACTACTGGACTATAAAAAACATTCAAGTGCTTGAAATTTTAGGTCTGCCAACGACCCAGGCATGTAGAAAATAAGTTGGGAATAAAATTCACTGACATTAAAGAAAGCCAGAAGAAATACATGGAAGTAAACTCAGGGAACTCATTATAAATTTGGCAAAACTTTACCTACCGGGAGATAGGTAAACAGATGAAAAAAGTATATAAATTTAAGTTTGCTGTAACCAAAAAAACAATTAAAAATGAACTAGGAAAACAAGAATGCCTTTACCTTTTAGCGCACTGTCACTGGCACCAGAGAAAATTGTAACTGCTACTGGGCTGTCCAAATTGTTCCCCTTCCTGATTAACCTCGGGAGGATAATTTTCGCCCATCTGGTATTGTAACCCGAAAATCCACGATTCGGAACATCGCATTTTCTGAAATGAAACATTTTTAAAGATGAATTGTAGGGACTTCCCTGGTGGCGCAGTGGTTGAGAATCTGCCTGCCAATGCAGGGGACACGGGTTCGAGCCCTGGCCTGGGAAAATTCCACATGCCGCAGAGCAACTAAGCCCGTGCGCCACAACTACTAAGCCTGTGCCCTAGGGCCCGAGAGCCACAACTACTGAGCCCACATGCCACAACTACTGAAGCCCGTGCGCCTAGAGCTCGTGCTCCGCAACAAGAGAAGCCACCGCGATGAGAAGCCCGTGCACCGCAACGAAGAGTAGCCCCCGCTCGCCGCAACTAGAGAAAGCCCGCGCGCAGCAATGAAGACCCAATGCAGCCAAAAAAAAAAATAAATTAAAAAATAAATTTAAAAAAAATAAAAAAAAATAAAAAAGATGAATTGTGAGCAAAGAACTATTTCTGGTCGCCTGTAGCCAACCTTCCGTGTGGGAGGGTGTGCTTGGGCTCACAATGCCTGCTCTGTGCCATGGCCCTGCCACTGCCCAGGTGTCACTTTGGTAAGATCAGAGCAGCAGCAGAGTTGAGGCATGTTCGTCTCCTTCATGGTTCCAAGATACAGCAAATCCATCCCATTCCTCGATGAGAGAGGTTATGAATAATAATGAACAAAGGGGCTATGCAGACTAGCTGATTTCATGCATGGTCAGTGGGGTACTTTTAAAATGGAGTTTACAGCAGGCAGGTATTAAAGGTAGAAAGGCACTAATAAGCTGGAACTCTAATGGGATAAGCGTACACGGAATTCCTGAGACTTTTTTTACACACTGTTTTGAAGGGGAGATTTAGGTTTACAGAAAAGCCGAGCAGAAGGTACAGACTTCCCCTAACCCCCAGCCCCACCCCCAGCCCCGCTCCCCGACGACCTACACCGCCCACCCGCGGGTGCATTTGTTACAGTGGCAAACTACACTGACACACGCTTCTCATTATTACCCGGTGGTTTTGATTCAGTAGTTTCAGTAAATATGTGTTAGTTGTGTTTCAGTTTAAACCAGTTTGTTAACAGGCATTTTATTCCTTCTTAAAAATATATGATTTGGTTCACAGTACTGTATGGTATACTGAAAACAACCAACCATGGAAATTGAGCTGGCCGCCTGCGTTAGAATCCCAGCCCCAACACTGAGTAGCTGTGACTTTGGGTAGGGTCTGTAGATGTTTCAAGTTGTCCACTAAAAAAAATTTTTTTCCCAATGAATCTCAAACTTCAATTGATGGTTAGCAAATTGATGTGGTTAATTTTGGTGTATGGTTCAAATTCCTACATATAAGCAACTAAGCAGAGAAGCTAGGGCACCGATGAATAACTGCAGGCCAAAGGCCAAGCACCAGATGCCAAAGGGCAGCAGGAGCGGACTCTGGTTTGACGCGACTCTCCAAGCGCTCAGCATTGATCAGCCTTGGGAGCAACAAAAAAATTCAGCCACATTTATTCCTAAGTGTGGTTCTTGTGTTTTTAGTATGTAATGATTACAAATTGCTGGCTAGCCATTTTAAAGCCTCCGCTTAGAATACTTTAAAATGGAACACTCTAGAACTTTGACAAGTCTGTCTTACATCCATCCGGTGGTGCGAGGCCGAACAGCTCCCTCCCTGAGGCCTGTATGCTGTGGCCGTGACGCAGAGCAGCCAGTGCCCGGATCTCGCTGCCCTCCACTGGCAAGGAGGCCTTGACAACTTACTTAATTTCTCCGTGCCTCAGTCTTCCCAGCTGTGAGAGATGAGCACTAATACCCAATCTGCTAGGATATGTGAAGATTAAAAGTAATGTAGTGGCCAGATACGTACAAGGAGCTCAATAAATCCCTGCCATTATAGATTTTAAAATATATATATATATATATATATCATTATTATAAGGCTGTGAACCAAAAAAACTGCAGGTGAGGCCCATGGTTGAAACTGTTAAAGTTCCCTTCTGAAAGGGGAAGAATATCTGAATTTCTCTGGATTGAGTAACATCATCAATAGTGCCCAAGTTATTCAAAAGGCTGGAAGAAACCGGAAAATTAAGAAAGGTTTTTACATGAAGTCTTGGCTAATAACAGGTATTTAAGTTCAGATGAAGTTGGGAAAAGGATAGGAATTAACTAAAAGATTCTTTCCAAAACATCCAGGCTCTGTAAGATTGACTGCCTTCCAGAAAAAATGTAAATTAGGTTTTTATAAATGACAACAGGCAAGAGCATATCTTTAAAAGCGAACAGCAGAAGCTTTTAAAAACTGAAGAAGATGAGTTTTTTCTAACCTTTCAAACCAAGTATTTTTGGTTAAAGAAATACTTGGATAAGGCTAAAAAAAGATTGATGAAAATAATCAGTAAATTAAAAAGCATTTAAGTGGATTTAAGAATGCTTAAAATGCTTTTTGTACTGAGTATACAAAGATCTTATTTAAAGCTAAAACTTAAGGACGTCACTATGGGACACAATTACATGTTTTAAATTTATTGCTATCCAGGTAGGCAGTACAGAAGGACAGTCACAGTAAGGTGACTCTTAATAACCTTCAAACTTGGAGGTTAGGTGAAATGAAAACACTGAATCAAGTCAATTCTGGGCCTTGCACGTGGCTGAAGCAAACAGGGGCCTGGGTCTGCAAAAGATTCACCCCAAGCGTCAACGTGGCTAAAGACCGCGTTCCTCCGAAGGGCAGCCGTCGGTGTGGGACACAAAGGGGCGGCGCTGCCGGCACAGAAAGGGAGGCTGGGCTGGAGCTGCGGTCCCTCTGCCGCGCGCCCCTCCCGACACGGCCTCCTGCTTTCTCCCGTGGGCCTGCCCGGTGGAAGGTGGGCTCAGCGCGCCCGCCCACGGGAGGATCCCGCTCTGCCTGGGTTCTAGCTCCCGGGCCGCGGTGCCACTCTGCTTCTCAACGGGCTCTCGCGGGCTTGGCCGAGGGCGGTGAGCCCAGGAGAGGGGAGGCGGGACTCACCCAGCCGAGGCCTCCCGGTGGCCGCTCGGCTTTGTGCCTGCTGTCACAAGATGCTTTTAAGAGTGACATAGATAAAGCCTACCAGACCACACACTGTCTACAACTTCATCTTTTCCTATAATTACTCTCAATTCTGAAAAATAACTACTTGCTAATTAAATGGTCTTCCAGCAATCACACCTGTAAACAATTCTGACAAGATTTTAGTACTAACATTATTATGTACTGGAGAAACATCTGCAATGCCTGCAGTTTTTCAGGCCATTTGAATAATTATTTAGCTTTTCCATATCTTCTATTTGATCAGAAAAGGTTAGTGGACCAATTAAACAGGTACTGAATTATTAAAAAAAAAAAGAGCCAGTACTTACGGAGCACTTCTCACGGGCCAGGCGCTTCACTAAGCAGCGCACAGCAGCTGACTCGCCCTCCGACAGGAGAGCGGGGCCCTTGTCATCCCCGGAGCCGGAGGATCCGGGGCTCCGGGGCCAGGCCACCTGACACTTCTTAGTTGTGTGACTTTGTTATCTACCTCTCTCCACCTTATTTTTCTCAGCTATAAGATGGATAGGAGAATGATAAATCACTGTGTTACTGGGCAGCTGTAGAGATTAAATGAGACAACAAACATGAAGTATTTTAAAGTCTCTGGCACCTGAACTGGAACATTGTTTCCCTTTTAATGATTTCCGTTTGGCAAATGGAATACCAAAATCATCACTATTTTTATTAATGATATATTTTAAAATATTTTTTATATATCTGATATATTTTATTTTTTATATATCTGATATCTTTTATAAAGAGAATCTGGGGGGAAAAATCTCTATCCAAAAATGAATCCAACTTTGGTTTTAGAATATATTTTGTATTCTTTCAATTGAACTCCTTGCTCATTATTTAAATCGTACCCACCATAACTGAAAAAGAACTTGTCTTGTTTAGATAGTGAATAGCTGTATTTTTGGATCCAAGCCCCTAATATATTTTACAACTTTTAGGGTTTGGTTTCATGAAGTGGCAAAGTTTTAACTGAACCTGAGTGCTGCCCTTCTCTCCCCCAACCCCTTATATACACTAACTAGGAACAGCCTGCAAATACACAAAAAGGAGGAACTTACTGTTTCAAACTGCATCATTCACTCTCTTCTCCATCAGTAAACACTCAAGTAGGAATCTAGAAACTGTTCTCACCCGGCCAGCCTGTCAGCCAGCGATGCTCCCCACCCACCCTGCTGCAAAGAAAACTGAAGACAGGAAAGCCCGTTACTGTTTATCAGTGTAATTAGGACACACTGCTCAGCAACTCCCCTCTTGTTTTCTCTTTGTACTCCCTGACTTCTTGGCCTTCACCATTTGCTTTGCTCCGAGGTCGTCTTAGGGATTACTATAGCTACACCTCAGCAGCACTCTGGAAGCAAGAGATAGTTTTCTTCCCTGTCAACTGGACTTGAGCCAATCACCTGCATTTTATTGAGACCTATATTAGACTCACTGTTATCTAGAAAAGCTACTTAAATCTAGGTACAAGAGATGAAATCAACTGTATGTTCAGTTAGGAAGTGAAATCCACACTACACTACCTCTTCATAGTTGAAAGAATTAATAAAGAAATTAATTACAGAACTCAGGGTGAATATTTTTTGATATATATTCCCATGGAACTTGGAGAGTCCTTACTGCCCTAGATGCCTAAAAATAATGTTACCAATTATTGGCATACACACAGAAAACTGGTTTAGGAAGTCATGTCTGAACGTGAGAAGAATAAGATAAAACAAAACAAAATGAAAAACACCATGGGAAGGTAATTTTTAAAATGTACTCCCTCCCTGAAGTAAGAACACCTATTTTTCCTTGAATGAGAGTTGAAATAATCTTGGGTGAAAAGGTGATCTGGGACCTGGGGCCCTCGGCTGCAGAGCTTGCCCCTGGACCTACGTCTCCTCCTTCAGCAACAGAATACAAAGAAACGCTAAGGGACTAAAAATAACTGCGTCCCTGCGCAGCTGGGGCAAATTATGGGCAAGACACGAAAAAGGCCAAAAACCCAACTGCCACTTCTGAAGAGCAGAGAGCAAAGGCAGGGTCCTGCGCGTGCCCCGTGCGCTCAACACCGCCAAGGGGTGGGCGAACCACCTCAGTCGCCCCTCCGCCCGACCCCTGGACACACCCCTACCCTCACCCCGTGTAAGGGACGAGCTTGCCCCCCCTGGGGTGGGGGGAGCGAGCAAGGGAACCTGTTACTTGTTTTCGCTCCCCTCCGGCAGCTGCAGGAGCCCCAGTCAAGCCCTGCTTGAATTTCTGGACTGGCCTCTTATCCATTTCTACCGATTGGGAAGGCCAAGAACCCTGGTCGGTATCACTTGGCGGCATCTCATTCAAGAGAGCGGCGAGATGTTCCATCACAGGAAGCACGGGGGTTGAGAGTGTTTTCCGCATGGAATGGGAGGTACGGAACTGCAGGAAGTGCTTCAGCGCCGCCGTGATCTGTGCAAGGTGACGCCCCAGGAAGCTCCGCGTGGGACACAAAGCACTGTTCCCGCTGTGAGCACATTCAAAGTACCTTTCAGGGAAAAGGACAACAGCCACTGACCAGGAAGACACTACGATGAAAACAACGTGCCAGGTCTTCCCAAAATCCCTATGAAAAATGACACCGAAAGGAAAGAGCGGCCAGCCCAGGCCCTGTCACTCCCAGCGCGTGGCGTGGACAAGTCCCTAAACTTCCCTGCACTTCATCTCATCCGTCAAACAAGCCCCCTAAGACTAAACGGAACGTGTGTCCAGTACCGCGAAGCCGCGCTGCCCTCCTGAAGATGTCACCCTCCTGGAAGCTACCAACACCGAGAAATGAACCACTGCCAGGTGTCACGAAGGGGCTCTGGAGGCGGCGGGGACACGACGCTCTGTGAGCGTCCAGGCCTTGGGGCAGCATCTGCTGGGGGAAGCGGGGTGCAGGGAGGCGGCCCCGACAACCTCGTAACAGTCGGGAGGAATGGGCCCCTCCCGCGCGGAGAGGAGAGCCAGGAATCACCGAAGAAGCCTGGCCCGCGGCGAGGGCGACGCCCCCCCGAGGGCGCGGCGAGGACGCCCAAGAGACCGGGCCACGTGGTGGCCGAGCCGGGTTCCGCGGAATGGACGGCGCCGAGCGGCGGTACCTGGGTGATGGAGTCGCCGAAGAGCAACACCCGAGGCCAGAGCAGAGAGCTTCCGCACGCCACCACCTCGCACAGCGCCATCGTCCCGGCAGCCGGGAGGCGGGGCCAGGCCGGATATCCGGGCGGGGCGAGCGGCCGGGAGGCGGGGCTCCCCGGGGGCGGGGAGGTGGAGGCGCCTGCGCAGTCCGACGCCTTCGCTCGTAGCCTGTCTTCGCCCGCTGGCTCTCCTTCCTGGGTCGCCCCGTAGGGGCTCCACTAGCAGGGCTCCTTCGGCGACCAACCGGTCACTTTTAAGACGTGCGATAGCTGTTGCTTCTTGGAAAGCTCATTTTTGTCCGTTTACAGAAGCTTGGCCTCCTGCATGCATTCGCTTTTTGTTCATTTATCCGAGTCGTTAGATGCGGGGCGCGCGTGGCTACCCTGCCCTTGGGGAGCCCACCCGCCCTCTGGCCATTGTCGCCTGTCAGTTCCCCAGGCGGAAACCAACCCCGAAAGGAGAGCGATTTGGCGCTGCCACCAGATCCAGCATCACCCACCCCGCGAAGGTGGGTTCAGTTGTTTGAGCGAGTCGCAAGCACTTCCAAGGGGCTCGTTCATCACGCAGCCCTCTCTTGTTAAGTAAAATTAGGCAAGCATTTGTCCAGCGTTTTGACCTCAGTGAAAGAGAAGTTGAAGACACTTGCTAAAGACAGTAAGGCCGACTATCCAGCAAGGACAACGACGGTGGGCTTTCGCAGTAGGGGAGAGAGATTAGGCTAAACCCTAAATACAAGAAAGAGAAGGGATTTATAGCCAAGGAGCAGGGTGAGGGGGTCAGGTGAACGTAAAACTACTAAGAGGCTGGGTAAATCTTTGCTAAACTGCCCTGACAGGGTTCTTGCTGAAGGCAGGGCAGGGTGACATGAGGATGAAGAATTTGAGCAGCTCCCCAGGGGGATCAGACCAAGAGGGAGGGATTTTTGCTAAACCGATTCGGCGGGATTCTTGCTAAAACTGGGCTGAAGGGGCCAAGGACAGGACCCAAGGGGGGGGGGCTTAGTCAGAGAGAAGACAGAAGAGCCTGACTCAGGTTTGCTCAAGCACGCAATGAAGTGTGACAGCTGTGATAAAATCGAGCCAGAAGGATGTCTTGAAACAACTGAGCTTAAGGTGAAAACCAGAAGGGGAGCAGTGCGTGTTAGAATAGCTGCCGTTTCCGTGGCTTGGACGTAGGGTGTTGGGGGGAGAGTGGCTGGAGCTGGAGAGACAGGTAGGGTGATACAGAGCGGCACCCCGTTTTCAGGATGGATTTCCCTGGCTTCAACTAGAATCAACTGGGAGCTTTAAGCATGTGCTGATAAAGGACCACCACTCCAGACCAACTAACAACACTTCTGATGGTAGGTCGTGGGCATCAGAACATTTTCAATGCTCCCCAGGTGATTCTAATATGCAGCCAGGGTAGAGAACCCGTTAGGCCAAGTTAAGGTGTTTGGATTTCATCCTAATTAATCACAGTAAAGAAGCCCTGAAGGATTTTCAGCAGGTAGGCTTTCAGCAGATCTGTTATTTTAGGAATCAGCTATAGGGAGAGGAGGAAGGGAGGCTGGGGCAGGAACCAGAGGGGAAGAGATGACTTGGACTCGGAGCCACAGTGGAGATAAGACGAGGACAGATTCAAGAGCAATTTAGAATCCTTGCCTGAAACCGGTTACCTCAGGGAGAGGGACTAGGAGAAAGGGCTTGCCATTTTTGCTGTGTATAACCTGAGTGGTAAAGATATCACAAGTGTGTAGTTTTTGTAACTTAAAAATGTTTTCACATCTATCATAACACACTCTTATATGACACTTATAAAAGGTGACCCTTAGGCCTTTGGTTTGGGCCAAAGACAAAGTAGGGTATCTTAGAGAAATAAATGTATTTGGTTTCAAGTAAAAATTCAGATTCAGGCACCGAAGTGTGTCACCAAAGCACAGGGAAGGGCTAAGCAATGTCAGTGCAAATTAGTGACTGTGGCTGACCGATGGCTTTAGCTTGACAGTGAGTGTAACAGCTCTTTAGCTGCCCCTGCCCATGCTTGTTCCCACCCCCTCTGCTGAGGGAGCCGTCAGGCCCTTCACTAAAGTAGAGGCCAAAGCCGCCCCAGGCAGAGTCGACCTGCTCCCTCAGCACCCAGCACCCGACACTCCTGTGTCCAGTTACCTGCAAGTCTGAACTGCTCGTACTTGGAAGAAAATGGATTAATGATTGAGTTATACATAAAACGATTCAACACACATGACGAACCCTTGAACTTGAGTCATAAAAATTATATTTTGAATATCTCTGAATTGAATGTAGACATTATACAAAGAAAATATTATTGAATCTCGAAAGTCCCAATTTTACAGACGTATAAATTAAGGAATTTGCCAAGAATACTGGGAGGGAAGAAATAGAAAAAGGGCTTAAAACTTTAAGTGATAATATGTAATTATTAATTCAAATTCAGAAAATGGATATGAAAATTCAAACCATCACTCATTTCCTTCCTGAAAACAGACAATAAGACATTCTGTTTCAGCTGCTATGAGCAGATCTCAAAGGTTTCAGTGGGAGCTGCATACAACCCTAGAAGCAGAATCAGTAACGGCAGTTTACTTAGCAGTGCTAGAATAATGGACAAATAAGTTGGTAATTTAGCAGTATTCAAATAGGTGCTGGAATAAAGGCCATTTGCCATCAAAAGTAAATAGGCTACCCCAGAGAAATTAATGTATTTTATACATTGTATTTTATTTTAATGTATTTTTTAATGTATTATTTTAATGTATTTAATGTATTTTATTTTAAGTAACAGAAGTAGAGTCAAGCATTACTAAAAAGTTTTAACATCTACAGAGACATAAGGTTATTAGTGAACTGGCGTGAGGGCCTCATATAGTCTCTGGGCCGCCAGTTCCACCATTTCTCGGAGGGATTCGTCATCTTCACTTCCTTCTTCACATTCTACAGTCTGAAAGTGAGAGCACAAACATGCCTTTCAACGGAAGTGTCTAGAATTATTATATGGAAGATAAACTAATGCTCTTTAAGAACAATCGTTTCCCATAGGGGTAAGGGTCTTGATTATTAAGAGCCAGAATCACTGCACACCTGTGGGTCTGCACCTGGATGCAGAGACGTTCCTGAGAGCACGATGACTTTGTTAGAGATTAACTTCGGAAAAAAAAAGAATAAAGGGAAAGTCAAGTGAACTATGTTTACTTCAAAGCCCACGTTTGGATCTAGTAAATAATACTCCAAGGAATCTAGTCTGTGCAACACAAATTACTTAGCAAGCAATGGATGTGGTCATCTACTCAACATTTGGTATTAAATTTGGTTTAGATTCACTAATCATCTCCCAGTTACTCCTTAACTACAAAACACTATGCTGTTTAAAACAATTTTTATCACACAATAAATATCCCTCATGTAAACATTTAGGAAAGAAAAAAAAATACCCTTAATTCTATGACCTAATGATAAATCACTGTTAACATTTCAGTGCATAACCTTCTAGACTTTTGGCTATACCTGTGTATTTCTTTAAAACAAAAATGGGATAATTCACCATATTGACTACCTTGTAACTCCCCCCACTCAATAATGTAGGCGGACCACTCTGCACATGAATAAATCATTCCTAGTGGCTGTACACATAGTATCCCATGTATAAGGGTACACCATACACATTATTTATTCAGTTATTTTATTAGATCCTACTCTTGGAAATTTAGGTCTCTTGCAGTTTTGCTAATCAATACTAAAATAGACATCCTTGTACATATATCTTTGCTCACTTGCCTAATGATTTTCTTCGTTAAATCCAGCAAGTGGAATTGTGGATAAAGGTATTTACTTTTTTGAGGCTTTTGATGCAGATCACCAAACCGCCCTGCAGAAAGAACACACCACCTAACTTACAACCTTCTCCCTGTCCATGTGGCACTTGAAAATAACTGTTTCCCTCTTCTTTCACCATCACTGGGTCATATCACTATTTTTAATCTGTGCCAGTATAAGCTCAGAAACAGTGATATTTCATACTTTCCATTTGTATTTCCTTTAATTATTAGTGGATCTGATCTGAACATTTGTTTCATATGTTTACTGGCTCTCTATATTTCTTCTCTAGTGAATTACTTGTTTATGTTCTTAGCTTATTTTTCTATCGAGGTAAAATAAATCTAGTGTTTTCTCAAAAGAATACACAGAAGAAATCCCAAACATGTTATTTGTTTAGTAGAACTGTTGTAATCTTCAAAAACAACCCCACAAGGAAGATGATACTTATTCATTTATGCTTGTGAAATAATTATGAAAGGTCTGCTGGGTGCGGTGGGCGTGGGCCTCACGCTCTCAAGTTCTATTGTTTGGAAAAGCCACTTGGATCTTGCTGCAAACAGAAGAGCAGCTTCTCTGAAAGTCTGGCATCAAGTGGATGCCAAAGTAGAGAAATGCTGAGGTGGATTAAGGCCTATTATGAAAACGGAAAACGGAGTAATAAAGACAAGGGAAATGTGTACTATGCAGCAAATGTAAAAACACTTATGACAGAGAAATAAAAAGGATGTAAACCTGACATATGATAGCGTAAACACAATCTATTAAAAAAATGCAGGAAAAAACTGGAAGAAAACACCAAAATGTAAAAGTAAACTGCAAAATAGATTATTTTTGCTTTCACTTTATCTCCCAAGTGTCTTAAAATGTAGGAACGAACAGCTACATACCCGTGTCTCCAAGTTTATGTTAGCAGTTTTTCCGTCCACTGTGACACTAAGAATAGAACCATCTTTTACACTAACACAGTCTTCTCCAAATATGTCCCTTAAGATAAACAAAGATGCAGTATTAGTGGAAAATGCTTTACAAATATATAAAGTACAATTTTATATATTTGGGGAGAAATAATATTGAAGATAGGCCCTAGTTCTGAAGTAGAATACTGATTGTATCTACCCCTGAGATGTACTTCTTAATTATTTACTTTCACATATTTTGTTCATTTTATAATACAGGTGAAATACACAGCTATCGTTCATTAAGAATGCTCCATTCAGCGGGCATTGCACTAGGCACTTTATATACATTATCTTAACCTATATTAATTTTGGTAAGGAGCCCTTTTTACCCAGACCTGGGACTGCTGTAGCCACAGGGTTGGAAACCAACAAACACAGAACCCGCTGCCTTTTTACAGGCAATGGAAATCAGCGCTCCTGCACCGTTGCCTGTTTTTTAGTTTGTATGACAGGGATGCTTTTTAAAATCAAAATGACAATACCAAGAACACTTCTGAAGATGTGTGACGGCTTCTGTAGGCAAAGTCACCATTTAAGCCTAGCATCCATTTTTTAAAAGCCACTAAATGGCTGCTTTAAAAGATTATCAGTGTGGAATTTTGAGGAAAGGAAGGAACAGAAGTGTTAACATAAAAATCTCCAAACATGCAGAGCACCTCAAAACATCTAGTTAAGTAACTTTCAATTTAAAAATAGAAGCATTGGGACTTCCCTGGTGGTGCAGTGGTTGAGAATCCTCCTGCCAATGCGGGGGACACGGGTTCGAGCCCTGGTCCGGGAAGATCCCACATGCTGCGGAGCAGCTAAGCCCGTGTACCACAGCTACTGAGCTTGTGCTCTAGAGCCCGCGAGCCACAACTACTGAAGCACATGCGCCTAGAGCCCGTGCTCCACAACAAGAGAAGCCACAGCAATGAGAAGCCTGCATGCTGCAACGAAGAGTAGCCCCCGCTCGCTGCAACCAGAGAAAAGCCCGTGCGCAGCAACAAAGACCCAACGCAGCCAAAAATAAATAAAAAATAAAAAATTTAAAAATGGAAGCATTTATTCAACAAGTATTTGAGAGATCTGCTATATGTTCAAGGCACTGTGCTAGATGCTGAAATTATAAAACTAAATTCAATCTTTTTATTTTTCCTTTTTGAGGTACAATACATAAGCTTAAGTTGTAGTTGTCCACTAAGAAACAGTTTTTTTAAAAAAATAAATTTATCTATTTATTATTTAGTTTTGGCTGCGTTGGGTCTTCGTTGCTGTGCGCGGGCTTTGTCTAGTTGTAGCGAGCGGGGGCTACTCTTCGTTGCAGTGTGCGGGCTTCTCATTGCGGTGGCTTCTCTTGTTGCAGAGCACGGGCTCTAGGAGCCTGGGCTTCAGTAGTTGTGGCGCACGGGCTTAGCTGCTCCACGGCATGTGGGATCTTCCTGGACCAGGGCTCGAACCCGTGTCCCCTGCATTGGCAGGCGTATTCTTAACCACTGTGCCACCAGGGAAGTCCCAAGAACAGTTTTATGTGATTATTTTATTTGGAAAAAACCATTCTGAAATCAGGCTTAACAAGTACTGGAGGAAAGGGGAAAGACCTAATATCTGGCATGTAAGAAAAATATGAGTTTAAAGGTAATTCATAGTTTACAGATTTAATGAGAAGAGTCTAAAAAAACATTCTTAACGTGGAATTCACATTTAAGGGGAAGTAAGTACGTATAATAATTCTTAAAGGTATAGTAACACTAGGTTAAGATTTTAGCACATGTCCTTGATAACAACGCTTTATTCAGCTACGCCAGCCACGGAAAAGCATCCTGAGGCACTATATTAAGTGAAACGTATTTCACAGGGAAGTGGCTGACCAAGCAGGTCACATGCTCTCAGAACTGGCTAGAGTGTGTAGCTAGAAGGAAGTGGTTCAAACTGCTTCACTGATAGAAAGAGAGGCGCCCAGACCAGTTAAGTGACCTCGTCTGAGCCCGCCCTGGCACCCTGTTGAGCGGTAACATACGCAACACTTACTGGAGCATGATCTCCAACCTCTTGCTATAAACGTGCATTTCTAATTTTTTAGAAACCTTCTGTACTGCACCTGGGGAAAAAAAGCAACAGAGGGTTCAATTTCCAAATTCCAAATTTAGAATGATTTCCAAATCAATAATCAGAAGGTAGTTGCTGAGAAA
The DNA here is from genome assembly GCF_965194805.1 of Balaenoptera borealis. Lineage (NCBI taxonomy): Eukaryota > Metazoa > Chordata > Mammalia > Artiodactyla > Balaenopteridae > Balaenoptera > Balaenoptera borealis. Next base: position 85,467,489 of record NC_138871.1, read on the forward strand.
CCAAAGTGGTTAATTGTAGAATCCTTCAAGTGACAAATGTATACAGAGCATCTACCTGCTGAGGCAAACTGATATTTTCATCACTTTATTTCACGTTCTTGTTAAGGAACCACAAGTGACATTTAAGATTATTTAAAAATTTATTTCCAATGTTTCTCCGTCTTTTCCACATTTATGAGCAGAAGTGAGTGAAATTAGAACTCCAAGAGGTCTAGGAGGACATCCATCCTCAGAGAGCTCTGAAGTTTTTGTTTTACCTAAAATATTAAGTAAATTTAGCAATTCTACTACATATAATGCACTTACAGTAGTTTTAATAAAATACTTAAAATCACTTGCCAGTTAGATTACTTTGCTTTTCCCCCAAAACAAAGTAATCTGACAGTTCAGGAAGATGCGCCATACTTGATCTGAAGTTTCAATATTGCCCGGGGAATATCACTAAGTACCTCCCAGTTCATCACCAGCAATAAAACAGTGAATTAACTGGTAGTTTCTCAAAAAAGTTAAATAGAGAGTTAACATATGACCCAATAATTTTACTCCATAGACCCAAGAGAAGTGAAAACATGTCTATACAAAAATTTGTACATGAAGGTTTATAGCAGGATTATTCACAATAGCCAAACAGTAGAAACAATCCAAATGTTCATCATCAAATGAATGGATAAACCAAATGTGCTATATCTACACAATGGAAGATTATTTGGCCATAAAAAGGAATGAAGTACTGATTCATGCTATGACATGGATGAACTTTTTTTTTTATTTTAAAGTCTTTATGCTTGTTGTTTATGTAGTTGAATTCAGCCACACAGTTCTATATTTTTACAATCCCCCGGGCATGAAAAGCTCACCGGCTGTTCATTAGTAAATTCAAATGTCATAGTTTCAGGTTTTAACCTTAAGACTGTCAATAAAAACACAACACATGGCCAGGAGAGGTTGTTTATGAAAGACATGGATGAACCTTGAAAACATTATGCTAAGTCAAAGAAGCCAGACGCAAAAGACTACCTTTTGTAGGATTCCATTTATATGAAATGTCCAGAATAGGTAAATCCAGAGAGACAGAAAGTAGATTAGTGGTTGCCTTGAGCTGGGGAGAGTGGGGAGTATGGGGAATTATAGCTAAAAGATACACAATGTTTCTTTTTGGAGTAATGTGCATGTTCTAAAGTTGACTGTGGTGAATCTACTCTATGTGGAAAAGAGCCAAGTTGTCATTTCTCCTAAGTTGTTCTATAGTTCAGACCATAGTCACTCTAATTTTAAATTCACCGGTTTTAATTGAATATACAAGTAACTAAATGCCAGCCAAGAAAACTATATAATAAAACTTTTATACTTTAATTATAATCAATTCTGTTAAGTATTAAGCACTTAGCTGACATGTAAAAACAATCTCATAAAACACATTATTAAAAAGCAAACATCTGAGCTATGAAATTGTCTATTAAAAGAAATTTTCCAAAGTGTGTGTATATATTTATTACTAATGTTTATGACAAACTCCTCAGATACATGAGATTATACTAAATGTGAAGTCATACACTCATACACATACATCTATCTGCCCTTAGGTCTATGTGTCAAAACAGGGCACAGACATGCTGAAAACAGGTACAGTATAAAACAGAAGAATGTAAAGGAATATAAGGACATTAAAGAATACATTTTGAAAATGTATAAGATTTCTCATGTGTCCTCAGTGAGAACAGGGGGACTATATATAAATGGAAGTTGGGGCTAAACACACACACAGATACAGATATAATTGTATTTCCAGAATCTGGACCAAAGTGTTAGCAGGCTAAGAAATGAAAAGGGAGCAAATGCTATTTTGATAGAATCAGAGTGTTTCACAGAAGTGAGTGTTTCTAGAATAGAGCTGGCCAACTTTCTCCGTACATGGCCAGATCGTATCTTAAGCTTTGTGGACCACATAGCCTCTGCTGCAACTACTCAACCCTGCGGTGGTAGCTCAGACAGCAGCATTATTAGATGGCATATAAACAAATGGGCCTGGCTGTTTCTTTCTTTCTTTTTTTTTTAAAAAACATTTTGGCCATGCCGTGCGGCATGTGGGATCTTAGTTTCCTGACCAGGGATCGAACCCGTGCCCCCTGTGGGTGGAAGCATGGAGTCTTAACCACTGGACGGCCAGGGAAGTCCCATAGCTGTGTTTCAATAAAACTTTATTTACAAAAATCAGGTGGAGAACTGGATTTGGCTCAGGGGCCACAGCTGCTGACTCTGCTCTAAAATGTTAAAATATCAAAGTTGGATAGAATAAAGCCAATTAGTTTAAATGATAAATATATAGAATGAACGCCCTCAACTTTGAAGAGAGGGTATGTGCTAGTCCTTGTGACACTTTTGCATCTTCTGAAGGAACAAGTACTACTTATTAAACCCCTGTCACTTAGCCCCACGGGGGACAACTTTCCATACTGATGTATCACATACACGCCTTGGGTCACTGTCTTATCTCTTTAAAACTCACCTTGTCTTGTTTCCTTTCTCACGCTCCATATTTAATCCGTCAGGAAATACTGCTGGCTTTACTTTCTCCAGAATCCAACCACTTTCTGCTACCTCCACCACTTCCATCCTGGCCTGAGCCTCTATCTCCCACCTGCGTGACCACAAAAGCGCCTCACTGGAACCTGTCAGCTTTCATACTTGCCCTCCTAACAGTCTCCTCTCAATAAACACCAGAGTAATTAAAAAAACCCTACAACGTAACCCATTTCACTCCAACTACAAGTCCAGAGCCTTAAAACGGCCGACAAAGCCCTACGCATCTGTGCCCACTCCAAACCCGGTCAAGCTGCCCAGCCCTCATTAGAGCGTCAGCTCCTACAGGGCCAGCATCTGTTTGCTTTGTTCATGGATGTACCCTAAGCACCTAGAATAATACCCACTAAATAGCAGGTGCTCAGTAAGTATCTGTCAAATGACTGTTAAAAGAAAATAAGGAAGCACCTCATTACCCAGAAGAGTATAAAATCCCACTCTCGATACACCACAAAGTGGGGAGAAACCAGGAAATATGAAGCAGCCAGTTAGCTTTTATAATCACTCATGGAAAATGCCTGTTCTGACTTCTCAGCAATGAATCTCTTCCAAAATGCCCAGAGGCTTAACATAGTGAACAAATGTTTTTATAATTAGTTTAAGATGGATCGCTAATAGTAGGATGATTATTTTTAGTTCCACTAGTGCAGATCAGAGTAAAGGTGTATTTTCACTTTGGACCAGAGCACTAAGAGAAATACCCAAGATAAAGTCAAACCAAGCTACAATAGCTCATATATTCCTTCCTGTACAACAGACATTAAATATTTAGTGATTATCTGTTAAACCACCGCATCTTTTCGGTTTTTCAGCACAGTCATCAGGTGGAGTCTTCATCGGAACAGCAGATGACATCCTGACAACATAGCTGACAATCCCACACCAACAAGCGCTGGGTCCCCTCTTCTGCCACCCAGCGCGGAAATGGGCTTAGAGGAGCTCAGGTACATAACATCCCCGAAGACCACACAACATCCTAACTGGCCTTGGAAAAGTGTCATTTTTGCATAGAAATTTCATTTTTCAGGGAAGTATACAAATATCTGACTTCATTTTACAAAAGAGTTATCAGAATTTAATGAACAGAAAGCAACCTTGGAGATTAAAACACAATTCAGTTCAGAAGTGTTTGATTCCAAGTGACCAAGGCCATGCTACGATGCGAAGGGGCCGTGCTCCTGGAGAGCTGGGTGTCAGAATGGGGAGGTGGGCCGGCTCATGCACTCCAGCCTTGATCTCTCACTCCTGGTCTCTGCACTTAATCCTGTCCCTCACTTTGCTGTTCCTAACTTTGCACCACGAATTAGTTATGACCTTGGTAAAAGGTCCTCTTTCCCACATACTTGCCCATTTTTATATTTCTACCACCTAAGATATGAAAAATGTAAAATAATAAGAGAAAACCGACAACTGCCTTTGAAATTGTTCTGGCATGAATGTATTTGTACCCCCGGGCAAAGACTGTGATACTGAACATCATGTGAGAATCCAAGGTGTGATGTTCTTCTGTGGCTTGTATGAATGCACAGCTCCATCTCTTATGTTACAGGCACACAGGGGTATCCATTACCCACTAGTTAATTCAGCTAAAACAAATTATCAAATGGTGTCCAAATTGTAATTTTACAATGACTATTACTCAAATTCAAAAACTTACCAGTAACTTAGATGAATAATTTAGATTTGTCTAGGCATTTATTAGTTTCATGTTATAGATGTGACCAATTACAAGCAGATGGATTATGAAGTGGTTACCCAAGCTTCTTTTCTCCTGAAATCAAAGAACTAACTATTTGCTTACTTTTAAAAAAAATTTTAAGAAACAGAAATATTCTATCAGAGATCTGCTGCCATGTGAGGCTTCCCGGAATATTTCAAGGGTGCCTTCTTCCCCCAGGAACACAAAGGGCTACCGTACATGTGCACCTTAACGTGTGAATTATACTGCATTATGTATAAAACAGAATCAAACTATAAAGAAATGACACAAAAATATTTTCATTGGTGTTTTCTTTGATTGAAAATTGCTTCTTAGAAAAGGAAAGAAAGTTACTGCAAAATTGTCCCATGTGGAAATTCTAATCTATTCAACAAGTTTTATTAAACACAAATATAGCAGCATACTTTCCTATTAGACATGCTGGCTCAATTCAGCAATATTTTGGAATTTCTGATTAAATTGTTTTTAAGAGGACTGTTACTAAGAGATTTTTATCTTCGTGTTAATTGCAGCCACGTTTTTACAGCATGAATGAAGACTCAGAACAAAAAGTAAAATATTAGTAATACACATTGTTATGCATATATATCTTAAAAGTTACAGGAATGAAAAAAATCAGGATATTTTAAGTTCTTTAGGACTCTTGTTTTCTGCTTTTTATTTCAAAGAACCATGGGAGAAATGAAAGAAGTGACAAAAATGAAGTAATTCTGTACCTTTCCTTATTTTCGGGTTTGACTGGACTTCTAATATCACGGTTGTTACTGTATCTGCATACATATCATTGGAAGGGTTTGCCAGCCACTGAAAAACAAGAGGCAGAATTAGGGAGGTATAACCCAGCCAACCCCCAAAGCTGCAATCACTACCACCCATCCATGGACTGTACATGTGGGATTATTGCTTCTAGCATTCCACTGAAATCAACTGTTTTCTGAAATTGATTAGCATTACTAATTAATTTCAGTAAACCCATTGTTTACTGAAATTAATTAGTAATGCTGGAATTCTCTAATTTTTTTTTTTAAACAACACTGAAATGTACAGAGCATGTCCTTTGTGGCAAGTGTCTTATATGCATTATCTCATTTAACTCTCACATCTTCATCATAAAGGAGTAAACTGACTTAAAAGTAACTTGCGCAAGATAACATAAGCAGTAATTAATTGCTGGTTCTGTGACTCACACTCAAATTCCTAGTCACTATATTTTAGTAGCATAGACAGTAATATTTTTAAAGATTTACTTTTGTTTCTCACATGAAGCCTAAGATCCCCTGACACTGCCATGTGCCCGCTGCTCTAAGAAAGTTTTCCATGTCTACTAGGTTAGGGTGAGACCAGCTGAATTACTTCAGGAATGAGTAACCCCCTTCTTTTAATTCTCTCTCCAAAGAGTACTCTTACGAGCAAGTCACTTGAAAAACTTCCTCTAAGATCTTCTTTGATGTGTTAATTCTAGGGAATAAAAAATGCATTCTCTTATAGTATTTGGTAGCAAGAACTGATGTCTCTAACAACTTTTCCCCTTTCTCAGATAACACTTTATATATTATTGTATGTAACTTCATGTTATAGATAACTATTCCTCTTGATAATTTCTCCAGTTACCTTTAGCCTTATAAATCAAATTCAGACTTAAATCAGCGAACTGCAGTGGAACCAGAGCTGACAGATCTTTTTTTGTTTTAAAAAATAATATGTATGACAGAATAGTTGACCATATAGCTGGGAAATTTACATTCAACCTTGAGGCAGAGAAAGAGACAAAGTATCTCCCTGTATCATTCAGTTCCAGCATTCACTTTGAAAGTCCTTCTTTAAACTTAACAGATGCTAATCTATTAAAATCAACCATCAAAGTCATTTGGTGTCTGTGTTCTAAATTCTACCAGTATGGATTTAAAATTCTAACAGCGGCAACCACATTTACCTAAATTAATGATTTCTAGCCTTTGCGGATTTGGGTCATTTTTTTTTTTTTTAATTATTTATTTATTTATTTATTTTTGGCTGTGTTGGGTCTTCGTTTCCGTGCGAGGGCTTTCTCTAGTTGCGGCAAGCGGGGGCCACTCTTCATCGCCGTGCGCGGGCCTCTCACTATCGCGGCCTCTCTTGTTGTGGAGCACAGGCTCCAGACGCGCAGGCTCAGTAATTGTGGCTCACGGGCCTAGTTGCTCCGCAGCATGTGGGATCTTCCCAGACTAGGGCTCGAACCCGTGTCCCCTGCACTGGCAGGCAGACTCTCAACCACTGCGCCACCAGGGAAGCCCTGGGTCATTTTAATGTTGCTTATTTGAATCTTCAGAATTCCACTCTCTTAAGAAGTGTTGCATGACAAGTTTGTTTGCTTTAAAGTAACAGAATTATATTTTTATCTTGATAATTTTAAGACCTTTTGATAATAGCTGAAGACACCTGCGGTACCACAAAACCTGTTAAGACTCACTCAGATGAGAGACCTCTGCTCATTTCACATACTAAATATTGTCTTAATTTATTATTGGTTTCTATGCCTCTGTAACTATATAGAAAATGCTTAGTTATGTTATATTTAATGTTGATCTTGGAAAGAAAAATATACACATATATATTTTCCAACAATTTTTTTCCTGATTGGGAAGAACCCAATTTTCTCTACAATTACATGTGAACTCAAAACTTTTTTCCCCTCCTTGTTTAGGTAAATGATCTTATCTTACTTCTAATACCACCATTCCTGGTTCCTGTATTACAGAAATATTTTTGAACACTTTCAAAGCCGGTTTTTCTTGAATTTCTAATTCTTCTACATCACCTGAAAAAAAGAAATTGTAAGATGTATATAATTTTTTTTGGGGGGTGGCAATATAAGGGTGGGGAGTGGGAGGTACAAACTACTGGGTGTAAGACAGGCTCAAGGATGTACTGTACAACACAGGGAATACAGCCAATATTTTGTGATAACTGTAAATGGAAAGTAACCTTTCAAAATTGTATATAAATAAAAAAATTTTTTGAGAAAGCCACCATAAAAAAAATTTAAAAATAATCTTCTGGAGTATAATTATTCATTTGTTTATAGAGACAGCTGAAATAAGGTGATACACAATGAAAAAAATTTAATAACTTGTGTATAGGCAGATTTTAAGTAGTGAAGTTTTATATTAATTGCTTATAGCAACTAAAAGATCTCAACATGTATTATAAATATTCATATAACTAGACAGGATTTACCTTGGACATTAAACATCTTATCAGTTGCAAACTCTGGTGACTGTCAAACACCTATGTTTGTACAAGGGATTCAGTGACCAGCATCTTAAAATTTAACATGAACCTCAACAACTACGTCACTTCTACCGTCTGTCTTCATAAGTTTAAAGGTTCTACAGGGAAATTCCGTTGTCTAAGACAAGGCTTTTCTGGTCTTCCCAGTAGTGACCTCTTAATTAAGGATTAATTCAGACGTATTTTATTAACTTCCTGTGTTATAACCTATAATTCTAACGTGAGGTTCTGAAGTAAAAAAAAAAGATATATTCTACTGGTTTATTTCATGGCAGTACTTCACTGTATGAATTACAAAGAGCATATTCATAGAAAGTGTAACTTTGTGATCTGAAGTGTTCTTGCTTATCAGAGAGAGCCCACGCCTTTTAACTTAACTCTTCACCTCTCATGATGTTAATACACAAAAATCTCTAATTCAAAATGGTCTAATATGAAAACAGAATAGGTTTACTCTTTACTGGACTTTGGCCAGTGGTCATGTACCGTTATATAACCTGCTGTAAAGGTTTGTACTGATGGAACCAGAAAAATTATTTTCACTGAACAAAGAAAAGAAATTATGATAAAATCTAGGTATAGTAAGCTAAAGTAGATTTTAAACACAAGAAGCAAAGACTACTGACAATTTTAGAATTTTAAGTGGATCATAATAAGAGGTATTATGAGATTTAAAAATTGTTTGTCCATGTATTTTCAGAATTTTCACCTAAAGGTGGTAGTAACATGACCAAGTAAAGTACAAAGAAAATTTGTGTAATTCTGACACAATTACCAAAATTAACATCCTTTCCTAGATATATAATTATCTTACTCAAAACAAGAAAACAGTTAAGTGAATGTCAATAAATACACACACCTGTCAATTTCTGTAGCTGGTAATAAAGCAAATTAAAAGGACCAGTATATGGAATGGCTTGGGTCTGCTTTACAGTGCTCATGGCCAAGTCAGTATAATCTGGAGAGGAAATCAGAATAAATATACTTTAGGAAACAACACTAGTCTCACAAAATACAATTTGCAAACACGTACAAGGAGTAAAGAAAAGAGAAGTAAAAGCAAAGTTAAGTGAGAACATGCTTGTCAAGTTAACAAAGTGCTCCACGGTTGGTTCCCATCCTACACTCCTCCCCCCGCCCCCTCCCTGGCCAATAGTTCACTTGTGCTCCAGCCGTAAGAAGGCACTCTCATTCTCCAAAACACATCTGGTCCCTAACATCTGCGAGCCAGTAAGCCAGCTGCCCTCTGCCATCTCTTCTGGTTAGCTACCCTTCACCACCTGGCATGAGAGTTACCTGGTATGCAATGCTTTTCCCAACCCTTCTAGGCCCCTTCTCTCCTTACATGTTACCCTGCACTTCTGTATGTCCCGGGTCAGTACTGTGATTAGCCTTCACAGGATGGTTTCTCCCAACAGACAGTTTTTCAAGGGCTGGGACGGTGCTTCTTATTCTTAGTACATCTCTAGTCCTCCGGCACCTAGCACAATACCTGGCATACAGTAAGACCTCAACAACTGTCCATGGAACAAGTTATATTCTACCGTGTGACAGTCTGAAGGCTGACAGGTGGCTTATCTCACAGTTGAACACCTAAACACTGCTGCTATTTCTTATTCCTTGATAAAGCACTTTTAATTTATTAGTGCCATATAAATAAAATTGAGCACAGTTATTTACTTAAAGATAATATCATAGTTACTGCAAAAGTAATGACAGCTTAGCATTTACACGTGCATAAAACACAAGGCCCAGCAAGCGACTTAACACTACAGGTCATAAAAATCAACAAGCTTGTGTGGGGAGTCCAAAATTACTTCAGGAAATAAAAGTAGCAGTATTCCATGGTGAAAGGTAGAAGACAGGCTTTAGAAGGCAGTAGTCAATCTGTCTTACAGGGGAACTTATGTTTCCAATTGAGAAAAAAGTTATTTAAATATTGTAATAGTTCAAGGAAGGTTTTTTTTTCAAATAAAGCTAACTAGATTATTAAGTTTCAACTATTTATACTTTGTTATTTGGCTGTTACTTAAGATTTGGCCACTGGGTAAGAGAAGTTTTTGAAGATTTTCTTTAAATGCTAAAATCAAATTACATTTGACATTTAATAGTATACTTACTAGAGAGGTCACAAGGAGAAAGTATGTGATAATTAAAGTTTCTTTTAACAAGTATTCCTGAGACCCGCTGGCCTTGTTCTGGTTTTTTGTCTGCTAAAAAGCCCATGACCTATTAAAAAGAAAAAAAAGCCAAAACAATTTGAAGAGAACAGAATCTTATAAAATGAAATTAATTATTCAGGAACTCAATCATAATTATGAACCATTTGAACCATGAAAACAACCCATGAATCTAAACATGAAAAATATAAAATGTTATATACCTTTATGACGAGGGCAGTAACAAGGTTACCAAGAGACCAAAGACAAGACTCACGGGGGCAGATCTGGCAAGAATGGTTAGGTTCTGTCAGTTCCAATCAGTTCAGCAACCAAGTAAACCTACTGGGTGCTGGGGCTTAAAAGAGCTCTCAACAGAGACAGTATGGCAGGAAGGACAGCAACCGAGGGCCAGACGTGCGTGGCTCCCTCAGGCTGGCTCCCAACCCTGTACGTGGAGGGAGCCCCATGATGCAAAGATGCAAGGCCATGCCGGACCCAAACAGCAGCAGCATCTCTGAATGAAAAGCTCTGTAAAGACAGCTATGGATGCGCTCATACAACTGAGGGGGAACATTTTTTAAGAGAAGAGAGTACTGACTGTTCAAAAACTAACAATAACACCAAACAAACAAACAAAACTCTTGCAAACATGAAATCCAACATTCTTAAATATAACTTTTCTCAGCTACAAATAAATGAACTCAAAGGGGACAAAGACCCTATATTTCATATTTGTTTACCTTTCATCAGTTAAGGGCAGATGGCAGTGAGGCAGTGGTAACACTTGCTCTTGTAACTATAATGCGACCTAGCTCCGTTTCACATGGTTTGTCGGCGTCATTTTCTCCTTAAATGCTGGTGACTTAAGGAGGCTGATTTCAGTGCAGTGACATCCCGGATGCTGATGAGGTGTCTGCCGGGAGAACCAAGTACCTTGGAGAACAAGACTGAGTGGTTCTTCTGGCTTCACCCTGTGCTGCCAGCCTTGGTTTCTTTCTTTATTCAACTGTGTGCTAGCTCCCAACATGCTGATTTCTTACCACGCACACAATTGCTTGGCCTGACAATTCTCGACAGTAAACTGCATGGGTTTTCTGATAGTTTTTGTGGATCTGATTTCTTTACCTCCTTCTTAGTTTCTGTTTTACATGCCTGAGGATGGCTGCCATAAATCTGACTTCTCCCGAAGTAAGGTTATTACACTTGAGGAAAAAAAATAACTAAAGCTAATGATCTTGAATAAAATTATGGCTAAAATAACAGAACAACACTCTTAATACAAAACTACATTTGGGGAAACAGATATTGACAACAGTTTCTCTATGCCTGTATGAAATTAAATATAAAACTGACACATATACCTAAAGTGTGTTTTCAGTTCTAGAGTCAAAAAATTTTTTTTACAGCAAAAGCAGTTCTAAGAGGGAAGTTCATAGCAATTCAAGCTCACCTCAAGAAACAAGAAAAATCTCAAATAAACAATCTAACCTTACACCTAAAGAAACTAGACACAGAAAACCCAAAGTTAGTAGAAGGAAAGAAATCATAAAGATCAGAGCAAAAATAAATGAAATAGAAACAAAGAAAACAATAGCAAAGATCAATAAAACTAAAAGCTGGTTCTTTCATAAACAAAACTGATGAACCTTTAGCCAGACTCATCAAGAAAAGAAGGGAGAGGACTCAAATCAATAAAATTAGAAATGAAAAAGGAGAGATTACAACTGACACTGCAGAAATATAAAAGATCATAAGAGACTACTACAAGCAACTATAGGCCAATAAAATGGACAACCTGGAAGAAATGGACAAATTCTTGGAAAAGTACAACCTTCCAGGATTGAACCAGGAAGAATTAGAAAATATAAATAGACCAGTCACAGGTAATGAAATTGAAACTGTAATTTAAAATCTTCCAACAAAAAAAAGTGCAGGACCAGATGGCTTCACAGGCGAATTCTATCAAACATTTAGAGAAGAGTTAACACCTATCCTTCTCAAACTCTTCCAAAAAATTGCAGAGGGAGGAACACACCCAAACTCATTCTGAGAGGCCACTATCACCCTGATACCAAAACCAGACAAAGATATCACAAAAAAAGAAAATTACAGACCAATATCACTGATGAACATAGACACAAAAATCCTCAAGAAAAAAAACAGCAAACAGAATCCAACAACACATTAAAAGGATCATACACCATGATCAAGTGGGATTTATCCCAGGGATGCAAGGATTCTTCAATATACACAAAACAATCAATATGATACACCATATTAACAAATTAAAGAATAAAAACCATGTGATAATCTCAACAGATGCAGAAAAAGCTTTTGACAAAATTCAACACCCATTTATGATAAAAACTCTCCAGAAAGTGGGCATAGAGGGAACCTACCTCAACATAATAAAAGCCATATATGACAAACCCACAGCAAACATCGTTCACAATGGTGAAAAACTGAAAACATCTCCTCTAGATCAGGAACAAGACAAGGATGTCCACTCTTGCCATTATTATTCAACATAGTATTGGAAGTCCTAGCCACAGCAATCAGAGAAGAAAAAGAAATAAAAGGAATCCAAATTGGAAAAGAAGAAGTAAAACTGTCACTGTTTACTGAAGACATGATATTATACATAGAAAATCCTAAAGATACCACCAGAAAACTACTAGAACTAATCAAGGAATTTGGTAAGGTGGCAGGATACAAAATGAATGCACAGAAATCTCCTGCATTCCTATACACTAATGGTGAAAAATCTGAAACAGAAATTAAACAAACACTCTCATTTACCATTGCAACAAAAAGAATAAAATACCTAGGAATAAACCTACCTAAGGAGACAAAAGACCTGTATGCAGAAAACTATAAGACACTGATGAAAGAAATTAAAGATGATACCAACAGATGGAGAGATATACCATGTTCTTGGATTGGAAGAATCAACATTGTGAAAATGACTCTACTACCCAAAGCAATCTACAGATTCAGTGCAATCCCTATCAAACTACCAGTGGCATTTTTCACAGAACTAGAACAAAAAATCTCACAATTTGTATGGAAACACAAAAGACCCCGAACAGCCAAAGCAATCTTGAGAAAGAAAAACGAAGCTGGAGGAATCAGGCTCCCTGACTTCAGACTATACTACAAAGCTACAGTAATCAAGACAGTATGTTACTGGCACAAAAACAGAAATACAGATCAATGGAACAGGATAGAAAGCCCAGAGATAAACCCACGCACATATGGTCACCTTATCTTTGATAAAGGAGGCAAGAATATACAATGGAGAAAAGACAGCCTCTTCAATAAGTGGTGCTGGGAAAACTGGACAGCTACATGTAAAAGAATGAAATTAGAACACTCCCTAACACCATACACAAAAATAAACTCAAAATGGATTAAAGACCTAAATGTAAGGCCAGACACTATCAAACTCTTAGAGGAAAACATAGGCAGAACACTCTATGACATAAATCACAGCAAGATCCTTTTTGACCCACCTCCTAGAGAAATGGAAATAAAAACAAAAACAAACAAATGGGACCTAATGAAACTTAAAAGCTTTTGCACAGCAAAGGAAACCATAAACAAGATGAAAAGACAACACTCAGAATGGGAAAAATATCTGCAAACGATGCAACTGACAAAGGATTAATCTCCAAAATATACAAGCACTTCATGCAGCTCAATATCACAAAAACAAACAACCCAATCCAAAAATGGGCAGAAGACCTAAACAGACATTTCTCCAAAGAAGACATACAGACGGCCAACAAATACATGAAAAGATGCTCAACATCCTAATCATTAGAGAAATGCAAATCAAAACCACAATGAGGTATCAACTCACACCAGTCAGAATGGCCATCATCAAAAAATCTACAAACAATAAATGCTGGAGAAGGTGTGGAGAAAAGGGAACCCTCCTGCACTGTTGGTGGGAATGTAAATTGATTACAGCCACTGTGGAGAACAGTATGGAGGTTCCTTAAAAAACTAAAAATAGAACTACCATACGACCCAGCAATCCCACTACTGGGCATATACCCTGAGAAAACCGTAATTCAAAAAGAAATATGTACCACAATGTTCACTGCAGCACTATTTACAATAGCCAGGACAAGGAAGCAACCTAAGTGTCCACTGACAGATGAATGAATAAGGAAGATGTGGCACATATATACAATGAAATATTATTCAGCCATAAAAGGGAAATAAATTGAATTATTTGTAGTGAGGTGGATGGACCTAGAATCTGTCATACAGAGTGAAGTAAGTCAGAAAGAGAAAAACAAATATCATATGCTAATGCATATATATGGAATTTAAAAAAGGGGCACTGATGAACCTAGTGGCAGGGCAGGAGTAAAGACAAAGATGTAGAGAACAGACTTGAGCGAATGGGGCGGGGGAAGGGGAAGCTGGGATGAAGTGAGAGAGTGGCATTGACATAGATACACTACCAAATGTAAAATACATAGCTAGTTGGAAGCAGCCACATAGCACAGGGAGATCAGCTAGGTGCTTTGTGACCACCTAGAGGGGTGGGATAGGAAGGGTCGGAGGGAGACGCAGGAGGGAGGGGATATGGGGATATATGTATACATATAGTTGATTCACTTTGTTATACAGCAGAAACTAACACAACATTGTAAAGCATTTATACTCCAATAAAGATGTAAAAAAAAATATTTTAAAAATGCTGTATACTGTATTTCTTGAGGATTTATAATGCACAATGGCCTAATAAAAACTCTGGAAAATCTCGCTATAAATTCAGCTTAATTTTGTTCAACTCGGCTTCTCCTCAATTGACCGAAAAACTTTCTTTTACTCCCCACACTGCAACCAGTAGAGTTTGGGAAATACCGTTCTAGATTCCCAATTGTAAATATTCTTATACCTACAGAATATATTTTTCTACAGGTATAAGATCTCTTCCATTAAACTGGCCCCTGGAAAGTTTTGTGAACAGTAAGATTCAGGAGTAAATACAACCATTTGCTCTTCCTTGGCAAGAAGAGCCTCACATCCTAATTTTTGCAAATTTTCCTCAAATTCAACTGCAAGAAACGATATTCATCAATTAGCTTCCTCATATTTGGCTCATTATGTACTAAAAGAATTCTGTAAAGTTGCTCATTAACACGTTTGACATTTAAAACTTCAGACAGGGGCTTCCCTGGTGGTGCAGTGGTTGGGAGTCCGCCTGCTGGTGCAGGGGACACGGGTTTGAGCCCTGGTCCGGGAGGATCCCACATGCCGCGGAGCAACTAACCCCGTGTGTCACGACTACTGAAGCCCGCGTGCCTGGAGCCCGTGCTCCGCAATAAGAGAAGCCACCGCAATGAGAAGCCCACGCGCAGCGACGAAGTCCCAACGCAGCCAGAAACAATAAAGAAAGAAAATAAAATAATAAAATAAATAAATTTATAAAAAAAAAAAACTTCAGACAGGACTTCCCTGGTGGTCCAGTGGTTAAGAATCTGCCTTTCGATGCAGGGGACGCGGGTTTGATCCCTGGTAGGGGAACTAAGATCCCACATGCTGCAGGACAACTAATCCCGTGCGCCGCAACTACTGAGCCTGTGCACCACAACTAGAGAGAAGCCCGTGCGCCACAACAAAGAGCCCGCATGCCGCAACTAAGACCCAACGCAGCCAAATAAATAAATATTAAAAAAATAATAAATAGATAAAACTTCAGACAGATAGTTAAAAAGTTCCCTTTAGAGGTATCTTAAAAAGATTTTTGATGAACAGGAGGTAAAAATGCAGACTTCTTACAGCATCCCTCTAAAATCCCAGGTAAGGTTTTTTTTTCATAACTATTTCTTTTTTAAATTCTGAAAACCTTATATTTCATCATCAAAAATGATTAACTCTTGAAAAGACAAATCTTTATAAATTCCATCATTATGGAATATCCACAGACATTATGTTTAGATATGGGCCTATTTTTAGATTCTTAGGGAGAATGCCAAGAGGTGGACAGAATACTGTATTGGATGTAGTGAAAAACAGTAATGGAAAAAAACAAAACAGTAATGGACAGTAGTTTACTCTCTAGCATGGGTGTGAAAAGTAAGTGGGAATGTGGATTAAAAGCCATCAGACTGAAGATCTAATTTATTTGAAAATTTTCCATGTGAAAAACAAATTAGTGGAACCAGAAAAAGCCTAAAAGCACAAGGATCAAGGTCTTATAGCATATTGAGTAGACAGAAATCATCGTTGAGCACATTATTTGATTAATTAAAAGCTGGATATTCTTAAGAAGTATACATTTCCCTAAAGGGATTAGGAACTATTTGGAATGGACAGGATTAAAAACCATAACATTTTACCTTGGCTAGTTTTTCTCCCCTGAAGTTCAAGGTCACTGCTTCTGTATTCCGAGGATTATGAACCTCTATGTGAACTTCATCATTATCTTCATATTCCCGAATCAGGGCTGCTTTCAATCTGGCCATTTCGTTTTGTTCTCCATGGACTAAAATCTACAAAGTGTAAATTGTAAAAGAGCATAGGGAAGCATCCTTAGTTCAGATTAATGACGGCTGTTATCTGAATTAGTTAATTATATGAAATGGAGACATACTTGAAGTTATTAAACTATACTACTTTTAAGGATCTCCAGTCAATCAAACTTGTGTGATGTTTTCATTCTATTTGGCTTTAAAAGATCCTTAAGTGGAACTATTTCAAGATAGAGTAAAGAAACTTCTTTTCTGTTCCAGTTTTTGCCACTATCGAGATACACAACTTTGTGAAAGCCGTACTTTTTCTAGGCTTCTGCGCTCACACTGCAAAAGGGCTGGACCAGGTGACTTCTGTAGTCTCTACCAGCTTTAAATGCATATGGTTCTTCTTGTATGCGACTATTGCTACTCCTACTATCTCAGAAAACGCCCACAGTTTTCTTTAGGTTTCTTAATATAAGACTCACAAAATAAGCTTTTTATGTGAAAAAAAATGACTTCTGATACTTTATTTCTTAAAGTAATATCATATAAAATATTCCAGAACCAAATGAAACCATGTTTTAGAGACGTGTTTACAACGACTGCATTAGCTACCAGTCTTTCTAATTCACTTTCATAACTTATTTTTTACAAGACAGATCATTCTTAACCTACAGACTACTGGTAGATGATTCCCTGCCTGGACTAACAGAAGCTTGTCCAGTGTCACCACCAGGCAGAGGCATATGGCCTAGAGATGATGAGCCCCAGCTCTGGGGCCCGGCTGCTGTAACACAAATCCTGGCATTGCCAGTTGCTAGCTGGATAACTCTAGGCAAGTTATTTAACATCTCTGTTTTCTCATCTACAAAACAGTTGTTGGTTGTGAGGAGTAAGCGACTTGATACATGTAAAACACCAGTACAGTGCCTGGCGCACAGTAAATACTCGATAAATGCTAGCTATTATTTACCACTACCACCAACACTACTATTATTTTATCGTGTGGACAGACTTGCTGACTTGGTTATTGGAGGAAGGTAAGCATCAAATTCAATCCAGGAATTTAAACTGACAGCAGAGACAGAGTCTGGAGAGCAACAAAATGGGACCGAGGATGAGGTGGTGATTCCAGAGAGAAACAGCAGTACAGTTTTTCCTCCACAGCTTTAAAATCTGGGAGGATATCCATAAACAACACACACCAGAAGGCACCCATGAACTGCCTACACTGTAACTAAACTTGACGTGCTATAAAGCCAAGTAGGTGAGGGATTTTCTCCACCAAAGAATCTGCTCATTAAGGGCCAATGGTAACTACCTGTGAGGACTATATGCTAGAAAGAACTAAAAAACGAACAAAAGGGTACACAAAATGCTCAGCGTCGTTAGTCACCAGGGAAATGAAAATCAAAACTACAAAGAGGTACTACTTCACCCTTACTGGTATGGTGACAATTTTAAAAAGGGAAAATAACAAGCTGACAAGAATATGGAGAACTGGAACCCTTGTGCATTGCTGGTGGGAATGTAAAATGGTGTAACTGCTATGGAAAACAGTTTGGTGATTCCTCAAAGAGTTAAACACAGAATTAGCCCATGATCCAGCAATTCCACTCCTGAGTATATACCCAAAAGAACTGAAAATGGACTCAAACAGATAGTCACATGCCAATGTGCACGGCAGCATTATTTACAATGGCCAAAAGGTGGAAACTACCCAAGTGTCCATCAACAGATGAATAAACAAAACGTGGTCTATACAGACAATGGAATATTATTCAGCTGTAAAAAGGAATGAAGTTTTGATACATGCTACAATCAGAAAGGGTACTTCATTGCTTCATGTTTTCTAGACTCACGTTCCATAAGTGTTCCTCTAATTTAAGATACTTTTTCTTTAGCTTAACTCTCTCCAGTCCCCCCAAAATATAACTGTTACTGTAATAATTACATAAAACTTAAAAATATAAACAAATCACATTAGTAAGGAGCTGTGTAATGTATTTCATATCTAACTGCATCTTTAGCTTTTACTATTATGACTTGCCTTTCTCCTCTCTCCACATTAATAGGTATTTCCCATTTGCCAGGCACCCTATTACGTGCTTTAGATATATGTGCTCTCATTTGGTCCTCACAATAACTTTATGAGGTATTATCATCCCTATTTACACATGAGCTAAGGAGAGGTTAAGTAACTTGCCCAAGGCTACAGAGCAAGTAAGGGATGGAGCTGGGACTCAAAACAGTCACATTGCAAAGCCAGGGCTCTTAAGTTATTGGGGAGGCAGCAGAAAAAAACAGAAAGAACGCAGCAGAAAAGAACAGAAAGAACGCTGGAGCTGGTAGACCTGAGTAAGAGATGCCATGTAAAATGGAGAGGACTGAAGTGCACAGCTTGCCTGACTCTAAGGGGAGTGGTAAAGGTCAGACGCAAGTGCACGCGAAGGCACTGCTGAGAGCGCTACCGGCTACCGTAAGGAAGGCAGTGTCTGCTCTGAGAGCCTCTTGCAGCCTTTAATGTTGAAAATCAAATTCACAGACTAACCACATGAGGCGGTTTCAAAGCACGAATAAATTCACTGGTTTGCTGGTAATCTGTGTGAGCAGAGAAAGAAATGTAATCAACAGACATTTTCAGTGGTAGCTTCTGTCCGGACATGGTAGTGATTTCTTCAGGTTCAGACATGATATGCTGTTAAAAAACAAAGAAAAGGAAACAAAACAAAACACATAAACTCTCTAATTAGAAAAGAAAAGGTACATTTTCTACTTTTTCACCCAGCCATAAAGTCTTACACTAATTTAGGACCTTTAACACAAAAAGCATTCTAACACTATTGACTTAGCAAATATCAAATACTTCTCTCAATCAAGCAAACATTTAATCAGGAAAGTAAGCAGATTAACAAAAATTCGATATACCTGGGGTCCTAGAACTGAAAATTATAACTTATGATTAGAAAGGTACACTTGTATCCCGAACTATCTGCTCTAAAAAGTCACCTTCCAGGTAAGAGGATTTGTATAAAGAACAGATGTATTTCTATTCTGGAAATCTATTTTAGATACACAGCCAACACTGTCTAAGTGACTTACAGAATAAGGTAATGTAATAAAAGTGATCAAAGCAGGGAATCATAATGTATTTAAAAAAATAAAATTGAAGTTATTGATAAGAGATAAGAGGTGATGCAGGAATATTCATAAAGTTTCTCTAAAGCTTTGCACATCAATGTCTATATCCCTCAGAGTTAATATCAACCATCTTATATCAAGAGAAGATGGGCAATCAACCCAAACACATTCTCCAGCTTTTCAAGAGAACACTTATTAGTAAACCTCTTTCTCATCAGATGAGGGTATCCATGTGTTTGTCTCAAATAGATTCCCTTCCATTTTGTTTCTTACTGCAACCAGATGAGTGAGTCTCAAACTTTCACGTGCCAACCACTCACCTGAGGACCTCATTCTTCAACCTGAAGAACATCTCCAGCTGCCTACTGCCATCCTCATTTTTAAAACAGCAAAACCTGCACTATTTAAAGAACTACTTCAATGGAAAAACCTGGGAGGATACTGCCACCTCTGCAGCCTTAATTAGGAAGAACACGATGGTCTCAGGCTCTGACTGACCTTGGCAAGCGTCCCTTCTACACAGTATCCCGCTATAATGACGCCATTCCTCTTATCAGTACACCAGCTTTCAAAGAGCTCTCTGGATAAGCCACTCTGCATCATGCCTGGGGAGGCCATTACAACGCTGGGACCAATGTCATCAAAATGATCCATGCTCTGAGAAAGAAAAGGGAATGGTAAAAGCATGTTAAATACCAAGGTTTGACAAAGCATTCCTTACTTGTAAAGAATACCGAAAAGTGAGGTAAAAAGGTTATTTAATCACATGACTGGAAGGGCCTTCACAAGACTAGTAAACATTTTAAGTCTAATTTCCAAGTCCCTAAACAGTTTATTTAGGCTGGGAATGAAATGAAAACAAAATGATAAAAAGCAATTCGTTCACATTGACTTCAAAACCTTCTACGGTAGCTAAAAGACAATTAGGACCATTTTCAGTGCCTAGCAGGCAGGCAGGCAGGCAGGCAGAAAGTAAAAGGAAGAGTCAAATCGGTTTCTATCCACCCAAGAGAGAACTCTGAAAGAACTTCCCCAAAGACTCACAATGGCTTTGCACACTTCATCAATATTTTGAGCTGGCCAGAAAATCTAACTAAAAAGTTTAACATTGTTTCGAGGGAAAACTTGGCTCTAATTCCTAAGCAATTAACTTAAAAAATAATACTTTATGAACAGAGCCTATTGATAACTGGAAGACCACTTACTACTTGAATTATTTGGGGTATTATGTTTATTACGATTAGAGCATTAGTTGGAATGAAACATTTTTTAAATTAAAGGAAATCAGATTTTACTGAATGCTCTAGAAAAATAAACATGAAAATTTTCATATATGGAATCTGCAGTGCTAATCAAAAAGATGATTAGGTTTGAGTAGGAACAGAAAAAATACGTAACAGATATTTTTCTCATCAGGGCTTCTTATTTCTATGGAAGAGAAATCCAAGCTTTTTAGCAATAGTAAATATTGAGAACATGCAGAGACTTGGAACAAGTGGCAATATTTGTTTAAGCAAAAAAGAATGCCAGTTGCTAAATTTTTGACTTCCCTCAAAAAAGTGATGCCTGCTTCAGAAAAGGTAAGACTTCAGCAAGGATTCAGCCACAGAATCAACGTCAGGCATCTCCTACTACTAACGACTTACTTGAGTATTATCTGTCCTCCTTTATTCTACAAGCACTCACCTTAAGGTTACTAATATGTTTGAAAACAAAAGGATTGTTGATGTTGATCTGTTTGCGGATTTTGTCATTCATGGCGTTTACATATGTCTGGTACACTGCCATACACTTCTTGGCCAAAGACGATGCATAGTATATTGGAATATCATGGAGTTCTGGGTGATTCTGCCAGTACTCATCTAGAGAGATTTTACAAGAAACAAATATTTTGTTATGTGGAGTAAATAGTTCAAATAATAAATGACACGTACAATTAGTTTTTTAAAATTCAGACAAGAAATAAAGCACATAACTATATTTTAAAGAGGTTAAGAAAAATTAGCCTGGTCTTAACTCAAACTTATAAAACAAGAACTTCTTTCTTTCCTTCTGTTTTTTTAAATTGGAGTATAGTTAATTCAGAACGTTGTGTTAGTTTCTGGTGTACAGCAAAGTGCTTCAGTTATACATATATATACATATTCTTTTCCATTCTAGTTTATCACAAGATATTGATTACAGTTCCCTATGCTATACAGTAGAACCTTGTTGTTTATCTATTTTACATATAGTAGTTTGTATCTGCTAGTCCCAAACTCCCAAATTATCCCCCCGCCCCACTCTTCCCCTTTAGTAACCATAAGTCTGTTTTGTTTCTGTTTTGGAAATAAGTTCATTTGTATATTTCAGATTCCACAGATAAGAGATATCGTATGGTATTTGTCTTTGTCTGACTGACTTCACTTAGTATGATAATCTCTAGGTTCATCCATGTTGCTGCAAATGGCAATATTTCATTCCTTTTTTATGGCTGTGTGTATACACCACATCTTCTTTATCCATTCATCTGTCAGTGGATATTTAGGTTGCTCCCATGTCTTGCCTATTATAAATAGTGCTGCTATGAACACTGGAGTGCATGTATCTTTTCGAATTAGAGTTTTCTCCAGACATATGTCCAGAAGTGGGATTGCTGGATCATATGGTAACTCTATTTTTAGTTTTTTAAGGAACCGCCATACTGTTTTCCATAGTGGCTGCACCAATTTACATTCCCACCAACAGTGTACGAGAGTTTCCTTTTCTCCACACCCTTACCAGCTTTTTTACTATTTGTAGACTTTTTGATGATGGCCATTCTGACCTGTGTGAGGTGATACCTCATTGTAGTTTTGATCTGCGTTTCTCTAATAATTTAGCAATGTTGAGCATCTTTTCATATGCCTATTGGCCGTCTGTATGTCTTCTTCGGAGAAATGTCTATTTAGGTCTTCTGCCCATTTTTTGATCGGGTTGGGTTGTTGGTTTTTTTGATATTGATTTGTATGAGCTGTTTGTATACTTTGGAAGTTAAGCCTTGTCGGTCGCATCATCCCAGTCCGTAGGCAGCCCTCTCACAAAACCGATCTCTAAGCGCTAACGCGGGACCTAAAAAGAATGTCGTGATCACAGTCCCAAACGGGGAGGCTTTTAAAAATAATTCGGTAGAGTTTACGCTGAATAAGAGACCATAACTTATGACTCCAGAGAGACACTAAATTCTGTGATGGTTTTAAATAAAAATGTTTTATTAATATTTCATATAGACTTAACTGATATTAGAACTTTGTAATTAGACTTTACTAATTACAAGACAGGACCACCAAAGGAGTTAAAACCGATTTTGAACACAAAAAAGTCACATTACTGTGTGACTATGTTTTTAGAAAACTGCTAACCAGTTTCTGATAATTACTGAAAACAGTGGGCAACATACCTTCAAAAGAAGGCTTGTTTTTATTGAAAATCCTCATTAAATCCCAAAATATTATGAAGGTAGTATGGCCAAAAGACATCATTCATGCTACTAGGTACACCTGCATTTAGGAAATTTATTAAATGTCTAGTATGCAATTTACATATATTATTCCTATTTTCAAAACAAATTTATGAAGATTTATTTCCATTTTATAGATTAGGAAGCTGAGGCTAAGAAAGGTTGAAAAGTGTGGGAATGTTCTTCTTCCACTTGATGTGTAAGTGAAAACTCTATATAAGGACAGGGACTCTTCCTGTCATGCATATTACAAATACATTTCCTGCTTTGCCCTCTGGTTTAATCGTTCATGTTCTTTTAGATGTAATTAAAATTTTTAATGGTGTCGATGTTTTCATATATACTCTTATGATTTCTCAAATACCTTGCAAAGTATGCTACATCCCAAGATCACATCACAGTCTCCTATTTTTTTGGTGTATTTTTTTTTTCTTTTTAGATTAATTTGTGCTTTTATTTGCCAGTATAACTACAGTAACCTGCAAACTTTTTTATTCTAAAAAGCACATTTTACATCACAGTCCAACAAACACACACATATATAATGTGTATACATATATAAAAGTGAAACAAAGGTTTTGCCAATAACATCTACCCTGAGTGTTAATTCTTTTTAAGACTTTTTTTTTTAAACTAAGGCTGAACTGCACTGACACATCATCATCACCAAAGTCCCTAGTTCATCTTAGGGTTCGCTTTATGAAGTGAATAGTGTTGCACGTTCTATGGGTTTGGACAAAAGTATGACGACATAAAATCATTGTAATGTCATACAAAGTATTTTCACCGCTCAAAAAACTTCTGTACTCTATGTATTCATCTCCCCTCCCCCCCAAACTCCTGGCAACCACTGATCTTGTTATTGTCGCCATTGTTTTGCCTTTTCCAGAATGGCATATAGACGGAATCTGTTTTTCTTTTTTCCTTGAAGAGAGGGGTTCAAAGCCTTTATGCCTGTAACACCACTCATGGCCCAGCCACACGTGGACTGGACAGGCTCCAGGTGGCAAACACCCCCACTAAATACTGTAGCTTTCCTTCCAGTACTGAGTCCCGTCCCACTGGTCCTACCCAGCAGCCACGTGGAGGTGAACGGGGGACACGTGTTGGGTATATGTTCATAGGAAGGCCACAAGTTTTGTGCCCCTTGTCACAATGAACCCTGATTCCTGTCGGGTGTGTTGTAAACAGACAAGCCATTTCTTCAGACCCCCTGCTCTGAGCACACCCCTTTTTGGTGTATTTTTAAGAGAAAATTTTCAATGTTAAAAAAAGCTGAATAACTTGCCCAGGGTCGTATGGTTAGAGCTCAGGTGAGATCTGAAACCAGCGGCTCGCGCAGTCATCCTCTCGCTATTACAGCACATTACGAGGAGAATTTAAGGGACAAGGAGCAACCAAGTGCATAGAGCAGTCCTGGCTCATAAAAGGAATCATAATATACTTGATAGTAGGGCTGCCAGACAAAAACAGCAAACGCCCAATTAAACTTGAATTTCAGACAAATAAAAGATTTTTAGTATAATAATATATATTAAATATTGGACATACCTAGGCTAAAATATTATTATTTATCTGAAATTAAAATTCACCTGGCGTCCTGTATGTTTATTTGCTAGACCTGGCAACCCAATTTGATGGTGACAACATGGTTTCACTCTCTTAATTTCTTCTGCTCCTCAGATTACTTTGTCATGGAGACTTTTCATTTCAAGACTTCTATAGGACAAATGTGACTTGCAATTTGAAAGAAGAACCAAGAGAAAACGGACTGGCTTAGGCTTTAGAAAATTTAGCTTCTACTAAGTCCTGTCTCTCTCAGATTTGCTTTTGATCTGAGGTCATTTATTCTTTTTCCCTTGTTTCCCTTTTCAGTGTAACAGGGATACTATTTATCATACAGATGAACTGAGAACTGAGAGTAAGAGCTCAAGATCATTTCTAGTTCTTCACGTTGAAACTATATACGTACGAGGCACTTATCAGTTATTCTTTAAGAAGAGTGTATTCCCCAGAAAATAATCACAGAATGTTAAAAAGGGTCATTAAATACAAATATAGGCAAAAAGTGACACCCGCTGTTCCTCTTATTACAAAAAGTTACACATGCTCATTGAAGTATTTGGAAAATGGAGAAAAGCAGAAAATGAAAAAGAAATCATCCACTTTCTCACTATCCAGATTTAACATCTGGGTATCTTTAAATGTCTTTCCAGTCATTTGTGTGTTTTTTACCTAACTAGGATCAGCGTTCACAGTTTTGAACCCTATTTTTTTGGTCCACTTAACATATTACGTAAAAATACGTAATGACTCATCTGAAACATGATTTTTTCCTACAATATGATATTTACTAACATAATATTTACTTAAAAATATTTAGAATTATGAATTGTCTTACTTACAAAATTTTCTATGTATTTATTTCCCAGAAGTTGAACTGCTGGGTCAAAGGGTAGCATCTTTTTAAGACTTCTGATGCTGATGGTACACCACTCATATTCCAGCAGCACGGTATGAGACTCACTATTGCTCTGGGCTCTTTCTGGCACCAAGTCCCTATTCTTAAATACAGAAACTGCAGCCCCAAAGGGTAGAATGACCTATCCAAGGACATGCAACTATCTTGATATAACTGCACTGTAAGATTTTGAGAATCTCCCAAATAAAAAGGAAAAGGCATACCTAAAATCAAGAGAAGCTCCTGAGCCCTTCCAAGAGCAAAGACAGGAATGAGACCTCTGCCCCCTCGGTTCACAATATCGTGAACAGTGTTACAGAACCTTGCCTCTCGCTCTTCTCGCTTCTCATGGATATGGGTTCCGTAAGTAGATTCCTAAAGAACATATCAGAAGTGTTGAGACCAAGGTTGATAATTCTCAAAGAATACAAAAGTTAAACATCAATGAAATGCAGAAGCAAAGTGACCTATTTCTCTATTAATATGCCATTTACTTGAACATACATTGTTAGAACACTAGTTGGAAAGAAGAACAGATACAAAAGTTAGAATTCACATCTAAGTAATAAGAACTTTTTAGAAAATGGAATCAGGAAATAGTCCAAAAATGTATGTTTCCTGCTCAAGATAATTTTGCGATGCCTTTTTTTTTTCTTTTAAAGCGTTTTGCTTTCCATGGCTGGGGAAAAGGCTATTTCTCCCACCTCTGATAAGTCAAAGCTTATAAATCAGAAATAGATAGTTTCTCATAGTTTAAGAATATCCCCTAGATTTTTTTGGTGAGGGGGGTGGGGGATGTTCACATCTGCAAAACAACTCAGGAAATTTGCATCAAATACTATTATCTAGGTACTTCATAGAGGAGCTAAAGCAGAGGATATGGGGGAAGGCCTGTCCTGGGAAGGCCCCATGGGGTCTTTCTCGGTTACATATATAATTGTCTTATATGCTGTTTTGGTACTTGTTTTTGTCATTATATATCTACCTTTTCCCCCATCATCAAATAGTCTTCTAAAATATGAAAGGAATGATTTGGGGGAGGGTATGGGAGGACTGTCAAATACATTCACAGGACTGTCAAATAGTCTTCTAAAATATGAAAGGCATGATTTTGGGGAGATTAATTTTTAAGTGAGTCATGGTTGCTTAAAAACCAATCTCTAAGAAAATTATTATGCATAAGAGATAGTTGGCTAATTAACAAATAAATATATCCATGTTTTTATTAACATATACTTTTAAAAACTTCTTATATTATAAAAATTATATTTTGTTCTTCGTGTTACTTAGAAAATAAAATTCTCCTATAAATATACTTCCTCCTAAGAGTTTGCTACATATTCTCCTAGTTACAATGAGCTTTTAAATGACTAAACAGTATTTCATCATATAGAGTTACTGTAATTTAATCAATCCCCAAAGTTGGGCATTTAAGCTATTTAAAATATTTCATTATTAGTAAATGTATTTTGCAGATCCCTGAACATAAATCTTTGAATCCTTCAACAAAATCATGCTAAATTCATCATATCCTATTCTTATAAACATATCATTATTAAAGTCACATGAATTTCAAAAAAAAAAAAAAAAAAATCCCCTAGACCTTACTCTGTGGTGCACTGACCAGCAGCGCTGGCATCCCCAAGGGCTTATTCGAAGTGCTGAATCTCAGGCCCCAGCCCAGCCATAATCAGAATCTGTATTTTAACAGCATCGCCAGATGATTCATAAGCACATTAAAATTTGAGAAGCACTGCTCTACAGTACCAGATATAATGAAAATAAATTTTTTTCCTGAGGGTTTAAAAAAAACTTCCTTTAAGGTCAGTTTATATGCCAAGTATACTGTGAGCTGAGTCAAACTGAATCTGCTCACGACACACCGCACACGGACAGCAATACGCACCAGCTCCTCACCTTTGGGCAGCTGGGGGATGCCGCAGGTGGTGAGGGAGAAACAGACAGCTCTTCTACCTTGAACTAACTGTCCTTGATATTCTTATATAAACCATAGGTCCAATGCACATTTATTAATTTGCTCCTCACCAATCACCCCCTCCCCACCAAAGCTTCTGTGTACAGTTAATATTTTTTAAATTTTTCTGAGACTCGTAACCTAGTAGGCAGGTAGCGCATACACATAAAGTTAGCAGGTGCTACAGGCCAAAAGACAGTCACCATGGCAAAGACAGTGGGGCCATGCCATTCTACACAACCTTTAAGATACTCGAGAAATTTGAGGTAATCAACCTAGACAAGAATATTCAGGAGACAGCATATCATCTCTGATATTAGACTAGAGTTAATATATTTAACCTGATATTAGACTAGAGCTAATATATTTAACAGCAAGAAAGTGTAGCTGCACTACAAGGAGAGGTCCCAAAATTAAGTTTTATACTAAAAAACCAGACACATTTATATCTGATCACGTATTACGAAAATGAGATCATGATATTTTTTCCCATTAGAAAAGTTCTGCTTATATTACACTAACTACAATCAGGGCACTAATACTTACAATGATAAGAATATCAGGTTTAATATTAGGAATTTCAGCTGCCATTAAGTGTCTATCTTCTTGTCTTGAGAAATCACCTGTGTACAAAAGCTGTGAAAAAGATAAAGCCAGAAAGTTAGGATTTTGGAAGGCTTCGTTTTACTACTATCTTTAGCTCATAAATTCTTTTATTTATTTTTGGCTGTGTTGGGTGTTCGTTGCTGTGTGTGGCCTTTCTCTAGTTGCAGCGAGCGGGGGCAACTCTTCTTTGCGGTGCGCAGGCTTCTCACTGCGGTGGCGTCTCTTGTTGCGCAGCACGGGCTCTAGGCGTGCAGGCTTCAGTAGTTGCAGCACGTGGGCTCAGTAGTTGTGGCTCATGGGCTCCAGAGCACAGGCTCAGTAGTTGTGGCACACGGGCTTAGTTGCTCCGCGGCATGTAGGATCTTCCCAGACCAGGGCTCAAACCCATGTCCCCTGCATTGTAAGGCAGATTCTTTACCACTGGACCACCAGGGAAGTCCCAAACTGATATCTTTTAAAAGCAATTGCTAAGTACTTCTTGGGTAGCTTCAATCCACTGAACAGGAAAGTAGAGATCATTCAATTCAGAGACCTATTTATTTAGGTCTTCTTTAATTTCTCTCAGCAGTATTTTATTTTTTTTATTGGTCAAAAGACTTTATACTCCATTAATATCTAAAAGGACAACTACTGAGTTCCACTTTACTTTCAATATCTTCAGATCCTCTCCATGCGACACTTCTGCCATTAGTCTTTACATTCTGAAAGTAATGGGAGTTTCATGCCATTTCTAACAGATCATTCAAGTAAAACCAATTATAAAATTACTCATAAGTCTACCAGCTTCCCTGATCACTTTATTTTTTTTTTAATTTATTTTTTTGCCGCTTCTTGCCAAGTTTATTTTTTTAACATCTTTATTGGAGTATAATTGCTTTACAATGGTGTGTTAGTTTCTGCTGTATCACAAAGTGAATCAGCTACATATATACATATATCCCCATATCCCCTCCCTCCTGCGTCTCCCTCCCACCCTCCCTATCCCACCCCTCTAGGTGGTCACAAGGCACTGAGCTGATCTCCCTGTGCTATGCAGCTGCTTCCCACTAGCTATCTATTTAACATTTGGTGGTGTATATATGTCCATGCTACTCTCTCACTTCGTCCCAGCTTACCGTTCCCCCTCCCCATGTCCTCAAGTCTATTCTCTATGTCTGTGTCTTTATTCCTGTCCTGTCCCTAGATTCATTGGAACCATTTTTTTTTTTTTAGATTCCATATATATGTGTTAGCATACAGTTTTTGTTTTTCTCTTACTTCACTCTGTATGACAGACTCTAGATCCATCCACCTCACTACAGATAACTCAATTTCGCTTCTTTTTATGGCTGAGTAATATTCCATTGTATATATGTGCCACATCTTCTTTATCCATTCATGTCGATGGGACACTTAGGTTGCTTCCATGTCCTGGCTATTGTAAATAGTTCAGCTCATAAATTCTTGAAAGTGAGGTTCAATAGAAAAAAATGGCCTGTAACTGATGAATTTAGATGCAGTGTTTGTGTCTAATTCAAAATGTGTAAATTAATTCAGTCATAAACCATCCAGTGTTTCAATTATTAAATCTAACTAATGGGAATAATATATTCCAAGAATCAGCCCACAAAGATAACCTCTATATTAATGAACTTGAGACATATTCTCAATATCTTAGAGAAAAAGGTCATGATGATGAGGAAAGAAATCCACTAAGGTATATGGAAAACCTATCTAGATAGAAGATAAAATCCTATCTCCAACAAATTTCATCAAATTTGAAATGCGACTCTAGATTTGCATTCGTGCTATTTTCTCCTTATTTTATGTGCCTTTGAGCAAGCGGCAAGAATAAATGGTTTAGCAGTACACAGTACAAGTCACTGTGTAAAAATTTCAAACAATGAGCAGCTACAAAAAATTTAGAACACTATTACACTATAGCACTGGTTCCCAACTCTGGCTGCACGTAAGAATCACCTAGAGGGAATTCCCTGGCGGTCCAGTGGTTAGAACTGCACGCTTTCACTGCCGAGGGCCTGGGTTCAATCCCTGGTCGGGGAACTAAGATCCCACAAGCCTTGCCATGCGGCCAAAAAAAAAAATCACCCAGAGAACTTAAAAATAAAAGGCCAAGGTCATTCTCTCAGATGCACTGGTATTTCATTTTATTTTTTAATTTTATTTCTGTAAAATTTTTATTTTTGGCTGCACTGGATCTTCGTTGCTGTGCACGGGCTTTCTCTAGTTGCTGTGAGCGGGGGCTACTCTTCGTTGCTGTGCACGGGCTTTCTCTAGTTGCTGTGAGCGGGGGCTACTCTTCGTTGCGGTGCGCGGGCTTTTCATTGCGGTGGCTTCTCTTGTGGCAGAGTACGGGCTCTAGGTGCGTGGGCTTCAGTAGTTGTGGCACATGGGCTTAGCTGCTCCACGGCATGTGGAATCTTCACGGACCAGGGATGGAACCCGTGTCCCCTGCATTGGCAGGCGGATTCTTAACCACTGCGCCACCAGGGAAGACCTTCACCAGTATTTTAGAAAGCTCCTTAAGTGATTCTAATGTGTAGCCAGAGTTGAGAACTGGTGCACAACTCAGTCCTGAAATCCATTAGTCCATCTACATTTTTCTCAAGTTTTTCAAGACTTCCATCAATCTTTTTCATCAAAGATGGCTGGAAAGATCCTTTCTGATTAACCTCTTTCACTCACGCAGTCTACCCTCTTTAGGGGTTTATATGTGAATCCCAGAACATCAAGAGGACATGAATGCCAAAACGTATTTCAATGTTAAATGGATGCAGCCACAAAGAAGGCTCTTCCCTAAAGAGCTTTCAGTTTTCTAAGGGACACTGAAAAGGCATTAATCCTACAGTAACATGAGGGGACTTTATTGAGATGCTTATTATTCTCTTTTCTTAATCATGATTAGAGAAGTAATATCATGGGAGTATGAACTACGATATTTACAAGGAAAAAGTATCAACTTAATTTTATCTTATGTTTCAGTGTTTTGACACTTTGCTAGTCTTAGGGAATATTCTTTAAAGCCCTGCACTGATTTCTTGTGAGCAGGAAATTCCCGAGCTAGAGCGTACCTTCACGCCCGCGATCTCAATCATGAACATGGCAGCTCCCAGGACATGGCCTGCGTGGTAACACCAAAACTTGATTCCTGCAACTTCCTTCACTTCATGAAAGTTGATGGTTTCAATTTTGTCCATGCTCTCTTCCAAATCTGTCTCAGTATACAGCATGTCGTCTGCTGATATATTACTAAATTTTTAAAGATGCCAACACAACAAAAATTAATGGTAAGATTTTACAAGTCTTTGAACTCAGAGAAATTATCTGTGGATGACATAACCACGTATTTCTTAAAATTATATTGTACATATTATGCTATTTAGAATCTCTTTTTTTACTCTGCTATTATAATAAAAATGTTCAGTGTGTGTAGCTGTAAAGCATGATTTTAAGCAAAGCACAAACAGTAAATTAAGGCAAAGTACTCTTTAGGCTAGTACTTCTCAACCTTTCTTCCTGCCCCAACACTCTTGCGAGATAAACTCACCCACATACATTGAACCATGCAGAGTTCTTCACACTGGGATGTGAAAAGATTTCTCTAGCAAGTTTAACATAAGTGTTCTCCTGAAAATTATGCTAACGTACTTCCAAAAAAGCAAGAGAGAGTAGGGGTTAAGGACACACACTCTGGAGCCAGAGTGTGGCACACCCAGATTGCCTGGGTCCAAATCCCAGCTTTGTCTCTTACTGTGACCATCACAGGCAAATTACCTAACCTCTCTGTGCCTCAGTCTCATCATCTGTAAAATGGGATTCACGACAGAACCTACGTCATGAGGTTGATATGAAGATTACATGAGTTAACATATGTTAAGAACTGAGGGTTGTGCCTGGCACGTGGTAAGCATTCTTTAAGAGGTAACCAGTATAATTATTACTAAGGATAACTGTTCCATTCTTCTGTATTTATATAGGAGAATAACAAATTGCCTCTTAGCTACCCTTGGAATATACATATGAAACAGTAAACTTCTGAAGGCTAATCATTTGTGCTATAGGTATCATAAAAATGCTTCAAACTTTCTGGTAAAGGAGTAGATTTTCCCCTTGCAACTGGAAAAAACTTCCCCAGAGAACTTTTTCACTTAAGATAGTCAATTTGCTTAGATCAAATCATCCAAAAAAAGATTTCAGTATACAGCACCGTAAAATGTATTTTGTTTTAAATTTTAATAAAATTATGAAATTCTATTTATAGAATATTGCTATCATACCTTATAACTCACCTACATTACAAAGATTTAAAAGGATGCAAAAACTACATAAAGACTTTAAGGCCAAGGAGGTGCTGGGGACATGACAGGTATTTGATGAGTTGTTATGATGAGTGACTAAATTAATGACATCCTTGCGAACAGAAAGAAAACATCTCATTTCAAAACACAAAATGGTCTGTATCTTGAACCATATGTATTGTGTAGAACCAAGGGCATGTATAAATCTAAAAAAGTAATTTACCTAACTTTGACATAATCTGAAAGAAGCCATCTATAAATAGCTTTTGTGGCATGAGTCATAAATGTTCTTCCTTTGAAACTTGTCTTCTGTAGAAACCAGGGCAAAGCTCCACAGTGATCCAAATGGAAACTTAAAAAGAAACAAAGGGCTTCTGTCAGTTCTTAAAATATTATCCATCATGTATCTTATATAATAAAACTCACTGTACAGAAAAGTTCTATGTAACAATTACATACTGATACTTTCAGAACACCAAGGATAGGTATGTGCAGAAGGAAGGAGTAATGCATCTAGTTCTAGTGCAAGAAAAGGATATTAAAAGTATTTTTTAGGCATCAAAATGTAGCCAAACCTATTCTCAACAGCTAAAATTATAACAAGCGCTTTTAGTCATATAAAGTTGAAACACGTCACTGTTTATATGTGAAGTTCCCACAGAACAATGTGACAACACAGTGGCCTCAGGAGTTATTCTGCAAAAGAGCTTTCTTGGTCTTAAGTTTCACAAGGATCCAAGGCATATGTTACCTTCTTCTCACTCTACAGATGGGAAAGTAAGTATTTCATAGTAACCTTCTCTCACCTGTGAGGATGATATGGTGTGTTGTCTTAGACTTAGATGTCTGCAATATAATTCCTAGTAGAAAATACTCTTAAAACACCAGAATCTTAAAATCTGGCAAAGAATGATCTTTACAGTAAAGGTCCTTGGAAAACAGTGTCCTTAATAAAGAAAAAAAACCTTACTGACTAATTAGTAGGAGATCAATCTCAGCTGGGTCAATTAAATCGATGTAAGGAAGAGCATCCATTCCTTCTAGGCCTGGGTGGATCCCACAGTCCAACTGAAAGAAATAGAAAAAAAGATCATAATCTCCTCCACATTATATTAAAATTCATTCAACAAATAGACAATAATTATAACTGACCCATCACACCATACATAATCAGGATGGACTCTATACATGTGGGAAGCATTTGGAATGCAATTCTTACTAAATGGGCAAACACGCCATTAACTCTAACTTTCCAAACAAATTTAATTGTAGCTCACATTTAGAGTCACAGGACACAAAATACAAGACATCTTCTTTCTAGCTACTTTTTGTAGGCACTATAACAACGAATGAACTCTTTTTCAAGAACTTTAATATCAGAAATGGTGAACATTTTTAAAGTTTATAGATTCGCTATTACCAGATGCGACTATTGTGAGAAGACAATGATTAGACACTGGAAACTTCCCTGATCAGGGCAATTTAAGTATTAGAAGGCAAATTCTTAAGAGTCACTCATTAACGGGTTATATCCTCATTTTGGTCATATCCTATCAATTAATACAATAAATGACTAAAAAGACGACCGTGTCTGCCATATGCCCGTTCTTTTCAGAGTGGGAGAAACAGAGGAATGGGACCAAAAGACCATGATGAGCCACTGCACCGCCTTCCTAACGAGGACCACATCTCTTCTAGCCCCTTCACCTCTCAGCCAAGGAAATGGGCTGAGAGGAGAGACTGACATGCCCAAGGCCAGGTGTCCTAGTGCTAACTTAGGTACCTCAGCTGCCAGACCAGGGCCCTACTGTCACACTGCACGGGGGTGGCTGGAGCTCTGCATGTGTTCAGGTGGCCAGTTTCTTGGTGTCTCCCACTGGGGGTGGGGCAGTTAGGTTGGCCAGACCTTCAGGAGTGGAAGAGGGACCTTGAAGATACAGTAGATCAGGAGATCCAGTTGACAATTTTACAATCTTAGAATATATTTTCTCAGTTTACTTAATGTTTTATCAAATTACTAAGTGGAAGGTGTCCTAGTTTTCCGCATTAACATTTTACACAGATGACCTATACCAACTATGACTTTATTCTGGGAACTAAACAGATAACTACTGAACTAGAAAAATCTATCGAACTAGAAAAGACCTAACACCCGAGGCAGACGGGAACATACTGTTAACCGCACTACAAAATAATAATTACCATTATTTTTCTTCCTTTGAACTCCAGAATAATACATGATCTTCCCACTTCTTGCCCAGCTCCACTGTAAACATTCAAGGGAAGAGATAAAAATGACTGAAAAACAATCAAAATAAAGCCCAATAAATTCAAACTTTTTTACAACTTTAACTCTGTTCCATCTGACGCCAGCACTCACTTGAGGCAGATAAAAGTTCCACAAAATTATAAAGATAGCAAAGAACAGCGTCAATGTGGGAAAAGATGAAGACTGACCTTTGGGAGTTCACGGATCTTTCAGTTGTTAAAATTGTGAGACAAGCTGGTATAGATCTGAGAAGCCCAAAGGTTAAATCCAACCCTCTGAATGTTACGGTTAAATTGTGATGTATTCAACATGTAAACTAGCAGTGATTCAGATTATTTAATAAGACTTTTGAATTAGCACTTATGTAAAAACCCATAAGCACTTAAAAATTCTTTCATTTTCTTTAACATGATAATGTGCATTTACCAAATAGCTTAAATTTAAATAGACTTATCTTATTCATACCTGTGAATCTCATTCCCTTTTCCTTCTACTTTCTGTTGTTTCAGTATATTTGATACCAAGTACTTCAAACTAATTTCCTTTCTTCTTAAATTAATGAAACAGCCTTACTTTCCAATTCCCGTAAGACTTTAAGTTAAACTTCGCCTGCTTTTCCAATCCCTCCCCTTCTCTGACTGCCTCTCCCCAACCATTCTAGCTCATGATTCACCCACTCATTCAAGATCAAGCAGCTTTTTCGTGTGTGTGTGGCTGCACTGTGACGCTTTCGGGATCGTAGCTCCCTGACCAGGGATTGAACCCGGGGCCCCGGCAGTGGAAGCACAGAGTCCTAACCGCCGGCAGCTTCTATTTGCCAAGCACCGTATTAAGTGCGTAGACTACGGAAAGGCCTAATACCAGGACCCTGAGCTCAAGGAACGCATAGGCTGCTAGGAGACAGGCATGAGATGGATGCATCCTCAAACGGAGACCCTACTTCAGAGCAGGACAAGGAAGACCAGACCCCCACGGCGCTACTGTGGATTCCTGTGGATTCCTGACCTTCCACGCGCCCTCGAAAGTGTCCCTAGCTCAGTGTTCTCTTACAATTAGCGTGGTAACTATTTCAACCTTTCTCCCCGTTCCTAAATTTTCCAACCCTCTATCCTAACTCTTCACTCGAGGCATGGCTTTCTCTGCATCAAAAAACTGTACAGTTCAGCTGTCAGTTTCCTCAACTTACCAACCCACCCACATCTTTCTCTCCTTCCATTTCTCCTGCAACAGAGAACAGACCTCTCTCTCTACGGCTAATCCTTTCACCATGGTTCTACACTCTGCACACTCCCTCCTTCTGAGGAACTGACCCCTGCCTGCTACATCATTGGCTTTTCCCTCACCAACC
Source organism: Balaenoptera borealis (assembly GCF_965194805.1). Lineage (NCBI taxonomy): Eukaryota > Metazoa > Chordata > Mammalia > Artiodactyla > Balaenopteridae > Balaenoptera > Balaenoptera borealis. The sequence continues at coordinate 85,503,273 of NC_138871.1, forward strand.
GAATTCAAACATGCCACAGTCACGCTCATCCCCAAATGAAAATCCCTTAATTCTAATCTCCTTTAGACTCCCTGCCCGCTTCCTAAAAGCTGCGTACACTCTCTGCCTCTATTTCCTCGCCTCCACTCACTCAATTCACTGCAATCTGGCTTTTTACCAACCGTTCTTCTGAAACTCTCCGTGCAGAACAGCTCTTTGTCGCTATGTGCAAACAGGCCCTCAGTTCTTATCTCACTGTTCTCCCGGCAGCACGCCATCCCTCCTGCTCCGTCCCTCTCCGTCATCCCTCCTGCTCCGTCCCTCTCCGTCATCCCTCCTGCTCCGTCCCTCTCCGTCATCCCTCCTGCTCCGTCCCTCTCCGTCATCCCTCCTGCTCCGTCCCTCTCCGTCATCCCTCCTGCTCCGTCCCTCTCCGCGCTTGGTTTCACTGACTTCACGCTCTCATCCTGTCCTACTGGTTTTCTGCCTTAGTTTCCTTCGCTCAGCTGCCTCTGCCCATCCGTCAAATGCTGTTATTCCAAGGGTTCTCTCCTTGGTCGTCTTCTCAGTCTTCCTGATCTTCATTCTCACATTTTTAACATGCTGAGGACTTCCAAATTTGTATTTGTAGCCCAGATTGTCCTCCCGAATTCCAGACCTCTAACAGTCAGTCACCTGGCACTGGTATCTCTCCTGGGACATCTCACAGACACCTCATATTCAAATATGCCAAACAAGTTTGCACCTCAGGTCCCCTGCCCTTGGTCTTATTTCTTTCTGGAATGCTCTGCCCTCAGATATTGACATAATTGGCTCCTGTGTATCATTTGGGTCTCAGTTCAAATGTCACCCCCTCATCTGCCCTTCACAACATTCTATAATAACACTTAAAACTACATGAAGTTATTGTATCTACTTCTTTACGGCTTTTCTAACTATTAAAATGAGAGTTCCATAACAGCAGAGACGTTGTCTATTTCATTCACCGACGTATAACTAGCTACACTGCTTGACACGCAGTAAACCTCAAGAAATAGCTATTGTGGGAATTCCCTGGCGGTCCAGTGGTTAGGACTCTGTGCTTTCACTACTGAGGGCACGGGTGCAACCTCTGGTCGGGGAACTAAGATCCCACAAGCCGCGGCGCGGCCAGGAAAAAAAAAAAAAAAAAGAATTAAAGAAATACCTATTGAATGAGTAAAAACTCCCAAATTATGAGCCTTGGAAACATTATGCTAAGTGAAAGAAGCCGGTTAACAAAAGGTTACATATTGTAACCCATTTATATGAAATGTCCAAAACAAGATAATCTGTAGAAATGGAAAGTAGATTAGTGGTGGCCTAGGGCTGGGGAAGTTGGAGGGAAATGGATATATAAGGGCTTCTTTTCGGAATGATGAAAATGTTCTGGAATTAGACAGTGGTGATAGTTGTAAAACTCTGTGTATATTAAAACTGTACACTTTAAATGAGTGTGCTGACGTGAATTCAATCTCAATAAGGCTGTTATAAAACAATACAACTCCCAAGTTTACTCCAGACCTGCCCCGTCTCCTGCACTCCTGGAGCGAATAACACGACCACTTACCGGCCGTCCTACCTAGGAGTCCGTGTCGTCCTAACACTCCTCTCTACACTGCCTTTCCCCCAACAACGGCCCCTGACAATACGTCTGATCGGTTACAAGGTCCTAAAGATTTCACCTCTTTACTCTCTCAAACCTCTCTCTGTCCAATCCATTGCTGCTCATTTCACTCATTCCAAGCTCTCACTGCTTCATCACTTGGTTTATTTCAATATCATCCCACTGGATTCTCTCCACTTAATCCACCCCCCCTTTTTTTTTTTGGCTGTACCACGCGGCATGCGGGATCTTAGCTCCTCCAACCAGGGTTGGAGCCTGTGCCCCCTGCCGTGGAAGCTCAGAGTCTTAACCGCTGGACCGCCAGGGAAGTCCCTTGATCCACCCTTTTATTCATTTGCTACACTGCTGCCAGGAGCATCTTCCATCTTCCTAAAACATAATTTCCACCACATCCCATCCTTGCTTAAGATCCTTCCCTGGCTCTCTATAACTGGCAATAAAGACCCCAAATCCTTACACAATGTCTTTCATAAGCTGGACCCTGACAGCCTCTACCATCTCATCTGCTAACCTTCTAGCCTCAGCCATGGGGAGACTGGCCACAAACAGAGCCCTCTCATTTTCACACGTGCCACTTCCTCGGCCTGGAGCACCCTTGCCCACACGTCAGCTGTCTTTAATTCCTGCTCATTCTTTAGGCCTCAGCTCATATCATAATTTCCAGGATGCATGAGGTGGCATTCTCCTCTCTGCTGGAAATCCCTTTTGCACTCTCACGGCCTTAGTGCAATGCCTATCTGTACTCTTACAGTAGTCACCATTGACTGAGCACCTACCACGAGCTTTACTCTGCACAGTTAAGTACTGCTATACTATTTCCACATGAGGAAATGGGTTCAGTGAGGCTGCTGTCCTAGCAATCGATAGCGTACAGATAGGACTTCAGGCCTGACTCCAAAGTTATGGTCTGCTCTTCCTCCAAACTATCTCTCCAGTACTTTTCATGTGGCGCTGCAGCTCCCTCCAAAAGGGTGAATCCAGTTCACTCAGCCCTCTGTCTTATTTGTAACCCTAGTGTCCAGTGTGGCCTTGACACTTGCTCAGTGTTTGCTGAGCACAGGAAGAGAGGACAGGTGTGAACTGAGCAGCGGCAAACTTGGGTTACGTCCCCAGTAGGTACTCAAGGAGTCCTTACTAAATGAACTTTTGAAAAAGGCACGTGTTCATGTGGTGCTGACTCATTTCTAACAGTGAGCATGTTGGTGGATTCTAGCTGCTCATTTACAGAATAAGTTCCTCCACATTTGTATTTCCCTTTCTAAGCAGCATTCCAGATCTGTAAGGTGCTTCTCTGACAGAAGGCCATTTCCAGTGAAAGGCCAGCCCTCCCCTGGTCAGTCAGGGGCTGAGATTTTGTCCTTAACACCTCGGCTTTTTCTTCCCTCCCACTTTCTACCCTCCTTATTCTCCCAGAGTTGGAGCTCTGAATGGAGCTCACAGCGAGTCCCTAATTTACCTCCTTTCCCATCCTGGCAAATACCAAGTTCTGGAGGTAACAGGTTAGTTCTTCCTCGCACCGCCACAGCCTTATCCACGTCCTCCTCTCATCCTGCCGTCCCCGGCGTCACCGGTTCCCTCAGAGCTTGCCACTCTTTGGCGAACAAGAAAGCGCCCAGCGGCCCCACAGACCTTCTTTCCCCGCCCCCCAACTCCACATACTCTCCTCCCTTGAGACCGAGGAAAAAGCAAAATCCCATGAAACCGAGCAGCCCCCTTCCGATCCACAGTTCTCCAAAGCCCTGCATCCGGAGGCCTGGCCCGCAACTGCGGACCAAGGGACCAAGGGCAGACTGCAGAGGCGCGCCGGCTGCGGCCGACTGAGGAGCCCAACCACCCGGGTACCCTCCTCGCCTCACAACCCGTGGCTTCATTCCCTCTCGCTGGTCCCTTACAGGGGTCGGATCAGCAGCTGGTCACTCTCCTCTGCGGGAATCGCAGACATCTGCAAACGGGGACGAGGAACAGGTTGCGGGAGGCTTTCTAAATTGGAAGAGCAGCCACAGGGAACACAGAAGGAAGGCCACCATTCACCGAGAGGACAACTTCCGGCGCCCTGGTGTCCGCCACCCTAGGCTCCTCCCTCTGACTTCCGGTCGTAGAACAAGGGGTCGGTCCGGGCACCGGGGGCGGGGTCAGGACTGCGCCTGCGCGAGGCTTCGGAGGCGGGGCCCGGCGGGCGGGGCCACGGAGCTGGAAAAGCGGGCGCTGGGTTTAGACCTGGAGTGGCTCCCGTGGTTCGGGCTGCGCAGGCTGTGGGTGTCTGACCCCGATCGCAGTCGGCGTTGAGGTGAGAGCCCGGCCCTCGCCGCGCTCGGGCTGAGCCTGGCCGGGACCGCGGGTCCCGAGGGCGGCGCCGGCGGGGAAGCCCGCGGCGGGGCGGATGGGTGGGGCCGCGGGGGCTGCGGTCTCCACCGGGACCCGCCTTCCCTGGGTGGGGGACCCAGGCCCCGAGGTGGTGCGGGGCGGGCGGCGGGAGCCGAGGAGCGGGCCCGGCCCTGCGGGAGGAGGCAGTGCCCCGGTGCCGATTCCTGTCTGGGGTGGGACTGCAGCTCCGGTGACGACGGGTGTGGCGTGTGGCGTGTGGCTGGGTCCGGTCGGAAGGGTGATGGAGTGAGAGCATCCGCGGGGCTGCTCCCCGCGTCAGGCTCTGATTTGAGGGGCGATGGAGAGCGTTCACTTTTTGTGCGGAATCCTGTTGGTTCCTCCACGCGTCGTGGCTGTTTCCACGCAGCGCGGGGCCGGGGTTGCGTCTGTTTTGTTTACTGTCATCCTGAGCACCGGCACGTGGCAGGCGCTCCCGACAGGAGCTGGGCGGGGTCTGGAAAGAGCTTTGGAGCCAACTCTACCAAGGTTCCAAACTTGGCCCCATGCATTACCAGCCTGGTGGCCTTGTGCAAGCTGCTTCGTCTACTTTGCGCTTTGGCTGCCTCATTGGAAAGGGGCTGTAATACTGCAACCTTGCCGGTCAGTGGAGAGGGTCAGAGGTATACACAGATGGCATAGGGTGTGTGTGTCTGTCTGTCTGTCTGTGTGTGTGTGTGTGTGTGTGTGTGTGTATAAAACATATCACCTAGCACTGGTTGGCAGATGGTAGGTGCTCAGGACGTGGGAGTTGTCATCTGGATGTTATCTCACAAGAAGGTTCTCCAGTTCTTTAAGCATGGCCTCTGCCAGGCTGTAGCAGGCATCGGATATACAGAGCTGACCTAGCCCTGATCTTTGATGAGCTCACAGTTCTGAGTGAGATAGGTACAAGTAGACAGTAGCCGACTAATGCTAAGATCAGGGTATAAACTCAAGCTGTGGAAGACCCATCCCTTAGCCCAACCTGGAGGCTTTCTGGAAGAGAAGCCTGAACTGAGTCTTGGAAGGTGACCGGTTAGCCAAATAAATAGAAGGTGGAAGGGCATTCCAGGCAGAGGGAATGGCAGGAGCAAAGCGTGGAAACAGGGAGCAGAGTGCATGCTGAGAACCGCAAGCCAGTTTGCATTCCTTACAGATTAATTGAGTGTGAAACTGGTTGTGGACGATGAGACTAGAGGTCCACGCGAGCCCGGTCATGGAGGACCTTGCGTGTCCTGGCAAAGAGCCTGACTTCGGTCTCTAACTTTGAGGAGCCAACAAAAGATTTTAAGCAGGTTAAATGGCATCTGACTTGAGTTTTAAAGAAATCATTTCAGCTGGAGCTTGGTGACAGATTTGAAGCGGCAAGGAGTCCAGCTGGGACTGATACCGACCAGGGTTCTTGGCCTTCCCAATCAGTAGAAATGGGTAAGAGGCCAGTCCAGAAGTTCAGGCAGGGCTTGACTGGGGCTCCTGCAGCTGCAGGAGGGGAGCAAAAACAAGTAACAGGTTCCCTTGCTTGCTCCCCCCACCCCAGGGGGGCAAGCTCGTCCGTTACACGGGGTGAGGGTAGGGGTGTGTCCAGGGGTCGGGCGGAGGGGCGGCTGAGGTGGTTCGCCCACCCCTTGGCGGTGTTGAGCGCAGGGGGCACGCGCAGGACCCTGCTTTTGCCCCTGACACCCTGTTTTTGCTCTTCAGAAGTGGTAGTTGGGGTTTTTTTTGGTCTTTTTGTGTTTTGTTGTCCAGAATTTGCCCCAACTGCACGTGCATGCACGCAGTTATTTTTAGTTCCTTTATAGTTTCTTTGTATCTGTTACTCGAGGAGACGTTTGTCCATGTGCAATCACTGCAGCAAAGGGTCCCAGGTCCCAGCCTGTCTCAGGACAAGGTCCCTCACCCTTGAAATATCTCCTGATGGCTTGTGAATTCCTTAAATTGCATTCCAAACTTTGTGCATTTTTTATGGGTTAAGGGTCCATTGCTTTCATCACATAATGAAAAAGTATTTCTATGTAGCCGTAGTCTAGGACGGTGCAGGCCCTGTTTAGAGACATGGATGAGGGAACTCTTCAGGTGGTATAATCAGTGCATCTCGGACTTGACTAGATGTGAGGGCTGGAGGTCAGTGAGGAGTCGGTGATTTCCTGGTTTCTACCAGAAATAATGGAATTTACTGAAAGGGAGAGGAGAGGAGCAGGTGTGGAGGGGAAGAGGATGGGTTCTGCTTTCGGCCTTTTTGCCTTTGATGGGTCTGTGGAACATCCAAGTGACAGTATCTTTGGTCTCATTTTTATGCACGAATAATTTAGAGACAAGAATGATTTGCTTAATGAAGAACATGCATCAAAATAGTGGCAGATGTCAAAGGTTTTCATAATTGCATTTCCCCTTCAGCTCCTAGATTGATGATGGAAAGAAAGTCTCAAGGAGTTGCAAAGGCCTTATTATGTAGTGATTTTCGAATCGTTCTAGTATTCCAGGGATTTGAAGAGATGCTTCAGGATTTCATAACAATACTATCAAATTTTTAAAAATCATATTTAAAATTGTTATATATATATATAAATAGTACTTATATATACTTAAAATATAATGTGCTTAAATGTGCTATACTCCGACATTCTAACCCATCAGGTTATGATGTTATGCTGCCAGGTTAACCCAGTTTTGTGCAGACCTTGGAATAAGGCCCTCTTGCCTTCTCTTTCTAACTGAGAAATATCCTGTGATGGCAGGGCTATCGTTTGCAACGAATTATCCACGGAAGCCTTCTAAGTAGGCCCCCTCTTTTTACTCTTATCCTGTGCAACTAGTTCCCTACCCAGCAGCCAGTCATCTTTCTAAAACAGAAATCTGATCGTATCACCTGACTGCTTTTTTAAAACCCTGAGTCTTCCTGTGAAACCCAAAACAAAACCCCAGCTTTCGTTGTGGCCTGCGAGGTCTCCTGTGGATCTTTCCCTCCTGTCACTCTCCCTCCTCCTCCTGTTCTTAGTCATATTGGCCTCTCACCGGTCTGTGCGTCAGAGGACATCCCTCAGGACCTTGGCACTTGCTGTGCCCCCCACTCACGGTGCTTCTCCATGTTCACGGCTACCCCCCCCCTTCTCTCAGGGCTTAACTCCCGCTTCCTCAGAACATCTTTTTCTGTCTAAAATCGTCCCCCCTTCCTTTGATCACTATCTCCTTAAATTGCTTTAGTTCCCCTCGTAGCAATTATTGTTTCCAAATAACGTGTTTTATACTTGGTTTTCCTGTTGGTCTGTCTACTCCCTCTAGAAATGAGCTCCCTGAGGTCAGGGGCTTTTTCTGTCTTATTCACTGGTGCATCCCCAGCACCTGGTAGGTGCTCACTGGCTACTCAGGAACGAATGAATGAATCACATGTTCTCTTTACTCCACAAATGAAGCAGAAATATAGAAATAAGTTGGCTGATGGGGCTGATTAAAAAGCTTGGGCTCAGGAGTCAAGTTTTGGGTCAGTGGCCTAAGGTCAGATGCTAGTGAGTGGACTTGGCAGGGGGGGGCCCTCCAAATTCAATGGGAGAAACTGTGTGTTGGAGAGGGGCATTCATTGACCACCCCGTGATTTACTCATTCTTTTCCTTCATCAGGTCCCTTGTTTTTCTGACAAGAATTGACCATGTCGTAATGAAAGGAAGCTATCTCTGCAGACTGCTGTCTGTTGAACGTTTGAAGACGATAAGATAGTGTTCGATTCTGTAGTGAGCAGGTTCCCTTGTTCCCTCTGTAGAACCAACCTTTAGTAAACATTTGTTAGGTTCTTGTATTCGTAAATCCTCCTGAAAGATGGGTCACAGTTCCCTTGTCTACAGAAGGCAGATTCTAACCTATCTTCTGTAAGCCCCCTGATGGGGGGCCTAGAGCTCCAGCAGAGACCCTCAGAAAACATCTGTGTCACCAGGTTGCTGTGAGGATAAAGTGAGACAGTGTGTTTGGAAGTACTTGAACTATGAAACATTATGCAGGCTAGTTCGTAATTTTCCAGGTATAATATATGTGCTCCTACGAAATGTGCAAGGAGAAATCGAAAATTTTAAAAAAGATGTACATAAGCCTGACTCTGGGAAACTGAAGGTCGCCTCCTTCCCTGGCCTTACTGGAACAAGATGAGAGGTAGCACCTGGCAATGTTTTCATGTCAGCCTTTACTTAAAGATAGTTGGAGACTTTAAGAAAAATGCACATTTCCGAGATGTATCAGTGCCTTCAGTTCTTAGCCCTGCCATTTACAGAACAGGAACCGGAGACAGTGACTTGGTTGATAAACTAATATGTCACATATTTTACTAACGTCTTGACTTGATTAAAGAGAAGGAAGGCACTTGAATATATTGAGAACTAGATGTCACTTCTGAACAGTGCTTTCCACACCTCCGGAGGTGACAAGAAGGTTCCTACCTTTTTGGTTTACTGGGTTAGAATTTTGTGATTCAAAAAGAGAATAAGAATGAAAAAGAGTAATACCCACATTTTGTGGTCAACGGAAAATATTTATGTTTTAAGTAAAAGGAATACGCCATGGAACTGGGAGGAACTGATGGTTTTTATTTATTTTTATTCCTATTATGTGTAAAGGGATTTAAAGTTGCTTTTCTCAATGTATCTAACCAGCGCTTGTTCTTCCAGGGGGCGTGCCTCTGGATCGAGCTATGGTGGAAGATGTTTCGGAAAGGGAAAAAGCGACACAGCAGTAGCAGCTCCCAGAGTAGTGAAATCAGTACTAAGAGCAAGGTAGGGGTGATGGCGTGGAGGCCGCAGTCATTAAGTGGTGAGAATTTTGTTTCTTCTAACCGATGCTGCGTGAAGGGTGCTAACCACGGCAGACCTGCTGATGTTCTTCAAACTAGAGGTTTTTCACATTCATTTTTTTGCACTCGAGACACATTGTGCGCTTGATTTAATTTTATTTTGTTTTGGTAGATTTTCTGGAGTTCTTAACTCCGCTAACCTAGAGGGGTCAGGACTTACGAATGGTCTCACTGAAACGCTGATTTTTAAAGTGTTTGTATGACAGGAATTGCAGGCAATCAGGGAGCTGGAGGTCTTGAATTCTAGGGTTTGAGGTGTGTGTGCAAATTATAATTCTGTTTTGTCACGGTGAGTTAGTTGGACAGTGAGGCAAATGCCCTGATTTGAGTGCGCGGGGCCCTTCAAGTCCCAGGTCCTGGTCCCCTGGGTCCACTGGACTCGGACTAGAGAGCCCTTTTAAGTCATTCTCCACCCTCGTGAGCTCTTGGTGCCCAGTGCCAGGACTGGGTGAGGCGGGAGAGGAGCCCTCGGCCCACACGCACGGGTGCCCCCCTCCGGGGCGCCTCTCACCAGCCCGTGGGCAGCGCCCTGGGTGACAACGGCCACGCTCGGGGCCGGACACACGCACCACTGCCCTTCGGGAGTCTCCAGCAGGCAAGGGGAGCGGTGTTGTCCCTGAGCTGTCAGCACATAGCCCAAAGCACCAAAACCTGACATTTTAGGAGTCCTGTGCAGTCTTTTTTTTTTTTTTTTTTTTTTAATATTTATTTATTTATTTGGTTGCACCGGGTCTTATTTACTTATTTATTTTTATATTTATTTTTGGCTGTGTTGGGTCTTCGTTTCTGTGCGAGGGCTTTCTCCAGTTGCGGCGAGCAGGGGCCACTCTTCATCGCGGTGCGCGGGCCTCTCACTATCGCAGCCTCTCTTGTTGCGGAGCACAGGCTCCAGACGCGCAGGCTCAGTAGTTGTGGCTCACGGGCTTAGTTGCTCTGCGGCATGTGGGATCCTCCCAGACCAGGGCTCGAACCCGTGTCCCCTGCACTAGCAGGCAGACTCTCAACCACTGCGCCACCAGGGAAGCCCCTGTGCAGTCTTAAATGGGAAAATTCACCGTTCTCCTGTCAGGTTTCGGAACTCCTGAAGCTAGTTGAGACCCACCCCGCTGTTACCTAAGTGTGAGGACCTCAGCCTGGGAACAGGAAGGCCCAGCTTCCTGTTTTCTAGATCAGAAAGTGGATAAAGGGAGACGTACTGACCTGCGGCTCGCAGAGTAGGGCCAGAGCTCGGTTTCTGATTCCTGAAGGACCTGCTGCCCCGGGCAGGTGGCGGAGGCAGGGCGAGAGGGGTGCAGGAGGGCCGCGGGCCCGGAGGGAGGTCTTACCCCCAAGTGATGGCGAGCCTCGTGCAGTTCCTAAGCAGGGTGCTGTGACTCAGATTTGTGTTCGAGGGTGATGTAAGCTTCTGCTGTTATAATTCGGAACCTCAGAAAAATAGGCCGGTTTCTCCCTTCCTGTTCTTCTGTTCTGAGGGTTGTTAGGTTCTGACAACCTGTTAGGTTTTCCTGTGCGGAGGGGTAATTTGAGGCACAGAACCTCACTCTGTTACACACTTCCCAGAAGCCAGCCTGACTTTGTAACGGCATCTTAATTCCAACTCCCCTTCCCTCACCCTTTGAATATTTAGGATTTTTTCCAATTTGTCAGTACCACACAAATTGATGTTGAACTTCTGTGTGCATACAGCCCTGCTCTTATTTTATATTCCAAGAAGTGCCGTTATTGAGAAAGGGAAGAAATAAGGCTTGATACATTTTTGCATTCACCTTGATTCACTTCTTAAACATCTAAAAATTTGAGTGTACTTTTAAAATTTAATTTTGATTTGAAGTGTAAAAAAGTGATTTTTTTTTTCCCTTTTTGGCCGAGCTGTGCCGCTTGCGGGATCTTAGTACCCCGACCAGGGATCGAATCTGGGCCCCGTCAGTGAAAGTGCCAAGTTCTAAGCACTGGACCGCCAGGGAATTCCCAATAAGTGATTTGTTTAATTGAAAGTTTTTACTGTTATTTCTAAAAATATTAAGCACATCGAGAGTATGATGCTGTAGAACAAACTATATTAACGTGTATGATTCTTTGAATTTTGCTTAACAGATTTGTTGGTTTTTCTTTGTAATTCATGTTGCAGTTATGCTCTGGTCCGCCAGTCGGCCTGTGTTTACCTGTTGTAGGCCAGGTAGTAGCTGGAGTCATTGCAGATGCTGGGGTGAGAATTAGGAGACGTAGATTAGAGATCTGGGGTATTTACTAGATGTAACCTTGGGTAAATCACTTCACCTCTCTGTGTTTCTCCGCTCATTTACTAAACAGGATAATACTCCCTGCCTGCTTTCTGCACAGGGTTCTTCTGGGGTTCTTTGGAAATATTACAAAAGCAAGGTGTAGGTTTTCACATATGACATAAATATCAGGCATCTTATAAGGAGATACAGGTAGTGGCTCTGATTTAAACTGGGAGTGTTGACCTCACGTTTGTTTATCCAATATCGTGTGATGGGAAGAGCAGTTGGGACTGTCTTTTTTTTTGGAAGTTTGCTAAGGAATTTGTCTTTAGAAAAATCTGTCACAGTCGATCTACCTGAATAATTGACCTGATTTTATATGTGTTAATTCAACTATAATAAATAAGTCATTTGAACGTTGGGTAGAGAACTTGAGAGAAGATAGTGCTTCTAATTGCGTTTACAATTTTTCTGTTGGTTTGTTATTTCTCAGTCTGTAGACTCCAGCCTTGGGGGGCTTTCTCGATCCAGCACCGTGGCGAGCCTTGATACCGATTCCACCAAGAGCTCAGGTACGGAGGGCGGATCATTTTGGCGAAGGCTTCTAACTGATGCTTGTGGAGTTTTGCCAGAGTAGCACAAGGAGTCCTTGAGTATTTGGGGTTTTCTTCCTCTGCTCTGCCATTTTTGACAAGAGTTTAGAAATGGTCCAAAATCTGGCGGAACGTGGCTTGGGGTGGCGGGTAGGTGGTGAAAGCCGCTGCCTTGGAGCAAACTGCTCTTAATGGTTGTGCAGCAGAAACTTGTGGAAAACTTCGTGGTGACAGTTTAGAAGTGTCAAAATAGCTTTGTAAGAAATGGGCTGGCGGATTGTGAATTATTTTGGAATTACATTCTTCGTGGGGGGTAAGACACATCCTGCTGATTAAAAAGATTAAAGAGCTGCTTACCCGGAGACGTACCAGCTCGTTAACATCAGGAGCATGTGGTAATGAGGGGAGCATCTGTCACAGGCCCTTGAAAACATTTATGCAGCCTCCCGAAAGGAGCAGCTCTTCAGAAATCAGAAGGTGGTTTTTGACCCACCTGTTAGCCGGTGTCTAATTGGAAACCTACTACATTCATTTTCTTGTATAAAATCCTTCCACTTTTCCTTTCGGGATCATGGGCGACTCGATCCATAAAAGGTGGTAGGAGTGGGAGAGAAGATGTAAAAGGGAATATAGTAGCATAAGGTCTATTGTCTTTACTTCCAGATGCTTTAAAACATTAAAAATGTGGGCATCTTTTTATTACATAAACGTAATCTAAAAGTGACCACAGAGTATTCCCTTACTATGGCAGACGTTGTAAAATCCTTTGCGGTACTTTTGTACTGGCTGGATTTTACGGCACACACAGTTCTTCACCTATTACCATCTGTTTTGTAAGGGACTTCCTGTCTGGCGTTATTCCATCTACATTGAAAAAAAAAATTTCTGGTCTTTTCTGACTGAATGGGAGAGGTAGATCAGGTTTCCTGAATCAGGAAAGAAAGCTAAAAGTGAAAGGTAAAAAGGGAGAAGAAACCAAAAAATAATTAAATGTCATATGCATTACAAAGGTACTCAATCACTGTCAAGTTGACAATTTAGCTTTCTTCTTTTTGAAGAAGAAATGAAGCATAGTAATAATTTATTCCCTTTGAGATTTTTATATATTTAGTACATTGTGAGTCACTGAGGAAAAGGTTAGTGAAATTTTTAGTTCTTTCCCATGACATCAAAAAGTTTGCATTTAAAATTTTTAAATTTTTATTAAAGGTTAACTTCTGATGACACCCTCTGTTTCCTGGCTGGGGAGAGGTTGAGGATACCCTGTAATGCAGCTATTTCTTTTGAAGTCTTACTCTTACAATTTTTCTTTTCACCTTTAGGACAAAGCAACAGTAATTCAGATACCTGTGCAGAATTTCGAATAAAATATGTTGGTGCCATTGAGAAACTGAAACTCTCCGAGGGAAAAAGTCTCGAAGGGCCACTAGACCTGATAAATTATATAGATGTCGCCCAGGTAAAAAAAAAAAAAAAAAAAAAAAAGTTCAATTTTCTCAGATTTCAGAGTGAACTCATGGCTTTGGAGAAAGTCAGCACTCTTCAGGTCTCCTCACTGCTTCTCCTGAAGCCGTGCTTTTTTCACTGTTACGTTGTTACTGAGCGCTGGGGTCAGAGGAGGTACAGGGCGCCTTGGATACCGAGTCGAAGAGGAACCCAGGGACACAGTCCCTTCCTTCAGACGGTGCTTTTCACTTTTTCTGGGGCCGACTGAAAAAGTCCCCTTGTTTAAATGGGGAGCCGAGTACGGTGGCTGGGTACACACCACAAGCTTCTCTCTGAAACAGTCTGGCAAGTCTTACTGTATCTCCGTGGAACTAGGTTCAGCTCTTTGAATAATCTAATTCATAGTGGTGTTGACCTACCATATCTATTTATTCATACCCTGTTTCCAACAAGAACTGAGGGAAGTTTCAAAAATATATCCTGGTCAAGAAGATAAAAAATAAATCACCACGAAGGAAAATTTAGTATGAAAATTAAGACAAATCAAGGTGTGAGGTTTGTGCCTAAAGTATTGTAAGGTCCGTACCCTTGCCAGTGATGGGAGTGGATGAGCCAGAAGACTTAATCCTATCAACAGTTAGTTAACTTGCTTCCCAAGTTTCTAGAAGATGGAATTGCTTGTCTTTGTGTTCATTAACAAAGGGATATTACTGCAATGGAAAGAGTCCCTTATCAGTTTATAGAGTGCTGGTTACTATTAAGAGTATATAGTCTCTTAACTCATGGAGATGGGATCCTTAAATATACTGTTTCATGTCTTCATGAAAGTGAAGGAGGTCTCCGGTGTCTCAGGGGAAATCAGCTGATCTAATCTGCCATTTAACAGACAACTGTTGGTAGTCTGGGCAAACACAATGATCCCAGCCTTTAGTTTGAAATATAAAGTCATTCCAACGTGCAAGCAACAACTAATCTAAGTAAAGTATTCTACTGAAAGATGGCTAATAATGTTTTCTCCCAAAAGTACACTAGGATTTTCATTCTGACAAGGACTGCTCAATTTCTCACATCACTGTAGAAATGGGGCTTATCAGAATTCCATTATTGACGATAGCATTGCTATTATCCCATCTGTTGATTCTTGGAAATGATTTAACCTGCTGTGAGAAATGAATGGCAAGAGTTTACTCTTGCATGTGAGGACCCAAGAATTAAGGTAGGTGGACATGGCTCCTTTACCATAATCTCTTTAGTGCAGGCAAATGGTTCCACAGAAACATTGACCGTATGGAATATCTACTGATTGCCAGCAGTATCTTATTTATTTTAGAGAAGGCAAGTTAGGCATACTTAGCAGATAAAACTGGACCATCTGCTAGGGAAACCATCAGGCATTATCTGCTGTTTTACTTGTTTCTGAATAGCTCAAAATACTGATTGATATTTTTGAGAGCCGAGTAACCATTCTTCAAGCAGCATTTACTTGTCCAAAGCCCTGGGGCGCTGGGAATACCAGACATATCCAACACCCGGGTAAGATGTAAAACAGCTGAGAAAAATGGCTCTTGCGGCATGTTACCTATCATTTAATGTGCTGACATGAGTATAAACTTTGAGTAAAGGGCCTTAATTTTTCTAATGTAAATATTTAAGCCTCGCTGGGATCTGTGAGGAGTATCAGTTTGTAACTGGGGTTAACAGTAAGCATGGGGTACATGGATCTGAGTTTTGGTCAAATTTGCAGACTGTAAAACAGGTGGGGGGATATTTCTTCTGCCTCTTTGGAGAGAAATTCCTGCTGGGCTGTTGTATGCCCCACATTCTTTAAAGGGTTTGGGTTTGTGATGGCCAGATGCTAAAATTGACTAATCAGAATTAGGAATGAAACATAATTTTTTTAAATGTATATTATGTAATTTATTTTTACTTTAAAGCAAGATGGAAAGTTGCCTTTCGTTCCTCTGGAGGAAGAATTTATTATGGGAGTTTCCAAGTATGGTATAAAAGTATCCACATCAGATCAGTATGTAAGTAATTTAATTAAGGGGGAAAATGTGTTTTAGGTGCTGGGGAGTTCAGGCCGGGAAGGGCCCTCTTGTAGTTAGGTCTGCTTCTGTTTGCAGAGTGGTTGGCTTGTAAACATTTCTGGCAGCTGGTCTTAAAAGTGACCAATTTCCTAGGGTAAATGAATAGGGGCTTTTGCTTGTGTGTGTGTAGGGCCCAAGCCAATCCCCTCCCCTCCCCCGGTTGGTCCCTAATGCATTTTCAGCTTAGGACCCCATGCCAATTCACAGCAGGCATCAGCTTGGAAGCTGGGCATAGAGGATGGGATCGTGAACTTAGATCATCTCACTCCATCTTCCTAGAACTTAAGTAGGAAGGTATGATCCTAAAGGCAAATTGGCCCGCGTAACTGAGCATCCTAGAATGTCCCTTTGGGTGAAAAACCTGTAAAACTACTTTCTGCCCGCTCCATGGATGGATATGCTTAGTTTAAAACCTCATGATAAATTCTGCACTGGGAAATGCGTTATAAGAATGGAGAAACATGTAAAATAGCATGGCCTTTCTTTTCCCTGATTTCTGCAGGATGTTTTGCATCGGCACGCTCTATATTTAATCATCCGGATGGTGTGTTATGATGATGGTCTGGGGGCAGGAAAAAGCTTATTGGCTCTGAAGACCACAGATGCGAGCAACGAAGAATACAACCTGTGGGTTTACCAGTGCCACAGCCTGGTGAGGTTTTCAGTCTCCTTGGTTATTAGTCTAATAATTCATCAAACAAAGTGGCAAAACCAGAGACTGTTTAGTCTTTTCAGAGGCTGAAGAGATGCTCTCTGCCATGGGCCTAGCAAACACCTGGCCTAACAGGAGAAATGAGTGTTATCAGTCAGGCCCCAGGTCAGCCGGGCCAGACCTCCTGCAGGCCGTGAGCTGTTTGTTAGGCCAGGAGCAGATGCAAAGCTGGTGAGGGAAAGCAGCGTGTCCTCCACGGGCAGAGCCCCGCCTTTCCGTACCTTGTTGTTCTGACTCGTGAGGGTCCCTCCCAAAGGCCACGGGGTCCTGTGTTACTGCGTGCAGTTCCTGAAGGGGCACAGGAACATGATGACCCAGGCAGGCCGTGTCCGGGGCTTTCCAAAACTGGTGATGTGTAGGTTTAGGAGAGGCGTTAGGAGGGTCACGTTTACTTCGGGAAGAGATTTATGAACTCTTACTGTATCTTTTCACTTAACGTAGGAACAAGCACAAGCAATCTGCAAAGTTTTATCCACTGCATTTGACTCTGTATTGACATCTGAGAAACCATGAATTCTGCAGTCAAGGGGAAGTAGACTTCATGTGCAAGTTCAGCTGTTTGTTTTCTCAATAGTTCTGTTTTCAATCTGCGGTGTTGTTGAACTATTTTGGAAATATGAGCGATCCTTTGCTCTAGATTTTCTGAAGAAACGCAATATATAAAATATCAGTCGTTTGTTTTTCTATTAAAATGTGTCTTATTTAACAGTGAGTTAACTCTCAATGAAGTTACCTACCTACTGGGACTGAAAAAGCAATGTCATTTTGTCGCTTTTAAACACAAATAAGCTGAATAACCTTTATGTGTCACAGAAGTGCCCTCGGTGATGAATGAACATGGAGAACTTTCTGAGGAAGACCAAGGCCGTCTGTCCTGCAGCACTGGGCAGTGACGTGGTCTCACGGGCTCAGAGCTCTGGTCAGGCAGAGGTTGGCCCGGGGACTTGGGATGTGCTGGTTTCAAATGGTAACACTGCCAACTCAAGTCACAAAGAGTAAAGCTTTAAAAGTGTATCGTCAGGATAACACGCTGGTAAACCAGAAATAGTAAAACCTTCAAAGATTACTGCTCACGTTAAAAGTCATACACTGTAAAGAATCTCATGTTCAGTAGGCTAGTGTATTTTCTAAAGGACTGTTTTTATACACAGTGCTTTACTAAAGATTAAAAACATGAAAAACACCATGTCCATTTAAAAGTATTTTATTTTTTTCCAGTCAAAGGACTAGTTAACAAGAAGAGTAAACTTATTAAACATGCTCTAATTAGGACAATGAAAATAAGAACTGATTTAGGTTATACAATATATACAGTTGCGCTGCAACTAGACCGAAGTAATCAAGTGAATGAACTGAATATCATACATCTCAGATAGTATCCACGCTGTAGACAGTGGTACCCACCCACCCCTTCACAGATCACACAGTAACCATTAGTCTGTGGACAGATTTCTGAGTCGCCATCCCTAGAAGTCAGATCTGATGGAGAATGGCATGCCAAATGCCAGAATCCTGCAGCTAAGTTCATGACATGTAAACTTTAAATATAAATAGATATCTACAATGTTTTCCTTTCTCTCAGTTGCTTTTTTTTTTTAATTTGCAAAGAGCAAATAACTAGGAAAGGATATTAGTAGGGAAGTTAATATAATTTCTCCTCTGGCAAGAGTAATATGAATTACTGCACAATAGCACCACCAAATTGTAGATTGGAAA
This sequence comes from Balaenoptera borealis, assembly GCF_965194805.1. Taxonomy (NCBI): domain Eukaryota; kingdom Metazoa; phylum Chordata; class Mammalia; order Artiodactyla; family Balaenopteridae; genus Balaenoptera; species Balaenoptera borealis. The sequence continues at coordinate 85,520,847 of NC_138871.1, forward strand.
AATATTTCCTAGATATTTATGTACCAGTGAACCTGATATATTAGTTTGGGACTGGTGTTCAAATGTTGATACGAATCAACTTTAATTCCTTATACAGCTGGCGCCAAGTAGCCAAAAGGCTGATTATAAGATACAGATGTGGGAGCGTTGTATTAAAATACACATATGAAGTGCACTGTGCAAAACATCTGTTTACTTTCTTAAATCTATGAGCGAATTAACTAAATGAAGGGTTCAAAAACAGAAATTAACAATTAGTGAAAACAGATGTAGTGCTTTTAAAAAAGACTTTAATTACAGATCTAACACATTTTTACCCAGAACTTTGAAAGGCAAATTGCCTTACAACATCATAAAACATTCCAGTTTATTCTGTCTCCCTTTATAATAACAAAGAAAAAATACAATGCAATTAAAAAAGAAAAAAAAAGCTCTATACTTACAAAAGTCTTGCATAATAAAGACAGGCTGCTTCAATCAAATGTACCATCATAACAAACGCACTGACAGCATCGTCTCCTTGCTTTCCAAGCCTCCTCTTAAATTTACTCCTTCGCTTTTGGTAAAAATCTAAGTGGTCATCATATGCCTACTTATTCTCAAAGAGTGCCAAAATTTCCAATATACCTACCATGAATCTTACACAATTACTAAATAGAGGTATGATAGTCAAGTTCATTAAACTAATAAATTTTGATTTTATCATATACAACCTAATCCCCCCACCCCCAGTAGCTTAAGAATGATATGATGGACTTCAATAGTAAAACCGGGATGTTTGAGAGTATTTTATTACCTGGGACCTACAGATCTCTGATATGCTCTTGATTACAAACAAATGGGCAGATTAAATTTCAAGACAGTGTAGCTACCATTCCTGTTGGTATATTATATAAATACAAGACACTAAACTGAGTGAACATTCTCTTGGGCTAGAAAGGGAAGGCAGTGGTACACTCGATAGGAAACAGCAAGTCTGTGGTAATATGGTGGGTGGGGGTCGGTCTGCGCCACGGTACTCTAGCTGTGTGACGAGGGAGGCTCAGGAAGGCAAATCCCAAACACCTAAAGCATAGAAACTAAAGAACTGTTTCGCAGTCGATCACCCTTAGTTTTTAACCAGATTCAGGAAATGCAGTTAATATAATCTGGAACTGAATTAACTGCTGTGACATATGCCATAATAAACCACCTGTAGTCGGGTCAAGTAGGCTTGTTCACAACAGGTTACACACACATGCAGGATACACTGATAGTTGCAACCTCACACACCAGGGCTGGAAAGTACAATGCTTATGTATACATTTCCAATAAACATTGGGTGGATTTCAAAGGAAATCTTTAAAGAAAAAAAAGTCTTTAAAGGTGAACTGAAGCATTTTATGTAGAAAGTGCCGGCTGGCTATGGACTTTGAAAGCAACAATTTCCTGGCTTCCTAAAAAGAATAATTGTGCTAAAGGTCACGAACCCCAGAAGTGGGCCAAGAAAAGCAGGATGAATTTCTTTCCCACACTCAAAACATTTTTAGGTTCAACTAATGCTGTAGATTCAGAATCTTCATTATTTAGTTAAAATAACTTTTCAGTTCACCTTTTAGGAAATTCAGTTTTTCCTAATAAAAGTATAGCAATGTTTCATGAAAAACACAAATTATAAAAACAATTCATTCATATATATAAATTGCCTTTGAGTTTTTAAAGCAGAACAGTGGCCTTAGAGAAAGTGGGCTACCGTACAATACAATTCATGAAACAGGTTATCTGGCAAGAGTTTTGGTACCAATAATGAGACGAGATAACTTTTAGAAAAAGAAGTGTTTTTGTTCAGTAGCAATTTAGTCAGCAATAAAGTGCACAAATGACACAGGAAATGCTCCTTTGCGACTGGGATCTCCATCGATGTGGCCGATCTGAAATGAATAAGAGGTTATGTTGTTACACAAATTCCAAATGTTGGAAACTTTGAAGGGCATTACAGCATTTGGAGGAAAAAAAAAAAAGATTTGTTTGGAAGAATCTCTTCTGGGAAAGAATTACTTGGGTACAACATCTAAACTGTTTTTCCTTTCGCTCCCATCTCAAATAGTGCCGGCCTACTACCCGCAGGGACTCCTACCTGCGGGGAGTCGGTGTCTGCACACACGCCCCACCGCGGTCCTGGTGGTCTCGGGGGGCAGGCAGCACAGGATCAGACCACCACCCCGACCTCCCTTTTTGTTTGTTTGTTTTTTTAAACGGATGAAGAAACTGAATGTCAGAAGTCTGTGCGCTGCCAAGTCACAGAAAGTGGCAAATGTGAGTCGGCCCTATTTAAATGCAGTCAAAGCATTTAAGACTCCAGTAAGTCCATTTACTTTTGCTCTGGGAAAATTACAAAAATTATACCTCAAGTCTGATCTCAACGATGTAAATTAAGTAGTTAAATAAACATCTAAAACAAAATCACCAAAATTTAAATTACTTGTGTGTGTGAGGGGGGATACCCTGAGATTACAGGCAGCATTTACTTTCTTTATAGCTTTCTGATTTTGCCACAGTTTTTGAAATGAACAGGTGTTTTCCAGATGCCTAAGCCTGGTGTCAGGCTGGAGCCCCATCCTTGTGGTGGGCTGTACACAAGTGTGAAGGCCAGACCTGCCTCAGGTCTCAGGGCCAGGCGGGCAGCGGGCGGGCAGAGCCCTGGACGGGCACCGAGGGGCACCGGCAGCTGCCGCCCCCTCTGCCACCCGCGGCATCGACTGCGCTGCGTGGAGCAAGGCTGATGGAGGAGGGAGCCCTGGACCCACAGGCACTTGAACCCCTCGAGGGGAGAGGCCACAAGAAGACCCCCGAGCCAGCCATGCCAGAGGCGGTGCCAGGCCCCGAGCTGGTTCTCACAGGCCCTGGAGAGAGAGCACACAGCTCGCCCAGGAGGGCGCCTGGCCAGGGACTCTGACCGACACCCCTCGCCCTTGACAGAGCGGAGCTGTCTCCGGGAGTCCCGGCTACGCCCTGATGGTAACCGCGACCCATCTGATATCCGGGCTCAAGCCCCAGCGCTGGGCCGTTAGCGGCCCCCAGGCGGCAGACGCCGCCAGGCGTGCGGGAGCTGTTTACGCGACTGTCCAGTTTACGACAGCCACCTCTCCCCGGGGGCCGCCGTGCCGTCGCTGCAGCAGTGCCATGTCACCGCCCCTTCTCAGACGAGGCGGCTGCGGCTGAGCAACACGACCACCTTGCCCAAGGTCACCCAGCCTGACCTTGGCCGGGGCTGGACACTCAGGGTCATCAGGGGAAGCGCCACGCTCATCCCATTCCAGCTCCCACCCGGATGCCACAGCTGGTTTCAGGACCAGCCCGACACCCAGCGACTCTGCCCTCCGGGTCAGCTCTCCCTCGGCGCCCACTCCACCAAACCTGCAACGCCGGGCAGGAGGCACCACCGAGAAAGCCAAGGCCTCACCTCAAACCCTCAGGTGCGCTCTGCGAACTGCAGCCCACGTGGCCTGTCCGCCCTGACGAGGGGGGACCCCACTCAGAAGTGGGTCCACGGAAAGGGCAGCGGAGGCTCGTCAGGGGCACAGCGGGCCTCCCCCGGGAACAGACCTGCCAGGCCCCGACTCACCCACCACTCCTGGTCCTCCTCCCCGTCCACGATGATCACGTCCCCCTCGGAGAACGTCAGCTCGTCGGGATTGTCGGCCACGCAGTTGTACAGGGCTTTGACCCGCTTGGGCTTCAGCTTGGTCTGCGTCGAGGAGAAGAGGGCTCGGAGCTCAGTGTGCGGGGAAGCGTCTGCTCCAGGGCACAGAACTGGGCCACTTTGCTTCCAACTGGTCCCGAGGGCCGCCCGCAGGCCTGGGAGCCCATGGGTGTCAAGATGGGGCGGCTCAGTGTGGCTCGGGGCAGGGGGGCTTCCAGGAGGAGGCCAGCCGAGGGAAGAGAGCAGGGAGCGAGGCGGCCCGGTGCCTGGTGGGCACATGGGGGCCTGTCCTGGAGCCGCGAAGGGCCCAGCCCGCTGGCTGTGGGCTCTGGGTTGCATCCTGCTCCGATCCGAAGGACCAGGTACCCAGGAAGAAGCCTCCCCCACCCCAACCAGCGGAAGAGGGAGAGCTTCCTCTGAGCCCTTGGACGATAACCCACCCGCTCCTGGCCAGGGCAAAGAGGCAGAAAGGAAGGGGCTCGTCCGCTTACCGCCTGTGACTTCCGGGGCATGGGCGCCGGGGGCTGCGTGACCACGGCGTTGGACAGAGGACCCACAGCTTCTATCCCAGAGAGAGCCACTGCTTTAGGGCCAAAATGAATGGACTTCACCATACGCCCCCTCAGTCAACACCACGAGATAGAAACGACATAAACGCGTCTGTCACAGCCACAAGGCACCTTGCCTGAGATTTGCTAACCGTTGAGGGAACGTCCCCTAAAGGCCAACGAACCCTGTGACTTCATGCAACCGCCCTAGAGTGTGCCGGCCTGCAGGTGTCACAGAGTGAGGCAGACGCCACTGCCTCCTCCGCTGACCCCCAGACCTGGCCAGGGCTCCCCCCACCCCCGTCCCCATCGGCAGAGGGGGACAGGAGCGCGGGGCGTGGGACAGAGCAGCCCCAGGAGCAGGGGCGCCGGAGGTTCGGCGAGGGCAGGGTGGCTGCCAGGGCAGGTTCACCACAGCTGGAAACACCCTCCACTTTGCCCCCCAGACCCAGCAGAAAGTAACCCAGCTTCACATGGAATAATTACCAGGTCCTCTTGGCTGGCCTTTGTTGATCAGTGGGCTTGACTTGTCAGGCCTACAGAGAAGGGGAAATAGATTCACTGGGGCCCGAGGCCTGCAAGGCACGCTACCGCTCCGCCTCACTCCCTTTTCTAAAGGACCGTGTTCAAGTTGAAAATGGTTGAGCTGATTTTATCAACTGCCATCCAACTACCTCTTTTTTTTTTTGGAATAAGTAAGAATGAGAGGTCCAGAGGGCAGTGCTAGATCGAAGGTTCCCGATTCCCAAACCAGGCTCCTCCTGAAGCTCTCCTGTCCCGTGTGAGCCCGCTGCCAGTGCCCCGGGTCTGGGCTGGAAACTGGGCACCACCAACCAGCTCTAGCCGTGATGTGCCCCATCCCCTCCCCGCGCGGCCTGGGTCTCTTCCTATGTCAGGGTGGGGCAGTATCAACCCCAGGGCCCTGGTGGCTCTGCCAGGACCTGCCCAAGCACCACTAGCCCGCGCTATCCATGCCTCTGTACTCTGTGACCCCTGCTGCCTATAACCGCCGTGACTGACATGGCTCGGCACCCCCTGCCCCATGAGCCCCGGGCCCAGCACGTCCCAGCACCACAGGAAGGGACACGCAGGTAAGGGAGCCGGCTCCCAGGGCTGGCAGACAGCGGTCTGTTAACTCAGGCTTGCCGGGTGGACCTGGATAAACGGGTTTCTGTGAGTCGGCATTTCCACCTGCAAAAGGTGTGACACCAGTTCTGTCAACTCTCCAAGTAAGGACAAGTGACAAGAATGTCTGATGAGCCGAGAGAGGAGCCCTATTCCAGTTCTCTGCGCAGAGCCAGGCCCACAACTGGGGCTTGACGTGTGATGGGAGGGGATGGAGGGCAGAAGAGGTGGACGGGGACAAGCAAGGGACGAACGGCCCTCCACACACACGTGTGTGTGTGTCCCTAGTTCTGACCACTCAGAGGGCCTGCCTGGGTGCAGTGACACTCCAACAGCAATGAAGACACTAAGCACCCAGATCCTGGCTTCTAAATATCATTCCCACTAAAAAGGAACCATTTTTCCACCATAAAGATCCAGACTGAGAGCCACGAACTGGATCCCTCTGCAGTAAAGGACGGCATTTAGACTCGTGGCAAAACTTGGAGTCTGAGTTTTGGAAGGTAGCATCCACGTTAATTTCCTGATTTTGCTGGTTGTATTGTGTTTATGTAGGAGAATGTCCTTGTTCGTAGGAAATACATGCCCCGCACTACAGAGGGTCCAGGTAGTCGAGATAACCCTGTGAGTGACCAACAAATAAGACCTAGAGGCCTCGTGTCTTGAGGACTTTAACTCCCCAAATCCTGGTGTCTGTACTGAACAGAAATCTAAATTCATCATGTGCATATAAAATGTACATTGGTATGAAATTTTTGCAGTTTAAACATTCTTGATTATTTTTTAGACACCTGAGGCAAAACCACTTAGTTATGTAACACTTGACCTTAGGGGTCACAGTAGTGGAAATGTGGAAGGTTTCAAACGTTCAGAGAAATCTCAGCAGGTGAAGTTACGGGGCTGGTGCCCCTGGGAAGCAAGGATGGCCGACCTGGCCCGGCCCGAGGGGGACGCGGAAGAGCGGCCGTTACCCGGGAGCAGGCCTCTTCTGGGGCAGGCGGCTGGGCAGCTGCGGCGGCGGCGGCGGCGGGGCTTTGCCGGGCGGGAGCCCGGGCTGCGCCGGCTTGCCCTGCTGGCTCAAGGCCTCCAGCACGCTGGGCGTTTTTGCTGCCGGAGGGGGCGGCGTGGGAGCCAGGGGGTCTGCGGAGAGAGGAGAGGAGAGAAACGCGGAGGGTCACGCTTCAGGCGCCCCCTCCCAGCCGAGGCTCTTCCGATACGGGCTTCCTTTTTCCCTCCCCTACCTCATAAGGAAAAAACCTACTTTCACGGACGATTTTCAGAAAACCGTGCTGGCGGGGAGTCTTTCCGAGCCTCAAGTTGGGACTAAACTGCCTCGATGAGCCTGGGAGTATTTTCTCAGCTAGAAGCCCCCGTGGGAAGCCAGCCCCCTGTGGGTTTCCGCCCTCCACGGGGACCTGGAGAAGCGGCAGCAGGAGGCCCGGCCTGGGTCTGGCGCGGTCCTGCCCCGGGGCGCCCCCCATGCCGCTGGCCGCGGCCGGTCAGTCTGAGGGAAGGCTGCAAAGAACCAGCTGGAAAGGCTCCCGGTCCGCGAGGGGCAGCGGGACGAGTTGTATCACTCTCTACGTTTCACAGGTGAGGAGGCCGCTGCTTTCCCCAAGCGCACGGCCGGTGAGGCAGGGAGCCGGGCCTTGAGCCCACACCTCCCCCTATTTCCCCGACCAACAGCAGCTCCCACCCCAACGTCCAGCGTTCGCGTCCCGCGGTCGCTGCGGAGCCGGCGACCTGCCCCGGGCCTGGACGCTGACACCCAAGGAGCCGGCAGCTCCTCTCTCCCAGGACAGCGGCGCGGGGAGCCGGCTGACCAGGGAGGGATCGGTTTAATCCTTCTTTCCTTTTGTCATTCTTCTCTCCTTTTTCTGCTTTAAAGGGAAAGTCAAAAGGCAGACTCTAGCATGCAGATCTACAGCCCCGGGGACGCCAGACTGCGAGTGTGAAAGTGGGCTTCTGAGACCCGCTGGGTGCCCCCCAGGACCTGGCCCCGTGCCATCTGACTTGGGCGTGCCGGAGCTGGGTGCCCCCCGCCCCAGCGTCCGGAAGACCCCGTGCCTGCTCCGCCTCCAGTGCGCGTACGACACCGACTGCAGCCAGGGCTGGGCTTCTCCCCCCTTAACTCCGGGTAAGGAAACCGGGGGACCAGGGAAACCCTCAGCGCCCTCAAAGCACCCCGCGACCCTGCGATGCCGGAGCCCCACCCTCCTACAGCGTCCAGGCCTCGCCCCATCCCCCCCCCCCCGGGTGCTGAGACTCCCACGGACATGTGACACTGAAGGGCAGAGCACAGACCAGATTATAATCCACAGGAACACACCCCAGCATCGAGAACCACCCAACGGCCAAAGGCAGCCCCGAGGCCAATGTGTGAGAGACAGAAATGCTGCTGAAGTGCTCGGGAGACAGAGCAGGAGAGTGAAGGGCCCCATGCGGTGTGAGACAGACAGGAGTCTGCCGCTGGGGGGCAGCGGCCGCAGGGCTGGGGCCACGGAAGAGCCACAGGCCCCCAGGCAGCGCCGGGTGGCCGGCAGCGGGCGGCTGCCGAGAGACCCCCCAGCCATCCAGCTGCACAAAGCCCAACAGCGAGAAAGGAAAAAGGAAAAAAACGTACTGGTAGATGTCACGCGGAGAGGGGGCAGCGGTGGATGGACAGCTGGCGGATCTGACGAAGATCGCTGCCGGCTTACACTGTCCACACTTACACAGTTTGTCTTCCACAGGGCGTTAGCGGAGGAGGCTGGCTGAACTGCACACACACGCACGTGCACACACACGCACGTGCACACGCAGGCATGCACACGCACGCACGCACACGCACGAGCACAGAACAAAAACAGAAACAGAACACTGCATTATTGATCCTCTCCCCTATAAAATGGTACACATGACCCTTCTAGCAGAGCACTACGGCAACAAACAGGACGTTGATTTAAAAAAAATTCTTGTTTCTGGTATCTGGAAGACAGATACCAACACACACCGAACCAACGATGCTCCGGGGAGAATTCCAGGTTGGTCTTCTCAATCTTACCTACTTCATTTCTCATATTTAAACACCGTTTGAAGAGGGAAATGGTGACCACAGCGAGCCTCCTGAGCACTGCGCTCGGGGACAGGACGTCTGCTTGTCTCTACCCATCTCGGTCCTCCCTGTGGGGTCACCGCCTCGCACGGGGGGCACCCGTCCTCAGACAGAGCACATGGAGAGGAGGGTGCAAACCAAAGACATCTGGTGAAGGGCAAACTTATTTCTGGCCGGAAGTCGGCTCAGGTGACACACCAGGGAGATGGCACCGCCCTGGTCGCACCCTTCCTCCGCCCACAGAGCTCCTCCTCACAGAGCTGCACCTGCTCGGGGCACAGGCACGGCGGTGCCCGAGGCTGGGCCTGGAGATGAAAGCAGGCCGCACCGCACAGGGCCCAGCTGGGGCCAGCGGGAGCCTTCGCACGTCTGCCATGGACAACGTCCTCCTCGATGCCGGGCCCGAGACATCAGTCCCGTCCTACTTGTTGGGTGGTGACTCCTCGTGGATCGAGGGTGGAGCAGACGGAGAACAAAGATACCCTTTGGGGGACTGGCAGGGATGAAGGGCGATCTCCGTCACCAAAGGAAGAGACGGAGCTAACGGTGGGAGTGGCAGAAAGAAATGGGGGGAAAAAACCCCAAACTTTCTCATGCTAAGATTTTAAGAAAGCAAGAAATAGAGGTGAACAGCTTTCTATTCTTCTTATATGACCCAACAGAGCAAAATAAAATCTTTCCTAACATGACACACACAGTCAGTAAAAGTCACTAATGGGGTGGAGATGAACACAGGCACCGGGATCTGGGGGGGAGGCAACAAGACGCACCCACAAGGCCCCAGCCACCGCAGCGGCCCCCGCCCGCCCGGGCCCCTCGCAGCTGGGGGACGTGACCTCCTTCCTTGCTGAGGGACCTCCTGGTCAGGCCTGCGTGCCCTGGAGGAACGGGCTCTGCGGGAGGTGAGCGGGCGGGTTTCAGGGCTCTGCCCGTGCAGCGTGGGTCTGCTCCTAAGGCGTGTGGCTCGGTGACCCAGACAAGAGGCTCATCAGCCTTCTCCGCCTCCCTGAGCGCTGGGGGCAGAGCCGTGGGGGAGGGTCTGCAATACACTCAGGGCAGCGGGGGGGCGGCGGTGGGCACAGCCACCCCACACCGTGAGCACAGACCCCACAGGACGGCAGACGTGGGCACCCCTCCCTCCCAGGGCTCGCAGCACCACCGTCACGCGCCTACACGCCCCTGCCGGAGAGCAGCTCCCGCACAAATGCAATTTGGGACTTACTTTTGGGACCACCATTGGCCTACAGCAGTCGTGGGCCCAGACGTCACGCCCCATGGAGGCTCCTGCCCCCCGTCCCCTGGGAAGCCCTCTGGAGGCCCCAGCCCAGATCTGGCCTGGCTACTTGCGGGACCTGCCTTCAGGGAGCATCATGGCCAGCGCGCCTTCAGTGCTGGGAAAATTACTAAACCTGGGGGGGCTTAAGTTTCCTTTTTTATAAAAACAAAAAACAGCACCTGTTGAGTCAAACTCACTGTGCTGTGACAGAGCGACTGAGGTTAGCACAGGAAGCTTTGGCACTTAAGGCGCTGGTAGGACCCTCGGGGACTGTTTCGTATTTTTACAGTTAGGCTGAGCACCGTTTCCCAAATTAGCATCTCTTTATCCTTCATTTCATGGGGATCACAGAGATAGGAAATAATCGGATGCCACAAGCTGGCCGAGTACAGGTAGGAGAAAGATAAAAAGGGAAAGAATGAAGGCAAAGGGGGGGGTGGTGAGGGGCGGACCGCGAAGAGAAAAGGAGCGGGAAGAAGGCCTGCAGGGAAACACCCAGGGACCCGCAGCAGGTGCTGACCCCTCCACCTCAGGCCTACCCTGGTGGCGCCCCTGCACCCCTCGAGTCACACGTGCCACACCCCTGCCCAGGACGAGAACGAAGTCAAGACACTCTACCACCATCCCGAGAATGACGGAGTTCTTTTAGGAGGCAAACAACATAAGTACAAAACAAAGGACCCCAAATGAAAAAACATGTCCCGAAGCTGGCCCGCACGTTAGCTAGCCGGGGGGCAAAGCAACTACAGCTTCCCCAAAGCAAAATCCCACGACACCGCTCGTGCGTCCAGGGGCTACCAAGAGCTCAGTACCTTTGGCAACGTTCCGCGGGGGCAGTGGGGGAGCACTGGCGGTGCTGGGGGCCGCAGGCTGGGTGGGCGGTGGGCTGCCGCTCAGGATGGCCCCGTACGTCTCGTTCTGCAAGATGCTGGGCACGAAGCCCCTCTGCTTGTCCTTGGCCAGGCTGGCGGCGTCTCTGGCCAGAGACGCGGCGTTGGGCTGCAGCTGGCCGGAGCCCAGCTGGTAGAAGCTGACGGGCCGGTCTTCTCGCCGACTGGGGCTGGGCTGCGGGGGTAGTGGGCAGAGGTGCGTGAGATACAGACGTGCTGACCTCCTGGTCGCAGCGACTGACGTACTGGGTACAGCCGCAGGTACACCAGTCTAATGCCTGGGCACGGTGCACTTTTACTGTTACATGACAGCCGCAAAACCTAAAACTCACTCTCGTCAGGTCCCTTAACGGAAACACACCCATGAAAAAAAGCCATGATTTACAAAAACTTACAATTCTTCATTCTGGGAAGAATTTAAAATATAAGCTATTTCATCTTTACCATCCAGAGTTATCTCAGCCAGCTCTGTATTTCACTGTATGTCCCCTCCATAAACATCCTTCTCTGACGGCAGAACAGTGCAGCTGCCCTAGGCACGCACAGCCACAGCTGATCCCCAACAGCTACACGGCTAATTCGGGGGAGATCAACGTCTTCTTCCCGTAGGAACTGGAACTCTTAAGAGTCCTCTAACTCAGGGGTCAGTAAATCACGGCCCACAGGGCCACCACCTGTTTTTATAAAGTTTTATTAGAAAGCAGCCATGCCCATCATCTGCATATTGTCTGTGGCTGCTGTCAAGCCACCCTGGCAGAGCTGAGGAGTTGCAACAAAGCCTAAAACATCTATTATCTGGCCCTTTACGAGCCTGCTGACCCCTGCTCCACCTGAAAGTCATGTGCATGGAACCATGGACTTAATTAGATGGAACTCATATTTCAAAGTCAGGTTCGTTACAATAGCTGTGATCTTGAGCAAATTAACTTTCCTGATCCTACTTCTCATCTGATAAGTGGGTCTAACTTTATTTTTTTATTTTTATTTTTTGGTCTCGCCACGCGGCATGCGGGATCTCAGTTCCCCGACCACGGATTGAACCTGGGCCCTTGGCAGTGAGTGCGGAGTCCTAACCACTGGACCGCCAGGGAATTCCCTAGTGGGTCTAACTTTAACTGCCAGCACAGTGCCCGGAGCTTAGCAGGTATCAGTATTGGCAGTCACCCCCTCCTCCCTTCACGGGACCACCCGCCCGGTCAAGGCTCTGGCCAACCAACGGCTCATGCCCAGCTCCAGTACGAGGAGCTCAATGGCCAGTGGCTCTTCATGCACAGTTTAAATTCCAACAAAGCCCATGGCTGTGTGAACCTCCACACCCGCCGCTCTCTGCTGAAGGGGTGGGGACGAGTGTCAGCGCCGCTGCCGGGCTTTCACTGGGTCCACGGCACCTGCCAAGTCACTGCCTGCACGACCCCGGGAATGTGACATGTGCCTGACCAAGAGGCACTCGCTCCAGGGCAGGTGTTTCAAACCTTCTCCCCTTTTAAAGGCAAATCTAAGTGTGAAATAGCCAGCTCCCCTCACTTTGATACTGTTTTACAGCTAACTCGGAAATTTCTTATTCCAAGAAACCATAAGTAAGGATATTAACTGCTCCATAAACCGGAATAGTCCAATAGGTTTCGGAAATGCCATATATAAATAATCAGACATCAATACACATCAGGACATTAAAATCCTACAGTAAAAATTAAAACGTTACACCCGGCTTTCCCACTTATTTCACAGCAGCTAGGCGTATGGGCTTTGGAGTCAGTCTTCCTGGGTCTGACTCTGAGCCTTGTGTGAAGGTGGCAACCTTCCAGGGGTGCCCTCAAGTGCTCAAGACAGAGCATCATGAGGAGAGGCTGGACCAGGAGGCAAGAGCCCCAGGTTGGTCTCCAAATACTGGCTTCACTGTGGCCAAGACATCCCCTCTCTTGAGGCCTGAATGACCCCATCTAATAAAGGAATGAGTTGGACCCAATGATCTCTAAGGGTCAGTGATTTCAGTGAAGGTTTTAAAGATCAACTAGGTGAACATGATCACTGCTCCTGGGGGAACCTGGCTCTTTATCCCATTATCCACAGTGAGAGAGCTCCCTCTAAAATCCCCTAGAATCCAAGGCTCTCTGTATCTTTCCTTCATATCAGAAGGTGAGAAGCTGCCTCTGATTACATAATTATCGTTCGTTTACAGTCACGTCTGTAGGAGCTGGGAGACAGGAGGCAGTTATGGGAAGGGTAAAACCACCAACCTACCGAGATCACTGGAAGCAAAAAGTAAACTGTATTTCCTTTTCTACAAACAGCTCTCTACCCTAATTACAGGCCAGGACCCACAGCGCTCTGAAGGACGCTGTTCATAGCACTTAGCGTTTCACAGGCTGGCACAGACCTGCAGCTTCTCATCCACGTCGTCATCGCTCTCATCCAGGTCTTCATGGAGCAGTCGCCATTCATACTCGACATGAACGTGAGAATTAAACCTCCCAGATAAGGCCTGGGTCAGCTGAGAACAACAAAGCACTGTCGGTGACGCTGCTCGTATACTCGGCCTTGTAAAGCGGGTGTCCACCAAGATGGCCAAGAGGTAGCGGGCAGGGAGCCTGTGCCCCAGTGTGAGGCTGGCTTATCCAATTCGCTGCGTCTCAGGTCAAGCCCCCACTCCCTAATCCCAGATAACCTTGAAGCTCAAACCCGACAACTCCCATTTAGTGCTTTGTAAGCTGCAAAGTTGCAGCACGCAGACAAGGGGTGTTTGAGATCTAAAGGGTGACCGTCAGCCTGCAGGTACCCACAACTGCACATGGGAGCATCTCAATCTGAGGAGAAGAAACATGTCCACTAACTGTTAACCCCACTTTTCCTGACCAGCACGAGAGAATGAAGCCCTGCGGAAAATGACGTGAATGACCAGCTTCTCAATTCTCTCCAGGAAGGTAGATAGCTGGTTCCATTCTAGGTGCACAGGGGAGAAGTTAATCCATTAGATAAATGGGTGCCTTAGCACATTACGGTCTGACTTTTCTCCAAAGCCAGACAGTAGCCATGTGGTCTTGGGCGAGTTACTTAACCCTTCCGTACCTGTCTCCTCATCTGTAAAATGGGGTAACAGTAGGTACCTATTAATTAATGCTTTACGGTAATTATCAAGATTAAACGAGTTACTGGACATGAAGTGCTGAGGATAACACCTGTTAGCAGTCCTGCAGCTCTGCAGCACCAACTGTTAATGCGCCATGGACTGAGCACTTACTCTGTGCCCACTGCTCTGCAGAGTTCAACAACGATTCCCCCAATAACCTGCGAACTGGTATGCCTGGCCCCCCCTTCACACACAAGGCAACAGCGGAGAGAGCTGGCACCACCTTCCCAAGTCGCAGCGGTGGAGCCCCCTGTAAACCCAGCCTGTTTGACTCAGAGGGGCCTCGGCGCCACTCACCCCAGACAAAGCCAGGGCCGCCGTCAACATGTCCCACCAGCACAGACTGGCTCGTGTTCCGAGTGTCACCATGAGGGGGATGGTCACCTCCTCTCTAAGGGGCCCCAGGACACTCTCTCCGAGCCGTCCCCTCTAGGCCACTGGGATCTGCTCAGGACCCTCCCACAGGCTCCGCGAGAGCCCTCCCCAGGGAGCAGCGCCCCCAACCGCGCCTTGTCCAGGCCGGGGGTGGGGGGGGCGGGACACTCACCAGCTCCTCACAGCGCTCGTGCCTGAGGCGCTTGGCGATGTCCAGCGGCGTCTCTCCTGACTCGTTAGCTAAGAGGCGGGGGGAACGAACAGACGTGTTACGGCAAAAGCAAGCAGAGGTCTGACACGGAGAGGCAATTAAAAAGAGACCCAGTGAAGCAGCACCAAACGGAACCGAGCACGACTAATGAAATCCAGCTAGTTTGCCCCAGTCGGTGCTGAACTGTCCTGAAACCGTACAGAACTGCAGCAGTGTGCAGTCGGTAAGGTTTTATACGACGAGGTTTGAGCTAATCTAATGAAGATAAAACCACTGAAGTAGCCAACTAATGTAAATAAATATCCAAGGTTTAAGTCGTTGAATAAAGCAGTTCATGGTAATTCTCCAACCAAAAGCACTGCTAATCTAGTTCCAGGCATCTGACTGTAGAAGACTTTACACCTCCTTTCAAGCAGTCTGAAGATTTGGAATTGTGTATTTTCTTCTAAATGAGCCTCAGTCAATGAGATTTGATGATTAATTAAAAAAGAAAAAAAGCCAACTTGGCTCGCAAGCAGGCACGTGCCTTCTTCCTGCTCTTGGCTCTCTGTTTGACAGTTCTTCAAAAGCTCCACCTCAGCACACCGTCACAGCCGGACACCCTCGGCCTAGACTGTGCCTGGCCGGCTACAGGTCAGGGTCCCACAGGGGAGGGAGCGGTGAAGGCCAAGCAGACGCGGGTCCCTCGTGGAGGAGGCCTGGTGCCAGTGAACGGAGGGGCAGTGAACAGTGACGCTCACCAGTAAACGTGCCCCCCCCAGAGCCAGTGAGGGGCCCGGCATGATCCCAGGTGGGGGTCATGAACAGGAGGGCGAGACGCCCAAACCTGGTCAGGTCACCTGGGTACCAGCGACAGCTGCAGGGCCATCCTCTGCCTCTCAGAAAATGCCTGCACTTGGCGGCAAGCCTACAAGACAGCAGAGGGAAACTGCTGATGAGCACGCGGCCACAGCAGCCTTGCAGGGCGGGACCGACTCCCCAGCTCTGCCCAGAGCCCCGCGCCAGGAACTGCATGGGGCGGTGGGGGAGGCTCACCGATGCCGATGGAGGCCTTGCCCCGCAGCAGCAGCTTGAGGCACTCGGCGCTGTCGGTCAGGCAGCAGTAGTGCAGGGCCGTGCTGCCCTTGCCCGTCTGTTTGTCCAGGTTCCCACTGGCAGGGACGGGAACAGAGAAAGGGAACAGTGAGTCGCAGGCCAGAGGACTGGGGCCGCCCGGCAGGGACTTCAGCTCTGCCAGGGGGGCCTGAAAGCGGCCACAGACAACATGCGAACGATGGGCATGGCTGCTTTCCTTCCCCGGGAGAGGCAGCCAGAACTCAGGTTCACGGAGGGCAGGCTTTCTCTCAATCCTCCTCCAGGGTGGGGGGCCCACAGCACCAGCCCTGCCTGTGGGCAGGAGGAGGCCTTGGCTTAAGGCCATCGGGGAATAAACAACAACGGCAGAGCCGCCAGACAGCGAGCAAGGCACCTGTGCGCACCTGAGCGGGGGCACGGGCAGGTGAACCTGGCATCCCTCCCGCTTCACTGGCAGTGCCCGTCTGGGCCTTAGGAAGCCTGCGTGACTTGCCCAGTCTGTCCCACACAGAAGGACGGGGTGAGCTTTTCTCATCTTACTAACAACACTCTTGCCAGGAAGGGGAAACGCCGCTCTTCCAAAGTTCGGAGTCCCCAGGCTCCTCTGAGCTGCCCTGAAAACAGGCTACGGGGGAACCGTGAGGAGACCACAGAGATTCTTCCAACACAAAACAAAACCAGGAGATCCCAGGACAAGCCACTCAACCCACTGGTGGAGGTGGCCCTGGGCCTGTTCGGAGCTGGACAGCGGGCTCTGCCCCGGACAGACATGTGGGAACAGAAGCGTGACCACCAGGAGGTGATGCCCGCAGCTCCCATCAGGGGGAAACCAGCTACACTTACTCCTTCCTTCCGCCCTCCCTTTCTTTTTTAAAGCAGCTACGTTTTCAGTGTAAAAAAGGAGCCGCGCTTCTGATCTCCCCTCTACTCCTGCTGTCCTCCTCCCATTCTGGAAGAAAAGAAGCCAGGATTCCCCTTCTCCTGCCCCTGAGAATGTGCACTGAGGGGGAAGGCACCGCTCAGCTGCTCACGGAGCTGGCCCCTGCCACGCTGCTGGCACTGGGACAGCATTCAGGCTCCATCAGAGGACAGGGCGGTCCGAGCAGCTTCCCCCAGGCATCCAGAGAACTCCCGGCTCCTGGGGAAGGAGCTGCCTCCCAAGCTCCTCTACCTCTGGCCATTTCTTCTTCTGAAGACAGCCGGGAATGGCAGAAGACACAAAATGCAAAATCTCTCCTTGCTTCTGCACTTTGGAATCTCCTATTCCATCTGAAGCCAATTCCTGTGGCTTTTAACCAGCACCGCCCCCTCCAGCACCCACCCACCCAAGCCAGGATCAGGCAGTCAGGATGCTCCCTGACGGGGCTTCACCACTGGCCTTCGGCTGCCAGGCAGGCCCCGCACCAAGCGAGGCAGAACGTACCAAATGGGACTACTGGGGCCAGGGAAGCCGTCCGTGCATGTCCTCTCTAAAGTCAACTTCTAATTAAAAAGAACACCTTTTCCAACCACGCAAAACGCCCACAACCCCGTGTTGCGGTTTACAACCTCGGCTCGGCCAGCGGCTGGAGGAGGATCTCTGCTTCCTGCTTCCCTCTCCCCCTGCTCAGGGTGCCCCGCCTGGACCTCGTGGGACCCGCACCTCACGGGACAAGCAAAGAGGTGGTCGTGGGGGCCACAGACAGAGGCTGCTTTCCCGGAGCTCGGAAATCAGCAGGCCTATCGACGGGTCGTCTCCCTGAGTCCCAGACACTAGAGGCGGGACCTCGCAGACCCCAGGAGGGGGCTTTATTAGGATTGCATCGGAACACCCCACACCTGGCAGCACTGCCCCTGGCCCATGGTTCCTATTCAGACCCGGGGAAATTCCAGCATCTTGGCCACACAACTGAAGCAATGGGGCAACCCCTGGCTCCATTCTCAGAAACACCAAGGAACGAAATCAAACACCTTCCCTGATTTTAGAACACCTACCTGTTCTGAACTAAAAAGTCTACAATGTGAAGAGAAGTCCGGTCCACGGATCTGACGGCAAGGTGGAGGGCAGTTTCATCCGACTCCTGAAGACCAAGCAGAAACATTCCAGAATTCCAAGGGGAGCATTCAATTCTGTGTCCCACATGAGAAAAACTGTGTATTTCTCTTCCAAAAGCCTCTAAATCTTTCCTTTGAAAAACGTTACCTCTAAGATACCAAGGGCCTCTTTAATCTCCATGGCAAACTCTGCCCCTGGGAACCTGCAGTTTAGAGACTGGTCCTATTCCTCCTTACTCCACAGGAAATAATGAGGAATTCAGGGGTTTCACGGCAAAGTCCTCTCGATCTTTCTGCCCTCATCCCTGCATCTCAACGTGAGGTGTTGCCTGTAAGAGGAGGGTCTCCGTTCAGACTCCTTCCCCGGGCTCTTATAGCTGCTCCCTGGGTAAATATAAACGTATCCCTTAAATGCCGGGTTACAGTTTTTCATTCTGCACTTACAGATAGCACCTTCAATGCTAATACCCGGACCGCCTTCAGTTCCTGCTAAATGGCACATGACCACCCCTGCCTCTTGTGAAGTAAGTTCTGGCCGGTGGGAGGGAAGAATTGCGACGAAGGCTGCTTCAGGGAGGGGGGTGGGAGGGAAGAATCGCGACGAAGGCTGCTTCAGGGAGGGGGGTGGGAGGGAAGAATCGCGATGAAGGCTGCTTCAGGGAGGGGGGTGAGAGGGAAGAATCGCGAAGAAGGCTGCTTCAGGGAGGGGGGTGGGAGGGGGCTGGAGGCCACGGGAAGATCCAGGTAGCGGGGAGGGTGGGGCAGAGGGAGACAACACACCCCCGGCCCCGCCACCCCCTCCTCCTCGGCTGCAGCACAGCTCTGAGCTGAGCACGCGCGGCCCTGGGCACCCAGGCTGCAGTTCCCCCATCTTACTCTCGAACACTGAACATCACGGCTCCGTACAACGTGCTCAGCTGCTAAGGGTGGCCCAGTCCCGTGCGCCTTTATTCTGAGGGTAAGGAGGGCCCAGGGGGCTGTGAGTGTGCATCCACGAGGGTAAGGAGGGCCCAGGGGGCTGTGAGTGTGTGTCCACGAGGGTAAGGAGGGCCCAGGGGGCTGTGTGTGTGCGTCCACGAGGGTAAGGAGGGTCCAGGGGGCTGTGAGTGTGCGTCCACGAGGGTAAGGAGGGCCCAGGGGGCTGTGAGTGTGCGTCCACGAGGGTAAGGAGGGTCCAGGGGGCTGTGTGTGTGCGTCCACGAGGGTAAGGAGGGCCCAGGGGGCTGTGTGTGTGCATACACGAGGGTAAGGAGGGTCCAGGGGGCTGTGAGTGTGCGTCCACGAGGGTAAGGAGGGCCCAGGGGGCTGTGTGTGTCCACGAGGGTAAGGAGGGTCCAGGGGGCTGTGTGTGTCCACGAGGGTAAGGAGGGTCAAGGGAGCTGTGAGTGTGCGTCCAAGAGCACACCCGTGGAAGAGAATTAGGACACACTGGCCGTCACACTGGTGGTTTCCTGCAGCCGGATCCCAACGGTGAGACCCCACCCTCTTGGCCCAGTTCCCCCAGGGAGGAGGGCAAGGGGAGCAGGCTGGACAGCGGTGCACCAGGCCTGGTCCAAGCTCTCCTTCCCGGTGTGGCCTCGGGAGCTGCAGCCGAGGCTTGGCTGAGGCGCTAGTGCGGCTCTCAGAAGACAGAAGGAGGCGCTTAGGCCTCTGAGAAGGTGCTCCTTCCCCCAGGGATGGACCTTCTTTCCAGAGCTGCCATTACAGTTTTGGTTTAAGAATCAACCACTAATTTCCTCCCCCAGGACCCACTGCCTCTTCTTTCAGAGTCACACGACTTTGTCAGCATTTCTGATGACACTGCCTTGCCACTCCCCGCCCTCTCACCCTTTCTTTTCTGTTTTTACAGGTCTTTTCTTACATGTCCATTGGCCAGTGGGATTTTTTCTGTAAGATCCACACCATCAGCGTATGCTTGGAGTAATCCAAAAATGTCTCTTGTCTTGACGGCCTCACAAAGGCTGTGAAGTTTTGCCACATTATCCGCGTGTCTTTTCCTTGCGTACTTCCTCTCAATGTACTTGGCAGTAATGTAGTCCTTTCTTGCATTCCTGAAATCAAACATAATTGCCTCGTAAATGATTAAGGGCCTCTATTCAAACAGATCCAACATCCATTCATCTATAACTACTTAAAAAACAATCCCGTCCCCCCCTCCCCGTAATAAGCAGCACAGGCAGAAAGACACGAAGCAGGAAGCGGGCGCCGTGTGGCTCTCCCTCGGCACCTGCGTTCACTCAGCCTCCAGGCGCTTTCAAGAGGCCGGAAACCCTCCAGCTGCCAAGACAAGTGGCATCAAGGCCCGGGTCTAAGGGCTAAGCGGCCGGGTCACGGGGCTGGCAGCCCTCATGGGAAGCCTGTCTTCTTGTTTGCGGGCACCGTGCCTGGCAGACAGGCTCACCCCACACCTGATGAACCAAACGGACTGTCCATCTTCGTGGTCTATTTCCTGGTCTTCACGCGGCCTTGTGTGTGCAGACCCCGCCTCTCAAAGGAGCTCGGAGTGGCAGCAACTCCAGGGAAGCCAAAGAAACCCGGGCTCAAATCCTGCCCCACCACAGACTGACGTGCGACCCTGGGCAAGTATGTGGCCTCAAGTCTTATTATCTGTCAAATGCACACGGCCTGTGAGAAGTGCATGAGCTGACACGTTTGCTGCGCTCACGGCAGGTCCTTAGGGCCTCGGAAAGTACCAATGAACTTGAAAGGCCGAGAGCAAGGAAAACAGCAGCTCTTGATCCAGAGGACTCAGCATTTTGCTCCAAGGACTTTAACAAACAGCAGCAGCAACAATAAAAAATGTAGACACGATTTTTGAGGGACAGTAAACACTAATTACTTCAAGTGACAATCAAGTCAGAAGTTCCAAGAAACGACCCAGTGTCCATCAGCTGATGAACAGGTAAACACAATGTGGTGTCCATACAATGGAATACGATTCAGCCACAAAAGGAAGGAAGCACTGACACAGCCCATGATGTGGATGAAGCCTGAAAACGTTAAGTTATATGAAAGAAGCCAAACACTAAAGACCACACATTGTGTGATCCCATTTACTGAAATGCCCAGAACAGGCAAATCTGTAGACAGGTAAGCAGTTGCCCAGGGCTGGGAGGAGTGAGAGGACAGAGTCGGGGATGGCTAACAGGTATGGGGGTTCGTCCTGGGGTGACAAAAATGTTCGAAAATTGCTCGTGGTGATGGACGCACAGCTGTGAATATACTGAAAGCCAGTAAATTGTACATTAAATGGGTGAACTGTATGGTATGTGAGTTACATTTCAACAAAGCTCTTAAAAAAAAAAGAATGTCAGGGAAAACCAAATTCCAAATACAAAAACCTAACTTCAGCCAATAGAGCTACCAGGAATATAGGAAGAATGACATGACAGGACTGAGCCTCCTGCTTCTTTTGTCCCCTTTCTGGAAAGTGCGAGGTACACTGGAATTTCACAAGGCCAGGCAGGGGAGGCTGAACTAGAAGAAAGGGCCTGGGTCCCCCCCCCGCCCCCAACCCCCGAGGCTGGTGGTCAGCTCTGAGAGCGCACAGTCACTCGGGCCTGGCTCTCGGTCACAGGGCCGGATCTCAGCCCGTCTCCCCCGCCGCCCCCCTGCCCCCCCCAGGTGACTTTGGGCTGGCTACTCAACCTCCGTATCATGAGCACAGCTGCTTGCAGGGCTTTGCAGGATTAGATGAGATGGCGCACTGAGGCCTTTAGCCCAGGGTTTCGGATGCAATTACTGTGGCAGCACAGAATGAAGAGGGGCTGGTGGTGGCCCGGGTGGGTGGGACCCTGGGTGGGACCCACCAGCTCTTCTCGGCTGAGGCACCGCTCACTCCCACCCTGCCACCAGGGCTGCACCCACCACACCTGCTTCTACTACCATCAGGGGCCCAGCCCCCCACGTCAACCCACCAGGCTTCGGGAGCGGGCAGGTCAACTCCAGGCTCCCAGGGCGGCAAACACCACTCCGACTGCCTCACCCGGTAAACCCACCGCCCGGGTGTTTATAAACGCAGCCTCGCGTGAGCCGTGCTGGTGGACTTAACACATCATCCCACACGTGGACAGCTGCTGCGGGCTTCCAGGTCGCACCGAGATGTGCTGTGCATCTGACCCTCACGACAGTGCTGTGAATGTGAGCCCGTCCCCTCCAGCAGCCGGACAGCTCTGGGGGCTGCCCTGCTTTGCTGGGCTGCGCTCTCCTTCCAGGGGCTCCCAGCCGGTGTGACGCTCAGGCTGCTGCTTGGTTCCCGTCTGGGGCTGACAACTGACAACCTGTCTGATGAAACTCTATGGGTCCCTTCTGATGGGCAGCGGGGCTGGACGTGTGTCATGGTTTAGGCGGCTCCAGTAATCACTGTGGGACAGTCAGAAAGGGGCTAGAGATAAACTGGACGCTTTACTTTTTAAATGTATTATCCACTTGTCCAGGGCTCTTGGTCCTGTCCCCTGAAGGTCATCCCTCCACAAGCTCAGGTACAGGTCTGTTCTGGGTGATACCACGCCCCATGGTTTCGTGGAGGGAGTTCACTCTGCCGGAGCGATTCCCCACCCCCTCTTTTTTTGGGAAAGGCTAAAGCTTTTGGAGAAAAGGCAATGAACTTAATATAAGAATGCATTTGGCATTCGTGTTCAGAGAGAGGGGCTTCTCATACTCCCGAAGGACAGGGCGTGCACGAGGGCCCTAAATCACAGGAGAGAAACAGTTCTGGCCTCTGGAAGCAGACGCAAACCTGGCTGCCCCCCCCCCCGCCCGCCTACGTGTATCTCTCAACACCCCCCAAATCCACCTGAGGAGTCACAGGCCACGAGACGGTCTTTGGCTTCCCTTTCAACAAATTTATCTGCAGATGGTGTGTTGCTCTGAGATAAAGCCAGATTTACTTTAATCTGGAAGTAAAATATTAGCTTATTTAAGTAGCCACAGAGCTAGGACTTCACCTCTGACTCGTTGATTCATTATATATGCATTTCCCACCACAAGCAACATATTGTGGTGGGAAATACAAAAACGAGTGAGATGCAATTTATTAGAAAAATATGTGTAAATACCTCAGTACAATGTAAAGTGGGATGAACTGCTTTAAAACAGAACTAAATGCTACAGGAGCCCAGGAGCCCAGGAGCCCAGTGACTGATTTCAGCTGAGGAGATATCAAAGTAGGTGGCATTCTGCCATCACATTGGTCAACTGCTCTCATTTTGGAAAAACAAGAGGGGGAGGAGTAAACGTCCTTTTCATTTGTGCCAAGGCTGGGGGGCGGGGAGGGGCCTCAATGCAGATGGAAAGTTTATATCCAAGAGTCGCAAGCAGACGGTATTCATTTTTTTAGAATCATCTTGTCCCACAGTAAACAAATTATTTGCTTTTATAAAGTGCCCCTGGTACTTAGAAGAAATTAGTTACCATATACTTTGTCCAAAGTTGATCAGTATTACAGCATTTCGGGAGACCAGTCCCTTCACCGCGAGAGCAGGTGTCCGTTAGACAGTAAGTAAAGTGCCGCAGTGGGCCATGATGTTTTCTGTCCTGAACAGATCTTCTCGTATCCCAGGAAGAGTCAGCTCTCCTTGGGGTGACTCTCCAACTGCCACCTGCCCCGAGAGGACCCTAACTTTTCAGGGCGCCCGGCACGTGTGCTGCCCCACTGCCCACGCCCACGGTGAGCAAGCAGGGCTGCCGACACCAACCCAGTACAAGAGGCGTGACCGCCTCACCCCCTTCGCACGTCCCAGAGACTCTGCGAGGTGGGGACGGCTGTACCTATGTTTCTCTTAGAGGAAAAGGGCTCAGAGAGGTTGACGAACCTGCCCAGGTCCCGCGATCGGGAAGGATGCAGCTTGCTGTGTTCCGTGCTGCCTCTCCAGGTCTGGGTAAGGATACAGATTTGGAACTCGGATCCTCATCAAGGGAGGACGATCACTTTATGAGCCCTGTGCCTGGAATCTAACATCGCACCTCGTCCAATCTCAAGGAAACGCTTCATCACTGACGTGTGCTCCAGGGCCCGAACGTGAACTGACTCTCACCCAGCACCAACGCACGCTCACCTCAGACGCCGACACCTGGGAGGCTGCGGAACGCACACGGTACCTGCTGCTCCCTGTAGTTTGTCTAAGCTCCCTCACCGTATTAAGTCACCTCACCCAAGCGCAGAGGAACACAGATCCCGTGACCTCGGCTTCCAGAGACCGGCCCCCCACAAAATGTTTCTGCAAAGGGCCGGGAACCACACGTGTCTGCCACGCTCTCCCAGCCGCTGCTCTTCCCCGTCCTCGCCCGAGCCCAGGGGGAGCCCTGCCGGCACTTCTATCTCAGGCTGTTCCCAGGGAAAGGCTGTCCTGGTGAATGAATTTTCTCCTCTCCCTCATCATCTATTTCTCACTTTGCCTCCCCTGCCCAAACCCTCTGACCCAGGCTCGCCACTCAAATGCTGTTCCTCTGGACTGGCCTGCTCCCTCCCGCCCCGTCTGCCTCACCTGCATGGCACTACAGCGGGCAAACCATTCTGCCCTCCTGCAGCAGACAGGCCCCGAGCAGGGCTGCAGTCTAATGGGGCAGGCCGGGCACTGCCCTGACCAGCTCACTGGTCTCCCGTCCGCCTCCCTCTCAAGGACCAGCGTGATCTGGGTGATTTATGATTTATTTGATTAGACTGGCAGGAGTACCCTCGTGGTCAGCTCTGCCTCAGCGGGCCAGCGGGACGCGTGATGAGGCACGAAAGCTTCTTGATCAGGTTCTGTGCCCACAGTAAAACAGAAACAAAGAAAAGCTTTTTGAAGGAAGCAACACCCTCGACATTTGCACTGGGAAAGAGAACGAGACGTAATCATGTATCCAGGACAACCGACCCTCCCCGCGGCTCAGAATTCACACTGAGAGAAGGCAGGTGGGAGAGCGACTGACTCCCCTGCCCTGAGGCAGAAGCGAGGTGGTGCCCACACACCACCAGCAGAGGGCGCCACTCAGGACTCCCCCCCCAGCCCCTGCCCCCTGGCAAATCCGCTTTCCTCTGGCTCCTAAGAAAAGCTGCCAGACCAAATTTCTACTTGGACATCCAAAAAGGTTAAAGTGACTTTATAAACAACATAGGCTGATTTCTTCCCTAAAGAAGCAAAAATCGATGCACCCAAGCTTGTTTATTCCCCTGCCTCGGGCGGGGGGGTGCCCGGGGACAAGGCCAACCTTTGCCCAGAAAGCGAGAGCAGCCAGCCTCATACTTACATGTCACTGCTCGGGTTGGGTTTGATTGAGTCCTCAGCTGGAAGGCAACACTCCATAACCTCATTGAAGCCTGCATTCCCAATATTCTTGGCAAGCTGCAAAAACAAAAGTCTATTTCAGGGTACTCAATTATTAATACCTTCCACTGCTGCACACGACTCACACAGCTGATGATTTATTTAATGGTCACTAAGAAACAGAGCAATAAAGTGGTTTGCCTTTAATGAAGCTGGACAAAACCCAAACCCCAAAGGTACCCATAAAACTAGAGATAAGAAACAGCATGTCTCTTACAGAGGAGTGTTCTCATAAAACGTCCCCTAGATAGAATGCCTCCACGGACAGGGAGAAGCAGTAACTCGGCCCAGCTCCAGTTTCTATCCTTTCCCCCCACCCCCCAAAAAAGAACCTGTGCTCCAGCTGAAACAGATCTGACAGCCTTTACTTACACCAGCAAGGGGGTGGCTCATACAGCAGGGAGGGCGCTGGGCCAGGAAGCCAAGATTCGGGTTCAAATTGCGGTCCTGTTTCCTGGCTTTGTGACCACAGGCAAGGCAGTTTACCCGAGCTTCAAGTTTTTAATAATAAAATGGAGATACCTACCTACCTACCTTGCCAGGTTGTAATAATGATAAAATGGGATAATTTCTGTAACAGCATTCAATAAACTAGAGCACTAAAAGTGTATCTGTTCCAGTGTAAGGTCCTTACTTGCCGATCAACCTTCTGACTTGTCAGAAATGAGCAGGTTTTCACCAGTGCTCACTGATACAGGCACTGTGCTGCATGCAGCAGGTACGAGATAAACGCCAGGCCGCCCTGGCACGCTCCTGAACGGATGTGCGGATCTGGAGTGACTAGGATCCTTAAGAGCACGGATTTCATCCCACCCCCAGCACCCAGCTCAGCACCTGACCGAGATCGGACTCTTCAATCTCTAACGAAACAAAGAAACCGAAAGGAAGCACCGGGCCCAGTGCTTTGGAGAGAACAGACATTTTCATTTCCACGTTGAAAACGATGCCGTGGGAGCAGCGACACTTCTGGTGCTTCGCCCTCGGTGAGTCATGTGGACACAGGCCGAGGGGGACTCTCTGGGAGGAAAGGCTGAGCCCCAGTGGCCTCTTCTCGCTCCAGGGGGGGCCGGCTGGAGCAACAGCCAAAGGGACCTGGCTCAGGTAGGGCCGAACTTCCTGGTGGCAAGTAAGAGGGGATCTTGAGGAAGGCCGAAGGACAAGGGGAACACGCAGTCAGCCTGATAATCGGGTGGGGAGCCTTCCTAATTCTTCCCTGTCCTTGACAAGTGAACAGAGCTTCTGGATGCCCCGAGCCCCAGGCTCTCAGCAGCCCTGCCTTGGGTCCTCGGTCCTCAGCCCTGGCCCCGGGGCCTCAAGGAGACGTCAGGTGGCAAAGCCCCAGGCTGCCTCACTGCACTTTCCTGGACACGGGGCTGCCCGTCAGGGTGGTGCGGAGCAGGGGGCCCGGGGCACCATGGAGCCGATGCCCCGACGATTTCGGGGGCGCCTGGTGCCAGATCCAGGCTGAACCTCGGCGTCGGGGCCCCGGTTTAGAGCCAGGCCCACGCTAAGGCCCCACCGTTCAGTGCAACGTGGACACCATCCCGCACCCAAACCGAGTTATCTGCAGGGCAGTGACAGGACAAGCCACAGCACCCGCCCCTGGGAGCCTCCCGGTCTGCAAGCAGATGGCAGGGGGCGCGAGGAGGAGGATTCCCCGGAATCCGAAAGCTGCTCCCCTTCTGCTTGGGCTTGGCTGGCTTACTAGGGGACAGCTGGTCCGGGGAGCCACCATGGCCGAGCATCACACTCGTCCAACGCGGAGAAATATGCCGCCTCACAGCTTCACCAGGCTCCAGAGAATAGTTCAGCCTGCAGAGAACCCTCTGGAACCATCAACAAAAGCAAAGCACTTGCAGATGGAGGCTGCAGGGTCATGTCAAGAAAATGTGCGGTCCAGCAGGCCGCGCGGGCAGGAGCCTAGGCAGCAGGAGGGCTGGTTAAACAGCCCGGACACACACGCCCTCCACTCCCAGAGCCCCATCCCCGGCTCGTGGGGCCGCATCGAGGCTGATGGGGGGCCCTGGGGTGTTCAGGTGCCACGTCCTCAGGGAAGCGAGCCCCAGGACACACACGGAGCCCTCGGGCAGGCTGGGCTCCGGGCATGGCACACGGGCCTGCTCCAAGAGGCTCGGTCTAACGAGACAGAGGTGAACGAAAAAGAAAAAGAAGGGCCCCGTGACGCGGGCTGGACTGAGTGCCATGGAGACGGCAAGGGGCCGGCAGCAGAGCAGGGACCTGGTCTAGACACCCGCTATCCCGCACCCCGAATCTGCACGAAGCCCTGTGTGCGCCTCCCTCACGGCACAAGGCGCCCTGAGGATGGGGACCGGGAGTCACACATTCCTGGAGACCTGCAGCACCAACCCTTGAGGGGCCCCCTGAGCCAGAAAGAGGCCATAGGTTTTCTCTAGAAATTGTTTGCAGAGTTTGGGGTGAGGATGGGGAACCTCCTGCGCCCTGTTTTCATGCTTCCAGGTGGAGGGTCACCAGTTCCTGTGACATTCTGTCTTCCTCTGTTTTTAGGCACCCGGAGGAAAGAAGCGGACAGTGAGAGAAACGACTTCCCTGCCCGAGGGGCTCAGAAGAACGGGCACCCACAGGAGGCAGCATCGGTGGGTGTGCCGCTCTGCCCGTGCCTGGGCCCCGAGACCACGTCTGGGGCTCGGCTGCCACCACACGTGTGAACCAGGTCAGCCGATTCTGCTGTTTTCAACCATAAATCAGACCTTTGCTCTCTCAAGCGGTCCCAAATTCATGTAGGGAGATGGGGTGTTAGCTACTGGGCCCCCTCAGGTCCCAGGAGGCTGGAAGGCTTGGAGCGCATGGCACATCTTTAATATACAGGTGGATAAAAAGGCCCGGGGCAGTGAAGGAACCTGACCCTGGTAGGCGAGCTAAGAGACGGCAGTGAGCTCTAAACTGCCGCCTCCAAAGAACGGAGCACGAAAATACCCTGTGGTGCCCGAAATACCCTGTGGTGCGCGAAAAGAGTTGTGTATCGCGCTTCACCTGCGCCTCTAGAAATTCTGCTTTTGGTATATTTGACAAAGCATATAATACACTCCTTAGTAAGTAGTACAAGTATAACTATACATCACATACATGTATATGTTTTGGTGCTCAATTTTTTCTGATAGGGTTTGTGGTTAAAAAAATTTCAGAGTTGTGATTTAAGAAAAAAGAACAGAACACAGGCTCTGGCCTCCTTTTTAAAATGGGGTTCTTGTTTAGGTTAGATAAGACAAAGGACCTGGGACAACACCTAAGCGTAACAGTCACTCAGTAAATGGTAGCTGGTTCTACATTTCTGGCTGCTATTCGCAGCCTGAGTGGCTTCATTTCGGACCCAGGTGAAACGACAGTATGATCTGTGAGGAAGCTCTTGGTTTCTGAGGGCTTTCCTCTCCACTCCCTCTCTCAGATCCAGCTGTTGGCTGGTCTGCTTTATATTTAACAGCTTGTTAACAACTTCATGAGGAGGCAGGAGAAAGTCATAAAATAGGCCCGAGTCAGTAATATGTGCTCCTGGGGGGTTTCTGACCCTGTTCTTTGATGGAAGAAGGTTTTTAAATTACTGACTCAAATTCAATTCCATAATACTGAAATTTCCTTTACTAATTTCACTTACGATGTGAAACTGATCATATGATACTAGGACCCTCGTACCAACAATACTGTTTTATGTAGGACCTGAAAATCAGAACTGAAATCGTCATCTTCTATGTTAAGGAGGAACTTTATCTTTTTAAAATTTATGCTTATCAGGAGGTTTTCTGAAAGCAGATTTGCTTTAAAATCTAAGGATCTTAGGCTGGTACATGCTAGAGTAGTTAAAATGGCACAGCTTCCCTGAACTCTAATCAAATTAATACTTCAATTACCCCAGTTTCTTTCCACTGAGTAAGAAGTGATTCTAGAAGCAGGAGGCAAAGGGAAGGAAAGATGACTGCTGACCAGCCATCTTCACAGATGCTGCTGAAACCCACTCGGTTGACATGGGAATCAAGCATGGCTTGAAACAAAAACAAATTATGAAGGAAATGGTGAAACCGCCACGACATACCATCAGGGGAAACTGTTTACAAACCCCAGGCCAGAAAATACTTTATGGAATTAAGCAAAAGACTTCTGTCACGAGGACCACGGTGAGACCATATGGGGGGACAGAAGCTGCACTTTACGGGGTGAGCATCTGTCTATTTAGAACACAATGCCAGCCAGGAAATGAAAATCCCTGCTCGTGTTATCTGCTGTCTCCATCAGGCCGTGCAAAACCCCTCTTCTGTCACAGCACATCTGTGTGTGTGGCTCTGTGACTCTGCTCTGGAAAGCAGCCCTGTCCGGGCTGCAGCCTCGGACACGCCAGCAAGATATCTTCCAGTTCACCATCGTATCTCTTTAACAGGGTACAAGGGGTCTAATTAACATGTGCTGCCCAAGAAAACGTATTCTGATGAACACACCAGCCCAAGACCCTGACACTGCTCTGTGAACCTGAAAGGTTCACAAACGGAGCAGTCAACCCGGGTGGAGTCTGCCTGCGGATTCACACATTAGGACACGCAGATGATTTTTCTGGAAGGATTTTGTTCAAATCATCTTGGAGGAGAAGGTAGCAATGATAATAATGATAGCTAATACTTTATAGTTCTCACTATGTGCTGGATGTAATTCTGAACACACGCACACAGAGTGTGTGTCAAGCCTTCTGGAGGTCTTTTGTTCAGGCACCTGACTGTCTAAGCAAAATAAAAGAACCAGGTGCTCTAAAAAGGCTTGAAATTCTCATGCTTTACAAATGGCACTAACACCTGACACACACCCTCCACCTATTGCTTAACAAAGGGCTGAGGAATAAGGGTCTGGAGGTGGTGTCATGCCCGCAGTAACGGGGTTGGGGTGAGAGGGGGAGACGTCCACCTCCTGGGAGTGGCCAGACAGGCGAGTTCAGGGGCAAAGAGAGGGTGGGAATAAACCCCACGTGATTCAGGCCTCTGCCCTTTGTTTTTCTGATAACCACTCAGGAAAAGAGGTTTAGATAAGGGAGAGTTTAAAGCTATGGCAGAGATTAGACATCAGAAATATCTGCAGATCTTAGTTAAGCAGCCTCTTCCTGATTTCTCCATAATGGCTGAGAGTTGGTCAAACTTCGAACACCTAGGAGAATATACAGACAGAGATACAGACGGAGGCTCCAGGAGAAGAAACAAAGATCTGAGCCTGGGATCAGAAGCCAGCTCATCTTTTCATCGAAATGGAAACATTCTCCTTCCAACCGTGTCTGGTGTTTCTCTCTGCAGTAGGCAGTAGTCTCAGGCAGATCGTCAGTTAAGTTTCTGAGACACATTTAAGCAGGTATAACAGATGTGTCAGGATCAGGCTCCTACCAGCTTACACAAGCCAGCTGTTAAACTGCCATTATTAAAAATTACATTATATAAACTCATGATCAAATAAACTATACTAGGGAAGTCCCTGGCGGTCCAGTGGTTAGGACTCCCCGCTTCCACTGCCGGGGCCCAGGGGTCGATCCCTGATCGGGGAACTGAGATCCCATAAGCTGCGTGGTGCAGCCTCAAAAAAAAACAAACAAAAAGACTATACTAAAAACAAAGTAATACTCAAAACTCATCACTTCCTAACTATTTTACTATGCTGTTTTTGAAGTTGTATTTGTGCGGCAAACTTCCGACATAATGTGTGCGGTCGTTCCCACCGCACATTCAGTTATCCACACTGTGGCCTGCAAATGGCCATGGTGGGAGCATTTACATCACGTGACCGGGGCTACAAAGCCGGGCTTTTTTCCCTCCCAGAGAGCTGGCGGTTAGACATTTGTCAGGGATGAGGACGGGGAATGAGGAGGGACGGTAGTGACATTTAAATGCTCTCCACAGGGAGAGTCCTCAAGGCTTAAACGTGTGAGCTCTGGAATCAGATTAAAGAGGCCTCCACCCCAGATCTGGTGCTTTGATAGCTACGTAACCTTGGGCTTATTGAAACATTCTAAGCCTCAGTTCCTCTTTTGTAAAATGGAGATAATACACCAGGGCCACAGGGCTGGAGTGACGGGCAAAATGAGCTAAGACACACAAAGCGCTCCGCGAAGTGCCTCGTACAAAATCAACAATTATTACTTCAGCATAAACCACTGAACACTTCCAATTGTTTTAAAAAAAACCACCAGGGCAGTACAGCAACTGCAGTAGTTTACCAGTGCTCACTGAGAAGTAATTTATGTTTCTCTGGAAATATACTGTGAGAATTTCAAATCTATGCCATCACCAGTTACCCAGGATACCGCCTGCACACACACAGCTCTGTGATGGAGGCTGTACGCGTTATGACATTAACTGTAGTGTGTAACCGAGAATACACTGCTGGGTCCCGCCAAGGCTAGCTTAGCTGTAACCTTGAAGCAATCCGTGATACTACTGAAACTGGGCTACCAGAATCCACTCTAGCTTCTCCCAGCTTTGCCTCTCAAGACCGTAAACGAACCCCTTGGAAAGACAGCAAGGATCTGACAAGATAGTTCTAAATGCATCACAAGTTCAGACACGTTGGATCCAGAATAGTCATGGGTACGACTCACGGCCCCCTGAGAGGTCTACTGACCACAGTAACTGGTTTTCTGCCAAGACTCTTGCTCTCGACACTAAAATCAATGGCAAAATCAACGTCCCCTAAACAGTCACCGTCCAATGCTCAGCCACCTCAGGAAACAATTTCAAATACTGCCTTCTCATCAGCAGTTATAGACTTTGGAAACAGTCCGAAGAGCTCATGTTTTAGGTGCCCCGAAGCACCGCCCATGTGTGATACGCTTGTTCC
The DNA here is from genome assembly GCF_965194805.1 of Balaenoptera borealis. Classification (NCBI taxonomy): domain Eukaryota; kingdom Metazoa; phylum Chordata; class Mammalia; order Artiodactyla; family Balaenopteridae; genus Balaenoptera; species Balaenoptera borealis. Next base: position 85,552,427 of record NC_138871.1, read on the forward strand.
TCGGTGGGGCCAGTCTCAACGCTCTGAAAGCCACTTTTCAGGAAATGCTTCAACCCCCTAATACACTGCATGGCTTATGTGTTATCACCCAACCAACAATGAAACTTTTTTTTTTTTTTTAGAAACAAAGGCAATAGAAGCAAATACCAGTATCTCTCCCAAAAGGCAACAATAAGGGACAGAGGACAAGTCCACCGGAGGCTTGAGCCAGGTAATGACTGCACCACAGACTCGGCAGACGACTCAGGAAGAATGAGTCCTTCACTGTCTCTGGGCTCTGCACCTGCTTAATGACTGGGGTGAACTGGACTCTGCCACCATCCTATTCCAGAATCTCACACCAGTCTCAACACTCCTTTATAAGTTCAATTCATTGTATTCATTTAAGGATAAACCTTTGTGGGACTTCCCTGGTGGTCCAGTGGGTAAGACTCCGCTCTCCCAATGCAGGGGGCCCGGGTCCGATCCCTAGTCAGGGAACTAGATCCTGCATGCATGCCGCAACTAAGAGTCTGCATGCTGCAACTAAAGATGTCACATGTCACAATTAAGACCCGGCGCAGCCAAAAAAAAAAAAAAAAAAAAAAGAATAAAGCTTTGCAACCCCCAGCTACAATACTAGTAGCCGAGGAGGAAGAATTACCAATGAGTTTCTAATTGCCCAAATCCACTAGGTAATATCAACAGCTACCAGCCCAGTGGAATTTAAAGAAACAGAAACGGATTCGAGTGCCAAAATGAAAACCTAGCTTTCAGATCATTTGTTTTCACTCCAAAATCAAGGATTTGAAACGTACCAGCAGCTCAGATGTTCCTAACACATCTAGCGTCAGGGACTGCATCCTGGAGTAGTGAACCCCCAGCTCTCGGTGGATCCCAGAACACTCAATGCAGGTCAGAATGCCCAGGTTGGTGGAGAGCCACGTAGGATCTGCCAAAGAGAATGGGGAAAATCACAGCTTGTAAGGAGAGGGCAGGGGTCAGAACTTTTTTCTTGCATAGTTACTGAACATGGAGTTTTGTTGCATCATTAGCATTTTTTTTTTGGATCCTAGATGCAGCTGGAACCCGCCGTTCATCATTAATTACCACCAATTTACACACAATACACACATGTGCACGTATCTATTCTCTGTCCTCTTCCTAAGGCTCCACCTCCCCATCCTTCCATTCATTTGTTAAGCACTCCCAAGGGGCAGGGCTGTGTGTACAAGAATAAATAGGACACGGTGCCCTCTAGTGGCCGAGGGTCCCTGGATACAGACCACCCCCATCACCAACCTGATGGTACCAGCAAAGGGGACAAAGTCTAGCACCACACAGGGGACTGTCTTAACACACGTCTATATGTCAAACATGCTAATAACCGGCAGAGAACACACACTATGTGCTGATGCCATGTTCTGTTCAGCACAGAGTTGAAGCAATTATAGTAGCAATAATAGCTCAAAGTGTGAGAGCTTCAGAAATTACAGGTGCTTTCCCTTAATTTCTCATTTAACACATACAAGAGCGCCTGGAGGCAAACAGGGCAGGTGTCTTCACCATCTTGCTCAGAGAGGTGAAGGGCCTTCCTTGCGTGAGGCTGCAGAGCCAGACTGCAGCCCTGCCTTCATCTGGGCTCAAACCCACACCTGCACCACATGTTTACTTGCTCAGCGAAGCCTCCTAGCTGTGTGCCAGAGTAGGCACTCAAGAAATGCTTGACGGATGAATGCTGAATTTACTGAAAACACGGAATTCAAAATAAAACATTCTTGAGCACATGATCACAGCCCAGAAGTACAATTCTTTTTAGAATTGCTTGTTGCCCTCAGAAACTCATAGGAGGCAAATATTGCAACCTTGGTCACTAGTTGACTGCAAAGTTATTTTTAAAATGTTCAAATTATAAACATTTTATCCGAGTTCGGAAATACTCCTGGGCACTGGTGTTTTCACTTCACTAGACCTATCCTACCGAATCGACTGTGTCTTGCTTTTGGTGGGTATGAGTGTACATTTAGACTGCTTTATATCACTCAGACTGTCTTTTAGCATTTTAAAACAAAAATGTCATAGCTTTGATTCCTTATAAGAGTGTTTTAGAAGTCCAAGTACTACACTGTCCTCGTCTAAGAAAAAGCACAATTCGCTACCTTCACTCCCTGCAGCGTCTCCTGCCAAAGGTATGTTTTTAACAGTCCGAGACCCCATGAGGTAATTCCTCAAATTACCCCCAAATACAGCCTCCAGGGTAACAGGAACCCACGGCACTTCTCAACTGTCCACTCTATTTTCGATGCGCCTTTTTTAAGATGGAAGTTGTCGCAGAACGAGGGGAACGAAAAGGCACACGGCCACCCTAAGCAGCCCACAGCGTCTCTCATTCCACGACGTTCAGGGAACGCTCCTCCACAGCTCCCCTAACACCGGCCCATCTGAGCTACAGGAATAAGTCAGCTCATTAAACGCTTAAAATACTGGTTGTTAAAATCTACCATAGTTTATGTCCATTGAACATGAAACCCCAGGAGGCCTTATCAAAACACAGAAATAAACACCTCATTTCACGGAATGTGGCAGCTGGCCGGGGCTCACAGACAATCGCCACTGGTCCCTTCATCTTCCAAAAGGGGAAACTGACATCTAACAAAGTAAGTGGCTCTTCCAGGGTCACAGACTACACGGCAGCTTAAAGTTACTGCAGAAGTTCTACACAGCGGTACAAAGGGAGGATGGATTGAATCCCGGAAAAAGCCGCAGCCTGGAGCCAATACAATGACCGGATGACCCTGGTTCCACCCTCGCTGTGTGCTTCTGTTTTCATTTCTCAAAAAGCATTTAAACCGCTTCAGCTCTGTGGGGCCCTCTCCCCGCAGGCCTGCTCTGAGGGCCCAGAGGCAGGCATCTTCCCACCCTTTCCCCCACTTGGTCTGTGCACAGTTCAGTAAGCATCTGTGCGACAGCGTGAGCTCAGGCTGGGCTGCGCTGAGCTTGGCGTTTGAAATGAAAGGGAAAATCAGTGACTGGCTTCTGTGAATCGGAACAGGATTTAAACGTCCTAGAGCTGGGAGGGGGTGGCTGGGTCACCTGGCGCCCCGCAGTCGCAACACACGTCATTGCCTGTCATCCTCTGGACCTCGGAGATGATCTCCTTTGTCAGTTCTTGGACTATGTTATTTTCTCCCGTATTGTCATCTCCCTTAAATGCATTGTTTAGAGCTTCTTCTTTGCTGTTTTGCAGCACAGACATCCATCTAGAAAAATAACAGTGACGCTGTGTTAAATCCCGAGGACAACTGCCCTTCCAAGGTCCCACCCCCAAACAACTTACATTTGACATTCCTGTTCGTCCTCTGCTTGAAAGTGGTATGTCCTGTCATCTGCACGGCAAGAGGGGTTTCATCAATTGTGAGCCCGGACAGTAATCCATACACAATTCCAAAAGAAAGTGGTTTGTAATTAACCTCAGGAAGAGTCTAAACTCTGCTACGAAGTCAATTGTATACAACCCAGCACCCCTCCCTGCCCTTTACAAGCCCTCGCCTGGGAACTGTGGCTTTCTCATGCAAATTATCGAGGCAGCTCTGTTCCTCCATTCCAGTCTAAAGAGAAGCAACTTCCAAAAACTGAAGCTCTTCAATGAAAACCATCACTATCCTTTCAAAAGCTTTTTTTTTTTTTTTTTAACTTGCTACAGAGTTGGCCCCCAATTGTTATGGCCCTTTGAATAGTAAAAGTCTTATCTAAAGTGAGTATCTTACAAGATTTCTGGCTTTCTTAGCCCAAAGTGTATAGCCTCAGTCCAGTTGTGGGAAAGCATCAGAGAAACCCAAACTGAGGGACATATGACCAAAAAACTGACCAATAATTTTCAAAGTATCAAAGTAATGAAAGACAAGGAAAGATACAGAACTGATATAGACTGTAGGTGACTAGGGCGAAATAACAGCAGCAATGTGGAATCCTGGAGAGAATCCTGGAACAGAAAGAGGACACTAGTGGAAAAAATGGTAAAATCTGAATAAGATTCTTAGTTAACAGCATCACACCAATGTAAATTTCCTGGTTTTGACAGTTGCAGATATGGCTGATATTATATACTAAATAGTAATTGACAACCTGTACTATGCTGTCAGTATTAGGGGGCAGCTGGGTAAGGGATATACAGAAATTCTTTGCCTACAATCAGTCCAAAAACGAAGTAAAAAAGAAAATTAAATTTAAAAAACAAAAAAGAAAAAAAAAAAGGGAGGAGATCCAACTTCTGCAGATGGCAGAGCAGTGACAGGCAGGGACTGTCCTTGGGGTTCCCAGTAAACATCGTGCCCCTCAAAGTGAGTGAACATTGTGGCCTTTACACTCCTGAAAGCACTTTAGTTCTTAGGATAATTTTTGGTGAGCTGACTGGGAGGAGGCTGAGGCCCAGAGAGGTTAAGAGGCAGGAACAAGCGCACCCCGTGGCCGAGGGGTCAGGTTTTGACCCCGGCTCTGATCCTCTTCCTTCCTTTTTTCCTGACACGGAGGGGACACCCCGCACCCTCTATCCCCAGCCTGTTACTGAGGAAAGGAACAGGGTTTAAGAGAACTGTGCCAAGGGGCTTCCCTGGTGGTCCAGTGGTTAAGAATCCGCCTTCCAATGCAGGGGACGCGGGTTCCATCCCCGGTCCAGGAACTAAGATCCCACATGCCTCGGGGCAACTAGGCCAGCGCGCAGCAACTACTGAGCCCACGCCCTCTGGAGCCTGTGCGCAACTAGAGAAGCCCACGTGCCACAACGAAAGATCCCGCATGCCACAACTAGGACCTGGCACAGCCAAAAATAAAATAAATACTTTAAAAAAAAAAGAGACCCGTGTCTAGTTCAGAAAAATAAACTTAATCCTGTGATTCAAATGTTAGTGGTCAGGTGCTGGGAAGGGAGGCCGCTTTCCCTGCCCCCGCTCTACCTGGTGTGCAGAGCCTTACCTGCGGGAGGACCGGAGCGGGCAGGTCCACATCCACTCTAAGTGGATCTCAGAGTCCTCGGGAAGCCATGACCATGACAGGTTACACCAGAGGACTGGGTCTGACATCAGGCCTAAAACCTTCCAAGTTTTCCCTGAGCCACTTCATGGTCAGACCAGACACAGATGCCGCAGGAAAATCAAGGAGATGGGGGAACAACCCATTTCTGTGGCCAATTCTTCATTTTAACACGTGAATGGTGGAGAAGCGGGGGAAATTCTCTGTGAAAATTTCCAAATAAGAATTCCCTTGTATGGAACCCTCTTGCACTGTTGGTGGGAATGTAAACTGATACAACCACTATGGAGAACAGTATGGAGGTTCCTTAAAAAACTAAAAATAGAATTACCATATGGCCCAGCAATCCCACTACTGGGCATACACCCAGAGAAAACCATAATTCAAAAAGACACATGCACCCCAATGTTCACTGCAGCACTATTTACAACAGCCAGGTCACAGAAGCAACCTAAATGCCTGTCGACAGACGAATGGATAAAGAAGGTGTGGTACATATATACAATGCAATATTACTCAGCCATAAAAAGAAACGAATTAGGGTCATTTGTAGAGACATGGATGGACGCAGAAACTGTCATACAGAGTGAAGTAAGTCAGAAAGAGAAAAACAAGTATCGTATATTAACGCATATATGTGGAATCTAGAAAAATGGTACAGATGAACCGGTTTGCAAGGCAGAAACAGAGACACAGATGTAGAGAACAAACCTATGGACACCAAGGGGGGAGAGTGGCGGGGGGTGGTGGTGGTGGGATGAACTGGGAGATTGGGATTGACATGTAGACACTGATGTGTACAAAATAGATAACTAATAAGAACCTGGGGGTTTCCCTGGTGGCGCAGTGGTTGAGAATCTGCCTGCCAATGCAGGGGACACGGGTTCGAACCCTGGTCTGGGAAGATCCCACATGCCGCGGAGCAACTAGGCCCGTGAGCCACAATTACTGAGCCTGCGCGTCTGGAGCCTGTGCTCCCCAACAAGAGAGGCCGTGACAGTGAGAGGCCCGCGCACCGCGATGAAGACTGGTCCCCGCTTGCCGCAACTAGAGAAAGCCCTCACACAGAAACGAAGACCCAACACAGCCAAAAATAAATAAATTAAAAAAAAAAAAAAGAACCTGCTGTATATTAAAAAAAAAAAAAAATTCCCTTGTATGGATACTCTTTCAAGATGCCTTTACACCAAGAACAGTTTCTAGCAGATTCAACTAGAGGGAGGCGAAAAGAGGAAGTTTCCAGAGCCCTGCTGTGAGGTATCCTGGGAAGGGCTGCTTCTCTGCCCCAGGCTCGGGCTCCAGTGGGCCACGAACCCTCCATGTGGACCTGGAGAGGCACCCTGTGGGTCCATCCCACTCAGGGGACTGACCTAGATCACGTGCACCTTCTCCTACACCTCCCACCCCAACCTGGCATGACTGCATGATCTGAGGATAATGGCTCAGGACTTGAATTTGTAAACAGTGGGGTCAATCTGAGGGCAAGAGGACTGCACAAGCTCCAGAAGGGCTGGCCTTGCCACAGGGACGTCCTCCTTGGGAAGCCAGGCCCACCGACGGCTTGATCTGGGCGGGGAGTCCCTGTCTGGGGGAAAGATCGGTAAAGGAGGATTCTGCAGGGAAACAGCTGAAGCCAGCGGTCAGTCTGTTCCTCCCGGGCTCTCCGGGTGATTCCAAGCTGGCTTTGCAGGTTGAGGGACAGGAGGAAGGGGCGGCTCCTCGGGGCCTGGTAGACTCACACCGGAAACAGCATCCTCGCTGCCCACCTCCAGCTTGACTTTCACTTCTCCAGCCACCCAGATGTTCCACGAGCACAAAGGTGTCTCGGGGATACGCGTGTGCCCCAGCAGCCCGGTCAGCAGGTACAGTCAGACCCGAAGCCAGGCCCCCACCTCTCAGGTCACGGTTTTCTCGCTCTGCAGTGTCTCCCTTGATGGTTCCTGGGGGGGTGGGGGTGGGGGGATCCTGACCAGTTTCGACGTTTCTCTGTAACGACCCAAACCCACGTAGCGCTGCAACAAAGCACTGCCACTACACACCCCCCCAGGGCAGCATCACCTCTTGAAAACTAGCTGAGGATGACAAGTGTGTAGGACCGGATTCATTCTACCCACTGGAAGACAGTGGCAAGAAGACATGAGAGCATTTTTCAAAGACGACAGTGGACTCTGGCAAGTTCACCGCAGCGCCTAGGACTAGACTCGGTAAGCCCTCCCGGGTGCCGGAGGCCGGAAGCTCTTGACCGAAGGTCGGAAGCTCTTGACCGAAGGTATGTATCATGTCAGGCACCAGAGCAAAGACACTGATGGAATCTTGCAAATGTCAGGTGGCCAGAGCGCGAGCACAGAACCAGATGCTCGCAGTAACTCACGCCTGTAGCAGCAAGGCACGCTCACACCTACCGATCCTCCTCGGGGCCTGGCCAGCTGTTCAAATGTGTATGCTGGGAGGCTTCGGAGTCATCTACACGCCTGAAAGAGATGCTTCTGCACACGTGGTCTCTGACGGGGGCCCCATAGGGGTGCTGGAGCGACCGGGGCAAGCGAGGGCGTGCGGGCTCCCCTCCCCGTGCGCAGAACTCACACTCCGTGACTAACCGCCGATCAGCTACTGGAGGGGAATGCGCCACTTCTCATGAGTTACTGCTTCAGAAAATGAAAGGCCGCAGCCCTCCAAGTGTCCCCTAGACACTGGCTGACGTCAGGTACGACCCCCAAGCTGTCTCCCTTTAACTGTCACTTTTTATTGCCCTCCAGGGGCACATTTTAAACCACGGTCAATCCTCCACATTCCACACCGTCCTGAGTGAGTGAAGGACCTGCGAGTGAGGAGGGTAAATGAATCTGCGGGCCTGACTACACTGAGCAGGGACACAGGATTGGAAGCTGGAGAGTCAATATTTATTCTGCAAATCGGTCTGGAAGCTGAAGATCAGAGCAAACAGCACCCAAACCACACACCGCACTGCTCAACGTGCTCCTGCAGCTCTGCACCGGGTGCATGAGAATAGGACACCAGCCCGGGCCGCTGGACCAGGTGCATTAGAACGGGACACCAGCCCGGGCCGCTGGACCAGGTGCATTAGAACGGGACACCGGCCCAGGCCTCTGGACCAGGTGCATTAGAATGGGACACCGGCCCGGGCCTCTGGACCAGGTATATTAGAACAGGACACCGGCCCGGGCCGCTGGACCAGGTGCATGAGAACAGGACACCAGCCCAGGCCTCTGGACCAGGTGCATGAGAACAGGACATGAGCCCGGGCCTCCGTCTCCTCCCCAAGCACAGAGGAGCCGGTAATCATTTCCTCTAAGTTTGCTGTGAGCATTAAATTACATAGTAACTTCCTACCCTCGATAATACAACCCAACACACATCTTAAAAAGCAGCCACCTCATGCTCGGGATACTGAGGCAAATAAGACAGCACTCATCTTCCCAAAAGGCACGGTCTGGAGTTTTCCTCTATAAATATAACTCTTGTGCCCAAATCCCCAATGACTGCCTTTTGAAAGGGGAGCTGGCCCTTTCCTTCCCCGAAACTGTAACTCTGCCACCGAAAACTGCGAAGACCAAAAGGCCATCATATTTCTTTAAGATATCGCTCGCCCTTTCCCTCTTCCTTAGGCGATGCTGAGAGGCCACTTGCCACAATGGATGGTTCTGTGGCGGTTCTTCTGGGTCTGCCACAAAGACGAGCAGCACAGGAGCAGAAACACTAATTCTGGGGTGGGAAGACAAGCAGATTTCAACCTGAAAGTTTCAAGAGCTATACCGGGGACCTCATCACATCAGCGGTGCAGCAGTTCGAACAGCGCCCAAGTTAGGGGAGCTCTGATGACAGAACTGCCCTTTTTTATAGTGAAGTGAAGGGATTTTTAGGCTTGAGGGCTGATCTAGTATAATCTCCTTGTTTACGAATAGGAAACCCGAGTCTTGGGAAGCTGAGAGGACGTGCCCAGGTTTACAGATCCCGCGAGTGGAGCAAGGCCGTCCGCAGATTCAAGCCCTGAACCGAGAGACCGGCAAGCAGACCATCACCAGCGGAAATAAAAAGCACGCAGTCACCTGAAATAAAGGGCTTTCTCTTTGAAAACCAATTCTTTAAATTAATGCACTGTCTGAAATGGGGTTGATGCCCTAGACGAGAGTGTAAAATAATTTCTCTGCAGCACAGCGTCTGAGAAATAAACTTACGTGAAATTAGGTCAAAACACTTCTTCTCCTCAGGGTTGGTTTTCACTTGGCAGGTTAATAGGTTAAGCTTTGCAGGAGGCCGGTTTGCCTGTTGAAAGACAAAAAACAGAGATGGGTGGAAGGGAATGGGAAACCACAGTATCATTCCTCATTAAAATATAGCAAGAACAGGTTCTCACTGGCTTGCAAAGATAGCTATCAGAAGGCAGGCTTTTATGTGGAAGGCATGACAGAGGCACATCACAGGGTGTCCCTGGACCTCAGCTCCCAGGGGACAGCTGCCCCTCCCTGCAAGGGACACTGGGGGCCCACACACCCACCCAGACAGGGGTACAAGTGATGCCAGCCCAGCTTTGAGGTCAAGGGCAGTGGGCTCCCCTAGATCAAAATGCTCCCTGGCTAAAGCTCAGAGACATTCCGTCCTGATCAGCTGGGAACATGGGCATCCAGATCAATTTCTGGTGATCTTAAAAGTGTTTTCCTGAGTATAAACACTCACTTGCAGGGAAAGTAACCTCACAGCACAAAAGTGACAGAGAAATTATAAATAAATATATATATATATATATATATATATATATAAAATGACAGATGACAGATTCATAATCCTTAATGCCAGCCATCTGTCGCTTAAATTTCAACAAAACCCACCTGGTTCACATACGTGTCCACCCACCTTCCGCCCTCCACACACAATGGTAACAAGAGATTACAATACGTTTTTGTCAGAGATGTGTCAAAAATGACTATTTCATTACCATTTCAGAAACTATCATAACTCGTCCAAAAAAGCAAAGGGCAGAAGATAAGATAATTTCAGAAAAAAAAAGAATTCTGAATGGCGAAACGCCTCTCAGAAATCTTGGAGAAATATTCAAATATGAAAGGCTTATCTTACCCACCCACCAAGCTGCTAAAGGAAAGACCAAATAAAATGTCTTAGAGTTCAGTTGTTCTTGTTTACCCCTTCCCGTGGCCACCAGCCATGTCAAGAAATTGTAAAAGCTTGGATTTGGGATTAATCGAGATACACACTCACATGCGTCTACATCTGGGCGGACCTGCATTTATAGACCCCTCTCCACTGAGCTCAGAGTCAGGGGTGAGGCAGCGTGGCCTCCGTTACAACAGGACTGACCCTTGCAGTGTGAACAGCTGGGTTTGAGGACAGCAATCTGGGACAAGCAGAAGCTGGACAGACAGGGTTGGACCAGACTCTCCTGGTTCACGGCTGTGCTGACACCTCTTACGTGGAAATCACTGCACGTTCTGCAGTCTGCCGATGCCTGACAGACGCCCTTGGGTCATCAGAAATCAGTATTCAAAGACACCAAGCTCTGCCTGATCTTGCAAACCTGGACAATTCCAAGTAGAAGTACCATCAATCCTATTTTTGATCTTTATTAATAGAATGAACTGGCTCGTCCAGGAACCAGTACACCAGATGATATGTTTCTACAGTAGGAGACCACGGCACGAATGCAACCAAGCGCTCTACCAAGGTGTTCAGCCCATAAAAAAGTATGTGCCTATTCCATCACCTCATATGGTCACACAACTACACAGGTGCATTTAGGTGATGTTCCTGTACTTCCAAATGCTGGTGTCCACTGAGGCTTAGAAGCAGGAGCAGTGAAGGGGGTGATGCGCTTTGGTAAATACAGAAAACTTCCATGGACAAGAAGATGATTTTGAATAATAATAGCTACCTTCACTCAGTTGCTGCTGCTGCCATTGTTATTAACCTATTCTGTGCTTACCTGAGGCAGGCACTGTTGTAAGCATTTTTAATGAATTAACTCATTTAATTTTCCCAGCTGCGCTCTGAGGCAGGAACTACTCCACATTTATAGATGAAAATACTGTCCCCGACAGACTAAATAATTTGATGCAGCTTATACAGCTTGGGAGCAGTAATGCCAACGTTCAAACAAGGCAGCCCGGCCCCAGAGCCCAAGCCCTTCACGGCCACTCTCTCCTGCCCTTGCCATGGCTTCCTGGGAAGCAGAGCCACTTCCCAGGATTACCTCTAAGTATCTCAAGTGCTGCAAAGAACCACACTGCACTGAGTACTCCCCCTGCCCCGCCAACCTGCCTTCTTCCGTTTTCCCTGTGCTACTAGGAAAGTTGTTCATTCTTACTGAGACACAACTACCCTCAAAGACAGATTTCTTACTTCACAGTGTATGCACCACAAAATATGGAAAAATATCCAGTGCCTATATGTGAAGTAGGAATAATGATAAAGGTATAAATGTGGCTACTATTCAAAAAGGACAACCGTGAGAATGGTCCACAAAACCTAGAAGCTGCCCATCTTAAGCTGTTCCAAGTTTTACATTAATAATTGGCTTGCTACTGGCCCATTCAGGTTAATGATTAGCTGACAGCAAGGCTGTAAGAAAAATTCACAGGAGAAAAATTTTAAATAGAGAACATTCTATCCATTAAATTCCCTCCCTGCTACAATTTGGGGAAAATGCTGTCATCATGAAATTCAGCTATAGAACAGGTCTATCTAATTCATCAGATACCAGTGTTCCTTGAGAGCCTGATTTGAGAAGCCCTGGTTTAGTAGAAAACTCAGCAAGGAGCAGGAAACAGACCCTACAGCCCTGTTTGCCATGAAGACATGGATTATTAGTGACGCTCCCATTTTAGTCAGGCCATTCCATTTTCCTCCCATTTGTCAGGCTTTTAAAAGGAAGTTTATAGTCTTCCTTCTGCATGACTGATGATCATTTAAAAAATTTTTTCAGATTTTGTAAGACACAACAGACATTTCTTCCAGCTGAATGCAGTCTCCAGCCTTTGGCGGTGTGGAAAGTGACAAATTTGGCAAAGAGGATATCTAATTAGAGTCATTTTGTCCCAAGGATAACTTCTTTCCAGGGCTAGAAAATACAATTAGCCTTGTCTCACGGGGAGTACCAACTTGGGCTTTCTACTGAATTCATCCCAGATACTATGACTGTCCCTCTGCTAAAATACAGAATACAAGCATCTCAGGTCCTAAACTGTCCCTTTTTTCCTGACGGTAAATTAACAAACATACTCAGGGAGATGCTGGCTGAACAGGTAAGCCACGCAAGGAGCCAAATCCAAACCAAACCAAACCAAACAGGCATCTCTCCACTCCTTCTCGGTGGAGGTTAATTCACATCACAGTGTGTGAACGCTCTGTAGCGGTGCAGCAGCACTGGGGTGTCGGGATCTGGCCTCCCAGAGCATGCAGGGTACCCCGCAGCAGAAAGAGGGCTGCCACAGGGACCCACTCATTTCACAGGCGAGGCAGCGGGACGGAGCCCCCGCCTGCCACTCCGCTGGGCTGCAAGGCAGCTAAAGGCAGGAGGCGGCATCCAGAGAGCGGGACTCCCGAGAGAGGGATCCCCCCAAGGGCGAAGCACTAATACAACATGCGAGCGGCGTGACAAGCTGAGCTCTCTGCATGCTAGTAAAGCTAGTTATAACCGTACCATCTGCCAAAAACTGGGGCAACCCATCAACATTTAGAGAAAACTAAGCCTCCATGTCTTCTGAGAGGAAGCTCAAGCAACAGAAATGACGAGACCCAAAGTTTATGCTGTCAGCAAAGGATTACCAGACCTGCTGTCACTCCTGTGATCGCGGGCAGAACCACTCTTTGGCTTAAGCCGAGGCCCTGGGTCTAGTGGACACGCCAATGAAGCAAATATCCCAACTGGCTTTAGAGCTGTAAACAAGCATGAAACGAAACCCAGTCTTGTTTTATGAGATTTTCTGCACTGAGGCAGTAAACCTGACTCAAAACAGAGTAGAATACAATTCGAAAGCAAATCCCAGAATCGCAGGTGTTAGGGCAGGAAGGGAACCTGGCCTTCATCCAGTCTAACATTCTCCATTTTAAACAGGAGTGGTGACTAAATCAATTTGCCTTCCTTAGTCTACAGCACTTATACCGAGTCACACACACACACACACACATCCGTATGGAAAAAAATTACATCAGGATCCAAACTGCACGGCCCCATGAGGGACGCGGTGAGCGTAAAGAAGGCCAGTGAAGGCTGGAGTTTGGAAAAGAGAAATGACCTTTATTTGCCCAGGCAGGAGCCGCATTCAATCCCCCAGGCCAGAGGCCCCTCCAGACACTTGGTATCTGCTAGTTCTGCGGTCTCTCTCCTTCTCACACAGAGTCGGTGAAAAGGAAGGGACCCCACTCCCAGCCCGTGGAAGACATACAGTCCATGCTGCAGTGCCACCCTTCAGGCGGGGTTCTACTCTGTCTCCTCGCTCCGAAATACTGACAAGGGCAGGGTTTCTCTGGAACCACACTGAGCCACGCCCTCTGTCCAGGGCCCTGAAAAGGCTGTCTGCACTCCCGCCCAGCTCTGCCGTCCACAGGGGAGCCGGTGGGGATGGGGGAAGAAAGGCGAAGGCTGAGGCTCGTCTCCACTATGGGACTGAGGTCAGGGCCAGGCCTCCCGCCTGGGGTGCAGGAAGGCAGGCCACCACCAGTGTCCTCGTTCTCAGCAAAACGGCAACCAACGCTGCCTTCAGACGTTTAAAAAACATCTACCAGCCTCCACGGCTTTCACCAGATCCCGTCACACCAGGTACGGGGATGATATGCCTAAAGCCCACCGTGGAAAAGGGCCGTGTTTGTAACTGTGGTTACAATCCCTCGTCTCCAAAAGCCAGATTAAGTAAATCATTTTATTCCAACTGGCTCAGCGTATGCTGGCTCAGTTTCCTGCATGGGCAATTATACACAGGGTCGTAGAAGAAGAACCTGATGAAGGCTGGGTGCAGTATGTCTACGATAAAATTGCTGAAATCTCTCTTCTCTTGGATTTCTGATTCCCAGACTCCTCACCACCTAAACTCTTTTCCCTTGATGGAAAAGGAGAACTCTTTCCAAATGTGATGTTCAATTTCCACAGACAAAGAAAGCTGGGGAGCGGTTTGCTGCTTGTTTCTGGGAGTCACAGGCCTCTGAATACAGACCACCTGGCTCCTCAGGTGTTCCTGACCCTGTGAGGCAGCAAGGGCCCCTGCTAGGGGAGCATCAACCAGGGGCAGGGGCACCAAACCGAGGAGGCACCCACACAGGCTCTTCTCAGCAGGGACCTTGTTTAAAATGCACGCCTAGTGCCGCAGCGCAGGGCTCGGTCCCCTTACCAGGCCTCCAGCCCACATCCCCTCGTCCCGCTACAGCAGAGCCCGTGATGACAGAGGATACTACTTACGGTGCCATGGGATATGGTCAGAAAACCGTTTTTCACTGAACATTTCCTTTTCTGCCACACTTTTCGGATCCTTACAGATAAATGGGGAAAAAATAAAAGAGTTCAGAAATTTTGGCCACAGGAGATTACAAACACACACTGAAACTCTAGCAGCGCCGTCTACGTACCCATCGCTTTTCTTGTAGAGGTTGCCATTCCGCTCGGTGCCATGCTCTTTGTTTCCCTGAGGCTGGTGTAAACTATAGGCTGTGCTCTGGCGAAGCTGTGAATCCTGAAAACAGTTAAGATGTTAGTGGTTTTTAATCCTGTCCAGATTCCAATTTTTAAAAAGCAGTACACAGAGATACTTACACCCTTAACAATTTTTTTTCTTTTTAAATTAGAGAATTTCTCCTCTTAAACACACCAAAAAAGGGACATAAAATTCATATCCTGGAACTCATAAATGCCACCTACCAGGCTGGAGACGGAAATGGCAAATGCCAGTATCCCCAAACTGGCTGAAAGAATGAGCCATTTGGAAATTACGAGATTTTACTTATTTACGAGCCTTAAGTCCCTGACAGTGGCAAGAAGCTCCTGCGGTGGCAAAAGCAGCCCTCCAGAAGGAAGGCAGTAACGCTACATGTTGGAAGAGGCGGGGCTTTCAAGCAAAAAAAACACAAAAACAATGTTCTGCCTCTTACTTTGGGCAAGTTACTTAAGCTCCCTGTCTCAGTTTCCTCCTGGGAAAACAGGAAAACAATTTCTAGTAAGGACAGCAAATATAGGAAGGCTTGAGTGGGACCATGTGTGTGAATACCTGCTACATAACACATATGAACAACATCTGCTTCCTGACCCCATCAATCCCAGCAGAGGGGCCATGGCCCTAAACCCAACTGCTCCAGCCTGAGGGCAGACTGTCCACCTGGTCAGCTGAGAATATGGCCAAGTCCACCACCGCTGGGAAACTCCAGCCTTCAGCTTCTTGAGGGCAAAGACCATTAATGAATCCCCTGGGCCTAAGTCCAGTGTCTGGGATCCAACATGTGCTCAACTGGTGTTTCACAGATGATACCAGGAGCACTAACCCTGGAAATTCTGGCGAAGGAAACAAGGGGAGCAAAACATGAACAAGGAGTTCACAGGTCAACCAGGCAGGACTAAGAGCTGCCTCCATCTGTTATGAGAGCCCCCGATCCAGTTCACTTCGTCACAAAAGAAACAGAAACGATGAAAATAAGTGACTTGCTCAAGATGCAGGGCCCGCTGGAGCCCGCGCGGAGGGTGGAAGGGAGCTCCGCCTCGCGCTCTGAGGCTCCTTCCACCGCGCCTCGTGCCCTCACCAGAGGACGCCCAAGGATCCAGAGCCAGCCTTGCTCCACTGTCGAGCAGCTGACCATCCCCCGGGACCCTAGGCACTGCCCAAACAATGAAAGAACCAGTGCACGGCAGTCAACGTGATCCGAACTGAGGCTACACCGGCTCCAGAAGTGAAGAGCCAAACAGAGAAAACCATGGGAGCGTCTGGAAGAAGTGAGGTTTAAAGATGAAGGTGAGAACCGGCAGAGGATAAGGGGAGGGACACACGCGGAGGCCTGCAGAGGAAAGTGGTGGCTGTGGCCATCCTCCAGGGAGGGACATGAGGACAAATACTGCAGCCAAGATAAGGGGGCCCATCGGCCGAAGGGACAGGCGGGCTGGAGTCAGAGCCTAGACTTCATCCGAAAGCCACAGCCAGCCACCCAAATTCTTGACCGTTTTTTAAAAAAATCTTGAAACGCAAGTTTTTAATTTGGATGAAGTCCAGTTTATCTACTATTTCTTTTGTCATCTGTACTTTAGATGTCACATCTAAGAAGTCATTGCCTAATCTAAGGTCACAAAGATTTACATCTATGTTTTCTTCTAAGTTTTATAGTTTTAGCTCTTACATTTAGGTCTTTGACCCATCTTGAATTAATTTTTTATTATGGTGTGAGGTAGGGGTCTAAATGCATTCTTTTGCTTTGGCTATCCAACTGCCCCAGCATCATTTATTGAAAAGACGGTTCTTTCCTCATTGAATTGTCTTAACATCTTTGTTGAAAATCAACTGACCATAAACGTAAGCGTTTTCAATTCTATTTCATTGATCTATATGCTCATCCTTATGTCAGTACCACACTATCTTGATTATTATAGCTTTGTGGAAAGTTCTGAAATCAGAAAGGATGAATCCTCCAACTTTGTTCTTCTCTTTCAAGATTGCTTTGGCTATTCTGGGTCCCTTGCATTTCCGTATGAATTTTAAAATCAGCCTATCAATTTCTGCAAATAGGCAGCTAGGATTTTATTTTGATGGGGATCACACTGAATCTGTAGATCAGTTTGGGAAGTATTGCCAACCTAACAATATTAAGTTTTCCAATCCATGAACATGGCCTGTCTAGCACAGACTTTTTAAAGTCTGAAATATA
This sequence comes from Balaenoptera borealis, assembly GCF_965194805.1. NCBI lineage: Eukaryota > Metazoa > Chordata > Mammalia > Artiodactyla > Balaenopteridae > Balaenoptera > Balaenoptera borealis. The sequence goes on from NC_138871.1 coordinate 85,569,299, forward strand.
TATGGGATAACGCAGCAAAAAAATTAAAAAAAAAACCCTTCATCTGAGAAATCAATAATGTGCTCAAGCATTCCATTACTGAACTGACAACGGAGCCTGAACAAGCAGACCCCCTAACATGAGAAATGTCCTTTTCCACAGGGAGTTCATGCCTCTAAACAACTAGGGCAAACAGCTCATTCATCGGATAAGGATGGTCCCAGTTTCTACATTCTCTCAAAGGGGCAGTATATACTAGCACTAGACATTTAGAGCAAACCCAGCTTTAAACATCACTGGAAATGAATGCAGCAGAGGGGAAATGGAGAAATACTGTTCACCTATCTGAATCTCTGTGAAAGACTAAAAATAAACCTGTCAAAAGACTAAACTGCACAACCAAGAAATACGTCTACTGATTTGGGGAGAAAAAAAAATCCTGCACAAAATAAGTGATGAAACCACGTGACAACACTGCTAAAAGTGTTCATGTCAAGCATATTAATCAGAACTCTTCACAGGTCTTATGAACAGGATAAAGGACATTCTTCTTTTCAACAGAATCAGACCCTATGCCAGAGGTTAGGAATGAAATCACTGTTTTATTCTTTAGACAAGGCATTTCTTGAATCAATTTTAAAATGCAAGCAAATCTGAAACTATGAAATTTAAAATTTGGAAGGAATATAATCTGTGTAACATAAAATTGAACCTGCTTTAGAACTTATTATTTCAGCATCTTCCAGGTGACTTCTACGTGACCCAACAAAAATGGCCTTTCTTCACCTGTTTATACAAGTGTTTCATACAACACTTGATCAAGGGAAGGGGTGACAAATGAAGTCGGCCCTTTCACATACTGAGATTTCAGCGGAATGGAATATAGTTCAAGGGAAAAGAGCCTCTCTCTTTCGGAGGAGAACCATCATCTAACAATACAGCAGGCAACTGGCCGCGGCATCCACGTTGCCCTGATTCTTGGAGACTCTGCCACGTACTCTGTGCTTCTCCAGGAGAGCCAAGGACACCCTAAGACTCGACTGAGTGAGCCTCCACGTGGAGACTGTTATATGTCTGAAGCACATAAGTTAAGCAGGCGTCTTATGGACCTTCCGAAAGCTCTCATAAAACTCTATCGGTAGCCACAAATCCTCTGTCCTCTGACATCCAGACACGTTCTCAGATCCTCGGCACTGTCCACAATCTTAAGTTCTGTGCGGCCTTATGAAGTGTTAGCCACTGGGTCCTGCTGAAGCAGAGACCGCCCAGATGAGGGGTAGGCTCAGTGTCTGAAATCTTCAGGAAGGGGCGTGGGGCCGGGGAAGGGTGACACCGCATACTTTATATACACGTATATGCGCGCGCGCGCACACACGTCTACTCATAACATCACAAGTATCCCCGAGCTCCCTAAGGCTCTAGAACATCACACACACTTTTTCAATTCACCTGTCCACCTCTCAGAAAGTCTGTGTTCGGTCAATTCTCGTGATGAACGGATTGCCGAGGAGTCCCTCACGAAGCTTAAAGTTTCTCTGCCAAGGGAGGGCTGTGACGCCCAAGCGCTCCCCATTTTCCCAAGGCGTGCCAGGCGTGTCCATGGACGTGCGTGCGTGTGTGTGTGTGTGTGTGTGTGGGCGCACGGGACTGCGGGCTGTGCTGAGTGAGCGCTAAGCTGTGGTCAATGAGCAGCGCCCTCACATCTCTTACCACCCACTCCCCATTATTTCTGGGGAGATTTTTTTTTTTTTTTTTTTGGCCACACTGCATGGCTTGAGGGATCTAAGTTCCCCAACCATGGGCCCCTGCAGTGAAAGTGCCAAGTCTTAACCACTGGACCACCAGGAAAGTCCCTCTGGGCAGCTTTTTAAAAGATTCTGACACAAGATATTAAAGTCACATAATACAGCTGACAGAGAACAGCCTTGTGGTGGGACAGACCAGGGCTCAAACCCTGGCCCCAAAACTCCAGCAAATGCATTTCTCCTCTCAGACTCAAGTTGTAAATGCGGGCTAATACTATCTGCCCAGCCATGCTGTTGTAAGGGCTGATTATTGGTCACGCTTATCACGTGCCTGGAAAAACCTGAGAAGTGAAGCAAGCAGGAGACACCATGGCAACAGAGAGCAGGGGAGAGCACAGGGGGCGTGCTGACGAAGGCTTGGGAACGGGGGAGTGGGGCAGTCGGGGGGACCTGACAGGCCGGGGTCAGGAGCAAGGGCATCAGCTTAGACTGGAGTACGAGTCAGAGTGGGGAGGGGGGCAGACGTCGGGGCCAGAGTCACGAAGACAAGGTGCCAGATGACCAGCCAACAGAGGAGGGTCAAGTGGGCAGAAAGACCCCTCAGAGGTACCACCACCGCCACCCACCACTGTTCAACTACCAAGGCCGGGGGAAGGAATCGGGTCTTTTTTGTTCACTCCTGTATCGTCGGCATCAGGAGCCCAGTATTTGTGGAATGAATGAACGAACCAGTATCCGTTTATCAAGACAATGTGTAAGTGCTTTACAGAACTTGTCCCTTAGATCTCATAACAAAGTTCGGGTAGGCAACGCCACTCCTGTTTTACAGATGACGCGACCGAGGCATGGCGAAGTCAAGTCACTTGCTCAAGGTCAGCCTGGCAGGAAGTGGAAGACCTAGGGTTCGAACGGTACGCGCTGCTGGACAGCCTAGTCAGAAGCTGGCCCACCTGTCTCACCTGCTGGGCCTCTCCTAACTCTGAATCATCCTCCAAACCCTCCTTCCTGACACACACCTGCCCACCCCACACCGGGGTGACACCCTCCTTGGAGGTGACCTCTGGTAGAGCTCTCATCACACTGTGCTCAACTCCTTTTCTGTCCCCACCCCAGACCATGAGCCCTTTAAGAGGGAAGAACCGCATCTGTGCTACTCTGGTGCGTGTCTGTGCAGCTCCTGCTTAGAGTAACTGCTGAGGAAACGGCCGTCGAACGTGCCAGGTCTTGCATGGAGTTGGCGCTCAAGGCCAGTTCTAGGCTACTCAGCAGCCTGGCAGGAGGGGTGGGAAGTGGACACCTAGCCAGAGGGTTCTGATTAAGGACAGATTTGAGCATGATAAGATATGCAACCCCAGACCAAAAGGCCGGAGTTGGAATGGACCTCTGCTCCTTGGATAGCACATACTGTTCGACCACATCCTACCAGACAGGGACACTTTAAAAAGGGGAGGCAAAACTGGCACGAAGAGAGATCGCCAAAGTGGAAAAATCACTGCGGTTTCAGCACTTAGACCTACCAAGACCATCCCCCAGGACCTGAGTCCTCCCCCGCACAGCACACGTCTGGGTTCTCAACAAATAGCAGAGAATCCTCCGGCACCGCAGCGGGACCTGTCTCAGCAGAACGCAGCTGAAATGGACGTTTGTGGGATGGGGAAGGCGGGAGAAGGCAAGGCACACAGTGAGGAAGCTCATGCAGAGATTAGCGGTGTTGAGAGCTGTAACTTTGTAGAGGGGGTCTTCTCCAAACGTTAAAATATGATGCATATATAGGTGTTCATTGCATAGTTTTTCAACGTCTCTGTAAGTCTGAAAAGTTTCAAAATAAAATAATGGAAAAGTCAAAGTGTAGCATCCTATTTACAGGGAACGGAAATATCAGGAACAGGATAGGAACGCCGGTGGTTTGGAGGTGTGGGGGTGCTGGGATCGCGACGGCACAGTCTTTTCTCCAAAGTACAGCCACAGGTGACAGAGCAGCAGCCCAAAGCCCCTGTATGTGACGGCCATTTCCTTCACTTAGACCAAACGACTGACGTTTAAGGTTCACAGGAAGGAACTAGGAGAGTAACTCCTACCAACCATCACTGCAGTTTCCTTGGGGCACGTTACCTAATTTTTATGAACTATAATTATGTAGAATTTTTATAACACTGAAAAAAATCCATCAACACCTTCATTTTTCTGCCTCACAGAAGAGAATCCAAAAACAAGGGATGAGAGCTAAACAACAATAACGCCCAAATGTTCGATTCTTGTAATTGGAGGTGCCCCACTTATAAAAATTATTTTAAAATAGATAAAATTTAACTTATCCATATTTGCTTATTACTTGCAATTGCGTTCACAGACTGTCCAATTTATGGAATACCATCATCAAAAAGCAACACAGAATGTGATACACAGAAAAGACAAGACATTCACAGCCAGGAGATTGGTGGGTTCGATCTTTGGGCATAAAGCCAGAGAAGAGCAGTAAAGAAGGTTCATTTGACCTCGCTGTGCATCTGGGCAGAACGGCTGGTCAACAAAAAACACAAAAACAACAAACCATTAAAGACTTCTGGTGTGTGCTGGTAAATCTGTTATACTTTTCTGCAAAGCGGTAAATAACCGGCTTTCTGACAACAGCCAGTTTTCCCAAACCCCCTCCCCCTGCACAGCCAAAGCAAACACGGCCCTTGCTCTGTGCCCAGAGGGCTACTGAACTCCAACACCCGCTCTCCTGTATTTTAAACCTGAGCTTTGCTTCACAGGTTTGATCCTCCTTCTCGGATCCTTCTTGCTTCCAACCATTCCCACCAGCTCTCCAGGGCTCGATGGCATCCTGGCTCCTGCATTAGTGCTACCTCTTCTGGTTACAATCAGGCCACTATATTCTCCACACTCCAAGTTCTTTCTTTTTCTGTTTATATTCCATGTTTAGGAATATCCAAGTGTCAGGACCTGGATTCTCTAGACGGGGAGGAAGTCACCATGCTGTGGGTAATTCCCAGCACTACACAATTCCCAGCATGGAACCTCAATGGGCCAGTCTCTCACTTAGCTGACCCCTGTTTACCAAGAACCGATGAAATGAGCAATATGGTGCTATGATGTGACAGCCAGATGGGCACAGAAGGCAGGAGGGCCGCCTCAATCTGCTCGAGGTCCAGCTGGAGAAAAAGCATTTGTGCACTTGAGCACGTGGCCATCAAGCCCCCAAAGATATATGTTGCCATTGAAAAAACTCAAACAAAATGTGCGATACAGATCACTGGGGGGGGCGGGGGGGCAGAGGCAGCCCTCCAGAGGGAGGGATTAAGGTACATCAGAAGGACAGGCAGAATTCAGCAACGCAGCGCAAGGGCAGGGGGTGAGCGGCTTCACTTTCACAAAGGAGTGACACCAAAGGCTAAACTGTAAACTTGGAAAATTTCCATTTCACTATCATTTATGCGTTCAAATTCTTTAGTCTTTAATAAAGTCCACAGCTACTGAAAGAAGAAAAGTAAAAATAAAAAATGCTACTAGCTATTAGTATATACATGGAGGAAATATCTATTTTTTGAAGTTCATGAAGAAAGCATGCAAAATTCTATAATTTATTAAAATACTGAACTACTTACTCTCCTAGACTTCGGTCACAAAAGGTAAATGCATTTGGGAGAAAAACAACAATATTCAGTTATAGTACAAGAACTTAAAACAAAATAGAGCATGCCAAACTGCCAACAGGGAACTTTATGCTCTGGTAAGTAGTTTAATAGAGGTATTGATCTAAAATCTACTAGCTATACACTTAAACACGTTCCTTTATTGACAAGGAAGTGGATTTATGTTAAATTTCACATTATAATAGCCACACTGTAGCAAACATATGCAATTACCTCAAATTTTACTTTTTAATGGTTTTCTAACAAGCCCCCCCAAATACAAATCATCACTGCGAATGTGCTGGCCCGCAGAGAAGTGATTATATGAAAGAGATGACGCAAGAAAACTAAGGTTTCTGCCCATCAGAAAGCAGCTCCAAGAAAATCAAGCTCCTCCCATTTTATGGAACATAATCTCCAGGCTGGAAGATTCAGATGGTCACCAGTCACCCACTGATGCCACACGGGCAAAGTCCATGTATATCTGCGGGCAGGGAAACCACAGAGCTCCAGGGAGAGAACCAACGGCATGAATAACGAGTGTCTATGTGACGGAGACCCTAAGAGCTACTCATCCAGCAACGGACGGAGCAGAAGAGGTTTAAATACTGTGATTAAGGCCATGCCTACGGTAATGCTTCCCCATGAAATAAGCATATTTTTAAAAAGATGGTTTTATAAAACCAACTTAAAGAACAAACTACATGTTTCCATGTTGCCCGATACAGCCCCACAGTGAACTGAGCGCCCAGAGACCTGGATCTCACCTCCTCAGTCCCGAAGCCCCCGAGACTGAGGGATGAAAACATAAAATAGCAATCTTTCAAAATTAAATCCCCTCACCTCTTTCTGTTCAACCTGTAATGCTGATTTCAAAATATCTCGAAGCTGTATCAACTGCCTTCTCTCTTCATCCTGGGCCTGTTTGATCTTTAAAAAACAAAACAAAGCAGAGAAAAGTGCGGCTGAGGTACAGTGAGATGGTGGAGTTCGCGGGGCATTTCTCCATAAACGCAACCTTCTCCCAACCAAGACCGAGGACGGAGCGGGAACCCCATTCTCCACACTCCGCGTGGCGCTTCAGGGCTGTCACTTTCTGGGTAGCACAGCACGCAAACACGAGATTACACGGAAGCAACATTTAAATCAAAGTGTTTGTCGCATAAAAACCCTTTCAACACTCATGTGGGAGGGAAACTACTTACTGTGTGAAGATCCGTTGAAAGTGTTTCAATGGAAGGTTTGAGGCTTTCAACTGCTTTCAGTCCATCCTGGAAAAAACTAGGAGGAAAAAAACAAGAAACATAGATTGTGTTTCATAAAAGAGAAAACAATTTTGTTAGATGGAGAAAAAACTTCTTTCAAGGAAATGGCTGAGATCACTATGGAATTCCTGGGGGAAAAGACTAGGACCCAAACCTTGAAATATTAGGCAAACCAAGAATAAAGTGACACTCAAAACTAAGAGAAAAGGCACTGCAGTAAGCCTCGTATTTGTGATTTTTCTTGACCCATATAAAATGAGCCCTAAATTTTCAGTTTATAACGGGAAACAGGACTCTACTGACAAATGGCAGCAAAGGCTTCGGTTCAGGAACGGAAGAGTCTGAGGCCAGGAAAGCATGGGGTGAACAAAGAATAAGATGCTAAAATATTTTCCTTGACAGGCAACAGCTAAGTGGAAAAGAGAAAGAATGCAGAAAAAAAGCAAGCGAGCCTGAAGCACATGAATGGCCACGCCCCATGGGCAGAGCAGGGAGATGTGGTTGGAGAACTTGAGATCGAATATCAAAAGGAACTTTATATTTTTAACGCTCAGAACCCAGTGCTTGTGAAGTCATCTTTAACCAGTGATTCAGGAAGTACAACAGAGGCTGGACGAGTTTTTCTGCAGCAACAGCAGGCTGACGTGCAGCAAACTGCCTTTGAACCCTTTTGAGAGGAAGGAGAGGCTTCCCAGGGAGCTTAGGAGAGAGTTCAAAACCTGTAAGGAGGCCTAAAATGCCCGTGGACTTGGCCCCTGCCTGTGTCTCCAGGCTTCCACCCACACCATTTGCCCCTTTATTCACGTCTCTCTATTCCTCTATGGAGCTAAGTCCTCCCTGCCGCAGGCCCTTTGCACTTGCTGTTTCTTTCCTCTCAAGAGTTCTCCCTGCAGCCTACCTTCTGTTTCGCCTGGTTCATTCCCACTCACTCTTCAAGTTTTAAGTTAGATATGGCCTCACCCTTGAGGTGTGCCACAACCCCCATCCCTTCAAAGAGGTCTCCTTGCCAGATTCTCTCAGAGCATTCTGTCTCTGGCTTCAGAACACTCACCAGAACTGCCATTACGTGTTTGCTGGTGTAATTGTTTAAAATAAAATCCCATTAGATCTGAAGTTCCAGGAGGGTGAGGACACAGTATCCACAAAACTTGACACATTTCAGACACACAATATTTGTTGAATGAAGAAATTAATGAGGAAAGAAGGAGAATTTCTAACTTCTGCCAGTTTACTGGGTACCAAGGAGACTATCTTCAAAAAGTGATCTGGGGTTCACGTGTTTCTTTCTTTGAAACTCAGCAATGGTCCTGTGGGAATCTCCCATATCAAGTATGCAATTAGCAGGAGGGGTTGTAAAAACAATGCTGCATGACACTTAATACAATAACTCCAAGGAGGAAGGGAGGAAGGAAGAGGAAAGCGTACACACAGGATGTGGGTTACGAACCACTACTAGCTAGTTATTAGGAATCAGAGGCTGGGCTATTAGAATTTCTTACCTTAAAAATCTTCAGATATATGCATAATTTTAACTTTACATTCTCATTCCTGTATTTTGCCTAATTCATTTTTTTCTAAATGTAAAATACGCTTCTGGTGTAGCAACTGTGTCCGTGTTATAATGACTTTTCCACGTGTCTGTTTCCACTGATAGGGCAGAAATGCCATGCCATATACGTCTCTGTGTTTCCACTCTGAGCACAATGGCCGACACAGAGCAGCAATTTTAAATTGAAAAGGAAACTGGGAAGAACAAACACAGGAATGAGAAACTGAGCTTTTCCCTCTTGTCATGAACTCATTCGGTTCTCGTGTTTTGTTTCAGCTCTATTTTTTTTTTTGTATAACTATTTTATTAATCAATTCAAATTCTTATAAAATAGGCGGGGTTGGGAGGGAGGGGGAGAGAGAGAGAGAAGCTGGACACACACTAGTTCAGGGGGTAGGAAAATTATCACAGGAGATCAGCACAGAAACGGTCCTGCTCTCGGGGAAAGGGAGCGGGTGCACAGCTCCAGAATCTCTGTGCCTGGCAACTGTCCCCACAGTGAGAGCACCTCGCAGTGGAGTCAAGGGCTCGGAGACGTGTTTCTCATCACAGACGCTGTTTCCATCATGACACTGCACGGTGTCACACTTGGAATAACGATACGGATTTAGGGTTCATCTCTGTAAAAGCACAGCCAATCCTGACCGTCTACCTAGGAAACCTCCTCCCTCTGATTTTCAAAACTCCTATCTTTCCGTACCGTCCTTACTGAGGCATGTTTGTATACTTTCTCTGGCCTTAGGGAAAGCTTCAAAAAAAGGGGCCCCTTTGCTGACTGCTGTCACCGCAACATTCCTAAGTACAAACCCCCAGACATTTTTTTTAGCTTGAGCCTGTTAACACTTTCCCAAGCTTCAGTCAAAACAACATTTACCATCAGTATTACCAAATGTCGACTTTTGTTTTTTATCTAACGTTTTCTAGCCTACCTGATCAAATTCGCCAGCCTTTAAAATTACACCCACTGAGATCCAACCTTCAGGCGCCCACAAGCGGGCGGACTCTCCCTTCTCCAGCCTTCGCAACTGCAGCCTCACGGCCGGCAGCCTCCGCCCTCCCCCCCGGCTGGAGTGCGCTTGTCCAGGGCACCGGACTGGGTCTCATTGCATCTGCAACCCAAGTGCATCAAGCCGCAACTGGTCACAGTGGTTCTCAGCAGGTATTTGCTCAGAGAACAAGTCACTTCAACGCTCATCACTACTGTTCAGAACGTGACCGTTTTTGTTTATTTCTGTTTTAAAGACTGCCCTATTTCTAGGTTCACACTAGAGAAAAGGATCCTCAATCTTTAGCAGCAAAGGCTAGTAAGACACGTTTTCCAGGCTCTTCTAGGAACTAGAGATGCCAAGTCTTTCCTTAAATGAAATAAAAGACAAAGGACATACTCTGCAAGAATGCTTCCAGAGCAAAGCAAAAAGGAGTAAAAAGCAAACTAATGTCTGTCTAAGCAGTTCTAAGGGTGAACGCCTGAACGTGGTTCCACAGAATCTAGTTCCCACCCAGAGGCCTCTTGGTACCTGCGGAGACGAGCAGCTTCAGCTGGGCACGCTGCCTCTGCCCGCCGGGCACGGCCTGCTCCCCGGTGAGAAGTGGAGACCGGGAATGTTCGATGGGGACGCGAAGGAACTGCCCGGAGGACAGAGACACGCGTGGCCACTGGCTCCTTTGTCCCATGGCTGAGTCACTCAGGCTCCACACTTTACGCCCCAAAATATGCATTTGAAAAGTCAAAGCTTTCCAAATGTTTTTAAGAGCGTGCAGTGTGTATGTACATGTACACACACACACACACACACACACACACACACACTCACTCATCCAGAAAGGAAGTAATGGAAGATTCATCATTTTTAAAGGTTACTGAGCTCATGCCCATAAAAGGCCAATTGGTTCAATTTTCCACAAGTGGTCTGTTGCTACCCAACTGATTAGTTTGGGCAAAATAAAGAAAAAAAAGGAAATCCCAGAATAACTTCTCTTTAAAAATAAAATATCAGCAAGGAAACAACCCACTTCCTAAACAGCCTCACATAAGGTTACAAGGATAAGACCGAAGAAGTAATTTATACGTTAATCACACAGGATTTTGAATCTCTGTAAAATAATTCATCTTAAAAACTCTACAAATTAGGGGTCTTTCTATTTTCTAAGCTCCACGCTTGGGGCTCTTCTGTTAACCCAGGATGAATCACACAGCACATCTTCCTTTGCTGTTGGACCTCCACTGCTTTAGAAATGCAGTGTCGTCAGAGATGTAGTAAGAATTCCAAAGCACAGCTCCATCCAATTCAGTGCAATTCACTACTGCAAATCGTTCCAGGTAAACGCGCTAGAGGTTAAAAAATAAATGTCATGGAGGACATCCTTGAAGAGCACACAGTTCAGCGGGAGACAACACGAAAGGGGCCCTCAGGGGAATGTGCAGAGAGCACAGTGGTAACCAGAAGGAAGAGAAGTGTGCAGGTAAGCGGGAGAGCAGACGACTTCAAAGCAGCCAGGTACACCTGAGCTGGGCCGCGAGGAGGAACAGAGGCTGGGGAAGGCACAGGAGGGGCAGAACTGCATTCTAGGCACAGGGCGCATCGTGTGTAAGGGGGCAGCAGCGTGGGGCACAGCCCGTTAAGGGAAAAGCAAGTGGATGCGTGTGGCAGTAGCACCCTCAAAGATGTCCACGTCGCTCCGCACCCCTCCCTGTACTGTCGCAGCCTGCGCCCCGCACTGCGGCTCCGAGCGCCCTCGGACGCAACCTGCAGGCCTAAGTGACCGCCCACCCGCTCCTCCCCATCTGGGTCCTTCTCAACACACACAGGAACCTGCTGCAACAGAACCGGCACGGGAGGAGCTACGCTGGCGTCCCCAGCCAGCACACGCTCTTCTCGTCACACTGCTGCCTCTGCACAGCCACAGCCAGGCCCCGAATCTGCGTCACGTACCTGCCCGTGCGCTTGCGGTCTCCCCACCCCACCTGAAGGTCCATGCAGGTAGGAGCCTGGCTTCCTTCATGCTGCACCACCTGGCACGCAGTAGGAGCTCAATCACTACTTGCTGAATGAATCCTCTGCTTGAAACATTGAGAGCTTCCCAGTACGTCTGGGATAGAATCGGACGCCGTTAACCAGACCTCCAAGCCGTCCCCACCCCAGGCTTTCCTATGCAGCTTCATTTCCTTCAGTCACACTGGCCTTCCTACTGCCTCAAGACCTTGACTTTGCCTGGAATGTTCTTCCCCCGTTCCTTACCTGCTGGCTCCTACTCACCCTTCAGACCTCAGAATACATGAATACATGTCCCTCAAAGAGGCCTGCAGCGAATTCAAGAAGAATTTGAACACCTACTGTGGGCCAGGTACTGTGTTCTGGCTGCTGGAACACACAGCAAGGAACGAAACAGAAAAAAACCCAAAAAATCTCTGCCCTCAACCTTAACCTGAATTATATTCTTCTATTCTATTCTATTCTATTCTATTCTTTCTTAGACTCCCGTACTTCAGAACACTTTGTTAAACGTGCAGTTATAAGTGTGCTTGCCTAAGTCCAGCTCCCCTACCTGATCCAGCAGGAACTGTGCCTAAGACGTACATTACTCTGTCTCCAGCGTCTCAGACGGTGCCCAAGGCACGGCACACTCTCAACAAAAGCAGTGAATGAGCCCGCGGCCTGTTTATAGCAGCGACGGGGGGGTCAGGGAGGAGAAGTAGGATGAGGAGAGGGGAAGACAATGAGGCCAAGAGGTGAGGCCCAGGTTGTGAAGGACTGACGGACGCGGTGAAGTTGAGTACATGAACGGTTCCCAGACCTGCAAGTTCCTCCTTCCCTTCCACACACAGCCTCCTTTGCTCAGTACTGTCATTTGTTTTATATGATAAGTAATACATGAAAGTATTCTTTTAATTTAAGACACTGCATTAACACCATCTCATTTCTCTTTTAACAAATAAAGAACATCCGAGAATCAAACTAGTTTGCCACTTTACAAAAAAAGCAAAAATAAGTATATTTGATAATGTAGATTTTTACATTATTTTTAGTTTTTGAGATATAAAACTCAAACCATAAAATCCACCCTTTTAAAGTGTACAATTCAGTGGTTTTTAGTATATTTATTCACAAAGTTGCGTCATCATCAGCCCTATCTAATTCCAGAATATTTTCGTGACCCCAAAAGGAGACCCTGTGCCCGCTGGCAGTAATTCCTCCCTGCCCCCTTCCCTCAAGCCCTGGCAATCACCAATCTGCTTTCTGTCTCTGTGGATCTGCCTATTCCTGACCTTTCAAGTAAATGGAACCATCCAGTATGTGGTCTTTTATTTCTGGCTTTTTTCACTTTACATGTTTTCAAGGTTCATCTTTGTTGTAGCCTGCATCACTGTTTCATTCCTTTTACTACAGAGTTTTAAATAAGTGTTTACTCTCCTCAACACAATACTACAGATCTCCCAGAAGTTGCCATAAAGAAAGAAACATCTGAAATACCATCATAACAAAGAAAAAGAACTTACTTGCATTGGGCATGAAAATATTTGATCAGATTCTGAAGTAAATCCACTCCCTTTTTAATCTTAATTTCATTGACCTTCAGCAGATACTGTTAAAAAACAAAACAAAACAGGAAATGTCATAGATAGAAGCAGAATATGAGCTGAATGTGAGCCTCTGAGGACAGATCACCTCTTCTACTTCTCTGACATTTTGCACGATGGGTAGGGCTCATGGTAGATGCTTAATATTTTTTGAATGCCATAACTAAATGTTTCTTTCAGTTTGGTGCCACATGCATTATCTGACATACAGGTAAGTAAATGCTTAACTTTAAGTGCCAAGAACTCCCCAGTAATAAAATATTCTGTCTTAACCGGCTAGGAGAAATTTCTGCCCTAGTTGCGTGGAAGAATGAGGATAGTCCAAATGAAAGGGATTCTACCCATCTCAAACACTGCTGTCCACATACTCTGTCCCAGGTCCTTTTCTTTAGGCAGGTCATCATCTAAACACTAACTGCTAGTCTTCTGTAGTTGAGACTTTGTCTCCATGTCTCTAATACTAAAACACTTCTCTGACACTTTTAAAAAAACATCGTGATTGTTTAAAAAGAAAAAAAGGAATTTTAAATTCAAATAAATTAAAGCCGTTTTTAACTTGGAGACTTCATTAACAACCACTAAGACATCAGGAAGCCCCAGGGATCTACAAAACAAGCATCCGGAAATACACTTGCTCTTTGCTAAAAGTTTATAGAACAAAGACTCCATAAATTCCCTGTCCCTTCCACTGCTGAAATAGGGTGTCAACAACTCTGAGAATGCGTCGCCTCTAAGACTGAATGCCCCCGAAAGAGCTGTTGACCCCTGCTGACCACAGGCATCTCAGCTGTAACCCGGGAAACTTGCGTTCAAGTGGCCTCCCAGGTCAGGCGGCAGCCCAGCTGGAAGAGGGAAGCTGAAACGGTAACTACGTCAACTGCCTTTACATCCTCATCTCCCTCCTTTCTGATACTTATTCTCTGTTAATTAAATAAGATGTCTGGCAATGTATCAAAATGGTTAAATGGTTAATAAGATGCTTGGCCATGTGTCAAACGTTAAAATGCACGTACCCTTTGACCCAGAAATTCTACTTACAGGAACTTATTCTAAGAAGATAATCATAAAAGTTTACAAAGATGACTAGAAAAGAAGGTTCGTTGCAGACTTGTGTGTAAAAGTGAAAAATGGCAACAACCTAAATGTAATGAATGGGGAATTAAAGTGTGGTACATCCACAGAAAGAAGGGCTATGTAGCCATTAAGCCAATAAAGCAGAGACTTCCTGACATGGAAAGATGTCTGTAGCACACTAGTGAGTGAAAACAATCAGGTTACAAAGCAGCAGTGGAGAATGATCCTGTTTATACAAGTTGTCTTTATGTGTGTATAATAGGGATAGCTGAAAGATGTTTAGCTAAATGTCAAAGAGGTAATCTTTTGGTAAGTAAAATCTGTGGTGATTTTTAATTTCTTTTATATATATACACATATATACATACACACACACACACACATATATACTGGCCAATTTTTTAAAGCACGTATTTTTATAATCATAAAAAAGCGAGAGCGGATCTCTCATACGTTCTCAATTCACGGAAGCTCTGTATTACCTATCTGGCATACTGACTGTCTTTATAAGACTCATTTTGAAGAAAAAGTTCCACAGCTTTAAAATAAACACCTGGAAGTCACTCTTCTACATTAGATCCCACGCAACTAAAACTTTAAACACCTAAACAACGTCAAACGTTTACAAAACTTGAGAACTTCAGTTTGAGGAAATGGTTGAACAATTTTAAAATGATTTTAACTGCAGCAGTCTGTTCACTCTGAGGGGTTGGGTTCTCAGGGACTGCTTTTCGGATGCTCTTTCCTTCCAGCCCAGGTCTGTCTGGCCAGTGTGTACAGGCTTCATCAGATGTGTGCTCCTCTGTCAACTCCAACCTCACTGGCCGGTCAGCCCACCTCTGCTTCTGTGCCTGCCCAGAGCGCCAGACCCCACCAACCGCCAGCTCTGCAGCGCAGGGACCCCATGATACTTGGCACAGACTGGGGCCCGACGGCCACTCGGGGACCCGCCCGACAGATGACTCACGTGTGTGACTTAGAGACGTCGGGTAGATAGCGTTTTTCCAATAAAACAACCTATTTGACCAGTCCACACACCCATTCACCCAGACGAGGAAAAGAGCCCAGTGCTGGGTGCACGTCCCAGAAAGCAACGACAGAGCTGAGGATGGAACCCGCACCCTCACCTCAAGGGTATTACACTAACATGCTGGCTGAGTCTCTCGGTCACTAAACGTACTTTAACAAGCAGTCCTGCAGAGTTTACGTCAATAGCTTTCCTCCTCACTAGCCAAAACGAGAGCTCATCCTGAACTCACACACACACCCTTCCCAAATCCACTCTCTGTGAAACACTACTACTTAATTTTACCCAGAGTCAATAAGAGCAATACCGTGTCTGTATAACACACAGCAGTTTCTTCGTCCCTGTCTCTATCACCTGGGATGATTTCTCCAACACTGTGTGAAACGGGTCAGCAGGTATTATTATATGCGATGTCTGTTTATAAAACAGCATGTGTATAAAAGCAACCACTCTCCTACCTACAGTAACACTTGGAGCTTAGTTAACTTTCTAAAAAGTCACGTAATGAAAAACAAAGCAGCAAAGGAGGGACAGAGGAACAAAAAAGACATAAGACATAAAAAACAAAAAAGTAAAAGAGCAGATATAAACCCAACCACATCAATAGTAACATCAAATGTGAATGACTAAACAATCCCATCAAAAGGCAGAGACTGTCAGAGTGGATAAAAAAACATGATCCAAATATAGATCATCTACAGGAAACACACTGTAGATCCAAAGATACACATAAGTTGAAAGTAAAAGGCTGGAAAAAGAGATCCCATGCAAATAGAAACCAAAAGAGAGCTAGAGTGGCTGTACTAATACCAGACAAATATCCCCAATGCCTGGGACTGATTCCCCTCTGCTGACCACTTCAGAGTTTGCTCCGGGAATAGAAACGCATTTAATACACTCCTAAGACACACATCTATAAAGACTAGGCTCCTACTGTAATTAACAAATTAACAAACAGTCTAACATCAGACAGCGCCTTCTGATGAGCTCTGCTGTTGACTGCTTAAAGGGAATCAAGAGCTGGCTGAACCGAGTTTCAACACCTGTCACAAATATCACCCCTGCATTGTGGACACTCAAAACGTAAGTCTGCCTGGCTACAGGAGGGAACACAAATGCCACCACGCTCAGGGGGCTTCACTGCCACCGCCCGGAGGAGCGAACCCTCAGGCCGAGGGGTAAACTGTTTCCACAAACAGACGCCCAAGCAAGGTATAAAAAAGGCTGGAAGCAAAGGCCTGCATCATTGGTCTTCGATATCTTCCACCCCTGAGCCTCCAGCAGAGAAATGTTCTGAGTGTCAGTCCTGCCATTCTCCCCTCCCCGAGGCGAGGACTTGGGCTGCTGGTGGAGCAGGACAGAGGACCTCCCCAGGGTGCGTGGGCCTCTGGCCTTGGGGACCGTCCCCACCCAGAGCAGGTGGAGCCTGGGGGCACGCACTTGCAGAGGCTCTCACACTCACAGAGGGGACCACGGCTGGGGTCTCACCGCCCTGCCCCCGGCACCTCCTTAAGAACACCGAAGTGGGGGTGAGTGTGCACGTGCGGAAGCAGAAAGAACCCGCTTTCAAGTGAGTCGCTCCTTCAGAAAGGCTGGAGCTGGGCTAATCTAGCCCCACGCTCCCTGAACAACAGAAACTGGACGACAGGGTCCGGCAGTGCATCTGGCGTTTGCCCCGAAGCGTCTGGCGGACGTACCTCGCACATCTGCAGCTGGAAGAATCGCCGCTCCTTCTCCATCTCCTCCGCGATCTCAGCCCCGCTGATCTCCGTGCGGATCATCCCGTGCAGCTTGGCATGCTCCTTCTTCTCCTTTTCTATCTTGGTTCTACATGTGGAAAAAGCGAGACTCAATCAAGACACCTCCAGACTGGACAGCCCCGCTGCGATCCCGACACCCACCCTGGACACAAATGCTCGCCGAGCCTTTCCGGAACAGGACGGCCTCGAACTCACTGGAAAGGAAAAACCGTTTCGTCATAAACATGTCAACCGTGGCCCTTTCTGTTGCGTATCGACCCAACAAATGCTTCCAGAGCAACTCGACTAGGACAGTGCTCATCATCACAGAAGAACACAAGTGACCTTTCCCGTTTTTAAGCTTCGCTCCCCTTTCCACGTCTATCTCATGCTCGCCTGTGCTCGAGTCCAGTGTGCGGGTCAGGGTACCAGCTGACCCCCGGAGTGCAACCCGAGACAGGTGACCAGGGTGAGGCAGCCACGCGTCACACTGGTTAGGAAGGGCTTGGACTAGTAACTGGATTTTTATCCTGGAGAAAAGGAGGTTAAACAAAAGCCACAGAAAGCACTCAAAAATATAAAGGGTGCCATGAAGAGGAGGGCGCAGACTTTTCCTGCAGAGCCCCAAGGCAGACGCTACACAACGCAGGCAGCGTGTCTTAGAAAGCTGTTCAACACAAAATGGGTTCCTCTGGGTCCAGAGGCCCCATCATTTGGGGAGGGGGTATTTAGGAAGAGGCAAGAAATATAGTTTCTAATCCTTGTTCTTTATCTTGAAGCACAGCACTGGGCGCACAGTAGACCCTCAGTGACTTGACTGGGGGAGTAAGAACGTAAAGAAAAGGTGACCGTTTGGTGAGGATGTTGTTAAAGAGGCTCATGCACCAGGGAGGCAATGTGACTGGAGGGCCCCGGGGACAATCACACAACTCCAAGCCTCCCCTGACACCACCGCAAAGGGATCAAGACATGGTCCAGATGTCGGTCACTCTTGTAATGATCAGGTGTGGAACGACAGGCCAGGAATTGTAAAGACGTCTTAAAGCTGTTTGTTGCGTATCACAATGCCTCTCAGGATAAATCAATCTTGCATGTAAAGGGGTAGAGCTAATTTTTTAATTGATCCCAGAATTACTCTGAGCTTTAAAGGGTGCTGCTCCTTCGTTCTCCAATTCTGGGATTTTGTGAGTACCTCTGTCCTCACCTTATCTATGTGTGTCTTGATTTTACAGAATTTGATCTCATTCCTCTTTCAAACCTTTTCCTTTCAGAAGCAGAAGACTCTCTCAGGCAACCCTCTTCAGAGACCCTCTCCTGTGCCCGGTTCAGATATGCACAGAAGCATTTCCTCTAAGGCCCTCGAGGGCAGCAGCGACGGCAGCTCAATGAAGTCGGCAAATCCATGTCCTGCCCTTGGCTCAACTAGCCTCTCGTGGTTGACCAGCAGCAAATACCAAGGCCAGGTTTCCCACCTGTAAAGCAGGAACGTGGACCCGTTCCTTATTCACTGCACTGAACTGACACACAGATGCAGGATGCTAATGAGCCAGGGATAGTGAGTCTGGAGCCTCTCTGGGTTGAGCCGACCTTCAAAGCATTCTGGTTTAATACTGTATCTGCGCTTACATACGAACGTGTGCCATTAGTGAGACTCCGGAATTTGGAGTATGGGAGCTTAAGATTTCCAGGATGGGATGAGTACCAAAGGTTTGGGATTCCTTGGTGTGAGCTTTGTGATCCTTCAGCTCTGAATAGAGACCCAAGGCTGGTAAAAGCAAACAAACCCGATTAAATACGTGTAGTTACATCTGAAAAGGCTTTCTTCTTATCGCATCCCACTTTACCAGATGGCTTCATATAAAAGTTTCTATTTCCACTGAGAAAACTCTATTACCCAATGCACAGCAATTACAAAGCAAGCCTGAGGCATTTAAAAATATTTTCTATTTCTCAAGTATTTAAAATAATTGAAATCATCATTCCCACAATCGCTAGCCCAATTCTAGCTAGCTCAATCCTCTCCACTCGAGGAAATGAGAAACTGTGATCAGAAGTGTTACAACAAGCGCCTGAAGTCAACCCATAGAAGTCAATTAACGTTCCTGAAGATAACATTCTGTAGCCATTAGGACATAAGAGGAGGGATGAGGAAAAAACAGTTTAAAGAGGTTTACATCATGAATGTAGACACCTGGTATGAAAGCATCTGGTATCACAACAAACCACAGCAACACAGTTTTGGGTGAATTCTTTCCTGGATTAAGGTTTATTTAGACAATACCTTTAAGCAATAAAGGCTCAATTTAAAATTAAAATCTCAAGTTACCTATGCTTACTTTTTTAAATGAAAATACTCACATTTTTGTTTCGTAGTCCTTCCAAGCTTTATCAAAAGGCTTTTTCAGATCCTGTAAACAGAGAGGCATAAATTAAACAGGACTAATCATTAGTTTCTGGGCAAGATAAACTTATCCCTAGACTAGCCCTGAAAGGAGTATTAATTTCTGCAATAAATGACGTATGTGATCCCAGGAAAAATGGAGAGCTTAGAGCACAGGCTTTTAATCAGACTAGCGGTAGCATTTAGTTTTTTTCTTTCTCTTTAAGAAATTTTTATTATAGAATATACCAAATGCACACAGACAAAAGTGGAGAGAATTATATAACGTACCTAGCTAGCTAGGTCAGCTAGCTATAGCACGTATCAACTCACAGCCCACCCTGTTTCACTTATACCCTGCCCTCTGCCCTGAGATTATTCTGAAATTAAACCCAGAAAGACATAACATTTAATCTGCAAGTATTTTAGTATATCTCTCTAAAAGAAAGGGACTCTGATTTTTTTCTATTAATATAGGAATCTCCTCAACACATGTACCCCTGATCTGGGCCCCAAAACAAGAATATAAAAGCCATTCACCTTCTCCTGAGGTCTCCCAATTCTGTCTGGAACTCAGGACCTCATATTCTCTGATAAAGCCTGACTCAAAAATATACTGAGCCACTAGAAATTCTATCAAACTTGGTTCCCACCTATTTATGCTCCCTTTAACAGGGGTCTTTTAGAAGAGAAAACCCCTCTGTTGTGGGGATTTTTTTCTTTTTTTGACTCTTCTTTGGCCTTCTGACGAGGCCTAAGCTCCACAGCCGGGCACCTAAAGCCGCCAGGAAGGCGTCTGCCCACCCCGTAAGCCTCGTCTCCCACTCTGCAGCCCCGCCGACCCAGGGCCCCTTGTGCAGGGCCGCGTCATGCTGCTGCAGACTGGCATGGTCTCCCCTCTGCTCTGTGTGCCCTTCCCTCCCGCTCTTCTGGTTCTCGCCGGACGTGTTCTCCGGGCCCCCAGGCGATGCTGAGCAGTGTTCCTCAGGGTCCTGACGGCTCCCTGGGCCCAGGCTCCTTGCCCCAACAGCTCTCCTGGCGCTTCTGCCCCTGCAGAGGCCCCCGTGATCGGCTGGGCTTCCGGATGTGCCAGAGGCCGCTGGGGATCACGTGTGGATCCCATCAGAGCACTCGGTCGCCTAAGAACTGGGGCACGATTGCCTCCCTTTCACATCACACACCTGTCTGGGCCAATGACATGCGAGAGCAACTTTCTGCTTGGTGCCTGGTGCCCACACAGCACTCGAGCCCTGACTGTCCCCGTGCACGTGCCCGGGAAAACAGTTCACGGCTCAAGTGTTTGTACGAGGCAAGGCGAGGCCTCAACAACGAGCACCCTTTGGAGGACAGAAAAATAAAGGCGGCTCAGGCCTTGCTGGTGCCCATTCTCCCTCCAGGAAACCACCCTGCAAGGATCCTTTCCCAGCGCTCCATCAGTGACACGCTAGCTGGAAAAACCAGACTTCACACAGGGTTCCCTGCTCAACGGGAAGAACCCAAAAGCCGTTGACAGTTTCCAGAAGGGCTGCTTCTTTCCCTTCCACATCAGGAGCACCAGCAGGAGAGCCAGAAAGGCCACGGGTCACCACTGTTAGGGCCGAAAGGTGGTGCCATTATGGCCAGTCGAGGGAGCCCGAGGCAGCCCGGAGCCACCCCGCCGTCCCAGGAAGAAGGCTCGAGGCCGTGGCTGCCCCAACTGGCCCCCGTGACGTGATTCCACGTCCTATGAAAACCGCCCCCCGTGACAGGACTCTTCATGTCATACCCCTTTCACTCCTTTTAGGTCCCCCTTCAGCAAACTGTCCAGAGGGAAGGAGATTATGTTGTTCATATTCTGAATCTAAAAAACAAAAACAGAAAAAAATATCCTTATTCCATTTCCTTTTTAATCTAAAGTAAGGACAGCAAGGAGGTTAGAGAACACGCGGTGATAATTAAACTTCCCTTAAAACCTGACCAGCACAAGTATGACAGCCTTATTCATTCTTACATTCTAAGTAATGATTTTACCTTACAAATGAATATATAACTAACGAAAAGTCTACATCTGTCTATATTTCACAACAATAATAACCTTCTATTATTGGGCTATGAAGTCTGTGGAAAGATAATCATTACAACGAAGAAAAAAAAAAATCAATGATAGAATCACTTTAAAGACACAGGAACAGAAGCCCAAACACTTCCTAGTCTCACTCATGGCTCCATCCGATGCCCCGGGGCTGGGCTTTGGCCAATTCTGGGGGCCCAGAGCCCCCAATCTCCCTAGCACAGCCCCCAACAGGGGAGACTAAAAGGAAAAACAGAACGAAGGGGGCTTCTGTCTCCTGAGAACGTGTATAAGTGGGTGTTGAGAGAGAACTAGAAAAGAACCCAGAGAGAGAGAGAGAGAGACAGAGAGAGAGAGAGAGAGAGAGAGAGAGAGAGAGAGACAGAGAGAGGGGAAAGCAGATAAATGAGAAAGGGAAAAGGAGGGACAAGTGGTCTTAAGGTCCCCTATTCTCCCTGAAGCAAGAAGGCAAAAGACGGTGGCTTAGCAAGTTGTCACCACAGATTAAATGCGGAGAACCAGACCCTCCTGACACACTCGGGCATGCTCACGCCACGCAAGCCCGTCCCCGCCCGCCGTTCAGCTGTGAGCAACTTAAAGACACAAAGCTTCCGTCAGCAAGAACCTGGACGCACAGACTCCCCAGGTTCTGAAGCCGACAGGAGTCCCTCCCCAGTGAGAAAATAAGCTGAGGCTCTACCTTCTCCCCTCCCCAGGCTCTCTCCCCCTAAGGCAGCACAAGTGGCACGCAGCCTTCTGGGGCTGTGTGCATGTGTCACCTTGGTGACACGCACCGAGATCACGGGACCACAAAAGGACAGAGGCAGGAGTCAGGACTGTGGAACCCTTTGCATCCCTTCTTACAACCGAGCAAAGGAGAGCTTTATTTTTAGTAGAATTACCTTGACTGGGAAGACCCACCACAGGCACAATTTTTAGGGCGATATGGGATCTGATTTCCATGCACTGTCCAGCATATGAAATCTCAAAATGGAGAAAGAAATTTACTTGAAAAATACTGGTAAGGTGTGTAATAACGCCTGCACCAACCACCTTTCCTGCCAAATAAATGGTCAGTTGATGACCGTCATTTCAGAAATGCCTTCTGGGGTAACTTCTGTCTGGCGCTTACACAGCTCAACATGTGTCATGCACCCGGCAGAGGCAGTGTCATCAGCTATGACGCGCTAGGATTAGCCTCGAGAGTTAAGCTGTAAATACTGAAAAGCTGAGTTTAAGGCGAGGTCCCGTGGGTGACGGGAAGGGATGGAGACAAGGCCGTGCAGGTGACTCACCCCTGGCGCGAGCACACCTGGGCTTCCGCTGAGCCGTGGGGGGCTCCGTCCCCACACGCGCCCCTCGTTCCCACCCGCTGCGAGAACGCACCTACCCCCGCCTCCTCGGGCCCCTTGTCCCGCCGCCGCCACCCCTCACCCCCTGCTCGCGGCACTCTCCTCCTCCTGGGCTCCAGTCCTTCTGACCCGCTGCTGGCCCACAGCTCCCTCTGGCCTTCCCACCGGCCTGCCCCTCAGTGGCCTCACTGCCCCTCGTCTGGACTGAGGCACCGCTTCCCCTGCTCCTGGCCACCGTCTGGGATCCCAGTCTCTGCCCGTCCCAACCCCTCCTACGCAGTTGTTGGATTTCTCTGGCGTTGCGTCCCTGATAAAGACCAAACCTACTCCCGCATCTGGACCCTCACCGTCCAACCTCACCTGCCACGTTTCATCTCGGTGTCCGCTGTTCAGAGCCTTCCCATCCACCAGGATTTACTCGGATGCTACCTTTTCCAACAACATCCCAACCTCTCAGCAGGAAGTGACCCCTCCCTCCCCAAATCCTCCGATATTTTCTTTTTAAAAAAATTTCTTAAAGGACTTGACAGGTTCTACCCTACATTTGTCTTATCAAGCTCACGCCACGAATCCTAAGGGGCGGCTTCAAGTTTTTCTATTCTCTACAGTACTCAACACAAGAGTGTGGCAATGGCTGAGTGAATCAAGTTACCTAAGTATTTTTCTGAGCATCTAATACATAAGAGACAGAATCTAGAGATACATTAATAGCTTTAAACATCATATAACTAATGTGTGAATTCATGAATTCATTCATCAGGTATTTACTGAGTACCTATTTTATAGACAGCAGTAAGCTGGCTACAAATGTAAACAAAACATGATGCTTGTCACCTCAGAGGAAGAATAAATATATACACAACAAGAATTAAACAGAAAGTCTAAGACACACCACATGCAGCATGTTTCACTCTGTACAGATACCAGCGGCTCCTGGGGGAAAGAAACAACGAGTACAGCTTTAAGCAGTCAGGCGGGCTGACGCGGGCGGACTCGGGCTTGGGAAGAAGGTGACTGGTCAGTTCCTGAGCCGCGAGACTCCGCCCTTTCACCCCCTCGATCGCAGAGCCGTGGCTGGAGTCAGAGCCCAGGTCCGTTCAGTCCTCAACGCTGCCCAGGGAGGAGCCAAGGCAGCGCCATCCTGGACACGTCACGTGCAAGACAGCAGGGACAGCCCAAGGGGGCAGGGGTGGTGGTCAGAGCTGCTCAGGGTGGGAGGCTGGGCCAAAGGCACCAGAGCAACCCAGATACACGGTAGGTTGGAGGAAAAAAGAATAAGGTGCTTGCAGATTACAAACTGTATTCCTAGGAAGAACTCTAGTATGTTCTTATGAGAGGTGTATTACGTGTGAGTGTATGCATGAATGAGCGAGAAAAACAAAATCCTCTATAGCAGGGGAGAAGAACATCACCCAGAATTTGGTTTACACATCTATTTTAAGACTACTTGTTATCGGGACTTCCCTAGCGGTCCAGTGGTTAAGACTCTGCGCTCTCACTGCCAAGGGGCTGGGTTCAATCCCTGGTCGGAGAGCTAAAATCTCACAAGCCATGTGGCAAGGCCAAAAAAAAAAAAGACTTTTTCCTACTTAATTCAAATAAGAACTCAGGTAGTGATGACAGGTATTAGGTAAGAGGAGGTAAACTAAGCTTTGGCATCCAGAGGAGTGAAAATCTAAGGACATTCAAACACTGGGCCAGCTTGCTTTCATTCTGGACACTGGAGACAGGGTGAGCACGACATTAAACAGCCATCAAAACTGTGATGACTGCCACAAAGGAGGCACACGGGGCCCTCAGGGAGCGACAGGAGATGAAACTGGGTGGGTAAGAGGGCTTAGGAGACAAAGATGCATTAGACAGAACCTCAGTCCTCACGAACTCACCGTTTAATAAGGCAGATAAAGCACATATTTAAGTAAGTAAAGTGCCATGTGGAAACTCTATGAGCCAGAAATAAAACACCACGGAGTTTCTGAGAAGGGAAAATTACTTCCAGTCTGGGCACCAGGGAAATCTTTGCTGATTGGGGTTATGTGAGATAGACCTTCAACGACAGGGAGAATTACATCTTGCAAGATGGGGTGGAGGGAGTCCAGGCACAGGAACAGTGGAGAAGTGGGAGCACACAGCCAGGGGAGCGGCGGGGGCAGCAGAAGATAAGAGCGAAAAAGAGCAGCTGGAAGAGAATCCCACCAAGGGGATTCTGGCCTCCATTCCATCCATTTCTCTTTCCCGGGTTACTCAAATGATCTAAAATAAGAAACTACTACTCTCGTAATCAGAAACTAATTAGCGAAATTACCGCAAAAGAGACAGAAAGTAGATCGGCGGTTGCCTGGGGCTGGGGGTGGGAATGCAGATTAACTGTGAGGGGACAGGAGGGACCTTACTGGGGGGAAGAAAATGTCCCCAAACTGATTTAAGGTGATGGCTGTATCACTTGGTAAAGCTACGAGAAATCAATGACTTGTACAATTGAAATGGGTGAGCTTTATGATATATAAAACATACCTCATAAAGCTTTTTGTTTTTGTTAAAGAAATTATTACAGACATACACAGAATCCCCATCAGTGGGCTTCCTAACAAAGCTCCTCCACTCCCGGCACCAGCCTCTGCCTGCCCTCTGCATTTACCTGCTCTCGTACGGAACCCGTGCAGCACACAAGCATTCTGACTCAGGGTGAGCGTCCAGGAAATGACTGGCCCTCGCCTCTGCCTGGGCCCTGAACCACGGGCTGGTGCCCAGATGCCCTGTCTCAGCAAGAGCGCCCTGCAGCAGGAAGGAGGGGCTCTGGCTCTCCCTCTGCCTGCCTGTACTGGGGCCGCCCAGCAGCCTCAGGCCCACAGCTGAACGAACCACCTCCATTCTGGCCAGGAGACATGAAAACCGCAGCCAGGAGATGACTGCACACGCGTCGTGCTCAGCAACTCCAGCCTCGATTTACGAGCAATAAAACTGTTACGATGGCTGGGAAGAATTAAATTACCCCTGGGTCACCCAACTAGAATATTTCCCTTAGCACCAAGCAAGCACTGGGCTTTCTCTTATCCTCTGACTTGCTTTTAACAAGTATATGAAGTAAAATGGCTTTCTGAAACCCCAAGCATGACCTGAATACAAGTTATTACTCTCCATTGCTGCCAGTAAGTATGGATCTAATGCCAACAGCACACAGACGACCTTTACAAAGTCGCAGTCCTCCCTGCTCTGTCTTCCCTTTTCCGGGGTTCACCTGGATATGTCTGACAAGAGGAGGTGACAGTAGTCAAATGGGTGTAATCTCAGAAGGAGACGTAGAATGATTCAGTCGTGGGGAGACAGGCAGACAGGGCTATCAGAGATGGCGAGCAGCCTGAGTAATGTCATAGCTGATTAGCAAACAAAGACAGACCAGGAGATGGGGCAGGGCTGGGGGAATATAGCCAGACAATAGCCATCTTTCCACATGGGTCTTCCTAATTATTATTATATTTTTTGGGGGGGAGAGGGGGCTCTTAAAACTCCTTGACTCGCGAGCTTTGCCACCTCCATACTCTCTAAAGATCTTTTCCCCGCTTCCCCGTAACACTTCCCCTGCCCACAGGGTCAGTGTCTCGGCTGCTCCTTCAGCTCTGTCACCGGTTACCAGCAGCTGCTGATGCGGCCAAAGCTCCACCCCTGGTTCCAGCCTGACCCCTGGGAACCCTGGCGCTGCCTTCTCCTTGGCTGGGGATCCGTCGAGAAGCCTGAACCTAGACAGGATTTTTGTATCATAGTGCTCTACTTTTAAGGAGCAGCAAAGAGAAGATAGACTCAAAACAGAAAAGTTGCTGGGCAGAATCTTCCTAGCTCCAGGCTCATGAGTCTAGAAAAGACCAGGTCTTCCCAGGACTCTCCTCAAAAACCCTTAATAGTGTCCAACCCTCTTTGGGGATAATCAGCTTTTCCTAAAAGACCATATATAAAACATGGCCAAAGAGCCTTACCTGAAATGTACCTCTGTCCTTAAGTTTATTTTAATATGCCTAATTTATGAGAAACCAGAGACAGAATGCTGGGATATGCAGGTTTTTTTTCTTTTTAACTTGGGCAAATGCTGCTCAATCACAGAGTTAAAGAGGTAAAATCAAGACTTCAAAGAAGGGCAAACACCTGTTCATGTGGGCATAGGCCCTGGCAGCACCTCCGTGCCAGAGGGCGGAGAGTTGCAAAAAGACCTCAGACCTCATTGCTTCAATTAAGGGCATTCTTAGCAGAGGCTTCAGCATTAGCCAAGGATATGTACCTGGGAAACAGCCAGCACCTGCGGAAGCTTCAAGTCTTCTCCAGGAGCTGGAGCCTGAGACCCAGGATTGTGCATGTGGGTGGCATTGCCAGGGGTGTTATAGTAGAGGGTAAGGCTTTATTACACCTGTGCAGTCCAGTATGACAGACACTAGCTACATGCGCCCATTCAAATGTAAATGGATTACAATGAAATCAAGTTAGAAACTGAATTCCTCAGTTGCGCTAGCATATTTCAAGTGCTCAAGAGCCATGTGTGGTGAGCGGCTTCTCATACTGGATACAGCAGATGCAGACCATTTCCATCAAAGCAAAAAGTTCTGGTGGACGGCAATGCTTCAGACGAGTAGCCTAAAAAAAATTTTAAGCGTCTCTGAGGTGTAACTGATGTACAGTAACCTGCCCATATTTAAAGTGCACAATTTGATAAGTCACAGCACATACATACACCCACAAAACCATCGCCCAAATCCAGACAGTTAACGCACCCATCACCCCCAGAAGCTCCTTTGTGCCCTTTTGCAATTCCCACCTTCCAGCTGCTCACTCCCCAGTCTCCGGTCCCCAGGCAACCGCTGATCTGATCTGCGTCCCTCACCACAGAATAATCTGCATTTGCTAGGACTTTCTATACATGGAATCCTACAGCACGAACTGCTCTTTGTCAGCTTCTTTCACACTCGCTTTGAGATCCATCCGTGCTGTTGCATCAATGGCTCATTCCCGTTTCTTGCTGAACAGTTGTCCATCACCTGGCTTATCCAGACAACTGCTGACAGGTTTTTGAACTCTTTCCAGTTTGGGGGCTACTACAAATCTTACATATAAGGCTGCTCTGATTACTCGTGGGATGGGACTCTCCAATGGTGACCAGGAAGGCCTCTTCAGAAGGTGACGTGGAGACGAGTATGAAGGAAGCAAGGCAGCTAGCCCCGCGAAAGCTGGTGGAAGAGCATTCCCGGCCCAGGGAACTCCTAACACAAAGGCCCCAAGGCAGGCGCCGGGCAGGGTCAAAGCACAGTTTTCCGTGTTCTTTCTGAAGGCTGCTCATCTGAAAGAATGAACATCCAGACAGAAAATCTTTTGGGGAAGCAGAAGGTCCTAGGTAAAGTGGCCTGAAGAAATCACTAAATGGCACAGGGCCACTTAATAGCATGTAAGGCTTACAAGTGCTCTGAGAAGTCGGCGTTACCCCCATTTTACAGAAATGGAAACAGAGGGAGAGTTAAGCCACCCACTTTGCCCCCAGATCCCACAACTAAGCAGCAGCTGAGCTGAGAATGAGGCCAGAGCCCTTCCCATCATTTCACTGCCATAGGTAACCGGCCTTCAGAACGGTCAGTGCTACTCACACCTGACCCACGGCCGGAGCGGAACAGGCTGTGAGACCGGGGGTGCCAGCTACATCAGGACGTACAGGGAAACACTTTACAAAGGAAAACCATCTAGGTCACTTTCATTTTTAGTGAGCTCTCCCTGGGGCCGGCGACAACACCGCCCAAGGCCTACGGGCGTGCACACACACACATGGTCTTGCTCGTTCTCACACGGGGCCCTCATGAACACATGCTCCCAGGCCTGGTTCTTCGGCAGCAGGGCCACTCTGATGGTTTGTTTAATCAAAAAAGGAGATGGGGGAGCCCACGCAGATCTTGAGTGTTTAACACAAACTGAAAGATCAAAACCAGGCAGCTGCCAAAAACACCGGCAACTTTCACACCACAAGAAAGAGGAGAAACAGCTGACCTGGTTTCTGCCTTTAACGCTGCGTCTCTGGCAGTCACGCAGCTTTGATCTTTCAGGTTCTAAGTGGAGAGAAAATAGTGACCCTCTTCCACTGGAGAACGGATGGTGAAACCACACACCGCAGCCTACTTGCAACAGTCTGGAAAACCCGCGTTTTCCGGGGGCCAGCACAGAAGGGCCCAGGATTCGTCAATCCACAGCTTCTTCTAAAACCCACATGATGTTAAAATGCTTAGTTAAGCCACCCACCGAAAACGAAAGCAGCTTTTCGAATCTATTACCTCCGAGAATTCGAGGTTGGATACTTGCGGCCTCAGCTAGGCCCTGGCGCCCTGGCCTCATTCCCCCAGGGGAGGAGTCGGAAGCGGTTGCTGGTTCCTGACCAACGAGGTCAGTGTCACCAGGGAACTGATTAGAGGTGCGAATGGATCAGGAACTCTGGGAAACGGCTCCCAACAGGGAGGGTTCTAGCAACCCTCCCGGCGCTGCTGCTGAGCGCAGCTGGAGAACCACCGTTAAGTAGGGGTGGGTGGGTGTGGCCTTGTAACAGGTTGCAGGTTCTGCTGAGGCTCCGGGCCCACGGACGGCACCGTGAGGACCCCTGCTCTAGGGCAACGCTTCTCGGACTTTAATGGGCTGACTCATGCCCTGGGGAAACGGAGATTCAGGTTCAGCAGGCCTAGGGGGACAAGGGCCCGGGAGCCTGCATTTCTGCAAGGCCCCGGATGACTCCACCTGAGGGCAGGGCAAGACTAGGACCCTAGGGACGCAAATGAAACAAACTGCGTCCAAGCGCTCTGTAAACCAGAATCGGGAATATACAGGTATTGATGTAGTTTGTCAAGTTTTAGATTTTAAGGAATGACTAACAAACAGTGGAAATTCCCAAAGGGAAATGCACCCAGAGAGGCTGGACCTGGCATTTATCTCCAGGTCCCAGGGAGGCAGGGGCCTGAGTCCTGGCTGAGCCAATGACCAACAGGAGGAGACCCAGGACGCCCAGCCCCCCAGCTCACAGCCCCCTCTCTTCGGGGCCATCAACCTCCTCCAGCCCCCAGCCCCTTCCCCCGGGGCCTAGAAGTAGGCGCCAGTCTCTCCCATCACAGAAGCCTTCCCTTGCTCGCCTTCTCCTCCCATCAGCAGCCTCCGCCTGGAGCAGCGAGCTCCCGCGTCTCTCCTTCTGCCACTGCACTGTCCCCTGCCTGCGCGGCACAGTGACCGTGGCGCCCCCGGCACCGAGGCCAACGGCGCTCATCAGTCACCTCCCTCCCGCCCCTCCGCCGTCCGGGTGCGGCCGACCCGCCGCCTCACTCACACCCTACTGCAGCCTGTCCGCACAGCACCCCTCGGCTTTGGCAAAAGGTTTTAAAGTCTGAGGTGCCCTACATCGTGGCGGTTGTTCTTTTAATAGCCAGCAAGTGAGAGAATACACGGTGACAGAAGAAAACAAACACAAACCCTGGTTTGAATTCACTAATGCTTGCAAATGATTATCCTATAACGGCAAGTCCTCCACGCACTTGACAAACCGTTAAAGGCAAGTGCAAGGAATGTGTTTGCAAACTTTGCCAGGGGCTTAGATGCAGACGGACCCCGTGGTGGCCCACAGGCCCCCAACCCACCCCTACCCAGGACCCAAGCACCCAAGGCCGCGAGAGTCGCCGCCCCACCTTCCGGGGCCGCGCCCTCGGGGCTCCGTGGCGTTTGTCCCAGGGCCTTCCCAGCACACACAGCGTCCTAATAAAAGTGGCCCAGACGGGAGCAACGAGCGCTTACTGCCCTACTGCCCAGAGAGCCGGGCCACCCCCAGCAGGCGATCAGTCACTCTTCTCAGCTGAGCTCTCCTCCTGGGCCCAAGGCCTTGTTCCCACCCTGTCCTCTCCCCCTTGGCTTTTCCCACTTTCTCTGACCTCAAGGAGTCAGTGTACCGCAGCGGTTACAATGAGGTGGCACTGCCTTTCCAAAAAAAAATAGTATCAAAGTACAATTTACACAGTCGTGGCTGTGCTACAACCAAACACAGGGCTCTGACAGTAGCCTTATTGCTTTTGTCATTTTGGTCAAACTAAGGACATGCTTTCATTTTGGTCAAGGATCTCTGAGTGTAGGAAGCAGCTTGCAGTGTTGAAGCCTTGTGAGTCTCAGAGCATTTCCAGCCATGCATTAGGCCAGATTAAACAACTGGTGGCAGAGATTTCTAGGTGTCCAAAGTAACTGTCAGTAGGTCCATCCAGGAACTCTGTTCCCCTAGAGAAGGCCCAGCCCTCAAGCGCTCCTCCACTCAAAGCTTACAGACTCCTGCTCTGCGTACAAGCCTAACAAGCTGGTCATTGCGTTCTCCAGCTCACAGCACTGTGGAACAAGGCACCAAGAGCGGTAGAAGCCAGCAATTAGCAGGGAGAAGGGTGTCAGAATATTAAAAAGCAAATGTTGAAAATGGGGGGAGATGCAAGAGGGAGGAGATATGGGAACATATGTATATGTATAACTGATTCACTTTGTTATAAAGCAGAAACTAACACACCATTGTAAAGCTATTATACTCCAATAAAGACGTTAAATAAAAAAAAAGAAAATGGGAAAGCCAACGGTCTGGCACCAATCTAGGGGCAGGTACTCCCGCACCGCAGGTACCAGGCACCAAGAGTTTCTCTAGATTTCAGCGCTGCCCCTTAATTTATGCCCCAAACAACGGTAAGCCTTCCTCCCCAGAAGATAAAATATGACCAGTGCCCATGTTGAATAAGAAAGAATGTAAGACATTTTAAAACAGAAACAGACTCACAGACATAGAAAACAAACTTACAGAGGGGAGAGCGACAGGGGGTAGGGGTCGGGGAATAGATTAGGAGTTGGGGGTTAACAGATACACATTGCTATACATAAGATAAACAAGGACCTACTGTACAGCACAGGGAACTCTACTCATGGAAAAGAATCTGAAAAAGAATAGATATATGTATAACCGAATCACTTTGCTATAACTGAAGCTAACACAGCATTGTAAGTTAACTCTACTTCAATTAAAAAATGCTTTAAAAGAAAGAATGTAATACGCTTTAAAATATAGGACATTTTCAATAGAAGAAGTGAAAAGAGAAGAAAGTTTACAGGAGCACCGAGGGTGAGGACCTCTGCTAGAGAGAGCTCTACGCTAAGCAACGCAATGAGCTTTATTAACGTGGGGAATCAGCTCCTGTCGACCGCCGGTGCTGGGAAGAGAGCGCCGCCATATTGCCAACCAGCAGGTGGGCAGGCCTCCCCGCCGGGCCCTGCGCACATCACAGGGACAAAGCCACTCTCTCCTCAACAACCTGACTAGCCCTTCACTCTCTGGCTATAATGTCTTCTAACTCCAATCACTTGTGTAAAGGAAAAACAAACAAACGAAAAAAACATGACTTCTGTGCACGTTGGTCAGTGGGACTTTCAGGTTCTTCTTTCCGGGTGAGTGAGGTGAAATTCCTCAACCCCAGGGCCACTCTCGGCTCTCGCCCTGGAACCCCGTCCTGGGCTGAGCCTCCGCCGGCCCCTGCCCTCACCTGGAGCAGGTTCTATGGACCAAGAGTACATATCTCACAAGCGATTCTCTGAAACCAGAGACGGAGATGACATACCTGTAAATGACCTTTCAGGAATGTGCTTTCATGCAGCCATTCATTAAAAGGCCACTTCCTAACACAGAAGTGGCCCTGGAAAATCTTTCCAGGATTCTCACATCCATCTGGTAAGAGGAAAAGAACCGAGGAGACTGGCCTGACTTTATAACCAGCCTAATTTCACCCGTTACATTTCTAGAGCTGCCTTGTTTTTCCCTTTATCCTGCATTACTGCAGAGGAATTCACAGACTCTCTGAAGGTGAGAATCTCACCCTTTAGTAACAAAATCTCACTTCATATTAAGCTGGCCTTTCTTTGGAGACGTTCCAACTGCTTTATAAACATTCTTTCATGCTGAAGAGCAGGTAGGTGGTAATTATTATTCTTTCTAGACAAGAGGTAGGATTGAGAGTCTTGGCCATGCAGAACTGAAATGTTTTTTGAACGCCTGAGGAAAAGCAAAAGCAAGGCTTTAAAAATAAGAGATAGGACAGATGTGACCAAAAATAGGAGTAAGAATGGTATACAAAATACCAAAAAAGGAGAATTCTCCTATAATCAGCTCACTCTCAGCGACAGCTTCTTAGAAGCAGCCACTTGGCGTCCTTACGGCTGCAGACCTTCAACACCAGCCCTGGCCTGGAAAACCCGGCCCGGTGAACATGAATTTGGGCACAAATAAGGTATGTGCTGGGAAACAGGATCAAAAACCCTAACTCCATAAGGTAAAAGCAGAAACTACAGTCATGCACGTGGACTTAGAGCTACTGTCTTCCGGGCTTTAATAAGTTACCCGATCATAACGACACTGAAATGTCACCTGTGGGGCGGTTTCTAATTGACAAACAACCCTCCCGCTTATCCCTGTCATCCTGATGCTGGCCGGTGAGGCGGGAATGGTTTTCTCACACTGTTTTAAGGTGAGGAAACTGAGGTGTCTGTCTGCTCGTGGCTGCAGCAGTTCGGCCCGCTGGGCATCTCTCTTTATGCTACACTTTACCCTGCATTGCCTTCCCTTCCGTTCTGCCCCCTTTTTCCCCCAAGGAGTTGACAAGGGGCCTTAAATCCTTTAAATACCACAGTGGGAAGAGCATGGGATTGGGGTTTTCAGACCCAGATGTGGCCCCTCACCTGTCCCTTGCACGGGCCCCGTCTAGGACGGAGGTAACGTGAGGGATCTCGTGCAGCGGGCAGGAGGACTCAGCGAACGAGGAAGAGCCAGCACGCGGAGCTGATGGTGCCGCGGGCACCCAGGGAGTGACGGCCGCGGGTGAGCCACTCGCTGCAGGAAGGGGGAGGACAGCAAGGCCCAGAGGGGATTTCTGATGTGCCTACAGGGGCAGAGCCATGGGGTAGTGGCCAGTGTGGCAATGCACCCAACACAATGTCCAGGCCCTGCTCTGCTTTTAGTTTTGCGGAAAATCAAGAAATGAAGGGGCTGCTTCTGTCTAACTGTGCAGCTGCTCAGGTTAAGACTGAGGACGAGCTACTTCGAGTAGGATTCCACCACGTGGGGCGACGCAGGCGGGGCCCTTCCACACCTGGAGGCGCACGTCCAAAAGCTGGCAAGGACTCAGACCTGTCCCGAGAGAGATTAGCCCTTTAAACCACCCGGACCTCAGTTACCTAATCTACAAAGTGGGGACAACGCTGATTCACCTCATGGGATCGTTACAAGGGTTAAATAAGCTAAGGTGTGTGAAAGCAACTGGCTGTACTTCTTACAAAGCCAGGCATGGCGTTATCATCTCCATCTTACAGCTGAGAAGACCTGAGTGGAGATCAGCCGAAGGAAGGAAGATACAAGAGCTAGCTGGCTGGGGAGGGGCGAGCCTGGCCTCCCCTGCCTCTGTCTCCAGGCTGCCTGCTCAGTCGCCGTGCTAGGGCTTCCCTCTGCCATCCCCTTGGGACCCCTTTCACTGCTTTCCTTCTGGCTGGATCCTGTTCCCTGACTCACACGTCTTCCTCTTTCTTGGCTTCCCTCTTCATGCTGCTAAAGCACAA
Organism: Balaenoptera borealis; assembly: GCF_965194805.1. NCBI lineage: Eukaryota > Metazoa > Chordata > Mammalia > Artiodactyla > Balaenopteridae > Balaenoptera > Balaenoptera borealis. The sequence continues at coordinate 85,603,292 of NC_138871.1, forward strand.
CCGTTAGGAGTTTCAGAGAAATGACGCTTGGGGGCAAACCTTCTCGAGCCTTGGGCATCTGAAACATCTCTAATTCTAATTTCAGGCTCAGGTGGTGGGTCTCATTCCAGGTTAGAATTATGTTCCTCAGGATTTTAGTGGCAATGCTCCGGGCCTTCAAGTTTCCAAGGTCACTGCTGAGACACCGATGGCATTGTGATGCTTAATCCTCTGTGTGCTTTCTGAAAGCGGTTAAGATCTTTTGCAATTTCACAGGGGGGTGCCTTGCGGCAGGTCTTTTTCCCTTACTGTCCTGGGCCCTCCCATCCGGAGACGAAAATCCTTCAGTCTCAGGAACCATCTTTTGTTCTGTTGCATTCACGGTATCCTCCTCTGTTTCCTATTCTCTCTTTCTGAAAACGCCTGTCAGTTGGATACTGGACCTTGAGAATTAATCCCTGACATGTCTTTCATCTATTTCCCACTCTTTTGTCTTTTTTGGTCCTTTTGATCTATTTTCTGAGAGATTTCTTTTACTCTAACCCTTCTCATAGGATTTCCAATTTTATATTTTCTTATACTGATTGTCTCTCCCCTTTTTTAACGACAAGCTTCATCCCATTCTCTCTTCTGATTTCTCTGAGGAATTAAATATAGTTTCTTTAAAGTTTTCTTCTGCTCTTTGCATTGTCTCTGTTTTCCCCCAAGTTCTTTCTTCTGTTTATTTTGGTCTCTTTCTTTCTGGAGGCCATTCATTCATATTTAAGAGAGAGGCACGAAGCAGCTGGCTGGCAGCTCAGGGGGCGAGGAAGGGGCTTACCTCCCCCCCCCCGAGGGTCTGGGAGATGAGGTGGCAGGCTGATTTTACACTAGATGACCCCCGACACGTCAGCATCTATAGATCTTCCCCAGGACCATGCAGCTTCCCCAGTTTACAAAAAAAAAAAAAGCTCCACTGTGACTCAGTGGTGAGGCGCTAACAAGCCATGTGCCGGTGTCCGGGCAGTGGGGCTGGAAAGGGGCTGGGCTCCACCGTGGGTTCTGCGTGCTGTCAGCCTGGTTGGGGCAGCGATAAAGGGGCGACACACTTGACAAAGGCCCCGAGAGACTCCAAATTAACCCGAGTAAAAAACTTAAGCACAGCAACGGCTTTTTATATTTACCACTTCCAAAGGAAACACTTTACAAGTGAAGACAGGGAGAGGGACCGAGAGCCTTCACGATCCGGTTCTCTCCCCTCCTCCTTATTAACTCATGCACTGTGTTCCCTTGCTTCTGCCCTTCTAAGAGCAGACTGACAGACCCGCCATCATCACCGCTTCAAGAATGATGAGCTATTTTTTCACTTGTTATGAGCTTGCTGACAGGAGACATGAAAAAGACACTGTTGTTTGCGACCTACACAGAAAAAGCATTATTGAGTTCTTGACCTGGTCTGCTTGTCCATGACCTTTGGGAGAAGCTGGGGGAGAAAAACAGGAAAGAGATGCCGGGACCATCCCGACGTACATTCCCCTTGTGGAAGAAACCGCTCGGCAGGGTCCCAAACCCCCTCTCTGCTCAATTCTTCAGAATTCTGCTCCCACAGTGAGGACGGCACAGGGCTGCCAAGTGCAAGGCAGAGTCCATTCACCCCCGTTACCAAGCACCTACCGCAGGCAAGAAGTACTCGGTCCGTATCTCCACTCACTTAAAAGGTGAGACTTTTCTTAGGCTCTGCATGTGAGAGCATAAAAGGCCTTTAACTATTCACGGTAATTTCTGTGCTCTGATTATAGGTTACCTTGCTGTGTGAGACGGGTCTGAAACATATTTATGAAATATTGTTAAGTTTAAATACCTACTATAATTACCAGAAACAGACTATTCTACACAGTTTAGGAACTACTGAAAATCGAAGTCAGAGGCCCTTAAGAAGACGAATGCATTTATCCATTTTGTGCCTCAGCTGAGCAGCTTTAAAATGCCGAGTGAAATTTGAAAGTCTTGTGAGAGTAAAAATCACAATTCTAAAATTTATTCCAAAGTGACCTCGCGTCACTTGGAAAGACAGTTCTTTTAGGTACCACAGGAGCTATGAAACGTACTGCTTGTGTACCAAACAAACCTTAATTACTGTCTAGGGAGCTACCTTCCCAACTCGAGCAACTTTGGGCCCCTCCCATGCTGCCCGTTCGCTGCACGCGATCATGACACTTACCAGGTTTTTGAAAAGTGCCGTCAACTCCTTCGTAAACACTGAGAACTTCAGGAAGGCGCTTCCTAAGTCCGGGTCATCTCTGCACACGCAGTTGCCCCCGAACTTCTCCAGAGCCTGGGTGTACTGCTCCTCGTTTTCCACGTGCGCTGCAACAGCAACGGGAGAGGTGCTGTGAAGGCCCCAACCGCTCTAGCCCTGCCCCCCACCAGGTTCTTACTTGTGGATAAAATCGAACACATTTACAGCCTGAAAATCTGAGAAAAGCCAAGACACACTGCGAACAGAAATAACTCTGCTGTCCTGACAACCACCCGTGGTGCCAGCGACAGATCCCAAAGAACAAGCGTGAGGACCAGGAGGGAGAGAGCCTCGCACGAGTGCCACAGCCCCCAGCTCATGGGATGAGACCCCCGGGGACCCCCATGCTTCCCCATCTCCTAGGACTCCTCCGTAGCCCACACGCTGGCGGGAGACACAGAACAGACCCAGCCCTCTCCTGGAACCCAGCAGCCGGCGTGACGCTCACCCAGCCGCATGCCCTAGCTTCTCCTTTCAACACCGGAAAAGCCACGGTCCTCGGAGCACAGGCCACAGGCCAGGGCGCCTCTGCTCGTGACACGTCCTCTGCCTGGGGGCCTTTCCGTGCCTCTGCCCCACGTCCCTGGCTCCTTCCTGGACTTGCGCTCAGAGTGTTACATTCCAAATGTCCAACTGGTAAACGTGGTTCCCAACACACTGGAAGTGCTTCCAGGGCAGGGACTAAGTTTTACTCATCTTTGTGCTTGAAATATAAGACAAGACGCATGTCGTTTGATCAGAAAAAGCAAAACCTGGTCATCCATCTGAAGGTATTTTACCATCATTAGGCTTCAAAGCAGCACCTTAAAGAGTGAAAAACCCGGATTCTGGGTCTCCAGCTCCGTGGTTCCCAGGCCCTGTTGGACATTGAAATCATACACGGATCTCTGTCAAACTGTAGAAGCTGGAGTCCCGTCTCTGAGTCAGAAGCTGGGGTGGGAAGGGGACACAGGTAATTCTGGTAAGCCAATGTGGCTGGACATGATTCCCTCACTTCTGGGTCAAGCATTTTTAAATGAATCCAGCCAGTCTGTAATAAAACAACTTCCTGGCATGGACACTTGATTTCTGCTCCCTCATCGCTCCAATCAGAAATGTAACACGACGACTCTATAGGCACATAGTGCGGGCGGGCGGGCGTGCGTGTCACCTTGCCTGGGGACTCCACTGGGCAGGGTCACACACCCCTCTCAGGCTGCCCGCATCTTCAGAATTCTGCTCCCACAAGGAGGACGGCCCAGGGCTGCCAGGAGGCCACAGAAAGCCTTAGTGCTGCAGCTTCTTCGCCAAAGAACAGATCCTGAAAAGCCCCTGGCAGTGCCCCAAACAACTCCTCAGGGCAACAAAACCGCTGTCGGCAGCGCCGGCGCCTGGGCCTGACAACCGGAGCACACAGGGGACATGTGCTTGTGGAAGGTGGCCCTGGGGCTGAGCCGGATCCCAGGATCCATGGAAGGTGTGTCCACCAACCCTACCAGGCAAGCACTTTGCCCTCGACTTCCGGGGGCATTTGGGTGCCTTAGCGGATGCCCGTGTGGATCTAACAAACACACGAGAACGTTAATTTCACTGTTTAGGCCCTTTTCCTCCTTTCTATTATTATCATCATCTTTTACATCCCAGAAAAGAGCCTGAGAGTTCTGGATACATTAAATGTATTTCTGAAACTATACTCAGCAAACGACTTGAGGCAGAAACACACACACACACACACACACACACACACACACACACACACACGGCGTGACGAAGGGGTGGCAGAGCAGGAAGAGCCCTCAGAAGGTCTGGGCTTCAAGCCTATGCCTCCCAGTAAACGCGGACGACCCGGTAACCTACGCATTTACTCTCTATGGCGCTGTCTCAGCCACGTGAAGGACAAAGACCCCGCTGGGAGATACTCACAAGGTTAAGGTAAGAATCAAAGAATGTGGGTGAGGATATGCAGTTCAACCACACCCAACACATACATGCCCACCAGAACTGACAATACTTAACAGCAGCACAGATGTCATCTATACTGAGCGCAAATGGTTTCCATATGTTTTTTTCTAGACTTCACAACTTATATATGACATGCATTATTTCTCACAATGCTGAAAGGAGCCTGGGACTCAAGGAGATCAAATAACCTGTCCTAGGAAACAGGGCCAGAAAGTGGCAGAGCTGTGGTGCAAACCCAAGTCTGTCTGATCCCAAAGCCCATTTGTCCCCCACTCTACTACACTGATGTGTGTTTCCTTCTAAAAATAGCTTACCTTGCCAAAACCAAAAGTACCCAAGTTTTAGATTTTTAAAATTCCATTTCAGAGGTGGATCAGTTACACCTATTTTGCTCGACTTATAATTCTAGAACATGTGGTCAACAGTGAAGGGCAGCTCCTTTCAAACCACACGCTATTTTATAACTATTTCAAAATTGGTGGTCAAGATGTGGGCAATTCCCGTGTGGTTTTGGAAGGGCGTGGCAGCCACAAGCAGACATCTGGTGCTGATGTCACTCCCCTGGGAGAGAGAAACAGGAATGCGGAGGCTAAAGTCACCTCGGGAGCCATGTACTGCCTTCAAAATGATCCTGGACCCTCACAGCTGCTCTAGGTGAGCACCCAGAGGGAAGAGGGAGAGAATCAGCTTCAGTAAAGGCTATGAGGTGGCCTACAAGCCTTTCGTTCAATTAAACTTAGTAAGACTATAAGGTGTCAGAAGCGTCATCCTTACTACCTGTTGAGTAAAGTGGGGTTCAGAGGGGTTTAATGATTTGCCCAAGATCACACAGCTGGAGGAAGGTGGGGAAGGGTCAAATCCATCCTGTGTTCACGCAGGCTGCCCCCAGCCTGTGACAACCTTGGAGAGAGGAACCTGCCTTCTCTCCACGGGCAGTCCACCAAACCAGCACAGAGGAGAAACAGCCAGCGAGGCTTCCGGTTCTGGCACCAGGAAGGACAGATGCACTTCCTTTCATCCCTTCTTCTGGGCCTTTCAACTGACCACCTGGTATTGGTCACGTTTTTTTATAAACATTCTTTCCCTTTTAAATCTTCACAATAATGTGCTGATCCCGGCAACCCCAGTGGTGATCAACGAATGTTCTGACTCATCATTGTCACCATCATCTCATGTATTTATATTTAAAGCATTTTGATCCACTGTGATCACTATTTTCTGATGCTCAAACTGTCCCAGCTTAGGTCAGTGGGAACCTCTTTACGCTGATCTAGTTGGGGTTTCTAAGACAAATTTCTCTTCTTGCGAACAACTTTGAAGCTTCTTGATAATGACCACAGCCCCGAGTCTCTCCGTGTCTCCCTGTAACAGCTTGCCTGGTGCCCACTGTCAGGACAGTAAACACCCCATAACTACATATTATCCGACTGGCCTCCTGGTCCATGTCACCCAAAGTCTGAGATGTCCCTACTAGAAAGTCCTTGAGTGTCTTTATTTTCCTTTAGCCAAAACTAAATTTAAAATAGGAACCTAAAATAAATGGCTAGGGAATAAACTTTCTGGAAAGAACCCAAACTGGCTCTATCATCTCTTATTTACAGAACTGTCAAAGCTGTTCTTCTAAAAAGAGCTCCCTCTCCCACCTCCCCCTTATTCAACTGTATCTGTAACTCTGGTTCTTATTAATGAACCAGACCCAAGAATCTTTGATGTGGGAGGGACTTGGGAAAATGAGAACCTGAGCTGTTGAGACCACAGCAGACGAGACCCCGTTTCTTCCCAGTTCTAATCCCACAGCCCTCCCATTTCCCACACCTCACTACACAAAGGTCAGACCTTCCACCAATGCGTTCAAGGGGATGGAATGAAAGACTAACAGGAAAACGTGCTACGGAGCCAGCAAGCATGTGCACACACTGCGTTTAGAGGTAAGGGTTGGGCCTTGTTGTGTGCCTTCTAGTTTACTTGATTATGTCATTTGTAAAAACTGATACCAAGAAGAAGGCCCAGTGCATATAGTTCAAGCAAAATTGGTGGATCCAAACGGGGAAAAGGCAGCCTTTTTACTGCTACTCAATGGGCCACAGCACGGCGGGGGGGGGGCCAGCCACCTGCCCAGTGCTGCCGGAGGACAAGAAGGGTCCCGCAGCCAACTCACCTCAACCACCTTCAAGTCTACCTGAATGTCTGCTCCTCACTGCCAGCCCTGCAGCGGGCTGTGACGGTGCGCTGGGTGCACACAAGACGAGTGCGAGCAATGTCTCAGGACAGATGCACCAACCCATGCACGATGGCCTGCGACGTGCTGGGGCCGAGGATTCAGAGACGCCAAGAAGGGGACGTTTGAGCTGGGGCCCCAAGGTCAGCTGGGAATTTCCAGACAGAGACGAGCAGGAACAGGAAGCTATCAACCCCAGGGGAACAGCAAGGAGTCCTGTGTGTTCAGAGGCTGAGAACACTTTCACAGTCTTCGAGCCCCCGCCTGCACCCAGCTCCCGACGCAAAGCCATCCCAGGGCAGCACCAGTCTCACTGTCCTACCCACCCGGGGCCACTCCTGGGTCTTTACAGTCCGAAGGATCCTGAAAAGAAACCCGGTCCAGAGACCCCTCTTTACAGACAAGGACGCCAAAGCTCAGAGAGGGCGCTGACTTGCTCAAGGTCACACAGCTAGTTCGCAGCAGTTCGAGAACTAGAACTCAGCTTTCCAGGCTCCCAGTCTGCGCAGGCGAGGAAGCGTTTCTTCATTTAGTCGTCACATAGTCACTATTCTCGGCTCTAGGCTGACACAAATGTGCTACAATCCTCCAGCCAAGCACACACACTGGTAACCCGAAGTCCAAGTGCCGTAACCAGAGACAAATGGGGGTACGTGTCGGTGGGGGGGGGGGGGCGCAGACTGACGGTGCTCGCCTTGACCAGGACCCTCCAACCCCCCACTCCTGGCCACGGAGGGGTCAGGCTGAGGCAAACTCATCCGCAGACACTGCACACGCCAACCAACCACACAGACAGCTCCGCCAAGGGCGCAGTTTAGGAGAGACATATGTTCTCTGCAGTAGAGCTTTACAAAGACCCTCCCTAGATGAGGATCAATATTCAAACGTGAGCCACAACTGTAATGTCAGGATAATCTGCACGACTCAATGCCAAAGAGGCCAGGCCACTTCCCCTCAAGCTGTCAGCCCCGAACATCACCTGGTTTCAGATCTAACTCTTGGCAAACAGCTCCTGGGAAAGCAATTTCCTGGAGTCAAAGATAATCCCCACTTCTTAACAGGATCTCTACCCTGTGAACACCTCATGGGAGAAAACCATTTTTAGAACTTTATTTCTAGACTCATCCCAGATAAAAATCTTTCCATTCACAATTTGGTAACCTGCATAAAAAGTTTTAAACATTTTTTGCCATCCCCTCCCACTTTTAGAAATCTATTCCTAAATAATCAAGTGCTCAGAGATGTATGTACAGAACAACTGATAAACTGAAAATGTATTAAGCTCCAACAAAATGGAAATGGTTAAATAACAGCCTCTCTACAAAATGGAATATGATGTAAGCTTTTAAAATCATGATGTAGGAATATGGTCAGGATAGAATGCCAAGTGAAAAAAAGGCAGGGCACAGAACGATATATTTCATCTCAATTTTGTAAAAGGTAAAATGTAGAGAAAGGCCGAAAGGAAAGGACATCAAAATGCTAAGGTGGTGATAAAAGAGCAGGCGCTCGGCACCCAGCGGCTGGTGCAGGCCAGGTGCTCTCCGTGCACCGTTGTACCCTCCTTGAGGGGCATTTCGCAGAGGAGGGGACCGACTGTGGTGGCGGAGATACCTAGGCCAGGCGGAAGCTCCGAATGGCCAGGGTCACAGCCCAGGGGGCCTCAGACCAAGAATGCAGCTTGGCCCCTCCCATCTCACAGAAGGTGGCATCTGGCCGGGCTGTGACTTCGTTCTAACGCTTTTCTGAATTTTTTAAATGTTCTAAACTATGCTCATATTATCGTTATAATCAGAAAACAACAACACAAGGAATAAACAAAAGAGAGAAACCTGAAATGTCAGCCCCAAGGGCTCAGCTACCTTGGTTCTCCATGCCTACTGAGGATATCTGAATCTGTCTTTCTCCACCAGTTTCTCCTGCACAAGTTGACATGATAGAGACAGCCTTTGCAACCTAACCTGAGCACCTGCATCGTCTCTGATAAGACACGAGCACCCACCACCAAGGGTCTGATGAGAACGCCCGTCCTATTTCACAAGCCCTCAGGGCCCCGCTCAAGCCGGGCACGTGGAAAGATGGCCTTGCCCCTGGGGCTTCACCATCGCCATTCCACCACTCTCTCCAACACTCTGCGCTCCCCCTACTTTCTTTTTATTTTTTTTTTAAATAAATTATTTATTTTTGGCTGCGTTGGGTCTTCGTTGCTGTGCACGGGCTTTCTCTGGTTACAGCGAGCGGGAGCTACTCTTCGTTGCGGTGCGTGGGCTTCTCATTGTGGTGGCTTCTCTTGTTGCGGAGCACGGGCCCTAGGTGCGTGGGCTTCAGTAGTTGTGGCTCGTGGGCTCAGTAGTTGTGGCTCGCGGGCTCTAGAGCTCAGGCTCAGTAGTTGCGGCGCACGGGCTTAGTTGCTCCGTGGCATGTGGGATCTTCCCAGACCAGGGCTCGAACCCGTGTCCCCTGCATTGGCAGGTGGATTCTTAACCACTGCGCCACCAGGGAAGTCCCCCCGCGACTTTCAAAACTTCATGCAAAACTCATTTCCATCAAGACTCTCCTGGGGCGTCCCCTCCGACCTTACGGAGACCTCATGGTTGTTAACACGGGATGTACCTGGACTAGTGATGTCTGGCACAGGCAGCCGGCAAAGGAGTTAAGAAGGTCAAGGTGTGGGCTGACTATTAAAATGTGTAAACTGTTGTCTGTGATCACCTGATATCCTTTGATCCTGCCCTATATGAAGGACAACAAAATGACACTTGGAGTCTGTGTGAATAACTGAACACAACCCCAGTTACCTCTCGATAAAACTCCTGCAGCAGCACACCTTGGGGGACGGGGGGCGGTCAGGAATCAAGACTGACCTACTGGATGATGTACTGTTTACGCTGGTGCTTTCTGTCCCTCTTTAGCTATGTTGTAGGCTCAGAGGACAGAAACCTATCAACGTTCAACGTTATTGATCCATCCGGTATTTCCTGACTACCCCATCAGTTGAGAACTTCCCTGGATGCCGGGATAGAATCCAGCCGTGGTGAAAGCCTATTGTGCCGCAAGCACTAACGAATGCAAAGATTCGGGACGTGGGGCCCCTGCATCCAAGGAACAGCTTCCAATGACAGAGACGCACACACCAATCAATTTGGCGCAAAGACAGGTTGTAACGAGGATGACCCTGGAGGAATTCGGGGTGCCTGGTATGGCCAGAGCACGGGGAGAGTCCAAAGATGACGTGGCTGGAGAGGCAGGAGGGGGCCAGGGGAAGGACTTCATCCCAGGCGCCCCCAAAAGGTTGCAAACTGACAGGATAAGACTTGCATTTAAGAAAAGTGAAACTGGAGGGGACAGAGATGAACCAGGCTTGGTACCAGCCAACGCACAATTTAGCAAGACGAAGATAAACATGCAATAACAATCCACGTGGTATACATTACAGGAGGTGGAAAAGAGGACATTTTCTGGGGCCTGCTGACAGGAAAGGCTTCTCAGAGGAGAAACTTACAGGAATTTTCCTTCAGAATCCAGCAGAGGATGAGATTAAAACTGGGCTGCCAGCTGCTTGCCTCACCCAACTCGCCTTACCCAAGGAGCTCCTTCAAGTCAGAGGAGACAGGGGCTCCTGCTAATGAACTGGCAGGGCCCCCCGTGAGCCAGGAATCCCCAGAGGCCGGGCAGGCACAACAGGGAGGTGAGTCAACATCTGCTGGAGGTGTACCACCAGCGATTGGAAACTTTACATCGATCACACTGACGCCCTTTGTCGGCAAAGCCATCTGATGAGCTACGTTACAGGACGTGCGTGTGGCCACTGCAAGTTGTGCTCAGCCTTTTCCCCTCTGTTTTTACCTCACTGTACCTGAGGGATATAATTCCCATCACTTACAGCAGGCGCCCCCAGCCCACCTCCACGGAGAGCACAGCAGACCAGGAGAGAAGTGACTCCTGTGGCCTCAGGGACAAGGAGCCCCTGGAAAATCAGTGGTCTCAAAGCCCATGTAACGACAGCCATTCATGGAGGGGAGACTTCACCCACTTACAGAGTCTCCTTCATCTTCCCCACCACTCCGCAGGATTTTACAGATGAGGAAACACGTTCAAACATATCTGCTGAATAACGTAGTCAGTGTTTTACAGTAAGGCAGATAGCCAACTCTGTGATGGTATCTCCATCCACAAACCATGGGGGTTTGGCTACATCAGTGGTTCTTTAATCGTCTCATTATCGCAGACAACAATAAAAATGAGAAGAACGCTGTGGATTATCTTTTCAGGAAAAGGTATCTTTACATAATTTTTTATACAATTTCTGGGATACAAGGACCCTTTAGGCCTGTCCATAGACCCAACACACCAGGTAAAAAGCCCTAGCCTAGATGAGCATAAATCCCCTACCAAAAAATACGATGACCATGTTAATCACATTTAATTAAGTATGATCATATTTGATTATGTACGAACCACATATGATTCAAGTTAATACTTGGGACATTAAGTCACAAATCTCAGTGTTCCTTTGGATGAGCTATCCTTCCACGATTAATATGTTGATCACAGCTGCCGGGATTCCACAAATAAGCCTTCTAAATTCCAATCACTATCCTTAGCCATCAGAGAAGAGACAACTAGAATCTCAGAGTCTCATCACTGGAAGACATCTCAAGGTCTCCGAGTCCACGTCCCCACCTCCCCCTGCAACTTCCCTAGAGACAGAGGGCCACCAACCAGCCCTCTGCCGGAACCCTTCCGACGACCAGCTCACCGCTGGGGCTGCTCCCCCAGCTAACTTCTCCCTCAGATCTGAGTCAAAACCCACTCTCATGAAACTACCCAGGAGAGAGGAACAGATAACACGTTTCACTTCCTCATTCCAGAGAAAAGCCTTCAGATGCGCCTTCTCCCACCCTCCCCGAGCAAAGACGTCCTAGATCCTTCCAACACCCCTCCTACCACAAGGTTTCCAGCTCTAACATGAGCTTCCTCCTAAAATCCTGCTCTTACATCACAATAGTGGCACAACTAACTACCTGTTTTAGCAGCACTACATACTTCCCTAAGGTCACCTGTGCTCACCTTTGGCACACCTGTCATGTACTGGCTCTCACTGAACTTGTGACCGAGCAAAACCACCTGGAGCTTTTTCATCAGCCATATGACAGCCAAGACGCTCCTATGGCGTTACTGCTCGGTGTTTCTCCCCCGCGCACCCCCGCTCACATCCAGGCAGTGTGGTGCTGTGGTCACAAGCAGAGACTGGGAAGCAAATCTGGTTTTGAGTCTCAGCTCCTCTAACTGCCAGCTAGACAGCCCTGGGTCAATTACTCCTCTGTGCCTCACCGACCTCGTCTGTAAATGGAGTTATTGATAGTACCTAACTCACAGAGTTGGTGTGAGGATTAAACTTATGTATTTATTTATTAGCACAGTGCTTGGCCTATAATCAACACTTCATATGAGTGTCAGATTTTTATTATTATGTTTCCACTCTTAAATTTATGAAAGTACATCAATACAGATGTACTTGCTTTATCATCATTTGTTACAATCTATTCTTTTTTTAATCACAGATATGGTAAACACATCCTTTGTATCCTCAGTTTTATTGTCTGAAGACTTCATCATAAGCATTTCTCTTCATGTTGCTACATAACCATAATTCCATCAAGTGGCTATATTCTAATTTAGTTATAGGAGGCTTTCAGTTTGTCACTCTGATAAGCAATGCAACAACGCAATGAGCATCCCCAATAAAGATTTTATCTTTCTTGATGTGCACGGCCAATACCAGTTTCACTTTATTCTTGACAAACACTGAGGATTATAATTTAGTTATTTTCTTATGTAACAGGTGGGAAATCATGCCAGATATAGTACCTTCTTTTTTTTTTTAAATTAATTAATTTATTTATTTATTCTTGTCTGTGTTGGGTCTTCGTTTCTGTGCGAGGGCTTTCTCTAGTTGCGGCGAGCGGGGGCCACTTCATCGCGGTGCGCGGGCCTCTCATTATCGCGGCCTCTCTTGTTGCAGAGCACAGGCTCCAGACGCGCAGGCTCAGTAATTGTGGCTCACAGGCCCAGCTGCTCCGCAGCACGTGGGATCTTCCCAGACCAGGGCTCGAACCCGTGTCCCCTGCATTGGCAGGCAGACTCTCAACCACTGCGCCACCAGGGAAGCCCCAGATACAGTACCTTCTTAACGCACAATGAAATTTCACTTCCTAAACAATTACATACATTTCTTCTGAACTGCTCTATCCTAATTATTATATGGTCATAGAAACAATTCTGTGTTAATTTAATAGCCACATTCTAATTAGCATTGCAAACAACAGGGAGAAACACACACAAAAATTCTCATTTTCTTTTGTAGGTAGAAGATGGTAAGGGTTTGAGGGAAAATTAGCATTTCTTTCTTTGTATTTTTCATTTCTAGGATGTGCCAATTTCTCTAAAAAAGGGTAAAGAAGGGATATCCCACTCTCGGTAAGAATAGCTCCACCAAGTCTTTAAGATACAGTAATTCTAGAGAAGTGAAAATCAAAGTCTTTTGTTGCTTCCTTCTTGATAAAGATGAATTTTTCCACCCACTGATATGTCAAATAGCTGAAAAATGTTAGCATCAACTTCCTGGGGGGAAAAAAAACCACCTAGGAGCTGAGACAGAGATTGGGAAAGTTTAGACTAAGAACAGTATTAGAATAAATATGAACTGGTTTTTTTGTTTGTTTTTTTTTTTTTTAAAGAGGTCAGATAACAGTCTACTGTAAGTGGGAAAAATTACTGTAGAAACAGTTTCTCAACAAATCATCATCATAACTGCTTTTGCAAACCTGTACACAAGACGTTCTAGAAAATACATCTAGCTGTGTTGTTATCCTTTTGAAAACTGGGAGCAAACATAGTATACTTGCTATTGTGTAAGAAAAGTATTGTTTTGCCTATACTGGGAACATACTGATAACCTTTTGGCTCAGTCCAATGTTTAAAGTGGCGGGGGGTGGCAGGGGTGTCTAAGGCGGTATTTTCAAGACCAGCAGCTTCAGCATCGCCTGGGAACTTATTCAACTAGCAAATACTCAGGCTCCATCCTGGACCTACTGAGCCGGAAACTCTGAGGGTAGAGACCAGCAATCTGTGTTTTAACAAGATCTCCAAGGGACTCTGGGGCGCTCTCAAGTTTCAGAACCGCAACTCTAAAACGGGGGTTGGCAAACTTTTCCTAAAAGCAAGAGAGAGATATTAAAGGCTTTTGTAGGCGCCAAGAGGCAATACTGAGGTTATTGGGTATATATGTGCTAAGATGCTAGAAACCATTCTTAGCTCACAGGCTGTAAATAACATAGCTGGCTGCTCCAAGTCATCGCAACCACTCCCCCGCCCCTTCTACATACATTTATAACTGTATAAATCCTGTTCACCCCTAAAATTTTAAGTCGATCTCTCTCCTACACTAAGACGAGAGTGTAAGAACTTACAGCAGAAACGTAGTAACATACAAATGAATATTACTGACACGTACTGTGTGTCTGCCGGCCTCTGTGCTGACCACTGCAGGGACACACAGGAGGTACATTTGCAGCTGTCACGCTGTTCATGTGTCCAGAACCACATCTGTCACTTTTTCATGTTATCTCAGTTACTCGTCACTAACAAGCCTATGAAATATTAACATTCTCCTTTTACCTATGAGGAAACTGAGGCTCAGAAAGATAAACAACTTCCCCAGTGTCACAGACTTTCTGAGCGGCACCACCAGCTTTGACCCCAGGGCTCCTGGATCTTAACACCCATGTGCTCTGTATCCTAAACCACAACGCCTTTCAGAACGGGTCACGGACCTCAGGGCTTGTCATCGAACTGGGGGGCAAAGACCAACAGACATAAAACTATTTATAAAGAGCAAGATTTAAAGAGAGAACAGAGTCTGCATATTAGATACTCTTTCAGTTTTGGCTGAAAGAAAAATCAAAACTGATTCAACCTCAAAACTCACAATTCAGAGGGGAACTGGGTTCAGCAGAATACTGTCCCCTCCCCGACAAAGATGTCCACTCCTAATCCCTGGAGGCAGGGATATTATGCCATCTGAGGTTGCAGATGGAATTCAAGTTGTTAATCAGCTCAACTGGAGATGGGAAGATTATCCTGGATCATTGGGTGGGCCCAATGTAATCACAGGTCCTTGGATGTGGAAGAGGGAAGCAGAAGAGTCAGTGTCTGCTAGGGACTAAACTGTGTGTCATTCCCCTCCTCCCCCCAACCAAATTCATACGTTGAAGCCTTAACCCCCAGTATGATGGTATTTGGGGGGTGGGCCTTTGGGAGATAATAAAGTTTAGATGTGCTTAAGAGGGTAGGGCCCTCAAGATAGGATTAGTGTCCAGAGCCGGCTCACTCTAGCATGCCTACGCTCTCTGTCTCTGTCTGTCTCTCTTCCTCCACCACGTGGGGACACAGTGAGAAGGCGGCTCTCTGCAGGCCAGGGAGAGAGCCTTCACCAGAACAAGAGCGAGCCGGCACCCTGATCTCGGACTTGCAGCCTCCAGCACTGTGAGACAAACATCTGTGGTTTAAGCCCCCCAGGCTGTGGTACTGTTATGGCAGCCCATGCAGACTAAGACAGCGTCAGAGTGATGGAGCGTGAGAAAGACTCCACCAGCCATTGCTGGCTTTGAAGATGGAAGGAGGCCCCTATCCGAGGAACTCAGGGGCCTCTAGAAGCTGGAAGGGGCAGGGAAACCTCCTTGCTTCCAGGAAGCCAGTCAACACCTTGATTTCAGCCCAGTGAGGCCAGTTTGGACTTCTGACCTCCAGAGCTGTAGGTGAATCGGTGTCACCTGAAGGCGCTCCGTTGGTGGTAATCTGTTACAGCAGTCACAGAAAACTAATAATACCCAGAGTTAAAGGAGGCTGACACCGCGTCAAGTCTCAGCTTGATGGAGACAGCTGGGCAGGCCTTCAACAGGCGCCTGGGACAGGCGCGCGTGGGTACAGACCAGGAGCAGGGCCAGATGGGAGACTGTGTGAAAGACACACATACGGCTGTGACACGCTCGTGCACCAGGGAGCCCCCGGTCAGCCTGGAGCAGAGAGAGACCGCGGAGAGCAGGGAATCACTTAGAGGTCAGCTGGGGCCAGCCCATGGCCAATCAGGACACTCGGCAGAAAAGTCCTGCTGGCACGTAAATTAAGGAACATGAGACAGGAAAAAGTACACAGCAGTGTGAGGCATAAGTACTAAATTATTTTCACTGTTCTTTTAATAATGCATAAAACAAGTGTTCTTCCTATGCAAGCAGTCGCCTAAGGATGTTGAACACTCTAATGATGGAACCACTACGGGGACTTCTCCTGGAACTTACGGCAGTCAGAGCCAGAAGGATGGCAGTTACGGCGCTCCTAACCGACTGTGGTCGCCAGCAGCTCAATCCCTTACTGAATATGCCTGGCTCATTTCCGACATCTAGTTCTAAAAAAGTTTAATCTATCCTTAAATTCCCCCACTAAATATATTCAAAAGAATGTGCTACTAAAAGCAGTTCTAGAGAAGAGATCCAAAATGCTGTGAACGATGTCAGCAACTCACAGGAGTAGGTACAGGGTTTCCTCAGGTGACTGTTTTGAAGGAGACAACACTTGTTCTGATATAAAGACTTCAGGATCAGGATTCTGGCTTAAAAAAAAAAATTTCAGATTCACAGCCTTATAATAACTCAAACTTGGCATGATATAAAGATGGGTAAAAGAGGCCCCCTGCAAGGTCAGGCTGACGGTCAGCCTGCTGTGTGTGATACCTCAGAAAGGACACAGGCTGGTGTCCAAAATGCCATGTTAAAATTCCAGAGCAAACGTCTCAACTTCCTGAAGCCTCAGTTTCCTCCAATCAAGCAGCAAAATGCCACTTCAAGCAGACAGAAAAGCATGTGCAGAGGGAAGAGGACACGAAACGTGGCACGTTGGGGCAAAAGGCAAGTCGTATCAAAGAAGGGCGCAGAGAGTTGGGAGGGACTCTGCACAGGTAGCCTGGGCCCAGGTGATGCAAGGAGCTGGGACCAAATCTGGTCTTCTGCCGTGTTTACTAACCCGAGGCTCGCAGTGGGAGCAGTTAAGGGATGCGGTAGTAGTTTCACAGACAAAGTAATTTGGAAAAGGTTAAGGCCAATTTCCTCACAATTCACTTTAGCATATTAAAGTCTTTGGCTAGGCCTGCAGGAAGAAAAACCTGTTACCCGTGCTTTAGTCCAATTTCCCTAAAATTCCAGAGCCCCCAGAGGCCTTCCCCATCTCTCCCAGGCTCTAGGACGTCACGAACATCAATGTGGACAAGAAACACTCCAGAGTTGTGAGCAGAGAAGCAACACCGCTGAGTTGTGTTTTAGAAAATGACTCTGGGGCAGGTAAAGAAATGAGGTTTATGGCACACGCTCAGCAATACAGGTCAGAAATGCAGATTAGCCACGAGTGGTGTTAAATTCGTAAAGGCCAGCTTCCTGACACCAAAGTGTTTACACCTTCCCCTTCTGATGCTTGTTTGCTGAAAACTTCCCCTTCCGGGTGCCCGGCCAGCCTCGGGAGACACTCAAGTCCTTCCTCAAGGCTGGCGGCAGTCACATAGCCAGTGTTTACACGTGACTTCATTTTATTTCTGATCAGAACCACTTCTCAACATAGGGTTTTAAGATCACTTTTGAACCTGGTCGAATATGAAATATCCCTTTTATACAAGCCTTAAATTATGAACTCAAAAAGCCCAAGTGAACACAATAAAAAAGAAATCTCTTAAGATCCTTGTTGAAATCTGCTGTTTGTCAACAAAACTGAGCATCCCTCTCTTGGTGGTTTCTCGACGCCTTGAGGACAGCCCGTCAGTGCCAGCACAGTGGGGGCCTCGCAGCAGGGCGGCCGCTGACCTCAGCCCTGCCCGGCAGGAAGCTGAGCTCCAGGAGCATCAGAGAACACCTGCAACCCTCTGCCCTCAGGTTCCCCTTTGTAAACCGAGAACAAGTCTTTACAACGACTTGCTGTAAAGATGAGCATAAGGTACAGAAAGCCCAAGGTACGCAGGAAGTGTTCAAAAACATGAAACAATCACTATTCCCCTTGTCCACCTCCCACTTTATCCAGGAAAAGAGCTTTTCCCGGGGGTGACCGCCTTTTCGGATACTGCAACACCCGTTTCAGCAAATCTCAGTGCTGTATTAAGCGGAGGGAGTTTTATACTCTTGTCTTTGATATTTACTTTTAAATAGAAAAAAAATTCATAAAAATTTCCCTACACATTTACTTCCAGTTAGGTGTTAGTCACTGAAAACTGACTCTATTTCCTTCTTTCACAAAATCAGTGGTTGTCAGGTAATCAGTTAATATCTATGTACTGGCAAGCTAAGCATGGTGGCGGTTTTTGTTTTTGTTTTGTCACTTGTTTTTAAAAAACTGTAGAGGATAAACAACAAGGTCCTACTGTATAGCACAGGGAACTGTATTCAATATCCTGTGATAAACCATAATGGAAAAGAATATATATATATGTATAACTGAATCACTTTGCTGTACAGCAGAATTTAACACAACATTGTAAATCAACTACACTTCAATAAAATAAAAATTTAAAAAAACTGCAGAGGACTTTGAAGAACATCTAGATGTGGGTTTCTCAACCTTGGCATTACTGACATTTGGGGCCAGATAATTCTTTGTTGGGGGCTGTCCTGTTCATCACAAGACCTTCAGCAGCATCCCTGGCCTCTAGCGCGTGCACACACACACATACATATACACACCCACATACATACATATACACACCCACATACATACATATACACACCCACATACATACATATACACACCCACATATACACACACACACATACACACACACACACACACTCTTCAGCTGTTAATAACCACACTGGGACAAATCACCCTGGCTGAGAACCATTGATCCCTATTCTAACCTAAATGACTGTTTTTCAGACAAGGAAACCAGGGCTAAAAGACGTTAAGTAGGAAATAACGTTAATATAAATGTTTCAGACATTACATGAAATTTCTAAAAATCTTATATGTTCTGGTATAATGTTATAAGTTATAATTCTAGTTATTACTATAAAATGTATATCTCAGAAATAACTAAATTTCCTTGTCAATTGCATTATTATGAACTTTTATCAAATCTTTAACCGTGGTCATTTTTAAGTCTTTTGTCATTTACAGACAGTTCTGGGTGTACTCTGATGCTTTTGCAAAAACGTTCCTATAAAAGGGTTTCATCTTCAAGGATTCATGGAAAAGACTCTGACAAGTACAGGTTTCTGGTAACTAACTATACTGCTGAACTGAATGAATAAGCATTTTCAGAACTCTAATGGAAAACCGATGAATTCATAAAAGTGCTAACAAAAGATCAAGATGAAAAAAAAAATTAATTACATGGGAGTGAACTGATGAGGATGATTATAATTTTTGTGACTTTCTGTTTGAATAATAATAATAAAAAAATCCCACAAGGACCCAGAGGCAAAAAATATACAAATCAATTTTCACTGCAAAGTAAAGGAGCTGTTACAGTGGAGGATTATTGGACTGAATGTCAATATTATGACATAGTATGAGTGTGTTTCGTGCTTGGTAATTGCAATCATTGTTGCTTTTGTTGTGGTCATGCCTTTACAATGCTTGGTGTCAGTCTATTTATCTCTTGTAAAAATAAAATACAGTGTGTATGTGTGAAAAAAAAAGAATAGTTTTGGGGGCTTCCCTGGTGGCGCAGTGGTTGGGAATCTGCCTGCCAATGCAGGGGACACGGGTTCGAGCCCTGGTCTGGGAAGATCCCACGTGCCGCGGAGCAACTAGGCCCGTGAGCCACAGCTACTGAGCGTGCGCGTCTGGAGCTTGTGCTCCGCAACGGGAGGGGCCGCGATAGTGAGAGGCCCGCGCACCGCGATGAAGAGTGGCCCCCGCTCGCCGCAACTGGAGAAAGCCCTCGCACAGAAATGAAGACCCAACACGGCCAAAAATAAATAAATAAATAAATTAATTAATTAATTAAAAAAAAAAAAACTTCCTGGTCCACAAATGTTATTCAGTCTCTTTCTCTCCAAAAGACATTCAGATAGTAAAGGGAATGAAATCAACACCGCCGCCCCCCCCCTCCCCAGCTGCCTGGTGCAATACTGACTCATTCCAGATTGAAAGGATAGTTGTAAAACCACTACCATATTTGGAAAAAAAAAAAAAAGAATAGTTTCGGAGATTTTTGAAATCTATATGTATTTCTATATCTATATCTGTATCTATTCAAACACACAGTGTGTATCCTTTTGCTCAATATTTTATCTGTGACATTCACCTATGTGGTTGCATATACTTATAGTTAATTCATTTTCATTCTATACAGTATTCCATTGCACAAGTATGACATTTTTTAATCCATTTAAAAAAAAAAAAAAAGCGCTAAGTAACTTCTTCCAGGGTATGACAGCCAGCACCACAAACTCCAGGTCCAGAAAGCTTTCACACTTAGTTGGGAACTAGCCCAGTCAAGAACAAATTAACTCCCTTCTCTTCTTTGCCTTCCCAAACTTATTTCACATTCACTTGGTACTTGTCATAAACAAATTAATACCTGTCTAATCATATTAACATCAATGTAATTGCCATATATAAAATACGCAAAATAAAGGGAAGAAAAATATCTATAAAGTCAAAACTCTGAAACAATCATTTTTTAGCATATTTTCCCCAAATATTTTTTCCTACAGATATGCTTTTCTCCCCATCTTGGGTAAATCTTTAATTTTCTCTTTATACCTGATGTCAAGACAGTAGGACATGTCTTGAGATATGCACACATACCCACCCATACATAAATATACATACACATGGACATAGTACACACACACATGTGCACACACACACATATATAAAATTTGTTTTGCTTAGAATTCAGTGGACTCTTTAAATTTGAGATCTGAAATCTTTCTTTAGTTCCAGGGATTTTTTTCAGCTATCATTAAAAAAAAAAAATTCCCCCCTTTCCACTCTCTTTTCCCTCTTCTGGAACTCCTTTTAGGTGGATGCTAATATTGACCCCTCTGAATCTATTCTCATTGGCTCTTAATTTTTATTTTACACTGTCCATCCATTTAACTCCTTGAGTTCAGGCAACATGGGGCCTCACTAATTCCTTCTTCCTATGTGTGTAGCCTGCCATTTAGCAAATTTTAGTTTTCAGTCTTGCTCTGATTGCCTTATTAAATCTGTTTCCTCAAGTATGAGTTCTTCAGTTTCTTGATTTGGGGGTTCTTCAAATGTTAGGCTATTCTTGATACTATCTCTGAGTGAGTGAGATTTTCATTTTAATGAGGTCTATCCATTTTTTCCTTCTATGTTTATTTTTTCTTTGTCCTACCCAAGAAACCTTTGCCTACCCCAGGCTGCAAAGATATTCTCCTAATTGTTCTTCAAGAAGTTTCATAGGTTTAGCTTTTTTTTTTTTTTTTAATAAATTTATTTATTTATTTATTTTAGCTGTGTTGGGTCTTCATTTCTGTGCGAGGGCTTTCTCTAGTTGCGGCAAGCGGGGGTCACTCTTCATTGCGGTGTGCGGGCCTCTCACTATCGCGGCCTCTCCTGTTGCAGAGCACAGGCTCCAGACGCGCAGGCTCAGTAGTTGTGGCTCACGGGCCCAGTTGCTCCCCGGCATGTGGGATCTTCCCAGACCAGGGCTCGAACCCGTGTCCCCTGCATTGGCAGGCAGATTCTCAACCACTGCGCCACCAGGGAAGCCCCATAGGTTTAGCTTTTACATTTAAATCTGTGATCCATTTCAAATTAATTTTTGTATAAGGGATGAGAGAGGGTTGTGGCTCATTTGTTCTCACGTAGATATTCAGCTGTTCCAGCAGCATTTGTTAAGTTTTAGAATCAGCTTGTCAGCACCCCTGCTGACATTTTGATTAGGATTGTGGTGAATCTTGACATCAATCTGGGGAGAAATGACCTCTTATCAATATTGTCTTCTAACCCACATATACCATATACCTCTCCGTTTATTTAGGTCTTCTTTAGTTTCTGTCAGCAGTAGTTTTGTATGTTTTCAATGTCAGGTTCTTGCATATCTTTTGCCAAATCTGTTCCTAGATATACTTGGCAATTCTTGATTGTAATATCATCTTTGTAGCTGAAATCTCCTACTAGACCCTTCATTATCTTGCTTTGCACAGCCCTCCCTGGAGGAGAGGCAAAGCAGCTACTGGAGTTGTGCTCACACTACAGGTGACTCTTGAACAAGGCGGGGATTAATCAGGGTATAATTCATAGTCAGCCCTCTATGTCCGCGGTTCCTCCACATCCGCGGGTTCAACCAACCATGGACCCTGTTAGTATTTGCTTTTGAAAAATATCCACGTATAGGTGGACTCG
This sequence comes from Balaenoptera borealis, assembly GCF_965194805.1. Classification (NCBI taxonomy): domain Eukaryota; kingdom Metazoa; phylum Chordata; class Mammalia; order Artiodactyla; family Balaenopteridae; genus Balaenoptera; species Balaenoptera borealis. Next base: position 85,625,128 of record NC_138871.1, read on the forward strand.
TGCAGTTCAAACCAGCCTTGTTCAAGGGTGAATTGCGCTTTAGTTGGGGACGGGGGTGTCGGGTGGGACATGTACCTCCAGAAGGTCGCACGTCCCTCCTGACATCACAGCCACCTGGGGCGTTCCCAGTCCTTCCGCTCCGATTACTACTCTCACTGAAGGGAGACACCACGAGGGTGAAGGGGACAACGTAGAGCTATCCAGCGCCTGGGCCCCTCCTCCTCCCAAGCCGCCCTCCACAGGCAGCCCCCGGTGTACCTGCCACCCTCAGCAGTGGCGTGTCTCCCACCACGCAGCCTTCTATCTGCAAGCCCTGCTCCAATCTCTCCAAGACTCCTCACCACCACTAGTCCCCTAAGGCTGCCACTTCCTCATTTCTGAGTGAAACTTTATAGTCACTTAATGACTTTTAAAAAGTACTTTCTATCATTAGTAACGTTTTGTGCAGGGAGCAGACCTGCCACACACGTGCAGTCCGTCATCTTTGGGTCAGAAGTTGCAGTGTTTTTTGTTTTTAACCTGTTTATATAAGTCTAGATCAAATATTACTTTGAGTAGTTGATCATGTTTTTATACTTATTAATTTTCTTCCCAGACAAGAAAGGCAAGAATTGGATAAGAGAGATATGGAAAGGGCATCTGGCATAATTAATAGCACAAACCAAAGAACAGAGGCAGAAATGAGTCCACCCTTCTTAGCCAGCCTGACAAAGCTGGTCCATGCAGGGCCATCACGCGAGCCTCAGCTGCACTTCAGAGAACCGGAAGCACCCGTGCTCCTAAAATTTACACATCCCAACTCACCTCTCTAGTTTGTATGCCCAGGAAAAGGAGTTTGGTTGATTATTCATTAATGGTTGATTAACATTATGATATCAGGACTGCAAATAAAAAATTTTCCACAAAGAAGCCCCCAGGAAAGGATGCATACTCACCCAGCCCAGAGATGTTTATTGCTTTCACGGATTTCTTCATTTTGTAAAGAACCATCCGGTCCACGTCCAAAGCCTAAAAAACAGAGAATGTATTCATTAAAACATGCTTGAGCTTAGACCACAGCTTCAGAGAGCGGCCACAGGAGCGCCATGTGGAGGCCCCTCTGGGGTTGCCTCCGTGGGACTGGTGCTCAGTGTGGTGGGAATGAAGATGGAGCACGTGGTCCCTAAAAGCCACCACCTTGTCACGTGCCCCATCCACCTGAAGCCCCCGAGCCACCTCTGCCCTCACTGCCTGCTGGACACCAGCCTTCTGCGGTGAAGCGAGTTAACCTGGACCAACCCTCAGTTCTCCCTGTGAACCAGCGAGCCCTGCGGGTGTGCCGGCCTGCCGGGGCCCGTCCCCCGCATAATCAAACAGACACACTTCCTAACGTTCTCCTCTAAAGGCACACACCTGTTCGCCACTGTATCCTCAGCACCCAGCAGAGAGCCTGGCAGAGAACAGGACTCAAAACGCAGCTCAGAAAATGACCATGAGACTAGCAAGACCGGCAGGACCCCAATCCAGACAACGGTTGTCCCTGCTGAGCCCAGAAAACAAGGGGCAGCCACTGAAAGCTTCTTCCTCTTAGCAGGGGGGAGGTGAGGGTCATGCAGGCCCCAGTGAGAACAACGGGGCAGGCAGGAAGTGGATTCAGGGAAAGCCTACCCAGAGGTGAGGGCCCGGCCGGGACCCACAGACGGAAGCTCGACACAGGGCAGCAGACACGCTGGAAAAGTCAGGGAGTGGCCTCCGAGATCTACTCTGCCACTCTCAACCAGGTTTTAGTACTCCAGCTGCCGGCCCTCCCACAGATGACAGAGTAATCTTCTGTCCACAGGGGTCTGGCTCAGCTGTGCTGAGAGAAATGGGAACTGGGGGTAGTCAGATGCCTCAGTGTGGAAGGCCGAGGCGGAGGAAATGCCCTTTATCACACAGCTGAACTCTGACAAATTCCCTCCCAGGTTACACTGTGGGGCACACCCCTCCCTGATCATTCACTGCAGGAAGCCTTGTAAAAATGCCACCAGATGGAAACTGTACCCTTGTCATTAAAGGCACGCACTGTTTCCTGAACTCAGGAAAGAGGAGATGAACACTAACTGTTGCTTTTCTAGTCTATTATGAGGACCTGAGAAGTACAGGTGAGGTGGGCGGCAGAGGTGATTTTTAATTAAAATTACAAGAGGGAAAAGCAATTACCTTGCCACTCAAAAACAGTGCATTACGGTGCATATTTACAGATAATTAAGGTTGAACTTGGTCAGGAGAAGTTAAAATGATTAAGACTGAACGCTGGAAAAAGTCTCTGTCAATTATATATAAAAACAGCATGGGAATTTTAGAACAAAAATAATAAAACTTGAGAGTCTCAAGGAACCAAAAGTTTCTACCAATCAGGCTGAGACTTCCAACCAGAACATGCACTCACCCACACCCTGCCCTCTCCAAAATCTACCTAAACTTAGGAGAAGGAAAAAAAGCTGCAACTATAACCAGAAAGCTTAGGAGAAGGAAAAAAAAGCTGCAACTACAACCAGAATTTGTGTGTAACAACTGTAAACAAGCAAAAATCTAATAGACAATACGGCCCTAAGTAGGAACTACGCAAAAGCCTAAGTCTGGCCAAAACCCTCATTAATTCTGAGGAGCTAGACCACAGCTGACCTTTAGTTTACAAAGCAAATTTCAGAGAGTAAATTCATCACATAAACAAGGCTGTAGGGATCTGTCACAGATATTTCAGAGGAAAATAAACAACTGTCTTCAACCACTTTAAGAGCATCTCTTTTGATCCCCTAAACTGTTATATTAATAGCCACGGTTCTTATTTATTCATGAAAGCAGCTCTCCTCCAAGTCCACGGCTGGTCTGGGATCCTGTGCAGCGTGGGAAAGGACGGCCTGCCTGGGGGGACGCTCACACTTTTCCTTTTCAGACCCGTGCTGTCCAGGATGGTAGCCACTGGCCACAGAGGAATATTTAGAGTAAAATTTAGAGTAAAATTAAAATGTAATAAAAATTTATTAGCCAGCTCCTCAGCCTGGCTACCTTTCTCAAGAGCTCCGGCCACATCCCATGTACTGTTTCTAAGCACACCCCGCTTTATGCTTCTCCTCTGTACCTGCATCCCTCTGTGTGCCATCCCCCAGGGCTACCCCGTAAAGCACTGGTAGCACCTAGGGGGTCCGTTCCCTCTTCCCCCCGTGCGACACGCCTGTCTCCCTTTGGAGGGCTGCCTTAGTCTTTGCTCCCAGGGCCCTACAGGGACCTCCATCTGGCACGGAGGCACCTACGTCCTGATGCTGGCCCACGGGGCCAAAACTGCAGTCTGTCTGAGATGAATCTTGAGCATCCAGGGTCCACACGCCACTTCTGTCCCTCGCCCTGTTTTCATGCAGTCATGCACTAAGGATCTGTACAGATGAATATTTCCAATCCATGTGATGATGGGGTGATGAAGAATACTAACTCTGAACAACCAATTAAGAGAAAGGTTCGTACATCAACTATACTTCAAATAAACACATAAATAATGAAAAGAGAGAGAGAAATGTTATCCCCCCAGAAAGAATTCCACTCTTCTATGGACCTAGAGTCTGTCACATAGAGTGAAGTAAGTCAGAAAGAGAAAAACAAATACCGTATGCTAACACATATATATGGAATCTAAAAAAAGAAAAAAATGGTTCTGAAGAACCTAGGGGCAGGACAGGAATAAAGACGCAGACGTAGAGAATGGACTTGAGGACACAGGGAGGGGGAAGCGTAAGCTGGGACGAAGTGAGAGAGTAATATTGACATCTATACACTACCAAATGTAAAATAGATAGCTAGTGGGAAGCAGCTGCATAGCACAGGGAGATCAGCTCCATGCTTTGAGACCACCTAGAGGGGAGGGAGGGGATATGGGGATATACGTATGCGTATGGCTGATTCACTTTGTTTTACAGCAGAAACTAACACAATATTGTAAAGCAATTATACTCCAATAAAGATATTAAAAAAAAATTCCACTCTTCTTAGTAGACCTGCATTACCAAAAAAATTACACTCCATTACTATCATTATTATTATATTTTAATTTTCATTAAAAAAATTTTTTTGTGGAAATTTCTTTTCTCTCTTATTATGTAAGGATGTACATAATTTTGCCTCAATTTTGCCTCTAGGCCTGAAAATCCTAAATATTTTAGGCCCACAAAGCCTAAAATATTTACTATCTGGCCCTTTGCAGACAAAGTCTGCTGACCCTTGACCTGAGGATCCACACAAACGTCTCTCCTGCACCGTCAGCCGGCCCTGCTGCTCCTGCCCTGAACTAGAGGCGACAACACAGGGCCAGCTTGGTCCCCAGCACCCTAAGGTCACAATTTGAGCCAGCAAGGGTGGGAAGGGCCTGGCTTATTCTTGGAACCCAGAGATTCTGCCCTGGAGGGGACAAGAGGACAGCAGACCACAGGCCTCCCCATTTGGGCCATGACCCATGCCTGTCCCATCTCCTCTCCCCTCGTTCCTTTCATGAAAGGCCAACTGGAGAAGAAATGACATATCTGAAGGACGGAAAACCAAATAACAAAACAAAACAATGCCTAGACCTGTGCCCCAAGGACAGCTTTACCAAGAAAGAGTCATACAGATATTTAGATGGTGGCTTTGCCTCAGCGCACATTTGACTTAACTTTTGAAGTAACAGAGAATGTTAACGACAGTGTCAAATATTTCCAGACCACTTTTGGGAAGCACAGAAATGCACTGTGGCCTGCAGGCTCGGTTTAAAGTGAGAGCAATAATGGATCGACCTCCTCCTGGGAATAAAGCAGAGGCCCAGAGAACAGCAGGTGTCATGAAGAATTAAGATCAAATAAATAGCCAAGCTAGATCACAGCTGTGCGAAACGTGTGCCTAAGGACAAACACGGACACACTTTGGTATTACCTAATAATATTGAAGTTACTCATAGTACGTGAATGTTTGCACCAGAAGATACATACAAGGATGTTCATGACACGCTTCCAAGTAGCTGAAAACTGGACAAACCCAAATGCCTGTCAATGGAAAAATAGATGAACTGTTGTGTATTCACGTAACAGAATGCTACATAGCAATGGAGACGAACAATCTTGACCCACCCAGAACACAAATGAAACTTCACAAAAATATTAAAGAAGCAAGTTGCAAAGGTAAACGTGCACTATAATACCATAAAGTTTTTTTTTAAAAAAATAGACAAAATTATGGGACTTCCCTGGTGGCGCAGTGGTTAAGAATCTGCCTGCCAATGCAGGGGACACGGGTTCCATCCCTGGTCCGGGAAGATCCCACAGGCTGCAGAGCAACTAAGCCCGCGAGTCCCAACTACTGAAGCCCACGCACCTAGAGCCCGTGCTCCGCAACAAGAGAAGCCACCGCAATGAGAAGCCCGCGCACCTCAACGAAGAGTAGCCCCCACTCGCCGCAACTAGAGAAAGCCCACGCGCAGCAACGGAGACCCAACGCAGCCAAAAATAAATTAATTAATTAATTTTTTAAAATAAAAATAGACAAAATTAGATTATGTTTAGGGATGTAGATTATGTTTATGTTTAAGGATGTAGATGTTGCTGAGAAAAAATGGGAAAGAGCCCCAAATGCCTAGCCTAGGAGAATAACCACACAAACTATAGTGCACTCCTACGATTCAAGTCTAGACAGTTGTTAGTATCACTGACGCCCACTGGGTCACACTACGTGAAAACGTGGAGTGCAGAAAGAATGCAGACTAGGTACAAATGCCCATGTTAACAAAGGAGAGCCCTGAGGTCAGTAAAGTTGAAGAACCAAGTACCCACAGGCACCCCACGGACCCTCTCCCTGGAGAGGTCAGCCCCCAACACAGCCCCCGCTAGATCACTAATGTAGAGAAACGGAAACAGATGACGTGAATGCCAGCTTTATAAAAATGCTTCACGTCCTGATTTTTATTGGGGGGTGGGGGAAGCTACTGGGAGATCTGGGGGAGCTGAAAAGGGAAAGGCAAATTTTGGCAAAACGGCTACAACCCACCAGAAGCAAAGAAAGGCACCCCCAGTCTCCCTGGCCCTGGTGCCCTGTTCCCGGGGAGACGAGGGGCAGGGGGCGGGCCTGGCCTGGGTCCCCCGACCCTCCCATAGTGCTCTGCTCCCTGGGGCTGACAAGAGAGCTCGGATGCAAGCAGGAAACGGGAGATCTCAGGAGACTAATCACAAACAGAATGGACCTTATCCCAGAAGGTGCTAACACACCCCTGGCAGGAAGTGGGAGGGAGGCGGTGCGGGCACTGCACCAGATCCGGCACCGCAGGCCTGGTGATGCAGAAGAGGCTGGGAAGGCGACCTTCAGCTGAGAGCGAGGCCAGCCTTCCACATCTGTCCCAGTCCCAGAGGACAACGTAATCACAAGCCAGGCTGATTTCCCCAGGAAACGAGGATCAAGCCACATGAACTCCACTTTGGTAACATAAACCGGGGAGAGAAGACTGGAGATGGCCGTTTTCTTTCCAAGCCCCACACGCAGACAAGGAGAGCGAAGTGAGACTTCCGTCAACCACATCCACTCTGTGGGCAATGTCCCTATCCTCACCCCATCTAGCACACTGAGCCCCACCATTCCCACTGGGCCCTCGACGGGGGCCTTTCTGCGGTCAACTGGCTGCCACATTTGTGTCTTATATATTCTTTCAAAAAATGCATCTCGTAACTGTGACCAGAGACTTTAAGCAACGCATGCAATGAAAATGGGAAAACCCATCGTTCCATTCAATCGCCTAATCCCCTCCTAACACCCACATCTCTAAGTCCACGATGTCACCTACAGGAAGACACCAGAAAGAAAAGAACCCAACAGAATGGGATCTTAGTTCTGGCCCCTCAGTGCTGTCCTGTTGGAGAATAGTGCAGAAGTTAGAAATCACTGGCTTTAGAATTGGACAGATGTGGTTCTCAGCCAGGCTCCACTTACTAGCAGCAAAGTCTCAGAAAATTACTTCACCTCCCTGACTCGGTTTCTTCATCTATAAATTGGGAATAATAATATCTGCCTCCTAGGATAAGGTCATCAACATATACAGGATCTGGCATATTGTAGGCACTCAATAATCAGAAACCGTTGTCAGTGTCTTCCGGTTCTCAGAGGGTCTAAAGCTACACCACACTTATGACCAAGTAAGGTAGCTGCTCAGAAACATCGTCACCCCAGTACTGTCCCAATCAGTAGGATAAATATTTTCAGGTCTGATAATGGTTATGATAACAAGCGGAAATAACTCAGAAAAAAACACTTTTGTAGCTCTTGCCAGCCTTTCACTTCCACATGCAGCCGTTTTTTTCCATCACTTTAAATTCTCCAAAACTTTTCCTGGTGTGTTTCTGACTCTCTAAATGGGTATCACGACAAAGGCAGGGCCACACGGCTAGTGGTAGCACAGGGTGCCCTGGGCCACATCAGCTTTAACATTTAGGGAGAGGAGTGTGGAATCCCAGGTCTGAAGTGCAAGGGGGTGGTGGGCACCTGGTATCAGTCTGTCCCCGCCCCGCACAGACCCCCAGGCATCAGGAAGCCCACTCACAAAGCAAGGCCTCTAGGCGGGCTTGCTGCTCTCACACCTGCAGGGGCCACACCAAGCTCTGCCCACCCTCTGCTCACAAAGGGCCGCACTGTGAAGGTGACCGTAGGGTTGGACGATGCCTGAAGCTCTACAGGTGTATCCAGGGAATGAACAGCCACGCTGTTACTCAGATAAGGTCATCAGCATTTGAGAGAAACACCTTTTACTTCCAAAGACAGCAGGAGATGGGAGTCTAAAAAGGCATCTGCAGTTCCAAGTATCATACATCCATTTAAATTCCACAAAGCACTTTAACATCCCTTACCTTGGGCAATACTTACAACACCCTGTGAAATCATCAGTTCCCCTAATTTAAAGTAGAAGAAACTGACTCAGACTTTAGGTGACTTGCCCAAGGTCATTTATTTGGCTTTGAACTAAAGAAAGGCTAGGAGAGCTCCCCCAAGCTAAGGGGCAAGCTTCCCGAACTGTGCCCCCCACCCCGTTTGCTAACAGCCTGGCTTCCAGAGGCCGGAGGGGCGCCGGGGAGCTCAGTGGGCTTCTGCAGCTGCCTTCCCTAATGTTCAGGAAAATCATTCCCCTTACACCTGACTCCCTGTGCTTCCTTTAAGCCCCTTTCCACTAAGCTCCTCCAGGCGCACGAGCACACCTGCCCAGACTACCTGTGTAGCCAGTCTGGGGTTTCAGAATCTTCCCAAGGGCCGAGGGGGTGGGTAGTGCATGAAGGCAGGTGGCGGATTTGCCACCATCTGCATTCGCCCGGGTTACACAATCTACTCCTGGGCTTCTCAAGAGGAAGATTAGATAAGACGACGCTAGCCTGCCGTGTGTTGATCTTCCACTTCTTGGTTCCTGCTTCCCATCCCAAAACCTGGCGCCCTGCCCTGTGATGGAGTGGAAAGTAGGGAGGAGGGAAACCCAGAATGAGGAAGGGAGACCAGAGGGAAGAAGGAACCAGCAGGCTTGTTGAGGCCCCAAAGCTGCCTGCCACACACAAAGCCACCCTCTAAACACAGCAGAGGGAGGTTTCTGAAAGAAGGAGGTGAAAATGCAAACAAGGCCAACGTGCTACCTGGATCCCTCGGTGCCCCTCCTGCTTTACCCCCAGAGTCTCGGTGCCTGTCCTCCATCCACGCGCCCCGCCGATCCCCAAGGCTGCACGTCTAGGAACTGACCTTTTATTTTTCTGCAATTCAAGTACTGCAGTAATGGGGGGAGAGAAAGATAAACTGGGAAGGCCAGGCGCACATGGGAACCACCCAGGCATCTGCCTGCCCCAGACCACACACGCTGCACCCCACTTCATCCTCGTGACGCCGGCTTATTGTGAGAGCGCCGCTGGAGTAGAGACCATGGCTGAGCACACAGAGCTGGGCTTTAATTCCCGCATCTCCACACACGAATGACTCCATCCCTGGGCCTCAGCTTCCACACCCCTAGAATGGGGCGATCACACCTACTCGATATGGCGACTGTGAAGATCACACCACACGGGTGAGCACTGCCCAGCAGCTGGAGAGCATCCGCGTCGACCCGAGGACCCTTCCCCTCCCGCCGCCCCGGCAGCCCGCGCGGCGCAGCACAGCAGGCAGCAGCGTGGCTGGTCGCCGACTGGCACAGACCCAGGGCTGCCGCTGGACCTGGCGGCTACCCTGGAGCGTCCTGCTCCAGCTCTCCTGCGGCCACGCCCTGTCCACACACGGTGAGAACAACGGGGGCCAAGGGGGTGCACCGACCGGGAGCCCACGCCAACCCCCAGACCGCACTGCGGATACCCAGCCCCCCAGGACCCTGCATCCACAGCCTTGGTCTGAGTGGGCTTCCTCCCCAGGGTGGCCATCTGCGGGGAGAGATGGACAGAGCCTGGACGTACACTAGACACACATGCTGGGAGCGAAGCTGGAGGCGCCCAGAGGTGCGAAAGCATCATGCCTGCCCCGAGCCCTGGCGTTGTACGTGGGGCTCCCGGCACCAGGGAGCCTAGAGGTGGTCTACACCAGGCGCCCACCGCTCCCGTGCCCTGCAGGACCGGGCTCCACACTCCTGCTCCGTTTAACCCAGGCCGCGCAGAATGCTTCAGGGGTGCGAGAGCCGAGAAGATGGTATGGGGAAGTTCAGCATCAGCACCCGCAGCCTGGAACATGGCAGGGCCACTTCACACGCCGGGGATCAGAAGAGTTCATTCAAAGAAAAGAAACCTCCGCTAAACACGTGCACAGAAGACTGCTTCCACGGCGTCGGAAGGCCGGGCATCCACAAACCGCACCCAGCTGGGAGCAAAGCGGGGACCAGAGAGGAGGAGCCGCCGGGGCACAGACGGCCTCACTCTTTCTTCTTCCCTCCGAATGACCCCACCCCCAAACAGCTCCCTCTTATCGAGGAAGCAGGGGAGAAGGTGTGGAGCTGAGGCCACGGCATGGACAGAGGTGAGGGGCTGGCCGGTCAGGGAAGCGAGACAGGGTGACATTCCAGGGGAGCGAGCGGCGCGGCGGGAAGAGCAGGCCACAGGGCCAGGCAAGGCGGCAGGAGGAGGCTGGACGTGGGGGCGGGGAGGGGGCGTGCAGGGCAGGTCCCTGTCGCTGAGGGGCAGCGGCGGAGGGTGGGACGGGCAGCCAAAGGCGAGAGCAGCTCTCAGCTGGCTGACGCGGCTTCTGAGGGTCATTAAAGGCTGTCTATTTTCAGCATCTGGGGGTGTGAGTGTTTCTCCCCAAGGAAGGGCTCTTGACCATTCGTTTTATTCTCTTTGTTCTCCACCCAAAGAAAAGAAAACTCTAAACCCCAGTAACAGAACAAGACGGAGAGCAGGGGACTGGTTCCCTCTGCCTAGGGGAGAGGCCCCCTCCGGCCCGCACCGGGGGCCACATGGCAGACCCCGCCCCTGACAGGACACGTGCCCGCTGCGTGCTGCAATCCCCGGGGAACCCCGAATGCTGAGTCCTAAAAACAGACACTGCATGTAGTGGTGCAGTCTCACACCAGACATGGTTTCTACGTTTCTCAGACCAGAATGCTATCTGCTTTAAAGCTAATACGCAAAGTATTTACTATCTTCCAAAAAAAGCAGAGATGCAAATTTACTGTTTCTTAAGAAACCTGAGGAAGCTGCAAGAGTACACAGATGTTCTGCTGGTCCAAGCCACGCAGCCCAGGCATCTGGGAAGGTCTACATTTATCACAGTGACTGGAATGATGGATTGTGCAAAACAAGGGGTGAGCATGGTGGCCGGCAAAAGGCACCATCCAAGCTCTGTCCCCTACTCATACTGTAGCCCTAGACGAGTCACTTCTCCTCCGAGGTCCCAGACGTAAAATTCTGTGAAACTACTGTCTTTAAGACAGTTTGCATTTCAGCTATCTTTCCAAAGAGGGACTACAATTGTATTCAAATACATGTGATGTAATGGATTAATTTTCCAGGGTAACTAAGAATCCTGCCCAAGACTCTCAACAGAATCAATTAATGACTAGCTATTAACACTGTGAATAATCAGTCCTATTCCAAACGTAAAAACAAATGTTTGGTAATGGCAAAAGGTAATTTTTAACTAAAAATTTCGTATTTCCCTGGCTTGGACTTCTCACAATACGAAGAAATGTAAAGTGTGTGTCAGTACAACTTACCAGAAGGTCAAAATACCAACGTGGAGATACCAGCAGTCGTGTTGCCAGTGGGAGTGATAATAAATGTCTCACATCCTTACAGCACTTTCAACACAAACTGCTTTTACATATACTATGGCTGGTGATCCTCAAACACAGGTAATATTATCATAACAAAGCAGAGACTAAGTGAAGTTATTTTTCCAAGGCCACAGAGGTAATGATAAAACCAAGATGCCACCTTTGTAATTTTTTTTTAATTCAAAAAAAAATACTTTCACGGGGCCTTCCCTGGTGGCGTAGTGGTTGAGAATCTGCCTGCCAATGCAGGGGACACGGGTTCAAGCCCTGGTCGGGGAAGATCCCACGTGCCGTGGAGCAACTAGGCCCGTGAGCCACAACTACTGAGCCTGCGCGTCTGGAGCCTGTGCTCTGCAACAAGAGAGGCCGCGATAGTGAGAGGCCCGCACATCGCGATGAAGAGTGGTCCCCGCTTGCTGCAACTAGAGAAAACCCTTGCACAGAAACGAAGACCCAACACAGCCAAAAATAAATAAATAAATAATAAATAAAAAAATGTGTTTAAAAAAAAATACTTTCATGGTATCTTAGCCTGTTGTTCTTTCTGACATCATGTGCTGTTTTCTTAGTCTGTTCAAGGTAAACAACTGTTAAAAAGTCAAGAAACAACAAACCAAGAAAATAAAGCTATTTTCATTTGGGGGGAAAGTTTTTTTTAAAACTTGCAGTCATTCCATAATGCTTACTAAGCAGCTATTCTGTTCACATCGTTGTGTGAGATTGGTTCATACCACTGTGTATGAAACAGTCCCTGCTTTCAAAGCCTTAAAATTTCCTGAGGCAACTGAGAGCTCTCAGAAACGAAGCCCCAGGGAATAAAGCCAGGCCTAGCAGCTCCTCCAGGACAGGACCCCTGACTTCTCATCTCTGAATCTCCACAGCCAGCACAGTGCGTGACACCTGTAAACGCTCCATGAACATGGAATGAAACCACACTCATTCTGTTTACACCAAACAACACGGAGCCCGGCTAACAGGGAAAGGTTTCCTGCGGAAGGTAAACACGGTCACACCCTGGAGACAGTGGCAGTTGTGAGAAGGTGGAGGAGGCAGGCGGATGACACAGTCAAACAAGCAGGGCTGGGCAGGGCAGGACAATCGCCAAGGGACAGTCACGATGTGTCCCACTCACCCGGTCGATGGCTTTTTAAACAGAGTAGATTTAAAAGGTATCTTACTAGAATACAAATTGTTCAAATATATACCATCACACCCTATAAACGGGATCAACGAAACCGTGAGGCTGTTCTCATTCATTTGAAATCGGCCGTGTGGATGTCCGTGGCCTGTACTTGCACTTCAGTATTCTTTCAGTTACAAGATGGAGAAAACTCTGAATTGCACATATAAATAGAAACAGATGGTCAGAAGCATTTTTTAAAAACAGCCCAAGATATTCTTCATTTAAACTAATTCAAAAGCTCTGAAATAGTATGAAATTTGTTTCAACTCTCTATCACTGACAGCATCTAGTATCTTCTTGCCCTCCTTATCTCAAATATGTTAGACAACAAGCACCTGAAACTTACAGTAACACTAAACCCATGTCAATATTATCTTGGCATCATGGGTGGAACACTAATTTCTTCTTGCACGACTGCCTGCTGCTTTGCCTGACATTCAACTAAAGGTGGCCCAGGCGCGCGCACACACACACACACACACACCCCACTCAAACACCAACTTTTAACATCCTGGTGCCTGTGCTGCTGTGCTATTTTTTTCTACCTTGATCACCCCAGAGCCATGCTTAGCACATAGCTAGCACTCGATAAATACTGACTAAATGAATTAATTGTGCTGCCAGGACAATTGCTCCTCCAGGGACCCTAAAACAGCTCTTCTCCTCCTGCCTTCTCGGCGAACCTGTCTGACCTGTAAACGTGCCGTTGATTAGGAAGGCTGCCTGCAATGGTCATTCCATGAATCCGGGTCCACACAAGTTCCTTCATCTAAACGGCACTAAAAACAGTATCACTGTAGAGCTACGTCATTGGAGCAACGCCAGTTTATGAGAGTCTTCCTCAACACCTGCCGAGCTCCCTACCGACAGGCACACAAATAAATGAATGAATTTGTACCCCCTCAGTCCATTCTCATCAAGAGTTCAAAATGTTCCAGGTATATCACCACACTGCTAGGAGATGCAAACATTATAGTGTAAATCTTGGCTTTTGAAAGCTTTTTAACAACTGTAAACATTGAAGATAATCAACTTACATGGTGTTAAGTACCCACATATAGATCAAAGAAGTTATACAATGGCCAATAAGGACATGAGAAGATGCTGAACATCATTATCAGAGAAATATAAATCAAAACCTCAGGGAGACGGACTTCCCTGGTGGTCCAGTGGTAAAGAATCCACCTTCCAGTGCAGGGGACGCGGGTTCGATCCCTGGTCAGAGAACTAAGATCCCACATGCCGCGGGACAACTAAGCCCCCGCCACAATCACTGAGCTGGCACGCCTCAACGAGAGAACCCACGTGCCGCCAACTACAGAGCCTACACGTCCTGGAGCCCGTGCGCCACAACCAGAGAGCCTGCGTGCTGCAACGAAGATCCCACAACTAAGACCCAATGCAGCCAAAAATAAAATAAATAAATAAATATGTGTATATATACACACACACATATATATATATATATAAAGCCAGACACAAAAGGCTACACGCCATATGATTCCGTTTTGTTTTCAAAATTATATGAAAGTCTACCAACGACAAAACTATAGTGACATAAAGCACATCGGTGACTGTGCAGGGCCAGGAGAGGGGGAAGTGGAGGGTTGACCTCAGAGGGGCACGAGGTGACGGGACTCCTATTATTATGATTGTAGTGGCGGTTATATGACTGATATGTGTGACAAAACTCATTGAACTGCACGCTTAAACCTGGTGAATTTTACTATATGTGGATTATGCCTCAATTAAGCTGATTTTTAAAACTAAAACAATAACACAAAAACTTGACTATGTTTCTTTCCTAACTTTCCATCCCATTTATTTCTTTCAAATGGCTGTTCTCATTCCCTTAACTTGAAAAAAAATGTTCAAGTCCCTAGATGTCTGGCCTCTGGATTCCCTCGTGACTGTTCCTTCACTCTCAGGACACTATTAAACACCACGGTTTACCTGAGGACAGACTGAGGCCGAGCGGAGCACAGGATCCTTTTGAGGGCTGGAGTGAACTACGGAAGCTCGGGGTAGCTGGTGCAGGACTGCACGATGCCTCAATTCATCAAGTGCCTTCCAAAGGCCGTTAAGATAGATTTCTCTGTGTTCACCGGTTCCTCAATTACTTAAACTCGAATGCAGGTCCAGCATCATGGCCTCGGGCATCTGTCTGCCGCACCTGCCCCAACGCCCGCTCGCAACAACAGCGCTGGTCAGCGTCTACGCAGGGAGCGTTACTGGCTGTCTGACACGGAGGACGGCTCTGCTTCCAGCCCTTCCCTGAGGGGCGTGTTCTGCAGGCTACACTCAAACGTCTCCCTGTCAGTATGTCCCAAGCACGTGGTCTGGCTCGTTACAAAAAACTGATGAAAGAAACTCGATGAACTACACGTTAATTTTTGGAAAAAAAATTTTTTGAAGGAAAGGAAAAAATGAGAGATGCTGCCTCTCGCACCTCCCGTTCCTAAAGTCCCTCAGCTCAGCCCAGGCCCGCCCGCGGTCCTCTCAGGTGCAGGCTTCCTCCCCGCCCGTTCCCTCGCTGGACAGGCAGCGGCTACTCTCCCAGCCACCCTACTCTCCGTCACAAAGCTGAAGGTCCCCGGAAAGACGTCCGTCCCTACGAGTTCAACAAGGTTGGCGCCCCCCCCCCACCCCGTTCCCTTCACCTCCTCCCACGGCTCACCGAGTCCCAGCACTCACCAGCTGGGACGGAGGAAAAGGGAAAATTAGGTGAGGTGTCAAGTACAAAATGCACATGTTACCTCTAATCATTAAACAGACGAAACCCACGCGGCGCACACTGAGGATGAGTGGTCCTTCTGAGAACGTCTCAGCCTCTGCCCAGGGCCCTGCAGCACCATGCTTTCAGCACCCACCGGGAGGACAGCGTCCCCTGCCTGCCCCCCTGCAGAGCGCGCCCGCGCAGAAGGTGGGAGTCAGGTCCCCGCTCACCCTCAGCCTAGTTCTCAGGACCTCGGCTCCTTTCTCTTCAAAGTAAGTGACTTGGTGAAAAGCCACAGGGCTCGCATCCCTTCACAGAATAAAACTCCGTGATGACGACAGAGCTGCTCCCCACGATCTGACCACCTTCCTCTTTCGCCTCTATCTCCACAACCCCTTTACCAGCCCTCCGCACCCTGTTCCTATCGGACAACTCATTCCCTGAAGAGCGGTGGGTGCTCCTGCCTTCCCCACTCCCACCCCGTCCTCTTATTAAAATCCTTCAAAGCCCTCAGGATCCACCAAGATGCCACCCTCCCGGAGAAGCCTTCCCACCCCCCCCGTTCTCCCCAAATCCCTGATCCTACCTCTTGGAGAAAACCTACTTTCACCCTACCTTGTTTTATTGCTCATTGGTGAAAAATTGTCTTCCCCACTAGACGCCAGGTTTCTTGAGGGTAAGGCATGTGTCTTACCTACTTCTGACCCCTACAGTGCCGGGCTCGGTGCTTTGCTCATGGATGGCCCAAGATGGCTGCATTTGATTTCATCTCTACGGCCCCTTTCACCTCCAGCAGTTACTGTTTGATCCTATGAGCCAGATAAACAGGAAGAGGTGCAACATCGCAGAGGCGGAGAGGCGGCCCCTCCATCCTGGCTCTGATTTATAGCTCCTGAGCGCCACAGCCCACCCCTGTTCCTCTCTTAGGCGCTGACTGCTTTCAACTGTGTCTGATGGCTCTCTGTGGACTCAGTTTAAACAAAAACCCACCACACTGTATTCTCCTTGGGGGCCAGGCAATGTGTCCCCCATCCTTTTATACCAACTGTGGAATGGGAAACCACATCACGCATTCCAAAGCTTGTTACGTGATTAAGACCGAGGCCTTGATCGCTGCACGGGGCCCCGGGTCTGACATACCCACAGTTGTGCATGGCTCTGGGCGTTGCCAGAACTCCGAGGTTCTAGAAACGACGGCGCAATGAGCCTGCTTTGGATTTCTTGTCCCTTCCCCCTGCCCCTAAAGTCTGTGGTCAAACACCACCAGCTGAATTATTAGTAACAACTACCATGTGTGTAGCATACCTTACAGATTACAGAATGCTATTCAACAAACCTTAAATGCCCGCTGTGTCAGGCAGCATGCTAAATGCTAAAAATGATGAGGAAGGAGTTTCAGCCCCAAGAAGGCCATGTGTACCATTTCAACTTCGATAACAATCCTAGAAGGCAGTTAGCATAGGTGTCATTTCCCTCATTTTACAGATGGTGAAACTGAGGCTCAGGAGATGAAGTAAAATTTCTAAGTAAGAAAAACAGTACAGACGGGAAGAGATGTAAACTCGGATGTGACCCCCGACTCCTGCCTTCCCCCCACCACGGCGCGCAGCCTGACGTGCCTGCGCTCTCTTCACAGACCACGAGCAGAACCAGCCCAAACAAGAACCCAGAAGGTTGGCAGAGTGGTTTCCAGGGCACCCCTCTGTGACCAGGGCCCTCGGGCATCGCCTGCAGAGAAGCAGCACAGCCAACTCGACTCAGCCCACGCGGGCTCCAGCCTCACCCAGCGCCCACCTCCTGGGCTCCACGGCACCACTTGTGCTGCTCCAGCCCGCGAAGGCCCGAGGTCCAGTCCCCGTGACACCTGGCATTTCCTTCCCAGGAATTCTCCACATGATCTCAGCAAGGTCCTCCCAGAGGACACTCCTGGCAGGGCCCTAGGGCAGTGTGTGTGGCAGACACGGCCTTATGACGTCCCCTCAAATCACTCCCCATCTGAGTACAAGGAGTGTCTAAATGTGTGGTTCCAGTTTATAAATATAAAACCCTTTAGACACCATCATCATCACAGAAACGAAAATTGCTACATGAGGAAAGCTCTGCCACCCACTTTGGAGACACAAGGGCAGACGGGGCGACAGAGAGAGGGTTCAGGGACAGGGTTAAGCCACAGACCCCGGTGTACAGACCAAGTTCACTCCACATTTAAGGTCCTCTCAGGGCAGGATTTTGGGACCAAAGCCTCACAGCAAAAGAACAAGGCATTAGGCCCCATCGGCTGTAAAGAGGGAAGAAACCTGGGTCAGGCAGACACCCAAGGGCCAGTCTGGCTCCACCACTAACTGCCTGTGTGGCCCTGGCCGAGTGACAGCTTCCGAGCCCCTGCCTGGGTGGGCTGGCCCACCACAGAACTCGCCACTGTCCACAGGAATGCTACAGCGAAATTTCTCCTAGACCTCAATTCTAGGAGTCTAAGCGTCTGTGCACATGGGGGTGGGGCGATTACCAAAGTCCAAGGACAGCGTTATTTCACACAAACTGCATCCTCTGGATTCAGGGACAGATGAACGCAAGAGCCAGTCTCACGCGACACCAATGCCGAGCCCTGGCGGAGTGGACCACAGCAGCCGTGGCCACTCCGGTAAGGAGACACTACCAATAAAATCCGAGGTCGAAAACAGGGCGCCTGACTGTAAAGAGCTCATAATCTAATTGAAGTACACAACCTACATATCAAACGGTCTAGGAAAACTCACCAAGTAACTGACCAGTAGACACAAGGGGACGTTATTGCTAGAAACAGAGTGAACAGCAGGGAAACAGCAAACTCCCACACCCACCAAGCGCCTGCATCTGATGCCTTCCGGTCAGTGTCTCACGAATTCTCCTGGTGACCCTCTGAGCCAGGGGGTATTACCCTTATTTTACAGAGGAAGAAACTGAGGCTCAAATAGTTAACTCTCATGGGGTCACCTAGCAAGTAGTTGTTCACACCCTGGACTGACCCCATAGCTCACCGTCTAACATTTTCATCAAACTTGAAACTTAAGAGTTCTACATAAATTGATTATCTGGGGGGGAAAAAAATGACACCAAAATATCAAAGTTTTTTTTTTTAAACTATCTTGGTTGGAAATCCCAGAGAAACAAATTTGATATTGTCCTGTTTTCTTAAATAGAGAAGGGAGGGCAATTCTGCCTGAATTCTCAGGATCACTGGGAGCACCACAGGCTGTAACGCCCCGGACAGGCAGCGTGGGAAGCAGGCCCGCTGGCCACCACACCTCGCGGCCCCGCCCCGGCGCTGTATTCTCCTCCTCCCCGTCAGCCGCCGTCCTTGGCACCTACCCTCTGGCCTGGACCCTAGGGCAGCTGAGAGAGGCCTCCTCCGTTGACTTCTGGTTCCTGGATATGTTCCAGATGCTAAGTGTCTGACCTCTAGATAAGTGCGGCATAATTATGCCTAAGAGCTGGGGGACGCGCCATAAAAAGGTTATCAGAGTGTGCGTGTGCGGAGGGGAGTGGGGAATGGAGCCAGAGAGGGACAGTTTCCTGGACCAGAGAGACCACGTAAGGAGGGGCACTGTTTGCGTGTGCACAAAATAACAGTGATGGTGCCCACTCACCGAACACCCACTCTGTGCCTGGCACTGACCCATGCGTTCTAGGAACACGGTTTCATTTAACAGGTGACTTAGTGTCATTCCCAAATTTCAGAATGAGGAAGCTGAGGACCAGACTGAGCTTTTAGAACCAAAAACACACGTGCCAGTAAGCAGCGGAGGTGAGATTTGAACCCTGCAACACAAACACCAACGCCCATCCACATTCCTTCCACTGTCTCATGCTCCCTTAAAAACCCTCTGACAGAAGCAGCCAGCAAATCCACAGAAGCACTCGAATCAAAAAGCTCAAGCAGCACATGAGGTAATAAGGTCGATGAGGCCAATATCCCATCCGGCAGGCAAACTGCTAAACCACCACCTGGCGCGGTGAGGACAGCGGACCGTCTGAGGCTCCCGGGTCTGAGGCATCTGGTGATCTGGAACCCTGCCGAGGTGGCGCCTCTCTCCGGCAAAGGGCAGGGGAGTCTCCCTAACTGAGGGCAGAGAGTTCAGCCTCATCAAGACTCCCAGCGGCTGCCGCCTCAGCACCAGACCCGTGCAGCTCGTGAACAGACAAACCGCTGTCCGACAGAAGAGACTTCTCAATTAAAAACACTACCAGCCGGTGGTCCTGTGCACACGCACACAGGCTTGTGCGGAAGCCGTGAACCTCCCGGGACGAGCCTTTCCCACACAGACGGGCCACCGCGGCTAAATGATGGGATGTAAAGAAGACAAGGATCGGGGGCGCGGAGGACGGAGAAGCGAGGAAGGCGTATCGTACTAAGAAGTACTGAGTTGAAGGCATTTTAGTTTTTTAAAAAATTCTGGACCCAGGATGAAACCTTATATACAGTTGAAGGATTAAAAGTTTCACACAGTTCACCTGCCCAGTAGCATCTGGGTTACTGACAAGATACATGCACATCAAAAGGTGGTTGAGTCTGCCTATTTTAAAAGGGGAGGGAGTATGGGTCTGAAGAGACTTGCAGAGAATCTCATCCAAGTTTTTACTCACAAATGTAAAGAGTTGCCCAAAGTCAAGTAGCTTATCAGGAGCAGATCCAAGGCCCCCAAACCAGGTCTCTGGGCGCCCAAACCAGAGCCCCTTCCCGGCCCGGGACATGACCCTCCTGTCCCTCACTGAACTTAAATAACTTCCTCCTCTATACACTAGCTTTGAGTTGCGACTCTCAGTAATCAAAGGTGGGCTCGCTCTTCCTGCATCTGGGTCTCAACAACCGCGACAAAATATTCCTTAAGAGCCAGTCACGTCCCGGGCTCCGCTTAGGGCACCGGGGAGCTGGTGACAGACAAAACAAAGTCTCTGACCCCACAGAGTGTCCAGTGTCGTTCCAGTGGAGACAGAAAATAAAGCAGCCCGCGCAGGGCACAGCACACCAGACGGTGACAACCGCAAAGCAAGAGCACCAGGGCGCTCCCCAAGCCAGGGGCTTCTGTATCCTCTGCTCACGGCTGTACCACCAGCTTCCCCCAGGTGCTCCACAAATATTTTCTGACTGAAGGAACACAGAGACAGTGAAGAGTGGTGCTAGTTCAGACAGGGAAGTCAGGAAGATGTGATATTCGAGCAACATGTGCAAAAAAGATGTAACAACTGCGTTATAGGTGGTGACGGCCATTATTTCAAGAAGCGACCAAAAATAAATGAACGGCTCATCTCTCGGGGCCTGTTTTTACAGAACGCTCCACACTCAGCACGGTGAGCGTCCGAGCCAGCACTGAATAAAGTGCCGGGCCCTGCAGGCCGGCTGCGCTTCAGCGGCCCCCGCCCCCCGAGGTGTCGAGGAGGAGCCGCAGCGGCAGCACCGCGGCGTCCACGCCACCGTCAGCAAAGGGTCTCGAAGAAAACGTCCTCCCGGCAAAGGCCGTACTAGTCCTTCTCAGACCCCAAGCTCCTGTCTGGGAGGATTCCTGCTCTTTGTACGAAAATCAAGCATGGTGCCCACAACCTCTATTAATAACGATAATATTATCACCACCACCTAGTACTGAACCCTGACCCTGGCTGCACACTGTAGGAGGCCTTTAACTTCATCATTACATTCGAAACTCCCAACTATCTGCAGAGTGCGAAACAAAGTGAACTTGCCCCAGGCCACACTACCAATAAGAGCTAAAAGTTGACACCCGTTCCCCGGTCTGTATGACTTATGCCTTGACCTTCTATATCACAGTTAGGTGCTCACTTAATGCTGGCGAAACGCAAACAAACTCAAGCACCATCAAAACCAGCAGTTTATTTCTGCAGAAAGCCTAAATACCCAAGTCTAAGCCATGCTGTTCGTGATGTTTTACAAAGGACCCAGTGAACATGTTTTTCCTTCATGTCACACATTCCAATTAAATGGTAAATAAGAACACGTTAAATCCATCCCCTGCTCTTTGTATAAACACTAATGGGTGCCTGGTAAAGATTCAGGACACGGTCATAAAGCATCATCTACACTGTGGCACCACCTGAGAGCCCGTTAGTGGTTCTGTCCTCCAACCAAGCAAAGATCAGAGCCACTGAGGCAAACAGCTTAACAGGAAATGTGCCTCAGTTCAGCGTGCTGTCAAGTCCTTCCCATGAGTGTTAACCACATAATCCCTGCTGGGAGCTAGAAATGTGTTCTCGTAAAGGGTTCTCTGTTCTAGCCCCATCATAAAACCCTAGAACTTTATTTCAGGATCTTACAGAACCCCCTCTGCCTATGTAGATCAACAGGCCCTTGATATTCCAAAAGCAAGCATTTTGACTTAATCTTAATGGCTTGTTGAAGACTCAATAGCTTCAAATTCTTTAATGATGAGTTTATGTAAAAGCAATTTTCCCACTAATTCCCAAAAGGAAACTTCATATACATATTACATAAAAACTAACACACATGCACCACCACTTATTTTGGGGAACAAATTTTGCTGGCTATTTCTACCACATTATTTCCTAATTACATCTATTTGTCCCTTACAACTAGACTGTGAGCCTTGGAAGGTCCATATTTATACAATTCTCAGCAACTAGCACAGTATACAATCAAACTGCCTGATGAGTAAGTGAACAAGTGAATGAATGAATACACACCAGAGTGACCTAGATATCCATTCATTCTGCCTCAAATTAGTCCAGGTACAAACAAAACAAGCTTTAGCTCCTCTAAGTGGACCCTATCTCCCTGAAAAATATACTGTATCTTTGATTTTCCACCTAACTAGATCTTGAAAGTATTTTAATTAAAATTCATCTGTATGACACAGTAAGCAGATGCTTTTTGAAAAAATATCATTTTAACAGTTCCTTCTCTGATTTAGTCACATTTTCCATCTGATTTCCTATACCAACTATGATTATAATTTATGAACAAAAATGTGCATTATAAAATTTTTTCAAGGCTCACTGGGGCAAATCATTCCTGTTGTTGGAAGCCGAAGTACAAACCTTTGTTAATCCATATGCCTTCTCTCCATAATGCCTGAAATCGTTATTCACGGTAAGCCAAAATAAAGAAAATACACAAGGTTGCTTGTGTATCTTTTATGAGCAAACATTTGTTTTTTATGTTACTGTGCCCCGGTTATATCCAAGCAGCCAATGCTCACCAAGGTCTCATGCCTAATGGTCTGAACACATGTAACAGTCTCACCTGACAATCCTTACACAATCGAAAGCTGCTTCCCCCATAACATGCTGCCCCAGAGAGGGCAATTTTCCTCCATAAAGGAGGGAGGAAAAGAAAAAGTTGAAACAGAAAAAAATGATAAAAAAAAGATAAAATGGTGACCAACTGCGGATTTTCTCCTTGAATCGATCCTGGAACTACAAGGAGGCACAGGCCTTTGGATCCCCTCCTTCTAATAGTGATCTAGCCACCAGCTATTCTCCCCAAAGGCTTCAGAAAGAAGGCTCAGAAAACAGAAGCAGGGGCTTCCCTGGTGGCGCAGTGGTTGAGAATCTGCCTGCTAATGCAGGGGACATGGGTTCGAGCCCTGGTCTGGGAGGATCCCACATGCCACGGAGCAACTAGGCCCGTGAGCCACAACTACTGAGCCTGCGCATCTGGAGCCTGTGCTCCGCAACAAGAGAGGCCGTGACAGTGAGAGGCCCGTGCACCGCGATAGTGAGAGGCCCGCGCACCGCGATGAAGAGAGGCCCCCCGCTTGCCACAACTAGACAAAGCCCTCGCACAGAAACGAAGACCCAACACAGCCTAAATAAATAAATAAATAAATAAAATGAGGAATCAATTTAAAAAAAAAAAAAAGAAAACAGAAGTCACACTCTGTTCCAACACAAGATGTTCATTCCAGGCCAGGCTGAAAGCACATCAAGCACCCATCGCCACCAGGCTGAACACAGCTGCTACAGTGCTGGGACTAGGCACCGTTTGCAGCATCCAATCTCCCAAGGGCTGATCCTCCCAGAAGAAAAGACTAAGAAAAGCAGATCTCCAGAGGTTACTGTAAAACCTTAGTGCACTGAGTCAACAAACATTTACCTTGCACGACCCATGTGCTGGAAGAACAACTGACAGTCTCAGCAAGGGACTGAGCCTGCGCTTCCCGTGGTCCAGGCCGGATTAGATTTTATCTCTAAACCACCAAAACATGCTCCCATGAGATCACAGTCCAAACACAACGCCTATCACTACTGTCTGGCCAAAAAAATAAAGTTTCATTCCAGCACAGGACACAGACCTCTGGCCTCACTTCCAAGACAAGAAACACACACACACACGCTGAACACCTGTGAAATATACCTTGTACCTTCATCTCCATTTTTTTATATGAGGAAACAAGAGCTAAAAAAGATTAACCACCTTGCCCAGAAGTACAAAGCTACCAAACAGCAGAATCAGGTCTGAAATTCACAAGTGCCTGTCCAATAACAAAGCTCTTAATCTGTCTAATATGCTACTCTAAACATTAAACTTACTTGGATCCTAACACATGCAACCAGGGAATCCTCTGTCCACTGGCCCTTAGTCCTTTTTTTGCCTGTTGAATTCATCCTTTAAGGCCTAGGTCATTTCTTTCTCTCTTCTCCCTTTCCTTGATTTAGCATAGTGTCTGGCATGACGTAGGTGCTTAATACATGTTGGCCGTGTCCACAATAGGAAAATTATGGGACACATTTTTGCTGAGGCAAGAGCATTTACTTAAACCAACTCCAGCTATGCGTAAGGAACTCATAATCACACCGTGGCTTAGCATACACAGTGGCAATAGGCGATGGCGTACCAGAAAACATCTCACTGAAAACTAGTAGGCAAATAAAGAGTTAATGTTTTACACGCATAACAGTTCAACCCAAATTCTACAATATCAGCATCATTCCTTAATACTGATAAAATATCTTCCTGGACATATGCTGAATTAAGAAAGAAGATTGTTGTTCATTAAATAAATATGTGAGCTAATAATATTTAGTTTTGGAATGTATTCTTATATTCATCCTGATATTCAGACAGGTTTATGAAGACAAACTATGAAAATCTTGGCTACATTGCTCTAGAAAATAGTCTAGTTTCACACTGACTTAATTCCTTTCCATAAACCACCCCCAGAGTAGTAATACTACAGGGAAAAGAACTCAACTTGGAAATGAAAGACCTGGATTCAAATCTAGCCCTGCTTCTCATCAGCTATGTGACCTTGGGAAAGTTACTTCAACCTCTCCATCAGTATCCTCTGTAAAAAATGAGGATGCCGCCTATGTAAAAGCTTTGTACCAGTTATATGGGTCCAAATGGTTGGCATATAAATAAATGTTGCTCAGTTAAGGTCAGGTGAAATGGAATTACTTCTCTTACCTTCCAAGAAGCAGGACCTCAATTTCATTTGTAAAATGAAGGAAATGGTATCTACGCCTTTGGATTGTCATGGCAATTAAGAGGTCATATTAGACTAGTATCTGGCATAGAATAAAGGTTATGGAAAGATTTGTTGTTATTCTTTCCCACACACACGGCTTCATGTGACTCAAAATACAATGAAATAGTAAAAAGGTTAACTGAGTTATACTTAAACAGATCTGACCCCACAGGCGAGACTATTTATGTAGAGCCACTGCTGTCAAGAGCTCTGAATGTACTATAATACAATTACGAAGTGCGGCTAGGAGGAGGTGTGGAGAAAAGAGAACCCTCCTACAATGTTGGTGGGAATATAAATTGGTGCAGCCACTACGGCAAACAGTCTGGAGGTTCCTGAAAATAATAAAAACAGAGTTGCCATATGACACAGCAATCCCACTCCTGGGCATACATCTGGAGAAAACTCTAATTCAAAAAGACACATGCACCCCAATGTTCACAGCAGCACTATTTACACTAGCCAAGACATGGAAGCCATCTAAATGTCCATTGACAGATGAATGGGTAAAGAAGATGTGGTGTATACACACACACACACACACACACACAATAGAATACTACTCAGCTATAAAAAAAAGAATGAAATAATGCCATTTGCGGCAACATGGATGGACCGAGAGATTATCATACTAAGTGAAGTTTAAGTCAGATTGAGAAAAACAAATATCATATGATATCACTTATATGTGGAATCTGAAATATGATACAAATGAACTTAGAAAACAGAAACAGACTCACAGACATAGAAAACAAACATGTTTACCAAACGGGAAGGAGTGTGGGGAGGGGTAAAGTAGGAGTTTGGGATTAGCAGATACAAACTACTATATACATAAAATAGATAAACAACAAGGTCCTACTGTATAGCACAGGGAACTATATTCAATATCTTGTAATAAACCATAATGGAAAAGAAAAAAAAATGAAGTACAGCTAATCCTCAAATCCCAATGTGATGATACAAAATCTGTGCTTACCCTACAGATAAGGTTTCCGTACCAAAGGGTAGTCACGGCATTAAAAATGTAACTCACCACATTAACAAGCTAAAAAAGGAAAACCATATGGTCATTTCAATAGATGCAGAAAAAGCATCTGACAAAATTAAATACCCATTCATGTCGGAAAATTCTCAGCAAACTAGAAACAGAAGAGAACCTGATAAAGGGCTTACAGAAAATACCTACAGCTATGTCATACTTTATAATGAAAGACTGAATGCTTCCCCTTAAGATCAGGAACCAAGCAAGGATGTTCGCTCCCCCCGTGACTGCTTGACATTGTACTGGAGCCCCCAGGAGTGCAATAAAGCAGGAAAAATAAGGCAAACAGGAAAGGAAGGAGGTAACACTTGTTATTCACAGATGACATGATCATCTGTGTAGAAGATGCCAAGAAATTTACAAAAAAGCTACAAGAACCACCAATAAGTCAGTTTAAAGCAGGAGGAAACTTTTGGGGGTGATAGTAGTGTTTTAGTGTTTGACAGTAGTGGTGATGATTAAATGACTATTTGTCAGAGTTCACTGAATTAGTACATTTAAAATCAGTGCATTTTATTACATGTAAATTACACCACAATGAAGCGGACCACAGCAGGAAAACACCCGGCCTCTCCTCACTCGCAGGCTGCAGACCTGCACCCTCCTCCCCACACGAACACAACACTGTACTCAGAAGACCTGAAATGCTTCAAGCGTTGTGGTTTCCCCGCCTTGAGGGGGAATTTCTGACTTGTAAATCAGAAAAGGCTCTTGAGAAAGACATTTTAAGTAATACAGGGATAAAACAACTTCCACACGAGGTCAAAGTGATCAAGATTCCACACAGCCTGATGAGACACAGCCTTGTAAGGTGAACGTGGCTGCAGCCAATGACGCTGTGCATGGAGTACGTGTGTTTACAAAGACCTGGAATGTTAGAACCCAAACTGTCCCATCTCAAGGGGCCCCAGTCTAGCTCTCTGGTGTTACAGATAAGGAAACTGAGGTTCCAAAAAGAAGGAGTGACTAGCCCAAGAGAACACAGAAGTTTCTACCGAAGACCAGGAGATGAATTTTTTTTTAAATTGGGACAAATACAAAGCAGCACTATGTAACCTGAACCTGCAGTTTATGTGCACAGTTAATAAACAGTACACATGCAAGGTCACTAAGTAGCCTGCTGGGAGCAATACCAGGGGTGCTGGAAACTGGATTCAAACCCAGTATCAGAGGCATGAGCCACCCACTCACCACCTCACTGAACCACCTCCCAGTTGCAGAAGAGGGAAAACCGCAGAAAGCACACACAAGACACCCACGCAAGACATCGCCTGAGCTACACACCTGACCACAGAACCGCACACGTGGGACCACAAGGTAGACACAGAATGCCGCTCACCTTGAACTTGTCTGCCGTACTGCTCGCTTTTAGTTTGGAATAGGTGTAAGACTACTGTCTGACCGTCCACTGGTTTTTCTCAGGACAACCACTCCCCAAATCAAAGGCAGAATACTGAGAGCCTCCTGCGTGCTACGTGCTTTTTACCAGAGGGGCAAGACTGGTTCCCATCCTTCCTGGTGGCTCAGAACCCAGCCTTGCAATCACACAGTTGACAGACCAAACAGATACTTCCTAAATGCTTGCAGAAGGAAGGAGAATCATCCTAATCTTCCCAAAGATATCAAGTGTGTTTTTATCAAAAATTCACAGTATAAGTGAGAAAGGTCTCAATCCAGCCTCAAGACTTGAGGCATTGTTAAAACTTCTCCATTTTCACTTACTTTTGAAAAGCAAAAGCCAGAAAGCAACATTAACAAACAAAGCATGTACAAAACAGGGATTTTTCCCTTTTTTTTTTTTTTAAGGCTTCTACCCACGCAAGCCAGAAACTTGGGTGTTTTCCTGACTTCCCACCCCTTCCTCAGCGCCCCCGGCCAAGAGGTCACCGAGACCTGTCCGTCCCTCCTGCCTATTTCCTCCTGTCCCCTGGCTCCCGCCTCGTCCTCTCGTGTCCGAACGAGCCTCCCCTGGTCTGGCTGCCTGTCTCCCCGCTTCCAGCCTCAGAGGGATCTTTCTGACTCGGACCTTGCCCCGCCCCTGCCCTTTCACTCAAAAGCCTGCCACACCTCCCCACCAAGAACAGGATAAAGTCTAAGCTCTTCAGCTTATGGCAGAACTTTAATTAAGAGATAAACCAGAAGTCAACACATTCTCAGAAGCAAATGAACGCCTTTTATCCGACCCAGGAAAGGAGAAAGAAAAGCAAGAGAAAAATGGATTTTAATTCTGCTGGAAATAAATTATAGTTCCAAATTTTAAAGGCAGGGCATTTCAAATAAAAAAACAAGTAAAATGTATCACGTATCTCTCATACATATTGGGTTGGCCAAGAAGTTCGTTCAGGTTTTTTGTAAGATGGAAACATCCGTAACATCTTAGAGCAAAACCCGAACGAACATTTTGGCCAACCAATACATACGCATACATAATAATGGAGTAATAGGTTGCCTTTTTATTTTTTTTAATTCTATCAATCTTTATATTTTCCTTCACCTTTCCAGTGAAAAGTCTTCCTATTTTTATAGATACTGAATTAAGATTTTTAAGTGCAGATAATTATAAAAGTAAATTACATTCAAGCTCTTTACATCAGTACTAAGGCAGTTTTAATTTTATTAATCTTCATATCATAAAAGTAAGCTATCAAACTATACCCCAACCCTTTGGCATTCTGCACAGCACATGGTTAAAGGGCAGAAAAAATAATACAGGCAGAGATGAGAACATGTCAGGAGTTTAAGAGGATCGGCATTTTAATGCCACTCTCTGAAGGTCTCAACTGACTTAATACACCTGAGTGCCCTGAAATCGCGATCTTCACTTCACAGCACTTGATTAAGCGTCAGCTTATGAAAATCTCTAAATCATCTTCATCCTGCCCAACTTAAAAAGAAACTCAGGCCCACCAAGACCCTCCCCCTCCTTTCCCGAGGGAACCAGAGCCAAGAGCAGCTGGGGTGCAGAGGACTGTCTCCCCTTCGCCCTCCAAGCCTCCCAGTACTTGACAACCTTCCAGCCCAAGGGCTCCCCGCGCCGCACTCGTGACACCTGGGGCCTCCCTGTGCACGGGAGGGTGTTCGGCAGAACCCCTGGCCCCCTCCCACTGAGGAAACAATCAAGCACATCTCTGGACCTTGCCAGAAGTCCCCTAGGAGGCAAAACTGCTCAGGCCGAGCAGCTCTGTGCTAGCCTCCTCCGACTGCCTTCGCCATTCGAGGGAGGGCACCATCGGCCTCATGCTCCAACGAAGTTCTCCGGGTACCACCACCATGGCCACCCTCAGGGTCAGGCTCTGACAAAACGGCCTGACTTGCTTCTTAAACGTTCCCATCCTTCTGGCACTGGGCCCAACCCCACGTCTCAGCGGCCAGCCCCTCCCGCACCAGCGCCCACTCCCCCAGGGAAGCCTCACCGCAGCCTCACCTGCCCTCTCCACGGCTCAAGTTCAGCTTCTCCTAT
Source organism: Balaenoptera borealis (assembly GCF_965194805.1). Lineage (NCBI taxonomy): Eukaryota > Metazoa > Chordata > Mammalia > Artiodactyla > Balaenopteridae > Balaenoptera > Balaenoptera borealis. The sequence continues at coordinate 85,654,256 of NC_138871.1, forward strand.
TTTTCTATTATTTCACTGCCTGATGTATCGAGCTTTCCAATCGGCCTGCCAAAAGGCCTCGGGCCATACAAAAGAGAGCCACTGCGTGATGATTTAAAACATCCGGCCTCTGTTAGAACGAGGAAGGCCTATAATAAAAACTGAAACAACAGCAGTTCATGGTAATATCAGACCATCCAAGGAAAGGGCCAGCTGATTCCACCCTGTGTGTGCTCTGTCTGCGCTCAGAGCCTTTGCTGCTCCTCTACTTCTCATAACAACGCTCTGAAAGCAACTCTGTCCAGGGCACCTGGCGCATAATCCATCACGGCCACCCTGGTGCATATGAAGTCAGGCCATCCGTTTGGTTCAAAAGGTCATCTAACTCAGTCAGGTTCAAAACTCCAGGCCCCATCTCTAATCTGATTAATTCCATCATCAGTCACTCTGTAGCCACACACAGATTCCCTGCTTACAACACAAGAGGGAAACTTCCAGTTGGCACACATCAGGTCAAGGCACTGAAACACCGCATCTGGAGAAATCCAGCTCATCGGGAGAGACGGGTACGAGGCAGGGTGAGGGCTGTGGGTTTTGTGGGGGAAGCAGGAAAGCAGAGTCACCTCCCGCCTGCACCACCCATCACTAGGAGCACACTTCACACCATCCTCCAATTCCTCCTCAACACTTCCCCAAACAGGATGTGTCCCAGTAGTGAGTCACGAAAAATAGGGTATTTCTAGAAATCCACAGGAAAGAAGGTGTGGGAGAAAATTTCTAAAGAGAGGGAACAAAAAGACAATATGCAAAGCTAATTAAGCATTCACAAGGCCGGAAGTGGGCTCTGCTGGGCCAGCGGTGACGTGGCCACACCGTGCTGGCCAGCCCTTAATCTCATTCCTCCCTCTGCTCAACTCCAGGGTCCAACCCACTGGACCCCCCAACAAACCCACCTTCCCGCACCTTGTCACGTCTCCCATCTAGTCAAACCCTGGGCTTTGCAACCAATTAGAGCCCCAGCCTCTGGATCTATCAAATGGGATGTTGACTGCTTCACAGATGGTGAGTCAGTGCCCGGGTGTGTCATGCCTGTCCTCCCCGCCCCCTTCACGAAGGCTTCCTAGGCCTCACAGGAAGCAATTTCTGTTATCAGTGCTCTGTAAGACACCTAGCACACGTTACTCTGTATTAGTATAACTTGTGTACCATCTTATCTCCCTCCGCCAGGCTGGAGTAGCAGCTCCAGTGGCCATGAGTCCTCACCATGTGACAGGCACTGGGCTAAATGTTCTACCTGGGTTTTCCCACTTAATTCTCACACCAATCCTGTACCTAGGCAGTATTATGATCAGTTCTCCCATTTTATGGATTTAGGAAGCTCAAGCTTTGAAAGCTGGGAGGCAGCATAGATAGTGTCATGACGAAAAGCACGAACAAACTCAAGAGCCACAGTATCTGGGGTTGAAATTCTGGCTTTATGACTGCCTAGCTCAGTGATCCTGGGAAAGTCACTTAATCTCTCTGTGTCCCAGTTTCCTCTTCTTTAAACGCAGGGATGACAATAGTACCTACCCACAGGGTTGTCCTAAGGACTAAACACATTTAACATTTGTTAAGCACTTAGTGCCTGGCACGCAGTAAGTGTTACTGTGTTTGCTAAATACACATAAGTCAATGAGCCCATCTGCCTGTGGTCATACAGGCATTAACTGGTGAAATCAGTAGCTGAGTCCAGGTCCAAGCGGCTTCAAAGCAGAGGCTCTGATCACTGCACGGGCTCAGGAGTAGCATAAGCTCCTCACGGGAATGAACCATTTCATCTCTGTATTCCTACAAAGCTACTGGTCCCAGGCCACCATGCAAGTTTTCGAAGTGTCATGTTACTAAAGGAGGGAAATCTGAAGATTTCATGAAAAGGTGTCTCTGAAAAGAGATTATCAATACTAAAGAACTACCAGGCCTGCAAAAGAAAAAAGTACAAAAAGCATAGAAGCCTCTCATCATGATAACCCTATAATTTGGATAACCATTCCGAGTATGTTTATTTTGGAGGCCTTAACAAATAAATAAATTTCCACAAGGCAATAGTACAAACCAGAAAACAGGGTGACAGGGCAGGTGGTAACCGTTGCTTCTCAATTCCTTCACCCCCTGACAAGACTCTTCAAAGTCCCAACATAATACCAGCTTTCGTCACAGTTGTCACAAAGACGTCGTCGGATCCCTATAGCCAAAGCAACCCTGGGGGTTAACCCTCCAGCCGTCTTGGACAATAATTAATTGACTCACACAGCCTTAAAGCCATGTCTGTGAACTGCCGTAACTCCAAACTGCTTTGGTCCCTGTAGGTGAAAGAAATAAGGAGCAGCCTTCTCCACTCCTACGAAGCGGCAGTTTGGAAACATACAAGGAATCCTCTGAGCCTGGTGAGATGGATACAGAACAAGGTTGGGCACACGTCTAACCCCGGAACCCCCGCATCCACAGGCAAGAGGCAGCCTCAACTCCTGCTACACAAGTTCCTACGGGACCGAGCCACTCCAACATGCTCTTACTTTTTTAGGATCTACATTCACTCACTCAACTTTTCAAACACTACCCTACCCTCTAAGAATCAAGTCTTCTCTACAGCCAGAGAAACAAGATTTCTGTGAACCGACAGCACCAGCACTCCTGGATCATGTGTTTCACTCCCTGCAATCTAAGCTGTATTTGCTGGCCAGTTTTACTCATTCAGCAAACATGCATTATTCATGTATTATGTGCCAGGCACAATTCTGGGCTCTGGGGATGCTTCATTAAATAAGAGAGTCAAGAATCCCTGCCCCCCCCAAAAAAAAAAGAATCCCTGCCCCATGAAGCTTAGGATCTAATGGAGGGAAGAGAGAATTAGAAAATAAAACTATAACAAGTAAGTAAACTCTGGACTAGGTTAGGAGGTGATAAGAGCTGTGGGGAAAAGAGAGGTCAGGGAGCTGGTTTAAGTAAGTGGTGGTCAGTGTAGGACTCACAAGAAGGTGATACACAAGGGGGACCAGGGAGGGAGCCGTGTGGATGAACAGCAAGGAGAGAAGACGGTCTGGACAGAATGAACGGCGGGGAAAGGCTCTAAAGTAGAAACCCCTGCGCCTGCCAAGCAACCAGGAGGGAACGCGGCCGGAGCAGAGCAAGGCGGCAGAGTCGGGTCACGCCAAGACAACGCAGGGTCCCACGCGGGGACTTTCACTCTGAGAAAAAGGAGGGAGATGCTGACAGAGCGCCAGCAACATCAACTCCCCACCAAGTAACACCCGGCGACTGGCACGCACGCAGCAGGTGGCAGGTCTGCTGTGTGACTCAAACCCACGTCTATATAAAGCCCAGGCCGTGACCACCACACCAGACGCCCCTTAAATGCGGGCTCAAATTAGACGTGACATCACACCTATCCCAGGAGCAAGAGTCAGTGAGGGAGAGGAGATGGCAGAACAAGACGCAGAGCCTGAAAGCCCAGTCAGGAGTCAAAGGGAGACTGTCACCTGCCTCCCAGAGGTGACAAGCCCTGGCTGGAGGGATGGGAAGGGGGGAATCACACCAGAAAACCCTTCCAGCACACAGAAATGCCGCCCACCTATCCTGCTGGTGGACGAGGGATTCCTCTCTCCAGACTGGTATGAGAAGAAAAAGGAAGTCAATGGCTCAGGGAAAGTGACACACAACCACAGACCAACCCGAGCCTGGGAAGTGATCTCCCCTCCGGAAACAGGCAGGTGTTTGTACCGTCGGGAGGCAAGAAGCCGACCTGTCACCTGCCACCTGGAACTAGGCCTCCCTCACGCACGGCGCCCTGGTCCCACAAAACCCCGTGGCCCCGCGTCTGCGGCACAGCCAGCCGGGCTCTGCACAGAGGTCGCTGCTGCCTTCTCCACCGTTCTCGTCAAAACCCTCACAGATCCTGTCTCATCTGATTGAAGGGGCTTTTCCGGGGATTACGAAATACAGATGTTTTCCTGACAATCTTCCCTCAAAGAGCAGGGAAAAACCTACTCTCCTTTTCCCAGACCTGCCCTTGTTCCCAGCCCAGATGGAAAACATAGAAGCATCCTCTTCACCCAGCAGCTCAGGAGACGTGGGGACTATATTTATAAGCATCTCGGTTCCTGGCAGATCCCAGGTCTATGTGCAGAAGCTGCTCTCCATCCCTGCCACCCCTCCCCTTCATGAGGCTGCATCTACCCAGAGAAAGCTTCTCACAATCTGGCTGTAGAACCGCCCTCTGGGGAATCAGTCCCAGCCTGGATTTTTCTTGCTAGTTCCAGAGACGTCACAGGCCCGCGGCTGCTGTAAGACTGGTGCGTGGTAAAGCCACTCGCTGGGGCTGGAGCTGACCCAGGCACACAGTGGCAGGCTCATTCCTACCGCGTCACCATCACTTGTCTGCTGGGTCCCATTCAAGACCCTGAGCAAGCAAGCCTGTTGGCTCTGGCAGGATGCTATGAGTGACTTGGCATTGCCATAGCAACTGCCTCTGTATCTCACGGCATTTATCAAACCATAGTGTAATTGTTTGTTTACGCATCTGTTTACACTGTGAAAGCCGAGAAATTCGGATGCTCTTTACTCACGTTAGTAAACGCCCGGTGCCTGAACAGGACAGGCAGACCTTCAATGCATGATGTGGAAAAGGCAAACACAATAATCTCCCCTTGCAGAACTCATAAAGCTGCTCTCAACCACTGCCTTCCTGTCCTCTAACAGCAAGGCCAGGACCCCTCTTCACTCCACACACAGTCACTTCTACCCCAGCCCACAGAACACAGAGCCCAACACTGCCCCGCGTCCCAATCCAGAGAGAAACCCAGTGGGCACAGCCCTCCAGAACCCTGCATTTTCTTAGCTTTCTCCATGCAACCCATCTCCCTACCCTTGGGCTCAGGTACTTTGTCCTCATCCTAGAAGGCTCTCATCTCCTTCTGCTATCATGTATTCTGTCATTTACTCAACAAATACCCCAGAAGAGTCTTTTGTGCATCAGGCCTTGTTCCAGGCTACCTAATGCCTGATTACCGTTCCCGATCCAGCAAAGGCTCAGGCTCCTGCAGGAAACACACCAACCACTGGCCCTTTCCACCAGGCTTGCAGCCACGCCAGGAGAGCAGCCACATCTACCTGCTGTGGAGGTGTCCCCAGGGCCCAGCTTAGCAAGGGCGGGACACACAGTCCTCAGGCTGGTTAATCACCAGATGGGGAGACACCGTTGTCAAGGCTCAAGGGAGTGCAGAGGTGAAGACAGCAGGAGTGCGGCTAATACTCCCCTCCGTCATGGCCGCTGAGTGAAGTGCGGCCCAGTGACAACGTCCCCAGAGCAAGAGCAAGAGCAAAGCAAGCGTGGGAACACGCACCACCAAGGCTGAGCGGTTCCCTCCAGCACAGGCAGGCTGCCCTCCCCACCAACTCTGCTGATGGAACCCTTCTATCTTGGAACCTGCTTGGATTCTCTGTCCCTGAATTTGAGATGTAATGATCTGGGGGGGAAAGAAGGACTCAATTTTGAAACGGAAGAGATAACTTTCTTTCCAAAGTGCTCCCCTGTCTCAACCCCCCCAAAATCTGTACTGAAACTCCTCTTCTCTGCTGAGTCATCGCACTATCCTGACTGTCCACTTTCTACCCTGCCCTCAATCAGGGCATTTCTACATGGGGAGAAGACAGTCAGGGCCTTCAGCAGACAGTCAGGCAAGCACTCGCTCCAGAAGACGCCAAATCTTCCAACTCTGGTGCCGTAGCCCCATAACAGGCTTTGGAGCTGCTGGAAATGTCACAGAAATTCAGCAGGAATTGTACTTCACTACTGTGACGATAAAATGAAAATTCCAGTTATATAACACTATTGAGAAAGAGTATCATTCATAATGCCTTTGTCAACCAAGCAGCATAAATTTACATACATTAGGTTATCAACAGAAATAATTTGCATTTGGGTGTGCCAGCTCATATACACATTCTGTTGTCCCTTGGGAGTCTGAGAAATTCAACGTTCAAATGGCACCATCGTTTTCGCCTGTGTGACAGCCAGATGGAAAGAGACCATTCATTTGTTGATCACAGATCAACTCTACTCAGGAGGAAAGGGCACAGTTTACTTTGTCAAGCATAACCAAAATACATCATCTACCAGCCCCTAAATGGGCTCAATTCTGCTGCAGCCACCCAATCGACCTTCCCAGAGAAAGAGATCTGAAATCAAATATCAAAACAGCAACCAAAAGGATTGAGAAAATTGTAAAAATGTGGAATATGGTTATAGATCCAGAGACTGGGTACCACTTAGCTACCACCTAAAATCCCTCTCTCTTCTCAAGGATAACCAAGTGAGTGGGCAGGATATAAAAAAAGAAATATGCGATGTAACTAGAATACTCACTATGACACATGATAGAAACATTTTTAACACTGAAGGAAGATATGCTTCTCTCAAAAGATACTTCATTCCAAAGATAAATAATTCAAGATTGATGACTTCTCCAAGGTTACAGGGCCAAAGAGCACCTCCTATTACAGACAAGACAGGACTTATGCCTTACACTACAACCCAGCTCTTAAAACCTTATATTTAAAGATCCCCCCCCCCCAACCATGGCATTTAAATTATAATTACACCTACACTCACTGTTATCTGGGCTTTCCTCTCCAATCTTGCTGCTATTATCTGGTTATTATGAATAAATAGTACCTTTTCCCAGAACAGCTAATACCACTAGTATTAATAGTAACAGGTACTATTAACTCTCTTCTGACGTAAGGTGCAAATATTTCTAAATTATCTGTCCTCTCTAGTCATTTCTAAAGACAGTAACTCATAGCAAACAATGCATGTACAACATTTTGAATCTCTTTTAAAGTAGAGAGACTAAACAAAGAAGCTTCTAAGCATAAAGAATCTGTGCATAAATACTATACCCACACATTTTTTTAACTCGATAAAATGACTATTGAGCAGCTCCCACGTACTCTGATGCTCTGGGAAACAGAAAGATCCCTCACTGACAAGAGCTGTAAGATCCTGGTTCAAGTCTTCAGGGCTACCTCTGACTACCTATCTTCTTCTTTTTTAAACTTTTTTTTTTTTTAGTGGTTTGAAAGACGGCAATTTTATTTATTTAGTTAGTTAGTTGCTGCGCACAGGCTTTCTCTAGTTGCGGCGAGCGGGGGCTACTCTTCGTTGCGGTGCGTGGGCTTCTCATTGCGGTGGCTTCTCTTGTTGCGGAGCACGGGTTCTAGGCGCGCCGGCTTCAGTAGTTGTGGCACGTGGGCTCAGTAGTTGAGGCTCACGGGCTCTAGAGCACAGGCTCAGTAGCTGTGGCGCACGGGCTTAGTTGCTCCGCGGCATTTGGGATCTTCCCGGACCAGGGCTCGAACCCGTGTCCCCTGCATTGGCAGGCGGATTCTTAATCACTGCGCCACTAGGGAAGTCCACTGCCTATCTTCTTTTGCGAAGCCATGAAACGTCTGGGAGGCTGTTTCCTCAGCTCAGTGTATAAAACCTGTCCGGCCCAGTGTTTTGAAAACAGTCAAGTTTAAATAAAAATACGAGCATATTATTTTAAAAAGAGCTCCTGCTCTCGGGAGTGTGGAGTTTGGTTTCAGGAAACGAGAACACAAAGGCAGGAAGCAGGTCCACGGTGGGAATGTGCACTTGCTCCAGGACAGTCATCCCTGACCGCTCCTGCGGGAGGGCCTGGGGGTCGGGTACCGCTGGACACAGGCTGCAGAACACCAGGCCCCCTTCTGAGTGCCCCCATAACGAAGGGCTGAAGGCTGCAGCACAGGCCAGGTGCCCTAAAATTGCAAGAGATGCAGCTAATGGAGGCTACTAGTGGTAAGTGGAAACTCCTCAGGCACAGGAGGGCTGGAGAAGAACCCAGAAGCTAAATGGGTGGGATCACAGGTCCACAGGGGGAGGAAGGCCTCTGCCATCTGGAGTCCCCAGCACCTGACTCTCTCACCAGGGAGCAGAAGTGAGCACCCTGCCTCGGCTTGCACACCACCTCTCCCCACCGTCCCCTACCGCCCACGCTGGGCTCCGCCGACAGTCGCCCTGTCCCAGCCCACCCTGCAGGCCTCCGAGGTGTGTATCGATCCCTCCCCTGGGCCAGGCAGGAGAAGGGGCCGGCTCCCTGACCAAGAGGGCCCGCCTGCAATCTGTCTCCAGACCACCAGGCAATTTTCGCCCCTGGGGTGAGCTGAGCGAGGCGGCCTCCGGAAAGGCCAGGCCGGTGATGTCAGACAAGGGAAGAGCAGGTTTCTAGGCGGCTGACATTGCAGTGGGCTGGGCAGCAGGTTTCTTTGTTTTTCTCCAGGCTCCCTGAGTCCTCCCTCCGACGCAGATTCGTCCCTGGGGCCAAGAGGCCAGTCTGAAGAGGGAAAGGAGAAGGGGAGAGTGATCCTCCTGTGGCGGCCAAGGAAGATCTTCTGGCGGAGGCCAGAGTTCAGAGCAGGACAACGTGAGCGCTGCTTACCCTGCCACGTGCCCTCTACGCTGAAGCCACGCAGCAGGCAGGCGAGAAGGTGCCTTCGAAGTCATAAACGGACATTCTCAGATCAAGAAAGAAGGCGAAAGGCATTTAGAGGAAAAAAGCTCAAGCGGGGTGGCAGGCATACGTGTGCTGAGTCCTGCATGGCCTAAGAGAGATGACCCTGCCCACTTCATACACATCTGCGTGATTACTATGCATGTGTGCACGCAGGTATATAATATGCTTCCTATAAAATAAATACTGAATAAATTAATTAGTGGCTGGTCTTTTATTTTTAAATGGTAGGTTCCTTAAGGGTAGAGACAAGATTATATTTTTAATACTTTAGTATAATGCTCACAGCATTATCATTCTCTGCATGTGTGGCCAGCTGCCAAAGATCAAACATTCACCCTCTGAGGCCCTACTACCGGCCAGGCACTGGGGGTGAGGCACCCTCTCAAGCAAGCACACACCAAACAACCCTGCCGTCAAGGAGCTCCTCTGCTGCTCGTCCCTGATGCTTTCCCCCACCCCCTCCCTGGTGGAGTCACTGTTTCTCCTTCCCTCCCACTCATGAGCACCTCTGAGGCAGGAGCTCTGAAGTCCAGGGCCTGGTACAGAGCCAAGTGCTCTACATGTTTAATGAAGGAAGGAATTAAAGCCTGAACCAACCGACCACAAACCAACCAACCGTAGGAGGTGGCCAAAACCAGAAGAGGGCTGACAAATGAGTAGCTCCCACTTGACTACCTTGCGATGTACCTTCCTTTGTATTCCCAAAGCCCTAATCCAGGCCACAGGGACTGCTTCCCTGGGCAGTGGCCGATGCTTCGCTACTGGGCTCCCTGCTCTGGGTCCTTCTCCCCTCTGACCCTCTCACCTCTGTCCCCCCTCCCCGCCATGCCAGGTCAGTCTGCCTTAAACCCAGCTTCAGCTCATTTCACTCCCCTACTCAAAAGCCTTAGGTATTGCCCTACAACCTTGGGCAGAAAAGGCTACAGGTAGCAAGGTACCTGGTCCTCACAGCAAGCAGGGATGTTTAAGGCAGGGGCTTGTGTGATCTGTGGACCACTATTCTAAGCAACTTGAAGGCTCTACACCCCCAAACATTCTGTCCATTCAGCCCAGACAGACTCTCTATAGTCACACCCTATCTTCTCCCCTAGGGGTAGGAACACTTTTTCCATAAAGGGCCCGACAGTAAATATTTTAGGCTTTGCAGGCCATATACACACAGTCTCTGTTGTATATTCTTCAGATTTGGGGGTTTTTTTCTTCATAACTCTTTTTAAACCGCAAATACCACCTTTATTTTAGTTTACTTTGTTTTTTGTTTTTGTTTTTTGGCATACAAAAACAGGATGGACTGTACTTTGCCAACCTCTGCCCTGACCAAACAGGGACAACTCGGGAGGGCCCTGAACCCAACTTGCACTGTTTCAACTTACCCACCTCAGTCAAGCTACACCCTCCTTTGTCCTGCTCCCTGACGAGACCCCTGCTCTACAGAAGCAAGCAGGCACTGGGGAGGGAGCCAGGGCCACCCCCGGCACCAGGGAGGACCTGGAGCTGTTGCAGACCACCGCACTGCACAGCTGCGGCACGCTTTATTCCAAGCATCAGACAGCCCAGGTCTGTCCCAATGATGGGTGGATGGACGGACGGACGGACGGACGGACGGACGGATGGATGGACGGACAGATGGATGCATCGATCCACGGATGGATCAACCAATCCACGGATCAATGGATGGACAGATGGACCAAAAACTGCTTTCGAGTAACTGCTTTAAGAATTCAGAGAAGAAAGTGGTTCTGATGGACTGGGGAATGCCAGGGAAGCCTTTACAGAATAAAAAAGACATAATGTATTTTTCAATGAAGAAACTAGATATTAGGGCGCTTTACAGAGTGGAGATTTTGGTAATTCTTAAAGAGATTTTCTTGTTTCAAAGGATAACATGACAACCTTGATTTTTCAAATCAAAACGAATTTACTTCTAAACATACAGCAAGCGTTTTAAGATATAAAATCACAGAAACAGAAAGATTACCTGGGCCTTCAACATTCAACAGACATTTTCTGAGAACTGGGTGCTGGGAACCATGTCGGGCTCTGAGGATTCAAAGAGAAGCAACACGTAATCTGAAGCATGCTCAGTCTGGCATGCGGGTCCGACAGGAAAGCGAACTGCACGCAGGCGTAACTTTGGATTTTGAGGCTCCCTCACCCCAAAAAGGAAATGCCACGATACCCTGAAGCCAGCCACTAAGCCTCGCGCTCCTTAACAGCAGACATCCAAGAGCCAAGGGTTGTCCTCACTTAAGTCTACGTGTCCCTGAAAGAGATTTCCACATCATTCTGCCAGAGCCCAAATCCCATCCAGAAAGATGCCCTAAATGCCTCATTTGGGTCAACACCAAAGGAAAGAGTTGTTCCACATAATTTAATTTTCTCAGTGAACTAACAGTAATCAAAATTACACGGCGAAACTCAAAACCTATTTTCATGCAAACTCTCCTCAATGGATTACGTGCTTCCCTGCCTGACACAGCAGAGTACTGATTCGAACTCTTCTTAAACCGGCTGCTGCGTGAAGACCCTCGGCGACGCCTAGAGCAGGGGCAGCTCCACACTTCTGAGTCCAATTTTCTCTTTTCCTCCCTTTCACTGTGCTCAGCTTTTAAGCGCTGGTCCCTGCTATTTCTATTTCACTACATGGTCTTTTCCAGAACCCCGAGGATGACCATGACCTACGGAGAAACAAGATGGGCTTTAGAGCAGCTACTTACACAGGGTTTTTTTTCTGTTTACCACCAAGTTCTAACACATGCCTACCACCATGCCTACCAGCGGCTTTAACCACCCAACCTAACAGTACATTTTTCTTTGGAAAAACAGTAACAAATTTCTGAAACACACATCAGCTGACACTGCTACTCCCTAATTCAAACCAAAATCTAACCAACTGTCAGAACCCTATACCAGCTCATGGTTTATCAGGGGCAGGAATAAAGCCCTGAATCTGATACATCAGGCCTCACTGGCTTTGTGCACAGACGCTTAGGGATCCAAGGAGGTTCATAAATTAAAAGGGCAAATAAAACCAAAGCCCTAAAGAGATTTCACATTAGCTATGACTAAAGCAATTTTGTCATAAGATCAATCAAACCTCCTTTACTTTGCTCTGACCATAAAGAAGAAAGCTGTGCACTTCAAAAATTAAGCTCCTTCCACACTGTTACAGAAGACAATAAATCATTTTTAAAAGAACAATAAACCCAGTTCTGGAAAACTGAGGGGAGGCAGTGTGGTAGGAAAGGAGGCCAACTTTAAATGTCATCACCAAAGCAGCAGCTTACCGGGAAGGAAGGCCTCAGCCCGAAATCCCAAAGTAAAGCTTCCCTCCTGAGTCCCCTCTGGCTGGAATCTCCTCTTTGAAAAGAAAGTACAGGGCCCCGAGGGTCTGAAAATACACCAAGGGAGTGAAGGTAAGAGAATGCAGGGGAAAAAAGAGGGGAGATGAGAATTTTAAGCTTTGGACACTGCCTAGACAGCAACCCCGTCCCCAAGGAAAAGAAACAGGAGCGTGGAGGAGGGAAGGGAAGGGAGATGAAAAAGGTGCAGAGCCGCCTGCCTACCTCACGATTTCCACTGTGCTCCACCCCTGCTGGTACCTCTTCCGAATGAGAAGCCTGCGGCTGGCAAGCTACAACCAAGGCAAACAAAAGCTACAGGTTCTGACAGCCCAACAGCCCGAGTAGTAAACACACCTCATTTCTATTTGCCGCAAAAGAAAAACCAACAAGAGAATTTACAAGGTGAGAAGAAAACCAGGAATTTCAACAATTACCTTTTGTCAAGAAGCCAGCGGTCTCCACAGTGAACAAATCAAGGTGATGCTTACAGAAAGAGGCAACCAAAAAGCTGCTAACCGGAAAAAACAATGCGTTGTTCTGAGTTTGCTGTTGCAGAGACAGACAAGGCCTGGCCCTGGACTGGAAACCTCCCAGGTGCCAGGTGTACCTACCGTACACCTTGGCCGGATGAGGCAAATGTCTGCAACCCAGTTACCAATGCAGGTGACATTTCCACTAACGGACTTTGCAACCAGAGACCAAGCCCCCAAGTGCTCCAATTTTCTCAGTATATTCAGAGCCCAAATGAGAACAAACAAAACAAATTAAATTTATTGCACCCCAAGTCTGTGCAACCCATTGGCATTTAAAGATGATCAAGAACTGATCCAGCAATGAGGCAATGAAAAGAAATAAGAAGTATCCAGACTGTTAAGGAAGAAGTAAAACTACCTCTATTTGAAGATGACATGATCTTGTATACAGAAAATCCTAATACATACATACACACACACCCCATTAGAGCTAATAAACAAGTTCACCAGGATTGCGGGATATAAGATCAATATACAAAAATTAATTGTATTTCTATACTGTAGCAATGAATAATCCAGAAATGAAATTAAGAAAACAGTTCCATTTACAACAGCATCAAGAAGAATAAAATACTTGGGATTAGCAGAGGCAAGCTATTATATATAGAATGGATAAACAATAAAGTCCTACTGTATAGCACAGGGAAAACTATAGTCAATATCCTGTAATAAACCATAATGGAAAAGAAAAAAAAAGAAGAAAATACTAAGGAATAAATTTAACAAAACTTGTACACTGAAAACTACAAAATATCATTAAAAGAAACTAAAGACTTAGTAAGCAGAAAAACATCCTGCCGTCATAGAGTGGATGATATTAAGATGTCCACAGTCCCCAAGTTAATCTAAGATTCAAAGCAATCCCCATCAAAATCCCAGCTCGCTTTTTTTTTTTTTTGCAGTAATTGACAAGTTGATCCTGAAATTGACATGGTAACAGGGACCCTGGATGGCCAAAACAATTTTGGAAAAGAAAACAAAGTTGGAGGACTCGCACTTCCTGATTTGAAAACTTACCATAAGCCTAGCATAAGGATAAAATCAGTGGACTAGAATTGAGAGTGCAGAAATAAACCCATACAACAAACTTCAACTGATTTTCGAAAAGGGAGTCAAAAGTATTCAATGAGGAAGGAATACTCTTTTCAACAAATGGTGTTGGGACAATTAGATATTCACATGCAAAAGAATAAAGTTGGAATCCTACCTCATATCATATCCCTACCTACCTCACAAAACAAACTCAAAATGGATCAAGAACTTCAACGTAAGGGCTAAAACTTTAAAACTCTGAGAAGAATATGTAGGTGTGTATCTTTGTGACCTTATATTAGGTAACAGTTTCTTAGGTATGACAACAAAAGCACAAGCAACCAAAGGAAAAACAGATATTCCGGACTTCATCAAATTAAAAACTTCTGTGCTTCAAAGGACACCATCAAGTGGGTGAAAATGGGAGAAGATATCTGCAAATCATGTATTTGTTAAGAGTCTAGTTTCTAGAATATATAAAGAGCTCTTACAATTTAACAGTAAAAAAAAAACAAATAATCCAATTCTAAAATGGGCAAAGGATTTAAATAGGTATTTCTCCAAAGAAGATATACAAATGGCCGCAGGCACATGAAACAATGCTCAACACCACTAGTCATCAATCAGGGAAATGCAAGTCAATCCAGGAGAGATCACTGCACATCCACTAGGATGGCTACAATCAAAAAGACAGACAGTAACAAATGCTGAAAAGGATGTGAAGAAAATGGCACCCTATACACTGCTGCTGCTGCTGGGAATGTAAAGTGGTGCAGCTTCTTTAGACGACATTCTAACAGTTCCTCAAAGAGTTAAACACAGAGTTACCATATGCCCCAGCAATCCCACGCCTAGATATATACCCAAGAGAACTGAAAACATATGTCCACCCAAAAAATTGTACAAGAATAATCACAGCAGCATTACTCATAATAGACAAAAACAACCCAGACATAATAGACATAAACATAATAGACAAAAACATCTGGAAACAACCCAGATGTCTATCAGCTGATGAATGGATAAACAAAATGTCATATATACATACAATGGAATATTATTCAGCCAGAAAAAAGGGAGTGAAGTACAGAATCATACCACAACTTGGATGAGCCTTGAAAACATGATGCTAAGTGAAAGAAGCCAGACACACAAGGCCACAAATTGTATGATTCCATTACATGAATTCCATTATAAGAAATGTCCAGAATAGGCAAATCTATAGAGGAGGAAAGTCGATTAGTGGTTATCAGGGATTGAGGGAGAGGGAAATGGGGAGGGACTACTAATGGGTATGGGATTTTCTTTTAGGGTGATGAAAATGTTCTGGAATTGGGGACTTCCCTGGTGGCGCAGTGGTTAAGAATCCGCCTGCCAATGCACGGGACACGGGTTAGAGCCCTGGTCCGGGAAGATCCCACATGCCGCGGAGCAACTAAGCCCGTGCGTCACAACTACTGAGACTGCGCTCTAGAGCCGGTGAGCCACCACTACTGAGCCCACGTGCCACAACTACTGAAGCCGGCGCGCCTAGAGCCCGTGCTCCACAACAAGAGAAGCCACTGCAATGAGAAGCCCGCGCACCGCAACGAAGAGTAGCCCCCGCTTGCCGCAACTAGAGAAAGCCCGCGCATAGCAACGAAGACCCAACGCAGCCAAAAAATAAATTAATTAATTTTAAAAAATGTTCTGGAAAAAAAAAAAGTTCTGAAATTGGATACAGGTGATGGCTGAAAAATTCTGTGAATATACTAAAAAAAAATCACGAATTAGACACTTTAAAATGGTAGATTTTATGGTATGTGAATTGTATCTCAATTTTTTAAAAAAGCAACAACAAAAATAAGCGCCTGAGGAAGCCACAGAGAGGTTTTTTTTTTTTAATCAACTTAATTCATAACCTATACTTTTTTTCAGGACTAAAAACTAGCCATTCATTGCTGATTTTTATTCCCACCATTTATTCTAGTGTCTTTTCAAACTGAATATATGTGATACAAAGAACCATGAGATTTTCAGGCTGGAGAGAGTAGTCTGAGATCAACTAGTCCAAACACCTCATTTAAGAGACCATACATCCAGGGCAGGGACTTGCTCAAGGTCACATAGCAAGGTGGAGACACATCAGAACTGGAATCAACTCTTCTAACCCCTTGGCTAGTGCTCTTCCCATGCCACCACATTAACACAACCAACACAGGGCTTCATAACAGCACGTCTTCCAGTGATGAAATACTGGCTCCCCCTAAGCCTAGGGAAAAGCTCTTGGAACCCTGATGTCAGAAAATCAGTATTTACTTAAAATTCAACAGTCCAAATTATTTAATGATGGCAAAACCCTGTGATCATTAACACAATCTTCTTTTCACCAGAGAAGCAAAGCACAACAGAGCTGTAATCAAGAGACCAAGGCGGGCTTCCCTGGTGGCGCAGTGGTTGAGAATCTGCCTGCCAATGCAGGGGACACGGGTTCGAGCCCTGGTCTGGGAAGGTCCCACATGCCACGGAGCAACTAGGCCCGTGAGCCACAATTACTGAGCCTGCGCGTCTGGAGCCTGTGCTCCGCAACAAGAGAGGCCGCGACAGTGAGAGGCCCGCGCACCGCGATGAAGAGTGGCCCCCGCTCGCCGCAACTAGAGAAAGCCCTCGCACAGAAACGAAGACCCAACACAGCCATAAATAAATAAATCAAAAAAAAAAAAAAAAAGAGACCAAGGCATGCACCTGGAAAGACAGTTCAAGGTGAGACGGGTAGCACACTACAAAGCCCCATTTGTCCCAAACTTAAACTAGCAATGCACCCAATGAAATTCCAGCTCATGGGCCAACCACCATATCGACTCCAGTGGTATTTTGGGGGAAGGAATCTTTAATGGGGGAGTAGAGAGGGAAAGCGTTATTTTCACCTCTAGTCTCTTGAAAAGTATGAATACGAATGGCCAACAGAAAGTGGAGGAGGTGGTCAGAAAAAGTAAAGAGTGGCATGAGGCAGGTGAACTGTGTTGCAGACACAGAATGTTAGGAAATGTCTCATCTACCCTCCACTTTACAAGTGAGGCCACTGAGCCTGGACCAGTGAAATCAGCTGCCCAAGGCCCAGCACCTGGTTAGCTAACAGGTCAGGGCTATCAGAGGAATAAATACAGTACAAAGACTTAACATGTCCCTTCCTCTCAGAATCTCCCCAAAGTTCCCTAACTGGCAGCAGGGTGCCAACACCTCACCGAGACTGCCTAGACAAGCCACATCTGTGATTCCCCCTTCAGTGATCGCCTCTCCAAACACAGATCTGCTGACACGGAGGGAACAGTGCATGGACCTGATCCCTGGCTACGTGGCTCTGGAGTCCTCTACAAGCAGCTGTGACGGTGTCCTCAGTCCCTCAGCTCTGAGGGGGAGGGAGGGGAGGCAGATGTACCTTTCTAACTCACTCCAAAGCAGTTAAGGCCACTTAATAAACACCTCTGATGCTAAGTACCTCCCCAGGGGTTAGAGTCTGATGACCTAGGTCGACAACTATCAACCTGCACTAAAGAAGCCCAGAGAAACACCTAAAGAGGGAACTTCACCAGCAATAGAGATCCCAGCAGGAGACCGTCAGGTGAGGCATTAAAGGGCCAGCAGGAGGAACACCCCTAAGCACACAGGCTAATCTCAGCTTGGCTGGGACTCCTGGTTCTATCAACCGCTAATTGTGGGGCGGGCTGGCTACCTGCAGTCATGGAACTTGCCTGAGCCTCGGTTTCTTCAACTATAAAAGAGAGATAACAGGATCTACAGCAGATAGGATAGGGGAAAGGATTCAGCAATCCAAACAAGCAATTTAAAACACAGCACAGCCCTTAACCCAGAACTAGGGCTCAAAGAAATGTCAGCCATTGGTGTTAAAAATAAAAACAAAACCTCTATTAAGATTTCTTCTGGGAAACTAGGGAAAGAGGCCCCCAAACCCGGATCACCTGGCTAGAATCCTAGACGCCAAGGGGATTCACAATTAGAGGGAACCGTCTTCACCAGCCAGCCGACTTTACTGTGAGCATCTGTGTATAAAATCACACTGACAAAGCCATCTTCAGCACCGAGTGGAGAGATGATGTCATTAATAATCCCGTTAGTAGGGCAGGCCTCCTGCCAGGGTGTGAGCAATGCCCGGGGCCACTCGGCTCTGCAGGGCTGGGCATGTCAGCAGAGCAGTGAAGAGAGTAACGAGGAACCATTTCTGCAGCAACACGGATAGAGGAGGCAGAGAGGAAACAGTGGCAGCAAGGGTTCTCCAGAAGCATCCACTCAGGAAATGCAGTAGATGCATCATAGTGCCAGACAGCAAGAGAGAGGTCGTGCTGGTCACAGAGCCGTCAATATGGAGGGCCTTTTCCGGTCCAGGCTCTACAGAGGCAGTTGGCGGCTACAGGAGCAGACTCTCGTGTCAAAACGCTTGAGTTTGAATCCTGGCTCTGCCACTTCCTAGCTCTGTGATCCTGGTAAAGTGGCTCAGGTTCTCTGGGCCTTACAGGGTTTTTGTAATCATCAAGCAAGTTAAGAGTTAATACGTGTAAAGAACTTAAAGCATGCCTGGCACACAGTAAGCGCCCAGTAAGTGCTAAAAGAAAAGGCAAGAGACAAACAACAACAGGGACTGAGAGTAACACTTCAGTCGTGCTGCAGACACCCCAAACACACTCATGCAACAACAGCATCGTTTCAAACACGTGACCTCACCGAAAACACGGCAGAACTCAAAGTCTGCCTTAGAACTCTGGGCGGAAGGTACCTGTAAATCTATCACTTCACACCCAAGCTTGCCCTACAGAGTCAAGGACAGCATATGACAAACCAGAAAAACAAGAGAAGTAAAAATAGGAGAATTGGCGGCCCAGCTCAGGGTCCTAACTACAGGACTCAGCAGATGCAATTCACAGTTTTGCTGAATGCCAAGGCATGCATAAAGGTATGAACTAAACCAGGACCACAAGAGAAACTGCCAAGCCCTGACCTTGAAAAAATGCAGAGAGCACCATGGCTGTCAAACCACAACTGACAGCTCTATCCTCCACCCCTAGTTCCTCTAAGCACCTTTACTACTGGATAACTATAACATTGGCTTGGGGTGTCACCCCTCTCTGCTCAACTCTAAGAACCAATTCATGACAATGACGGTATAATTACGAAGCCTGTTTAAGGAGCATTGTTTCAGAGTCACTCACTCACTCACTCCAAAATACAATTAACTAAAGTAATCTTACCAACAAGCCTGGAATTCTTAGCCTGAATTCAGGGGGGTCCATAAACTTGGATCGGAAAAAAAGAATTACATCTGGATTTCATGAGCCCCCAAATGAAATTTAGCGTTTCCCTCAATTATGAATGTAAGCAACACACCGTGGTAGTATTAGCAGTACCTGCGACTCCAACAAAAGATATACTTATATAGCTTTAGAGTTGTTGGAAACAGCTCCCAATATTGCTTACATTCATCAGTACCTCAAAATTAAAATATTTGTTAGACCCAAAACCAAATCTTGATATTTAATGCTTTAGTAAAGAAACATATATTAGTATGACACAGATTTTTCAAATATTTTTCTAACTGTATTTCAATATACTTGGTTCCCTTCGAGATCCTATGTATTTTATTCAATGCATTAAAACATCTTTCTGAAAAGAGGTCCACCATCTTCACCAGAGTACCAGAGGGGTCCATGGCACAAAAAAAAAAGGGCTAAAAGGATAAACACTAACTGCACACAAAAGATGAGAAAATAAGTGCTTTATGGGGAAGGAGCTAGTCCCGCTCACTTTTCCATCACTGGCCCCCGGCGGTAACAAAATACTGGTAGATGCCCATACACATTTATGAATCAAGAAACCCAACACAACCAAATACAAATAAAAATACAGCCCAAGGGCTTCCCTGGTGGCGCAGTGGTTGAGAATCTGCCTGCCAATGCAGGGGACACGGGTTCGAGCCCTGGTCTGGGAAGATCCCACATGCCACGGAGCAACTAGGCCCGTGAGCCACAACTACTGAGCCTGCGCGTCTGGAGCCTGTGCTCCGCAACGAGAGGCCGTGACAGTGAGAGGCCCGCGCACCGCGATGAAGAGTGGCCCCCGCTTGCCACAACTAGAGAAAGCCCTCGCTCAGAAACAAAGACCCAACACAGCCAAAAATAAATAAATAAATAAGTTTATTTATTAAAAAAAAAAAAAATACAGCCCAAGCATTCCAGCTCTGGTTGACAGTCCATTTATTCCACATCATCCACATGATAAAACGATAATGGTACAAAAGTATCTGGAAGGGCCCTGGCAACCACTTGAAGGCCACATGACAGAGAAAGTATAGGCAAAGAAGGCAGTTTCCTATTGTGGTAGGACTAGGTGAATTCACCACCTCTTTGTAGTGGGAAAGAGGAGTGTTTAGGGAGCTGAATTGGGACAGTATCCCAGGCATCTGACACAGCTAAGAAAGTGTCACCTGCTATCATCTGCCTACAAACAGCAGAGGAGAGAAGCAGACATACCCCACCGGCCCTGTCTGCACAACTCTGCTTAATCTCTCCCTTCGCTTATCAGTGTCTGCAGAAAACAAAATGAATATCCAGCAGTGGCCCCAACACAAGTTCTACAGCCAGTCCTGCTGAGCAGCACACAGCCGGCCTTGATACCAACACTAAGTAGCTCCAGAGCGTCAGCTTTGCTGCAGGGACACCAGGAGGCCCGTTCTTCAAGTGCCCGCGTGAACCGAGCCTGGCCTCTGCCTTCGCTGGGACGGGAGCCCTGCTCTGTCCCCCTCGCCCCCCAGCACAGACAGCACAGAGGGTCTCCATCGGACCTCTCGTCACCCCCACTGCTACCACCTAGGCCACGACGTTCTTGCCTGGATGACCACCAGCCCCAACTGGTCCCCCTCTTTTCTCTCATGAGCTGCCCATCTATTCTCTCTGGAGCAACCACCGGGAAAGGTTTAAAATGTGAATCAGATCAAGCCCTCCAATGGCTTCCCACCATGTTAGAACAAAATCCAATTCCCTCCCAAGACCCACAAGGCCTCCTGTGATCTGGCCCTGCCTGTCCCTCACCCTCTCCCACGCCCACTTCTCTCCTCCAACAGGGCCTGAGCCATGCACATCTTAGGGCCTTTTCACGTGCTGCTCTCCCCTGGCTACTTCCTCATTGCCTTCTGGGCTCTGCTCTAATGCCACCTCTTCCGAGAGGCCTTTCCTGATTTCAGTTTCCTGCTCTCCAGAGTCACATTCTATTCCTGTATTCTGTGTAACTTTTCTTCAGAGCACTTATCACTCCCTGACATTACATTACTTTACCGAAGTGATTATCAACCCCATTTAGTGAGCGGCTTTAAAAAATGCCAATGTTTCAGGCCCCACCCAAACTAATTAAGGTCCGAATTTCATGGAGTGGGCCAGGCATCTCTATTCTACAAGCCCCCCAGCAAGTGATTCTAATGTGCCGCCAGGGTTAGAACAGTGTTTCTCAAACGTTAATGTGCATATAATGCACCTGGAGATGTTACTAAACCGTAGATTCTGATTCCACGGGTCTAAGGTGGGATTTGACAGTCTGCGTTTCTAACAAGCTTCCAGGTGATGCCAATGTAGCTGGTCAGTGGACCGTTCTCTGAGTTGCAAGTGGCTAAAAAGCATTGTCCAACAGAACTTTCTGCAATGAGGAAAATGTTCTAAACCTACACTGTCCAATGCACATGTGCTTTATTAGCACTTGAAATGTGGCTAGGGCAGCTGAGAAACTGAACGGTTAATTTTAGGCTACCATATTGGACAGTGCAAGTCTAGAATGTATGTGCTCCACAAAGAAAGGCATCAGGGCCTGGACATGTGGAGGGTAAGAATCAAGGATTATTCCAAATTCGTGGCCTGAGCAGCCCTCAGTGGATTGGCTATGAAAATCCAACCAGAGGCCTAGATGGCCACCAACTCAGGAGTGGATCAATATTTACCTAAGGCTGGGAGGCAGATACAAGAAACTATATTGAGACACCTTAGTAATTAAAGCATGTGGTAAGCCACAGATGAATACCTTGCCTTCAAGACTCAATTGCACATCATCATGGAAGGCCCTCCTAACCATGGCCCCAGGCACACCTGACCACTCCCATCCCCAGGCATCCATGATTCTGGACAGTCTTGTGGTTATGGCCTCACCACGTTTTATTGCATTGATTTGTTTATAGGATATCTGTCTCTCCCACTAAGCTGCAGGTTGCTTCAAAGACAGAATGCATGCCTCTTGGGAATTCTATTCCCATCACCTAGCACACAGCAGCACTTAATAAATACTGAATGAATGACAGGGCCTGGAACCCACCACGAACAGCATTAGTACTTTTACTGTTAATCACAAGAAAGAGAGAAATTGAATGGGGGGTGGGGGAGAATGGGGATCACATAAGAAGAGATCATTCCCTCCTTAAATGACTCGAAAATTTCCAGACACCTACATCCAGATTACAGAACACAGCATAACAAGGTGGCCCTGTCTGATCCACAGAGGCTCATTTCCGAAAATAAGAAGGGACTGGGCAAGCAGATGATGTCCTTCTGACAATAAATCTAAAATCTGTTAGTCTGGGATGTGGAAGAGTTGTTTTTCAAACAAGTCACAAAGGGCTAAGATTCAGAATCACACTCTTGCCTAAAAAGTACGTAGGCCGTAGGCTGGGTTCCCACTAATAACTGCTGGGAGGGGCTTCTGGCCCCAAGGACAGCAAGGCCCCTGGGAGTTTGTGCAGCCCAGATGCTCATTCTACCCCTGCAGTTAGAACCCTGTGCTTGTGACAGCAATGAGATTTCCAAGGCAACCAAGGACAACAGAGTGGAGAATTATGGCCCGGAAGGAAGTAGATTAAATTTTAATACTCACGAGTCAACATCAAATTTATTTTTAAAACTACATATCTGACAAAGCCAAATAAGCAAGACAGAATGGATGACGCTCTAAAGGAGGGTCTAACTATGAATATCCCACATATTTATACAACTTTTCCCTATTCTGAGAATATTTCAAAGAGCTCAGAGACTCAAAGAAACTGAGACAGCAATAAAAACCCCCAAAAGGGGGGAGAGGAGGGTTTTCAGATTCAGCCACAACTACTTATTTTTTTCCATTATTTCCAAAAACACAGGGCAGATTCCAGTGGAAGCACCAGACTTTGCTAAAATTGTGCAAAACAATTACTTCACCAAGAGAAAGTGATCATCAAGTGAAAATTTTAAAACGCAGCTATATGCTGACCTGCTGCCAAGACAACAAACTAGTTAAAAAATAAGCAACAGTGAACAGACACATAGTAGTTTTCCATTCACTTACTCATTCAACCATTCCTTTCCCTTACTCTCCCCCAGGCCACACCAACCCACCCATGTAAGTCCCACCTTGGGGCCAAACACCCTGATCAGGTTCTACGGATTAACTATCAAGTAATCTATTAAAGCAGTTAGCATTTAGTAAACCGGTTGTCTACCAGGTATTGTGCTGTGTATTATCTCATTAAACCCTCACAACCCTCTGAAGTAGACAGGTATTGTGATCCAGACTTTAAAGCCAAGGAAAATGAGAAAACATTAGGTATCTCATCCAAGTTCACACAAGTGGCCAGTGGTGGAGTCTGAACTTGAACCCAGGTCCATCTGACAAAGGAGTAATTTAGAGAAGTCAGCATTATTAAAAGTAACAGAAAGCAGCATCATTTTGAAAACAGCAAGAAACCAAGTTCAAACTCCAGCTCTTCAACTTACTAGCTCTATAACCTTGAGCAAATTAACCTCTCTAAGCCTCCATCTCCTATGTGTAAAGCAGGGATGAGGAATAAATACAACAGATGTGAGGTTCGTAGTACAGGGTGGGAATCCATTAGCTACCCATAGCCCAGCTACAAGGGTACATATCAAAAAAACTTACACTTCAGTTGTAGGATGACTTTTAGCAGACATAACTTATCTTGGAAATAATAGGTTCACAAACATTAACCAGTTTAAAATTAGTTTACTAATTCCATGACACGTTTGTTTAAACACAGGACCGAGGACTTGCACATTTTAAATTTATTTATATTTAAATTTATTTGTCACAATACCAACTCACATGTCTCATTTCAGTATGAAGAGCAGATGCTTGTTTAAAATCAAAACATGAGGGCATCACTGGTTAAGTAACTGTTTCAAATTTAGTTCTCTCATAAATGTAAGCTCACATGTACCATTACCTTAGTATGTATACTGAATTTGCTTAAAGTGAGACAGACCTGTAATGATTTGTTTTTTTTTTCATTTTTGAGACTTTAACCAATTCTTGTTCTTAGATGGCAACATGGAGCAAGCCTGCAGTTTAGTAACATGGCCAAATCCAGTCTCTCTTTAATCTGCTCAGTAACTGAGCTCTAGGGTAATCTCCTGCACAGCATACAAAAAGAGCTTTGGAATTACACACTGCAAACTAAAACTAATCAGGAAAGGATATGCCAATTTTAATAGCAACTCCTATTTGCCTAGCTTTCCAGCATCTGCCAGTGTTAATAATATTTAAGTGACAAACTTCAGTAGGGAAAAGAAACAGAACTTTAAACACAATTAAGCTCTTTTTAAGGCACTGTGTACAAAGCTTCCTTCCCTTAAAAGATATTCAGCTACCTCCTGGGCTGCAATCATTCCATAAACATTGTTAATGGTGTATTTTCAAAACACCGTGAAAATATTCTTCTTGCTTTTCAACCAGCACTTCTGAAAAAACTTACTATGTTCATCCCCA
The DNA here is from genome assembly GCF_965194805.1 of Balaenoptera borealis. Taxonomy (NCBI): domain Eukaryota; kingdom Metazoa; phylum Chordata; class Mammalia; order Artiodactyla; family Balaenopteridae; genus Balaenoptera; species Balaenoptera borealis. Next base: position 85,678,499 of record NC_138871.1, read on the forward strand.
TCTGCCTCATTTGAAGGCATCATCTTGAAGCCTTGCTAATACAGGTAGAATTAAGTGATGTGGGATCACAGAGCTCACTACAAAAGGTTTACACTCAGCTCTCCTCTACACACAAAAAAGGGGGGGGGGGTGGGAGGAAGGAAGGAGGGGAGAAAGCCCTCTACTATACTTAAAACACTCAGAATGTTGAATCTGCTACTTTTGATTTAGCCTATTATTGACTGTTTATGTCTACAAAGAAAAAAATTTCCATTAAGGGAAAACATTCTGGATTTTTTTTCCCCCGAGCAATTCCTAACAGCAGCTGCTTTGTTCAAGTGGGCAAAAACCTGAATGCCATCGCTTAATTTAAAGCTCTCTGGTGACCTCCCCTCACTCACTCTAGCCCAGTCAGCTCCTTCTAAAATACCTACCATACCCATTTTAAGAACGTAACTTGACTTTCTGGCCAAGAGGAATTTAATCATCTATTCGACACTGGCACACGTGTGGCTGGTAAACCAGTTCCCTATTATGAGCCAAGAACTTGACACAGTGTCTCTGACCCTCATAACCACCTGGAAAATCCGGATGCATTGCTAGTCTCGTTCGATAGGTAAGGAAAATGAGGGCAGAGAGGTGAGTAGCTGCCCCAAACCCCAGGCGGCGGTGGCCCTGGACTCACGAACTCTGCCCTTCGGTCCCAGGCGGCTCTGACTGTCACCTAAGCTTGCCGGTCCTAAGCGCTCTCTCCGCAGGATGTGCAGGGCTTACTAGTTAGCACTAGACGATGACTCTGCACCTTGACTAAAAGCAGGCCTTTTCCAGGCTGATGGGGAAGGGAGGCGTCCAGGGCTGCGAGCAGGTAAGACACACGTCCCCGGGGGTCAGCAAAGGCCTTTGGATCGGAAGCCCGGCTCGCCCACTCCTCCCCGGGCGCCGCGCGGCGCTGCGCGGGTCAGGCCTTCCTGGCTAAGGTGTGCACACCTTTCCTGGGCAGCCGGGGTCCCCCGGACCGACCCAAGAGTCGTGCAGAGCGGGTCCCGGGCACACGGGCACCGCGCCGGGCAGGCTGGGGACAGGGGCACTCCACGCGCTGAGAGGGGGACTCTGGGGGGCCACGGGCCAAAGTTGGCGGCGCGGGGAGGTGGGGAACGGCGGGGGCGGGGGGTACCGCCCGGCCCGGGGCCCCGCGAGGGGATGAGGGGGGGGGTCTTAAAAAGGCCCAAGGTAGGCAGCCGGCAGCCGTCTCCTCCGAGCCACCTCCACGGAACAAAGGGCTTGTTTCGGGCAGGGTTCGCCCAGCCGCGTCCGGATCCCGAGGAAAAGAAACTTTTCCCGGGATGCGGGAGCCGGGCCCGGGGCGGGGGCGGGCTAGCGGGGCGCGGCGCTACCTGCGGCCGGAGCCGCCCGCCCGGCGAGGCCCGCCGGCGCCGCTCACCTCCTCGATGGCCGCCACCGTGTTCCGGCACTGCGCCGTGCGCGTGGTGAAGCTCGAGGCCGTGGGCGCCTTGTAGTCCTCATGGGTCTCGGCCACGAATTCCGACACGGAGATCTGGTCCGGCATCGCCTCAGAGCGCGGGCGGCCGGCCGCGGGGGAGCCGCCGCCTCAGCCGCCGCGAGGGCTCCGACCGGCCGCTCGGACGCCGACGCCGCCGCCCTCGCCGCGCCCGCAGCTCGCCCGGCCGGCGGACAAAGGGAATCGCCGCGGCGCGGGCCGCCGCCGCGGGAGCCGCACGAGCCGCCGCACGAGCCGCCGCAGGGCGCGGGTCTGCCGCCCGCGGGGCCCGGCGGCGGGAGCAGGGGCCGCGCGCGCAGCCCCGCGCAGCTCGGGCCCGGCCCGTCCGCCTGCCGCGCCGAGGGCTCCGCCGCCGCCTGTCCTCCCGAGCGAGCCCCGAGGCGGACGCGCACAGCCGGCGGGAACTACCCGCCACCCAGCCGCGGGCCCCGAGCGCCTCCCGCGGAGAGGGGCGGGTCCGGGCCGGGGGCGGTGGCCGGCCGGGCGCGGGGCGGGGCGGCGCGGAGGGCCGGGCCGCCAATCCGCGCGCTCGCCGCCGCCGCAGCCGCCGGGAAGCTGAGCCTGCAGGAAGGAAGGCGGCGCGCGCTCCGGCTCGCCGAGCTGCTCGCCCGCCGCCGCCGCGCGCCGCATTGTCTCGGCCTTCGGGTCCCCGCCGCGCGCCGGGGTTCCAGGGCGCGCCCCGCGGGGCCGGCGGGTCAGACGGAGCCGCGTCCGAGCTTCCCGTCACTCATCCCACCCCGGGTCCGCGAGCGCGCGCGCAGAGTGTGCCTACACCTCCCGGGCCGAGCCACCGTCCCCTCGTCTCGTCCCCGCCCCACCCCCGGTCGTGGAACCCTTCTTGGTGTCCCCCATAAACCGCCGGGAATGCCCGTCCGGGCGCGGGAGAAGGTGTGAGGAGCTCGCCCCCTGCAGGACCATGCGCGCCGCCTGGCAGATGCCTCCCGCGCCCCGCCCGGCAGCACCCGCCCGCCAGCTTGGGATTCGGTGACAGCCACGAGAAATGACCATAGAGTGAGTGCTTTTGTGCCATCCAATCCTCACGACCTCGTGAGGCAAGTAAAGAGATGGTTATGTATTTTACATAGAAGGAAGGCAAACGATTCTCCCGAGAGTAACTGAGTGGCCCAGTGGGGTTCATATCCAAGTCGGAGCGCTTCCGAGGGCTTAACAGGATCCCTGGTCAGAGTCCCAGCCGTGTTTCCTATGCTTTTTTCCTAAAATCCTCGGTCGTTCTCGGTTGGTTGGAAACAGTTTCAGGGTACTAGGCCAGGATCCACTCTGGGCAGATAAGAATACGCTGAAATGGTACTCCTGTAGGAAGTGGAGGGGACCCAGGGAGTGTGTGAGAGAACCAGGAGAACGTGCACCACGAGAGGGCAAAGTTCATATATAACTGGCCCAGTAAAGAGTTTGAGTTAAAACAGATTTTCATTGAACGGCTCTTAAGGAAACTCTCATAATTATTTTTAAAAATCCAGCTTGCCAGGGGGGAAGGGGAGGAGGGATAAATTGGGAGACTGGGGTTAACATAAACACACTACTCTATAGAAAATAGATAACTAACAAGGACCTACTGTGGAGCACAGGGAACTCTTCTCAATACTCTGTAATGACCTATGTGGGAAAATATTCTAAAACAGAGTGGATATATGTATATGTATAACTGATTCACTTTGCTGTACAGCAGAAACTAACACAACATTGTAAATCAACTATAATAAAATTTTTTTTTTTAAGTCCAGAAGTTCTGAAGACACTGGTCCAATAAAATCACACCCCATAACTCTACACCAGGCATGTGGCATGGTTTCTGTAGCTGCCAGCAATAAAACCAAGAGAAACTTTACAAAAACCTTTTGTGCATCTGAAAAGGAGGAAGTGTGAGAGACGTTGGAAATTCAACATGTGAGACAAAGCAGTCTCCTGACACTGAAGGACAGTGGACCAGTCAATCTTTTATAAGCTCCCTTGTAAGAATTTGCTATATGAGGTGGCAGCATGGGTCAGACATTATGTATGGCCTTTGGTATTTTAGTAACATTGCATATGAAATTTCGCTTTCTGAAATAACTGTATCAGTGGATAGCTTTTATAACTGCACTAGGCAATAAGTTACCGTTGTTAAAACTGAAGCATCTCTGCTTCTATCTTCCCTTTATGTTTTTTCACCCTTTCGGTGTCTTTGGTGGTTTCCTCTATTTGCAACTTTCTACAATTCAAGTCCTATAGATAATACTTATATTAATGCACGCTTTCCTGCACCAGGCAAATTCTGTTCCCTCCTAGGTAGTTTTCTAGCTACAGTTTTGTTGTTCTTATCTTGGGTAAGTTTTCAAGCTTGATTTTTAGAGGACTAGTATCTATCAGGCTATGGATTTAAGGATTTAAGAAGAGAAAGTAGTGTTTTTCCTTGACATCTAGTACAGCATTAACCAGACTGATCCAGACTTCTTCTACAAGGACCAAGTTAAGCTTCGTGTTCTTCTTTATTCTCTTTATGTGCAGTTACTGTCTTTTTTTTTTTTTTTGTAGTTTAATAGTAATTTTACAGAAACCTTAGTAGCCACAAAAATAAAATTGCAAAGCTGCATTGCGTTATACAAGTAGATGCAAAGGTTAGTGGAAAGCAAGTCATCACCAAGTCCACTGCAAAGAGAACGTCTGTGATAGAACACCAAAGCAATTTATTCCTCCAGCCATCACTGAGAATCTCAAAAACCCTTGTGTAGCACAAAAGCCTAGAATTAAAGCAAGATCAGAATAAAACGTAGCTAATGGGTCTCTGAGATTAATATAATGAGAATGAGTAGTTTCCAACAAATAATAATAAAATGAAAGTTGAATGTGGATCAAGAAAACATTATAAACACACACTTTTTTTTTTTTTTTTGGATTCATGAAGAAAAGAAGAACATGATGGGAAAACCATTATAGGTCTATACCCCCTTACCTGGAACTTTAAAATCTAAATAGCTCTGAAAAATCTAAAGTTGAAAAAAAAAAAACTGTTTTGGTGGTAAAATGATCTGAAATGAATTGACATGTGACTATTTACAGTCTTGCTTATCCCACTTCATATGAATATTTATGTTTTAGTGCAAACTATAAATGTGCTTGCTTATGGAGTATTGCCCCAGACCCCACTGGGGGTGACTCAAAATATCTAGTGTATGTGCTGTATTAACTCTCTAGAATCTGAAAAATTCTGAATTCTATACACATCTGGCCTCAGGGGTTTCAGATAAGAGGTTGTAGACTTGTATTATTTTAAAAAAAGAAAAGAAAAGTAACATCGTGTTGCAGACTTGTCATTTCTAGGAAAGAGGAAAGAAATCCTCTTCTCAAAAATGGGATTTTCAGCAGCCCATTGAGATTGGCCAACAGCCCATTTTCCAAAGGAATTTTCTGCCCCCAGTAGTTCTCAAGAACCTGAGATTTTTCACTCTCAAATCAAGTTTTAAAATATGTTCTTAACTCTGAAATTTGCTTGAGGGCTGGCTGGCTTAACACAAGACTTATCCAGTTCACTTGCTATTAATTTGTAAATGATTACTCTTGGAATGGAGAGATCTGTGTCTTAAAAGAACTATGGTAAACAGTGTAATTAAATAGAAAAACAACAAGAAGAAACACGCCAGTGATGTGAACATGTAAGCATAATCAGAAGTTTCATTTCCATGCTTAACAAGATTCACCCTCAGTGTTGCTGAAGGGACCAATTTATCCCCAAAGTGAGAGAAGTTTAAATACACTTAGCACAGTGTTCTCACCTTAGTACTCTAGGGGGAAAAAATTAGCATGCAGGAAGTATTTTACCAATGAAAACTTTGGTTTTGATGTCACCTTTGCTTCTCTGTGACTTTGAATAAGTTAATTAACCTCCCTGGACTCAGCTCATTTGTAAAATGAAAGCAGCTGGACTAGCTAATTTTGAAGACTTCTTCCCTGTGCAGGCATCTCATCATTCCATGATTCACGTTTTATGTTTGTTTGGTCACAAGAGGGAATTGCTACAAGGGCCATATTCCTACTGAGAAAATCTAATCATTGGTCCTAGACACTTGAGAGTAAGCATGTTTTATTTTTTATTTTTTTTGAATTTATTTATTTATTTTTAATTAATTTATTTATTTTTGGCCGCGTTGGGTCTTCGTTGCTGCGTGCGGGCTTTCTCTAGTTGCAGCGAGCGGGGGCTACTCTTCGTTGCGGTGCACGGGCTTCTCATTGCAGTGGCTTCTCTTGTTGCGGAGCACGGACTCTAGGCATGCAGGCTTCAGTAGTTGTGGCTCATGGGCTCAGTAGTTGTAGCTTGCGGGCTCTAGAGCGCAGGCTCAGTAGTTGTGGTGCGCAGGCTTAGTTGCTCTGTGGCACGTGGGATCTTCCCAGACCAGGGCTCGAACTAGCGTCCCCTGCATTGGCAGGCGGATTCTTAACCACTGCGCCACCAGGGAAGCCCAAGAATAAGAATGTTGTAGATGACATTGAGGGCTAATTTCCGAGAATGTTGTCATTTTGTTAAGCTGGTAGATTCAGATGACAAACTGATTTATTCATAGCTAACTTCATAGTAAGATATTAATACTTGAGGTTTGTTCATTTTGTTTGTTTGTTTGAACAAAGCTCTTTCTATCAGAGATATTCTGATCACTGAACTGCAAAAGTCAGTTCTAGATGAACGAGCTATAACGTACTGCACTGGAGGCAGCTCACGCTGACTCCAGAGAGCTGACCGCTAAATTTCCAGAGTTTTGCAAACTGTAGATTGTATCTGTACGGCAGAAATACCACTATAATGGTGTGCTGCTACACATCTTTTCCTAACTCTACGTTCTGGCGGCTTGAAATCGTCCACAGTGGGAGTATTTACACCAGCGCAACTGGCAAATGTAAAAAATCAAGACTTTATTTATTGTTTTGTTGATTGTCTAAGCTTAATAAAGGGATCAAGAAAATGTTAAAAATGCAGATTTCAAAGCTCAGAAATAGGGGGTTCTAAATCAGAACATACTGTACAGCACAGGGAAAAAACAAAACAAACAAACAAACAAAAAAAGAAATAGGGGGTTCTGCAGAGAGGAATGAGCACAATTGTCACTCCCTTTATTTACACCTTTCAGTGGCATCACCTTGCCCAAAAAAAAAAAAAAAATGGAGATTAAACTTAAAAGTGTGTCATGTCTGTAGCCTTTACATTGTGAGTAGTGAAAATATTGGAGGTAATATTCTTCCAGTATTTGCAAACTGTCATATGATTCAGCAAAGAGGGCACTCATGTCATTGACAGATGAGTGAAGTTACAACAGGCATCTTCATGGCTTCACTTTTGTCTTACTCATTAACATAAAAATGTTAACCAGCATTCATGTTGGAACTACACTCATTTGTCAATGACATGAGGAACTTCTCTGCCGAAGTGGATAATAATCAAGCATTTATTTGTAGTCTTATTTTGTCAAGTCATGGTTGAATTGCAAACACTGATTGGCTATGAATACAAGAGTTGGGCAAAAATCAACAGAAGTGTTCTGTGAAAATGAGCTTTATGGAATTTATAATAAACAGTATTGTATAATTTGTTATTACTTACAAATTGGGTGCTATACATCCTTTATAGGATTAAATGAAAATAAACTTACGTATGTAGGTACACAGACATTTTTTGCAGAGCAGGTTGTTAAACATTTACCAGCCCACTGCTGAGTATAATTGTACCTTCCCTGCCAAGAGGCAGAACATTAGACCTTCCCACTCTGAGTCATGCTGATGGGATAAAGCCCACATAGGACAAAACCTCAGTAAACTGGACTGTACAGGCAAAGGCAACTTGTGTTAATAAAAATTCTTAGAATAATTAAGAAAATGCCATTTGTTGTTTTCAAGTACTTAGAACAACACAAACCAGGGCCAACAGAGGGTGTGGACTGTTTTAATGAAAAAGCAAAACAGTTTAATTAGCACTCTGTATGCAAATGAATTTTGCTAAAGTTTTTAAAGAGTGCTTGCAATAATTTATTTTCTTGAGTCAAATCACTCTCTTCCCCTCCATTTAGACCCATTCTTAGGTTTTGTAGGACACCCTCTTAGGTGGCCCAGCAGGCCACTTGTGCATGGTCCCTGCACTGAAGACCTCCAGTGGTTCCCTATTGGCCACAGGATTAAGTTTAAACTCACAATGTGTCCCAGGCTTCTTCCTAACTCCCTTAACTGTTACCTTCTCCCAGCCAGGTTGGCAAACCATAGCCCAGGGACCAAAGATGGCCTGCAGCCTGATTTTGTACTGCCCCTGAGAAAAGAATGGTTTTGACATTTTTTATTTTAATTTTATTTATTTATGGCTGTGTTGGGTCTTCGTTTCTGTGCGAGGGCTTTCTCTAGTTGCAGCGAGCAGAGGCCACTCTTCATCGCGGTGCGCGGGCCTCTCACTATCGCGGCCTCTCTTGTTGCGGAGCACAGGCTCCAGACGCGCAGGCTCAGTAGTTGTGGCTCACGGGCCTAGTTGCTCCGCGGCATGTGGGATCTTCCCAGACCAGGGCTCGAACCCGTGTCCCCTGCATTGGCAGGCAGATTCTCAACCACTGCGCCACCAGTGAAGCTCTGGTTTTGACGTTTTTTAATGGTTGAAAAACATCAGGAGAAGAACAGTATTTTGTGACACATGAAAATGATATGAAACTCAAATCTGAGTGTTCATAAAGTTTTATTGGCACCCAGCCACACCCACGCGTTTACATATTATCCACAGTGGTGGTGGAGTTGAGTAGTTGCAACCCACACACCTAAAATGTTTAAGTACTATCTGGCCCTTCACAGAGAAAGTTTGCTTACTGTGCTCTAACCTCACCAAGCTTCTCATTTTTCCCAGCTCACAGAGCACTTTTGTGCTGGGCATTAACACGGTTCTCTGCCTTTAATCTGCTTCCTAGCGGTCAAGTCCTCAATCAGTACCGAAGGCCTCCCAAGCTTTCCCACCGCTCCAGCCTCATCCCCAGGCACCCACCGCCCTGCAACCCTAACCACGCCAGGCCACGCCTAACTCTCTCCCTTCTCTTGACCCTAAGTATTTCCTCCTCCGCAAGCCCCTTGGCCTGGAGCACGCATCCTCTTGTCAGTCTAACAGACTTCTGGCCATCTTTCGGGTCAAAACCAGACCTCTCCTCCATGAAGTCTCCTTTGAATATTCTAGGCAGAGTCAGCCGTCTCCTCCTCTCTGCTTCCACAGTGCTTTAGACATATGTCCAGGGCTTTTGCTAGGAAATGAAGTGCCCGTTTCCGCATCCTAACACGCTGGAAAAGGTCTCCTGCCCTTCCTCCGTCCTGTGCTCCGCACCACCCTCTCTCTTCTCATTGGGGTGTGGAGCGATCACGTTAGCCAAACAATGAGTCAGACAAGATGGGAGCTCTCGTTTCACTGAACTGATAAGCCTTACCTTCACTCTGGAAAGAAAATGCTTCAGCTCTCCCAAAGCACTGGATGCTTCCGTTACAAAAAGTTTCACATTATATCCTGACCAGAGCATTTGTTTTCTCATCTCACTGACATCATAGACTAGGCTCCTGGGGGAGAGGGGCCCGTGTTTTATTTATCTTTGCACCTCCAGCTCCAAAACACAGGGCACGCACACAGTAGGTGCCCAGTAAATGTGGATTGAATTGCTTGGAGGTGCTTCTCTTCCAACACACAAAATGAGAGAAGACATATCAATTCAATATAAGGAAAATCCGTAGGTTTGAGAGATGCAGGGGTGGCACACTCGGCTTTTCCTTCTCTGTCGGCTTGAGTAAAGATGTGCTTGTAGAGGGAAGTCAAGCCTTGGGGATGGGGGGCAGGTTGCTTGATGACCTGACCTCTTCAGAGATTGAAATGTTCAGCCTTCCTCCCTTGATATCAGTACTGGAAACCTTACTGCGTGGATAGTTTCCACCTGGTGGTGGAGTGACTTCGCCCCATGTGAACTGAGGCACTCTGTCCCCTCAATCCTTGCTACTCAAACTGTGGTCCCTAGACCATCAGCATCCCCTGGGAGCTTGGTAGAAGTGCAGAGTCCTAGACCTACTGAGTCAGAGTCTGAACTTTCACAAGACCCCCAGGTAGTTTGTTTGCACTTTAAAATTTGAGAAGCAGTTTTCTAGCGTACGTGAAGGATATATACACCACAAGCAGGAACGTAGCTTTCCCATCCTGTCAGAAGCCCAAAATATGTCAACTATACGGTACTAATGGGACTTGATAAAACCTAAAGGGTTAAGGTTCTTTCTAATGCTGAGATTCATGAAGGCTCCCCTCGGTTCTGAAGTGCCGTGCTATCATCCATTCTGTCTAGTTGCCGCTGTACTCCATTGCTTGGTGATTCAACCATCATTTACCAACTACCTACTGTATGTCAAACACTGTCCCCCAAACTAGGATGTAGCTGTGAACAAGCCAGAAGAGGTCGCTGCTGTTATCAAACTTAGATTCTAGCAGGGAAAGGCAGATAGTAAGTAAATACGTAAATAAATTAATTTCATGTGAGTCCCATCGACAGACATGGAACAGGTGATGTAGTAAAGAGTATCTGGGGGTGGGTGAGGCGTAGCAGCGTTAGAGAAGGCAATCAGGAAAGACTTCTTGGAGAAAGTAACAGTTGAACTGAGTCCAGAATGAAAAGAAGGAGCAGATGAGCATATTGCTAAAGCACGGTGAGTGCAAAGTCCCAAAGCAGGAACTGGGTAGACACTTAGAGAAAAAAGGTCAGAGCAGCTGGGATGTTGTGAGAGAAACATCAACATCAAAAAAAAAAAAAAAAAAAAGAGAGAGAGAGAGAGATGAAGTAAGGTGATGATGAAGGTGGATGGGGACAGATCACATAGAACCTCAGAATCTTCGTGATTTTCCTGCACAAGAAGGATGGGCAGAGTTTGCTTTATACTTAAAAATGAAAAAGATCACTGACTGCTTTTGGAAAAATGATTGTAGGCAAGGGTAGAGGCAAAGCAGGTGGCTAAAACACTATTTAGCAATGGATAAATTGGACTTCATCAAAATTGAAAACTTCTGTGCTTCAAAGGCACATCAAGAAAGTGAAAAAAATCCACAGGTTGTGGGAAAGTATTTGCAAGTAAGATATCTGGTAAGGGACTTGTATCTAGAATATAGAACATAAAGCTCTTAAAACCCAATAATGAAAAGACAACCCAATGAAAAAAATGAGCAAAGGGTCTGAATAGACATTTCTCCAAGAAAGATATACAAATGGCCAAGAAGCACATGAAAAGGTGCTCAACATTATAGTTACCAGAGAAATGCAAATCAAAACCACATCGTGATACTACTTCAAACCCACTAGGATAGCTATAATAAAAAAAGATAATAACAAGTGATCGAAGATATGGAGAAACTAGAACTCTCATACACTGCTGGTGGGAATGTAAAATGGTGCAGCCACTAAGGAAAACAGTCTGGCAGTTCCTCAGAAGTTTAGACATAGAGTTACCAAATGACCCAGCAATTCCACGTCTAGGTATATACCCGAGAGAAATGAGGGCACATGTTCACACAAAAACTTGTTCACAAATGTTTATTGCAGCATTATTCATAATAACCAGAAAGTAGAAACAACTCAAATGTCCAACAGCTGATGAATGGATAAACAAAATGTGGTAAATTCATATAACGTGTACTAGTTTGCTAGGGCTGTTGTAGCAAAGAACCACAAACTGCGTGGCTTAAACAGAAACCTATCATCTCATACTTGTGGAGGCTAGAAATCCAAGATCAAAGTTGTGGCAAAGTTGATACCTTCTGAGGTCTGGGAGGGAGAATCTATCCCATCCCTCTCTCATAGATTCTGGTGGATTGCTGTCAGTCTTCAGTGTTCCCTAGGGTGTAGAAACAGGACTCTCATCTCTCTCTTCATGTTCACGTGGTATTCATCCTGTGTGCATGTCTCTGTGTTCAAATGTCCCCTTTTTATAAGGACATTGATCATACTGGAGTAGGGACCCACCTACTCCATATGACCTCATCTTAACTAATTATATCTGCTATGATTCTATTGATATTTCCAAATAAAGTCACATTTTGAGGTATTAGGGGTTAGGATTTCATCATAGGAATTTGGGGGGAACACAAATCCCTAAAATAGTGGAATAGTCTTCAGCCATAAAAAGGAATGGAAATAGACTGACACAGTCTATTACATGGGTGAGCCTTGAAAACATTATGCTACGTGAAAGATGCCAGACACAAAAGGCCACATATTGTATGATTCCACTTATATGAAATATCCAGAATATAGAAATCTGTAAAGACAGAAAATAGATTACTGGTTGCTTGGGGGCAGTGGAGGGGCTGGGGGAACAGGAGGGTGATCGTTAAAGGGTACATGTTTCTTTTTTGGATGATGGAAAAGTTCTAAAATTGCTTGTGGTGATGGTTGTACAACTCTGTGAATATGCTAAACATCATTGAATTGTACACTTAAAATGATTGAATTGTATGGTATGTGAATTATATATCAGTAAAGCTGTTACCAAAACAAAACACAAATTAGTGTCATAAAAAGTGTTAAAGACTAAAAAAAAAAAGTGTGACTTCTAGGGTTCATGTCCAAAATTCAAATCCTCCAACCTTCTGTAACCTTGAGCAAATTGCTCTGGGAGCCTTAAGTTCTCCACTGGAAAGACGGGGATATGTGAAAGGAGTCACTACTACTCGTCTAGCAGGACTGTTCAAGAATTAGAGATTATCTAGGTAAAAACACCTGGCACACAGTAGTTGCTCCCTAAAAGCTATTATTAGTCATGCATTTCACCCTTGAAAACATAGTGTGATTCTATCACAGATAAATCTTTCTTTGGGTCATTTATTTTTCTAAATTGTCAAACAAGGCCTTTTTAATGCCCCCTCAGGAAGCAAACTCCCAAAATGGAACTACAACTTAGGAGAAAAACATATTCCTTCACATTATTCATGCCACAGGAGGACCCAATTCTGTGCTGCTTTTCTGCCTCTGACACCTCTTCCTGACTTTTGTTTTTATTCCTTGAGCTGATAATTGAAGCTGTCAGAGAAGGCTTACACTGCTCAATGTTTCAGTGACACATTCCAGCTGGGACTAAAGAACACGTTGCTGAGTTGAAGAAAGAGAGCGAAGCTTCCTCAGGAAGGAGCTCACCCTCGAGGCAGTGGGGGATTTGAGCATCCGGGCTGTTGGGTTATTAATTGTGGGTCCAGGAGGGTTTCCTAGCGCATCCGTTTGAAGGGACGGACCTGAGTCAGCGTGAGTCTGAAGAGAGGAATGAATATGGAAAGACTTGAGATAAGTCTCTGAAATGCCACCACTCTTAAGCATTTCCTGAGGCTTTATAGAGAAAAATCAGAATCAAATCTTGCTCTGGCCGTGAGTCAGATCCATCACAATGCCCGGAGCCCTAAGGTCAAAAAATATAAAAGATGCCACTCAAAGCCATTGAATGGCACTCATGGATGGTGTACCGTGTCCCAGGCCCTGTCTGTGCTGGACCCTCGGAATACAGAGATGATGGTGAAATGGTGTCTGCAGAGGCACCTGGTTTCATGCACAGAAGCAAACAAACGCCCTTCACAGAGGCATTCTTCAGTCAGTGGAAGAGGAGCTCAAGGTCACACCAGAGTACCTATGACTTGGTGCCATGTGATCTGGGTGTCAAGTCCCAGTGAAACCTCCCCGATAATTACATTTTCTCCCAACTCTCTAGACAGTCAATCTATTCCATCCTGTCACTATGTTCCAAACGTGTCCTATCTAAACAATCCTACGGTTATGGTTCATAATCCCAGCAGATGCAGCCTTATTTAGAACATCTCATTCAGAGATGATCTTCTCATAAACTTTGAGGAAATGGAGGATGGCTGACAAAATCCCCCACCTCTCCACCCCGTCCTGGTGCTGCTTCCTTCCCCCAGAGCATTCCTGCCTGTTGTCCCCATGTTACCCTGTGGTCCCCCAGGTCAGCGTGGTCTCCTCCTCACTGTGGTCACTGCTTACCTGTCAGGCATGCAGTGGGAATGACCATGGGCTGGCCTGCCCCCCTACCAGTGCCCCATGACTCAAAAGCATTGCTGTTATTTGCCTAATCACAAGAATTTCCAGGGACCCTTTAAAAAAATCCAGATTCCAAAATAATAATAATAATAATAATAGATAAAAATAAAAAGGAGAACATTCTCAAAAAAAAAATCCAGATTCCAGAAGGCCCTACTCTAGACCCACTGAATCAGTCTTTAGGAGAGAGGTCTGGAAATTTGGATTTTTAATACGCGCTCCAGGAGATTTTAGATAAAGCAAGTTTGGGAAGCTTTATCTAGCATTTTAGAGGAGAAACCCCAAACCAAGACTTTTGGACTTCTTTTCAAACGCATGCATGTGTCAGGGCAAATCCTAGAGGGCAGGTTTTAAGTCAGCAAGCCCCCTTCACAGACCATTAATTTCAGCCCTCTGGACAACCCCTGACACGATTCTGATCTGAGAGCAAAACCGTTCCCACGGGATCTGAAAATGCCCAGTATACATTCTGAAAGTGCTTGTTTAACTGGCACTCAGGGAGGGCTTGGTTTGCCCGTAGGATTTGGAGCTGTGGATATTTCCTGTAAGCAGAAGCAATAACCCTTAGTCATGTGAGAGGCCCAGCCATGGCTTTAAACAGAGACTTCATTTTCTCAGCTCTGTGGAATTCCCAGCGTCTGCAAGGCTGTGTGTATGACTCTCTTTGGAAAGGGGTTGTGAGTTGTTTTCTAAAGCCTTTTAACTCGACCGGGAGACAGTGTTGAACGAACTGCTCGGGGCAGCCCTGGTCAGACATCAGATGAGCCATGGCCAGTGCCTCTGGGTCTGGAGTCAAGGACCTTTCCTCCAAGAGTTCCTTTCTCTGTTGTTGTTTTTAAACGAGGGCTACACCCTGGCAACGTGCTCACCAGCGTCCCTTCCTTCCTCCCCTGGACGCTCCCCCCCTGTTCGAGGTTCGCAGCCAAAGCTGACCTCACCGACTCTGCGTCGTGTTTTGGTGAGGCCCTCTTGCAGATGCCAAGACGTGGGCTGTGCTGTTTGCTCAGGCTCTGCTCAGATTTTCCATCAGGCTCTGAGCACAGCAGCTCTGGGCCTGGGCTTCCAGGCTCCACCAGAGTCCTGTCCTGAACTGGGCAGCGCCCCGAACGTGGTCAGAAGGCCCACACAGGGCCAGACCTCTGGAAACGGGGTCAGGCACACTGGGTCAGTTGGAGTCATTACACCGGAGACAGGACCCAGCAGAGGAATGACTGAGGGATTTGATGGGAGCAAAGGCAGCTGATCAATGCCTCCTTTGTGCCCCGCTCCATAAAATGACACCGCAATCCAGCCCGGAGCTCTTAGAAGCAAAGAGCACATCTTATAGACCTTGAATCGGATAGAAGGGTGGGCCTGCTGAACAGGATAGGACTGACTCAGATGGGTTGAGTAGCGCCTCAGAGCCCACCTGGCTTGCAGACTGAACAAGTGGTCCTTACACTTCTTGAGTGTAAGAGTCCCTCACAGAATAAAAGACACCTCACCTCCTTGCTCAGAAAGGCTAATCCGAAGCCGTAGAAAAGATGGTTTTCTTTGATCAAGGCCCCAGGGGATGACAACCCAAATAAAAGGATAATTCACTTCATGGTTCCATTCACCTAATTCGCTCTTCTTTTTCATCTAGCTGTCGAAACAGAAACTGTGTCACCATCCTAAATTCTTCCCCTTCCTCATCTCACACGTCCAGTCGGTCACCAGGTCGTGATGATTCCACCTGTTTAATACACACATAGTGGTCCCCTTCCCCTCAGTTCACTCCTCGTCCCTCATTCATTCAGGTCCTCAGCCCTTTTGTGCATGAAGAACGGGCTTTATAACACATCTTCCCATTTCCAGTCCAGACACCTCTCCAACCCCTCCTGTCTGCATGGGTACCAGGATTATCTTTCCAAAAACGACCTTTACAAAATGCAAATCCAGGACTTCCCTGGTGGCGCAGTGGTTAGGAATCTGCCTGCCAATGCAGGGGACATGGGTTCGATCCCTGGTCCCGGAAGATCCCACATGCTGCAGAGCAACTAAGCCCATGCACCACAACTACTGAGCCCTCGCGTCTAGAGCCCGTGCTCTGCAACAAGAGAAGCCACCGCAATGAAAAGCCCGCGCACCGCAACGAGGAGTAGCCCCCATTCATCGCAACTAGAGAAAGCCCGCACGCAGCAACGAAGACCCAACGCAGCCAAAAATAAATAAATAAATAAATTAATTAATTAAAAAAAAAAGCAAATCCAGGAAATCCCTGGCGGTCCAGTGGTTAGGACTCGGTGCTTTCACTGCCGGGGGCCTGGGTTCGATCCCTGGTAGGGGAACTAAGATCCTAAGATCCTGCAAGCCTTGTGGCGAGGCCAAAAAAAAAAAAAGAATAAAAAAGAAATCCAGTAATGGCTTCCCACAGTCTGCGAATAAAATCCAAATTCCTTAGTGTGCTGTATAAGGTCAGTCACAGTCTAGACCGTGTAACTGTTCAACCTAATTTCTCATCAAACCTCACATATATCCAGAGATGCAATCACACTTGACTCATTCGTTCATTCGAGTTCCTGTTGTGTATCAGATCCTGTGCTGGGCTCTGAAAATCCAGTGGTGAGAGTGAGGTACCCACAGTCCCTGATCCCCTAGAGCAGACAGTCGAAGGCGGAGGACAGACTCTGAACAAGAACGTCCAATCAAGTTCAATGGGTGTTTTGCTAGAGCAGAGCAGATGGACATCACTTGGCCTAGGATGCAAGGCGGGCCCCTGATCCAAAGGAATGAGTAAGAAACAATGGATGTAAGTTGGAAGTTGGTGGTGAGAGCCAGTGTGTGCAAAGAGTCACAGGTGAGAGCTCTGGGTGTTTTCAGGCAGCTGAAGGGAAGAGTGGCCTACAAGTGCTGAGAGAGAAAGCTGGAGAGGCCAGTGGGTTCTTGGTCATGGAAGAGCTCAGAAGATTCCATGGTAAGGACTTTGTGACTACCTAGAGGAATGGAAAACCACAGAACCATTTTAAGCAAACTTTATTTTTGAAAGGTCTCTCTGGCTGAGTTTGGGGAATGGGTCCAACCATCAATAGCGCCCCACAGTGCTGTGCATTTCTGCACAGTTGCATCTTACCGTGAGCCTTTTCGTTTCTCTAGGATGCCCGTTGGCTCTTGTCTACTCAGTGAGTTCCTTCTATCTTTCAAAACTCAGCTCAAGGGACTTCCCTGACAGTCCAGTGGTTAAGACTCTGCACTTCCAATGTAGGGGGCCTGGGTTTGATCCCTGGTTGGGGAACTAAGATCCCACATGCCGTGTAGTGCAGCCAAATAATAATAATAATAATAATAAATTTAAAAACTCAACTCAAAATCCTTAAAATTCACAGACCAGCCTTCACCCTCTCCCCAGGTGGAGTTGGGCATATCTCCGTCTTTGCTCCCAAGGTGTGTTGTTCATTATTCTATTATAGTATTTTTCACATTATATGTCAGTCCCCATTACTAGGCTGTGTGTTTATAATGGGAATCCAGTCTGTTTTCCTTTCAGCTTTACATCCCTAAGGCCTAGCACGTAGTAGTTGCTTTAAACATGTTCTTTGAATATTCTTTGAATGGGTGAATTTACACCAGGGGCAAAAAATATAGAAAAGTTGAGATTCAAGACTTCCATGACTCCCTCCATATTACCTCCTTCTTTCCCCACTGGAGGTCCCATTTGTCCCAAATCCAGAAATCTCACAGGGTTTGCCCGTCCCTGGGTGTTTTTCTCTTTCCCATGCGTACATTTCAGCAAACAGGCTCCTGAAGGAAAGGAGAGCTCTACAGTCTCCTCACAGTCTTCTGCGATGTGGAAACCCTTGACTTTGTACCTAAGTTTGGGCAAAGGCCTGGTCAGGAAGTCAAACTTAAAATTGACTTCATTGAAAGGGCCCAGGGCAGGTTGTGCAGTCCGTAACTCAGGGGGGCCCCTTCCTGTCAGTCACCACCATGCTGCATATTTATTAGGCTTTTTGAGGGGCGGGGGCAGGGGGCAGTAGTATCTTCAGAAGAGGTACCTTTTCCAACCACACAATGGCTCTGTGTGGGCTTCATAAACTAGGAGTAGGTCTTTGGTGAAGAGGCTAGAAACTTGGTTTGGTTGATTATTTGTTTATTATTTGTAAGTAGCTTCTAGCAGTCTGTAGTCAGGATTGATTGATGTAAGAAGAAGGTTTGCTCTTTTGGAAAGGGTCTTAACATGAGTTGGGCAGAGGTGTTTGATTCGCGTCACCTGCCTTGCAACGGGGCCTGGGGCTCTGGAGTGTCTTGTAAGCAGTAAACACCTTTGCTGAGGTTACAAGTGAAACCTCACTGGTGAAAACTGAGATACAGTCACGTATTCAATTCTTTATTCATTCACTCAACATAATTATGGAGCATCTTTGTGGGGCCTGGCCCTTTGCCATTTACTTCACACGTGTTATGTCCTCACCAAGCCCTTGTCATACAGGTATCGCCATTCCCCTTGCCCAGCTTATACTCTAAACGGGAAAGATCATGAGAATTCCCTGGCGGTCCAGTGGTTGGGACTCTGCACTTTCACTGCCAAGGGCCCAGGTTTGATCCCTGGTCAGGGAATTAAGATCCTGCAAGCTGTGCAGTGCGGCCAAAAAAAAATGGGAAAAGTCATGACATGTACTTAGATAGAGCCACACGTTTAGGACACTATGGAACTGGGATTCCAGGCTGGGCCCTCTCCCTCCAGGGACTTAAACTCTCCCAGGGGAGACAGAACATATAGAGAAATACCCATGATCTGCGAGAGAATGTAACACTTGGTCTCCAAAGGGGTGCCTACGATGTTTCTGGGAGGTTAGAGGTGCGAGAGACCCTTTTTGGTCACCAAGATGTGAGATGGCTTTCCGGAGGAGGTGGCCTTGGAAATAGACTTGGTAGGATTTGGATACGCAGAAAGGGGATGAGACCCCTTCTCTCTACCATCCTGAGATGACGGTCCTAAAAGCTGCTCTGGAGCTTTAAGCCTTAAAAGGATGCAAACATCAGGAGGTGGTAAAAATGAAGGGATGAGCCCAAGATTTAATTATCGAGCATCTCTCTTGGTACAGGCCCATGAGGACGCGCACAAAAAGTCACGGCCCCAGGACTTCCCTGGTGGTCCAGTGGGTAAGACTCCATGCTCCCAGTGCAGGGGGTCTGGGTTTGATCCCTGGCCGGGGAACTAGATCCCGCATGCATGCCGCAACTAGGAGTCCGCATGCCGCAAGGAAGATCCCGTGTGCTGCAGCTAAGACCTGGCGCAGCCAAAATAAATAAATAAAAATAAATAAAATAAATATTTTTTAAAAAGTCATGGTCCCTGCCCCAGTGGCCAGCAATTTAAGAGGCAGACAAATGGCCACAGACCATACAAGCATGCTCAAGGTAAGGGGGCATCGGATTAGCAGAGGAACACGCAGGAGCCGAAGTGATGTTTGATTTTATCTTCAGAGGCAATAAAATGTGAAGCGCATTCTTTGTCAGCAACCGGAAAGGCAGATTGCTGGCTTTTTGTAATTCTTCGGAGTTTTATAGCATGTCAGTTATCACAGCAGTGCTTGCAGCAGAGACCTTGCGTTGGGGCCAGGGGAGTGGGCAAAATGAACTGTGGTTGGAGCATTAGAGCTTGTGACACAGCACTTGGCGGTCAAGCTGTTCTACCTCTTCCAAGAAGTGTTCAATTAAAAAGCCCGCCTGGCATATATTCCAGGGCTCTCGTGGGAAACGATCGCTCATCTTTAGGTATCTGTTTTACATGAAACCAATTATGGTAATGTTTCTAATGCGGAGACGATATTGTTATGAGTGCTATTTTACTGTCCAGTGTATTTATGTGCCTGTGGCTAGTTCCCTGCAATTCACATTTATTATGCTTTCAAAAATACTTCTCACACAGGGATCCCTTTAAGTTTTATTTCATAGCCATCTAGCGAGTCGGGTTTAACATGTGAGTCATATGGATCGTGATGATTATCCCTTCCTGGTAAATAACCTCATACAATTGATAGATCTTCTAAAAAGTAATAACTTCATACTCATTAGGATGTTGGATGTGTGTTCTTTTTTTATTTAGTGAGTCTACAATCCGTGAGGCAGGGTTTTTATTCCTGTGTGAGAGATGAGGAAACTGGCTCAGTGAAATAAAGTTATTTCCAACGTCCCCAACTAGCGAGGGGCACAGCGGGGACAATGAACTTGGGTTTGCCCGGCTCCAACACCCGTGCTCTCCTAGCACAGTGGGTGCCTTTTTGTGATCAGTCTTCTCTGTCAGACTCTGGCCACCCGGGACCACCGTCAACCTTCCACCTTCCACGCCGACTGGTGCTAAAGAAATTGTCCCTTTACGTTTCTAGGAATAGGAGGCATATCGTTAAAACTAAGCCAACTCCAAATCACACCTTCCCTGCCACAAAAGAAAAAAAACAAAACCCTGCAAATCAGAAGAGAGAGCAGCCAGTGTCTTCCATTTATCCACGGAAGGAACATGCCAGGATGCGCCCAGGGAGCTTACCCTGGAGGAAGGCACTTCTGAGTCCTCCCCACCTTCCGAGTCACCCACCACGGCTCCCGCCGGGACGGGCATTGGCCCCTGGAGCTGCGTCTCCTGGGAAAGGAGCCCGCGAGGTTGGGGGCAGGGCAGCCCTTGGCAGATGCCTTCCTCCCTCTCCTCACCAGTGTCTGGTCCCACGATGCATCTTTGTGGAAGGTCGAAGGTTAGTCAAACAGAGTCTGAATGTCTGGGACCTCCCTGGTGGTCCAGAGGGTGAGACTCTGTGCTCCCAATGCAGGGGGCCCGGGTTCGATCCCTGGTCGGGGAACTAGGTCCCGCATGCATGCCGCAACTAAGAAGCCTGCGTGCTGCAACTAAGACCCAGTGCAACCACAATAAATAAAAAATAAATATTTCAAAAAATAAATAAACATCAAATGTCTGCTTTTCTGAACTGTCTGAAAAGCTGCACGACCTACAGTGGGCCTGGCATGCCTGCTCCGGCCCTTAGATGCCACATCTGTTCCCAGGGGCTGGGCAGAGACGGGACCAGCAGAGAAGCTGCTCTTAGCTGGTGTCAGGGACAGATATTGGACCCCGTTTTGCTTCCCCTACTGTGAAAGTTTTCGTTTGAACTCTTCTGTGCTGAGCCCAGATTACTTAGCAAGTCACAGGCTAGAGAACATAGCCTCCTACAGGGCACAGAGGTGGCTCATAGGCTTGTGGCAGAGCCATCCTGGGCACGCGAGACCTTGGGAAACTCCATGCCGAGGGGCAGGCTGGTCTCAGACCTGGGCCCCCGGGAAGGGTCAGACCACTGCTGTAGGACCACATGGCCCAGAGGCAGCATCAGAGCCTGCCAAGGACCTGCTAATAGCTCCATCTATCATCCCAGGAAGCAATTTCTGGTGCTATATAATTGACTTCTGTTCGTTGTGACAGATGAAGTTTTGAAACGCCTGAGTCCATGCCTATCTCTTTCATTAGTGACAGGCTCTGCCTTGGAGGTCAGTTCAGTGGGTGAGGGAAAGTCTGTATTCAAGCTTTCATTCCAGTGCGGGGGTCAGACTGAGACCCGAAGTCATTATTTCTACCATTTAGGCCCCAAATCCCTGCTGTCTCTGTCTTTACAGTTATCCGGGAATATCTGATGATCCCAACATTCTAATCCAAAGAGTTAATGTTACTTACATTTGTACACAGTTTTTTAATGCTTTTCCACACTTTATCCATTTTCATTCTTTCTTCTTTTTTTCTTTTTTTCCCACACCACAAGGCTTGCAGGATCTTAGTTCCCCGAGCAGGGATTGAACCTGGGCCCACGGCAGTGGAAACGCAGAGTCCTAACCACTGGACCACCAGGGAATTCCCTTATCAATTTTTATAATAACACTAATGACCAAGCTGTATATGATGTGATACGGTTGACATCATTTCACTTGATCTTCTTATGTGGCAGGCAAAGTAAGGAGGGTACCATTATCCCCTCTGAAATTCAGAAAGGTTAAGTGAGGGGCTCAGTGCCCTGCCACAGAGCAAAGAGAGAGCAGAGCTGGGACTCGAATCCAGGTCTTCCAGGTCTGAGGTGCTGCCCCAAACTTCGCTACTCCTCAGCCTGCAACTTGTGGACACACAGTGGCCTTTCCCACTGCTGCTGAACAGATGTTCAAACTCCACCCGTCTAACTGAACTCACATCTTCTCGCCGCCCCCTGAAGCCAGCTCCTGCTCCCAACGCCCTGCTGGTCGCGGCATCCCACTTAGTCCTCCTCACGCCCGTCTTCTCCTTTTCCTTTTCTCTGCTTCCACATCCAGTTACTCAGCTCGTCCTCAATCTTCCTTCCCGGTCAGATGGTTTCAAGGCTGCCCCTGCTTTCCCGTCCTCTCGTCCCTGCTCAGGAACCCCCACCTCACAGCTGGGCACTCGAAGCAGCCCCCGATGGCATCCCCACTCAGTCCAGTCCAGCCAGACACCTGCCCACTGGTACCAACCATTCATCCTTCCATCAGCACCAGTTTGCCACCATTGTGAACCAAGTGTGCTAGGTCAACGAGCATGTATCATTCCCGGTCAAAAATCATTTCCTGGATGAAATTAAGAGTGTGTTCCTCGGGGCGGGGATTACGTGTATTTACCAGTGGAGGGGCCAGCACAGGGTACCTGGTAGTGCTCAAATGTTTCTTGAGTGTTAGTGTAAACCAGAGGATGCCCTTGTAGACTCGCAAATCTTCGGAGGCTCCCTCCCAACAAGGCAATGTTCAAGCTGCTTAGTCTGACATTCTACACACCTTATAGGACATATCTGTATTAGGGCTCTTTCTGTTTGAGAGATTAAAAATCTAATTCTAAAGAACTTAAGCCTAAAAAAGAGAATTCATCAGCCCGTACAACTAGAAAGTCTAAAGATCAAGAATGGGATCAATTAAGCCAGTGGGTTCAGAGGGGCTGTTGCAGCCCAGGGTGCCTGAGACAAGAGCTGGGAGGTGAGCACTGAGGCTGAAGCAGCAGAGATGTTGGGAGGGGTCAGACTACCTGTTTGTGGCCCAGCTGTGCCACTTACTAGCTCTGTGACCTTGGGCAAGTGACTTACGATCTCTGAGCCTTAGTTCTTCATCTGGAGGGCTGTGAGAATTAAAGGAACGACTGCATGTAGGCCGTGCTCATCACACGGGAAGTGCCATATAAATGCGCTCTGAGTTTCTTATGGTTATTACATCACCTTGCTACCGAACATGATTTGCACCCAGAAAAACAACATTCTAGAAAACAGGGAGCCTCCTTTCAAATGGAACCCCGGGAACACTTATATCCCTGGGGAAGCCTGCCTTCCCTTTCCCACCCAGGCCAGTCTGTCCTTCATCTGTGGGCCCAGGCCAGGACGAGGCCCTTACGGGGAAGGTCAGCCTGAGAGCTTCAGTGAGTTTGCCCTTATTGGCCTAAATTAGATGCTCTGACGGCTGTTTGGAAAAATGCACTGCATTCTTTATGTATTTTCCCCACCAAAACACGTCTGTTTCATCCTCTTTTAAAGGGCATTCATGAGTCATTCAGCAGGAACAAAGAAGCTTCAGTCTGGAACTTCCATGGGGAAACAGTTTAAACAGTGTGGCTCACATGGATTTTTGAAATCTGAAAACATGTCTTAGAGGTGCCCTAAAGCACCTGCTCGCAGCTGTTCTCACTCGACAGCTGGATTCCAAATGCAAATAATATTTGCCGGAACGTGTAGAATCACTTGCACACAGAGGTAGACGGCTCTGTGGCAGGCGTGCTGGGAAGCAGCTCTCACACACTTCCTGCTGGCTCTGCCTGGTAGAGCCCAGAGCGTGCTCCTAGATTTCATTGCCATGTTGCATAAGGAGCTTGAGCGTCAGGCCAACACCATTTCTCTTCTTAGAGGCAGCTCTCCAACATTCGAGCTCCATCCCAAGTCTTCAATGTGCAGCAAAGACACCAGAAGGCGAAGGGAGTGAGAGGAGGGGGGAGCCTGAGACCCCCCCCAGCCTGAGATGCAAACATCCTTCACCCCACGGCACCCAGAACCGGCCTGTCTGGAGGCAGATGCCCCCTCAGCCCCCTGCGTACCTGGGCCCATCTGTGCACACCCAGGCAGGCACACGTGGGCAGGTAGAGCGTGGCCGTCTCTGATTTAGGCACTTGCCTCTCCTCATCGAGTGACCTGGCAAGTTATTTAGCGTCTCTGTGCCTGTTTCATCAGCCGTTTTTACAGGGGACGATGATAGTAATTCCACGTCCTCAGGTTGTAGCGAGGGTTAGATGATGTCATGCACGTAAAGCGCCAGCCCAGAGCCTGGATCATGCTATGTGCTCGCCCGTGTCGCCCTGTGGTTCAGTCAGCCCACAAGTCCCCGCGGCTCTTCTGGGTTATCACATATATCCTCCAAGGAATATCCTCGTTCCCGTCCTCACCCCATTCCGACCCATCCTCCATGCAGTTGTAAGAGTCAGCTCCCTAAGTCTCTCACTCTCCTTGAGACCATTTGTGGCTTCCCAGGGCTTCAGGGTACACACACCAGCTCCACGCGTGGCTCACGACACTCTCAATGATCTGTGTCCTCACTCACTCACTCAACACACACACACACCCTAAGCCTAGTATCTCCCAGCCTCCGTGCCAGCCCCAGGCAGCAGGGTAGTGAACGCACGGCCCAGCTTCTGCCCCCGTGGAGCAGGGGAGCCAGGAGGAAAGACCTCGAGGAAGTGACCTCTGAGCTGAAATCTGAGGATGCACCGGAATTAATGGGCTGCGGGCGGAGGGAGGGCACGGAGCACTGCCAGCTGCGTTACCCTCCAGGACCTGCTGGAGAGCATCGGGCAGGTGTGCAGACCTGACCCCCCTTCTCCCACCCTCCCTCGTCCCCTCCACACTCTGTCTGTCCCACGTCCCGAGGCACCGTCTCACACCCAGCTCCTCTGCACCAGCTCCAGTCTGCTCTCTCTGTCAGAGCCCCATTCCCTTCACCCTCGCCTTCCAGCTGACCCTTCTGGTCCCTCCAGGCTCTCAGCTGGGCACCCTCGCCCCTTCACCCAGACAGTGGGATGCTCTCCTTACTTGGTGCTCTGCCAGCCCCTCGGGCTCTCCTCTGCCTGACTGCTTCCTGCCCTCTATTTTCGCTGCCCACCGGTCTGTCTCCCCAGACTGTGAAGTCCTTGGCGGCAGGGCCTGCCTCAGCGAACGGCCCCAGGGCAGCCAGCGAGAGGCTTATTCTGTGCTGGGTGAGCACCGGCTGAAGAAGCGAATGGCCTGGGTGGCTCATGCTTGCTTGATATGGGTCTCCCAAAAACACTCTCCAAGAGCAGTTGAGTTCAGCCTTGGACTCAGCTTCTTTGACTTCTATTAATCTCTCTGGAGCCCACTTGGGGAGTGTGGTTTGTTGGTTGGTGTTAGGGGTGGCCAGCAGTGATATTCAAAATATTTAACTGCTGGTGAGGCCCAGGCACTGGTCAATCGGGTTGCCCTGCACGACCGCGCCTGACAAACAGGCTGTTTTTGATGAAGAATGATGCCAGGTGCCCAGTTGTGCGTGCCTATGAATTGGCAGTTTTAGGAAGATCTTGTGCTTTCAGTATGGAATTTTCTGTATCTTCTCACACACTCTGTTAACTTTGGTTGCCAGCTATTATAAGACAAAGCACCAAGAATCTTTTATCGTTGACCAGACGCTGAATCAACTCTGTGGGATGAAACTTCTTTCTTTCCTGTGTCAAGAGAGCTGAAGTTTCGGAACCAGACAAATGAGCGTTGAAATCTCTGCCACTGGGGCCACGTACTTAAGATCCTTGACCCTCAGTTCCTTTTCTGTTAAGCAGAGGTAATAAGTTGTATCTAGCCTATAGCAGCTGTGAAGTTTAGAGCAGAAAATATATGTAACAGTGCTTGGCGTGTAACAGGCGTCAAGTAATATTCGTTTCCTTTGTCTTATGGTAAGTAGAACTCGTTTACTTGACAGATTGACACTCTCTCACTCTAAAAACCGTATGGACCCCATCCACTGCAGGCTGAAAGCTCTTGGTCAGCAGGCTACCCCCGGGACTGCTCATACCACTGTCACTGGTCCTGACAGCAGGACTACATGCTTGCCAAGAGGCAGCTGCTTGTTCCCAAGCCTGTTTATACCAGTAATGCCTGCTATTTTAATTACATCGTTTAATTATATGTAAGGCAACCAATAAAATATGCGGGCGTAAATAGAGTCATATAGAAACAGCAACCTTCTTTTAGAGAAAAGACTTAGTAAGGGTGCATTACTACATGTGGAAGTCTAATCAGGTATAACTACTCAAAATATGAGTGAATAAGTGTACTTTTTAGTTAAAACAAGATGTTTAAGAATACGTAAACATTTTTGGCTTCCCTGGTGGCGCAGTGGTTAAGAATCTGCCTGCCAATGCAGGGGATACGGGTTCGTGCCCCGGTCCGGGAAGATCCCACATGCCGCTGAGCGGCTAGGCCCGTGAGCCACAACTACTGAGCCTGCGCGTCTGGTGCCTGCGCTCCTCAACAAGAGAGGCCACGATAGTGAGAGGCCCACGCACCGCGATGAAGAGTGGCCCCCGCTCGCCGCAACTGGAGAAAGCCCTCGCACAGAAACAAGGACGCAACACAGCCAAAAATAAATAAATAAATAAATAAATAAATTTAAAGAATACGTAAACATTTTTTATGACTCTCTAGTTTATCCCACCCTTTTGGTAGACTGACCAACCCCTGGTCCTGGTCCCATCAGAAATGCAGGTACTTTATTAGAGGCTTTATGTGTATATCTCATCATCCTCACCCCAAGCTAAGATTTAAGTTGAACTGTGTATGACCAAAAAACTTAAAATAAAATGAATTTAACCAAGACAGTTTATTTCTTTTTCATTTAGAGGAATTCTAGAGGTCAGGAACTCTCTATGAGATGTCATAAAGGAGCCAGGCCCCTATCTTTTTACTATTTTGCTTCCTCAACACATGGCTCCTGTTCTCAAGGTTTCCTCTTGGGTCCAGGATGGCTGCCAGAACTCCAGTTATCACATCCTTAGCTCCAGTTATCATATCCTTGTTTCAAGCAACAGGAAGAAGAAAGGAAAAGGGTGGTAGTAGGGAAAAGGCCATTCCTCTATCCTTGTAAAGCTGGGAACTGTAGTCTTTTCTTCCTGGTGGCAATATGGCCACCAAAATTCAGGGTTCTGTTAATAAAGAGAAAGGTGAAAATAGATAGCAGAAAACAATTAGCTGCCTTTCTCATCTGTTTTTATCCCCATGTTACAGTGAGGAAACAGGCCGAGAGAGGAAAGATCACACAGCTAGTAAGTGGCAGAGCTGAGATTCAGACGCAGATCAGCTGAAACGTCTGACAGAGTGAAAACATTTTCCTGCCGTTGAGTGTACGCTAAGGCAGCACTTAACCACTGTTCTGCGTCACATGTCTCTCAGGAATCCTGTAAATTTAAGATTCTGAAGTCTGCCCCCTTCAGCTCTCATTTCAGAGCTCTGAGACGACTCCTGGTGGTATTTGTCCTTGGCAGGTGTTTAACTGGTTTCCATTTTTGAAAACTAGCCATAGCAGCTTTGGTCATTACTGTGACACGATTCTTCAATGCAGTTTCTTGTTACAGGAAGATAGAATGGTCAGAGGAAAGTCTTGATTGGGTTAGAACATCATCGCTAAGTGGGATTGCCCTGTGGGGTCTGAATCAGTGGTTCACAGCTGGGGCACTCTGGCGATGTCTGGAGATACTTTGGGGTGTCACACTAGGAGGGGTGCTGCTGGCATCTAGTGGGGCAGAGGCCGAGGATGCTGCAATTTGCAGGCCAGACCCCCCACGACAAATAATGTCAGTAACACCAAGGTAGAGATACCCTGATCTGGACCATTTGAACTGATCCAGCTTACATAATGTGGCATCTTCCGTTTTGTGTAGACGTCCCAGTGAGAACCTTGGGCTATGCATCCTCTCCTTGTTCTTAATGCCTCCACCTTTGGCTACAGGAGAAAGTGATCCTGCAAAAGTCTACTCAGTGGATGTTCAGTTGATGTTCATTATTTGATAATAAGGCTTAAACTGATATCTTTTTAAAAAACATATTTATTTATTTTAGTTTTGGCTGCATCAGGTCTTAGCTGCGGCATGTGGGATCTTCACTGGATCTTCGTTGCAGCACGTGGGCTCCTTGTTGCGATGCGCGGGCTTCTCTCTAGTTGTGGCCCGCGGGCTCAGTAGTTGCGGTGTGGCGCTGGCTTAGTTGCCCTGACCTTGAGTCACCTGTCCTTGAGTCACGCTGCACCTGCTCTCCTCTTCCTCTGGCTCCTTGCCGGCCCCTCCCCAGCTGCTGCCTTGGGCATCTGGGCTGCACATCACGGTTGTCATTGTAGGTTTTCTCAGCCACCAACTCTGTAGTCCCATCTATTTATCTGGCCCCTAGGAAACCCTGTTGAGTTGTAGGAAAGGAACTTCTGATAGCAGCAGGAAGTGGATTTCCCCCTGGAAGCAATACAAAGCCATTTCCATGGTGTGTCCTGTTCCTTCTGTTCTAAAGAGGCAGGGCCAAACCCTATCAGAGACCAGGAAAATGCACGCTTCACATTTTCTCTTTTAATCATGTAATGCCCACCACCGGTAGCTTACATCATCGGTAAGGAGAAGATTAAAAAAAATATTTCTACAACTACCTTAGGGCCTAGATGCAAATAACTTGTTTGCTGAGTGGGGATTTCTGCCTTGGACTGGATAGAAGCTTCACAATGCAGTTGAACTTGGCTGTTTGAATGACTAACATTTTGCTACTATTGACCAGGATGCTGATAAAAGCTCATATGCAGTTATTCTATTTTCAAAATACTTTGTGTGCACTGACAGATCACTTATTTTTCATGATCTATGTGCTGACTCTTGGCTTTATAATGGGGATATAGAGCTAAAGGGCAAACTTTGGGGTAAAATTAATACCAAACCCATGAGTTCTATCTAGATGTTTAGATGATGGTCTTGGGATATAAAGTACCTTGGCATTCCTAGACAAAAGCAGCTCAAGAAAAATGCCGTATTGTAATAAGGAGAATGTTCAGATGTCTATTTACCTGCCTGTCTCATGGGAAAGTCAATAGCCTTAGATTAAATATGAAAAGCATGCTTCACCCAGTGTTGCAAGGGTCATCAGAGCAATCTCTTTAGATTTTTCAAATGTTGGTCAACTCACAGGGGAGTATTCTTAAGTGTCACATGTCCTTGTATGTTTGAAGTCGAAGCTGACAGCACAGCCTGGAGAACGCAGTGCTTCCATTGTCTTCCCAGTTAATCATGTGTTTGGAGACCCAGGCTGGAAGGCTCTGCCTTATCGCTGTACTGAGTATTGACAGAAGAATCAAGTGGATGAAGCCAAATGCACAATCCTGAGATGAAAGGCTCCTGTTATGCACACAGACATTGTTGATCAAATGACACAGGCAGAACAGCGAGTGGCTGACAGATTTCATTAATCCTGGAGCCGGAAGGGACCTTAAAGGTCACCGAGTCCAGAGTCCAGGGAGCCGCAGAACCATGGTGAGAACTGGGCCTTCTGACTCACGGTCCAGGGCTCAGCTCTGACCATTGATTAGCACCTGAGTGCCAGCTGTGTCCGGTGAGGCTATGAAAGGTCACACCTCTGACCCACTGCAAACCAATTGACTCATTCTCTGGAGGTGGGGACTGGGCACCAGTATTTTTCAAAGTCTCCCCAGGTGATTCTAACACGCATCAGGGCTGAGAATCACTGCTTTAAAGTTTGAAAAGCTATGATCGAGGTGTAAGACAGGCAGAAGCGTTTAGAAAAGTAAGTGATTCAGCAGAGGTGGTACTTCGCATCCCCTTGGGAGACGAGAGAGAGGTCCTGAGCTGGTATAGGGGAGAGTCAGGGAGGAGGGGGCAAGAGGGGCACCGGTGTGGGCCTGCACACTGCCCTCCTCAGGCAGGGCCCCAGGTTAGGGGAACATTCCAGCTATGTTTGTGACCCAAGGGCAGAGGGGACCGGAGCCACAGATAAGGCTGCTTGGAGCCTCTGGAAAGAGGCACTGACAGCAGACTTATGGTCCTCACCGTGCCACTGGGGCATGGAGAGAAGCTGAGGATTTTTCCTGGTGTGAGGATGCTAAAATCAGCAGCCCTGGAGGATCCTTATGGCCTGGAAGAAGGAAGGTGTCATGGACCTCAGGACTAAAGGCCACGTGGAGGGGCAGCAGGACTTGGCATTTAAAAGCACAGATTCTGGAGCCAAAATGCATGAGCCTGAATCCCAAATCCTCCACTTTTAACTCTGTGACCTCGGGCAAGTTACATAACCTCCCCGTGCCTCAGTCTCCTCCTCTGTAAAATGGGACTGTGACCCACCTGGTAGGGCTGCTGTGAGGATTGTGTTTGTTGGCATCTGTGAGCACCAATAGCTGTGTCCAGCAGACGACCAGTTAGCACTGTAGAGGGTCCTGACATAAATGCATAAACGGGCATGTGGACACCTGTGTGTACGCCAGCTCAGAGATATTTTCTGACCAAGGACCACATGCCCACCCTCATCCTCTAATGCTAAGAATTCCCCGGGAAGTTTAGCTGCAACTCTAAGGAGAAAGTGGAGAGCAGAGAAACATAAATTGTGTAATTTTCTCATGAGTCCACTGAGAAACTGTTGAACTGGCAAGATATTATTTTCTGCTACTAAGAGGAATGGGGACTACTGATAGAATCAGAGTCTAGGTCCTAATTAACTAAAGAAAGATACGTTTTGTGTACCTGAGTCCACAGCTTAAATATTTGCATTTTTGACATTTCCTTTGAAGCTACAAACTTATAGGAAACTTTCTTTGGTCACCACAAACAAATATATCATTGATTATACTGTGGTTCCATTTTCATTAGGAGGTAAGCATTCTGTTTTACATAGGCTCCTACTTGAAAGCCTGGAATTCTTCCTAGCACTTTGATTACATCCTGCCTCTGCCTTCTGGCCTCCATGGTTTCTTTCTTTTCTTTTTTGTAAAATTTTATTTATTTATTTTAGCTGCATTGGGTCCTTGTTGCTGTGCGCAGGCTTTCTCTAGCTGCAGCAAGCGGGGGCTACTCTTCGTTGTGGTGCGCAGGCTTCTCATTGCGGTGGCTTCTGTTGTTGCAGAGCACAGGCTCTAGGTGTGCAGGCTTCAGTAGTTGCAGCACGCGAGCTCAGTAGTTGTAGCTCGCAGGCTCTAGAGCGCAGGCTCAATAGTTGTGGCGCACGGGCTCTAGAGCGCAAGCTCAGTAGTTGTGGTGCAAGGGCTTAGTTGCTCTGCAGCATGTGGGATCTTCCCGGACCAGGGCTCGAACCCGTGTCCCCTGCATTGGCAGGCGGATTCTTAACCACTGCGACACCAGGGAAGTCCCATGGTTTCTAATGAAAAGTCAGCTTCTCATTTTATTGAGGCTCTCTTTGATGTGTCTCCTTTCTCTTAATAGTTATGAGATTCTTTCCTTGTTTTTGTCTTTCAACAGTTTAATTATGATGTGTCTAGGTATCTATTTCTTTAGTTCCTGCTACTGGGAGTTCATTGAGGTTCTTGGATGTGCAGATTGATGTTTTTCATCAAATTTGGGACATTTTCAGCCCTTATTTCTTCAAATATTCTTTTGCTCCCTTTCTCTTTCCTTTACTTCTGTGACTCCTATTATGCATGAAAAAAAGACTGTCAGCCAAGAATTCTATATCCAGCAAAACTATCCTTCAAAAAAGAGGAAAAATTAAGATTTCCCCAAATAAACAAAAACTGAGTGGATTTGTCCCAGAAAAATTCCTCTGCAAAAAATACAAGAGGGAGTCCTAAATGAAAGGACATAAGATAGGAACTCAATTCCACAGGAAGAAAGAATGAACGCCAGTGAAGATAACTACATAGGTATGTATAAAAGACATTTTCTTTTTTGTAATCTTTCTCCTGCAATCCATTTAAAAGATAATTGCATAAAGAAATAATTATAAAACTGTGCTTGATGAGCTTATAATGTAAAAAGATATGATTTGTATGACAATAAGCTCAAAAGAGGGAAAAATAAAGCTATATTACAGCAAACTTTTTGAGTACTATTGAAATTAAATTGCTACTAATCTGAGCTACAATGTTTTAAGTTAAGATGTTAATTGTAATCCCCAGGACAAATACTAATAAAATAACAAAAACATAATTAAAGAAACAACAAGGAAATTAAAATGGTACGTTAGAAAATGTCTATATAACAGAAAAGAAGCAGTGATGGAGAAATAGAGAAACACAAAATGTGTAAGATATATAGATAACAAACAGCAAGAAGGCAGATGTAAATTCTACCTTGTAAGAAAGTACACTTACTTTAAATGTGGATAAACCGAACACTCAGCAATCAAAAGGAACACACCCAACAACATGGATGAGTCCCTAAGGAAAAAGGCCAGTCCCATAAAGGATGGGGGAGGGGCTGAGGAGAGAGCTGGGTGTGGTTATAAAAGGACAACAGGGGGATCCCTGTGGTGTTGGAACTTTCCAGTATCTTGACTGTGGTGGTCGATCCACAGACCTACACAGGTGGTAAGATTGTATAGTGTTTAATACACACACACACAATACACACACATACACGAGTACAAGTAAAACTGGGAAACATCTGAATAAGATCAGTGGATTGTATCAATGGCAGTAGCTTTGTGAAATTCTACTCTAGTTTTGCAAAACGTTACCATTGAGGGAAACTGGGTAAAGTGTAAAAGTGATCTCTCTGTATCATTTCTTACAACTACTTGTAAATCTACACATATCTCAGTAAATTTTTTAATTAGAAATTCTATTAACTGTAGCATATGTTGACATGAGTATAGCTAACTGTTTGAAAGGGTGAAAATTAGAGTTAGTGGTTTCTTCTGAGATACAGGATTGAAGGGGAATTCTTAATTTTCAACACTTTTTACTTAAATTTTTACAAGTGTGACTTATTTTTGTTTTACTTAAAAGTAAGGAAACTGTTTTCTACTTGCAGTGAAATTACTAAGTTTACTAAGTTACTCAGTTTATTAAAGAAAAAAAGAGAGAGAGAAAGAAAGAATGAAAAAAAAAAAAAAAAACGACAAGGCAGAGATTTCAAATGCCAGTGAGGACTCCCTGGGATTAAATGCCCATACCTCCACCTGGGGTAATGCCAGCTGGCTTCCAAGTGACAGAGCCAGCACCAAAACCCAGAGGTGGGTTGTGTTTCACTGGTGAGAAGTCGTTGCTTATCTTTATTCTTCTGATCTCACATTCCCTGAAAGCTTTCAGATTATTGGATTTTTTCATTGGCTGAGTTCGTGCTCTTGTTTTTCCGTCCGGTCCATATGCCTCCCTCCCCGCCCTGTGCCGGTCTAGCCCCAAATGACCTCATTCTCCCCTGTTCTCCCCTGTTCCCAGATCAAGCTCTGCACCTTGGCCAGGCCAGGCCCCTCACTGCCCACAGAACAGTACATTTCGTACAGACCCACCACGTCTGCCACATTGTTCCCTCCCGTGAACTCCCAGGAGCGTTTTGTCCTGCCCGGGGCTGAGCAGTGTGTGCGAGACAAGGAAGAGGGTCAAGCCTGCGGTACCCGAGGGCCGCTCAGACAAGCGCTCAGCTCTCTGCCGCCTGATCTGGGGCAAGGCCAGAGCATCCAGGGTCCAGCGGGGGCACCAGCATCCACTCACACTGACTGCACAGAGGAAACAGAGCTTTTATTTGATCGAATCCTAACTAATAATCTTCCTCTCAAGTCCCACCATACGGACACAAAGTTCACTTTTTGTCCAGTGGGCTTTAACTTTCCATCTCTTGAATAACAGACTTTATCTGTCAATCTTTCCCAAGTGAGGCAGGATACACCAGTGAACAATTTGGGTTCTGTAGTCACACAAACCTGAGTTTAAATATACAACTCCTACTTACTGGTTACATCACCATGGGCATGTTATTCAATCTCCCTGAGCCTCAGTTTCTTCCACTGTGAAATACGTACAGTTATAACACCTCTCTTGTGGGTTTTTGAGGATTAATAGCATTACATGGGGCAGCTCCTTAGCAGCTCCTCAGCTTGGCAGGTGGTACCTGCTCATTGTGGGTCCCTGATATGCACTGTTTTCTGTCCCTGCCCAGTCCATATAATGTTGGGAGCAATGCCATTCATTCAGCCTTCAATCACGGACTGTCTCATGTTGTTGGCTAACTGTTCCCTGGTTGAATGGGCCATAGCAACATAATATTATGTGGGGTTACTTGGGCATGTAAAAAACAATTCTTGACATACCAGATTTTTAAGATAATCTCTATAAGCTAGCCCTAAATAAATCATATTTACTATAAGACTATATTAACTCCCTGATTAAAACTGATTTGCTAACAGTGTCCTAAAAATGCTATTAACTGGTGTACCTTACTCACATGCGGATTTCATGGTTATTTTTGAGCAGCACCTACAATTCCTAAGAATTTATAATTTTGATAACCTTCCAAGTCCCCTGTTCCATCGTCAAAGGAACAACTGCCCATCACGGAGGGTGGTCCAGTAGGCAGGTACGGCATCGGGGCTTGGGGTGGTCCCCTTTGTGATGGTTCTGCAAACTCCAAGACAAAGCTTCATTCCTGCTACGGGGAATTCTCCCCAAGAAGGAGGAGCTGTCAGCCCCTCACCACTCCATTCTCACAGCGATGAGGGTGGAATAGGAGCCCAGCCTCAGTGGGCCTCAAGGAGAGAATAGTTCCATAGATTTTATTGCACGCTGGGTACAGTATGGGTTATTTCTTTTTTTTTTTCAGTTTTTTTTTAAAATTAATTAATTTATTTTATTTTTTGGCTGTGTTGGGTCTTCGTTTCTGTGCGAGGGCTTTCTCCAGTTGCGGCAAGTGGGGGCCACTCTTCATCGCGGTGCGCGGGCCTCTCACTATCGCGGCCTCTCTTGTTGCGGAGCACAGGCTCAAGACGCGCAGGCTCAGTAGTTGTGGCTCACGGGCCCAGTTGCTCCGTGGCATGTGGGATCTTCCCAGACCAGGGCCCGAACCTGTGTCCCCTGCATTGGCAGGCGGACTCTCAACCACTGCGCCACCAGGGAAGCCCTGTATGGGTTATTTCTTGACAACCATTTTACATGCTATGATTATCTTGATGCTTCCTTAAAGTACTATGACTACTCCCTTCTCACTTCTTGAGACTGAATTTGGCTGGAATTAACAGATAATACAAATAACAGTAGCTTACAGAAGACAGGGAATATATGTTTCCCTTATGCAAAAGAAGTCCAGTGGAGGGCAGTCCAAAACTGATATGACAGTTCCTCAGAGACCAGGGTTCCCTCTATCCTTCCTTACAGCAATCCTTGGCAGGGGTTTGTGGCCCTGTGGTCTCAGGCTGGCTGCTGGAGCTCCAGCCATCATATCTCTATTCCAGAAAGACAGAGGGGAAGGTTAAAAGGCAGGAGGGGCACAGAAGCCTCGTCCAACACCTTCCACTGACTCTCCTTTGACAGAACTGTGTCACAGGACCACACATCATTTCAGAATCACTAGGAAATTTAGCTTTTTACCAAGACATGTTGCTTCCTTGAATTGAATGTGGGTTTAATTAAATAAGGAAGAATGGTTCTTGGGTAGGCCTTTCTCAAGCCCTGTCGCAAGATACTAGCCCAGAAGAGAAGACAATTGTCAACAGTAGTCCAGGAGGAGGAAAGGACTCAATGCCCAGAACTCAGTTAACTTCCCAGCAGAAACCTGTGTGCCCCGGGGCCACTTTACTTAGTCTAGCATCTGGGAGAAGCTCCTGGCTCTTCCTGGGTTCCAGCTGACACTGCATGTGCTGCTGACTTATTTCTATCCTGCCATTCTTGCCCCACGTGTGATTGATCATGTGTAGAACTCCTAACTCTTTATAACAAGGCATTGCACAGTTGGAGGCTATTCAAATGAACTTGTTTTATTTAAAAATTTTAAAGCATTTGATTTGTTGACTTAAAAAATGACCTACAAAAGAGCATGATTTAAGGAAGTAAAAGTTACATCTTCTTCCTAGCCTTAAACAGATTTATTCCACTCCAGCCGTAGACATGACAAAAGCCAGTGAGATAGAGACGGATGAGGCTTGGAGAGCACAGCTGGCTCTCTGGCCGCTCATTCCAAGAAGTGCTTGGAGCCAAACCTCATGGGAAAATCGATCAAATGCAATTTTTAACTAACTGATGAATTGCTGTTGAAAGCCCCTTCATTAAAACACACTTTTACCACCGATGGAGTCGTGAAACTGCAAAAGCCCCAGCAGGAGGGGATGGAGCTACTGTCCTGGGCAGCTTTTACAGTGCCTGGCGGAACCGGGCCTGGGCCACCTCGCTGAAGACCTTGTGTAGGGGAAAGAGCCTGGGCTTCAGGGTCAGAGAGACCCTCGCTCTGACCCACAGGTGACGTAGATGAATGTGTCCACCATCTCTGAGGCTCCTTTTCTATAAGCAGACATAGGAACCACCTCATGGGATCCAGTTACATCATGTGTATAAGCGCTGCTGCAGGATTCATTAAAGCTCTGCATTTAATCGCGGCATTTGGGGCTTGAGAAAAGTCGGGGCCAGGCCATTTGTGAGAGGCCCTCCAGAGAGACTGTCACTAACTCACCCTCCCTTGTAAAGGAGAAGCCAGAATCACACTGACTTTTTGGGGGTTCAGTCGTGCCAGGAAAAGACACCCTATCCTGGTCAGTAAAACTTGGCTAAAGGCTGTTCTTGTTTACTAAAGTGAGTGAAAGCCGTTGAGCTATTTGTGGCTAGAACCCTCCCTGTTCTGGTCAGGCCTCCAGGACAATGAGGTGATTTGAGAAGAGACTTTCCTTCTTCTCTCTTCCTCTCGCCAGCCTTGGGGCACTGGCCTCAGGATGGGGGGACCCCATAGAGACGTCCTCTAGGGCCTCCTTGAACAGGGCTGTACCTGGTCCCTGCACTCTGAGACTCAATGCATGAATAATGGATGAAACACACTCCAAAGCTAGCCATTTATTGTCGAATTTTCTCTCATGATTTGGGACCAAAAAAAGGAACAATTAGTTCTAAACATCATGCCCTCAAGCCTGCCGTGAAGTGTAATTTTTATGTTTGTCCTCTCTTAGTTTTGACATCTTTTTTCAGACAGCATTGGGGCAGAGGAGGTCCACTGTAAGCGCTGACTTGTCTTCCTTCTCGAGGCCCTGTAGCAGCTCCCGTCTCAGCCCAAGGACCTAGGCTGAATGACAGAGCCCATCGCTGGCTCTTCTCTGGGCCTGAACCACATGGCCCTCCCCATGGCCCCTCCCAGGGCTGCCAGGGCCACACCCAGGGTCAGCTGCTGGGGCACAGAAAAGCAGTTTGCCCCAGTGGCCACTGGAGTCTGTCCCCTCTGGAGGAAGAGACTGACGGTGGCCTTCGCAGGGCCCACATTCTCAAGGTCAGCACAGGGAAGAGCAATGGGAAGGCGTGGACTGAGTTCCATTCAGACGGTCTTGGGACTGACCCTCCGAACTCTGTCCCCAGGTGGCTGTGTGATCCTGAGCAAGTCGCTCGACCTCTCTGAGCCACCATTTCTTTTTTTTTTCAATTTTATTTATGTATTTATTTATTTATGGCTGTGTTGGGTCTTCGTTTCTGTGTGAGGGTTTTCTCCAGTTGCGGCAAGCGGGGGCCACTCTTCATCGCGGTGCGCTGGCCTCTCACTATCGCGGCCTCTCCTGTTGCGGAGCACAGGCTCCAAACGCGCAGGCTCAGTAACTGTGGCTCACGGGCCCAGTTGCTCCGTGGCATGTGGGATCCTCCCAGACCAGGGCTCGAACCCGTGTCCCCTGCATTGGCAGGCAGACTCTCAACCAC
This sequence comes from Balaenoptera borealis, assembly GCF_965194805.1. NCBI lineage: Eukaryota > Metazoa > Chordata > Mammalia > Artiodactyla > Balaenopteridae > Balaenoptera > Balaenoptera borealis. Next base: position 85,715,903 of record NC_138871.1, read on the forward strand.
TGCGCCACCAGGGAACCCCCTGAGCCACCATTTCTTTAGCTGTAAAATAGGTTTCAAGGAGACCCACCTCAGAGGATTGCTGAGATGATTCCGGGACGTAATGAATGTGGACGTGCCTGCCGTGGTGTCTGGGAAATGAGAGGTGAGCCCGGCCCAACCCACTCCTCACGGAGCCCGAGTCAGGTCCTATCCTAGGGCCGCGTCCCTCTCCTTCAGAGTGCGCATCGCCCCCAGAGCCCATACCTAATTCCCTCTCTGGAGTACAAGCTCCGTTTTTGGCATGACTTTGAACATGGCCTGACCTCTGGGCGCTTGATAAGTATCCGCTGAAGAGACAAATGTTAGTTCCCTTCCTTTGGCTGACTTGGCCCTTTCCCACCCGAACTGCTGTCAGAATAATCACGGTTTATATTCACTGCGTATTTCCCACCTGTTGGTCCAGGCTCTTAACAAATATTATCCGTTTAATCCCACAGCCAACTGCTGTAAAGTAGATGCTACTGTTCCCATTACACAGGTGAGAAAAGTGAGGCACAGGGAGTTTAATTACGTTGCCCTAAATCCCACAACCTGTAAATTGGAAACCAGGATTAGAATTATCACTGGCCCTTGGGATTTTTATCTATTTGACTTGAGAGAGGTCAAGTTCACCACCCCCAAATCACTAGTCAGTCCAAGTCAAATCCTCTTCCTCGTCCTGCCGTCGGTTGCCCACCGATGGGGTGGTACTACTGGGAGAGGCGGTTGGCCCTGTCCAGGCCCTCATAGAACCCAGAGCTGCTGAGCTGGACCTCAGTGTCCGGGGTGGGGACTGCCCCAGAGATGGGCAAGTGGTCCCCAGAGCTGTGCCTCAGTGACAACACCCGTTCTTTACAGGCAGAACCCATCCCAGGCTGCTCTTCCCAAGGAGCGGCTTAGCTTGATGGGTTCTCAGATAGTCACAGCACAGATGACTGAGGAACCCCTCTCATCTCCGAGGTGAGCCATCAGCAGAGCTGCAGGAGCGGCAAACAAGGTGGACCAGGGGTCCCCAGGATCCCCTCCCGGCTGGTGCTGAAGCCCGGTCAGCCGCAACCCCTGGCAGCTCCTCGGCTGTAAGGACAGAGTGGGGCTGCCATTCCCAGTGGACACAGTGTCTCCGCACACTTAGATCCTAAGAGCCAGTCCAGTCTGGGGAGTCCATGGCAGAAATTCAGGGATGTCCTTGATACCACCTCAACTCCCAGCCTCCTGAAACTCCCATTGATTGTAGGCTTAGTATCCATGGAGAATTGTTAGTAATTTCACACTCATTTTGTGCCAGGGAAGAGTGCTCTGGGCAGTAGCTCTGTTTGTCATGAACTTCATCGTTGGAAGCGTTCGTTCAGGCTTTGGTCTATTCATTGAATGCTGCTCACTAGCTGTGTGGTCTTGGACACCTGAACTGATTTCTTTAAATCTCAAGTTTCTTCACCTGCAAAAGGAAGATATGAAAGTACTAACCGTGTAGGGCTGTGAGACTGCAATCGTGCCTGTGTGGTGCCCAGCACTAATGCCTGGTGTGCAGTGAAGTGCTTCAGAACGTTGTATTATTAGTGAACACTTGCTGACCGCCTCTGTGTGCCGGGGACGCAGAGAGGAGCGAGACGGGGCCCCTGCCTCCCGCGTGCCGGGGACGCAGAGAGGAGCGAGACGGGGCCCCTGCCTCCCGCGTGCCGGGGACACAGAGAGGAGCGAGAGACGGGGCCCCTGCCTCCCGCGTGCCGGGGACGCAGAGAGGAGCGAGACGGGGCCCCTGCCTCCCGCGTGCCGGGGACGCAGAGAGGAGCGAGACGGGGCCCCTGCCTCCCGCGTGCCGGGGACGCAGAGAGGAGCGAGACGGGGCCCCTGCCTCCCGCGTGCCGGGGACGCAGAGAGGAGCGAGACGGGGCCCCTGCCTCCCGCGTGCCGGGGACGCAGAGAGGAGCGAGACGGGGCCCCTGCCTCCCGCGTGCCGGGGACGCAGAGAGGAGCGAGACGGGGCCCCTGCCTCCCGCGTGCCGGGGACGCAGAGAGGAGCGAGACGGGGCCCCTGCCTCCCGCGTGCCGGGGACGCAGAGAGGAGCGAGACGGGGCCCCTGCCTCCCGCGTGCCGGGGACGCAGAGAGGAGCGAGACGGGGCCCCTGCCTCCCGCGTGCCGGGGACGCAGAGAGGAGCGAGACGGGGCCCCTGCCTCCCGCGTGCCGGGGACGCAGAGAGGAGCGAGACGGGGCCCCTGCCTCCCGCGTGCCGGGGACGCAGAGAGGAGCGAGACGGGGCCCCTGCCTCCCGCGTGCCGGGGACACAGAGAGGAGCGAGACGGGGCCCCTGCCTCCCGCGTGCCGGGGACGCAGAGAGGAGCGAGAGACGGGGCCCCTGCCTCCCGCGTGCCGGGGACGCAGAGAGGAGCGAGACGGGGCCCCTGCCTCCCGCGTGCCGGGGACGCAGAGAGGAGCGAGAGACGGGGCCCCTGCCTCCCGCGTGCCGGGGACGCAGAGAGGAGCGAGACGGGGCCCCTGCCTCCCGCGTGCCGGGGACGCAGAGAGGAGCGAGACGGGACGCCTGCCTCCCGCGTGCCGGGGACGCAGAGAGGAGCGAGACGGGGCCCCTGCCTCCCGCGTGCCGGGGACGCAGAGAGGAGAGAGACGGGACGCCTGCCTCCCGCGTGCCGGGGACACAGAGAGGAGAGAGACGGGGCCCCTGCCTCCCGCGTGCCGGGGACGCAGAGAGGAGAGAGACGGGGCCCCTGCCTCCCGCGTGCCGGGGACGCAGAGAGGAGCGAGACGGGGCCCCTGCCTCCCGCGTGCCGGGGACGCAGAGAGGAGAGAGACGGGGCCCCTGCCTCCCGCGTGCCGGGGACGCAGAGAGGAGCGAGACGGGGCCCCTGCCTCCCGCGTGCCGGGGACGCAGAGAGGAGCGAGACGGGGCCCCTGCCTCCCGCGTGCCGGGGACGCAGAGAGGAGCGAGACGGGACGCCTGCCTCCCGCGTGCCGGGGACACAGAGAGGAGAGAGACGGGGCCCCTGCCTCCCGCGTGCCGGGGACGCAGAGAGGAGAGAGACGGGGCCCCTGCCTCCCGCGTGCCGGGGACGCAGAGAGGAGCGAGACGGGGCCCCTGCCTCCCGCGTGCCGGGGACGCAGAGAGGAGCGAGACGGGGCCCCTGCCTCCCGCGTGCCGGGGACGCAGAGAGGAGAGAGACGGGGCCCCTGCCTCCCGCGTGCCGGGGACGCAGAGAGGAGCGAGACGGGGCCCCTGCCTCCCGCGTGCCGGGGACGCAGAGAGGAGCGAGACGGGGCCCCTGCCTCCCGCGTGCCGGGGACGCAGAGAGGAGCGAGACGGGGCCCCTGCCTCCCGCGTGCCGGGGACGCAGAGAGGAGCGAGACGGGGCCCCTGCCTCCCGCGTGCCGGGGACGCAGAGAGGAGCGAGACGGGGCCCCTGCCTCCCGCGTGCCGGGGACGCAGAGAGGAGCGAGACGGGGCCCCTGCCTCCCGCGTGCCGGGGACGCAGAGAGGAGCGAGACGGGGCCCCTGCCTCCCGCGTGCCGGGGACGCAGAGAGGAGCGAGACGGGACGCCTGCCTCCCGCGTGCCGGGGACGCAGAGAGGAGCGAGACGGGGCCCCTGCCTCCCGCGTGCCGGGGACGCAGAGAGGAGCGAGACGGGGCCCCTGCCTCCCGCGTGCCGGGGACGCAGAGAGGAGCGAGACGGGGCCCCTGCCTCCCGCGTGCCGGGGACGCAGAGAGGAGCGAGACGGGGCCCCTGCCTCCCGCGTGCCGGGGACGCAGAGAGGAGCGAGACGGGGCCCCTGCCTCCCGCGTGCCGGGGACGCAGAGAGGAGCGAGACGGGGCCCCTGCCTCCCGCGTGCCGGGGACGCAGAGAGGAGCGAGACGGGGCCCCTGCCTCCCGCGTGCCGGGGACGCAGAGAGGAGCGAGACGGGGCCCCTGCCTCCCGCGTGCCGGGGACGCAGAGAGGAGCGAGAGACGGGGCCCCTGCCTCCCGCGTGCCGGGGACGCAGAGAGGAGCGAGACGGGGCCCCTGCCTCCCGCGTGCCGGGGACGCAGAGAGGAGCGAGAGACGGGGCCCCTGCCTCCCGCGTGCCGGGGACGCAGAGAGGAGCGAGACGGGGCCCCTGCCTCCCGCGTGCCGGGGACGCAGAGAGGAGCGAGACGGGGCCCCTGCCTCCCGCGTGCCGGGGACGCAGAGAGGAGCGAGAGACGGGGCCCCTGCCTCCCGCGTGCCGGGGACGCAGAGAGGAGCGAGACGGGGCCCCTGCCTCCCGCGTGCCGGGGACGCAGAGAGGAGCGAGAGACGGGGCCCCTGCCTCCCGCGTGCCGGGGACGCAGAGAGGAGCGAGACGGGGCCCCTGCCTCCCGCGTGCCGGGGACGCAGAGAGGAGCGAGACGGGACGCCTGCCTCCCGCGTGCCGGGGACGCAGAGAGGAGCGAGACGGGGCCCCTGCCTCCCGCGTGCCGGGGACGCAGAGAGGAGAGAGACGGGACGCCTGCCTCCCGCGTGCCGGGGACGCAGAGAGGAGAGAGACGGGGCCCCTGCCTCCCGCGTGCCGGGGACGCAGAGAGGAGAGAGACGGGGCCCCTGCCTCCCGCGTGCCGGGGACGCAGAGAGGAGCGAGACGGGGCCCCTGCCTCCCGCGTGCCGGGGACGCAGAGAGGAGAGAGACGGGGCCCCTGCCTCCCGCGTGCCGGGGACGCAGAGAGGAGCGAGACGGGGCCCCTGCCTCCCGCGTGCCGGGGACGCAGAGAGGAGCGAGACGGGGCCCCTGCCTCCCGCGTGCCGGGGACGCAGAGAGGAGCGAGACGGGACGCCTGCCTCCCGCGTGCCGGGGACGCAGAGAGGAGAGAGACGGGGCCCCTGCCTCCCGCGTGCCGGGGACGCAGAGAGGAGAGAGACGGGGCCCCTGCCTCCCGCGTGCCGGGGACGCAGAGAGGAGCGAGACGGGGCCCCTGCCTCCCGCGTGCCGGGGACGCAGAGAGGAGCGAGACGGGGCCCCTGCCTCCCGCGTGCCGGGGACGCAGAGAGGAGCGAGACGGGGCCCCTGCCTCCCGCGTGCCGGGGACGCAGAGAGGAGCGAGACGGGGCCCCTGCCTCCCGCGTGCCGGGGACGCAGAGAGGAGCGAGACGGGGCCCCTGCCTCCCGCGTGCCGGGGACGCAGAGAGGAGCGAGACGGGGCCCCTGCCTCCCGCGTGCCGGGGACGCAGAGAGGAGCGAGACGGGACGCCTGCCTCCCGCGTGCCGGGGACGCAGAGAGGAGCGAGACGGGGCCCCTGCCTCCCGCGTGCCGGGGACGCAGAGAGGAGCGAGACGGGGCCCCTGCCTCCCGCGTGCCGGGGACGCAGAGAGGAGCGAGACGGGGCCCCTGCCTCCCGCGTGCCGGGGACGCAGAGAGGAGCGAGACGGGGCCCCTGCCTCCCGCGTGCCGGGGACGCAGAGAGGAGCGAGACGGGGCCCCTGCCTCCCGCGTGCCGGGGACGCAGAGAGGAGCGAGACGGGGCCCCTGCCTCCCGCGTGCCGGGGACGCAGAGAGGAGCGAGACGGGGCCCCTGCCTCCCGCGTGCCGGGGACGCAGAGAGGAGCGAGACGGGGCCCCTGCCTCCCGCGTGCCGGGGACGCAGAGAGGAGCGAGACGGGGCCCCTGCCTCCCGCGTGCCGGGGACGCAGAGAGGAGCGAGACGGGGCCCCTGCCTCCCGCGTGCCGGGGACGCAGAGAGGAGCGAGACGGGGCCCCTGCCTCCCGCGTGCCGGGGACGCAGAGAGGAGCGAGACGGGGCCCCTGCCTCCCGCGTGCCGGGGACGCAGAGAGGAGCGAGACGGGGCCCCTGCCTCCCGCGTGCCGGGGACGCAGAGAGGAGCGAGACGGGGCCCCTGCCTCCCGCGTGCCGGGGACGCAGAGAGGAGCGAGACGGGGCCCCTGCCTCCCGCGTGCCGGGGACGCAGAGAGGAGCGAGACGGGGCCCCTGCCTCCCGCGTGCCGGGGACGCAGAGAGGAGCGAGACGGGGCCCCTGCCTCCCGCGTGCCGGGGACGCAGAGAGGAGCGAGACGGGGCCCCTGCCTCCCGCGTGCCGGGGACGCAGAGAGGAGCGAGACGGGGCCCCTGCCTCCCGCGTGCCGGGGACGCAGAGAGGAGAGAGACGGGGCCCCTGCCTCCCGCGTGCCGGGGACGCAGAGAGGAGCGAGACGGGGCCCCTGCCTCCCGCGTGCCGGGGACGCAGAGAGGAGCGAGACGGGGCCCCTGCCTCCCGCGTGCCGGGGACGCAGAGAGGAGAGAGACGGGGCCCCTGCCTCCCGCGTGCCGGGGACGCAGAGAGGAGAGAGACGGGGCCCCTGCCTCCCGCGTGCCGGGGACGCAGAGAGGAGCGAGACGGGGCCCCTGCCTCCCGCGTGCCGGGGACGCAGAGAGGAGCGAGACGGGGCCCCTGCCTCCCGCGTGCCGGGGACGCAGAGAGGAGCGAGACGGGGCCCCTGCCTCCCGCGTGCCGGGGACGCAGAGAGGAGCGAGACGGGGCCCCTGCCTCCCGCGTGCCGGGGACGCAGAGAGGAGCGAGACGGGGCCCCTGCCTCCCGCGTGCCGGGGACGCAGAGAGGAGCGAGACGGGGCCCCTGCCTCCCGCGTGCCGGGGACGCAGAGAGGAGCGAGACGGGGCCCCTGCCTCCCGCGTGCCGGGGACGCAGAGAGGAGAGAGACGGGGCCCCTGCCTCCCGCGTGCCGGGGACGCAGAGAGGAGAGAGACGGGGCCCCTGCCTCCCGCGTGCCGGGGACGCAGAGAGGAGCGAGACGGGGCCCCTGCCTCCCGCGTGCCGGGGACGCAGAGAGGAGCGAGACGGGGCCCCTGCCTCCCGCGTGCCGGGGACGCAGAGAGGAGCGAGACGGGGCCCCTGCCTCCCGCGTGCCGGGGACACAGAGAGGAGAGAGACGGGGCCCCTGCCTCCCGCGTGCCGGGGACGCAGAGAGGAGCGAGAGACGGGGCCCCTGCCTCCCGCGTGCCGGGGACACAGAGAGGAGCGAGACGGGGCCCCTGCCTCCCGCGTGCCGGGGACGCAGAGAGGAGCGAGACGGGGCCCCTGCCTCCCGCGTGCCGGGGACGCAGAGAGGAGCGAGACGGGGCCCCTGCCTCCCGCGTGCCGGGGACGCAGAGAGGAGCGAGACGGGGCCCCTGCCTCCCGCGTGCCGGGGACGCAGAGAGGAGCGAGACGGGGCCCCTGCCTCCCGCGTGCCGGGGACGCAGAGAGGAGAGAGACGGGGCCCCTGCCTCCCGCGTGCCGGGGACGCAGAGAGGAGCGAGACGGGGCCCCTGCCTCCCGCGTGCCGGGGACGCAGAGAGGAGCGAGACGGGGCCCCTGCCTCCCGCGTGCCGGGGACGCAGAGAGGAGAGAGACGGGGCCCCTGCCTCCCGCGTGCCGGGGACGCAGAGAGGAGCGAGACGGGACGCCTGCCTCCCGCGTGCCGGGGACGCAGAGAGGAGCGAGACGGGGCCCCTGCCTCCCGCGTGCCGGGGACGCAGAGAGGAGCGAGACGGGGCCCCTGCCTCCCGCGTGCCGGGGACGCAGAGAGGAGCGAGACGGGGCCCCTGCCTCCCGCGTGCCGGGGACACAGAGAGGAGAGAGACGGGGCCCCTGCCTCCCGCGTGCCGGGGACGCAGAGAGGAGCGAGACGGGGCCCCTGCCTCCCGCGTGCCGGGGACGCAGAGAGGAGCGAGACGGGGCCCCTGCCTCCCGCGTGCCGGGGACGCAGAGAGGAGCGAGACGGGGCCCCTGCCTCCCGCGTGCCGGGGACGCAGAGAGGAGCGAGACGGGGCCCCTGCCTCCCGCGTGCCGGGGACGCAGAGAGGAGAGAGACGGGGCCCCTGCCTCCCGCGTGCCGGGGACGCAGAGAGGAGCGAGACGGGGCCCCTGCCTTCCGTGTGTTTCCTGAGTGATCGTGGGGACTGACGTGAAGCCCACTCGTTTTAGCAAAGTAAGAGACCTCAGGGGAGAGAGCAAGCAGCTGCCTGGAAGGGTCAGAAGGCCTTCGGCCAAGGTGACAGCGGACCCAAGATTCGGTGGGTGAACATGAAATTGCCCACCTGGTGGACCAGGTCAGGAGGGACCTGGAGATTGGAACTCCCCACCAGAGGAAGAGCTTTGCCCCCAGGCTTACCCCTGGCTTTGGCAAGGGGAGAGAAGGGCACAGGGAGCAGAGTAGAGCTGAACAGAGTAGAGCTGATGCGTCTCCTTCGGGCTGGAAGCGGGGAAAGGAAGACTTCTCATTCGAAACAGTGAAGGATACAAAATCGAGGGGGGTGTTTGTCAGGGGGTCACGGAAGAGTAACTGCACAGGAGCGTGAAGCCAGAACAGGAGCGCCAGGGATGGAAGAGCCGAAGGTGGGAAGGGAACACAGCCGCGGTCCCACATCACTACCTGAAGCAAGGGCCCCCCAGCATGGCTGTAGGCAAGCAGCCCCATTTGACGCACTGAGGGTGAGGCCGGACAGCACGTGCAAAGAGGCAGAGCCAAGGAAGAGGTGCAAAGGAACTCCTGCAAATCTGCAGCCGTGACGGGAAAAACGGGCAAAGGATATGGACAGGCAATTGACAGAAGATGACTCCCCCAAATCCAACAAGACTATAAAGAGATGACCAAATTCATTAGTGATTAGGGAAATACACATTTAAACAATAATGAGAGATCATTGAAAAACTATTAGATTGAAAAGAAATAGAAACCTGCCTACAGCCATATATTGTGGAGGATGGAGGAAAAGGAACCCGCGGATATACAGGGCCCTTCCAGAGGGCGGTTGCCAAATCAAGAGTGCGTTTATCCTGTGACCCTGTGGTTCTGCTCCTGGGAATAAATCTCAAAAAATTCCCACCTGGACCCATAAGGGGCAAATGCAGAGATATTCCCTGCAGCTTTAATTGTGCTGGTGACAATTTGAAAGCAACCAGGGAGAATGGGTAGGTAATCCGGTTTTTATCCATACCATGGGGAACTACGCAGCGATTAAATTAGATGCGAAGTACATAAGGCAAAGAAAATGGTAGCAAATAGAATATAATAAGACTATTTATAGCCATTAAAACACACACCCAAAGCAGCAGTATATATTTTGCAAGACACATATAAACAAAAGATACATATTACACATATTAAAATTATTGCCTCTGGGGAGAAGGAAATGGGAGTGATCTATGGAAATGACAGAGAATCAATAGATAATTAAAAAGAATGGGCTTAAAAAAAAAAAGAGAAGGGTCTTGCATGGAATAATGATGATATTGAAAAATATGATTAACTCAACCTCTTGTACCCGAAGTGTAAAGAGAAAATGTAAAAGCAGGGTGTGCTTGGGGAACCCCCGGTGGAGTTGAGTGTCAGAGTTCAGAGTGTGTGTGGGAAAGGCGTAGGGGTGAAGCGGGCAGGGTTCGATCATGAAGGCTGTGGGTGACAATCATAGGAATGTAGGTCTTGAGGGGCCACTGAAATATCTTGAGTAGCTGAATGATGTGATTAGATGAATGTGCTACAGAGATGGGGAGGATGGACCAGATAGGAGAGACCAGTTAGCATAACGTTGCCACGATCTAGGGCAGAGGTTGGCAAACTTTCTCTGTAAAGGGGCAGGTAGTAACTATTTGGTCCACAGGCTGTGGCTTGTGGGTCTAAGTGCAGAGTATTATGATTTGGGTCAGGCCCGTGACAGCTGGAAGAGTAGAGACAGGGCCAGATATGGATGCTGTTGGGAGGATAGAATTGACCAGACTTGGGAGATGGGGGGGATGATTCCCAGGTTTGGGGAACTAGATGGTTGGTGGTGCCAGCAACCAAGACAGGAGCTCCAGGAGGAAGAGTGGGTTTTGTGGGCAAGGGTTCACTTCTAGAACCAGCCCACACGTGAAGACAACCCATGAAAGAGGGGAGCGTGGAGGGACCCCTAGAGAAGGGAGCCAGAACCCTTGGGTAAGCGCATCCTCGAGTCCATTCTGCCCCTGGCTGTGAGGCAAAGCTTCCTTACTGTTCAAGCTGGTTTGCGTGGTCATTGAGCATACATGAGAGGCGTGGTCGTGGTGTGGGGTGAGAATGAAGCTTACCAGACCCTTCCTGAAATGACCATGATGACTGCTTGTGTTATTATCAAAGCGTTTATATTTAGTGCTCACTACATGCTAGGCACTGGGCTAAGTGCCTTGCAAAGATGAACTCGATCCACAGTTGTTATGTAGCAGAGTTAAGTGCTATAATTGCACCCACTTTACGGATTAGAAAACCGAGGCACAAGAGGCTATATAACCTGCCCAAAGTCACACAGTGGCAGAGCCAGGGTTCACGCCCAGGACTCTTGTAGTACACACCCTAAACCTGCTCCATCCAGGTGGCGCTCCTCACTTTCTCACCAAAAATTTTGTGAGCAGGTGTGGTTAGCCCCATTTTACATAGGAAGACGTGGAGGCTTGGGGAGCTTAAATAACTTCTCAGGCGGCAGCACATGGATCCCAGGGGTGGTGGAGCTGGGATTCAAACCATCTGTCTCCAAAGTCCAAACACCCCTGTCCCACCATCTGACCTCTGAGCAGCTTAAGAGACAAGCTAATAATAGTTCCAGATTGCAGAAAACAGAGCCAAGTAGGGGAGAACTGCTGCTGGGGGTGGCCAGCAGGAAGAGGAGGCTGGAAGCTCCCGACACAGGGGGTGATGGTCCAGGACCCAGACTAGCCATGGATGGAGAACGCGCTGAGCGTTAAATGAAGTGGATTTTGTCTCGTTTAACCCATGAAGCATGATTTCCAGGCGCTATTGTTCCCATTTCACGGAAGAGAAAACGAGCTCGGAGGCATGAAGTAACTTGTTCAAGGCCCCACGTCCAGCAGATGGTGCAGTAGGGGAGGCGAAGTTCTTTCTGAAGCTCCATCCGGTTCTGGAAACCGGACGTTCAGGTTTTGCTACTTGGTGTGACTGACTAGACCCTTCCTAGCCCAGCCTGCCTGTCAGCCTCAAATCAAACGTCTGGACTCTCAGTAGCCCTCTGTGTCTGCCCTTTGCTCCTGAAGCCTTGTTGCTATAAAGTTTCAATGAAAGAAGTGGATTTTACTTCAGCTACTGTCCAAGAGAACCAGAGCTGGACAGTAGCTAAAACAGTAAAAAGAGATTTAATCAGGGCTTCCCTGGTGGCGCAGTGGTTGAGAATCCGCCTGCCAATGCAGGGGACACGGGTTCGAGCCCTGGTCTGGGAAGATCCCACATGCCGTGGAGCAACTGGGCCCGTGAGCCACAACTACTGAGCCTGCGCGTCTGGAGCCTGTGCTCCGCAACAGGAGAGGCCACGATAGTGAGAGGCCCGCGCACCACGATGAAGAGTGGCCCCCACTTGCCGCAACTAGAGAAAGCCCTTGCACAGAAATGAAGACCTAACACAGCCATAAATAAATAAATAAATAAATAAAATTTAAAAAAAAAAAGAGAGATTTAATCAGAAGCTATTGCAGTGGGAGAAAACGGACCCCAGGACAGAACTGGGCTCAATTCTGAAAGCAGCGTGGACACGTGGGCATTTACAGCCCAGGAACGAGGTGTGGGTGAGTGGGTAGAAAATTACTATGAGGAAGCATCAGGGGTAAGGGGGGATTCTGGTTGAACTGACCTAGCAGGATTCTGTCTGGAGGCAGGCCTGGGGGATCAGACTTCCCTGGAGGGTGGTGGGGTGTGGAATTTGATCAGATATTGAAGGTGATTAAAGGCTGGGGGTTCTTTCTCAACTGACTTAACAGGATTCTTGCTACAACTGGACCGTGCAGGCCCAACAAGGACAACCAATGTCGAGGCCTAGTCGGTTAGGGGAGCCTGATTGAGTGAGGGCAAGGAGAGAGACTGGTCACTATCTAAATGAATTCTCCCTGTCTACCATATTATCAGACTTTAAAGCAACACCTGAGCATGTACTGCACTCGGAAGCCGAAATGAGAGGATGGCTTTTGTGTTCACTGGGGCTGAAGACAGGCCTGGGGCAGGGAGTCTGGACTTTGGCCTGGGGTTCCCGGGGAGACTAGAACCCAGAGAAGCAAGTGGGTGTGATGGGGTCCCTTGGCCATGCTAGTTTGAGGAAGCTGCAGGAATTTGCATTGGGGGAGGGTGGTTGAACGCTTAAGCCTGGAGCCCAGGACAGAAGTGTGGGCTGGACACTTTTTTTTTTTTTTTTTTATAAATTGTTTATTTATTTTAAATGGCTGTGTTGGGTCTTCATTTGTGTGCGAGGGCTTTCTCCAGTTGTGGCAAGCGGGGGCCACTCTTCATCGCGGTGCGTGGGCCTCTCACTATCGCGGCCTCTCTTGTTGCGGAGCACAGGCTCCAGACGCTCAGGCTCAGTGATTGTGGCTCACGGGCCCAGTTGCTCCGCGGCATGTGGGATCCTCCTGGACGAGGGCTCGAACCCGCGTCCCCTGCATTGGCAGGCAGACTCCCAACCACTGTGCCACCAGGGAAGCCCCAGGCTGGGCACTTTTTAAAAAAACTTTTAAAATTTCAGATAATTACAGATTCACAGGAAGTAGTAAAAAAAAGTACCATTAAGCCTTCATCCAGTTTCGCTCAATGGTAATATCTTGCATTGTATAGTATCAAAGCCAGGAAGCTGACGTTGGTCTGGTCCACGGAGCTTATTCAGATTCCAGCAGTTGAACATGCCGTGCGTGTGTATGTAGTTCTGTGCAATTTGATGATGCGTGTAGATTTGGGTAACCACCGCGACATCGATTGTTCGTGTGTTTATTTATTTCTTGAATGTCTCTGTTCAGTAATAGTGTCTTGGGGGCATCTTTGATAGACACTTAAGGCCGTAGACCTGGATGAGATTTTCAGCGGGAGCGAAGAAGGAGGCTTGGGGTGGAATACCAGACGGAGGAGGTGGAGGGCTCTGCCCTGGGTCCTGCGAGAGCCTTCCTGAAAGGAAGAAGTCCGGGCTCCCCTCCAGGGCACCGTGTTGCCTGCGGCCCACCCACCCCACCCCACCCCTGTCCCAGCCCTTGGCCCCGGGTTTTCCAGACTTACTCATAGGTCCCCAAATCATCCGCCCCAAATGCTATCATAGTGGTCCCTCTGCTACGCTCCCCAGAAAGCAGTCTGTATCTGGAGTGCTTTGTTGGGCCGTGCGTACCAGATCTGGGCTTGGGAAAATGTAAATGTATTTGAATAATGTGTCAACAACACTTAATACTACAACTAAGGCTGAGGGGACCCTGAGGCTGGACACCGGGATCTCATTCACCCCAGCACAGGGCTGCCGTACAGGGCACACTCGTGTGCAGCTCAGCTGTTTGTGGTTCATTGCTACCGTTTGGCACCTTCCTTCCTAGGAGAGCACAACCGGGCTGCATCTCCTGAAAGCCTTTAGCAAGTCAACTCCTACTTAAGTAAGGAGGATATTTTTCCCCAAATAGGATGGAGGTGACTTAGTATCAATTTCATGCTCTCTATAGTTTTATTCTGTCATCTGCCCGTTAATTCTTTCATCCACGAAGTCTCAGTTTTGCAGACTCTGCCCATCACAGCTTCGGACACACGCCCAATGGAAACCCCGCGATGGCGCCTCCCGGGCTGCGGCGGGGCCCGAATGGTGCAGCAGCGCCATCTGCGGGTGGATCTGAGAGTTGCAGCCTGAGGACGGCTAATGCTTGTTCTCCGTCACCTTCCGCAGGAACCCGGTTCACTCAGCCTCAGCTGCTCCCAGCTCTGGGAAAGACCGGTGTGACGGAAGGAGGTGTGGACCTGGGAGACAGGGACCACCGTTTATGGATCCCTACTGGTTGTGTGTCAGGAGTTACGCTGGCTGATGGGGACCAGGGATGAACGGGACATGGTCCCCGACATCCCAGAGCCAAGACAATGATGGGAAGAGCTGGAGCGCCTGGGGGTGCAGTTCTGGCTCTGCCCCTACCAGCCGTGGGACCTGGAGCAAGCTACTTAAGCTCCCTGAGGCTCAGCTTTTTTTGTATTTAAACAGGAAAACGAGGCTAATAATTAGTCCCTGGTGTGGTTGCTTTAAAAAGACACACAACGTGAAATGTAAAGAACATAATAGAGATTCACTAAAAGGGCGGTAATTACATTCTTGGTGATGTGATAACAACTGGTCAGACAAAGAAGGGAGTGCTGGGGAGGGGTCAGGAAAGGCTTCCCAAGTGAGGATACATTTCAGTTGGCTTTTGAAAGATGAGTAGGGGTTTTCCAATACGACAAAGGGGAAGGGCATTCTGTATGGGGGAACGGCGTGTACAAAGGCGCAGTGGTAAGAAGTTCCACGGTGCATTTGGGAAATGGCATACAGTTTGGTCTCACCTAAGCAGAAATAGGGGGGCAGCAAGGTGCAGCAGGTAGAACTGAAGCTGGGCAGGTGAGCTCCATCAGAATCTCTAGGAGTGGGTTGTGAAAATCTGTTTCATAAAAGATGCCCAGGGGATTCTGAGGCAGCCTGCTAAAGGTCCAATGTCTGAATGCCATCACTCTACCAAGCATTCTGCATAATTCTCTCTAATCCGTAACCTGGCAAAGTAAACATTATATACAGCAGAGAGCTGAGGCTCAGAGAGGTTAAATGACTTGCCCAAGATCACACAGTTAACGTGAGCTGAGATTCAATCCCTGGTTATTTTGACTTCAAATCCCATACACGCAGTGAGTGCTCGATAAAAGCAGACATTATTCTAGTCCCAATGCTCTTAAGGCCTGGGCTACAGAGGTGCTGGTGTCCTGTTTTCCTGATGTCTGTGCTGTCAGGATTTGAGGGAAGACAGGTTCAGGGCCAGGGAAGCCCACTCTGTGGGCCAGATTCTTATGCTGGGTGCCCGCAGTTAGGTTCTTCTGGTTGGAATTCCTTATTGGAAGGAAGAGAGCACTGCTTTTCCTTCTCAGGAATTTTGCCAGAGGTAGTTTTGTGGGTGCGCATGGAATTTTTGTTTTTAATGCAAAACAGTCTCAAACTTACAGAAAAGCTTCAGCACAAATTATATGTTTTTTTCTGGAACCATTTGAGGGTACGTTGACATGATGCTCCATTGCCCCTGAATACTTCAGTGTATTTCCTGCAGTACGGATTTTCTCCTATTTGGTCATAAAACAGCCATCACTCCCAACCGGGTAGTAAACACGATGCGTCACTGCCGTTCAAGTCTCACCAACTGTCCCCATGATTCCTTTGTCATAAACGGATCCAGTTCTGGTCTGCGTTGGCATCTGACCTTGGGCCTCCTTGGTCTCCTACAGTCTGGAGCACTTCCTCAGTCTTTACCTGATTTTCACGACTTTGACACTTGGACGGTTAAGGGCCAGTTTGTCTGTAGACTGTCCCTCCGTTTGGGTGTGTCTGCTGTTCCCTTGTGACTGGATTCAGGTTAAAAATCTTTGACAGGTAAATCCTAGAAGTGCTACTTACGTGGCACATGATTTCAATTAGTCCCATTAATGATGACACTCATGGTATCATTTGGTTACAGCGGTGACCACCAGGCTTTTCCCTGTCAAGTTACCTTTGCAATTAATATTCTGTGGGGTAATATGTTGAAACTCTGTGAATATCCTGTTCCTCATCAGACTTTCCGTTTATTCATCTCTATCCTGTTTTCTCAGTGGGTTATAATCCATTATATCGTTATTTATCTGATGAGCAAATTGTCTCAGATTTGGCTAATGAGGAGCCCTTGAACCTGGCTTCTGTGTCCTTTTGGCACGTCCTCTCGTTCTGAGCACTCCCTGTTTGCTGGTGCAATAAGATAATCCAAGCTCGTTACGTTCTTTCTCTGCCCCAGCCCTGGAGCCAGCCGGTTCTCCAAGGAGCCCCAGTACACCTCGTGGGGAATAGAATTTACAGTCGGTATCCGGGTGCCAGGTGCGCTTGTTGCTACTGGGGGGGTCACGGCTCCCAGACCCTCTCAGTGGAATATAGGTGTGTGTGTACATACACATTTACATCTATTTTCTGTACCTGTCTATACATTTATCTATTTAGAGCGCATGTTTACTTACTTATCAACCTCTTTTTACGTTCCCAGTCTCTTAGCTAGATGGCTTTTGAGCTTTCGGAGAACAATGGAACGTTAAGGCTTTTCGAAATGATCTAGTCTAACCTCTTTATTTTAGATAAAAATAAAATAGATGGGGGGCTGGGAAGAGGCGGGAGGAACGCCAGGCTGACCTCGCCTTCAAGGAGCTGCAGGCTGTGATCCACTAGACAGGGGCTCGTCTTCTGGGGCAGGAGAGGACTCACCTGGGGCCATTCCAAAGGCAGAATGAGAGCACGGGAAGGAAGCAGGTGCCTCTCGAGGTAAGGCAGGACTTTGGGACGGTCAGAGCCGGCCACGCTGGGGGTGAGGACTCCGGGAGGTGGCGAGCTCGCTGACTGGCCCCCCATGGGTGCTGCCGCGGGCTCCAGCCGGGAGGGTGGTGGAACTGGGGCGCTCTGGCTCCTCTGCAGCCCTGCCCCCCGCCCCCCCACCCCGATCCGCCCACCTGCTCTGGGCAGCAGGCTTGGGAGGCCTTTTCCACATTCTGATGGGCTGGTTCCCTGGCTTGATTTTTCTAAAACTTTCTTCCCTCCAGGTTCCCCCAGGGGCCAGCTCATCCCCTGAGCCCTGAGCACCTTCTCCCTGGACCCCCTGGAACCTCCCCTTGCCCTGGATTACACTCCCACCACCCCTCCACTCTGTAAGCGAAACTCTCCCTCACCCGGGCCACGGGGTCCGGCGTGGGCTGAGCCTGAGATCGGGGCAGAAGTGCAGGGCCGGCGCCCAGCAAGCCCTCGTCCTGCCTTCTTGGGTGTAGATTCTCCCACCCTTCCCGGGGTCACACGCCTTTGGGGTTCAGCCTTCCCCACTCGCCTGGACTCCCTGACTTCTTGAAGGTTCCAGCCCTTTTGAATCCATGTCTACAGTTACAAATGGGCTTTTGGGGTCATCTGAGAACTCTGTGATTCTGGGGGCTTCCCTCAGAGCTCCTGCCCCCTGCGGTCTCCCCTCAGATTCCTCCTCCCCTGGAGTGCCTGCGGCCGATCAGGTTCTGCCAGAAATACCAAGGTGACCAGGAGGTGGCTCTGCTGGGCCAGGGCTCTGCACCCTTACGTGCAAATTAAGTTCAGAGAAAGGACCACGTGTAGGGCAAACGGGAGGGGTGGGGACTGGGAACTAGAGGATATATAGTCCACCTAAGAGCATTCTGTGTGTGTGTGTGTGTGTGTACAGCAATAAACACGTACATAAATACATACCAGCTAATACATACACGCACATCATACATACTAGTAAATATACTCACACACACATAAGTGCATATCAGTATATACACCAATAGGTATATATACACACACACATGCATACCAGTATACACACACATACACATATATACCAGTATGTGTATATATATATATAGTGTATACATACATATATACAAGCATATACACATATGTGTAAACACACACACAGATAAAAACCAGTATATATATCTAAAATATATATAAAATGTATATATAGACACACATATATACCAGTACAAACACACACACAGAGGCATGCACGTGTGTGTGTGTGTACACTGGTGTGTATGCCTGTATGTGTGTAAATATACACTAGTAGGTGTGTGTGTATACACACATGGATATGTATGTACATGTATACACGTATGCACGCGCACTGGTATGCACGTGTGGGTACATGATGTCTATGGAGGTACCAGCGAGTAGGCACAGCCAGTCTGGGGCTCTGGCTCCTGACCCCTGAGGCTCTGGAAAGGCAGCAGCTTCTCTGCAAGTCAAGCAGCCTGTGTCCAGATCTCCTTCCTCCTCTCAGATGTTTTTTGATTGCATATGGAAAAGAAGTTAGCACACCTCCTAACAGGTACCAGACGAAAGTCCAGCCTGGGGGGTGCAAGATTCTCACGGCAATTACAAAGATTAACCCTAAAATATGCCTTCAAACACACAGCTGTCATTTTTATGTCCTCAAAAATTAATATAAGATAGCAGTGGATTTTCCCTGAAACATCATCTATCCCTGCACAGGAAACTGGGGATGCGGGTGAGAGGGAGGTTTGCAGTCCCTGGCCCCGGCTGGCTGGGAGGTCGGGGGCAGTTCTGAACTTAGGACAGGCCAGGCTGGCAGGGCCACCTTTGCTCAACAGTGATACCCTGTGGCAGTGACCACAACAACAGGCCCCTGGATACCATCTGAGAAAGCATTCACTGGGGTTGGGGAGTCTTGGGGGTATTCGTGGAGGAGGACCCCAAGATATCTTTGAGAGAGATGAGCTCATCTGAACAGCAAGAGTCACGTGACCGCATTTTATACCCCCAAGTAGGTGAAGCTGGAATCTGGTTATAAATGTGTTCATGCCTCTTTCTCTGACAGAACAGGCTTTGCTTCCAGGCTCCTTGCTAAAGTGTGTGTGTGTGTGTGTGTGTGTGTGTGTGTGAGAGAGAGAGAGAGAGAGAGAGAGAGAGAATTGGGGGCAGGTATAAACTGCAAAGGGTTAATGTCCACTGGCCCAGGTGAGGGTTAAACGCTCAGGTCTCTGAAGCATATTCTAGAAGAGCAGGCTTGCTCCCTGAAGGCTGGGGGGGGGGTGGTCTGCTGACCGATTGGCCCCATGTAGCCTTTATGGCACCGAAGGAGAAACGGCCGTGGAGGATCGCATCTCGGGCCAGCTTTCCTCAGGCTGGCCTCGTTTGTCAGGCCGGGGTGGCCATTGGGCAAAGGTGAGCAGCTCGCACGTCACTTCAGTGTCACCATGACTCCACACTGTGAGTGCTGTTTCCCCTCCGTTCACATGGAGGCCCTGCCACACCCAGCCCGGAACCAGTTTATGGCCTGAGAGTTGAGGGCAGGAGGGTATGGGGAACTGCATATTTCAATAATATAAACGACTACCGGCCACAGAACCAATGTCAAGTTACTAAAACATGTTGCAAACTGCTTGCTGTCTTTTTTATGGGGCTTCTGACTTGTGATTAAAAGGAAATCCTGAAATCCTGCTAAATAGAGGGTAAAGTTGGGACTTCCCTGGCGGTCCAGTGGTTAAGACTCTGGGTTTCCACTGCAGGGGGTGTGGGTTCGATCCTTCATGCCACGAGGTGAGACAAAAAAAAAAAAAAAAAAAAGAAGCTAATGTCCTGGGTGTGCTAGAACATTCCTCAGCTTTGTTGGGTGCAGTGTTTAAAGATGCAGTGCTGACGGAGGCTTGCTGTTTCTGGCGAAAGAATAAGCAGGTATCAGACCTGGAGATGAGCTCAGCTGGGGCAGGTGCCTTTCCCAGCTCCTGGGTGTCCTGTGGCCGGGGGCCCACTGCAGCCTTTGCCCTGGACACTGGGCCTGCGCCCAGCATCCTGGCGTTTCCCCCAGGGCTTCGTGACAGGGAAACATCCCCTCCATTCGCGCGCTCTGTGTCAGTTTCCCTGAGCCTCCTTTTCCGTCCCTGTCAAGTGGGAATGAGGAATGCCTGCCTTTTGCTCCAGTGAGGCTGTTGGGAGGTGCCAGGTATGTGGCAGGGCCTGGCAAACAGCAGACGGAACACCTGGTGTGATTCACGCTGCCCAGGGAGCTAAGTACACAGCCGGGGAGGGCGCTAGCTACCTGTGCTGGGCCCGCTGGCTGGAGCTGCTGCCACTCGGCCCACAGCGGCCCCACCCGGTTCCGAGGAGACGTTCGCCACCAGCCACTGGTGCTCCAAGTCCTGCTGGCCGACACCGCCTCCTAGAAAGTTCCCCTTCCCCAAATACGTCTGGGAGTCCTAAGGGATGTGCAGAATTCAGTTCTGCTCTACTGCCCGTTGTGAAATGTGAATTTGTCCCAACATGACTGATAGATCAGGGAACAAGGTGAGCATGACACGGATTTCAATTTCACATTTGCTTCCGCGTGATTTTGTGTTGAGGGACACTGGGTGACTGCAGACAACTACACCCCGCTGATTCGAGCCTTGGAACACACACACACACACACACACACACACACACACACATGCACACCTCTCACATCTCCCGGCACCTCAGTCCACCACGTCTGGGGTCACTTCTTCCCCTCCCATCCCCGTCTCCCTCCTTCCTCCCCTTCACAGCTCACAAGCCGTCGCCCTCAACCCCCATGTCCTCAAGCATTGCTGAGTAATTGAAGAGATATTAAGAGGGCTAGTGACAAAAAAAGAGAACTTTCGGAGAATGTTGGCCCAGATTTCCAGGGTCTAGAAACCTCCCTGGATGAAGAAACAGCTGGGTTTGACTAGAGTGAGAGACTTTATTTCTGGGATTATGGTGGGGATGTCATCAAGTCTGGTGTAACAAGAATGTCGAGATGGAAGGGACCTCAGAGATCACCAGGGATAAGACCCATGTTATGGTTCAGATAAAGAGGGTGTGTTGGTTTGCTTGGCTTCTGTAACAAAGTACCACAAACTGGGTGGCTGAAAACATCAGACATTTATCCTCTCACAGCTCTGGGGGCTGGAAGTCGGAAAACAAGGTGTCGACAGGGATGGTTCCTCCTGAGGCAGTGAGGGAGCATCTGTTCTAGGCTCTCTCCCAGCTTCCGCTGGTTTTCTGGCGATCCTTGGCACTCCTTGGTTTGTAGACACATCACTCCAATCTCTGCCTTTGAAGTCTTCAAGGGCGTTCTCCCTGTGTGTGTGTCTGTGTCTCCTCTCCTCTTTTCACAGGGACATATAAAAAAACAAAATAATAAAAATCCATGTAGTCATATTGGACTAAGGTCCACCCTACTTCAGCATGACCTCATCTTATTACGATAGCAACAACTCTATTTCTGAATAAGATCACATACTGAGGTACTGGGGGTTGGGATTTCAACACACCGTTTTTAGGGAACACAATTCACCCATAACAGAGGGGCTATGACCTGATTAAATCTCACAGCTAATTCATTGATTAATTCACTTCGTTCTGCCTCTGATGACCAGTTAATAGCAAATTATCTTTCTAATTCTTGAAATGCTAGTAGCTTCTGGCTTGTCTGCAATTCCTATGTACCTGTTATTCAGGAAAAAGAAGACTTGTATCGTGGATGGAAAGAAAGATTAGCTAGTTTTTGGTGCACTGTCTTGTTTTCTGCAAGACACCTACAGGCACTGCAAACTGGGGGAGAAAACAGTTGCATAAGACAAATGAAGCTCCGACACCCCTGCCAAAGAGCTCTTGAGCTTTGAGTAGATATTTCCTCTTCCCCGTGCCTGGGGTTGGAGGGTTGTTAATGGATCCGTGTACCACTGCCGTTGAACCTTGGCTGGGAGACTAGATTGCTCACGCAAAGATAGTGGCTGCAGTGTCAGCCAAGAGATTGCAAAACTGCAAAGTTGGAAATGCTGAAGGATGCTGTGTCAGCTGGCCCAAGAGATACACGTCCACACGGCAGGTGGCTGGATGTTGGGGTCAGAGTGCGCTCACAGCCCAGCCCAGGAGAATTCCCTTCTTGTTGGAGCCGGAGAGTGGAGCTGCCTAGAGACCTGTCTGCTCCATGTATCTGGGCATTTGTGAGACAGGGACAGGGGCAGGGTGGCTTCAGGGGTGTGTGACCTGCACTTAGAAGAGCCTGAGCTCAGTTTACACTCTAGTCTGGCCATTTGAAATCCATAATGATTTTTGAACAAGAGGTCCTGCATTTTCATGTTGCATTGGTCCCTGCAAATTACATAGCGGTCCTGATGGGTATCCTTGGTCCCTGGTGATTTGTGAGGCAAGTGGTGCCACTGACAGTTTTTTTTTTAAAATTAATTAATTAATTAATTAATTAATTTTTGGCTGCGTTGGGTCTTCGTTGCTGTTCACGGGCTTTCTCTAGTTGCGGTGAGCGGGGGCTACTCTTCCTTGCGATGCACGGGCTTCTCACTGCCGTGGCCTCTCCTGCTGTGGAGCACGGGCTCGAGGCACACAGGGTTCAGTAGTTGTGGCGCATGGACTGAGCGGTTGTGGCTCATGGGCTCTAGAGCGCAGGCTCAGAAGTTGTGGCTCACGGGCTTAGTTGCTCCGCGGCATGTGGGATCTTCCGGGACCAGGGCTCGAACCCGTGTCCCCTTCACTGGCAGGCAGATTCTTAACCACTGCGCCACCAGGGAAGTCCCACTGTCAGTCTTAAACCCACGCTCAGGTGTCTGAAAGAGAGAACCCAGAGCCAGTGGAAGAAAACCTGAGGCCGGCGCTTAGCACTTTACCCTCAACATGGCTAGCACCTGAAATCACTATGAGACATCAGGCAGGTCATCTAGCCTCTCTTGGCCTCAGTTTCTTCATCTGTAAAATGAGCATGCAAATAACAGCCCTCCCTATTCCCTGGAATTGCTATGAGCTCCTTGAGTGTAGGGACTCAACGTCTCCCTTTTGCACCTTGTGCAAATCCAGCCCAGCACCTTGCATTTAGCACAGATTCAGTACATACTTGATAAAAGCAGGAGATAATGCAGGGAAAGGTCTTAGGCAAAGCCACGCGAATGATGGGTTGGGTGTGATGTGTTGTCATAACACGCTGTCTGGTGTCTTGTGCAAATGTGCCCATTGGACTCTGCTGCTCTCGGTTCCATTCAAGAGGAGGACAGATGCTGCTCACTTTGGGAACAGACCCTTGAAAATCTACCCCGAGGGTGCTTGGAACGCTGAAATGAATACGTGATGCCTTCCTCCTCTCAGCCGAGTTTTGACCATCCAGGTCTGCCCTTTGGATGGTGCGGTAATTACCTCAGCCGCAGCCACCTCTGTGAATGCACACTGTGCACATGGGGTTAATTTAATTCACACCAACCCCAGTTCCATTTCTCTCCACTTTACAGATGACACTCTAACTTAAGGGACCTGCCCGCGGTGTTTTGCGACTTGGAGGGGACAGAGTCAGCCTGGGGCCCAAGTCTCTCTGGTACCCCTGTCTTGGGTCCTGTCAGCCACGCTGCACGCCCGTATTCAGTGTGTTCCCTGAGCTGGGTCCTCTGGGGATTTTAGTATGGGTCACTCCGCGAGATTGTCTAAAGATAGCCAGTTTCATGTATTTTAGCTTCACATGTTTCTTGAGGCTTCTGAAAGTGAACTGTGCAGTCTCCTTAGAAGTTTATGAAACTTTAGCATTTATTTTTAATTTGGGTAACAGCTTTATTGTGGTATAATTCACATACTATACAGTCAACCCATTTAAAGTGTACAATATAATACTTTTCACTGTATTGAAATAATTTGCACAACCATTGCCACAGTTAATTTTAGGACATTTTCATCACCCCCAAAAGAAACCCCACACGCTTTTGTAGTAACCCCCCCTCCCCCGCCCCCTCACTAGGCAACCACTAATCTACATTCTGTCCCTACGGCTTTGCCGATTCTGGACATTTCATATAAATGGAATCCTACAATATGTGGCCTTTATGTCTGGCTTCGTTCACTGAGCATCATGTTTTCCAGGTCCATCCATGTTTGTAGCACATGTCAGCACTTCATTCCTCCTTAAGGCAGAAGAACATTCCATTGTATGGAGAGACCACATTTTGTTTATCCATTCATCCTCCGATGGATGTTGGGTTGTTTCCACTGTTTGACTATTATGGTTAATGCTATCTGAGCACTCTTGCATAGATTTTAGTGTGGCCATGTGTTTTCATTTATCCTTTATTTTCATGTGATTCTTTTCTAGGAGCCAAATGTTCTGGAGACCCCTCATGGATGACACTGAGTAAACTGTGTCTGCTTGGGCTCAGGTTTCTCGCCTATAAAACAGATCTGGGAAGAACAGCAGATCTGTGTGTGTGTGTGTGTGAGCACACATGTATATGTCTTTCTCTGTGTGGGCTGGAGCGAGGGTGAGGAGGGGTGCTAATCAGGAAACAGGCCAGAGGGTGGCTGGTGAGACACTCAGAACAGGAAGACATTCTTGGTGGAGGAGAGAGGGATCGCTCAATGACCCCATCCTCTCTCCTGTCTCAGCGCCCCTCTGCTGAGCTGGAAGAAGATGCAGGTGAGAAGGGTTTAAGGCACTTTGAGCTCCGACGTCGGATCGGCACAGTTTGACTTGGAGAGAGAATGTGGAATCAGGCCTTCACTGAGTCATCCGCAAGGGGTACCTTCCTGTCACCCACTGCCCCTTTCCCTCAGGATCCTGGCAGGGCCCCCGAGTCTATAAAATGCAGAGCTTCTATCAGAGCTCTTGCCAGGGGGCTGAGAGGATGCACTGCTTCATCTTTCTCTGCCCACCATCTTGTTTCAGGATGACAGACGGCTCTGGCTCCCTTAGGTGTGATCCTAATCTGGCCAAAATCATTCAGATTCTTCACACACAGCTTGGCAGAGTGAAAAGAGGATAAGCAGTGATTGGACAAACTTGATTCCCGCTCTGGGTCGGTCACGCACCAGGTGCACAGCCTTCGGCAGGTCTCTCACCCTCTCTGGGCCTCATCCTCTTTATGTGAAGAAGAGGAGGAGGATTCTTGCTCTGTAGGGTCGCTGAGAGCATCAGATGATGAACACTAGGTGCCTGGAAATAGTAAACAGTCAACACCAACAGCCTGTGGTAGAACAATGCTGGCTGCTCTGTTAAAACACTGTTCTATTTAAGATGGGTAACCAACAAGGACCTGCTGTAGAGCACAGGGAACTCTGCTCACTATTGCGTAACAACCTAAATGGGAAAAGAATTTGAAAAAGAATAGATACGTATACATATAACTGAATCACTTTGCTGTACACCTGAAATTAACACAGCATTGTTAATCAACTATACTCCAATATAAAATAAAAAGTTAAAAAAATAAACAAAACAAAACAAAAACACACCTGACACTGGTAGGTCTCATGTGACCTGGGGGCAGAAGGTGGAGGGCAGGGAGATTTCATCTGCTTCTCGGTGGGATGCATTTTTCCCCACAGATGACCCTTCTACTACATCTCCATAAACTCATGGATTTCCGAGGGATTCGGAATTTTTCCTTGGTGAACTTTAGCAAGTTTTACTCCATGTCTGAGTTACATTCAGTATTTTACAAATATTTACCCACCTAACCAGTGCATGCCAGTCTATCTTCTAGGCTTACCTCTCTGATGGGTGTAGATTAGGGAAAGTATTTGAACGATGTATAAGACATGGGTACTCTTCACAAATAGATCAGAGACTCGGGGGTGGAGGGAAGCTGGCTCAGGGGACCCCGGACGTGGGTTTTACTTCTGGTGTTGCTGCTGCCTCACTGTGTGACCTTAGGAAAGTCACTCAACCTTTGATTGGTGGATTCCTTTCACAAGGGAGTTGAATTAAGCGGTTTTTAGGACCCCTCACCAGGCCTGACTCTCTAGAAGAATCCTCCCATGTGCCCTCATTCCTTAGTGGGTGGGGACGTGGCCTGGGAAACGGGACAGTAGTGCAGTCTGGCCTTCCTGGTTTCAGTCTTAATCACCACACATCTACACTTTCCTAGTGTGGATGACTTTCTGTTGGAACCAGAAGGGTGAGATGTGTTACAGCAGGACCTGGGCTGAGGGTGGGGCAGCATCAAGGAACTGGGCAGGGCACAGGTGGCTTCATCACCTCGTTTGCTTTTAGTTTTTATTACGGAAATTTCCAACATACGCAAAGGTAGGGAGAACAGTGTAATGACCTCTTATCACCCCAGTTCACCAGGTAGTATAGTAATATTTTCCCACCTTGTTTCATTTATCCTCCTTCTCCAATGTAATTTTTTTATTGAGGTAAACATTGGTTTATAGCATTATGTAAGTTTCATGTGCACAACACCGTATTTCCACTTCTATTTACCCTATAGATGTAATTTTCACCACTGAAAATGTAGTTTCCATCCGTCACCACACAGTTGATTCTCTCCACCCATTTCCCCCCTCCTGCTTCCCCTCTGGTGACCACCACTCTGCTCTCTGTATCAATATGTTTCTTTTCGTTTGCTTTGTTCATTTATTTTGTTTTTTTTTTTGTGTGTGTGTGTATTTCTTTGTTTTCCATATTCCACATATGAGTGAAATCATACGGTATTTGTCTTTCTCTAATTTTATTTTGCATAACACCCTCAAGGCCCATTCATGTTGCAAATGGCAAGACTTCATCTTTTTTACGGCTGAGTAATATTCCACTGCGTATATGCGAGTGTGTGTGTATGTGTGCACGCGCGTGTGTGTATCACATATTCTTTATTCAGTCATCCATCAAAGGGCACTTAAGTTGTTTCCATATCTTGGCTGCTGTAAATAATGCTGCTATGAACGTAGGGGTGCATGTATCTTTTCGAATTAGTGTTTCTGTTTTCTTTGGATAAATACCCAGAAGTGGGATGGCTGGATCAGATGATAGTTCTGTTCTTAATTTTTTGAGGAACCTCCATGCTGTTCTCCATAGTGGCTGCACCAATTTACATTTTCACCAACAGTGCACAAGGGTTCCCTCTTCTCCACATCTTCACTAATACTTGTAATTTCTTGTCTTTTTGATAACAGTCATTCTAACAGGCATGAGGTGATATCTCACTATGGTTTTGGTTTGCATTTTCTTAGTAATTAGTGATGTTGCACATCTTTCCATATGCCTGCTGGCCATCTATATGTCTTTGGAAAAATGTCTATTCAGCTCCTCTACCCATTTTTAAATCAGGCTTTTTTTGTTGTTGAGTTGTATGAGTTCTTTATATATTTTAGATATTAACCCCTTATTGGATATATCATTTGCAAATATTTTCTCCCATTCGGTAAACACTCTTTTTTTTTTTTGGCTGCGTTGGGCCTTCGTTGCTGCGAGTGAACTTTTTCTATAGTTGCAGCGCGTGGGCTTCTCATTGAGAACAAGAGCACTGGCTCTAGGTGCACAGGCTTCAGTAGTTGTGGCTCGTGGGCTCAGTAGTTGTGGCTCACAGGCTCTAGAGCGCAGGCTCAGTAGTTGTGGCACACGGGCTTAGTTGCTCTCTGGCATGTGGGATCTTCCCGGACCAGGGCTTGAACCTGTGTCCCCTGCATTGGCAGGCGGATTCTTTTTTTTTTTTAAACTTTGGGTTTGTTTATTTATTTATTTATTTATTTATGGCTGTGTTGGGTCTTCGTTTCTGTGCGAGGGCTTTCTCTACTTGCGGCAAGTGGGGGCCACTCTTCATCGCGGTGCGCGGGCCTCTCATTATTGCGGCCTCTCTTGTTGCAGAGCACAGGCTCCAGACGCGCAGGCTCAGTAATTGTGGCCCACGGGCCTAGTTGCTCCGTGGCATGTGGGATCTTCCCAGACCAGGGCTCGAACCCATGTCCCCTGCATTGGTAGGCAGACTCTCAACCACTGCGCCACCAGGGAAGCCCAAACACACTTTTTCCTAATACACTTTTTAATTTTTATTTTAAGGCAAATCTCAGGCATCTTCTTAGTTCACCTGTAAGTAATTCAGGATGTATTTCTAACTGACACACATAACTGTACATCATGTAACTCTAATGCCATTATTGCACCTAACAAATTTAACTATAGCATCTACTGCCCAGTCTACATTCAAATTTCATGCATTTTAGAGACTGTCCACATTGTGAAGGGTAGGTTGGACTCTCCAAGTGTTCTTCCATTCATTCAACTGACAGGATGAAGTCTTTAGCCTGCTCGGTCTTGATGGAGCTCATTGTTTCGTCGGGAAGACATCCAACTTCACAACTGTGAAACAGTGGGATAAATCATAGTTGAAACTGGCACAAGGCGTGACTGTGTCCCCAAGAGAGGCACAATCTGCAGGAGGACAGGAGGGACATGGAGGGCTTCATAAGGGGGGAGGGTCAGGAGTTCCCTGGTGGCCTAGTGGTTAGGATTCTGGGCTTTCACTGCCGTAGCCAGGGTTCAATCCTTGGTTGGGGAACTGAGATCCCCACAAGCTGAGCTGCATGGCCCAAAGAAAAGGGAGGGGTGGGGAGAATCATGGCTGAATTTTTAAGGATGTACAAGCTGCTGGCAGGCAGGTGACGGAGAAACAATGGAGCCAGAAAAAGAAGGTGTGGGGAACACGCGGCACTTCGGAAGCACCGGGCAACCTCTCTTTTACCAACATACGTACCAGCTACTCTTCTGGGCCCGTGAACTAAACAGACAAAAATCTCTAACCTAGCAGAGCCTATGTTATTTGTGGGGGAGGACTGACAGGAACCTAAGAAATAAATATATAAATAAATATATGCAATGTGTTAAAAAGAAGAGCTGTGGGAAAGAAAAACAGCGAAAATGAGGTAAAGGGGATTAGTTGTGCAGGCTTGGGATGGGTTGCCATGTGAAACAGGAAACAGGAAACTGGCCGGATGCCTCCGGCTCCCTTTTCCTTCCTTTGCACACACACGAAGGCCATGTTCCTCGGCCTTTTTTGCAGTTAGATCAAGGCAATTGGACTGCCTTCTGGCCAACAGAGGACAGTAGGTCATAACCCCCGAGTGACCGTCCATGTCCTTCCATGGCCGTGCAGGTGACACACCCTGGAGATGAGATGGCAGAGCTCAGGTCGCTGAGTCATTAGTTTGGAGCTCTATTTACAAACCCTGAACATGAAGCTGGGTTCACAGCGGAGGTGCCCTATCTGGGGTGCCCCTGTGACACCCCGCCCACTCTCTGACCCTCTTGCCCCCTTTTCTTCCCTGGTGTATCTTCTTCCAGGGCAGGACAGCAGCTGCCTGGGGCAACGAGGACAGGCTGAGGAAGGTTGGCTGCAGGCTTGCACCTGTGCCAGCTCAGAGGTGCCAAGCGGATCATCCCAGGATACCCACCCATCCTTAGCAGCCTGGTCTCGTCACTCAGCCACGTGGATGAACAGGTTTGGCCCCTGGGAGGTCACCCTGAGCCCAAGCTCTCCTGGAGGCTGCCAAAATAAATCCAAGCCACTGCTAATGTTATTTATAAGCTGTGGGATTAAAACAGGGGGGAAAAATCAATGAATTAAAATTAACCCTTTATCCAGACTGCAAGCATTTTGCTTCCCCAGAACCTAGTACAAATAGGTGACTGATTCTTCTGTTATAAAATGAGTTTGCCATTTTTACTGCAATGAAAAGTTTTCATTTGAAATAGGATTGATCCCAGTGGTTTTATTCTAAAAGATAAAGCCTAAAAGAATGCTGTTTATTCGCCAAGAAAAACCATCTCTTATTACCTGTGTCACACTGGTCAAGTTACCTTAGGAATCTGAGGCTCTGTTTCCGCGTTTGTAAAATGAGAAGAATAACGCTGCACTCACAGGGCTATTTTGAAGGTAAAATGCGATGACACACGCTGAGCACCTGATCCAGTGGCTGGGATTTGGTAAAATCTCAAGGAATATTCCCTCCCTTCTTTAGGGTAAGGTGATATATGAGGGTCCAAAAAGGCCTGTTGAAGGTGGAAGAAGAAATTAAGGTTTTGATGTAGTCACACAAAACAGAGCTGCAAATTTATAACCAAAAAGGATGGGGTGTGTTCTACAGACAGGTTTTAAGAGGGACGTATGGAAAGTGTATATAGATATATGTGTGTACACATACCCTTATGTAACAGGTACAGTCTGAATTAGGAATTGGAGTTCCTAGATTTCAGGCTCTTGCTGTCCTTTAACGTGATCCTTATCTTTTTCAAATATAAAATCAATTTAGTTAATCTGCTTCATCCGTCACTGCAGGGATGGAATGAGAAAACGCATGTGAAAGCACTTTGATCAGGGCAAATATGTGAAAAATATGAGGAGTTAGTATTGCATAGGTGTTTGAAAGTGGACACCTTTCAGAGGCATGGTGTGATAAGGTGTGTGTCGTGGGTTCTGGGTAAATGCCAAGCTGCAATAACCCGGAAAAGAATGCCACCCAGGTGTCTCTAAGAATTACGGAAACTCTAAGAATTACGGAATTTTTTGCCCTTTTCCAGGCAGGAGTAATATGGCCACGGCTGCTATGTGATGCCAGTGTTAAGTGTCCTGGTCACCCAGCAGGGATTCAGAAGCAAGTTCTTGTTTATTAAGCCTCACCAATCTTTCGAGGAGGGAAGTAAAAGGTGAACCCCCTCTTAAAACAGAGTAAAGCTATGAACTTGAGCAACACAGAAAAGGAAAAGAAAATTGAAACCAATTCATACCGTTCAAGTGCTTTCCAAAAATTTCATCAAGAATATGGTCAATGCCCTCTTCATGCCTCTATTATAATAACATTCTCCCTGTTTTGTCATTGTCGGCTTACAGGTCCCTGTCCCATTCACAAGACAGTGGGATCCAGGGGCTGGCCCTGGATCTTCTTCATTGCTGGTTCCCCAGGGTTTGGTGCAGAAAAGAGCTTAATAAATGTTTGTTGAAAATGAATGAGTACCCATGTTCAGTATTAATCAGTGTGAACATATTACTTTGAATTCTACTAGTTTTTCTTGTCAATCTTTCACATATACAGTTCAGATGTGGAAATAGTGCATTTGACTGATAATTGTCATTTTAATAATTTATTATGTTCCAGATAAATGTGCCATCATATGTCTTTCCATTCCTCTCCTATTGAGCATTTGTGGTATTCCCAGTTTTTCGCTCTTGTACATAGTTCTAAAGTGAACTTTCTTCTCCTCCCCCTCCCCTCTCCCCACCCTCCTCCCTCTCCTCCTCCTTCTTATTCTCTTCTTGCTTGTTTCTTTCCCCCGCTTTACAGTTATTTCTTGGGGATATATTACCCTATGTGGATTTATCCGGTCAAAATACGTACAAACGGCAGGAACATTCCACAGAAAGATCAATACAATATTTTCAGGGCCACCATGCAGAATGAGTTCAGCTTCTACCAATGTCCTAATTCTTTTTTTTTGTCCTAATATTTTATTATGAAAAGTTTCAAACATGCAGAGAAGCCAAAATAATTTTACAATGAGTACTCACCACCTAAATTCTACCCTTGATATATTTCACTGTAGTTGCTTTATCACATATCCACCAATCTAGCCATCCAATAATTTATCTCACTTTTTATATATTTCAAAGTAAATTGCAGACACCAGTTCACTTCCTCTCACATACTTCAGCATGCTCATCACTAACTAGAATTCAATATTTGTTTATAGTCTTCCCTTTTGAGGTAAATAAATGATATATATATATATAATGAAATGCACAGATCTTAAGGTACCTTTGCTGAGTTTTGACAAATGCATATGTAAATCCATATCATGATATAGAACATTCCCATAGTCCAGAAAATTGCCCCATGCCCCCTCCTAGTCAATCCCTGACCCCCTCCTCCAAAAGCAACCACTATTTTGATTTTTTCTAACACAGATCAGTTTTTTCTAGAGTTCCAGAATTCCATAAAAATGGAATCATCCAGTAGGAAGTCATTTGTGTAAGGCTTCTTTCACTCTGCATGATGATTTTGCTATTCATCCATATTCTTGCATGTATCAGTGTGTCATTCTTTTTATCGCTGGGAAGTATTCCATTGCATGAATATATCACAATTTGTTTATCCACTGATGGACACCTGGGCCCTTTCCAGGATTTGGAAATTAGGGATAAAGCCGCTATGAATATTCTTGTTCAAGTCCTTTTGTGAATTTGGATATCTTTTTGCTACTTCAATAGATATGTCATGTTACCTTTAAATTGTCATAATTTCCATTTCTTTAATTGCCAGTAATGGTGTGCATTTTTACCCTCTGATGATAATAATAATCCCATTTCTTGAATGCTCACAATAGTGACAGGCCCTCTAATTTATCCTTGTAAGTATCCTGCAAAGTAGGTATAATTATATCCATTTTACATGTGAAGGGACAGATGTGGGCTCATTAGGTAGTTGGAATGTGTGGACGCTGACTCATTACGGGTCCGAGACTCTCTCCAGGCCAGACCACGGCTCCTGGCGACCCTGAGTACCGGCTGGACACGTCTTTGCTCACTTCTGGGCGGAGCATCTAGACCTGTTCATTATGCAGTTCTACCAATTTTAATAATTTTGTTAATAATCTCTTCACAGGGACTTCCCTGGTGGCGCAGTGGTTTACAATCCGCCTGCCAATGCAGGGGACATGGGTTCGAGCCCTGGTCCGGGAAGATCCCACATGCCGCGGAGCAACTAAGCCCGTGCGCCACAACTACTGAGCCTGAGCTCTAGAGTCTGTGAGCCACAACTACTGAGCCCGCGTGCCAAAACTACTGAAGCTCGCGTGCCTAGAGCCCGTGCTCCGCAACAAGAGAAGCCACCGCCATGAGAAGTCCGCGCACAGCAACGAAGACCCAACACAGCCAAAAATAAATAAATAAAAAATAAATAAATAAAAACAAGTTCTTCACAGTAATTTTTTTTTTAAACAGGACCAGATTTTTATTTTTATTTATTTATTTTCCGTAGCTAATTTATTTATATATTTTTTAACATCTTTATTGGAGTATAATTGCTTTACAATGGTGTGTTAGTTTCTGCATTATAACAAAGTGAATCAGCTATACGTATACGTATATCCCCATATCCCCTCCCTCTTGCGTCTCCCTCCCACCTGCCCTATCCCACCCCTCTAGGTGGTCACAAAGCACCCAGCTGATCTCCCTGTGCTATGTGGCTGCTTCCCACTAGCTATCTATTTTACATTTGGTAGTGTATATATGTCCATGCCACTCTCTCACTTCCTCCCAGCTTACCGTTCCCCCTACCCATGTCCTCAAGTCCATTCTCTATGTCTGCATCTTTATTCCTGTCCTGCCCCTAGGTTCTTCAGAAACTTTTTTTTTCTCTTAGATTCCATATATATGTGTTAGCATAAGGTATTTGTTTTTCTCTTTCTGACTTACTTCACTCTGTATGACAGACTCTAGGTCCATCCACCTCACTACAAATAACTCAATTTCATTTCTTTTTATGGCTGAGTAATATTCCATTGTATATATGTACCACATCTTCTTTATCCAGTCATCTGTCGATGGACACTTAGGTTGCTTCCATGTCCTGGCTATTGTAAATAGTGTTGCAGCGAACATTGTGGTACATGACTATTTTTGAATTATGGTTTTCTCAGGGTGTATGCCCAGTAGTGGGATTGCTGGGTCGTGTGGTAGCTCTATTTTTAGTTTTTTAAGGAACCTCCATACTTTTCTCCATAGTGGCTGTATCAATTTACATTTCCACCAACAGCGCAAGAGGGTTCCCTTTTCTCCACACCCTCTCCAGAATTTATTGTTTGTAGATTTTTTGACGATGGCCATTCTGACCAGTGTGAGATGATATCTCATTGTAGTTTTGATTTGCATTTCTCTAATGATTAGTGATATTGAGCATCCTTTCATGTGTTGGTCGGCAATCTGTATATCTTCTTTGGAGAAATGTCTATTTAGGTCTTCTGCCCGTTTTTGGATTGGTTGTTTGTTTTTTTGTTATTGAGCTGCACGAGCTGCTTTTATATTTTGGAGATTAATCCTTTGTCAGTTGCTTCATTTGCTAATATTTTCTCCCATTCTGAGGGTTGTCTTTTCATCTTGTTTATGGTTTCCTTTGCTGTGCAAAAGCTTTTAAGTTTCATTAGGTCCCATTTGTTTAGTTTTGTTTTTATTTCCATTTCTCTAGGAGGTTGG
Organism: Balaenoptera borealis; assembly: GCF_965194805.1. NCBI lineage: Eukaryota > Metazoa > Chordata > Mammalia > Artiodactyla > Balaenopteridae > Balaenoptera > Balaenoptera borealis. The sequence goes on from NC_138871.1 coordinate 85,749,415, forward strand.
TCAAAAAGGATCTTGCTGTGATTTATGTCATAGAGTGTTCTGCCTATGTTTTCCTCTAAGAGTTTGATAGTGTCTGGCCTTACATTTAGGTCTTTAATCCATTTTGAGTTTATTTTTGTGTATGGTGTTAGGGAGTGTTCTAATTTCATTCTCTTACATGTAGTTGTCCAGTTTTCCCAGCACCACTTATTGAAGAGGCTGTCTTTTCTCTATTGTATATTCTCCTTTATCAAAAATAAGGTGACCATATGTGTGTGGGCTTATCTCTGGGCTTTCTATCCTGTTCCATTGATCTATATTTCTGTTTTTGTGCCAGTACCATACTGTCTTGATTACTGTAGCTTTGTAGTATAGTCTGAAGTCCGGGAGCCTGATTCCTCCAGCTCTGTTTTTCTTTCTCAAGATTGCATTGGCTATTCGGGGTCTTTTGTGTTTCTATACAAATTGTGAATTTTTTTGTTCTAGTTCTGTGAAAAAATGCCATTGGTAGTTTGATAGGGATTGCACTGAATCTGCAGATTGCTTTGGGTAGTAGAGTCATTTTCACAATGTTGATTCTTCCCATCCAAGAACATGGTATATCTCTCCATCTGTTTGTATCATCTTTAATTTCTTTCATCAGTGTCTTATAGTTTTCTGCATACAGGTCTTTAGTCTCCTTAGGTAAGTTTATTCCTAGTTATTTTATTCTTTTTGTTGCAATGGTAAATGGGAGTGTTTCCTTAATTTCTCTTTCAGATTTTTCATCATTAGTGTATAGGAATGCAAGAGATTTCTGTGCATTCATTTTGTATCCTGCTACTTTACCAAATTCATTGATTAGCTCTAGGAGTTTTCTGGTAGCATCTTTAGGATTCTCTATGTATAGTATCATGTCGTCTGCAAACAATGACAGCTTTACTTCTTCTTTTCCGATTTGGATTCCTTTTATTTCCTTTTCTTCTCTGATTGCTGTGGCTAAAACTTCCAAAACTATGTTGAATAATAGTGGTGAGAGTGGACAACCTTGTCTTGTTCCCAATCTTAGAGGAAATGGTTTCAGTTTTTCACCATTGAGAATGATGTTGGCTGTGGGTTTGTCATACATGGCATTTATTATGTTGAGGTAAGTTCCCTCTATGCCTACTTTCTGGAGGGTTTTTATCATAAATGGGTGTTGAGTTTTGCTGAAAGCTTTCTCTGCATCTATTGAGATGATCATATGGTTTTTCTCCTTCAGTTTGTTAATATGATTTATCACATTGATTGATTTGCACATATTGAAGAATCCTTGCATTCCTGGGATGAACCCCACTTGATCATGGGGTATGATCCTTTTAATGTGCTGTTGGATTCTGTTTGCTAGTATTTTGTTGAGGATTTTTGCATGTATGTTCATCAGTGATATTGGCCTGTAGTTTTCTTTCTTTGTGACATCTTTGTCTGGTTTTGGTATCAGGGTGATGGTAGCCTCGTAGAATGAGTTTGGGAGTGTTCCTCCCTCTGCTATATTTTGGAAGAGTTTGAAAAGGATAGGTGTTAGCTCTTCTCTAGATGTTTGATAGAATTTGCCTGTGAAGCCATCTGGTCCTGGGCTTTTGTTTGTTGGAAGATTTGTAATGACAGTCTCAATTTCAGTGCTTGTGATTGGTCTGGTTATATTTTCTATTTCTTCCTGGTTCAGTCTCAGAAGGTTGTGCTTTTCTAAGAATTTGTCCGTTTCTTTCAGGTCGTCCATTTTATTGGCATATAGTTGTTTGTAGTAATCTCTCATGATCCTTTATATTTCTGCAGTGTCAGTTGTTACTTTTCCTTTTTCATTTCTAATTCTATTGATTTGAGTCTTCTCCCTTTTTTTCTTGATGAGTCTGGCTAATGGTTTATCAATTTTGTTTATCTTCTCAAAGAACCAGCTTTTGGTTTTATTGATCTTTGCTATTGTTTTTTCATTTATTTCTGATCTGATCTTTATGATTTCTTTGCTTCTGCTAACTTTGGGTTTTTTTTGTTCTTCTTTCTCTAATTGCTTTAGGTGTAAGTTTAGGTTGTTTATTTGAGATGTTTCTTGTTTCTTGAGGTAGGATTGTATTGCTATAAAATTCCCTCGTAGAACTGCTTTTGCTGCATCCCATAGGTTTTGGGTCATCATGTTTTCATTGTCATTTGTTTCTAGGTATTTTTTTATTTCCTCTTTGATTTCTTCAGTGATCTCTTGGTTATTAAGTAGTGTATTGTTTAGCCTTCATGTGTTTGTATTTTTTACAGATTTTTTCCCATAATCGATATGTAGTCTCATAGTATTGTGGTCAGAAAAGATACTTGATAAAATTTCAATTTTCTTAAATTTACCAAGGCTTGATTTGTTACCCAAGATACGATCTATCCTGGAAAATGTTCCATGAGCACTTGAGAAGAAAGTGTATTCTGTTGTTTTTGGATGGAATGTCCTATAAATATCAATTAAGTCCATCTTGTTTAATGTGTCATTTAAAGCTTGTGTTTCCTTATTTATTTTCATTTTGGATGATCTGTCCATTGGTGAAAGTGGGGTGTTAAAGTCCCCTACTATGATTGTGTTACTGTCAATTTCCCCTTTTATGGCTGTTAGCATTTGCCTTATGTATTGAGGTGCTCCTGTGTTGGGTGCATAAATATTTACAATTGTTATATCTTCTTCTTGGATTGATCCCTTGATCATTATGTAGTGTACTTCTTTGTCTCTTGTAATAGTCTTTATTTTAAAGTCTATTTTGTCTAATATGAGAATTGCTACTCCAGCTTTCTTTTGATTTCCATTTGCATGGAATACCTTTTTCCATCCCCTCACTTTCAGTCTGTATGTGTCCCTAGGTCTGAAGTGGGTCTCTTGTAGACAGCATATATACGGGTCTTGTTTTGGTATCCATTCAGCCAGCCTATCCCTTTTGGTTGGGGCATTTAGTCCATTTACATTTAAGGTAATTATCGATATGTATGTTCCTATTACCATTTTCTTAATTGTTTTGGGTTTGTTACTGTAGGTCTTTTCCTTCTCTTGTGTTTCCTGCCTAGAGTAGTTTCTTTAGCATTTGTTGTAAAGCTGGTTTGGTTGTGCTGAATTCTCTTAGCTTTTGCTAGTCTGTAAAGGTTTTAATTTCTCCGTCAAATCTGAATGAGATTCTTGCTGGAAAGAGTAACCTTGGTTGCAGGTTTTTCCCTTTCATCACTTTAAATATGTCCTGCCACTCCCTTCTGGCTTGCAGAGTTTCTGCTGAAAGATCAGCTGTTAGCCTTATGGGGATTCCCTTGTATGTTATTTGTTGTTTTTCCTTTGCTGCTTTTAATATATTTTCTTTATATTTAATTTTTGATAGTTTGATTACTATGTGTCTTAGTGTGTTTCTCCTTGGATTTATCCTGTATGGGACTCTCTGCACTTCCTGTACTTGACTGACTATTTCCTTTCCCATATTAGGGAAGTTTTCACTATAATCTTTTCAAATATTTTCTCAGTCCCTTTCTTTTTCTCTTCTTCTTCTGGGACCTCTGTAATTCGAATGTTGGTGAGTTAAATGTTGACCCAGAGGTCTCTAAGACTGTCCTCAATTCTTTTTACTCTTTTTTCTTTATTCTACTGCTCTGCAGTAGTTATTTCCACCATTTTATCTTCCAGGTCACTTATCCGTTCTTCTGCCTCGGTTATTCTGCTACTGATTCCTTCTAGAGAATTTTAATTTCATTTATTGTGTTGTTCATCACTGTTTGTTTGCTCTTTAGTTCTTCTAGGTCCTTGTTAAACGTTTCTTGTATTTTCTCCATTCTATTTCCAAGATTTTGGATCATCTTTACTATCATTACTCTGAATTCTTTTTCAGGTAGACTGCCTATTTCCTCTTCATTTGTTTGGTCTGGTGGGTTTTTACCTTGCTCATTTATCTGCTGTGTGTTTCTCTGTCTTCTCATTTTGCTTAACTTACTGTGTTTGGGGTCTCCTTTTCACAGGCTGTAGGTTCATAGTTCCCATTGTTTTTGGTGTCTGCCCCCAGTGGGTAAGGTTGGTTCAGTGGGTTTTGTAGGATTCCTGGTGGAGGGGACTAGTGCCTGTGTTCTGGTGGATGAGGCTGGATCTTGTCTTTCTGGTGGGCAGGACCACGTCTGGTGGTGTGTTTTGGGGTGTCTGTGACCTTATTATGATTTTAGGCAGCCTCTCTGCTAATGGGTGGGGTTGTGTTCCTGTCTTGCTAGTTGTTTGGCGTGGGTGTCCACCACTGGAGCTTGCTGGTCGTTGAGTGGAGCTGGGTCTTAACATTGAGATGGAGATCTCTGGGAGAGCTTTTGCTGTTTGATATTACGTGGAACCGGGAGGTCTCTGGTGGACCAATGTCCTGAACTCGGCTCTCCCACCTCAGAGTCACAGGCCTGACACCCGGCCGGACCACCAAGACCCTGTCAGCCACACAGCTCCTGTAGACATGGGAGATATCCATGAAAACTGAGAAACTCCCTGAAGTGTCACAGTAATATTGGTGACATAATTTTCCCATTCTGTTGTTTTCCTTTTAATATATATTTTGTAGAATTTTGTTGTACAAAGATTTATTTATTCAAACCCATCTATCTTGTCTGATGACAGACTCAATTTTTCAAGAGCTGGAAATTTACCTTTGCTCCACTGCTGGAATAAATGTTAGTTCTGTTTTCTTCTTTTTATGCTTTTTGTATTTAACCTTCTGACGTATTGGGAGCGTATTGCTGTATGTGGCAAGAGATACGAGTATGAGAAATGCCTGCTCAATAAATAAATCCAAAATGGAAATTCCATTGTATACATGGGAAATGGAAGCCAAAAGAATTAAGATTTGTTTCCTAATGTTGTATGGGAGAGCCAGTAGCTGAGCTCAGTTTTCATGCACTGTTTCATCTCTGAAGGAAGGGGCACTTCATACAGCACATGCTCCTTAGAATGGAGGCTCTTCAGGAGCAGTGCCGAGAAACTGCAGAGCATGTATTTGGTTTATGCTTCTTTTTCCACCTTCTTGAATTCTCTCCTGCTTCCTTTGAAGTTCAAAGTCTAGCAATTTCTAAAGTTAACAGGGAAACAACAAAACCTCAGAGCTGGAAGGGGCCTCACAATGTGACTCATTCTTCCATCCAAAAATGTGTGCTGAACTAGGTCTGGTGCTGGGGCTTCAGTAGAGAAAGATGAGTTATGCCACCTTGACCAAATCTATCGTGGGAAATAGACATATAGAGAAGCAAATATGATGTAATGTGAAAAGTATGGTGATGGACATTCATCCAGGGTTTAGGGCTGGTGACCACTGCATCTGGGGAGCCAGGAAGTGTGCCCCGGAGGCAGCAGAGCCTGAGCTGGGGCCTGGAGGATGAGGAGTAGGTGTGTAGGGAAGAGCCCCAGGAGGGGCACAGCCCAGAACCGGCAAGGAGAGGGAGTGGGCAGTTAGGACGAGGAGCTCTGCTTAGGAGGAAGAAGGGAGCAGGGAGAGTGGGAAGACCCCTGGGGACCTCTATGTGTCATGCAGAAGCTCGAAGTTTCTCCTTGAGGGAAGTGGGCATGAGAGTGGTGTGGCCAGAGCCTGGGCTGTAGAAGCAACACTCTGGCTACAGAGGAGGATGAATTTGGGAGGATACAGAGATGAGGAGGTCAATTCCACAGAAGAGCTAGAGATGGGTAGTGGTAGGACTGGAGAGAAGAAATAGGTGGGAAGGAAAATCAGCAGGACTCAGTGACCGATTCAGTCACGGGGGGAAGTTAGGGGGAGGCAGGAATCAAGAGTGAATTCCAGTTTGGATGGGATGATGGCAGTGTCCACTGAGTGAGGAAATAGGAGGCACAACTTTTGTGGGGAGAAGACTAGTGTGAGCTCGAGGTGACTGCAAGTAGCTCAGGTGGTGACAACTAACAGGAAGTTGATGTTACAAGGTGCATCTCACCTGCAGACATAGATTGGAGAGGCCTGAGCAAATGTTTGGTGCCTGAATCAACTCACTGTTGAATTATCCAAGGAGGGTGAGTAGAGGGGAAGAAGAGTGGGCCAAAGACAGACTCTGCAACATTTAGGGGCAAATAAAAGAAGGAGTCCAAGAAGAAACAGTCCAAGAGGTAAGAGGGAAGCCAAGACAGACCGTGGAAACCAGTGGACCAGCGAGTTTCAAGAAGAGAGTTACAAGAGAGCTCCAGGTAGAGATGGCTGGAAGGATAAGGAATGAAAGTGATGTTCTGTTCTGTTTGGCAATTAAAGGCCCTGGAGAACGTAGATCTGTTTCAGGGAGTTGGGAGAGGGTGGTGGAGTAAAATCCAGATTGCAAGTCCTCGGGTAACGAGGGAGGGACCCGAGGTGGAGAGCGGGAATGCAGGCTTTTCTTTTAAGAGGAAAAGGGGAGGAGAGATTGGATGGTGACTGACGGTTAAGGGAAGTTCTCTTTCTCAAGTTGGTGGAGACCTGAGTACGCGTGAAGGCTGAGGAGGGGAAGGAGTCCGTCAGAGAGAAGGAAGGTCCAGGGTAGAAGGTGGAGGGACAGGCCAGGCCGGTGGGGGAGGACCAGGAAGAGGACGTGGTCAAGGGCAGAGGAGGGCTGGCCTTGGAGCTGAGCTGGGACCCACCCCGACCGCAGGGCAGGGAGGAGGTGGGGCTGGTCGGGGCGGAGGGGTGCAGAGCGTCGGGGGGATCTTGCCGCTCGCTGGAAGGCAGAGTCGTCTGCGGAAGGCCGCTCAGGCTGCAGAACTTGCCAGAGGCCTGGGGGTTGGGGGGGGTGGGTGGAGGTCTGGGGCGGGGCTCTGGGGGGAGTTACAGTAAGACCTCCCGGGCCGGGAGTGTGGCCTGAGCTGGGCGGCCGGTCACTGGTAGCCCAAGGCCCCACCTTCTCCCACCAGGCCAGCGTTCTAGAGCCTGGGTGGAGCCTGAGACCTGGTGGTCTGCTCCAGTCCTAGAACACGCAAGGTGTTCTAGTGAGAGGCCCGTCAAGGCAGAGGTCCCAATTAGAAAGGAGCAAACTGCTGCGACAGAAGGTGAATCCGCATTTTCACACCCTGGGTGACGAGTGCTGGACGAAGCCACCAGCCTCTCCTGCTCACACCAGCCTTCCTTCTCCTCTGGGGGCCACAGGTGTCCGGTGCTCTGGTTCCGGAACCCAAGGGCAAGGTCGGGGCCTCGAGGCTCTGGGCGAGGCCTGACACCTGACTGCCCACCTGAGGCCTGGAGAGAGCTGGAAACCCCCTGCGTTCAGGTCACCCTTAGGTCACCCTCTGCATCAGCACGTCGGGTTCCTATATTGTCCACACTGTACACCAGACTCCTTCCTTCTTCTCATGCCACTACCCCTTCCTTGGATTCTCTGCCACGTAAAAAAAATTCTCATGGACCTCAGGCACACAAAATTGCCTAAATTATAATCTTTGGTGCATGATAATATTTTTATTATTGGTCCATGCATGGCCCTACTACCTACCTACCTATCTGCCTACCTACGTTATAGATCACATTTAAAAGTAATAAACACCTGTGAAACCACTGCCCAACCTGAAACCCAGAGCCCTAACGATGGTGAACACCCAGCTGTGTGATTCATCCCATCACACCCCCCTTTCCTTCCCTTCTCCGAAGTAACCACCATCCTGAATCCTAGGTGCCTTCTTTTCTTATTTTCCTTCTTATACCCTCTCATGTCATCAATAGGTATTTATCTCTTCCATACATATTTCTAAAATGTGTCTTTAAAATTTTAATTGTCTTTACCTTCTTTAACAATGTCATGCTGCATGTAATATTTTAGGACTCATTTTTCTCACTCAATATTAAGTTGATAAGCGTCATCCATTGTTATGTGTCACTGTGGTCTATTTATTTTGACTGCTGTCTGTTATTCAGTGGATGGTGTGAGTGTATCTCAGTCCGTTTAGCCAGTCTTCTTTGATGAGCGTTTGAACAGTCCTGCTATGAACATTTTTGTTGATGCATTTTCTTGGAAATAAACCTGGATGTGGAATTGCTGGGTCACAGTGTATGTAACTGTTCCGCTGGGGTTTGCTCAACTGTTTTCCAAGGATCTGTGGATCCACATCTTCTCCAGCACTTGGCAGTGCCATAATTTGTGCCTGAATAGGAGTGTATTAGGGGTCTCCAGAGAAACAGAACCCACAGGATGAATAGATAGATAGATATAAGAGGACATTTTTTTTTTTTAATAATCAGACACTTCTCTTGTCTGACTTTTAAATTTTATTTTTTATTAATTATTTTTTAAAAAGTATTTATTTATTTATTTATTTATGACTGTGTTGGGTCTTCGTTTCTGTGCGAGGGCCTCCTCCAGCCGCGGCAAGCGGGGGCCACTCTTCATCGCGGTGCGCGGGCCTCTCACCATCGCGGCCTCTCCCGTTGCGGAGCACAGGCTCCAGACGCGCAGGCTCAGTAGTTGTGGCTCACAGGCCCAGCTGCTCCGCGGCACGCGGGATCCTCCCAGACCAGGGCTCGAACCCGTGTCCCCTGAATTGGCAGGCAGACTCTGAACCACTGCGCCACCAGGGAAGCCCCAAGAGGACATTTTTTATAGGAAGTGGCTCACGTGAGTATGGAGGCTGAGAACTAAGTCCTGACACCTGCTCTCTGTAAGATGAAGAACCAGGAAACCAGTGGTGTAATTCAGTCCACGTCTGAAGGCCTGAGAACCACGAGAGCTGAAGACATAAGTCTCAGCCCAAAGGCCCAAGAACCTGGGCCCTTTGGTGGTGGGAGTCCCAGCTCAAGTCTGAAGGCCCAGGAGCACCAACATCCGAGGGCAGGAGAGATGGATGTCCCAGCTCAAGCATCAGCAGGCTGGACGCTGCCACCCCCTTCGGGGAGGGCCATCTTTACTCAGTCTACTGATTCAAATGCTAATCTTTTCCAGAAACAGAGCCCCAGACACACCCAGGAATAATGCTTTACCGGTTACTGGGGCATCCCTCAGCTCTGTCAGGCTGACGTGGCAGGTAAAACACACCTCTCTGCACCCTGTTCCACTTCCTGCTCGCCTCCCCTTCCAGGCCCAGCTCATGAATGACTCCACCCGGGAGCCCTCCTCCACCAGCACGTGTGTCCCGACAGCGGTTCTGGCTGCCACGTAACTGTCCCGTGTCTCCTGCCACCTCCCCTCCAGGTTCTTGACTCCTTGACAGCAGGGGACATAGGTGTCTTTCTAATTCCCCCATCACTGCAGAGGTCACATCCTCCAATTCGTTATTGCTGTTTGAATAAAGCAGAATTCTTGCTTATGCAGATCAAGGAAGTCAGATGCCATCTACGAGGGAGGTGGCAGTGTCTGGAGGGACGGGGACTAGGAAGCCGCCTGGGCTCCTGATGGCAGGCTGCAGTCGGCCAAGGGAGACCTTAATCAGCCACCCTCCCAGGCCCGGCAACAGGGGCGGGAGCCGTGTGACTTCTCCCAGCGGCTGGGCCGAGGCCCTGAGGGCTGGGCACGTCACATCACGAGGCAGGAGCTGATGTTTGGCCCGGAGGCGCTGACTTCACCTTCTCTCCGGAGGGGAGCCCGTGCCCCTGGGAAACTCTGCGCCAAGGGCGTGGGCGGAGCATCTGCTTTCATCTGTAGTTCCAGGCACAGGGTCTGTGCCGCCCCATGTGCCAGGCACCACAGGCTGGGCGGAGGTGGACCGCGGGTGAGGGCCGGGCAAGGTTGGGAGGGGCACCTGCCTGCTGAGGGCTTTGTCCTTCAGAAGAAAGCCGGCGGCTCGCGGTGAGCACGGCCTCGGCCTGGAGGCCTGGAGGTCAGACACGCCATCATCACACCTGCCCCTCTGGAGCTCGCTGGCGGGTCTTCGGTCAAGTGCCTCTTCCTTCCTCTGGGGGCCAAGGTAGCCACTTCCCTGTGGCCTCGGCACAACAGTCGGGGGCAGGGAGGGCACTGTTCCCGGTTTTCTTCTTCTAAACCCACAGTCTTATGCGTATATCGTTACTGGGGTTCCGTCCGGGCCTTTGTTTTTCCTGTCTTCTCGCTACAGCCCAGGGAAGCCCGAAGAAGACCCCCCACTAACTCTTGCTCCAGGGTACTGCTATTCGTAGAAACGGCCGTCCCTCTCGTTCTCCTGGGCGGTAGCATTTTCAGAGTGTGTTCTAGCCATTCTCCCGTCTGACCTTCCCAATGCTTGCTCAACACAAGTTCCCTTATGGCTTCCCAGCTTGTGCCATTTCTTTCTGAGGCCATTTCTGCCACCTCCGACACTTCCTCCTTGCGGGGCCGTCCCTCTGCCTGTAAGGAAGGTGGGCATCAGAAAGCCTTCCAGCTACCTTCCCTGCAGTCAGAGGGGAGCTCACACCCCAACCCCGACTTGTCAGGCGCACGGGGATCCCTGTCACAGGATCACCTTGACTCAGCGGGGTCAGTCCAGTCCGGGCTCTCCTTCATTCTTCCATTCACTGAACACACATTTCGGAGGAATTAGAGGGTGCGTGCGAGGTGCTGTGTGAGAAACGCTGAGGATACAGAGGGAGATGCACAACCGTGCCCTCGACCTGCTTGCAAACCCTGGAGGTGAGACATCCAGGGTTACAGTGGATGCCATGAAGGGTGTGAGTCAATCACCTCCGAGCCCAACGCGTGCCCACTGGAGGGGGATGGCTCTGCACCTGCTGCCGACCGCCATGCTCGCCTGTGAAGGGGCACATCTGTCACACGCCCGCCGTGCGCCTGGCAGGCGCTTCACACCCATAACTGCGCTCAGTTCTCCCAATACCCTCTGAGGCCACCCATGTCACTCCCATGAACAGATGAGGAGACTGGAGCTCTCGCTTCGTTCCCACAGCAAATGGCAGAGTCGGGAATCAAATCCACTAACGTTTGGCTTCTAAACGCAAGTTCTTTCCGCTCTTGGGGGCTGCCTCCCAGGGCTGTTGTGAGGATTCAATGAGATTTTTAATGCAAAATACCCGGGACAGAGCCTGGGTGCCAGCAGGCTCCTGATAAGGAGGAGCTCCTGTGGTTCCCTCACCTGCCATCTCCTCTCCACACATCTCATCCCGGCGTCATCCTCTCAGATGGAACACACGGGCACATTTCCCCCTTGTAATAATTAATACGTGTGCCAGCGTGTTTATGCAAAATCGCTTACACTGTGCCTTTCATCTCTAAGGACCCAATCATGTTTGGCAAGCAGGCTCCCAGATGCGAGGATGGTTCTTTCAGGCAGACAATGGGGAGGAGATTATCCAGGAAATTCTGACAAAGAAAGCAATTACTCTGTTCTGACGCATGTGGGCTTCTCGTGCCAAAACCAAGCCTTTCGCCTGAATTACCTGCGTGATGGGTCTGTATAGACCTAGACACAGCTGGTTTTTTCCTAATGGTTCCGAGTGAGTCTCCCTGAGTCTTCACATCCTTGGCCACAGGAGAGCAGGGCTCAGAGGCTGGGGACGGGGGTGGGCAGGCAGCACCGGGACGCCCACCGTGCTCCCAGTTGTCTGGGGAAGCAGGGAAAGGTCTTGGGCCCCTCCTCACCCCAAGACTTCCACAGTCATGCCAGCAGGAGAGGGTCCCTCCCCCTTTCTCTTCCGGAGCCTTCCTCCCCATTGTGGTCCCCTGGCTCTGCTGCTCTGCCCACCCTGGGTGCCTGCCTGGGCCTGGGGAGCCATCCGCTAATCCCCACTAGGGATTAGCCAGCCGGGCCAATGAGCATTTTAGTAGTAATTGTCCTTCTTACGTTTCTGCAACACTCGGCTTTCACATCCATTATCCCGCCTGATCCTCACAGCAGCCCTGAGAGATGGGCATTAGTGGTGCCATTTCAGATGAAAAAAAAAAAAAAGAAAGGAAGGAAGAGAGTGGGTTTATCCCAGGTCATCAGGCTAGAAAAAGCCGAGCCAGCACCAAACCAAGGGGGCGGGAACTGAGGGCCAGGTGTTCTGTGTCCTCTTTCTGCTATAACATCCCGGACTCAGGAAAAACATCCGAGACCCAAAGGAGTGAATTTAATTTAATTTAATTTTATATTTCATTTCATTTATTTTTTGGCTGCACCATGCGGCATGCAGGATCTTAGTTCCCGGACCAGGGATCGAACCTGTGCCCCCTGCAGTGGAAGCTCGGAGTCTTAACCACTGGACCGCCAGGGAAGTCCCAGGAGTGAATTTTTAATGAGGGGATATCCAGCCCCTGTGAAAGTCATGGGGTTTGTTTTTGGCTGCGTGTATCCTTTTAGGAGTTTGTCAAATTATACCCCACGCACCGCTGCCTCCTCCTGGGGTGGGAGGGGGCCGGGTGGGGCACAGGGCTAGTGTCACAATCTCCCCAAATGAGATTCCATCTCCCTGCTGAGGTTGGGAATCTGGGCAGTAAATTGGCGACGCAGACAAGCAACCACACCAGCGGGAAGGGCAATGGCCCATCCTGACGGTAACAAAGCATCAGTCTCCTTTGACACCTTCCGGGGCAGAGTTGTGCCAGAGAAAAGTGAGTGGCAGCTGACGCCCTGGATAATCAGAGCTGGCCCAGCCCCTCCCAACAAGGATCAGAAAGGTCTTTGTAAATATGAATGAATCCTCCGCACCCTGTGAAGAGAGAGAGAGTGTTTTCCAAATGCATCAGCTGAAGGCCCAGGGGCTCAGGTGATGGCTTCCTGGCCCCCCCTCCCCCAGAGTCACCTGCCGAGAGGGGACCAGCGTCTGGACCACATCGCCAAGGCTTTGAGTGGCGCCCGGCTGCAGCCACGCTGGTCTGAGCCCTCCGCACTCCGGAGAGATCCTAGTCCCAGTGCACCTCCTCTGGAGACAACCATGTAGGGCTGAACTTCTCCCTACTCTTTTCTGTTTGTTTTGTTCCCTTCTGCAGCCGATGGTGGAGAATTTGAGTCATCTGCTGACCTGGGAAACCTCAGACTGAGGGTTTGTCAAAGACAGACTCGTACATAGCACTGGGGTTTCACTTCTAACTGCATTTCTCAAGGCCATTTCTGTGTCTCCGAGACAACGACCTTCTTTTCCACATCGTGTCCCTCAGCTCCTTCAAAGCTGAAAACCCTGAAATGGCCACCACAGTGCTTTGTAAACTGTGAAGTGGCACACGGATCTTAGTTCTATCACTCTCCTGCTTATTGGCGGAATTGCTTCTCAGTTTTTTGTGCTGCATCTCCATGGAATTGCATGATGCCTTAAGACACCAAAAAACAGTAAAGTGAGAGAAAGAAGAAAAAAAATGAAACTCCGGTGTTGAAATGAAAACATATTAGAAAATTGCTATTCTTGTGCTGCTAAAGGCCTAGGTTCCCGGGGGAAGTTCTTGTGACATTCATGTATTTAAGCTTTCCTGACGGGTCGTGGGTTCATTCCTTTAACAGGTTCAGCATTCTGAGGGGCCACAGGCCTCTCTGTCCCCGCCTTTTGGGGGTGAAGAGGTCAGGGGTTCCCGGATGGGTGTGACCACAGGGAAAGGATCTCTCCACCGAGGCTTGTCTTCACTTTCCCTGTTTCCTAAAGGAGCTGATCTGCCTACAATAATTCCTTCCGCCTCACTCCAGTGAGTTTAAATTTGCTGAAATCTCAGTCTCAGCTTCTCATCTTTCTAGTCCTGATGATTTTCAACAATAAGCTAAGAGGCTTGTTCAGATTCCAATTTCTTAGGGAGAAAAAGGGCAAAACAATTCCTAAAACCTCAAAACACTGAGTTTTCCTCACTCCCCCACAGGGCCGGGGGGGGGCCCGTCTCCTTCCAGAACCCGGATCCAGCGCAGACGAGGAGCCCTGTGCCCTGTGCCCTCGCGACACCCACATAAACGTGGTCCCCTCGGTTCCTGCATGACGCACCCTGACTCTCCCCGACTCTCCTCAAGGCTCGCTCTCTGCCCTGCTCCAAAGGGCAGCTCCCCAACCCCATGCCCAGCACTGCGCTGGCTTTGACCTTCAAGCCCTTCTGTGTCACCATCCCTGTCAACATCTGGCCCAGAGGCGACTTGGAGCTGCCCTGGGTGAACTCCCCGCACAGCCGAGCCCTCATTCCGCCACACGTCGCCTGGCGTCTCCCTGCCTGGCACGTAGTCCCAGAACGAACATGCCCAAACCCGCCTGGTTTTCTCAGTTTTCTGCTCTACTCCGGCCTGCTTCTCAGGGATGACCTCACTTTCCCTTACGAGTGTTTGTCTTTGGTCTGCTCTCCCTGGAAAGTGGAGGGTGGCTTCTACCTGTACCCGCTGAATTCTGCGCCCATTTGGAACCAGCCACGCTGGGTTATTCCCAGGAGCCTCCCCAGATGAACACTGCATCAAAGGGGACTTAAAACAGGCAGTTTGTCTTTCTGCGGCGTGAATGACACGGTGAAATATTAGCATCTGCGTGTTTTTACAGCCTGCTTTCAATGATACCAGCGAGCATCTATTGATGCATCAGGCACGAGTCACATATTTTACCTACTTTATCTCGTTTGATTCTCATGATAACCCTTTTGCATGAGATTCTTAGTATTACCTTCCCTTTACATATGGGGAAACTGAGGCATAGAGTTTTTGTTGTTGTTGTTTTTTAATTTTTTTTAATTTTTAAATTTTTTAAGTTGTCCAGAATCACAGCTTGTAAGTGAGAAAGACCAGATTTGGCCCAGGGAATTCAGCTCCAGCCGTGATGGACCAGCGTCTTACACGTCATCACTTGTAGTACACTTCCTCATTGGAGTCAATTTGCCCCACCCCACCTTCATGGCATACTCCACAGGGACACTCCTACTAAGACTTTAATGCCTTAACCTTCAGGAAGAACTGATGGAGAGTAAAAGGAGGGAAACCTGTCCTTGGGGACTTGAGGGGGGTCTAGGTAAGGGGAAGGGGTTGGGAGACCTTCAGATTCTTCTACAGCAATGACAGCCTTGTCTATTCTCTGTTCTAAGGGCTGGGCACAGAATGTAGTGCTGTGAACCTGGGTCCTTTCTCATCTCTGACACCCACCAGCTGTGGCATTAGAAAATCATTTCTCCGCTCTCAGTACCTCAGTTTTCCCATCTGCAAAATGGGCATGATAATTTGTACATATATAAAATGGGTCATTGTAAGGGTAAATGAGATGAATATTGTGAAAGCACATGGTAAACTATAATGTATTGCGGAAATGTAATGAGGAGAATTCTTTGTTATTGGGTGATTCATATGGAGGTTAATATTCTAAAATTTTACCTCTGGGGTCCCCCTGCCCTCCCGCCCCTGGGACTTCTTTATATATCTTGGCCCTTTCAGGCAGCAGCAGGTAGGCGGTGAGGCTCATTACCTTGGCAAAGGGAAGCAGCAAAATAGAAGAGAGGAAAAGAAAGGGAAATTTTTTGGGCTTCATTTTCAAAAGTTTAGGCCCTTTCATGAGGGAATCTTCTGGGATGATGGAAATGTATTTTCTTGTTCAAACTGAATACTTAAAATCTGTGCATTTTATTGTATCAATATATAAATGACACCGAAAAACTCACATTGAAGCAAAACAAACTTAAGTCCTTAGAGGAGTAGAATGGACTTGGGCGTAGACAACATATTTGACAGAAAATGTGGGAAAAGAAAATACGGTGAGGGCAAGGTTTCCTTCCCTCCTCCCCAGACTCGGGGTTGGAAGGTCAGAAGGCAAGTGAGTGCTTAGATTGACAGGTGTCGGAAACAAGAGGCTGAGAGACCCATTTCCCAGGCTGTGAGCCTGAGGCTGGCGCTGAAATCCCCAATAAGCGTATAAGTTCCCAGACTTAGAAGAAAGGCTTCTGGGAGAAGAAATGGCACCGTGTGTCCGGTGGACAGGGCCTTTGTCCACCTCCCAGAGTTTTCTGTGACTAATGCAGCACAGGAGCTGCTGAATCGTGTCCATAAGTCTGTGAGTAACACCAGGAGGACCTGAGGGGCAAAGACCAGGAGATGGCCTGTGGACACATGGTGTGGACCTTCAACCAAGGGGCAGGTGGGACAGTGTCAGCTGATGACAGCGTGAGATGATGACGCTGAAGATGAGACGTCCCCCTTCCCAAGCCCTCAGTGCTATGGAATTCCCACCACCATCACTCTGCCCCCAGAACTTACGGGAACCCCAGAGAGAAGAGGGTAAGGGGACTCCAGCATGACTGAAGTTAGTTGTTACTATCCCAGAAGAGGGAGGGCTAGTAAAATAGAAAAATAAAGTTATGGTTTTTGCATATTTGATTTCTGAGAGTCATACCACTTCACTAGGTTTTCTTAGCTATAGCTTCAAATCATGTGATATACAAGGAGGGTCTCTGCAGGGTCCCCAAAGTGCTCTCAGAGCAGAACATGGTTTCATTCACTTACAGCAGACGCTTGAACTGCTACACAAGGATTTTCAGAGTTTAAAAAGAGGTGTTTCCATTAAGTATGCTTGTCATCTAAGTACCTTGGTAATGACATTATTTGGGTATTTATTTGTAATACTTGCTGAAGCCTAGCGCTGTGGGCAGCGGGATAGTGCATGTTACCTCCCTAGCCTTTCATGATTCATGGAGGCAACTTGGAAAATTGGTTTCCTTTTCAGAAGCATCCTTTCTTTTCCTCTCCCAGGAATTGGTGCTGAGCTCATCTCCCTGACGGAGGTCTGATGACGAAGGATGCCTGCTGGTTGCCCACCACAACATCTGGGAAGGTTTCCAGCTGCAGACCTCCTCCCGCCGCCCGCCCCTTCTTTAACACGTGATTTTGTGGATGTCACTGTCAGGGGGGCTGAGCACGTGGCAGGAGAAGAATGTGGGAGCAACCAGAGGTCTGGATCAGCCTTTAGTGAATCCTGTAAAGTCTGAAAACAAACACCAAGAAGGAGCCAAATCATGTAATAGCCTTAGTTGCATAGACGGAATTAACCAACACCAAACTATCTAAGCCGGACTCCAAGGTCATGAGCGCAGCTTGCTGCACGTGTAGTTGTCTGTGTTCTGCTAGTCGCTGGCTGTGTGCCTGCCTTCTTGGGGCTCAGTGTCCTCTCCTTCACAGTGGACAC
Source organism: Balaenoptera borealis (assembly GCF_965194805.1). Lineage (NCBI taxonomy): Eukaryota > Metazoa > Chordata > Mammalia > Artiodactyla > Balaenopteridae > Balaenoptera > Balaenoptera borealis. The sequence continues at coordinate 85,766,337 of NC_138871.1, forward strand.
AAACAACATTTACCTTGTGGTGTTATTCTATAAAGGATTGAGTGAGGAAAGCACTTTGTGTCTAGAACTATTTAAGGATATAATATGAATATTGAGAGCTACACCATATTTGCTTTCTGTTATTGTAGGGCTCAAAAGTAAAACCTGTTTAGGGGTGTGTGTGTGTGTGTGAATCTTTTAGAAATCCCTCTAGAAAAAGATATTTGGGGAGGGGTGTAGCCATTTCCATCTGCATTGGAAATTCTGGCCTTCTTCAACTGTTTCATTTATATACAAAAGAGCATCTTGGTTCCAAACATTTTTAACCCTCCGGCTTTTTTCTCATTCATTCATTCACTCACTCAGCACACATCTGCAGACTGGCCTGGGACCACTGAGCCTCCATCAAGAAAACGGTCCCTGGGAGTTCCCTGGTGGCCTAGTGGTCGGGATTTTGGGCTTTCACTGCCGTGGCCCGGGTTCAATCCCTGGTCAGGGAAATGAGATCCCGCAAGCTGCGCAGCACGGCCGGAAAAAAAAAAAAAAAAAAAAGAAGAAGAAGAAGAAGATGGTCCCTGTTTTAGGCTCTGAAACCCACCCAGTTCCTGACGAGTGGTGCGTCAGGAGGCCCCAGGCCGGCAGTGGCTTGATGCTCAAAGTCTTCTAGGTGGGTCAGACAAGCTTTGGCTGATGCGTTGGTTCAGGAGGCCAGCACTGCCCTGGGCAGTTACAAGGTGACTATATATGAATTCTGGCCTTGAACAGCATGGAGGAGAAAAGTAGAGAAGCCAGAACCAGTGTCAGAGTCCTCGGGTCTCGCCTGGGGCCGGAGATGAGGGACAAAGCCGAAGGATGTAGAGCCGGGCGCGTGAGGAGAGGAGGGCGGCGGTGGCAAGCAGAGCCCCTGACAGAACATCCCAGGCTGGCTCGGATGCTGAGGGTCGAGGCGCCCACTCCCACTGGGGGTCCTCCTAGACCTGGGCACCCTGCTCCGCCAGGAACTGGGTTCTGATGGTCCTCCTCCCCCAAAGGGCTACACATCCTGCCTCTCTGCCTCCGGTCCTGCTGCTGGTCTGCACTCCTGGGACCCCGTCTGCTGCCGTCTGCCCCATCCCTGTTCGGGCAAATTCCCAGGCTTTTGGTCTTGTCTTGGCTGATAAGCCTTGTGTCCTGTGTCCTGTGGACAGAGTTCTGGGCTTCAGAGCCTCCTGGACCCGCCTCTGGGTCCATCCTAGGCTCGAGTTTCAGGCGCATCCCCTACTCCAGTGCCTGTGCTTTACTCCTGCCCAGAGCTCGCTGTTCTTGCCCTTCACGACATCGGACACGATCTGCGCATTTGTTTTTATTACTCATGTTTTTCTTCCCAACTAAATTGTCGCCTTCCTGAGAACAAGGGCCACGCTGGTTCTTTTTCCTCCTGCCAACTTTCTCAGCACCTAGCATGAGGTGTGCTCGCTGAACGAATGAATGAACAAAAGCAAATAAATGAATATGCACATAGCGTCATTCTAAAAAGTAAATTTAGGCAGTTTCCTTTCACGTCTGTTACATTCCTTGATTCTTGAACAACCTCTGAAGGATTAGACCCCTTTTTAAACTTGAGAGAGGAAAGGCCCAGACAGTGTTAATGGGTCCACTTGCTGGAGGCCACGTGGCATGTCTGGGCAGAGCCGGATGGAGCCCAGATCCTGGCACTGGTCACTCTAACCCTTATTCAAAAGTCTTGGGGGTGGACACACTCACGCACACATGCACACACACGATAACTGGGGGGGATGGAAAGGGTCCCAGGCCTGAGTGCAGGACAATGTACTATAAATAGTGACAGTCATGGCACATCCTTTATAGACCCCCGCCCTCCCCCTCCTCTCCGGCCCTGGGGAGATGCCTGTGGAGCAGGAAGCGTCGACTTTGACATTCCTGACATTTCAGTGTCCACCAGCCATGGTGACCGCTGTCCCAGAACTGTCCCTGTGGCGCCGGCCAGCTGAAGTCTTGTTGCAGGAAGAGCCTGAGGGCCGGAGAGGGGTCCCTACAGCTCCCAGAGCCTCCCTGGGGGCTTCCAGGCCCCACCGCCGACCCCGCGCCCCCAAGACCCCAGCACCCACACCCTGGCCCCCTTTCCCCTCCTGCTCCCTGGCACAGCCCGACCACCGCATGGTCATTTTCCGCGTCTGCGTCTCTGCTGCATAGGTAGAATTTCAAAAAGGACCCGCTCTTTTTTGGGATAATGGAGCATGAGATGCGCGTCAATCTAATCTACTCTCACTGTCCCTCCTGCCCGAAGTGAAGAGGGTGCGTGTGGCACTCACCCTGGCACCTAGACTCTGCTGAACCTCCCACACCCAGCCTGCTCCCAGACCTGTCCCCTCGCTGGCCCCAGGGCCCGCTCTGGCCCCTGGTTTACTGTCCTCTCTTCTGGCTTCCCTGCCTTCGGATGCCCAGCTCTTTGGTTCTGCCCACACCCGCCTTCCCCCACCCAGAGGGGAGGGCTCACCCCCTCAGGAGGCAGTAAGGGGGCCCCTCCCAGCCCCTGCCCCTCCCAGCCCCTGCCCCTGCTGTTTACCCATTCTGGCACTTTCTGTGCAGGCCAGAGCCATCTCCGCTCCCGGGACTGAGTCACGGGCGTTTGCAAGTCTCCAGCTCAGCCGCAGGGCCTATGGAGTTTCCCGGCCCCTCCAGCAATATCTGCGAGCGCTCCTGTGGACCAGCAGAAACGGACAGGAGCCGGCCGCTGGGGACGTGGCCCGACTGTCCTCCCTGAGGCCCCGCCGGCTGTGCCAGCCCCTCCCGGGCAGGTCGCTGAGCTGGAGGCTGTGAGGAGTAAGCCCAGGAGGGAAGGAGGAGACGCGTGGAGGAGGAGAGACCGCCAGCGGCTGCGTGTGGGCCCTCCTCTGTCAGCAGGGAGACACTTGCATCTCACTGGACCCCGGTTTATTCCTCAGTGTCGGGAGGCGGTGGACTCTGCATCACTCAGATCCCTTTTTGCTTTTTGCTTTTCACACGATTTAGAGTGTTCCTAGAAATTAGACTCCCGGGACATGCGTGAAAGCAGCGGTGTGTCTGGCACAGCGGCCCCGGCCTCTCTGCCTTGCTCCCCCTTCCTGTGCCCTCCCCTCATCTCAGGGCTCCCCGAGGTGACTCTCCAGGGGTCTGGAGGGGACTGGGCCACCACAACTGCCATCATGGCGCAGAGTCATTTGCACCCGGAGGGGAGGCAAGGCTTGCTTAAGCCAAAGAGTGAGAGACAGACAGGTCGGAGGCCGCTGTCGGGCAGGAGTGGGGCTTGCTGAATCCTTCACAGCCGTCCACACCCGCCCAGCTGCAGGCCGAGCCCCGAGCCCAGGGACTTCTCCACAGGGTGGACGCGGCGAAGGGCCACTGCATTTCCCGGGCTCCTCGTGGGGTGGGCTTTTTGGAGACTGTTTGTTATTTCACTTCCTGGCCTTCTCGCCAAGCACCCTCCCGCCTCCGGACGGCCAGGCAGGTTCAGCTAAGGATTCTGCCCGCTGCTGCTTTCATCCCCGGAATATCAAGCAGGCTTGGGGGGCTGTGGTCAGCGCCTCCTGTCCCCTCAGCTGCCACCTCTGCTGGGGGCCGGGTGCATCGGCTCTTCCCAAACCCAGACCATCTTAGGGTAGAGTTAGGGCCACAGGAATGAATTTGGTTTCAGCCTCTAGAGCTCAAAATGGCATGAATGACAAGAATAACCGTGACAGAATACTCGTTCAGGGGAAGTGGGCAGGCATACCTACATGCCCGTCTGTCTCCCAGGAAGGATGCTGCGAGCAGTGACACTTGGACCCTCTCTCCTGAGCTTCCCTAACTTCAGAGAAGAGTGAATGTTGATTACAGAAGCGCATCCAAGCCCCCAAAGTGATCATATTTCCACGAAGTTTCCCATCTTAGTTTTATCCTACTCCTTAATATATCTCTGCTTGCTTTTACATGCAAGGAATATTTTCAATCACTGATTGACCACTTAATTTACTGATTTCACTCAAAATCTTTGAGTAAATTTAACACAGCAGGAAGACACACCGCACCACTCTCTGGTCTGCCCCCGAAGGACCTCAGTTTGAGAAGCCAGGAAAGAACATGTTGTTTCCTCTAGAAGGCTCAGTGATCCCCTCGTTCCACCGACTTCGCTGGGTGTTATTAAGCCGCCCACTCACCGCAGGTGTTCTGCACATTCGGACTCAAGCTCCCCCTCCCCCTCCCCACATCCTGCTGCTGACACTTTCCCTTTCGTTTTCACATTTAAAGTTGAAGGTTCAGAGCTCAGCAAGTGTTGCAGGTAAATTCTCCCCAAAGGGGTCCGCTTTCAGCAAATACTGGCTCTAGATGCACCAGAGCGGGAACGAGAGATTTTTAAGGAGATGGTTTAAGGGTCTTGGCTAGAAGCCCTTTAAAGGTTCCTCCACTTTAGAACCTCAGAACAATTCACAAAAGGGCTGGGGGGACTGGAGCCCAGGCCAGCTGGCTAATCACGTGCTGGTCTTGTGGCCCCCACACCAGAAGACCGGAGCTTCGCACGTACTAGAGTTCAGCCAGGTTCGGGCTGCTTGAGCTGCTCTGTTTCTGAGAACTCTGCTGTGCCACTCTGCAGCTTAGGACGCGTCTGGTCAGGCCAACCAAGATGGCTGTTCTCTTGCTCTCTGGGCGTCCCCCTCCAGGTCAGTGCCTGCTTCGCCTACACCTACTCACATGACTGACCTTCCTTCGTACTTGCCCCACCCCAGCTAATCATCACTCTAACTTTATTTTAAATATTTATTTAGTTAGTTTTTGGCTGCGTCGGGTCTTAGTTGCGGTGCGCGGGCTTCTCTCTATTTGTGGCGCGCCGGCTTAGCTGCCCCACAGCGCGAGGGATCTTAATTTCCCGGCCAGGGATCCAACTGGCGTCCCTGCATTGCTAGATGGATTCTTAACCACTGGACCCTCAGGGAAGTCCCTATTCTAACTTTAGATCAGAGCATCTCCACCATGACAGCTTATCAAAAGGGCGGTGAGGGGGCGTGCCCTTCTGCTAGTTTCCCTGGTAACTGATGAACCAACCTGACGGCAATTCCCCCTGTAACTGCTAACCTCCCCCTGACCCCGGGAGTGAACACTGCTGTCGTGTCCTGCCCGCTGTCCACCACACACGGTGGGGTGTCTCTCCAGGACCTTGCTTCAGACGTGTAAGATCCCCTATCCATTAAACCACTGATGTCTCTGTCGCCAACTCCGGGCTCTTTCTTTGGTCCCAAAGCTGGGCAAGTACAGGCCTTGCAGGCCTGCAGGGTGCAGCCCAACACCAGGGAACATGGCGTGTATGGCGAGTCGTAGTGTGGGTCTTAGTGTAAGCAGATACGTTAGGGGGTCCCCGGAGAAAGAGAACCGGGAATGGTTTTCTTGACACGAGAGAAGTCATTTTGGCCCTAGGCATTTTGTGATCTAAGCCTGGCCACAATATTTGCTCGTGAACAGGTCTCAGTAATTAATGATCTTAAGGGAACAAAGGAATGCAGGAACAGAGAGGAGGCAGTCGAACAATAGTGCAGTGATGAAGCAGAATCCTAGTTCCTCCTCAAGGGAGAGACATAATAATAGATCTCTGAGCTCTGCGGGAGCTAAGTCCCCCACCCAGGTGGAGGATGGAATGATGAGCTTGACCATCCTGACGTCAGTCACTAGAGCCTGGACTCTGTCGACCTTTGCCCCAATTCTATGCTGAACTCTCCTCTGCTCAAGCCCCTTCATGAATATGCATGTACCCTTAGCTTAAAACTTCCCCAGTTTTGCTGTAAAGATCCCCAGTGTTCCCTTCCTTGCTGCAAGTAATAACAAATCCTTCCTTCTCCCAATCTTTGGCTTGGTTGTGTCTATTGGCTCAACACCCACCAAGAGGCAAACCCAGTTCTCCGGTAACGTTAGACGGCTTGATAAATGTTTGGTAAACCTGAATCTGAATCCAGTGGTCAAGTGATCCTCCTAGGCAGCTAGGTGTGAGGAAGGGCTGGTTTCTTTGAACTGCCATCCTGGCTGTGGCTGCTGGAGAATCAGACAGAGGTGGGGATGGCGGCCACAACACAGCGTGTGGGGACGCAGAGGCACGAGGCACAGGCCAGTTGGCTCAGGTGGTTGGGGGCAGAAGGCCAGGTGGGAGTGGTGGCGAGGAGACGGGACAGTGGGCAGGATCCAGGTCGGGGGGACCTTGTGTTGGTCATGCTTGGAGCTTGATTCTCATCCTGAAGGTTCTGAGAAGCCAATGGAACATTTTAAGTGGAGAAGTTTTGGCACTGCACAATTCAGATTGGGGCTCGAACCCAATCGCACCTCAGATGGGATTCGAACCCAGCCAAAACTCGGGACTTAATGCAGCTCAGGTTCTTTATGTCTCAGCACAGAAGGAATTCAGTGAGAGACAAAGTGATAGGTAAGAAGTGGATTTATTCAGAGAGATACACATTCCATAGGCAGAATGCGGTCGGTCTCAAAAGGCGAGAGTGGCCCCAAAATGTGGGGTGGTTAGTTTTTATGGGCTGGGTAATTTCCTAGGCTAATGAGTGGATTATTCTGACTATTTCGGGGAAGGGGCAGGGATTTCCAGGATTTGGGCCACCGTCCACTTTTTGGCCTTTTATGGTCGGCCTCAGAACTGTCATGGCGCCTGCGGGCGTGTCACTTAGCATATGCTGATGTGTTACAATGAGCGTACAGTGAGGCTCAAGGTCCAGGGAAGTCAAGTCTTCCGCCATCTTGCGCCTAATCAGTTCTAACCAGTTTTTGTCGTGTCCTCAAGGGCTGTGTTCTTCTTTGAAAGGTTGTGCCCCCTTCCCTCCTGTCTCATTTTCATGCCTGGCTTTCTAGTTCAGGAAGATCCCTCTGGCTCAGCATGGAGAGAGTGGATTAGAGGGAAGGCAGACCGAGGTGGGGAGCGCAGCTCTGAAGCCAGTTGCAGCAACAAGCAGGTAAGAGCAACAGCCAGGTGAGAGATGGTGGGAGCTCCAGCGCGGTCAGAGCTTTTTGTCTTTTACAAGGAAAAAGGCTTCCGAATGGGGATTGTGGGCAACAGCTCCAGGACTGCTGAGATGTGACCTTGATTGCTGCCACACAGGGGCGTCACTCTGATACTGTTTAGTATTCTTTCTCAAACCCGATGAGACTCTTCCTATGGTGGGGTTGTTATTTTGAATTTTTTTTAATTTTATAGCTACTTTATTTATTTATTTTATTATTTATTTTTGGCTGTGTTGGGTCTTCGGTACGTGCGAGGGCTTTTCTCTAGTTGCGGCAAGCGGGGGCCACTCTTCATCGCGGTGTGGGGACCGCTCTTCATCGCGGTGCGCGGGCCTCTCACTATCGCGGCCTCTCTCGTTGCGGAGCACAGGCTCCAGACGCGCAGGCTCAGTAACTGTGGCTCACGGGCCTAGTTGCTCCGCGGCATGTGGGATCTTCCCAGACCAGGGCTCGAACCCGTGTCCCCTGCATTAGCAGGCAGACTCTCAACCACTGCGCCACCAGGGAAGCCCTATTTTGAATTTTTAAAATCTTTCAGGGGGTGATAGCTGCCCTCGCTCTCAGGTGGAGAGAAAGCCAGGAATGCCAGGGCTGCGTCCCTCGCGGGTAGCGTCAGGATCCAGGTGCCCAATGAACTCTTAGCGGTGGTGGCTGCGGGGCCAGCCCTGCATCCCCCCAGCCAAGATCTCCTGACTCCCCTCGTCCCTGGGCGGCCGTGCCTTACCACACTTCCCTGGAAGGGCAGGAAAACCAGGCCATTCTGGCTGAGGGGGACACTGGCGACACGCTCCCCAAAGCGGAGGTGATGTGGGGTGCAGGCTTCAAAGCTGGCGAGCCCTAGGGGTACAGGGATACTTGAGTTCCCTGAGGGCAGGGCCTGCCCCAGCCAGGGTCAGAAATGTGGCTCCAGCACCCAGCCCGATGCCTGGGCAAAGTAACTGCCCACAGATATTTGTCAAATGAATCCATGAATAGCATGTTTTATACCTTGAAAATCAATCAGTGTAATTCACCATATCCACAGCCGAAAGAAGAGAAACCCCATGATCATCTCAGTGAGTTCGGGAAAAACACATGACAAAATTCAGCATCCGTTTATGACAAAAAAAACTCAGCAAACGAGAAACTGAAGGGAACTTTCTCAACCTGATAAACAGCCCTGTGCAAAAACGCACAGCAAACAATGCACTTAATGGTAAAAGACTCAGTGCTTTCCCCCTATGATAAAGAAAAAATAAGGCTGTCTGCTATCACCACTTCTGTTGAGTATCACCCTGGAGGTCCTGGCCAGAGATAGTTAGGACAGATAGGACAGGCACAAATAGGAAAAAGATGGCAGGTTGGAAAAGCAGAGACAACGCTGTTCCTATTTGCAGATGACAAGATTGTAGAAATTCCCAAAGAATCTACCTAAAATTACTAGAATAAGTGAGTTTTTCAAGGTCACAGAATACAGTATCAACATACAATAGCCAATCAATCATATTTCTATATTTTAGTAATGAGCAATCTGGAATTGAAAAAAAATAGTACCATTTAAAATAGCACCCTAAAATATAAACTATTTAGGTATAAGTCTAACAAAATTTGTGCAGAATCTGTATGCTGAAAATAACAAAACACTGGCTATGTTCATGTGGGACCTGGCTAATTCGAGCTGACATTATATTTAGTTCCTTTTGTTGAAATGTGTTTGGGGACTTGCTGTCATGTTTGTGCATATTTAAGGTAGTTCTAGCTGTTTCAGTATAAGAATGACTTCCAGGAATAATTGTATCATCCACCTACACGGCATCGTGACCCAGATTGTTTTCTAATAAGAAGGTGTCCCTCTGTGAACAGCATTGGAAGTACATGTGTAGCCATTGATGAGATAAGGTTTGAAATATACAAGGTCAGCTTGTCTTTGGAACATGTTGCCAATTATCAGATGTGTATTCGTGAGCAGAAAATTTGTTTTCTATTGATGCCTAATCAAAACAAAAGTTATTGGGAATTCCCTGGCAGTCCAGTGGTTAGGAGCAGGGGGCACAGGTTTAACCCTGGTTGGGGAACTGAGATGCCACATGCCACTTATGACGGCCAAAAAAAAAAATTTGTTTTTAAAAATAAAAGTTCTCTTATTTTGTTAAATGAATATACTTAAAAAATCTATTTTAATTAAAAAATGTAACTAATTAATTAATTAATCTTTTGGCCACACTGTGCCCTTGTGGGATCTTAGTTCCCTGACCAGGGATTGAACCCAAACCCCCAGAAGTGAAAGCACCGAGTTCTAACCCCTGGACTGCCGGGAAGTCCCTAAAGGAACATACTTGGTCATGAAGCATATTCAATTACAGACATATCAAAATCTTTTTTTTTCTTTTTAATGAATTTATCAGAATTCCTGTGAATACATTTGTGTGTCAAGTCATATGTTTTATGTATTCCAATGAACAGGAATAAAGAACAATAATTAAAAAAATTTCAATCAGCCATATTAGAAGAAAGGCCGAATTGTTTTTCTGTACTCTCTATAGTAAATGATATTACAAGATTATTGCCATATAGAAAAGCAGCACAAAAAAGTAGGGAAATATTATAGAAGTATGTTAGGCAGTCAAAAATATTATGTTATTTTTTTTTCTGGGTTTGGTGATGTTTGTGATATTGGTCAGCTTTTTAAAAGTTGAAATTTGTTGTGATTCTCTCTCTCTATATATATAACCTTCTTATTCCTAATTTTATATCTATAATGTTTTATTTTCTTTTTTTAAAACAATTATTTATTTATTTTTGGCTGCGTTGGGTCTTCGTTGCTGCGCGTGGGCTTTCTCTAGTTGGAGGCGAGCGGGGGCTACTCTTCGTTGCGGTGTGTGGACTTCTCACTGCGGTGGCTTCTCTTTGTTGCGGAGTACAGGCCCTAGGTGCGTGGGCTTCAGTAGTTGTGGCTCGCAGGCTCTAGAGTGCAGGCTCAGTAGTTGTGGTGCACGTGCTTAGTTGCTCCGCAGTATGTGGGAACAGAGATCGAACCCGTGTCCCCTGCACCAGCAGGCGGATACTTAACCACTGCGCCACCAGGGAAGTCTCTATTATTTTTCTTAATAAAGGCACTTGAAGTTGTATAAGCTTTAGGTCTCCAGAAAACCTACATATACCTCTAACCAACAAGCTAAAAGAGTATGGAAAATATAACAACAAATTGTTAGTTAACTAATACAAAAGAAGGCAAGAAAGGAGAAAGGGAATATAAAAGATGTGGGACAAATAGGAAGAGGTGATGATGAGATGGTGGATTTAAATGGAAATATAACAATAATTACATTAAATGTGAATGAACTGTACACAATTAAGATTTAAAAATCAATAAAATGGGTTTTAAAAAACCCAACTATATGCTGCTTACAGGAGATAAATTTTAAATGTAAGGCTATTGAAACTGAAAAGTAAGTTTGAAAGAAATAATTCAATGCAAACAAAACAAAAATAAAACAGAACAAACCTAATTCAGCTATACTAATATGGCACAAATAGACTGAAAAAATGAGTACATTATAACAACATTATGCCAATAAATTTGGAAGTTTCAATGAAATGCATAATTTCCTAGTAATACACAATTTACCAAAACTGACATAAGAATAAAGAGAAAATTTAAGTAATTGAACACTGTGTTTAAAAACTTTCTGCAAAATATACCTCATACCCAGATGGCTTCTCAAGTGAATGCTATCAAACATTTAGGGAAGAAATATCAATTTTACGTATCTCTTCCAGAAAACAGAAAGAGATTCTTAAGACTTTTATGGGGACAGGAAAATCTTTATTCCAAAATTTGGTAAGAATATTACAAAAAAGAAAATTATAGGCCCATTTCACTCAAGGAGATAAATGCAAAAATCCTAAACAAAATATTAGCAAAACAAATACAGCATTATGTAAAAAAGAGAATGCATCACAGGCAAATTGGATTGATTCCAGGAAAGCAAAGCTGGTTTATCATTGAAAAATTGATCTGTGTTTTTTACCATGTTAATAGAATAAAGGAGAAAAATCATGTAATTCTCTCAATAAGTGTAGAAACAGCATCTGATAAAATTCAACATGCATTTATAAAAAATTCTTAGCACACTGAAGAAAGAAGGGAACTTCCTTAATCTGATAAAAATATATCTATCTTAAACATCCATAGCAAACATATAAAGGTGAATTTTTTATGTTTTCCTTCTGTTCTTAAACAGAAAGAAATTGAGGATACTCCCTTGAATAGCCCCCTGCTATTCAACATTTTACTTAAGATCATAGCCAATGCAAGAAGGCAAGAAAAAGAAATAAAAGGCAGGGGCTTCCCTGGTGGCGCAGTGGTTGGGAATCTGCCTGCCAATGCAGGGGACACGGGTTCGAGCCCTGGTCTGGGAAGATCCCACATGCCACGGAGCGACTAGGTCCGTGAACCACAATTGCTGAGCCTGCGCGTCTGGAGCCTGTGCTCCGCGACAAGAGAGGCCGCGATAGTGAGAGGCCCGCGCACCGCGATGAAGAGTGGCCCCCACTTGCCGCAACTGGAGAAAGCCCTCGCACAGAAACGAAGACCCAACACAGCCATAAATAAATAAATAAATAAAATATTAAAAAAAAAAAAAAAAAAAAGAAATAAAAGGCATAGGGATTGAAAAGGCAGACATAAAAGTAGATTACTTGCATGTTACATAATTTTATATTTTAAAAATCCCAAAGAATCTACAGGTAAGCTATTAGATTTAATAAGTCAATTTAGCAAAATTGTTGGAAGCACAGTCAATTTATAAAAGTCAGTTGTATAAAATACAATTGTAAGTTGTATTTAAAAGATAGCATTTTAAAATCTAATAACCAGAAATAAATCTAACAAAAACACATTCAAGACTTCTGTGCTGAAAACTATAGAACATTAATAATAAAAAAAAAATGTAAAAGAAGACCTAAATAAATGGAGAGATGTTCACAGGTTGAAAATTCAACAATCTAAAGATGTCAGTTCTTCTCAACTTGATCTATAGGTTCAATGCAATCCCTGTAAAATTCCAACAGGTATTTTGTGAAAGTTAATAGTCTGATTCTAAAAGTTATATGATAATAGGAAAGAACTAGAATAACCAAGCAATTTTGAAGAAGAAGAACAAAACTGGAGGAATTTCTCAACTGGATACCAAGACTTCAGAAATACTTCAGTATGGTATTGACACAAGAAAAGACAAACAGATGACTGAAACAAAGTAAAAAGCTCAGAAGATCACACATATAGCAACACTTGATTTATGACAAAAGTACCTCTGCAGAGCAGCAGGGCTGGGAATGTCTTTTCAGCAAATGGTGATGCAATTTGGCCACTACCTTACACCAGACATAAAAATCAATTTTGTAAGTGAAAGAAGCCAGACACAAAAGGTCACATATTGTATAAGTCCATTTATTTGAAAGTTCAAAAGTAGGAAACACTAACATACGGTGTTGGAAGGAAGAACAGGTTAGTCATCGGGAAGGGCCAGAAGAATAGCTTCTGGGGTGCTTTTCAGGTTCCATTTCTTGTCCTGATTGGTGGTTACATGAGTGTATCCACTTTTTAATAATTCATCAAACTGTACCCTTAAGATATGCACACATTTCCGTATACATGTTGCATTTCAATCTAAAGTTTAAATATTTTGGCTTTGCCACTTTATAACTTCATAATCTTGGGTAAATTACATAATCTCTCTAGGACTCCTTTTTGTTTCTATCTTACAGGATGTAAGAATTAAATAAGACGTGTTTCATAAATAAGCATTTTGTTCAGTGACTGGCCCATACTGGATGCTTCTTAAATATTCAAAATTATTAGGTGCTAAGGTCACTTAGTTAGTAGCAGAACTGGGATTAGTCCAAACAAGATACTTTTCTTATCACATGTCCTGTATCGCATGACTGTTTATTAGCTGGACTTTAAAGGATTATTGGATTTAAATGGCATTTGCTGGGAGTTATCATAGATAGTCTGCATGTTCAACTTTATTTTTTGCAAGAGATCAAGCATCTTAATTCCACTCCCCCGCCCACCCTGTCAAAGTTCCTACGAGTATACTTTGGAATCTCATGTATCTTAGTGTACTTACCCCTCACTAAAAATGGAAGTAAGCCCCTAGTATTCCAATTACCAAGTTAGAAAATTACCCGGAGTTGTTGGCTCCACCCAGCACCCAAAATAGAAGGACATCCTGCTGAACGTGTACATTTGGCCAGGTTTACACAGCCACCAAGAGCTATCAAATGACTGGACCTGTGTTAAATACAACAGCATTGTTTAGCATAGCTCCCTTGAATCCTGTAGCAACCAAGATCTCATTAAATGGAATAAAGAAAAAAAAATTTAAACCACATAAGCTGTTAAAGGGAATGTTTGGAAAAGTACTCAAAGATGAAGCAACTAAAAGGAGAATCGTATGTCTTATTAACTAGGACATCAATGGACTTCTGTCCAGTAGATTTTATCACAGTGAATGTGGTTTTGGATGTGAATCAGTTCTTGAATCTTAATTAAATCAGTCACCAAGAGATAATTACATATGGTTCCTGAGCAGCAGTGAAGGCAGGGCTCTCTTACATAATCTCACTTTTTATGGAATCACACGGTCTGAGACAGACATAAGGAAGGCCTTGTGTCCTACTAAACTCATTATCAGAAAATACATTAATGCTACCAAGAATCTGTATGCAACTCTCTGTTTGCAAAGAGGGTTGATTAATGAGCTGTTCATTAGAATGATCTGGGGTAGGTTAATTTTGTGATCATCTAGGGTAGTCAGCACATTGGAGAAAGCATGAACTTTGGAGGGACATACCTGGATTCAAACCCTGGCTTAGCCAAATCATGACCTGTATGATCCTGAGTAAGTAATTTGTCTTCTTAGCCTCAATTTCCTTTTCTATGGGATAGCACTACAAAACACATAAAGGGGTTGGACTTTATTGAGGCCATTTGTCTTCTACCTTATGGACTGCACTGAACATAGCAACAGAAGATAAGCCCTCTCTTTCAGCGGAGTAAAAGTAGAGAAGGGGAGAAAACCCATCGTGACACAGAGATTTCTAATTGTTCAATTAGTGATGAAGTTGACATAGGGGGACAAAATCAAAACTTCTTCAGTCAGTAGGTGGACTCTGGTTAGTTTACTAGAATTACTCAGTTATTTATTTCATTCCTTTTTGTTTTATTTTTAGCACTCTAAAAATGGTAAGTAAATCCATACAAAAATGTTTTCTCCCTAATAACCAAAGGAATGCAATTAAAGTAAACTCCAGGGAACTTTTGCACTAAATTATCAAATCATCTAAAAAGTAATAATGCTCTCTGCTGGTAAAGATATAATGAAACTGGAAGTTTTAGCTAGTACTCTTGTGCAACCTAATTAGAAAGAAAAATACTGATGTTTGCTTACTGCCATATTCTCTAGTACATCAAAAGCTATATGTAACTAAAATATCCAACCACAAGAGAATATCTGAAAAATTATAGTTTATCAACATGAAGACTTTGAAAAAATGATCATTTTAAAGAGTATGTATAAACATCACAATATTTTACCTTATAAAAATTTTAAAGCAGACTGCAAAAGTATGTATATGGTGTGATTGCAACAGCATGGAAATGTTCATATATGGCCAAAGAATGGTAGACATGTAAAAATGAAAATAATTTTTGTATTAGGATGGTGAGATTATAAGTATTACCTCAAAAATTTACTTATGTTGTTTTTAAAAGAGAACAGTCTTGAGAGCTCTGATTTTCTGTTCATCTTTCTTTGATGTATATCTTACTGTCCTATAATAATAGTAAAAGTCACTAAAGAAATATTTCTTCTACCCAGTATGATTAGCTGATTAGATAACGTAGCTAACATTTATATAGACGTTGTGGCTAAAATCTAAGGTCAGTGAGTTGAAAAGAAAATCTTCTGGGTAAATTGTTCACATTTTAATTCACATTTATTTGTACTCTGCCTCCATCCTCCCAGGAGTTAAAGGCTGTGGAACTTACTAATATGGATAGTTAATTCTCTCAGTAATAACTGTGTGCTTCTGACTGTAAGTCTGTCTACAGTTGTGAAGTCAGTTTTATTTAACATTGGATTGTTATTTTTACCTCAAGTACTTGAGGCTTTTAACATGGCTATACTGTAACATAGCTAAAAATAGAACTAAAGTGAGATTCCCTTGCTAGACAACCCAATTGTTAAGAAAAATAAGAAGTGGGGAGGGGGTGTGCATACCTCCTTCCAAAGAAAAGCATCACTATCCAGAGGAAGGAGCTTTTAACACCACCTGACATCCTAGGGGACAAAGCACTGGAACACAATAACACAATATTGAGATGAATTTTGTTTGTCTTCTCATATCTGAGTTTGATTTCTTTCTGAGTTTTCACCCTTAACATTATTTAATGAAATACGTAAAGTCCTGTTACCATTATTAGCTCTTACTTATGAGAAGTACATTCAGTCCCTTAGCAAACAAATCCCAGGGACCTAGGTTACATAATGCAATGGCTATTGTTTCATAATCATTACCCACTTTTAGCCTGGGATCTCGTGCTTGTCAGGAGGAGGAAGAGAACCTAGTTAGAGCTGCGGTCAGTAAGTTTCAGTGTATTTTGTCTCAGCCACTGCTGGCTTTGCTCTGCACTCTCTCCTGGAAGACTCCCATATTCCCTCTAGGTTTCCACCACCCCCCGGTACACGGACGGCCCACTGCTTCCCCCATACTCAGGCTTCACGTCGCACGGCCAGGTTTCTTCGCTGGATATCTCGCAGAAGTCCCATGGACACTTTAAGCTTCATTTGTATGGCACCAGACCCATCTAGATATCAAACTTGTTCTTTTTCTGTGTTCATGTGTCCATCCGCCTTCCCCTCCCCATCTCCAGCATCGCCTGCCTATGAGACACAGCGGGATGGCCACCAAGTCCACCTGGTTTGACACCCTTCATAGTCCAGCTCAGGTCCCTCTTCTCCATCCCCACTGTCAGTTCTCAGGTCAGCTTCCCCCCTCTTCTGCCCACCCTGCTGCGGTCGGGGCTGCTCCAGGGTTTACAGGGACATGGGCAATTATGTTTTGGCAGGGCCCTGTTATTATATACACAATTTGATTAAATATGTATTACAAAATTTATAGACCATACAACCTTTAGTGGTTTATCAACAAAGATTTATAATTATTGGTAGAAAAGAGGTGCTTGTGGTTTTGTTAATGACTCAGTTAGTGGCTGTCCGGGTACCATCTCTTCCTGCATAGCCCCAGGAGCCGCGTCTTCATGCTCTCTTCTGTCAAATGAGCCTTTGCTGCTAGTTTCACACTTCCCACCATAAAGAAAAAGTGGCAACACTGCTCTTGCTTGCAGTGCCATGGCTTTCTGGTCCTGTTGGTATTAAAAGTAAACTTTTCCCTGAAATTCCCTGATATCATTTGTTTAGTGCTGGTTGCATTGTTACTCATGATGCTACAACCTCCCTTATGGCCCCGGTGAATATGGGCTTCCAGTGACTCCCTCAAAAGCTATTACTGTGTGTGGTTTATGATGCCCACGAATGCAAGTCTTAGACAGAGTGTGCGGGAGAATGTTTTTTGGTCGTCTTAAATTTACCAGTTGAAATGTTAGAGTATAAATGTAGAACAATACATCTGTTCTATAGTCATGCCTTTAGCCATGTCTTCTCTTCATCTCCTTGGACCATAATTGCTGCATTCCTAGGATGTGATATATTTTCCATGCTGACTTCACTCCTGCCTTCCACAAACACCACTAGCGGGGAGGATAGACAAGGGACATTGACCCAAAGAATGTTTATCCCTCATCTGGCATGGTTCAAGACTGACCTGTGAACACAAAATGTCACCACATGGTCGGAGGCAAGAGAGGACATCACTGAGACTGGGGACAAAAGAGGACACGGATGTGTTGCTGCTGACCTTGTGGAGCAAGGGTCTCAAAGCCCCTGGAGAAAAGAGGTGCTGTCACCCCTAGAGGACTGCCCTACATGTGGCACAGATCCTGCAGAAGGTGGGGTGGCCACCCTGCGTGGCCAGCAGCAGAGGGTGGGTGCACAGGTAAATGATGCTGCCACCTCCCTGCCATCCTCGATGCTGTAGACCAGAGGCAGCACCACGGTTGGAACCTGGAAGGGCAAGAGCCAATCCATGGGGACACATGTGGATCAAGCCCAAGGATCAACCACGGACTCTCAGTAGCCCAGAGCCCTGAACTTGTCTTGTGTACAATGCGAGTGAGAATCAACCTGAATCAGCATGTCAACACCATTCTGGTGGCCCAATCTCAGGATCCCATGAAAGAAATACTGGGCTGGTCAGCTGGAGCAATGTGTTGGCCAAGCCATTGTCCTAGTACCTGGTCCCTGGGAAACAACACCATTGACATGAATCCTGGGGCTCCACGGGACATCTGGTCAACCCCACATGCATGCTAGAGAGTTGGAGAGCAAACACCTCAAAGAGAAGAAATGGGGACTGGGTCCGCACAGTTCTTGGTCCAGCTTAGTGCACCCTTCTCAGATGGCTCTGCAGATCCCAGCCAGTCCCAGGCACTGGAGGGGGACTTAGAAAACTTGGAGGAAGGCCCTCCAAAATATGAAGCACCCAGAGGCTAAGGGACTGAGCTAGGAGCCCTCTTTGGCCAGATCTAAGGGCAGTAGTGGCTGCAGCTGCCATCTAACTGGGCTCCTGACCTACACATCACACTGTTACTCAACTCTGGGCCTTTGCTTATGATGTTCCCTCTGCCTGGTGGCCCTTCCCTTCATCCCACCTTTACCTGGACAACTCTTACCATGATTTAAGATTCAGTTCAGGGACCACTTTCTTCAAGAAGGCTTTACTAATCCCTTAGCCTGGGGAAGGCACCCCCTCCCGTGGGCTTATCTTTATCACGACACTCACTATGTGGTATAATAATACTGTGTTTCAGAATCTGTTTTCATCTTTGTATTTTTAGTCCCCCGCAGAGTAACTGGTAGATAATTTGTGTTCAATAAAGTGTCAACTGAATAATAAGTGATTAAAGTAATGTGTGAAGGACATGACACTCTTTCTTCAGAAATAATTACGAGGATATTTTCATTGACTCACTGTCATTTTAAAACCTCTAGTTTGAAATGTCTCTTCCGCCGTAAACATGAAGTACTTTTCAGCTCTCATTATCTCTACTTGAGTTGCCCTGGGATTGAGAACTTGCATATTTCAGGGCCCAGCCCTTCCATTGTTCCACCAAATAGACAATGGATAGAACACAATTAGGACAGTGATTGGCGTACTGTAAGCATGCATTAATGTATTATTTATTACTGTGGTGGGGAGACTTGACTTCCAATTTTTGGTTACGGTGGACTATTTCTCAGGCCCCCAAACTCCCAAATTAAAAACAACTAAAAATTCTAAATAAGTTATTTTAAAGCCATCAGAGAGCTGAAAATATATTAAACAATAGTCAGGCCAAAATTTAAGGAAAAATGGAAATCCAGAAACAGACTGGGAAACTTGAATTTTTTTTTCTTGGCTTCATGGAGTAATAGAAATCAAGACCCAGGTCTGCACAAGGTGGAGATTCTAAGAGATCTTCCCAGCATGAGCTGGGGCCCCACTGAGATTCCCCTTCATGGTAAGACTGAGATAAAAGTCAACCAGCTCGAACAAGTTTAGGCAGCTGGATTGACATTGCCTGCTGCATCAAGAAAACCCCCAAGCCTTTTAAAGATATTGTATTCTTATTATGTAACTGCTACACTTCCACTTTTTTTTTTTAATTAATTAATTTATTTATTTTTGGCTGTGTTGGGTTTTCGTTTCTGTGCAAGGGCTTTCTCTAGTTGTGGCAAGCAGGGGCCACTCTTCATCGCGCTGTGCGGGCCCCTCACTGTCGTGGCCTCTCTTGTTGCGGAGCCCAGGCTCCAGACGCGCAGGCTCAGTAGTTGTGGCTCACGGGCTTAGTTGCTCCGCGGCATGTGGGATCTTCCCAGACCAGGGCTCAAACCCGTGTTCCCTGCATTGGCAGGCAGACTCTTAACCACTGCGCCACCAGGGAAGCCCCATCAATTTTTTTCTTAATAATACATTTCGGGTCTAAGGTACAGCACATAGTCAAACATACCAAGCATATAACAAAGCACGCAACATGTGAGAGAACCATCTGCAAGAATGGACCACAGAAAAACAGACTTTCCAATACTTTTACATCTTGAAATTATTGGACACGAACTATAAAATAACTATGCTTGCTGTGATCAGCTGAATAATGGCCTCCCAAAATGTCCACCTCCTTAGCAGGCCTATTTTGTAGTATGGATCTGAGAATTATTCTCAGGAGCTAATCCTATAATCTGTTTCTTCAGCTCTCCCAGTGATTCTTTCAATGATCTCTATCCCTTTCTGCTAAAACTAGCTGGAGCAGATTCTGCTTTCTGCTGCTAAGATCCTAACCAATGCTGTGATTATACTAATTCTCAAATATCCACAGTATCTTTTTTGTTCATCTTGGCTGCCTATGGGATTCTTGGAGTCATGTTATTTTTTCCTCAGTGGTTTATAGATTCTCCTCTGTTGTTTAGCTTCCAGAGTTACAGATAAAAATCTGATGCCAGTCTGACTCTATTTCCTTTGTAAGTATCTTGTTCTTTCCGGTTGGAAGCTTGGAACGCTTTATCTTTAAGTGGGTCTGTCATTTTATGATACTGATCGATGTTTGGAAAATTCCAACAAACACCATTAAGGGATATGAGGTTTCTTTAATTGCAAAGGATGTGAAATCTTTTCTGCAGAGGTGACTCCTCAAGGAACAGATGATGGCTCTACAGGCGCAGCAGTGTCACAGGTGGACACACAGCATCCCAGACCCCCTGAATCTTCATGGACGTGCCCATTGCTTGTCAGTCCCTTCACGGAGTGTCAGCCCACCAGGCACGAGAAGCCCACTTCGGTCTTTCTTGGGTTTTCAAAGCACCTTCTTGGTCCCTCTGGATTCTTCTGGAAATCTGCCCATGTGCTCCAAGGGCAAATGACAGGGGCAAGCAACAGCGGCACATTCCTGAGTGTTCAGCGTGTGACTGTTTGAATATAAAACCCAAGTCTCCAGGCATTCCTTAGTTTAAACCATCTCTTGGAAGAATTCCTGCTCTTTGGGATATTGAAATTTTATGAGAATATGCTCAGATGTTCTTCTCTTCAATCTTGCTTGATTTGGGGGACTTTAAAAATTTTTAGCTTTATCTCTCATTGAAAACATTTTTTTTTCTATTATTTTATTATCATTCTTCTTCATCTCTTATATTTTTCACGTTCCAGGCTTCATATTTTTCCCTGTTAAGTCTCCTAAATCTCTCCTCCAAGCACCTTTTTTCCATCATGATTTTCAACTCTATTTTTGCTCAGCATTTAGAGAATCCTGTCTTCTTCCTTATCAACCAGACCAAGACCATGATCCAGGCCACAGTGAACGCTCTTTCTCAGTTTGACTATTGAATTTTTCCCCCCAGTTTTATTGAGATATAATTGACATGCAGCACTGTATACGTTTAAGGTGTACAGCATAATGATTTGACCTACATACATCATAAAATGATGACTACACCAGGTTTAGTGAACATCCGGCATCTCATATAGGTACAACATTAAAGAAATAGGAAAAACTTGTTTTCCTTGTGATGAGAACTGTTAAGATGTACTCTCTAAGAACTTTCGTCTATAACATACAGCAGTATTAGTGATCTTTATCACATTGTACATTACATCCCTAGTACTTATTGATATGATAACTGGAGGTCTGTACCTTTTGACTATCTTCGTCCAGTTTCCCCTCTCAACACCCCCTACCTCTGGTAGCCACAAATTTGATCTCTTTTTCTATATGTTTGGTATTTTTTCAAAGTATAATTGACCTGCAACACCACGTTAGTTCCTGGTACAAGACCTAGTGATTCAATATTTCTATACATTTCAAAATGATCATCATGATAAGTCTAGTTACCATCTGCCACCATATAAAGATATTACACAATTCTTGACTATATTCCCCACACTGTACATTTCATACCTGTGACTCATTTATTTTGTAACTGGAAGTTTGTACTTCTTAGCCTCCCTCACCTATTTCTCTCTTCCCCCTACCCCCCTCCGCTCTGGCAACTACCTGTTTGTTCTCTGTATCTATGACTCTGTTTCTGTTTTGTTGTGTTTGTTCATTTGTTTTGTTCTTTAGATTCTACATATAAGTGAAATCATTCAATATTTATCTTTCTCTGTCTGACTTATTTCACTTAATACCCTCTAGGTCCATCCGTGTTGTCAAAAATGGCAAGATTTCATTCTTCTTTTATGGCTAAGTCACATTCCACTATATATGTATATATGTATATATACCTCAGCTTCTTTATCCATTCATCTATCAGTGGGCACATAGGTCGCTTCCATATCTTGGCTATTGTAAACAATCCTGCAATGAACATTGGGGTGCATGTATCTTTTCAAATTAGTGCTTTCATTTTCTTCAGATTTGAATTTCTAAATTTGAAAAATATTTCATTGTAATTCTCAAAAGTCTGTCTTATGATCTAACCAAATCTCTGTAAGTGCTTTTTTGTTATTATTTGACTCTTCCAAGAATTCATTTTCAGTGGCAGTAGCCTGCTTCGAGTGGGCCCACTGGTCATCCAGAGCTAAGCAATGTTTCTGATTCCACACATTTCCATCTTTGAACCTGTGGGAGTTTCATCATTTCCTTTTCTTTAGCTCACTTCTGAATTCTCTTTCCATATATATGAGTATATCCTGTCTTAATTCTCAGCAAGCAAGGCAAATCTTTTGTTTTTTAAGAGGATGGGAGAAGGAGGTGAAGTTCCAGCAACATTCGACCAGCACCTCAGTCATAACTAAGCACCACCCATTTCCATGTGCTTCTCAAACGCCAGCGGTCAGTTGGAGCACCCAAGGAAGTCTCTCTCAGGGTGTGACTCTTTAGAAGGCTGGCTATTTCATCTTCAATCTTTTTATGTCCTAATTAATAATGACTGAATTACCTGGGACCCTTACACAACATTCCTAGCCTATTAGGGCACATACCCTCTCAAGTTGGCCATTTATGCTGTTAACATTTCACAGTTTATAGGTGCAACTTCAATATTAGAGTCTTCTGAGCCCATCTGGTAGGGAGTTAGCTAATGCGGCTTCAAGAGAAAGGAATAGCTTTTGAATTTCTCTCAGGGCTTTGAAGTCTCCATGTGTGGGGCAAACTGTTCCACAGAACTGTTTTCTGAAATACGGTGGTAGGAACAAATTGGATGCTGTTTTTATGGATCAAGATAACTGGGGTCACATTGCCGGTAGTACAACCTCCATACAACCCAGGTTGCAAGGAATAATTTCTAGGTCTTTTTTTCCCTCACAGATAAAATATAGGCCTTTCAATGCTATAAGAGCAATTTTGTTCAATTCACAGGAAATTGCATTGGCATAAGACCCAAAACTATCTGTGGAACAATTTACCCATGATGATTTTTAACATGTCACAGTGGAAAATGGGACTCACAGCCTTTGAGAAGTCTCCAAGCTGAGAACTTTTGAAAGCAGTGCTGGTATGAGGTAATTGTATTACGACATTGAATTTCAGACCCTTCCAGCTGTCTCCTGAACTTGCTGGTCACATGAACTAGCTTAAACTGTGAATTTCATTTTGTGATGCCACTGAGGTTAATGGAGTACAGGCTGGTAGAACCCGCTGGCTGGTTCAGTAAGTATCTGCCTTTCTGAAAGGAAAGGGGTGAAAGGGTCCATTCCTTGTGTGCTTGTCGTAACCTTGAGCCTCTAATGGGCTGCCTAGAGGCAGTCATGTGCAGCACCGTGGCCTAACAGAGCCAGATGAAGGGCTTCTCCTGCAAGGATCCCTGAGCTCAGATCCGACACCCTGAAACCGGGAAGTCTTCCTAACTGTGGCCTAAGCCTCACTGCATGGGTGTCACAAAGGGACGGCAATGTGACAGCTGGAAAGATACATAGTTAGAAGAGGTGATAAAGTTAATTTAATGGCGAAGGATAAAAATTGTATGGATATCGTGATGTAAGGCAGAAGACCACAGACACAAATGCGGGTCTCCCAGAACCCCAAGGGCCAACCCGCTGACACTATCACTGCCTGGTGCCAGGACCCACCAGGGAAAAGGAGCTTGCCTTTGCCATTCTCATGGGGAGGGCGTGGCTTAAATTTGCATCCCCTGCACTACTGGACCTCACTTTGGAGACTGTCTACGTGCCTATGCCTACCCAGCCCCCGCCCATCACACACAGAATGTTTACTATGACTGTGGATTAATCAAAAGATAGTTTCCTACCCATCATGTCACTAAGCAGATCCAGGAGATGGGCCTGCCTGAGGTCCATTTCTGTACTTCAGTAGAAATTATTTTCCTGTAAAACCCCTTTTGGGCAACAGAGCAACTGCAGCCTCGGTTCATTCTGAACTGGGGTCGGGGGCCACAGTGTCTTTGCTTTGTTCCTTTAACACAGGGTCCCCAACCCCCGGCCCCTGACAAGTACTGGTCCACAGCCTGTTAGGAACCGGGCCGCACAGCAGGAGGTGAGCGGTGGGCCAGCTGAAACTTCATCTGCTGCTCCCCATCGCTGGCATTACTGCCTAAACTGTCCCCCCACCCCTCATCCATGGAAAAATCGTCTTCCATGAAACCAGTCCCTGGTGCCAAAAAGGTTGGGGTCCGCTGCTTTAACATACAGCCAGAAAGCTTGAGTATTTGAGCCTCTCTTTTCAGTCCTCATGAAGATGCCCTCCCATCTCCTTTTCCTGGGGAAGATGCTGCTTGACCTCCTGTAGTAACAGTGCAGGACAAGGAGAGCCATCCGGGCGCCAGACAGCTGCCGCTGCTGCGTATGCCAACCAGTCGACAAATCTGAATGAGACAACACCCGTGGGTATCAAGTCTTTAAGGCAGAGAGGATACCGCTAACATCATCTTCCTGTCTTCAGAGCTGTGATCACCAAACTCAGGTTCCAGGCAGCTAGGGCTGCACCTGGTCTGTGTGGACCACACTGCTGGACACGGGGCCAGCTGAGAAACTCCTGGTCTAGAGTGGGAATTTCACTTATGGAGGAAGGAAGATCCCCTTACCAACCTCCAAGCATGCGGTACAATAATTGACCAGCACGGTCATGTCGACCCACGGTAATCAGGGGGTGGGATCTCTTTCCACAAAAAGGTAAGAGAGGTGTTCTAGGCAGAGAATAGCTACCACACGGATGTGTTGCAAAGCCTGCTTTTCCTGCCTGCAAAGATGGCAGGTTCCATCTCCACAGAGGCCGCGTTGATCCACTGGGATTGCCAACCGGTGCAGGGTGTGCAACTTAGCTGAGCAATTATTATCCAAGTCTCCATAGTTTTAAATGACCATGTACAGAAGACTTGTTCTATCAGGAAGTAATCACTACACAACTGACCACTTGTAAAATCAGTCTCCATTCATATGTCACTCCTACTTGATATGAGCATAACTATCCCCGATCCTGCTAGCTACATCTTCATCACTCTCTCACAAATTGTAATTGCATATGGAAATATAATGCAAATACATGCAAATCGCTTGTGAAGTGATGTTGTAAAGTTTTCTAAAGATGTAGGATTTTGATGAAGTTGGTGAAGTGAGGCTGGAGAAAGGCTGGTACCCAACAAAGAACAGGGAACGACTAAGAGCACAAGAACACTGCTTGAAAGGAGGATTTGAATAACAAAGGATTAAGAGAAACCCCTGGGAAAATTTATGAAGCTCTGAAATGTTTTTGCCAAAGTGCCTCTCTTTAAGACCATTCTTTGAAAGTCAAATGGGAAGTGACCGATGTGGTTTGTTATTATGGCAAAATAATGCCAATAAAAGCCATCAACATTTAGTTCTTTCTTTGTTCATTCTAAGAGGTAGTTTGTCATGGCAATTGTAAATACCAGGTACACTTTCATTTGTCAAGATAAAGTCCCAGTCAACCTTTTTTCACTATTTTCTGTGAAAATTTAGTCCCTATTTTATTCTTTAGTGATTCTTCCCAGTATCAATTATCTTCAGATAATGATATTGCAATGATATATATTTGATGTGATGCACCTAATATATGACACTTATAATGGTAAATAATTAGAAACGTTTAAACACAAGGATTGAAATATAATTTCTTTTTTCCAATTACTCTTGGTCAACTTCACATTCTTGTAATCAGCATATCCAAATCATGAGTGAATGCAGATGAACACTAGTCAGAAGCCTATAGATTTTCTACCTTGTTTTCTAAGACCAAAAATGAACATTTGTGCCAACTGGGGTTACCAGGTGAAGTTAAGTAAACCTCTTAAAACCTGCAGTGCTGCTTAATGCCAGTTTTATTTTTTTGGCTTTGTCACTAATTAGCTGTGTGACCTTTCACAAGTTACTCCCCTTTTCTGGGCCTCACGCATAAAGTAAGGAGGCTGAAATAGATCAATGGTCTCAAACCTGGTTAGACATTAAAATCACCTGGGCAGATTATTAACATGTGTTTTCTTTTGAAAGCTCAGAGTAACCCTCCCTCTCCCTCCGTAGATCAACTGAACAAGCATCTCAGGGAGCGGGACCCTGGCGAGCCCCCAGCTGACCCTGATCCGGTAGGATGTGGAATCCCCGAGCCAGGCAGTTCTTACATCCATTCCACTTTTATCATTATTTAATTGTCTTAGGGTTTAGTTTTAGTCCCAAGGATGTGTGTAGGTGCAAAGGAAGTGTTTATATAACCCCATCCCATTCTGATTGGGTTTTAAGCCTTCATCCTAAACAGCTTCCTGATAAACAGTGAAGTTTAATGGGGGAAAAACACCATCACTGTTTTCGCCACATTTGTCATGAACACAGCCTTCTCACTTCACACAAATCGCTGTTCCAGTGAAATAGGATGCTGCCACCTTACCATAGAAATGTCCTACAGCTGCTGTGAATAAAGGGAGGTGACAGACAGAGAAGGGAACGGATGGGGTAACACCGTGGATTGAAATAGTCTTCGGACTTTTCTTGGCCACCGTTGGCCCTGGGGCTCCCATGTCGTTTAACTCCTCCGGGTCGTTGGAAACTGCCTGACGAATTTCTGAACGGGGACAAGTGCCTGGCACTGTCAGATCCAAAACCAGTGCCGCTGGGTCAGTACCATCAAGATGAGCCTCTCTGCCAGCTGACTTCAGGCACGGACTGTGTTCACAGTAGATGGTGTACAGTAATTAGGCCGAAATCAAGAGTCCAAGTCCTATTATTGGGTTCCCATCTTTTTTTCCTCTTGGAAAATGAGATTATCTTGAAATTATTTACTGTGAAAAAAGAAGATTGAGTGATAAAGATTTCACAGCAGCTTCTTCTTGTGATTGTCACAGATGGACCTGGTGACAAACCAAACTTGAATCAGCCTCCACTGAGACCTCTTTTTGTCCAGACCTCGTCCTTAGGCCTTGTCTTTAGCCTGCCGAGCCCAGTTTTAGCAACAATCCTGCTAAGTTATTTTAGCAAGTATCCTCCCAAGTTATTTTAGCAAGTATCCTCCCATCTTTGATATTTGACCAAATTCCTCCCTCCTACCCCCACTCTTATAATCTGATCACTCTGGCCAGCCTTCAGCAAGAGTCCTGTTAGGTCTGTTTATCAAAGGCCCCCTCTCCCAACTCCTGATGTCCCCTGTTAGTAATTTTGCATCCACTGACCCTCTCATTCTGTTCCTTGCCTATTATAAGACTTATCCTTGCTGTATTCGGAGTTGAGCCCCATCTCTCTCCCCTGTTGTAACAAATTAAACCCCTATTGCAACACTCTTGAAAAGTCTCACTAGCATTTAACAAGTGTCAGGATAATTTTCTTTTCATATTGGAACATGACACTTCAGCATTGTCCAAGCAAGAGCTGTGGAATGTTAGCCCCTCAGGATGTTTATAAAGGTTGCAAGCTGGGAAAGACTGTCCTGGGCTCCCATAAGCTTAGGTTAAACCAACAGTTTTCTTTCCTATAAGACTTTTTTTTTTTTTTTTAATTTATTTATTTATTTTTGGCTGTGTTGGGTCTTCGTTTCTGTGCAAGGGCTTTCTCCAGTTGCGGCGAGCGGGGGCCACTCTTCATCGCGGTGTGCGGGCCTCTCACTGTCGCGGCCTCTCCCGTTGCGGAGCACAGGCTCCAGACGCACAGGCTCAGCAGTTGTGGCGCACGGGCCTAGCCGCTCCGTGGCATGTGGGATCTTCCCAGACCAGGGCTCGAACCCGTGTCCTCTGCCTTGGCAGACGGATTCCTAACCACTGCGCCACCAGGGAAGCCCCCATAAGACTTTTTTAAAGATCCTTTAAGATGCTAACGGGCCTTACATCTTTCCAAAAGTGGGATATAAAATACAGTGTTTCCCAGATTTATTTGACCTCTTTTTGTGGAGGTGTCCGTTATCTTTAAGTTCCAGCATTGCACAAAGCACACTTTGTAAAAGCTGGATTAGAGTTACTCAGTTGGGGGTTTCTAACAATTTTATCAAGCGTGGACTCAGAAACTGATTGCTTAAAGAGGATCTAGTCAAAGCCTTTCATTGTATAATAAATAAGGAATCCAAGGTCTAGAGAAGTTACATGGCAGGTACCAGGCCAGGTGGACAGGAAAGAAATTAAAAGTAAAAAAGTTAAAATTCAGAAGCCCAGACTTGGGTCCCTACTCCTTAAGCTAAATCCTACTGTTATTAATATATAATTACAAATCAGCAAATGTTTCTAAATCTCCTGCTACAATACCTGCATTTTGCTCAGAAATCATGTTTATTAGTTAGCTAGTTTGCTCGGGCTGCCATAACAACGTACCACAGACTGTGTGGCTTAAATAACAGAAATTTATTTTCTCACAGCTCTGGAGGTTGAAAGTCCGAGATCAAGGTGTCGGCAGGAGGCCTTTCTCCTTGGCCTGCAGATTTTTGTCTTCTCCCTGTGTCTTCACATGCTCGTCCTCTGTACATCTCTGTGTCTTAAATTTCCTCTTCTTATAAAGACACCAGTCATATTGGATTAGGGCCCATCCTCATGACCTCATTTTAACATAACTATCTCTTTAAAGACCCTATGTCCAAGTAAGGTCACATTGTTGAGGTCCTGGGAGTTACGACTATAACATATGAGTTTTAGGGGGATATAATTCAGCCCCCTAATACATGTGTAGCATAGAGATTTATTTATAATTTAATGTATGGAGATCTATTGATATTTGCCCTACAATTTGTTTTCATTGCTGTAGACCCACCTGGAAGGAATTAAAGTGAAATATTTCTCCCGTCCTCTGGAAGCCTGAGCTCTCCTTTCCCTCAGAGGAAGAGCCACTTGTTTGTTTTTGATGTTTGAAGGGATGGAAGATTCCAGGCTTGAGGAGGATACCCTGGAGACCGTTCATTTCAGACTTTTGCATTTGGAAGGTCTGTGCCCTAAAGGGAATTAGCTGTATTGTCCAAGAACTCAGAGTTCAGGGATTTAAAGATTTGAGAAAGGAGTGGTCTCTGCTAGTGAGTCAGATACTCTGAGACTGGCAAGGGCAGGTGAGAAGTAGGACATACATGTTAGAGGGAAACTTGGATGCGGAGAGTTGCACATATGCCAGACAGAAGTGAACAATAAGAGCAGTGACTCTGGAAGTCAACTATAGAGACTGATATTAGATCTTGGGACCACAGCAGCGTAGCTGGGATGGCTAACGGATCCCACACCCACACCCATCCTCCCTTCTCCTGTTTAGGGACTGAACCTCTAAGAGGGTTAGGAGGGCACATAGCCACCTAAGTAGCTACTGTAGTTCCCAGCCTCCTCACAGCTGGGTGTGAATAGGAGACAAAGCTGTGTGACCTTGAGTTTCTCTTCCCTCCTTCCCATGGGCCATGGATGGAGGTGAGTCAGCTCCAACCACACAATGAGGACAGAGCCCTGGGAGGGGGCACAGACAGCAGATGCCGAAAGGGACCCAGAGGAATGGGACCCAGGTCACTGAAGGATCCCACAGGCCAGAGCTACCTCACTAATCCTGGACTGCTCACCTCTAGACTACTTCTTGAAAAAGAAATTAACTCTTAACGTTTTAAAGCCATGGTGTTTCAGAATCTTTTTGTTACAGCAGCTTAGCCTATACTCATATCGTAGATCTAGCAAGTGAGAGCTTAAGACAAACTTTATGTTGTGGAGAAACTTAAATCAATTGTATATGCTGATCAAGCATGCTGAAACTGCTTCCTCTTTAAAAAGCAGTTACAACTGATTTTATTTTTAGACCTATGAAAACCTTTAAGTAGATTATATTTTGATGAGCCATAGTACTTTCTTTTGGACTAGAGTATGAATATCTTTTTTGGCAGATGGAGAACATGTTATGCTGATAAACTTATAAGGAACACATCATATTTTTTTACCCTCCAGTTTATTGAGATATAATTGACATGCAGCACTGTATACGTTTAAGGTGTACAGCATAATGATTTGACTTACATACATCATGAAATAAACTTAGTGAACATCCAGCATCTCGTACAGATACAAAATTAAAGAAATAGAAAAAATTTTTTCTATAGTGAGCCAGTTTTTCTACAGTGAAGTAGGAGTTCACAGAAAAGGAAGGGGAGGAGGCCAGAATGATCCCTGCGGTAATGGATTAGAGCTGGAGACATCAGTGTGAGCTCATGTTTAGCTTAATATCAGTACAGATGGTCAAATTTAGAATTATTTATAGATACATGTATTGTATATACATGGTTTAGTATACACACATGTGTTTCCTCACTCTGTCAGCTGCAGAGGACAAGAAGAAATGATACCCCGGTGGTAATGAGCATACCTAGTGCCCAGGTCTTGGTGTTAAAAATCATTCTTCAAAAAAGTAACCAGGGCTCCTTAGAGAAATGGCTGATTCTAGGACTGGGCAGGAAATATATGAGATGATTCTGGAGCATCTTGCAGTGGCAGAAAATAAGGAAGTGTTAAAAAAAACCCCAAACCAAAACCAAAAACCCACATTGATCGCGGTATGTCAAAGGGACAAAGGAGCCAACTGAAAGAGCACCCAAAGTCCAAAGCTGAAACAATTTTAGCAACAAAATAAATAAAATAGTTCTGGATTACAACCCAAAGTATAAAATAAATATCCATGAGTGCATACTGATATAAAAATGATTGAATAAATAAATTCATGAGGGAGAAAAGACAAATCTTTCATGCATAAGAATCCCAAATGTTGCACGTAGATACCCTGCCCTTTTGGAAGTGGAGCATGACCTCCCCCTCCTTAAGCGTGGGCTGTGCGTAGTGACTTCCTCCCAAAGAAGACAGTATGGACAAGGGGGAAATGAATAACTTTACAGCGAGAAACCTGACAAATGTTACTTCAGCAGGGTGATC
Organism: Balaenoptera borealis; assembly: GCF_965194805.1. Classification (NCBI taxonomy): domain Eukaryota; kingdom Metazoa; phylum Chordata; class Mammalia; order Artiodactyla; family Balaenopteridae; genus Balaenoptera; species Balaenoptera borealis. Next base: position 85,796,777 of record NC_138871.1, read on the forward strand.
AAGGTCAACATCAGCCATGATAAGTCGTATTTATGGTCCGTACCCTTGATATGATGTGATGAAAATGGCACTTTATTTTATGTTTGTCCTCCCCCAAACCTAAAGCCCCAGTATTATAATGAGAAAAATACTAGACAAATCCCACTCGAGAGACATTGTGAAAATGCCTGACCAGTCTTTAAAGTTGTCAAGGTCTTCAAACACAAGGGAAGTCTGAGAAACTTTCACAGAAAAAAGGAGCCTGAGGAGACGTGATATTGTAACTAAATATAATGTGGTGTCCTGGGTGAGATCCTTGAACAGAAATGGGATGTTAGGTAAAAGATAAGAAAATCTGAATACAATTTGGGACTTTGGTTAATAAGAGAATATTAATATTGGCTCATTAATTGTGACAAATGGATGTTCCTAATGAACAATGTTAATAATGGGGGAAACTGGGTATTAGGTATATGAAAACTCTGTACTATCTTCGCAATTTTCCCATAAATATAAGCCTCTTCTAAAATAAGTATAAGTAACAAAAACAAAAACAAAACTTGTCTGTTGCTGGCACTCAACCCATTAAAGGGTTGTGTTAATAGTAGTCAGTGTTTATATTTGGTTTTCTGTTTTCTTGATTCTGTGCCCATTTAGGTGATAATTATTATATAATATAAATTGTCATTCAGGATAGGGCAAAGCTTGCAATAATTAAAATTCTAGAGGAGAGACTCTAAATTTGAATTCCAAATCTGACTCAAAAACATCAGAAATTCCCATTTCAGAAGCCCATGTTTAAGGCCTGATGCTTTCATTTTATTTTACATTAAATAAAATTATACATCAAAGTGAAAAAAATGGGTTATGGTTGAACAGGTAGCATTTTTCCTTTCTCAATGGCTCATAACATGATGGTACATCATGTAATTAATGCATCTTAGATTTGATTAAATATAATATTATCTTTTTTAAAAAATTTATTTAATTATTATTATTTTTTATTTTTGGCTGCGTTGGGTGTTCATTGCTGCGTGAGCTTTCTCTAGTTGCGGCGAGCGGGGGCTACTCTTCGTTGCTGTGCGCGTGTTTCTCATTGCGGTGGCTTCTCTTGTTGCAGAGCACGGGCTCTAGATGCGTGGGCTTCAGTAGTTGTGGCTTGCGGGCTCTAGAGTGCAGGCTCAGTAGTTGTGGCACACGGGCTTAGTTGCTCCGCGGCATGTGGGATCTTCCCGGACCAGGGCTCGAACCCATGTCCCCTGCATTGGAAGATGGATTCCTAACCACTGCGCCACCAGGGAAGCCCACAATATTATCTTTTAAAAGTGTTTAATAACCGATGGGGAAAAAGGTTTCTAATTTAAATTTGCAATTTGGGGGAGGGCTTAGTATTTTTATTAATTTGCACATTTTTTAGTATATTAGAATATTATTTGTCCCTCGTTTGTAGTAAATATTTCCCCCAGTTTTTTTGCCTTTTAATTTTAATTATGATGCTTTGTTATAGAGCACTTTTTGTTACAGAGTGCCTTTGTTACGAGTACCCTACTTGGGGGTCCCCGCTAAGCAGGCTTTCCAGGGGTGGATTTTTAAGTGATCCCAGGGAACAGTGGGCAGGGAAGGAAGGAAAGCCAGTACGGATGCATTATTGCATTGGCTATGTAAGGACAAATACAAACTAAAATAAGAGTCTTAATTCTCCCTGCTGAAACAGGGAAAGAGATTTGTCTCCTCTCCCTTTTCTCAGAGCATTTACTTTAGAAAACCTGTATGTACTTTCTCATCTCTTTAAAATGTGTTCCTTTGAATACATAAGTCTTTTGTCAGCTGGCTTTTTTTTTGTTGTTGTTGTTTTTTTAAGCTTTATGACCCAGGAATGTCTTTCTCAAGAACCTGGGAGACATCTCTTAAAAAGCAAACATTTTGAGAACCATCTTTTTGAAATTCAAGCATCAGAAGAAGTAGCTCCCTATCATAAGTCAACTATACCTCAAGAAATAAAATTTTTTAAAAAGAAGTAGGTAAAAATCACTTGTAAATTTAAAAAAAATCAAACAAACAAGCAAATAAATGGCAGAATCTGTGGGGAAAAAAGAGGTAGTTCCCCTACTTTCCAATTCCTGTGGAAAGGGAGGAGCCTCACTTTGGTGGATGCTTTGCCCCAATTTGCGAAATGACCTCCTGTCATAAGATAGAGGTTTGGGGGCTTCCCTGGTGGCGCAGTGGTTAAGAATCCACCTGCCAATGCAGGGAACACGGGTTCGAGCCCTGGTCCGGGAAGATCCCACATGCCACGGAGCAACTAAGCCCATGCACCACAACTACTGAGCCCTCGTGCCACAACTACTGAAGCCCGCGTGCCTAGAGCCCATGCTGTGCAACAAGAGAAGCCACCGCAATGAGAAGCCTGCACACTGCAATGAAGAGCAGCCCCCGCTCGCCACAACTAGAGAAAGCCCGTGCACAGCAAAGAAGACCCAATGCAGCCAAAAATAAATAAATAAAATAAATAAAGTTATTTTTAAAAAAAGAAAAAAAGATAGAGGTTTGTTTTTCCACTGGATAACCCCAACTACAGGTAAAGTTGAGATGAACTCTGTGTGACCAATAGTACCGTCAGGTCATTGCATTGCAGGACTAGTTATTATTTACCTTGAGAACATGCCTGGAATGGGCTGTATCTACTTGGCTGTGTGATGCCATGAGATTCCTTGTGTCTCTGCCTTCTCTTAGCAGATTGATTGCCTGTGATGCACGTCACATTCTGGTTTAATGCTTATTCAATAATAAAAATGTTTTCTTTTTCTACCACCATGGTGGAGAGGATTTCTGGGTTGGGAGAAGATCTTGGTTCTAATTCTCCCACTGGAGGCAGCCACTCCGTCACAGGGGATCAGGGCACGTGAGGACCACTGGAGCCTGGAGTAGGCGCATCTCAGAACTCCGCGCAGGGTTCAGAAGGAGGAGCATTTAGTCATCGGCTCCCACACCCGTCCGGTCTAGGGGCCTGTTCAGCCCCCGCGCTGCTGGGTGGTGAGTTCCTGAATGCAGAGAGGACCACGGTTTCCCCCTCGGGGAGGTGCCGGGCAGGGAGAGGTGCCATGTGTGGGTCTCAGGCGAGGTCGGTCCGCTGCACCTGCGTGAAGCTGGCCAGAGCTGGAGCAATGCCAGTCTAGCAGCAGTGGCTGGAGTGGAGCGAGAATGGTGGCGGCACACGTAGGCCTTTTTTTTTTTTTTTTTAAAGTAGTAAAAATATTAGAGTGGGTTTAGCTTTGATCCTAAGATACCATAAATTAACAACTGGTGTTTCCTTATTTGGTCTTGCTGCCTTGCAAGTACTTGCTTAGAAATAACACCGTAATGGTGATGGAGAAGGAATAGGGCGAAAAGGAATACACTCGAGCATTGCAGAGGAGTTGAGCAATTCTGTGTACCTTAGAGAACACGGAATCTTTGTGTTGGGGACACCCCAAGAACCATCCAGGCATGGCGCCCACCTAAAACATGGATTCCCTTTTCAACACCGCATCCTTTTTGTCACCTACGCTTTGCTTCCAGATTTCTTTCTGGCAAAGAATTCCAAATCATGGTAACAATTACTGTCTCCAGCTAATGTTGTCAATGTTGTAACATTCTTTAAATTCTTTTTCTAATATCACTAGAAAGTTGAGCAAGTGAACTATTAGGAAATGTTGCCAAGGTCAAGATTAAATTAGACAAAATCTACTTATAATAAAATTAGTGCTTTGCCGCCTGGATAAGGAAACCGGATATGTCTTGTTTAAACAGACCTAACTAGAGAAAATTCTGAGCAGCCATAGCGTAGCGTAATGAGACAGATATGTTATATAAATATACTCCTTTAACTATAATAAATGATAGAATATTTGCCAGAAAGATCAAAGTACAACACACCTACAGTTGCAGAAGCAACAGAACTGTTCAAAGGAACCTTGAATGAATTGATACCAACCACTTTTATAAAGGAGAAAAAAGAGAAAGACTTACAAAAGCATGCTCTGTCCCTATGAGCATTAGTATACTAATGTTTTCAGAGAAACCCAAGACATCCAGGTAGTTGTCACGAGCAGAACTACTGCAGCAAAGACACAGTGGGGCTGATAATATACCAGCAGGGAGAACCCAAGTTACAGCTGAATTACATGAACAGATGATAAGGATGCCAGTTAAATGAACCACCCTAGCTAATTGAATAAGATCCAACATAGCAATAATATTGGTAGCAAAGAAACCAGACACTGCAATTAAGAAGTAATTAAAGAAGGTATTCCTGACATGAAAGCCAGTGTATCTGTGGCTCTTGAGAGGGGCCTTTCGACAAGGGACAGAGGAAGCAGACACATTGTTCTCAGAGGGTGGAGGGCTAGATTGAGAAATTAATTTACCTTTCAGAATTGTGTCAGCTAATTTCCTGTGTCTAAAGTTAATGTCCTGATTAGAAAAGACTGGGCGTCCTGGCAGATGGATGGAACTCTCCCTGCACGTGGGATGAAATACGGCGCTCGGATCCCCCAAACCCTCCACAGTTTTTTTCCAGCTGGAGTTGGGATGCAGCCTGAGTCTGTACACAAAGGCAAGGTCCTCAGCCAGCGTAACCTGCGGTTCCCCATCTGTGTTGAGTTCCACACGGTTAAGAAGAGGAGAGCATGTTGCTAACCGATCTCAGGCCAAGATTGTTAAACAAGAGGAGCCACGAAAACACGGCTGAATGCTCTTACCTCACTTTCTAAGAAGCCTAGCGAACATCACAATAACCATCATAAATAATATTTGTTCCATCTTTTATATTTTCCATGCCTAAGTGTTTTATATGCTCCTAATCACAAATGACTGGATGTGAGCACTCATTATTCCGATTTATAGACTTGGAAACAGATTCAGTTAAAACTTGTGCAAAAGCACATCATTGGGAAAAGCCAAGATTCCAACACAGGTCAATCTGACTTCAGAGCCTACACTCTTATCCATCCCACGATACGGCCCACAGCCTTGTAGGCGTGGAAGAGCTGAGATCAGTGAGATTAAACCACTGACATTGCTTATAACAGAGTCTCCCCCAGATGAAACTGACAGACATTTCACGCTGGTTCTCCAGGAGTTCTTTCCAGAAAAGAAGTTCTTTCCAGAAAAGACAATCCAATCCTGGTGATAAGAGATCCATGCTGGTCTTAACAGAGAATCTCAGCCTCTGTAGCTATTCCCAGACCCAGCTGCAAAGAATGGGACAATAAGTAGAAGAGGTCTGCGAGGGATATGGCACATGCTTACACACCCACACACACACACAATCACTCACTCACTTTCCCAGCCAGAGGTAGTTCTTTATTTATAACGCTCCTCTCAGATGTGCTACTTAAGCAAATCAGAAAAAGCAAATATTCCCAGTGGTCAAAACCTGATCAAGAAATCCACTCCGCTGCCAGGGAAGAGAAGCTCAACAAACTGACCCTCAGGGGATTCTTCAGGCTTAAACCAAAGGCCAATGCACGGTGCTGCTAGAGATCCTTTCCTCCGTGATCACCCTCTCTTCTCTAGATGGTCACCCTCCTCTCTTCTCTTTTATTGTGCTATCTTGTTTTTCTTCTATGCTGTACCCCAAGAGAAGTCAGAAATTGAATACACTCATATTCAGAACGTAATTTAGGATGCTCAACTTCATCTAGTTTAATGGATCTTCATCAAATTTGATGATGTATCAAAATATAGTTATTACAACCAATTATATTAGTTTGCTAGGGGTGCCATAAATAAGGACCACAGACTGGGTGGCTTAAACAACAGAAACATATTCCCTCACAGTTCTGGAGGCCAGAAGTCCAAGATCAAGGTGTCGGCAGGATTGGTTTCTTCTAGGAGGCCTCTCTCCTTAGTTTGTAGACGACCGACTTCTCCCTGTGTCTTCACTTGGTCTTCCCTCTTTCATGTCTGTGTCCTAATCTCTTTTTATAAGGACACTAGTCATATTGGATTAGGGCCCACCCACCCTAATGACCACATTTAAACTAATTATCTCTTTAAAGACTATATCTCCAAATGAGGTCATATCCTGAGGTATTAGGAGTTAGGACTTCGACATATTTTTGGAGGGACACAATTCAGCCCATACACAAAGTGAGATTTATATAACAGTCTGACTCAATTTTTTTTGAGTGAAACTATGTATCCTTTGACCAACACCTCCCTCCTGCCAGCCTCTGGTAACCACCATTCTATTCTCTGCTTCGGTGAATTTGACTATTTCAGATTCCTGGTATAAATGGTATTGTGTAGTATTTGTTTTTTTGTATCTGGCTTATTTCACTTAGCATAATGTCTTCCAAGTTCATCTATTTTGTAGCAAATGGCAGGATTTCCTGATTTTTTTTTAATGGCTGATTTATCTTCCATTGTATGTAACACCACATTTTCTTTATCCATTCATCTGTCAATGGACATATCTTTGCTATTGTAAATAATGCTGCAATGAACATGGGAGTGCAGATATCTGAGATCCTGATGTTAATTCTTTTGGGTGCACACCCAAAAGTAGGATTGCTGGAGCATATGGTAGATCGATTTTTAACTTTTTTGAGGCGATTCCATACTGTTTTCCATAGTGGCTATACCAATTTACCTTCCCACTAACAATGTACAAGAGTTTCCTTTTTACCACATCCTCGTTAACACTTGTTATATTTTGTTTTTTTATTAATAGCCATCCTAACAGGTGTAAGATGCTATCTCATTGTGGTTTTGATTTGCATTTCCCTGGTGATTAATGATGTCCTGTACCATTTCATATACCCATTGGCCATTTGTCTTTGGGGAAATGTCTGTTCAAATCTTTTGTCTATTTTTAAATCAGGTTGTTTGGTTGTTTTTTGTTTGTTTGTTTTGGGTTAGTCTTTTTTTGTTGTTGGTGGTGGGTTTTTTTTGCTATTGAATCGTAGGAGTTCCTTATATATTTTGAATATTAACCCTTTATCAGATATATGGTTTGCAATTATTTTCTTCCAGTCTGTAGTTTGTCTTTTCACTTTGCTTATTGTTTCCTTTGCTGTGAAGATGCTTTTTAGTTTGATGCAGTCCCATTTGTCTATTTTTGCTTTTGTTGCCTATGCTTTTGGTGTCATATCCAAGAAATAATTGCTAAGGTCAATGCTAAGAAGTTTTCCCCCTATGTTTTCTTCTGGAAGTTTTATAGTTTCAGGTCTTATGTTTAAGTCTTTAGTCTATTTTGAGTTGATTTTTGTATATGGTGTGAGATAAAGGTCCGTTTCATTCTTTTGCATGTGGATATCCAATTTTCCCAACACCACTCACTGAAGAGATTATCCTTTCCCCATTGTGTAGACTTGCCCCCCGCCCCCTCTTCAAAGATCAGTTGACTGTAAATGTGTGGGTTTGCTTCTGGGCTCTCTATTCTGTTCCATTTGTTGATATGACTCCATTTTTGAAGTTTGACTGCTGGTAGATTTCAAATTCCACCCCTGTCTCTTCCCTTTCAGCCCCACATTTGGACAAGCTGATAAGAAAGCCTGGGTGCTCCCTCCTTTGGCTCCAGAAGGAAGTTCAAGTCCCACACAAGTCCCAGACCACACAAGTTCAAACCACAGGCCCAGCCTTTAACCATAATAAAAGGCAAACCAGTCTCCCTTTCCTCTCTCTCAAGCCACTGTTTTTTTTTCAGTTTAAGTTTATTTATTTATTTATTTTTTAACATCTTTATTGGAGTATAATTGCTTTACAATGGTGTGTTAGTTTCTGCTGTATCACAAAGTGAATCAGCTATACATATACATATATCCCCATACCCCCTCCCTCTTGCGTCTCCCTCCCACCCTCCCTATCCCACCCCTCTAGGTGGTCACAAAGCACTGAGCTGATCTCCTTGTGCTATTCGGTCTCAAGCCACTTTTGTACCAACTTGGGTACTTGCTCTGCTCTTCCCCAAAAGTTTCATTACATGAGTAATAAATCTTTAAATACTTTTTGGTGTATGCGTGGTGTCATCAGTCTCAACATCCAAACCAAATTTCACGTGGAGTGGGGTTCCATCCTGTTCCTGCCGGATGGCCATGACAGTCCACTTACATTTAACTAAGATAACACTCGTAAAGTCAACTATATTACCCATAATAGTAACACAAAAATAATAAAAACATAGCTATTTTGATAGATGTCAAAAAGCAATGTCTTCTTGACAAAACATAAATATCTAAAAACAATAGGAATGGAATATTCATTTCTTTACATGATAAAGAGTACATATTTAAAATGGATTCAGCATTATACTTGATGGAAGGTACTAACATCACTCCTCTTTTAAAATATAGGAACAAAGCCAAGATATGGCCTATCACCACTCCTACTTAATACAGCACCTGTGCCAGTTAGTAAGCCATTGTCTCTCAGCCCTAAATCGACTTTTCTTTGTGCTGCGCTGTGAGATGTAACATCTCTCCTTTGCCACGTGGCTCCATGTTAGGTGTTATCAATAGGAGGTACGATAGGAGACTGAAAGATAGACTTCCCCTAGTGCTCCTATTGACAGAGCCAGGCATGGAGTTGCTGGCAAAGTGGAAACGTGGTTTTCAGAGTCCTAGCTCCAACATCACAGAGTATGAAAGGGTGATTTTTGCGCTAATAGACAATAACTCAGTAACTGGCACAGGTCTCTTCAGCCTGTTCCTCCAGCACACTGAAGTGAATTATTACCTTGCCCCAGTTGGGTTTTTTGGTAAAGAAAAACTCACAGACAGAAGTTACTAAGAAGACCATACTCCTGAAAATAACAACCATAATAACATCTTTCACGTAAAGACTTTCCTTGATCTGCGTTTATACTGCTCCACTTGGCTGTTCTTCTACACAGACGAAGTCAATTTGTAGTTGGAAAAAGGCTTGTAATGGTATTAAAACCCTGTAACTCGCTCTCCAATTCCCAAATACTTAGGGGTTATGTCAACATGATAGGATGCTATAAGGATATTAAAACGACAAGTGTGCTAACTAATGTCAGTACATGGACATGTTTATATAAAATAAAAAGATGAAAAAACCCAAAACAGAACATATTAGGTGTATCTTACTTATTACAATGTAAAGTTTGTAAGTGTACATAAAAGGATTTGAAATTATTTATTTATTTTTTAATAAATTTATTTATTTTTATTTTGTTTATTTTTGGCTGCGTTGGGTCCTCGTTGCCGCGCGTGGGCTTTCTCCAGTTGTGGTGAGCGGGGGCTACCCTTCATTGCGGTGTGCGGGCTTCTCATTGCGGTGGCTTCCCTTGTTGCGGAGCACGGGCTCTAGGCGCGTGGGCTTCAGTAGTTGTGGCACGTGGGCTCTAGAGCATAGGCTCAGTAGTTGTGGAACACGGGCTTAGTTGCTCTGTGGCATGTGGGATCTCCCCAGACCAGGGCTCGAACCCGTGTCCCCTGCATTGAAGGGGGATTCTTAACCACTGCACCACCAGGGAAGCCCTAAAATTGGAATAATTTAAATAAAGTTGGAGCAATTGCAGTTTAATGCTACATTACGGTTTTCTTCCTATAAAGTCACACAGGTTCATAATAGTTTCTTTCTTTTTAAATAACTTTTTTCCCCATACATTTATTTATTTAATTTATTTATTTTTGGCTGCGTTGGGTCTTCGTTGCTGTGCGCGGACTTTCTCTAGTTGTGGCGAGCGGGGGCTACTCTTCGTTGCAGTGCGCGGGCTTCTCATTGCGGTGGCTTCTCTTGTTGTGGAGCACGGGCTCCAGGCACACGGGCTCAGTAGTTGTGGCTCACGGGCTTAGTTGCTCCAGCATGTGGGATCTTCCTGGACCAGGGCTCAAACCAGTGTCCCCTGCATTGGCAGGCAGATTCTTAACCACTGCGCCACCAGGGAAGCCCCGTAATTGTTTCTTAAAAGATATGAGAATATTTGCTCATTTACATTTCTCAGACTGCCTTCCTCTCTGATCTTAATGTTCCTTTTAATTTGTTTTTTTAAAAATCTTCTTTGAACAAATGAAGTAATATTGATTTTGTCTGACCTATACTCACAGCTTTTAAAACAAATCTTGCTTTCACAGCTGCTTATTCTAATATTAACAGGCTGAGTGAAGTTTGCCCTCTGAATTAATTCTCAAAATAAAGTAAGATTGAGACGTATAATGAAGAAAAATGAACTATAAAAACGAGGATTCTCCAACATACAATGAATTGTTCTTTCCCCCTTTTTTTTTTGTTTCATAAATTTATTTATTATTTATTTATTTATTTTTGGCTGCGTTGGGTTTTCTTTGCTGCACGTGGGCTTTCTTTTTAGTTGAGGCGAGCGGGGGCTACTCTTCATTGCAGTGCACAGGCCTCTCATTAAAGTGGCTTCTCTTGTTGCGGAGCATGGGCTCTAGGTGCGTGGGCTTCAGTAGCTGCGGCACATGGGCTCAGTAGTTGTGGCTCGCGGGCTCTAGAGCACAGGTTCAGTAGTTGTGGCGCATGGGCTTAGTTGCTCTGCGGCATGTGGGATCTTCCTGGACCAGGGCTCGAACCCAGGTCCCCTGCATTGGCAGGTGGATTCTTAACCACTGCGCCACCAGGCACACCCTCCCCTGTTTTTAAAAAGAAATAGCATTACCTGACTTTGTGCTGCTCTGTGCAGAATGAGACATGATTAAAGTAGTTTGTGTGCCTGTTGATAATACAAAGCGGAGAGGAAAGGAAAAACCTCCTCTGATGAAAATGTTTTCCTTTGATGGGAAACTTACCATCTCTGGTTGCAGAAAAGGAAGAGAGAAAACAGCCAGAAATATTCAGTTTTCTCTGTCATAAACGTGCCTTTTGGGAATGGTCAAGGTATCCCAAGGAATGAGACGTGGAGCAAAAGATTATTGAATTAGTATGGCCTCAACTTCTCTTTTATTGAGCTCAAGGTCATCTAATAGCTGTTCTCACAACCACCCTCTTCTCCTCATCACATCTTTTGTTCTTCTCTTTATTTTTCCCATCCATATTAAAGGAAGATTATTCTAAAACCTCAATTCAATATAACAGCTATATACAAAGTAATTACCATGTGCAAGATATTCCAAATTCTGTAAAAAATTCCTCTTGCCGTGACTTCCCTGGTGGTCCTGGTGGTAAGACTCCGCACTCCCAATGCAGGGGTCCCAGGTTCGATCCCTGGTGGGGGGAACTAGATCCCGAATGCCTGCCACAACTAAGGAGTCCGCACGTGGCAACTAAAGATCTTGCATGCTGCAACTAAGACCTGGTGCAACCAAAATAAAAAAATATATAAATAAATAAATATTTTAAAAAAATTTCTCTTGCCTTTTAAACTAGCTTGAATTTATTATGTTATATGCAAAGTAATTTTGACTAATGTATGTGCCTTTTTTATTCATTTATTTTTTAATCGAAGCATAGTTGCTGTACAATGTTATATAAATTACAAGTGTACAAAATATAGTGATTCACAATTTTTAAAGGTTATACCTATACATGCTTATTTCTTATAAAACAAAGTCCAAATTTCTAAGAAGTGCACTCAAAGTTCTATATAATCTAGACATATCCTACCTTTTCAACCTTATTTTTTATTGCTTCTTAATTGAAATTTTTTTCTCCAAACAGCCTGGCGTACCCTGTATTCTTAAACACATCCTGTTCACTCCATGACCACACCTCTGCTCATTTAAATATCATCTTCACATCACTTTCTCTCTTTAAATCCCATCCATCCTTCAAAGCCCACTTATCTCAAAGCGCCCTTTTATGACAGAGACAACCCTTCTTTTGATGATTTATAGAACTTCCTGTATGTGCAATTACTTTGGCATTTGTCATATACTCTCATGAACCATTATTCATTAAAACATTTTTAAATGTATGTGAATAAACCTGTAAGATCCTCGGGGTCAGAAAACACCTCTTTTGCTTGTTTGTGCTCTGAAGGAGACGCAGAAATGCTTTCTGATTATTCACTACCGATGGTGGGCCACTTCCAAAACTTATACCCAAAGAGAAAATTACACTTTTACCCAAGGAAATAAAATATAACCCTTATATTCATTCACTAAAATGGGTTTACTGAGCACGTTCTGTAACAGGGGAGAACCTTTTGTATTCTATTACAAGTTAATCACTAAAGGGATGTTACCTATAAACATAAATTATACATAACGGCCCATCTCTGGGAACACTGCCTCCCAGGTAATGGGCATTAAGCTAAAATACTTTTGTGTAGCTCATAGGAAACATCCTGACCAGGCCCACCTGTGAATGCCTGCAGGGAGGAAAACATTAACATGTCCCCTCTGGAGGCTGACTAGAGCCAGGAAATGTGTGACTTTACTCCCTCCCTTTTTAGTATGAAAGAAGCATGAATTCTTGCTCAGGCAAGATGGTTCTTTGGGACATGAGTCCACCATCCTCTCGGTCTGCTGGCTTTCTGAATAAAGTCTCTATTCCTTGCCCCAGCAACTCGTCTCTCAAATTATTGGCCCGTCGTGCGGCGAGCAGTACAAGCTTGGACTCGGTAACAGTTCTATGTGCCAGGTACCGGTGATGAGACACAGTAGGAACCTGGCCCTGCAGACCCACAGCCATCAGTGGTGACACAAATGGGTCACTGGGAGCTGAACCCAGAGCCCAGGTCACAGGGCACACGGACTGTCACGGGAGAGGAGAGCACGTATGCGCGGAGCTGACAGAGGGAGAGGACAGTCTGGAGCTAAAGGCCGTCACGTGCAGGCCAGTAGCTCCATTCTGAGAAGACTCCACCCGTGTTGGGGCTTTAGCGGGGATAGATATACAGCACTGCTTTCTTCCACTCCAGAATCTCAATTCAACTGAGAAATAGACACAGGACCGAGACTGAAGGAGATGAGGACATGGCCTAGACTTGTGGCAAGTGGGATGCTCTCAGCCCCCTGAACTGAATTTACTCGACCCTCGGCTGGCCTCACCTGCAGACAGAATCTGCCCTGCTAAGCTTACTGTGCACCAGAAAGCAGGCCAGGATCTGAGGTGAATTAACCTCCAGCCAGGTGAGAATCTGGGGAAAGACAGAAAAGGTATAGTCCCAGACTCTATATGGGGCTAAAAACCACTGATGCATAATGTCATGTCCTCACCCTTCTCTGGGTCTCTGGGGAGTCAGGGAGGTGACCTCTGGCAACATGTTACCGTCTGGAGAGGCACTGGGAGTGGGAGAAAGCCACGAAGGGTGGTGTCCTCTGAAATGCTGAATGGTTTGGGTCTAAATACCAGTTCTGTCGTTCATTCACTGTAATTCTGTAAGTAACAGAGTGTCATTTCCCTCATCTATAAAATGGGAATCTTACAAGGTTTTTATATGGTTTATTATTAATCAATATTTTTGATACTGAAATCCCCAAAAATGGGATTGAATTTGATTCAACAGACCTCAAAAAATGTTTTCAAAATTTTTATTTTAAAGATTCCTTTTGGGTCTCTAACTTACCTTCTGATTAAGTAAACAATTTCTTCTCTACTAATAAAGAGATGAAAGCTATCTTTCATTGCAAAGTGGATATTGTACAGATTAGTTAACATGAAGCTTATGTGTTCCAGCTTAGGGGAAAGGGTAAAAACACATCTAGTTAGATTTAATTTCTTCTTCGAACCTGACAAAATATCAAAATTTGGGAGGAGTTGGGTTGGGGAGAGTTGATAGTTGATAAAATATGTTTTAAATTATAGAAGCCCAAAGGCCTCATGTGTTTGTTCAGACTTCATCTGGTAACACTGAGTGTGCATTTCAGACATTTTGATACTTTATTTCATCAAAGGGATGCATAGTCCTTCTCAGTGACATTGAACTTCAAGGGTATAATCATTCTATATGTGCCCCACCCTCTTGTGTTAATTACTGTGATGAACTGTCTTGCTCTAAGAGGTGATATTTCTTTAATTTTTATTCCAACAGAGAAACATGAATCTACCCATTTAAGAGCAAGGAGCATTTTGTAAACAGAACTTAATATTTGTTTTTTATTCAATTAGATACTATAATACAATTTCAATAAACAATCTCTAAATTAAAATGCCACTTTTTTGGATATTTTTGTTTTTTAATTTAATTTAATTTTTTAAATTTTAAAATGCTACTTTAACCCTAGGGAAATAAAGCAGCTTGAAAATCAATAAATAAAAGGTGATTTGAAAACCAGGAAAAGAATGACATTTTATCAAAAATGATAATCAACTTGGCCAAAAGCCAGCTAGTCATCTTGACTATTTATTCCTGGAATTTCCATTTGCTATAGTTTTGTAAGGGTTTGTCTCCTTATTTTTGGTGGTATTTATTCCAGAGTTTCTAAAATTGGTGATATGTTGGTTGAAAAATTGATGGCATAAGATCCTTATTTTCTTCAACAAACTCCATTGACCATCATGTGATCTCATATAACCACAAAAGACATTCCTCTAAAGCAGGAAACAAGACATATGAATTGGGACTATCCAGAGAAAGACAAAGGCCTGCATCCCTTCCATTTTTATGATGTACTTAAAATAAAAACAAATAATAATAAGCATTCTCAAAGCACGATTCTCCAAGTTGTGGTATATTTTGAATGTTTACATTTAACCATGGGAGTGGCATGAGTGAAACCTTCTTTTAATCCTGTCAGTGTCTCTGTAGTTATTTATAGAGATTATTCAGAGACAACTCAGGACAGCTGAATCTGAGGCCGTGTGTAAATTAGGCCCTGATGCGCACAGACAATACAGGAGATCGGCCCTGGTCTCCATGGCTGCTCCTGGAAGAAAGATACACAAGTTTTCTGGTGACTGGAGAGGTCTGAGTCCCTGTTTACATGGGCCAAGATAATTGAGATGTGAGATGAATACCTGGCTAATTCTAACACCTCCCCTAACTCTGCTTTTAAAGGCAAAGCAAGAGGCTCGAGCCTGAATTAGGGGAACTGGATGAGGAGCCAGGACAACAGCTGTCGCCCTGCCCACATCACGCCTCTAGCCTCGGCCAGCAGCAATTGCTGTGGGGCTCCCAAAGCCACACCCATCCTCCCCACAGGTTGTCCTCCCTCACCCCCTAGAGTTCAGGGCACCGGAGACCCCGTCGCCCTGAGGCTGGAGCCGCCCCATGGTCCCTACTCAGCCCAGGCAGAAGGTCATGGGGCTTGGGGGACGAGGGACAGCTCTGGCTGGATTTGAGTCCTGTCTCCCGAACACGTGGCCTTGGTTACTTCATACCTAAATTTCAGTTTCCTTTTTTTTTTTTTTTAATTTATTTATTATTTATTTTATTTTTGGCTGCGTCGGGTCTTCGTTGCTGGGCACGGGCTTTCTCTAGTTGCAGCGAGCAGGGGCTACTCTTCATTGTGGTGCGTGGGCTTCTCATTGAGGGGGCTTCTCTTGTTGCAGAGCACGGGCTCTAGGCACGTGGGCTGCAGTAGCTGTGGCACGTGGGCTCAGTAGTTGTGGCGCACGGGTTCAGTTGCTCCGCAGCATGTGGGATCTTCCTGGACCAGGGCTCGAACCCATGTCCCCTGCATTGGCAGGTAGATTCTTAACCACTGCACCACCAGGGAAGCCCTAAATTTCAGTTTCCTAATCTGTGAAATGAGGATAAGCACAATGGTAGCCAGCTCACGGAGCTGAGATGATTAAACATGAATTAACTGTCTAGCTCCTTGTAAGTGTCCTCTCGAAGGCAGTAATTAGGGGTGAGAGACCCACAACTAGTCTCCACATTCATTGATGATTCTTGCCTAAATCAATTATTCGTATGATAGTTGCAAAATGGTAATTTTCTCAGTCCACCGTTCTCTCTAAATTTATGAGTTGCATTAGATGACCTTTCCCTTCTTGCTCATGTGCTTTTTTGTTTGTTATTTAATCAGTATGAACTAATGGAGTCTCATTTTACTTAGTGGGTAATAGCCCATTCTTATCACTGTTACTCAACTTTCCCAGCTCTTGGTCAGTGGGAGCTCCTCCTTTCTGGCTCCTGTGTCCTTTCAGCAGCTCCTGCCCGCACCTCATGTTTTGAGCACTTCTTTATTTTATAGCCTAACAAGCATTTCAGGTTCATCTTGTACTTTCCTTGTCTCAGCCTTGCCGTCAGCCATTTTTTCAAGAAGCTCTGATTCTTTTTGGTGGAAAACAGTATTTAGAATCCAACATCTGGGCACTAGATGCGTTCATTGCTTTTGGGGTGTCACTGTTTCCAGGCCCTTTCAGCAGACAAAACTAGAGAATATGCACCCACACCCACAAATATAACTATATCTCCATCTTTTAAAACCAAGAGTTCATGCTAATGCTCCCATTCTCGTCCAGCTCGAGGGATTCTTAGCCTTCTGCATTTCCATATTTGTTTGTCATGACGTTATCAATACTTGTACTCGTTTGTTCACCTACTATATGTAGAAAGCTGTTTCAGAATTGCTAACTCACATCACTGCTGAAACAAACCCTACAAATAGAGTTTGAGATTTGTCTGCAATTGGTTTTGTCTCTATAGTAAGAACGCTGTGTTTGAAAAATGCTTGGGAGAGAGTGAGTTTTATGATATGTGAATTATACCTCAATAAAGACATTTAAAAAAAATTTACATGGGTTAGTTCCCCTCTCCTTCAGCATGGCTATGCTCTCCATTTTAAATGCAATTAAGTTGATTTGCTTCTGTTTGTATTCCATTTTAGAATTTTTTTTCCTTCTCTATCTTATTGACATTTAATTTTGGAGTATATAAACAAGAATGTGGTTCTAAAAGCCCATACTCTACAAAAAGGTATACTCAGAGGTGTGAATTCTCATCCCCTTTCCTTCCACTCAACTCCTTTCTACCCCAATAGGTGACTAGTCTCATTGGTTTCTGCTCCACCCGTCCTGTTTCCTTTTTACAATAATAAACTGGTGGAGATCTCTGTTTCTATCTATCTATCTATCCATGCATCCACCCATCTCTCCATTATCTTCCGTACACAAAAGATAGTAAAGTGTACTCTTTGTCCTTCGATTTTTTTCCTCTGCTTAACAATGTAATCTTGAAATCACTTTACATCAGTTTATAGAGATCTTCTGTATTCTTTTCTCATAGCTGCATAGTACTCCATCATATGGATATTCCATCACTTAGAGTTTGTCTTTTGCATCACTTAGAGTTTTAATGGATTTTCATGTCTCATTGGATCCTTGTAATAACCCTGTGAGATGGGCAAAATGTGTGTCATTATTCCCATCTTGCAGTTGAGAAAAATAGAGATTCCGAGAGGTGACAGAGGTGAGTAATAACGGAGTGGGGTCTAGAAACAGACATCGGAGTTCAAGGGCAGCAGCTCTCCCAGTACACTGTGCTGGTGGCCTTCAGACCTCTTAATCCTGAGTGTGATAGGGAAACTCAGGCTTTGTGGAAATCTGGTCTGGAACAGTGACCACTAATTCATATCATGTCTCTAGGTTTGATGATAATAATAACATAATGTGTTCTGAGTTCCAAACAACTACTTCAAAACAAAATTTTTTAAAATGACCTGTATCAGGACCCTGGCATACTTAAATTCGGTAATTTGAGGAGAGTTCATAAAGGACCTTGATGTCAGAGGAAATGGAAATTAAAACAATAATGAGATACCTTTTCCTAATCATCAAATTGGCAAAAATTAATGAGCCCTACCAGAGCAAGTGTTGGAGAAGGTATGAAAAAATAGGAATGCTTGTGTACGGTGATGAAAGTGCACCTACAGTCACTTTAGAGAACAGTTGGCAGTATCTTGTAAATTTAAAGCTATGTGTAGTTTTAATGTAACAACATGTAGTGGATTTATTGTTGCTATTTTATTTATTTATTTTTTATTTATTTAGGCCGTGCCACGCGGCTCGCGGTATCTCAGTTCCCCGACCAGGGACAGAACCCAGGCCATGGCAGTGAAAGCCCAGAATCCTAACCACTAGGCCACCAGGGAACTTCCCTTATTGCTGCTATTTTAAATGAATTAATAAATTTAAAATTTGTCAGGTTTTATCTATAATATGATAAATATTAATAGCTCTAACACACGTAAACAAAACCTCTTTGGGGTCCTAAATAAACTCATGAATGTAAAGGGGTCTTGAGACAAAAATGTTTGAAAACTGTTTCTTGATGAGTTGTAAGAGTTGTGGGGAGTTCTTTATACTTTCTGGATACGAGTCCCTTATCAGATATATTATTTGCAAATCTTTTCTCCCATCTGGAAATTATCTTTTTACTTTTCTTTTAAAATTAATTAATTAATTTATTCTTGGCTGCATTGGGTCCTCGTTGCTGCGCACAGGCTTTCTCTACTTGCGGCGAGCAGGGGCTACTCTTCGTTGTGGTGCGCGGGCTTCTCATTGCTGTGGCTTCTCTTGTCACAGAGCACGGGCTCTAGGCGCGCGAGCTCAGTAGTTGTGACTCGTGGGCTCTACAGCGCAGGCTCAGTAGTTGTGGTGCGCGGGCTTAGTTGCTCCGTGGCATGTGGGGTCCTTCCCGGACCAGGGCTCGAACCCGTGTCCCCTGCATTGGCAGGCGGATTCTTAACCACTGTGCCACCAGGAAAGTCCTGTCTTTGGTTACATCACTATTCAGTGTTTACATTATTATGTATATGTAAATATATTTTCTGCTGAGCCAAGAGATATACTGTTATTGTTTCCTTTCTTGTTAAAAAGTCTGCTTTTCTCAGAGTTAGCAGTAGCCTAATTTAAATTGTTGCCGTTGTTTCCTTTTTTTGAACTCATGCTGACATCTTTCCACACCCTTCAATGGCCTCCATTTCTACAAGACCAAACCTGGGGCTTCCCTGGTGGCACAGTTGTTAAGAATCCGCCTGCCAATGGAGGGGACATGGGTTCGAGCCCTGGTCCGGGAAGATCCCACATCAGCCGCGGAGTAA
Organism: Balaenoptera borealis; assembly: GCF_965194805.1. Taxonomy (NCBI): domain Eukaryota; kingdom Metazoa; phylum Chordata; class Mammalia; order Artiodactyla; family Balaenopteridae; genus Balaenoptera; species Balaenoptera borealis. Next base: position 85,815,655 of record NC_138871.1, read on the forward strand.
CTAAGCCCATGCACCGCAGCTACTGAGCCTGAGCTCTAGAGCCCGCGAGACACAACTACTGACCCCGTGTGCCACAACTACTGAGCCCACACGCCACAACTACTGAGCCTGCGTGCCTGGAGCCCGTGCTGCGTGACAAGAGAAGTCACCACAATGAGAAGCCCATGCACCGCAATGAAGAGTAGCCCCCGCTTGCTGCAACTAAAGAAAGCCCACGTGCAGCAACAAGGACCCAAAGCAGCCAAAAATAAATAAATTAAAAAAAAAAAAAAAGAAGACCAAACCTGTCTGCTAATCTATCCATTCCTTTTGCTTTCTAGAGAGACATTGCTTTGGGCACCTCTTCCCTACACCAATCCACACTTCCTGCTCCCTAAAAATGATTCTGCCCAAACCTCCACGACACTCTGCCTGCTGACACACGTCATAGCAGTGCAGCAGCATTTTTTCTTTGGAGATGCTCCTCCAGCCCTCTTGGCTCCTGCCTCAGCTGGCTGGCCCTCCCCTTCGTAATCCCCGAGGATCACCATGACCTCTCTCTCCTCTTAGTTCTCTCATTTCCTGGATCCCACTTCTTTCTCTTTTCATTTATTCTCTCATTTTGGTGGAGTAGAGATTCCAGTAGCTTCCTGAGAAAATGCATGGGAGATAAATTATTTTTTATCTTTAAATGAGTAAAAAATGTCTTTATCTCCACCCTCATATAAATAGTTTGGCTGGGATTAGAACTCACGTTTAGAAATTGTTTTCGCTCAGCACTTTGAAGGGATTTCTCCTCTGTCTTCTGGTTTTCAGTGCTGCTTTTGACAAGTCAGTGCAATTCTCATGTGGCATCTGAATCCTCCTGCCCCATTTTGTCTCTTCAGAAGTCTTTATGATCTTTTTTTTTTTACACTTGATACTGTGAACTTTCATTCTAATATGTCTTATTCTGGGTCTTCTCGTCATGCATTGTGCTGTATACCTGAGGAGTCCTTTAATTCTGGGGACTTGTGTTTCAGTTTGAGGAAATTCCCTCATATTGATTCTCTGATCATTTCTTCCTCACTCTTTTCTCTGTGGAATTCCAATTACTTAGATGTTGGACTTCCTGGATGAGCTTTAAAAATTTCACCTGTCTCTCTTCTCGTCCAGCTTTATCCCTTTATTTTACTTTAGAGGGTTTTTTCAACTTTAGCTTTCAATCCTTCCACTGACTTAAAAATTCTTTTGGCTATCTATTTTTTTTTTTTATAAATTTATTTATTTTTGGCTGTGTTGGGTCTTTGTTGCTGTGCATGAGGTTTCTCTAGTTGTGGCGAGCGGGGGCTACTCTTCGTTGCGGTGTGTGGGCTTCTCATTGCGGTGGCTTCTCTTGTTGCAGAGCACAGGCTCTAGGCACGCAGGCTTCAGTAATTGCAGCACACGGGCTCAGTAGTTATGTCTCACAGGCTCTAGAGCACAGGCTCAGTAGTTGTGGTGCACAGGCTTAGTTGCTCCACGGCATGTGGGATCCTCCTGGACCAGGGCTCGAACCCATGTCCCCTGCATTGGCAGGCAGGTTCTCAACCACTGCACCACCAGGGAAGCCTTGGCTAACTATTTTTAATTTCCAAGGGATGAGGTCTTTCTTGCTCTCTAATGGTACCTTTAAAAAAATTTTCTGTTCTTGTTTTATGGCTATAATATCTTTTCTCATCTCTCTCAGGATATTAACATTAACTCATATTAACATTGACTCGTTTCCTCTGAATTCTTTTTTTCTCTTGGTTTGTTTTAGCCTCTTGTTTGTTGAAATGTTTCCTCAAATGCCTAGAAATCCTTAAATCTCGTATTTAAGAGTGGGACACAAAAAAGCTGATTGGAAATTGTGTGTGTGAGTGTGCATGGAAATTGTGTGTGTGAGTGTGCATGTGTGGTATGTGCTTATGTGTCTGTGCATGGTGTATGTGTGTATTTTGTGGTATGTGTGAGTCTGTGTGGTATATGTTTGTGAGTGTGTGGTATGTGGTGTGTTTGTGTGTGTAACCGTGTGTGTGAGAGCGTATGGCGTGTATGTTTGTGTGTAATAGGTGTGAGCATGTGTGTCTGTGTATGGTGTGTGTGTCTGTGTTTAGTGTGTGTGTCTGTGTGTGGTGTATTTGTGTGTGTGGTATGTGTGTGGTGTGTGTCTGTGTGTGTTACATGAGTGTGGGTGGTCAGTGTGTGTCTGTGTGTGTGTGTACTGGGGGCGGGCAGGATGGGGAGTAAGGGTTGTAGACTGTTGGGCCTCACGGTTATGTGATCAGGAAGCAAGCCAATTTTTTTTGCAGGGGAGAGTGGGGTTTGGGTTTGGGGTAACAGAAGTCTCCTGACTTTATCAAAGATGGATAATTTTCTATTTTTTTTTCCTTTTGGATGATTTTCAAGAGGAGAAGGAGGTGGGAATGTCTTTCAGTCATCTTAAGACAAGAGGTTTCTTGTTGAATTATTTCTACTGTTTCCCAAAGTAAGAAGACCAGCAAAAGAGGCCCAGTGGAAGAAAGTCATTACAAAAAGCTGTACATTTCTTTGGTGTTTCTTCTCAAGACTGTTAGTGTATGTGACAGTCACACAACCAGTATAATGAGTAAATGCAGGATTTCATCTTCCCGGGAGAGCAGTCTAGCACATTCCACAAACATTTCTTGACTAGAAATTGCTCTTTACTGTAGATGAAATGCCACTGGATTTTCAGTTATCTTGGAAAGAGTTCCATATTGTAGCGATAAGAGGTAGTATCTTTCTGGGTCTTTAAAATCTCAAACAAACTCCTAAAATTTAATGACACCTAAACATAGAGCGAAGAAGTTCTTGGAAAGTTAAGTATGTAAGGGCAGGAAAACCTCAAGAGCCAGTGTTCAAAATCATTGTCCCAAACAATTGATAAAAATTGGCAAACAAGCTGAAGGCCCGCGGAGGAGGCTGTGTAATTTGACACAGAGCTTGGAGACGAGAGAGCTGTGTCAGTGAGCCCTGGCACGCAGAATCAATTCCAATGCCAGCTTTCTATACAGGTTTTTAAATTATTTTGCTTGGCATAATAGTTTTTCTCAAAATGCTCCAAGAAATAGCATAATGTGTCTTCATATATCATCATGAATTAAATGTACCCAATTACTTATTTAAACTATTGCTTGGCCCTGTATATTCGTTTCATAGCTAATATCTGCATGCTTCACTGAGGTAATTTAATGTACTTAGTAAATCTGTGGTTCCCTTGCTATTTACAGAGTTTTAGCGCTGACTAAGAAATGTTTTAGAGCTTCAGACTCATACAAGTAAGAGTGACTTTTGCAGCTTTGTCTCAAACAAGCAAAGCAGATTCATGATATCTTTTCCTAAGTTATTCAAGGTGTCACTAAAGCTCCTATGTCCTTTATGGGGAGACTGTCCGAAGGCAGTATTACACTCTTAAAAAACAAAATGACGTAGTCTAAAAACTAAATTTTATAAAGGAAGGCCATTAAAATACTTTGAGCCACGAGATAAACACTTCACATATTATGTAGCCAGGATTCTGAAATGTGTTGAGATACTCTTTGGTAGAGGCTACACAATTTGGATTTGGAAGCAGATTAGAATTACTTCCCCAATATAACTGGCCCAGGGAAAATGGTATTTCCAAAAAAGCATGGAAACAAAAAGAAAGATTGTTTATCCAGCTCTTTCAATTGCACCCTTAAGAATATATCAAAGGCCCTTGGGCGATGTTTTTCTTTTTTATGTCTTTCTGCATTTCCACATACTCTGTAATGACTATGTATTTCGTTAATAGTTGCATCAAGATTAATGAATTCTGCTTGAAACCTTTACAATCCAAATTATATAAATGAAGTTATGGGCGTTTACAACAGTAAATATTTCTGAAACACCCACAGATAGTAAAACAAATTATTATCATCTAGGTCATAAGAGGAGAAAGTTCTTCTTCTGACATCTGTCCTACATTCTTCCATCCTCAATTATGCCATGATGTCCTAAAGGTAAATGTTAGAATCTTATCTCTCCAGACACAAGAGAGAACATGAGCATACTTGCTAGAAGATACCCTAAAATTCTGCCCCTCCCTCATGAAAATAGATGTTTCTCTTTTAACCATAATCTCTTAGAATTCATATTTCAAGGGTCAGACTCTGAACTATATTTGAAATTTTCCCCAGCTCTTTTCTTGGTGCAATTCCAAGTTGGCAGGAAAGGCTTTGCTTGTTAACTGCCAAGTAATTATTTCATCAGAAGGCTCATGAGAGAAAGAGTTTCTATTACCTTTACTTGTGAGGATGCACCTTCCAAAAAGATTCAGACTCATTACGCAAGAGATGGAAAAAGCCACAGATGCCCGTGATTTGACTTTGGCAGAAGCCCAAACGCTTTTGAGATGTTAGATTTTCCAGATGCGTAGCCTCGCAGAAGGAGATCTGCCAAATTTGGAGAGGCGTGCGTATTTTTGGTATATACAAACAGTGTTCTGTTCATAGGGGTAACAAAGTTGGGGGGAGTCCTATGTTGTAGGAAGAAGACTGACTTGTGAAATGCTTAGGTCTTGGACCTCTGTTGCAGACAGTATATATCATCTTGGATAAAGTCCCTAAATGAGAGCTCTGTGCCTTGGTTTTCTTTAACGTGAGTATATCAAAGTCCACTACTCTGATGCCTCTGTTTAGATATCATGAGGAAATAAGCACTGGATTAGGAGGCAGACACAGGCTCTGGTCCCATGTTTGTTACCTACTGTGGGGCAAGACATCTGAACTTTGAACTTCAGTTTCCTGATCTATAAAATGGTGATACTAATCCCTAGCTACTTAATAAGTTTCATAATCATGAGATAATATATGAAAAAGTATTCCACAAATTATAAAATGTTATAAAGCCTTAAGGTATTACTATTAGTAGTAAGCGTAATGTCTGTAAAGAAAATTTCAGTTGTGCAGAAATGTACGAATACCATTATTATGCCATTTTATTAGTTATGCTATGAAACCTTGGGATTTCAGAGAGTTTCTTATACCATTCTACTGCTCCACTCAAGGTATTAACTCTGCAAAATGCCCTCCTTGGGGACTAGTATTTGTTGGTTTCCTCATCAGGGAGGGAGCGCCACGTGGCCCAGTGGAAAGGGCACCTGACTTGGGAGCAGACCTCCTGGGCACCTGGGTTGGGATACAAACTACTTGTACGGTCTTTGGAAAGTCACTGAACCTTGATGTCCTTGTCTTGAAGTGAGAGATTGAACTAAATAATCTCTAAAGTCCTATCCGGTTGTAAAATTCTAGTATTTTATCTTTGTTTAAAGTATCAGTTGCTTTTGAGGGTTCACTAGAGTGATTCTGAGTCCCTGTGTCACATATCACAGTTGCACAGGAAGCCCTGAGCTACTTCGGTACAGGATTAGGAGGAGGTATTTGTGTTTTACTGCCCAGAGTTGACCCTGCACAACTGGGTGCCCACCAAGTAGAATATTCAACAGCCTAGGAGCCATCGTGAGATGAATAAACACCAGCGGTGTTTACACCTGCAGGCCTAGAGAAGTATGCTTTGTTGCCATGGTGTTCCTGGGGCAGCTAATGTATAAACCTACACCAGGGGACCTGACTCCATTGCTTTAAAATCACCTCCTACTTTAGAGGAGAGTCCTAAGACCTTAATGTCCAGGGAATTAATGAATACATCAAGCATTTCTGAAAGTCAGATTTTATTTTGAACCAGTTCATAAACCAAAGGCATTCAACGTGAAAAAAATACAGGCGTTTGAATTGGATGTACATTGATTTGAATCCTAGATTTAATTTACTAATGGGAGATATTAGGTAAATTGATCACTCTGAGCCTCAGTTTCTTCATCTTTAAAATGGGATAATAGCTACTTTGCAGATTTACCATACAGAAAATGCATTAAAATACCTGGTCCATACTAGGGACTCAATAAATGGTCATTGTTCTTCACTGATGAAAACATATTTCTAAAATTCTGTGATTAATTGCACAATTTAGCTAGGAGTGAATCGGAAGGGTTTCAGAATGAAAAGGTATTTGCAAATTTTTCCCCCAGTTTTAAAGGTTTAAACTGTAAACAGAGCCTTTATAGAACGTGTTATTATTCCTTATATGTTAAAAGAGTAAAGAGATTTTTCTTTTTTACACATTATTTGATGTGTAGAATTTTTGTATACTTTAGAGGTTTTTTTTGCTTTTTTCCCCAATTTTCATTTTCTTTAAACTAACTTTCCCTATTGAGATATCTGAAAACCTAAATTATAACAGAGTTGATTCAGATTCCATGGTGTGCTGGAGTTGGCTCACACCAGTGCCTGAGAGCTGTGTTTGCACTTGTGTTCCTAACTCTGCATTCAGTGGCATCTCGTTGATAGCTGAAATTGGCCACAGTGGGAGTATTTACACCACAGAAATCAGCAAACAGTATAAGTCAGGTCTCTTTAATTTTTCCAAAGTCAATTGTTAAACACTTACAAGCACACCACTGGATACAAGATTCCTGGAGTTTTTCATGTTTGGCTTTATTATTTAAAATGTAGGGACTTCCCTGGCAGTCCAGTGGTTAAGACTCCGTGCTTCCACTGCAGGGGGTGTGGATTTGATCCCTGGTCAGGGAATTAAGAGCCCGCGTGCCGCTCGGCACAGCCAAAAAATAAATAAATAAAAAATAAAATAAAATGGACTTTTCCAAATTGTTAATATTAGTCTCTCCTTGAAATAAGAGCAAGGACTTTGTTTTATTTACTGATGAATTCCAAACGTCTAAAACAATAAATATTCCAATAAATATGGGAAATAAGCAACTGTACTTTAATAGCATTTCCCCTATCACATACTTAAAAATTACTACTACTCTGAATCTCTTCAAATGTTCAAACTATCACAAAACTGAAGTTGAAATTTATCTTTCTAACGCATGAAAGTCCTAAGAGATTTTTCAGAAATAAATTGATTATCAAATGTCGACTCTCAGCTTGTGGGATCTTAGTTCCCTGACCAGGGATCGAACCCAGGCCCTCGGCAGTGACAGTGCGGAGTCCTAACCACTGGACCACCAGGGAATTCCCAATGCCAACTTCCTGTACAATGCAGCACATCTGTAAAAAATATAACGTTGAGTCGCACTGCATTTGGTAGGGTCTAGCTAAGTTATTCACAAAACAACCTCCAGATCATGTGAACACGTTGATCTATTAAGTAGAATTGTTTGGCATTATCTATCTAAATGCTAAATAGATGATTTTGACTTTGATATAATTGATAATAAGATGTTCTTCTAGGGAGTAATAAAGACTATATACAGCTTTTAGAAGCTAGTCCTGAGAAATAATAAGTCCCTGCTGTCAACATATAAAATGTGCTTGCCTTCATATTTTATGTGCAAGACTAAACTGATATACTTCTAATCAGACCTGATAAAGTGGAAATGGCAAAGAACAAACATTTTTGAGAGATATGAAGGATAAAAGAATTGACAAGAAAATGACAGATGGATTGGAGAACTTGGAAGGTGTTGTCAAAAAGTTGAGTTGGTATAAAGATTTCTTGAAAAGTGTAAAAGTGGAGGATTGGGAGTGTACTACCACTATTTGAAGAGGAAGATGAAGAGCCTGATTTTCGAAGTGTGAAGTTTCAGGTGTCAGAGAGACATTCAAATGGAGACACTGTGGAGGAAAGCCGGGACGTGATAAAGCAGGCTCCCAACCATCCCACGTTTAGAAGGCAGATAAAACACACCAGAGACTCTGCTTTTTCCCAACTACCTCTCCTCAGGCACACCTTCTTTCTCACTATGCCCACCATGACCCAGTTTAAATAGCTTTTTAAAATGCACCCCCACAGTAGGAAGGAAGTTAGAGGGTACAACTCTAAAAAGAACTATATATAATGCTAAGAGCTCAGACTCCGAAGGTAAGCTCTGAGTCCTAGCTCTGCAATTTACTAGAGTCATGACCATGGTTAAGTTACTTATTCTTGCTAAACCTTAATGTTCTTCTCTGTAAAATGGGTAAAATAAAAATTCCCCTTTTAGAGAGCTTTGAAGAAAATAAAAGAGGGGTCTAGCAATTAAAAAAAAAAAATCCCCATAACGTTGGTGTGAGGATTGAACAAGATAGTTCATGAAAAGTGCTTAACCTAGTTCCCAGCACATAGTATTTAGTAAATGGGAGCAATTCTATCGTAAGATTTCTATACGACCCACATTTAGCCCCCCCGGAGGTGGGGCTGTCAGCACATCAGCACCATAAGGGGCCGGGGTCAGTGTCAAATATGCCCAGAAGGAGCGGTTCTGCCATCCTACACTGGCAACTGTCCTTTTGTTCTCTTCAGACTCTTAGACGTCACAGCATACTCATGTCATCAGTACCTCTGGCTATTGTTCCTGTACTTGGTCAAATCTCCCAGGCTGCAGGGACTTTGTGACACCTCTCCACATGTCATAGGACTTCCTCTCACCCTCAACTGCTTGCTGGTCATTAACCTGTTTCCTCCACCATTTTCTTCTCCTTGGTGTGAAACTTGCTTTTTGAGGTCCAGCTTGAAATACTCCAAAACACTCTGCGCTGCCGGTGGCACTACCGTTTTGTGTGGGGCACCATTTGTGGGCAAATCTGTTCACCGGGACATGAAATACCCATGTTACCATGAATACCGTGAAACTCACATGCAAAGAGGTCACAACAGAGTGAGAAACGGATGGGAAAGCGCCTTTCAACTCAGGGCGACCTCATTGGCGGACAGAGAGCCGTGGAGCTTGTGCGCAGTATTTTTAGTTACAAAGACGTCTGGGGATGGGCAGGGCAGTGGCGAGTCAGCGCGGTGTCAGGGAGGAAAAACAGGAGGATCCAGTTTGCACAATGCGCTCACCAGAGTGTTGCCCCAGAACAGGGCTCGCTTTAGAAAAAGACCCCGCGTTCAGATAAGGAGGAGGAACCCTGCACTGATCTTAGAGATTATTAGGGTGTCAAAGACTCAGACGAGTCCTGAAAATAAAGAAATCCTTCGGACACTTTAAGTGCACATTTTCTGGAATGATGGGACCCCAGAACACTTCTCTGTGCCGTAAATAGAAAGTTCTACCACCAAACACCCCCTTCTGGGCGTTTCCTGTCACACTTCATTCTGGTCCGACGGTTGTCCTCCTGGACCTTGATCTTTATGATTACAATACTTGTAATTAATACACATGACTCCCCCTCTAGCCACAAATAAACTACTGTTTTAATCATTTTTTGTTTTTCTCTTATACTGTAATTCTTTCTCTTTGGGCCTCTGGTACATTCCAATAGTCACCAATTCCACTCATCCTCTTAGCTATGATTTTACGGATGTTATTTCTTGTATTAATAGCCTGTGAGTTTTATTTCTTAGAGCAGGGCTGTCCAGTAGAGTTTTCTGTGATGATGAGAATGCCCTCTCTCTCTGCTCTGTCCAGTATTCTAGCCACTAGCCACTAGCCACATGTGGCTACAGAGCACTTTAAATGTGGCCAGTGCAATGGAATGTTTAATAGAGCTGAATTTTTAGTTTTGTTTAATTTTAATCCATTTAAATTTCAGTGGCCACACATGGATAATGGCTATCATTTTGGACAGTGCAGTCTTTGTGGGTCCTCTATATCTGTATCTGGGAGAGAAGGAGGAAAAAAATCATTTTGACAAGGTAAAGCCACAGTGACCCCTACTCTGCAAAAAGTGTTGTTGATCACCAATTATCTCTTTAAAATACATCATGTTGAATATTTTTCTGATGTGCTATCTGTGCAATTTTTTAATACCAAGAAAATAGATTAATTTTGGTATATTATCGAGGAAAAGTACTATTAAAGTACAGGAGATGAAACCACTTAGTGGCGAGGCTAATAGAGACTAACAGGAAAAGTTTGGAAAGACACGCCTTAAATAATGATGGAAAAATTAGAAACCATCTCCAGGGATGTTTAATTTGGATCAATTCTGATGTAAATTGACTTTCCAATGTTCCAGGGGAAAAAGCCAACATTTGAAAAATAAAAAATCTATATAACCAAAGTACCTGCGCAGTCCTATGGCCCATTTTTCCAGGGTGGAGGGGCTGGCATTCCATTTGGTAAGAATACAACACAGGCTTCTAAGTGTTCACAAAAGGGCACCTCATGCTTGGTAACTGGAGCATTTGGATCTCCCTTCTGTTTACAATATTGGTATGTACTTTGGATACTTATTAGAGACTCAAGTAATGAATTGTTCACACAAAGTTCCTGTCAGAAGTCCGGCTGAGACAAATGCTATCTGGAAGGGCTTTGTCCCTCAAGGTTCTCTAAGTTTATCCCAGTATCAAATCTAATCTCTAGAAAGCATGGACTCAACTTGTATCCCCTTGGCACCTTCGTCATAGAAGAAAACTTCACATTATGCCTCAGCTTTTATCAAAAGGCCACACAAGAAACAGCCATAAGTAGAACTTCTGTGCCTTCCTTGTGAGGATACTGGGGGCACATTGTCCAGGGTTATTCATGCTATCTACCGACTGGAGAAATTTGGCTCGGATACCAGAGCCAGAAAATGCTTGTTTCATGATGAACTGGAATGTTTCATTTTGTAAGGCAATAAAAAACATGTTCTGTTTCCCTCACTGTCTCCTTCCCCAGGAAACTCAGAGCTGGTTTTGTGCTTATTTGCAGTAGATTTTCTCAGCCCAAGATTTCTATTATAATTTTTTCTTATCTTCCCTCACAAAAATTTGGTCATTTTATTTTTGTTGTTACATTAATGATTTTATTACAGTCACAATTTTTGTGGTACTCTGCACCAAATCCATTTTGGAAGAGGTGACAAAGATTCTCTCCTTGACCAAACTCTACTCAGGCTCCCCTGAACTTTTCAAATAAGCCCGACTTTTCGACTTCTGTGTTCCTTTCTGTATTATCCAATCTTCGCAAGAATCCTGCTAGGTCAGTTTAGAAAGAACCCCCATCCTCGTTATCTGATCACCACAGATATATAATCAGGTTTCTCATCCTCAACTCCCCCCAGGTGATGCCTGATCCCCCTGGCCTGCCTCTAGCAAGAATCCTGCTAGGTCCATTTAGCCAGAACCCCCCTTAATCCTGATGCTTCCTCTTAGTAGTTTTCCATCCACTGACCCCTGCCCTGCTCCTTCACTATGAATTCCCACTTGCTTACGCAGTATTCGGAACTGAGCACGGTTCTAGATTGAGGTCTATTTTCCCCTATTGCAGTATTCTTGAATAAAATCTGTTATTGTTTTAGCTACTATCCAGCTCTGGTTTTTTCCTTCACAGAGGACAGAATTTAAATATAAATTTATGTATATAGATTCATTTTCCTTCCTTTGTCCCCTAAAAAATTGGGGCACCTTCTTATAGTTATTATTCTGAAACTTTGGCTTCAACACCAAGAGTCCAGTCAGTGTTTTAGAGCCGGTCCCGAACCTTCTCTTCCAAGGTGTTCCTTCAAACAGCGGGCAGGTCCATTCCACGTCGCCATGTCACTGTGGGTCACAACTCACCAGCAGAACAGTTTGTCAAGTGTCATTCCATCATTTCTTGTTTCAGGAAATAGCCCCAGAGCCCCTGTCATTCAAAACAGAAACAAGGGCTCTGTAGCCCAGTTTTAAGTGTTCTTCTATATCTTTCATATCCCTCCACAGTATCAGCTGAAATCCCTTTCACACCAAAAGCCTTCATCAAAGGTGTTTTCAGTAAATATGCTTCCTTCCAAGTAAACTTCAGAAGAAAAAACGTCTTTGTTGGCTGAAGGCATATTTTGCTAGATTAAGTGGAAGATAAATTTCAACTTCATGCTGCTTTACTTTCTTTACTATATGTTAATTATAAACATTGCAAAAGAATAATTTATATAATACAGCAAAAAGCATTCTCCAAAAAATGTTTAGGTCTGACACAGTTCACAGATGAATCCAGATCTTTTCCCCTGACCCTCGTACCTCTACTTTAACATTCTTCTCATTTTGCTTATGATGATCAGAATTAAATATGAAACATTCCCTGCCTTCTAGATAATAAAAGGGAAGTTCTTCACCTAAGAGTTTTAAAATTAAAATCTTTTCAGGGAGTGTAGATTTGCAAAATAAAACAAAGGGCTATGTTGCTGGCCCCCCCTGGGACACTTTTCTCGATAATGAAGGACAATCTGGTTCAAAAAAGGTGGGTAAAATATTCATCTGGTTTATTGCAGACGAATCTCATGGGACAGAGATGAATATTTTTGTGCTCACTTAAAAAATATAGGCATTCCTTGGATGAAGAAGATGTGGTACATGTGTGCAATGGAATGTTACTCAGCCGTAAAGAAGAACAAAATGATGCCATCTGCGGCAACATGGATGGACCTAGATATTGCCATACTGGGTGAAGTGGGTCAGACAGAGAGAAGCGAATATCATGTGATGTCACTTATGTGTGGAATCTAAAAAAAGTGTACAAGTGAACTTATCTACGAAACAGAATTAGAGTTACAGATGTAGAGAACAAACTTATGGTTGCCAGGGGTAAGGGAGGAGGGGAGGGATAAGTTGGAAGATTGGGATTGACATATACACACTACTATATATAAAATAGAAAACTAATAAGGACTTACTGTGTGGCACAGGGAACTCTACTCAATACTCTGTAATGGCCTATATGGGAAAAAAATCTAAAAGAGAGTGGATAATATGTATGTGTATAACTGATTCACTTTGCTGTACAGCAGAAACTAACACAACATTGTAAATCAACTATACTCCAATAAAAATTTTTTAAAAAATAGGTATTAGGAGAAATCTGGCTCTCTTTCCTACGGCTCTTTCAACATTTACTTGCTTTTTCTTTTAACTGAAAGCTGTGTGCATGTTAAATTACTCATTTGAGGGTACTGTTAGTTATCTGATATATATTGTAAATATATGTACATTGCAAATCATACGCATATAAGGTAAGTAAAATGTTTTATTTCGCTTATATTTCAAGAAATATAGACCACATAGCAGTAGGCTTTGGAGTAAGGTAACTGTCACTAGTGAAAAGTTCAGGCCTCTAAAGATGGTAATAACACTGTAGTTACTGTCATGCAAAAATCAGAATTAGCAAATAAATTTCTTCCTGACCAAGTACCCTCAAGACTGTTTTCTTTTAAAATCTCTAGGATACCTAAGGGACTTAAATGTCAAATATCATTCAAAAAAAAACTCATAAAGCTTGATTAACTGATAGAGTTGTTTTACCTGCTGCCTGAAGAGTAGTAGTACTGGTTTTACTACTCAGAACTCGCAGGACTATTACTGCAGCCTCAGCAGCTTAGTACCAAAATTTTATTCATGGGTCAATAGGAACAGCAAAAACTTTCACTCCAGGTTTCTTACCCTTGAAAGCTATTTAGCAGGGAACTGGAACCTGTGTATATACGGACAAAGGCCAGTATTGTTTCTGAAGTCAGTATCACTCCTATGACAATCTGGGGAAATTACAGCCACACTATTTCAGAATTAGAAAATAATTTAGACACCATCTCGCAATTTCCTCATTTTACTGATGAGGAAAGTGAGACCCAAGTGTGGCTTATTGGAGATTAGTCAGCTAGATACTGAGTAAATTGAGATGAAGATTCTCTACTCTTGCTACTGAACTATGTTACATACATGTATTTCTGGGTAAAATGTGGCTTTTAGTTAGGGAGTATGAAAGATCTGATGCCACCAAATTATCAAGGCAAAGGATTAAAAATGAATCACAGCTGTTGGGACTTCCCTGGTGGTGCAGTGGTTAAGAATCCGCCTGCCAATGCAGGGGACACAGGTCCGAGCCCTGGTCTGGGAAGATCCCACATGCCGTGGAGCAACTGAGACCGTGCACCGCAACTACTGAGCCCATGCGCCTAGAGCCCGTGCTCCACAACAAGAGAAGCCACGGCAATGAGAAGCCTGTGCATCGCAACGAAGAGTAGCCCCTGCTCACCGCAACTAGAGAAAGCCCATGCGCAGCAATGAAGACCCAACACAGCCAAAAATAAATAAAATAAATAAACTTATTAAAAAAAATTAAAAAAAAAAAAACACAGCTATTAAAACTGTTAATTCAGGGAGTTCCCTGGCGGTCCAGTGGTAAGGACTTTGCGTTTTCACTGCCGGGCCCTTGGTTCAATCCCTGGTCGGGGAACTAAGATCCTGCAGGTGTGGCCAAATAAATAACATAACATAACATAACATAACATAACATAAAACATAAAACCATTAATTCAAATGCTGATGAGGGAACATTGTAAAGGAAGGATCAGCCTGTTAACACCTGAATCCCCTTTAACATCACCCAAAACGACACAGCCACATATTACGTCTGCCCGTGCAATGCAATTGGAATTACACGTTACCACCTACGAAAGATTCTTGCCCCCAAAATCAAACCTGAATCTGATTAAGGCTCTAGATCTAACTACCTCTTGAAAGGAAATCCTGAGGATAGAGGAATATGTTAAACACCACCACAGGGAAAAAATTGGCCGAATCCAGACTGGAAAATTCTGCTGAATGGATGGTCCTGTTTCTTCAACAACAACAACAAAAGAATGATAATAAGAAAGAAATCAGAAAAGAGAGGAGTATTTTTATCCATTAAAAGAGACCTAAGAGATGCAGACTGTAGAGAACAGACGTGTGGACACAGTGGGGGAAGGAGAGGGTGGGACGAATTAGGAGATGAGGATGGACATATATACACTACCATGCGTAAAACAGATAGCTAGTGGGAACCTGCTGTACAGCACAGGGAGCTCAGCTTGGTGCTCTGTGATGACCTAGATGGGGGGGATGGGAGATGGGGTGGGAGGGAGGTCCAAGAGAGAGGAGATACATGTATACATATAGCTGATTCCCTTCACTGTACAGCAGAAGCTAACGCAACATTGTAAAGCAATTATACTCCAATAAGTAAAAAAAAGAGACCTAAGAGATATTCATCAAATGTAACACACGAACCTTGACTATCTCTTGATTCAAACAAACAAAATAGCAAAAGAGTTTAATAGGACAATCAAGGAAATTTGAACACTGGCTGACGTTAGGTGATATTAAGGTTCTATTCTTAATATTTTTAGGTGTACATTTTTTAGAGCTACAAATTGAAGTATTTATGAATTAAATAATATAATGTCTGGGATTTGCTTTAAAGTTATCTGTGTGGGGATGGGGGAGTGGGATGCATAAATGAAAGATTTGATCCACGTTGATAGTTATTAAAGCTGAGTGATAGGTATTCCTTATACTATTCTCTCTACTTTTGCATATGTTTGAGAATCTCCAGAATAAAAAAATTAAAAATAAAAATAAAACCAAGATAAACAGAATACGTATAATAGACTTTATACATACATTCTGTTGACAGAAAATTTTTCATAGGATTTAAAGGATCATTGAGTCTATGATGTTTCTATTCAAAGTTATCTTCCTGTAACTTTGCTGGATAGCATCCCAACACTGCTGGACAGGTGGTACCTCTGGCATGTCTGTATTCTGCGTTTCTTATTCTAATGATCCGTTAGTGTGTCTGTCTCTCCCACTGTGAGCTCCTGAAGGGCAGAGGTTCTATCTTTCTGTACCTGGTCCATAGCACAATATTTGATGGGCACCAAGTAAAGAAATGAATTTGCAGGAAAAATGTTTTTCTCTTTTGCTATTTTAATCAAGATTTTATTTAGTTATGTTGAAATGCAAATCTGTCTTTGTTGTTGCTGCCTGTTATTCTGCCCTTACTGGAAATGGAAAACAATGTTTAAAAGAATCAAAAAAGAATAATCAAATCCCCATCTATAGTTCCCACGTTCCGCCTCCATCCTTTGATTTTCAAAACTTTCTTTATGAATAATTACTTAAAAAAAATTATTTCTGTGTATCTGCCTTGGAACGTTTCCAGATTCTCAATCTCACTTAAGCTGAGATTTTTTTAAAATTTCAAGATACCTGTACAAATTATTCCAATAACTTTTGAACATTACTTTTCATCTTTCATAAACAGAACTCTCACTCAATGTAGGGAGCAAGAATTTCTTGATCCTTTAATGATCACATTGTTCAAATAAAAGTCACATAATGCTTTCCTATTCAGCTATCTGAAACTCTCCATTTCTTCCTTTCCATGTTGGAATTCAAAAACTACTAACTTAACTTCGAAAAATTGAAAGGGTAAAAAGAGGACGTGGTTGACTGTGTTTAAAGATCTTCCCATCCTATACATGCATGCTGCTCCTTCCATCAAGAGGTGGAGTGTATTTCCCCCTTTCTGAAACTGGGCTGGCCTTATGACTTGCTTTCATCAGTCGAGTGCAAGGAAAATGACCCTATGCCAGTTCCGGGCCAAGGCCTTAAAAGGCCTGGCAGCTTCTGCTCTCACCCCCTTGTAACCCTGGGCTGCAATGTGAGGAAGTCAAGCTCTCCTGATGGAGAGAGAGGCCACATGGAGGAGCATTAGTGCCCAGCCAACAGGCAGCACCAAGGTCCCAGATGTGAGTGGGGCCATCTTGGATCCTCTAGCCTTAATTGAGTCCAGCTGACACAAAGTGGATCAGAGACAAGCCATTCCCATTGGGCTTTGCCTCAACTGAAGATCCACAGAATGACTGTTTTAAGTGATTATTTTTAGGTGTAATTTGTTACATAGCTGTAGAAAACTTATACAAAGAGGGAAAGTGAAATCCTTTCTCTGTGTTCAGCATATTTCTTGTTTGAACCTGAAATGCTAGTGTTCATTCTCTCTGCCTATCAAAATTCTACACATCTTCAGAAGCTACCCAAAGGTTCAAGTATAAGAGACTGGCTGTTTCCAGGTAGTTTCCTCCCTAGGGCTGGGACAGAGTAGATGTGAGATGGGTCTGGAACATATTGTTCCATAAATTCTTCCATATGCCAAGGAAGTAAGGAAGTGATCAAAAAAAAACTATAGGGCATACCCTAAGGACATAGGTGCCAGCTTGAAGGCTCCCAATGACCAAATCTGGGAAATTTGCCTCAAAATAATTAAATACAATAATGAATTGTAAAGCATTTAAAAATAGGAAATCAGGAATTCCCTGGTGGTCCAGTGGTTAGGACTCCATGCTTTCACTGCTGAGGGTGTAGATTCAATCCCTGGTTGGGGAACTAAGATCCCACAAGCCGTGTGGTGCAGCACAAAAAAAAAAAAAAAAAAAAAGGGAAATCATTATTATCGAATTACAATAGACAAGAAAGAAAGGAAAGAAGAAGGAAAGAAAAAGATAAGTCAATCAACAGATAGACGGGTGAGAAGAAGGAAGGGCTCCGTTTTACACCAGAATGCTGAAGCCAAACATTAAATGAAGTGGGAGTACTGGAGTTGGAAAATCCCCACTCTGCAACCATCGTTGTAAAGATTGACTCTGGAAATCAATGGCTACTAAGTTTAAGAGAAGTTTTGATGAGGAGCAGGATATTTGCAAGATCTTAATATATCATTTCCTAATAAAACTATTTATTGGTTGCAAGGGAGAAAAAGAAACAAAATTGTACAGTGGGGAGATTGGACAACACCTTGACCAAGGTGATCAAAATGAACATCACCTCTGAAGGACAGATGGCTATCACGGGCAAACAATACATTACCCCAATGCAATCATGAAGAAACAGCAGATAGGCACAAAATGAGGACTGTTATATTAAAAGCAGAAAAGATAGTGGAAGCTAGAACTATTGTCTTCGAAACTGTCCATGTCACGAAAGACAGGGAAAGGTTGTGGCTATATCCCAGGTTGATCAATGTTCCAGACTGATTGAGGCTAAAGAGACCTGATACCTCAAGGCAATACCTAACCATAGACTGGATCCTATACTGGGAACATGTCCTAAGATTTTAAAATGGTGTTAGATCAACTGACAGAATTGAAATATGGATTGTAGATTGTTAGCTTAGATAAATGCATTATCTAGCAACATAGTTTATGAAGTTGATAACTGTGTTGTGGTTATTTAAGAGAAAATTCCTAATCTTAAAAAATACACACTGAAGTATTTAGGGGTAAAAAAGTCATCATGTATGTAACTTACCTTAAGTGATTTGGAAAAAAATGTGTGAAAAACAAATGAGTGAAGGAATAAATAAATAGTGCAGATGACAAAGCAAATGGGATAAATGTTAACAGTAAGTGGATCTGAATCTGGATGAAGGGTATACAAGGGTTTCTTGAACTATTTTTATTTTTGTAATTATTTTAAGGCTAAAATTATTTCTTAATAACAAGTTAGAAAAAAAGTTCTACTGTTCTAAGATATAGTTCATGAAACTATTTTTCGGTCCTCAAACCCAGGGGTCCCCAACCCCTGCCGCACAGCAGGAGGTGAGCAGCATCTGTCGCTCCCCGTCCCTCCCCGTCGCTCCCCATCGCTGGCATTACCGCCTGAACCATCCCCCTCACCACCTGCGGAAAAACTGCCTTCCACGAAACCGGTCCCTGGTGCCAAAAAGATTGGGGACCGCTGCTCACACCTACATTATTTCCCTTCTGTGAACACCTGTAGCACTTCACTGTCTTGTTTTTGGTTTTTAATTTATCACATACAGCCTTG
Source organism: Balaenoptera borealis (assembly GCF_965194805.1). Lineage (NCBI taxonomy): Eukaryota > Metazoa > Chordata > Mammalia > Artiodactyla > Balaenopteridae > Balaenoptera > Balaenoptera borealis. The sequence goes on from NC_138871.1 coordinate 85,834,219, forward strand.
TATTGTTATTTAGCTGCTTTGGGTTGTTTTGGGTGTGGAAGGCTGTACCTCATCTTCCTAATTGCATGTTAAGACCTCAGCACGCTCTTTGCGACTCTCTCGTGTCCCCCGTAGAAGGCTGACACAGAGGAGGCTCTGCATAGTCTAGAAAGAGCTCTGAGTGGGAGATTTGGCATGAAGTCCCTGCTCTGCCACTCGATTGCTCTATGAAATTGGGCAAATTAATACATATCCCCGTGCCTCAGTTTCTCCATTTGTTAAATTGGCGGGCTATAAGGGACTTTTCCTGTTCTAAAACCAGGGGTTAAATATTTGGTTACATGGGAGCAATTTTATATTCTAGAAATATCTTGTAAAAAAATTAGGAATTAGAATATGAGTTTCTCTATATTAAAAAATGTTTATTAGCATAGCAGGCTGCAGCTATTAAAAGTAATTCAACAATTCTGGGGAGTCCAAAAATCTTAGAGGTGACATTTTGAGCAAATCTGTTGAACCACACATAGATCCTTCTGTTTGTTTCATTTTGGCAAGGTGTTTTCTTTACCATGAGCACCCTGATAATTGTGGACTGAGAAAGCTGATGTCCCTCACCCCACACGCTTGCCTTGTCTTTTTCAGCTGTTGTTGATTTTATAGCAATCTATCCACACTCTACCCAGCTTCCCTGTGGCTAATGAAACACATGTGTAAGATACTTGGCTGAGGTGATTAAATATGCCCGAGGTCCTTGGCAGTTTGATGTTCACTTAATAATTCTTCCTTTCTGACTTTATTATTGATGCTGATGATTTTGAGCAAAAGCACCAAAGAAGCGTTTCAGTTTTTCTCACTCCCTCTCAGGGCTAACAATTGCTCAGTTTTCAGATTGAAGCTCATTCAAATACATATTTTGTTACTGAAAGATTAAAGTAATGGACATAAAAGGAGTCCCTCTATTTTATTGATTGAAATAAATGCTTTCTTTTAACTTGATCTTTGCCTATTTCATATCTATCTAATCTACCATGATATTAGAATTTTAAAAGGTGTCAGCCGTTTTTGAAAAAATTTGATCCATTGATATAATGACAAAATATGCTCAAAGTTTTATTTATATCTACAAACAAAATTTCAGCTAATAAAAAGTTATTTGAGCATCGTGCTTTACAATTATTGAAGCTCCTATAATGTGTATGAGAATTAACTTAAAGGTGGTAGGTGCACTAAGATTAGAGATATAGTTAAGGAGGTTTGCAGTTCATGGAAAGACTGTTAGATATATTTCTATTATCTCTTCAATAAACAAAAATAGTTTCAGAGTAAATGAACAAATGTGCAATAGCTAATACTTAAGGATGTATTAACTTAATGCACTTCATATGAATTTTTTAATGTTCTCTAAAAACTCAATGAGCTGTTCAATTATCAATGAGCTGGTTTCCTCTTGATCTTGTCATCTGTGGAAGTTTCAAAGACAAAAGTGGAGTTTCTAAAATTTCTTTTTATAAAAAATTTAATTAATTAATTAATTAATTAATTTTTATGGCTGCGTGGGGTCTTAGTTGAGGCATGCAGGATCTTCGTTGAGGCATGCGCGATCTTTTGTTGTGGTACATGGGCTTCTCTCTAGTTGTGGCGTGAGGGTTTTCTCTTCTCTAGTTGAGGCGCGTGGGATTAGTTTCCCCGTGGCATGTGGGACCTTAGTTACCCGACCAGGGATCGAACCTGCGTCCCCTGCATTGGAAGGCAGATTCTTTACCACTGCACCACCAGGGCAGTCTCTAAAATTTCTAATACTGGCATCACTGATGCTAATTTTGCTTATCCATTCAGGTTGAATCAGAGTTATTTAATTCTCCAGATGGGAACATGTGTAGTCAATTAGAATAGTTATGACGTCAGAAGGAATATTCTGTCACACCTTTGAGCCCTAGTTTTCCTCTACTGCATCACTGTGTTTGTGCTTTTTTTTTTTTTTTTTTTAAAGCTTGATGGCATTCACATTGCTTAATTTGTGTCATGCTTTATTTATTTATTTATTTATTTTATTTATTTATGGCTGTGTTGGGTCTTCGTTTCTGTGCGAGGGCTTTCTCCAGTTGCGGCAAGCGAGGGCCACTCTTCATCGCGGTGCGCGGGCCTCTCACTATCGCGGCCTCTCTTGTTGCGGAGCCCAGGCTCCAGACGCGCAGGCTCAGTAGGTGTGGCTCACGGGCCTAGTTGCTCCGCGGCATGTGGGATCTTCCCAGACCAGGGCTCGAACCCGTGTCCCCTGCATTGGCAGGCAGATTCTCAACCACTGCGCCACCAGGGAAGCCCTGTTTGTGCTTTATATTGGTTAATTTAACTTATATTGGGGATAGCGGAAAATTTTCCAGGATTGAACTTGTTGTTTTCATTGCTACTTTTTTTAAGGTTGATGAGAATTTTATCTTGTGCTATAAGCTCTTACAGACATCAATAATGGCCACGAGTGAAAATATTGTTCAGAATTTCTATCTTGTTAGTAGCAAACAGTGATGGCTCATTTGACTCTGTCACTGTTACTTCTCTAAATAAAAGTATAATTTTTGACTTTGTGAATATGATATCTTGGGGAGTAAATGTTTGATTTGTATATAGAGAATCAAATATATTACACAGGCCATCAAATGAGACCACTGCTCAAGGTCAAAGATGCATCTACAGCAATACTATTAAGGAGGAGAAGTAATATTGGTGAAATTTATATCCATGTTATAACCGACTGCCCACATCTTTAGCAGGAGTATTGGCTTTTCTGAAACGAAAGGATTTTCAGTACGTTGGTGAGTTTATAACCCACCATTCTCCTTTTAAATAAAGGGTTTATCTTTTCCAGAAATCCAAGATTTGTTTCAACTTGGAAATCCAGGGGCTTATTATGAGATTGCATACATTTTAAGATGAAGGTCAAATTTTTTTCACTAAATTGTTTGCCTGAGAAAATGTTTAGACCCCAAATCTGGACAAATATCTTTATTCATAAGAAGTTTATACTTTCATATCTAATAGGTGGAAATTTGGCATTGGAAATACTACTATAAGTTTGTTTAATTAATACACCTAATAATTACCTTTATAAGAAAATCTTGATGACTTAGGAAATGTAACTTAGGAAAAAGTAAACATGGTCCAAAGCTTAAATCTGAATATTGTTTATGCATAATATGAAATATTTTAGATTATAAAGATGCATGTGTGTTTTTCTTTTCTAAATAAACTGTAATTCTTAACGAGTATACAAATACGAATTTGGGGTTAGGTATTTGGAAACTATTGGTGGGTGAATTCATATTCTCTGATATGGTGTTATGTCTTAGGTAAAGTTAGCTGATTTGACGAGCATGCAATTCAATTAGAACATGGTTCAAATCAATACTTTAATATGTGTAGGTAATACTCTTAGTGATATTTATTTGGTGTTCTTTATTACTCATACTATTTTACTATAAGCTGAGTCAGATTTTCCTTGTCAGTATAGTGAAATCCACTATTTCAGCAAAACCTGCTCAGCAGGATCTAGGAGTTGTTTGCTTTTTACTTTGGAAACATTTAACATTTAGAGTCAATAAAGATACTATTATGAGTCTAGCGCTGGCATTGTGAAAATTAGAAACATGAAGTGGATCTCATATTTCTTAATGTTCTCACTTATATTTCATAAGTGTTTGGTCTAGTAATTATGCAAACAATAAAACACAGTCAGCTAGTTGATGGATATGTCTTTGCACATACATTTGGGTGTGTTCTGAGTGCTTGTTTTCTTTTGCTGTACAAATTCCCTTTCTTCCAACAGGAAATTTTTTAATGTATGAAACATATGTCACTGTTATCTCATTTTGTTACTTTTATTCATTACAAGAATTTTTGATGAGGGAAATGTATATAACTTTTGTCATTGATTTAATGAAAAATATTTGAAGGAAAAAATTAGGAAAAAGTCGGAAGATAAAATTGAGGCAGTCTTATATAAGAAAAAACAAAGAGCTGGAAATAGGGAAAAAATTAAATTAGAGGATCAATCCAAGAAGTCCAGTATTTTACAAATAAGAATTCCATAAAGAGAGAACAGACATAATGAACGGGAGAAAAATATCAAAGAAAGAAGAAAATTTCCCTGAATTGAAGATCATGTGTTTCTAGAATGAAAGGGCCCACAGAAATACCCAACAATGAATAGAAAAGACCCACCTCAAGACACATCACTAAAATTTCAGAACATCAATGATAAAACGAATATCAAAAAGGTTCCAGAGGAGGAAGGAGAACCCCCCCCCCCAAAAAAAAACCCATAACAGGTCACACACAAAGAATCAGGAATTAAAGTGGCATTTCTTAGCAGCATCATTGGAACTTATAAGAAGATGGAGCAATGGCTTCACAATTCTAAGTGCAAAATGGTCTCAATCTATTCTAGACCCAGCTTTGGCAGATGCTACAGAATGGTGAACTCAACACCCACCCTCCCTCTCCCTTTCTGACAGCCTCCCTCTGCGTTAGACTCTAGAACGCTAAAACCGTATTTGCCAGGCTTCCTGGCAGCGACAGTTCTGCATGTTACCAACGACCCATCACGCAAACCCATGAGAGACTTGCAGGGCTGAGATGTGAGAAGTGACAGCTACCTGGGGTATCTGACATTCTGGTGCATTTGTGGCAAAGGCTGTACTATCTCAGCGTTCCTCAATCTTTTTTCCTTTTATTATTGCTCCCCTGAGGAGTCTTTTTAGACTTTTCCCTCCCTAATTAGTCCCACTCATGAAATTTAAATACTACAGATATACTATATATCTGTTTATGTACTAGATGTATGTGCTTTGTATTTTAAAGAGTAAGTTTTTTTGGCCTCCCCCTTCCTCCAAAACAATTTTTGCCCCCTATTGAGGCAATATTGCCCCTGTTGAGAATGCATGTACCATCTGGTCCCTAAAATCCTAAGTATCAAACGGCAGGGGGTAGCTGGGCAGGGAGTGGGTACTGTTAGAACAGCCCCGCGGTGTGACTGAGGGTTGCTCCTGGCTGTGCAACATCTGTGCGCTCCAGTGTAGGAGAGACGTGAAAGGGGTCCTTCCGTGACACCCTAAACCCGCACCCCCCCCAAAAAAGTAAATCCTACACTGAAGGCTTGCTTTAGAGTTTAGAGAGCAGACAATCCAGAACAAATCAGGAGGAAGTAGGGTTCCAAGACACCTGCAAAAACATAAAACTGATAGATTATACAATGCATATGATCGTGGTGATAAAAGAGTTTTAGAGTTGTGTGGTGGGATTTAGAGATGAATTAGTGATAGGTACATGGAAAACTGAAGAAAATGAAAAGCCAAATGTTAACTCTAGGAAAAATACAAAGTAGTAGAGAAATGGAAACAAAATCATAGTATATATGTGACTTATCTTTGGACAATATTTTTGAGGTCATAATAATGGAAACTCTGACTATTTACTTAACCCAAAGGAGTGATACAATTATATTGCGAGGATAGGGTTGGAGGGAGGATGGGAAAAGAGCTGTATTCTCACCAGGCATAGTAAAGTAGTCAATGTATAATGTTTAAAATGAGAAAGCCTTGAAATAGCAGTATAAACTTTTTTTTTTAAAAGAGAATGTAGAGGACAATACAAATAGAGACAGTTATAAGAGTTGAAAATGTTGGCTATGGGAAACAAAACAGGAGTGGGGAGAGGTGGGACAGGGGACTTTCCTTTTTTGTTGACCACAGTGCTATTTGATTTTTTAAAAACTTGTATTACTTTACAAAAAATAAAAATGAAATTCAAAAAATAGAAGCCCGAGGAAAAAAAGTCTGCATTGTTCTAAGATGTCTTAACTGCTCCTTTATTCATTTTCTCCCTGGATGGTCTTGTTAATATTTGTCTATAATTACTTTTTTTTTTTCCATAGAAGACCTTAGATATACTATTCCTTGGCAAAGACTTTATGTATGCATATTGCTTATAGGTCTTGATCTAGATGAGGCTCTTAAAAACTGAACACTGTGGTAAATGAATTCCATTTGATTACCAAATTCTCTTCCTGGTCCTAGTTCTCTATCATTTGAATGGTGCATTGGCCAATGCTGGCTCTCAAACACAGAATCTCATAGTTGGCAGATTTTTGATATTTGTAAGAAAACACAGAAATACAGAGGAATATTGATATCTTTATCTTTATTGCACATATGCAATTAACTAGAATGTACTCAGCATTTCATTTCGACTTTCAAATGCATTCTCCTCCTCAATGACCAAAGCAGATGTACAATGCATGTCTGAAAGGCCACAAAACAGGCCACTTTGGTCAGTAAAGTGTAAGTTAAACCATGTATAAGCCGGAATGACTTCCCCATACCTCATTATGTGCAGATTTTTCCATCATTTCCCCTCTTCATTACAAGTGTTTCAATAGAAAACATCAATGATCAAAATATCTGTCCCTTGATGCTGGGGTGATTCAGCTGCTTGCCCTGGGTGTAGATCATGTCCCTCAGTGCTAGGCCTCTTTTATATTTGCCCAGTTAATCCACGTTGGGGGAAACTGATTAGATACAGTGAACAAGCTCAGAGGTATGTTAATAGGGAAACACTTCTTAAACTTTAGTATATGCGTAAGAATTGCACATTGGTAAAATGCAGACTCCAGCGCCTTGACCTAGAAATTACGATTCTTCATTGTCTTCTTCTTTTTTTTTAAAAAAACTCTGATTCTTTATGTGTTTGGTATGGTACAGGAATCTGGATTTTAAACAAATGTCCTGGGTGATTCTGATTAAGGTGGTCCTGTGGAAGGCATGGAGACACACTGACTTGTTGGGTTGTGTCAGACATAGTGGGGTTGGTTTTATTATTCGTTTATTTCTCAGTGACACCCAAGCAACTCCAAAGAAAACAATTTTAAGTGCTCTCTCAGCTAAATATCTAGGGACCAGTAGGTGAATACATTTTATACAAGGAGGAATGGAATAGCTTTATGCAATAAGATCAAGTTCCTGGCTCCCATCCTAGAATAATGTAAGATCATTTCATTGGTTACCAGCTGGACGCTAACCAGAAAAAGATAAATATTTGTGGATTCAGAGACGGTATTCAAAGAAACACTGTATGGAAGGATGGAGTCTAATGCTACCTGGAATTTCAAAATCATCAATCAGAGTAATCATTTTAAAATGTGTCACAAAGTAATATGCCAAATTATAAATTATACATTCATTTGCTTAGTTCTTACCCGTGAAATTCTTATATAAATTACCATTTGTCTTTTTTTTTTTCATCCTTTTCCTACTGTGTAGGTTGTAAAGGCTCAGAATAGATACTGACAGTTAAAAAACAAAATAATATAACTTACCATAATATATTCCAGCATCTAAGAAGATGTAAAAGTTTAAACCTAGCTGTCATTTATTTTTGTAAATATAAAGCTCTGTTAATGCTTTCAGGTGAGATAGGCCAGGACTGTCATAAATCATTTAAGTTAATGTACTCTTTATACTCCAAATCTTAGCCCTTGGTGTCCCCCCCACCCCCAGCCCTCAATTTGGAGGAAGAAGCTAAACCAGCCTTTGTTGCTAAACTACACTTCTACTCTGTATGTAGTACCCATGGTAAATGTGACCATATACTGTAAGACCAGCAATTCCTATAATAATAATGGTGAGGACGATGATCATGATGATGGAGGTGATGATGGCTAATATTTATTAAGAGCTTACAATATTACAAGCATTAAGTACTTTATGTGTATTAACTTATTTGAATGGCACAAATCATTATTATTCCCATTTTATAGATGAGAAGATTGAGGCCCAAGGAGGTTAAAAAACTTGCCCCAAATCAATTAAGTCATAAGTAGGCTTCAAACTCAGGCAATCTGGTTCCAGGACCCAACTTCTTTACCTGGTACTTTCTATAATCCTACCTTCCCAATGCCTCAACAAAATTAGGGATAATATTGCAAATGAAGAATCTAAGAAAGGGGCTTCCATTGGAGGTTATTTCCACCCGATCTGCATTCTCATTCTGGAAGTGGCAACACATTATTTATAAATTTAGTAATACAATTGGTTTAAACTAACTTGGGAACATTTGGTACCTCTTTCATTACAGTTTTCTCCTTAATTTAATTAAATTAATTTATTTATTTAAAAATTTTTAATTTTTATTTATTTATTTTTGGCTGCATTGGGTCTTCGTTGCTGTGCATGGGCTTTCTCTAGTTGCAGTGAGTGGGGGCTACTCTTCATAGTGGTGCACTGGCTTCTCATTGCGGTGGCTCCTCTTGTTGCATGGGCTCTAGGCGCGCAGGCTTCAGTGGTTGTGGCTCGCGGGCTCTAGAGTGCAGGCTCAGTAGTTGTGGTGCTCGGTCTTAGTTGCTCCGTGTCATGTGGGATCTTCCTGGACCAGGGCTCGAACCCAGGTCCCCTGCGTTGGCAGGAGGATTCTTAACCACTGCGCCACCAGGGAAGCCCTTCCCCTTAATTTCAATGTGTTGTGATTTTCATAAGAACTGTCTTGTGATATACAGAATTTTAAGCCTGGGTCAGAATTTACATACAAAAACCCAAATAAGAGAGAATAACTATTGGCTTTCAAATGGAAAATAAAAGATATTTGATGAAATTGAAACCATGATCTGTTTATAAGGACCTTCCTTAGCAGGTACCTCATGTTTAACCAAAAGAGTAACCTGTCCAGGACAGCAAGTCCTTTGACAAGGGAAGTGGGTTAGATGTGGCAACCAAAGACTTTACATGCAGAGACAATTCTTATTCCTAATTCTTCACTGTTTAGGGCTCTAGCATTGGTATTGCAATTTGTGAAGCAAAACCCAGCATCTGAAAAATGACAGTAATATGGGAAGGGTCTAAGCAGAAAATATCTACAACAAAATACGTTTTTTGACACATTTACTCATGAAGAGGGAAATTTGCTGAAAGTGATGGGCTTCTGAGGGACAATGCAGAATTCTTTGGTGGGCTGGAGACTCACTGAAGGCTTTCTCTTTGTTCCAGAGCCGGCAACAGAAGAGGTGAGGGTCTAGCTCCTCCCCTAGCAGCCAGAGTAGACTATTTGGAAGAGCAGTGAGATGTCAATATATTTAATGATTCTAGATAAACTTCTTATAATTATAGATAAATCAAAATAACCTGATTAGGCAGAACCGAGAAAATGAGATCTTCTTACCCCTTGTGGTCACCTAAGTAGACGCAATAGCGTGACTAGTGGTGATGGTGATTATGATGAAATCTGCGGTGGGTATTTTGACTTACATTTAAGATGTTTCATAATTTGGACACAAATGCCATTATGCAAGCATGGGGAAGCGTGAGGGTTTGTACTTTGTTTTTCTATGCCTAAGGATCAGAGGGTTTCAGATGGTGTACTTACAATAAATAAGCGCTAAGGGGATTTTTTTTTTGAGACTTGACTCATTTATACAAAGGTGGAAAAGCTAAATAAATCTATGAGGAAAATGAAATATTTCCCCAAGATGCACAGATACAACACAGAAATCATCACAGATCACTGAGAATAATAGATATTTTCGAGAAGAAAGTTGATTAGAGATGTAATACATTACAGGTAGTTCTGAAACCAGTGGAGCAACTGGAAAGCAATGCAGTTCTCAAATTGATTAATAATAATTAGTTTTGTTTGTATCTCTTAGTCAAATAAACCTATACTGAATGGCTCAGAGAGACAGAAAAAAATTCTAGAAATTCTTGGGAATCATAATTTTAGAGGAAGAAGGAACCATTGAAATTATTTAGTTTTTTAATCTCCTAATGTATAGACAATGAAACTGAAGATAAGTGGTTTGTTTGTTGTTACAGGTCAGCCTTAGAGCCAGAAAACAGCAGAGCCAGGACTTCAATGGCTCCAGGCAGGTCTCCTATCTCTACTGTTTCCTGTGTTTGTTACGCTTGATGTCCTAACTGAAGCACATTATGTCTTAAAGCAGCAGTCCCCAACCTTTTTGGCACCAGGGACCGGTTTCATGGAAGACAAATTTTCCACAGACCAGGGGGTGGGGTGGGGGAATGGTACAGGCGGTAACACGAGTGATGGCGAGCGGCAGATGAAGCTTCTCTTGCTTGCCTGCGGCTCACCTCCTACTGTGTGGCCTGGCTCCTAATAGGCCGTGGCCTGGTAGTGGTCCGTGGCCCGGGGGTTGGGGACCCCTGTCTTAAATGGTGTTTGCATTGAGTCTTCGTTGCTGTGCGCAGGCTTTCTCTAGTTGCGGCGAGCGGGGGCTACTCTTCATTGCGGTGCGCAGGCTTCTCATTGCAGTGGCTTCTCTTGTTGTGGAGCACGGGCTCTAGGCACGCGGGCTTCAATAGTTGTGGCACGCAGGCTCGGTAGTTGTGGCAGACGGGCCCTAGAGCACAGGCTCAGTAGTGGCACACGGGCTTAGTGGCACACGGGCTTAGTTGCTCCGCGGCATGTGGGATCTTCCTGGACCAGAGATCGAACCCATGTCCCCTGCACTGGCAGGAGGATTCTTAACCACTGCGCCACCAGGGAAGTCCCAAGGGTGCTTTCTGTATTCCATTTTTTGGTCTCAGGCTAGGGTTAGCTTGTAAGTGCTTAAAGATGTCAGCCAGTTACCTGGGGTTTTTATTATGCGAATGGTCCAATGCCCCTCATCAAAGTTATCCCAAGATATTATATGAGGGCATAGAATAGGCAAGATAATTGCCTTGGGGACTCATTTCATGACACATACAATTTTTATGAAACAAAAGCAGCTTGGTAGATTATTCATTTCTTCTGAGTGGTTTATTCAAAATTAAAAATAAGTTGGAAAGGGAAATCTTCATTTTAGCAGTCTTGAATTACCATAGCCAATTCTGGGGGCAGACCTATCGAGGCAGGATGAGAACACCGGTAGATAGTCATTTAATTATACGTGAACGCTGCTTAGTGCTCTTACCATTTGGTCTAAGTTAGTAACTCTTGTTAAAATGTGGTTGCTATACTGAAAGCTTTTTCCTGCTCATTATTATTTCTAATACTAATATTGCTAATATCTTTAAAAATTATTTAGCCTATTATTAATTTCATGCTCATAGTCACGATACTTCTGTGAGGCAGAATGAAAAGCTATCATTATCCATATTTACCAATGAGGGGACTTCCCTGATGGTCCAGTGGTTAAGACTCCATGCTCCCAATGCAGGGGGGCCCGGGTTCAATCCCTGGTCAGGAAACTAGATCCCTCATGCCACAACTAAGACCCCGCATGCTGCAACTAAAGATCCTGCATGCCGCAACTAAGACCCAGCACAGCCAAAATAATAATAATAATAATAATAATAATAATAATAATAATAATAATAATAACAATGAGAAATTTAAGGCATAGAAAAGTTAAGCAGATTTCTCAAGTTCACAGCTATTCGGTGGAAAAGTCAGGATTAAAAGTTTGGGATTAAAATATACACACTAATATACATACAATAGATAACCAGCAAGGACCTACTATATAGCACAGGGAACTATACCCAGTATCTTGTAATAACCTATAATGGAAGAGAATGTAAAAAAAAGAATATGTATATTCATATATATACATGTGTAACTGAGTCATTTTGCTGTACACCTGAAACTAACACAACATTGTAAATCAACTATGTTTCAATTAAAAAAAAAAAGTCAGGACTAAAGTTCAGGTCTTTTGACTTCCAGCCAAGTTTTTTTTCTCCTGGATGCTTTCTTTTGATTTTAACATTAAGAAAAGGATCTGACTTGGTACTTGTAACCCCTCACTCTCTGTTTTGTGTATACATATGACTGTTTCTTTTTTTGATTATAAGCATCATTTCCTCATTACAGCATGCCCTGCCCCACAGTTCTTGAATATAGCAAGCACTCAGTAAATGTTTGTTTTTAAGAATCAAGCACGTGAGAATCATTTTTATAGGATGAATGTTATCTGTGGTAGGACAGTGAGGCATCGTATATAATTAATTCAATTCTTTCCCCCTTCATCACAGTTTAAGAGCTTCAGGTCTAATTAGCAGATATTGGTCAGAAGGCCTGCATCAAATTTATGCTATCGTCACTGAGCTGTTAGCTTAAAATATGGGCCTCATTTTCTTCATTAAAAACATGAAGATGTAGTACTTTTAATATGAGAAAAATAGTTTCCATTTTCAGAATCACATTACATTTCTTGGATGGTAATTAATATTTCTTCAGTCTTACCATATACAAAGCACAGTTCTGAGTTCTTCACTTAGGTAAGCTTTTATAACCTCATAACTCAGAGTTGGTGCTATTATTATGCTCATTCTTACACATGAGGAAACTTGAGGCTTAGCAAGGTTAAGTAACTTGCCCAAGATCTGGTAGCTAATAAAAGGCAGAGACAGCCGAAAATCTAGGTCTGTGTGACTCCAAAATCTAAGTTATTAATACTACACTATATTTTACCTACACCTTTACAGCTCTGACACAGCTAAATTTTCCAGATGGCTAATATCCTCCCCATTGTAGACATTAATTTCATGTGGTTACCCCAAATAGAGAACTGTTCTGTCAAGTCCTACTAAAACAAAAATTCAGTCTAAGCAAACTCCTTTTCATAGACATTATTTGTTCTAGACCTGAGATTGTATCTTTATGCTACTTTAGGTTGCAGTATGTTCCCAACACTCACTTTATAAGTTTTTAAAATGGTATTTCAAGTTTTCCTTCAGTTTGTATGCTCAGCCTCCTGCATGCTTTCTCTACACTTCTCCAAAGTGGAGGAAAGGAAAAAAATTTTTTTCTGAGATTAATAGAGGGCTCCAGATTTGGGGGATAATATGTTTGAATGAGCAGCCCATTGAGCAGGTTCGGTCTCTAATTGATTACAACTCCCTTTGAATCACTACCCCAAGGAGAATGAAGGTCCTGGCTTTTTGATTCTTCCTTCTATCCCTCATTCAGTTTGGTTGTTAGGATTAAGTTAACCAAACAAAGAAAGTTGGGCAGGAAGGAACTGAACCAATCAGTTCAACCACCTCCTTTTCAGAGAGACAACTAAGCTCCAGGAGAGTGATTTACTGAAGCTCATGTATATAAATCTGTGCTGTCTCATCATCCAAGACTCTACAGTAGTTATCAAGTAAATGGCACACCTGACAGCTGATGAAAATTTCTGGACTGGGTTTAAGTGTGAGGAAGAAGAGGGCCTAGCAGTTAAGAAAAACTCTGAAGGCACGTATCTTGGATCCCAATCCTGTCTCTATTTATTAGCTGTGCTCTCTTGGGCAAGTTACTTCTCTGTGACTCAGTTTCTTTGGTTGAGGGTGGTAGCTGTACCACCCTCATGTGGTTGGTGTGGGGATTAAATGATTTATTATACTTTTAACGCAGCAATTAAAGCATGCGGTTGAACTCTCATTAACCATTAGTTATTTCTACCAAAAATTTCACACTCTTAACTCCTTGAATTTTGAGCTCTCCTGATGCTCTCCTCCAGCATTCCTCCTCGTCTGAAATCTTCTCCACAAAGTCGACGCTTGCATTTTCAAGGAACTCAAATGGCTTATTTTCACGGAGTTCCGACAAATAGATGTGACATACACATAACACACACACCACCACACACCAAAGGTACGTGGAAACAGCACAATGGAAGAGTCTGGAGGAGCTGGCGACTCAGGGGTGACGAAATGCTGAGAAAGAGCCTTCGCTCTGAGGAAGACGGCAGAGGCCGGGCAGGTAAGGACACACACACACACACACACACACACACACACACACACACACACACACACACACACACACACGCCGCAGGCACAGGTGAGAAGTGCCTCCCTCCCTGGGGCGGGGCGCCATCGCGGCGTCGAACTGGACCGGTCGCAGCCCGCCAGGCCCAGGTGGGCTTCAGGGTGACCGAAAGGCACACACAACCGGCACTGGACTCAAGTTTGCGCTTTTCCACAGCAATCCTGAAGACAAAGGGACTTCTTATCTAGGTCACTTTTTTGGTTTGTTGCCCTCCTCCTCCCGGCCCCCAGCTTTGCTCCCAACTTCCCCCAGCGCTGGCTCGACGGCGCCCCGCACGTCGCCCGTTCTTCTGGCAGCCAACCCGTTCCCCTTTGTCGTCCACCGTTCCTCCTAGAGAGGGGTGGGCTGGCCGCCGACCTCGGGCACGGACGAGGAATAATGGGATGAGGAGGCGGAGAGCTCCCCGCTGGCACCAGAGAGCGATCCCCGCGAGCCGCCCGCCCACAGCGGCCAGACAGCCCCTCGTCCCCCGGGCCGGGGCCTGGGATGGGGGCGGAGCGCGGCCGGCGCCCTCTGATTGGCTGCGGGCGTCGGGGCGCCGCTCCGCGATTGGGCCGCGGGGCTGTCTGGCGCGAGGGCGCGCGTGGTGGGGAGGGGGCGGCTGGAAGCTGCTGGAAGTCAGGGGGCGGGGCGGGCGCGGGCAATCGGGGGCGCGGGCGGGGACGCGGGGACGCGGGGGCGCGGCGGGGGCGCGGGGGCGCGGAAGGAGGGCCGAGCGGGTCACCGCCCCCGGCCCCTCCCCGGCCCCGCCCCGCGCGCTCCGACCGCGGGCGGCCAGGGGGCAGGCGCGCCGGTCGCTTCCCCGTCCTCGGCGTCGCCCGGCTCAGTCGCGGGCGAGCGGCGCGGGCGGCCGGAGCGCCAGGCAGGCCATGGCCACCACCAGCACCACGGGCTCCACCCTGCTGCAGCCCCTCAGCAACGCCGTGCAGCTGCCCATCGACCAGGTACCCGAGGCGGCCCCGCTGGCACCGCGCCCTCGCCGCCCCCTCCGCGGCAGTGTGCCATCCGCGCGGGACCCGGGACCCGGGGCGCGGGCTGGGGCGGGGGCGAAGGGAGGAGGCGACCAGCTTGTTATTGTCCGCCTGGCGCCCGCTGCCCCCCCCCCCACCCAGCTGCCCACCCAGCCCCCACCCCGCCCGGGCAGCCCGGGGGGGCTCCGGGCACCGACGTGCGCGCGTGCATGCTTGGCCCTGCTCCCTGCCACAGCAGCGCCCGACCCGGGGCGTGCGTGCACCGCGTAGTCGGCGATCGGAGTCCCGAAGCCGGTTCCAGGGCGTGTGGGCACGGGTGTAGACAGTGCGTGGAAAGGCTGTGCTTTGGGGGAGCCGGGGTGTCTGTGCCCTGCGCGCGTGGCACCCGATACTCCACGGGGAAAGGATGGACGTGCCTAGGTGGAGGGTGCGCTGGACACGACGTGTGTGGCGTGGAGGAGGCCAGCTCAGGGGTCGGCGACCGGCTCTTTGGGACAGTTTGCGTGGAAGTGCGGCGTATTCAAGAGAGAGAGGCAACAGTTTGGGGCAAGGCAGGCAGGGGTTAGGAAGAAAAGGCAAAGTGAGTTAATGATCCCAGGGTGTCTAGCGGAGAAAGTGGCAACCTTGTAGATGGAAACACCTCCGCCCCCGCCCCCCCCAAAAAAGCATTTGACACAGTATAGGGAAGAGTGACATTTAAGTCCTCACTTTGAGTTTGCATGAAGGGCCTAAGGGTTACTGAGATATAAACAGGATTGTGTGGGAAAAGCAGCGCCATTTTTATTCAGAAAAGAAAGTTTGGGAGTATTTGTCAGAGTGACATTTAGGGTAGTTGGTGGGGCAGAGATAATTGCTTTAGCCCCAGGCTAGAGGTAGTGCACTGAAAATTTTGCTTAAAATTATTTCAAGTGGACTTGATCTAGAAGTGTTTGCACTTTCCAAGGGATCCGGGTTCACTGTCCTCCCGAATGTGTTGCTGTCATTGATGTCATCAGGGATTTCATTTATAATACTGGATTCCTCTGTGTCCAGACTCCGTTTCATAGCAGCAAGGCGGGAAACGACCCCTGTGTCTAACGTTATGACACTAAGTGCTTCGTGCTTCAGTGTTTTAAAAAGTAAAATAAAAGTATGTTCAATGAGTATAAAAAAATTCTACCTCTGTTCAGATCTGAATTCCTTACTTATAGCTCAGTAATAGCTGTTGGTTCTTAGTAAATACCTATCCCCCATACATCTTGAACTACAGTTATAATGTGAATCTTGTTAACAGATTAAAGTGCCACTAGTGAAATTAATCGCATACTATAAGAAAGTAGTCTTCTCTGTTTATTAATAAACTGATCAGAACTTACGGTTTTTCGTCTTCTCAGCCCTGTGGAGAATTCTCACTTTTCTGAAGTGAAGCACAGTGTATATGGCCTTTTAGTGTATTACAACCCTCCTTGACTTAAGTAGGTTGCTGCCAGGGTATCAGCAAATGCAGGGTAGGTATCTGTTTAAAAATTGTTTTGCCAATGGGAGCAAGAGAGATAGGCCTATAGCTTTTCACTTATTTTAGGGAACAAGATTATGCTCTCTTTCTCCCTCTTTCTCTCTGTTTCATTTTCTCTCTCCCTATCACGATGAAATATTTTCTCTACTGTGCTCATGCCTTCTAATTTATATAATGCCTGTGCCTTTAAAAGTGATTTAATATAATAACCTCATTTAAAAATCTCAGCAATCCAGAGCAAGTTCTTTTTAGTGCTGACGTAAGCAGGAGAATCAAGGGAAGGGGACAGGACTTAAAATTTTGACTTTCCTCCTTTATTATCTACAGGTTTTGATTTGGTACCTTGGACACCTTTGTTCTCTTGAGACCATTCTGAATTTGCATAGCCACTTGTATTTTGGGTTGTTTTCTCTTAGCAAGTCTTAAGACTATTGGATTAATACCACACAAGCCTTAACTTTTTATGATAATAATAAACTGTTTCTCTGAAGTACCAAAGAATTGACTTTTTTGCTGATAAAGCACTTGGAATAACTGAAAACTCATTTAGTAAAATTGGATGAATAAGTAGTCACTGAGCCATTATTTTGAAGTTGAGCAAAATAGAAATGAATTTTGGTAACATGTAAATAACTGGGTCCCAGTTGAGAGAAAGCCTAAGAATTAGTTGTAATCAAATAGTGTGATTCAACAGGAAAAAGACAAATCAGGAAATGAAAAGTGTAAAAATATAACTTGTTAGTGTGTTAACTTGGTATGCACTAATTGACAGTGTTTTGAAAATTTAGGAAATTATAAAAGCAGTTATTTGATGTCAGAGGAAGAGAAGGACCTTAGAGCCAGAAAATAGTTAAACTTTTTTACTAGAGTGAGTGCGGAATTCATGAAATGATAGAAAGTACTGGTATGTATGGAATAGAAGAATGCAGGTTGCAGGGTCAGGTAGGAGAGAAAGGAAGAAATATGTTGCAGTAAAGACCAGGCAAGGAACAGGGACAAAAGATCTTGCCTGCCTTAGGCTCCTGGATTCTTTCATCTTTTCTGAGAATTCTGGAGTGACCTTGAGGTAACCGTAGTATTTGTTCAGTAGGTCTTACATTTAAATAAAAATATAAAATCTGGTATTTAGTGAGGTTCGATGATGCTTTAAGATGGGAAGTGTTTAGCATCTGATGTTTCCCCTTTCTAGGCCTTGCATTCCAGGTGACTTTATTTCTAGAGCGGTTAGTTATCATTAAAGGAATATCTGGGGGGATTTGGACTGAGGGAGAGACAAGGGCCAAACGTGCTATCGAGAAGACATCAGGTGTCATTGAACAGAATCGTATTCTTTATTAGTTGGCTATGTGGTGACTTTTTTAAAAACTCCAACATGAATACCAAACAAGGGAGAATAATTGTGTCCAGATCAACCTATTATTTTTAAGAGTTTTTTTTGTTTTTATTTTTTAACCTGAATATATATGTTCTATTGCATTTGACTTACCTCACTTCTGAGTTATCAGACTGAGGGGCTCTCTAGCCCTCTTCTTCCTCCCTCTCTTTACCCTTCCTTTCCTTTCCGTTTAAACCATTTTTCTTTCCTTATTTCCCTTGATGCTGTAATTACTATGAAATTGGAGTAAGATTCCCTGGTGACGTGATGTCCAGGATGGCATACTTGGCCGACAGCCAGTGAGGGATGAGACTGACCTCATCGAACAGTCCTGTTTGGGGACAGGGTCCTTGTTTTAGAGATGACGTGCTGAACTTTTTGGGGCGGGGAGAGGGGGCAAGAGGGAGACTCGAGATATTCGGAAAGGTTTGGGGGAGGGAGGAAGAAGGACCAGCTGTTGTAACCAATCCTGCCAAGTCAGGTAATAGTTATCACGGGTAACATCGTACAGTTTTCAGACCTCTTCCACATGCGTTATATTATTTTCCTGCGTCCTCACAACACCTTATGAAGTCAGATAAAATTCACGTCCTGAAGTGTGTTAGCTTCAGGTACGTATGTACGTATGGTATTAAGCATTTGAGTCAAAGGTCCATTTCAATTTCTATTCTGAACACGTGGCAAATCATTTTGACAGATCCATGTTTTAGATGCAGGTTGCCAGTGTGTTTTTGGAGGACGGGGTGGAGAGGAAGGGCTTTCCCAACACGCAAGTGCTGGTGGTGACGGCTGGAGTGGGGAAAGCCATGTGTGTACAGGGGGAGAATCCTCGTTTCCTTCTTTTTGGTCATTTCGTTGATTGACGGGTTGCTGTATATTCTCCCCCGCCCCGTGCCATGTAAACAACCAATGAAGTGAAATAGTATATTAGGGAAAAGAATAGTTTAGAACATTAACTGCCTTAATCCTCTGACGATTCTGTGCTGTGATGAACCCCATTTTATAGATGAAGAAATAAATGACGTTCTCAGTTTTGAGCCTTTTGAAGATGCTGACTTTTAGGAGAAGAAGGTGAATGGCAACAAAACAAGCAAATCAAAGGTCTATTTTATTTTAAAGTTGCCATTTGAATGCTTTAGGTTTTGGACATAAATATTTAACTCATTTGTCGCTCCTGTCTACTTTTACGCCCGTAATGAGCCTCAGCCTTCATCCTGAGAGCCCTGCCATACTGAGGCAATCTGCTGTGGAAGATTCCTTTTCATCAGGAAGGCATATGGGCCTGAGAATCTTGAATCTGTATTTTGGGCCCTGTCAGTTACCTAATTTTAGAAATGTCACTTTACATAAATGAGTTTCCCCCTGTGTAAAATGTGTGTTGCACTTAGTTTTAAAATCCCATGATTCTGTGTTTGTTTCCTCAAGCTGCCTCAAATTCTTTTTGGACTGAGTTGGAGGGAGTATAAATATGAACTCAGGGGAGGAAAATGGACTAATAAATTTTGAAGTTGAAACCGCCTCTGTGGTTAATCTGAGGCAGTGAGGCAAAGGACCGCGTGCCCTAAACTGTAGTCCGTGTCGGTTTCCCTGTGTCTGTTTCCCTTCATCGGTAGGAAGTAGTCATGCCGTGGTGATGACTGGCTTGGAACCAGATTCTGCCAGCCTTGTGCTTGTTGGCAAATTACTGTATATTTCTTTAAGGCCCAGTTTCCTCACCTATAAAATAAAGATAATAAATAGTAGCTTTTGTAGATTATTGTGGAGATTAAAATACATAATCTATGTAAAGTACCTGGCTCCTAGTATACATCTGCTGCACGTTCCTTCCTTCTTTACAAATTATGAAATATTTGGAATTTGTCTTCTATTTTTCTTTTGGGAAGTTAACATCTGTTCACATATATTCCATTTTAAATCTCTAGGACTTCCTTTTTAGGAAGGGAAATATCAGGCTCAGGTTCAGTCCTATTCCCCACACAGTGATTAAACTAGGATTAAAATCTCGTTTTGAATTTGGAGTCAAAAGTGGTTTTTCTGCTTCCTCACTGTTCAAGAGTTCTTTGTCCCCTGCTTTAAAAATGCTTCCTGTGTTATTACTGCCTGGATAGGTACAAATAACCCTAGTCTCTGTTTACTGTGGCCCATCAGGGCTGACTTTCCAGGGAAATAATCAAAACAGCTCACACACAGCTTTGCCTGCAGTCTATTTAACAGGTGGGAGTCTACGATGATAGAACTTGGCAAGACTTCTTTAAAATACAACAAGCTGTAAACAGGGCCCCCAGCAGAGTGATCTTTTAATGATTTTACGAATGACATGGGTCCTGCTTTGGTAAATGTGTAGAGTTTGGAAAAGGGGAGGGATAGCCGATGTGTGGAAAGATAGAATCCGGATTCAGGAGATCTGAATAGGCGGCAATGATGTGCCCCCCTCCTTTGCTTATCAGAACACTCACTGTTCTTCCAAGCCCGCATCCAGTGCACCTTGCAGATGAATCTTTTCCTGAATCCCATCTGATGTGACTGCTGTTGTATTTGAACCACAGTAGCATTTTGGATTTGGCACTGTTCTGGCATTTATATTCTGCTTAATGTTGTATGTATCCGGCAGGGTGCTGGTAGGAGACAGATTGAACTAGGTAACCAAGGAGACTTTAAGAACCATTTACTAAGATATGGGCAGGTTTAGGGAAATCAGCGAGGAATAGGATGGTGTCCCAGGACCAGCTCCTCTAGGCCTGGAGGGGCCAGAGGAAGGAAGGGCAGAGCCCTAAGGGGATCAGAACCCCACGAGGGGAGCTGTGGGGGCTCCTGCCAGGAGCAGCTGTGGCCCCCAGTGAGGGACCCATCCAGCCTGCGGTGGGCTTGAGGGAGGGGGTGAGGGGAGATGAATACCCCACGCCCTCCCATCCTCTCTTTCCTGCTGGTGCCTCCTTCAGAGGGCAAGTTGATACTTTGGGGACACAGAGAGCGGGTCTGGAGGCGTGGAAATCCTGTGCAGGACATTGTGGTTACTGGTATGTCCTTTACATGAGTGTTACTCATCTCTCTACGTGATGAATACAAATAAAAAACCCTTTGTCAGGCCCTTAAGGCACATCCTTATTCTGTCTCTTTCTTCGGAGTCACACGTTTTGAAAGAACAGTTGAATCTTGCTAATCTCTGCTCACTCTCACAACCATTATAATCAGACTTCTGCCTGCCACACTAATAGCCACATCCAGCGGCAAATTGTGTAATACTGATTAGTTACTTCTTGCTTAAACCTCTTCCCAGCTTCCCTGCTGCCCTTTGCAGTGCTTTTTCAAGTGTGGCTGTGAGACCACTTGTATCAAAAATCATGTGGGATTGTTGTTATATATTCCCAGGCTCTACCCAGAGCTACCCAGTGAGGGCCAGGGAACCTACATTTTTAAGCAGGTTCATTCTTACCCACCTTCTCCTACCATCAGAGGTAGAGAGCTACCTGGCCACATTTTTTTAAGGTTCTCCATATTACTAAAAGGTTATCAAAGTGTGACACATTTTTAAAATGTTTGCATTTAACCGATTAACTTGTAATCCCCAAAAGGTCATGCAGTGTAATTGTGCTATTGACAATATAGTCACAATGTACGGGAAGAATAAAATTCATAAGTGCACACTAGGCAGTGTGGCCTCCAGTTTTCAGTTGAATGATGTCCTTGTCCCTTTCCAGTCCTGTCATTGTATCTCTAGTGACTGCATGTGTAACCTCATGTGTAGAAAATGTCAGAAGTCTAACTTTGGGGTCCTTCTGGGCTGAGAGGCCTGCCCTGTGAGAGGCCCTGCCCCACCCATTCTCAGGCCTGCTTACCTCTGGGAACCCCTGGCCCACAGGAGAGGCCTAGAACCTCCCGAATATGGCTGCCAGCTCCTTTTCTGTTATTCGGGCCCTGCGCCTACTTTGGCCACCCCTCACACACCCACACTCTCTCCCCAGAGGAGCAGGAAATTGCCAGAAGCCCCCATGCACGTGGCAGTGGCCGGGCTGGAAGTGCAGTCCTGGTCTGCTGCCCGAAGGACCTGCAGAACCAGTTAAGTTCCCCCAATACGTTTTCTTATCTTTTAACTCCATGCCTTTGATCAAACTATTTCCTCTGCCTGGAATCCCCTCCGCACTCCTTTGGGTCGGCAAACCCATATTTTGCGATACTCCGCTAAAGCTTATGCCTCCTGGGTGAAGCTTTTAAAGGTCTGCCCCATCCTTTCCAGTCGCGCGTCACTGCCCACGGGGCCACTGTGCGCGTCTAACGCGGGCACAGGCGGTAGGTAAGTACGTGCTGCTGCCTGAGGCTGTGGGCATCCCCGGCGGAGCCCCTTCCAGGAGCTGTTTCTCGAACCTCGGCAGCGGTTCTGCAGTGAGGCTGGCGCCGCAGAAGAAGCTGAAGAGAAGGCAGACAGGTAGTCGTCCTGCTCAACCTCTGTCCTTCGCTCTGGGCTCCCCCAGCCTCTCCTGTGTCTTCCAAGCAAAAGCCCAGCATCGCCTCGATCTGGCTCTTTCAGGAGTGGGGTAAGGGGCACATGTTGGGGGTCTTTGCCCCTTTCCACAGCTGCCTGTCAAGGGTGTGTACCCTCCTCGCTCTCGGAGGTGGTGGTCCGAGAACCCCCGCTGGTTGGCGTGATCTGGCCGCCCTTGCCCTTGTCAGTCGGGGCCTCGGGGGAGTTGCCTCGGCTTTCCCTGCTCTGACGGCACCTGCAGCACGTCATTTTTTTTGCTTACTTCGCGCGCCTCCCTGCCAGGGTGTAAGTTCCTCAGGCACAGGGCCTGTCACTCAGGTTTGCCTCTCTCGCGCTCAGGACCGCCGCGGGCACGAGGGCACCTGGAGTGAGCGGCTCGCGTGGTGAGGAGCACAGACCCGCTAAAGTTCCGCTCATCACTGATTGGCGGGGCGCTCCAGGCACTGACTGCGCTTTCCTAAGCGGCAGGTCCCTGGTCTGCATCCCGGGGCGGGTGAGGGCCCCTCCCACAGGGCTGAGGCTGGCATCAGGGGTCCTGCCGGCAGAGGGCCGAGCGCACGGAGCTCAGTCCGTGCTGGGTGTTGCAGCTGCCGAGCTGCTTTTCCAGGGCTTGTGGAGGACACGGTGTGTACGTGCCTCGGGTGCATCAGGGTTTGCAGTGCCCGTTTGCCGTGATGCATCCTGCAGGCACTGGAGTGTCCGGCGTGTGCCGGACAGCGTGCTGGCCGTGCGGGATACAGAGGAGAAGGTGGCTGCGGTTTAATGCAGTGGTTCTCACACTTTTCAAGGCAGCAGCTACCAGAGGGGTTGGCCGGGCGGCCAGGCGGAGGCTCCCGGCCGGGGTGGTACCCGTGCCCAGCTTCTGAGCAGCCCTGCGCCAGGGGCTCTCGGGGATCCTTTTCCCGGGGACACTTCACTTCTCCAGCGTCCTTCATTGGCACCCACACCCTCCCCGGCTGGAAGGCTGGTCGCGGGGTCAGGACAGCAGTGGCGTCCCCTCCCGGGATGGGGTGCTGCCTTGTCTCTGGCGCTCCTTCGGCTCCCAAGCTGGCCGAGCTCCGCAGGTCGGGGTCAGGTCACTGTGACTCGGTCCCTCCGCGTGGGCACTGCCGGGCTTCCTCCTAGCTGCGCAGCCGCGAGAGTTACGGGGTGCCTCTGCTGTGAGTGTTTACGTAAAGGGCTGCACAGTACATCTCCGTGGGTTAGAAGGAAGCTGTGTAAACCTTTCTGGCTGACTTTTATTTTCCTCAGGAGGGTTACTTAAAAGGAGATGTGCAAAGCATTGAAGAATTTTGGAGGAATGTGACTGATGATTCAAAGGAAAATGGAGATAACTGTGAGAGGTACCAGTATCCCCAGCTAACGATTACACTGTCATTACACCGTTGGGTGATAAGGGGTGACTGGAAAGAGAAGCTCTATCAGCATTGTTATCAAGCTATTCAGAAAAAAAAGAAGCCTTCAGAGTGCAGAACTGTCTTTCTCCAGAAAGAACAAAGGGCTGTCCTTACAGCCCTGTGGTGGTGGGGGGGGCCCTGCAAGAGGGCTCTTTGCGGATATTACCCCTCCACCCCCTTGTCCCCCAGCCGGACAGTCCGGGGAAGCCTGGCTTTTGGCCGGCAGCAGGTGTCATCAAGGGATCCTCCCTGGGCGGCCTGTGTCCCTGTGGAGTGAGGAAGCCAGGGGCCAGCCCAGTTGCCAACTAGATGGACCTCCCTCTTCCGTGAACGTGTGGGCCTCTGACCAGCTTGCCTTGCTCCTGTCTTGGCATCGGACAGAGATGCCACATACTTTCTGTTTTAATCCATAGTCCCACAGAAACTTTTTTAGTTTTTAGAGGTTTTCTGTGCCAAACTAGATATCTGTAGAAGGTCAGAGTTGTAGATAATATATACTTTTAGACATATTTAAGTTACTCAGTTACATGTTATTTTAAAATAAATAGCTCCCAGCTTATACAAACAAAAAATTCTGAATCCTTTCAGTTTCTTTTTGAAGGTAGATTATAGGTAAAACTAAGCATATGAAAGACATTCAGGTGATACCTTGTTAAAACTAGAGAGAGAGGCTCTGCCTTTTTTTTTTAATGTAATTTTTATTTATTTATTTGGCTGTGTTCGGTCTTCGTCTCTGCGCGAGGGCTTTCTCCAGTTGCGGCGAGCGGGGGCCACTCTTCATCGCGGTGCGCGGGCCTCTCACTGTCGCGGCCTCTCTTGTTGTGGAGCACAGGCTCCAGACGCGCAGGCTCAGTAATTGTGGCTCACGGGCCCAGTTGCTCCGTGGCATGTGGGATCTTCCCAGACCAGGGCTCGAACCCGTGTCCCCTGCATTGGCAGGCGGACTCTCAACCACTGCGCCACCAGGGAAGCCTGAGGCTCTGCCTTTTGCAAAACCACTAGTTTCAAAACCGCTCGTCCTCTGGGTGCACAATAAATAGTGATTGAGTTCAATGTATCTAATTTAACAACATCAAATTTCAAAGATAAATGTAAAGACTTGCAGTGAAGTTCTCGAAGTTAACTGTATAGGAGGAGACTTGCCTGAGACCAGGATTAAATTTTATGAATAAACCATGGGAGTTTCTGCTTACTGTAAGGTGTTGTTACCCGATGAGGTCATGGCTTAGGTGAAGTAGTTAATGCCAACATAAATTCCAAATTCACATGTCTAGAGGTTGCCGCGCAAGGAACATGAATGGATATGAATGTAGATGCAGCCATTTTTTGAGATATGGACAGCATGACCATATGGAAATCCCATGCCCAGGCTAAAAGGAAAGCCCCCCCTCACATTTGCTGATGGTTACCAAAGCTGATTTTTCAAGGGAAGCTGTAATTCTGGATTTTTTGGTGAAAATTTGTGATTTTTAAAACTTTGGCTCAAGTTTTCTTAAGTTTTCTGTTTTTTGAGCCCAAACAACATAGCTAGGCCAGATTTAGCTCATTGGCCGTCAGAAAGTAGGTAGCAGTCTCTGTTACAGTTGGTGGCGGTCATTCCAATCTGAGCAGCGCTGTGCTCTTCTGAGATGTCGGAGGAACCTTGACAGGCCCGATTATAACCACAGCAGGGCAGTCAGGGCTGCAGAAGCCTTGGGAACCATGTCATGGGATTGTTGAAGATGTAATTCTCGTATTTCATCACTTAGTAATTTCGTCCTTAAACTGGCCAGCAGGATTTCAGGTTAAATTTTGTCTGACTAGTTCTAGTCATTTGGAGAGGGTCACACCTTAGAAATAATCTTGAAAGTTAATATCCCATTAAAGTGGGAAGGTTGGACTTTCACACCGCTATCATTTTGTTCTTTTTGCAGATCCAGTATTTCAATTATTAACTGGCCTAAGTGGTCAAGGCTATATTATGGGTGTGATGTTAAAAAAAAATGTCTAGCTAGTAGAGAATAAAGTCTCATGGAAAGGTCTTGATTGCCCAATAAGCCCCTACCAATTTTTCAGGTTTTTAAAGTGTACGTTGAATTTTGGCCAGCATATTTTATCTCGTGATAACTGTTCAGGCTTTGGAGTTTAAGTTTAATCTACAGTGCGTTTCACTGCAAGTGTTAGGGTGCCTTTTCTAATACTGGGACTGGCACAGCTGTTCATGTTAGCTGCTTACCAAGGATAGAAGTCACGAAGATTTTTGGTGTCTGCGTAGAGCCGAGGACAAGGTAGAAGTACCCTTTGGCTGGTATTTAGTATCTTTGGGGATGGCTAAGTGTCCTCAGTCTAAGATTATCATCCTTCTATGCGGTCCCTGTAGCTTTCCTGTAGTATGAGACTAGTTACGTCTTCTCCTTTTGTTCTTGGAAAATATTTTAAAAGCCACATAGTAAAGGAAAATCTTGGTATATTTGGCATCACAACATTGAGCTTCAGCCTTCCGTTAGATTTGAATGGAAATTCTGATAAACTAGTCAAAATCAAAGAACAGAATTTTTGGGTATTGTCGGTATCGTTGGGTATTTGTTACACTTTTCCATATGGATTGGAAGGATTCATTTCTAAAGAGTTCGAGTTCTTTTTTAAGGTATAGGGAATATAAATTAATGGGGAAATAACTATGTTGTTCCAAGTAGGTTTTTGGCACAGGCTCAGTTTTAGCACATAGGACCATGAAATGATTGATGCAGTAACTTTGTTAGGAATGTGGCATTTGGTAGGAAACATGTGAGTCGATTTAGAAAAAAAATCCTGCTCGGAATATTAAACACAGAAGGATGTTGGGACCATTTCAGCAAAGACAAAATAGATTAGAATAGTGCCAGAAGGCTGGTCTTGGATTGTCTTCCTTTTTGTATTGATTTTATTGAAAGCAGGAACCTCTGGAAAATAATGAAAATATTAAATTGCTTTTGCCCATTTTGTCCCTAACTCCAGATTTGGTAAATGCACCTTTCAGCTCTTGTAAAATGAAGGAGAATATCAGTACAGACCAGCGCCCTGGCTAGGCTAGTACCGTGGGTAGCAAGGAGATAAGCTATCTTTACGTTGGACAGTAAACAGTGAGCAGCAGGGCAAGGTACAGTAAGGGAAAAGCAAATGTGTATTAGTATAAGTTATATATCGGGGAGGATGGACTGGATCAGAATTAAGAGCCTTCTCTCACACTGGGACCCCAGGAAACGAGGTAGTAGCAGTGCCGAAGACAGACCTTTGACAAATCGGCATCATTCTGAGAATCGTAGAGTTGGAAAGTTTTAGTCTATAGTGAGTGTTGTTACTTTCAGAACATTTTTGTAAAAGGAAGTTGCTGGCTTATTGGTATCATTTTAGATATTACGAATTACCATGTTGGCAGTAAAGATGGAAAAGGGTAAGTAGGTATTGTTGTTCATCGAGCACCTGGTATAGGCCAGGGGTTTTCTAGGCCCTGGAGAGATGCAGAGATGAGAGAGAGCTGGTCTGGCTCCTGAGCTTCTAGTTTAGACGGAAGAGAAAGACTGACGCATCTGCACAGCATGCAAAGGTCTGTCAGAAGAGAGATGCTGGACGTAGCTTGGGTAAAGCTGCTGCAGGGAGCCCCACCAATAAGTCAGGGCCTTTAAAGGTAATAGACTACTTGTGTTCTCACGTAAGTTTTGATGTAAATGGTCCAGATTGGTGGATAGTTCCACTTCACCTGGTCCTACAGAGACCAGTGTTCCTTCCAACACACTGTTCTGCTACCTGGGGCCTTATCGCCTGATTGCAGTTGAGGCTGGTTTGTTGAGGGCAGTGGCCCTTAAGCGTGAGGTTGCATGAGCATCCCCTGTGACACTGGTTAAAACACAGGTTGCTGGGCCCTATGACCAGAGTTTCTGATTCAGTTAAGTCCGAGTTTGCAAGTGTGACAGGTTCCCAGGTGACGTTACTGCTGCTGGTCTGGCAGCCAGACCTTGAGAACTTAGGGGGTTCAGTCCTCCAGCAGACAAGGGGGGAAAGAACCCCTGTGGCTGCAGGTGTGGGCCAGAAGTGGCACATGCGCGTTACTTTGACCGTCCTTCCTTTTGCCAGAGCTCTGTCCCATGGCCACAGGTCACAGCAAGGATGTGGGTGGGGTGAGGGCTGGTAAATGTGGCTCGTCTGTGGGAGGGCAGGGCAGGCTCCACCACGCTGGCATCATCTAGGGAAAAACAGCCGTAACTTGGGCTTGGATTGGTCAGGGCAAGGTAAAGTCTGAGCCAGAATCTTGAAGGATAAATTTTCCTGGCATCCCAGAGCAGAAGTGCGACTTGTAGTTAAGGAAGCAAGGAAAGCGGAAAGCAGGGCAGGCTCGCCCCTTGAATAAGTATTGATTGATGGCCAGGCTTTTTGTGAGGCCTCGAGCTGCAGAGACTAGAGGGGAGATGGGCGGGGTCTGATGCAGCTGATTAAAAAGCAAACAGGTTTCGTGTGTTAAGAGTCTAGCAGTTAAGACCGTGGGTTCAGGAATCAGCTTAGATTTGAGCTGTGGTTCTGTGTGAGTGGCTTGAACCTTGCTTTATCTGCATTGCTGAGCCTCGTGGGTAGGAAGCACTCTGTAAATGTCAGCGATCATGGTCATCGCACCTTTGGTGTGAACTGCTTGTGTGAAACGAAATCCTCATGGGAGTCTCTGGTGAATGGCCTTCTGGCTTCTGTGTGAACACATCTGTGCTGGAGAGCTTGCTCCCTTCGCTAGGGCAGCCAAGGCCATTTCTGGGTAGCTGTCATGGTTAGAAGGTCTGTCATCTTGGTGCTTACAGACTTTCTGGAACAATCCGGAAGTGGTCTGAATAAGCCCACTTCTTCATGGTCACCTTTTGGATTGTTGGGGACATTCCGTCTGTCTTCACATGGTTGGCTTATGAACAAGTACACTTTAGTAAATTAGGTATTGCTCCCCCTAAATCTTCTACTTTGGAAATGCAGAGGCTCATGAGTGAACGTTTGTAGCTGTTCTGGGATGGGTAGCCCTGCACCTGAAAGTCTGGTTTCCAAGGGTTGCCCTCTTTAGAGCATTGCATACTTGTTTGAAGATTTATTGCTTTTTGCCTCTATTATTTGCTAGTATGTACTAAAAATAAAAATAAAATTGCTGATTTGGTAATAGGCATGTTCTTTGAGACAGTGATATTTGAGACACTGATAGAAACCACTAGGCGTACCCCGAATACCACTTCTTTAGGCTCGGTGGACTCCTGGTACTCATGGATTATTGTGTTCAGGTGTGAGAAAAAGAGCATCACTGAAGAACGTGGATGAAATGTTGGAAATGTGTTATCTAAGGTTGCCTTGAAATAGGGGTCCCTCAAATCACAATTTTGGTCAAATGTCTGATGGCTGAGTGTTAAAATCAGTAGTGAATTAAAGCTGAATATTATCCAGACAAATCTCAAAAATTTGTCTTCAGCTCCTGAAAATTGTTGATGGTGTCCTGTAATCATTTCTGCAAACAGTTGTTTCTTTGTAGATTCAAAACAATAGGAATTCTCTTCTTAAAACATTCTTTTTTTTCTTAACATCTTTATTGGAGTATAATATAATTGCTTTACAATGGTGTGTTTACAATGGTGTTTGCTTTATAACAAAGTGAATCAGCTATACATATACATATATCCCCGTATCTCCTCCCTCTTGCATCTCCCTCCCACCCTCCCTATCCCACCCCTCTAGGTGGTCACAAAGCACCCAGCTGATCTCCCTGTGCTATGCGGCTGCTTCCCACTAGCTATCTATTTTATATTTGGTAGTGTATATAAGTCCATGCCACTCTCGCACTTCGTTCCAGCTTACCCTGCCCCCTCCCCGTGTCCTCAAGTCCATTCTCTACGTCTGTGTCTTTGTCTTTATTCCTGTCCTGCCCCTAGCTTCTTCAGAACCATTTTTTTTTCTTAGATTCCATATATATGTGTTAGCATACGGTATTTGTTTTTCTCTTTAAAACATTCTTATGAAGACTGCTGATCTCAGGTTTAATTAGTGAGAATAAAACATGTTTTGGGAACCCCAATTCTCTTTAATACTTTCCTTTTTTTCCATACTCCTTATATATTTTTATTACATATGTATGATTCATTATGGATATTATTGTGTGTGAGTTTAGCATTCTTTCTCCTTGTGAAATTGAGATGGCAGAGCTAATTATTCTGCTTTTAATTTATTTGCATAAGATGTATAGAATTCCCAAATAGAGCTTTTTCATTAAAAAAGGTCAGTTTTTCATGATTTAAAACTAAATAACTAAAAATCGAATACGGTTCTTAAAGATTATTTTGTTTTATGTTAGTACACTAAACAATTTTATAAGTATAATATAATTATAAAATACTATAATCTCCTATTGACTTATAAAAAATTTTATAAAAATTTTCCTCAGTGAATATAATGTTCTTCCTAAAGCTGTCATATAAATGAACCCTTTCTCAACTCTCACATTAACTCATTTGCTTTCCTGTTAATTGTTTCATACTCATCAGTTATAACAGCATTTTACTCTCATGATAACAAGCACATATTCATATTTTAACTGATAGAATATTAATATATAGGCACACAAGGTGATTTCACACCAATTTAAATGTAGAATTCTTATCTATATATATATTTGAAAGTTAATATTCATTTATGAACAATAGATATGAATGACGTGCACTGTTTATATTACTGGTGTTATTTTGCTGATCAGAAATGACAGCAGGATTAAAGACCTAAATGTAAGACTGGAAACCATTAAAATCCTAGAAGAAAACATAAGCAGAACACTCTTTGACATAAATCGTCATAATCTTTTTTTGGATCTGTCTCTGAAGGCAAAGTAAACAAACGCAAAAATAAACAAATGGGACCTAATTAAACTTAAAAGCTTTTGCACAGCAAAGGAAACTATTGACAAAACAAAAAGATAACCTACTGAATGGGAGAAAATATTTGCAAGTGATATGACAAATAAGGGATTAGTATCCAAAATATATAAACAGCTCATATAGCTCAATATTAAAAAACCAAACAACCCAATTAAAAAATGAGCAGAAGACCTGAATAGACATTTTTCCGAAGACAACATACAGATGGCCAACGGCCACATGAAAAGATGCTCAAGATCAGTAATCACCAGAGAAATGCAAGGCAAAACCACAGTGTTATCACCTCACACCTGTCAGAATGGCCATCATCAAAAAGACCACAAATAACAAATGTTGGTGAGGATGTGGAGAAAAGGGAACCCTCCTACACTGTTGGTGGGAATGTAAATTGGTGCAGCCACTGTGGAGAACGGTATGGAGGTTCCTCAAAAAACTAAAAATAGAACTACCATATGACTCAGCACTTGCACTCCTGGGTATATATCTGAAGAAAACAGAAACACTAATTCGAAAAGATACGTGCACCCCAACATTCACAGCAGCATTATTTACAGCAGTGACGATATGGAAGCAACCTAAGTGTCCATCAACAGATGAATGAATAAAGAAGAGGATATATATGTGTGTGTTTGTGTGTGTATACAGGAATGAAATTTTGCCATTTGCAACAATATGGATAGACCTGGAGGGTATTATGCTTGGTGGAATAAGTCTAACAGAGAAAGACAAATGCTGTATGTTATCACCTATATGTGGAATCTGAAAAATGAAAGGAATGAATAAAAAGAAATTTACAGATCTAGAGAACAGACTAGTGGTTACCAGTCTGGAGAGGGAAGCGGGGAGGGGCAGGATAGGGATAGGGGATTAAGAGGTACAAACTACTATGTATAAAATGAATAATCTACAAGGATATATTGTACAGCATAGGGAATATAGCCAATATTTTATAATAACTTTAAATGGAGTATAATCTATAAGAATATTGAATCACTATGTTGTATACCTGAAAGTAATGTAATATTGTAAGTCAACTGTACTTCAATTACAAAAAAAAAAAGAAATGATAGATTAGTCTATCTCAAGTGATAAAATTGAGATAAGTGTGAAATTCAAGGATGCTAGATAGAAAGGACCAGGAAAAAGGCATTAGGCCTTTTTGTCCTTTTACAAGCCAAGATCCAGAGCAAAGCAAAATCGTGTATTTGGGCTGAATAACAGGGTGAAACCAAACTTTAGTTCATCTATAACTTGAAAAGTTGGCAAAATTAGGGGGTTTTTTTTTTTGTTTTCTTTTTTGCTCATTGAGAGCTGATCCTTCTCTTATAACATGTAGATGTGTTTGACATTTGTGCATTTCCAATTTCGTGTGTTTTCACTAATGTATTTTGTATCCTAATAGGGAACTGAATATAGTTTGTGTGTTTTCTATCTGATTTTAAAAGTGATATATATTCATTGTATAAAATTTATAAAACACAGAAAGGTATAAGATGAAAATTTAAAAATCACTCATTGTTCTTCACCTTTTGCTACCTTTCTTTTTAGTGTGTGTATATTTAAACAAAATTGCCTGCATACTGAATGTAAGATTTTTGTAACCTTTTGTTTTTACGTAACACTTTGTGAGTCACTTCCAATTTTATTCAATTGATTTTCAAAACCAATATAATGTTCCATCATTTGGATATAGTTAATTATTAACTAGTTAACTATTAATTAAATAGTTAATTATTCCCCTGTTGTGTACAATTTTTTGCTATCATGATATTGCAGTAAATTTCTTTATATATTCGTTTGGTGCATATCTGTTTATTTCCTTAGGAAAAGAAGTTTCCTGAGTCTGAAACAATGTGCAGAATCACTGGTTTTGAAACAATTATTAGAATTTTTGCTTTTGCTTTTAATTTATTACAGTTTATTTTCTCCTTTAATATTTAAAGTTGTTTTCACTTTTTATTTCTTCATACTTGCACCCTTTAGAAGTTACATTGCCTTGTTCTTCAGTACTTGAATGTTTTATGAGTCAGAAAGTTACCGGAACTCCCCAGCTTGGGTGGTGTCAGCTCTGGTCCAGTGGCTGTGCTTTCCCCACTGCCTTTACCAAGTGCTGAAAGGATTGAGATTATGCCTTAGAGGCGTGGCCTCCTTTTACCCCTTGCCTCTGGGCGTCTTCTGCTCTGTTTCTGTGTCTGTTTACTAGGTTATTTCCCCCACTAGACGGATCTTCCTTCTCTCCATCGCTGGTGCCCTCCCTCTGCAGGCATTTGTCAGATGTTTACATTGCATACAAGTTTATGATGATTATATTTCTAATTTTTAGAGAAATGACATTACATTCATTTTAAGACTCCGAATCATCTGGAAGTCTACCAGCAGGATTTATGCTCAACCTATTCAGAGCATTTGCTCGCCAGTTCTCCTTGCAGGCTTGGCTCCCATTTCAGTTGGTTTAGTGTTGAGAGAGTTAGACTCACCATGAAGAGGAACCACACCACTGGCGGGTCGGCTGGTACTGTTAGGGATGCTGGAGACTGGTGTCTGCCGCCTGCACACCTTGCTGGTGCCGTCTGCCTGCCTCGTGCTCCGAGGTCCTGAGCCCCTGCCAGCGGGGGTCATGGTTAATAGAGCAGACACTCCCATTTTTCCTTCCTCCTTTTAGAAGCCCTGCTTCATGTTCCTGAGAATAACAGGGAAAACTCCACTCTCTTGATTTCTCTACTTGTAGGTGAAGAAGAAACAAAAAATTATCACATAACTTTAATCTTGTAAAGGAAGTGATGGTAGGCATTTAGTGCAAATCATATGTCCTAGCCCTGCTCAGACCGCTGTGGGGAAATCCTCTTCTCACTTGGAATGGACCCCCAGGTCCCACCATGATTCGGCCCTGCCGACCTCTCTAACCTCATTTCCTACCATTTTTTTCTCCTCTACTTTGTCTCCATTGGCCTTCTCACAATTGCTTGAATACTGTGAGCACGTTCCCACACGGGGCCTTTGCCCTGACGTTCCTGCTCCCCAGATGTCTGTCCGGCTTGCTCCCTCACTTGCTGTAGCTCTCTGCTCAAGGCCTTCTAAAGGAGGCCTTCTCTGGTCTCCCCATCCCCGAAATAGAACCTCCTATCATTTTGCTCTTTGTCAGTCTTTATTTTTTAAAATATCGACCTTACATTCTTTTGTACATTTTGACATTATACATTTATTTGTTTGTTGTCTGTCTCGCTCTCACTAAGGTGTGATCTCCATGAGAGCCGGGGCTTTGCGTTTTCTTCCTTTTCCACTGTCTAGTGCCTGGGGCAGTGCCTGGCACATAGCAGGTGCTCAATACGGATTTGTCTATTATATTAGAGAACTAGCAATCTGCTGCTGATGTGTGTTTTTTAGACTTTAATTTCTTGATGCTAACTGAATATAATTTACAGCAGCAAATGATAGAACAAATGACCTGTTTTAGCATTAACTGCTCTTTCCTTTTTGGAATTTCAGCTTAAGCTTAATGCAACACCAGTTTGGGAACTTATTTTTCTCCTGTTGCGAGGCAGTGGTTTCAAATGGTGATGTTGCCGCTTTTTAGGAAGGAAACTTAACCTCTCTCAGCTGTAGAAGCCTCCACTCCCTCATATATAAAATAGAGATAATGATCATGTTGGCGTTTTCAGGTTCTAGTAATTAATAACCCTTTCTTGCCAAATTTAGCCCTGGCCGAGAGAGAGAGAGATACAAGAGTCAGACGTGGATCAAACTGTCAGCCTTACTGATGAAAGCTGAATTGGAGGGTGTGACTCAGGGGTCCTGCCCCGTGGAGTTCCCAGTACTTTACTCCTGAGTTAGGTTAACTCCTCCAACACAGGCAGAGCTGGGCGCCTGCAGGTTCCCCAGAAGGAGCAACTTCCCCAGTTAACTTCCCACACAGTGAAGCAGGCTGAGGCTGGCAGGTCTAAAGAAAGCCCCAAAGGTTTAGTGAAGTCTTTCCTCCCCTGATGGGGAGGATGGGGAGGATGGGGAGAGGGGAGAGGGGAGCATTGCACCAGAAGAAACAGGAGGCCCGGGCAACGGAGGGTCCCCCAAGCAGGTAGTACCTATTGTGGGGAGGACTTCTGTAAGATATTTTCTCTGTAAAGAGTTTGGAACATAGCAAATGCTGAATACCTATTAGCCATTATTATTATAACACTTGTGCATGTCATTACTTATAGCAGTTATCGTACTGGACTATAATAGGTGTTTGTTTTTTCTTTAATGTTTATTCACTAGGGTAGACTGGAAGCTCTTGGGGGAAGGAACTCTTCATTATCTCTTGAATCTCCAATGCTAGACTAGCTAGTGTTGGCTTGTAGCAGTCAGTGAATGGATATTTGTTTGAGAAGAAGAATGGCTTACTGGAAAGAATGTGGGTTTTGGAGTCAGAAAAAGGGAATCTGCTTTAAATTCTTTTTAGACCAAGGAGGAGATAAGAAAGAGTGAATACCAAGAAAGGAAAGTGGACTAATATATGTATGTTTAAGATTTTTAACAATAGTAGTTGAAACAATTTCTGCTTCATCAAAGAAAGTAGCTAAACAAAATAGCACACACCCAAAATGTTTCAGTTTATCTAGGTTTCGCTAGGTTTCTTTTCTTCACATTCATAGCTGGTGGTAAAGAAGTTAGGCTCCTGCAGAGTGACGGATAGTTTACGCATGTTAGGATGTGTTTCTAATTAAAAAGTAAGGACAGGGACTTCCCTGGTGGCGTAGTGGTTGAGAATCCTCCTGCCAATTCAGGGGACACGGGTGCGAGCCCTGGTCTGGGAGGATCCCACATGCCGCGGAGCAACTAAGCCCGTGAACCACAACTACTGAGCCCGTGAGCCACAACTACTGAGCCCGTGTGCCACAACTACTGAATCCCGTGCCCTAGAGCCCGTGCTCCGCAACAAGAGAAGCCACTGCAATGAGAAGCCCGTGCACCGCAACGAAGAGTAGCCCCGCTCACTGCAACTAGAGAAAGCCCGCGCACAGCAATGAAGACCCAATGCAGCCAAAAATAAATAAATAAATAAACTTATATATAAAAAAAAAGCAAGGACAAAGTAGGAGAAATTATTATTGAAATACACAGTGAGGTCTTTTTTGATATATCCCAATATGAACAGTAAGTGAATGTTTTACGGGAAGGTGTGCATGTGTTCACAGAGTTTAAGAAGAGGGCAGATGTCACTAGTAGACAGTCGTTAGCCCTTTCCTGTCTGCCTCCCCCATTAGGTGTCCTTGAATCCAAGCTCCTTGTCGTCCTTAGCGATGCTTTAGTTTCGGCCGTTTCTGTGCCCTGCCAGCATTGTCACATACTCTTCTGACGGCGCGTGGTGACACGGTGAAGGCTGTAATGATGTTGGTGCTCCTTTTTCACTGTGGCGAATATTACCTGCATTAACTCTGACAGAGACAGCCTTTCTCTTTCTTTACCCTGGGGCTTCCCTGGGCTTCTTCAGTCATGATTTCACTTGCAGATTAAAATGTCATACGGCACATTCTCAAGATCAGGTCTGGTCTTCAACATCCGGGCAAGCGCGCCTCCCCGTGGCTGCAGGGTGGGGGGTGGTGGGTGCCAGCCCAGAAGTCCCCCTGCCTCCCCGGGAGGGGTGTGCCTGGAGCACGTGGCCCTGGCGGGGCCCCTGCAGCACACCACCCGCACGGGCCCTGGACACGCCAGGCGCTTTCAGCCCCGTAGTCCAGAATTAGCACTTGTGTATTGGAAAATAGTAATTTTCTGAGCTCCTGTTTTTAAAATGGGGAGAGTAGTGACTATTTCCCAGGTTACTGGGAGTGTTATTCAGTTAATGGAGGATGTAAGATGCCTCGCACGTTCCAACTGCTCAACGAATGACATTTCGGAATACCGGCAGATGGTGTGACGTCACCGGCCATGCGGTGAGCGCCCGCCTGTGCTGGGCACGTGCTGTTCATTCTCATCGCTCCACCCACTCCACTGCCCCTCCTGACCGCGCCCCGAGGCTCTGGCTGCAGACAGACAGACCGCGAGGGCACAGCTGCCTGGTGCCTCCCAGGGCTCCTGGCTGGTGAGTGGCAGGCCTTGGACTAGACCCCAGCGCTGGTGACACTTGTGCTGCGTGGCTCCCACTGCTATGGGCACACGTGCCAGTAAGTGCTTTGGATAGTCGGTTACTTCCGAAATGGGGGGGGGGGGGATGAATTAGGGGGTTGGGATTAACACATACCCACTCCTATGTATAAAACAGATAACCAGCAAGGACCTAATGTATAACACAGGGAACCATACTCAACATTCTGTAATAACCTATGAGGGCAAAGAATCTGACAAAGAATATCTATCTACATATCTATATAAAACTGAATCACTGTGCTGTACACCTGAAACTAACATGACATTGTAAATCAACTATACTTCAATAAAGTAAAAAAAAAAGTATATCATGGAAAGGTTTTTTTTAAATTTTTTTGTGGATTTACTATTTAGCGGATAACTTTTTTAGAATTATGGGTTTGTTTGGTAAATCACTTCTAGTAGGACACAGAATGGAACCCTTAAAAACTGATCATTTTTGTCGGCAGTTAAATGGGAAAGAAAACTATTTTCTTTGTTTTGTGGGCCGGGGAGCGTAAGATTTTAATGGTCATTGTTTCTGTTTTGGGAGGAAGAAAACTTCCAAAGACTTAGTTTTAGGCAGAGAAGCAGGCAAATTTTAAAACTCTTTAAAGATAGTTTTCTGTTATTTAAATTTGCTATTTAAAAATTTTCTTTATATAAAAATTTTTTTGTTATTAGAATTAACAATACTTGCCTGTTGTAGAAATTTGGAAAGTATATTATTAACATAAAATTTGAATTCCACACCCTTAGGGATAACATCTGCACTTCGAGAATTTATCTTTCTCTCCTTGGATAGTGGTCTTCTAGAGTCTTTCACTTTCCATCTCAAATGTGGGGTGACTGTTCCACTGGCCTGCTGCACAGTTTGCATTCTACAGCTTCCTTTTACTGCACCTATGAGCCAAACTCATTATTTCTTGAATCCTTGCCTTCTTTCTTGGTTTAGACTTTTACTTTTGCTGAAGGGCATCTCCAAGTAACTTCCCAAGAAAGACTACATGGAAAGTAAGTTTTCTGCCTCTTTATATATTAGAAATTATCTTCATGCAACTTTAGGTTGAAAATATCTTTCCCTTATAACTTTCAAGATATTGTGCCATTATCTTTCAGCGTGTAGTATTGTTGATGAGAAGTCTGATGCTAGTCTAATTCTCTTAACGAGCAGTTGACCTGATTTTCTTTCTTGAAGAGTAGTAGGATCTTCCGTTTTCCTTGATGTTCTTAAATTTCACATTGTGTCTGTGTGGATACTTGGTAAGTTTGTTCAAATCGAAGACTCATGTTCTTTATCTCTGGGAAATCCTCTGGAATTACTTCTTAGATAACTTCTTCCTTGTGTTTTCTTTGTTGTTGTCATTGTTTTCTTCTTGGAACTCTTATCTATTAGATATTGATATCTTGGATGAATTCTGTCTCTCTTGCTACCTGAGTCTTTTGGAGACTTCCCTCAACTTTATATTCCAACCTGTGATAGATTTTATTTTCCACAAGTGGTCACAGCAATATTTCTGGTACTTGTCACTCCCTATCAAGAGATGAGATTTATTTCCTTTCCCCTTGAACCTGGCAAGGTTTGTGACTGTTTCAGCTGAGAGAGTACAGTGGATGCTGTGTGACATTGGGGGTTAGGTCACTAAAAGGCTACAGCTTCCGTTGCTGTGGGTGTGTGTGGCTCTCTTTCTGTCTGTCTCTCTCTCTCAGAATGCTGGTCCTTGAACCCACCTGCCGTATTGTGAGGAAGCCCAGGGCACACAGGCCATGTGAAGCTGACTTGAGAGTGAGTGAGCCTTTAGATAATTACAGCCCCTGGCTGATGCCAAGGAGAGCGGAGATAAGTTCTCCCTTCCTAGTCGTGCTCAAATTGCAGGTTCAAGAGCAAAAGGTATATTATTGTTTTAAGCCACCAAGTTCAAGGGTAATTTTCATGTCATCAAATTTCTCATTTTGGCAATCCTGTTTTTTTAAAACGTTTATTGAAGTATAACATATATACCCAGATCTGAAGTGTACAGTTTGGTCAGTTTTGACAAATGCATAGGTATTTTCTTGTGTGACTAACCCTTGTGAAGGTGATCTTGGTAGACCAGACTAGTAGGTATTGAGTTGAAAGAGATTGGCAGGAATTTGGTTAGAAT
This sequence comes from Balaenoptera borealis, assembly GCF_965194805.1. Lineage (NCBI taxonomy): Eukaryota > Metazoa > Chordata > Mammalia > Artiodactyla > Balaenopteridae > Balaenoptera > Balaenoptera borealis. The sequence continues at coordinate 85,872,861 of NC_138871.1, forward strand.
ATAAATAGGATAGGAAGCCATTGGATTTTTTTTAATGAACTTTTAAAAAATAATTTTTTAAAAAAATTTTATTTATTTTTGGCTGCATTGGGTCATCGCTGCTGCGCGCGGGCTCTCTCTAGTTGTAGTGAGCAGGGGCTACTCCTTGCTGCGGTGTGCGGGCCTCTCATTGCGGTGGCCTCTCCCGCTGCGGAGCACGGGCTCTAGGTGCGCGGGCCCTAGTCGCTGCAGTGCATGGGCTCAGTAGTTGTGGTGCACAGGCCTAGTTGCTCTGCGGCACGTGGGATCTTCCTGGACCAGGGATCGGACCCATGTCCCCTGCATTGGCAGGTGGACTCTCAACCACTGCGCCACCAGGGAAGCCCCTTTTAATTAACTTTTAATTTCAGAACTCTTTTAATTTACAGAGAGTTGTGAAGCTAGACAGAAAGTTCCCATATAACCCACATTCACTTTTTCCTGTTGTTAATGTGTTACATTAGAATGGTCTTTTATCACAGTTGTCCTTATCAAGGTGCCAGTGTGGTCAGGTTCTGGTGAGGCCTCTCTCCCTGGCTTGCGGATGGCTGCCTGTTTGCTGTGTGTTCATGTGGACATTTTTTGGTGTGTGTGTGTGTGTGTGTGTGTGTGTGTGTGTCTGGGTGTCTGGGTGTCTGGGGAGGGAGAAGGGCAGGAGCTCCCTCTCCGGTGTCTGTTCTTATAAGGGCACTAATCCCATCATGAGGGCCCTGCCCTCATGACCTAATTACATCTCAAAACCTCCATCTCCAAATTCCATCACACTGGGGGTTAGGGCTTCAGTGTATGAATTGGGGGGATACAAATATTCAGTCCATAACAAGGTCCTGCCTGTGACCCAGGACCCTGTGAAGGATATTCCCACTTACATTTAGTCGTCAATGTTTCTTGGGTTCTTCCGGACTGACAGTTTCTCAGACTTCCCTTGTTTTAGGTGACCTGACAGCTTTGAGAGTCATCAGGGATTTTGTAGAAAGCTCCTCAGGTGGGATGTGTCCAGAGTTTTCCTCACGACTAGTCTGGCTGGTGGATGTCTGGGAAGCAGAGTGCAGAGGTGCAGTGTCACTTCCGTCACGTCATAGCCAGGGCACGTCTTTCAACCCGACTTAGCGCTGTTGACGTCAGCCTTGTCACCTGGCTGAGATGGTGCTCGTCAGGGCTCTCCAGGGCCGCTTCTCTTTGCTACCCTGACTCTCCACGTCGTCCTCTGGAAGAGGGCATCTGGCCAGCCCGCACGTGGGGGCAGGCCGTCTGCCGGGCTGAACAGAGGAATTAGCTCATCTGGTTTCCCTGTAGGAAGATCTTGTTAGTGTGTGGAGCGCTAGAGGAGAACCCGGGGAGCAGAGCGTGGTGTGTGAGCAGCGGCCTTGCCCGGGGGCTCCTGGAAGGAGGAGCTGCCGTGACTTACTGGTGAGGGATGTACGTGAGGGAGAGGAGTCGGGGGCGACGCCTGTCCTGCGTGGTTGGCCTAAGCAGCTGGTCAACGATGGGGGCTCCAGGGGCGATATGGCTTTTGGAGCGTGGGAAGGGAAGGATAGAGAGTCTCCTTTGGCCGTGTTAAGCTTAGGGAACCTGTTAGACCTGAAGAAGGAATGCTGAGTAGACCACTGACTGTGAGTCTGGAGTTCAGGATGGAGGGCAGGGCTCAGGACGCAGTTCAAGAATTCCATTGTGCTTTCAGACTAAGACTTTGGTTTGGTAGAATAAAGAGCCTGTGGTAGTTTGATCAGAATGATGAGAAAAATTAAAATCAAACAAATGTCCTTTCTGAGAGCGTCGTGAACAAAAAGAAGAAATGGTGATTTTGGTCAGCATCAGTAGCCCTGTGTCCCAGCTTTTACGGCCAGTTGAGCAGTGGAAAATTCAGAATTTGATTTGGATGTCTTAGGTTTTTCCCCGAGGAACTGTGTACATGTATTCTGGGGGCCTCGGAGACAGCCAGCGTGCAGCACATTACATTTCCTCCTTCTTAGAGGGAAGCCAGCAGGAGTGGGAGGCCTCCCGCGAGCTGGATTCTGACGCGGCCGCGGCTGTGGCTTTTGTCTTCTCTCGGGCAGAGCGCCGGCCCTGTGGCCCCTTCTGGACCCCTCCTGCTTGCGCTCCCTCTCCTGTGACCAGTGCGGTGACCGACTTTCCTGTCTTGGTTCCTTTCCTGGTGATGATGAAGAGAGGAGACTGAGGGATTTATATTATTTGGCGCCGTAATAGGACTTTCTAAAGGTCTTTGACAGTTACACATCAAATTACTTAACATTTGACCAGCGGTACTGATGGCTTAAGTGTTAAGTTGCTATATACATAGAAGTTGGTCCATTATCACTTAGAAAATGGAGTAAGTGAAGAATTTGGGGGAATTTATAGTTCTTTCTTTTTTCCTTTTCTCCCCCAAAGCTCTTTACTTGTTTTTAGATCCTTTTTGTACCAGTACGTCTTCCCTTTTCTGGGGAGTTTTTATAAAAATCAGATTTGCAGGAGATTGTGTACCAGCACCACATACTCTTAGAGGATGGTGAAACCCTCCCTCATGCTTCCAGCTTCAGGAGAACCTTTGCAACCTCCCTGGGTGCCCCTCTTAGGGTTCATCCAGGAGAGGAGTGGTTTCCAGAGTTTGGGGTTTATCATTTCCTTGCTTTTCTTCATAGTGTTAACCACAAACGTGTGTATCTGTAACAACATCACGTTTAGTTTTGCTCAGTTTTGATTTTGATCTTTATGTAAATGATTCATACTGTGTGTTTTCTTCTGAGTCTTGCTTTTTCCATCAGGTTATGTTTATTTACATTGGTAGCTGTAGCTGTGTTTTGTACATTTTCACTCTGGACTAGTGTGAATATACTCTCACTTGTTTGTGGTCTCCTGTCCAAGGACGTTTGCATGGTTTACGGTTTCTTACCGTATAAACAATGCTGCACTGAACATTCTTGTTCATGTGTCCTTGTCACATGTGCAAGAGTTTCTCTAAGTTTATCTCCCTACTGGTGGCTTTATGGTCATGGAGATTGTATCTTTAACTTTACTAAATAATGGCAAACTGTTTTCCAGAGTGGTTATACCAGAATACGCTCCCACCGACCGTGTATTAAAAGTTCTTTTGTTCCTCATCCACACCAGCACCTGGCTCCTGCTGTTACCAGGTTAATAAATTTTGGCCAGTCTTGTGGGTATGAAAAGATCTTTTGTGATTTTCATTTTCATTTTTCCTGAACGAGTGAGGTTAGTGTGTTTTCATATAGCTCCCGGCCATTTGTATTTCCTCTTCTGTGAAATGCTTAGTCCTGTCTTTTGCCTGTTTTTAAATTGGGTAGTTTGCCTTTCTCATCTTGATTTTTACAGGTTCTCTCTGTTTTGGATTTGAATTATTTCTCCATTTTATGTATTGTAAAATATCTTTTCCCAGTTTGTAGCTTGATTTTCCATTTTCCTTACGGTGTCTTTCAATGAAGACATTCTCGATTATTTATTTATTTTAAAAAGTAATTTTAAAAATTAAAACATTGTGATAACATATATAAATATATAGAAGTCACCATCTTAACCATTTTTAACTGTATGATTCGGTAATGTTAAGTATATTCACATCATTGTGTGACAGATCTGCAGAACTTTTGCATCTCGTAAAATGGGAACTGTATACCCATTAAACAACTCTCTGTTCCCCCTCTCCTCCAGCCCCTGGTAACCACTATTTTACTCTCTGTTTCTATGAGTGTGACTATTCTAGATACTTCGTGTAAGTGGAGCTCCCCTCATGGGGTCTGAACCAGCTGACCAGCTAGGCAGACCATGTCAGGTCAAGGATCAGAAGTACGTATCATGTTTGTTTGGGGGGGTTTGGTATATTTCATAATCTAGAAGTGTAGATAGAGGGTATTCTTTTTTTCATATTAAGAAACTATTGCATAAAGAGGTAATGAATGCCAGAGACTACCTGGTCAGGGCCGGAGCAGGGATTTGTGTTGATGGTTTATTAGGTAGTAATGAGCTGCTTACTTTAGACCCACAGCCATCGGCCTGATGTGATACGCTTGGTGCCATTCACCATACGGTCCCGTTTCTGTGCCCTTTGATATGTGTACTTCCCAGCAAACTAGTTGCATCTCGATTGCCTTTTCCTTTGAGGAGAAACTTTATTAAAGTCAGTTGTTCACAAACTTGACTACTTTAATTTTCATTAGTAATACGTTCTTGTGACACACCTGAAGACACTCCCCTCCTATGAGTCGAAATCGCTGCCTTTGATGACTTAATTATGTGACTTTATCAGCTCTGTGGTGCTGCTTAATATTCATCTCGGAGTTGGTGTAAATATTTGATAATCTGTGTTGTACAGATGGTCTGCCAGCTGTGGCTTCCTTCCTAGCCCGAGAGCAGAAACTTGTTAGCAGTTTGCTGGCTCAGTCAGTGTATCAGACTGGTGGAGTCTGGCCTTCCAGGACAGCCTACGTGGCAGGACCCAGGTGGATATCTTGTGATTGATTTACCAGATGACACTGCAGAGTTTGGAGGTCAAATTCTTACTGTGATTTAGATACAAGAATTACTTTTTAGCTCCTGCTTAGTATTCAAATAACATCAAGCAATAGGAAGAAGCGATGGCACATAAATTTGGAATAATATGGCGATCAGAGCAAGATAAAACAAAATACGAGTTTGCAAGTGTTTAACACACATGTGTTACGTGCTGATCATATGTCAGAAATAGATGCTGAGGAATACAGTAAACAAAATAGATAGAAATCCCTGTTCTCATGAAATGTACATTCTAGTGATTATCTTAATGATTTACTATAGGGTAGTTCAAACTACATGACATTAACAGGCATAATGATCAATTGTGATTTTCTGGGTAGCAGTGTCTGAAACCTTTAAAAGTTCTAAAAAAAAAAAAAAGAAATTAAACATGCTTACATTGGCTCATTCAGATAATGTGTTGTTTAAATGCTTAATGGCTAAATATTCCAAAGGCAGGGTGTTCAGATCCCAAGCTAATCATTAAAAGTTAATACTTTTTATGTTGACATGATTGTTATTGAAAAGTGTACTATTTTTGATGGGAGGCAATGTAATTTCAAAACCAAATCAACATATTTGTAAGCTGGTATTGTATTGAACTGAAATCTGACGATAATGAGGTAGCCCAGGAGAAAAGTGAGTTCTTTGCATCATTTGAAGCCTTGTGTAATTAATAGGATAGCTAAAATTGACTTTTTTTTTTTTTTTTTTTTTAGGGTGGGTGCTTTTTACCCAGTAGCACCTAGGCCCCTGGATATGAATGCTTTCAAGTTAAGTCACTATACTTATTTGGACTAAAGCTTCTAATAGTCATTGCAGAAATGAATGAATGAATGGGTATTAGAAATATAATAAATAAGTAAACAGATTTACAAGATACTTTGAGATAGTGATGAGTACTGTAAAGTCAGTAAAATGAGATAGAGTATATGTTAAAAACTGATTGGGATGCTGCTTTAGCTTGCAAGATACAGGGGCCTTTTGAAGACATGATGTTTGAGTTCTGATGTGAAGGACGAAGTGTCTGCATTTTGTGCATTCCAGGTATGGGGGGCTGGAGAGGCTTTGGCCTTGAGGCGGAGGTGCATTTGGTGTGTTAGGGAACATCCCGCGTTGAAAGGTAGCCAGCGAGAGAAACAGTGGTAGATGAGGCTAGAAAGGGGGCCCGGCTCTTTGAGGGCAGAGTAAGGAGTTAAGATGTTATGTTGAGCATGATGGGCAGGCTGCTGGAGTGTTTGAAAGAGGAGGACTGACATGGTCACATGACTGTAGTGTGGTGCCCAACTTGGAGAGGCAGGAGGGGACATAGGGAGCCCCTGCGGGCTTGGTCGTCCAGGCAAGAAGAGGCGGCAGCAGTGGAGATGGAGACAGGACATGCATGGCACATGCAATTTGGAGACAGAGCTAAAAGGACTTAGGGATGGATTTGACGTGGAAGCTGGTAAGGAGCGGGTGCTTGCTGGGTGTTCGGTTGAGCCGCTGAAGTTGTGCTGGTGCGTTGGCTGAGATGGGTAGATCTGGGGGAGAAGTTGCCTGGATGACTAAGTACCCCTTTGACTGCAGCGAGTTTAGGATACTTATTATCGTTCAAGGAGGTGGTTGAGTGGGCAGCTGAAAAAACGAGTCTGAAGCTCCGTGGAGAGGTCAAGATTAAAATTACAAAGTTAGGTGTCAGCAGCGTAGACATGAATTCCTGGGAGAGGATGGAATCTTCAGTTTCCTCCTTTAAGTTGAGGAAGTCAGACCGGATGGTCTTTCCTTCTTTCTGAAAATCAGACATTTATTGAGTCACAGAAGCTGTCTGTGAGAAACTTGAAGCGATGGGAGTTTTCACTAAAATTCTTTCAGCTTTTTAAACCGTGAAAGTGATGAATGGGAAGGAAATATAGGCGTTTAAGTATTCCGCATCTGTATTCCTTCCAAAATTGCATGTCAATTGCTTGTCCACAAAGCAGGATATATAACTGAAATGAAATATCTTTCCAAAACCAAAGGTAATCTCAATCACATTGTTAAGGTTTTCAGTTAAACCCAAATGATGGTCAATGTGAATTTATTTTTATTAAAAAAATTTAAACAGCTTTATTGAGGTATAATTGACGCACAATAAAGTGTGCCTTTTTAGAGTGTAAAATTGAATGTTTTGACATATGCATCCATACATAAAACCACCACTGCAATAAAGATAATGCACGTCTCCATCACCCCAGAGTTTCCCTGTGTCCCCTAGTAACACCTCCCTCTTGCTTCTCCCTGCCCTGCATCCCCAGGCAACCACTGATCTGCTTTTTGTCATTATGGATTATTTTGCATTTTCCAGAAATTTGTATAAATAGAGTTGCACTCTTCATTTTTCTGAATTCTTTTACTCAGTTTAATTATTTTGAGATTCATCTATGTTGTGAGTGTCACAATAGTTCATTCCTTTTTCTTGCTAAGTAATATCCTCTTGGATGGATGTACTAGGATTTGTTTATTACATCATTGTGAATATAGACTCCTCTTCCTTTTTCCCTTTAGTAAGTCTTCTGATTTGCTTATATTATTTGTAACCACCTAAGAGATAAATATTGAGTCTCTCTCTCTCTCGCCCCAAATGCTCCTAATAAAAGGGGAGATGGTTCCTTGTTCTTATATTTATTTCCCCTTTATCCTTTTTAGGAATGAGCTCCTCAGTCATTTGTCAGAGTACGTTTGACAAGTGGTGTTGATGTGAAGCAGATCAACCCTTTCTTTGTGTCTGTGCTCTGTGTGATATTTTGGGATGTGTGTATGGTGACTTTATTTCATCTGGGTTCAGCTTATTTCCGTAGATTGCCTTTACTTGAGTTTCATAATTTAGCAGTTGTGGATGCAATTAATCTAGCACCTTTTAATTTTACAAGCAGGTAGAAATAAATTCCTTCTTAGTTCATAGGAATCTTATATAGATGGCAAGACTGAAATTAAATAAACTCTCATTAACCTTGTAGGTAAGAGGTGTGTCCTTTTAATCTCTGGTGTCTTGATTGAATTACTTGCTTTCTGCTTCTGTTTCAGTGCCTTTGAAAAAGCTTACTACTTTTTGGTTTCTGTGGATGATCTGAGAATATACTTCAGGATCTGTCAGTTATTGAACCCCCGGGAGTCTGGCTCTTTTTAACGTTGTCAAATTTAGCACAGAGTAGGAGGTTAGGGGATGTCTGGGCTCTCGCCTTGCAGCTCTCTGTGCTGTTGTCTGGGAAGGAAGAGGAGAGAAAGTTGTATCTAAGGGCCGGCCCTGTCCTGGTGGACACGGGGCTTTGCTGGCTAAACCCAGTGTGTTTTGTTTATGTGGGATTCGGGTAGGCAGTTGCCATGTAATTCAGGAGGCAGGATGGAGCCCCGAGAGGCATGCCCTCTGCCTCCCAACCTGCCTGGCCGCCACCGTTGTTATAGTTCATTTGTGTGTCTTCTTGCCCACCTCTAAGTTTTATGAGTGCAGAATCTGCCATGTCTGTGCTTTCTTCTACCTAAATAGTGTTTACAGAATGTTGAGTAGAATGCACCTTTATGCTTACATATTTATTTCTTATTTCTTGTTATGGAGTTTCTAATTGGAGCAATTATTATTAAGGCTTTAAGTCTCTAAGGAAGAAGATAAAATATGAGCTGTTAAATTCGTAATAGTCTGTACTATTTAGGCAAACTCTTGAAGCATATATTTTCCCTCCACTCTTTCAGTAAATTAAAAGCACAGATGGAGCCAAGCGTTGCAGTCTGGGATGGGTAGGGATTCACAGATGAATAAAATTTGCTCCCAAGCCCTGAGAAGTTCACAGTCTAGAGGGAAAGTCAGACTAATAGGCCAGTAAGTGACAAGTGCTGTATAGAACTGATTTTAAAAGTGTTCTGGAAGCCCAAAAGTATGAGTACCGGTTCCATAGTTTCTATTCGAGGAGCGGGGTGATGCCATTAACTAAGATAGGCGTCCTTGGAGGAAACAAGCCAATTGGGTAGAATGATAAGATAGACGAGGATGCGGGGAAGAATTCCGTTCATGTGTCCAGTTTGCATTTTGGGCAGAATGTCATTCTTTTGGCGAATCTGTAGATTTTTATGGCAGTTTATAGAAACCTGTTTCCCAAAGTTTTGGTTGGGATTCACTTTTACTATTTATGGGGAGGTTGTGGTTGTTGAATGAAATGAGTTTAATTTACCAAAGTTGCTTCTAGTAGGAGTGGAGTTTCATTTACCCTGTGCCTGAAAGAGTTGTTTTTCTGTGGCAGTGGCCTAATCATGTTTGAAAATGCTTATATGCTGTAAGACGGGGCTGCCGTCGTATTAAATTTAGTAGGATGAAGCTAGCAGTGCAGGCTCAGTGTAGGGAGATGAGATGATTACAGTCTTAAATCCTGGTGCTCAGGTTTTGGTTTGGAAATTTGAAAAGAAGCATGAATTACTTTATTTAAAGAATCAATTTTATTTATTTATTTTGGCTGCATTGGGTCTTCATTGCTGAGTGCGGGCTTTCTCTAGTTGCGGCAAGCGGGGGCCACTCTTCATCGCGGTGCGCGGGCCTCTCACTGTCGCGGCCTCTCTTGTTGCGGAGCACAGGCTCCAGACGCGCAGGCTCAGTAGTTGTGGCTCACGGGCTTAGTTGCTCCGCGGCATGTGGAATCTTCCCGGACCAGGGCTCGAACCCGTGTCCCCTGCATTGGCAGGCAGATTCTCAACCACTGCGCCACCAGGGAAGCCCTGTCATATTTTAGATTCCACATATAAGTGATATCGTATGGTATTTGTTCGTCTTGAGCTGCCTTGAAATTTAAGTTTTTTCACTCTCAACTTACTGTAAGGCAGTTGTTGGCTTATTATAGAATGCTTAGTTCTGATGTGGCGGTAATTAACTGTTGTGTGGCATGGGTGGCAGTTTATACACTTTTTCATAAGAGGTGTAGTTGGTTTGGTATGTCCGTGGAGGGAGGTGAGCGGAGGGGCCTCCGATGTCACTGTCTTGGACCCTTCCCTCCCTAAATGCTTTTGAAAATTTGTTTGGGGGTATTATTAATAATTTCTTTGAATATCCTTACAAATAAGTGAATCTTGTTGCTATTTCTTTGGAGTGGCATAAATTACTGAGCAGTAAGCTTTCACCCTGCACACCCGGACACTGACTTAATTGTGAGATTGAACCACGTCATTTGGTGTCGAAGAAAATCCTTCTCTCACCACGTCATGTGGAACATGCTCCTTAGAGAGCATCCTCTGGTTGGTCTACAACAATTGCTTTCATAGGTATTTCTGTGTGCAACCTTTCACAAAAGTTAAATTTTTAATTAAAAAAATCTTCATTTAGCTAGATTTTCCACCCTTGCTTCTCTCCCCTTCCTGTGCCCTGCCTCCCCTCCCACCCCCCCGCTCCCAAATTTCTGGGGGCACTTCTTTGAAGGTACGTCAGGTCATTTGTATAGGTACATTTTCAACAAAATGGTGTTGAAAAAGAGAACATAAAGTCTTTTGGGTCTATATTTCTTTCCATTTGGAAGAAAGCTTGTACGAAGGGTTGACCTGTAACAAACCAAAACAAATGTATGCAAACTCAACATGGCTTCTCTTTTACTGTGTGTATTAGGTGTGGGAAGTAGCCGTTTGGTGGCATTTTGTCAGCTAGGATGGACATATTTTGTGGATCGCAAAGTCTCTATATGGTCTTGCCTGTAGCAATCAAGTTGGACCTTCAGACCTTCTCTAGAAGTAGAGAGGCAGCCCTTGAACAGCCTAGACTCAGACATGGGTTAGAGCCTGGGGTACTCACCTGTGTTGTAAGTGACCTTGAGTTGGCTGAGTAAACTCGGGGAAGTAGCACCTTGCTTCAAGGATTGAAGGCGGGAAGTAGTGGAAAGTGCCAGCCCGTGACGTGATGGATATCCGTGCCTTGTAGGTCTGTTAGTTCTTTCTTGCTCTATCTCCGTCTACAGTATTCATTTGCCTCCCCAGCCCTACCCAACCCGTGAAAGAATGACTAAGATATGGGAAAGTTTTACCTTTAAGACCTTTCACAACAGCTATTTGATGAACATCTGGGTGTCTACCCCATTCTGTTGTTTCCCATGGAAGGTAACAGATAGTCTGGGTTTCCCCACCTGGATTTCCTACAGGGTTTTTTTCTTGATACGAATTGCTGCTCCCTCCTCCTGGAGTTGCCACCATCGTCTGACGGGCCGAATCCTTCTTCTCCTTGGCAGCCCAGTTACAAGGCCCGGATACCAGCTGTGCCTCTGGCTGCTCCCCCAGGTCGGGGCACTTAATCGCACCTGCTCCCGGGGCTCTCTCCCTGGCGCTTCAGTGGTACCCTAGTTCTGCGTGCTTTCAGAGCAGGATCCCGCTTCACGCATCTTGTGTCTCCTGCACAGCTGTCCTGGCCACTAGTGGATAACGTATGAATTACTCGTAGGCCGTATTAATTTGGACGGGTTACCTAAACACTGGGACTTAGCTTCCTCATCTGTGAAATGTGGCTTTCTGCTCTGGGCATGCTCTCACCGAGCTCACTGATAAAGGTGCAGTTGCCAAGGTAGGTGGCTTGGCTTGTCTTGGATCTTGTGCCCTGTGACCTGACCGTGACCATGGCCTCTCGAGCCTCCTCTTGCCCCGCCCACGCACAGTGTGCCCGTTCTTGCTGCTGTGACTTGGCCTGGCTGTGACTTGCCTGCTGTGGGATTCTGCCCTGGGCCCCCTTGTCTGTCCACAGCTCTTCTTCCGCCGTGTCCATCGCTCCCAGACTCGCATCTGCTCTGCTGGCTCCAGACCCGCCTCGCAGACGTCGTCTGAGCGAGTGTGCTTGCCCCCTGCACACTCTCAAACTGAGCGTGCTCGAGGGGGGTTCTTTCTGCCCTAGGACCCACACTTCCCCGCGTTGGTTCATGTTGTCATCCACTGATGACTCGCGGCCTTTCCTCTTCCTTCAGGCCCTGGTCTAGTGGCCAGTCCCGGTGGCTCTGTGGCCTGAGTGTCCTTCGAACTGGCACTTTCCTCTCTGTCTCCTTGCCCTGCTTTCTCAAGGAGGCTGGAACAGCAGCGGCCTGCACCCTGTTGCTACACACTCCTTATTCTGGTCCTTCTTTTGTGGAAGCAGAGCTTGGGTCACGTGTTAAGTTGTCGGTGTTTTTTTTTTTAATTAATTAATTAATTAATTTTATTTTTGGCTGCATTGGGTCTTCGTTGCTGGACACGGGCTTTCTCTAGTTGCAGCGAGCTGGGGCTACTCTTGTTGCGGTGCTCGGGCTTCTCACTGTGGTGGCTTCTCTTGTTGCGGAGCACGGGCTCTAGGCGCGTGGGCTTCAGTAGTTGTGGTGCATGGGCTCAGTAGTTGTGACTCGCGGGCTCTAGAGTGCAGGCTCAGTAGTTGCGGCGCACGGGCTTAGCTGCTCTGCAGCATGTGGGATCTTCCTGGACCAGGGCTGGAACCCATGTCCCCTGCATTTGGCAGGCGGATTCTTAACCACTGCACCACCAGGGAAGTCCTTGTCGGTGTTTTTTCATCACTTATGGGCTCAACTATAAACACCTCGGCACGACATGCAAAGCCCCTCTCTCTCTGAACCCACCCCCATCCTGACGTCATCTCCCGCTGTCCCCACTATACCCTGCTGCTTTGCATTTTCAAGCCTCAGTGCTTCCTTCACATTGGGGTTTTTTGTTTTTGTTTTGTTTTTGCTGAAAATGCCCTTTCTCTAATTTTCCAACACCGTGGTTCTCATACCTGGAGGATTATTGGGACCTGTGTTTTTCTTTTTGAATTATCGACTTTTGTGCCTGCCCCCAAAGATTTTGATTCAGTGTCTGGAGTGAGATCTGGTCTCATTTTCTTTAAGACGACAACGTTGAAATGGATGTTTACAAAGATACAGAATTCTGTATGTCAGTGGTTCTAGAATGCTTCTGTATTAGTTCACACTTTGTTTTATGTTAGACAAATATGAAAAGAGAGAGAGAGGAGGAGGGAGTGGGAGGGAGCGACTCCTTGGATGTTTGTGGAGATCAGCTGTCATTAGGTCTTATGTCCCCAACTTTGTGACAGTCAGCCCTTCATGCTCTTTCCTTTGGGGTGTCCTCAAAGCACTTTCTGTATAGTCTTTAATAACTGAGTTGAAGTTCCTTGCGCACGTATTTGCTTTTTTCATTAGATTCTAAAGCCATCCAGGGCTAGCGTGGGGCTTATGCATTTTTTGATTTCCCATGCTTTGCCCAGAGTAGATGCTCCATACATTTTTGTTTAGTTATGAGATATTTGAAAGTTTTTAAACTGTAAGAAGTTTTGTAGATGTGAGTAGTTATTAATGTCAATATTCATTTTTCTGGTATATCTACTTTTTGCTTAATTAAAAAAATATTGTTGGAACCCTGTAGGAGAGAAAAAGTGCTTAGAACCTGTTGGAAGGACATTTTGCTTGTATTAAGTCTAGCTGTTTCAAAGAACAATGGTCTCTCAGACAATGTACAACAATGTTCAACTGTTTTTCTCCTTGAAATGCAAGAAAAAGCACATAGTTGTCTGTGTCTTTAGGCAGAGATATCTCTGTGGATCTGTGGCAGCATCGACATGTAGATGGTGTGATTTGTTCCTAATTTAGGTCCCTGCAACAGTGATTTTGTTGTTGTTAAATGCGTTTCTTACAAGTTCCTAATGTCAAATGGATTTTTCTTGTATTTGTAGATTCTAAGGCATGTGTTCCTTAACGTTCTATGAGAATCTACTTCATAAGAGATAGAAATGCAGGTTTTTCTTGAGTCTTTAAACACCACAGGAGAGTCTTATTTGTAGTTTTTTATTTTATCATTTTGCAAGGGCAGAAGTAATGTTAAGGGAGAGAAAAGAGCCGCAGCACTATTGCCAGCTTGTATGCATTCCTGAAAATTGAGAACGATGTCGTTCCTGGTGAGTTATGAGGACATTTAAGAACTTGCCTTGGTGGCCTTGGGGGTGAACGCTACCCCTCATGGCTTTCTGGAGGTTCCTTTCTCTTATTCACCTGCTTGCCTCCTGGACCAGTGCTTGAGGCCCCCAGAGCTGAGACATTTGGTTCCTTTCAGTGGTGGTTTCAGACCAGCAGCATCCCCTTGACTCCCTCGCCAGGGATGGTACGGAACTCCAAATGGAGGAGGGTGCATTCTACAGACTCTTGGGGATCTTGACCAGGTCTTGACCCAGAGGAGTTTTGGAGAAACTCAGACCTCTTCTTTCCCACCAGTTACAGGGTCGCCCAAGTCATTAAAATAAGTTTCTCTTTCCCTCAAACCATAGGGTACCCCGTGCTTTCCATTTCTGCGTCTGCATCCCTGTGTCTTCCAGATTCTTCCAGGGGCCCCCCCAGGCCTCTCCCCACGCTGGGCGCCAGCGTCCCTGCCAAGTGTAGCACCCACGTGTGCATCAGCCCTTCACTTTGAACTTGAGGCTGTCATCCCTGGGAAGATGCCCCGATTTTTGTTTTGTTTCTTTAGTAAACTGGGAGATCTTAATTTTCTGTAACCTTGGTGTTTTTGTCCTGAGAATTTAAATGTAACATCAAGTGAAAAATTCAAGTCTGTGTTGCTAATATGAAATTTTAATTTTTCTTTACAGGTCAACTTTGTAGTGTGCCAACTGTTTGCCTTGCTAGCAGCCATTTGGTTTCGAACTTACCTACATTCAAGCAAAACTAGCTCTTTTATAAGACATGTCGTTGCTACCCTTTTGGGCCTTTATCTTGCACTTTTTTGCTTTGGATGGTAAGTAATTATTTTGATCATATTTAATGAAGACTTTGGACGTCTTTGTGAATTGAATGTGTAGAAGGATACATTATGTAGGGTTTTGTTCTTATAGTTACCTAAAAAGTTTTATATTTTTATTTTTAATATAAAAAAAGAGTGGAGAGTGGGCTCTGTCTCTTCACCTGGGGTTCAGAGGGCAATTTATTATTTATAACTTATGAAAAAGGACAGATGAAGAAAAAGGATATAAAGACATTTTATTCTGTCATGAGTAGCTCTTTCACCTGTTTTGCAGGTCTTTTATGCCAAGATAAATGATCCATTCAAAATAGCTTTTTTCTTTCTGTGCAAGTGGCTTTTAAGAGTCTGGTAAAGCCCATTGATAGAACTCTATTACCATTCTTTAGATTCTGCCATTAGCCAAAAGAGGTTTTTTGTTTGGTTGGTTTCGGCGGGGAAGAATTACTTAGCATGGAAAGCTTTTATTTATGGCCCTTCAGATGCTGTGTGTATGTGTGTTTCCTTCACTTAGCTCCCTTCTTAATTGTCAGGGCTGTGAATCAATCCAGAAACACTGTCACTTCCTGTTCGTCCCAGGTGACGGTGGTTGTATGTGACAGAGGGAATCAGGAGAAGAGCACAGTGTCTCCACGAAACAGCAGAGACGCTCAGTGGAAGGACCCTCTGCTCTATGATTTCTCCCGAATTTTCCTTCTTCATAAGTGAGAGCTTATGCTGCTTGCTCATTTGCTATGTTTACACAGTCCCAGAGAAGGCTTTCTAGGTTTGCTGTTCGGCAGACTGTTGTTGGACATGGAAATTCCCTGAGAGGATGGAAATGTAGTCGCTTGATCTGTGGTTTAGTAGCTTCTGTTGTGGGCTGTGGACTGTTGGACTTTGACAATGCCTCTGCATTTGTTCTAGGAGGTTGTTTTTGATTCTTGGGCGGGTTGAAATATACTGGTATTTCTTAATCTAGTTTCTGCCTCTGGCAATTCCACATGTGTCCTAGAAACTCACGAAAAATCAGAGATAATTTATTCAGTCTCTGCCATGTTGCCCTGTGACCAGTCCTCTGATAGGCCCCGCCAGTGGTAGGTGTGTGCGGAGTCCTTGGGATTTCAATGGGATCTCTTAAATCAGATCTAGGCATGGTTTCTCCACTTCCTTGATAACATCAAATTTATGTCATCAGGGTTTTCTTAGGTTTCTCAGGTGACTCTATTGAAACTTCTTGTAAATCGTGTCATGGGGGTAGTGTGTATGTGTGTGTGTGTATTTAGCTTTGTGTCATGGAGCCTTTCGAATACAAAAGTACAGAAAATAATATAATGAACCCTCCTATATCCGTTGTCCAGCTTCAACGATTATTAAAATTCTACTGTTCTTATTTTATTCTTTCTCCAACTTATTTTTCTGGAGTATTTTCAAGCATATCCCAGTCTACGCATTTCACCCGTACATACTTGGTGTTCAGTGTGTATTTCGGCAGCATATCTTGAGGAGGGGTCGGGGAAGGCTTGCTGTCCACAGTGGCCAACTCCGGGACACCCTTCACCTTGCAGTCTGTGGACACAGAGTAGAAGACTGAGGTGTCAGCTGTGTTTCCTGGGGCCGTGTGACTTGGAGGACTGCCAGAGGGGAGGTCTTTACCGACGGGGTGCTTTCTTGCTGTGAAGCCTTCTCACGTGCTTTATCACAGTGTCCCGAGGAACCCACCTTAATGTCAGGTGGTCCTAAGTATTTCAAATTATATGTGATAGCCAGGATTTTTTTTTTTTTTTAAATAGAGTTCTCTGTTCTTTTCTTGGAGGAGAAAATTTTTATATTCCTTTCTTTGGGAAAAGAGTTTGTTTGTGCCTCTGTGCCAGGTAAAAGATAACTCTGCTAATTGGAATGAGTAGGGAAGTAGCGCATCCTTCTGATTTGCATTTTAGCACTTTGCTTTTTAGGCTCAAAGGTAATCCTATCTCCTATTGATTTTGACAACTTCTCTTTTGGAAGACATATGTTAGTGAGTTTTCTAAATATAATTGGCTATTTTACCTACTTGTATTTGGCCTCAGCTTTTTGGTTTTTTTTGAACCATCATCTATAAGTTTCTATTAACTGAGAATTACTTTATACTTTTATTTACTTGTTTAGCTATTTGACAGCAGTGTAGAGTAACAGACTGGAGCTTCGACTCTGAATCCAGACAGACCTGGATTCCACTCTGGGTGCCTCGGCGGCAGCTGTGTGACTGGACATGTTATTCAGGCTCTTTAGCATCACTTTTCTCATCTGTAAAATGGAACCAGTGATGGTTGTGATGACTAAAAGATGTAATACTGCAGAAAGGGGCTCAACACAGTAGCCAGCTCCTTGTGAGCAGGGAAAGTTACTCAGGGTCAAGACCGTTACTGTGACTATGGTCTGTTGCTACCATTGTCCAGTCGGTGGTCCAGATTAGAAATGTTTATGTTTATCCAATCTCTTCCTCAGTTTATCATACAGTATTAAAGTGTGTCTTTCTCTCTAGACTGGAAGGTCTCTGAGGACAGAGACTGTATCCCCTGACTCTTTATTCCCAGTGGCCAGTTCTGTGCCTTTCGGAAAATGGACATTCAGTAAAGATCAGTGGAACAATCGAAGAGGTGTTTCTCAACCTTTTTAAAACTCTTTTTTTTTGCTAAAAATAAATTTTATACCTGCCTTTAGTGTGATTTGAAATTCAACATATGTAAAATGTGATATCTAAAAACAAACTGAAGTTTGGGGATAAAGGATTGTTTTGTTTGAAAGATTATGATCCACAGTCCATGGGGTTCCACTCCGGCTCACCCTGTGAAGAATCAGCCAGTGGATAATTGCCCAGGAGGAAACAACTTGAGTCTCAATGTCACTTAGGGTACTAACTGGGTATATGTTAGGACTTAGTTTCCTCAACTGTAAAATGATGAGGGCTGGATTATAATACACTTCTAAGATACCTTCTTGCTTGCATTTTTACCTCCCTAATAATACTTAATATTTGAAAGCGTACCGTGTGCCAGATAACCCAGTCAACACTTTTCGTGTGTTATCTTTTAATCCTGAAAAGTACTAGGTGGCTACTGTGTACTTACTATGCTCATTTTTCTAATAAGGGCAAGTAGAGTAGCTGCGGATGGGAAATTACGAGGAAAGTCACCAGTGCTATGATTGAGTGCACAGGCAACTTGATGCTTGTTGTGGAGACCAGTGAAATAGAGGGCAATGCAGGTCCACTCTGTACAGATAGACCTATATTATCCCAGGAACAAAGGCTTGTACAACTGGCAGAGTGTCATATTGCCCTCCAGAAGATCGCTAAGCTTGTCACCTGAATGGCGATGCCCGGGGAGTGGGCGTCTCAAAGCGATAGAAGGAACCACGTCGCTATTTGAAGCATAGAACTTTTAGCTTCTAAGTTGTCACATATCCCTCATGTTCCAAGGAAATTTATTCAGTAGGAAAGGAAAGATATTTCCCCAAGAGTCTTCAAAATCTTTTTTCATTTAAGACATTTATCGTTAATGAGTTCTATTCTAATTAATAAAGCCTGTGCAGGTGTCCAGCAGGCCACTTCAGCATTTTCACATGAAGTCTGTTAGTGCTGGCAATAAATAGGAGCTGGTAATTAATTTGAAAAGTGTGTGTTTTAATCATGTTTTCTTAGCTTCTTTCTGTTTCAGTTTATACACAAATATGTTTTTCTGCTGCCTCCTGGTCCTTTGGTTATATAGTAGCATTCCAGGCCAACATTGTTTCTGTGTGTGTGTGTGTGTGTGTGTGTGTGTGTGTGTGTGTGTGTGTGTGTGTGTGTGTGTGTGTTTGGCAGAGGAAGAGACAAGTAGACAGACTGACAGACATTCTTGGTACAATGAGTAAAATAAGTTTCTTCTATGGGCCTGCCTTGGAGCCTACTTCTTATTTGTAATATCTCTATGGAAAATTTTAAAAAATTAAGTAGCTTTTCCACATTGGAGGTGCCTGTTATTCTCTGATGATTAGGTTAGAAAGTAATTTTAATCATAGCTTAAGATACTTATTAATACTTTAAATTGTATACAATGATTTGAAAATTTTTTCATGCCGTCAAAGGGGAAAGAAGATGGAAATTTTGTGTTTGTGTGTGTGTGTGCACATGTATGCATAATCTTAGGGATAATTTGGATGGATTTTAAAACCAGAGATCTGAGTCATGTTTTGCCTGAATTTTGTGACATGAGTGGTTAAGTTAGTTCTCTCATTTAATGGTAGATTTCTACATTAGAACGTTAGAAGAAACTGTGTCATCTCAGTGAGAACGTTTTGTAGATAGATTACTGCAAATTAAGGATTGACTGGATTTGTATAAGGAAGCTTATTTGACTTGAGCCATCATGTTTTCAGAATAAATAAATTTGGGTGTACCTGCTTTTAAGTGAATTCTAATATTTAGTATTTTTTGCTATTTTGTAAGTAATACTTGAAAAGATAACTGCAGATACAAAGCTGTATCGACGAAGTTAGTTTGGGTAAGCCAAAAACTGATGTTCTGTCAGGACTATTCTGAAATCCAGATTTCTTACTCCTTTTCATCCCTGTTCCTGAGTTATAGAAAAAGCTGTAAACCTTGAGCCTCAGGACCCCATAGAGCTTTCATGTAGCTGGTAAACGTGGAATGCTAGGGCCCCAAGTGTGGCTTTATGGGGTTTTGTCTTATTTTTCCAGCTCCTGTGGGGCTTGTGGGATGGGACTCCCTCTCTAGGGTATCCACAGAATTTTAGGCTTTGGAGGTTTGCTTCTTTTTTTTTATCTGGCAGTGTCGTGTGTTATAGATAAGCACTTTTTAGCCTAAATTATTTCAATCTGATGTTTGTGAGTGGGCTCTTCTAACAGTGCTCTTACTTTTTACAGGTATGCCTTACATTTTCTTGTACAAAGTGGAATTTCCTACTGTATCATGATCATAATAGGAGTGGAGAACATGCACACGTAAGTGCTCGCTTTATTCACATATAATACGTATTCCAACATAATAGAATTGGGTCAAGTAGAATTTTATTACATTAAAAATTATTATTTTTAATAATAATTATAAAAATTCTTGTAAATTGTGATCACTTTTTCAAGAACTGTCATAAATACAAAAATAAAACCCTTGGTATGCAGCACTCTTCTGTTTACTTAGAGCAGGGTTTCTCAACCTCAGCTCTATTGACAGTTTAGGCTGGATCATTCTTGGATGCGCGGGACTGGCCTGTGCCCTGTAGGTTGTTTAGCGGCTTCCCTGGCCCCCGCCCACTAGATGCCAGTAGTACCTCCTCCCCAAGTTGTGACAACCATGGATGTTTCTAGATATTTTCACAGGTCCCTTGGGGGGCATAACCACCTCCAGGTAAGGACTATTGGCTTAGTCTAGGAGTGGCAGCAGTGGAGAGTTGGAGTGAGTCTGACACATTGGAGAGAGATTTAGAAGGTACATTTGGAAGGATTTAGTGATTGACAGGGAAGAAGGGTATCAGGAGGACTCCAGGTTCCTGGTGTGAACAGTCAGGTAGATGGAAGCACTGTTTTCTGAGTGTAGAGAACCCTGGAGGTGGGGAGCATGTCTAGGGGATAAGCGTTTCAGACAGGTATATAGTCATCTAAAACAGTGCTTCACATGTAGCAAACACTCTGGGTATTTGCTGAATAAGTGCCTGTTGACTTTGGGGTGTCTGTGAGGCAGTTCATCGATGCTGGGGAGGTGGTGTGGAGGTCTGGGCCAGAGATGTGCACTGGAAAGTCGAGGTGTGCAACGCTTACTTGGTTGAACACCCAGGGGCCGGGTACCCGCAGATCTTGCTGGCCGATCCTGCTGGGGGTGTTCCGTGATATCTGTGGTGCACTATGTCTCTGAATTCTGACATACATGTGGCTCCAAGAGTTCTGTACAAGGAATGATGGACTTGTAACTAATCGATTAGCTTTTTTCCAAATCTCATTCTATTTTGCATCTTCGGTGTTTGACTCATGGGTCACCCACTCTGTTTTGACCCAATGTCTTCCCTCGATTTCCACTGGTGCCACCTGCGTTGATTTCCCCCTCCCTTCTGTACTGCAGTACTCCAGGTTCTTGGTGTTTTGATTTCAATTTTTATAAGAGGAGTAAAATATATATATATTTTTAAATCAATTAATTAATTTATTTATGGCTGTGTTGGGTCTTCGTTTCTGTGCGAGGGCTTTCTCTAGTTGCGGCGAGCGGGGACCACTCTTCATTGCAGTGCGCAGGCCTCTCACTGTCGCGGCCTCTCTTGTTGCGGACACAGGCTCCAGACGCACAGGCTCAGTAGTTGTGGCTCACGGGCCCAGTTGCTCCACGGCATGTGGGATCTTCCCAGACCAGGGCTCGAACCCATGTCCCCTGCGTTGGCAGGCAGATTCTCAACCACTGTGCCACCAGGGAAGCCCCAAGAGTAAAATATTTTGATGGTGTATCATTTGAAGCAATTTTTATACCATCATGACCCTATTTATAAAATCTCATACAGATGGCAGGTTCAAAGCGGTACTATCTTTAATATCTGAAAAAAGGAACTGTATGTTTTGAATCTGGAAGAAGAAGGAAAGTCTGGCTAGATTACTGAAAACAGGTAACTTGTGTTTCCCTGTGTAAACAAAAGTCTTTTAAATTGAAAGGCTAGTAGATTCATATTTGGTCAAAGGAAATTGTTTCTTTTTCTGAAAGGCAACGGCAGTCTGTGAAGTTAACTTTTAAGGCTTCAGAACCTGTCCAGTATGGCGCCCTTAGCCGCATGTGGCCTGTAGATTGAAATTGACATCTAAAGCTCAGTCGTTCAGCCACACTGGCCACATGGCACGTGCTCCAAAGCTACAGGTGGCTGGTGGCTACTGGACTGGGCAGTGCAGACAGAGGAGATTTCTGTGGTCATAGAAAATTCTGTTGGAAGGTGCAGCCTTAGAGACACACAGTTGGGTACAGTTGATTTTGTTGCTCTTTTACAGTAAGTGATCAGGAGGAAAGTGCTACTTGCATATATGTTGCCCGTGTTTAGAATTTGACACCATCCACGGAGCAGGCTATTATAAATGGGTTTGCCATGTTAGTTGCTAGCGTTGGCAATAAAGAGTAGGTGAGTAATTAAGTTAGAAAGTGTGTATTTTAATCTCTTTTAGCTCCCTTCAATTTCAGTTTATACCTATGTGTTTTTCT
The DNA here is from genome assembly GCF_965194805.1 of Balaenoptera borealis. Classification (NCBI taxonomy): domain Eukaryota; kingdom Metazoa; phylum Chordata; class Mammalia; order Artiodactyla; family Balaenopteridae; genus Balaenoptera; species Balaenoptera borealis. The sequence continues at coordinate 85,894,309 of NC_138871.1, forward strand.
GTTTGACTTTACTTTTTCCTTTTTGTTTTTTTTTCCTGTTATCCGTACATGCTTTTTTCCCCCTTTTCACTTAGGCCTTTACATTAATTTAAAACGTTTAATGGGTCCAAACTTCAGAATTTCATTCAAATATACTAGATGGGGCTTATAGCATTACTCTGTTGTCTAGAGTTATTGTTTATGTATAATACAGTTCTGTTTATTTCTTTCAGTCTAGTTTTACATGGTATGTGTAATATGTTTCTTTGAACAACAAGGGTTTAAATCTTTTTAAGTGAAGGATTTGGACTCCCTGAGTATTTAACAGTTTAAAAATTCTTGGATCTCTTTGTTTTATATACTTTGTAAGCTGTTCATAGTGTAGTTTTTGCACTCTCTGTAACAAATCCATTTGTAAATTAAAATATTTTAATATAAACTTTATTTTTGTAGCTCCCTTTATTTCACACTTATATGTATGCTGTTTTATTCTGATCCATAATTAGATAACTTACCATTAAAATTTAATTTATTCTAGAATTCAGTGCTTTTTAATTTACCATTAAAATTTAATTTATCCTAGAATTCAAAGCTTATTTTCATATAAGCTTTGAAATTTTTGAGGAAAAAAAATTGAAAACCTTAAGTGTTAGAGGCAAGAAGAAAAAGAGTATTTAGGGATAGAAGGTCCTATATCTTAGGATATTGATTCACCTTAATTAGTATGGGGAGAATTTAACTTTCACAGATTTGACCAGCGTTTCTGAGAGCAGGGGTTGGCAAACTGTCTGTAAAGGACCAGATAGCAAATATTTTAGACTCTGCAGGACACACAGCCTCTGTCACGGCTTTTCTCAGTTCTGTCGTTGTGCACATAGACAGTATGTGAACAACGCACTTGACCTGTGCTTCCATCAGACTTCCTTTACCAAAAAAGCGGGTGGACCATATACTAAGCACACTCCTGCCACAGGGATTTGAAAAAAGAGAGGACGGCAGACACACACTCTTCCTGCTAGTTTCAAAAATATGAAATAAGGTTTGCCAAGTGGTAATTTTAAACTTGCTATAGCACAAAAAATGGAATAATGAACTTTGTTTATTAATGATTTACTTTGGATTATTGTTCTGAAGCAGATGGTTTCTAAAAAGCTGGTTGAAATTTTCACCTTCTTGGCATAGCTTTTGCTTGAAAAGGAAGTGAAATAATGCAGGACTCAGGACTTGATGTTTAACACTTAGCGCAATAATGAAAAATATCTTGTTCAAAAAAATTGTAAAGGGAATAGTAAAATCACAGTATATAAGAGCAATACACAAAAATTCTTTTTATTTCTACATATTGAAATAGTCCAAAAGTGAAATTTGTTAAAAGTTCATTCACAGTAGCATCGAAAAGGATAATATGCTTAGGAATAAATTTATTGAAAGAAGTGCAAGACCACTAAACTGAAAATAAAAATCTTTGCTGACAGAAATGAAAGAAGACCTAAAGCACGGAGAGAGACATCACATTCATGGGTTGGCAGACTCAGTATTGTTAAGATGGCAATTCTCTCACAGTTGATCCATTGAGTCAATGCAATGCCTGTCAAAATTCCAGCAGGCTTTTGGTTGCAAAACTGCCTGTATAAATTCACTAAAATTCATTGAATTGTACACTTAAATTAGGTGAGTTGATGGCATGTAAATTTTACTTCAATAAAGCTATTAAAAAGATAAAAAACATTGTAAAGGGAGGTGCAAGAAGGAAGATCAGTCTTAAAGTAGCGTGCTTTCTGAAAGTTGGTTCAAGAGTTTTGTATATTTTCTCATTTAGGCAAATTTATAGATGTTCAGATGCATCCACGTTTTCTTGAGTTTAGTTATAAGAATGAAGGGTCGAAAGGAACGTTGAAAACCTGCAGTGCCCTCGAAGGAAGGAAATCTAGGTGTTGAAGGGGGACGTGAAGCTGTCTTCAGATGCTTAAAGGGAGTATATATGCTGTTCTTAGGAATCCGGAGATGGAATTGGTACCTGCTAGGCGAAGTATGAAGATGCACATTTTTGACCCAAGGAAGGATGACCTCAGTTACAGTGAGATGCTTAGGGGAGTAATGTCTTTTGCCTTCATACACCACAAATTCAGTGACGGCAGTCATGTCTTACCTGTTTGGTTTTCTGAATGTCATACACCACCTTGGAGGTTGTATGCTCCCAGTAGGTGTCTACTGAATGAATGAGTGAATGATAACCTGACTTCTGCATGACAGCAAGCCCTTTCCAAGTAGCCTCCTAGAGCTCTTGCTTCTGGGCCACGGTCTCTGCCTCCCTCAAAATCCCTGTGCACCATCTCAGGGCTGCCCCGTGAGAATTTTGTGAACAAGCATTGTAGCCGCCCTGATTCTCAGAACTGAGCACCTCCTGGGCTTTGCTTGGATCTCTGTTCCCAGGGAGAGTGGAGTGTAGGGGAGAAACAGAAGGGATGGGAACGGGGGAATGGGTGGAGGGAGAGCCTTTCTCACTTGGTTAGAAGAGGAAGGAGGATATCAATGCGTTTCAGGTGCTCCCAGCTGGGACTGGGAGGCATTTTCCCTGGAGAAGGTAGCGCAGTGTGGCTGGGTCCCGTGGTGTTCTGATGGGCTCAATAAGCTTTTGTGGTTGGGCGTGAGAACCTAAGTGCCCTTCATGTTAGTTTTGCATTTTTGTGTTTTTTGTTTTTTAACTTTTCTACGGGGAAGCTTGTTTCGAGTTCCAAAAAACAGTCTCAGATTTTGGAACACGGCACAAGGCAACTGCCCTTGTTTAAATATAAACAGCAGAAATGTGGGATAGTTAACATGGGAAGCACAGGAGAGCCTGATAACCTTGAGAAGTTAAGCAGAAAAGTATTTTCTTTATAACCTGGCAAGTAATTTTCACCAAAACAAATGACGTAAAGAAAACATGAAAAAGAGGTAGATACATAGAGTAAAACTGCATCTGTGAATGGGTTGCCAAGCTTTGTATGGGATGATATTGTAAAAGCTGTAAGAAGGTGATTTTAACCCCACCGTCCCATGGCTCAGCTACCCACCAGTTTGAACAAACACCTTGTGTGCCACAGTGTTTCCAGAAACTCAGAGACAGTGGCGATGTGGTCCTTACCCTCTGATAGGCACCGCTGAGTTGGAGATGTTAAGACAGTCAGTCATGCAACAAGTATTTGTTACGTGATGCTGGGGCCCAGTGATGGATAAGAAGACATGCTCCGTCTCTGCAAGAGACTTACTGTCAAACTACCGATCACGCTGTGATTACTGTTACGAAAGCTGATGCCCTCAGGGCTGAGGAGGCATCAAGGAGTGACCAGCTTGGAAAGCAGTAAAAAGAAGAAAGTGTATCTACATCAGCCACTTACTATGTGCTCAGCAGAATGAAACAGTTGGAAACAGAGTACCGATGTTTGGTGTTAAGTAGAATTATGCTAAAATATATTTTTAAATATGGGAAAATATTAAAAACCATGTTCCTCAGAATCCTCTTGTATTGGTATAAGATTGAACAGCAGGCCTAGGACATGAGAGAAGATCACCTCCAAACTCCGACTTCCCCCCAGGTGGCCTTAGTGATTCATTGGATGAATAATAGGGGCAGATATGTATGGGTTTGAATTCAGGTTCTGCTACATTTCATTAGCTCTGGGACCTTAGCCAAGTCACCTTACCTTTCTGAGTCTAAATTGCATTAAACCAGTGACTCAGCTGAGGAGCACGTGGGTGCCCAGGTGAGCCCAGGTAAGCTTTCGTCTGCATACAGGGTTCGGCTGCCGAGAAGAGGGTTCACATTGTGGGGGAAATGCTTTCAGAGGCCATTCCTGGTCACCGAGTGTTCTGCTGGGTTTTGCTGCCCCTGCTGATGTCACGTGAGAGCTTGCTGTCAGTATTCACGCAGTCGCTGTAATTCATTTTTTCTCCTCCCAGACCATGAACTCCTCGGCAGGGATGCTTTCCTCATTTTATAATACCATTGTTGAGCGTATGGATGATAGAAGCTCTGGAAGAGAGGTTCTCTGTTCTGTTCTGTTGAGTGAATATTTGTAGGCTTTTTTGCACCTCTTTTTTTTTTTTTAATTTTTATTTTATTTATTTATTTATTTTTAGCTGTGTTGGGTCTTCGTTTCCGTGCAAGGGCTTTCTCTAGTTGCGGCGAGCGGGGGCCACTCTTCATCGCGGTGCGCGGGCCTCTCACTGTCGCGGCCCCTCTTGTTGCGGAGCACAGGCTCCAGACGCGCAGGCTCAGTAGTTGTGGCTCACGGGCCCAGTTGCTCCGGGGCATGTGGGATCTTCCCAGACCAGGGCTCGAACCCATGTCCCCTGCATTGGCAGGCAGATTCTCAACCACTGCGCCACCAGAGAAGGCCCTGCACCTCTTTTTGTTTGGGTATTTCCGAGCAGATTATATTCATCCGTGCAGCAGGCCTTGAATGGCAAGCTTGATGGGTTGACTGGCAGTCAGTGGTGCTTCCTGCTCCCTACCTGATTTTCTCCCCCTGACGCTGGCTGTAGAGCAGCGGCCCTGGGCATGGGGGTGAGGTTAGGGAAGGACCAGGCAGTTTTAGCTGATGTGCTTTTGTCTCAATCGTCCGTGACCCTGAAGAGCAGGGAGGACAGGGATCCATTTTCACCTGTCATCTGCTGGTGCCACCGAGACTCCTGCAACACGAATATCTGGATAGCAATATCGTGAAGAACTGCTTGAAGTCTACTAGGAAGGAATGAAGATCTCGGAAATGCCGTCTGGCGGGCAGAAGCCTCAAGCCACTTGAAGATTTGTCCTCATGAAGTTAACGAGCAGTAGTTAGTGGCACGGCAGGAACTCTGTGGGGAGAATATTAACTTCACCAAGGACAACCCCATAATCCCATGAGAGGGAATAAAATGTGGCAGGAAGGAAACTGGACTCTTAGACGTTTTCTTTTCCACTCTCTGTGGACTGTACTCAAAAGCCTTTCAGTGGCTTGGAATGAAGGTACAGGCCCTTTGGGTATTGCTGTGCTATCCTGAGCGAAGAGCCAGATTTCAACTGGAAAACCGTAAGTAATTCTAAAATTGATTTTTTACATTATCTTATCCTTACAACAGTTGATGTTTCAGTAATTATTCGTATCCATCACCGTGCAGAGCACATGGATTGTCACCTAATCCTAGCAGCAGCCCTAGAGGTGGGCGCAGTAGATCTGTTTCCCCAGAAGCAGGTTAGTAGGAGGTAAATCTGGGATTAGAGCTGGGTGTGTCTGATTGCACCCAGCACCCAAGCTTTTTGCTTCTGCACTTTAGTACTTCTAAGCATTAAGCTTTTTTTTTTTTTTAAGCCTTATGATTAGGAGAATGCGTCGTTAAATAGAAATACCCTGAATTGATTGAGGAGAGGTAATGGGAGCCAACAGGGTCCTGAACAAAGGCAGGGATTTGTATGTGTTGGTTACGCTTCCTTAGAGCAAAGATGCAGATATTTTTATCCAAAAGGATGCAGTGGCCTTTGGCATATCGTACTTAGGATCTGAGGTTTTTCAATATTCTCAATTCCCATGGGAAGGAAAACCCGTTACTCGGTGAGAGGTAGTAGGATGTCCAGACCCTGCTGGATTCTGAAGAAGCTTTAGGACATACCATCATACCATCAAATCCTGCCCTCGGGAAAGGGTCTGCTTCAGATTCCTTTACACCATTAAGGCACTGTAGTATCTCTTTGGGAGGTATTTGAATTCTGAGTTGTGTTTCCAGTTGTAAACTGGATCTCTGTTAAGGCTCCAGTCATTCTTGAGCCAGGAAGGGAAGCTTTTTCTCCTTGGATTAAGGGTTTCCATACGAAGTAGGAGGATTACGTTGACGTGGGGATGCCGACACGGCGAACACCCATCCCTTGGTAAATAACGCCGTTACTTTGGGTGTTGCTGTCATATCCGAATGTGTTAGCGCAGGAAGAGGTTTGCACAGGTGACTCATGTAATGGGGCCCTGCCAGGTCAGGTCTGTCTAAAATGCCAGTTTGGTAGCTCATTCTCCAAATTAATCAATTAAAAAACAAAAGGGAGTTTTGAAGATATTATCCAATTAGATGACATATCTTTCTTGTCTTGAAAAGAACAATTCATATATTAATAAACATAACCAGATAGTTGTAATAATTAAAAATAAGAATATGTACTTCTCATTGGCAAAGTACAAGGACTCACCTTTTCATTTTGGGTACCTCTGGAAACTAATCTTTTACAACAAGATCCTAATCCTTGATAGGATGTTGAAGGAAAAATTAAAACCCCTGTAACCATCTGTTAAGATGGTGAACAGAATCATTCAGTTAATGTGTCATAACACCATGCTATTTACCTAAAATATGTGGTCCGTGTTGAAGTTTTGTGAGAGAAAAAGCTTGCATGAATGGTCTTTTTTTTTTTTTTACTTTTAGGTAAGAAATGAGGAAATTGTTTTGGAAAATTAGGGCTTGCTGAATGCTGAGTCTGCTTGTGGTGTATTGTTATAGTACATTTATAGACTTGACATGGGCAGGTTTTGTCTTCACTGTGTTAGAAACAGTGTGATTTAATAGGGTGTTTGGACTTGGACTTTGGAGCTTGAATGGTGGAGTGACTTCCATGCTCATTCACTTTGCTGAGTGCTCTTTATAAATATTCCATTTAACTGTGCCTACAGTCCCGTGTAGGGGTGTCATTTTCCACTGTACAGAGAAGGAAACAGTAGTTGCAAAATGTGAGGTCACTAGAACTAGTAACAAAACCGGTAACAGTCAGCCCTGGAAGTCTGTGAAATTAATTTCTGTTGTTAGATTATTGATTTACTGAGATTCTTTTAAAGTTTTTTTTGTTTCTTTGTTTTTTTTAAATTGGAGAAACAAAAAGAGATTCTCACCTGCTTACAAGATAGCATAAACAGCCTGGTTTATTTTTTGAAAAATAGCAAGAATGGAGACATTGTATTGTGACTGGCTTTTTCTTAGTCTTCATTAGAATGCGGTGTTGGGATCTTTTTAAAAGGCTTTACCCTTTAGAGAAATATTTGAATAGTAGTGATTTTATTCTCTAAATAATCTTCCTTTATTTAAAATTGTTCAGATTTTTACAAGCTCCATGCTTGAGGCTGATATTATTTCAAATACATAATACAGACTTTTTTTTTTTTTTAATAAATTTATTTATTTATTTATTTTTGGCTGTGTTGGGTCTTTGTTTCTGTGCGAGGGCTTTCTCTAGTTGTGGCGAGCGGGGGCCACTCTTCATCGCGGTGCGCGGGCCTCTCACTATCGCGGCCTCTCCTGTTGCGGAGCACAGGCTCCAGACGCGCAGGCTCAGTAGTTGTGGCTTGCGGGCCCAGTCACTCAGCGGCATGTGGGATCCTCCCAGAGCAGGGCCCGAACCCGTGTCCCCTGCATTGGCAGGCAGACTCCCAACCACTGTGCCACCAGGGAAGCCCCATAATACAGACTTTTAAAAAAATTTTATTAGAGTTGATTTATGATGTTGTAAATACTACTATAAAATAGTGCTTTAGTGACTTCCCTGGTGGCGCAGTGGTTAAGACTTTGTGCTCCCAGTGCAGGGGTCCTGGGTTCAATTCCTGGTCAGGGAACTAGATTCCACATGCATGCTGCAACTAAGAGTTCACCTGCCCCAACTAAGGAGCTGGCAAGCCACACCTAAGGAGCCCACGTGTCACAACTGAGGAGCACGCCTGCCTCAACTAAGACCAAGTGCAATCAAATAAATAAATAAATATTAAAAAAAATTATACTTTAAAATACTATTTTAATGTCAGTTGACTAAAAAGAGAATTTTAAAATTCTTTCTGATAAATTAATTTGTGTAGGGGAAAGATACTGACCTTGTCCTACCTGCTGCTGCTGGCTTATTAAACAGAGTCCTTATTTAGAGTAGTTATGGAGAGAGAGACAAAGAGTAATAGGGGAAATATCTGATGACCTGAAAAATGGCTGGGCATTTTGGTGAAAGGATGTTACAGCAAGTGAGCCTGGGCATCTGTTTCTCACAGTGAAAACTGAGCTGTGGCTTAAACTTAGCAAGGCCCAGAAAAGAGATGGGATTGCTCATCTTTTCCTGGCCTGGAAATTAACCTTGGGATAGTACAGAGTATGTGCCTTACCAAGACTTGCCTTGGGAAGAAGATAACGGTTTCAGGATGGGCTTGGCACTATTTGCCTTTCAAAGTTTTAAAAAATCTTGTATAGAACTCATTTTGTTGGAGCATAGTTTCATTTCAAAACACGAGTGAATTGAAAGCTATTATTTAGAATAGTATGCAAAGCATTTTTCCTTAAACACGAGAGCTTTAAAATGTATAGAGAGTGGACTTAAAGACTTGAAAATAAAATCCAATGAAGAAAATGATAAAAGTTAAGAAATGAATACGATGAAACCCCTAAAGGACAATAGACAACTTTAATTGCAAATAAGTTACTCTTAATAGCTAAACTGCCAGTAATAACTAACGTTTATTAAACACAAATCCTATGTCAGATACATGTTAAATGCTGAGGTGCATTCCCATGCAATCCTTACAGCTGCCTGTACTGTAATAACTGTATCTCAGCTTTATAGTCTGTCATACAGAGTGAAGTAAGTGAGAAAGAGAAAAACAAATACCGTATGCTAACACATATATATGGACTAAAAAAAAAAAAAAAAAAAAAAAATGGTTCTGATGAACCTAGGGGCAGGACAGGAATAAAGACACAGACATAGAGAATGGACTTGAGGACACGGGGAGGGGGAAGGGTAAGCTGGGACGAAGTGAGAGAGTGGCATGGACATATATGCACTACCAAATGTAAAATAGATAGCTAGTGGGAAGCAGCCGCATAGCACAGGGAGATCAGCTCGGTGCTTTGTGATCACCTAGAGGGGTGGGATAGAGAGGGTGGGAGGAGACGCAAGAGGGAGGAGATATGGGGATATATGTATATGTATAGCTGATGCACTTTGTGATACAGCAGAAACTAACACACCATTGTAAAGCAATTAATACTCCGATAAAGATGTGGAAAAAAAAAAAAAAGCCCCATGCAGCCACTAAAATCGGCTCCTCCCCAACATTATCAACGTGTGGGTTTTCCATGGGAAATGTTCAGTGTCCCAGCCATTTTATTTTGGGGTTGTTTTCCCTCACTGTTAATTGGTGTGTATGCAAGTAGTATAAATTAATCTTAGTGTGAATGCTGAATTGGGAAGCTAAACTTCTTAATTCTAATTCTTGGGTTAGTTTCTTAATTTATCTAGGCTTCATTTGATGACTCCTGTTAAATCTAAGAGCCCTAAGTTAATCAGTGATTCTTAACCATTTTTCTCGCCCCCAGTACACCCAACAGAACATACTTTTGTGAGGAATAGTATTTTCTATAGCTGTAATTCTCACCTCTTTGGGATAAAGAATGGGATAGTGATTCTGATATATGACCCACTCCATCCACCCCTCCCCCAGACGAACAAAAACAAAACAGAAAAGGTGCTAGCCAAATTTGGTATCAGATGGAAGTTCTCTTGCCTCCCCACGACTTCTTTCCCAATCTTGGGGCTTATCTGGCCGCTCTGTTGTTTGTCCCTCCAAAGTGCTGTCATCTACCCTTCTCTAGGTTAGCAGTTTGCAGAGTATGGTCCAGAGACCCCAGAAGTCCATGCAATCCTTTTAGGAGGCTCTCAAGTCAAAACTGTTTTCCTAATAATATTTAGATATGATTTGCTTTTTTCACTTTCTTTCCCCCCTGCATGTACAGTGGGGCTTTCCCGAGGCTACATGATGTGTGACACTGCAGCAAAAACATTTGCGAATTCAGCTGTCTTCTTATTAAGTCAGACATTGAAAAGATTTGCAAAAGCATAAATATAGTTCTGCCCTTCTCAGTAATTTTTTTTTTTGGTTTTGGGAAACATACTTATTTCTCATAAAAACATTGTTTCATGAAAACCTAGCATCGTAGGTTTATTGTCGTTATTCTTGAATTAACAAATATTTTTAAAATTCTCAGTTTTGTTCTCATATGGTAAATATCAGTGGCGATTATTTAAGTGGGTTATGCTTCTTTGGTCTTGTCAGTAATTTTGAAGAGTGTAGAGGACCCTGGGGCCAAAAAGCTTGAGGACAGCTGGTCTAGAATTCTCTCATGCCTTTTGTAACCTGGCCCTGTCACCAGAACCATCTGGGCTCTTACAGTTCCTTGTGTTCGTGCCCTCGCCGTCCACTTCTTTGCCTGCTGCCGCTCTGCCTCTGAAATCTGCCAGCTGAGACCACAGATTCTGTACCCGAGCTTCCTTACTCCCTTCCTCCACGATTGGACGTGCTCCTGGAGGTGCAGTGAAACGACAGAGACGTGTTGAGAGCCTACAGACCATGCTAGAGGGGATGCTGGTTCCACGTGTTCTCCTGGTCAGTGTCTTCCTGACCTCACCTTCCTGCTGTACATCGTCTCTGCCACTCTTGCTCCCGTGTCACTCTGTACACCAGGCAGATGTCCAGTCTGGGGTGGACACAGATCCCTGTCTTATTTGGGCAGCAGAGTGTTGGAGAGAGACCCATGTGATGGTTCTGGGCTGCTACAGCTTCATGATTTATTCCTTCACTTAAGTCTTCAGTTCTCTTGAAAGTTAGTTGAATTGACATTTTTCAGTTTCCTTCCCCATTCTTTTCAAAGATTAGTGTAAATCTTAGCCACCTTTAAATCTACTCACCTTATCCACTCACGCTTAGCAGATAACATAAATTCATAAGTAAAAGTTGAAGATAAAGACACTTCTTGGGAGACAATCCTTAAAGATGCAAGGTAAGGCGTTTAGAAGTAACAGAAATGGAGACAAAGGAGGAGGGGAAACGTCCCTGGCAGGAGGAGACGTGAGTCAGTGGCCTGCAGGTGTTCCTTCCCTGCAGAGATGGTGCTGCCCGCTCTCTGGTCCTGCCCGTCTCCACTGCGGCCCGAGATGAACACCCAGAGCATCTTGGGCCCCAGCTGTCTCCTCCCTCGCTTACACCCTCTTCGGGCAGCTGAGCAGCGAAGCCAGGCCACTGGGATAAATCCTCACTTCTCCCTTCTTCTCCCGCGTGTTAGCCATCACGGAGAACAACCTTGCTTCAGTTTCCTCTTGGGTTGTTTTGAGGCTGAGACATCTGAAAGCCACGCCCGGCGTGGTCAGCCCGCAGTCGGTGGTGGTGCCCGTCAGCTGTAATTATTGCCCGCCGGACCCCTGCAGTCCGCTGTTGCTCTGCAGCTCCAGCCGCTTCATTAGATCACATCGCACAGCTGGACTTTCATCATCTTCCTTGCTGCCCTTGCTTTGAAGATCTTTACAGAATTAATTGGATCACCTTTTTCCTTTTCTCCTTTTCTACCTAAGTATTTTTCACCTCAAAGTATAGGAGAAGAAAGATGAGTGACCTTTCATGCAAGTGGGGAGGGAGCTCAGGACCCTTTGTTACAGTGCAGCCCTGAAGAACAGAGAGTGACAGGTTCCTGGCCTTCCAGTTGGGAGGGGCCCAGGATCTCTGACTTGGGGGTGGTAAGGGTGACATGAAGCCTTTTCCAAACTTTTTTTTTTCATGGTCCTGGTTTTAGTAGCAACTAGAATAGGCTGAAATCTGGATTTCATTTTTGTGGGTAATTGTCTTTCTCAGTTCAAGATTCTGTCATTACATTGTCTGCCAGACATAGTTTTTGATGTTTTTAAAAACTTTAAATTTTCATTTCTGTGTATTTATTGACTTAAGGACTATTTAATCAGATGATATTTTGAACTACAATTCAGAGGTCTTAAATCTTGATGTAAACTATAGAAGTCTTTGCTTTTTTTTTTTTTTTCTTTCCGGCCATGCCGCGCGGCTTGTGGAATCTTAGTTCCCCAACCAGGGATTGAACCCGAGCCGCGGCAGTGGAAGCGCAGAGTCCTAACCACTGGACTGCAGGGGAGTCCCATAGAAGTCTTTGCATTTTGAACGATGAGATAATCTTGCTTGATACCAGCAGCCAATACCCAATTTTATTTGTATATCTGGATCAACTTTGGAAATTTTCTTTATAAAACACAATTAAGAAAAAAAAAAAACACAATTAAGTGACTTCATTGTGTTACAGAGCCAGGTGTGGGAGAGGAGTTAGATTTCTTAGAAGAGCTGAACGGTAGCCAGGAGGGTTGGGTCATTTGTGTCATCCATAGACAAGGTGAGGACAGGGAAGAATCGAGTGGCTTCACGTATCCATGTCACTGTGTCTGCTGTAGTGAACGCAGCTAAGCTCCTTTCCTCTTATTCATGAATAAGGCTTTGTGAGAGAACAAACACAGTCCCTCACGACTCGTATTGTATTTGTAACCTGTGGAGACCTCATGGTTCCAGGTGAGAGGGCACCTGGGCAGAGCGCCAGGGCAGGGAACCCAGCAGGCCCTGCCTTCCGAGCCACAGCAGTTTTACTGTGGAACAGAGCTTACCTGCAGGTCTCCAAGAAGAAATCAAGAGTGTGTGCTGGTCCCTGGACTCCAGAATCTGGTGTCTCTATATCCAGGGAAAAGCCTAAAGTGGGGACCCTGGGGAGGAGGTTACTGACCCCACAGAGGACAGGGGCGCATTAGTGACTGGGAACAAAAGGGGAGCCTCTGAATCTTTATGAAGACGGCATGGCTGGCTTTTGCTGGTAGAGCAGCTGTTTTTTTAAAGTGTTTCAAAATTCTTCTGTTAGAGTCACAAATACAGAGGCGATTTCCCAGTAACAGAGCTCAGCTGACTCTCCCATGGGGGGCTGGCAAGCTCTTCTTGCCACCAGGACTTTTCTAGGTGTGGATATGTTTCTGATTTTCTGGATCTATTTTAGAACTTGAATTTACCCCCCACAGAAATAATATTTCCATGCTAGCCTACCAAATCCTATTTTAATTGACAGATGTTCCAGCTATTGAGGAATGAGAAGGTCTGCAAATTTTCTCCCCCCAGAACAGCGATAAAACTGGATGAACTGGTCAAAACCATCTTAAGGCTCTGGAAATTGACCAAAAGTAAACAACAATTTGAGACGCATTTATTTAAAAGAAAACGGGTGACCTTTGAGTGAGAACAGTGGGAATTGTGGTGTTCTTGCCTGGGCTTACCTCCATTCTTCATTCCCTGGCAGAGTAGTTCTCCTGGGGCAGGGATGGCCACAAAAACAGCAGCTTTGATTGACTTGATTTGGAGTGGAAGGCGGAAAACCCATGCAGTGGTTCACAGAGGACGCCGTCAGCTCTCCTGTCCTGAGGATGTGGTCCATGCGTTTAGCAGAGAGATCCTGGCAGTGAGAGAGCTATAAAGGGACTAGAGAAGATCTCAATGCAACCCTGGCTGACTGGAGACCGCATCCATGCCAGGGGAGATCTGGGAAGGCCTGAGGGACAGGGAAGGCGGGGGCGGACTTGAGAACTGCTGGACCATAGAATGAGCTCTCAAACCCACACGTAGATCCCTTGGCAGAGGGCAGAAGCCTTACTGGCTGCAGGTGTTTGAACACAAGCCCTGACCAACCCTTGGCTGACCACTGAGATTACAGACACAAGGGTGACTCCTCGAGTGAGGCTGAAAAATAAAACCAAGAGTTTAAAAAACTGAGTGGAGATGTCAGCCACTGTGTACCATGGGTGAGAGAGATTCAACACAAAATAGCACAACAATGCTCAAGAAAAAAGACAAAGTTGAGTTACTATATTATTTTAACGTGTCCCTTTTTAAAAAAAAAGTTATGAGAAACCGGGGAAAAAAGCAGTCAATTGAAAACTGTCTCTAAATGGACCCTGATGTTGAATTTACCAAAGACTTCAAAGCAGCTATTATTAATATGCTCAAAGAATTAAAGGAAGTTATGATCACCATGACTCAACAAATAGGGAATATCAATGAAGAAATAGTAACTATTAAAAAGAACCAAGGAAACTCCTAAAGTTGAAAAGTAAATAACTAGAATGATAATTCATTAGATGTGCTACATAGTTGTTTGTGATGGCCAAAGAAAGAATCACTGAGCTTAAAGATGGATCAGTAGCTATTAGCCCGTCTATAGAACAAATGTAAGAAATACTGAAGAAAAACAAACCTCAGAGACCTGCGGGATGACATCAAGTATGCCGACATAATGGGTAATGAGAGTTCCAAAAGGTGAGTCAAAGGAGAAAAGGACAGAAAAAGTATTTGAAAAAATGATGCCCAACAGTATCACAAATTTGATGAAAAACATTAATTTCCAGGTCCAAGAAGCTCAACAACCCCAAGAAGGATAAACGAACAGATGGTTACTAAGATACATTATAGTCACACTGTTGAAAGAAAAGACAATGAGAACATCTTGAAGGCATAAAGGGAAAAATAGCTCATTGCAGACGGAGGACAATGCAGTTCTTATCAGAAACAGTGGAGGCCAGAAGAGAGTAGAATGGCTTATCCAAAATGCTGAAGGAAAAAACTTTCAACCACAAGTTCTATATCTAGCAAAACTATCCTTCAGAAATGAAGGTGAAGTAAAGACATTCACAGGTAAACAAAGACCAGCTTTACAAGAAATTCTAAAGGAAGTTCTTCAGGTTGCAAGTAGTGTACCAGATGGTAACTTGAATCCACAGGAAGAAATGAAGAGCTCTAAAAATGGTAAATATGGGGATAAATATAAAAAATGGTATAAATATATATTTTCTCTTTTTATTATTTAAAGGACATATGGCTGTATAAAGTAGTAATTATAACACTGTATTGTTAGGATTATAACAATACATAGACGCCATACATATAATGATAATAGCATAAAGGACAAGGGAGAAAATGGAGCTGTATTGAGCAAACTTGCTATATTTTATCGGAATTAAGTCAGCATCAATCTGAAATACGCATGCTGTAATCCCTAGAGCAATCACTAAGAAAATAACTAAAAAATATGTAGTGAAGAAAATCAACAGTGGAATTAAAATAGCATACTACCAAATATTTTTAAATACAAAAGTAGGCAGTAAAGGAGGAACAAAAAAGACCCAAGACATACCTAAGACAAATAGCAAAATGGCAGGTGTACATCTAACCGTATCAATAATTACATTAAATGTGAATCAAAAGGCAGACTGGATAATAAAAGATCTAACCATATGCTTTCTATAAGAAGCACTCTTTAGATGAAAAGACACAGCTTGAAAGTGAAAGAGTGGAAAAGATACATCTCACAAACAGTCGTCAAGGGAGTGCTGGAGTGGCTACAAAAGAGACCACCAGATCTAATAAAGGAGTTTGGCAAAGTTGTAGGATACAAGATGGGTATGCAAAATCAACTATATTTCTATATTTTACAAATATTCCAAAAGTGAAAGTGCAAAAACACTTCCACTCACAGGAGCATCAAAAGGAATAAAATACTTAGGAATAAGTTTAATAAATGCAAGTACACTTGAAAACTATAAAATATCCCTGAGAGAAATTAAAGAAGAGTAAATGGAGAGGTACTTCATATTCATGGATTGGAAGACTTTATATTGATAAGATGGCAGTTCTCCCCAAACTGGTCTACAGATTCATTGTAATCCCTAACAGAAATTCCAGAAGGCTTTTTTGTAGAAATTCACAAGCCAGTCATAAAATTTATATGGAAATACAAAGAAACTTGAATAACCATAACAGTTTTGAAAAAGAACAACAAAGTTGGATTTACACTCTCCGGTTTCAAAACTTACTGTAATGCTACAGTAATAAAGATGCTGTGATAATGATATAAGGATGGATATGTAAATCGTTTAAACAAAATTGAGAGTCTAGAAATAAGCCCTTAGACTTGTGGTCACTTGATTTTTGACAAAAGCTCCAAAGCCATTCATTTGGAAGGATGGTCTTTTCAACATGTGGTGCTGGGACAGTTGGATATGTGAAGAAATGAGCCTGGGCCTTACCTCACACCATATATAACAACTAACTGAAAATGTATCATAGCCCTACTAAATATAACAGCTAAAACTATAAAACTTTAGAAGAAAATATAGAAGGAACTCTTTATGTCTTTGGATTAGGCAAAGACTTCTTAGATATGACACCCGCAGGATGGTCCATAAAGAAAAAACTGATTAGTTGTACTTCATCAGAATTTAAAACTTTTGTTCTTCAAAAGACACCATTAAAGGAAATTCCCTGGCGGTCCAGAGGTTAGGATTCTGCACTGTGTTCTCACTGCCGAGGGCCTGGGTTTGATCCCTGGTCGGGGAACTAAAATCCCACAAGCTGCGTGGCCAAAAAAAAAAAAAAAGTTAAGAAAACGAAAAGGCAAGCCTCTGGGGGAAAATATTTGCAAAACATATATTTGATACAGGACTTATGTCCAGAATATATAAAGAACGTTTACAACTTAATAATAAGAAGCCAGACAACCCAGTTTAAAAATGGGGAACTTGGGGCTATCGTCAGCAAGTCCGCGTTAAGTACCCAAGTACCTTCTTTGTGCCGTGGTCGGTTCTAGGTGTGGGAGGAGTGGGCGTGAGCAGGACTGCTGAAGGACTGCCTTGCTGGAGCTATTGTTCACATGGGACGAGACAGACAATAAGCAGGTAAACACCACATTCAATCAATGTTATTTCCGAGACTGAGATGAATGAAAGAACATGGCTGCTATTTTAGATGAGTTGAGAATTAGATGATGCAAATGAGCCAGTTATTCATGGAACCAGAGGGAGACCCCTTGAGGCAGATGGAGGAGCCTGGGCCAGGCTCTCAGGAGTCCGGTGTTGGGTGTATTCAGAGCCCAGCAAGGGCTCCAGCCTTGCTGCTCCCTGGTGGGCCAAGGTCTCCAGTGGCGTAAAATGAAGTCAAAGAGGTAGGCGGAGCTGGATTGCAGTTAGTTAGCTTGTTTTTTTTAAATCAATTTTTATTGGTGTATAGTTGATTTACAATGTTGTATTAGTTTCTGCTCTACAGCAAAGTGAATCAGTTATACATATACATATATCCAGTCTCTTTTAGATTCTTTTCCCATATAGGTCATTACAGAGTACTGAGTAGAGTTCCCTGTGCTGTACAGTAGGTCCTTATTAGTTATCTAAGTAGTGTGTATATGTCAATCCCAACCTCCCAATTTATCCCTCCCCCCACCTTTCCCCCTTGGTAACCATAAATTTGTTTTCTACATCTGTAACTCTGTTTCTGTTTTGTAGCAGATTGTAGTTTTAAGTGGAGTGGGAGCCCACCAGGGAATTCTAAGTGATGTCACGACACTGTTCCGACTGCTCTGAGTGGATAGGATTGTGAGAGGGTGGGCGTGGTGGAAGGACCACCAGTCAGAGAGAGCGGGCAAGTCAGATGGGAGACAGGAGGGTAGCAGTGGAGAGGGGGAGGGGTGGGTAGATACGGGCTCGGTTTCAGAGGTAGAACTAGGGGGACTGCATTGCAGATTGGTTGTGGGGTGTGACGACGAGGGGGGAATCGACTTTTTCTGGCCCCAGCGGCCGGGGGGGTGCTGTGTCAGGTAGGCATGGGGGCCTGGGGGGAGAAACCGCTTACTGGGCAGGAGGGCTTCCTCTGCCAGGTTAAGTCTGAGAGGCCTCATTCGATATTCGTGTCGGGACGGCAGGCAGACAAGCCTGGTGTTAGGCTTTCAAGCCTTAGAATTCAATGAAATCATCTAAGAAAAAATGTACATGGAAAAGAGGAGGGGACTGAGGCTTCATTTAACAGCTTGGCTGGAGTCACCAGCTGGGAAGAGATCAAGCCAGCTTTCTGGCCAGGCCACTCTTCACTGCAGAATCGACTTCTGTGTTCTCCTGATACACCCTAATTTACAAACCTGACTTTTTCTTCTTAGTTTCTATAGCCAGTATGTTACGAGATTATTTTTTAGTTCCTCCTTGGAAATCCTTAGCATCTGCTGTCCCATCCCCTGTCTTAGCTCGGAACTTATTTCCTCCCGCTGTGTAAGTGCTCTTCTGACTCCCAGCCTTCTCTCTTACCATCCGTCATGTATATGGGTTAGTCTTTATTATTTGCCTAAAAACTATTTCATCGTATTGCTCTTTGTTCAAAAATCTTTGAACGCCTATGGGAGAATAGCCGCAATACTCAGTCAAGAAACTCACGGCCCTTCAGAATACTCTGGATCCATTTTACCCACTAAGCTTATTTCCTGTGGTCTCTCCCAGTTTCCACTAGGTAGGCGTCAGGCTGACCAGGCTTGGCCCTGGGCACCCAGCCTGGCTGGGCGCTGTCATCTTTTCTGTGTCCCTCCTGCTCCGTGTTTGCAGCTACGGCGATGTTGCTGTCCTCCTGAGGGGAGCCTGCACTTACGTCCCCGGCCTGCGATGATCTTTTCACGCTGCTTGTGTTCTGCCTCTTCACAGAACGCCTCCTCTCTGTCAGGCACCACGCCAGGCTCAGATACGCAGATGTCTGAAGTCTTCAAGGAGTGCGGTCTAGTGAAGGATACGGACATCTAAGAGAACAGTTTTCACAAAATGTGATTAAGACGCTCGAAATAGACATAGTGAGACGGGTGACTGGCATTTTGATGGCTGGTCCTGGGAAACCCAGCACTGCAGTCACGATCGGCTGCCAGACATTGTGACCGTTGTTGCTGGCTCGATGTCAGGTTCTTGAGATGGAGAAGCCGTATCTTACTGTTCCTTCTATAAAAGGCAAGTGTGTGGAGTCAAAGTGACATCTTTAACAAACCAACTCTGCGAAGAGATGAGACACATGATCTAAAAATGTGAAGAATGGCTACCGTGTATCTTTAAGAGGGTGTCTTTATAAATGTGGTGATAGTGGAAGGAGCCTTTCAACTTGGTTCTTAAAGACATCATGTGGTTAGATAGTTGATAGTCACCTATTGGTTACCTGAGGATAAACTTAACCTTTGGGTCTAATACTTGAGCAGAAATCATGTATCTTATTTTTTAAAAAATATTTATTTATTTGGTTGCACCAGGTCTTAGTTGTGGCAGGCGGGCGCCTTAGTTGCAGCTCACCGGCTCTTTAGTTGTGGCATGCGAACTCTTAGTTGCGGCATGCACGTGGGATCTAGTTCCCCGAGCAGGGATCGAACCCAGGCCCCCTGCATTGGGAGCACGGAGTCTTATCCACTGCGCCACCAGGAAGTCCCAGAAATAATGTATCTTAGAATGTGTTATTGTACACAAAGTAAAAAGAACAAGAAACGTTAAGGGTCACATTTATTAAAATTCCATTAAATTTATGACTGGCCAATTAGAATAAAATGCAGATACTATCAAAAAGATTTTAGAAAACTGATGTTTTGATGATGGTTATAAAACTAAGTTTTGAGACTTCCAGTTAATTGTAGCAGATTAAACACACACATTTATCTGAAACTCCACTTAAATGGTAGTGAAACGTCAAAGAGGTGTAAACTCCAAGATGGGGGCTGGAGATGGCATAAGAAGCCGAAACCTAAGTGCCTGCGAGGATGGTGCTGTTGAGAACCAGCTAGTCTGTCCTGCCAAGTCCAGGGGCGGATCCGGGAACTGGCCTGGCAGCCTCTGGAGAGCAGAGCCTGCATGTGGGGTGTCGGGCTGCAGAAGGCTCTGTCCTGGTGACTGGCGTCGGACCCTTTGACTTTGAAACTGTGCATGTGTTACTTTCATAAAAGTAGAGGTGAAGGAAAAGCCGAGCTCACTCCGGGATGCTGGTTTTAGAATAACAGCCTCATTTTTAGGCCACCTCCGAATGCCACCCCATAGAAAAATAACTCTTCAGGTTGCCTTGCACATAATAGCCACTCAATGAAAACGAACAGACTTGATTCATCATAAATTTTTACATAGGAAACTTGAACAGTTTTTAAGCAGTCATCTTTCCAGGTCTCTGCTGACTTTATCAGGCATAAGATCCTGTTTTGAAATATACCCAGAAATAGAACACTCACCTTTGCTTTACTTCATTCGCCCATAGGTCAGCAAACTCTCATTATGTCTAATAATTGTGTTTGTATTCACATGACTGTTGTATTTTTAGTGCAAAAATTTTTACCCATGTACATATTTAGCATTTTAGCCAATTGTCTCTCTGGTTAGTTAATGTGAGTATTGTACAGTTTTCTGGTTACTTGTTACCAAAGTCTATTTTTAAGATCCTGTAAATCATTTATTAAGTACTTTGCGAACTCTGTTTCTCACTAGTGCCATCTTTGGAGTTAAATCTAGTGTCCACCCCCTGCCAATGTTTACTGCTTTTTTGTATCAACAGTTCTTGGCTTACATTTATTGCTATTTAAATAGATTAAAATGTAGAAATAACTAGATTAAGTGAATTATAGTTTTGATTATTTAATTTGAAATGGTGTATTCTAGAAATGGAAATGTGTAATTGTGGATAGTAATTTTGGAATACATTTTAAAAGGAACGGAGTGTAGGTTTGGAGAAGTATTTACTTAGAGGTGTTTGCTTTTTAAACTGAGTGGAGTCTCTCTTCAAAATTACATAATAGCCCATGATATGCAGGGTTATATGCCAGGAAGTAGAGGTAAGGTTTGGAGATACCAATTGGAAGAAAACTTGACCCCTGACTTAAAGGCTGTTGTGACCCGCTAGCAGTTCTAACCTGAGCTTACCTTCTATCAGCTTTACAGTTTTCACTTAGCAGGGCCATCGAGACAGAGGGAGGGGAATCAAATAAGACTCAGGACGGTTTAGCAAGAAACGATTATAAAAGAACACAGTTATCCTGAAAGTGAAATGGAGCCCTGTTTCAGCAAATCATGACCAACCTGAGACAACCCTGGTGGTAACTAACTCATCCTCCCCCAAATTGCTGGAATTCCATTGATCACCTGTGTGCATGTGTGATGGGTGATCTCAGTGTTGCCAGGCTTCTCTAAGCTTCGGTAATATTCTAGTTTCATCTATCTTAAATAATTCTTTATTTCTTAAGTTATCAAAATAGAAGCCTATGTAAATGTGTTTCATTCATCCAGTAGAACCAAAGAAAGAACTCAGTTTTGTGTTTTTGGGGTTTTTTTTTAAGTTAGATTCTGGGGCAACAAAAGTTCGTGCAGAAATTTGGATTTTGTTCTAAGTGTGGTGGGTAGCTGCTGGCAAGTCCTGAACACTCTGGATGCTGTGTGTGTAACAGACTCGGGAGGGAGTGGGAGCAGGGGCTAGTCAGGGTGCTCTTACAGTGGTCCAGGCCTGGACCTGCTTCCGGTGGGAATTACTCAGTCCAGGGTGTATTTTGATGATAGATTTGGATATGGATGTGGGTCATACATGATGTGAAATATGAAGATGGATTTGAAGATTTGGACATGGGATGTGAGTATAGAGATACATCAAAAATGACTTTAGTTTTTTGGGCAAAGCAGCTGGGTGAAAGATGATGCCATTAATAAAGACAGAGAAGACTAGGGAGAGGAATTGTTTTGGTGAGGTCAGAATTTCTATTTTGAACGTGATGAATTTGAGATGCTTGTTAGGCAACCAAATAGAGATGTTAAGTAGCTTGCTGATTGTTTGAGTTTGGAGGTTAGGAGACACGTCTAATCTAGAGATATAAAATCTGGGTGCTGTCGGTATACAGCAGTAGGTAAACACCTACATAGTTTAAAATCATGGAACTGGATGAAATCCTTTTGGAAATAGGTGCAAATGGAGAAGAGGACTGAACCCTGGGACCCCAGGTTGAGAAGGAATCTGCAATGGAGATTGTAAAATTTGTTTCCAAATAATTTTTAAATCAACTTTATTTAGATAAAATTTACCTAAAACAAAATAGAACCACCAGTTCAGTGAGTTTGGACAAATGTATAGACCTGTGTAACTACCACCCAAATCCAGATACAGGACACCTCACTCATCCCCCAAAGTTCCTTCATTCCCCTTGTAATCATTCCAGCCCAGGTCCCTGCAGCCAGCTATCTGCTTTCTATCACCATAGGTTACTTTGCCTGTTTTAGAATTTCATGTAAGTTGAAGTATATAGTAAGTAATCTTCTGTGTCTGGCTTTTTAAACTCAGCTTAATGTTTTAAAATTCATTCATGTCATTGTGTTTATCAACAGTATGTTCCTTTTATTGCTGAGTACCCTTCCATTGTGTGAATATACCGCCATTTACATATCCTTTCACCTGTTTATTAATGGTCATTTGGATTATTTCAAAATTTGGGGGACTTCCCTGGCGGTCCAGTGGTTAGGACTTTGCCTTCCAATGCAGGGGGTGTGGGTTCAACCCCTGGTCAGGCAGCTAAGATCCCACATGCCTCGCAGCCAAAAAACCAAAACATAAAAGCCAGAAGCATATAACTGATTCACTTTGTTATAAAGCAGAAACTAACACACCATTGTAAAGCAATTATACTCCAATAAAGATGTTAAAAAAAAAAAAGCCAGAAGCAATATTGTAACAAATTCAATAAAAACTTTAAAAAAAAAAGTCCACATCAAAAAAAATCTTTAGAAAAAAACTGTATGTATTTTAAAAAAACCCCAAATTTGGGTTATTAGGAATAAAACTTCTAAAACATTCTTGTACAAGTCTTTTTATGGATATACGTCTTCATTTCTCTTATGTAAATACCTAGAGAGGATTTGCTGGGACATAGGGTAAAAGTATGTTTAATCATATAAGAAACTGCCAGACTTTCCCAAAGTGGTTATACCATTTTACACTCCTGCAAGCAATGTGTGAGAGTACCAGTTGTTTACATTCTCATCGACACTTGGTTTTATCTGTCTTTTCAATGTTCGTGATTCTAATGTGTGTACAGTGGAATTTCACTATGATTTTAATTTAGATTTCTCATGACTGATGATGTCAAGCATCTTTTCTTGCCCTTTTGACCAATTGTACATCTTCTTTTGGGACACGTTTATTCGAACCTTCTGACTTGAATTTTATTACTATCTTATAATTCTTTCTTTCTGTTTTCTGGCTCTAAGTCTTTTGCAGGTACATGGGTATATTCTCCCAATCTGTGACTTGCCTTTTCGTCTTCTTGGTGGTGACTTTTGACAAATAGAACTTTTAAGCTTTGATGAAGTCAATTTAACAATTTTTTATTTGATACTTTAGAGCTTTCTGTGTCTTTTCTGAGATGTCTTTGCCTGCCTAAGGTTATAAATATTTTCTTCTAGAAGATTTATGGTTTTAGTTTTTATGCTTATGTCAGTGATCCATTCTGAGTTAATTTTTTTGTGTGCTATGAGGTAAGGGTTGAAATTAGTTTTTTCTGTGTATGTATCCATTTGTCCCAGCACTATTTGTCCACATACCATCTTTTCTGTTTTGAGTTGCAATTCACCATATACGTGTGACTTTATTTCTAGACTCTTTGTTCTGTTCATTGATCCACGTGTCTAACGTGCACAGCACTTGTAACATCTGAATACTAACTTTACTTTCTCCTTAATTATTTTTTAAAGTTCCATCGTATAATTTTTTTTAAATGTATTTATTTTATTTATTTATTTTTGGCTGCGTTGGGTCTTTGTTGCTGCGCGCAGGCCCCCTCCAGTTGCAGCGAGCGGAGGCCACTCCTCGCTGCGGTGCGAGGGCCTCTCATTGCAGTGGCTTCTCCTGTTGTGGAACATGGGCTCTAGGTGCGTGGGCTTCAGTACTTGTGGCTCTTGGGCTCTAGAGCGCAGGCTCAGCAGTTGTGGCGCACGGGCTTAGTTGCTCCGCGGCATGTGGGATCTTCCCGGACCAGGGCTTGAACCCGGGTCCCCTGCACTGGCAGGCGGATTCTTAACCACTGCGCCACCAGGGAGGCCCGTCTCCTTAATTTTTTCTCTCTGTTTGCTTACATACTTTTTGTTTTATAGGGTTCCTTGCATTTTTAAAGTGGCTTCAAAAATTACTTAGAAATGCAAAGACTACAGAACGTTTTGAAAGAGAAGAGTAAAGTTTGAGGACTTAGGCTACCTGATTTCAAGATTTCAAAGAGAGCCTTGGAGAGTATAGACAGTGGGGAAGGCAAAATAAGGAGAAAATGCAGTTAGTACTTAGATATGCAGGCCTTTCCTGAATTTGGGCTGCACCCAAAGCCATCTGAGCTCAGGCACCTTGGAAAGTGAACAGTTTAATTTGATTTCAGCACATTAAAACAGCTACTCATTTATTAGTTTTTGTCTTTATTCCCATCAAGATTTTGAACCTTTTGTTGATGTTGCCTGTTTCCCTCATTTGGGGAGAATTCTTTCTCAGTTCACATCATTGCTAGCCCATCAGTTTCCATAGTCCCTGAGCACTTTGTTTTTCCCTGAACAATTTCCAATTTGTATCTAATATGTAGAGAATGGGTATTTTAGATGTGGTTTTTCTTTTTAAAATGGGGCAGTAATTCAACATTTATATTTTAACAAATAATAAAAGGTTCTCTCTGGAACTCTTCAAATCTTGTTGATTTAATTTTGTTACGAGTGATGATAGTATCAGGCTGCTTTGAAAAACTGCAGAGAGCAGAAATCCCAGCTCATAGTGGTATAATGGCATAACAGTACAGGAAGATTTACCTCTTGAAGCAAGAAGTCCTGAGGCAAGGCAGTTCTTGTTGGTTAACTCAGCAACTCAGTTTTAATGAGGGCATCAGAAAGTTCTATTTTTTGTTCTCTTTAGCTTTTCTGCTTCGCTATGTCAGCATATTGTCTGTAGGCTAGCTCCTTTTATAAGCTGGGCTTATCAACATGACAGTAGCAAGTGTCCTACTTCAAGGAGAAAGCCTTTCCAAAAGCTCTGTGTCATGTGTCCTTGACCATACTTAAATTTTGTGCCCACATGTAAACTGGTCGGTTGCAAGGAGGACGAGACCACAGTGATTCATTTACCATAGTCAGGCTCCCTGCCTGTGTGTCTGCCTTTTATAAGGGAGAGAACTAGGGTTCAGAAGTAAAGAAACTTCCTTAAGATCACACAGATAGGAGGAGTAAAAAGTGATGGGGCCATTATTTAAATCTAGATCATGTCTGTCTGGATTTTCTTTGCATGCATAATTTTCTGTTTGAAGACATTCAGTGAAACCCATGCAGTGACCATAGCGCTTATAAAAATATCGTGTGCACGTATGTATTGGCTTATATGTCTGCTTTCCTCTGCTGTTGTGTGAACTTGAAAAATCAGGGGCTTTCCCCGTCACCCTTTCCTGCAGCCTATCTCAAAAGAAAAGATAACAACAAAAGTTTGGTGTGCTTTGGTATCAGTTAGGAATACATTTCAGTTGCAGAAAAAAACCACCACCTGAGATTTTTTTTCTGGACTTAGGTTATTCAGAGCCAGTGTAGCTGCTCAGCAGTGTTTATTAAAGGAGCAGGTTTCTTGTTCTGCGGTGCTGTCCTTCGCCTGTTAGATCGCTACTTCATGGATGCAGGATGGTTGCTACAGCAGTCAGATCCATATTCTGGGCAGAAGGAATTCACACCACACCAGCTGCGTGTATCCCCTCTTTTTCTTTGATTCTCACAGAACGCTTTCATTGACTTTTGACCAACTCATAACTAATCTATGGTTGCAATTCAACCATGATTTGACGGAATTAGACGACAGATTTTTTTCCAGTTCAGTAAAGAAGTTCCTCACATCATGGGCAAACAAATGTGGTTCCATTATGAATGTCGGTTGATATTTTTGTTTACGTTAATGAGTACATTGAAAGTGAAGCAATAAAGATATATGTTGCCACTTCACTCTTCTCGTCCGTAATGTGAGTAAGAGCACCTTCTTTGCTGAATTGAGTAACAGTTTTTAAATACTGGAAGAATAAGATTTCCTCTTTTTATTTTTTGGGCTATTCACAACGTAGTGGCTACAGGTCATGACGTACTTTTAAAAGTTTAACGTGCATTATTGGCATTCTCTTCGTTACTTCTAACTCGGCTCAGCAAACTTCTTCCATAAAGGGCCAGATAGTAAATATTTTAGGCTTTGAGGGCCATGCAGTTGCTGGTGCAACTATTCAGCCTAGCTCTTCTCAGGCAAAAGCAGGCATAGACAATATGTATGTACACAGGCATAGGTGTGGTCAAATAAATTTCATTTATGTAACAACAAGGAGGGGGCGAGATTTGTCCTACAGGCTTCAGTTTGATGATCCCTGCTTTAAACATTCTACAGTGTTTGCCAATTTTCAAGGTGTAAATACTTCCACCACGTAAAGCTACTAACTTGATGCCCCTGAACGTGGAATTGGGAAGAAATGCTCAGTAGCTCACAATTACATACTATTTCTACCGCACAGATACAGGAGATGTAAATCACCTCAAGAGCACAGAAAATAGCAAAAGTCAAGAAGTAATTGAGAAGTGATGAGTCTGAACATTTAATACCTTTGAAAGATAATTTCTTTAATTTTACGTTTATATCATTGAGTTTTTAGTAATGGCTGAGTTTAACAACCACTTTACAAAAACTCTTGAAAAATTAACAGCTTTCATAAGCTGGTATGAACCAGATCTGGGACACTCCTGCAGACGGCCACCACCATGGGCCACACAGACGCGTACCTTCCCAGGAGCCTCAGCAGACGCCTGCATACACCTCGTAGGCAGAGCTGTGTCTCTTGCCACCTCTAATGGCAAGAGAGGCTGGGAAATGGAATATTTAGCCTTTGGCCTCTATAGGCAAGGAAAGCAAGGTTGAACAGAGATGGAAATGCATATGGAGTGAGTCAGCCTAGAGTGTCTGCTACAGTTAGTTCTGTTCTAGAACTTTTTCCATGATGTATCTGTATATGTTTATATATACACATACAGATGTGTACATATATAGAGAACCTAAAATGGGATTGCATTTTAAGCACACTGTTCTTTAGCTTACTTTTTCCACTTGACTCTGACTTTCATTGTGTGTACATATAGATATCTCTTTATTCACTGTTACTGAATGCTATAGGGTGGCTTTCTATTTATTTTATTATTTCCATTTATTATAGCTAATATCATTGGAGACATTTAGTTGGTTTTCCATTTTTATCATTAAACACAGTGGTTTAGTGAATATCTTTGTATGTATCCTTGTGCATATATATAAGTATTTTTATTTTTTAGGGTAGACTTCTTGCAGTGAAACTGGCGGTTCAAAGAGTATGTACAAATTCTGAGGTATGCTGCAAAATCACCTACCAAAAAAAGGTGTTTAAAATTTCATCCCTACCAGCTATGTTTGCGAATGCCTGTTTTTCCCTCCCAAACTGGATATTATCTACTTTTAAACTTTTGCCAGTCTTACTAGTCTTTTTTTTTGTCTGCTCTGTGCATGGCATGTGGCATCTTAGTTCCGCAGCCAGGGATCAAACCCATGCCCCCTGCAGTGGAAGTGCGGAGGCTTAACCACTAGACTGCCAGGGAAGTCCCTACTTTTAAACTTTTGCCAGTCTTAAAGTATTATCTACTTTTAAACTTTTTATATTGGATAAATATTATAATTCTAATATGCATTTCTGGATTATTATTATTATTTCCTGGTCATTCTTTATCATGAATCTAATTTATTTTTCTAAATGGACTGGCCTTTATAATTTCTTTATTCTATAATTTGCTCATTCACATTCTCACCCATTTTTTCACTTGAATTCTTAATTTCTTTCTTTGTTGACTCGTAGAATTTCATCATTAGGGATGTTAACTTACGTGTAGTAGTTAATTTCTGTTACTTATTTAATTTTCTGTCATCTCTCATACAGAAATTTCTCCAGTAATCTCTATATAATAAATATTGTCACACTTTGTCTTTGTGGCATTTATGATTTTTGTCATGCTTATGAAGGTTTCTCCAATTCCAGAAATTTGAGGATATTCTTTTGTGTTTTATTCTAGACTTTTTACTGTCTTATTTTTTTTCACAGTCTGACTGGATTTTTGTATGTGTGTGTAGTGTGAACTCGAAAACTATTTTTATTTCTGAAAGGAGAGCTAACTTTTTACACTTCATTTGCCTCATTCATCTTTTTCCCACTAATTTTATATGCCAGCTTTATAATGACCAAAACTTTCAGTTGTACCGTGAGTCTTTTTTTGAACTTTCTTCTCTGTAAGGTTAATCTTTTGGCCTGTTTCTGCATCAATACTGCATTATAAATCACCGTGACATATTCTTTTATCTGGTAGGAGAGGGCAAGTCCTCCCCACCATATGTTTGTTTAGTTTTCCAGAAGACCTTGCAAGTCAGCTAATCAGATTCCACTAAAAGTATTGTTGGGATTTTGCTTGGGATTATGATGCTAAATTTAGAAATTTGAGGAGAGTGGACTCTAATGTTATTTGAATTTTCAAAATAAGTCTAAAAGTAAGTTATTTTACACTAACACATATACCTCTTCTTTCCCACTTCAAAAACTTTCATATGCTTTCCCCCATGAATTACTAGTGTTTCAGGGCCAACAAAGTACTGAATATTTTGATAGATCTTTTTAATGTTAAGAAAGCATCCTCTTCCTTTAGTTTATTGAGTTCTATTTGTTTTGCGGAAACATTATAGAATTTTATTAAATGCCTTTTTATGTATCTGTTATAACTATTTTTCCCCTTTGACTCACCACTATGATGATACCTATTACCAGTCTTCCTATACTGAGTCATTCTTGAGTTTATCCAATAAGCCCTGCTTTGTCGACGTATCTTATTTTAAATTACAATTAGTTTTAGTGTGCTAAGCTCTTTTTAAGGAATTATTTCAGTTATCTAGTGCAGCAGGACAAATCACCCCAAGTTTAGTGTCTTAGCAGTGATCTGTTATTATTTTTCATGGTTTTATGTTTGGAGTAGACTCAGCTGAACAATTTTTGCTTAGGGTCTCATGTGGTTGTTATTAAATATTGGCTGGAACTGCAGTTATTTGAAAGCATGACTGCTTGACATCTGAGAAGGTTTCCTTCTAAGGCTGGCAGTTGACATTGGCTGCTGGCTGGGAGATCAGCTGGGATGATTGACTGGAGCACCTGCATGTTACCTCTCCATGTGGGCTTGAGCTGCTCACAGGTAATGGCTGGGCTCAGAGAGAGTGTGCTAAGGACAAGCCTTCCAAGAAACCTAGGAGGAAGCAGGAAGACTTCCTATGACCTAGCCTTGACGTTTCAGGAAGTCATTTCCATTGTATTCTGTTGGTAAACCAAGTTATTTCGACCAGATTCAAGGTGAGGAGAATTATATTCCAACTCTTGAGGTGCAGAGCTACATGTGCCACAGGGAGGGTTGTTACTGGGGGCAGCAATCTTAGGAGCCCTTCTGTCCTCTGGCTTCCACAGTTCACAGTCATCCCACATGAAAAATGCACTTACTTGGCTCCCAAGATCCCCCAGAGTCTCCTCTCATTATGGCATCAAGCTCAAGATCTCTTATCTCGTCATCTAAGTCAGGTCTAGTATGGATGAGGCTTCTTGGCTGTGGTTCCTAAAGTACAGTTCTTCTCCATCTGAGGACCGTAAACTAAAGAGGCCCCTGGTGGACCCAGTATACTGTGGTGAACAGTGATAGGATAGCTGTAGTGGACCTTTCTGTTCAAATAGGAGGGGAATGCAGGTCACTTAGCAATCCCCGGTCTGTAACAATTGTGAACTCCAGACGGACACCTGTTATCACTTCCTTGATTAGGGCCCAGACCTAGTCCCTGCAAGTGGTTCTCTGTGGCTCTTGGCTTCACCCTCTAGACTCTTGACTCCACACCCTGAGCTCTCCTTCCTTTTTCATAAGAAATAGCCAGATTTTACAGTTGAATAGTTTTCTTAGCCTACTACCCAACAGTAGATAGTTGGGCACCCAAAGATTTGTTTTCATTTTGAGCTGTCTCTCCCTTTCAGTCCAATCTCATGTAACTCCCTTAAAAATGATGTGCGCTTCCTGTGTATCTAATTATAACCCCCTGCATTAGACAAAAGCTGCACCCACAGATCTCTTTTTGATAGTCTCCTTTTTAATTTGGTCTGAAAGTGCTGTGGGACAACATCCTTAAGGTTCCTAAAAATGTTGCCTTGCAGAGAGTCTAAGAGGTATATACCCTTAAGATTCTTAGAAACTCTTTTTTTTAAATCTAAGAGGTTCTATAAAGTTGTGTCCTTAAATCTTTCTGAGGTGTCATCAAGAGCACCCTTGACTTCATCTTTACTCTGATTACTTTAAGAATATTTTGCTGACAAGAAAGACTATCCTGAGCCCTTTCTGTTTTTCCTGAATTCTGCTCAAACCCTGCACATTTTCTTTTCTAGTTCCTCTCTCTCTACCCGTACCTTGCTGTATGCATCTAAGAGAAACCTTTCAGCACTTTTATTGGGTATTTTTCTTATATTCCATGTTACAGCAGGCAGCAGAGTTCCCCAGTCACTGTATAACCTGGGGTGCCTTTTCTCTGCTTCCAATTTTAATTTCCCTCCAGCTCTTTAGGTCTTCAGTAGCAATCTCCTCGAGACCTTTCCTGCTGCCACCTGCTCCCTGTCCTAAAGCCAGTGTGTGTTAGGTTTTTCCTATGGTAGCACCCTGTTTGCACTTAACCAATTTCTGTTCTGATTATGTCACTACATCAGAATGCAGTGGCTTAAAATAAAGCGCTTATTACTGTTCTGTGGGTCAGGAATTCAGGAAAGGTTCAACTGAATTGAGCCCTCTTTTTCACCTGACCTCAGCTTCACGTAACATGTCTAAAGACTTAGTGCTCCCTGGCACCTCACTCTCTGACACTCCCTTCCTCCAGAACCTGTACATGTGTTGGTCTTGGGACAGTCATGCTTTTTTCCTGACAAACAACTTCCAAAAGGCAGGAAGGAGAGACTGCCAGGCTAATTATGGGCTGCACCTGAACTAGCAAAGTGTTACTTCTACCGTAGTCTACTGGTCAGTGCAGTTAGAGGGCCAACCGTGATTCAAAGTGGGTAGAGAAAGACTCCTCCTCCTGATGAGGGAACAGAGGGGCAGGTTGTAGAAGAGCATGTGAAGTGGGGGACCTTGTTGCAGCCCTCTTTGGAAAATGCAATCTGCCACATGATATTTAGAAGTTATGTTAGGTTTGATTTCTCAGCGTTTTGTGTATGAGTATGCACATGTGCCATTTTATCAGATATAGCTATCAGGAATATATTAACTCTGTAAATCATTTGAATTAGGAAGCTTTCCTCCCTTTTTCTTTGCTCAGGAATAATCCAAGTAGATCGGAATTACCTACTGGTATAAAGTTTGAAAGGACCTTTTCATAAAACCTCCTGAATTGCCTACCTGAGAAGTTTAAGGTTTTAACTTAGCCAGATACATTGGTCTTTTTCCATTGATTTCTTCATTATATATGTTTTAGAAAGTCCTTCGCCAATTTGAGAATGTTTGAATATTTATCCACAGCCCCTATGTGTTTTGGTTTTATGTCGTATTCATAATTCTTTAATCCATCTAGAATTGTTTAGATGAAGATACAACTCCCTTCCCCCAGCCAGATGGTTAACTAATTAGGTGATAATCAATCCATTCCTGCTAATTTGCATTGCAGCCTTCATTTTATGCAATGTTATGTATTCTGGAGTCTGTGGATTTCTGTTCTATTGATATGTAAATTCTTTTTCCCATACTGTGTTTTTAATTATTGTAACTCTCTCCCATACATCTTAAGACTGAAAATTACTAAACGTTCATGTTTTAAAATGTGAGTAAATACCACCTGACCCACACTAAGTGTTTATGATTTTAGACAATTGAGGACAAGTTTTAAAAATCCTATTAAGAACTTGTTTAATGTATATTTCAGCCAAATATTTTCATACTAGATTTTGTTTTCTAGAAAGAAGGAGGAATAAATAGAACAGATATCAATACTCAACATATTCAGTTTCATGCTGTGAGCATGACTTTCAGATACATAATTTGGTGTATGGAGTTTTTTCAGAAGGAAAAAATGAATAAAGGTAGGAACTAAATGCACTTACCATTGAAGATGGTACAAAGTTCAAGTAAACTGAAGCAGACACTAGTAAAGATTTTTTAAACTTATTGAAGAAAGCTATTTGTGGAGTAGATCTAGTAATGTTTAATTTTTTGAACTGTATCATATAGTTAATAAATTAGTTTAAAATGTATTCTTTAACAAAATGAGTCTTTTTATTTCACTAATCTAGCTTGTTTTTGTTTTCCAGATATTGTTTTGTGTTTGCTTTGGGTTACCTCACAGTATGCCAAATTACTAGAGTCTATATCTTTGATTATGGACAATATTCCGCGGATTTTTCAGGGTAAGCCTGTTTATCTATTCTAACATGTTGGTTAAAGGACAAAATATAGTTGCATTTAGTGGTTCAAATAAAAAGCTCTGTTAGTTGAAAATTCTTTTATGAATTTAGCATTTTTCTTCTTGTAAAGTGGTCTTTTATAGTGCTACATAAGTCACAAAAATAACCTGGTTTTTAAAATTGACTTATACAAAATTTCTAAATATATGGCAATTAAATTTGTTGTACAGCATTCTGATATTGAAAGCATTTTCTAATTCTGTTAGAAATTTCTGCAATCACTTATAACTAATGAAAATCGGCCCCTTTGAGCCTGCATCCTTGCTACCTTCCCTCCTTCCCCCCGCCCTTCCCTCCCTCCTTTCCTTCCTTCTTCCTTTCTCTGGAGTCCCTTTTATACAATCGTTTCACCAGCTTCTGTGTAACATCTGATTGCTTGTTCTTGCTTCTTAGCACACTGTGGGACTTTCTTTGGACCAGAGGTCCTCGGACTAGCTTTGTCATTCTGAATTTCCAAGAGAGGGCACTTGAGCATGTATTTACTTCTATGCATTTAACTTCTATGGAATGTTTTACATTCTTATATTCAGTAATCTACTGAGTGGTAGAAATAACTTCTGGCTTTTATTCCTTCAAAGGAGATTGAGTACCTCCTTGGTACTGGAGAGGTCTTTTCCCTGTAACAAAACTGATGGAATGTCTATTATGAGATAAATGCAGTCCAAGTCCTTACCAATGAACTTGCTCACCATCTTTATAAAGGGACACTTGCTAACACCTAGGTACCAGGTGGGGAAGCTGAAGGTAAAACTCTATAGTCTTTATGTCAAGCCTGAGAGCTTTCTCTGTTGAACAAGATACAGAAGACCTGCTTTTAAGTCAGTCTTGAGTCATCTGGACAGGATAAAAAATGACCAGTAAATCCAACTTAAGGATAAGTAAGTGGAAAAAATAAAACAAATCATGACATCTATGAAAAAAATTGTTCAACAGTAGAAAAGGCCCAAAGTTGTATGAGCTTAGAGAAGAATCACTGTTATAAAACAAGAGAATTTCAGAAGATGAAATATCTTTTTCTCCTTAATGAGATCAAAGTGGATTTTACTTTTATTAAACAGATTTTTAAAATAGGCTTGGATGAAAGGAGACTGCATCCAAAAGAACAAACAAAACCAAGACAAAACAAAATTGATTAAATACACTAAAACACTAGTTAGTCAAATTAGCAATATATTGAATAGAATTGAGAAATACATCTGGCATTCAGAAGAAGTGAATAATAGATGGTGGCGATCTAGCTTATAAATAATAGGAATTCTTGAAGAAAAGAGCTATTGAGCAGAATCAATAAATGTATTGGGCCACCATGAAAATCTTGGTGAAC
This sequence comes from Balaenoptera borealis, assembly GCF_965194805.1. Taxonomy (NCBI): domain Eukaryota; kingdom Metazoa; phylum Chordata; class Mammalia; order Artiodactyla; family Balaenopteridae; genus Balaenoptera; species Balaenoptera borealis. The sequence continues at coordinate 85,927,823 of NC_138871.1, forward strand.
TTGAAGAGGTAACCCAGGTCACGTGTTGTCATCCTAGTATAACGAAAGTAGGAACTAGCTGCTTATATTTTTAAACTGCCAGATTTAATAAGTAATTTAACGTAGCTGAATTGAGTCTATTAGTATGGATTGGTACAAGTACAAATTCGTGAGACCCAGTATTTGCTGGATCATTGTAACCCCTCCTTCGTTTTAATCTTGGTCATTTTTTATTTCCTTATTCTGCTGTTCTAAACTCATGTCACTCTCTAGCTAGGGGTAGGCTAGCACTGTCAAAACAACGACATCATTTCGGTGGCTTTACATAATGAAGGTTTATTTCCCACTCACAGTACAGTCCAGTGAGGAGGGGGCCTCTGCTCCGCACGGTCATTCAGGGAACCAGGCTCCTTCTTTCTTGTGGCCCTACCTCCTTCAGGGTCTCTGGAAGCCTCTTGATTAAGTAGATGAGGGGGCGTGTCCAGTAGTGAGTTGAGCAAAGAGAGAACATGCCATGCTTTCTCCCATTCTGTTGGAAAAGGCTAGTTCCATGACCCCACAATTTAGAGGATAGTTTACATTAAGAACAAAATGCGTGTGACATGGCTTTAAGTATTTTAGTGAAATTAAAATTTTCATTTAAATGTTTAAGTATAATTTAAAATATTGAAGTACGTCAAAGAGAAATAACATAGCATTTTAAAGGTGGACAACCTGATATAAAACTCCCAGTTTAATGTGTAATTTTTATCCGTTAGGAGAAAACATCTGACCATTATCAGTGAACTGATAAAGATTAGACAGAGACACATCAGCTCAAGGAGACCATCGAGGCTGAACTAAGTTAAAGGACTCTCTCTTTTTTTTAATGGGCACAGAAGAGAAAAGAAGCATTTAGAAGCCTTGAGTGTGTTACAACACATGAGCAGAAAAGATCCTGACTTGATCCTAATTAGGATAGATATGGTAGCCATCCAAAATGTTGGCTGTCTGAAGAAGGTAGAACTGAATAAAGGGAACCATTCTTTGTGCTAAGCTGTCCCGTTGCCCTGAAGTTAGAAAAGGGAAGCCAAGCTCTTGCTGAGGAATAGCATGGGAACTGTTTTGTACAGGGCAGTGTTACTTGCAGAGGTGTGGAACACTGATTTTGTGTGTGTGTGCACACGTGTGTATGTGTGTGCAAAGAGAGAGAGAGAAATAGGTTCAATATACATTTAAAATGTTGATTAGATAAAAGGGACCCACCTCTTAATAGAAGCTTCTTGTTGCAGAAAGGTTGCAAAGCTAGGTTGTTAGCTTTCACATTGGCCTCAGAAAATAGATACAAGAGAAGTATAAAACAATGAAATAGCTTTCCTTTATATCAGCAATAACCGGTTAGAAAATATAATGGAAAAAGGATCCTAGTTTCAAAAGCAGTAAAAACTATGAAATATTTAAGAATACATGTAAAAAGAAATGCAGGGACCTCTGTATAGAAAACTATGAAACTTTACTGTAGTATATAAAAGAAGACTGACTGGAGAAACATCTTGTTTATTCAGAGAGTAACAGTCAGTATTGTAAAGATGGTCCTTTTTCTCTAGTTAATCTGTAAATGTTATGCAATTTAAGTTGAGGTTTTTGAGGGAAATTAGACACATTGAAAAGTTTCTCTAGAAGTGTTTGAGAGTAGCAAATTCAATATAAAAACATACACTGCTTGTAAAGCAGCTGTCATTTAAATATTGTAGGACTGACATAGGAATAGCCAAATCCAAGAAGCCAGCATAGAGAAACAGACCCGTGGATCTGGGAAATAAATGTGCAGAATGAAAATGCTGGGAGTATAGGTCCATGAGGAAAGCCCCTCTCGATATTCAGTAAATGGTAGTGAGACAGAAAAAGAAACGTAAATACTTGCACCCTTGTAGATGGAAGCAGAAAAAGATATTTTGGGGGCAGGAAGATAATGAGTTCTGATTGGAGTATGTCGATTTTTGTGGAGCTGAAGGGTTGGTTAAGCATCCACCTAAAAAAAGATACACGTGGCGTATTTTCCATTGAAATCAAGAATATATTTTAGAGCTAACCAGATAGTATCAGATGCTCAGTAAGTATCTTATTACCAGCTGCCCCCGTGTGTTCATTCAGCTAAGATGTATTGAGCATGCGCTGTACGTTTCGCTGGGTGCTAAGTACTTCTGCAGGAGACAGTGCTGTCAAGCAGAAGAAGGGAGAGACCCTTTGGTCTAGAAGCTTCATTCCGTCTCTCTGTGCTCACTGGGCTGAGTCCTGGAAGGTTCCTGCCGCTCCGCACCGTCCTCCGCTCTGCTGTGCCCAGTGCCTGTGCTGTAAATAGGGCTGATGTAAATTATTCAGCCCGTAAACCGCAGTGTTCCATTTATCCTGTTTCCTCCTGTGGGAGCGTCTCCCGACACCTCGACCTACATTTGGTTAGGGGAAGCATTCCGCCCAGCTGCCACTGATGTAGTTCAAGTTACCAGGAGTCAACAGGCATGGGTCTGTTATATGGTTTGGTATGTCTGTTCCCCGCCCTACCTGAGCCTTTTCCCCGATTTTATGTTTGTTCACAAAGCAGTGTGGTATAACGGTATTTATCAGGAATCTGCAGTGTTCTCTTAAGACTCTAAAAAGTTGATCTCTGGCCTTCAAAGCCCCCATGTGTGTGTCCAGCCTCACCTCGCAGCCTGTCTCGTCTGATGCTGCAGCCACTTTCATGTACTCACACTTCTGCCCCTCAGACTCCTTCTGCCGGGAACACCCTTCCCAACCCTACCTGCATATCCAGACCTCCCTGCTCTTAAAGGCCCAGGTGAAGTGACTCCTGTTCGAGGTGTTTCCCCCTCAGTTTGCTTAGTTTGAAGTTATCTCTCATTTCTCTACACATTTCTTCAAATATCTCATTTAGCACTTAACACTTTTTTTTTTTAATTTTTAATTTTATTTAATTTTATTTATTTTTGGTTGCATTGGGTCTTCGTTGCTGCGCACGGACTTTCTCTAGTTGCGGCTAGCGGGGGCTACTCTTTCGTTGTGGTGTGCAGGCTTCTCATTGCGGCGGCTTCTCTTGTTGTGGAGCATGAGCTCTAGGTGCGCGGGCTTCAGTAGTTGTGGCACATGGGCTCCGTAGTTGTGGCTCGTGGGCTCTAGAGCGCAGGCTCAGTAGTTGTGGCGCACGGGCTCAGCTGCTCCGCGGCATGTGGGATCTTCCGGGACCAGGGCTCGAACCCATGTCCCCTGCATTGGCAGGCGGATTCTTAACCACTGCACCACCAGGGAAGTCCCAGCACTTAACACTTTTTTATGCAGCTCTTCGTGTACCGGTTTAGCTCCTAATTTAGTGAGACAGCTCCTTCAGAGACAGCACTTTACGGTTAATTATTGCAGCCCTCCAATGCCTCCTGTTGAGCAGCAGTTCCAATATTTATTGAACGAAGGTTTTATCAAACATCTGCTGTGCCTCAGATACTATTCATGGTATTTGTCCTGTTGCTGTTTTATTTAATCCACACGGTGGCTTTATTATCCCCATTTTATAGATAATAATTTTTTGGGGGGGCAGTTAAATAGCTTCCCCATCTCCACAATTGATAAGTACTGGAGTCGGGACGTGAGCTGCTTTCTGACTCGCGGGTCCACCTGTCTGTTCCCCACGTCTCCGCCCGGTTGTCCGGTCAGCATCTCACACTGAACTTGCCTAACACAGAGTTCCCAGTTTCCCTTCCCTGTTCCTCCTGCACAGCTTCTCAGCCGGCCCCATCCTTCTGTTTCTTGCTGTGGTCAAAAACCTTGGTGGCTTCAGGTCTCAAACCCTGTATCTGATCCATCGTCAAATCATCATCAAATCTCACTGTCTTTACCATCAGAAGGTGGCTGGAATCCATTTCACAAGGCCTGTGCTGTCACCCTGGTCTGGGCTGCCGTTCTCGCCTGTCTCTTAGCCCCATCCCAGCACCCCAAAGTCCTTTCTACCCAGAGCTGGAATATACCCATTTAGAACCAAGTTAGTTCTCTCCCCTCACCCTCCACAGTTCCCGGTGTGTCTCAGGTCACAGCCTGTGTCCTCACGGCGCCCTGCAGAAGCCGCCTAGATCTGACCCCTGCCCCCGTCTGTCTTCACCGTCTGTTCCTGTCCTTACTTGCCTGCTTCAGTCACATCGGCGTCCTTACCAGCCTTCCAGCAGGCCAGTCACACCCACCTGGGGGCTGGTGAACTTGCCTCACCAGGGCTTGCTCCCTGACTCAAGTTCTCTGTGAAACGTCACCCCCGGGTGAGGCCAGTCCTCACCTGCGTCCTGGCACTCCCTCTTCCCAACCCTGCTGAGCAGGAGAGCAACAGCTGGCATACGATATAGTTACCTGTAGGTTCATCTGTTATCCGTCCCTCCCCAGTACAAGAACGAGAACCCTGTCTCGTTCACGGCTGTGTCCCCAGCACCTGGTGCCTTGCAGGTGCTCATTAGATACTTGTTTTCCGAATGAGGGAGTAAAGGGGACGGATGGATGGCTCAGAAGCCTTTTCCATCCTCTCTCACTGCACATTCCTTTGGTGTTAGGTCCGTGGGGTTTGTTGGTTTCAGCGGGTTTTGCTGTTTTGGAGGAGAGAACACCTGTGTATTAGACATGCCTGAGAGTGGAGAAGTAAGTTTGGTTCTGTTGTTAGGTCACTTGTACCCTGGTGACAAACTGACCTTTTACCTAGTAGGTGCTCGTAGTTGCTTTGTAGCAGCATTGTTAGAGTTTAGCAGTCTCCTTGAAATAATGGAACAATCCAGAAAGTGATTGTTCTTTTTTAGTATTCATTCTCTGATAATGTTTAACTACAGTTTGAGTTTCACTGTGTAATAGAAGTAAATCCCATTATTCTCCTTCTTTGTAGAGAAAAAAAAAAAATGCATGTAAATGTTTTAGTTAAAAAGCAAAGTTAATTTGTACCCTTTTAAAAAAAATTATAAGAAGTCTATGGAGTTTTTTAGTTCTTTACATCTTATTTTATATTACCTGAAGCTCTTTCATCGGTTGAGGTATTTATTTTGAAGAGCTAGAGGGCACATTTTTCCATGTTCCTGGCAGAGCGCCAGGGGAGAAGTACGTGTAATCCCACCTAAGTCTAGCGACGTCGTGGTACAGAACGTGCAGGTGGTTCCATCCAGGCCCGGGCCTCGCTCCATGGGGACCCGGAAGCCGACTGCTTGCCCTTCCCCACTGCACCCCGCAGCCTCCACCCCAGGGAAGCAGGAGACTGTGATTCACGTCCCGTTATCTCAGACTTCCTAGGACCTGGGAAACGATTAGATATTGCATGCAAACAGGTAGTTAAAATGTCAATAAAGGTGTAAGTGAAAATTGCATGAGTCACTCTAACTGTCGCCATTCAGGTATTTGTGAACAAAGGGCACTGTTAGGAAAACCACTGCACTTCACCTCTTTGTCAACCCTGGGAGTGTTTCCACTCAGAAGCGTCCCCTCTGCACGCTGGGTTCTGTGTGCTCGGGACGGCCGCCGCACGCGCCAGCCCTACCTCCGTCTCTCTGCTCTGTCTCCCGGCCAGGCTCATGCCTGTGTGGGACCCGTCGGTCTGCCTTCCCCTCTGGTTTACTCTTCTGAGCCCTCGTTAGTCTGTTCCTCCTGTGCTGAGCTTCCCCCTAGTACTTTTTGCTTTCATTCATAAAGGGCCCCTTCATAGGCACTCTGTAATGATTTTGTCTTCTGTCCTTTTACGGTCGCATTAGCCACCCCCTGACCCCCAGCCTGTGATAGGTTGGACCAGAGGCTGTGGAATGGCCGCCCCTTTAAAACCAAAGGATATGTTCAAGGATAACGGTCATCAGTTAAGGAAACAGAAAAGTCACGTGAGACGTTTTTACAAGCCAGCCAGACCTTTGAGCCCGAGTATATAGCGGGTACCGAGGGTGCAGAGGTGAACAGGGCAGTGTTCCTGCTGTTAAGTAGTCCGTGGGTTTTGTGGTGACAGGAAAATCAACCAGTAATTACAGAGCAGTCTGGTACCTGTTTTCAAGCACAGAGGAGAACGGACAGGAGGGAGGGCACATAATCAACCTACGGAAGGAGTGATGGATCTTGACACTCAGAAGCTTCAGCTTATGTGGCATTTTAGAAATATTTATTCAGCACACATCCTGTGCCAGGCACTGTGTTCGGCCCTGGAGGGTCCGTGGTGAAAAAGACTGTCAGCTCCTTACAGCAGCGACCTCCTAAAGAGGGAAGACAGATTTTAAAACACAGCCGCCACTGGATAAATGAAACACCCATGAATGTGAAAAATTCTTTGAAGGAGATAAACAAGGCGCTGAGATGAAGTGAAGGGCGTGTGTCGCATTTGGGCAGAGGTGGCTCCTGGGGTAGAGCTGCCCACGGGCCTCTTGTACGGAGTGACTGTTAAGCTGAGGCCTGAAGCAGGGGACGGGGATCTCCTTGCAAAGCAGCTCCAGGAGGAAGCAACGTTTGGGGAGAGTCTGGAGCATGTGGGTCTGCTCCCCGCCTTCTTTCCACCTCTGTTAGGGAGCATGCTCCTGGGAACCCTCCGTCCCCCAGCCCAGCTCACTTCCATGAGAGCCTGCGCCCTACACACCTGATAGAGTAGAAATTGCACGGGGCTGCCAGTAGGCACAGTAAGGGCACGCACTCAAGAAGCACATACTTGCCTTTGGAGAACATCTGATGTATATGGACCTAACAATTTAGTACATCACTGAGTTGATAGCATAAATTTAATAATTATTTTATCAGGTGTTTTTATGATGTTTTAAGGTGATGTGAGAATTAAAATTTAGAACCAAAGAGTATTTTCTCATCCATTTTTTAACTGAACTATGAAGAGAATTAGACAGGTGAGAAAACTGATTCTTTTCCCCCAGGGAAATGGGAGTTACAAGGTATTTTTATAATCCTCAAAGGCATGTAAAATATCTTGCAAAGTTAAAAAAAATGGCAACTGGGTGTTGAAAGCAGCCTGGGGGGATAGGTTAGCCGAGGAATAATTTCCTGAGAGTGAGTGATGTATATGTAGGAACTGACCTTTAAGGGAACTCAAGAGGAATCCTCTCCGTTAGTACTTTAAGAGCAATCGTCATCTGACAGGTTTTTTATGAGATCTTGCCTGTTAGGTGAGGCCAGTGAGCTGTAAGTTCTCGGGGGGCCCAGGTCTGTGCATCTCATGCCAGTGGTCGGACCATTTAAAACAAACCCTTGCCGGCGTTGCTGACACGGTGAGAAATCACCTCCTTTCTTTACATGTTTAAAGATGCTGGTTGTTTTGGTGAAGGTGGCAGTCTGTGCTCTGAGCAGTGGACACGGGGAGAGGCGGGGGTGGGAGGGTAGGGGGGAAGCTCAGGGTCTTTGTGGTGGGTCTGAGCCCCCCTGCCGCTCCCCGGCTGCGATGGGCTTTCCATGATTTCCTCCTGGTTTTATTGAGATTCCAAAAATATAAACAAGTAACTTAGGGTTAATTGTTCTTTAATACCAATGTCTGTAAACTAACGTAAAGGATAAAAATCTAGCCTGGTGGGTTTTCTTATGTGGATTTTTTTTTTCTTCGCAAGGTATCCATTCAATTAGAGATGATGAAATATGGGAAAACGGTTGCCATTTTCTCACATGTGACACACATTGAAAGTCCTCTTTCTGTGGCGCGTAACCTGGTTTGTGCAGCTCCAGGGCGTTTTAACAGCTGCTCCCCCGCCTCGCCTGGTTCCTGGAATAGGGACATAGATGTCGTCCTTTCTCTTTTTGCCCATTTCCCTCTTTCTGTTTTGCTCCACATTTCTTACCCAAACTCCTTTAATTTTCTACCTAGTCCCCTTTTCCCAGGCGACTTACTTTCCATCTTTAAATTCAGCCCTGAGGCAAAAGGCAGCACAGAGTATTGAAAAGTACTGCGCGAGAATGGGGTGATGGGGTCCCATCTGGCGGCTGTGTGGTCCTCAGCTCTGGCCTCAGGTTACAGGCAGGAAGTGAGGAGGTGGGGCTGCGTCTCTGCTCACGCGGGTTTCCTTTAGAGGATGAGCCTTTTCTTAAAGCACGGGAGAAAAGTCCAGGTCCCCTGGCCTCTATCGCTTCCCCAAACATAGCAGCCCTGGAGTTCTCTCTTTGAAATTCCTTGGGGTCTTGTTTTTATTAAAAAATTTCAGGGTTTTGTAGTCATAAGCAGAATAAAAACTCTTTCATATATCATAAGTATTATTTTAAATTTCTTCTTTTAAAATATTTATTTTCTGTTTTGTCGTAGCCCAATGATGATAATTACCCAGAAGATCACTAGTTTGGCTTATGAAATTCATGATGGTAAGAATTTGGAAATTAATTTTTCATCGCTGAAAAGGTTATATTCCAAGCATCATTTGTTTGAGAGATTATGATAACTTTCTATTAGAGGAAAGAAAGGGATGGCGGTAAGATAGGGAAAATATTGAACTCTGCTTAAGGTTACTAAAGTGTGCTTGTTTTCTTTCACTGTTTATTCTTAATTTTGCGTTCAGTTCAGTGACAAAAACAAAGTAAAATAATGTGAGTCAGGCACGTGACCCACATCAGTGGCAATTTAAAATATGAAGGAAGTAGACATTTGGTCTAAATCAAGTTTTATTAATCCCTGCTTCATCTCTGTGTTACATTTTTATTAAAATTTGCATGTTTTCCCCCTGCCCCTCTCCCTTATACACATGAACACACACACATTTATGTCTCCTTTTAGTACAAATACTTACATATTCATATTCTGTATCCTCAGTGAATGGACACCTTGCCATGGCAAATGCTGGCAGTCAGGACTCTGAGTCCTAAGAGTTAGACTCTGGTCTCTTCAGAGACTGAAGGAGGAGTCTCTGTAGGGCAATCATTTATATGCAGCCTGGATGGATTTGCAGCCTCATAGTACCCATCACCCATCCTGTGCCACCTGCTCGGGAAGACCCACAAGAATTTTCGAAGTGTGTTGTTGCTTCTTAGACCTCCTCTGGCCTTTAAATTGGGTTTAAGATTCAGTAAGTTGATGTGTAATCATAGGTAACGTTCTCCTGTTTGGAGGAAAGGTAAAGAAGTGGATGAAGATGGTATACTGAGTTCAGTTTCATTCACTAGAGTCACGTAGGAGTGAGGAAATCCTTCCTTGCTTTATACTGTCCGTACCATTGGGATTAGTCATTGGAATCGTCCAATAACAGAAACATTTTCATGCCTCCCTTTGGAAAGTCATTGCATTTACTATTAAATATGCTAGCATTGGGGAATTTTTAAATGTAATAATACTTTCCTTTAGAAAAGAGTCAGATTAGTTCCCTGACATGTGTTATTTATCTTGCCCAGAGCCAGACGCGTTTGGTTACATGATGGTCCTTTCACATGATTGAGCCTGTGTTGTAATGAGAAAGAAAGGGACTAGTTATACCAGATAGTTAGACCAAAATTGGGATTATAACATGAATTTCAAGTGAGGAAAGTAATGCAAGTGTGAATGGGAAGAAATACCATTCTTTTCTTGGGAGAAATCATAATTGATAAATTGCCTATTTTTATTTCTCAGGGATGTTTCGAAAGGATGAAGAACTGACTCCGTCACAGAGAGGCTTAGCGGTAAGGTATGTGCCTTTAAATCGTCTCCTGCCGAGGTTCACGCTGTCCCTGCTGGGGACTCACACTTACTCATGGCCAAGGCTAACTTGTCCTCCTAGAAGCTCTTAGTTCATGAAAACCAAACGTTCCTCCGTCTGCACACCTCCCGCCACGAAATCTGGCTGGGCTGGGCCTCCCTTCTAAGACTCCCATGGCACCTTGAGTATTTCATCATGCAGCATGCACCTCCTGTAATGCCGCAAGGCATCTGCGAAATCTTCTGTCTCTCCTGCGAGGCTCTGAGTTCCCTGAAGACAGGAAGATTGTTTGGTCTTCACGTAGTAATTATGAATCATAATCACAGCTACCATTTATAGACCAATGACCTGATGGCAGGTGCTGGGCTTAGATGTGTTAATATAGCACAGAGATGCCATGTTTTGAAATAATGAAGAACCAGCAAGATATTCTCACTGGTACTTGAGGAATTCATTTGGGGATAGGCTGCTACTTTGTTTATTGTGCGTCCCCTGTGGACTCATTTGAGGAATAGCTTAATTTCTTGGCAGGGCCGATCTTAATCTAATGTAATTAGAGGTCAGACACTCAATCTACCTAAAGAAAAACTTCCCACAAGCACCTTGTTTCCTGTAAACCTGGAACTAATAATATATTCTTGGCTGTCAGAAGAATGAAATTGTTTGTGTAGTAGGAAGGCCCTACCCTAAGTGCTCACCTTTGATCCCAGGTAGTATGTCTTGAGGATCTTCTTATATTTTCCCCATCTTTAAAATTATTCTATTTTGATATTCACTATAGCCAGTCTTTATATATCAGCGAATATGCACTTGAATTTATTTAGTTGCTGAGAGGTTAGTTTGACCTGGGCTCTGTGATCTGTATGAGTCCTCGGTCCATCCCAGGAACCGCTCGTCAGGAGCCACTCAGCCCTGGTCCCTCCTTTCCCTCCCACACGGCCACCTGGCAAGACCCCAAACCCGGTTACATTCAACTCTCCGCCCGCCCGAACAGCGGAAGAAGGCAGAGTGGAAAAACGTTGTCTTGCCGTTTGGAGTGTTTCGGATTTGTTACCCCAGATTTAAAACGACAGAGCTCAGTATTAACCACAGTTCCCCTGCCTCCTCCCCGCCGTCCACTCACTTTCCACCTGCTGCAGGATTGGGAACGGCGTCCTCCTTTCTCCCCAACTCCCAGCACCCCATTCCCCCCCGTGCACGTGGGATGGTGTTTGCTTTTTGGAGAAAATAAGGCAACTCTACTTCATTCTGCAACCGCCAAACCTACCAGCCTGCCTGTGTCTGTAACAGAATACTCTCCTTTCCTTCCCAGTGCCACGTACACACCGTCCGCAGTCCCGCCCAAGGCCAACTTTTCACGTCAGCGCTGAGTCCAGTTGCTTCTTGAGTACAGAACTCAAGGATTTTGCTTCTTCAGTTATCCCATCTTGTGCTTCATCACTCATCAATTTTTCCCTCTCTGTGGGCTCATGCCCACCAACTTCAAGGGAAAAAACTCCTTCTTGACCTCACAGCCCCTTCCAGCTTCCACCCCATGACTCTCCACTCCTTTAGAGCAAGACTCCTTGAAGGATTTCTCTATTCTTACTTCCTCATTTCCTTTTCTCTCCCCAACCCACTGCAGTCAGGTTTCTGTCCTCGATGCTTGTCTGCCACCATTCTTTCAAGGTTGCTCTTCACCTTGGCAGATTTAATGGTCCGCCTCGGTCTGCAGGCCGCCCAGCCTCTCAGCACCACGTGACCCGTTGGCTCGCTCAGTCCGTGGAACACCTTCGTCGCTTACCATCCGGGCCACCATATGCTTCTCAGTGTCCTCCTGCCTCACCGGCTGCTTCTCTTGGTCTCTGCTGAATCCTCCTCCTCTGCCTCACTGCGAAGTGTTCCTATGCTGCAGGGCACATCCTTGGACTTTTCCATCTTCTCCGGGCGATCACTGGCCTTCCATTGGCTTTAATACCGTCCACACATTTGAAGTCTCCTACGTTTATATCCCCATCCAGCCTCTGTCCTGGGCCCCGGCCTCGTATGTCCACCTGCCATTGCAGCGTCCAGGTGTGGAGGGTAAACAGTGTCTCAAATGGAACCTGTTTGAAATAGAACTTCTGATTTCTGTGTCCCTTCTCCCGCTCCTCATCCCCATCTGTTCTTCCACCATTACTTCCCTCCCAGTTGCAAAAACTTAGGCAAACTTCCTTTCTCTTACTGCAAATCCACCTCACCCTCAAGTCAAGTGAACTCTTCCTCTGAAACCTGTCTCCCACCTGACCATGACATCTGGCCATCTCTAATCTGGCTGGCCTCTTACCACTGTTCCCGCTGACATCACCCCAGCCTAACCTCGCTCTCTACCTGGTCCACTGTCAGAGCTTTCCTGGCTGGTCTCCATTTTTCTCTCCTGCCCATTCGGCAGCCAGAGATTCTTTTACTACGTATTGGATTATATTATCACCCTCTCCTGATGAAAACCCTCGCGTGGCTCCTCATGCCATCGAGAATAAACTAACAAAGGTCTGACGGCCGCGTGGCAGGTCCCACAGGAGCCGTAGCCTCCTTTCCTCCCTACTCAGCCCACCTGTCACCGCACAGCCCTCCCCTCCAGCACCCTGTAGCCCTTGGCCCTGCTTTACTTTCCTTCATCATATGTATCACTGTCTGATGTTTTCTAATATATTTATTGGGATTGTCCCTCTCCCTGTCCCCCACTTGTCAGCTCCAGGAGGACAGACCTTCGTCTTCCTTATCATTACATTCCCATCTCCTCAACAGCAGTTCGCCCTGGGGGTGCTTGTGGCCCCCAGGAGACATTTGCCAATGCCAGGGACATTTTTGGTTGTCACTGAAGGAGAGGGGTGGTGCTCCTGACTTCTGCCGGGTCAAGGCCAGGGGTGTTGCTAACGTCCTGCAGTGCACAGGACGGTCCCCTTCAACAGAGAAATACTGTCCCCAAATGTCAGTAACGCTGAGACTGAGAAGCCCTAAGCTGGGATGACGCACAGTTGATATCAAATAAGTATTTATGGAATGAAGAACGAATCTTCCACTTGATGTCATAAATAGAGTATTACGGTTATACTTAGTTCTCATTTCATAGCGCGTATTATAGTTATCTGCCTCTTTCCTAACATGACTTGTCATTTGTACGTCAGCAAGTTTCATGGTTCAGAATCATCTGTCCTTGCAAATTATGATACATATTTGGACGTGGTAAGATTGAGATGCACCTTGACAACCTGGCATTGTTTTGGTCTTGAAATAAGTGGTGTTGAAAATGGGGCTCTGTTGCCTGAGCACAAGGGGCTCTTTGGCAGCTTTGTGATGACGGGGCACTTGTCCAGGTGTGTGAGGTAGTGAGAAGGCCTTCTGTTTCAGTGTTACATGGAAAGAACTACAAGAGAAAATCTGCCAGAAACATTTTGCTCCCAATCACTTGTGAGCCCTCAAGAAAAATTACTTAATGTTCCAAAAACTTTTAAATGTAGAAAAGTAATTCAGGAAAAAAATTTTAAGGAGTTTTGGCTAAGGGGTGACCTAGCTGAGTGTCAGTTGGGCCAGAAGCACTGTTTTCTCTTTGTTTTTTTTAACAAAAATATACGTGAGGGGGTTCTGTCGACTCCTCTTGGCCATAGAGACTGTGCTTTTTTAGGAGATCGCCTGTCATATTAGAGAGGAAGACAGGGCTGTAACATGTTCAAGAGCCTACTTACTCTCCCCAGGTGTAGTTGTTCTTTTATTTGTGGTAGTTTATAGCTGTCAGTGGATGGCAGACTTCACAGATGGAGCTGGTTTTAAAAAATTAAAAAAATACACTTCTGATGCATTTACATGATGATATACATGGTCTGCATAATCTCCTACGTTATTAACTGTTTTTCTCCCGGTTACCTGCATTGAGAACTGGAATGCTTGGTACACTTTAGATACTGTGTGCCATTTGGACTGACCTGAGAGCAGTTGAATTAAAAATGTTGCAGTAGGGCTTCCCTGGTGGTGCAGTGGTTGGGAGTCCGCCTGCCAATGCAGGGGACGTGGGTTTGAGCCCTGGTCCGGGAAGATCCCACATGCCGCGGAGCAACTAAGCCCGTGCACCACAACTACGGAGCCTGAGCTCTAGAGCCCTCGAGCCACAACTACTGAGCCCGTGCGCCACAACTACTGAAGCCCGCGAGCCACAAGTACTGAAGCCGGCGCACCTAGAGCCCGTGCTTTGCAACAAGAGAAGCCACCGCAATGAGAAGCCCGCGCACCGCAACAAAGAGCAGCCCCCGCTCGCCACAACTAGAGAAAGCCTGCGCGCAGCAACGAAGACCCAACGCGGCCAAAAATTAATTAAAAAAAAAAATGTTGCACGACATCCTTGATTCCTTTCTCCCTTAGGCCGCACATCCGGTCCATCAGCCGACCCCAGGGCTGTCCTGCCCGAATGCAGGCAGACGCTGCTGCTCCGCGGCCCCAGCCCCGTCACCTCCCCCTGGAGGTCAGCGGCCTCCTGACTAGTCTTCCCCCATCCACCCTTCTCTGTCCACACCCAGGGGCTAGAGGGATTCTTTCAAAACATAGGTATTTTAAAAGCCGACCGTAGTTTTTCAGCACATTCAGAATAAAATCCAAGGTTCCCGCCGCGCCTTGCAAGGCAGGCCCTGTGTTACCTCGGCTCACTGACTCCCCTCCTGCCTCTCTGCCTGGCTCAGCCCGTCCAGCCGCACCGGGCTGCCTGCTGCTGGGCCTGCCCCCGGCTCAGGGCTTTGGCCCTCATCGTTCCCTCTGCCTGGAGCCCTTGTCCGGGACACTCACAGGACTCACACGTCTCCTGATCAGAGGGGCCTCCTCTGACTCATTAATATACCAAAATGCCCCCTTCTCCTTGCACTTAGCATCTCTGAAGTTACTTGATGTATTTTTTTAATTGTTTATTTTCTGCAGCTGTTCTGTAAGCTCTATGAATGCAGAATTCCTCTGTTTTATTTACTGCGGTATCTCTAGACCCTGGAGCGTGTGTGTAGTAGTCGGTGCACACGTAGATTTGTTAAATGAGCGAATGATTGACTAGTAAGAGATGATTCTTGCTGCCATATCTTGTCCTCCTCGGGTGTGTTTCATCATGAGGAGTTAGGTAGAAACCCTTCATAGTTGCTCACAAAGACCTGTATGGAAACTCTTCTATCCAGAAATACTGTTGCGCATTCCTTCATCCTGAACCTTTAAATTCTTATTGTTTGGATGCAAATGAAAATCAAAGCTTGTTTTATTTTGGAAACGATAAGAGAAGTGAGGTTGGAGAAGATCATTCCTGTCACATTTTCTGGAAGCAAACGTTCCATCTCACACGTTGCGTGTCTTTTCGTTGCAGACGCATGCCGAGCCTTCTGGAGTATTTAAGTTACAACTGCAACTTCATGGGTATCCTGGCAGGCCCGCTCTGCTCTTACAAAGACTACATCACTTTCATCGAAGGCAGATCGTACCATATGACACAATCAAGTGAACATGGGAAAGAAGAGATACAGTATGAAAAGACAGAGCCATCTCCAAATGTAAGATCATGAGATTCGTCTGCAGCCTCTCTAACATGTATTGATTAGCCTTGTTTATTTCAAGATACTAATGTTTTCAAGTTTTGAGTTTACCCATCTTTTTCTTTAAAAACATTTTTCGAGGTAAATGACCCTTCACACAGTACCCAGTGGTGATGCCTAATAGAAGTACAATCATGATTGAAGGACAAAAGTAAGGTTACTTTAAAAGCCGTGCTGCGTTCCTTAGTGAGGATAATGCTTTGTAGTCATGGAGTATTTTGCAGAAAAGCCCATCTCGTGGATCTGACCGAGCCTCATTTTCCAGGCTTTTTCCTTAGCTGTACCTTACGTCTCTCCTAATGCCGACCATTGCCAGTTGAAATCTCACGCCTCTTTAAAGACCTACTTCAGATTTCACCTCTTCCATAAAACCTTGTCCAGTGTTCACAATAAAAAAGATAATAATAGTGAACACTTTCATAGCACTTTCAGCCCTTAGGACAGTCTTGCGAGGCAGGTGCTTTATTCTCACGACTTCACAGATGAGGAGGCTGAGACTCAGAGGCTAAGTAATTTGACCAGGGTTTCCCAGGGTGGCCGTGGGAGAACCGGAATTCAAGCCCAGGCGGTCTGAGCCTCACACCCGAATGTAATCTTTATTTCTTGGAACAACTGCTGCTCCTTGTTCAGGGAACCTGTGCAGCTCTGTGCAGGCCACGTTCTGCTGGATTTGATCTGGTAGAATCTAAAGGTCCATGAGAAATAGGCCAGTCAACAAGTCTGTGAGACAAAAAGGTGGGGCTAGTATGCTTTCTCTGAATGTGGGGTTTGGAACAGAGGACCAGCTCCTTTCTAAGTTATTATGAAACGAAGAGTGGATGAAGACGTGCACTCATCTGCAAAATCTCTCGTATTTTCTCTTTCGTGCCATGCAACTCATTGTGTTTTACACCAGAAAGATGCTCTTGTCTTCACAGTTTCCGTTAACTGGCCAAGTGTTAACTGATAAATGCCAGCTCAAACTGGGACGGGAAACTGGGTATATTCAGATCTCTTCGCTGACTGTTTTGTGTCAGGCTGACCACTTAACCCTTCAGAGGCGTCACTGCCGTAGGAGGAACTCAAGGTAGTTAATAGACAGCTTCGATATCCCAGAGGTTTATTCTAGAATACTGGGAAGAGAATGAAATTAGGAATTTAGGAAACTCCTAGTAAGGAATTTAGGAATTTAGAAATTCCTAACTAGGAAATTAGGAATTAAGATGCTAGACTTAATTTTGTAAAATGCTGGAAAAATATCAAGTGCAACAAACATATACGTAGTGGTAAATCAAACCCAACAAAAAGCAGTACAAATTTATGTATTACTTCTGTCGCCTCACTCTGAATTTTTATGGGATTTGCTCTTAGAAAACGTCACTTTCCTCCTTCAGGTTATGGACATCATAAATAAGAGATTGTTGGCAATAGCAAATACTCTTAATATATTATCTCACTGTTCTAATATATTTTAAATTTAAATTCCATATGTACATAGTTCACACAGTCAAATTGTGGTAGTTATTTACAGATCACTCAGAGGCACTTAGAAGCTCTTTGTGTTATGAGTGGGGTGTGTAGACTCTTTGAATCCAAAGTGGGTCAGTCAGGTACCCAGCGGCCCATTTGTTGGGGGCCTCCCAATTGTCTTTATCTGCGTTAGTTAAGATACAGGTTTGGCTGCTGAACCAAGGACCAAAATAACAGGAGGTTAAACAAGGTGGAAGTTTATTCCTCTCCTACAGGGCAGCTCAAGTGTCAGCGGTCCATGGGTAATATGGCAGCTCCACGGGCGGGGGATCCAAGCTCCCGTTTTGGCCATCCTTAGGGCGTTTCCCTCATCCTCATGGTCTAAGATGGTTCGCCACAGAAGTTGTCCATGTTATTTGTGACCACATAGCTACACTCAACTGCAAAGGAGGCTGTGACGTGTGGTCTTTAGCTAGACTTCACCGTGCCCAAATAGAAAATCCATTGCTATGTAAGAAGGGGAGCACGTCTCCTGGGGAACACCTGTCAGTCTCTGCTGTGATGCCTGTAGGTCTTTTCTCTGAGGCTGTTTGGTTTCTTGAGTGCGGGCTTCTCCCGTCTTCTGCCTGGGGTGTTCAGACTTGACTGCTGGTCTGTGGAGCTGGGAGGGAGGGGCTGCAGACATTGCCTCTCGGGATGCATCCACCGCAGGTTCCACATTCATTCCAGCCCCACTCTGGACCCGCATCCTGAAGCCTGGCTCTTTTCTGGTTAGGCTTCCCTGAGAGTTAACTTCTGGCCTCCTGCCAGCATGGGGGAGAGGAGGCTGTGGGAACGGGGGGTTACACCTGGCTTCCCAGCTTCATGCCCCCTCACCCCTGCCTTTCAGAGTTCCTGATCCCACATTGACTGAGCTTTTTTGGGGACTCTCGTTGGTGTGTGTGCCAGCTGGTAGTTGAGATCAGGTATATGTTACTTTAACTTGTTTTAAACTGAGACCTGGAAACTAGTGTGTACAGTCTAATGGCCACAGTACTTCTCATTATGTTACTAAAGTGATGTACCCGATTTTTGGGTTCACATATGAGGTCATTCGGTTCATCTCACTTCATTTATAATTATAATTTTTCCCTAATTACCTGTTGCAAATTCAGATGTGTAGGTTAGATATTTTGGAGGTAGGAGTGAAGAAAAGGTAGCCTTACTTTACTGGAGGAAGCTTTGAAAGACGACCAGGAAAATGAGAATAAGAACAGTTGCAGCGAAGAACCCTTGACCTTCCAGCACCTCCTGAGAATAAATAAAGGTTTTTCGAAAGTGCAGGAATCAGGCCTGTGCTCTGACTCTTGCCTTTGAGCCTTTCTTTTTGGCCCCGTTACAGAAAGTGTTAAATACAGGTGTTCATCTGCAAATTACTGTAGTTAATTTGAATACTATTTGATTACTGTACAGGACACTAAATCCAAGTATTTTGTTACATTCTTTCGTCTGGATCCAGCCTTTTCTTTCCTCTGTTTGTTTCTTTACCTCTGTAGCCTGTAAAATCTCCTTTATATTGAATCAGATTGAAATAGTCTAGCCTACTGAAAACACAAAACCACCATGAGTTGGTGTTTTTCAAGGTAATTTAACCTTACCAGAATAAAGATTGTCCTTTTCTTTCCATCAGAATCTTTATGCAGATCTTTTTGTTTTCTTGGGTGTGGCTCTTTTGGTTTTATCATTTGAACAAAATTGCTTTAAAGAACTTTCAGGTTTAAAGAAACGTGAAAGTTGTTTATTGTAAAAATAGTTTTCTATGAAATACGTAGAATTTGGAAAATAGGGAAAAAGCACAATGGAAAAAATAAGCCGTGTGTGTGTGTGTGTGTGTATGTGTGTGTGTGTGTGTGTGTGTGGTCACATAAAATCCACTACCAAAACTTATTAATGTTAACATTTTTACATAGTCACCCTATACACCTGTGTTTGCTTTTAGTTTTTCTAAGTTTACTGAAAGTCCTGAAAATACACATTGGGGTTTCTAGTGTGATTTGAGCCATAACCCAGAGGCAGTCATTAGACATAAGGCTTCATGTGTTCAGACTGAGACAGTGGCGGCTTTAAATTCTGAGCACTCCTGAGTTCAGGATTTTGGATGGAGTTACAGGGTTAATACGACCTTCAGGAAGAGTTATGTGGCAATAATACGCAAATACGTATCAATTAAGTTTACGAAGTCTTGTCTTGCTTTCAGCTCGCAGTTATTCAGAAGCTCTTAGTCTGTGGACTTTCCTTGTTATTTCACTTGACCATCTCTAAGACATTACCTGTGGCGTATAACATTGATGAGCATTTTCAAGCTACAGCTTCATGGCCGACCAAGGTTATCTATCTATACGTCTCTCTTTTGGCTGCCAGACCCAAATACTATTTTGCATGGACGTTAGGTAAGTAACACGTGAATAAACCTTCGTGTCAATGTGTGGAAGTATAAATCTTACCCTGGTGATAGCCGGGAGAATACCCTCTTGAGAATATATAGTCAAGACCAATGAGAAAAACTAGGGTCATCTATGCAGGAGAAACAAACCTTAAAGTTCATGTCCTACATATAAGGATAGAACCTAAAAACTGTTAGGAGAGCCTAAAAACTGGATCAAGGCCCATTTTATTATATCATATAAAAATGAGAATGAATCTACTTTGACTGTTTAAGAATTAAAGATGATAGTATATGATAACGTACATCTTCTGGGAGAACATAGTAGTTTGTTACATAGGTTTGTAATAGTTTCTTTTCCTTTGTGTATCACAGCTGACGCTATCAATAATGCGGCAGGCTTTGGATTCAGAGGATATGACAAAAATGGAGCAGCTCGTTGGGACTTAATTTCCAATCTGAGAATTCAGCAAATAGAGGTTAGTAAATCATTAAGAAGTTGGTTACCATATGACACTTTAAGTAACATAATTTGCCTTCATAGGTTATGATGTGATGTCCCAAGACTGGTCCTGAAAGATTTGTAATAATAATACTCATTCTTTCAATCAGCCAATATTTATTGGTCATCGACCATGTGCCCCAGGCCCTGGGGAGCCAGTGAATAAGATCAGTGCAATCTGGGCTCTCCTGGAACTTTAATCGAGTGGGGGTTACAGGGATACAGAAAGATTGGCTGTGATCAGAGAGATGTAGGGCATTTCTAAGATAGGAGGCCAGCTTAGACTAGTGAGGCGATTGTGTGTGTGTGTGTGTGTGTGTGTGCGTGTGTGTGTGCGTTTGTGTGTGTGTGTGTGTGTTAGGAGGATGGGGCTATGTCAGGCAGAAGGCGTCGCCCTCCTGAGACAGTGACCTGTTAGGAGGGTGCTGTGTTAGTCCAGCATGATGGTGACCTCAACCAGGGTCGTGGCAGTGGGGCTGGAAAGACGTAAACACACTGGACACTGTTTAAGAGACTCAGCAGAACTTGGTGATACATTGGAATCAGCAAGAGAGAACGAGTTATGAATCATGCCCAGAGGTCTGGTTCAGACTGCTGTGTTCACCGTGGTACCTTTCACTGGGGTAAGGAGCAAGGGGTAGGCGCAGGTTTGAAGGGAAAGGTGGTGTGTTCAAATGGCAGACTTACCCGAGTGGTCCAGCCGGCCAGTGAATGCTGAGGCATGGGCTGAGATTGTAATTTGGGAACTATCGCACTTCAGGTTTTGGGAGGAACCACGAGAGTAGCCATGAGGGACACTGAGGGGGTGGGAAGAGACGAGAGCCCCCAAAGGAGCCCCCATCTTACAGGCCAGGCAAAGGAAGGCATGCGGGAGGGGGTAGCTGAGAGAAGAGAGGAAAACCAAGAGGAGGCATTGCTCTGCAAGCCTGCGTAAGGGGCTGTTCCCGATGGGAGAAGTTACCGGAACTTCTGGTGAGAGGCTGACTGGGAACGAATAGTGAGCGGAGCAGCCGGACCCACTGCTGGACCTTGGCACCTGCGGTTGTGGGACCACAGGACATACAGGCCTGATCAGGTCCCTAGATCCTTCCGCCGTTGGAAGGGACCCAGAATATAGAGAAGTAAG
Source organism: Balaenoptera borealis (assembly GCF_965194805.1). Taxonomy (NCBI): domain Eukaryota; kingdom Metazoa; phylum Chordata; class Mammalia; order Artiodactyla; family Balaenopteridae; genus Balaenoptera; species Balaenoptera borealis. The sequence continues at coordinate 85,948,485 of NC_138871.1, forward strand.
TTAGACACCAGGGCCAGAAGCGGGGAGTGCCACAGGACCAGTGACCCGATTTCCCGCACAAACGCACGGCATGGGAAAAGCGGGGAGCAGAGAGGGGCTGTTACACATTAAAAGAGACGTCAGCCAGCCATGCCATATGTTTGGATCCTGACTGACCCCGCCAACTGGAAAACCATGTTTTTAAACCGTCAGGGGTATTTGAATACAAAATGGATATTGGATGATATTAAGGAATTACTGTTAATTTGGTTAGATCTGGTCATAGTTTGTTTGTTTGTTTTTTTGGTCATAGTTTTTTTAATTTATTTTTTTATTTTATTTTTTGTAACATTATTTTTTAAAATTATTCTTATTCTTTTTTAAAAAGATATTTGTTTATTTGGCTGTGCCGGGTGTTAGTCGCGGCCTGTGGGCTCCTTAGTTGTGGCATGCGAACTCTTAGTTGCAGCACATGGGATCCAGTTCCCTGACCAGGGATCGAACCTGAGCCCCGTGTGGTGGGAGTGCGGAGTCTCAACCACTGGACCACCAGGGAAGTCCCTGATCATAGTTTTTTTTAAAGGTCCTTATTTATTGGACATAAATTCTGAACTATTTACAGGTGAAATAAGATGTCTGGTATTTGCTTTGAAATACTCTTAACAGTGTCAGTAATAAAATGGGGAAGGACAGGCAAAAATGGATAATTGTGGAAACTGGGTGATGAATATATGACCGTGTTTTAACATTTTGTTCATTATTGCCAACTAAGGAGCTTTTGATACTTTTGTTTTTTCCTAATCAGGCCCCATGAAATTTTAATATCACAGATATATTGTATATCTCTTTATATCCTATATGTATATATGTGCCTTATTCATAAAAGAGTAAGATTTTTTTGCCTCTTGAGAAGTTTTCATCCTCAGATTTTGACGAGAGCAGTAAATAACGGAACAGAGAATCTAAAATGGTGAGAAGTGCAGAGCCGAGGAGGGGTGGTTACACAGGGAAGGAGTAGCGGCCAGGAGACCAGAGCTTCCCTCTGAGATCGGAGGGTGGCGTTAGTGGGGGAAGCTTGAGTGAGGCCCTGGAAAGGTAGGAAGATGTGCAGACCACTCCTCCAGGGAGAGCAGGTCCTGGGAGGCCAAGACTCCCAGTAGCCGGGGAGGGAGGCACTGAAGGAAGTGAAGCTGCACCTGATGGGGTGTCCACTCCGGCCCCCAGTGAACGGCCACTGGAAGGTCATTCACCTGCTCCATCAGGAGTGTCTTTGGGATAATTCCATGGCAACCCCTGTAAGTGTTAACACACAGGAGAAAATGGTGAGAATCCATTTACCTCACAGATGTTCCCTCCAGTAACTCCTTTTATAGAATGATGTTACTCTATTAGAAAAAATGGTGTTAAGGAAAGAGGTCGTACACTACCATCATCGTCAAGTAATGTTCTCTTAGCACAGTAAGACGTTACTTACATTTAAAGCTTCATTATTTTGTCGACCAAAGAAGAAAGCTCCTTTGTTTTTCAGATGTCAACAAGTTTCAAGATGTTTCTTGATAATTGGAATATTCAGACAGCTCTTTGGCTCAAAAGGTAAGCTCCTTCAAGAACCGTCATCAGCTGAGCTTTGGCCTCTAGTTCTTGAGGCTGAGCTTCACGGGGTTCACATTCTTAACTAAATTAAATTCACGCTGTGACCTTGCGTTAACTGGGAATCAGAGTTAATGTCGTCCGAAGCAGGGTGCTACCAAGTCAGAGAACTGTTTAGGCTTGAGTCATGAATGTAGCCCACTGACCTCGTAGCCTGCCTTGAAAGGCGCCCACCAAGGTTTGAGATCACCAGTATGTCCCTCATTCATGGGAGATTTGGCCAAACAAAAATGCCTACACAGCCACCATACCTATGCCCTAGATTTTGCACAACACTTCCAGTTTTAAAATATTTCAGGACAGCGGACCTTTATATGTTGGGCACAGGCTGCAGAGACCCAGCCTCTGCAGTGGGAGGTCACCGTCTTGGTACAAACTCAGCAGTCATCTCCATGTGCTGCTCCCTGTCGAGAATGATGAGAGAGTGAGTGGGAAGCGTGCGGGAACGAGGGGCAAAGAGGCGCCTGTGCCGAGAATTATGAGGGCTTGTCATGTGCACACGGGGAAGGCAGAGGACCGATTACAAAAGACGGAGCTAGGACACCGCGCAGAAACTCCCAGTGGTCCAGTCTTCTTGTTCTTGATGGGACACACTGCCCGATCTTGAGCTTATTTCATAAAAGACTGCTCCTGGGATGGGAGGGCTCTAAGCACCGTTCTGTGTAGAGAAGCCTTCTTTTGTCATGTCCTTTACTCATGACAAGTTCAATCCCTTTACCTCTTGAAATATCCAAAACACATTATCATCGCTTCATGGTGCCTTGCAGTCTCCCCAGTGGGTGGAGATTTTCCGAGCTAATCTGTTGTGTTATTTTCTGTTGTTGTTATATTTTAAATTTGATACCTTAGGAAAATCTTATCTTCATCTGAGTTCTCTACCTGTGACAAGAACACTTTACACTAAGCACAGCCTACTTCCCAGAAGACTATTGTTAGATCAGTTGAAAGTTCTAAATGTTACTAGAGAAAATAATAAAATAATGTAAAATAAAAATAACTTTTATATTTGTTAAAGTTCTTCTGTACATAGTATAGACTCCCAAACACTAGAAATGATCATTTTGGCCATTACGTGTACCAGTAAAGAGATGGAAATGAAATTTCTTTTCATAAATCTGATCCCCAATAGCCGTAACCTCCGTGAAGTCACCGATCAAGCTGACGCCCAAAATAAGTTGTGGCTGTTTTCCTAGATCCTGACCAGGAATAAGAGTGATCGTTGTGGACTTGATAAGCTCTAATCACTCATGTTTTCCATGGTTTCCAGGGTGTGTTATGAGCGCACCTCCTTGAGTCCAACCATCCAGACGTTCATCCTCTCTGCCATTTGGCATGGGGTGTACCCGGGCTATTACCTGACTTTCCTCACGGGAGTGGTGATGACGCTGGCAGCGCGAGCCGTGAGTATGAGTTCCTTCTCGTCCTGCAGTGCTGGTCACGTGAGCTGGTGTCAGGGGCCCAGTAAGCCTCTTACCTACCGGACAGCCTTGCTCCTTTGGCCGGGTCAGTGCTGCGGGCTGGCTGGGAGCGTGGGGTGTGCCTGGCATGTGTGTTGAGTATGCCTCGCGGGCTGCACGCTTGGTTCATCTGAGAGGAAGGCCTGGCCCACAGCGGCCTCCGCAGCGTGTTCCTCGTTGTCACAGAATCTTCGGAAGGATTGCTGAAAACTGGGTGAAATAGAGATGACCAGACGAGTAGGTTTATTTTAGAGATGTTTCCTGAAAACTACAGCCTTTGAGTCCTCTTTTAGATGAAGAGGGGACCGTGGCCAGGCCTAGATAACGTGGACGGGCCATTCCCCATGGCGGACACCACGTGCGAAGCAGGCCACAGGTCTGTAGGGTACTTGAGACCTGGTGTATTATTTGGGAAACAGTTGAGGAATCAGGCTGGTGACGTGGGAAAGAAGAGGGGCAGTTTAGTGTAAGTCCTTGGAAGTCAATCGGAGGAAAGTGACGTGACAAAAACAGTGTTTGAACAGGCTTATTATGTCAGTTACAGGTGAGGTGGCTTCATTTAACAAACTAGCAGATATTTATTGTATTCAGTTTTAAGGTACCTTGGAGATATATGAGGTAAATGTCAAGAAGTATTAACTAAAGGCTATTCTTCTGTGGTTTATAATCTAAGGGCATAAGGTGTATGTATGTGTGTAGGTATCTGTCTGTGTATGGGGGTGTGTGTGTGGGTGCATATACCACAAGGCATATATGATAGATTCCATCGCTTTTATGGATAGTAAGTACCATAGGTGTTTAGAGGGAAGGAAATCCCTTTTGGTTGGGTTGACTAGAGGTGGCCCCAGTAGGAAAGTGTGCTTGGATTTGGGCTTTGAATGATGGAAGTTATTTCACTAGTGACTGAAGCGTAATGGGGGGAGAAAATGCCTTTCTAGGTGTAGAAATGACGAAAGTTATTTGAATGATGATGATGAAAGTTATTTCAGTAGTGACTGAAGCGTAATGGGGGGGAGAAAATGCCTTTCTGGGTGTAGAAATGACATTAGCAAAACCAGGTTAGAAAGTGTGTGGTGTATTTGGGAATGACGAGCAAATCTGGTTGAAGCAGAGCCTTCATGTATGTCTAAAGGGTGGATGATCCTGGAAAGGCAAAGGGCAGGGGCAGGGGAGGCGGTGCTGGAGAGAGAGGAAGAGGCCAGTAATAGAAGAACTTGAACAGCAAACTGGGGAAGAGCCTAATCCTCATCTGTCCCACATCAGGGAGTCAGGGAGGGTGGGTAAGGGTGGGGATGGGATGCTGAGAGCCACGCCTTGGGAAATGGATTTGCCCCTGGTGGACAGAAGGGGAGAGGGTGCAGGTAGCTTTTGCCGCCTTGAGCAAGGCAGGAAACCTGGGTAGGGTCCTGCCACTGAGAGTGCTGGTCTGTGTGTGGAAGAACCACTAACCTCACACTGCATCCCCTCTGAAGAACTTGCGTGGCATCTCAGAGCAGGGCCACTCTTCACCTATAAACGTATTAGACGAAAAAAGCCGGGACACGAGAGAAAAAAAATAGTGTTTGGTTAAGTTTGCACATTTCAAAATTGAAATGTTTTGACTGTTTTAGAAGCTAAAAAATATTAAAATAGTGGTTATTAGAAAGCACTTTTTTCCTGAGAAGCCCTTCTCAATTTCCCCTAATGAATGATGTGTGTAATCGCCATTCATTTTAATAAGTGCTCTTTGACCTAAGCTCAGTGTGTAATAGCTGTCTTTCACAAATGCAGAGGTTAAAGAAGAGGAAGGATGTCTCCTTTCATAGTAGTAGAAAAATTAATCACGGAGTGAACCTTATTTACGTATAGGCAGACATTGCGGATTCGGTTCCAGACCACGGCAATAAAGTGAATATTGCAGTAAAGGGAGTCACATGAATTTTTCTGGTTTCCCAGTTCACATAAAAGTTATGTTTACACTATTGTGTAGTCTAAGGGTGCAATGACATTATGTCTAAGTATACATACCTTAATTAAGAAATATGTCATTGCTAAAAAATGCTGACCATCATCTAAGCCTTCAGCAAGTTATAGTAATAGCATCAGAGGTCGTTGATCACACAACATGATTACAGATATAATAATAATGAAAAAGTTTGAAGTATTACAAGAATTACCAAAATGTGACACAGAGACAAGAAGTGAGGAAACGCTGTTGGAAAAATGGCTCCAGTAGACTTGCTCGACACAGGGCTGCCACACACCTTCAGTTTGTAAAAAACGTAGTATCTGCGAAGCATGATAAAGTGAAGCACGATGAAACGAGGTGTGCCTGTACTGTAGTTTACAAAATATGATTTAAGGAGCTCTAGGAAGTGTAATTTTTAACTTTGGGGAGGAACTTTTAATTTTAACACCACTTCAAATCTACAGAAAAATTGCCAAGAACTCCTATACGCCCTTTGCCCAGATTCACACATTTTGCTCACGTGCTTCCCCATGCACTCTCCATATTTTTTATACATATACACGTATTAGTTTTTTCTGAACCAGATCCAGCTTTTCCCATAGTAGCAGTACCATTTTAGATGCCCACCAGCAACGTACGAGAGTTTCGCTTATTCCACATCCTTGAAACAGTTGATATAGTCAGTGTAATTTTATAAGCAGTGTTAAAGATAAATATTTTTGTTTATTTCAGGTGAGAAATAACTTCAGACATCATTTCATCGAACCTCCCCAACTTAAATTATTGTATGATGTCATAACATGGATAGCAACTCAGATAGCAATAAGTTACACAGTTGTGCCATTCGTTCTTCTTTCTATAAAACCATCATTCATGTTTTACAGGTAAGTGTTACTCTTAAAAATATCGGAAATTTAAAAAAAATTTTTATTGAAATATAGTTGATTTACAATGTTGTGTTAGTTTCAGGTGTATAGCAAAGTGATTCCGTTATTTACATATGTATGTATGCATGTATGTGTGTGTGTATATATATATATTCTTTTTTAGATTCTTTTCCATTGTAGGTTATTACAAGATATTGAGTATAGTTCCCTGTGCTATACAGTAGGTCCTTGTTGGTTATCTATTTTATACATAGTAGTGTATATATTTTAATCCCAAACTCCTAATTTATCCCTCTCCCACCCTTTCTCCTTAGGTAACCATAGGTTTGTTTTCTGTGTCTGTGAGTCTATTTCTGTTTTGTAAATAAGTTCCTTTGTATCATTTTATTTTATTTTATTTACTTTTCATTTTAATTTATTTTTAAAAGAGAGCTTCTTGCTATTGGGTAGAATAGAAAAATAGTACCCTAGCTTGTTTTCTGCAGTTAAATGCATTGTCAGTTACTTTTAAATCTTAAACCAAGCAGTCACAAGTTTATTTATGGAAGGATTAACACCACTCAGACCTCCGATGAGAGTGTGATTTACAGTGAGGAATATCAGCTGGGTAACCACTGCTTCAGATCTCTCAAAGGTTACACTGGAAAGTGGAGCCCTTCTTCCTACACTTGGTTGTGAACTAGATGATTGTGGTGATCATTTCATGATATATACATATATCGAATCATTATGTTGTACACCTGAAACTAATAATGTTATATGTCAGTTATATCTCAATTTAAAAAAGAGAGAGACATCAGACTCGCTTTGCCCCACAAGCCGTAGTTTGCTCACCCCTGCTCGAGAGCCAGGGTTTAAGAGTTTATTTGTTAAAGCAGAGGCTTAAGAGTCACTAGGGATATTTTAGGGACGGAAGTAAAATATATCCTTTGATAGGCACCAGTAACTATTGGTAAAGTCTATGGAACAAGAGTTCAGCTATAAGACTGGTAACTCCAAAAGGAAAGGAAAACTTAAAAAAGATGAACAATAAAGAATATGATGAAGCAGTTAAAAAACAGTATAGCTTGTTCTTTATAACGAATTATTAATTCTCTTAATTTCTTCAGTCAAAAGATAATAAATTACTTGTATTTCATTTATTGGTTCCCTTTTCACTCTTTTATATTTCATTGGTACTTTTTCATCTCTACATGATAGAAATTATTGTTTTGAATTCCATATTTTGTTTATGTTTATCTTCTCTCCCTCCCCCACCAAATTCCACTCTCCCCATAGTAGATAGTGATATCTTTGAGATCAAAAACTATTTTCCATTACCCTAGCATTTAGAATGACAGCACAGAGTCATAATAATCATACAGGAAGACATAAGTAACTCCTGCTAAAATGTCCATTTGAACAGAAATATTACATATGTCTAAATGTGACTGAGCTATTGGTTGGATTTTCTGTCTCAGGTACTTTGTTCAACAGGCACTGGCACTTACAGCTATAGAACCAGGAGGTCGCATTTGGTTTATATTTAATTTGAGGCATGATACTTCTAATAATATCTTTAATGATGTGACCTTCATTTTGTGACAGTAACCATCAAGAAGCAATATTACTTATCTATTACTCTCATCATTGGAATATTTGTAACTTAATTAGGACAGTAAATAACAGGCAAGGCTATTACTCTCCCTTTACTACCTGCATAGTTTGCTCAATATTTGATTCTATGGATTTTAGAGGTTTTTTTTCAGATCTCTGCAGCTATTAATAAGTACATTTTTGTTTTTGCTCTATTTAGTCCTGGCCTTATGACCTTTACAAAGGAATGCAATATGATATCTAGTGTGAGTGCTTTATAAATACCCACTGGCATACATGGTTAGAGTTTCATCCAAGGGGGATGGGTAAAAGAATAGTGTAGGGCTTCCTTGGTAACGCAGTGGTTGGGAATCCGCCTGCCAATACAGGGGACACGGGTTCGAGCCCTGGTCCGGGAAGATCCCACATGCCGCAGAGCAACTAAGCCCATGCGCCACAACTACTGAGCCTGTGCTCTAGAGCCCACGCGCCACAACTGCTGAAGCTGGCACGCCTAGAGCCCATGCTCCACAACAAGAGAAGCCACCGCAGTGAGAAACCCGTCGACACAACTGGAGAAAGCCCGTGTGCAGCAACGAAGACCCAGTGCAGCCAAAAATAAATAAATTAAATAAATTAATTTAAAAAAAAAGAATAGTGTAGTAAATACACACATCCTAGGTGAGGCTTGTGACATTTTGACAAATGTCAAATTAAGTCTTGCTAATTATCAGAATTTAATAAAGTAAAGTTTTCCTTTTTTCTTTTAGCTCCTGGTATTACAGCCTTCACTCTGCTAGTATCTTAGTATTATTGTTGTTTCCGGTGAAAAAAACTCAAAGACGAAAGAATACACATGAAAATGTTCAGCTGTCACGATCCAAAAAGTATGATGAAAGAGAAAATTCTTTGGGACAGAATAGTTTTTCCACAACAAACAATGTTTGCAATCAGAATCAGGAAATAGCCTCTAGACATTCATCATTAAAGCAATGATGGGGAAAGCACTCGGATGGCTATTTTTTGTATGTTAACAGAAACCAATCTTAGCACCTTTCAAGGGGTTTGTGTCTGTTGGGAAAGAGATCACGTGGGGGGAAATCGGACAGTTTTAGGTAGGGAATGCCCTGTGTACCAGCTTGAAAATGGAGTGAAAGACCCCTCCCATGCCATGTCCCTGTGGGCCATGCCTTATCAAAAATGTTTCCATTATTTCAATGGGCACTCAGGACCTCAGCATATGTCCATAGGGTCATAAGTGTGCCCTGCTGCTGAATGTATGTTGTGTATCCCAAGGCACTGAAGAGATGGAAAAATAATTGTGTCAATCTAGATGATTGAGAAAAATTAACTTTTCCAAATGAATGTCTTGCCTTAAACTGTCTATTTCCTAAAATATTGTTTCCTAAATGGTATTATCAAGTGTAATATTGTGAGAACACTATTTCAATATTTGATGTTGTATGCTGCACAGGAATTCCGGAGGAATTTGAACAGGCTATTTAAGACTGTGGGTACTTTAAAATGCAATAAACATCTCAGTATTTGAAGGGTTTTCTTAAAGTATCTCAAATGACTACAGTATGTTGTGCAACTGTAAAGTGATGGATGCCAATTTCCTGGAGAGTTTAATTACCCTGTGTCAGACAGAGAGCCCTTCAAGGAAGGATTTCTTAAACATAGTTAAATGTTGGTAATGTGATATTTTAAGCTATTTTTCTTAAAAAAAAAAAAAAAAGGGAGAGAGAGAGAAGATGACAAAGGAAAGAAGGAAGACATGAATGAAGAAAGCACTGCGGGGGCCGTAGCCTGAGCCAGTGGCAGCTGTGACCAGCGCACACAGGTGTGCGGGGCAGGTGACCAATGCTCTGCAGAAGTGCTCTTCATCCCTGTTTATCTGAGTTCTTTGTGATTCTGTAAGACATAAAAGTTTAATAACTTTTTATTACGTTGGACTTTTAAAAGAAATGTATCAAGCATAAATTACATAGAATGATAAAAGGATTGTGAAAATAATAGCGGGAGATTGCTTGAAGGTTTTGAAAGAGAAATCACTGAGTGAAATTACTCTCTAGCTAATCACTTTTTTATCCTTGACAATTTAATTTGTATTTGGGAAAGTTTTAGGAAAATGAAAACTTAAAGTCATTGGGTCTGAACCACCTCTGTAGAGAATAATATAAATTAGTTTCCAAACTCTTAACTTCTCACATAAAAGTTTTGCCACTAACTCTTGTTAATGAGTTTCAGATTCTTTAAGTAGAAAAATGTGCTTTTATCTTATGGGCTGTTTTCACCATAATTAATTTCGCCTGAATTGCTGGGTATCTCCTTTAACCCCACAGTCTTGTGATGCTGCAGTAGCTGAAAGCAGAGGAGTGGGATGTGATGCCAGCCTGGTATCAGGGCCACGGCCGGAGATGACGAATCATGGGCGGAAAGGGAGAAGGATGGGCAGGGCCTTCTGACTTCACTTTTCTGTGACCCATCTTTTGTGGAATTTATTTTCTTTTTTGCCTTAAATTTTTAAATGAAATGCAAATTGTCTATCTATGATGAGTCTCTCTTTTTTTTTTTTTGTCATTAATAAATCTGCAGATGAAGTTAAGGACAGAACAACTCCCTGGCTTAAGCTGTGTAGTATTTCAATTAAAGACGAAAGGAAAAGCAAATGTACTTGGAACTTTTGAGGTCTAATCAGCAAAAATATCAGTGTACCTTCGCAGAACTTTAGAAATAGCCTCCTCTTTGTTTATATGACATGTTTTTATTTTTCTAAAGGTAATTTTTTTTTTTTCCCACCTGATGGTGTTAGCCATGCCCTGTTACCTCCCAGGAAAAGATGGATTGCTAAATAAATTTTCTGTTTCCCATGCATTGAATTTAAGCGAACTGTGGAATGTGAGAGGCTAGAAAAGAATAATCATGGAAAGTATCTGCCCCCCACAATGTCTCCTCCATTTAATTAGTGCTGCAGAGAATCTGATCACTATTAAGAAAAAGTAAACAAATTTAGAGGTTAAAAGACAAGTCTAGGCATGTCATAAGTGAAAACAAGAAAGAGCATTAAAAACTTTCTTTTTCTTCAGCCTACCTAGCCATTAACAAATAATCATGATTTAGTTCTATTACCTGACTATTTTTTATTTCTCAGCCTATAAACCTAATATCACTGTTATCTGTTTTTTGCTCAGTGAAGGTAATCATAGCACTACCATCTAGAAAGCAAGATGATTGATGAATTTTCCAATTACTTTGAAGATAATACCTTATATATACAATTTGACTGATTCCCATCCCCCTGGATTATCTAGGTTTTTTGTGTTTTTTTTGTTTTTTGTATGAAATGGGTTTTGAATAGCTTTTATTTAATTTTGGAGAAATTATAATCACAGGTATACAATCTAGGAGAAAAACTAAAGAAATAATTTTAATTCTCAGCTTGACCTTCCTCCTCAAGAAGAGACTTTTTGTGCTCTATAAACTGAATATATCTACTTGGAGTGTTGTAAGGATTAATACTTCTAATTATAACAGAAGAATTGAAGACTGGTATATCTCTACTATGTTAAACTTAAAGGGATTCACTGTAATATGTGCTTGCTTCTTTTTTAATCAACAGAATAGGATTCAGTGCATATTTATATTATTTCTCCACTCTTCAGTTGCCATGAAACCACTCCAGAGATGATCAATCAGCATCATATTTATATCAATATTTTTGGTTATTATTATACTACTCAGGGAAAAAAATGAACAAAATACTTACTTTTCCCGCAATTTTATTTTTTTGAAACAATAGCAGTTAATTTATTTTGATGTATCTCAGCTGTCACCATTTTACAACCCACTTATTCTTGGTTTTTAAAATAAGCATTTATAATTGGAACTCAGGGTAATTGAAGAAATTTATTTAGCATCTAAAATACCCAGCATAATAGAGAAGGTTTATTTGGCTTCCAAAATGTCCAGCCACCCCTTATGCCTCCACCATACTTTTGCTTAAAAAGTATTTTTGTTACTGATTCCCACCATGTGTGATGTTCACATACAGGATTTCCACAGATACCAGTTTTGAGAAAAATTTTTCAGTAAAAAGAATGGTTTTAAAAAGTAGAGGTAACCCACATTGAAGCACTAATTGTCCTAGGAGGAGACCTGGATATTCATCTGGCTCAGTCATCAGTGAGCCTTGTGACTTGGACGAGTGACCTGTCCTCCAGCCGAAAGTTCCTTAATAAGCCCAAAGGGTTAGTTCCAAAAGTTTGTGACCAGTTGTGTTTGTAATGAATGGAAACCATTAGCAAGATCTGTAAGAGTCACGAACCAGGGCAGGTTCACCATCAAGATTATCTTCATGGTCACTTATTTTTACTACTTGAGCTCAAAGCCCTGACTTTTCAAAAGTTTTTTGAGGCAATCAGAAGGCGTGCAGCCTACCATTTCTACTGAATACAGCCCTTAAAATGAATCTTTCATAACGAAATAGTCTTCACTGAAGGAAAATATTTTCTCTTTTTGATTTCTCTGCTTTTTTGGTTTCTGTTTGTGCTGTGTAAAACTGAGGAATATATATGCTAAAAACTATGTTATATGAATTATCAATTTTACTGGACAGGGTTTGCCACCATATAACTTCTCAAATATTATTTCATTCAAAGATATTTAAAGAATATTTAATTTAGTTATACCTTATTTTAAACTACAGAAAAAATTACTTTAAAATGTTGACATTAAAATAATTATAAAATTTATACTTTTATTCGAGGACTAGATTACACTTAGGACAAAAATCTTTCCTATTTAAAATGCATACCTTGTAAATTTTCATTTGTAAGTTCATGAACAACTTGGACATTTGTGCTTTTTTGTTTCCTTATTTTAAATTGTCCAAAATTATTCGTTGATTGATTTGAAGAGTTCTGCATTTTAGTCGAAAGAAAAAATTACTTGAGAGAATAATTGTTTCAGAATGGTGCCTATTATTGCTGTGTCAGCGAAGCATTTGTCCAGAGTTTTAGATATGAACCAGTATTTTGTAGAGTTTTATTCAGCCACGAATAGTCCATCCTGGCTGATATTGAATACATCATATTTAACAGAGGTGCAGAATCCTAAGTAACACTGTGAAATGTAATCTTAACTGCCCTCCAGGACTTTATAAAAACTACACTTAACCCGGTGTACATTTAACGAGTAGCTGATCGTTTAGACACTTAAATTAGATGCTGAAAGTTCTGCTTTCTACAGCCCTTCCTTGTAAAAGTGTGTTTATATCAGTGCACACTCCTTATGCTGAAGAAAAAGATTTGCTTTAAAAAAAGAAATTTCACTCTGAAATAATGGATTTGAAAGACTAGGATGCAGAGTGTCTGTTAGGATGCAGAGGGTCTCTACCGTGTTTTCCTGCAGCACCACTTAGTCAAATCTATTTATAGTAACTCATTACAGAAGAAAATTTTAAATGAAATTTTCCATGTTGGCATTTTGTAGGACTGCTCTTAGAATCAACAACTAAGCTGCTTTTGGAGCTCTTGTACAGAGGATGCAGCCAACTACATTTTACTTGGTGGGCTGCTTAATAAAGTTTTATATATGTTTTCAAATAATATTTATTTTAATAGGTTTTTAACGTTATGCAAACCCCAGTAAAGAGCTGACAAGCTCTAGAGGTCATTGATCGGGAAGACTTTCTGAAATGGAGCCTAAAGACACACTTTTATGCCAACTAATATGTCTTGCCTTTAAAGCTGATTATAACTGTCTTCTTTCAGTATACCTTTTATAAAGCAACAAAACAAAACAAAAGAAACCCCAGGACTGTATGATCTATAGATAAGAGTGTAAAGATCCATGCAAAACCCCTGTCTAACTTCCTCAGTGATGATAGCCATCTCTCCAGTCACATTTTATCAAAGTTTGCTACTATAAAAAGAAATGGAAATGTAATGAAAAACCAGAAGTTACAGAGGAACATCAGTAGAACGACTCACCATTTTCTTAATAACGTGTTTGAAATGGAAAAAGTGACTGGCTGCCTCTTACTGGAGTCATAAGTGACTGTATCCTGCCCAGCCTCTATTTTGGGGTAACTTTGAGAAGTTGATTTGTCAATATTCCTCTTTGTTTTTCCTATTAAAGGGCAAACACGTGTAAAGAGTCCGACAGACCTTTCAAATATGCTTCTTTTCCGATGTTAAGTATTTTTGGTTCTGTATCTACGGCTTCGTCAACAAAGTACGTTTGCTCCTGACTTTTTAATCGCAGGAGAGAGGAATCAAACCAGCACACATGCTCCATCTTCTGTCACTCTGTCAACTTCTGTCCGCACCTGCCTCCCCAAGCCCCAAGGGGCACGATGGAAAGCAGTAGGAATGAGAGTAAAAATAATCCCGGCGGAACAAGTGAAACCCTCCTCCATGCAGAGTGAAGACGTGGGATTTCATTCCTGCCTTCCTTTAAAGCTTGCATCTCGATCTCTGCGTAGGAGTAGCTGAACACTGTTACGCCAACACGAGGGGGGGCCCCAGCGCCAGCAGCCGGTATTCACAGCCCTTCATTTGCCTTCGCTGGGGGAGAATAGAACGTGGTGTCTGTGCTTTCTGTTTGTATGATTCCAAAATATTTTTTTAAAGATGTGTTATTTTTCGACAGATCCATGAAGTAGTTCCTGTTGTACGGTAAATTAAAATGACCACTATGTCAGTTACACTGTGATGTGATAATTTCATAACCACTCGTTTCTCGTCTGTGTCCTCAGAGCTGCACTGGTGGCTTATTGCTGGGTTTTAAAGATGTTTTTAACTGAACATATAAATGTTTTTTTTCTAATTTGTGTGTCTTTAAAAATGATTAAACAGTAGTTTAAAAATATATGTGTGTGTTTGCTGATTTCAGAGGCTTTAAATTCCACCTCTAGATCTGAATATCAGGCCTGTCTTGAGAAGCAATGGTCTTTTTTTCATGGAAGGATTCTTCAGTTGAATGGTAATACTCTCAGGAGTCATTGACTTTTTAACTGGTTAAAAATTCTTTCAAAGAAACTATTGTCACGTTATAAACATTTTGGGAGGCAATTAAAAGAACCTTAGGTTATAGTATACAGTATCTTGTGTTCTCTCTTAAAACAGACTTATAAAGTGAAGAGGGTGCTGACTCTTCTCAGGTACAAAGAAAAAGAGTTGGCTTTCCCAGTCCTGCGGTGGGCACTTTCACTGGCCTTGTATATGGATCTGGTCTTTGCTTTTGAGAAGCAGAGCACTGGGACGGCCGCTCGGTTTCTGTACCATGATTACAGACTTAAGGGAACCTTGGGGGGCACTTCCAGGCTCTTCTAGATGCTGTCGTGAACAGCTGGGGGGAAAACATCTTCTATTAACTTGTACTGTTGTACAGAGTTGCTAGATGAACACGTGTGAGTAAGTCCAGTTGTGGTGCTTTCTCACTGGAAGGCCTTGGACTTGATGGCAGCTTTAAATGACCCCATTTTGAGATTCATGATAGTGAGCCACGACCGGGAGCAGCACGGACCCAGGAGCTGCCTGCCAGCACCGCACTTACACGTGCTTGTCCCGACAGGCGTGACAGCAGAGGTAACGTGATTTGCTCCACGGTAAGGAAGGCCAGGAGGCCAGGTGATAACAGGACTCCTATCGTACATAGATGAACGTTGTAAGGTGTTTCGTATTTTACAAAAGTCATTAAATGACTTCCAACCGAACGTGCTGGGTAACTAAAGAACAAGTCACGGCTCTTGCCTGTGACCAGCTAATAGTCACCGTATAATATGGTAAGTGCTTTATTAGAGGCAAGTACAAGGGCCATGGGGCTATTAGAGGGGTGGGGAGCTCAGGAAGAGGCTGGGGTAGCTGCACAGAGGAGTGGCACTTGGGTTTGTGAGAAAGCATTTTACTGCGCCGACAAAGAGGTGGGAGGTGAGTTAATTAGAGGAAGAAAGAAAAGCATACGTCAACGATTTTATAGCGTTTACACAAGTAGAATAAAAACAACAGGAGTTATGCAAGTTTTGATCTACTGTGTGCCAACTATCTGTTTAACAATAACTTATATTCCCCCACGTAGAAAAAGGAATAATAGGAAAACATTGAATTTAGCCAATGTTTAAGAAATGAGACTTTACAAACTATTTCAAGCATATGGTTCAGTACAGAACAATAAAACAGACTCTAGTGCCCACCGCTCAGAATGAACAGCTGTTTCTGCTTTGCCACATTAGGTTTAAAGTTTGTCTTTTTTTCATAGAAAGAACGTTGCACACGAGGCCAGTATACCTGCCCCAACCTTTGCCTTCCCCCTCCCTCCTCAGAGGTCACAACTACGTCAATGTGAGCCTTTTTTGGTAAGCTTTTCATTTAGTCACCTTTCCTACAAGCTTAGCTATGTGATTTTAAAAATAATTTTGTCCTCTATTTACTACAGTTTTCTAGGTGTTTATAGCAAGATGGGTTGTGTTGGCTCGGTCTGCTGGTTGCTGGAATCAGATGTCAGCTCAGATTTTTAATGTCATTAAAAGATGGCATTTCTCTTTACTGGTAAAATCCTTCCTATTACGATGGATTTTTATTTTTCAGGTACGCTTTGTTTTGTGCTTGTGTCTTCTTTTTTTGTCACATCATCCCAAGTGATACCCATGGTGTCCGTTAGCACAGCCTGAGACTCCCGCCAGCAGAAGGGCAGGTCCGGATCCGCCAGCCGGGGCAGAGCTGGACGCACTGTGCCCAGGAGAGGGGTGCCGCTCACTGATTGACATCCCGTTTTGCAGGGTGGGCATGAGCGCAGCCTTCTACAAACAGGCGTAGGATCTGAGCCTAGCCGCCAGCTGCTTACAGCCCTCAGCGGGGAATTTGGCTGCCCGGCGCCCGGAGACCCAGGGCCCGCGAGGAGAGGAGGCCGTGCAGGGGGGCCGCCAGACCCCGGAAAGCTGAGTCCTGTTTCTCTCTCCACGCTTTTTTAATGCACGAATCATCAGCCTCAAGAAGAGGCTAAAGAAGAAATTCGCGAGTACTGGAAATCCATCCCACGGTCCTGAACCTTTACTATAAATCTTCGGAAAAGAGTCGTCAGCGCAGCACCCCGCTTCCTTAATTGTCTCCTACACTCTGCAAGGGTCATTTTTTGCCTGCTGCCGAATGGGATGCTTAGTTTTCCATCTTTGCGTCGCTCAATCTCTGCAGCATTTGGCTATGTCGACCACTCTCTTCTTGAGATTCTTTTCTCAGTGTCTGTGAAACTGTCCTTCCTTGCTTCTCCTCCTTCCTGCCTCTGGATGATCTAAGTCAGCCGAGACCCCTCGTCCTGGCCTCAGTTCACACACTTGTCTGTTCTCATAGGTCCTCTGTGCTGGCCCTACCTTCAACACTGACCTCTGTCTCCTAACATCCCCCCCCCCCCCCCGACCAACTCCAGCTAAATATCTGCACCTGGAAATCACGAGCAAACTCAGAACATCCAAAACTGTGCAAAACGTGTGATTCCTCTCGTAGTGCTCATGTCATTAAATGTCGTGAATATGTCCCTCGTTACCCAAGTCAGAAGCCTGTGCAGCACCCTCTCTCTTCTCACTCTTTCTTCCTTACCCACCATCACATGTCGCCAGCTCCCGTGTGTCCCGTCTCCCAGACAACTGACTCCATCTCACCGGCCTTGCCTCCTCCTTCCTCACCTAGTTCACGGCAGGGACCTCCCAACTGGTCCTGCATCCTCCAGGCATGTCATTCTGTAACATGCAGCCTCGAGTCATCTCTCTAAAGTCAACAAATTGGGTTTTTATTTTCCTGCTTCAAAAATGAAACTTAACCAAAGCCTTTGTGATAAATTCAAACTCTTAAGTACGGTGGAAAAAACGTTCCATGATCTAACCCCTGCTTACCCTTCATCATGCTTCTCTCTCCTGACTTACACCCCTCCCAGTACACACATGCTGCCGTAGATTGAATCTGTCCCCCTAAATTTCATGTTGAAATCCTAACTCCAAGGTGATGGTATTTGGAGGTGGGGTTTTGTGGGTGTGACAGGTCATGAGGGGAGGCCCTCGTGAATGGGATTTAGTGCCCTTATAAAAGACTCCAAAACGATCTGAAAAAGAATATATATAGATATATAGAGATATATATATCCCTTTCCTGTATACCTGAAACTAACACAACATTGTAAATCAACTATACTTCAATCAAAAATAAAATTCAATTTAAAAAAGACCCCTGAGGGCCTCCCTGGTGGCGCAGTGGTTAAGAATCAGCCTGCCGATGCAGGGGACACGGACGGGTTCGAGCCCTGGTCCGGGAAGACCCCACATGCCGTGGAGCAACTAGGCCCGAGCACCACAACTACTGAGCCTGTGCTCTAGAGCCCGTGAGGCACAACTGCTGAAGCCTGCGCGCCTAGAGCCCGTGTTCCGCAACAAGAGAAGCCACCGCAGTGAGAAGCCCGCGCACCGCAACGAAGAGTAGCCCCCGCTCACCGCAACTAGAGGAAGCCCGCGCGCAGCAACGAAGACCCAACACAGCCAAAAATAAATAAAGTTATTTAAAAAGAAAAATGAGAAAGACCCCTGAGAGCTCCCTTGCCCCTTCTACCATGTGAAGATACAGCAAAATGTTTGCAGTCTGCACCCTGGAAGGGGTCTCTCACCAGAATTTGACCATGCTGGCACCTTGGTCTCCAGCTCCAAGCCTCCAGAACTGTGACGAATAAGTTTCTGCTGTTCATAAGCTGCGCGGTCTCTGGTACTTTGTTACCGCGTCTGAACAGACTAAGGCAGCTTATGCTCAAGCCACGCTGGGTAATCATACTTCCTCCAGTCTCTCTCCCTTGCCTCCTACCTGCTGCTCCTTTTACCCAGAATTACCATCTACACCGCATCCTCCCCACCTCTCCCCTCCAGCTCACTCCTGCTTCATCATTGGGATACAGCCTGATTGTCACAGTCAGAAATGTTCAGTGAGCTTGTGCTGTGTGCCAGGTACTAAGATGAATGCTAAGCGTCAAACAGATGCTTTTCCCTAGGCAGCTCTTCCTGGACCTTCCCGTCACAGGTTCTCTATTCTTATATGCACCTTACACTCACCACACAGTGCTATAATTTTTAATATATAATATATATTTGTTCAGAGTGGCACAACCAAAGAAGGAAGTAGAGTGATGAATGCAGAACAGTATACAAATTCATAATTATCTGCTATTTACCCCAGACTCATAAACTAATTCCTTTAGCTGCAGAACCACCATTTCCAAGGACCCTCATTACCATCAACTTGTGGTTGATGTAGGAATAGATTCCCAAAGTCTCCACATTGCATGTTAGAGACACAAACTAAGATGCTTAAGTCCTGGAGGCCACATTTAAGGCACGGGGACCACGTACATCTCAGGTATGGGTATAAACAGAATCATTTAGAAAATCAGTCATCGTTACGCATTTGCTAAACTGAAACAACCTCTACTACTTGATACTAATAAATTGCCTTTCACAAAAAGCAACAAGGTTTTGTGGAATTTGATTAATTTTAGAAAATCTTCAATATGGCCCAAAATAAAACAAAAACCTTAACACTAAGACCGAAGGTGTTTTGTAGGCAAGATTAAATATTTTCTATCCAGACCTTCAGATTAGGAATTATTTCATCAGTTCCTCCACACCCACACTAACTGATTGTCCCTCCCACCTTTATATTAGACACATCATAGCTCGTAAATGTATTCAAATAAGTCAAACACCCATCATTCTGTCACTGATAACCGATTTTAATATTCTGGGGTATTTCTAGTCTTTTTTCCTGTTGCTATATAAACGTGTGTATTTTGCAAAATAATTTTGTAAGCTTCATTTTTCACTGATATTTTGTACCTCTCTTTCCTTATTTCACCTAATAAGTTTACTTAGAGGGGCAATAGCAAGAAGAAAAGAGAGAAATGAAGGATATAGTTAATATGCAGATTAAATAAACCACATGTTCATTGAACCCTACTCCAAGCCATAAAAACAGAAAATCAGTTGTCAGGTTCATTTATAAATGAATTTGAAGCAGGAAGAGAATAAGTCACATCTGCTTCTCTCCCTTTATACTGGTGCATAGTATTTTCCTGAAAGTACTTTTCTTTCAGGGGCACATTAGGCCATATACAGGTAAAATCATTTAAAACTCTTATAAACTTTCATCAAGAACAGAAAAGTGGATAATTGAATGATTCAAGATAGATCCAATATAAGGAAACAGCCCAGATGACTGTCATCTGACTTTCTGAATCAGTTTGCTCGGGGAGAGACTGACTAATAATGAAGAACTAAGGAATTTTATGCCAATAATCATGTGCTCCTGACGTTTTATTCCATTAGAAATATGGACCCATAAACCACAATGTGAGTAAATATTTTGAGTATATGATGGTGCAACTTCCTGTGTGAATGGCTAAACAATTTGAACTTCATGCTGCCACACTGAGTACATCGAAGTGTCGTTTATGTCTGGAGTCATAGCATTTCAACATGTTTATGTTTGCCAAGTCATCTCCATTTTCATCACTATTGAAAATAGAAAGCTTGCTATGCCCCTGCAGCTCTGTACAGCCCATCTTTCCCCAACTCCCCCAAACCTGCCACTCTCCTGGGACACATGGCACGTTGTTAGTAAAATCTCCCCTATTTCCTCTAACTCTTTCCTCCACCTTTTTTTTTTTTTTTTTTTTTTTTATGGCTGTGTTGTGTCTTCGTTGCTGTGCGAGGGCTTTCTCTAGTTGCGGCAAGCGGGGGCCACTCTTCATCGCGGTGCGCGGGCCTCTCACTATCGCGGCCTCTTGTTGCGGAGCACAGGCTCCAGACGCGCAGGCTCAGTAGCTGTGGCTCACGGGCCCAGTTGCTCCGCGGCATGTGGGATCTTCCCAGACCAGGGCTCGAACCCGTGTCCCCTGCATTGGCAGGCAGATTCTCAACCACTGCGCCACCAGGGAAGCCCCACCTTTTGCTCTAATGAAAACCCACGTCTCTCCCAGGACGTGACATCCCTTGCTGACCTCACAAGTATTAGCTGGTTTCCCTCGCTCATCACTGGGCCTGGAGGTGGGGTAGGTGCCCTCCCTCCTGCTCACTGTCACGTGCAGACAGTGTTCCCTGCTTTCTTCCTAAAATACTGGAGTTTAGAAGCACGTATCATCCCTCTCTCCTGCCTCCATCTCCAGACTTCCCTGGGTAACTCCCCGCTAGAAAAGATTAGAGGCTGATTGTTGTCACTCTCCAACACAAGGCCCTTGATGATGTCAACATCCTTAGAGAAGAGCCTGCCAACACTGGCCTCCCAGCTCCCTGACCTGCCCCCCGACCTTGCTATCACCAACGGTCTCCATTTCCAGCACTCCACTCCCAACCCCCTCCAACTTGCCCTCTCACTTCCTCTAGTACACAGACTCCATCAACTCTTTGACGCCACCATACATGCTTATATTCCAGTGATCTTAGCCCATGTCCTCACTCTTCCCTACCCTGCTTAAACTCTCTGTTCTGTAGTTAGTTTGTAGTAATGCTACTGCTACAGCCCTGTAGACTGCTACAGGCTTCTGTCCTAAAAGCACAGGGATTCTGATGAATTCTATATTGTGTGATTCAGCAAAAAAGAAGAATGAAGTAAGTGCCGAATCATTGTAAAAAAATACATATATTCTGAAATAAAAAGTTTATTTTATATATATATATAAAATAGTTTAGATACATAATAAACTTTTAATTTTAGAATAGTCTTAGATTTACAGAAAATGTGGTGAAGATAGTACAGAGTTCCCACATATCCCCACACAGTGTTTCCTAATTGTTAACATCTTACGTTAGTGTGTACGTTCACCACAGCTAATAAACCAATGCTGAATAAAGGCCACACTTTATTCAGATTTCCTTAGCCTTAGTTTTTTCCTAACGCCCTTTTCTGTCCCCAGATGCCTTGCAGGACACGTTAGTGGTTATGTCTCCTTCGGCTGCTCCTGACTGTGACAGTTTCTCAGACTGTTCTTGTTTTTGATGACCTTGACAACTCTGAGGACTACCGGTCAGGTATTTGGCAGAATGTCTCTCCATCGGGAATTTGCCTGAAGTTTTTCTCTTAAACATATTCTGACAGGAGAGGACTTCCTTTTTGAGAAGGTGTAGATCTTCTGCTTACAATTTTACCTGCCTAGTGTTAGAAGTAACGTTTATAGACTAGCTTCTGGCTCCATCTGTTACAGACCTTGTCTTCCATCGTCCAGATGCTGCAGTGCTGGGTATCCCAGGACATCTTGTTCCAAATACACCTAGAACCTGACTTTCTTTCCTGCCACTACTAGGTGCCCCTGTTCAAGCTGTCACCTTTCACTTGTGTTACTACAAAAGCCTCCTAAATGTTCTCCTATGTCCCTCCCTTGTTACCCCTGAAGGTCCATTTTTCACACAGTAGGTAGAATTTTTCTAAAACAGCTCAGGTGTGTTCCTTCTCTGTCAAAACCCTATTTTCACGGGCAGTAAAATTCATCTTTGTGGTCGCAGAAGAGGCCCTGCCCACCCTGGCCTCTGGGGTCTCACCTCCTCCTTTCCCATCTCTCTCATGCTGCTCCAGCCACCCTGCCCTTGCTGTTCTCTGAACACGCCAAGCACGTCGCCACCTCTGCGGCTGTGTGCCTACTGTCCCCTTTGCTGGAACTGTTCTTCCTCCAGATGGTGCGCTTGAACTGCCTCTCCTCCAAACAGTGCCTGGCTTCTGCGCCTGCGCACCCTAACCGTCTGCTGCATGTTCCCTTTCTCCATGGCACCTACCTCTGTCTGCTGACTGTTGGCTTGTTGTCTGTCTTCCTCATTGGAATATAAGGTCCATGAGGGGAGACGGTAGGGATTTTATCCTCACTGCTGTATCCCTGGCATCTAAAAGGGTGCTGAGTGAAGCTTATAGTGGCTCATTCACTTATTCAAGACACATCTGGCACATAACAGGGGTTCATGAGTTTGGGTGAGTAAAATGAATGAGTGAGTGAATGGAGCCTGATCCTACAACTGAAAGCCTCTACTGATATTCCTGGTATATCCCTAAGTAGACATCCTGTAGCTTTTTCATTATTTTCTTGTGAGTAATCTCCTAGTAGTTCTCCAGGGGGTTCTGTTAGCTGGGGTTACCAAAGTTTTATACTGACTGCACATTGCTCCAGGCTTAGTTTTCAGATATCTCGATACACTGCTATTTGGCTGGTATTATCTACTTTTCTTTATACCCCTTCCATACTCTGGTTATATAACTGTATTCGTCATTTTTTGACTATACCTCACTCACATTCCTGCTTAAAATGCTTCTACCTGCTGGAAGAACCAGCTCAAATCTTATCTTGACTAAGAAGTCTTCCCAGCTTCCTCCAAATTGTAGTCTCTCTTCCTTTTCACAGCATACATCAAAATATCCAGAGTGAAGCATGAAGAGAAAAAAAAGTTAGAAAACACAGAGAAGAGAGTCGGAGCTGTAGAAGATATGGTGAAAAGGTCTAGCCTATGAGTGATTGGAGTTCCAGAAGGGGAGAAGAGAGAATGTTAGAGAAATGTCTGATGTTGACGAAAAGTGTCAGTTACTGTGGACTTTACAGATAAACAGTGGAACCTCAAAGGGCCAGGAAGGGTAATCCCAGAAAATCTTATAATTTATTATAAAGTGATAGTAATTCAGGCAGTGTTGTATTGGCTCAAGGATACCCAAATGCATCAATCAATCAAGTTGAAGTCAATTTAACTCAGTAAAGAACCACTTGGTAGGCAATTTGGAAGTAGAGGAGAAAAGATTTAATGCTTCATAAGAAACACATGGAAAAGCAGCTATCTTTAGGATAAATATTTTAACTGAAGTACAGTTAATTTACAATGTTGTATTAGTTTCAGGTATACAGCAAAGTGTTTCAGTTATACATATATACGTGTGTGTATATATATAAATATATATATATAAATATATATTAATTATTTTTCAGATTTTTTTCCCTTACAGATTATTACAAGATATTGAGTATAGCCCTGTGCTATACAGTAGGTCCTTGTTGGTTATCTATTTTATATATAGTAGTGTGTATATGTTAATCCCAAACTCCTAATTTACCCCTCCCCCCCAAATGTTGGTTTTAAAGAAAGCTATAGGTTATATGATTAGAATCATTAGTAACAGAGGAGTTGAATTTAATGCTATGTTAAATGATGTGCTATCCTAAATTTCTAATGTATCTTTAGCAAGCAAAACCTGCTTGATAATTTAAAATATGAAAAAATGACACTTAATTTCATGATTAAGGTAAGAGACAGGTGTAATTTCAAAACATATACCAACTAGCAGATCTGAATTACATAGTTTTTATGGCACAATAAAATTAAACATTAATTCATAGTCTCATCCAACTGAAGGGGTTGAAAAAATCAACCAGTGGACCGAATGCAATATTAACTATCCCTTTCTGTTCCAGCTCTTGTTCCCTTTTATGGGAATCCGTGCTGATGAGTGAACTTTGGCTTCAGAGGCTAGGAGGGATTCAAGGTTCCAACTTAGCTAGAACGAGATGCTGAGATCCTGGAAATGGAAAGAGTTCCACATTTTCAAGAAGGGAACAAAGCACTAGACCTCTTACTAACTTAAGATTGCCCTAAAAATGCTTTTGATATAAAACTCAAAACGAGTACGGTTGGGTGTCAACCTTGAGTAGGATTTCCTGACCATGTAACGCCCATTCCCACCACCTGGTCGATGTAGTTCCCCGACCCCTGCTGACTCTCCTCGTTGCTTAGAGGGCTTTGCTCTCCTCCCACCAATCCCCAGACACTGCTCGCTCTTCTGAGCTACCATGTCCTTGGGGCTTAGCCTATGCCATCTGGAGCTGATAGTATTTTCTGTTAGCATATTACCCATCTCCATAATTGGATTGAACTCTCATAGCGGGGCCCCGAATCTTCAATCTCTGTTAGTGAGTAAGAATTTGGCAGGTTTTTTTAAAATTAGTATTTTACTTTTATTTATTTATTTATTTATTTATTTATTGGCCATGCCACGTGGCTTGTGGGATCTTAGTTCCCCCACCAGGGACTGAATGTGGGCCCACGGCAGTGAAAGAGCTGATTCCTAACCACTGGACCGCCAGGGAATTCCAAAGAATTTGATGATCGAAAAGAGCTTTAGAGAGACTAAAACAGCCATGGCAAGGCAAGGGGTTGGCAACACCAACATGTGTCTGCCCTGCTGGTAGCTTCGTTTGACTTACGCTGAGCTTGCCAACCTCTAAAACCCAAAGTCGTTTTTATATTGATTCAGTTATAACTCTTTCTCTTTCCTCCAACTCTTCGTCTGACTCTTTTTCCACCACTCCCTGCCCGCCCCCCACTTGAAGGCAGGATTTTATATTTGCCCCTCTTCTATTGCCTCTCAAATCTGTGCTTAGCTCTGTCCGGGAGTGTGTTCCTTTTCTTCTGGCACCATCCCAGAGTTGAGGAAATGTCCTTCCACCTGTTTTTTGTGTAGCAGGAACATGCTGATTAAATGAGTCAGGGAGGAGATTGGCAAAGCTATCAAGAGAAATGATAGCGACAACCATCACTCCTCAAGGCAAAAAATGACATCTTAGGAACCTCCCTGTTACCTATCCCCTTCTCAATAAGAAATATTTAAAATAATGACTCTGGTCCATAAAGTTTTTGTTTCAAATCTCTGTTTAAGACGTCAGAGGACTCTGAGTGGTAAATTAGGGGAGATCTCTCTTCTTCAAATATCTCTGTGTTTTCCAAATTCAGAGAAAAACATTTTTTAAAGCAAGATGGTATGTGAAACATCTTAACATTTCCATGGAAAATCTGATGTACAATGAAACTGAAACCATGTAAAAAGATTGGACTGCTGAAATCATCATCCCAATATGCTGATACTGTTGAAAAAGATGAAAGCATGATTAAAATTACAGTTTTGGGTGGGGAGAGTGGTGAGGAATGGAAAGATAACTCATATTTTTCCTCCTCCATAATACATGACAAGTAAAAAAGCCAGACTCTTGAAGTGATTTGAGTGATTCTGCTGAAGCAAGAAACCCTTAGTATGCCTCTGCCAGAAAGATTTAGGCGAGCTGCATAAACCATAAAGAGACCAATGAAAGTGGAGAGAGTGATGCATTTGAAACAAAACTGAGGAGGAAGCATTTCAGTTCTATTTTACAACAGTCATATCATCACAACATGAGAGTCTGAGTCCATAAATATGAAAGGAGTCAACAGCATTTGGCAGAAGTTGGAAAATATTTAATTTATTAAATGTAACCATAATGTAGATAAAGAAGAATGGGCTACAGTGGGATCAAAAAGCTACTTTAAACAAGGTCCCACTGTATAACACAGAGAATTATATTGAGTATCCTACGATAGACCATAATGGAAAACAATATAAAAAAAGAATGTATATGTATGTATAACTGAATCACTTTGCTGTACAACAGAAATTAACACAACATTGTAAATTAATGATACTTTAAGAAAAAGTAATTAAAAAAAAGCAACTTTATCTTTCCTCAGGACAGCTCCTGTAAATGCTCCCTTCTCCTTCTTGTTTCCCAGACAAAATTTCTAATAGGTCTCATAATTTTTGTAATTTTTCTCATTACTCTTGGATCATTGAATATCACCTAGTCACGTTTGGTCATTAAAAATTCTCATTTTAGTAATGAAATGCCTGGCCTGGACTACTTATAAAACCCCGAACGTAAGATTTCTCCCGTCCCCAGTTCAGACCTGCAATGGAGGGGGGACCCTAGCTGATAACCCTATTCCCTGCTCCAGGCTTCTCCCCTTTCCTGCCATCCATGAACCCGACCCTTCTCTCATCTTCCATTCAAACATTTGCCAAAGGAAAGCCTGTTTCTAGTAGCTTCTTTCCAGGCTGTCATCTGGACTGCTTTTAAAATGTGCCTGAAAGGACAACTTGTACACCGAATATCTTCAGGATTTTTATCTGGGGAGAAGAAGTGGGGAGGGGATTCAGGTAGTGTGGGTGATGGTCTTAGTGTCTGGGACTCAATGTCCCACTTCTAGACCGGGATTTGCAAAGTCCTTGACCGAGAAGCCCCCAGCTGTGGTGCAGCGGTGCTCGGGACCACCTCAGCTGGAGGACCACTGCTTGCTGTCCCCCCCGCCCCCCCTGCTTTCTGTTATATTCCAATCGTCCCCAAGAGAGGCGTTCTGGTGGCGCTGGTTCACTGCTGCTCAGTGTGGCGCACGCCTGCTGGGCATGAGCCAGCCTCCTGGACTTGCTGTGGAGAGGCCAGCTCACCAACCAGGCATTGCCTCCTGGAGTTACAGAAAGTACGGGGTGAAGCGGCTGGGGGTGGTCGTGGTGAGGCGGGCTGGAACGGTGAGGACTGTCACGGGGGCAGCTCTCTTCTCAAAATGGGGTTCCATAGGGGAAGCACTTAGGGACTCAAGACCCCTTCTCCCTGAGTCACCATTTCATAGCTGACACACCTCAGTGAGATCTTGCAGGGCCCAATCTCTGCTATGGAATCCACATTTTCCCTTTGTGTCCCCAGGCTCATCCAGAAAGCCCGTCAACATCCCAGGGGAAGAGCAAATCTCTTGGAGAGTAGCTCAGAAGGTCAAGAAACTCAAAGACAAGGTTTAATGTACAGACAACTTTCTTGCAAGAAGAGCAACCCACATTTGCCCCACTACTAGGAATCCTGGAAACAAATCTAACCATCGTGGGATGAGAGTGCAGCTTTTTCACACGTGGTAACCCAGAGGTGTCAGGAAGTGTAGGAAGTCTCATCTCATTTTTAATATTTTTGCCCAGGGATTCTTAACCACTTTTGTGTTGTAGCCCTTTTTGGCAGACAGGTAAGACCTACGGCTGCCTTCTCAGAATGTGTTTAAATAGATAAAAATAAAATCAATATGATTACAAAAGACACCAATAATATTAAAATGCACTCATTAAAATATTTTAAAAACAACCCCCCACCCCCAAAATAACAAGAACAAAAAAGAAAGCCTTTCAAACGCCTTGCTGATGATTCAGATGGCTCCTTGTGATAGAGCCCTGGCTCCCACGCTGGGGCCATAGATCCCTGTGAAACCACAGATTCCAATTCCCATGTCGCTTTCACAACCAGTGGCTACTAAAAGGCCACCTGCTATACTGTGTAGGTCCTCGAAAACTTGCTTGACACTGAAAAGGGATATTCATATCTGCTATCACCGATTTGGACACAATGGGACAAAAACCACGTCTGAGAATGGTGTTCCGTTGGAAGATATTTTAAAAATCCCCAACAAGGGTCGAGTTTTGACTTTTAGAAAGATCTACAGATGATTTTGATGTGCCACCTTTGGGCACCATTGAAAAGCATCTGAAATGGATCACTCTGGCAACTCATGGAAAAAGCCAACAAGGAGCCAACATGTGGCTCCATCAGATGTTGGTGTGGCGTGCATGGACAATGAGAGGACACCCCAAAGTGTGTGACGAAGTCATAAATGGTGCTCTTTCTTCCTTAAAGGCTTTCCAAGGCCTCACACTGCTCTAAACAGGGTGAGGGAAGCTGGTGCGGAACCAGAATGGAGTGAACCTTATAGTGGGGGCGAGGCAAGGAAACAGGTTAAATATGCCTTAATACATACTTCTGGAATACCTACTGTGCCCCAGGACTGTGGAGTAACAAGGTGAATACAGAAGATGGATGATGAACTCTGGTTGAGGTCATGCAGAAAGCTACACAAGAGGGGACTGCTTAGGCTGCGTCTTAAAGGACAAATAGAATTCATCTGTTGGACTCAGCTGGACAAGAGGCAGGAAAGACTATCCAGGGGAGAGGGAACCACACTTTGGAAACAAAATGGAGACGAGAAAGAGCATGGCCCAATGTTCCAGGAACTGAACTTGCCAGCCTAGGGCGGGGCACATGGGAGGAGAGTGGTGGACAGTACAATGGCAAGAAGTCTGGCAGGGGCCAGCTCCAGAGGAGCCTTGCCTGTTACGTACTATTTGGGAATCTGCTCTATGGAAATGGAAGGCTGCTGAGGAGTTTAATCAAAGAAGTGACATGATCCCAATCTCCTGGGGAGATGGTTAGTGGGGCACCAGCAGAGGCAGGGAGGGTAGTTGGGGGCTTTTGATATATAGTCCTGGTGGGGAGCTTCTGAAGCCTTTAAGCAGCTCAGGGGTGATGAAAGTGGCTGCAGTCAGGCGGTGTGGGCTGATTGGATGACGTTAGGGAGGGGCGGAGGGAGGTGCATGACTTCCCAATTCCTGCCTCGGTGGATGGGGGCAGGAGACAGGTCCCCCGACAGTGTCACTACAGGAGGATCACACCAGGTCGGGAGGGTGACGAGTCCAGCTTTGAGATGAACTCTGGAAACATTAACCAATTTGAAGGGAGGTGAAATCTGAGAGGAGCAGCTAGAGAAATGGGAGGAAAACGAGGAGAATCAGAGTCACAGAAGCGGAGGGAGGTGAACATTTCCAGGAGGGAGTCGCGAGGGAAACCGTGAGTGGAAAAAAGGTCAGTCACATTTGGCCGCCGGCAGGTCAGAGGTTCCTTCTGCAGAGACCCGGGTGAGGCCGGGCTGCCGGGTTGCAGAGGGGGGAGTGAGGAAGCGGGGGAGGCGGTGGGCTCTCTGGGCCGGGAGAGTAGATGCCACAGGTGTTCTGGGTTCAGGAGGACGGGATTTCAGCTAGCCTCCATTCGCAGTATGTTTGCAGAGTGGTCTGAAGTTATAATTGCGGTTTATTTCTCTGCATAAGCTTTGATGATAATGGTGAACTGGGATAAGAAACTCGCCATAATATGAAGAGTGACACTGAAGATGAAGAAAATATTGCCTGGGGCGCTTGCCAAAATACGCCAGAATTTGGAGGCCAGAGAGAAGGTGCCGAGGGCGGCAGGGCTGGGTGACTCGCTTCCCTCGCCCCAGCCCGCCTACCCCCCCGTTGCTCCCGCCGGCGCCGGCAGCCCCACCCAGCCCCGCCTCCTTCGGGCTCCCAGGGCAGACACGGGGCGTGGCCACCCGCCGCCCCGCCCCTCAGCCCGGGTCACGTGATCTGTCAGTTTGCGGAGATGGGGGGGAAGATGGCCGCCGGCTGAGGTGAGGGCGACGCGCTGAAAGCCGCGGTCTCTCCCTTTCTAGTCTTCTGACAGCGCCTGCGGCAAAGCGGGCCCTTTCCGCCCGAGCTGTGGAAGCCGTCCTGGGGCCAGGTTCTGAGACGGTCGGTGTGGTGGTCGGCGGGGAGGGGCCGTGGTGGGGTGTGTAGGGGGACTAGGCCGAGCGAGGAGGGAGCGGAGGAAGGGTGAGGCCGGGTGTGGGGAAGGGGCCGTGGCCGGGTGAGGGGGGCGCGAGGCCGAGTGCGTGTGCGGGGTCGAGGGAGGGGAGGGAGGGGGCGGGGTGGGGCCGGGGGGCGCCGGTGTCCGGCTTTCCGGGCTGGTCCGCGCTTGCTGGGGCGCCGGGAAGGTCTTGGACTTGCTGTCGCAGGTGGTCAGCCTTTTGCGGGGGTGAGATGGGGGATGCTAGTGAAACAAGTGTCTTTTGGTTTGTTTTTCGGAGCAGCCGCAGGCACACCCACCACCTCGAGAACCCCCTTAGCTGGTACCGCTAGGGCAGGCGTTCGAGGTTTCTTTCCCTGGGCTTCCACGGAGGAGGTGGTTGGTTTTTCTCCCTTTGCTTTCATATTGGGCTCCATTACGCCATTGTCCTGTGCAGGCCGTTATATCAGCAAAATATCAGCAAGCCATTGATTACGACGCTTCCTTGGCTTATTTATAGGGAAGCGATTTGTCAGCCAGTAACGTTGGATTATTTTTCTTTAAAATTGTTTTGACACATAGTCAGGTTTAAACCAGTGAAGAATATTTTCTT
The DNA here is from genome assembly GCF_965194805.1 of Balaenoptera borealis. Taxonomy (NCBI): domain Eukaryota; kingdom Metazoa; phylum Chordata; class Mammalia; order Artiodactyla; family Balaenopteridae; genus Balaenoptera; species Balaenoptera borealis. The sequence goes on from NC_138871.1 coordinate 85,978,863, forward strand.
ATTAATAACCATTTATGGAGCCATCTTTGCTAGCCGCTAGGGGGCACTGGTTAAAAATGTAGCTTTCTTAGCCTTACCCTCAGAATTCCCATTCAGCGGGCCTGGGGTGTGGCTCAGGAATCACCCCTTCAGACAGGTGACTGTGATACGTTCTGTCACTGTCCCCACTTTGACGACACTGAGGATCAGACATCTAAATTTTTTTAAAGCACCTTAGGAGACACTGATGCAGAGCCAAGGGTGAGAAATGCGGCGGCAAGGTTGTGTTCTTTGTTCTCTAGCTTTACGAGCGTGGACACTTTCATCAGAATCATTTTGGGGTGCTTGTTAAAATGTCAGTGTCTGCGCCCCAGATCTACTGAATAGGATTCTCTGGGGGGAGAAGCCCAGGGAATTTGTGTATTGACAAGCTTCCTGAGTAACTTTGATGCACACAAGTTTGAGAATCTTTGTTTTACACTCTGTGCGAGTGACTTCCAGATCTGTTTTCCCAAAAACTGGGTGGATTCTCCAACCCAGGTTTTTTCGAGCACCTCACGTTCAGCATGCAGGAGTGGTGGGGAAGGAGGAGATACTAACCGAACAGAGGAAGGTCCTGACCTTCTCCGGACTTCACTCTTTTTTTTGTTAGTGGCACCACCATCCTCTCATCACCTATGCTTGGTATCTAGTCACCTTTGACCAGTTCTTTCATTTCTGGTCACATAATTTTTAAAATTTCTACATCCAGAATCTCTCTTCTGGATATTTTGGTAGGTCAAAGGGTCCAATATGGGGGATTTTATACTGTTCAAGTTCATGTCTCTCACTTCTTCTGCATCCCTACCGCCTGTCCCCTCTCCTGTGGGCTCTTCTGGTCGTTGTCTGACTGGCATCCAGGGTTCTGATTCTGGGCCGCATACACTGCTGGGGGAAATTTTTCCTAGGATCATGTGAGTGTGCCATCCGCCTCTTCCTGCTTTTGCTCAGTTTCTCTGCTACTGTATTAGGGCTGTTTAGAAGGCGAGGGACAGAGATTTACTCTTTTACCTCAGGGAGAAGGAGATTTGCAGGACTGACTGAGAACCGGAAGGAAATCGGGATCTAAGGCAGCTCCACCTTCTGTACATCTCTGAGGGGCCACGTTTGTTTTCTCTCTTAGGAGGAGTCTTCTCTGTTCACATCTGTTGGATCCCCTCTCTGCTGACTGGCTGAGAGGAATCTCATTGGCCCAGCTTATCTTGTGAGCAGTCACCTGTCCTCACGTGCTCGTCACTGGTTGTGGCTGATGGTAGAGAAGATGGCTGTGGAGGGTCGCGGGAGCTGTGGGCAGGCAGAGTCCTACAGAAGAGGCGTATTTAGTACACCTATGCAGTTATTCAGTCTGGCAGTTATCTTCGATGTTTCTACTTGCTCTGGACCTGTAACAGGTTCTGGGGACATAAGAACAAAAGAGAGACAGCCCTTATCTTGCAGAGACTACAGATCTAACCACCCTTACTTTCCAGTCTTAGCTCTAACTTTTTACTTACCGTCCCTGTCCACGCTGTTCGTTGTTTCCTGGACATACACTACATAGTCACTCAGCCCGCTCTGTGTTCCTTCTGTTCCTCTTGCCTGGTAGGCCCTTCTTCCATTTCCCACCAGTGGACCCATTCTTCAAGGATCAACACAAAGTGATACTTCCGTGATATTCCAGTAAGAGTAGGAACTTCTCTTCAGAACTCTCATAGCACTTTGGGTTTCTCCAGCACTGTTCTACCTTAAATTATGACTTGGATTTATCTGGATACTACACATTTGCTTTTTGAATTATGTTGGGCAAGTTACTTGTGTATGAAACCTGTTTTCTTATCTGTAAAATGAGAAATAATACTTAAGATTATTGGAAAATCAAATAGATCATAGATGCAAAAGCATCTCATAAACTATAAGGTGACGTGTAAATGCTCTTTTCGTGATGAAGTTCTTTTATGTCTCCTAGTGAATGGTAAGCTTGTTGAAGGCTTGATAGGAATCCACTAAAGGCTATCACGGGCCTTGCATGTGATGGTGCCCCGGAAATATTTGCAGAACAGTTGAGATCTTGCCCCCTGGGCTGCCTTCGTTCACCTGATGCCTATTGAGCCTATCCTTTGTTCCTGGAAACGTGTCAGGCATGGGGGAAACAGTGGTGACCAAAGCAGACATGCTTCCTGCCTGGGAACACAGTCACTGCAATGAAGTGCAGTGTATCTTTAAGGAAGACTGAGAAAGGAGGAGGGAGAGAGGAGGCCCTAAGCTGGTCTGGGAGGGGGGTGGGCGGTCAGGGAAGCCTCACTGGGGGAAGTGACTTTTAAATTGAGACCTCTAGGCTGTCTGTCGGTGGGTTGGGCATACGTGTCTGTCGGGATGTCGGGATGATGGGGAGGAGATCCTGGTCCTTGTGAGGGGGAGGGGGAGGATGGCTTCAAGCTGACAGGGAATTTCTGAGAATGACAAGAGCGGAGGATGGGACGTGGGCGGTGAGGGTATTTGTTTTTAGGTGAGAATGGAACCTGTTGAAAGGATTCATTTAAGAGGGAAAGCACGGCTAATCAAAAGTGAAGCCTCTGAGGGAGGGATTGGGAGACCTGGCTGTTGAAGAACATAATCTGATTTACTGGGCACACTTGAGATCAAATTCTTGATTTGTTAGAAGCCTGGCTCATGGGAATCATTTTATAACTGTCAGCTGTGGTAGACTGTTTTCTCCTGTTAAATCAATAAATGTGATGTGACCATCAAATTCAATTCAGGAAACATTTAACAATTATTTAATATGCACAAGAAATGGTTTTAGGCGCTTCTGAATTTGTGAAGGTAAAACTTGTGAAGTTCCTCCCGTTAAGAAACTTAACAGTAAAAAAGGGATGGGTGGATGAATGCAGAGATTACCAGAATTCCAGGCGTGTAATGCTGAACGATCAGCAAAGCCTGCTCTAATATTTCCCCCTAAATACACAAAGTAGAGAATCGTAATGAACCCTCATGTACCCATCCCTCAGCTCCAGCCAACCAATTTTATTTCAGCCATTTCTCTCTTCCCCCAGTCACCTCTTTTCTCCTCCAGTACTTTAAAGAGCCCTAAGTCTCCACAGGGCAGAAACAGTGTATTATTCAACTTGTCAGTGATAACCTGAAGCATTGTAAATTACAGACTTCCAACAGACTACTGTTAGATCGAACTGTTATTCAATTATGGCTGTGTAGAATTGCATTTTCTCAGAACTGTATGACAAAGGTAGATCACCTTTCCTTAATAGAGTCGTTTAAAGAATATCTTTCAGGTGGCTTAAGGCAAGGCAGCTTCAATTTTTTTTTTTTTCTATTACCATTTTCTGCTTAATCTTAGTCTAAAGGGATCTAAGTCTAAAGTCTTTTAATGTTAGTCACAATCTATGAGTGATAACTTTTTAAGTTTTATGTATCTCAAGGTGATACACATACCATCCACATACCAGATTGGGGGAGAGAGGTAACAAGATTTGAAAATCTTAAGAGTTTCAATTTTTTTTTTTTTTAACAACTGAGGTCAGTGTCTATAACTACTTTTCTTTACTATGCTCATTCCAGTCTTGTGTGATATTATAGTGAGGAAAAATATTTGATCTAAATAAGGACTTTGTCAGACATTTGCATGTGTGTTTAAAATTTTTATTTTAAAGTAATTGCAAACTTACAGAAAACTTGTAACAATAGTACAAAGAACTCTCTTTTACACCTTAACCAGATTCATCAGGTGTAACGTTAAAATTTAGGGTGCACATAGCCTCTGTAATTATAAAATATTCCTGTTAATTCCGTAACCATTTAATGACGATGTACCAAGCCTTTCCTTAGTTGCCGAGGCTGAAAAGGTGAGACATGATCTTGTTTTCAAGGATTTCAAAGTAAATGAATAATTGTGATATGTTATTATAAGTGTAACACTGCAGGTATGCATGACATATAGGTGTACTGGGTGAAACTGACCAGGGCGGGGCAGGGCAGACTGAGGGGAAGAAAGGGGGGAAGGTCCCAGAGGAGGAGCCCCCTGAGGTGGATTTTGAAGGAATGTTTCGGTTTGTTGGAAAGTTAAAGGCGGGTGAAGAATTCCAGGTGGGTGGATCAGTGCAGGCTCGTTCGTTCTTAGATGTTGGGTGTCTGCTGTGTGCCGGGCACTGTTCTACATGCTGGGGATTCAGCATCAGACAAGACGCAAGTAGTCTCTACTCTCAGTGAGCTGCATTTTTGAGGTGGGATGGGCAATGAGGAGGCAGATGAAAAACCCAAAAACCAAAAAACAAAGGTTTCTTGAGCAATGCTAAGTGCTGTATGGAAAAGTAAGGCAGGCTTGTGCCATGAGGAATGATAGTGGGGGTGATGGCTGTTTCATACACAGTGGTCAGGGACGCGCTGATCAGGTGACATTCGAACAGAAACCCTGCGTAGCCTGAGCAAAATGAAGGAGAAAGAGAGTGGTAGATAAGCTCAGGGACATGGAGAGGAGCTGGAGTAGGTCAAGCAGGGCCTTTTGGGCTCTGATAAGGAATTGGGGTTTTTATTTCGAGTGAGAGGACAACTGTTGGGGAGTTTGGAGCACAGCATGGCCATGATGTGACTCAGTGATTTAGGAGTGGTGTTCCAAATGCAGGGGGAGAATTGAGCAAAGGCAGGCGTGCGGAGCATGTGAAAGATACAGATTCAGGGGCTGCACCAGGACCTGCTTGTCAGAATCTCCGAGGGAAGGGCCCAGGCATCTGTGTTTTACAAGCTCGAGGGGATTCTGATGTATATTATGATTTAAGAAGCTCTGGTCCAACTTACATTTTCAAAAGATCACCTGGTTGCCTTGTGGAGGATAGACTGGGGGGAAGGCAAAATGGAGGAAGGGAGAGCAGTTGGGATCTAGGTGAGAGGTCACGGTGGCTGGACCAGGGTGGTTGTGATGGAGGTGGTGAGTGGTGACCAGATGTGAAATACATTTTATAGGTAAAACCAAAGGATTTGCTAATAGATTGAATGTAGAGTGTAAAGGGATGAGATAAGTCATGGATAATGCCTTCATGGTTCTTCATGGTTTTTTTCATGGTTTTGACCTTGGAAGGACGGAGCTGGAGTGGCCGTTTACTGAGACGGAGAATGTAGCAGGAGAGGCAGTGGAGCGCTTTCTTTTATTTGTGGGTGGTGGTGAGGAGGAGGGTTTGGGGGATGGGTCTGGAGTTTGGGGTTTGGATGAGTTAAGAGAGAGATGAGTGTGAGTCTTGGGAAGAGAGGGGTGGGCATTTTGAGAGCTGAGCTACGGGGCCTTGTTTTTACTCCTGCCAGTGGAGGTGTATTTGTACAAGTTTAAGGTTAAGAAAGTAATATAGTTAGTAGTAACTTTTTTTTCCTAATCCCAAATTATGATCTGATTTAACAGGTATTGTAGCTTTCTGTGAAAATGTCAGTTCTCATATCACAGAGTGTAATAAATTATGTAGAAGAAGAAAACATTCCTGCTTTGAAGGCTCTTCTTGAAAAATGCAAAGATGTAGATGAGAGAAATGAGGTAAGACCAAGTTTCTAAAATTAAATTCTTCTTACAAATATTTGTTGACTACCCACTATGTATGAGGCACTGTGCTAAGGATAAAGGTAAGTAAGAAATTTGTAGTTCTCACCCTCAGTAATGATATAATTTCTTATAGTTAAAAGTGCTTTGAATTCTGTATTGTTGGAATACATTTGAACTTATATAAATGATTGAATATTGAATTTATGCTTTATGATTGAGACTTATGTTTAGCTTTTTTCCAGATAGAACAGTCACTCTTCAAGAAGTTTAATTACTGAAATCAAAAGTGTTTCTAGGAAATTTTACAAGAGCTTCTAGACCCAATCTTCTCATAAGTAGATTAACCAAAAAAAGATTAACCAGACAAAATTAGGACTTTCTAAAATATTTTCTTTCCTGGAGCCTCAACCCTCTTCCCAAGTTGTTCATTCCACACGCCTTGGGATTTTAAAGACTTACATCTTTAAGAGACAGTTAAATAGGTCATGTGTTCTGTTTAATGAGACAGGGAAGTATATATTGATCATTTTCATTAACTCGTATTAGATATTTCTATTCAACAATACAAGCAAGTAAAATGTTGATTATTTTATTGTGAACAGCCAAGCTGCAACATTTTAGGGACTAATAAACTTATTGTATGAATTTTTTAAGTGGCAAAGTATGTATGTTTTATAAAACTGAAGAAAAATAATGCTTTTTCTTAGGACTGTATTTCAGTACAGTGTAAATTTTTTTTTTTTTTGCCAGTGAATAAGATGAACATGGACTGATTTTAGTTTTACACAAATGTATATGTATGTATATGTGTATATGTGTGCACATATATGTATCTGTGTGTGTAGACATGCAGAGTTTTATTTATGATTTTTTTTTACAGTGGGGAAAAACCATAAAATTTACCATCTTAACCATTTTTAGGTGTACAGTTCAGTGGTGTTCAGTAGTGTTAAGTAATTCACATGTTGTGAAATATTTCCAGAACTTTTTCAAATCTGAAACTCCTTATCTACTATACAACTCCCTATTCCCCCTACCCTGACCCCAGCACCTGGTAACCACCATTATACTTTCTGTCTTTATGAATTTGACTACTCTAGGTACTTCATAGAAGTGGAACTGTACAGTGTTTGTCTTTTTGTGACTGGCTTATTTCATTTAGTGTAATATCCCCGAGGTTCATCCATGTTGTAGCATGTGACACGATTTCCTTCCTTATTAAAGCCAAATAATATTCCATTATATGTATGTACCATGGTGTGTTTATCCACTTATCCATTGATAGACAGTTGGGTTGTTTCCTCCTCTTTGCTGTTGTGGATCCTGCTGCTATGAACATGGGTATGCAAATATTATAAATGTTTTGAAAGCTGCTGAATCAACAGTTATTACTTTATTATTATTATTTTTGACATGGGGTACTTAGTTGTATTAAATGTTAGCTCTTGTTAGAGAAATCGTGATATAAAATTTTTATTATTGCAATACAGTGATGATAGCTAATGTTTTTATTGACTATTTATGCAGATATGGTAATGGTTCTGTATATTTAGCTCATTTAATTTGCATAGAAACTCCATAAAAAATTATACTCTTATTTATCTTGACTTACAGATAAATGACTTAATCCTTCAGTTTCCTATCCAAGATATTACCTGGTGAAATCCAAATTGAACCCATTCTGTTCGACTTCAAACAAGCTATGATCTGTTTATGCTCTTTTGTCTTTGAGTCTTAAGCTTATGTTCATCTAATGATAATGTTCATCTAATGATAATTATGTTCATCTAATGATAATGTCTATATCTTCAATGTTCATCTAACTTATGTTCATCTAATGATAATGTCTGTATCTTCAGTGTTTCTATATTAAACAAACTATATTTTGGTTAGTTGACCTCATTATTCCCTTCTATGATTTTGAATAGTCAACAATTGTTATGCATAAATGAGATAAAATTAATAGTTGGAGATTGTTCATTGTTATAAAAGAACTGCTTATGGAAGTAGTCATTTTATTAGCATATATTAGCATATTTGGAATAATAAAATGATAGTTTAAAAAGATTAAGTTTTACTTCATAGACAGTTTCTTTGGGAATATTGAGAAAATAGCTTCACTTGGAGAAAAATAGCACATAATAAGCATAAACTTAAATTAATCTTATTCACATAAAAAATGAAGTGTATTTGGTATAGAGCTTAACTTGTCATCATGCATGCAGTAGCATTTAATGGTTATTAGTGATATTTATGTCTAGTTTAGTATTCTATAAATTAAAATTGGATTTTTAAAATAATGCTTTGAAGCAACCTGGGATTTTTTACATTATGGCTTAATGTGAAGGTTGTGGAGAAAGTAACTTTCTCAAGGCCTTTTTTAGCATTTTGCTTCTACAGCTTCTGATTAAATTTAATTTTTATAGAATTCTAAAAAGTTGCTTAGACCTTCCCTCTTTCTTGCCTTTAAAAAGTGAAGTACTTAATTACCTCATGTTAATATGTTTGGTTATCAGTTTTCAAAAAGTTTCTTAAATGTTACATCAATAAAATAAAATAATGTGGGGAAAATTGCCTGATGCTGTGCTTAGCATATGATGGGCTACAATTAATAAATGCTAATTTCCTTCCTTTTTTTCTTTCTACTTTATTTGTAAAGTAGATAAATCTCTTGGCCTCTGAATGTTCTCAATGATGGCAAGTCTTTGCCCTTTGTAGATCAGTGAAGGGCTTTAATTTAATTTAACTTTATTTTTGAAAAGAGCACTCTCAGCTCTCCTTGATACAAGGATATAGTGTTGACGGTGAACATTATTCCCTGTCTAAGAAAACGAAACAGGGCTCTAAATTCAGGAGGTGAATTTTGTTACGTGCTTACAAATGTAGACCGTGAAGGAAGCTTCAAAGGAGAATTAAAAAATGGTCTAGTTTCACTGCAATTATTGGAAGACGTATTGATCCTCCAAAGGTGACTGCTTTAAAGGGCAATGGTTATCTAGGTCCAGTACACCTGAATAAATAGAAGTGGGACTACCTAGGAATTGGGAAGAGCAAAAAGGTGCTGAATAGGACATGTTTTTGCATTGTAGCTTCTGGGAAGCTGAGATAAAATATGATAGCTGTGGTGTGGAACCTTAGTTGGCGCGCAGTGTTCTGTTTTGGTGTGTTTTGGTTTGAGGTCATTATCAACAGAGTATTATGTGAGTTATGTGATCCTGTATTTTTTGGAAAGAAATGGGTTTGGGATTTGCTGGGATGTGTATGTGGGGTTAGGTAGGGAAGGGCCCTTTAGTGATTCATATTGAAGTGAAAGAGTAAAGTCGTCGTGACTGTTTCTAAGTCACTCTATCTCCACAACTGTAGTTACTAGATTGGCTAAGCAAGAACTAGTAGAATAAATATGTTTTGTGATAAGGCACAACTTATAAGGTAAATATCCTTCTACCTTAAGGGAATTAATAAAACTTAATGGCAGCCTTTCCTGAAAATCACTCATCTATTTGGATAGTGTAGCTAAAAAAGGTTAAAGATTGCTTTGGACTGCATGTAACAGCTCCCAAAATAGGGGATTAATCAAATTAAGATCTTATTTTTCTCATGTAATGACAAGCTGGAGGAGCCATTTGAAGGCTGATATGATGGCGTCAGGATATCTTCCCAGGCTCCTTCTGCCCTTCTGGCCACTCCTCTCTGTGTGCTTGTTACTTCACATCAGCTGTCTTGATACAACTGCAGCACTGTGTCCACATATCAGACAAGAAGGAAAAGGGAACGGGCCAGCCGAGTTAGTCTAATTACTGAGCCTTCCTGGGAGACCTAGCCAGAGTGGTGCCACGGATTATTTCCGACTGCAAGTAAGGCTGAACAACGTAGGTGTTTTTAGCTGAGAATGCTGCCACCCCCAACAAAATCCTGTCGCTCTAGATACTGGGTAGACAACTAATAGTTTCTGCAAGAGAAAGTTATGACTATTCAAGTCTTTTCATTTGGCTTGTTTCTAGTTAATCACGTTTACACCATCTGTCTTATTTGTGTTATGGATTTTAATACACATCTAACTTATTTTTTCCCTCCTACTCTAAGAGCACCTGTCTTTGTGAACTATCTGAAATGTGACTGTGACCCCAGAAAGTGAACAGAAAGCTCCTGAGTCTTTGGAATTACAATTTTGAAAACTGATGTACAAGTCATATATCCTTAGGGCCAGAGATTCAATTAGTTGGCTTTAATTTATATATTATGCCATTGATTTTGCTATTTCACTTTTTATCCCAGTTAATCTAATCAGAAGGGAGGAACATGCTGTAGAAAGTAACTCAAAGACATTAGCGCTCACAGAGGCAAGCCTGGTGTAATAATTGATGTCTGTAGGTATGACTCAGAATCATAAACATAGTGTTTAATCTGTTTAACAAGTAGCAATGTGTGTATTACTTTTTAGAAAAATGGTAATCATAAAAGTTATAATCAAATTTAATATTTAAAGGATAAACTTTTTCACCTGGAAAATCTATTGATGCATAATATCTCATTCCCTAATGACCCTGGTTGAATGACAGGTGACTACCACATATAATTTAGTATCCATCATTATATGAGTGTCTGTATTTAATTCGATTTACTTTTGTACTTTAACTCAATATTTGTGTTTCTCTTGTATTCTTACAGCATCTGTTGTACATTGCCTGTTACCATAATTATTTCCTGGTTTGTATGTTGCCGTTAGTGGATTTTTAAATCCTTTCAGACTTGGCGCACTCATTCACTCAGTAGATACTTGAGCACCTGTGTGGCCGTCGCTGTCCCTCTCGCTGGGGCTGTACAGTACTAACTACACAAACAAAACCGGCATGCTTCCCGCCCTCTGGGAGCTCAGGGCCTTTAGAGGAAACACAATAATCAGTTGTTAATCACACAAATAAAGGTGTAGTTACAAACAAGGATTAGTATAGTAAATGAAATTAGAGGGGGTCAGCAAGGCTTCCCTAAGGGGTTGATGTTTGACCCAAGAGCTGCTGGGTGGGTGGTGGTTAACTGGGTGGGGTAGAGGGAAGACTTTGTCTGAGGGTCCAGAGGCGGGAAAGAACTTGAGGGCACATTGGTGAGGAGGGAATGGCCTGGCACAGGCTTCAAGGTAGGCCTGCTGTCGTCTCTCCATCGTTAGACCACAGGCCACGTAAGGATTTTGGTTCTCATCCAAAAGAGCAGTAGGAAACCATTGAGGGTTTTAAGCAGTGGAATATTGTCAGATTAGCATTTAAAAAAAATCACTGATGTTTCCCCGCCACTGATACACATTCAGTAAGTAGGTGCTTAGATAAATATTTCTCTAATTGAACTTAGTTTTTGGTGCAATTTTCATATACCTTAGTATGTTTCAGCACCTTTAACCCAGTGCGTCTAACCTGTTTGATATCACGGCATGTACAGAAAATGATCATGTGTGTGCTGCACTTGCAATAGCCAGGCTTGCTGCTGGAGGGAACCTGCCCCAGGATCCCCCTGCCCAGGCCCTGCCCTGCTGTCTCAGGGCTGGGCAGCACTGTGTCGTATGCTGTGACTCATTCTAGGCACAGGCTGGGCAGCTCTGAGGTAGCTAGTAGGGCTTTAGTTTAATGAATTCAGGTTATAAGGGAAGGCTTAAAAAAACTACGTAATATATACAGCACCTGTATTGTTTTTATTTATTGCTTTACTTTCCTCCCTCTAGTCCTGATAACACATCTTATACGTACAATAAAACCACATTCTGTATCATATTCTAACTGTGTTGGTAGAGAATTTGGTTACCACAGATATCCTAAGATTTTTATATACATTGTGGTAATTACTTTTCAGTGCCTAGTATTATTCATGCTTACTTATTTTGAATAAAATTGCAGTGCCAAAAACAGATTGCTAATGCTGTCATAAAAAAAGTCTCATTTTCTCTTTGACTTTTACATTATTAGTAAACTGAAAACTTAAGAATTCATAGGTGTTTCTAAATTAATGAAATACTGTAAATAGCGCTTAACATAACATCAGGAAAAAGTAAGTGTGCTGTAATAAACTGGTATTTCAGCTAAAGTACAGCATCTTGACAAGTTCTCTGTGTCTTTTATATCTCCAGTGTGGCCAGACTCCATTGATGATAGCTGCTGAACAAGGCAATCTGGAAATAGTGAAAGAATTAATTAAGAATGGAGCTAATTGCAATCTGGAAGATTTGGTATATATTGAAATAATTTACTCATTTGTCTTTTTCTTTTCCTTAACTTTGCTTTTAAGAAATGATTCAAAAGTAATAGATTATAGATTGTACTTCTTCTGTTTCTCAACTTTGCCTAACAATATGCTAACTCAATTTTTTAAAAGGGGTAATAACAGGAGAGAAATTTTTACTTTCAGTGAAAGTTCTCAGCGCTTCAGGTTTTTTACGTATAGATGGCACTGGTTGAATAGGGAGCACATATACTTAAAATTAAATGCCTGCCTAGAAGATATGTATGAGTCATGTTGTTAAGTAACTCCCCGTAATGGTACCTTATTATTATAAATATCACATATGATAGGCCAGAAAGATGTGGTCCCTTCTGATATCATTTGTGAGGGATAAATCACTATTCCAAGAGGCTTACTTCCTCTGTTTCCCGGGAATTATTTTTCAGGGTCACACAGCTACGTCTGTTTTTCTGTTTGTTTTTATGATTCAGATTGATGATATTAAATTGGTGATTTTAATTGAGTGATCATTTGAATTAAATTATAGTACACTCATGGATAAAAGTTAGGATAGGATACTTGTAGGCTTTATTTAAAAAAATAAAGAATAGTTCTTTATTATACAGTTTCTGAACTCATCATATGGGATCGCTTGAGTTTAATAGTTTGTAAATGTGCTCTTAAGTCTGATTGCAGGCTCTTTAATTTCAGTTTATAGTAATGGTCGCTAACCGCAAGGATTAGCTTTGAGGCTTCGATAGTCACCTTTTCTCCTCTGTAAAAAAACAGTGTGTGATTAGAAGGCCGATGAAAAGACTGAACACGCAGTTGTGAAACCGTTTTTACACCATTGTAGTCATACAGGTAGACAAATAAATTCTTAACAGAGCTTATGCTTCAGTGTAATTTCAGAGTAGTTTAGAGTGGGTCAGGTCATGTCAATTTGGTATGATCATCTGGTATGTAAATTCAAATTTATTTTTCCTCACTTTGGAATGTTATTTTTGGTTTTGAAATGATAACATTTGTGTCTGTGTGTTCAAGGATAACTGGACAGCACTTATATCAGCGTCAAAAGAAGGGCACCTGCACATTGTGGAAGAACTGCTTAAATGTGGGGCTAACCTGGAGCACCGTGATATGGTATGGACATTCTTTATCCATTGTTAATCAGCTGGGATCTTATTAGCAGTAAGGGATATGTGTTAAGTCTTGTATTTTTATGTGTGAGGTGATACTATAATAATGTTTTTAGGATTTGGGATTGGGCATTGAAATGACCCTCAAGAATGTTTTAAAACCCGGTGATATAATGCACCTCCTTTAGAATATTCTTAGTCATTATTTTCTGTTTATTTCAGAATTTTAATTCTGAAATGTTGTTAAAACAACTTATTACTCTTTATAATGTATCAGTCTTAGAACTCATGAGAGAGTTGTTCCCTTTAAGGAGAACTTTAAGAGGGACATAGTATAGTTTTAAAAATATTTTTCAGTTATTTAAAGTCATGATTTTCAGAATAATATTTATAAACTTATTTTCAAAATGTAATTGTGTTTATAATGCCATCTGTACACATTACAAGTTTAACAAGATATGATTCTTAATTATCTTAGCTCTTGTTTGATCTTGGCATTTGCTTAAAGCATAAAGGTGAAGAAAGGGATCATTTCTGGCTTATTTTTTCTGCAAAATGTTCAGCCTTTTCAAAGATTAATTTTAACGGGAAAAAAAGAAGGAATTGAACTGCCTTGATATAGAAAACATGTATTACTTTGCTGATGACGCTTTATGAAGTACAGGTGGTCTGAATTTTTAAGAAACTGCAGCACTCCACCAGCTTGCACTTAATATTGTACGATGTAATTTGCACAGTGTTCTTCTACAGTGTTATATTTATTCTTAAAACTTAGTGAAGTGGTTGGTATACTTATTTTTATAGAAAGATACAGAACCATTTGTATCCTCCCTATTTCTGAAAAGAAATTGAAGTACATTGCTATAAAAATTTAAGGAGAGAAGGTAATGATGTCAGTAACCTAGGCAAAGGATGGATATGGCAGGTAGGAGTAAAATGCAGTGTTCTTATCTTAACTGGCATATAAAGCAGAAGAGAAATTCATGGAATTACCTAGTTCTCAATATTTTTTTAAAAGCACCATACCATTTTATCAGATGAATTAATATTAGGTAGCAATTGTATGCCTGATCCCTTTAGGTGCTTTTTAGCCTCTCTGTCATTAATTGACTTCTCAGAAGAATCCTATGGGCTAAGGGTTAATTTTGTTCTCAGCATATATAGTTCAGGAAATTGAGACTGGAAGAAGTACTCTTTGCCCAAAGTCACTTAGCTCTTAAGCAGTCAGACTGAGTTTTGAACCCAGGACTGCTTACTCCAAAGGCTTTCTCCTTTATTATTCTTCCATATATATCAGCAAGGGAGTTAGGAACTATAAAGTATACATTATGAATGTATAAAAACTTGGCAAGATGTGTAAAAAATGTTTTCTTAAACTTTCTTAGTTCTCCATATTTTTCATTTCCCTGAAGTACTTAACAAATCACAGAACATTTTAACATTTAAAGGGCCTCTGTGTTTGGCTTTTAAACACCCCAAATTAGGGAAACTGACGACTGTGTCTCCCTTAGTAGTTAGTATTGAGAGACCCTAAGCTCAGAGAACTGGGTGGGTGGTGGCAGCTGCTGAACTGTGAGGGGAGGCAGAGTCCCTGGGACTTGTGTGAGGAGAGGAGAGTGTACCGGGGGTTGTCTGGGATTCAGGAGTAATTCCCGGATACAATGTCAGGAAGTCTAGTGAGGATTCTTCCCTGAGAAGACCTTCAATGGACACCAGACTACAGCATTGCTATAGGCAGTCAGTTCCAGTCTTTTCACTTTGCAGATTTGGGCATAGGTTTCTCAAGGTTAAGTTTTTATCTCAGAGATTCTTGCATAGGGTGGTACTATACAAATTAAAATGAGGGAATGATATTAACACAATTCTGGGCAGGAATTTTACAGATTAAAATATTGGTGTGTTTAAGACTTGACTAAATGCCCAGCTCTATAATTTGACCTAAGTAAATTATGTCAGCCTTTCTTTGTCTTTCGTGACCTTGACACTTGAAGACTTCTTGTCCGGCATTCTTAGAATGTCTCTCAATTTGGATTTGTCTGATGTTTCTCATGATTAGATTGAGGTTGTGCTTTATTGGGAAGGAGGTGATATGCCCTTCTTAGTGTACCACATCTAGGTACATACATCAGCAGAATGTATCACTGGTGATGTATCTTGGCTAAGGTAGTGTCTGTCAGATTTCCCTTTGTAATTCCTAAATGTTTGAGAGAAGATACTTTGAGACTATACAAGTATCTTGTTTTTGATTAAACTTTCATTCATTTATTTTTAGCATCCATCAATGCATCTTGAATGCAGCAGTTATGACTGTGGTGTTGTAATGGTGATTTTTCTATTTTCATCATTCCATCTACATTTATTAATTAGAATTCTTCTGTAAAGAAGAGTTCTCTCTCTCTGACTCTGTCTCTGTCTTTCTCTGTCTCTCTAAATAGATATCTATATATAGATATATGTAGATATACATTTTAGCACTTCCTTACTTTCTGGCATTACAAAATGCTTCAGGCTCAGGTTCATCTTATATTTTCCCTGCCTTATTTCCCTGATTATCAGCCCTGGAATCAATCAGTTTTCCAAGGAACCCTAGTTCCTGTTTTTTGAAAATGATATTTAGAAACCAGTAATCTAGGGGTTAGGTATGCTTATTGTTACTGGGATGTCATTGCTTGTAGCCCTTCTCAGTGGACAGATGTAGGAAATAACATGTCTGTATATTAACTCTTGCATATATATACATCCTTTCTGTATCTGTGTGTGTATATATAGATATATATATATACATATATATATATATATTTTTTTAAATAGACTAGGTCGATAACCATGAACCCAATCCACTGTAGCCTTCTCCCTTTTCTTAATTTGTAACTCTCCTCTGACTGTGAGAAATCTGGCTCTCACTATCTACACAATATATTCACTTATTTGTTCAACTCTAGTATACAAATAAAGTAGTTTCAGAATTTCTAATCCATACCCTGAGAGAAACAGATTTGCTACTAAATATACTGTTTGTGTACAGTTCTTTTCGTCTTTAGCATTATTACAGAATTCAGTCAAAATATTGCTTTCCAGAGTTACCTGGATCAGCTTCTAAGTAATTATGTGATTCATTTGTAATATAATTAATTCATCCCAGTCTATATTCTGTCTTTCTTCCCCATATTCTAGGTGATTTTTAAAAAATTTACATACAGTAAAATTCGTCTCTCTGGTGTTCAGTTCTGTGGGTTTTGACAAGTGCATGATGTAATACGTCCACCACCACAGCTCTGTACAGAGCAGTTCCATCATTTCAACAGTACCCTCATGCTGCTTCTTCATAATCAGCCCCTCCACCCACTCCCCAACCCATGGCTACCACGGATCTGCTTTCCCTTTCTATAGTTTTGCCTTTTCGGATTAGGGCAAGTATTTTTTAAAATTTCTTTTTTAGTGACAATGAAACAGAATCAGAAGGATTAAGTGATTTATATTCTTGAACCCAAATTTGGACTGGTGCAAATACTGATTTAAAACAAAAAGCAAACAAGACATTCACTTCTTAGTATAATTTGATTACATTTGTCTCTTTCATTGAATTGCATTCTAGCTAAAGAGAACATTGCCAAAACAAGAACACTACTCCTGTAGCTTAAAAAATAGAAAGCTACCATGCCGCTAACTCATGCTTAATGACTTTGCCCGCCCTTGGAGGTCATGATCTGCAGATCACTGCCTTCTCATCCTCTGTTTTTTAGCAAGAGGTATGATAACGATGTGGAATTTATAGGATGGGTTTAGATGCAGGAGTTGAATAGGGTTGCTGGAATCCCTCTCTGGAAAAAGCCTAGACTCATACCAGGAGGAGAATATCTAGAGACATAGAATGTTTACTGAAGGAAAGTATTTATAAAGCCAAAATAAATCTTGGAAATTTGGAAAGAGTCCAACATGAATGTTCCCTATGCCAATTTCCAAAATATAATACAAACTTAGGAGTAATCATTACTGGACTTAAGAGATTTGACATTTTTCAGATACTATTGTGTATTTCTCTGGGGAGCTTGGGTATTTAAAACTACATAGTAGTGATTTCTTAAAATAATGGTTCTATAAAGAATAAAGCTGACGAAAGGAACTTCATTAATGCCATTTTTGTGCTTAGAGACAATCCAGTGTTTTGTTTACCTCCGCCGCCCGACCTTTTTGTTTTCTTTAGGGAGGATGGACCGCTCTTATGTGGGCATGTTATAAAGGCCGTACTGAAGTGGTTGAGTTGCTTCTTTCTCATGGTGCCAATCCAAGTGTTACTGGTCTGGTAAGCGTTAACAAAAAATCCATCTGTAGTATAAGTGGTAAGTTCTTTTAGGGAATGCTTCAGGCTGGTTATGCTTTGGACTTCATAGTGGATAAAAATGATCTAGATCTTACTAAAGATAATAACGCAGAATGTGGTTTCAAAACACAATGAGAATTTTTTTCTGAGGCTAAGCTTATTTCTCAATTTTTATCAACAAAAAGGCAACTCTTAGAGTTTAAATGTTAATTATAACTATATAATATTTCAAAAGGAGATTTTGAAATCCTTGTCATCTTACCTGTTTTCTGTGCGTATGTGTTCTTAATCTAAACTCTTTTAAAGAAAAGAAACATTTACCAGATATCCATGCCACTTTTCTATACATTCTTATAGGTGGTAATACATGCATTACTATTGTACTTTGCTTGAGACTTGATCTCAGACTGCAGATTAAGAAATTGTTTTATTGATGGGGGGATTCCTTTCACGATGCATATGTATGTCAGATCATTACATGCACTTTAAATGTCTTACAATTTTATTTGTCAGTTATACCTCAGTACAGCTGAAAAAAAGGAAACGGTTTTATTCAAGTTAATGGACGGATTATAAAGAAAGGTTTTATATTCTTATTAGTCTTACCTGTTGGTTAGATAATTACATTGTGTGTTGAATCTATAAAAATAGATGTGTTCATAATATATATTTATTTAAGGTTGAGTGCATCTCAGTTCCCAGTTATGTATTATGACTATTACATGTGTTTTTAAAGTGGAGAATGGTCTGTAACTTGATTTTGTAAAATACTACTTTATATTGCTCCCTTTGTTGTTTACTCTTCTTAGCAAATGTGTGCTGTAAATATCCACCTAAAAGACTTTTTCTTTCCTCCCTCCCTCCCTCCTTCCCTCCCTCCCTCCCTCCCTCCCTGTGTACCTACTCACCCACCTGCCTACCTCCCAGCAGTACAGTGTTTACCCAATCATCTGGGCAGCAGGGAGAGGCCATGCAGATATAGTGCAACTTTTACTGCAAAATGGTGCTAAAGTCAACTGCTCCGATAAGGTAGGTCAGCGGGATCTTTCCAGCTTCTAGTTCATATTATGTCCACTCAGTGTGTCTAACTTACAAGGATTTTCATATGATCTCATGCGGCTGCTCTGATGTATCTTATGTTTATATTTATTAATATATTTTATAAAGACACGCGTAGGTGGGTTCCTCCTAGGTATTACGTACGTGCTAAGTGTCCTTCCATTGTCTTTTATATCACATTCATCGTTCTCAGGAAAATAGATACGGTTGATTCCCTACCTTCATTATTTTCTGTTGTAGCTCTTCTTTCTACTGTGGGTCCTATCTGCCTTCTCTGTATTGTTGCCAGATGATGAAAATTTAAGTCTTGTTCTTTCTCTCTCATACTTAAAATCCGAAAGGCTCCAATCCCTGTTATGATGTGTAAAGATAATCCTTGCCTCCCTCTCTACCCTTTCTCCTGCTCTCTCTACCCCAGACTACCTTCGCTCAGCTATCAAATGACGCAGGTTCCTGAGTCCGCCTGTTTTTAACCCTCCACATCTCGCAGGTGCCCTTTCATGGTGTGGAGTGCCCTCGCATCCTCGTCCGCTTTAGCTTCTGTTCGTGCTTCACGCTCAGCTCATGTGCCACCAGCTCCAGAAAGCTCCCCAGGATTTTGTTCTGTTCATTTTTTAAAATCCTTAATACCCCAAATATTTGATAAATATTTATTTAGTTATTTCACTCTTTCTTGCTTTTGGAGGGCTTTGATAGCTTCTGTGGTTTCAGGACAAAGCCCAGACTTTTCAGTTGGACCCCAGTCTTTCTTCCCAGGTTCACTTCTTGCCATTCGTCTCCATATGCGCTAAGCTTTTGGATACAGAAGATAGTCTACCATTCTGTGAATTTTTTTCTTTTATTTATTTATTTATTTATTTTTGGCTGCGTTAGGACTTCATTGCTGCGTGCGGGTTTTCTCTAGTGGCAGTGAGCAGGGCTACCCATTGCGGCGTGTGGGCTTCTCATTGTGGTGGCTTCTCTTGTTGGGGAGCACGGGCTCTAGGCGTGCGGGCTTCAGTGGCTTCAGTGGTGTGGTATGCGGGCTCAGTAGTTGAGGCACTACTACTCAGTAGTTGTGGCTTGCGGGCTCTAGAGCACAGGCTCAGTAGCTGTGGCGCACGGGCTTAGTTGCTCCGCGGCATGTGGGATCTTCCTGGACCAGAGCTCGAACCCGTGTCCCCTGCATTGGCAGGTGGATTCTTAACCACTGCACCACCAAGGAAGCCCCATTCTGTGAACTTTTATGAATTTCTATGAAGTGCGTGTCTTTGTTTATCCTGTTCCCTCTGCTAGGAATGTTATGACCTCCTCTGCCTGATGAACTCCTATTTGTTTTCTCAAGGCTCAGTTGAGGTGTTAGCTTCTCTGTTAAGTGTCCTTAACTTACCCAGTCACCTTAGATGCCCCTTCTTCTGTAGCCAGTGTTCACTGTCCATACCTCCGCTAGTGCACAGAAGTTCTGTTGGTCAAGGCCGTTATAAAAGGTAGGTATTCATTAAACGTTCACTTCAATCTGCAGTCTCCCATGTAGTTAAATGTCACTGTGAGTATTCCTGTGTCTCTTCATTGCCTTATGAATCTCCCCAAAGATAAAGCGTTGCTTTTATGCATGATTTACATTCTCTGATGTCTTTTGAATCACGTTCCAGCAGAAGGGGCTTTTGAGTGCAGTTTCTAGGTGGACCTTTATTTTGTCAGGTACAGAGGCTGATCTGGGGTGGCGGTTAGGAGCACAGACTGAAGCCAGGCTTGTTGGGTTCATGGGTCTTGCTCCACCTCTTAGTAGCTTTGTGACTTCGAGCCTGTAATGAACTTCTCAAGGCCTTGTTTGCTCATCTGTTAAAATGTGATATTGTGATTTGTACTTATTCTTCTGATAAGGATTACACACGTTAACTCGTGTAAACTATTTAGAACTGTATTTGGCACTCGGTTGTTACTATTTCAGACTGTTGGACTTTATATTTCACAAGATATGGGAAGCAAAGAAAGCTTGTTGGAAATTAGAGGCTGTATGACATTATGATGGAAAAATTGTCACTGATGGTAAAAGTTAAAGTTAATTAAAATATATTTCATACAGTGGTTAATCCATCTATTCAGGAGAAATAGTATGGGAAAAATATGATTTATCTAGGATTAAAATTATGATTGGTATAAACCGTAATCTAAAAATACTCAAAGTATGATTTTTATCAAAATTCATGGTGAGAGCTAGTTTCTTTTAATATACCTTAGATAATAATTTTAAATTTATTATTTCTTTAATAGTATGGAACCACCCCTTTGGTTTGGGCTGCACGAAAGGGTCATTTGGAATGTGTAAAACATTTATTGGCTATGGGAGCTGATGTTGATCAAGAAGGAGCTGTAAGTATCTTTTCTATTTTAACTGCTGGTAGTAGAGAGATGTTTTTAGTTTTAAGAGAGAGAATACTTTTTCCTTAGTATATACCTAGAAAAATTTCCCTATAGTTTCTAAACGATACTTAGAAAAACAAACATCTTCTGTTATCCTGGTAAATATATTATACTATAGATATTATGTATTACAAATATGTGCTTTTAAGGATTTATTGCTAATGCACATAAATTTTGGGAGGCTAAAACTATATGGAATATCTTTTAGTAATCTTAGTATAAATTAAAATACTCCCCAAATCAAATTGTTTGAATTACTATTGTGGAAAGAGTTTCTATTCTGTTAAAATACCTTTTCTTTAAAATTTTAAAATAATATCATAATTTTTTGATATTTTAATCTGTGACTTGTTTTCTCTCATAGACAGATGTAAAAATAATCAAAAATCAGTGGTCAAAACCTATATAGCTTAAACACTGGTTCAGTGTATCTTACAGTCCAGCAGTTATGAATTCCTTATTGAGTACCCACTGTCCACCCAGCCCTGTGCCAGACGTGCTGGGGATACTGGAGAAGCCTGTCGTATCGCTCTTCTCTTGAGCTTGTAAGAATATAGGTAAAGGAGATGACATTTATGCACAAGAAACAATACAGACTTCTATTAACGTAATTATTGTCATTATGTGAGATGGATCATAAAGGATTCTGAGAAGAGCTGCTACCAAATCTCTGGCTGCAGTGTAACAAAAGTGAATTCTGAATCATCAAAAGTAACTTCCTGGCATAATACCAACCAGCTCCTCCTATTGTCCATGTTGACAGAAGCTACTCATTGATGACCTTCAAGGGGTATATAATATTTTAGTGGTGTGCGGAGATAGAGCATGATTCTTACCCAGCCACGGAAGTCATACCCTTCACTTGCCTCCTTTCTGGACAGTTTATCAAGTGGATGAGTGGCTTGTCTCTATGATTACTGACTGCTGAGGAATCTGAAAAGGCTATGTTATTTTAATATTGAGAGAATTATGGCTTAGTTCTGGGGGCTGATATAATAATAACTGAAATATTTCTATAAGGAAATTGCATGGTATCTCAAACTAGATCAAAATCTCAAGAATAAATTTTAATATTTCTTTTGTAATGAGTCAGATTCTTCTATTATGTGATTTTCTGTTATAAATTAAATGTGCAGTTTTTAAAAGAACCACTAAAAATAAGACAGTTTTGAAAATGTGGTTTCTAGATCACTGTGGAAAACAGAGGAATATGTTATACTTTTATTGAAATATTCTATAGCTTATTAATTCATTGTTTTACTTCAGTTTTTCATATAGATTTTATTATAGACAATTCTTTGAAGTCTGATTGATTCTTACTTTGGATTATTTAACTTAGAATGTGTTTAATTTTGAATCATCCTGTCAGCTATTTTATATGTCAGTACTTTAGTGAGAGGGTTTGTTCATTGTAAATGACTCCAATTTTGGATTATCATTTAAAGAATTGAATGTCGTTAACAGTCCTATTGACTGAAGAGAATTAATGTATCTTCAAAAATGGAAAATATGCTTCTGGCCACTTTTGGTCTGTTTCTGGTGATTTATATTGGCATTTTATTATCAGAAATAACTGTTAATAATAGGCCACCTATTTGAAAACATCAGTTTTTTGACTATAGAATAAATTATATGTTTTCTGAAAGTATTAATTTCTTGGGCGTTGTTTGATTTGTAGAATTCAATGACTGCACTTATCGTGGCAGTAAAAGGAGGCTACACACAGTCAGTAAAAGAAATTCTGAAGAGGAATCCAAATGTAAATTTAACCGATAAGGATGGAAATACAGCTTTGATGATTGCATCAAAGGAGGGACATACAGAAATTGTACAGGATCTACTTGACGCTGGAACATATGTGAACATACCTGATAGGGTAGGTTATCTATTTAGAATTTGTCTTTCAGTGGTGACATTGATGGAAGGTTACCGTAACTTCTCACCACCTTTCAAGATTCTTCCTGCATGACATACATTTAAGATGTTTTATTTCTGCCTTTAGAACTAATAAGTTAAAACCTGTCCAATCTTTGTGAAGGGTGTTCTTTTAAATTTTTCAAAAATAATGCTGTTATTGAAAATGTGATCTTGAAATCATCCTAACTATAGGTGTTGTTCATGACTGGTGTTATTCATTGTTCCAAGGCTTCAAGTCTCCCACCCTTACACCTAGAATTTTCAGATTGGTATCTCTTGCTCTCACCTCTTCTTGGAAGTCTACACTTGTCTGTCCGACTCCACTTGAACTGTCCACTTGAATGTCTAATCGGCTTCTTAACTTACAGCAAAACAGATGTCTTGTTTGTTTCATCCCACACCTGCTTTTCCC
This sequence comes from Balaenoptera borealis, assembly GCF_965194805.1. Lineage (NCBI taxonomy): Eukaryota > Metazoa > Chordata > Mammalia > Artiodactyla > Balaenopteridae > Balaenoptera > Balaenoptera borealis. Next base: position 86,001,854 of record NC_138871.1, read on the forward strand.
TCAGTCTTCTCCCTCTCAGTAAGTGGTACCAGCATCTATCCTGTTGTTAAAGCACCAAATCCTACACATTAGTCCTGATTTCTCAAGACTACCCAATCCAAAGTAGCTACCCGGTCACTTTCTATCACATCACTGTATTTTATTTGCATTACATTTATCTGATTTCTTATTTGTGTTTATTGTATGTTGTCTGTTAGTCTCCTCTAGGCTATAAATTCTCTCAGAGCTGGGACCTTGTCTATCTTATTTCCTAGTGCCTGCAACAGTGCATGGCACATCGTAAGCAATGAAATATTTATGACCTTTTATTAATTTACTAGTCTGAACCTACATTAATGCTAATATTCTCAACTAAAATGTGTCTGCAATGGGTTTATTTACACTTTTAATGTAGTAGTTAAGGTACTGCATCATGGTGCTAGACTTAATAATCCTCGAGGACCTGCATCTTGATATAGAGCCCACTGGGGCCCACTTAGGATTGAGACAAGCTGTAGCTCATGGAATCACCAACCCAAACTCATACAACTGATTTGTAATTTAGCAGTCAAAGAAAAGGCCATTTACAATATTTGAACTAGGGGAAGATATAATTAATAATGATTATTGCTTGGTGGATATAATTTCAGGGCAGAGATGTCCTTATGAGGTCATGAACTTCATCTAAGCCTTGTACTGGGGAGTGAGTCAGTCTTGTGCACTGTTGGCCTGTAATGCCAAATTGATAGAATATAGATGCTCTTCTGGGAACCAACCTTCTCCCTTAATTAAATGTGGTTATAAACCCACAGATGGCTCTAGCTTTATACCTCCCTTCTTTTTAGAATCCATGGCTTTTGTCATATAGCATTATTCCAGGGGATTTGTATTATGTAATTTCCAAATGTTCATCTGGTTCATTGACAGCCATGGTGTCGTTTTATTTAATTTACATTTGTAATGGGAGGTTACCTTCAAATAGAAGGGCTTATTGTTCTGGGTGACTTATCTTTCTAAACTTTTGTCCTGGAATTTCAGGTATGAATGTCCTCATTTTGAGGTATAAAGTGTTCTGTCCCTTATTCTGAAGGCTATTAATATCAGGTATTAATATTAGTTAACTTTCTGTTATTTAGAGATAATTTTTTCCAAGAAATTTTCAGAAAAAATCTGTTATATTAACACATGACTAATTTTAACTTCAAAACAGTGTTTTTTTGTTCTCATCTTCTATTCACCTTTTTTTCTTTTGTCCTTTTAGAGTGGAGATACTGTTTTAATTGGCGCTGTCAGAGGTGGTCATGTGGAAATTGTTCGAGCACTTCTCCAAAAATATGCTGATATAGACATTAGAGGACAGGTGTGTGTGATTACAGGGCTGTTGTTATCTTAGTATAATTGTTTGTATATGTTGGCTGATCATAATGTCATTCTTCCAGTTTTCCTATGGAGACAAACGTATAAATCCTAATAACGTTTAATGGATGCCTGTATTATTAAGTTTCACTGCCATTATTATGAAATTTCTGTATTGATGTCAAGTTAGATTTAGATAGAAGTAAAGCATAATGAAACTCATGTTTTTCAAATACACCTCCCTTACTAATGTCTAAATATAGTCAATTCTGACATGAGTAGTTTATGATACCGAGACAGTTGGTGGCACTTTGAGTGCATGTGACTTATTTTTTTTAGTATGCTTCCTCTGTTTTGTCTTCTTCATCCATATATTGTTCTTCTATTTCTGTTGTTTCATCTTTCTTCTCCTTTTCCCCCATTTGCTAGCCTTTCCCAGGACCACTTGGTAGTGCCTATGGATTTTGCTTAAGGCAGTCATAGCTCACAGAGCTGTAAAGGTTATTTATTTTAGGGAGAAGCTTCCCTAAAGTTGAGAATTTATCCAATATGTCAAGAGCTTTAGATTAAAAAAAATCTGTACTGAACAGCCTGTTTTGTGGTTGGAGAGTCTACATTTCTGCTCAGCTTTTTCCTTGTATTTAGCTTGTATCCAAATCCACTTTTGAATCAAACTGATAAATATTATGCCAGATGCCATGAAGGTCTTAACATGGGTCCCTTGCCTGAAGAAACATGTGTTTTAGTTAGGAAGGTTTTAGTTTGTTTTGTTTATATTTATTCTTATGTTTTTATGTAAACAAAAAAAGTGATGCCACTTTTGGTATAAGATAGTATATGATTGATTGCCTAGTGAAAGGTTCAAATGTAAGAGTATTGAGGTGGGGAAAGTGGGCATTTAAGGAGAGCTTTTAAGGGAAGGTAGAATTTGAGCTAAGTTTAAAAGGTGGGTTAGATAGAGAGAGAAAAGGAAGGCTCGGTAGTTCAGGCAAGGATAGTGGAATAATGGGATGAGAAAATTTAGGAAGAAGGGAAAGTGAAAGACTGTATTCCTTAGTTGGTGAATAAATCAGGTTGTCAGCAGGATGGCGGGGAGGGTGGGATGGGAGATAGAGAAATAGAAAGGGATGTAGTGCCAGAGAGGCCGGAAGCTAGGGTACAGTGTCAAGAAGGGAACTGCGTTGGGGAAATCTTGCTGTAGGAAAATTAATGTGGCAACGGCAGAGAGTCATTCACTGTCTTTTGGGATAAAATCATATTTTCACTAAAAGTTGGTGACTGGATCACCTATTTAGACTTTTACCTATCTCCTTTGTGTCTGTCAGTTTTGTTTTCCTATGTTTTAGTCAGTTTTTTTGTTCTCTACCTCTGCATTGAAAGTCCACATGGATCTGTTTTTGGTTTTTGAACTAGATAGGATTTTAAAGGATCTGATGAAGATCAGTATATAGGTGCAGTGTAGAGATTAAGAAAGCTAAACATGGTAATAAAACAATTCACCCTATGTTTGTGTAGTACACTCTTATGCATTATCTTTTGAAAAGACTGGGCAGTTGAAAAGCCAAAAGCCAAAGGTCAGAATATTTATGTGACTTATCACAGGATACAGAGCTCAGGTACTGATGACTTCCAACACAGTGCAGGGTCCTGAAACCTGTTCGCTTTCCAAAAGCATAGTTTACCTTATCGACTATGTGGGGTTGCTGCTTTCTCAGTCAAGAAATATTAAGTTTTCTTAGGCTTCTTTCATAAAGAATTTCTCACAAGTAAATGCAAGATAGAATAAGGATTAATGTTATTTTCCACCATGCTGCTTCTTGGTAAGATATATTAATGCTTTAGTAGAAATGTTAATAATGTTTTAATATTTACAAATAGAAGTTTTTAATATTATATCTTATATGAAGTGATTGTTGATTTTTTTATTATACAGGACAATAAAACTGCTTTGTATTGGGCAGTTGAGAAAGGAAATGCAACAATGGTGAGAGATATCTTACAGTGCAATCCTGACACTGAAATATGCACAAAGGTATCAACGACATTTCTGTTCTCTTAGCAATACCTAGTGCTGAATGTTAGTACTGCTTATTTTTTTCAAGTTTTTACAGTTGTTTGATATTAGAATTATACTGATTTAAGTGGAAATGTTCTGTATTAAATTGAGGAGTAAGTTTATATCCTTTCAGGAGTTGTGTATTCACAGCAAAATGCAGTGTGTAATTTATTTTAATTATTATTTAATTTATTTTAATCAGAAAGTACAGTATCAGCCCTTCATAAATTGTGGACAGATCATTTCCCCAGAATTATTTTATGCTCCTGTTGTTTGGAATGCAGAACACATTTCCTTTTAAAAGATCATTGTGTGTGGTTATTGGTTCCCCAAACCAACCACTTTTAGTCTATTTTACTCAAATCATGTGGAAAGTATAAAACTGTATAAGACTTTAGTGATTATATTTGGCTTTACATGTAATAGTTGTCCATGGGGAAAATATATTTGGAGTTCTGGATTGAAATGGCAGGAATGAATAAAGCAAACTTACGGAATCACCCGTAAGACAATCCTATTTCATCCGTTAGAGATTTGGAGCAGCATCTTCTAAACCAGTGGTGGTAACCTCAGAGCCCTGGGGCAGAGCTTTTCCTGGGATACCGTCTGCTTTGCAGGTGGTGGCTGCTTGGAATCTTGTTTCTTTTTCGTTTAGACCTTTGTGTCAGCTACTGTGACCACACGTGGCTTCTGACCAGATTTTGCTTTTTCTTAATTCAGTGCTGAACTGTGGTCTCTTCTTATTTTTCTTAATTTGATTTTGAAAGCAATTGTAAACTCCTTTGAGGTTTCCCAAAGGCATACTGCTTGTATCAGATTGTTTCCCCCTTATACGCAGGTCTTGAGGTGCACAGAGGCGCTGGTAAAAACATCTGACAAATCTAGACGCTGGCTTGCCTGGACATTGACAGGCTAGGTAGTGGGTTGCTTGGGTGAGGTGGTCAGAACGGGAAGCAGCCTCTGGCGGAGCTGCCCCAGATGTCAGTGGTGGGACCTGGGGAAAGACAGTTAGTGGTGAGGGGCAGAAGCGGCTGATAGGTAGTGGGGCACATCTCTTGCTCTGCTGAGTGATATAAAAGTATTTTGATACAGGTGATTGGTTGTGAAAGGAAAAGCACTTGTTAGTTTTTCCAACTATGTTTTCTTGAGAACATTTTCAATATAGACTGGTCAGATATTTGAATTCTTGACACGTGTGTTTATGTGACTTTAAAGATTTAGGAGTAAAGGTATTAATCTGGCAAACTTTCTTATCTGTGCCCACAGGATGGTGAAACACCTCTTATAAAGGCTACCAAGATGAGAAATATAGAAGTAGTAGAGCTGCTGCTGGATAAAGGAGCTAAAGTATCTGCCGTAGATAAGGTAAAAACATCAGTGTAGAGAGCAGGTTTTTTTTGAGGGCTATAGGTAGACTGGCTGTATATCCGGTGGGTTTAATGGGGGTCTGATTTTATTTTGTGGAGGGAGAGATTACTTGCTGGGGCTGTTTGTGTGGGATTTGGATGCTGTGAGAGCTTCTTGGCTGTTCCGAGAGCATGCTGAGGAGTGGGTGGGCTCAGTACGCAACAAAGCAGCTGCTTCAGAGGTTCCCTCTATGGCTCAGATCAGTTACGGCGAGCTGCACTGACCACCATGCAAGGAGGATGTCATCAGGTGTGGAGCTTGTTCAGAGAAACAGGAGGAAAGAATCCAAAAGGGGCTGGAGAAGATAGAATGCCAGAAGGAGACTGGCATTCATGTTCACCAGCAGGAGAGATGTTCTGCCATGTGTCCTTGCCTTAATCCTTTTAGAGGAATGTTCATATTTTCCATAATAAATTTAACTCTGAATTGCTTAATACTTCATATAGAATTGATTCCTGGTTTTAGTTTGTCTACATTTTAAGCAGGATTCTTTCTCTACTTCAAATTGATTTCCTCACAGAAAAGAAGTGAATTGATTTATGTGTGAACTAAGAAATATAAATTTTTCCCTCTGAGTATATAATATGATTTGGGCTCTCCTAATCCATAATAGGTTGACGTTTATCTTTTTATTATTCATGAGGCAATTAAACAAAAAACACAGAATTAATAGATATTTGCCTTTTATTTTATCAAGAAACAACATTATTAAAAAAAGCACAAAAAAGCCTCCCACCTGTTATTACCATATTAATGTATTTATATATGGTATATATATTAATGTATATTAATTAATACCATATTAATATAAAAGAAAGAAAATATAAAGAAAAATTTTAATCTTAAAAGTTAGGGCATAAAGTCAAAGAGAAGTTGTTGAAATTGAATATACTTAACTTTCTAGAAAACTTCTGTATTGCCTGTTTTTCTCATTCTGCTGTTGACTACTTTCTGGCACTGGTCTCCTAATTTGCAAAAGGGAACCACTGGACTACGTGCCCTTTAAGGTTCCAATGGCCTCGTTAATTCTGTAACATGCCATTTATAAATAACTGTTTCATACTCATTAAAATCCCTGAAGGACCCTGTCTCGGACCCTGTTGTGTATGCTTTGTCTTGAGTCAGCACATACTTGCTGAGAAGCACATGTGATACCTGGAATGTTCTTGGAGTGAATGTGCATTCATTCACACGTACTTACAAAGGATGGATAAGGTGCTGTCCTGCTCGAATTTGGAATACAAACTTGTAAAAGTCTTGAACCTGGCTCTTCATAAAGGATTACATAAAAAAAAATTTAAGAATAAAGGTTAATGTTATTTTTACCTGGCCCATCACCAATCTCTGTTTATCTTCAGCATAGTGGCAGGGTGTGTTGATGTCTTCTCTGCATTTTCAGAAATTTTGTGTCTAGCTGAAATGTTACTGATGATATTTCTTCCTTCTCACATGTTTGGGGATAAGAAATGGAGTTCAGGTGGAGAAATAAGATGATGAAGTTCAGTTTAGATGTGTTTAGTTTGAAGGCTAAGGCGTTCAGGAGGCTGTGACCGATAGGGCTTGAATTTGGGCAAGAAATCAAGGCTGGTGATAGGAATTTCACAGTTAGTTACCAAGAGATAAGAGCTGCATGGGAGTGACTAAGATCATCAGTTTGGAAGAAAGATGAAAGCTGAGGTCAAACTTTCCTTACAGCGTGTGTCACATTCTAGTTTGTTTTATGATTGTGCACGTTTATCCAATCTCCTCCTGTTACGTTGTAACTTAGTTAAGGCCGTGGACTGTTTTGTCTATCATCTCCATATCCCCCACAGTATCCAGCTCAGTGCCTTACTATATAGTGAGCTCAATATGTAGCTTTTGTGCCATATTTAGGATATAGGAAGGGAATCTAGAAAAGGAAGAAGTAGACCTGAGGCAGAAGAGGAGATTCAAAATCACTATAAGGTTGTGCTATAGAAGCCACAGGAAGTGAGTGGGTGAGAACTGAGAATTTCATTTGTTAACTTGTGGGTCATTGTCTTTAAGAGAGATGTTTGTGAAGTAAAAAGTGGAGAACACCTTGCGGACTGAATTTGTTTTTTTTTTTTTACGTATTAGTTTTCCTTAGTGTTGGATGCGAATACTAATATGATGGAGATTCTAATAAGGGAAGAAGGCAGGTTGACGTTAGGGAGCCGTGAAAGCTGAGGAGAACGGAAGAAGCTGTAGTAGCCAGAGAAGGATGGATTCAACACAGAGGACTCCAAGGAAGAGAATGTAGGGAACTAACATAATGGTGACAAAGGGCGTGGGGAAGGACGAGGTCGCTCGTGCTAGTGGAATATCAGCATGGTTTGGGAAGCTTTCTAGACAAATGGAGACCACGTTGTGAAATAGCATATAAATTAGTTGAGGAAGGTGGTTGACATCTGTGGACAGTAAGTATCTGGATGATAGATGGTTACTGACCTGTGATGGGGGTGGATCCAGGGCCTGGGAGGAGCCACAAGGAAAAAGCCTGTTGCTTGTCCTCTTTCGTTCTAGAAGGCTGTGGGAGAAGTCATACCTGAGGGAAGCTAGGGAAGGAACTAGAGAAAGAAATTGTGGGGAGGATACAGAGATAAAAATTCACATTATTTATACATTCTATATGAAAAATATGAAAAGTTTGGATTTTCTGTTATTTTAGAGAAACATGAAAATTGTTACTCTGTATATACTATATGTAAGAAATGTGAAAGTTCAAGTTTCCTGCCACTATTTTACAGAAAGGAGACACTCCTTTGCATATTGCTATTCGTGGGAGGAGTCGGAAACTGGCAGAACTTCTTTTAAGAAATCCCAAAGATGGACGGTTACTTTATAGGCCCAACAAAGCAGGCGAGACTCCCTACAACATTGACTGTAGCCATCAGAAAAGTATTTTAACTCAAATATTTGGAGCCAGTAAGTATTGGGTTTTGTACCTGACTGGGCTTTTAAGACATGAATGTCTATGAAAAAATTAAGAGACTTCCAGCAGTTTTGCATTTCTGACTTAACTGAAGATTATAAAAGTTAAGAAAGTTATTACTTTACTGTAGAAAAAGAACTTTTCCCTGTCTAAAGCTGTTTTGCATTATATTGTAGCATTCAAATTAAGTACATTCAGAGTCAACAATCAGCTTTTAAGACTTCTAGAAATCTAGCCTACTTTTCTAAAACTCTCTTCCCCCTCTTATTCTCTCAGGTATACTTTGTGCTTTTATCAAAACGCACTCTGTTTTCAGAGTGTGGCTCTCTACCTTTGCTTGTGCTGTGTCCTCTCCATCCCCATGAATGTTCTTGTTAAAATCGTCTCTCTCCAAGGCTGGAGTCAGTTGTCTTGTTCTCAGTGACGTTTTAACTGATCTGCCTAACCATATACAATTTTTGCCTCATTTAAATACTTAAGCATTTGTGTTTATATTTCCTTTTTTAATACTTATTATATATGGCCTTTTATTTTGTTTCTTTTAAAATTTTCTCCCTTATTTCTTTTAGAATTTTCTCCCTTCCAGATTCCAAGTTATTCAGGGCAGGGATTCTTTCTTCTTATCTTGTATCCTCCATAATATCTAGCACATAATGCCTTGAATGTTGTACTAAAATAGTTTTTGCTTGTAAAGGATGCACATGAGAATGTAATCATTCACATGTGGTCTTTTGAAATACGGAACAGTTTTCTACTAGAGTTAAAAAAGAGATATGTTAGTCCGAGAAACCAACAGGAGATAGTAGAATCCTGCCACTTTCCAGTTTAGCTGTTTACTTACATAAGCAAGTATGATTCTATTCAACATTATGAGTTGTATTTTAAAATATTTTTTTCTGATGATAATAATAATGCACACATTAAATTTTAAGGATTAAAACACGAATATAGTAGAAAGTGCAAATTTCCCATTGTCCTTTATCTCCTAATTTGTAATTGTTTGAATGACTTGCCAAGATTTTCTTTATATTTCTAAAAATGTTTTATACTATGTATATAGCCTTAAAAAACTTGAGATACCATAATATAAGAGTTTTAAATAATGAACTATACCATATTTTAATTGTTGCATAACCTTTCATTCTAAGTTCTAATAGTACATTCAGTTCTTTATTGATGAATATTTGGTTTGTTTTGCTGTTAAAAGCTAGTGCTGGGCTTCCCTGGTGGCGCAGTGGTTGAGAATCTGCCTGCCAATGCAGGGGACACGGGTTCGAGCCCTGGTCTGGGAAGATCCCACATGCCGCGGAGCAACTAGGCCCGTGAGCCATAATTACTGAGCCTGCGCGTCTGGAGCCTGTGCTCCGCAACAAGAGAGACCGCGATAGTGAGAGGCCCGCACACCACGATGAAGAGTGGCCCCCACTTGCCACCACTAGAGAAAGCCCTCGCACAGAAACGAAGACCCAACACAGCCATAAATAAATAAAAAAAAAAAAAAAAAAAAAAAAAAAGCTAGTGCTGAAGTGAACATCTTTTTTGTACGTATATCCGTTAACTCTTATTTTTAGGATTATTTTCTTGGAATAAACTCCCAGAAGTAGAATTGGCAAGTCAGTGGATGTTCAGTTTTGATAGACTTTCCAAAATGGTTGTAACAATTTCTCCTTCCTTAGACCATGCATGATAGTGCAGTTTCCTGCAACCTTGCTAAAACTGGATATTTCCAGCTTCCTTAAGCTTCCTGATCAGATCAATAAGAAAAAATTTCATTTTAATTTGCATTGTAAAATTATTAGTGAGATTGAGATCTTTTAATATGTTCATAGGCTATTTGCATTTTTGCTATTTTCCTCTTTGTATCCTTTGCTCTCTTTTTTCTTGAGTTTTTAAAATTATTTAAAAATTGATTTTTGTGTCTTTAAGGATATTGATCCTGGATCCAGCCTATGTATTGTATCTCTCTCCCGTGCTTATTCTTTGTTTATGGTGATGGGGTTTTTTAATTCCCCATCCAAAAGTTATATAAATTTGTAGTTTACTTGTTGGTCTTTTCCTGCAGTTCTGGCTTTAGTATTATATTGAGAAAGAAAGGCCTTTTCCACACAAAGATTTTTATAGTTTTTTCTTTTATATTTTCTTCTAGTACTTTTATAGTTTTACTCTTTACATTTAATTTTTTAATGTTTCAGAAACTTATTTTTGTTAAAGTATGAGATGCAGCGTTTTAATTTTATTTAAAAAAATGGATGGCTTATTTCTCCCAACACCACTTACTAATTCATCCTTTCCCCACTGATTTGAAATGCCACATGTTAATATCCTGTGTGAGTTCTGTGATGTTGTAATTATTGTAGCTTTAGGATAATGTATTTTGATTCTTCTCCAAAGACAGCTACTTTTTGGTAGTCTTTAAATTATTTTTCATAGCTATTTTTGCATGTTCTTCTTGCTTTTCAGTTTTTCAAAATACTCTCATGGAATATTATTATTGGAATTGCCTTAAAGTGGCAGATTAATTTGGGGGAGAATTGCTCTTTTTAAGTCGTTGAACCTTTCTGCCTGGAACCATAGACTGTCTCTTTTTCTCTGGTTATCTATTATTATTTTCACTAACATAGCCTTTATATAGGTATTATACATATTAAAATGATTCTGAGGGACTAGTTACTGTTCTAATCATTTTATTGATTCTAAAATGTACTTTACTCCACATTTTAGCATCCCTGAAGTTGGAATATGTCTTATAATTGATGGGTAAGAAAGCATCATGTCATAATTTGGCAGCACTTTTTCTTTCTTCGTTGTACATAATAATGATGCATCTTATAATTAGTAGGTATCTTAAGTTCTATGAAATATGGTATTAACTTAAGCACCTCTGAACCTATTTTTACACAGGTCTAACCATTTAAAATAAGTGATTTTCCTCAATTAAGTAAACAATTAATAAATGAAAATTGATGCTCCTTTTTAATAGTAATGTCTTTAATGCAAGGATATGGTGTGTTTATAATTACAGGACACTTGTCTCCTACGGAAACAGATGGTGACATGCTTGGTTATGATTTGTATAGCAGTGCCCTGGCAGATATTCTCAGTGAACCTACCATGCAGCCGCCCATTTGTGTGGGGCTGTATGCACAGTGGGGAAGTGGGAAATCCTTCTTGCTCAAGAAACTAGAAGGTATAGGGCATGTTTGTAAAAAGTCTGCATGTATAACAAAGTTTTCTCTTGTGTATTTTTTTTTTTAAGTAAAGAAGAATAGAGGTTTTTTTTTTTAACATCTTTATTGGAATATAATTGCTTTACAATGGTGTGTTAGTTTCTGCTTTATAACAAAGTGAATCAGTTACACATATACATGTGTTCCCATATCTCTTCCCTCTTGCGTCTCCCTCCCTCCCACCCTCCCTATCCCACCCCTCTAGGTGGTCACAAAGCACCGAGCTGATCTCCCTGTGCTATGCAGCTGCTTCCCACTAGCTGTCTATTTTACGTTTGGTAGTGTATATATATCCTCAAGTCCATTCTCTAGTAGGTCTGTGTCTTTATTCCCGTCTTGCCCCTAGGTTCTTCATGACCTTTTTTTTTTTTCTTTCCTAGATTCCATATATATGTGTTAGCATACAGTATTTGTTTTTCTCTTTCTGACTTACTTCACTCTGACAGAGTCTAGGTCCATCCACCTCACTACAAATAACTCAATTTTGTTTCTTTTTATGGCTGAGTAATATTCCATTGTATATATGTGCCACATCTTCTTTATCCATTCATCTGTTGATGGACATTTAGGTTGCTTCCATGTCCTGGCTATTGTAAATAGAGCTGCTATGAACATTTTGATACATGACTCTTTTTGAATTATGGTTTTCTCAGGGTATATGCCCAGTAGTGGGATTGCTGGGTCGTATGGTAGAAAAGAGTTTTATGTATGGGTATGTGGTTGATCCTCCGCACTGTTATTTGAGTTCTCTTTCTAAAACAGAGATCCAGCTGTGTTATAGCATACTTTAAACCCCTTCGTAGCACATTCCCTGCGAATGCTGTTTATAACCATCCTACCCAGGCCCTTCACAGACTGTCAGTTTGCGTGAGCACCCCTGCTGGGACTGCCCCCTGCGTGTGCTCAGGGCTGTACGCGTAGGGGCTCTCTGTGCCCACACGAGCCCACTAGACCCTTCCTGAGTGGCCTTCTTTACTAGGAGCTTCCTGGACAGGTCCCCCACCTCCCTGCTGAGCCCCACTCCTTTTGTTTGGCAAAATCTCACTCGTTCTTCAAGGACAGGTGTCAGTATTGCCTGTAAAATTCTTGCTAAGTTTTGTAGTAAGAATGCCTTGTTAAGGGCTCATCTGGACTGAGCGCACACCTTTAAGAGCAGTGATCCTCAGATGTAATTGGAGGGAGGAGGGGTGAGGAGGAGCAGAGAGGAATGGTGGTGCTAGCTAGGTATAATAGTTTGAAGACACATAACAGAGTAATAGTTTTTAGTTTTATATCTGGAAACAGTACCTTGTTGATTGTATAATACAAAGCACAAGAATAAATACCAACAAAATCTTGACAGATGGGAATATATGAAAGAGGATTTTGTGCATTTTCAGTAGGAAGCAAGAGAGTGGGTAGGACAAGGGTCAAGGGTAGAGGTACCTCTGGGGAATGAGATTCTTATCAGAAGAGAACATTGGTTAAAATGATTAAGTAGCAGCATTCTATCTAGGGACTTGGTAAGTGCTCAGTAAATGTTTATATTGAAAATGTGAAATTTTCAAAATGTTTGAAGTTGTATTTCTTAAATAAAACAGAAATAATGCTTTCATATTAATTTCTCTTTCAGATGAAATGAAAACCTTTGCAGGACAACAGATTGAACCTCTTTTTCAGTTTTCATGGCTTATAGTATTTCTGACCCTGCTCCTTTGTGGAGGGCTTGGTTTATTGTTTGCTTTTACGATTGACCCAAATCTTGGAATAGCAGTGTCATTGAGCTTCTTGGCTCTCTTATATATATTTTTTAGTAAGTCCTTGCCTTTTGTCTTTTTCAAAAATGTAGAGAATGTCAAAACTCATTGTTTTACTTAAAATTGTATCTATATCTTTCTCCTAAAGTCTGTAACAGGTTTTCATAATTAGGTGAGAAAATTGATTTTTTGCTATTTTGTAAGTTGGCCTAGAGGAACATTGTCCCCAGCCTGGCTGGTACAGCTTTAAAAACTAGTGCAGTACTTGTTAATATTGAAGCAGAACTTTTATTTATTATACTTTCCCTTTTATATGTTAATGATTTATATTTAAATCTTTTTCTGAAAATAAGTTTTTATAGCTGTTGTGGCATGCTCTTAATCATTTTGACCATGACTGTAATTTTTATTTTATCTAAAAGCAAAGTAATAGATATATATAATCCCTGTTCTCAGGAGTGTCTTCAGTTGCAAGAAAGGAAATAGATTTACCTTTGGAGGAACTACTGGTAACTTCAGCAGTTGCAAGTAGTGATAAAACCAGTCTTTTACGTTTGAATCTGAACTAAGGGTTATGTTTCTGTTTAAGGCATTATCTTTCTGATTGTGTTTCTTATGTCATATTTTAGTCAGCTTACTTTCCATTTTTCACATACCTGATGTATGTTGGGGGAGGTTAATTAATTGAGGAATTCTTTGAGGAGTAGTTAGGAAATGGAATGGGACCATGAAAATTATGTAAGTCTACCCGTTACTACTTGATACTTGACTGTTTGGAGAAAAGAGGCTGCTTGACTAATGATTGTTCTGGATAATTTTGTTTTAAACCGTGAATTTCAGTTGTTGTTTACTTTGGTGGACGAAGGGAAGGAGAGAATTGGAATTGGGCCTGGGTCCTCAGTACTAGATTGGCAAGACATATTGGGTATTTGGAGCTCCTCCTCAAATTGATGTTTGTGAATCCGCCTGAATTGCCAGAGCAAACCACTAAAGCTTTACCTGTGAGGTGAGTTGGTCCCTTTGACAGAAGTAACTTTTAATAAGATGAAGCAAGTAAAAGTTTATAATGCATCATTTCTCAATGTATATTCCAAAAAAACATTGGTCCCTTAAACTTTTTAATGTGAGAAATAAAGCAAACAAATACTCCCTGGTCAAATCTGTGTGGGAAACACTTCATATTATAGTTCCCTCTTGTACATTAAAGGATCAGAGACACCTTTTCATAAAGAAATCAATTTAACTTTGATTTACCATATTTTATTTGAGCATAAACCCATGTTCCCCCCCTTATGACACCTGTTATCAACCTTTGGACAAATTTGAAAAGAGTGCTGGTCTATTTGAAAAGAGTGAAAGGAGTCCTGGCATCTCTTTACATCAGGGTGTAACTTCGGCAACTCAGCTTGTGCTCCGAGCTGCTCTTTCCTCACCTGTGGAAATATATTTACCCACTCCTCTAAAATTATTATTAATATCAAATAGGAAATGTATAAGAAAACAGTTCAGAAAAGATGAGAAACATGTAAGTCAAAGAGTAAAGGAAAGCTAGAGGGCTCCAGAGGAAAGTAAAATGAAAAAAAAAAAAAAGTTTAGAACACTGAAAGCAAAAGGAATTCAATAGAAATTAGTAAAATAATTAGTAATAATTAGTTAAATATGCACTAAAAGATTAAGAATTTAAAAATTATTATAAGATAAAATATGTTTAAGTTAAGCTGAAAGTAAATAGGCCAAACCAGATAAGACATCAAAAGTATAATATAAGAGAGGAAGATAAAAATAAAAGTTTACAGGTAATTGGCACATAGGAGTAAGTATTAAGAAAAGGATATAAAATGAGAAGTTAAAATGAAAAGCGTAAAAAGAAAACGTACAGAGTGTAATAAAAGAAATGGAGAAGATATTTTTACATAAAATAAAAACACTTTAATGAGATGGTATTTTTTTAAAAAATTAGAACAATTAAACTAGCATGCATATACATAGTACAATGTGATCCTAGATTGTATTTTGAAAGCAATGCCTATCTACAGGATTGAGATGAGAGTTTAGTTTAGGGGTAGAAGGGAAGAAAGGAACTAATGCAGAAATAATATCCATTCAGAGACTCAAAATACAAATAATTCAGTTATTTTGCAGAACAACTGTGAAATGAATATTTTATAGCTTCTTTCTAAATCCCTGGTAGATGTTTAAGCTATAAATAAAACATTCTAAAGCTTGAGTTTTTAAATGGCATTCAATTCTTAATTACTATAATATTTTCTCAAGGTTTTAATCTCTTCGGTTGGTGCTTAGAAAACTTTATGCAGCATTTTTTGGCTGATATGGGGTGTCACCTTTTAATCGTTGTATCATGAGATCTGTTGAGATGTCTGATTCCTTGGCTAAGCTCTCATAATCTTTTTCCCTTTCTGCTTTTAGTCAGAATTACTTCATATAAGTCTACCACATTTAACTTTTGTTATTGCCTTTTCCTGAGAAAGGTATATAAGATGTTAGAAATGGAAGATACCTAATTACAAGTTGTTTTTCCTCCTTAGAATTTTAAAAACAACATTTTGAAAGAGACATGAAGAAATACAGGCTAAATGATAGAGATAACATATGTCGAAATCGTTTCTTTAGATAGCTGAGTAACATTTTCTTTCCCCTTTCCCCAAGGTTTTTGTTTACAGATTATAATAGGTTGTCCAGTGTAGGTGGAGAAACATCAATGGCTGAAATGATTGCCACCCTCTCGGATGCTTGTGAAAGAGAGTTTGGCTTTTTGGCAACCAGGCTTTTCCGAGTATTCAAGACTGAAGATACGCAGGGTAGGACCTCCTTCTCTTCTTTGTGTGTATGTAGGGCTTGAGGATAGGATGGATGAAATGCATGAAAACATGAATTGAACATCAGATTCGTCATATGCTGTCACCGTAATGATTGAGATTTTCTGGATGCTTGACATGTTAAAACCATTTGTTGTATTACAGGTAAAAATAAATGGAAAAAAACGTGTTGTCTCCCATCTTTTGTCATCTTCCTTTTTATCTTTGGCTGCGTTATTGCTGGAATTACTCTTCTGACTATATTCAGAGTTGACCCAAAGCATCTGACAGTGAATGCCGTCCTCATATCAATTGCGTCGATAGTGGGATTGGCCTTTGTGCTGAATTGTCGTACGTGGTGGCAGGTGCTGGACTCTCTCCTGAATTCTCAAAGGAAACGCCTCCATAATGCTGCCTCTAAACTGCACAAATTGAAAAGTGAAGGATTCATGAAAGTAAGCACTCACTGCTTCTTAGAAAATAATCCTGGGAGTTTCCTGGTGATCCAGTGGTTAGGACTGTGCGCTTTCACTGCCGAGGGCCGGAGTTCAATCCCTGGTCGGGGGGAACTAAGATCCCACAAGCCGTGCAGAAAATAATCCTAATGTGAATATGCTCCCCATGACCATGGGGCTTTAGGGAGTGTATTCTCTAAGTGTTAAAGCGTTGCATTTGTGTTTAGTTTTACTCTAGATTTTTCCTATGAAAATACATATGTGAAGTGGGAAAAGTTACAAAAATAACATATTTTTATAAAACAGACTTTTATAAGATACTCAAAAAGTTGCAGATTATTCCACAGTTGGTAATTACTACCTAATAATACAGGTTGCTCTAGAGCCTGGTAGAGTAAGCAGATTGAACCACCAAAACATATAAGATAGGAACATACTTTTAGAACAAAAAAGGGCTTTATACAATTATCTGCAGCCCCTTACTTTGATCAAGGTCACATGCCATCAGGGAGTCAAATGTAGTGTGGTATTTAGATCATTTGGATTTGCATTCAAATATGTCTTCTGACATTCAGAGCATGTGATCTCAGCAAGTAAGTCACTCAACCAAGTTTGTCCTTTTAAAATGGATATGACAGTGTCTACCTTATTGTAATAAATGCTCTAATTTAGGTGAAACACTCGCTACAGTTTTAAGTGGAACCAAAACTGGCAGTGAGGACTTCGGATTTCTTTTCTTCCTTTAGCTGACTCTCTGTCAGACTTTTTAAGAAATGTGCTTAACTTTCTCAGATTTCAGTGCTTTGTATCCTTTCTTTTGCACAGGTTCTTAAGTGTGAAGTGGAATTGATGGCCAGGATGGCAAAAACCATTGACAGCTTCACTCAGAATCAGACAAGGCTGGTGGTTATCATTGATGGGTTAGATGCCTGTGAGCAGGACAAAGTACTCCAGATGCTGGACACCGTATGTCTTAACCAACTTGAAACTTGTCATTGTCACATATGTGGCAGCCGAGAGGAATCACTTCATGAATATCTCAAGTGGAGTTTGAATAATACTTCCTTTGTAAAAACAACCATATTTTATGCAGAAACATAGCAAGAGTAAAAGTTTCATCACAAGCAGATTTAAACAATTCTAGCTTAATGGCAGTGTGAGGAAAAAAGTGAATAGAGGGTCTCTAAAGTCCATAGTGTGACTCCAGCTTTTCTTTGCAGATAGTTATGGTTAGAATAGAGATAAGGGTAGGGAAACCACAGAATTTGTAGAGTTCTGTTAAAGTAGGGCACGTCAGTGGCTCTCTGTAAGGTGCGTTATAAGCAACAGTGTGTAACTGTGGTCGGAGACCAATGTGTTTAGTACGTCATATATGTTCATGAATATTTCTCATGTGTATTGATCTTACCTCTTATGTAGACCATAAGTGTCTCGAAATATGACAGGATTAATTGTTTTCTCTGGAGATTTTATCACTGTCAAATGTTGAAAAATTGTCAGATGGTGACAAACCAGATTGAGACTTTGGTAAAATTTGTTTTCATATAGAATAATACTTGAATGAAAAGGAAATGTTATTTTAAAAATATAGTCACCAAAGGACAACACAGATTTTGAAAAGGTGTTTTATTACTTTGGATAATTTAAAATTTTTATCTTATAACTATACATCTTACAACTATACATTTCTTCTACCACAGGTCCGAGTTCTGTTTTCAAAAGGCCCATTCATTGCTATTTTTGCAAGTGATCCACATATTATTATAAAGGCAATTAACCAGAACCTCAACAGCGTGCTTCGTGACTCGAACATCAATGGACATGACTATATGCGCAACATAGTTCATCTGCCTGTTTTCCTCAATAGTCGTGGACTAAGCAGTGCAAGAAAATTTCTTGTAACTTCAACAACTAATGGAGATATTCCATGCTCAGATAATACAGGTAAAGATCAAGTTCCTCAGGTACTTTGGGTTTGAAGTAGTTCTATAGTTTTTTATGGTGCATCTCCTTTTACCTTGAAAAATATTGTTCATATTTCATTACTCTTTAAATACCACATACAACAGAGTTTTAATACAATGGTGCTTTCTTGATAAATTCTTTAAGGGATGCAGGAAGATGCTGACAGGAGAGTTTCACAAAACAGCCTTGGAGAGATGACAAAACTTGGTAGTAAGACGGCCCTTAATAGACGGGTAAGTTACCTTATGTTTTGAGCCATTTGTTTGTATTGCTATTATTTAAATAAAACCAAGGTGATGCCACGTAATATTTTATAAATACTGCGTTGAGCTCATCAAGTAAATTTTATCATTGGATTTCCTTTCAGCTTCAGGTGGTTTTTCAAGGAATGTCTGAACCTAGAGCCATAATAACTATAAATTACATATGAGTGCCTGTCCTCTCCCAGCCTGCTCTCAGCCCAGGTGCCACTCCAGACTCCAGACCAATTGAATCAGAACCTCTGAGAGTGAGATTTTAAAGCTCCCCAGATGATTTCATCGAGGGTTAGAGAACCACTGGGTTCATTCCAGGTCGAGTTGTGTTCATTCCAGGGACCCATGTCACCATAGCTGTAAGGGAGAGAGAGGCTCGTAGTGTGAGAACAATTCCTTGCTTTGTTTTCCTGTTGGCCTTCCTCCTTCCCTGATGTTTGTGAGATGTGTACTCTTTTTTTTTTCTCCCCACATAGTGATTTTGTGCCTTTCCCAGTCCCTTGGTTTTCTCCTGGAACACCGTAGTTTCCCTGTCCTACCCTATCTTTAGGAGCCTTCTTTTGTAAAGAATAAGGGAGTATTACAAGGCAGGAAGATGTCCGCTGGCAGGTAAGTTATGGTGGTAGTGCTGCTTAAGGATGGCTAGGTTGGGCTAGCATTGGCGCCGTTTATTTTCCCCCTAGTTTGCTAACATTAAATTGGGACATTTTAAAAAATGTGTCTTCAGTGATATTTTGACGTTATGCCTCTACCATGTACAAGTATGGATGTGAAAATAATATTATGAATGACAGTTGACAGCTCTAAATTAAGAGCAGGGTGTGATTTACAGTTTTGAATTTATCTCCTGGGAGTCTGGACTCTTGGGTTCCCTGTAATTGTATCCACATTCCCCTGTCTCATGACCTTAGATGAGAACACACCTTTGTTGTGCCTGTTCCTCCTCTGATTAGATGGGATTCCCTGCCCCACCCCAGCCAGGAGAGAGCCTTTAATTCTTATGCAGATGTAAGGATAGTTAGAGCAGCTGTGTCATACGTTTAAAAATAACCTAAAAATCAAAATGCTGAATCCTTAAATCTAGAGGAGGGGTTATTTGCTTTATTATTTCAGGGTTCCTATAAATACTGAGCTCCCATAAGAGTTTGAGTTGAATTTTCTTTACACAATTCTGCTTATTTATGATCTTCAAGGCATTGAGCTTTCTCTGTACAGCTATAAATCAAAATACATCTGAAGCTAAACCATAGCATTTGTTGCAGTTGCTGCTAATGTTACTTTATAACTGTTCTGTAAATATTTTGCCTCAGGAAGTAATAATAATACTTTTTATTACTATGTAGTCTTCCTCTTTGACTAAAATTTTGGATTGTTTTTGTTGTTGACATAAACATATATTAACTTCTCAAAAAGACTTAAGTTCTCAGGCTCGAAGTATGGGTTCACTGTTTCAGGATACTTACCGAAGAAGGCAGATGCAGCGCACGATTACTCGGCAGATGTCCTTTGATCTTACAAAACTGCTGGTTACAGAGGACTGGTTCAGTGACATAAGTCCTCAGACCATGAGAAGATTACTTAATATTGTTTCTGTGACAGGTGAATTTTGTTTTCTTACTGTTGTATGGTAGATAATAAGTTTTAACATTAACAAAGCAATTCAATTTCAGAAACAAAAGGATGTACTGGGTTTATATGTTTACACTGCTGAATACCAGTTTTATTTGCATTAAGTGTGTCTAATAAAACCAATATTAGCTTTGACAATGAAAATCAACTACCAGTTGTCTACTGTTATTTTAAAACTCGATGATTTAAAAATTTTTAAATTTCATCTCAGCTTTAATTTTTCTCTTTGTATAATTATAATTTTATGCTAATTTGTATAACTGAGTATAATTAATTTATAATTTAAAATGTTGAAATTCAGATTTTACATGCTGCTCTTTCTGTTTTCAAATGATATATATTTTTTCTTTTTTTATCGTGTTAAGTGAAATACACATAAAAATTTATCATCTTAACCATTTTTAAGGGTACAGTTCACATAGCTGTGTAGCCGTCACTACCATCCATCTCCATAACACTTCATCTTGTAAAACTGAAACTCTGAACTCATCCTCCCGCTCCTCTCCCCCCAGCCCCTGGCAACCACCATTACACTTTGTCTCTGTGATTTTGGCTACTCTAAATACCTCATATAGTTGGAATCATACAATATTTGTCTTTCTGTGACTGGCTTATTTCATTTAGCATAATTTTATCAAGGTTCACCCATGTTGTAGCATATTTCAGAATTTTCTTCCTTTTTAAGGCTAATATCCTACCATATGTATGTACCAAGTTTTGCTTATCCATTGCTAACATTATGGACATGTGGGTTGGACATGTGGGTTGCTTCCATGTTTTTAGCTGTTGTGAATAATGCTGCTATAACACGGGTGTTCAAATATGTTTTGGAGACAGTGCTTTCAGTTCTTTTTTGGTATATACCCAGAAGTGGAATTGCTGGGTCACATGGTATTTCTATTTTAAATTTTTGGTGGAACCTCCATACTTTTTTCCATAGTAAAAAAAGAAGTTTTTCCCACCAACAGTAAACAAGCAATTTTTCTACATCCTCACCAACCTTGTTGTTTTCTGGTTTTTTGATAGTAGCAATCCCAGTGGGTGTGAGGTGGTATCCCATTGTAGTTTTGACTTGCATTTCCCTAATGATTAGTGATGTTGAGCATCTTTTCATGTGCTTATTGGCCATTAATATATCTTCTTTGGAGAAATGTCTGTTCAAGTCCTTTGCCAATTTTTGAGTCAGACTTTTTTTGCTGTTGTTGTTGAGTTTTAGGAGTTCTCTGTATATTCTGGATATTAATCCCTTTTCAGATATATGATTTTCAAATATTTTCTCCCATTCCATGGGTTGCCTTTTTATTCTACAGATAGTGTCTTTTGATATACAAAATTTTAAATTTTTATTAATTTCAGTTCGTCTGTTTTTTTCTTCTGTTACCTGTGCTTTTGGTGTCATGTCAAGAAATCATTGCCAAATCCAATATCATGAAGTTTTTATCCTATGTTTTCTAATGCTTTAAGTCTTAAATTTAGGTCCTTGAACCATTTTGAGTTAATTTTTATATATGGTGTTAGGTAAGTTCAACTTCATTATTTTGCATATGGATATCCAGTTTTCCAAGCATCATTTATTGAAAAGACTGTCCTTTCCCCATTGAATGGTCTTGGCACCCTTGTCAAAAATCATCTGACCATATATGTGAGGATTTATTTCTGGGTTCACTATTCTGTTCTGTTGGTCTGTATGTCTGCATTTTGCCAATATCACACTGTTTTGATTACTGTAACTTTGTAGTAAGTTTTGAAATCAGGAAGTGTGATTCCTCCAGTTTTGTTCTTCTTTTTCAGGGATGTTTTAGTTATTCAGGGTCCCTTGAGATTCCATGTGAATTTTAGGATGGGTTTTTCTATTTCTGCAGAAAATATCATTGGGATTTTGACAGGGTTACATTGAATCTGTAGATTGCTTTGGCTAATATTGACATTTTAACAATATTAAGTCTTCCAATCCATGAACATAAGATGTCTTAATTAGCTTATATTTTAAAATGTTGCAATTCAGATTTTCTATACTTCTATTTTAGTTTTCAAGTGATATTTTAAATAAAAATATTGACAAGAAAATTAAGGATTATTGCCTTGTGACTGAATTCCTTGCATGGAATTCTGCTCTCCACCATGTTAATGCTTACTTATAAATATAAATATTTGTAAAATATATATTTCTTTCTTTGCATGATATTGAATGGTACTTTGTAATATTGACCAGTGTTAACTCTCTTAAGATAGTTACACTGAAATTTGTTTTTATACTAATGTTGGGTGCATGCTATGGAACTATATTGCAACTGAGGTTGTATCAAGTATATTCATAATTTTTTGATAACTAAATTCCTTTAAGTGAGGTCACAGACCTCATTATACTTGATTATGTTCTACAATGGAAATGTTTTAGTATATTATCAGTAATACTTATGTAGTCATTTAACAAATATATAGTGAGTGTCTGGATATGCTAGGTATTGGTCTAAGCATTGTGGAGATAAGCAGTGAACAAGATAAAATTCTTACCCTTTGGGGGAAAACAGATGTAAAGTCATGTAATGATAAATGCCATAAAACCTCATCTTCCCTTACCATTTAGCATTGGAATGCCCTTGGCTCAGTCCTTGGTTCTTCTCTTTCTGTCTAAACCAGATGTACCATCTTTATGCTGAAGACTCTCAAATACATATCTTCACCCCTGTTGCTCTCCAGTTGCCTAATTGATACCTGATGATGTCTGATATACGTCTTACACTTAACATGTCCAAAAATGAACTTTAGATCCTGTGACACAAACTTAATCCACCCATAGTTTACCTTCTGAGTTAGTGCCACTCCTATTCCATTTCCTTGGAAAAAGAGGTCTTGATATCTTTCTTTCATATATCTTCTCCAGTCTGCATTAAATTCTTTTGCTCTGTCTTCAGACTATATCCAGAATCTGACCACTTCTTCCCATTTCTAGCATACTACCCTTATTCAACGCACCATTATGTCTCATCTGTATTAGTTATAGCAATAGCCTTCTGACAGGTCTCCCTGCTCCTATCTTTTCTCTACAGTCTATTCTCCATGTGGCAGCCACAGAGATCCTTTAAAAATAGAAGCCAGTCATGCTGTGCTTCTGCTAAAAACTCTATTATGTGCCCCTATTTTACTGAAAATAAAAATCTAAGTCCTTACAGTTTCTTACAAGCCATTTGATCTGTCTCTCTCCACCCCTTTCCCTACCTCTGACCTCATCTACTTTCCTCCTCCAGCCCTTACCAACCTCTTTGCTGTTCCCTGAAAACGTCAGGCATGATCCTGCCTAAGGGCTTTTGCACTTGCTATTTCTTCTGTCTGTAAGGATCTTTCTTTGGAGAGATGCATAATGGCTTTTCTCACCTTCTTTTAATTCTTTGCTTAATTATCAGCTTTTCAATGAGACCATCCCTCTGTTATCTTATATAAAATTACACCTCCCTATTTCGTACTCCTTTCTTCCCTACTTCATTTTACTCCATAGAATCGATCACCTTCTAACACATGAACATACTTACTTATTTTGTTTTTTGTCTGTCTCCCCTCAGTAGAATGTTAGACCCACATGGCCAGGATTTTTGTCTGTATTATTTTCTCTTTCCTCCATACCCAGGACAGTGTCTGGGACACTGTTGTTGAATGAGTTTGAGACCTGAAGTGGAAACCGAACTTTACAAATAACTTGAGAAAAGCATTCTAAGCAGAAGGAACAGCAAGTGTAAATGCTCTGAGGTGGGATCCCAACTCTGAGGCCAGTCTGGTTGGAGTTTGGGGAGCAGACGGGAGAGTAGTGGGAAGTGATGTCAGAGAAATAGCCAGTGGCCAGTTCATTGTGGGCCTTACAAGCCCCATATCCATGGTAAGGACTTTGTATTATGTTTAGACATCTTTAGGCCTTCTAAAGATGAGCAAGGAAATATCATTTAACAGCTGGTATTTAGATACACATTAAAAAAATAATGATGTGTACACATTTTGGAGTAGAACCAAAGTTTTTTCCTAAAGCCTTGTTTTAAATGTAAGAATTTCTCTAGTATTAGTCTTTGACTATAAACAGTCTTTCTAGATTGTTACATCAGAAATATTTTTGTTTCATCAAATATAGCTCTGCCTGAAAATGAAAGATTCTAGGTAAGTTTTTCGTTTTATGAAAGCATCTTAATGCTGTTAGTTTCATTGCTTAAATATAAAAGTGTTATGTTGAAAATAACCTACAGGTTCAAACTTTTGTATTTTAATGGATTTTTGATAGTTTTCATGATAAATTTTTCACTCAGCTACCATTAGTTAGATGTATATAGGGAAATACATTTTATTTATTTGAATAGATAAATAATTTATTTAGTTAGAATTTGAAGACAAAAGACTTGAGTTTGAGCCCTGGGCATGTTGATTAGCCTCTGGTACCTCTCATTCCCTTATATGTAAAAATGTATAATGTTATCTGTTGAACACTATGCAAATGGTTGCTGCTATTAGGAAAGGTATATAATGGATGGAACTAATATCAGAAAATAATTTGGGACTTTAGTATATAAAGTATTGGTGAGTATTTAATTAAGTGGTTTCCTACTTTAAAATTGTGCTTTATTTTATCAAATGTGCTTTATTTAAAATTAGTTTTATTGGATTATTTTGGAGGATAATATTGAAAGATAACCGTAGACACATCCATTGAGCAAAATTTTTTCCCACTGCTGCTTTTTTTTTTTTTTTTAAATAAATCTATTTATTTTTGGCTGCGTTGGGTCTTCGTTACTGCGCGCGGGCTTTCTCTGGTTGCTGCGAGCGGGGGCTGCTCTTCATTGCGGTGCGCGGGCTTCTCATTGCGGTGGCTTCTCTTGTTGCAGAGCACGGGCTCTAGGCGCGTGGGCTTCAGTAGTTGTGGCACACGGGCTCAGTAGTTGTGGCTCACGGGCTCAGTAGTTGTGGCTCACGGGCTCTAGAGCGCAGGCTCAGTAGTTGTGGTGCAGGGGCTTAGTTGCTCTGTGGCATGTGGGATCTTCCCAGACCAGGGCTCGAACCCGTGTCCGCTGCATTGGCAGGCGGATTCTTAACCACTGCGCCACCAGGGAAGCCCCGGCTACTGCTTTATTTCTTAACTATTGTATGCTAGAACACATCAAATACTTAACGTTATTTTTATTCACTCATACTTTTAAAATAGTTTTTCAGTTCTCTGTATCTGCTAGTTTCATGAATTCATGACTGCATTTGCTGTTCCCTTTGTTTGACTGCCCTAACTTTCTCCTCTTGCCTCAGCCCTTCCTCATCAGATTGACTCATACTCATCTTGCATAGCTTAGTTCTAGGGGTTACTTTCTTAAGGAAACCTTCCCGTAACTGCTGCTTCTGGATTTGGGGTGCATTTTTTATTTTCTCACAACAATATGTGTGTATCTCCAGTAGAGTCTTATCTGTTAGGATTGTAATTGTTTTCTTATCTATCCATCTTTTCCAGTACACTCTTGAGTTTTTAGGGTGGGGAGTAAGCCTTCTATGTCTGTCATCAGTAACTAACATACTGAATGAATGAGTTTTAAAAACTCAATAGAGCAACTGTAGTTAGGTTTGAAGTCTTCATTGCCTTCCCACAAATGTTTGGGGGATCAAGCCTAATCATTATGGGATGAAAATTAGTTCACATATTGTTTTAACCCATGTCTCCAATTCAGTTCTAAAAGTTTTTTTCACCAGTTTTTTCATCTTTTAAAGTTCAAGAAGTATGTTGTCAATGTTGCAAGCACATTTTAATGCCTTGCTTCTAGTTGCCTAGTTTTTTAAACTTTTAGTTCTGTGTTAACCTGTTTATACTCTACTGAGGGTAGATCTCCTCTCATCACAATTTGTGATTCAGTCATTTCATGATTTTTGTTTGATTTATTTGTCTGGCCCACTGGAGTGTAAGCTTCATGAAGGCTGGGATCATATCTCTTTTGTTAAGCATTAGTATCATATATCCATATATTGTGTTAGTATCATATATCCATATATTGTGATACTTCAGTGAGTTTTTGTAGCTTTCAAATGCATGTGACCATAGCTCGCTTGGATTGAAGGTAAGGACCTTGTCAGTGATTTAGCAGACCAGATCCCATTTTCTAGGGAAAAAAGAATCCGGTGATGATAATGTGGTTTGCCCATAAAAGCAGATTTGCTGAGGGAATGAGGGTCTGAGGATATGGGAAGAACTGGATGGGGGAATTACAGATCTACATCTATTAGTGGTAAGGAAAGGGATGATTCGTATTTGAACCAAAACAAATAGATATCTTAGTCTAGATAATGATGAAATAAAACTGACAATGTTTAAAAGTAAAAAGCAATGATATCAGCAGTTGAGAATCCCAACGAGATCAAGGAAAAATTGATGCAGCAATGAAACAAATCATCTGTTCTGAAAGTTCAAGGATTGCAAGTGTCCTAATGTAGGCATGCCCAATGGTAGAACACTGAATTAGAGTCCTAAGAAAACCCCGGTGATAGACAGGATTTTTAAAATATATGTAAACAAATTTTAGAAACATATTATTATTCACTTGATAGATTACTTACATAAGCCACCCTTAGTACATAAAAATGAAGGTGTATGGGGTTGTACATTTACCCGTAATAAAACGAGTGGACTAGCATATTTGGATTTGTTCAAGGTCCATAGGAGGATGGGGCTCATCATGGGTGCATTGATGTTCTGCTGTATGATTGTGGGTAGGGTGGAGACTGTCTGACATGCCATCCTGAAAGATTTTTGCCTGCGTAAATGTCATCAAAGCAGTGTATAGCACCAACGGCAAATCACAAAAAAATTACTTTAGAATTAAACAGAGTTGTGTTTAAGCCATATCCACATAAATACTAGGTTTCAGTTTGTAGTGTAAATTAAATGGCAAATTTTAAAACATTTAAAGTTGAGTTATTTTTGAATATACAGAATATTTGGCTTAACATTACATGCCTATTAACTTAAAACATTTTTTGTATTCCTTAAAGGGCGATTACTGAGAGCCAATCAGATAAGTTTCAACTGGGACAGGCTTGCTAGCTGGATCAACCTTACTGAGCAGTGGCCATACCGAACTTCATGGCTCATATTATATTTGGAAGAGACTGAAGGTATTCCAGATCAAATGACATTAAAAACCATCTATGAAAGGTACTTTATCTGACCTCTTTATATTTAAATTTATCTTAGACTGAGTTGACTTTTCAGAAGAAAGTTAATGCATATAAAGCAAAATGAATACAAAATGTATAAAATGTAGAGTTCTGGGTTCAACTAATCATTCTCATTAATTCCGTTATAATTTGGAGTTGTATTAGCACAGGTATATATCCCATTATGTAAAATTTACAGCTTTATTTGTCTATATTCTTCCTTTCTCAATGTAACCTATATGATGAAAAATGTTTCATAGTCCTATTAGCTCTATGTTATTTATATATACAAAATGCAAACCTTAAAACATTATTATTTATTTCTATTTTATTTTTTATTCTAAGTGTCTTTATAGAATATTAAGGAGGTTACATTTTCCAAATCATTAGTGCAGGTATATTCACAGCTTTATATCTGGAGGGTTTGGGGAACTGTGAATACTGGCTGGAAAGCATTCTTTGCATTAAACAATAAAGGATTTATAAAATATATGAACAATTTATTGTGCTTTTATAGAACAATAAATTGTTCTATAAAACGAACAATTTATTTTTCTTTTATAGTCAGTCATTTGAAGTACGTTTTAAGTCTACCTCTGGTAAAGAAATTGATTAATTTTTTCTGGAAAGACATACAGTTAATGCTCAATGAAATGTCAAGCATGTCAAGTTTTAAGAGTTTGACTTTCTTGTCAAATAAACAAATAAAATTATAATCCTTTTTGTTTACCAGAATACTTAATACCTTCAAAGTTTTCAATTACAACTCTAAATAAAAATACCTCTTAGAAAAAATATAATACAAGGGAACTATACAATGGTATAAAACTTGGTATAATTGAAACTATTATTTTGAACATGAAATGAAATATGAAATCTAACGAACCATTCAGTGTAGAGTTTATACATTAAAACTTTTAAGATTCCAAGTAATTTTTCTTAGAGTATTGTCAGCATGTGGCTTTCATTATTTTCCAATCCCCATTTTTCATGTGCATATTTTATCTAATATTTTCTAGGTGAATAACTGATTTTAGAATATAGAGGCTGGTTGTAGTGTTAGTCTGCAGACTTGAGCTCTTGTAGGTTTTGCTGTTTAATTTGTGCTAAATTAAACAGATTGAATTCTGTGAGCTGTGTCAAGTAGGTGCTCTCGTAGATGGCAGCGACACACAACTACCATGGGCCTGTGGAGCAGTGTCACTGATTGCATCTGCTCTTTGATGTTTTAGAAATCATCTTTTTATTATAAGATACATGACTGATTTTTCCCTTGGTTGTGCAGTAAAATATTATTTCATGAATAAACGTTTGCATCATAGCATAGGTGCTGTATAATAATGAATGTTTGCTAGATGAGCACAGTTTTTGGTTTGATACACATAGGACTCAAGTCAGTCTCTTCACCTTCCTTTAATTGAATATAATGCTTAGAAGTTTATTGTGTCTCAGGAGTCCAGGAACATTGATCAGTTTCTCACATGTTAAGGACTGTGTGCTTAGGGTTTCCAGCACTGGGCCCTCTACATGTTCTGTGAAGAGGGTGAGTAATTGGTGAAAGAAGGTCTGTGTCCTCAGGAAATAGAAGCAGAAGAGATGTGAAAATAAAAAGTTTTTAAAGCTCTCAAAAATATTCATAATTGAATTCAATCAAAAAAAATCTATTAAGTGTCTGCTACTTGGGGGCCCTGCTCCTGATGCTGGAGGTACAAAGGCGACCAGGTAAATACATGTTTACTTTTTGATCCTATAATCTCACGTGTAGAAATTTAAACACACACCTCCACAGTTATAAAACTGGTTATACAGGGTTGTTTATTGTGACCTTATCTGTAGCAGCATAATTTAAATGCACATTTATAGGAACATTGGTTGGATAAATTATGGCACAGCTACCATAATAGAGTACCTTGTAGCTGTAGAAAATGAGAAAAAACTATGATTTGATATGGAGGAATTTTCAGGATATATTAGTAAGTGAAAAATGTAAAGTGCAAAAGAGTATATAACATGTTTCTGTTTGTATAAGAAAGAAGGGGGAATAAGAACATCTGTATATACATATGTAGGTATGTATTATTTTTCATGAAAATATAAAACAAACCCATGGGAAGGGTAAGCCAGAAACTAATAAAAATGTTTACCTAAAGAGGATGCTTAGATGGGGAATGAAATGTTTCTGAATGTACATTTTTATGTAGTTTGCCTTTCGTATCATAATCGAGAAACAAAAAGGATGGGAAAAGCAAACCCTAATATTGAATACAAACAGAAAGAAATGATCCTAATGGTACATGAAATTGAAAATATAACCACACAGAAAAAAATTAATTCAAACACCTTTGAACTCAGCTCTCTGATTCTTTATTCTTAGTGTAATATACTGAAGACAAAATTAACTGCAAAGAAATCTTGAGCTTAGTAGGTTTGTTGTTGATAATAGTATTGGTATTATACTCCTGAAATCCTTTTGAATGTATCATAGGATAGAGTAAAAAATGAATTAATAGATATTTTTGGAAGCTGGTGTTTTCCCTATGGGAGAAGGGAGATACAAATATTGAATGGAAGAAATTAGGAAGAGCACTATGGTAGTAGACTGGATTTGGAGATATTAAATATTAACTCATAATTTAAAATGAGGTTTCCTCTAGTTTTGCCCACCAAAAGGGAGCAAAAATACCCCCAAATTGTGAGCACATCTGGTGCCTAGATCTTGGTTTCTGATTGGGACTCCTTGGAGAAATGGCTAATTCCAGGTCTAAGGCAGGGAAAGCTCAAGGGGAGCCTGCATTGTAATGTGCCAGAAATCAAGGAAGGAACTGTTCAAAGACAGTGAGGTCTGCACAGAAGGGCACAGGACTTAGCTTGAAGGAGCACCTTTCAAACTTGGGCCCATTTGAGAATCACAAAGAAAAATGATGGTAATTAATTACAACATATCAACAAAAGACATCCAATGAGTCCATAATAATACTTAGAAGAGAGGAAAAAGGAATAATTCTTTGTTTTAGGAGAATGCCAGCAGATAAGTGTAGAAGGAATGAATGAAATAGAAAAATTATCATTTTTTTAAATCCCCAGTATGATAATTGATTCAAGCAAGGATCATCGGTGGTTGCAGAAACCACTGGAGGAAAGTTGTTGGGGAACAGGAGGCGCACATGGTCTCAAAATATCACTCCCCAGGTTACATATAATTACAGAGAAGACATGCCCTTGCAGTGGAGAGATCTGGCTGTCACCACATTTTTAATCAAATAGTCAAGCCTGACATCATTAATGGGATGCATAGCATCATATGCCACTAGATAAAATGCGGTAGAAGGTACCACATCACCTTCCTGGTACAGTTGCCAGCCGTGTTGTACTATGATTCTAATTCTGAGGAAGCAGCCAGATGAATCCGGAATGTGGAACATTCTACAAGACAACTGGCTTGAATTCCATATTGGTGACTGGGGGAGACTGAAGAGATAGATCCCACAGCCAAAATGCAGTGTGTGAGCTGTGATAGGGATCTGTATCAGAAGAAAAGCAGGGCACTGAAGGGCATTTGGCGGGCAACTGGGGAGCAAGAATTTTTGAATTAATGTTAATTTCCTTAGGCATGGTAAGGGTATTTGGGGGAGGTTCATGCTGAAGTATTTAGGTGTGAAATACACTTTCAGATGGTTTGGCAAAAGGAAGGTGCATGTATGTGTGTGTAGATGTGCATATGTCTGTAAGTATACCTATGTATATGTTATGTGGATGTGTATACATGTACATATATAAGGGGAGGAGGGAGATAGCAGGTGTATCGAGACATTATGTTGACAGTTTGTGAATCTAGGTGAGGTGTGTTTGGGAGTTGGTTGTCCTGTTCTTTCAGCTTTTCTGTGAGTTAAAAAGAAATTTTAAAGCAGTGGAAAAGCACAGTAAATAATTAAAATATAGGGCGATAAATGCTATGATTTGAGCAAATAAAAAGAGAGGAGGGATACAAATATGAAGTACGTGGTTCTTATTAAGAAATTTTCCTCTTCCCATTCCTTTTGTTCTCCATAGTGATTGTTCAGTAAATATTTGTTGCTTTGTTAAGATTTTTACTTAAGGACATAGTTTACATTAAATGAATCTAAGAACTGTATTCCTTAGTGCACTTACGTGATTTTAGTAACCTTTACACACATGCCACGTGTAATTGAAAATCATTATGTATATATACATAGCTCTATTGAAAGCTTTAAAAAAAAAAACCTACCATTTTGTTTCATGGTGGCAGGATGAATCACAAACCACGCTTTATTGATTGATTGATTCTAATGTTAGAATCAGCTGGTACCTCTAAAAGGCATGGAGCAAGTGGATGCAGACGGTGCAGTGTTCATTAGTATTTTAAGACCTGCAATCCACAAATGCCAAGAAGTCAAGTTAGCCAGTTCTGATCCTGTAGGAAGTAAGATGGACAGTCCATCAATGAGGTCAAGTATGATTAGAATCTGCAACTCTTGGGTTAATGAGCTATTCAGGTGAAAAATCATATATATTTAAAAAAATTTTTTTAAATGCACAGTGTCTAATTTCTTTGCAGAAAATTTATCTTATTTCTTCTGCATGTTGTTAAACTATATAGAAAATATTGAGCATGTTTTTATGAAAATGAGCTTTTAACTTATCATTGGCAGTAATTTAAATTAGAAAGTCATGGTTTTGTAGTTTTCTAGTTACTTTTTTGCTGAGATGGTCGCTGGAAGACAAAAGATATAAAAAGGATGAAGAGTATTTCAGTCTCATTTTAGATATTATCATTTGAATAAAACATATCTTCCTGAAATCTTGTCTCTTTTCTTAAGGAAACCAAGATGAATAGGTGTGAGACCTAAATGGCTTTCCTTGATTTTTGTTTATCCATTCTAGTTAATTTTCTTCATTTAGTGTGTATTTAGTGTGAGTTCTTACTATGGGTCAGGGCTTAGATTGTTGTCCTTTGTGCTTTCATGCGTTCCAGGGGCTGGCTGAGGAGGTGGGGTACATAGAGAGACAACTATACAAAGCATCTTAGGCCCTTGAGCAACTTACACACATATCTACACACACATACATACACTTTCCTTTTGCCAAACCATCCAAAAGTGTATCTCACACCTAAATACTTCAGCATGAATCTCCCCAAAACAGCATTACCACACACACACACACACACACACACACACCCTTTTTTTTTTCCTAGACCATTAGAGGGTGTATTACATACAACATATCTTTTGTCCCCAAATACTCAAGTGTTGAGGAACTTATATTCTGATTGAAGGTAAAAGATACATATTTGAAACAACTGGAGGAAAGTAAAAATGTGATGGCTCAAACAGCCAATTAACAGGTTTTTATCAATATCAGGCTAAAACATTGCCTTCTGGATGATAGAAAACTTTTCAGGCTAAAACTACTGTTATTTGCTAATAGGCAATTACTTGACCTTTTAAAACTTTCACCCTAATTTCCAGCATTTGAGCCTCAAGCTTATATGACTTCCTAATATTCAAGGAAACTTTCAAAAATTTATATTTTTAATTAATTAAAATATATCTTACAGACAAAAGAGAATGTATCACCTGTAGTTTAAAGATAATAGTAATTTTTCACCCTGTTCATTAATATATCAGTAGAACATTTGTCAAAGAAATGCTTTTGGGGGGGTATTTTTAATGATATAATAAAAATAGCTTGGAGTAACTTTTTGTAGGGGGAATATTTTATTTTGTTCAAATAAATATAGACTGTTATATATTAGAGGTATAATGAGGTAATGGGAACTTTGTTTTGCCATTAAGTTAATCTCTTATTTTGGACTTCAGCTCTTGGTGGGCCTGCCATCCATGAATGGGCTGGATTCAGGGTGATTTTGAGATGCCTTTTTTTTTTAAAGAAATAATTGTGTCCTATATGCCTGCAAATACTTACAAAGACTGCTTTGTAGCTAGTCTAAGGAAGAGAAAAAAGACAATGTGTAAGAATCTGAGAATTCATTAAGGAATTGACAAAGTAATTTAAGATGATTTCTTAATGAAAAACTATAGGAAGCCAATTTGATCAACATATTGAAAAATCGTATATTGGAATATGTTAGAATAACTTAGATGACTGTTCCTAGCTAACCATAGTTGAGTTCTTTGATGCTGTTGCTTGTCATTTGAATAATAAAAAGTGTTATTTACAACAGACAAAAAGCAGCAGTATATAATTGATATTCATTTATTTTATTAAAGAAATCTGATTTGGTGAAAACAATCAGAAAATAGTATTTTTAACACTAGTAGTAAAATTTTTTTAATCCATAAAAAGCCTCATTTATTTTTATAGCAATTTGATGACACATCTGCTTGCTTTATTCAGCTGAAAAAGAAAATGTTGGTTCTTGGTGTTTGGTAAAATTGCTTTGTTAAATTATTTTCTAAATTGTTCAACTTTTAACAAATGACATTTGATACTAACACTGGAAAGCAATTTCAGCTAATTAAGTAGATCCCTCTGTAAACCATTGGAACATTAAGATGACATACTGTTCATTCAAGATTATTTTAATTGGTACAATTATTGTAATTTTCTGGCAATTATGTGTTGAGCTAAAAGCTTTTGTCTAGATCATTTGAGGGTTTTTTTTGTTAACATACATTTAGTAAGAAGAAAGGGAGTAAAATAAAAACTGTAGATAAAGATTTTCTGTCTACTTTTATTACAGAGTTTTAGACACCATTGAGATATTTTAGTATAAAACTTTATTTCTGATATTTTTCAGTAAGCATTTTAAGCAGTGATAGAGGTTTTTAAAAGATCAATTTAAATAGTTTTCATGAAGATAATGTTTCAAATTTCTGTTTTGACACTGCTCAACCAACCTTTTACTTAGGATGATGTGGTCAGAATTAGTTTTGTGATAAGGATAATGCCTTACCAAAAAATACTTTGTTTTGGTCCTTTATTTTGATTTTTTAAAAACAATTTAATAAGTTTTGAGAAAACCTCAGAATCGTAGCCATTTTCTTTTCGTGGAAATATCTACTACTTGCTGACTAGACACTACAGACATCAAGTTTGTAACATTTATCCTAAATTCAGTATCTTTAAATTGTTCAAGTAGCAGTATTTCTGTATTTAGGACGTTTTTCGTAATAAAACATCATATCGTCTGATATTCCTTCCTGATATTCAGCCGAAGTTTTCATAAGCTTATTAGTTTTATCACTTCTAGTTATCTCATGCCTCTGTTTAGGTCTCACTAACCACCTTCCTCTTTCCTTGAAGTTCTGGGTGATTACTGATACCCTCCCTACCCCATTATGTGGCCCAGATTATGCACAGGCTTGTTTCTTTTGCATGTGGACTTAAGTTATGAATTTGAATAGCATAAAAAAATTGGACAGTAGTTAGTTTAGATTTGTGAAGAAGTCTTATCTCCTTTGTAGTACAAAGTACATTCTTTGTACTGATGATTTTTTCTTAATTTAGGTTTTGAGATACTATAAATATTTATTCCCGATACTGTTTTATGTATGCTCTTCTAGTGTTTTTTATATACAGTTGAGAATCTTAATGAAATTCTATCTTCTTGATACGGTGTGACTTCTCTGTAGGTGTTGGTGTTGTCATCATTCCACCATTATTAAATTACTGTCTTGTGTATAATTATTATTTCCATTTTTTCCTCCAAAACACTCTTGCCCTTAATGTATATATAATGTAAATACTTTATTCAGGGGCTCAATACTTTATCAATATCTTTATCTTTAAAAAAAAAAAAAAACCTGACCGAATTCTTTGGAAAATCATGAATAATTCTCCATATAAGAAAGGAAACTAAGCAGGTTTGTGTTGAAAAAAAAATATAATCTAAAATAGAAATCATATTTTAACTGGATAAAATAAATAACAGTATATTTGCCAGGTTTAATGTGAAGATTGAGTCTTCAAACCATGAACAAAGATGCTGTAAACAGATGTAATGTTGACAGTTAAACATGCATTTCTTATTATGCATTGTTTATTTTTATTCATTGTCTTTGTGGAAATTGATTGGAAAATTCAGTTTCCTAAAGATAAATAAAGGTGAAGGGCAGAATTTTTTAGTTTACTTCGATATACCTGCAAATCATGCCTACTTTTGTTGTTTGGAGAAAAAAAATGAAGCATGAAAACTAGACATGTTTGTTTTTTGAGTTTATCTATTTATATATTTTGCTACTTCTTTGTTCTATTGTTGCTACCAGACTCATAGCAACATCCAAAGGTATGAGAGAAATTAATGGGAGAAAGCTTAGAATTCATTCATTTATTCAGAAAATAGTTATTGAGTGCCCATTATGGACCAGGCACCATTGTAGGAGCCTGGATATGTCCATGACCAATACAGACACAGATCCCTAAGCTGAGGAGCTTATTACTCTAGCAGGGAGGTATGAGTGACAAACAGTCTCTGTAACACATACCTCTACAGCATGTTAAAAGGTGACAAGTGCTATGGAAAAAATAAAAAGAGTTAGGGGAAGGAGGAGTGGTGCAGGGTCCACACTGCTCAAGAGGCTCAGGGTAGGCCTCCTTGAGGAGAGAAATATTGACCAAAGACTTGAAGGAGGAGAGAGAGAATTAGCCAAGTAGGTATCTAGGGAAAGCATTTCTAGGCAGAGGGAACAGTTTGGACAAAGGGCCTAAGGCCAGAGAGTGCCTGGGATGTTTGGGGAACAGCAACAACAAGGGATCTGGTGTGGCTGGAGGGAATTCTGTAAGGGGAAATGGGGGAGATGAGGTCAGGGAGGTCAGGGGGTGCGGGTCACCGACAGCTTTTAGGAGGACCACCGTAAGGACTTTGGCTTTTACTCTGAGTAAAATGGAGATCCACTGCAGGGTCTTGAAAAAATTGTACACATACCCGGAATGCTCTAAGGTGCCTGTTATTTGGTCATATCAGTATAACTTGGAACAGACTTAGGGAACCCTGTTGACCTAAGAGAGTGTGTTTTCAGAATCCTGTGCTGGGAAGAAGATAATAGTGAAACTGGGTAGAAAAATTAGGGTAAATGGAAAGTTGTGGAGAAAGTAGGTGGCAGTCGCACAGTAAAGATGAAATGAGTGGTAGAGAATGGTCCATGGTGGCACTCCATGAATATGAGAAAGCTGAGAAATGAATAACATCATCTATAGTCTTGTTGCAGTGTCCTGATAGAAAACTCATTAGTTACTCTAAACATCTGCAAGAATTTATATGACTTCCCTGCCAGTTTCTCCTGCTGTAATAGTTTCGTGTTTCTTAAGATCATTTTATTCTTTATTTTCTAATAAAACGATGGATTTATAAGCCTACTTTTTGGGTCAGTGTTTTCACCTGCCTCTTTCCTTTGGAGTTGCCAGTTGCATGTCCTGTCCCGCCCCACTACCCTTCACATCTAAACCCCTGCTTGAGAGTGGATGAAAGGTGCTTCCTGTTGCATTGAAAACTGATAGGTGTACAGAGCACCTTGCTTGTAGAGTAGTATTGAATTTGATGTATGAGTAGTGTAAGATGGAAATGGTGGTCATTTCAATATCAAATTGGGTTCTAAGGATAACGAGAAATAGTTGGTCAGAATTCTAAATACAGGAATCAGGTTAATCTGGAGCTCCAAACAATCTTAGCATGGATTTCCAGCCCCTTCTCATGCCTTCTCCCTCTTGCCTTTTACCTTTCCACCTGTATTTCTCTCTGGCCCCTCCTCCCCTCTCCCACCTTATTCTGGTCTCACCTTAAATGTCACTACCTCAGGAAGCCTTTTGTATCCAGGCATATCCCAGTCTCCAAGATTTTATTAGATGTGTTCATTATAGACTGGTATGTTACTTCATGGTACTTCCCATAGTTACCTTTTATAAATATTTGCATTGCTGTTTCTTTAATATTTGTTTCCTGAACTAGACTGTTAACTCCACGAAATGTAACTTCCTTAAACCTTTCTGAATTCCTTGTTTCTAGACATTCTTGGCATAGAGTAGGCAGTAGTGGGTATTTCTGAAAGAATAAAGAAATATGATGATGACATTTGCATTGAGGAAAGCATGGATTTGGGGAAGGTGGTAAATGAGAAGCCACATTTTATCTTGAAAAAAATAGCTGTCCATACAGACGTGTCCTTCCTTGGTTCTAAACGTGGGTAAACATTTTCCTTTGTCATTAATACCAGTAGATCCCTGGGCAAGGCACATAGAAGGTTCTCAGAACACAGAGGTTGAATGGTGACTACATATTTCAGCTGACACCTAGTAGATTCTGCCTTTTGTCAGGTGATAGTAAAATCAAAGCAATGTTTTCATAGGCATTTCCCTGTAACGGTGAGTTCAGCTGCATTTGGAATTTTTCTTACATTCGTAATGGTTTTATGAATGCCCCGGTTTGGTGTTGCTTCCTATGGGCACGCTTTTAGACAGGTTCCTCCCACTTCTTCAGTTTCTATTTACAGGCTGTTGTCAGTATTGTTTAAAAAGGCCCTTTGACTTAGCTGGACTCCGTTTTTGTTATGCTAAACATTTTGATTGTGTTCATTCATTAACCGAATGTTTATAGAGTTTATTACCTGCCGGCACATGCTAATAAAAGCAGTAACTAGTATTACTTGAGCCCTCAATATATGCCACACATTGGATTTGCCTAGATTATTTCATTTAATACTCTGTAACTCTGGGAGGCAGAGAGAGTGGGCATTACCTAAGGTCACACGGCCATAGCTGTTGGAGCTTCCCCAGCCCATTTCTGGAAGCCAGAAAGCTGTCTGTGACTACAGAGCTAGGCAGTGGGTCTGAGATATTAGAAATGCAGAACTAAACTAATTTTATTATTTCCAGATATAATTTATTCATTTTCAAGTGAATATTTAGAATCATTTATTGTGTATCAATGGGAATGTTATAGCAAATCCACATTTTTTAGAGGATGGAATTTATCTTTTCCATTAAAAAAATGCAAACTTCTTACCAACTTATGTAAAACCCCAAATCAGTGCTTCATTCAATTCTGATTGTGTCTACTAACTGCAGTAGGTTTTGTACGGAAAACTGAAAAAAAAAAAGCAGTTGTGATATTCAGCACTTAAACAGCTGGTACATCTGTGTGTTTAAGCCTTTATACCATTTTTATGTACGCTAAGTGTCTTTAGTTTTTTTCTTGATAGCGTTTTCAATAGCTTTTCTTTTGTTTTCAATAGGATAAAATTGACTTTTTAAATATTTTCTCATTTAAGCTCATAATGCCATTTTCAGTATTTTATACTAATATAGAACAAAGAAGGAATTTTAAGTGTTTCAAAGTTGTGTGTTTCTAACTTTAACATGAAAAACTAAAATATATTAACTAAGACTATTTGAAAACAGTATTAAAAAATCAGTTTTTCTAAAATATGTTTTAATATGTAAAATAAAAAATATCATTACCTATGCAGGTTTATAGTTTATTTTATAATACAGTAAGACTATTATGCATATTTACATTAAAAAACAAATACGATTATTGAAGGATTCAAATTTGTCAAAAAAATTAAATATACCATTAGAGATCAGGTAGAGATCAGTATTTTCCCTGAAATTGTTTTTTTTCAACAGAGGTTTGTGATTTCAGAATTTCAAATCAAAATACTTTTAAGACTCTTCAAAATTTGAGAATAAGCAAAAGTAATGTATAATAAAAATGCCAGCTAATTAAAGTGCTAAGGTAATGGTGAAATGCTTATGTAAAACCACGAGGCACATGACCTCTGTTTGCAATGTCCAAAAAGTCCACGAGGGGGGAGTATTTCACCAGAAACATTGTTAGCACGGTTGGCCAAGAAATAAGAGTGAATGCGTTTTGCTTTCCCTTTTCCACGGCAGAAAAACAAGAAAAACACCGAGTTTAATGAACATTTTAAACTGTCTAAGGTTCAACTTTCATTCCTATTATTTAAAGAACGGCTTCACAGGACTTTTGTGAGCACTGAGAATCATGATCATAAACAAATGAATGGTTATCTGATCGTATGGTATAGTTTTTATTAAGTTTAGTGTAGTACTTTTTTCTCCTAAAATTCTTTTAAAGTTACTGTTGGGCAAAGGGATATGAAGAACAAGGAGTTTTTTTTAATTGATCTGCTTACAAATTTATGTTTATATATTAAAATACTAAATCCTAAACATTGTAGATCTTGGGTTCCTTACTGATTAAACGTTAAACCTTTAAGATAACTCATATAATAAAAGTTTTGCTTTAATCTTGGGCATATTTATAGGCAGACTCTGAGTTCAGAGCCTCCATCCCCTGCTTGTTATTCAGAGTTTTACTGCAAAACATTTGCGCCCTGTATATGACTAGTGTAACACTTTTTAAGATTTCTTAAAGGCAACAATAACATGAACATCTCTTATTGCTTGCTAGCACCTCACGATGTTATTAGTGTTCCTCAAACAGCTATGAAAACTGGATCTTATTTACTTTTGTCAGAATATTTTAAAATGTCATATCATCATATAAACTCTTGATATAAAAACTAGGGCTTTGCTTTTTTAATGAGAGATAACTATTTTCATATTGTCTGTTGTGAAATGTTTTGCCTCTCTTAACCTCTTTACTGAAGTTTTCTCTGTTACCTTAGCTTGAAATTACTGTTTTGTCATCTGAATTGCTATCATCTGACCACCTGCATGGGAATAATGGGGTAGGCATCATGCTATAGCACATGGTTTTTCAGGCTTTTTCCCCCCTGGTGGAAACCTTGTTGCAAATTCAATCTTACGAAGAAACCCAATAAATAAAGCAGAATGAATATAAATTAATTGATTCAAATTATAACACTTCCTGATAAATTCAGTTAGGAAGATGAGCTGTTCTAAAGAATATTAAAATTAGAACGTGTGGATGATTGTTGCAGTCCGATGTTGGATCAAGCATCTGTTTGTTTCTATACTTAGTTTTGGTAATGTAATATCAAGAAAATTCTAAATCATGAGTAGATGCAAATGTTAACCAACTTTTAAACTTGCTTTGCAATTGTGGGATATTTTCAATTAATCTGATTCAGAAACTTGAAAGTTTAATTGGGGATTTTGTTTCTTAGGTGAATCACTAATATAATTTTACAGTTGCTCACATTTTTTTTTTAATAGTCGAAGTGTTGGGTGCTGCTTCTCTGACTAGGTCCTGTCACCCAGGTCATGTCATGAATTATTACTGAGATTTTCTAACTAGCTTTGGCACTCTGTGCTCAGGCACGTAGGGTGGAGTAGTGTACTTGCTTGCATAATTTTAACGGAAAAGTGCTGGTCTGGATTTTAAAACAATGAAGGAATTTGAATATATACCTGAAGATGGAGGAGAAACTTTATTTCAAAGTCTGCAAAAAAATTGAAACAAAAAACCAGGATAACTTGCTAACACAGGCTTATATGTTGGTCTTCTTCAGTGTGTTAAAATTTAATGTGTAACAG
The DNA here is from genome assembly GCF_965194805.1 of Balaenoptera borealis. NCBI lineage: Eukaryota > Metazoa > Chordata > Mammalia > Artiodactyla > Balaenopteridae > Balaenoptera > Balaenoptera borealis. The sequence continues at coordinate 86,042,297 of NC_138871.1, forward strand.
CATTCTATTTTATTATATTTTAAGGAGTTAAAAACAGGTAAATCATTAATTTAAGAATCGTGAGCCATGTCTGTGGCACTCGGTTTGAACCAGCGCAGGGAGCAGGGTACGGGCTTGTGAATCTGGCAGACGCAGGCTCCAGCTCTGCCCCTTGCAGCCGGGCCATGTCAGGCCAGTTGCTTCTCCTCTCTGAGCCTCAGGTTCCTCATTTTAAAAACTGAAATAACACCTCATGGAACGTTGGGAAATTAGATAAACCAGATAAAACATCTGGCTCAAAGAATGGCAAGCAGTAGGTATTCAACAAATACTGGTTTTTAAAAAAAATTTTCCTTTCAATTCTTTACAACATTTAGATATCCTTTCTATTAGATTTTATATGAGAAAGGGATACCTCACTCAGAACATTTTACATAATACACATGAATGAAGGCAGTGCCTTACCAGTATTATAGTTGAGCCTAAGCAGATACTTTCTTAGTTACTTCTTTGGGCTTTCATGTTTTACCTTCCCTGTTGATCCTTTCTCATCCCTGTAGTTACCAAAATTACAGTCTTACAGCCAGTAAAATTATGCTTACGTGTCTCGTGTTTGCACCACAAATCAAGGGAGCTCGGACGTGGAAGGGACATATGTGCGTAGGCCAGAGCTTTCCTTCATCACTTTGAGAAGAAGAGCATCTCCCCACATGGCAGGGGCGTGGGAAGCATCTGGAGGGCCATAGATAGGGTTTTAGAAATCTGCCTCAGCCCCTTTGAAATAAGGAAGCTGGAGTCTAGAGAGTTAAATGACTTGTCCCAGATCACAGACAGTTAACAAGTGACCCAGCCTTTAAATACATTTTTATGCCTTAAAAAAGTCTCATTGCTTTTAATTTTAATTGTCAAACATTACAGCCTTATTCTAAGGAATCTGAGATCATCAAGTCTGGATCTAAGGAAAGTCATTGCAGTAAACACTCTGCTTATACTACATTTGTTTCCTAGTCAATTGAACAACCTCATTTCTCTTTGAGTGTAAATGCCTTTGTGTCAAAATGATTCAGCGCCTTTTTTTTTTTTTTTAACAAGAATGAGATTTTTGTGGTCATAAAATGTTCCTCCTATTACTTCTACCACCAAAGTTACACCTTGTGCTACCCAGGTGAAGCTCAGCTGAAGCCCAGCTACAGATATACAAGTTGTGTGTCTAATGGTAGTCTACTGAGTTTGCATATTGAACACTCTTTTATCCATTAAATTACAGGCCTACATGTTTCCTCCGTTAGTGACAAAAAAGTAATCTTGGGCCCTCACGTTTTTGCCAAATAGATCTCCTTGGAAATGAACACCCTCAATGGGAAATAGTTTTTTAAAAATGTAGAGTAAGCTCTTCTAGTAAGTAAAAGAGTAACATTGTTTAGCTCTGCCAGTGATCCCTGTGGCAACCTGTACAAGTATTTTTATGGTTTGCAGTAGTTACCAACCCTAATTAGATCACCCTTGAGCATACAAGTCACACATATCAAATATCAGACATCAGAAACAAATGAGCAAGCCTGAAGCTTGGCATGATTACATACCCAGTGTGCCACATGTACAAGTGCTTTGTTTGTTGTTTCCTAGTGTGCTTACTGAATAGGATGCCTATAAAATGCAACATTACTTTTGTGACTTTAGAGAGTGAGCAAACCTGACAGTGTGCGCACTGTTGTCTTGAAAATCAGCTCTGACCACCACGTGGAGATGCCTCTTTGTTTTCTCTGCAACAGGTTCTTTGCTCCATTGAATGTTGCTTTGCACTCAGCACAACCTTCTGCATATGGACAGTTTTAGCTTTTAATTACTTTAGTAACAGAAGTAATAAAGTAATTCTGTTACTTTAGCTATAGCAAGGAAAGTGTCTATTTTTCTGACCCTCTATGCTAACGTTCTCTCCAACACAATATGAAAGGTGACGCATGGAATCATTTTCAAGGTAATTTTTTCTTTTTTTGGCTGGGCCATGTGGATCTTAGTTCCCCTGACCAGTGATTGAACCCATGCCCTCAGCAGTGAAAGCGCAGAGTCTTAACCACTGGACCACCAGGGAATTCCTTCAAGGTACTTTTTAGGGGTGATTAAAACTTATGGGATGCAGCAAAGGCAGCACACAGGAAAATTTATAGCTATAAATACTTATATTTAAAAAGGAGAAAAATCTTGTATTAATAGCCTAACTTTAACCTTGAGAAACTAGAAAATGAGGAGCAAATTTTACAGATTTCAAATCTAGCAAAAGGAAGGAAATAATAATGATTAGAGTGGAAATAGAGAATAAAATAACAGTAGTGAGAATTGATGAAACCAAAACTCTTTGCAAAGGTCAACAAAATTGACAAACCTTTCACTAGATTGACAGAAGAAAAAAAAAACAAAATTAACTAAAATCAGAAAATATGGATGTTACCACCCACCTTACAAAAGTAAAAAGGATTGCAGACTACTCAATAGATACACAAAAGGCATCTGACAAAATGCAACACCCTTTCGTGATTAAAAAAAACTTAGAAAACTAGGAGTAGAAGGGAATTTACTTAATGTGGTAAAGGGCATTTATGGAAAAATGCACTGCTAACATTCTCGATGGTGAAAGATTGCAGGCTTCCCCGCTAAAGACAGGAACAAGATAAGGATGCCTGCTGCTGTGGGCTGAATGTGTCCCCTGCAAAATTCATATGTTGAAAACCTACCCCTCAATGTGATGGCACTCAGAGGTGGAACTTTTGGGAGGTAAGTAGGTTTAGATGAGGTCATGAGGGCTGAGTCCTTATGATGGGGTTGGTGTCCTTATAAAAAGAATCAGAGAGCTAACTGCAAATCAGAGACAGGGTTCTCATCAGAACCTGACCATGCTGGCACCCTGATCGCAGACTTTCTGACTCTAAGAGCTGTGAGAAATAAATGTTGTTTAAGCCACCAGTCTATGGTATTCTGTTATAGCAGTCTGAGTTGACTAAGTCGCCTGCTTTCACCACTGCTATTCAACATTATACTGGAAGTTCTAGCTAGTACAGTTAGACAAGAAACAGAAATAAGTGGATCCATTTGGAAATGAGGAAGTGAAACTATCTTTAATCTCAAATTCCATGATGCTGTATGTAGAAAATCCCAAAGAATTTCACAAGAAAGCTACTAGAGCTGATAAATTCAACGTTTCAGGGTACAGATTAACACAAAAATCAGTTGAGTTTCTATACACCTGCAGTGAACAATCTGAAAGGAAATTAAGAAAGTACTTCGATTTACTATAGTGCCTAAAAGAATAAAATATCCAGGAATAAATTTAACCAATGAGGTAAAGAATTGTACACTGAAAACTACAAAACATTGGTAAATTAAAGAAGTTCTAAATAAATGGAAAGATATCCTATGTTCATGGGTAGGAAGACTAAATATTGTCAGTATTACCCAAAGTGACCTACAGATTCAGTGCAATCCCTTTCTAAATTCCAGTAGCCTTTTTTTGCAGAAACAGAAACCTGATCCTCAAATTCATATGAAATTGCAAGAGACCCCAAATAGCCAAAACAATCTTGAAAAAGAATAAAGTTGGAGAACTCTTTCTCGATTTTAAAACTTACTACGGAAAGAGAAAAACAAATACCATATGCTAACACATATATATGGAATCTAAAAATAAATAAATAAAATAAAATATGGTTCTGAAGAACCTAGGGGCAGGACAGGAATAAAGGCGCAGAGGTAGAGAATGGACTTGAGGACACGGGGAGGGGGAAGGGTAAGGTGGGACGAAGTGAGAGAGTGGCATGGAATTATGTATACTACCAAGTGTAAAATAGATAGCTAGTGGGAAGCAGCCGCATAGCACGGGGAGATCAGCTCGGTGCTTTGTGACCACCTAGAGGGGTGGGGTAGGGAGGGTGGAAGGGAGACGCAAGAGGGAGGAGATATGGGGATATATGTATGTGTATAGCTGATTCACTTTGTTATAAAGCAGAAACTAACACACCATTGTAAAGCAATTATACTCCAATAAAGATGTTAAAAAAAAACAAACTACAAAGCTATAGTAAGCAAAACACTGTGGCACTGACATAAGGACAGACATATAAACCAGTGGAATAGAGTTGAGAGTCAGGATATAAACCCATACATCTATGGCCAGTTAAGCTTTAATAAGGGTGCAAAGTCCATTCAGTGGGGGAAAGAATAGTCTCTACAAGAAATGGTGCTGGAACAACTAGATTTCCACATGCAAAAGAATGAAGTTGGACCCTTATTTCACACCATGTACAAAAATTAACTGACCTGGATCAGTGTACTCTTTCCCAAGCACAAGGTTGTTTTTCAATATCAGAAAGGGTAATTAAAGTGAAAATTATTTTAAAAGAATAGAGTTCTTTGGGAACGATACTTTTTTGTGTAGTTTGTTCACTCTACAAATATTTATTAAGCAAAAGTCATATGACAGCATTCTGCGCTAAGCACTGGAGATACAGTGGTGAACAAAACCAAACTTGTTCTTAGCTTTAATGGAATTTACAGCGTATTGGGGGGAGGTAGACATTAATAAAATAATTCCACTACTGAATAATGTAACATTCTAATTGTGACGTGTATGTAAGAAAGCATATGTGCTATTACGAGGGTTTGTAATAGAGGAATGCAATGTGGTTTCACGGAAGACTTCCCTGAAGCGGGGGAGCTGAGCTGAGAGACAAAGGATGAGTAGGAATTAACCTGGTTAAGACGGAAGGGGAGAGTGTGGTTAGCTCCAAAGTTGTCTAGGGTTTTTGTCCGCAGATAGTAATGGACTTAACAATGGATTTCATTTTATCTTTTGTTTCTCACCCTTTGGCTACAATGCTGAGTGGCTGTTTTCTGTGTGTTCCATCTATCTTCCAGAATCTCCAAGTGTTCTGTGCATAGAGAGTATTTAACAAATGGATACTCACTGATAGAAAGTATTTGAGAGTCTACTGGAAGTTAAATTGTTTCAAAGTAATTCAATTCTGAGGCAGTTAAAAGTTTTCCCTTTTTAAATTTTTAAAGAAAATTTATCTTAATTTTTAATCTCTTACGACTAAATAATGACATTATTGGGCAGCTACTTTTAGACAAAGTAAGGTAAATATGCCTTCATAAATTATGCTCTTAGAACCTATTTATATTTTGATTTAAAATGGAATTTTTTCTATGTAATTTAAAACCTTATTTTGAATGGAAGTGATATGAATGGCTTATGTAATTTCTGCCAAGGAATTAATAGGGACTTTCTATAAACTGCTGTCATTTATAATCAAAATGCTTTTAACTTACATTGATGTTGGCATTAACAAGTACTGCTAGATTGGTAGCATAGAAGGAGATTGCATTTAAACTTACTGGGAGATCACTGATGCCTGAGGTTTTATAATGCCTTCTGTGGGCCATTTAACTGCTGGCAACTTTAAATCACATGATTCATAATACTGGAAATTTAAATTCACTCTTAATTGAAAAGTGAAGTTGCTTAAATTCTCTAAATACTAACCTTTGGAAAAATATCTGAAAAATAAAGGCACATATGATTTTGGTGGCCTACTGCCAAAAGATTATCATTTACATAAATATCTCTTTCAGTAGAAGAGTTTAATGTATTGAGCTCAAAAGGTTAGAATAGAGACTTCAATCTGGAAACCAGCCGCAGACTGTTGGCTTGTGAACAGCAGTATTGTTCATCCTATCGAGAACACTGTCCACATTCAAGCTTAAGCAGAGCTGGCGTTAAAATCCAGTTAATTTGTTTCATGTGACTTGTCAGCTGTGTGTTTTCATCTAAATCTTTCTAGCTTCTCTTCTTAGTCTTTTATGTTAAACTCCTGAAATAGATGAACTACCTTTTTAACTGTTTAAGCTCTGGTATTTTGGCCACTTCTGCAGATGATTCTGTGAAACCATTCTTCAAGTTTTCCATTTCATTTTAAATATATTTAATAATCAGTTTGAAAGCCAGTTTAATTTATTAAGAAGTAATCCCATTTCAGAGGGCTTTTTGTTTTGTGCACGTGTGCATGAGTCCATAAAAGGGACTTCCTGAAATTCATTAAGACAAAATTGCTATCCTTATTTTCTCACCAGCACCCTGTTCTTTTCTTGTTTGCTAATTTTGTTCTCTGGATTTTCTTTTAGATGGCTTTTAATAAATGGCTACTAGCCAAGTAGTGGGCCTGAGTAGTCAAGTGCTAGTCCCAGAGAAATAATGTAACTATAACTAGTATTAGAGTAAGATTCCACTTCACTTTTTTGAAGGGCATGAAAATCTTACTGCTTCTCTGAAGCTAGACTCAGTATAATCTCACAGTTAATATTCTTGACTAATTGGGAATTGAGTGTTTTGAAGACATCTTCAGATTTACAGTGATTCTAAAACAGCTTTATGAGATATAATTGACATACAATAACCTGCTATATTTAAATTGTACAATTCCTGAAGTTTAAATATATATACACACACACACGCATCCCCACCAAATTGTCGCCGCCGTCAGGAGAGCAGACATATCACTTCCTAAAGTCCCCTCCCATTCCTTTGAAGTCTCTCCCTGTCGTTTCTCTTCCCCACATCCCTGACTTCACAGGGAACCTTTATCCTTTTTCTGTCACTATAGGTTGGTTTACATTTTCTAGTTTTATGTAAGTGAAAAAAATACAACTGTGTATTCTTTATTTGCTATATTCTTTCACTCAACATAATTTACTATGAGATTTATCCGTGTTGCATATATAAATAAGTCCATTCCTTTTTATTGCTAAGTAGTATTCTGTTATATGGCTATACCACAAGTTATTTATCTTTTCCTTGTTAGTGGACATTTGGGTTATATCCAGATTTGTCATCTACTTCCTTGTCTTTTAAGCTCCTTCATATTTTCCATTCCTTTATCTCTCTGTGATGTATTTTTACTCACTGCCTCAGATTGGCACATGGCCTGGCATGTAGTAGGTTGAACCCTATGGAATTGTCAATATTTGACCGTTTTGACCTATAAAAATGGCAGTTTCATATAGTTCAACATAGAAGTGTTTACTAAGTATTTTTTAATGAATGTCACTTGTTTTTACATTTAAGACCTCTGCCTGATACAAAATTATTTACATATATAAATTCAACTAGGTTAAAAGTTATGCATAATGAAAAATAGACTAAGTGACATGGTAATTGATAGTTATCGTGTCTGGTTGGTAAAATGATGTGGTTTTTTTCCCCTTTCTGTTTTTCTGTATTTCTTTGCCTTATATATATGCTTATATAGTAAGCACAGATTACTTTTATAATAGAAAATAGAACCTTTTTTAAAAAAGGAAAAATCTGTGCTTTTTTCTAGTTCATGTAGTTTATTTAGAAATTATTCTTTATTTCTTCTTTTCTTTGCAAAGGCAAGAACCATGGTATTTTATAATGAGCACGGATTTTAGAGCCAGTCAGATTCTCTTAGTTGTGTGGCTTAGGCAGACTGTGTAATCTGTCTGAGGCTACTGCTCACGTGTGTAAAATGGTAACTCATTTAGTCTTCACTGAGAGGTGGTCATTAACATGTGACAGACCTAGAATATGTTACTTTCCTTTCTCTGTTTTCCTAGCCCCAATCCTGCCTTTCATTAGGGCAATGTAATTCTGACCTCACACTTGTTACCTTAGTAACTTTGTAACTGTACCACTTGTTTCGTTCTTTTCTTTTTTTAAAAAAAATTATGAGAGCAAGGTGTATAATGTGTTATTTTTATAAATGACAAATTTTAAGTTACATGCAGAATTTGCCTAATAGTGACATTAATGACCATTTTTGTTTGTTTCTTATTTGAAGAATATCAAAGAATATTCCAACAACTAAAGATGTTGAGCCACTCCTAGAAATAGATGGAGATATAAGAAATTTTGAAGTGTTTTTGTCTTCAAGGACCCCAGTTCTTGTGGCTCGAGATGTAAAAACCTTTTTGCCATGCACTGTAAATCTAGACCCCAAACTACGGGAAATAATTGCAGGTGGGTATTAGTAATAAATTTAATTTTTCCTCTCTGAAGTACTGAAAACTTTTCCTATTTCTAACTTAGCTGTATAAGTTTCTCCTGCTCCATGAAACACCGAGAAATATTGAACCAAGCACTACACAGGAGAATTAATGAAACCGAGGACCGGCAGTCTGACATCTTTTGGGAATGCTAGGAAAATGCTGTTTGTTAAATTGACCTTTTTATGTTTCCCAGCCTACATAGCTGAACCTTCTTTGGAATCAGGTTCCTTTTAATGGTACAGTCACCACTTTAAGATGTCAGTCCATTGTAATTTTTCTGTCACCAGTCTTCTGTCTTTAATAGGGATCTCTATCCAGAGGGATAAGAAAATCTATATCACTTTTAAAATTTTAACTGAAATCTGTGGACTAGAACTTGCGGACAGTGACATGAGGAGTTTGGAGAAACTTAAGTTGTTCTTGAGGCACCGCTGTATGCACGTGAACACACACAGAACCTTTGCTGGAATGTACTATCTTCTGTGTGATGCAGGTGCTCCTGACCCACCTTTGCATTTTCCAGGAATTATGAAGAGAGAGCCTTATACTCCTGCATTCTTTCTTTAGATACCTGTTATAAGGCTGTTGTCAGAGGTGTATTTTGTGACTATGGAATTGTTTATTGTTCTTGTTCAGAGGTGGATGAGACATATAGTTTGCAAACCCACAATCTTAGCTAACGTTATATTTACTACACAAGTTTGAATTATTAAAAATTAACAAAACTATGAGTCACAAGAACTGTTAGAATAGCACAAATACCTTGAAAAGTCAGAAAAAAATTTATAGTTCTGGTAACTGAGGAGAAGAATCCAAATGTTGGTGACTTTTCAAATGGTGAAAAAAAGCTTTTATGCAAAGTAGTTGAGTTTCTCTTGCTAAAATGTCTATGGAGTATTCAAAATTTCCTGTCTACTTCTGTAACCCAGTTGAAATCCTTGGCAAGAGTGATACAGTCATGTTTCTATCTGGTACCTAAAGGAGGAAATGGTAATTGGACTAAATACTAATGTTCTATTTTCTTTTGCCTTCTGGGGTGTTGTTTAATCTTTTAGATGTTCGGGCTGCAAGAGACCAGATTAATATCGGAGGACTTGCGTATCCCCCGCTACCTCTGCACGAAGCTCCCCCTAGACCACCGTCGGGCTACAGTCAGCCTGCGTCGGTCTGCTCTTCTTCCACCTCCTTCAATGCCCCGTTTGGAGGAGGGGTTGTGTCACCACAGCCCCATAGCAGCTATTACAGTGGTATGACGGGACCCCAGCATCCGTTCTACAACAGAGTAAGCAAGTGCTAGGAATCTTAAATTTTAAGAATTTCTTCCAGGGAAGTATTAGAAGTTTTCTGCTAATGGAGTCTGTTATTATTTTAAAACTGTACTTTAGCTTTAAAGACAAAAAGTGTTAAGTTTGAATGCAGTATGATTTTTTAAAAATCAGAAGAATTTTGAATTTTAACTGTTCTAGATCTCAATTGAGTCTGAACATTAGAGATGCTTTTTGCTTTTACTTATTATCTTAATAAGAAAGTGAACTCTACGGGGTCAGCAGAGACTATCCTATGCTTCAAAGGGATCTGTTTTTCTGTTTGTTTATAAACAAATATTCCATTTGTTGAATCTTGTATAATAATTTATATTGGCCTTTAAAACAATGATAATTTTTATAGTAGTTCAGTAAACCTGTATTTAATATGTGTTACAGCTTTTAAATGTGAGATAATAATGGGAAATACTGCTGGTAGGACTCAGGTGCTATTGCCAAATAATAGCACTGTAGCCAACTTCTAGAGTTTTATTTCAAGTTATCTTCAGTCCTGTATAATTATTTGCATAGTATAAATATGATAATTTTCTACTTCAAAAGATGAGAGCACAATTAATTATCAGCAGTATTCAGACCCTATCAAGTTTAGTAGGTCCAAGCTATCCTCATTTTAATGGTCTTAAACACTAATATTTCCTATAGGAAAATGGAGCATCTGCTCTAGTATTATACTTTCTGGAACTGAACTCTAAGATCCCTTGCAGTTTCTTTATTTTTGTTTTCTCCCTCTTTAGTCTAATTTGAGAAAACACAGGGGCTAGTATTCATAGAAGCCAAGTGCATGCCTAAATAAATTTCATGTAAGCTAGGAAGACAGAGAAATTTGAATAAATGTGGCAAAGCAGGAATTCTAAAATCTAAATCTTCCAGTTTTTGAGAAATGTCAGCCATGTAAGTTATTAGGTATACCATTTATAGAGGTCCTATGAATGTTATTCCATTCTTTTACTCAAATAAGGAGAAAAAGGTGGAACAATAGCATTTTATAATAGAATTTTATAATTTCATCCTTGTAAACTTTAACTGAGTGGTAGGCAGTGTGAAATGCAGGGTTTTTATTTGCCAGTCTTAAAATCTGCTATATTTTTTCATGAAATGGTTCAATTGATAATTAGATGACAGTTGAAGTTTTGAGACCAAGAATTTTTTTTTTTAAATATTAAATTACCATACCATCTAGGTGGAGACCGTGTGTTCACTAATTTCACATGAATAACAATGATGTGATGCTTTAATATCGTTTTATTATTTTTAAAACATTTAAAAATTTCTCATGTTTTTAGATCTAATTATTTTTTGCTCTAGTTATTTGAGGTTTTTAGTCTGAAAGTTAAAAGCAGAACAGTTTTCTTAAAATGGCAGGAGTGAAAAACGTAAGGGAAGATCATCAGTGTAATGAAAGTTAATATGTTTTAATCTTTATTTTTAGCCCATATAATCTGATAGCTCCTGTTTATATGAAGCTGGATACAAATAAATGGTGTAGTTATAGATCTCCTCTAAACAATGAATTCCCCGTTTAAAAAATATGCTTGCTTATTTAGGAGACAGAGTAAAGTCCAGGATATAGAATATAAAGTAAACTCTAGGAATTTAGAGTAACAGTATTCCTGGAATCCATGCTTAGGAGGTTCTCATATAATTCAGACTTTCTTTGGTCTTACTTAAGGCTAATCTTTTTTTGGTAAAGAATAGTATTCTATTGAGATTCTATTTTGCTTTTTTTTTTTTTTTTTATGAGAGTGTGAGTTAATATTTGTAAATCACTTAGAACCTGACACATGGTAAACCCATAAAATTGTTAAATGGAAAGAGAAACTCTGGTGTCAAGTTGTAAGGTACAAAACTTTAGTTGCTTTTTAAAAAGCTTTATTAAATCAACAATATAAAAAGTTAAATAATATGTCTTAAGTTTGGGTTTGATATCTTACAGAATATTAGTGAGGCATTTTTTCTTTTGTTTTGTCACTTACATTAAAAACGTGGAGTTGTATTTTATTGGTTAGTTTCGTTTGCTACATCTCATTTCGCTTTGATTTCGGTAATGGTTTTGTTACGTGTTTTCTCCATAGCCATTCTTTGCCCCTTACCTTTACACGCCAAGGTACTACCCTGGCGGCTCCCAACATCTCATCTCACGTCCATCAGTAAAAACGAATTTGCCCAGAGATCAGAGCAATGGCCTAGTAAGTATAAAAAAGCGTAACTAAAGTATTACTCTAATATGAAACATAGTCAGCATTAGAAGTTTGCTTATGTCCTTTCTGTAGTAAAAGCGCAACTTATTTTATAAGTAGTTTTAAGAAACATAAGCTGTTACTAACACAAAATGTATTTTGTTTTCATTTCTGGTAAATATCTATGAAAGGAAAATGACTTGCAGCGTCAGGAAGTAAATGATGAGTTTTTTACAACCAGAGTTTCTGGCCAATAATGTTTGTTATCAAACTTTTAAAACTAAACCTTTACATCTGCTAATTTCTGATTTCTTTTTAAAGGACATACATATATGGTATCTGTATCTATCTATCTATATATATGCTAGCCTTATGGTATAAAAATTAGAGGACGTATTGAAAGAACATTTTGATTGAATAGCAGAAATTAAGTAGAATCAGGGAAGTATTCAAATGTACTATTAACTCTAATCCAAAACAAAATACATTTGTGCCTAAAATTTTAGGTGTTCCTGATGATAAACGTAGGTTAACAATTAAAAAGAAAAAGAAATTCCCTGTTAATATATTTTTTAAATTAGGAGGCAAAAGCTATAGAAATTAAACTGTTATTTAAATTTTAAAATATTATCATTGAAGGAAAAACATCTAATCACGGCCAGGTTTCAGTGTTATGTATTATTTTAGCATCATGTTCATTCATCGTCCTTGTCTGGCTCACCCTTCACCTTTTACCCACACTCTCGTTCTGTGTTGTTAGGAGGTTATCAAGGAGGACGCTGCCGAGGGGCCTTCTTCACCCACAGACTCCTCGCGGGTAACGGAGCAGTCTTGTGGTGTGGAACGCGAGCTTCTCCCGCTTCTGCAGCAGTAACGACTGTCTTAATCACGATGACAGCAGTTCACTAACTGTGCATCTGCAGTGTGATGGGCAGCTGCTGTAGAGTAGCTGAATACTAATAATTGTAGTTCACGGATTAATTAAAAAGCTAATGTTTAACTTTACCCTTCATTTCCTCCTGCTTTTCCCCTTTTTCAATGACATGGGATGGGGTTTTTTTTGTCGTCCAATAAGGAAGGGGTTTTTCCAGCAGTCGTCAGGAGCATTCAGTTGGTGGTATTAGTTCCTTAATGTTGGGCTTTATTTTCACATTTGCCTGTTTTTCTGAAGCCTGCCGTTGGTACCACACATGTAGAATAGGTTTGAAAATATCTCCGATCAACCTTGAGACTGCAAAAAGGCATTATTAGCTAGATGGTATAGACCAGGAATGGATCCTTAGTGGCTCATGCTTAATCTAGGTGCCCATGCTTAGTGTAAATTCAGTACTACTACAGCGCTACTTTTCTTTATCTGTATACAGTTGATCCTTAAACAATGCAGGGGTTAGGAGCACCAAGCCTCCTACCAGCCTAAAATCCTAGCAGTCTAAAACAGAGACTGTCACTTATAGTCAGCCCTCTTGCGGAAGTAGTTCCTCCTTATCCGTGGTTCTGCATCTCCGGATTCAACCAACCGCAGGTCGTGTAGTACTGTTGTATTTACCATTGAAAAAAATCTGCGTATAAGTGGACCCGCACAGTTCAAACCTGTGTTGTTCAAGGGTCAACAGTATTTATTAAGATAAAATTTCCAGATAAACAGAGCTAGTACAGCATGTAAAGGGAATTATTTAAAACTTTTTTCCCCCAACACTTTAGGATGGGTGTCTTTAAAAAAACCAACTTTTGTAGGAAGTCTCTTTGTATATTTTTTATTCAAGGCTTTGTACTTAATAAGAAATACATTTAATGTGATGAGCCATAAAATCTTCATTCATTCTATCAATGTGGAATTTAAGAACCCAGTTTGTATCTTAAGTTCTATTGATTTATTTGCAGAATGTTATGCCCATGTAAACATGATCAATTTAATCTAAAGAAATGTAGCATAGCAGTTAGAATGACTTTGGTGAAATATTGCATCCTGAATTTATGCATAATTTTTAACTTAAAACATACATTTGAATAGGCAATAGTTTTTTTTAACTTTAATTTTCTTTGAGGTAATATTAGTGAAATAGGAAGAGAGCCATTTTGGTGTTTTCATAGAGGAGCTGATGATTCTTTTTAAGTCATTAACATTTTAGCTGAAGTGTTTGAGAGACCTCAATTATCCACGAATGATAGACACAATAAACCATAGTAATTCTGTTTGGGTGTTGAGGGAATATTTAATCCATGGATCATTGCCACTGTATGCACGAATGACCTTTAGTTTAGTCAGAGAGCCTTTAATACATAGTTTCGTGCATGCAATGCAATTCTCTGAGCTAAAATTCCTCCGCAAACTTTTGATGAAAGTTAGATCCTGTGAAGAATTTGATGGTCTTAATGACAGAGACATGCTGAAGTAGTAGCTATTCCCATGCTTAAGGACAAACACTTGTGAGTAAAAGGTGTCTGTAATTTCAGGGACCAGTGAAGGAGCATTGGGCAAATTTTAAAATGAGTTTTTGGGGAAGGGGAAATAATGCAATTCTTAAGAAGTGTTTACAAGCGCAATAACAAAGAGTAAAAATGCTCTGAATATATTAGTGCCTTTGTTTAGTAAAATAACCATACTATTTGCTGTTCTTTTAATATTAAAAGGTAGTTTTGTAATCTGCTTAGTGAATAATAGTTGCTTCCCAAGCCTTCTTTGCTTTTAAGAAATTAACAATGACAATAGCATGTAAAATTTATTTAGAAGTAGACTAGTTCAAGTAGACAGTTCAAAGCCGTGTTAAAAACAGTGGTGGAAATGTGGAGAAGTATCTATACATGAGAACATTGTATGGGATTTTTATAGCTGAACCAACAAAGAAGTAGTTAATATAATACAAAAATTTTTTTAGCCTTTCATGGCTCCTGTAGTTTTCCAGTCCTGTAGTAGAAAACGATGTGATTTCTGAGATAAGAAGACTGCAGGTGAGTTCATCTCCACTCATTCATCTGTCTCCTGTATGCAACACTTGATGACAAGAGCTGCTTATAGATAAGTCAGGAGCTACGCAAACATTTTTGGACAAATTGTCTTGTCATTATGGACACACAATAATGCGTTAAAAAAAAAAACACCAAAAAACCAGATCATAGAGAGTTAACCAGCTCTCTGTGGTCTTTTCAATATAGGTGGTCCCATCTTTTTTTACCTCAAGGAATTTCTCATAAACCTTCATAAAGCAGAGCCTTATGAAAATAGTTGAGTTTTCTCACATTAAGGAACGTTGTAATGATTGTGACTTGTGAAGACCAGCCAGGGACTTATCAGATAAATTATAGAGATGTCCGAGTGTCTCACTAAGGCGAAGACGTAAAATACAAGCCTCTGTGCTGGCTTTTTTCCACTGTGATTTTACAATAGAGAAAATATATGCCAAATCTTATAAAACTGAAAAAAATAATATTAACATTGGGCCCAAGATATGATCCCCAGGATATTAGAGCAAGAAAGGACTAGTGTTTTTCAAACTTTCAAAGCAGAGAAGCCTTTTTTAGAAATGAAATCTTAATGAGAATTCTAGTTTACAAAACCAGTGAAAGGAGAACTCTGGCCCCCCACCTTGGACTTGCCTTCCCTCTGGGGGATCCTCAGAGAACGCTAGTACCCGTGGTCTAGTCCAGTGCCACGGTGCAGACTTACCTGAGGCTCCCAGGAGGGGAGCACCAGGTGCCGACCTGGAATCCATGTGGCTGTTACCGTGGACCGTTTGTCACCACCGTGCTGCCCTCTTTGCCCCTGTTAATGCTAAGCATGACTTGGTCAGGTACTTGGTCATTCAAGTTAAATAGGCCCTGGTGATTAGCTCTTTGCCTTGGAGAAATTACTTAACCTCTCTGATACTCAACTTCCTCATCTGGAGAAAGCAGACCTACCTCCTAGGTCTGATTTAAGGATTACTCAGCCTTTGCATGCTTTAAGTACTTAATCATCGTTATTATTACTACTGTTCCAAAGACCAAATTCCATGGAGCTTTAAAAAGACTCAGAAACTAAAACTGTTTTGTGTTAAATAACCTCTTCTCAGTGGTGGGAGTAGTGTATAAACACTCCAGTCAGTTTAGATTAACTCCGCCTTTTATCTGTTGATGCTTCTCTGGCCCACAAGGTGGTTTGATTTCCTAGAGTCAGTTTGTCTTCCTAGAATTTAGAAGGATTTCCAGCTTATCTGAATGCTCCAAATATTTTACAGTTTTGAAAGCTTCCCAGGAGAAGTTTACTTGGTGCCTTTACCTTCTTTCAGTCCAGGTCCCCCTAGGAAGTAGTGGCATTCAGACCATTCTGTGACCATGAAGGGAAGGACCCACCAAGGAGGACCTGTCTTGAGCCAGGTCTCCTCAGTGGCATTTTGTTGTGGTCTTTCAAAGAGTTGTTCTTATGAGTGTTGTATTCAGTGTGTTTTTATTTAGGGTATGCTGCTCATGGTGGTAACTGTGTTTCCTTGAAAAGCATTTTTTCGAAGGAAGGAGTGATAGAGCATTTCTTTACCCGTTTATCCTTCCTTGAATTATTTAGCACTGAGTCCTTCAGATGCCTGTGTGATCATCCACTGGTTCACTGTTACAGTGGGATGTGGCAGTGAACAAAACTGATGGAAATCCTGCCTTCATGGAGGTGATGGGTTTGAGACCGCCAAGCGGGAACGATCAGTGTTGCTACCAAGTCATTCTTCCTCGACCTTCTGTGCCGCAGGGTTTACTAGAAACCTTTAGATAGCTTCATTTAGGTCAGCTACCTCACTGAAAAGCCATGAAAATAATTAGCACAATGTTTAATTGCAGAGAACTTCAGAGTTGCAGAGGCAGTGTTAATAACAGTATCCTGCCTTCCAGTGTGCTGTTACTTTTAGAGATTGATGAAATTTACTGAATTAATAAAAGTCTTAAAAACGAAGGTCTTGGTTTTCATTAAACCGGACCCAGTTGGTGGAGTGACCAAGTTAAAAGGGAAAAAAAGATGGGACTCAACTGTAGATCATTTTTATTTCCACCACTGGTTTAGAACTCATAACCTATTAAGCAAATATATGTCCAAATCAAGCTGTCTCTCATCGCTCAGGAGCAGACTTGGATGAGAAAGCTAAAGATGCCGTGGGTAAGGCAGGGCGCGTTTCAGGTTTCATTTAGATGCAGGCTTAGGGCGGGTGCTCTCTGCCAGCAGTCAGCACCTTTTCTCAGGAGGTTCACTCACACTTTCTAAAGCATTTTAGGAGTGCACTTTTTATTGATCTGTTTCAATTTGGAAAAGTTTTAACATATTTTTTCTCTAGTAATGTAGTGAAAAATTATATTCACTTCCAGCTTCAAAGTCTTTGTGGCAGACTTCAGCTCAAGAAAGCTTTTTTCCTAAACAATAAACTGCAACTAAATTGATTGAGATATTATCGAAGAAGTAGGATACTGCAGTAATGATATCATTGAAATCCTAGAGTACAGTTAAAAGTTAAAAAATAACAAAATTGTGTCCTGAACTTGTGTTTTTTTAAAGATTGCCCCCTTACATGTGGTGTTAAACCTCATCTGTCAACTTTGACCTAATTATTACTGGATTGGCCAAAATGTTCGTTTGGGTTTTTCCATAAGATGTTACGAACTTTTTGGCCAACCCAAAACTTCTCATGTAGTTCAAGTCTCCACAGATATACATAGTAACTTTCTAAAAAACCTACTTATAATAAGGTTGATATGTAAACTAGAAAACAGGGTTCCCATAAGGTACTCCAGAAAATGACATAGTAAAAGAAAAACATTGTAAATTAACTTTGACTCAATATTGTCAGTTATCTATAGATTATTTTAACTATTTTAAGAATGTTTATGACCAACCTAATTTGTACAGAAGAATAATTAGTAGCAGTGTGTCTGCTTTGAATTAGAGTTTTAAAGAACTACATCAGTAAAATAGTTACATTACTCACAGTATGCAGATATTTTTCACTGTTATATTTATGATTTCTTGAGCTGAAAGGCTCTTAGGGCCTTTCTTTTCAAATGGTATTTTAGTGCATCTATTACGTGCCACATGCCCAGTGAAACAAAACCCAAATTTGAAAAGTATATCTCTGAATGTTAACTATAGTGTGGCTAGATAATATTTTATTTTATGAAGTGAGCATGTGAATTCCAAGTATTTAAACCTTATTAAATTGGCCTGCAATTAATAGTGGCAGTTTTTTTATCAGAATATTTAAAAATTAATTTTAAACTTGTGCATAGTAGGAATATTGACTTTTTGTAGCAAATTTTATTTACCTGGTTTTCTTGTTGAATGTATGGCCCATGATTTATTCTTTTAAGAGAAAGAATATAAAATTTGAGAGTACAATTTTAAAATTACCAAGCACACGTTAATGAAATGAAACTACTGTGTGTGTGTGTATGCGAGTGTTCCTTGCTTTGTGTTGCTGTAGAGGTGGTGTGTTCGAAGTCATGGGAAAGTAAGAGGGGTGACAAAAGTGCTGCCTGTTTTTATTACATATGTGTATTTGATGTTTTACTTTAAGCTCGTGTCCTTCATTCTGTTTTATTCCTTCCTTAAAGCCGTGTGACTCTGGGTTTAACAAACAGAGACAGGTACAGAAACTTTCAGTGAAATCTTACTCACTTTTCTTGTTTTAGACTATTAGAAGCAATCATTGGCAGCTTCATGCTGGGCTGTTTATAAATCTGTGCTCATTTCGGTGCCTTGGGTTTATTTTAATAGCTGCTTTCAGCCTTTGCATGGCTCTCATTTCTGGCTAATCAATTCTGTGCTTGTTTAATAAATTTACCAAAGATGATAATGTTTCAGAGTGTAGCTTTAATCTACTTATAATATAAAATCATATAGTTATATCAAAGTAATTTAAATCTGTCTAGTTACTAGCTTTACTTTGACCCGGAGGAATTCTGATTTGTATGTATTTTGAAGTTTATATTTAACAGTTTAAACAGACTAACATCTTCTGCATTCAGTTTTCTGTATTAGAAAAAAAATTGTTTTAATGAATTGTGATGTATACTGAAGTGATCTTTTCTTGACTTGTAACAAGTAAATTTCAAGTAAGAATGCATGATAAACTTTAAAGTGTTACCATTCTTTGTATTGCCAAAGTAATGTAATTAGTTTCCTATTAAGAATTTACATATTGAATTATTGAATATGCTTTTTCCTTATCACTTTTATACTCTTTCTCCTTCTTTTTATGAGAGTTCTATCTAAAGATCATTATTTTGGCTACTAAGATTCATTTGGTTTCAAAATAATTTTATTATATATGATTATTTTAGAAAAGACCTGGCAAGTAATCACTATTTCTCTTTTATTCAAAGAAGCATACTGTAATGTATTTTAATTTATTGATAATTTACCCCTTTTCTTGATAAAACCCAACTCACAAATAATTAATAGTCAGACTATAGCTTTGATGGAATTACAGGGATATCCATTGTGTCTTTTCTTACAGCTTCTCAAAGCCATTCAGAGATAATATATATTTTCTACATAATCCCCAATGAGGGACAAAATATGTTTTCAAGTGATAAAATGTAAAAGTTTTGAAGGATCATGAAAGTAAAATAATGTGGAGTTTTTTGTTTTAAAGGAAAAGGGTAGTATCTTTATTAATGTGTCTCCATTGCTGAATTCTCAGATTCCTTTAAGGTACTCTTTAACATTTTACATTCCCCCCCTCAACCCCATGCAGACAGAGTTAATCTGTTCCATGTCTGTTATACTTGCTTTTTTTTAGCACAATCAGAAATAGAGTTTTTTTGTGATTAAAAAAATTTTTTTTACTTTAAAATAATTTTCGACTTCAAAGGTACAAAAATAACATTCCCTTAATGTTAACATCTTTCCTAACTGTAGTGTATTTCTCAAGAGCAGAAGTGAAAATTTGTACAATACTCTTAATACAGACTTTATTTGAATCTTACCAGTTTTTCCACTAATGTCATTTTTCTGGTCCAGGATCCAATCCGGTTGTATTTTGTTATTTCTCCTTAGAGTTCCCTAATCTGTGACAATTCCTCAGTCTTTCCTTGTCTCTTATGACCTTAAAACTTTTGCAGAGAACTGATCAGATATTTTGTAGACTGTCCTTCTGTTTGGGTTTGTTTGCTGTTTCCTAATGATTAGAAGATTGTACATCTTTGGCAAGAGACCCACAGAAGTGATGCCGTGTCCTTCTCAGTGCATCATAGTTGAGCATCTGTGAGGGCCTGAATCTTCCCACTGGTCATGCTAACCTCAGTCATGTGGTTAAGGTGGCATCTGCCAGATTTCAACACTGTGAAGTTTTATTTTTCCCTTTGTAGGGAGTAAATATTTAGGGGGAGATACTCTAAAACTCTGCAAATATCCTGTTTCTCCTCATACTTTTGCCCATTAACTTTCATGTCCACCGGCGCATCTTGTGAACAGCCACTTGTGGTGTGTTTCCTGATGGGGATTTTCCGCTCCCTTCTTCTGCATTTATTAATTGGAATCCTATAAGTAAAAGCTGTCTCTTCTTCCTCATTTATTTACTTATTCAACTTTTTATTTATATCAGTATGGATTCATGGATATTTTTTTCTATGAATTATAATCCAGTATGATCATTATTTATTTTGGTGATCAAACTGTTTGTTTGTGATTTTTCTAATCAAGAAAATGGAAACAAGTGTAAATGTACCCAGAAAGAAGAGCTAGGTTGAGGAATAAAAACATACGAAAGACAGTATTAAAGATCATTTAAAAGATAAGTATTGTTCAGCAATAAAAAAGAATGAAGTACTGATCCATGCTATAACAGGGATGAACCTTGAAAACATACTAAGTGAAAGAAGCTAGTTACAAAAGGTCACATATTGTGTGGTTCCATTTATATGAAATGTCCAAAATAGGCAAATCCACAGAGACAGTAGATTAGTGGTTGCTAGGGAATTGGGACTAGGTGTTGGAAGGGATAAAGAATGACTGCTCATGGTACAGGATTTCTTTTTAGGGATACGAAAATGTCCTAAAGTTGATTGTGGTGATGGTTTCACAACTATGTGAATATACTAAAAACCATTGAATTGTACACTTTTAATGGGAGAATTGTATGTGAATTATATCTCAAATAAACCTGTTTAAAAGAAAGAAAGAAAAACAAAACAAATATGGTTATTAAAAATTCATAGAAAGCAGTTTAAGTTTCCATAGTAGATACTGGATAATTAACACTTTGAATATTGGCTATACTCATCCAGGCAGAAAACAGAACTATGTATAAAAATATGAAAACTAAATTCTGGAAATAACTAGTGTTTTGCTCTTAGTATTTTTGAAGTAATTGAACCTCAGACCATATAATATATGGCATATTTTACATTTATATTTAATTGAAAACAAACTATAAATAAATGTGTTTTGTGCAGTATATTCCAAGGCATTAATTTACAAATTTTTATGGGACTGTCTCACACTTGTAAACTTGCTAAGACTCCCTCTCATAAAATTACTGCCTCACTGTCTGTTCAATATGGTCTCATCTCCTAGCTGTATTTACATTTATATGTAATATAGGTATATTTTGTTTATATACTATGTGTGTATATTTATTTATCAGTTCATAATAGAGTATTATGTTATGCTTTCATGTTACAAATCATGTTTAACAGGTAGCTAACAGGCAGTTTTGGCTGTCATAGTCTACCTTGGTAATGATAAAAGAGGCAGTAGAAAATATAAGTTTACACGTACTTGAGGATAGGATAAATTGTATTTATTTTAAGACTAGATTGACTGGTAAACAAGACAGGTCATTTGGAGCGTTTTCCTCTATACTAGTTGGTTTGTCTTCTCTTTATTTTGGTTATAGTTTCTATAAACTCTTTAAAAATAGACAGTTGCAACAAAGAAAATAGGAAGTTATAAGACCTGATAAGTTAGGGTTCCCATCCAAATCTACCACTAACTAGCTATTTATTCTTTGACTTTGAAGCCAGAACTTACCTCTCTGTAAGCCAGTGTCCACATCTGTAATTGAGGAGCTTCATATACAGTTGGCCACAGTCAAATACTTCTTTAGTATGTCACCATATTCAGAAAATGTTTTTCTTCTAAGTAAATACTAGATTTATTATTTTGACTTTTCTTTTAAATGAGAACAAATTTTAATGGATCATATTTACTTCCACATGTGTTAAGAAGTAGTACTATTGTTTCATATTGACATGATTATTGTATAGATTCTTAAGGGGAAGTTTTAGATCCCTTGGGTATAAAATGTGGTCACGATCTGAAAACTTCAGATAGTTAAGAGTCGTAGACTGTTAAGGTAGTCTGTAAAGACATTTAAAGCTGTTTGGTATAGGCACTTTTAAAATTATTTCATACATTTACTTTTTGTATTTTTGTAGTGTAGGCATCAGTAATTCCCCCCATTCCTTTTCTTTTTTTAACCCCCTGTCCTTCTGTTATTAAGGGCTACACCCTTCTCTCTTGCGGTTTGAAGTTAGGCTGTCTTGCAGTTGGCCTCGGCTTGGCTCGTGGAATGTTCTGTCTTCTTAGAAAAGTGGTTTTGATCAGGCTGTATCTGCTATAATAAAAGATACTTCTTAAGGTATAACAGTAGCTAAATCTGTTCCCTAATGGCATTTCCCCATACTGCACACATTCACTGTCTTTAGTTTGAAAATGTATTGTTAATCAAAGTACTTATAGTGTAACGTCACAAGTTTCTCTGTCACGTGACTGCGTATATCTGACATTAAATGCTATTCATACGTGTATTTTTCCACGACTTATCTAGGGATCAGGCCCAGCCTCAGGAACAATATCACTGAATTCAATGAATGTGGATGCGGTTTGTGAGAAGCTGAAACAAATAGAAGGGCTGGACCAGAGCATGCTGCCTCAGTATTGCGCGACCATCAAGAAGGTGACCAGCATGTTTCCCCGCTGACTCAAGACAGGGCTGAGGGCACCAGTGGCGGGCTCAGTGCATGGCGAGCACTTTGTATTTAGCTTCTCAAAGACGAGTTCTCTGTTGAAATGGGAAAGCTCTAGGTGGAAACAGGTTTCCTACTATTTGTATCCTAAAATTGCCCCTTTATCCCTTAGTTTAGAAACGGATAAAAGAAAATAAAGTGTTGTATTACAACGTTCCTGTAAAATGATCTAATATAAGGGGGAGTTCCCTGGCGGTCCAGTGGTTAGGCCATGGTGCTTTCACTGCCTGGGTTCCATCCCTGGTCAGGAAACTAATATCCCACAAGCCACGTGGCATGGCCAAAAAAAAAAAATATCTAATGTAAGTCAAAAATGCTTTGATGAGAAGTACAAAGCTCTAAAGGATTTCACATTAAGATTAAAAATAACATATTTCCAATATGCAACATAGAACATTTGAAGGCCTTTTCTTTTATGTTACATTTTCTTTAATTATAGTATTTATTTGTGACTTAATAATTATCCAAGTAAACCATACTTGCTTCATTTTCCTCAAATTCTCACTTTCATGTCTTAGAGGATTTCTGATCATGTCCCGTTTGATAATACCTCAGAGGTTTGGGTTTGCAAGGCTAATGCATTTGAGGAAGTTTATTTCTTCCTAGATCTTTTCTTGCAATTCCAGTAACTACCACGAACCTGGGATTTTGAGGAGGCTTCCCATATACAAGGCTAACCCAGTCCCAGTTTTAATAGATACTTCCACTAAGTTACACTTTTTCTATCAGAGATACAGTGAAGGAGAACATTAACCACAAGCATGTAATATTTACATACTTTAAAGATTGGCATCTGAAAAGTTTTTAAAAGAATTATGAGCACATATACCATTTCACTAATCTTAAACTATGTTTGGTCAGAAAGGTTCGGATAATGTTAGTTTTCTCACAGATCTAGTTAGTGTTAATCCCCATTTGCGAAAGTGTCAAGCACTGCCTTTCCAAGGTACAAACCTGACTCTCCTCAAGGCAGCTTGGTGAGCGTCAGGAAAGAGGGAGGTCTCCACATGGATCCTTTGTGGCGATTTTGTTTCCCTCAGGACAGTGGTTCTCTCCCCACTCAGCTCTTTACTCTCAGGCCTTGGCTGTTTGAAGCCGATTGTAGCAACTGGTCTCTTAAGTGCTGCTAAGCTCCTTGCATTTCTACAGCAGGACCTCTGCCGTAGGCTTGCTCTGGACATTCTTTTCTTCAGAATTAACTTGGAAACTGAGCAATCTGCCGGTTTTAAACCCAGGTATTCCATAATTTTACCACAGTTAATAAAGTCAGGTTTTGTATTTTGTAAAATAAGTAAGTTACCTGTTATTAATAAAGAAAATTCTATCATTTCTTACTTGGAAGGGACTAGAAGTACAGAGACCCAATAGTGACAAGATCATTTTCTGTGAATTTAATAGACTGGGAAATTTGTGGGTGGACATTCTTGGTGGCTGAAGTTATCTCGTATAGTTGATAAACAAGTTTGTCCGCGCTTCACTTCATTTAGAAGTTCATCAGTGACCAACATGCTGACAGATGTCTTTGTCCCCTCCCAGCAGTTTGCCGTCGTGTTCATGTTTTATGATTAGAGGGAAAAAGCTAACAGTTTTGTTATTGCTCATGGCAGAATAGGTAGTTTTGGAAATAGTTGGAGGGTTAGCTCTTGGGTTGGTCCCTGAAGAATGATTTATTTTACTTGAGCGCCTAGGACACTTGCAAGAGTATGGAGTGGCTTATGTTATTCAGAGTCTACTTGTTTATTATTACATGGGGTGATAACCTTCTTTAGGTCAATATTTTCTAGTCTCTAATATAAATGTACTTTTTGATCACTAGAAGTTCAGAATCTCTCACATTTTGTTTATCTTTGTGTTTGTGTTTTTTTTATTCAGGCAAACATAAATGGCCGTGTGTTAGCTCAGTGTAACATTGATGAACTGAAGAAGGAAATGAATATGAATTTTGGAGACTGGCATCTTTTTAGGAGCACAGTAAGATATTTTTAATATTTGTAGAATTATTTACAACATTGTATAAAACAAGTGCCAGTAAGTACTGGTCTAAACTGATATTTTCCTATATTTTAAAAAATATATGTAAAAATTACATTTTACACTTATGTGTACAACTCTTGTATATCCTGTTATGTAGAATATACACAGCAGCACTTAGCAACATTTGCCTTTTGGGCATTTCACTTGGAAATCTGGGAGAGAGGCCACCTGCCAATTCTCCCTGCTTTCATTGACCAGGACACTCTCCTTGACCTCACTCAGTCAGGCTTCCCGAAGCCTCTAGGCCTCGACCTTGGTGTCTGTCCTCATTGGGCCTGCATCGCCCAGTTGTAGGAAGAATCCTGCTAAGTCAGTTGAGAAAGAACCTCACCCTCAGTGTCTGATCACCCTCGCTATCCCATTACATTCCTCATCCCCCACCCATCCTCCGCTCCCCGTGAGGTCCTAGACCCCAGGCCTGCCTCCAGAAGGAATCCTGTCAGGTCAATTCAACCAGAATCCCCCTCCCACCCATTACCCATGATGCTTCCTCTTAGCAACTTTCCATCCACTCATCCCCGCCTCGTTCCTGGGCTGTAAATGCCCACGTGTCCACGCTGCTTTTGGAGTTGAGCCCAGTTCTATCCTGAGGTCCGTTTTTCCCCATTGCGATAGTTCCTGGTTAAAATCTGTTTTTACTGCTTTAGCTACTGTCCAGCTCTGGTTCTCTTTGACACACTCCAGTTGCATTTTGTTTTGTTCTTAAGTTAAATTTTAAATTAAAGTAGTAACACAGTGGTCAGATTAGAGTATAGTATATGTGTGCTGGTTGTGGTCATTACAGTTATCTGTCAGTATCTGTGGGTGGGTGGTTCCAGGACTCCCGTGGATACCAAAATCTTCAGATGCTTAAGTCCCGTATATAAAATGGCATAGTAATATTTGCATAGCTACACACATCCTCCTGTATACTTTAAATCACCTCTAGATTACTTAAGATGCCTCATACAATGTAAATGTTGTGTAAATAGTTGCCAGTGTGTGGCAAATTCAAGTGTTGAGTTTTGGAACTTTCTGGAATTTTTTTTTTTTCTGAATATTTTCAATCTGTGATTGGTTGAATCTGCAGGTGCAAAACCACTAGATTCTGAGGGCCGACTGTACTTCTTTTAGTACAGATGATCCTTGAACAACTCAGAGATTAATCCACTGATAAGAGAGTCAGCCCTCCGTATCCAAGGTTCCTCCGCATCTGCGGATTTAACCTACCCTGGACCATGTAGAAAATACTGCCGTCTTCACTAGTGAAAAATATCTGCGTGTAAGCAGACCTGTGCAGTTCAAACCTGTGTTGTTCAAGGGTCAGTTGTATTATTAATATAGAAAGATAAGCAGATAAGGACAAATGTATTTGAAATTCACTTACAGGAAGTATGCTTTCTCATTTCCATTAGAGTAACTTTATGGTTAATTTTTAAGATAATTTCTAAAGCTTCTAAAATGTGATTTGTCAGTGCGGATACTGATGACTTTTTTTCTTCTCTCTCTTAAGGTACTAGAAATGAGAAATGCCGAAAACCAGGTGGTCCCTGAGGACCCACGTTTGCTGAGTGAAAACAGCAGCGCAGTTGCTCATGGTGAATCTGCGCTCCGCTCGGCCCACGAGCTGCCTCACACCGAGCTCTCCAATCAGGCTCCCTACACCCTGAACTTCAGCTTTGAGGAGCTCAACACACTCGGCCTGGATGAAGGGGCTCCACGCCACAGTAACCTAAGCTGGCAGGTATTTATTAAACGCCATTCTTCATGTGACTGAAGAAGAGGGTGGTATTTAATTCCCCGAGATTATGTCGGTGCGTTTGTATAGTCGTTCAGAAAATCTTTAGTGAGTCCCTGAGTGAAGAGGATGGAGGGAGGAGTCCCTGTTCTCCAGGAGCTGTGTTCTTCTGGAGAGGACAGTCAGTAAAACACAAAGAAAATAATGTGATTTCAGAAATTGATAAGAATTGAGAAAATAATGAAATAGAGTCATGGCATCGAGGGTGAACAGGAACTGGCCTACTTAGGTGGTTAGCTGAGTTCATCTTTCACTTGCTGTTTCCTTGTTAAATTCAGTAATCATTGGCTAAAACACATCTTTATTGGATAACCTGCCGTGTTATCCCTTTGAGCACCATAACCTGGTTTTTCAGTTCGTATGTTGCACACTGTTCATGGATATTCGTTTTCTTTTTATTATCTGATGTTAGATACGGGTGAGTTCTTTCTTTGGATGTTCTTAGAAGAGGGAGGAGAGGCGAGGCTCAGGAATAAAAACAAAAGTGAGAGAACGTGAGGAGTAAGGGCTGGACAAGAAGAAAAATAAACTAGGAAAAAACCTAGAGCAGGGTACAGAACAGAGAGAAGACAAGCAAGGGAGAAAGCATAGTAAGTAGCTGCCAAGAACTCTACTGAAACGGAGCTGTATTTAGAGAAAGGAGTACCTGTTAGGTCTACCATTTTTAAGGGTGTTGTGTTTGATTTGGTAGTAAAAATATTTTTTGGTTGTTACTATCTTTTTCTACGTACTATCAATCTTATTTCTTTAAGTTGAGAAGCCATTTTATTGTGTGTTAACTAAGATAAAAATTTCCTTATTTTACGATAAGTCCGCCCTTGACCCTTTTATCTCCCTGTTTCAACAACAGTAATTCCTTTCTTTTCCCTGGAATTCCTTTTAACATTTCTTAAGAAATCCTCATCCTCTGCTTTTCCATACTTGGTATTTACCACCGTGACCTGGAAACTCTCACAGCCTTCCTATCAATGCAGCAGTTCTCAAACTTGTTTTAAATCTCAGAATCCTTTTACACTCTTAAAAATTATCGAAGACCCCCAAAGAGCCTTCGTTTATGTAAGTTTTATCTGTCAGTATTTACTATATTAGAAATAAAAACTGAGAAACTTAAACCAATTATATGTTAACATAAATAACATTTTTATGAAAAATGACTATTTTCCAAAACAAAACATATTTACTGAAAATGATATTGTGTTACAAATCTCTTTAATGCCTGGCTTTGTAGAAGACAGCTAGATTCCCATATCTGCTTCTGCATTGAATCTCCTGGGAGATCACACATGATGCAACCTCTGGAGACTCCACTGTACACTATTGTGAGAATGAGAGTGGAAAGGCAAAGGTCATCTTCATATTCTTAGGAAAATAGTTTAGACCTCGTGGATCCCCTGAGAAGGGGTCCACATACTGCATTTGAGAGTGAGGGCAGCACTGTCCTGAACTGGATCTCAGGACCTTCTCAGGGAGCCTGGGTCATTTTCTCCCGGTGGAAGGAAGACTCTGCTTTATTTCTGCTTCGTTTCAACCTTTGCTTTTGCCCTTTCTTAAACTTCCTTGATTCTTTTTCTTCCATTTCCTTCCTGTTTTTCCTAATCTTTACTTTTTATTCCTCATGTTATTAACCTTTTCTGGGTCTATAGCAATTCTCGTCCTAAAACTTCACATTGGAAACCAAACTTTTAAAAATATTTTATTTCTGTTTACTTGGACCTGACTGTTGACCTCAAGGCTTCCATTTGTTCATTTGGATCCTGTATTTATCTTTTTATCTTTTCCATTGCACTTTATACTTTTCCTTTTAAAATCTGTTTTTTTCTTTTTTTTTTTTTGCATTTTGAGTACATTTTTTTTCTCTGAATTGGAATTTGACAGAAACTTCATGTCGTGCAAGTTGAGAAAGTTTCTATTTAACATACATTTAAAGACTTGAGTATTTTGTTTTTGAGATATACCTTAACTCTCATCTTCTTTCTCTTTTCTAAGGGGAACTTTTATATTTTATCAATGAAGGTGACTTTTTCCGTAAATAAGTTTAAAAGTTTGAAATGATAAAAACAAGTCCTAAGGTTATTTGTTACTGTAACCTTAAATTATACTTTTAAATATTAACAATAAACTAATTTTATTAAAATTTGTGTAAAGCTTTCTAATAACAGTAAAATTATTCATAAGTTCACAGCTTTTGTTAAGCTGTGTTATGCAGAATTCTTCTAAAAGAATTTGGTATTTTAAGGACTTTAAAAATTCTTATTGTCCATATATATATATTTATATATTTTTATTATATATTATATATATATATATATATATATATATATATATATATATATAAAATTTCCTAAGCTGATGTTTATTGTGCCTTTTTTTGGGTTTATTTGAATTCTTAAATTATTATTATTTTTTTGTCTTCACAGTCACAAACTCGCAGAACCCCAAGTCTATCGAGTCTCACTTCCCAGGATTCCAGTATTGAAATTTCAAAGCTTACTGATAAGGTGCAGGCTGAGTATAGAGATGCCTATAGAGAATATATTGCCCAGATGTCTCAGTTAGAAGGGGGCACGGGTTCCACAACAATGAGTGGCAGGTCTTCTCCACACAGCACGTATTATATGGGTCAGAGTTCATCCGGGGGCTCCATTCACTCTACTCTAGAACCAGAGAAAGGGAGGGATAGTGAACCAAAGCCAGATGATGGAAGGAAGTCATTTTTAATGAAGAGGGGAGATGTTATAGATTATTCCTCATCAGGAGTTTCCACTAACGATGCCTCACCCCTGGATCCTATCACTGAAGAAGATGAAAAATCTGATCAGTCAGGCAGCAAGCTTCTCCCAAGCAAGAAGTCCTCAGAAAGGTCAAGTCTCTTCCAGACAGATTTGAAGCTGAAGGGAGGTGGGCTGCGCTATCAGAAACTTCCAAGTGATGAAGATGAGTCTGGGACAGAAGAATCAGACAATACTCCGCTGCTCAAAGATGACAGAGACAAAAAAGCTGAAGGGAAAGTAGAGAGAGTGTTGAAGTCTCCAGAACACAGCGCAGAGCCTATTAGAACCTTCATTAAGGCAAAAGAGTATTTATCAGACGCCCTCCTTGACAAAAAGGACTCATCTGATTCGGGAGTGAGATCCAATGAGAGCTCTCCCAATCACTCCCTTCACAATGAAGTGGCTGATGACTCCCAGCTTGAAAAGGCAAATCTCATAGAGCTCGAAGATGACAGCCACAGTGGAAAACGGGGAATACCACATAGCTTGAGTGGCCTGCAAGACCCACTTGTAGCTCGGATGTCCATTTGTTCAGAAGACAAGAAAAGCCCTTCCGAATGCAGCTTGATAGCCAGCAGCCCTGAAGAAAACTGGCCAGCGTGCCACAAAGCCTACAACCTGAATCGCACACCCAGCACGGTGACTCTGAACAACAACAGTGCTCCGGCGAACAGAGCCAACCAGAATTCTGATGAAGTGGAGGGGATTCGGGAGACGCCCCAAGTCATTCTGAGGTCCGGTTCCAGTTCCCACTCAACTGCCATTCAGAACGAAAATCTAAAAAGCATGACGCATAAGAGAAGCCAGCGTTCAAGTTATACGAGGCTCTCAAAAGATTCTTCAGAGCTGCACGCAGTAGCCTCTTCTGATAGTACAGGCTTTGGAGAAGAAAGAGAAAGCATTCTTTAAGAAAAACAAGCAAAAGTAGAATAGTGTTACTATAATCCCTGTGACAGGACTGACCTGAGTTTTATCGTGAATCCATCCACGCACATCACCTGTACATTTCACTCACAAATAATTAACGGATGAGAAGGTCTTTGGTAAAAGAGACATACACTATACAACAGAGGGAAGTATAAGATAGCCTGGTTCATCTGTCAGCCCCCGTTGTCTTTGTACGTAGAAGCTTAAAAACCCAATATTGTTATTGCACCTTTCGTTGGCATATAACTGCAAGACAAGATCTGAGTATAAAGATAGGTCAGAAATAGTTTATTAAATATAAAGGGCTTAATTCGCCAACAAAAATTAAAAGCTAGAGACCCCTTTCGTAGAACATTCATTCATTAAATATTTGAGGGAAGACATGATGTTAAATGAACCAGAAGCACGTTCTGCTCTTAAGGGGTGAAAGATAAGAACTTACAGCTTATGGAATAACCTAGAGACTAAAGGTTAATGCTCTGTAAGTTGCGAACCGGTGTTCTTTATAATAGACAAATTTGCTTATCAAAGAGTTTTTAAATTTTAAGTAGAAAATATAAAGAGGGCTTTAAAAATTGGTAAGAAAGTGAGTCAACAGTGCCCAAAGTAGAGCCCCAGTAACTGGGTCATTGTGAGCTGCTAGGGGAGTGGCCTGTGGAGAGGGGCTGATCACCTTCCTATGACCTGGATGCTCTTCTCTCCAGATCCCAGACCTGGCTTCAAGCACCATCCACCTGCCCGAGAACCCGCCCTGGTCTACTCTGTAACTCCTTTAAATTGTGTGCTCAGCTTTCCTTAGTGAGCCGAGCGATGAGAGGAAAAACATGAATTCTTTCTCTGGGAGAATCAGGGAGATGTGGATAATAATAGGCGCTAAAAATCTTTTTGGAATGGGAGACTGAGGACATAACTATAGCAGAAAGGTCAGTGACAGTTGACAAGTGACAAGGAAATATTTAGTTAGGGAAAACGAAATCACTGCCTTCTATACCAGGGCAGGGTTTATCTGCTTCACCTATTCCTAAATCAGCATGTTAATTCTTGGGGAGGATCATAAGAAATACTTGTAGACAGAAGTTTAAAAACATGTAACAAAGCAAGAGTAAAAAGAAGATAAATCTGGGTGTGACTCTTCATTTACTGTTGGCAGAGTTAAGAGAATGATCACATTTAAGTATCGTGTGGACTAGACATTTACCCTGGCATCATGCACTGACATTTTTTTGGTCATTTTAACATAGCTTTCTTATGTAGAACAATTTTGGCAGTATACCTTAAGTCACAGATAAGATTGTAGGTCGTGAGATCGTAGACGAGCAGTTACCTAAATTTAGTGTTTATATTTTTGATGTTTTTCACTTACTGGATTTTTATTAATATGCTGAGCAGTTTACCTAGTTGACTAGTCGTTGCATTAAAAAGTTGCTCTTTTGGGTTTCATTGCCTTGATGTTTGAGTGTAATCTAACATTTTCATAAAGTGTTTATTTTGCATGACCTTAACAAATGTTTTGACCAATTAAAAAAGAAGGCAGGATGTTGTTGACATTGTATGTTGAAATGTTAACATTTTAGTACTTACAGTGTTTATTAGCCTGCAGTATTGTGTAATTAGTAATTATTTCAGGGGTGATACTTTGTTCCTTTTCAGGTGAGTAGATGCAGCTTAATATCACTGTAGTGTATTCTTTATTCTGTTTGTAAAGTTAATACCAGAGTATTAAGTGTACAGATAGATTTAGAAAACAATAAAAAAAAGTTGCATGCTATTCTGAGTCATGAATTTTTATTCACTATAGTGACGATGATTCACAATGCGATTAAAAATAAAAAATAATTTGTGTGTTTGTTTTGTCAGAGGTCTAAAGTTCATTAAGGATGTTCAGGTGCAGGTAGCAGTCGTGCAGCTGGCAGGAGTGTTCTGAGCTGCCCTCTCTGGTCTTTCCGAGAGAGTGTGGCTCAGTGCCTGAATGGTGCCTTTGTGAAGCATTAGTGCCCACGGCACAGCTCTGTAGCGTGCATTTCTGTAACTATGAGCAGTAGGTTTTCCAGATCCTGGGAGGGTATCAATTTAATTGTTGTATGAACATTCTGGAAAAGTTTGCTTTTTCATAGTGTTTTAGAAATTGACAAACCAGATGGGTTATTGAGTCACACCATCATCCCTTTGAATCTGTGTGTCTATGTGTATGTGTATCTGTATCTATTTATAATCCATAGCTCAGCCTGACTCTCACATATGCAAAACTCTGCTTTAAGCTGGGTGAAAAGTGATAGAAAAGAGAATTGGTGCTCTAAATTTGCTAGTCCCTTAGATTCTGCCTCAGAGTCTTGCCATGTTTTATAAACCGTTTTGCCTTTACTTTAAGCCACCGATAGTTCTGTTCCTGTGCCATAACGTTAAGCCAGGTCCATTCACCGTGGAAGCTGTTGCTCTC
Organism: Balaenoptera borealis; assembly: GCF_965194805.1. NCBI lineage: Eukaryota > Metazoa > Chordata > Mammalia > Artiodactyla > Balaenopteridae > Balaenoptera > Balaenoptera borealis. Next base: position 86,074,762 of record NC_138871.1, read on the forward strand.
TCTCAGCTGATCCAGCTTTCAGGATGCTGAGCCTTGAAGGACCAGCTCTCCCATCTGGAGAAATGTGAAATTCATAATAACCCACGTTTTCAGTATTAACAGGAAAACTTGTTTTTGTCTTATATTTGATTTATGTGAGTTTTCTGTAGCAGTCAGAATAATTTTAATTGCCTAGCCAAATAATTTTAGGAACTTATTTGCTAAAATTCTTAAATTGAGGACTCTTTGGATCACTTGCATGTTATAGTTCTGAGTGAAATATACTTGTAATCATGATTTTTTTTCTTACAAATACTAACCATTAGAAAATATTTTCAAATGAAATTACATCCTTTATCTTTCTGGCTAAAATACTAAATTTAAAAGGTTTTAAAACTACATAGATTTTGGCTGTACCAGGAATTCTCAGCCTGTTTAGAGGTATCCTAGAGCTTAAAAATCCCTGAATTCCTGGTTAACCCTTGAGTAAATCAACGTAACTACCAGGAAAAGAGAACCAGAGGGCACTGTGCCCTCTATGAATGAGTGACATTGAGGGAAGAAGCAGGTAAAAGGGAAGGAGCAATGAAATTAACTTCTTTAACAAACACTTGACACTGAACATCTAGGCTCCTTCGCCGCCTGCCCTTCTAGAACCGTGCTGACACTTGGCAGAAGGGAAGAAACAGCCGAACAGCCGGGGAGCCTTTTTTGCTTGGGGTAGGGGTGGGGCTGGACCAGCCTGGGTGGGCTGTCTGAAATGACTGCATTTTTAATTTCCAGGTTGTGGTGCCCCTTACCCCTCCCTACCTCAGAATTCTGAGCATAGACTATAATTATGCAAATGAATTGAAAAATAGAAAGAAATTGATCTATAACAGAGAGCCTGCACTTGGATGGTCTTTCAATGGCTCATCACTTGAGAAAGGTTGAGAATCCTTGGTTGAGACTGATTAACTAGAAAGAGAATTTAAAACCTTACGTATTTTAAACCCTTTCATGCCTAGGAAGAAAATGCTGCCCTTGAGATAGATAGATCTTCAGAGGGATCCAGTTTAAGCTAAGGTATGTAAAAAATTAGTTTTCCAAGTAATTAGTTTTAAGCCGCCGTTGAAACAGTTCTCACCAATTAGAGAATTTACATTCTCACCACTTTAAGAAGTAGAGTTAAGTAAGAAATATCTAAAACAATTGCTAGAAATCAACCACGGTCACCTACATGGTTAAAGCTTTTTAAGTAAAATTACTGGTAAAGCACCACCTTGGTTAACACCAATTCTGCTGTGCCCAGGTCTGTGGGTGAGAGGTTTCCTAAAGGGGCTTCCCAGCACTTGGAGCAGAAAACTCTTTGAATAGGCCTGGCTGGCTATGTGGTGAGCTCTATCCTGAGTTTCCAGTTACAGTGAGGCATTAAGAAAACAAAGAATTTGTAAGAATAAAAGGATCAGTCAAGAAGGAAGAGCAATTCTTTCCAGACTATTAGTAGGATGATTCCTTAAAAGTCAATAAAAATGCCAGTGATTTGACCTAACTGGAGTGAGGACCAACCAAAATTGGCCAAAAATGTGAATTACAATAATACTGTACAAGAAAGGCAGTGTGACTGTTTTAAAGTTCACAGAATATTCTGACAGTGTCTATACAGGATGATCCGCAGTCATCTGTTTACAAAGAGTATGCTTAGGTCCTTAATCTCCTGAGGTTAATGTGCTTGGTGTAGGGTTACTTACACCAGTGATATATATTACGAGCCCTTAGTTTTGCCGGGATTTAACAAAACACAAAACAATCTATCAAACAATTATTAGAACTTGAATAAATAAAATTTTACTTTAAAAAAGAGTATAGAACTACATGCTCCATATTATTCAAATTAAGGAGTTGTTTGAAATAGTTAAGATTGTCTTGATTACCCGCTATCACTTTCTAGTTGTAACATACATTTTATACTTATTTACCTCATTTTCTTTCAAGGCAAGAAGGGCTCTAGATCTTAGTTCCCCGCCCATAGACCATTCCTCCTGACAATTCGGTTACCTTCTCCCAGTTGCTGGCTTCCTCACCAGACACAAGGGGGCAATGAAGATTCTATCTGCCACTCAGTAATCCTGCTATCCAGTCGATTGAAGAAGAGAGACTTGTGCACCTCGGCCAGTTTTCTTTGTTCCAAGTAGTTGTAAAATTTGAATTCGTTTTAATGAAGTGTTCCTTTTATAAAATTTTAGATAGAAGCCCAAATGTATAGCAAAATGCATGTAAACAAACTCTACATAACCTGACATTTCATATCTTATAGCATCTTCTTGGTCAAATGTCTAATAAGTATTTAGATTGTTATTTTCAAATTACCATAGTTCCTGACACTTGCACTTTTTAGCTGTGTTTCTGAGAATTTGTAGACTGTATGTTGTTATACTTAATGTGAATTTAACTCTTTTTATTTTTAAAGAATTTATTTGCTTTTTGAGTTCTTTGTGTGTTTTTCCCTCTATCTTTTACCTGGGTTCTTTTCTCTCTTTTTGTGTCTTAAGTTTGGTATTGGTTGTCATGTATTCATCCGTTTTACCATAAAACATTCTTCAGAGCATTAGAATGGGAAAGAAACCTCAAGAAAGGCCAAATCCTGGATTTCAGATAGCCAGTGGACATTCAGTCAGTACTTGATGAGTGAATAAGGTATACCTAAACTAGGAGAGTCTGCCCACACATTGTAAAAATGCTGAATTTGAATGCAGTCATACTGTGTGTCTGTGTGCTGTAGTTCCTTACAGGCCCCGCCCTTCCCTATCACTTTATACCCACCTGCTACCTGTCTGGCCCTATAAGCTTCTCAGCTTATGACTCTGGGAATCTTTCAGGACATAATACCATGCTTTGTTAAAAGCTCTCAGGGAAGAATATCCACAGCCCATCTTGCTAAGTGCTGTCATTTTAAAGTGCTAGGCTCTCTGTTCTACATGGATGTATTTTAAAACCCGCTGTGTGCCTTAAGCCCTTTGTTTAGTCCTTTGTGGAGATGCCCATCTTATAAATTAATACGGTTATAGAATCAAATTAAAGGTTCAGTCCTGCATTTAACTTCAGAACACTGAGAATGTTTTTAGGTATGACTCGGCTATGGTGAGCCTGTTTTCTCTGAGCCCGAATCGGGGTAAACCGTTATAGTGAGCGCACGTAGCGTCAGGGCCGGCCCCGAATCTGGTAGGTAGGTTTACCCTTTCTCTGGCTCAGCTTTTCAACCTTTTTTTTTTTTAGTTAGTTATTATTTTCATTGACCAGCTCTCATTGCTGTCTCTCATTCCTTATCTCAGGTTGACCACTCTGATAAATTTGAACTAGAATTCATGTGTTATACTGGGATTCTATACTGACCTTTATACATGAGTGGGCCATTGTGGGTTCATTGAAAATTTCTTTATTAAGGTAGGCTAAACACTGTAACAACAACCTCAAAATCTCATCGACTTAACACATTTGAAGTTTATTTCTTGTTCCCGTAACAGTTCAGTGTTACCTAAGTTGACAAAGATTCAGGGACCCAGGTGATTCCTTCATTCTGTGGCTCCACCAGCCTCCAAGGCTTCAGAGTCCTCTGCCCCATCTTCTGTGTTCTGTTGATACGCAGGGGAGGAGAGAGGGTGGAGGACCATGCGTGGGAAGTTTGTATCGTCCCGGCACGGAAGTGGTGTCTGCCCATTCCATCGGCCTTCCTAAGTCCCCTGGTCGTGCTGAGGGGCAGGGGAGGCTGGGGAATTCGGTGAACTGCGTGCCCCGGAGGAGGAGCAAACATTTTTGTAGTTCGTGGGCATCTGGCCACTTAGGTGCTTGACGTGGATGATCCATGGCAGACTCAACACTGCGACTCATCTTGTTTTCAACTTTAGTAGCAGTGTTTTTTGAAGACATCTCTTTAACATTTTGCTTTTCATTCTGGTAGGGAAGTCTGTTAAAATCATAACACCTAAACTGGAAGATTTTTAGGATTTCAGGGTTTTAGAGTAAGGTAGTTTTCAATTAGCCAGTTCTTTCCTTACATCTCCAGAAACTTCACAAATTTCTAATATGGAGCAGGTTGCAGGAAGAATGAAGCAAGGTTGGGAATGGGGAAAAGAAAGTTTCACAACTTCTCTAGAACCCTTTTTGTAATCCAAAGACTCAGGCCACCCAGACTCCCTGACTCTTGGGATCTGATGGTAAGTACAGACCTGCCGTCACCACCAACCCTTTCAGCTTTCTTCCTCCTAGAGCGACGCAGGGGCTCCTGGTTCCTCCTCCTCGTACCTGGCAGGCGGGGCAGGACGCGGTCCCTGGGAGGCTCCTGCTCCCACTGCAGGGATTGGTAGTTGAAGAGAAGCTAAGCTTATGTTAGTGGCCACTCCCGTCCAGGAAATACAGCTCCCTCCCTTAGAAGGCAACGGGAAAACTAGACTGTACGTCTACCATTTTGTTTTTAAAGAAACCCGTCTGCCATCTAACGCTGTTGACCACTTTCCAGTTTTTTTCCAACTGGTATTTCATCAATTCCAAGGTGCACATTTTTTCACACTTTGATTTTTCTGAAATATAAGCCACAGCATCAATGGCAGCATTTTCCCCTCAATGTTTCCTAAAGTAACGACAGATCCTGCAGTTGATGGAGTCTTGCTTGGATTGATGAAACGTGATACTACTTTAATATTATATATGCCATGGTCACGTTGAGTTGTGATCTTTAGCAATAGTAATGGACTAGTGATGATTTATGTTCAACTGACCCCCCAAATTCAACATTTTGTGTTGACTATTTTATCAGTTATTATTCAATATTCATTTTGGATATTTAAAGTATCGTTATGCATTTGTTATAATTTAAAAGTTTACATTTATTGAACGCAATGTGCCTGACATTTTCCCAAGATCTCTACATGTATTAACTAATCTTCACAACAACGTCATGACTTAATTACTACTATCCTCAATTTACGAATGAGAAACTGAGAGACAGAGAGATTAAGTAATTCCCATGGTCACACAGCTACGAAGTGGCAGAGCCAGGATTCAAGCCCAGGCAGTGGGGGTCCAGAATGCCCACTCTTTATATTACATTTATCTTCATTGTTCTTTAGCTAATTGGGGACTTTAGCTAACGTCAATTCTTACATTTTTTTCCAAGATGCACTTTAATTATAGCTTTATTTGCTGTACCATCACCATTGTCTTACTTGTTTTAAACCAGGGTTTGGGGTTTAAGAAAGATAAAAGTCTTTTAAAAAAATCTATATCCATGTAAACTGTATTTATAGGGAAAAATCATTTTTTTAAACATCAAACATCTTTGTTCCTACTAGTTATTTTGGAATGATGTTCAATTTTTGGTTAAAAATCTACTTTTTGTGTTTAACATCCTTTATCCCATTATTATTCATGAATTAGACCATTACATTAAAGTTTGTACATAGTGTTGGATATATTCATTTTACTTGCAGTCTTATTGTTATATGGCTTTCGTATACAAACACTTGCTCTTCTGTATGTCTATTGTCAGTAATTCTGTGTTAGATTATAATCTTAAATACCACTATGTGTATTTTTCTTTATATTCTATTATTAAATAGTATTAATGCTTAATAATGTTAATAGATAAGTAATATATGTCTATTTAAAAAATCATTATTGCAGTAGAGGTTTTTTGGGTTTTTTGTTTTTGTTTTTTTTTTTAATGATTCTGGTCACTGTCTCCTAAGAAGAAAAGAAAAGAAAATAGGCAAAATGGAACTCTTTGTCTTTCATAATGACAACTAGTCACTAACGGCAAGAAACCAATAGACACATCTGGAATAGTGGATAGACAGTGGATCGAGATGGTGGTAGGTGACAGTTTCGTTTAATATAATCATCTGCCTAATAATTTGTGTGCTTACTTGAGCCAGACACTGTTATAAGCACTTCACGTGGATTAACTCATTAAATCCTAACAAGCCTATAAAGTAAGTGCTATCATTGTCCCTAGTTTACAGATAAGGAGACTGAGACGCAGACGTTTAACTTTTACATGACGACAATGCGTTAGATTTTTATAGCTGTTCCCTAAACTACTGGCATTATTGTCATTATCTTAATTTTGAGAAAACTGAAGATTTGGGAGTTTGAGAGCCCTCTTTCCTTCCCACCCCCAAGGTCACTCAGCTAGTAAACAGAACAAAGACACCAACCCTGGTTTTCTGACTCCAAATCTGATGATTTTTCCACCACGGTGCCGACTTCATTTCCGCCAGTACCCATCACTCTGTCCTACGTGGGTCTGTGGTGCTTCTGTTTTCCATATTCCATTGTTGTAGAAAATGTTAGTGGAGAGTACTAAACACGTCTGAGTCTTCAGGCTCTGAGAATGTGTCCTGGGTTTTCCCACGGAAGCTCTATCACCTTCTTCTGTCCTCTCCCCGTGAACCCTGCAGCCGCAGTGCCAGGCAGTAAAGGAGTCCAGATCCGCAGGCCATCTGGGCCTTTAAATCCTTGTGTATCTTGAAACGAACCCTCTGTCTGGCTCTGCTGTCCTCACTGACCATATCTCCTGAACTGAACTCTGTCCATTTGGTATAAACATAACCAGTGCAGCGTGTTTAAACGGGTGCTGGCGAAGGGGGGAGTGTGTGCACGTGTGCCCATGCACGTGTGTATTTAAATGTGACCTTGCCAGATCGCTGATTTGACCCATCACTGAAATGGTGGGTCGGTTGGTCAATACGTCACAGGTGAAAGAACACAGAAGTGAGTCACAAGGCTGGAGTTATGGACGGCCTGCCTCTGCTGTCTATCCGATGGCCATGTTCTTGTCGGCTCTAGTTTCTTCATCTATTAAAAGTATGTGATGGAGGAAAGAGGGCTTCCTCCCTTGATAATGGGTACTACTTCCCCGCTACTTGTTATATGTTAGTCACTAGCTCCCTAATCTTTGCAATAATATTGAGAAGCAGGTACTTTTCCTGTCTTACAAATGGGGAACTAAAGCTGAGAGAAGTGAAAAACCTTGCCCAGTGGCTCACAGCCATTATGGGTTAGAGTGGAAATTGGAAGCCAGGTCTAACACTGAGTTAATGTATCCCCAGCTATGCCTTCTTGCCCCTCCAGTGATGTATGTGAGCTCAGTTTGCAGCCATTTAGGAGGTATTGAAGGGATGAACATGAGCACATAGAGTGAGAAGAAATCTTTCTGGTCATTTAGTCCAGCCCCTCAAGTTTACAGATGAGGAAGTTATAAAGTGGTCGTATTATTACAAATATTTTGGTGCTACATAGGATGGTTTGCTTTCACCCCACTTTTAGCTTCATTTTATCTTTGTCTTAGCTCAGGTTTCTGTAACAAACAAACATAGACTTAACCATAGGCTTATAAACAACAGAAATTTATGTCTCATTGTGCTGGAGTTTGGAAGTCCAAGATCAGGGTGCCAGCACGGCCGGGTTCTGGTGAGAACCCTCTTCCAAGTTACAGACTGCTGACTGCTCCTTGTATCGTGGTGTGGCAGAGAGCAGGGGTAGGGTAGGAAGTGAGCTCTCCCGTGACTTTTATCAGGGCACTAATCCCTGGGGGCTCCACCCCATGACCTCATCTTAGAAGTCTCTCGTGTGTGTCTCTTCTGGAAGTACCCCTCAAATACCACTCTCTTGCTTTGTGATAATCATTTCCTTGCTTACCTTTATGCTTTTACCACTTATGTATGTATCCTTGAACAATTTTACCTGGTTTTGCGCTCATATCAATAAAATCATACTGTTAGTGTTTATCCTTGACTTGCTTCTTTCATTAAACGCTGTCTGTGAGGTTTATCCCTGGTGATGTACATAGTTGCCATTCATTACTTTTCACTGCAGAATAGTATTCTATTATATAAGCATGTATAACGTACCTATTTACCTTATTGGATATTGGGTTGTTTCCAATTTTTATTACAAGGTTTGTATGAATATGCGTTACATGTCTCCGGTTGTACATGTGCAAGAGTTTGGAGTTTTTATTACAAATTTCTGGATTTGAGTTATTTTTAAAAACACGTATTTCTGCAATCAGAAGAAAACTGCAGAAAGAAAAGACTCTTTTGGTTTATCATATCTCTAAACCTCCCTGGGGGTACCTCTATGTCTGGACTGCTGCAGCAATTGTGAAACCTTAACCAAGGTATCAGGAGCTGGGAGTGAGTGAACACAAGAGGTTGTCATTTGGAAACAGACTAAAATCGGGACCTTTTATCTTGGGATGATGCAAGGAGAAAACAGCTGCGGTGGAGGCCCTGGCACCCTGATGGGTGTGACGGGGAGAACGTGCCCGTGCCCAGCAAGCCCTAGAATTCCGACCTCCTTCTCCTCCGGCGCCAGCTGAATGTTTCCACCCAGATGTCGGCCGTCACCTCACGTACAGCTTGTCTAAAACAGAGCTCAAGACCATTCCCCCAAACCAACTCTCCCCGCTGTGTTTTCCTCCTTGTCACTGGTGCCATAATTCTCTCCGTTACTCAGGCTCAGAAATGGAGTTAACCTTCGCTTCCTCTCTCTCTCCCATCCCCTCGTCCCATCAGTCACCAGGCTCTTAGCTCCTCTCGGTAGTGCCTCTCCAGACCATCCCCTTAGGGTCCCTCCACCTTGAACCTAGCCACCACCATCACCTGCCTCTCACCTCTCCCCTCTTCATTCCTGCCCACAAACGCCAGTGGAGCCTCTGAAAACGCAGAGTTCATCTCCTGCTCATGAGTGGCGATGACCCCCCCGTCATTCAATTCTAGTAATCTTGGATGGACGTTCAAGGCCCTTCAAAGTATGGTCCCAATTTATTCCTGTGCAAATTGATTTCTAAGCTAAAGTTGTCCATTTACGTCGTTTTTCCTGAATACTACAAGGATCTTCAGGAAACTAAATTCACAGATGGTCCTTATTTTTGTGAGTTTGTCCTCACTTCCTCCCATGCTCAGGTGCGTGCTCTCTTCTTCCTCACATGCTATACTTTCTTGGCCCAACATCTTCTATTGAAGTATAATTGCCTGGGGTATCCTTTAAAGCTTATCACAACCCAAGGGAGCGTCCACTTGTACCTTCGTGCATGCAGCCACTGCCGTATGCAAGACACTGGGCCAAAGGTCAAACTTGAACTTGGTGTGTAGCAAGTTAACGGAATTTATTACTGAAAGAGCTGCAATAAGTTGAAAGATAATTGAATCTCAAGAATTTTAGAAAAATTTAATGACTGATAAGCGATTAAGAATGTTATTGCATAACTTATGGAAGCCCAAGAGTCTTGAGCTTTAGCAACATACAGAAGTATAAAGCTCTCCAAAGAGACCTTAAAAGATTCAAGTCTTAACACCCTTAATTTGTAAATTAAAAATGGGACTCAGAGTGTTTTCCAGCATGTTGCAACTTGTTTTGACTTGCAGCAGCATTAATCTCAACATTGTCTAAATTAATCTTGTTCTAGCAGCCTTGAAAAAAATAGAAGAATGTATTATTATGCGCTGGCTTAAAAGGAATTACCATTATTTGGAGCAAAGACTATCAAAGATTATGTGAAGTCAAATTTTCATGTAAAATTTAAATAGATAAAGAGGGATTTGATTGGAATGAAATGACATCAAAAGTGAGAGTGTGGCCTTGAAAATTAAACAGTGTATAGAAGATATTGATGACGATCCAAGTAAGCATCAGTCACTTACACGATCATGAAAAAGGTAAGAGCTGTGACTACAGCAGTGTGACAAGGGCTGGGAAAAGAAGCAACCTTGGGGAGCAAGTCACGTTTCTGAAGGACGACTTGAACATAAGGTAAGACTTTAAAATCTGTACCATGAATTCGAATGACAAGTGGAGAAATCAAAGGCTTAGCATTTGTTCTGGTCTTTCAAAGGAAACTGGACAAAAATAGCATGGATTTGAGGAAAACAGTAATTGGTGATGAAAGGTGGTGTTTTCTCTGTGACCCAGAAACAAAGTGTCAAAGTTTGCACTGGAAAATTACAACATTCCCAATATCCCCAAAAGCGCACATGTCAAAGTCACAAATAAAAGGCCCGTTGCTTTGTCCCTCTGCCATCTGTGGAGCCTTCAAACCCGGAGGTCGAGAGTCAATCCAGCTCGTCACACACGTGGGCTGATGGTCCATAGGATGCTCACAAAGCAGAGGGTTGCACAGGGCCTGCGGCCTCACCACAGCCAGGATCCAGTTGAAAGGGGGCTTTCTGAGAAACAGTTTCTGGCCAAAATCGGTTACCAGATGTATCACTTAGTTCAGCCTTTCCCTTGGGATGTTTGTGGAAGGCTGGTTAGGTGAGGATGTTGGCAGGTATTACACGAAAAACTGGATTCGCGGTCCAATAAGTTTAGAAAGTCCAATCAAATAGTTTTTTTAAAAATTTTATTTTATTTTATACAGCAGGTTCTTATTAGTTATCCATTTTATACATATTAGTGTCTACATGTCAATCCCAATCTCCCAGTTCATCCCACCACCACCACCACCCCCGCTGCTTTCCCCCCTTGGTGTCCATACGTTTGTTCTCTGCATCTGTGTCTCTATTTCTGCTCTGCAAACAGGTTCATCTGTACCATTTTTCTAGATTCCACATATATGCATTAATATATGATATTTGTTTTTCTGACTTCATTCTGTATGACAGTCTTTAGGTTTTTTTGTTACACAATTTCTTAGAGCTTTCAATGTATATTTTGAAACTCCAAGAAGAGAAAATGATGTGCAATCTCTTCCAAATATATCCCACCCCGAATCCTTTTTACCCCAAGCAATGTGTAGGACAGTATTCCATCCTGTAAAGGGCCTTGCTTAATTAAGGCCTTTCCTCCAAAGGACTTCTGGAAATATCAATAAAGCAAATCCACCATTGAGCACATTAAAAAAAACGATGGGGTTCCTGTTTAAATGATTCCAGAGGAGGAGAGCCACCCGAGGCTGGTCTTCAGAGCGAAGACACTCATTGGGTTAAGTCTCAGTACTCGCGCTTTCTGTTTACTAGTTACTTCACTACCAGTCAGGAACGGGAGAATGAACACATGCACCTCTTTCTTCTCCATCCTGACGTATCAACCTGTAAGGTCAAAGAGCTCAGGAAGGAAGATGACAGCAGGGGAGAAGTTTCAACAAATATTGTAATCCAGAAAGGCCAGGGAGGTGAGGAGACTTATCAGAGAAACAATCTATATCCTGGGTGCCTGCCAACGGGCCCCTAAAGAGAAGAGACGTGATGTGCGGAGCCCTCAAACGCCCTGAAAGGCTCTGGGAGCCCAGGGACGCCCCCTAGAGGCAGAGGTGAAAGTGGGATGAAAAATGGAAGGTTGGCTGAAAGTCTTCCAAGGCCATCTAAACCCCCTCCTCCTTTTGTTCCCTAGAACATCTTTGGGGAAATGTTCAAGCCCAGTGATTCCCAGTTCTTTGTTACCAATAAAATGGAAGCTAGATGTAATCGAGTTGTCATGGGGTAGAATACTAAAAATAAAGTTTGGTAATGAATTGCTACATAGTTTCTAGCATATAACTTGGAAGAAGTTGAAAGAATCAATGACGTTGTTCTATCAAAACAGCTTCCAATTCCATCTACTTCTTTGTGTGAGTGAGGTTTCTTGGCACTTAAATCTATTCAAACAAAAATACCGGGATTAAAATTCATGCTGAACTCTGGCTCGTTCTATACAAAAGTAACATTCATCCATGGATACTTAAAATAATTGAAAATATCATTAAGAAATGTATTTCCTGTAAAATATTATTTAATGTTTATAAAAATGTTTAAAGGATTTAAACATGAAGAAGGATTTGTGATAACTGGAAACAAAAATGTTTATAATTTCAATATATATATGTGCATATATATATGTTCTTTTGCAGAAAGGCATAATAGGGTAATAAATAAATGATTTTAAAATGCAAACGTAAATTACATTAGGACAAAATTTTGTGGGAGAAGTAGAGTAGAAATACTAGTTCAGGGAGAAAAAGAAACTGTGAAATTTTTGACTTCTAAAGAAGAAATGGTTCTTGTATTTTAAATATGGGTAATCACAGCTATCAAATTGCACCGATACTCCAGGAGACACACTTAAGAGAGTAGTGCAATGAATTTGTGTGAAAATTTATTTTGCAAACTTATACCAAAAATTTAAGTGACAACTAAAAACTGTGTGAGCACATAGATGGTTTTTCAAAATCCTTTAAGGAGGTTATACCAAAAAAGAATTTGGAGATTATAATTCTTAAACTGTGTGATGTTTTACCTCTTCAGATCATGTTCAGGTTATCAGTTGCTATGTAAGGAATCACCCCAAACTGATTGGCAAAAACTGCAACAATTATATATATTTTTTATATATATGTATATATTTTATAAATATTTTTATCACAGTCCTGGGATTGACTAGCTCAGCCAGGTGTTCCTACTTAGGGTCCCCATGCAGTTGTGGTCAGATGGTGGCAGGGCTGGAGGCCTCTCAAAGGCTTTCTTGCGCACAGGTCTGATGGGTGACATGGTGTCAGCTGGGGTGGCAGCTGTGGGTGCAACCCCTACACAGGCTCTCTCTCTGCAGCTTGGGCTTCCTCACAAAATGGCAGCTACACACCCAGGGTGAATGTCCTGAGACGGAGAGAGAGAGAGTATCAGGCAGAAGGTATATCACCTCTTATGACCTGGCCCTGGAATTCACAGAGCTCCTCCCCCGTCGCATTCACAAAGTCCAGCCCAGGCTCACGGCCAGGAGGCAGACTCCACCTCTTGTTGCAGGAGTGACAAAGTTCTAGAAGAGCACGTGGGTCCAGAAATGTTTTTGCAGTCATTTTCGGAAAATACAAACTGTCACGGATCACCACAGGGACAAGGAAGACAAATAAATCTTCTCCTATGATTCCATCACGGCAGAAAAACTGATGGAAAAAGAGCTCTGTTACATGCTGGTTGCGTCCAGCCTGATTTTAGAGAGCCGTTCATCTCCCAGGGCAGGAGACTTACAGGGAGCATGATGGAGCTGAAAGGATCGCTCGCTTTGCTTCTAGTGAGACTGAGACCTAGTTAGTGCACGTGCTTGCCCACACCTCCCGGGGCTGGGGGGCACCAGCACCAAGGGTCGAATGCTTGCAGCCCCATCTTCTCCCACGGGCTGCCCAGAAGCTCTGTGTTCCACGCAGCGCCTGTGAGGATTAGTCTGGGGCAAGAAACTGTCTTGGTTGAAAATATTTGAAATCAAGTAGATATTTTCCCTTAACATTGAAGCCTTCAACATACTTTTGGTGTGTAATTGCCTCCATTTTTTCCCCCCCAGAATGATTTTCTTCGTTGGGAAATGTCAGTTAAAATTTACACCCTTACTGTAGTGAAAAAGATGTAAAAAATAGAAATGGCTTTCTTTTCAGACATTGTCACTATTTCTCTCTTGCATATGGCTTCCAGTAAGAGTTGTTTTTTTTTCTTTTTTTCCTCCTATTTCACTGATGGTTTGGCTATGGAATCTCAGAAAACTTGGGCTCTTGCCTATAACTAAGAATGTAAAGGCCTTACACAGAAAATGTTGAAGTGTATAAGAATCAATATATACTATTTTTAGATTGCATATCAACATAAAACTTAGAATTCAAGTCCCTTGTCTTTATCTAGATGCCACACAAAAGCTACCCCCTTCCTGGGTATAAAGGTGTGGAAATGGCCCAAGGGCCACTTTCAACATTTCCAGAACTTTGGTCCTTTTATCTACTTCAACCGATCACTTGGACTTGAAGGGTGTCACTTTCAATGGTGAGATTGAAGAACACTATCAATTGTGTATAATATGTTTCCAGTAATTAAAATACATATGATAGCTGGGCAGGGGGAAGGAAGAACTGAATTTTATCCTTGGCTGTTATACCTTGCCATTCCATTTATCAATAGAATAATCATCTCAAGTCCAAAATATTTAATAGTATGGTTTCCTATCTCTGTCTATCTATCTATCTATCTATCTATCTAGTCTTTTAGATATGCCAAAATTATCCCTCCCATTGTAGAAGTGAAAATATTATTTACCTCACTTCAAGGTTCTGCTTATAGCCAGGTATTGAATCAGGTGGGAATAATATTTGGGAAAAGTAAAATGATCCAATGAGTTATGATGCTCTACGATATGTAGTTACTTAATATGCTATTTTTTCTTGAGTTCAAAAAACCAAGTTAATTGTGGTCTTGTTAATAAGTTTAAAATGTATTGGATGCAACTAAAAAATACACATGTGGTCCATTGACATCTAGACATCTTATCAGCTGGAGGAAATGCCAGCATAGTTCCTAAATTGAAAGTTTTAGTGACACAGCAAGATAGACTGGAGGAGTCACACGGCCAAAATTATCACTGCCATTTCCACCAAATGTTTCCAAAGACCTTCTAAAATGGTGCCTGTGGTAGGAAGTTGGCCATTTCCTCCTTGTGGGACCTCTGGATTCCAGCTCCTGCTCAGACGGTGTGTCCTCTCCACTGTCAGCGGCAGCAAAGGAATCAGGACCCCCAGGCTGGCCCTGATCCTACCCCACCCCCCAAGCCAACATTCTTAATAAAAAGACCTTGCAGCCACCCTCCAAGATGGCCCCAGGGACCCCGCCTTCTGCTGTTCACACCCACACCCTGCTGGTCCCCCCTCTTTGTACCCGGGTTGGTCTGTGTGACCGAAGGTGGTGGTCCGTCACTGCCGAGATTTGGTGAGTCAAGGCTGCAGCTTCTGTCTTGGACGTTCTCTCCCTGCCTCGCCCTGGGGAAAGCCAGCTGCCCTGTTGTGAGCAGTCCTACGGAGAGGCCCCGGGGTCTCTGGCCAAAAGCCGGTGAGGAACAGAGGCAACCACACAAGGGAGTCTGGAAGCTGATTCTCCAGCGTTGTCAGCCTTGAGTCAAGAGTCTTGGTCCAGAGCCACCGAACAAAGCCACTCCTGATTCCCGACCCTCAGAAACCGTACAAGGTGAGAAACACTTGCTGTCTTAAGCTGCTAAGTTTTGGGGGGCTTACTTATGCAGCAATATAGGACCAATATATCATTAAAATTCTATTTTATTTATTTTTTGCCGTTTATTAATTTATTTTTAAATTTTTATTTCATATTGGAGTGTAGTTGATTAACAACGTTGTGTTAGTTTCAGGTGTACAGCAAAGTGATTCAGTTATACGTATACATGTATTTATTCTTTTTCAAATTCTTTTCCCATTTATGTTATTACAGAATATTGAGTCGAGTTCCCTGTGCTATACAGTAGGTCCTTGTTGGTTATCTATTTTACATATAGTAGTGTGTACATGTGAATCTCAAACTCCCAATCTATCCCTCTCCCCCATCCTTCCCCCCGCAGTAACCATATGTTCATTCTCTAAGTCTATGAGTCTGTTTCTCTTTTGTTAATAAGTTCATTTGTATCATTTTTTAAGATTCCACATATAATTGATATCATATGATATTTGTCTTTGTCTGGCTTACTTCACTTAGTATGATCATCTCTAGGTCTATCCATGTTGCTGAAAATGGCATTATTTCATTTTTTTCTATGGCTGAGTAATATTCTATTGTGTGTGTGTGTGTGTATATATATATATATATATATATATATCTCACATCTTCTTTATCCCTTCATCTGTCGATGGACACTTAGGTTGCTTCCACGTCTTGGCTATTGTAAACAGCACTGCAGTGAACATCGGGGTGCGTGTACCCTTTCGAACCAAGAGCTGGTGAGCCATTGGAGTTTCTCCTCTGAGCAGTACCGGCTCCACATTGTACAGGGAGGTTGAGGGGTTGGGCCCAGTGGACCAGCCAGAGTCCAGGCAGGAACTTCCACAGAGAGAATACAATTGTCAACCCAGGGTCAAGTGTTAACTAGGTAACCGAAAAAGCAAAAAAAGAACTCTAAGGAGGTAGCAGGGAGGTAGTGACTGCAGGAAGCATGTCCCTCCCTGGCTAAGGGCACGGGGAGGAAGGCTGGAATGGCTGGAATGGTTAAGACCCAGAAGCCTTGAGGAGGGCACGCTGCTCACCGGCGCAGGGGAGGGTCCCCGGGGTCCCAGGGAGGGGAGTGCTTGGAAATCTGCACACTGGACCCAGGGTATGCGTGCTGCAACTAAGAGTTCGCATGCCACAACTAAGGAGCCCACATGCCGCAACTAAGACCCAGCGCAACTAACTAACTAACTAAATAAAATTAAAAAAAAATAATGCCAAATCTATTAAGCTGGAGCATCTATTATTTCATACTTTTGCATTGTGATTTTGGGATAGATTCCTAGGAGTGGGATGGCAGGGTCAAAGTGTAAATGCATATATAATTTTGCTAGATATCATCCAATTCCTCTGCATAGGGGTTGTACCACTTTATTATCAACAATGTACAGGATTTGTCAACACAGTACGTGACCACTTTTGGACTTTTGTCCATCTGCTAGGTGAGAACTGATATCTCATGTCGTATCCATGTGCACTTATTATGAATGAAGCTGACTATCTTCGTATGTTTAAAGGCCACTCTATTACTTCATCTGTGAACTCTTTGTCTTGTGTTGTTGAACTTTTTCTTCTCAAATTTTAGGACGGATATATGTGTGGCCTGCCAGCTTGACTAAAGGCTTGTCTACTATTTAGACATGTCTAATGTTCAAGTTCAAGTTGCTTGCTCACTCCCCTCCATTGCCACGACCCTCAGTAAAGTCTGTCCTGTGTTGGATCTTCTCATTCTATCCTCTGTGTCTCCGGCCTTGATTTCATATTTGTGGTATCTTTATCTCTTTGTGCTACGTTCTGGGATATTTCCTCAGATCTATCTCCCACATAACATAAAATTTACCATCTTAACTACATTTAAGTGTATAGTTCAGTGGTACTAAGTACATTCATATTGTTGTGCAACCATCACCACCATCCATCTTCAGAACTCTTTTCATCTTGCAAAATGGAAACTTTATACCCATTAAACAATAACTCCCTCTTTTCCCCTCCCCCAAGCCTCTGGCACCCACCCTCCTTACTTTCTGTCTCTATGATTTTGATTACTCTAAGTACTGCACATAAATGGAATCATACAGCATTTGTCTTTCTGTGACTGGCTTATTTCACTTAGCATGATGTCCTCAAGATTCACCCATGTTGTAGCATGTGTCAGAACTTCCTTCCTTCTTAAGGCTGAATAACATTCCTTTGTATGTATAGACCACATTTTGCCTTCTCTTCATCTGTTGATGGACACGTGGGTTGCTTCCACATTTTAGCTGTTGTAAATAATGCTGCTCTGAATACAGGCATGCAATATCTCTTTGAGACCTTGCTTCAATTTTTTGGGGTGTATACCCAGAAGTGGAATTGCCGGAACGTACAGTAGTTCTATTGTTTAGTTTTGGAGGAGCTGCCATACTGTTTTTCACAGCAGCTGTATCATTTACATTCTCACCAACAGTGCATAAGAATTCCAACTTCTCTACATCTTCCCCAATACTTGCTCTTTTCGGGGGCGGGGGGCGGGTTTGGTGCATTTTTTTTTTTTGATAGCAGCCATCCTAATGGATGTGAAATGATAGCTCACTGTGATTCTGATTTGAATTTCCCTAATGATTAGTGATACTGATCATCTTTTCAAGGTTTATTGGCTATTCATATATTTTCTTTGGACAAATGTCTATCCAAGTCCTTTGCCCATTTTTGAATTGGGCTGTTTTTGCTGTTGTTGTTGCTGTTGTTGAGTTTCGGGAGCCTTTTATATATTTTGGATATTAATCCCTTTTATATATTTTGGATATTAATCCCTTAGCAGATATATGACTTGCAAATATTTTCTCCCATTCCATAGGTTGCTTTTTCACTCCTTTGACAGCCTCCATTGATACACAAAGTTTTAAATTTTCATGAAGTCCAATTTGTCTATTTTTATTTTATTTTATTTTTGCCTGTGCCTTTGGTGTCATGTCCAAGAAATCATTGCTACATCCAGTTTTGTGAAGCTTATGCCATATGTTTTCTTCTAAGAGTTTTATAGTTTTAGCTCTTATGTTTATCGTCTTTAGTGCATTTTGAGTTAATTTTTGTATATGGTGTTAGGTAAGGGTCCAACTTCGTTCTTTTGCATATGGCTATCCAATTTCCGCAGCACCGTTTGTTGTAAAGCCTGTCCTTTCCCTATTGAATGGTCTTGGCATCCTTGTTGATCATTTGACCACATATGTGAGAGTTTATTTCTGGGTTCTCTAGCCTATGCCATTGATCATTATGCCTGTGCTCATGCCAATACCACACTGTTTTGATGACTGGAGCTTTATAGTGTTTTGAAATCAGGAACTGTAAGTTCTCCAACTTTGTTCTTCTTTCTCAAGATTGTTTTAGCTTAAGGGTCCCTTAAGATTCCATATGAATTTTAGGATGGATTTTTCTTTTTCTGCAAAAAACACCATTGTGATTTGTCAGGGATTGCCTCAATCTGTAGATTGCTTTAGGTGGTATTGTCATTTTAACAATATTAAGTTCTCCAATTCATGAGCATGGGATATCTTTCCATTTTTTAATGTCTTCTTTAATTTCTTCAGCAATATTTTGTACTTTTAATTGTACTAGTCTTTTGCCTCCTTGGTTATGTTAATTCCTAAGTATTTATTCTTTTTTGATGTTACTGTAAATGGAATTGTTTTCTTAATTTCCTTTTCAGATTGTTCATTGTTAGTGTATAGAAATGCTCCAGTGGTTTATCATCTGGGTTTTAACTTTTGCATTGTTTTCAATTTCAATAACTATATCTTGGGATTGTCTTATGTTTTCAATTAGTTCTTTGATTTCTTTAATCATTTTAGTCACTTTCATCCTTTATAGTTCTCTTGTTCCTAATCTTTCTCTTCATTCTATCTACTGATTCTTTCTCACATGGTAAATTGTTTTCCAGTGGTTTAAAAATTTTTTAAATTGTAAACTTACTTTCAGCAAGACATTAAATATGAGAATTTCGTGCGGTCTGTATGGAGGGCTTTTCTCTCCAGAGAAGTTTTGTATTTGCTACTGCCAAACACCCCAGAAGCATCACCAGCCAGGATCCATTTTTATGTTAATTTATCAGCATTAGAATTTCTGAAACTAACTGGGTAGTATATATTTGAACCCCCATTCCCCATGAGGGCAGATCTACGGCTATGAATTTTCAAGGGCGATATTTCTTTCCCCGCCTGCGCTCAGGCTGACAGACAGACTTTCTTGCCATCTTCCTGGGTTAGTGAGTAATATTTTTTTTTAGTCTATACCTTAGCTGAGATTGCAGGCCTTCAAGGGTTCTGCGTGGTGGTCTCGGTTGCCATGTCCTGCTTCACATGGTTCAAAACCTTGTTTTCCATTCCTATTGGGCCCATGCCCCTAACTTGCTGAGCCTGGCACCCTCACCCAGGACGGCCACAGATGTGTGCACGCCCCTCACTCTGAATCAGCTCGCTCCACGTGTCCTCTGCAGGGTTCCCTGATGTTCTTGTGACCTCAGGATGGTACCCCTCAGAGTGCCTATGTCAGTAGTTGGCACTGAACACAACACCTGCTGCTAAGCTTCTCAGCAGATCTTGCTGCCTCTGTCCCAAATTATCTTTATGATGAAATAGAAGGACATTCAAAGCCTTGTCAGAACCATCTCCAGAAGGACACTCAGAGCCTGGAGGCGCTTCTCCACCAGCAGAGAGCTACAGAAAGGGAAGGGTGGGCGGTGAGTCAGGCTATCTGACTATTTGGGTGGTCCTGGAGCTGTGTGCCCACACTGTGGAGAGCGAGCCTCATAAATAATGATCCTTGAATTTTTTTTAAAAAGCTCCACGGTACAGCTTTTTATTAACAAGAATGCTATTTCCTATTAAATTCAGAAGCCCCTTCTCCATTCCAGTAAAACACTGGGCTGAGTTGCTCTGTCCACTGACTGCTGTGTACCCTTGTTCACTCAGGTCACATCTCTGAGTCCAGTTTCTGTAGGATTGAGAGACCACATGTCTGCCCAGCTCTGAGGATTTATCCATGGCTTTGAGGACTAAAAGTAAATGCAATCTGACCCGCACATTTATTGTTTGAGGTCAGCGTGACCTTGATTCCAAAATTAGGTAAGAACTGCATAAGATACCACAGCTCAATTTCATTCTCAAAAATTCCAAGTAAAATGTTGCCTAACAGAACCCAACAGTGTCTCTAAAAAGTAATAATACATCATGTTCAGGTAGGATTTAGTGCAGAAATGTAAAGGTAGTTACCATCAGAAAAATTAGTGTCATACATTAGAGAAATTATATCAATAAATACAGTAAAACTATTTTACCAAATTCACCCCCAAATTATGATTTAAAATTCTCAAAATAAAAAACCCGTAACAGTTGAAGGGTTCTTCCTAAAACTGATAAAGACTATATATTACAGCAAAATCCTAGAGCCAGGTCACACATAACAGACAGAGTTTGACCTGTTCTCATTAAGGTCTGGAATAAGACAAGGATGTCCACCCTCACTCACCCCTATTCCTTTAACGTAACATAGGAGGTCCTGGCTAAGGTTATTAAGCAATTCAGAAACAATAAAATTAAATTAAACAGAAACTTGAGGAAAGAGATGGGAAAACGTTCCGGCTTTCCTTGGACTTCACATTTCTTTTTTCTCCACAATCTGGAGAGCCTCTTTGAGGCCCGGGATCATATCTGATACTTTTATTAAAATCCGGGACAGCACCTACTGCAGAGTTGGTGGTAGGTACTAGTTTGCAAAAGGGGATCGTATCCAAGTTATGAAGTAGTAAACATGAAATAAGAGTCCCATGTGGAAACGACTGTACACATGCTAGAGAAGTAGGCTTTCATGACATCATCATTCATTTTCAAAAGCTTGTGTCTCCCCGGTGATTTCTCCCCTTACTCTCCCGCTGATTAACTCGGGGTTCCAAGCCCCCAAGCCCCGGGCCCCAAAGACCCCGCTCGCGAACTGCCTTCCTCGCGCCGGCCAGCAGGTGGCGCTCGGCCTCCACCGGCCGGACCCCGAAGGGCCGCCCGGGCTCCGCCGCGAAAAGTCCCCTCCGAAGGGTGCCTCTTTTCCTTGACGCTGCTGCTACTCTAGGTCGTCGTCCAAAACTTGCAAACGGTCCCCCGCTCCCGGTGACAGTGCAGCTGTCGAAAGGCCCCGCCCCGGCCACACAGCTTCCCCCGCAAAGCCAGGGAGCCCGTGCACGAGACCCTCCGCCCGGGTCAGATCCCCTCGCCATCCGAGCCGACCCCACGAGGGTCACCGAGGCTGGGGGCGACCCGGGGCTGGCGTCTGCGCAGTCCCCCCGCCTCCCCGCCCAGAGGAAAGGACGGGGGTGGGCAGCGACCTGTCCTCCCTCCTCCCGCCCTTGCCCCACCCGGGTCCAGCCCCACGCAGGGTGGCCTGTCGTGCAGGGCGCCGGAGGGGCTGACGACAGGTCAGGCGACAGGCCTGAAGGGAGGCGTGGGTCGGGTGACCGGCTGCGCCCAGGTGCCACAGCCAGAGCCTGCTTCCCTGGGGGTATGATTATCAACAACAACGACGGCCCTGGTACTGTGCCCGGATCAAAGGACGGGCCCACCTGCGGACTAGGATGAGGTCCAGGACGGGGATGATGGGCAGGAAGCGGGTGGTGTCCAGAGCTGCCCTGGCCGGCTGCAGGGCCCCAGCCCAGGAGGAAGGAGGCTCCAGGGCCGGGACCGCTGCTGAGGATGCGGGAACGTGGCAGGGTTCGAGCTGAGATCCCCAGGCTGCCTCTCCCCCCATCCTCCACCCCTACCCCGCGCTCACCGCTCACTGGTGATGGATTCCGTGTCAGAGCCGGAAACACCGCAGCCGCCAGGTCAGACTCGGTGGCGCCACCCAGCACCTGCTCGGCTGGGCCTGAGAAAGTGGCCACAGGTGAGACACCTATCCTCGCCCGCCTGTCCTCCAGCGTCCTTCTCCAGTTCCGGTCCTCCCCGGACCGGGCTTCCAGAACCTCCCCCGCTCCCCTCACACCCCTGCGGGAGTGTCTTCCAATTTGAGAATATAAATATACGTACACATATGAATTTTAAACACGTATCTATACTAACTATATACTTCAAAGCCGGGTCCAAAGGTTGCCACGTGAGGGCTGCGGGGGAAACAGCCGGCTGATACTCCGCTCTCCGTCCTCGCCCGGGCAGTCCGGCGGCGCAGTCAAGGGTGAAGGGCGGTTTAATAGCCACCTGTCTTGGAACGTGGGCCCCGTCCTTCTCGGCACAGGGGCAGCACGCAGAGGCTGGCGCTCAGGGCCGGTTACAGCGGAATTCCCGGGGCAAAGGGTCATAAGGAGGAGAGAGGGGCACTGAGGGTTTTTTTTTGCCCTTCCTCTAAATCTTAAAATCATGTTCTGAATTGTATGGAGGCTTTTGTCTTCTGATTCACAGCAGTTTCATTTACTCCAGAAGTGTCTTGACATCTCCAGACAGGTAGGCCTCCAGAGTCCACGTTTATTTGAATGGTCTAAACTCTCAGGAGTTACCACCACAGCAATTCCTTGGTTTGAAACCCAACCCCAAAGCATAGAACCAATTTTTCCTTGACGGACTAAGAGAAACTTCTGGGTTTATAGACTTCCCAGCCCCTGTCAGCTCTCCTAAAAAGCAGCAGCAGCCCTTTGCCCCTAAGCGATAGCCCTGACCACACATCCGATAAGGCATTTCTCGGCACACAGGTTCCAACACTTAGGGGGTGACAGAAGGGATGAAGGAGGAGGGGTTAAATAAAATGGCGCGATAGAGACAGAAAGAGAATCTTAAAAATCATTCAGATTCAGGTATTGACTTCAGACATGTTTATTATAATCTTATACAGTCTACATAAATTTGAACTTGTATTTATTTGGGTTCAGTTATATAACATAGCATAATAAAAATCAAAGCACTGGTCCTCTGAAATAAAGCAGGCAATCACCATTCAATAAACACACTTGATTTATTTTGTATAAAAGGGTTAAGTTTACAACTAAACTTTTATAAAAAGTTTAGCATGAATAAGTACATCATTACACTTTGTATGCAGAAATATACATTTCTGCCACTGTACAAGAAAACTCTAATTAAAGAGTTCACAAGGTTTCACTCAATATATATATAATTATATATAAATATATACACAGCATTCAGTAGGCTTGCGTCAAAAAGGTAATTTCTGACCGAAAGACTTCATTTAAGTAACTGAATACTGGATCCTTCTGGGTCACGCTCCACCTTTGAAAAAAGGCAAAGTCTGCTTAAATTGGGCAATTCCTTGTGATTTTAACGTTGTCGCTCCCCATGGTGGGAATAGTATATAAAGAAAACCTTCCAACTGCAGAAAGGGCATTTAAAAGTCTTTTTCATAAATAACTAATACCACAGTCCATGTCAGAAAACACCCTGGGGAAGTTGATCATTCTTAGTTTTCCTTCCATTTTTAAAAAAAGGTCCCTTTGACTTGTCCTCCTTGGGAAAGGGTTGAAAAGTGAGTTCAGCGCCTTAAAAGAGCCTGTGGGGTTGTTGTTGTTATTGTGCAAAGGAGACAAAAAGTCAGCGCCTGCAAAAGACTGGGAGAGAAGGGGGTGTTAGGAGATTTCAACCTAAGGGCAGAGGCGGCAGACTGGTGCCAGGAGGAAGCCGCAGTCTGAACACTTAACCAAACACTCAAACATTGGGCAAACCCCGGCGTCCAGATGTAACACACACACTCGGCCTGGACAGCGCAAATTCAACATTAAAAATAGCAGAGACTCGGGGGAAAAGCTTCCCAACGCCATCTCCTATTTGGATCTCCAACGGCAGTGCTCACAGGCGCCAGTCTGCTTCTTGTAACAATTATTTGATTGAAAACAGCCCTTTCGTTAACAGATAGGGAAGTCGGAATCCCACATCACAGGGTCTGAAGCACAGGGCAGCAATGCTCGGGTTAGCTGAATCCCAGCGGGCCGCAGTTTTTGGGAAGGAGGATCCCTATGGAATTTGCGGCGATAAGATTAATTATATGGAGGTTAGTACCTCATAGTACCAGAGCGATAGCAGAAAACAGCCGGAGTATGTTACATGCCCACAGAAGCCAGTACACATTTGTCTCCACCACCTTCAGAGTAAGTTACTGGCATCACTTTTTTTTATTTTTTAAGGAAAATGTCGTGGGATTTTGAGTAGCAGGAGCTAGAGGCCCCTTCATGTCTAGAGTACGTGTAAACAATGTACTACGTGTAATACAACGAAGTACACATTCATTTACCAAGCCAAAAATTTTACAGATACCCAAGTACACACGCGCGCGCGCGAACACACACTCCAAGCGCCAGTTCAACGCGAGGCACAAGCAAACACTCACCATTTATTCAGCCACAGAGCGCTTTGCTGTCATTTGACATTAACTCAGAAGGGAATTCAGAAGCCTGCGAGAAAGGAGATAAGAGGCACAACGTTAGACAATCTTAAGGAAAAAGGGCCTTTTTTAGAACAGCTTTTTTTTAAACAGCAAGTTCCATTAAATACGTTAATGCTACATTCAGACTCAAAGACAGATGCATTAACAGGTCAGAACTTACCAGTAATTTCACGCACGACTCAATCTACACCATATTTGTAAATAATAATAATAAAGTTATTAGCTCATCTGTAAATCACCGACTACGGCCGTCCGTCTGGACAATGGCTCTGCCAGGGGCAGCCCAGGCATCGCTGGGGGTGCGCGGCAGCGAGCGGGGCATCGGGAGCAGGTCTTACCTGAAAGGACAGGATGCTGATGTCCGTGTTTAGGGTGGTGAGCGGCGTCCTGGACGCCTGGCTCTGCCCGGGCCGCTGGTGGTGCAGGCTGACAATAGTGGGGTGCGAGTCCAGGGCGATCTGCAGGTCCAAGATGTAGTCGATGACGTGCTGCAGGATTTCCATCTTGCTCACCTTCTTGTTCTGGGGGATGCTGGGCACCAGCTCCTTGAGCTTGGAGTAGCAGTCGTTCATGTTATACAGTAGGCTCATCGGGTCGTCCACCGGGGTTTTGCTCCGGGAGATGCCCAGGCTGTGGTCCGAAAGGCTGTTTTTTCTAACGGACCTCACTGGACTGAAGGCTTTCATGCTGATCGCGGGGAATGAGAGACCGGGAGGAGGGAGCGGGCTGCCCCGGGGCTCAGTCCGCCGCCGCCGCCGCCGCCGCCGCCGCCGCGCCGCCTGCGGAACTACCTGCCCTCGGCACCGGGCTCGGCTCAGAATGAAGCTGAGAGCCCGGCCCGGCGGCTTTTATTAGGGCTCGCCGGGGCAACATGATCCGGCTTCTCTGCGTCCCCATTGGTGGAAGGCGGCGTGTCCATCAGGCCTGGCGGGCTCCCTCATTGGCGGGCTCAGGCGCGAGGCGAACGCTCGGTCCTTCCGCGTTCGCAGCCAATCCCCGCGGGGTGGGCGGGGCGGGCGCGAGCCCAGCTCGGGTGGTAAATAGAGTACAGTAAGCGCCGGGCCGGAGGGGAGCGGAGGGGAGAGGAGGGGCGCGGAGGGGCGCGCAGGGGCGCGGAGGGGAGCACAGGGGGAGGGGGAGGACAGGGGAGGAGAGGAGCGGAGAAAAGGGAGAAGGCGGTCGCGGACAGGGTGGGGGAGGGGGAGACGGAGACCCCGGGAATCTAAATGTGCATCTTATTTCTACTCCCAATAGCTAGGCAGGACCCTCCCTTTAAGGTGTCCCCCGACGAAGCCTCTACACCTCGGAGCTTTCAGCATCCCTAAAATCACAGCGACACAGGCTAGGTCTGCACAGCAGAGGGAAAGTCACCACCGTTCCCTGCGCCTCACGGAATGTCATCAAGATAGAAAGCATTTCTGAAGAAAGTGAAAACGCAAATAAGTTTGCCATCGACAAGTGACTTCTGTAGCGTGAGTTCGGTCTCATAAGATAAGGAAAAGCTTTGTAAAAAACAAAACCAAAACCAAAAACACCCACGCGCGCATTCAGCGACAGGTTTAGTGTGGGATCGTGCAACCCGGAGCAACGCAGGAGGCATTATTGTAAACTCTGTAAAATGAGTACTTATCGGAAACCATGCTGATCGCTAAGGAGCTCTGAGAGGCAAGACTCTGGGTTCCTTTTCTGTAACTGGGAAGGCTATTATAATGATCCTAGTAATCGGAAATCATTAGGAAAACTTGTATACTGAAGCTGTATTTATATTCGCTGCCCTTGAGAGGCTGCCGATCTGTGTTCTGCAATGTAGGTGGCAAAGTAAGGTGATTAATTATGCACAGATCGTGATTTCTGGTGTCACATTCCAGCGCCTGCTGTATTTTTAAATTTTTGTATAGGTAGGTGGCCCCAGCCATTGGTCGCTATCTTCACACTATTTAAGAAAAAAAAAATCTGTCAGGTACCAGGTTGGGAATCTTTTCAGCACTAGGACTGGAGGCAGCTTCAGTTTGTGTCTCCCTCGCCCTTTTTTTTTCTAGACATATTTTAAGACCTCATTCCTGCGGTCTAAATAAAAAGTTTGCAGTTATTTACTCAAATCCTTTTCAGTAAATTCACACATAATTCTAGCTTAAGACTACAGTAAATGTGTGTTTTGAAAATCATATTTCTCTAGAATATGCTAGAAAATCTGAGAAAAGATTATATTGGTAAGTTTACTTTTTTGTCTCAATCTCCATCCATCTCCTCTGCATTTAAGAAAGAGGAAGAGGGCAGAACTGGAGAAAAAGCAAAGCTTAATAATGGGGACACAGTATTTTTTCCTTCAGTGAATGATTAATTCCTCGCCGGTGAGCCAGCTGGTCTGGTCTGGGACACCAATTGCAGCCATGTGCCTGCCCCACAGCTTCTCTTTAGGGAGGGAGAGTTGGTGGCGCTAGGGTGGATGTCACTTTCAGAAAATCCAGCCACTTCAGTTTGGAGCGTGGAGATGGTGGTTTCCTGACCAGCAGAGAAATCTGCTCAGGGCCTGGCCGGGCAAAGGCTGCCTGCGACTCTGTTCCTGACAGTATTCGATTAACAACCTCTTCTCTGATAATAAGTCTGGAAATGATTTCATACCCGAGTCCCCGACAGTTCGAGCCTTTTGATGTACTTTGTGTGCATGTGTTTCTGTCACATACGTGCCACAGTGGAACAGATTTTGTTTTGACACTATTTTGGTTCATGATGTTATACTTTGACTATTTTACAATAATAGCCAACGTAAACAAACATCTTTGGGATTCTCAAATTATTACTTGTGATTCTTGGACATTGCAGCTCTGAGATACTGACGCGTTCCTAGCTTTTTCCAAGGACACCGTATGTTAACATCCGTGCCAGCCTCATTATCCCTACAGTCAGGCTCTGGGCTGGTTCCTAATGAGCGTTGTGCAGGATTACTTTACACACTTGCAAAGCTGATTGAGGCACTGCCTTCTCCCATGATCATTTTTGTACCCTGATGCAGTAAAATGGCTAAATATGGTTAAAGTTTTCTGGTGTTTCTTTCTTTAGCGGCCATGTCAGAGTCCAGTCAGCCTGACTGCGTTGAATTCGATTCGATTGGCACGCTACCCAGTTCTACATTCATTTAAAGATCATTTTAAGGGGATTATGAGGCTGTATAAGTCAATGATTAAAAAAAAAAAAGGCTTGAGTTACTAGTATGTCTGTCTCAGCAAGCCCAATACGAAATTACCTTTAAAATTATGCTTTCATCGGGAAAACGGTGTTGGAGCATTTTCGGGGTGGGTTACAAGGCATTGAAAAATCTGTCAATTGGTGTCTCAGTGGGTTTGCATTTGAGGACTCTTAAAGCTGCAGAAAGGGCCCTGGATTTGCTGGATCCGTGGGTGGTGGGACGATGTGAATGGCTTCCGGTGGGGGGGTGGAGATGCAATTTCCCCCCCTACACACACACCCACTTAAAGCCACACGCCTGCCCTGAAAGTTGCCCTAACCTGGTTCCAGGGCTCACTCCCTCGGTCTCCACCCCGGGCTCGGCCGCTGGCTCCCAGCGCGTCCAGCCCCTCTCTGCGATCAGAAGCAGCTCCGGGCCGGGCGCACCGGGCCGGCTGGGCCGCCTTTGCAATCCCCGCGTGATGCAACTGGGGGCGGGAGGAGCCTGCGGGGGGCCGGGGGGGGGCGGTCTCAAGGTCCTCCCCGCACATCTGGCACAATTGGGAGCGCTCGCCTTTCTTTCCCCCGGTTTTGTTCTCACAGCTGTGTCCATTCCGCCCGTGACCCCCCGAGTGATCCCTGACAGGTGATGAATTGGCAGCGGCGGCGGCGGCGGCAGCGCGAGGGCCAGGCCGCGGCGGGGCCGGAGCCGGAGCCCCGGAGCAGACTCTCTGGCGCCAGGCGCGTGACGCCGCCCATTCACGCCGCCCTGCAGCCTTGTCCTCGCGGCGCCGCTCAGGCGGCTGCCATGGCAACCGCGCCGTCACTCAGCGCGCGCGCCCAGCTGATCAATGCCTGCGAGGCCCGGCCGTCCCAGGCTCGCCCCGGCCGGGCCGCCCGGCCCGCGAGCACCTGCAGCCGCTGCACGTCTTAAGTTTCGAGCGATTTGGGGGAAGGAAGGACGACCGAGAAGAAAAGAAAAGGGGGGTTGGGGAGAGAAGAAAAAAAAAGCCGGGAGAGGGAGAAGAAAGAAATCTTCCTTGTGCAGAAGGAGGCGTAATGTGGCTTAGAGGTTGCCAAAGCAAAAAAAGGGTTCGCTTTATTTTATTTGTTTTTGCAACCGAGGCGTTCAGGGTGGGGCTGGCGCGAGGGCTAGGGCGGCTGGGGAGAAGGTGACTGTCTTAGTGGATGTCGAGATTTATTTGTTCCTTTGGATCCTCGCGGGAATGACTTTGATGCTGGACTACCCAAAATACCTTTGAAGGACCCCTCAGCCCCGCACCCCTACTGTCCCCTGCCTTCCTCCTCGGAATCCTTGGAGGTTGCGCTAAAAACCCTCAGATTTTTCCAGAACGGCCCCCCACCCCGCCCCCCGGGAGGCGGGAGGATGTGCAGCCTGGTCCCGAGGCTCCCAGCCTCTGAGCGCAGCGGACCCGCGTCTGCGTCCTCATTACCACTACAAAGACGGGCAGGCTTAGCCCCTTCCCAGTGCTGCGTTTTCAACTGAGAACATCAAGAGGCCAGAAAGTTCCAAGTCAGCCCGCGGACGCAGACGCCTCCTCGGTCCCGGCTTTATCTCTAGGGAAAGTTCCATTTTAAGAACCAGATGCCAACATTCCCGGACAGTTTATGGCATCCGGATCCCTCAAGGGTGCGCATCTGCAGTTTAGAGTGTTAGCAGCAATTATTTATCGTCTGTCCCGGAGAGGAGTTCCTGAACATGAATGTCCTCTGCTGGCCCCGAAACCGCGGGGGTGGGCCAGTGCTGTTCCCGATCCTGTTATCTGGTTTAGCGGAGTTTGTTGTGGTTTTCGAGGAAACAGCATCTGGATTACATAAGGATTCAAGTTTTTGCTTTACTTGTTTATTTAATACCTTGGCAAGAGGGAGCCCTTACCCTGAAACCAGATAACCGAATTTGGGTTTAAAACAGCCTTAGATGAGGGGCAACGAGAGGGGAAGAAAATGAGCAAAACCACCAAAAGCAAACAAGGGGATGTTTATTTTTCTCCCTTTGGGTAGTTTGGAAGACCTGCCTAACCTCTTCTCGTTCTTGTCGCACACAGCTAATAAATTGCACTAACAAAGCGCTTCAGCTACTACAATGGCTTAGCGGTCATTCCTCCCCCGCGCCGCCGCCATCCCCATCCCGGCCCTAATTCCTTCTAGGATTCGCGCGCGGTCCTGTTTGCCCAGAGATCTCAAGAGCACCAGGAAAAACGCCTTGCTAAAGCCAATTGCTTTCAACCGTCTGATCTCCTTCTAGGGAGATCACCTTTCAGCCCCGTTCAAAGAAAGCAAAGTTTGGAAAGTTTGGCGGAGGGGCCGATTTAACTACCAGCACGGCAAATATTTAGTTACAAATGCTGTGAAGTGCCCCGATTTGTGGGCGCGCTTGGCTTTCACAAAGGATTTTCCTGTGGCTTTTGTTCCGGTCACCAAATTAAAAAAGAAAATTAACTTGAGCGAGAGATAAGGTCTTGCAAAACAATCCCGGGCCGCCCGCGAGCTGGCGGGCGCGGGGCTGGCGTCGCCGAGTCTGCGCCGCCCCGGGGCGCGCGTCGCGGGGTCCGGCCCCCGCGAGGAGCCCGGGTCACCGCGGGGACCCCGGGTCGCCGCCCACCGTGCTCCCCCAGCCTGGGACGCGGCGCCCGGGCCGCCGCGGCTGCCCACCGGCGTCCGTGGGAATCCGCAGCAGCCCTCTCGGGCCAGCGACAAGGGCGGGCTTGTCCGGAATCAGGCTGCATCTTAATATTATAAGGCGGCACCAAAAGTAAAACCCGAGGCCCGGCTTGCGAGTTCCTAACAAAAAACACATTGTGCGCTTTTTTTTCCTTCTTTCCCCTTTTTGGCCGAAGCCACATTTGCGCGCCGGCCGCGATGCCGAGCGCCAAGTCCATGACTTCAGAGGGGAGGAACCCACCCGCCCCGCACCGCGTGCGCGCCCGGCCCCGGCGGCCGCCTCGCCGCGCCCCGCCGCCCTGTCCCGCGGACAGGTCAGGGGCTCAGGCCGGGGCTGGGGCGCGCTCGGCGGACACGCGTCCTGCGCCCGCGGTGCTTCGGCCACTGCCCTTTCACGACCCGAGAGGCCGCCGATGGGGCACTGGTGGCACCCAGGAGGCGCCAGTACGGGTACTTCTGATCACTGGCCGCTCAAGCCGGCTGGTGGAGAGAATTTGTTTTTCAAGTAGTGGCACACCTCTCCACGCCCTCACCCTCACCATCCCCACGTCTTTGAGGCTTTCACTCCCAGAGTCTACCCTCCCACTTGCCTAAAAATGACAATTTACAATATCCCTTCTCCCCAGCTGGAAACAGCACAAGGGTTCTGCAAGCCCCTTGATGCCTGTCACATGTCACTGCTACCCCTGTCTGCGGGAGGTGACAGGACCTAGGGCTGCATTTTCAGGGAGGTGAGTGCCGGGGACCCAGCCAGCAGGGGGGACCTGCTAGGGCTGGAGCAGTCCCTGGGCACCCATCCTCAGCTCAGCCAGGATCATGCTGTCTTCCCGGCACCACTGATGCCGGGGCCCTCATATGTTTCAGTGCTGGGGCTGCCCATCAGCTGGACCCTGGAGGAAAGGCCGGTGGGATTAAGTGGTACATTTTATCTTAACCGTCTCTGCCTTTCCCGGAGTCTTTGTGAAGAGCATAGAGACCTCATATTTCAAAGAAAAAAGGGCAACGTGATGGCCCTCTTTAAAGAAGGGGAGGTTGGGACTTCCCTGGTGGCGCAGTGGTTAAGAATCTGCCTGCCAATGCAGGGGACACGGGTTCGAGCCCTGGTCTGGGAAGATCCCACATGCCGCGGAGCAACCAAGCTAGCTCAGCCAAGTAGCTCAATTACTGAGTCCGTGAGCCACAACTACTGAACCTGTGTGCTGCAACTACTGAAGCCTGTGCGCCTAGAGCCCGTGCTCCGCAACAAAAGAAGCCACCGCGATAAGAAGCCCACACACCGCAACAAAGAGTAGCCCCCTGCTCGCTGCAACTAGAGAAAGCCCGTGTGCAGCAACGAAGACCCAACGCAGCCAAAAATAAAAATAAATAAATTTTAAAAAATAATAAAAAATAAAAAGTGAAAAACACAGATGAAATTAAATTTAATGAAAAAATTTAGAAAAAGATAAAGAAGGGGAGGTTAATCATTCACATTGGGTAAGAATAATCATTTACAGGCCCATCTTAGCTCACTTGTTTTACTCTTCAACTTGACCCCATCAGTTAGGAAAGGCAGATGCTGTCCTCGTTTGACAGAGGAAGAAACTGAAGCACAGAAGAATAACAGATCCGTCTGTGAGCCCACACTCCCTAGAACAGTACCCTGTGATGATCCAGAGGTGTGTGACCTTGACCCCAGGTGAGATATTGATTACTTTTTTACCTGAAAATTTGTTCCAGTCTTGCCGGGAATTTATAAAACACTTTGTTCTCACCTTCCTCAGAAGTTAACACTGAGTGACTGAGCCTGATTCTTCATTAACAAAAGTTCAACTCAGACCTGAGGACTTTACACCTTAGTGTATGTAACAATCACCTTTACAAGCAGAGTCCTGCAGCCCATCTCTAGAAATTCTGATTAATTGGGTTTGGTGAGTAGCCCAGGAAACAGCCTGAGGAGACACTGATGCAGGTGGTGCAGGCACCACACTTCAGGTAAGCAACTGGCCTCTTAAATCAATCCTGCAGTTGGTGCGGTTTGCCTATGGGTGAGAACAAGCCATCTTGGACCTATTGAGGACCCATACATTTGTTTTTAGAAAACCCAAGAGGACAAGGGAAGTTTATTATACTTACCCCCATTTTTATGTTCTCCCGTGTTCGTTCTTCCTTCCTGATGTTCCAGTATTCTTTCTTTTGTCATTTCCTTTCTTTTTCAAGGGCATCCTTTAGACATTCTTTAAGGGTAGGTCTGCTGATGACCAGTTGTCTTAGTTTTCCTACATCTGAGAAGGTCTTGTGATCCTCTTGATTCCTGGAGAACGTTTTTGCTGGATCTAGACTTCTGGGGTAGAGTTCTTTCAGCATTTGACATGTTGTGCCACTTCCTTCTGGCTTCCATGGTTTCTGATGAGAAATCTGCTGTTTTTCAAGTTGCTTTTTCCTCTGTAGATAAGGTGTTATTTCTCCTTGCTCTTTTTATGTTCGGTTTTCAGAAATTTGTCCATGATGTATCTTGGCATGACTTGCTTTCTTTTTCCAGTTTGAGGGTCTCTCAGCTTCTTGACCCTGTAGGTTTAAGTCTTTTGCCAAATTAGGAAATTTTTCAGCCATTATTTCTTCACATACTTTTTCAACCTCTCCCTCTTTCTCCTCTCCTGGGGCCCTGATGACAAGAATGTTAGGATCTTTTTGCTATAGTCCCACAGGTCTATGAGGCCATGTCTGTTTTTTTTTTTTTTTTTTTCTTTTGTCTACTCTCTCTCTCTGTTGTTCAAATTGGGTAATTTCTATTTTTCTATCTTCAAGTTCAGTGATTCTTTTCTCTGTCCTCTCCATTTTGCTTTTGAACCCATCCAGTGTATTGTTTGCTTTGGCTATTGTATTTTTTAGTTCTAAAGTTTCCATTTGGTTCTTCTCTGTATCTTCCACGTCTTTACTGAGATTTTCAATTTTTTCCTTTTTTGGAGCATATTCATAATTGCTTCTTGAAAGACTTTGATGGCTGTTGTAAAACCCTTATTAGTTAATTCCAGCATCATGTCAACTCAGTGTTGGCACTTGTGGTCTTTTCTCATTCAAGTTGAGCTTTTCCCAGTTCTTGGTATGAAGAATGATTTTTGTTTGAACCCTAGACTTTTTGGGTGTTATGAGACTCTGGATCTTACTTACATCTTCTGTTAGAGCAGGTCTCTGCTGACACTACCCTGGCTGGCAGGGGAAGAGATGCCTCCTCCTGTACCTACACTCTGGGGGCTGAAGACCTCTTACCTCTGGAAGGGAGTGAACGCCCCAGTTTTTCATTCAGCCTGCTCTGAGACCACCCTGTGGGGGGTGGAAACAGTGCCAGGTTACTGCTGGGTGAGGGTGAAAGTCCAGGCTCACACGTGATCTCTGTTAACACTGTTGAGGGGGCTCATGGCTGACTAGCAGGGCGGCTTCCTCTGCTCCCCACCCCACCATCTGTAACACCACCCTATTGTAGAGGGAGGCTGAGATGGGGGTGCCTCATGACAGCAGGGTGAGGGTGGAAATGTAGGCTCTCCACTTGGCCTTTGCTGATGGGGGTGGAGTTGGTGCCCCAGTTGTATGTGTGGTGCTTGTTTAGAGTAGTATAGTTATTGTCTAGACATTTTCTGTCTTGCCAGGCTGCCTCGTTCCTGGTCCGTTGCTTGAGAGGGCAGGCTTTTCTTGTTTTCTTTCTTGTCCGTGTCCATTGGTGTTTCTGGGTGCCTGCTTCCCCAGCAGGATGGTCCAGGATATAAGAGCACGTGGTCCAGGATAAGCACGTGGTCCAGGATATAAGAGCACGTGGTCCAGGATAAGCACGTGGTCCAGGATATAAGAGGCACAAAGAAGACCCAGGGAAAACACCGCCATGTCCTTCCTTGGGCCCCACAGTCACCAGCCGGTCTGCCTTCTCTCCACCTCTCAGGGTCTGCTGATGACTGTTTTCTGTCTGGTGTCTAGAGTTTTTAGCTCTCCTTGGTGGGAGGAACAGGGAGAAGTACATCTACTTCATCTTATCTGGAACTAGAAGTTCCTATATGTTGATCATTAAAAAAAATAGGAAACATGGAGGAGTGGTATCTGTTTAAAGAAAACGATTCACATTTCTTTATTGTTTGCATTTGCAAAGTACTTTGCCGTGTACCGTATTTCATCAAGTCATGGATTTTAAAAATACAGTTTACCTGTTGTTTTATCAGGCCCAGCCTGGCCCTGACAGCAGGTGTGTAGAGGCATCATTAAGCCTGATGGCTTTAGAATCCCTGGACTAGACGAGTATTGTCCTCACCCTTGGCTGCGGGGGTTGCTTGGAATTCTTTTAGACTGAGTCTAATTCATTCCACTAGCACCGTTTGGGTCCTGGCTAGCTAGGGGAGCTGGAGGGGTCGTTCCCCTTCCCGCGGCAGGGGTCTTACTCGTGTGGCTAGTGCCACTGCCTGCTCCTCCTCTGTCATTACTCCTGGGCGGGTCCAGCTCCGTGGGCGTGTCACCTGGACACCTAGCTCAGAGGGGCCCCATGCTTGCGGTTTGATGCTCTGCAGGTGTTATCCTGAGATTCTTTTTTTAAAAAATTAATTAATTAATTTTTGGCTACGTTGTGTTGTCGTTGCTGCGTGCGGGCTTTCTCTAGTCGTGGCGAGCGGGGGCTACTCTTTGTTGCGGTGCGTGGGCTTCTCATTGCAGTGGCTTCTCTTGTTGCGGAGCACAGGCTCTAGGCACGCGGGCTTCCATAACTGTGGCATGCGGGCTCAGTAGTTGTGGGGTGGGGGCTCTAGAGCACAGCCTCAGCAGTTGTGGTGCATGGGCTTAGTTGCTCCGTGGCATGTGGGATCTTCCCAGACCAGGGCTCGAACCTGTGTCCCCTGCATTGGCAGGTGGATTCTTAACCACTGCACCACCAGGGAAGTCCCTGAGATTCTTAATAATTTTAATCTTTCGGTTGTGTTTTGTAGGTGACATCTGTTGGGACAGTGGATCGTGTACTGGAAGCTGGCAGCCTGGACCATATGTGGTCCCACCTCCATGCTTCCCTGGGTTCTTCCACCTGCTCCCTGCCCCTGGCTGGTCCACCACTGCTCTTCTGTCCCCCATGCGGGCCTAGGACGGGGGGCAGGAAAGGTCAGAGTGGGTGAGCGCACCCCGCATGCTGAGTTGAAGGCCAGGGCTCTGGGCACCTGTGTCTTTATTTGCCTAAGTATCCTTGTGACCAAGAGGGTATGCCTTTAAATCACAAATTAAAAACACCATGACATGGGCTTCCCTGGTGGCGCAGTGGTTGAGAATCCGCCTGCCAATGCAGGGGACACGGATTCGAGCCCTGGTCTGGGAAGATCCCACATGCCACGGAGAAACTAGGCCCGTGAGCCACAACTACTGAGCCTGCGCGTCTGGAGCCTATGCTCCGCAACGGGAGAGGCCGTGACAGTGAGAGGCCCGCCCATCGCGAAGAAGTGTGGCCCCCGCTTGTCCCAACTAGAGAAAGCCCTGGCACAGAAACGAAGACCCAACATAGCCAAAAGTAAATAAATAAATTAAAAAAACAAAACAAAACAGATAGCTGTTGCATGTTGGAAAGATCTTTATTTAATATAAATAAACACAGATTTTGTATGTGGTATTTAAAAAACAAACAAACAAACACCATGACAGGTAGAGAGAGACTGTGGAAGAAAGGAAGAATCCTTTTTTCTGCTTTTTGAATGGGGGGGGCCCTGCATTTTCACTTCACAGTGGGCCCTGAAATTTATGTATCTTGCGCTTCACCTTGGCCTACAGGTCTCTGATAGCTTTTGAGGTCACTACTCTCAAAAGATGCCCCCTGATGAACCATGCTTCCCAGAATTCACGCTGCATGTCTTCCTTCCCAGACTGGACCTGGGCAGGCCCCATGAACCCAACAGATTGCAGTGGACGTGGTGCTGTGTGATTTCCCAGGTTAGGGTCAAAGAAGCCTTTTAGTTTCCATTTTGGTTTCTTGGCTTTTCTCTTACAATCACCATGGAAGAAATCCAGGCCTCTTGGATTCCACCATGCTGTGAGGAAGTCCAAGCTCACTGCATGAAGAGGCCACACAGAAAGAGCTACGGGAGGGAGGGGCCAGCCCCAGCCCTCTAGCCATCCCAGTTAAGCACTTGACTGTGAGTTAAGGAGACAACTTGGATGTCCAGCCTAGAAAGGCCTTAAGGTGACCTCACTCCAATCACTAACTGACCACATTCACCTGAGAGCCTTTGAATCCAAGCGATAAGATTGTGAGAGAAGAAACTATGGTCTGGAGCCACTAAACTTTGATGTAGTTTGTTACACTGATGACTAAATGGCCACCAAAAGAGAAATTACAGATGGCGGGGGGATGATTGGTGAATCAGAGTTTCGAAGTATAATCTTACACGTGCGTTGCAGTTGTAATCACGGATAACTTACTTCAGCTTTTTTCTTCCTGAAAGTTTTACAACAACAAATGATTTATAGTGCACAAAATAAACGTTATCTCCACGTCCAACAAAAATGCCTTAATTAAAAAAAATGCATGGTTTTATTTGACATAGTGGTGTCTCATATATACTCAGGTACATAGTGTGGGTCTATCTTTAACCAATCAGAATCCCTACTGACTTTCCCCTAAGGTATAAAATTTATACCCATGTGTGGTGAACCCAAACCAAGCAGGAAGAATGGTCTGACTGGCTCCGGGCCCTGGAGAGGATGGGAAAGCTGAGCGGGGGAAGAAGTGGCCACCTGTGGACCCCTCAGCTTCCCTGGTGAGGCGGTAAGAGCGTCTGGTGCCTCTGGACGTTCCAGAAACCGCATCTTAGAAACATCTCCTCACTTCTCAGCATCAAGATTTTAAGGTGATTTTGGCATTTTTCTTTACATGTCATGATTTTGAGTGTGGAGCCATCAGGCTTCCTGGTTGGGGCAGGCTCTTTATCCATTGTCTTCCCGATTTGACTTCCAGGGACCCCTGGGACACCGTTTTCCCCGAGGAAGACCCTGCTGGGGCGAGGACTCGACGTTTGAGTACCGGGAAGCGGGCTGGGAGCCCCCAGGCTGTGGCTCTCGGCAGCTGCTAGAAAGCCGAGGTCCGTCTTCCCGCGACGCCGTTCCTGGTCCTGAGACAGGGGTCGGGAGTGTGCTGGTGCAGCTCCAGTTCCTGACGTCCTGCTCTGAAGTCCTGAGCCCCGCTTCCCCAGAGAGGAGGAAACCCAGAAGAGCAAAACGCTTACCAGAAAGTGTTTAGGTTCTGTGGCTGCTGCTGTCGTTGTGTTTGGAAGAGGGGCTGGCGGGGCGCAGAGAGGGCAAGAGGCGGCAGCTGCCGCCACCTACCGCGCCTGAGCCTGAGCCGGTGGCCTTGAGGGCAGCTGCGACCTCGCCCTTCATTTCCCTTTGCCCCGTGGGCATCTCTCCCCGGTCGCCGCTGCCCTCGGTGAGTCACCGTGAGCCCCGCTGACTCCTGCACCTGCATGAAGAGGCTCACATCACGTGGGGGGCTGGGAGGGAGCATTTCAACTCTGACCCTTACTTCTCAGAGTGAGAGAGCCGGCCTCCGGTCCAGGGGGGCAGAGCCGGCCTCCGGTCCAGACCCACTGAGGCAGAACTTGCAGGGAACCAGAGCCACTGGTGACTCTGCACAGTGAGGCCTGCAGCCAGCGCCAGTGACGCCCCCCCCCCCCCCCGGGGCTCTGCAAGGAGCCAGGAGCGCAGGTGTGTGAGCTCTCCCGCTTTTGACTTTAGAATAGCATCTTTGCAGAGCAACTCCTAGCATGCGAACCACAGGGCGGACTTAACAGCACTGCCCTCTCTGACTCTCACGTTGACCAGCAGGGCAGGCACTGTGCTTCCCGTTTTGCAGAGGAAGCACGGAACGCAGAGGTGAGCCGGGCTGCGGGGCCGGGTGTCAGGTGGGGTCAGGCCTGAATCCCAAGGCCCCCATCCAGTCTCTGTCCCACGGGGAGTGGGAGCGCCTGCGGACGGGGAGGGAGCGGGCGTGTGCGTGGGAAGCAGGCCTGGGACGTGCTGGGCACCGCGGTGCGGCCGTGAGTCCCACGTCACAGACGCGGGCCGGGGCCGGGCTGGGGGTGGAGACCACAGAGCCTGGGAATTGCGGGGCTGGGACTCCCACCCCCCAGGCCCTCGTCCCCGCGTGGCGGGGGGCATCCCGCAGCCCCCCTCACTCCAGCGCAAGCCTGGCACAAGCCCTTTCACGGCCTGGTCTCCCTAAACCCCCGCAAGACCCTCCGGGTCAGGCCACAGCGCTCTCCTGCCTCACCTGCCGGGAGACTGCCCTGTCACCCATCCTGTCAGAACAGCCAGGAGGCGGGAGCCAGAATCTGGACACTGGCCTGTCTGACGTCAAAGTCTCATCTCTGTCCTGAGTTACTTCCTAAGGCTTTCTAAAAGTGTATCGAATCCATTTAATTATCTTCCGGAGGAATGCTTGCTTTAAAAAAGGAAACACTGACAATGGGTATTTTACAAGAGTTCGAAACATAACATTTCGAAATAAAATATTCTGCACCATCCTCACCGTGCCTTAGGGTCCCCTTATGGGCTGGTGATTGCCGATAGGAACAGAAGCCCGTGCCGCTGTGAGTGGGGTTTGAAGGACTGATGCTGAGGATGGAACGTCCCTGAGTGCGGGCGGTCCTCGGAGCAGCATACCCCGTGGGCAGCGCCCGAGCCCTTGGAGTGAGCCTGCCTTGGGCCCCAGTACCGAGGCCACGGCCGGAAGTGTGTGATGCAGGGGAAGTGCAGGACGGACGGGTTGGGAGGGGAGATGCAGAAATCTAGGATTGGTGTCTCCCCGGGAGGGACTGTCGTTGGGAAGCCCAGTAAAGGGGGTTACTCCATTACATGCACGGCACACTGCTTTTTCACGTGATTATGCCTGGAACAGGAAACATGTAGGAAGCTGTTTTCATAGTTCTCTTTATTAACGTTTACATGAGTTAAGGAGCATGCAAACAGATCTGGCAAAAACATGTCAGCAGTAAAACAACAAAGCTGGTTTTAAAGAGGGAAGTCACTGGCTTGTGAGTAATCATATCTTACCTCAGCTGGAAAAGGAGACAGGTTTTCCAAGCTCAGACATGCAGCCAGTGTGAATGGTGGCACGGAGGAAATAGAGCTCAAAGGCAGGTACCCTTCCATCCACTCATCCACCCATCCACCCTTCCATCTATCCATCCATCCATCCGTCCGTCCAGTATTTACTGAACACCTACTGTGTACCAGGCACTCTTCTAGGAAATTAGGAATCATCAGTGAACAAAACAGACGAAAATTCTGACCATCAGGATGCTACATTCTAGACGGGAGAGACAAAGAAACGAAATTGGTGAGTAAATCACAGAGGTTATTACAAGATGGTGAAGACTGGCAATAAAGCAGGGATGGAAATGAGCAGTGCCAGCAGCAGGGTGCAAGAGTAATGGTTTTGAATCGGGTGGTCCTGGAAGGCTGCATGGAGAAGGTGACATTGGATGAGAGACGAAGAAAGCAGTCTCCCTGCTTACATGGCTGGAACCTGAGTACAGTGAAGGAGGAGAAGGCCGGGTACTCGTTCAGCCTGCACAAGGGTGCGTACCCGATCCCAGCAACAACCCAAGAGGAGCTTTAGGGGCTCTGTTTTAGCGTGAGTCAGAAGCTGAGACTTAGAGAGGCTAAGTAACAAGTCTAAGGTCGCAGAGCCACTGAGTGTCAGGATTAGGGAGTAAAAACAGGGATGATGGACACACTGTATCTGCATCTTTCAGTCAAGTATGGGAGAAATAGTGAGGAAAGTTTTTCTCAGGTGGAACAGAGTAACAAAAACCCATAGGCAACATTTTCATGTCTGCTCAGAAATTGAGGGTCATCTAGGCAGTGGTGGGACTTTGCTGTTTTGTTCTTGTAAGCAGAGCCAGGGAAAACCCAAGTGGAATGATCTGGAAGCTTCTGGAATATATGGGTTTATAGACTCCCACCTTTACCTATCCCATAAGAATTTGAGGGTAGGGTGAGGAATAGGGCTGAGCCCTTTACATTTTTTCACAAGATTCCTGGGCAATCCTGGGATCATGTTTTAAGATATACTCCTGGGACCCCCAGCTTCTTAGCAGAGGTGGAACGATGACTACGGAACCTGCATTTTAGATAAGATGATTCTTATGGCCATAAGGTGATTAGAAGTGGCCATTTTATCATCCCATGAAGGGTCTGACTTTTGGGGGCATTGAAGGAACTGTAGGAAATAACCACCCACATTTACCCATGTTCCATTTAAAAACACAATTAATCAGAGTCGAAATCAATTAGTTCATTGACTTTTGAATGTCCACCACACGATATTGGAGAGGACAAATTAAAAACAAACAAACAAATGTAAGCAATCTTTTTGTGTTTTGCTAGTGATCAAGTTCTGCTTTTCGGGTTTCTATTTAACACTATTTCTGTCTACAAGTGTCTTTAGTCCTGGTCATTGCTCTGGTTCCATCTCAGCTATTCTCCTCTGTAGGCATAGTTCTAGAAATCCAACGTTTACAGGACTTTGCTGTTTGGTGAGAGCCGCGGTGCTTCAGCCGCTTGTGGAACCTTGGCCTGACTCTTCCCCCTCCACCGTCCACGCCCACACCCCCGTCCCTCCGAAGAGGGCCAGCCAGGGCCCCGTGTTTGCCCCAGCTGGTTTGGATGCCCTGCCCCCGGGGATTTCTCGGGGCAAGTGACTCAGCGTGACTCAGCAACCTGGCTTTTTAGGGGAGCCAAAATATTCTGCCACACGGCCAGCATATGGTAAACACTCACACTGCTTAGCAAAATCTTTGTAAATGAAACACACCAGGGAAAAAGAAAAAGGCCCAGATTTCCTCACACCCAAACTGGAGAGATCCATCAAGGATGCAGAGGACAAGTTGAGGAAGCATCTTCCCCCTGGGCCCCAAGTGCAGAGCTGTTGCCCTGAAGGTGGGCGGGGGAGGAAGAAGCAGTAACACCTGAGTTTCCATGTGGAGAGGGGTCCCATGGTAGTGTCTCCTCCTGGCTTGAAAAAGAAAACAGCCGGCCACGAAGGAAGCAGCACAAATGGTTTGACGCAACTGCCACCATGGCGGTATCAGCTTTATTTACTGGGGGGAAAGGTACCCTTTATTCCAAATTTTTAAGCTTAGTGAATCTTTAGCTTCTTTTTGTTCCTTTTTCTTTCTTAGTGGCGTGAAAGCACAGCTCTTTAAAAAGGCCATCGCAGCCGCTGACACTTGGCATTCTCTACAAATGGGATTTTGATGCTGTGAATCCTGCCAAGAGGGACCTTCTGGCATCCCTCCTTGGAAAGCCAGTGCGAGCTCTCGGACTGTTTCCCCTCGGCATTTCTAGGGTCATTGTGTTAAGCCTTCGGCTAAAGAACAGACTCTTTGAAGCAGCTGGTTTGGGCCGGCCTCCTCGTCCTGGGATGGTTTCTCGGTATTTGGTGCTCACGTGACAGAGAACATACACTGGATTCCTCGCCTTTTAGAGTCCGTTGTTTTCTTCATCTGAAGTAGCTTGTTATGCTTTAGAAAGATTTTGCTTTTTAGATCATAAAGTGGAGCTTGAAGACTGGAAGAGGGTTTTTTGTGTGTGTGCGTGTGTTTTGTTTTGTTTTAATGTCTTGACTCTGTGTTGAATGTTTGAAGTTTCTGAGAGCAAGAGATGAGAACCCGAGGTTGGCTTGGAGAGGTTTTGCAGGATGTCCAGCTGGTCCTAAGGGGGTGGCATTGAAGGGTCAGCCTTGGGCTCAGGGTTAAGCCCTGATCAGATGGGTCAGGTGGCTTTCAGGCAGGCGTCCCCTCTCCCGCTGACCTGTTCTGGTTCTTTGAACGGCACCTAATGCCCTTGTAATGTTCCCAGAGAATAAGCTCCCCGGGAGCAGGGCCTGGTTCATCCTTTGCACCCCTGTACTCCAATACCTACAACAGTGCGTGGCACAGGCCATGAGAAGGGATGGAGGAAGATGCATTTGAAATGTTGGCTGCAATGAAAAATTCTCTAAGGGGAAAGCGGGGAGGGATAAATCAGGAGTTTGAGATGAACAGGTATACACTACTATATATAAAATAGGTAACCAACAAGTACCTACTGTATAGCACAGGGAACTATACTCAACATTTTGTAATAACCTACAAGGGAAAAGAATCTGAAAAAGAATATACACTACACATACATACATATGTATATCTCTACATACATATATACACACACATACATACATATGTATATCTCTACATACATATATACACACACATACATACATATGTATATCTCTACATACATATATACACACACATACATACATATGTATATCTCTACATACATATATACACACACATACATACATATGTATATCTCTACATACATATATACACACACATACATACATATGTATATCTCTACATACATATATACACACACATACATACATATGTATATCTCTACATACATATATACACACACATACATACATATGTATATCTCTACATACATATATACACACACATACATACATATGTATATCTCTACATACATATATACACACACATACATACATATGTATATCTCTACATACATATATACACACACATACATACATATGTATATCTCTACATACATATATACACACACATACATACATATGTATATCTCTACATACATATATACACACACATACATACATATGTATATCTCTACATACATATATACACACACATACATACATATGTATATCTCTACATACATATATACACACACATACATACATATGTATATCTCTACATACATATATACACACACATACATACATATGTATATCTCTACATACATATATACACACACATACATACATATGTATATCTCTACATACATATATACACACACATACATACATATGTATATCTCTACATACATATATACACACACATACATACATATGTATATCTCTACATACATATATACACACACATACATACATATAGTATAACTGAATCACTTTGTTGTACACCTGAAACTAACACAACATTGTAAATCAACTCTACTTCAATTTAAAAAAAAAGACAAATTCTCTACATCAAAGTCCATTCACTGATTCTTATTTTAAAACAAGAGATCAATGTCTCCAGTTGCCCCCCAATCAGTGGGAAAGGGGCAATGAGAAGGCCCTCGTGTATGTACTGAAAAATGTTTGCTGAGCAAGGAGCCCAGGGAGAAGAAGAGCTGTAGAACACGGGGCCGACACGGAAGTACAGGAAGGACATCCACAGCGAGGCACAGACCGTGTAACCATTTACGAATGGATTTTGACCGTCAGGGAATGCTACCAAAAGTTTTTTTGATCCTGTCGGGATCAAGAGAAAACCAGTAATTGATTGCTTTTTAAAAAAGCGTGACACTCACATGGTCTGAGTTTCGTTTTGTTGTTTAA
This sequence comes from Balaenoptera borealis, assembly GCF_965194805.1. Lineage (NCBI taxonomy): Eukaryota > Metazoa > Chordata > Mammalia > Artiodactyla > Balaenopteridae > Balaenoptera > Balaenoptera borealis. The sequence continues at coordinate 86,118,385 of NC_138871.1, forward strand.
TTTTTAACTGACAGTACCTCCTTTCAGTTTGCTTCTGGAAAGAAAATTGTAGTTAGAGGTGACCTGCTGTTTACCAGAGTATAGGGAAGATAGCACGGGACTTCTCAAAGATGTCCCAGTTTTTTTTCCACAGTACTGGTTTTTTCCCATGTGAAGCCCTTTGGAAACGGAAGTAAATGCCAGCTCTGATTTCTCACGTCCACCCCGCCCCACTACGGACTGGATGTTTGTGTCCCCCCCAGAGTCATATGTTGAAGCCCTAACCCCAGTGTGATGGTGTTTGAAGGTGGCCCTTCGGGAGGTGGTCAGGCTTAGACGAGGGAGGGGCCACCATGATGGGATGAGTGTCCGTATGAGAGGAGACGCCAGGGGGCCTGCCGCCCCTTCCCCGTGTGTGGAGCTGGCTGCAGCCCTGCGGAGGGCGGAGGGCTCTCCCCAGACACTGACTCTGCCAAGGTCATGATCTTGGACTTCCGGCCTCCAGAACTGTGAGAAATAAGTGTCTGTCATTTAAGCCACCCAGGCTGTGGTACGTTGTGGTAGCAGCCTGAGCTACCCACCCCTTCAACTCAATCCTGGGTCCCCGGCCCCCTGGCCCCGGCCCCTCGGAGGGCTGCTCCCTCTGGGAAGTCACAGCTGCCCAGGGTCCAGGTCCAAGCATCAGTCCTCCCCTCTGACCCCTCCCAGCCGCCCCTGCCTTCTGGGTTATGTCCAGACTCTGACTGTCCCGAAGGTCCGGCGGGTCGTGCCCTGGCCCACTGTCCAGCCTGAGCTCCTGCCCCACCTGCTTGCTTGCTGCTCTCCAGGACACGGGGTTCTCTCCTGTGCTAGGTGCGGGTGCCTGCGTCAGTCCCCCTCTCTGGGGCTCCCTTCATCCCCTCCCTTTCGTGGCCTGGCCCTTCTTTGTCCCTCAGTCTCAAGTGTCACTTTCCCCAAATCTTCCCTGGCCCACCTGGGCCCCCTCCCCCGAGCCTCACCCTCAGAGCCCCCTGCGCTGGGCTGGGCTGCTTCCCGGCCGAGTCCTATAAGCTCTTCAGCAGAGGGACTGCGGTGGCCGTGGCCCTGGCAGGGAGCTTTCATCACAGACCCGGCGGGTGGAGCCATGTCCAGGGGCCAGAACTGTCCCCGTCTCATTGGGGCGCTAGGACAGCGGCTCTCAAAGTGTGGCCCTTGACATGGGCCCACTGGGAGCATCAGGGATGCAAATTCTCCGACCTCACCCCAGACCCATGAATCAGAAGCCCTGGGGAGAGGGCAGAGGTCAGTGCCGACAAGCCCCCCCGGGGCGATTCTGATGCTCGCCAAGTATGAGAGTCCCTGGGCCAGGGAGGGAATGTTAGAGGTGAGGATACCTTGCAGCTCCTCTGGCAGCCTCCCCTGTCCCCTGTGCACTCAGGTTTCAACATAAGCATCCAAAGCCACCAGAGGGGGACCCCTGTGTCCTGAAGGCACACTCAGAGGATACAGTTTGTCACCCATAGCTTAAAACCAAGTGTTACCAAACCCACAGGAGACCAGGGGAAGAAAGGGGGCCGAGTGTCCATCAGTGGGTCCGGCTAAAGGCTCATCAGCTACTGCCTTGGGCCCCTGGGCTGCTAGCCAAGCACACCTGCCTGGATTGGGAGGGGGTGGTAATGGGCATCGGGTTGGGGAAGCAGAGGAGCCAGAAGTGCCGGGTGAAAGTCCAAGACTGGAGCAGTGGACGCTGCCTGGAATCCTGGGGGCGGAGCTTGTTTCTTATCAGGCCTGGACGTGTAACTTGTTGTGTTCGTGGGCTCGTAAACTGTAATTGCCGAAAAGGGAGCCTGAAGGCCACTTTGTGCTGTTTTTAAAGTTGCAGTTGAGAACAGAGGCCTCAGCCACTCCCTTCTCCCTGTGTCCTCAGCAGACGTCAGTGCCGGGAGCAGGGATGCTCTCAGAGCTGGCAGGGGAGGACGGCCTCTCACCCGGCACAGCGTGGTCCCCAAGGCTGACTGCCCCGTCCCCTTGTCCCCTAGGCTGCTGGGGGCTGAGGGAAACGGGTGTGGGGAGTCATCAGAGTGGTTATGCCACCTCCAATAAGTCCACCCCAATCGCTGGAGGCTTTCTAAGAATGGGGGATACGCAGCTTCTTTTATTCTTTGGTTTTAACCCAATTCTTGGGCAAAGGGGAGATGCGCACTCAGTGTCCACTCAATCCAGCATTTGTCATATGCTGAGAAATAAAAACGGGGCGGGCCCCAGCCCCTGCCCTCCTCCAGAGATCACAGGCAGGGCCGCCCGGGGGACAGATGCACATCGCAGAGCCCCCTCTCCCAACTCAGGTTTCCAAGCAGTGGTGCCAGGACTGGGGTCACCGTATAACTCATTCTCCGAAGCAGGACGTTTGTCAGAGGAGCCGTGGACGCCAGCATAGCAGGCGTGAACCCTGACCGTCCTGGGCAAGCGAGCGGCAGGGTCACCTAACTCAGAACTGGTTGAGGGCAGTTATGAGGGATTGCCACTGTCGTGTTGCAACCAAGCAAAAACACAACGCAAAATTGCTGTAAAACGTCTCCGGGCTGACCAGTATCTACATGCAGCAGAAAGGTGATATCCGCGGCCCCGTGGTTAAGGGTGAGTGGAATTTGACATAAATGACAGTTTGGCACAGAAGGTGGCAGTTGGCTACAGAAGGACACAGCGGGTATCCGGTTACGAGTTTTGGAGAGCTCCTGGTCTCCTCCCAGCCAGCCTATTCTATACAAATGAGACCAGAGCCATTTTCTCCCAGCAAAACTGGGACCCCGCCACTCCCCTGCTCCAAGCCTCTCACAGCTGCCCACGGTTGACAGAAAGAAGCAGAACTTCTGCATCCAGGGCTTCCTCTGTGGGTCCCCCGTCCTGGAAGCACAGGCCTCTGCCCAGCTGGCCTCCGTGCTTTCTCACCCCTGCGCCTCTGCTCACAGGCCCTGCGATGCCTCTTCCCCACGGTTTCCTGGGAGGTCTTTACAGCCCATTGCCTAATCACCGCTTCAGGAAGGCCTTCCTGGTCGCTCTCAGGCGGGTGCAGGTCCCTCTACTGCCCTCACACCTGGCCACGCTCTGTTCTGTGTCAGACCCTTGAGGGGAGGGCTCTCAAATGCCCCACTGCACGGAAGTGCCACCTCGGAGATCAGCTGCATTTTTTAAAAAATATTTGTTTATTTGGCTGGATCTTTAGTTGCGGCATGCACGTGGGATCTAGTTTCCCGACCAGGGATCAAACCCAGCCCCCCGGCATTGGGAGCGCGGAAACTTAGCCACTGGACCGCCAGGGAAGTCCCTCAGCTGCCTTTTCTTACTCATCTCTTGTCCTCCGCAGTGACTGTCACCGAGCAGACGATTCTCAGAAGGCTGCTGAGTCGGTTGCTTTCGTCTGCCCGCAGATCTTGAGGAAAGGAGATCCTTCTCCTCCGCCTGGTGCCACCTCCAGCATCTTCCAGGGACACGACGCATCAGCGTGAGGGAATCTCAGAGTCGGCGGGATCCCAGGGATGGCCTGTCCACCTTGGGCGAAGTGACCGCTCAAGGGCACATGCATGGCCCTCGTGTCCGTCCCGGGGCCGGGGAATCCCATCCGCGGCGCACAGCGCGCTCCCCGTCATAAACGGTGAGCAGGGGATGGAAGGAACCTGCTCAGTTCTCTTCTTCAGCTGCCACTAGAGGAGTTTCTCAGACTCTCACATTCGGTGGACCCCCCCCAGGGGACAGAAGACCCAGCCCTTCAAGGCAGCAGCTCCATGGGCCGCCCACTGCCTCCCTCTTCAGCTCGATCCCCTGGCCTGGTCCCTGGGTCCCTGCATCCAACGTTCAGTCACTCACAACCGTCCCTGCTCCCCGAACAGGCCGGGGCGGGCCACCCTGGTGCTTGTCAGCTTTCCGCAGAGCCCCGTGCCCCCTCCCCAGGATAGCCTGCAAGATCTCTCATTTGAGACTTGCCTCTGCAAAGCCTTTTTGTGGCCCAGCCCTCCAGTTAGAAGAGGGCTGTGCCTCCCTCAAGGTCCCATCCTACCTGGGGTAGATTGCCCCCGAAGCTAAAACAAGCAGGGTGAGCGTTTGGCACGTGGCTTTTGCTAATTCTGCCTCGCCAGGGCACTGCCAGCTTCTTCGGGATCTGCTTGGTACTTCTTGCTCCATGTGCCCAGCACCTTGCACCTGCCAAGCACCTAGAAGTCCTCAATTAATGTTCATGGAGTGAATGAATTTATTTTTTTCTCAGCAGATAAGACAATGGATGAAAGACGCATAACCAGTTCACAGGTATCCATGACATCGGGAGAAAGTAAAGGACATGGATGTATATACTGAAGTCAGAGCTTGACTGCCTTATTTCATTAAGTTAATTTAACTTAATTGACACACCTTCTACCTCTAGAAGGTTCTACATCGGGCTTGAGAAAGTCAGCACTCAGCCAACAGGTTTGCTGGCTAAATGGTGCATTTGGACAATAGGAGGTCTGAGGGGGGGTCCACACAGCCACTTGCACACGTGATGCACAAAAAGCAGGGAGAGAAAAGTGCAAACATCCGTTAGCGCCTTGTTGCTTTAATTAACTGACTTTCTAAGCCTGAAGGGTAAAGATGTTAGTTTGCCATCACGCCTCTGATTTATTCATTTCCCAAGACAAGGCAAAACCACAGCCTGATGGGAAGCAGGTACAGTGTGACCTATTAGATGATCAGCTTCTGCAGAATATCTTTTCCTGTTGCATTACCCAAAGGTATGATGCTTTTGGAAATCTCCTTAATTTGGAATGTTATTGCTGCCATTTCAAAAGGGAGAGGGAAAACAAACGTTCCCTTTTTCATTAGTTTTAATGTCACTCCTCTAAAGTAGTGATGTCAAATAATACACTTCTAAAATTTATTTCTGGGGAGCACTCCTTATGAGGCCCTGAAATTTCTGACTTGTCACCTAAAGAAAATGGACATTTTCAGAGCTAGTCTGTGATGGATCAGGAAGTTGGGAATTTGCCCCAGGAGGGCTGTGCCACTGAAATTTGCACTAAAATAAAAATCTTCATGTTTATCTCCTCCTTTCACCTATAAAGCAATTCTGGGACTTCCCTGGTGGCACCGTGGTTAAGAATCCGCCTGCCAATGCAGGGGACACGGGTTCGAGCCCTGGCCTGGGAAGATCCCACATGCTGTGGAGCAACTAAGCCCATGCACCACAGCTACTGAGCCTGCGCTCTAGAGCCTGCAAGCCACAACTACTGAGCTCGTGTGCCACAACTACTGAAGCCCGCATGCCTAGAGCCCGTGCTCCACAACAGGAGAAGCCACCGCAATGAGAAGCCTGCACACCGTAGCGAAGAGTAGCCCCCGCTCGCCGCAACTAGAGAAAGCCCGCACGCAGAAACGAAGACCCAAAGCAGCCAAAAATAAATGATAATAAATAAAATAAATATAAAAAAGAATCTTACCGATAGAAAGCAACTCTGCTTACCAATCTCACTGGTTGTGTCTTCAATCAGGACAGAGCCTGGTTCTTTCCTTGCCTTCTGAAGGCTCTGAGCATTTCTCTCTTGCTGAGTAGATGATCCTTTTGAAGAAAGTTCAGGGAATTGAGGTTATTTAATTGGGGGAAGGTCAGGAATGGTTGAGGACCGTCTCAAGCGGCTATCAAGGCTTAGGAAAGGTGTCAGCCCACTCGTCTCCCTTTTTGCACAGAGCTACTCAGCTTCAGTTCCAGGAAGGAGGAGTGGCAGAGGGCACTGCCGCATCATGAGAGCCTTCAGCCCGGTCCCTATTCCTGATAGCCCCAGAGGAAATGAACGAGGTTCCAAGGCGGAGAGGCTAAGCTGAACTGTGCTGGGAACTTCAGACTCCCGTCTCCTTTCTGAAGGGGAAGCAGAAGACGTTCTCTGTAGAGAAAACTCAGCCCTTCGGTTTTGTGAACCAGCTGGCGGGAATCTCCAGGGCGAAGATGTGCTGAACAGTCAGTGTTCCAGGTGAAAGGAGGCCTAAAGCTGGTGCCACGCAGATTCGACCCTCCGCTCTGCGTCTGGCTGAAGGTGGGTGGGCAACAGCTGTGGCAGGGAGGGTGCAGCTGGACAGACAGGAACCCTCGTGGTCCTCAGCGCTTTGGAGCCTAGGGGAGCAGGGAGAGCTCTGTCATCGTCAGATGTCCTCGAGAAGAGGCTCAACAATGAAAGAACCTCTGTGCGCTCACAGTGGGATAGATGTGTCCCTTCTCCCATTCATTCATTCATTCATTCATTCGTCTTGAGCATCAGTGCTATGGCATCTACCAGAATAGAAGCATAGGAAGCAAAGATGAGAGGCGAAGCAGGTGAATGAATGTGTACGTCGTGATGCCACGTGGTGAGTTCTAGGAGAGGGCAAGACTGGGGTGCTGGGAAGCCCAGAGCAGGGGCCTTATAACCCGGGTCATGGGAGACGTGACTTCCTGGGGAGATGGGCTTAGAAGATGGTAGGTGTGGTGGGCAATGGTGATAGTGAGGGAAAGGCCTTAGATGGTCTGCCTTCTATGTTCCTTCCTCCATTTGAGGTGGGCACTACCTAAAATTCCTTTTGGAATTTGAACACAGGGTGGGGAATTCAAGCAGAAACAAGGTGGGGAGGGGCACCAGAAGAGGGGCAGCGAGGAGCAGGACCTCAGGCCAGGCCACATCCTGGGGGACTCAGGAGGGCGGAGCTGACTCTGCAGGCGGTGGTGCTCCTTGCAGGTAAATGCTTGACGTGGGTGGTCAGGGGTGATTTTGAAGCAGGTGGGTCACCAGGTATGACTCACTCTTCAGAGAGATCCCTGGAGCCCGCACAGAGGGAGTGGAGGAGGAGGAACAGGTCAGGGAACAGGACTGGAGTGAGAGGGGATTCGAGGGAGGGCGTGTCACCTACTCCATCAGCCCCAGCCCTCGTCCCAGTGAGGACACCGAGGGTCAGGGTGGACCTCAGAAATACAGCAGGTGTGTCATAGGGTTCCAGGGCAGCTCTCTTGACTCCGAGGTGAGCTGGCTTTCCACCAAGTCATAGAAACCCAGTGTGATCTTTTGTCCTCCCAGTTCTGTGATTTTTGTCTAAGTCTTCCCATCCAGCCCTGCAGGCTACAATTGGGTCTCTTTCAGGGTCACGGGAGGGAGAAACCCTTTCCTCTGAGCTTTCCCCTTCCTGTTCCGCTTCGGTAGACACTTGTAGGCTCTGAATGGAGAGCCCAGGCTCCTGGCTCATGTGGGTTGGCGGGTGGTTCTGAAAGCAAAGCAGCTCACACATGTGGCCAGCCACGCTGGCTGTGTGCCGGTCCCCAGAGAACTCTCAGTGCACAGCAGACGGGCTCTGGGCGGATCTCGGGTAGTGTGGCTTTCTGCAACCCCCAGGCTCTCCTGTGTTCCACTGTCTGGCCTTCGGGACGAAATGGATTCACTTTTACTGAAATACACATTTCAGCGTTCAGTGGCTTCTAGCGAATTTTGTTAAAAATGAGTTGAAATTGGAACCTACAAGAGAAATTTGAAAATCTTCCTTAAACTCTGAAAATAAGGTCACTTGGCTAGGATCCAAGAGTAAGAAACTTCAACCCCAATGATAATTATCTCGAAAAGCTAAGGAGTCAGTAATGATAGAAGAGAAAGGGTCTTGAGCAAACAGGTGACTGTTGGGAGGACATAAAGGAGGAGAGAGCCTGCCCCACAATTGGACGTGGTCCATCCCCGCCTGCCCTGTGGCTGTTTATCCTGTTTCTGTCTGTGCCTTTAGGGAAAGTGCTGGGCGCCACAAAGCTGGCCTGGCCTCCTCCCTTTTCCTTTGAAACCTGCAATCCTATTAATTACCAGATTCACTCCCATATCCCTTCTTTTGATAAGCCTGGGTTTATTCAGGCCAGCACTGCTCAGCTTCTGCAGAAGCCCAACCTCTTCATAATTGCAACTTCCTGCCCGGTTCTGCAGCTTCCGGCAGGATGCACACATATCCGCAGGCTCCCAGGCCAGCTTGAAGCCTTTGGCGTGCACGTTTGCCTTGTTCATTGGCTAACAGAGGAAAAGGGTGTTGAACAGTATTCAGTATGAAGGAAAGCTTCCAGCTCCCAGACTCAAGTTTTTCCAAAAGAAGGAGGGAATTTGTAGACGGAAGAATTTGCTGAAGGCCAAGACAGGGATGAATGAGCTTTTGGTTCAAACTATTCTCATGTATTTTCTCCCTCTCTCATTTTCCCTGGAAATAAAGTAAAGGGAATTATGGGTAAAGACAAGTGCACAAATGCCCATAGCTGGGAACACTTTAAAAGTGGCAGGCTAACGGTGAAAATGAGCCAGAAACAAAAGGAAAAATCAGTAATACTGGTCTGGTTTTTATTTAACAGTGTGGTATTTTGTTAGCCATGGATTTTGCATTAATTTTGACTTCTTAAATACTGCCTGGAATAGGTTTTATCTTGATCACTGAGTTTTTTGACATCACCTTCAATTTTACACGCAAGGCCTCATTTCCCTGTACTCCTTCACCCCAGTCCTGGCCCTGGGCTGACCCATTATGTCATTAGCCATTGGTTCACTGATGGAGGTAAAGAAATAGACTCACTCAGGCCTCCCTGGCCCCTCTGCATGGACCTCCCTTCTCCCTTTTCTGTCTGGTGAAATCTCATCCTTCAAGGGCCTGCTCAAATGTGCCCTTCATTATTAAGTCTTTCTTGTTCCTCCCACGCTGGGAGAATCGCCCTTCCCCAAGCTCCCACAGCACCTGTGTTCACCTGTGCTCTAGCCCTGACCTCCCTGCATGTAAGTTTCCCCCATATCCGGGTCTGCGTCTGTGTTCCTCACCAGACATCAAGGTTGGGCACTATGATTTATTTATTTATGCCTTGCTTGGTTTTCTTAGTATTTGGTTGGTGGGCATCCCCATGAATGATTAAAATGGAATTACGGGGTGCTAAGATGGTTTTTTTGAGTGTTAATAAACTGTTAGTTTGAAAAAAGGAACTGGCCAGGTGTGAGGCCTCTGCCCTTTTCCTGCGACCGTGGGGCCCTTCCGCTGGTCTAGTGATCAGCAGTGTCTGGTCAGTGGCCTGTGGGGCTAAGGTGGGGAAGGTGTTTACATCTGGGAGTGTAGGAATTTGGAAGGTCAGGAATGTCCTAACAGGAAGCCTTGTGGCGGGATGGGGAGGGGAGAAGAGGGGGTGAGGGGAAGTTGTGGGAGCACCCACTCCATGAGGCTCATTCAGTAAATATTTGCTGACCAGCTATGTGGTTCGGGTGACTAAGAGATAAGTGAGCTGTGCTTTCAAACCACAGGTGTAATTGGATGCAGGGTGGGGAGGCTGGCAGGAAGGACAGGGGACCCTGCCGTCGGGGGACTCAGGGAACGCGGCGGCCTCTAGCGGCATCGAATGGCCCCGAGGATGGACGGTATTGACAGAAAGAGGTGATTAGGTGACATCTTTCCAAAACGTAGATCTTCAGGGTGATCTGCACATATGTTTTTTCCTGTAAACTCGGGTCAGAGAAATGAGGAAGTTAAATGCTGTGGAAAGGCTATTGGTAACTCCAGCCAAAATAACTCGATAATATTTTTAGTTTTACTGCTCTGGGATATTTAAGGAAGATAAATAGGTTTTGTAATGAGACTACAGTGCACAGACTGTTTGGCTATTATAAGCTGGACTTCTGGAGAAGCAGTCAGCAATGATTTAGGAAGGTCATAAAACGGAAAGCAAAAAACAAAAACAAAAACAGTGGTACCTTAGAATCCAAGGAATGATTCAGGCCTGAATAAAAGCGGTTTAGTTATCTAGGACTGTACGAAAAAGGACCCCAATATAATGGCCTGAAATGACAGCCGTTGTGTTGGGTACAGTTCTGTGGGCCTGGAATTGGGAGCTGGGGACGCCCTCCCTGGGGTACTCGACTCTCCCGAGTGCGGCCTCTCCCCCTCACCTTCTGGTCATCTCCCCTGAGTTTCTTTCCAGGCCGTCTACTGGTCCATGGACCCCCATCCTCCTTGGGGGCAGCAAGTCGCTTCTGCGGTGACAGTGGACTCACGGTGGGTGAGGTCCTTGCCTGCAGAAACACAAGCCGTGAGATTCCGGGGGGAGGGCTGGGCGCTGATGGTGGGTGTCAGGCAGAGCGAGGGAAGGAGGGAGCTGGGTTCAAGGGACTGACTGATCACCGGGGAGAGGGGCTGGGGCACTAGGAGACCCCCATCACAAAGGCCCTCCAGCCGTCCCTCCGCTGAGGGACCCCCTCAGCTCTGGAAACGTCAGGTGGTCCTGCACGCTGCGGGTTCTGTGGATCCTGCAGGTCAGGGGTCGGGGGGTGCAGGGGAAGGGGAGCCTGGGGCATGATGCAAAGCAGGGTTCTAGCCTGAGGGAGTCACACGGTTGGCTGAGGCCCAAGGGTCCCGTGACCCCAGGGGAGGTGTCGTCTGCCCTGCATAACGCGCCTTGTCAGACAGAGTCTGGGACGAGGCGGAGCCTGGTGACAGACGGCTCTCAGCTCCCAGCCCCGGAGGCACCTCCCCTGCGGGGACTCAGCTCCCAGGACCCGTGGCGTTGAAGGCTCTGCATGGGGTTCCCACGCGAGGCTCGAGCTTGCCCGGGTCACACGCGGAGGGGACAGCCCAGCAGTGCTCAGAAGGCCTCTTCACCACGCACTGGACGCTGTGAAAGGGTTACTTGCCCGAGGGCGCGGCCACTGTGAGAGAGCGGGTCTTGATTAAGTGATAAACCTGGGGAGAGATTGTTGGGAGAATCAAGGAATGCGGATATTCTCCTAGATCCACAGCTTCCTGTTATCTGGCAAGAACCCCTGAGGCCTGGGTCAGGGCCCCGTCCCCGCCCCTCTCTGCTCCCCCTGGAGGAGGAGGAGGGTGACTGAGTGATGGGGGCACAGGGTAGAAGGGGAGTGGGCGCACTTCTGATATTCAGGGGGCCCAGGGAGAGGGGCAGCAGCGCTTGCCTGCCTCCAGTCTCTCCTCTGCTTCCCACCTCTGGGTCTATCCAGCATCGTGAAGGCCCTTGCGAGTGGCCTGTGGCCGCCCCAGCCCTAGAACCCCAGGTCCTTTCCACACCCCACGGAAAGCTGGTCCTCGGGCCTTGGGGTGTGCACAGCAGGGATGTGGTCCCTCCCGGGAGGATGCACCCAGCCCGCCTCCTGCTTTTTCTTGTCCCCCGAGCCTGTAGCCCCTGGAGGTCAGCAGGCAGAGGCTGCTCTTTTTCAAGGATGAATGCCAGGGATGCATTTCCAAGTCCTGCGATGGCGGGACAGCTCAATCTCGACCTAGAAGCTTTGGAAAGATTCCGAAGAGGGAATGGGGCACCTGCAGAAAGCTGGGGTCATGCTGGCCTGTCTCCCTGCTGCTCTTCAGGGAAAGCACGGCTTCCTCACGGCCTGTCCGAACGGGCTGCTCCGCGTATTCCGGTTGGCAGACACAGATCCATCTTGCATGCGGTCAAGAACATTTTATCCAAAAGCATCCCTTGAATTTGGACACGGGGAAGCAAAACAAAGCAAGCCTGAGCACTCAGAGCCCAATCGGGCCCTCAGATACAGCAGGGGAACAGCTGCTGAGGGCCCTGCTCGCCTCCCCTGCCCCAGGTCCCCTCTCCAGGACGCCCGCAACTGTGTGCCACGAATGTGACATTTATTCTTCTTGGCTATGTGCAGAGTCAGGTGCGGTTATTGCAAATAGAATATAGAAATATTCATTTTTCTTTCCAAAAAGGCTCTTAAATGTCAAATTAAATTAAATGAAATCATGGTATTGGGGCAGAACACATATAAGTTGCAGATGGTGCAGACTTTCTATAAATTCCCCCAACTCCACTGCTTCCTCTTAGGTTTTATTGACCTGGGCCAGTTTAAATAAAGTTCAGATACACTTATTAGTCAAGCGAATGTCATTTGCTGGAATCTGAGCAAAATTCATTAGCTAACTTCTCCTCCCTCTCAGCGCCAACCGCACCCCACTGCCGGCCCGGACACCCCGGATTTTGTCTGGCTTCCTTGCCGGGCTACTTATAAGGTCCTCCGACAGCAAGTTCATCTGACATGGTTTAACTCTTCGGTTGACCTTTACACCTGAAGATGATCAAACAGGAATTCCAGGCACTCAGCATCCCCGCTGCCTTGGCACTTGCGGGCACAGCAGCTTTGGAGCACAGAGGCTGCGGGACGGGCGAGAGGAGGGGACCCGGGAGGCTGGCCGTCCCACCCGGCGAAGGGAAGCCCGGCCACGTGATAAACGTGCCCAGCTCCAAAGACGGGAGCCCTCTGCGCAGATGCTGTCATGTTATGAGATAATTTGGGGGCCTCCGCGGGGTGAAAGTGTGGGTTTGTCAGAGGGGCACATACCTAGGGCGACCTTTTCAGGAGCCGCACGGGCACTTCATTACCATGTCAATCCTGGGAGGAGGCCCTTTAGCGCAGCAGTTGGCTGAATGCATAAGGAGCGGATGGACCCCTGAATGAATAGTGAATGGAGAACCGGCTGGAATCTGCCTTCAGCTTTGTTCGGGGATGACCAGGGTAAGGGACCCCGGAGCTTGCAGCCCAGATGGTAGGAGGAGGTGGCGATCTGGCGGGTTTCTCTCCTTTCCCTTTTTATCCTACCACTCGCGGGGCTTTTCTTCCATATTTGTATACATATTTCAGTTGCTTAATCGAATCTGCTTCGATTTCCTCACTCCACGAAAGCAAATTTAGCTTTGGGGGACCTGGAGATGAAACACAATAGTATCTGCAGCAATAAACATTTACATTCTTTTTCCAAAAAATGGAAGTTTAAGATACTCAGTTTCGTGAGGTGTAGAAGTCATTGAACATGTAATAAAGAAATCATGAAAAAGACAAAAAAAAAAAAACTTTGGAACGGCAAGTTCAGCATTACTTCTGGGTTCTCCCGTGTGAGCTTGCCAGCATCCAAGGACAAGGACAAGTGCTGTAAATCAAAGGACTGGCATTATCTAGTTTCCTTTCTGGCTTTGAAAGTTAGAACAGATGTCACCAGAGAGGACAAAATGGATTTTACCCACCAAGAGGGGCTTTTCTTGCCATCCGTAATAGGAAGCGCCTTGAAATGCTAATGTCCACAGTCTGTGTTGCCAGGGTTTGCATAGAGATGGTGGGAAACAGCTCTGATCTCAACAAAACCTTTTGTTATTAATCAAGAAAATCTGGTCTTCTGAAGCAGCGAAGAGCTGGAAATTAGCAAGGCCACTGGCAATGAGGCCAGGGAGCAAAACTGCAGGAGAAGATCCCGGTGCCCCAGGAAGACAAGGTATTTGGGGCCACACTGTATTTGCAGGCGCCCCTGGCCTTCTCTGCTCTCCCCGAGCCTCAGGATTTAAAGGGGGAGGGATATGGCTCTTGTATCTTGTGCTTTAAAGCCGTGTGTTTTCTTTCTCGGCAATTTCAAGAAGCAGGCTGGAGGAGCCTCCGTTAAAAGCACGCTAATGAAGTAGTGCTAAGAAAAGAAAGCTAAACACCACAGAATCAAAGTGGAGCATTTTGCTCGGCTAATGGGCTTGATTATGAGATTTTACAGGCCCTTTTATAAACTTGAATTTTATTTTGTGCTGGGGAACAGGAAATTTCTGTTTGGTTTTAAACATACATGATCACACCACCAAATATTCCTAATTTAAGACTGTGAGAGTAGAACAAGATTTTATGTCTAAGAGAGGAAGGGGTGGAAACAGCTCCGCCAGTGGTAGTTAATAAAAGCACAGACTTTAAGCCACTTATTTTACAAAAATGGAAACGGAGGCTGCAGCAGCCCCGGTGACTTTTCTCCCTTTCCCTGCGCCTCTGGGGTGCTCAGAATCTGACGTTTCCTTGCATTGTGCCCTTTGGTATCAGGTGTGTTTATCTGGCCTCACCTCCTCAACTACAGCAGATAATTCTTTGTTGTAGGGGATAATTCTTTGTTGTAGGGGATAATTCTTTGTTGTAGGGGATAATTCTTTGTTGTAGGGGGCTGGCCTCTGCCTTGTAGGGTATTTAGCAGCGGCGGCCCCGGCCTCCACCCACTAGACGCCAATAGCACCCTTCTCCCAAGTGACCACCAAAAATGTCTGCAGACATCACTGAAAGCTTCCCTGGGTGAGAACCACTGAACTAGATCAATCACCTGCCTTCGGGCGATGGAAACCACACCTGGGACATTCTAACTTAGCCAGTGTCTGGCCTGGCGTGGGGCACAGAGCCTCGGGGTGAACACATGCTGGCGCAGCGATGTTGCTGAGAACTTGGTAAAGGACCGGACAAGCCAAAGCCAACAGCAGACTGGTGCATGCTTTCAGTCTCCTTCCCCACGAGACCAATGGCTTTGCATTTTCCCTGGTCTTCTAGCAAGTCAGCTGGAGGGGAGAAAGCAGGCGAAGGAAGAAGCCCAAACAATCCACAGCCTGGATGATCAACTAGGTGTTAGGTGCGTTGTTTTGCATATGTTTGGCCCTGTGGGCAGATGGTGTCCTCGTGGAGTAGAAATTGATCTGCCATCGGGTGGTCGGTTTAATCTCCAGCAAGATTTTTAAGTGAGGCCTTGCTACTCTTTGAATGATGCTTCCTTATCCTTGTAGGGACGCCTTGCTTTTTGGAATAACTTATTAAAAAAGTTGCCTGGGGAATTCCCTGGTGGTCCAGTGGTTAGGACTCTGCGCTCTTACCGCTGAGGGCCTGGGGTTCAATCCTTGGTCGGGGAACTAAGATCCCACAAGCCATGCGGTATGGCCAAAAATAAATAAATAAGTAAGTAAAATAAATGTCGGCTACAATTCTAAAAACAAAAAAAATGTTCCCTGTATGTAGGATGATAGGTTTTCACCTATGAAATACGTATTGTATGTATTTTTCTACTAAAAGCGAAACTAGAGAGAATCTGTTATAAAGAATTTCATTGTACCATCATTAATTGTATCATCATCTTCCTCCCCATCCTGGGTTTGCCTGAACTATGGTACATGCAGCCCTAGAGAAGCAGTGGAAGTCCCCATGGCCTCTTGGAGCTACCACAGAAGTATTGCGATCACTTCATGCATAGTTTACTCACAAGAGCTTGATGAGGGAATGGAGGTAATATAATAAATGGAGAGATCAAGGGCATCCACAGAGAGTGGCCAATATGCATTGCACTTAATCCCTAAGCTGTGGATCAGTGTATTGCTCACACAGGGAGGTGGGTTCCGGGAGGCGTGCTTCCCCAGCTGTGTGCAGATGTGAGGCTCAGCGACTTGGGGGTTCCCCCAAGCCAGGAGGTCCCGGCTTCACCAGCACGTGGATTTATAAACGGCCACTCTGCCATTGCCTCATCTGCTGAGGAAGCTCTGGCGTCCTTGACCTAAGAGCCATCAGGGAAAGCTGGGGCTTTGGGAGCTTGTGGGGCAGGGAAAGGGAGACCCTGAAAGTCAAGGCCAGCTGAGGAGCGAAGACTGGGGGGCGACAGGCTTCAAAGTAGCTTCTTCTAAACTGTCTGTGCTTTCATCACACCTCATGATGCTGCGTTGAAGTCTATCAGGTAGACATTCACTTGGCTTCACAAATACATTGTTTTAAATGTGCATGCCTGTGCAGGGACCCCGTGACATGGTCTAGGGCCCCAGTATCCTCACTTGATAGAGGAGGAACTGTCCACAGAGGGGAAGGAATGAGCCTGCTGGGCGGGGCCATGGCCGGCTGCACCTGCTGCCCTTCTCCCTGAAAGGATGCTCACCAGGGGACCTCCCTCCTGGCCCGCACAGATCGAGCAGGGTCCTGCGGCTGGGCACCGGGAGCAGGGATTATCCTGCAGGGAGAGTGGAGGCTTGGGGATGGAGGGCTGGGCAGCCTTATCTGACATCATCCCCTGAGGATAGGGTGCTGTAGAGTGAGCTTCAGGGTCAGAGTTCAGGACTGGTACCCAGGGAGAAAGGGCGCAGAGGTGGAGGGGTGAGCCTTAACTGAGGACAAACACTACCCTCTCTGTTCCCTGCCGTGCTCACCTTATCTGGAGGGCGGGGGAACTCCCTGTCGGGCTCCCCTCTCCCCTGGAGCTGCTCCCCGCGCCCCAAGCTCCCCCCAGACTCAACACACACGTCAGTCATCATTCGTGGGAGAAGCCGGCAACCTCAGGGATGGAATCAAATTCTGTGGGCTCACCGGGGCCCTCCGGGACAGCTAAAACATTGCTTCTGAGGACAAAAGCGTTCTACCTTTGGGCTGTTTAACGTCCCAGTGATTTTTTGGAGCCCAGCTGGTGGGTTGGGGCCAGAGGGAGAAAGGGCTCCAGCAATTCCCCTTTCTCAGCCCTGTTCTCAGCGGCCTTTCCGATTGCCTGGTTAGTACCCAGGGCGTCCGAATTGTCCCAGTTTACCGGCCCTGCAACCAAGTGCTAAAAAGCGCTCCCGCTCAAAAGCAACCTAGTTTATTCTCGGGCATTAAGAAAAGAGCTGTTGGTGATTGGAAAGCAGCAGAATAGCCTCCTAGACTGAGATTTCACCTGGGGGGAGAGTGTGGAGCGGAGAAAAAGGCTCCATTATAAACACCTTAAAAGCAGACAACAAAGGAAACGCTGACATGGCCGGGCCCCCAGGGCCGCTCCACCAGGCAGTTAGGGGAGGGAAGGGTTTTGTGTGGAGTTCAAAGCCCCAGTGAAAGCTAACGAGGACCATTGTATTTGGGTAAAAGACAGTGCAAGGGCTTATCAGAAAGGAGTGTTAGGTTACCCCGCCTATGGGCTCTGGAGAGTCTTAAAAGGCAGACTTTGGAGCCCCTGGAGGCTTCCAGGGACATTTTCTAGGGGACCCCTTGTGGGGACGGCTCCGGGGGTGTGCTGGCTGTGTGGGCCGAACCCACAGCAAAGGGGCCGAAGGACGGGTGGGCTGCGGGGCGGTTTGGGGCGTTACCCCCGCGATCCCTTGAGTCCTGGAGAGTGAATATTGCCAGCGAGCCTTCATGGTCTTAGGGGCCAGAGAGGTTGCAGTTTCGGAAAAGCTCCATCCGTGAAGAAACCAAGAGCTGAGATGCCTTTTCTGATGGATCTTGAGACAATGTCCTTAGTTCAGGAATACGGGACTAAAAATCAGCTGCTCTCATTTAACACTGACCAGTGAGTGAGTAGAAGCAGGCGGTCCCTTTCCAGAACCGGCCCTAGTCCCTAGGAAAGGTCCCATTACTGTTAGGGATCTGGGCTGACGGGGACCCACACCCCACTTAGGGAGCCGCGAGACGTCCCGAGGGGAAGGCCCTTCTGTGCGTCTGGGGGGCTCCTGTGGTGCCATCCTGTCGCTGAGCAGGGCTGTCTGGGCAGGCTGAGCTGCCTCCTCCTGGGAGGACGCACCTGACCTTGCCCACCCCCGTCAGGTGCCACCCTAGGCAAACCTTTCTCTAAATCTGCTCCAGAGTCACTCATGTCAAGAAATCTACTTGTATTTTGTCCCTCCACTTCCCCATCTATAGAACGAGAAAAACAAGAGTTTTACATAAAAAACGAACCAGCTCCCTCACCAACAAGACAAAACAAACCCAGCCATGCCCACTTGGCGAAAATTGCACACCACTGTTAAAGCGGACTAGGAAGAAGCATGAAAAATTATAACATGAATGACGTGGAATGAATGATAATGAAAGAAAAATGGAAAATAATTATGCAGCAGCGTTTCTGGGAAAACATGCCTGGCCCTTCAGTACGATTTCCCACTGGCCCAACGTTGACGTCTAATTAAGATGTTAGCTCCTCTTTCCTCCCAGCCTTTCATTCTTATCAATTCTTCTAAAAGTCTCCAATTTCGTACAACATAAACAGAAATAAGAGAGGCCGGCCACGCAGGGCTGCAGGGCTGGAGGAGAGTGTCTTAGGAATGCGAGGGAGGAAAACGCAAGGAAAGAAAAAGATTTTAACAGCCTGTCTCCTTCATACTTTTAAAACAGCTTGTGGCCAGAGGAGCCCTGGGGCCAGGGAGACAGTTTGAGGCCAACTTCCGGGCCTGGACAGAACCTGGAGGGTGAGGTGAGACAGCCTGCAGGGATCGCAGTGAAGACAGGCAGTCTGCAGCCCGAGCACAGAATTCTCCACCAGCTAGGAGTCTTCAAGTTCTCAAAGCCTGCCGGTGCATCTTCAGAACAAAATAATTTTTTTTTTTAGCTTATTTTATTGAAGTATAGTTGGTTTACAATGCTATGTTAGTTTCTGCTGTACAGCAAAGTGATTTAGTTACACACACACACACACACATATATTTCATATTCTTTTTCCATTATGGTTTATCACAAGAGATTGAATATAGTTCCCTGTGCTATACAGTAGGACCTTGTTGTTTATCCATTCTATATATAATAGTTTGCATCTGCTAATCCCATACTCCCATTCCTTCCCTCTCCCACCTCTCCCTCTTGGCAACCACAAGTCTGTTCTATATGTCTGTGATTGTTTCTGTTTCATAGATAGGTTCATTTGTGCCATATTTTAGATTTCACATATAAGTGATACCATATGGTATTTGTCTTTCTCTTTCTAATTTATTTCACTTAGTATGATAATCTCTAGGTCCATCCATGTTGCTGCAAGTGGCATTATTGCGTTCTTTTTTTAATGGCTGAGTAGTATTCCATTTAGGTTGTTTCCATGTCTTGGCTATTATGAATAATGCCACTGTGAACACTGAGGTGCATGTATCTTTTTGAATTATAGTTTTGGCCAGATTTATGCCTAGGACTGAAATTGCTGGATCAGATGCCAACACTATGATTAGTTTAGAATAAAATTAGTTTCAGTTCACTGGAGTTAGAAATATGTTTGCCATCAGTGGCCTGACTAGAAATTCTAGGCTGGGGTAACTGCTGGGATAGTTCTCCACAGCCCCTGAGATGGGGAGAGAGGTCTGGGAGAGGTGGGGGCCGGCCGGGAAACAGTCTCTCTGTTTAACTGGATGTCAGCTCTGTGCGCCCCTCAGGGCCTTCTGTGTCATTCATCCCGCAGGAGCCCCTGATCTCCAGCTCTAAATGTAGAGAGTGGAACTGAAGTGGCTGACGGGGCCTGGGAGCGAGGACTCTGAAAAGACTCAGCAAACAGCTTCTTGTTGAATTTAGCAAGGCCTCAGGCTCGGAAGAGAACACCTCTGGCCTTGATCTCTGGATTCGTGTTGGAGTCTCTCCTACCCTAGGAGAAGCGTTTGCACCATAACTATGGCAACTCACAGGTACCGAGCTCTCAGGATCTGCCAGGTGCGTGCTGTGTCACGAGACTATTCCACCCATCTTCACAACAGCCCCATGAGGTGGGTGCTAGTATTTCACGGATGAGAAACGGAGGAGGTTCAGCTTGCTGCAAGGACTTGTCCACGGTTGTGCAGCTAGTTAGTTAATAGTGAGTTGGGATTTGGGCTGGACAGCCAGACCCCAGACAGACCTGAGCTCTCAAGGAAGCCGCAGCTGCCCTGGGCTGTAGGGAAGGGTGAGGGGACAGATGCTCGCTAAGGAACTCTGTGCCGTATCTAAACTGATGGTTCTTAATTGTTTTAAGAACTACTATGTTTCCAAAATTGATCTTCGTTATAAAGTGGCAAAATTTGCCAGGGATTCCTTAATTAAAAAGAAAAAAAAAAAGTAGCACAGATTCCATTTTGGACCCTAGTATCATTACTCTCACTCTGATATTTTTTCAGGAGAGGAAGAAAGAGGAAAGGAGAAGCAGCAGTTATACCTGCAAGAATGTCTTGCGGGTCTTGACAGAGAAGGGTTGAGAAATCTGCGCCAGGAAGTGGCCAGTTTCCAACTGCGTTATTTCATCACATCCTCACAACTTCCCCGAGGGAGAGGGTGTTATCTTGAAGGTAAGAAAACTGAGGCTCAGGCAGGTATATGACTAGCGTTGGGGTGGAGAACTGTGTCCTCCAGAAAGGTTCACATCCTAACCCTTGCTACCTGTGAATGTGACTTTATTTGGACATGGGGTTTCTGCAGATGTAATCACATTAAGATGCGGTCCTGTGGGTGGGCTAGGCCAATGACTGGGGCCCTTACAAGAAGAGGGGCATCTGGACACTTGCACAGAGAGGACACAGGGAGACGCCACGTGGAGATGGAGGGCAGAACTGGAGTGATACATCTGCAATCCAAGGACCACCAAGAGTTGCTGGCAACACCAGAAGCTAAGAGAGGCAAGAAAGTGTTCTGCCCTAGAACCGTCAGAGGGAGCCCGGCCCACCTGACACCTTGATTTTGGACTTCTAGCCTTTAGAGCTGAGAGAGAATGACCTTCTGTTGTTTCAGCCACCTGGTTTGTAGTAATTTGTCATGGCAGCCACAGGAAATGAATACACCAAGTACTCACCTTGCTTCCACTGTGTACTTGAACCTAGTTCTGAATTAGGTTCTCTGATGCCGCCTGCATCTGCCTCCTAAGGTGGTTCACGCTCCAGTACTAGAGAAGGAGATCAAGGATGGAGCTAAGAGGGCCTTGAAGGAAAGAGGAGTGGAATTTCACTGGGGTGGAGACAAGAAGACGGGCATTGCGACTGACGGCAGACAGCAAACCCCAGAGGGTTGGCCCTGGGGAGGGATTGGATGGACCCAGGTGCTGGAGCCAAATGCTAAAAGGTCTTGAAAACCAGAAAGAGGCATTGGAATTTGGTGCCATCCATGATGGGGAACTTTGAAGGTGTGGTAGCAGGCAAAAGGGTAAGAGCAGGATGAGAGAGTTTAAAATATTTGTGCGTTGGGCTTCCCTGGTGGCGCAGTGGTTGAGAATCCGCCTGCCAATGCAGGGGACACGGGTTCAAGCCCTGGTCTGGGAAGATCCCACATGCCGCGGAGCAACTAGGCCCGTGAGCCACAACTACTGAGCCTGCGCGTCTGGAGCCTGTGCTCCGCAACAAGAGAGGCCGCGACAGTGCGACAGTGAGAGGCCCGCGCACCGCGATGAAGAGTGGCCCCCGCTTGCCGCAACTAGAGGAAGCCCTGGCACAGAAACGAAGACCCAACACAGCCAAAAAAAAAAAAAAAAAAAAAAAAAATTTGTGGGTCATTGAGGGATGAATGGAGGTGAAAGAGATGGTGTTTCCCTGTTACACCAGGAGTGTTCCCAGAAGGAGGAAAATGGAGAGTTTCCTAAGGACATGTGGGCGCTTGAGAGTGGAAGAGAAAGGGGGCAGGAAGGGAATATGAAGGTGGCCTGGCTGGGGGGGATGTGTGTGGAGGGGTCCTCCACCGAGGGAGGGGTCCGGGCGCCCGAGAAGAACGGGCTGACTCTGGCTGAGGGCGGTCAGCGCTGGAGAGAGGAGGGCGGAGAGAGAGCAGCCCAAGGGAGGCTGAGGAAGTGAAGCTGGGCGGGAGATGCTGACATGTACAGCATACGTGATTGCTGACGATAAATGTCCCTGGAAAGGCATGAAGCGTGGTGCTGGTGAGTGACTCAGAACCCAAGCATGCTGGTCCTCTTGTCATGTGGGCGGCCGAGCTGTGCTGGCCGAGATGAGGCTGAGTAGCTCATGAATGTGCGTGGGAGGCCGACTGCACTGGAGAAAGAGTTAATGATTAAACCGCTGGCGCCACTACAATGGGCCGGGCTGGCCCAGGGTCCTTGGGGCTGACCCCGTTGCTCACCCGCCCCGTCGGCATGTGGCCCACGTGGGGACACCCCAGGAAGCTCAGCCCGCGGGCAAGGCGTTTTAGTTTTGGAAACTGCCAGGACAGGAAATTAGTGAGGCTGATTAAGAAAATCAATTTGGCTTGACTTGAATTTGGTAGGAGTTGGAGGAAGGGCGGGGCTGGAGAGCCAGCATCTGATGTGGGCTCAGGGGATCTTGCACTCCTCCGGGGGGCCGGGGCTATTAACCCCTCTTTCCTGGGGGAAACTGAGGCTCAGAGAGGTTCAGCAGTTGACGAAGGCTCCGTAGATGGCAAGGGTGGCCGAGCCAGGAATGAGGGGGCAGGCCTGTTGGCTCCCAGGCCCCCCAGCCCGAGCCCCCGTGGCAGCACTGGCTCCCCCAGGCTCCTGAAGCTGCGGGACGCGGGAGGAGCCTGAGGCCGCAACGGGAAACAGGAGCCCAGATCCCGCCTCTGGCTCTGCCCCGTCTCAGCTGCTTGTGGGGGGGAGAAGCCGCCGGAGCAGCGCTGAGGACCCTACACCACCAGTACCTGCCCAGTGACCCTAGATGACCTCAGGGCTTCTGCAGAGGGGTTGACGGTACCTCCCTCTACCTTCCTCTGGCAGGTGTGGTTGCCCAGGTGACATTTTAGGATTCTGTCCAGTCCTAAGATTGCAGGGTTTGTGATTTCTGGAGATCTGAAGGGACGAAAAATGTCTTTGTGTTCAAAGGAGCTGGGCTTTGGGCAAAAAGTCACTCCCTTGGGGCACTGGACATTGCTTTCCCCCTGTGCCTGCCCAGGGAGGTTCCTTTGCTCTGGGCTGCCAGTCACCGCTCCCCGGCCCCATGATTCCTGCCCAGGGCATAGCGGTGGTCCAGGCCTCTGGCTTCCCTGGCTGGGCACTTCTGCCTCTTGCCCCACGATGCCCGACCACCCACTCTCCGGGGTCTGTGGAGGGAGCCTGCCCCACTATCGCGTAGACAATGGTGCCTGCGTCTTGGAGGGCTTCCTGGGCTCTGCACTTCACAGGGCAGGCCTCGCCCCTGCTTCAGAGCCCCCAGGGGGTCCCCAGGCTGGCCTCGCTGCCTGAGGTCTCCCTTGGCCAGAGCTGCTCAGAGCCCCCGGGCTCCTCTCCCTTCTGGGGGGCCATAGCCACTCCCCAGGCCCAGCCCTTCCAGCTCTTTCCAAAGCAGGAGAAATGCCGCCTCTTGGAGGAGACTTCCTACAGAAGATGGCACACCCCCTCTCTTCTGCCTGCTCACAGGGGGACCGCTGGTCCCTGGGATGGTCCTTCCCCAGCCCTACACACCTTTGATTACAAAGACCGTACATGGGTACGGCCCCAGAGGCTGTCTGGTGCCTCCCAGACGCTGGCCTGGAGCGGAGGTGTCTGCGTACTTACAGCGAGTCCTGGGGAAGCTCCCTCCTTTGCCTGTGAGGGCAGAATAATGCACTCCACCATCCTCAGCCCCAGAACCTGTGAATAGCAAAGGGACCTTGCAGACAGGGTTAAGTCAAGGGTATGGAGGTGGGGAGATTATCCTGGATTATCCAAATAGGCCCGAAGTAGTCTCCAGGGGGCCCTGAGTGTGGAAGAGGGAGGTGGCGAAGTCAGTGTCCCGGTGAGGCTGTGTGGGAGACACCCAGCGGGCCAGCGCCAGCTTTGAAGGTCAAGGTGCCGTGAGCCAAGGAATGCGGGCAGCCTCCAGAAGCTGGAAAAGACAAGGAAGCAGACTGCCCCTGAGAGGCTCCGGAAAGGACACAGCCAGCACCTTGACTTTAACCCATTTCGGACTTCTGGCCTCCAGAAGTGTAAGATAATAAATTTGTGTTGTTTTAAGCCGCTGAGTTGGTGGTAATTTGTTAGGTAATTTCTACTTGTGGCAACAGAAAGCTGATAAACCAAGTGACCCTTTTTCTCATGACCTGGGAACAGAGGGGACGGCTCTCAGTGTGCACGTGTCCAGGGTGGAGCTGGCGGGTCCCGGAGCCTCTTGCCTGTGCCCCAGCCTGGCAGGACCCCGTCAGCACCACACTCAGAGAACGAAGCTTCCCCACACCTCTCCTAGCTGACCTCACAGCGTTTCCCCAGAAGCTCCCGGGTCAGCCGCAGCGGGACACCCTTCTCTTGTCTGTTCAGCTGCACAAATGGGCCTGCGGCCCCTAGGAGGAGAGCGTCAGGGCTGGAGGAGGGAGGAGGCCCCGTCCCGGCCCCCATGGGCTTTCAGTTCAGCCAGGGACAGGTGTGTGCAGAGAAGATCCCCAAACAGGGCCACGCTTGGGCCGTGATCACAGGGCATTGGGAGGGCATTGGGGGTCACGGGGCATTGGCCCGCACTGAGAGTGGAGGCCAGGTCTGCAGAGGGTGAGACAGAGGCCTGAGGGCAGGGCCAGGACCGGGGGCCTGGCAGATGATGGAAGCTCGGAAGCCGGGGATCCAGAGGCAGGACCGGGGTGGTGTGACCCCGATTCCTCCTCTTCCTGGGCCCTTGGAGTCTTCCCAGCCCCCTGAGGGATCTGGGCCCCTTCGGCTGGTGGGCTGTGAGCAGAGGTGAGGTGAGTTCTCACCGACTCAGCAGACCTGAAAGCCACGTGTTCATGAGGCCAGGTCCGCAGACATGGAGCCCATGGGCCCTGTGCACTCGAGTGAGCGAAGCGTGACCTTGGCTCCTGAAGCCTCGGAGATTCCTGCGTTAACGCCTCATCCCGGCAGGGTCTGCCTATCTTGGAGGATTAACTGGGTTTAGAAAGAGCCCCGGGGTCTTGTGAAGGGCGTGTTGTGTGCGGTGGAAAACATGAGCACAGTGAGCTGATAGGATGGGAGACGGGAGGCCCAGGAAACAATCACAGGGAGTTAGTGGGAATGGGGGGTGGCAGGTGTCAAGGCAGAGCAGCGGCCACGGAGGGACAAAGGCCACCTTGGAAGAAAGCCTTTGACTCTTGCTTCCCAGCTAAGGATCTAATTTTAAAAACTACTCTCAAGTCTTCTCTGTTCCAAGTGTGTGAGTGTTTTTAACTGTTTTCTTGGAGACCTAATTCCACGCCCTGTACAGCGGGCCCCGGGCACCCACAGATGCTAGGACAGTGAATAAGTTACTTTGGAGAAAGGCGATCATATTTGGGCATGGCCAGAATAGGAACTTTTAAAAATAAACGTTTTTGGAAAATAAACTTTTGAGACTCTTTAGTTGAGAAATCAATGAAACCCATCGCAGTAGCCTATTCATTGGCATTTACTCTGTGATTTTATGGGTAAAAATCTCGTTCCCTGAATCCTTAAACGGGAGTATATCCCTCCTGTAAGACTATTAATACATAATAAGGATAGTCCGGTGCCCTTTAAAATAAATTTTAAATCAAGTATAATGTATAATGTGCAGAGACACTTAAACTATGTTTTACTCAGCGAATGATCATATCCACTGCCTTTGTATTTGCATAAAATGATCATTAAGGTAAAATAAATAAAACCGGAATTTTATGGTAAGTGGGGTTATTCTTTCCCATTACATTTTCTATTAACTAATTCAACCCCTCAACAGTAATTTGCTGAACACCACGCCCTTTTGTTGTAATCATAGCTAAGGTTTGTGCTCGGCTGGGGCACCTGTACTATTTCACTTAATCCTCACAAGAATTTGATTTGGTGGCTTCTATCATGATCCTCAATTCAGAGATGAGGAAACTGAGGCCCAGAAGGATTGGGTAGTTGGCCGAGAGTCACACAGTGTGTTGGGAGGGACGAAATCCAGGCCCAGGCGGTCCCCCCCGCGTTGTCACCTCTCTGCAGGGAGGCCGGGAGGCCACGGGCGTAAGCGGTTCCCCCAGGCCGGGGCAGGCTCTCCTTCTGTTAGCATTTATCAGATGGCTCTTGCCCAGGCACCAGCTTTGAGGTTGGACGGATGGGCCGTCCTGGCACCTCCCAATTTTTGCCAGAGCGCGAGCCGGGCGCAGGTGGCATCGAGGCCACTGGCAGTCAGAGGGGGGGCGGGGGCAGAGGGAGGAGCTGGAAGCTGGAAGTTGACACATTTTTCATTTTAAAGTTTGCCACACTGACTTGTCAAGTAGAAATGAGAACTGTGCTGATTTCTGGATGTTAGCACACCTAAAAAAATCCCGAGGTGATAGGCAATGCTTCTTAACCTTTTAAGGCGCATGTTCATTCATTGGGCACGTCTTAAAGGCACGGAGCATGTTACTGAGACAGCGCGTGGTTATGTGGCCTTTCTGTAAAATTCTTTTAAAAAATTGAATTGAGAAGAGTTCTTTCTCTCAAATCAAATGAAAACCATCGTCCCTAAGACTTTAAAAAGAAGGGCATGACTGTCGTACCCCAGGTGTCACCTCCGGGCATGACAGCTCTGTGCCAGCCTCGCCTCCTGGGCTCCCGAGGCCGGTGTGTGCCTGAGGCCGCCTGGCTTCATCCTGCTCCTCGTGGGTACCAGTGCCTGGGTTATTGCCGTCCCCGAATTCCCACCGGGTAGGTGACCCTAACCTCCCACAGCGGGGGACACGAACTGAGGCTTGCGAAGCACAGGTCAGTCTTGCGGGGTCGGCGTGCGAGGCTGCTCTTGATGGAGAGAACCCCGCAGCAAAGCATCCCAGGCCGCTTCTCCAGAGAAACAATGACCCAGATTTAAACTCCTCCGGACCCCCCTCCACCACAGGAGCCCCCGCTCTGAGAACCCGGGTCAGGGGGTCTTAGGGGTGATTCCGAGGGGTTCATCCTGTTCGTGGACTTGGGTAGGTCAGCGGTGACCCCCGTTCCTGATGGTCGAGCACCCACTGGGGCCGCCAGGCCCTGCGCCCCCAGGCTCTCCTGCCCCTCCCTCGGCGGCTGATGGGCCCCGGTGTCCGCGTGCCCTGTGTGTGTGGGTGAGGGAGCGGTGGGGAGAAACGCAGCTCCACAAGCACGAATGAATGAGAGCACTCAGTGAGTTCATTGTCACAGAAGGAAAACAGGAAAACTGTGGGCTGTTTCAATGCTTCACTGGATACAGTGTGTTATCAGAGTGAACGGCCACTGTGGCCGGGCTGAGTAACAGCCCTGTGACCCTTGGACCTCGGGCCCTGGCCTGCTGGGTGACCTCAGACGTCCTCAGAGGGAAGTCTGTGCTTCTCCGTCCTGCTCTGCTGAGTGCCGCAGCCACTCGCTCGGGACACAGCAGGACACCAGTGCCCCAAACTACAGGCCCCGGTTGCCCCCTGCCCTGCCACCCCCCACCTAGCTGGTCCTCTGATTCTCTCTCGACAGGTTCATTCTCAGGTTTGACACTTGCTAGCTGTGTGACTGTGGGTGAGTGTCTTAACCTCTCTGAGTCTCAGTTCCTTCATCCATCAAATGGATACGATGCGTCTTACTTTGGAAGGCTCTGGTGAAGGTGCTAGGCATCTGACATAGGGCCTGGCATTGTAGGTGCTTAAAAGGGATGTCACTTCCCACCACGCTCCCGCTGTCTTTACAGCTGTCACTCTCCTCCCTCCTGCTTCCATACTTGTCCTGTCTAGGGCAGCCCTGAGCTCTCTGTGGGCCGTCCCTCTGCCGCGCCTCCGTGGGCTCCCCCGCCGTTTGACAGCCCCTGGTTGGTCCCGGCCACTCGGGCAGCAGCGAGGCCAGGAGGAAGGAGCAACAGTGCTTTCCCTGGGTGAGACCCTCCTCCCAGGCTGATGGGCGGGAGGAGGCCCCTCGGGGCCCGAATCTGCTTGGAGCACAGCCAGCCACAGGATCCTAAGTGTGAGGCCTTTCCTTTTTGGAAAAAAAGGAAAAGGAAAAAAAAACAAAGTGTTTTATACGGCTGTTCAGTTGTAGAGACCAGTTCTCCCGGGGAGCTGAGGCACACAGGCCTGGAGTTGGGGGGTCCCGGGGTAGGGGCAGGAAGATGGAGGGACCGGGTCATCCTGTCTCGTGGGGGAAAGGTGGTCCCTGAGCACGTCGTTTGGAAGGCCGGCGTCAAAAAGTGAGTGTGTGTGTGCTGGGGGGAACACTGGACCCCATCCTCGCCAAGAGTGCCCCCCTGTCCCGGCTGCTCTCACGAGGGTGGGGACCCTGCTTCCCAGGAGCAGCCGTGGGGACCTGTCCTCGACCCTGGCTCGCAGCCGGGCTCTCAGCCTTGCAGAAGGTATTATGGGGCCGTTGATGGGGAGAAACAGGGCCTTGTCTGTTTGTCCACTCCACCCAGGTCACTGCAAGCTTGACCTGGTTCAGATAGCACTCTATCACACCACTCCCTACTCAGAAAAATCCCTGTCATTTAGGGATTTCCTATTTATCTTGCAGTTTTATGGCCACTTGGTGAAATGGCCATGACTATGGCCTGTGTATTTAGCTGTAGAGGTAAATTATATATTAATCAAGATCTCTCTCCGCATTTCTCTCTCTGCGTCTCTCCTACATTGACACACACACACACACACACACACACACACACACCCTTGTCAACACAGCTGAGGCACAGAGGTGTCTGGGGTCGGTGAGGGTTGGCCCAGCAGCCATGTTCCTTTTTTCTCTTCGATCAGACAAGCTTCGCTTTGCCGGTGTGTCTACTGGAGCTCTTCCCGAGTTTTCATTTGAAGAAGTAATTCTGTTGCCCCCGCCCGCCCCACAGGGCTCTGAGGCACCTGGGGCGTGTTCACCAAGCTTCCACGTTTCCACAGCTGATGGTGCAGGGAGGTGGAGGTCTCTGTGGGTGTGAGTCTGGGGTCGAGGGCCGGAAACCGAGGGGGCTGCGCTAGCGTGGGTGGCGGGTGATAGAAAGAGCACTTCAGGGCTGAGAGAGCATCTCTCTTTAGAACCCTTTCTGGGGCAGTATCGGACTGTTTTCTCTCCTAGAGGCAGCTCCTCTGTGACCCCCTCATCGCCTTCCTCCGTCCTTCCTCACTAGCCCACCATCCAGGCAGCCCTCCCTTTCCAAGGCCACCTCCGGTCCCACCCGCCGCTCCTGGTGGCCGTGAGTGGTGACTGGGGGGGGCTGGCAGCCTGTGGTTAGCTGCGTCCGAGGAGATTTGGGGTGTAGGCCTGGACCCCTACAGCAGGACCCACTGCTGTACCCAATGAGGCGAGAGGGGTGAGACCCCGTTACGGGCCAGATGAGAAAGTGCAGTCTGGCTGATCAGGGTGTAAGCGCAGGGTGGGAACCAGCAGAGATGGGTGTCCCGAAGGGCAGTTTGCTCTGGGGGTTCTTCCTGGAGTAACAGAGTCTCCGGCTGGAGCGGGTGATACAGGGAGATCTGGGCGGGTCAGGGAGACCGGGTCTCCGCTACTCGACTGGCCAGACTCAGACCACCAGGGGCAAGGCCTGGCTCCCATCCTCGTTGCCCACAGATGCCCAGGATCCCGACCTAGGGTCAAGGGGTGGACAGGTGTCCGGCTGGAGAAGGCACCTGCAACCACGCTGGGCACGCGTTCGCCTCCGAGCTCTGTTCCAGGTATTCCCTCTGTCTGGAAGGGGTGTTCCCCAGATTGCCCCTTGATTGACCCGAGCCTTTGCTAACCTCTTCCCTCAGAGAGGTCCACGTAGACCCACTTAATTCATGCAACAGCTGCCCCCTCCCCCACCTCCCAGGCCCCCTTCCTCACTCTTTTCCCCCCCAAATATGTGTGAGCTTTAACCTAACATAACACTTCTTTATGTATTAAGCTTGTCATTTACTATCTACTTCCCTCCTCTAGAATGAAGATCCTTAATCAGTACCTGATCTGTGAAGAAGGAAGGGCTTGACGGCCTCCTTGTAGGCATGGCTGTGGGGGTCAAGGCCTTTTCCTC
The DNA here is from genome assembly GCF_965194805.1 of Balaenoptera borealis. Classification (NCBI taxonomy): domain Eukaryota; kingdom Metazoa; phylum Chordata; class Mammalia; order Artiodactyla; family Balaenopteridae; genus Balaenoptera; species Balaenoptera borealis. The sequence continues at coordinate 86,147,666 of NC_138871.1, forward strand.
CCCACCATGTTCCACAGGGAAGGAGTAACGTGTGACTTTTGGAAATACAATAGAGCTGTCAAAAGGGCATGAAATCAGCCCATTCTGTTTGTCTGGAGCAATGAAAAACTGGCCACTTACCAACAGAAGAGGGAAGAGCCCCACCGCCCTGCGTAAGTGACGTGCCTCTTCAGTTTACCCATGAGGGTGGCACCCGTGTTACCCCACTTTAGAGATGAGGACACGGAAGATGGGGCAGTTACGTAACTCACCCAAGGACCTGTGGCTCCGAATTGGGATTGCTGCTCAGTCTCCTGGAGCTCCGTTCCCGCCGGCTCTGCTGCCCCCAGGTCAAGGTCACCTCCCCTTCCAGCATTCTCGGGGAGCTGCCTCCCTGGGAAGTGCCATGTTTCATTGGGGTGCATGGTGGCCCTGATCCCTACTATTTAATGACGTCTGTGAGGTACAGTGAGGGGGAGGGAGGGACGGAGAGCAGCTGAGGCCGGGAGCCGTCGAGGCCTGTGTGCACGACACCCAGCGCCCAGCCCCGGGGCAGGTGTGCACATCTGGCCTCAGCCCACCAGCCGTTCAGAGTGGCAGCTTCGTGTTCAGACTGAAGGCTTATACCTGGGCCAGTTTTCACTGGTTTCTCCCCATTCCGGTCCTGCACACAGGGCTGCTGGCTGTGTTCTCAGAGGCTGACCGGGTTGCTGGAGCAGCCCTCCGTGGCCGGGACACAGGGAGGGGGGTGGCGTTAGCCAGCATAGGGACCCAGGGTCCGCAGGTCACACCTGGCTCTTCGCGGGCAGTCAGTTTGCAGCACTGCATTTATGACTGTGGGTTCGAGGCCTGGGTGCTGCCCTGGTGCCCGGGCTGGCCGGGTGCTCTGATGTTCAGCCACGTGGCCGTCAGGCCCCTGCTCCTCGGGTCCCGGGAAGGTGGAGGGCACTCCCCAGTGGCCTGTGGCAGACAGAACAGCCAGCTCTGGGAACACGTCCTTACCGTGTCATCTGGGTGCCCATCGCAGCCGGGATGCTGGGCTTCCACTCAGTGGAGCTGAGGTCACCAGTTTGAGCTCCTCTCCCTGGGACTTGGGAACTCACATGAACTGACCACGTACGGTCGGCCTGAACCCTTGTCACCTGGACCAGCGCTCCCCTTCCCCTGATCCCACGAGGATCGGTGTGGGGAGGAGAGAGCACAGGGGGCCAGCCAGAAAGGCAGAGAGCCCAAGACCTGGGCATGTGTGCTGTTCTCTAAGACGAGAGACACCAGCTTTGAAAATCGATTGCAAGAAGCTGGTGGAATATGTATACCTGAATCACTTTGCTGTATGCCTGAAACTAATGCAACATTGTTAATCAACTATACCTCAATACAAAATAAAAAAAAAAAAAAAAAAAAAAAAAGAACCTGGTGGAGAGAGAGAGAGAGGAGAGAGACATAGTTCATCCATGTGACAGGGACCTGGGGAAGCTGGAAGGGTGTCGGTCAGGAGCCCAGCTAGAGATTGGCCCTGGGGGGAAGGAGGGACAGGACAGGGCAGAGGCGGGCCTGGCTGCAAGTGGGGAGAGTTCCTCTCTGCTGGTGGCCTCTGAAACGCTGACAGGGAGGGAGGCGGCAGCCCCTAGGTTTGAGGAGGGGGAGAAGGTTGGGGCAGTTATCATGGGGCTGGCAGCAGCACTCGGGGTCAGGGCAGGGACTCCAGGCTGTAGGAGGGAACCGGCACCTTTGGGACTGGGGTTTCCCCTCATGGGGGCCACGCAGGTAAAGGCAGGGGCAGGGTTGGTTTCTGGTCCCAGCGGCGCCTCTGACCTTGTGTGACCTGGGGCAGAATGCTGTCTCCCTAGGCCTCGGTTTTATCCGTGTAATGAGGAGGCCAGACTAGAAAAGCAGTAAGGCCCCCTAGAGACCTGGGATTAAATTTAAAGCCACAGGTTGAAGATGGAGGGTTTCTTTCACTCCTTATTAGCGTAAGAGAAGAGGAAGTGCGGAGTTAATATCCAGGCATGTCTGAAATGTGAAACCAAGAAGCAGGGATTTTATTACTACGCTGGGATTTGGCACTGGGTTCTTTTGCACAGAATTTAGGTTTGTAGGTTAATTATAAAAACGTTACCAGAAAAAGAAAAAACCCTCCTGATTTTTCACGGTTGATTGATCTAGTTGTTGCGTTCCCTTCTGTCCCTTTGATGTCTGCATCTAGATGATTCTGCAGCTCTTTGGCATCAACAGCTGGCAGTGGGAAAGCGAAGGAAGGAGGTGAAGGCATTTAGCATTGTTATGTGTTGGTAGCTCTGATGAAATCATCAATTTCTTCACTCATTTGTCCTTTCCTGCATAAGAAGAGGAGTGAATGAATAAATGTTGGGATCAAGAAAGGGTGTGGAGAGACCATTTAATAACTTCATTTATCTCTGCTCTCTTGGCCTCTGCCTGTTATAATGAAAAATTAGGGAAATTGAAAATAAGCCATTTATTAGATCCAGGAGGGAAGAAATGCAAAGATAAGGCAAGCGAGCTAGGATTTAGCCCTGTACCGAAACTATTGATAAGTTTGGAATTAACACCCATCTCAAGGAATTTGAGAAATTTGAATAGGGTCATTGTTTTCGCTCATAAAACAAGCATCACTAAGTCACATGACAATATGCAATGCATCCACATGAAAGGAAGCATGTTGAGCAAGAAAATAATATTTCTATTTCTTTAGACTCCATTCGGGGGCTCCGCTTATTTCTGCCTAAGCCCGTGAGGCTTGATCAAAGTCGTCAAATCATTCATCTGTCCCCCCTCCCATTTCCCTCTGTGAGAGAAGAAAGTTCTTTGGGAACCTCTGTACTTCTGAGGAGTCTGTGGAGGTATGGCTCCATCTCCAGCTCTCCTGCCCTTGGGATACTTTCCTCTTCTCCTTGAGATCCTGGATGTTTTGGAGCAGGTCAGTTTCGTCCTCCTGACATGACCTACCCTGGCATCTCCTGAGCTGCTCCAAGCTGGACTGGCAACCCTTTGGGCATCTGTACTGACTGTCCTACAGGTAACTCCGTCATCTTGGGCCATCCCTTTGGTTTTCTGCCTTTTAAAAAATTAACTTACTTGAAGCATAATATGCATACAAAAAAGTGCACAAAGCATAAGTGCATGTCTTGATGAATTATCATAATGTACACATGCAGTTGTCAAGAAATAGAACCTCGCCAGTATCCCAAAACTGTCTCGTATTTGCCTCCCAGTTACCACCTTAACCTTCTCCCCAGAGGTAACCATTATCCTGACGTCTAACAACAGCTTAGTTTTGCTATTTGTCACCTTTATGTAAATTGAGTTATGCTCTTTGAGAAGAAAATGTATTGTAGGACAGAGTACTCTGTAAATGTCAAGTAGACCACATTGACTATTCAGATCATCTCTATCTTTACTGATTTTCTGCATGTTGTCTCTACCAATTACTGATACAGGGGTGTTGGAGCCTTTAACTATAATAGCTGATGTGTGTACTTTTTGAAGTTCTATCAGTTTTTGCCTCTTGTATTTTGATGCTCTGTTATTAGGTACATATGTGTTAGGGACTTTTATGTTTTCTTGGAGAATTGACCCCTTTGTCATTATGTAAGTTCCCTATTTATCCCTGATAATCTCTCATATTTTGAAGTCTGTTTCATCTGAAATTAATGTAACTACTCCAGCTTTCTTTTGATTAGTGTTAGCATGATATATCTTTCTCCATCCCTTTACTTTTAATCCATCTGTGTCTGTACATTTAAAGTGGGTTTCTTGTATTCAACATATAGTTAGTTGGGTCTTGTTTTTTATCCCCTCTGATAAACTTTATCTTTTAATTGGTGTATTTAGATCATTCATGTTTTAAGTGATTATTGATATAGTTGGATTAATATTGACCGTATTTCTGCTTACTATTGTTACATTCATTTTTTCTTTGCTTCTTTTTTCCCCCTCTTTTCTGTTTTCTCTGGTTTTCATTGAACATTTTATATGATTTCATTGTATCTCCTCAGAGTGTCAGTTATACTTTAAAAAATTTTCAATAGTAGTTGCCTTAAAGTTTAAAATACTCATTTTAAACTATTCTATGTCCACCTTCCAATAACACTGTATCGCTTTAAAATTCACTCAGGTAACTTTTAACTGACAGTTTCTAATCCCTCCCACTTATCCCTTAAATATTGCTGGTATTCATTTTCTTTATTTACGTGCTATAATCACTCAACACATTGTTACTATTACTGCTTTAATTAGTTATCTTTTAGATCTATTAAGAGTAAGGAAAACAAAAGATTTTATTTTACCTTTATTTATTCCTTCCCCAACACTTTTTCTCTTTTAAGTAGATCTGAATTTCTTACCTATATCATTTTCTTTCTCTCTGAAGAATTTCTTTGAACCTTTTTTGCAGTAGAGGTCTGCTGGTGATGAATTCCCTGTTTTTGTCTGGTTGAGAATGTTTTTATTTCTCCTTATTTATTTATTTATTGAAAACAGCTTTATTGAGATATAACTGACATACAAAATATTGCACACATTTTAAGTATACAATATGGTGAGTTTGGACATATGGATACCTCTGTGAAAACATCACCACAATCAGGTAATGACATATTCATTACCTTCAAAAGTTTCCTTGTGTTCTCCCTTTTTTTTGACATACAGAAAACTGTGCATAATTACTGTATGAAATTTGAAGAGTTTTCTCCTTCACTTTTGAAGGATAATATCTCTGGATATACAATTCCAAGTTGGTATTTTATTTTTCTTTAAATATTTTGCTCCACTCTCTTCTTGCTTGCATGACTTCTGGTGAGGAGTATGCTGTAATTCTTGTATCCTTGTTCCTCTGTAGAAAAGGTGTTTTTCCCACTGGCTGCAATTCAAGATTTTCTTTTCCGCTTTCATTTTCCGCAGTTTGAATATGATATGCCTAGGTATTGACTTGTTGGTGTTAATCCTGATTGGTATTCTCTGAACTTCCTGGATTTGTGATTTGGTATCTGTCATTAACTTTGGAAAGTTCTTGGCCATTCTTGCTTCAAATATTTCTTTTGCTCTATTCTCTTCTCCTTCTGGCATTCCAATTGTGCATATGTTATACCTTTTGAACACGTTCCACTGTTCTTGGATATCTGTTCTATTTTTTCATTCTTTTTTCTCTTTGCCTTTCAGTTTGAAAATTTTATTTTGACTTATCTTCAAGCTCACTGATTCTTTTCTTGGCTATGTCCAGGCTACTAATGAGTCCATCAGAGGCATTCTTCATTTCAGTGTTTTTGACATGATAGTGTTTTTAATTTACTTTGATTCTTTCTTAGGTTTTCCATCTCTCCGCTTACATTACCCATATGTTCTTACATTTTGTCTACTTTTTCCAATAGAATCCTTAACATATTAATCATAGTTATTTAAAATTCCCTGTCTGATAATTCCAACATCTGTGTTATATCTGAGTCTGGTTCTGACGATTGCTTGTCTCTTCAGGCTGTGGTTTTGTTTGCCTTTTGGCATGCCTTATACTTTCTTGTTGAAAGCCAGACATGTTGTGCTGGGTAAAAGGAATTGATGGAAATAGGCTTTCGTGTGAGGATTTATGTAAATCTGACTAGAAGCTGGGCTGTGTTTCATATTTGCTGTAGTTGTGTGTGCCAGAGGCTTCAAATCCCCTGAATGTCCTTGTTTCTCTTCCCTCTTGACTGTGGGCTTCTCTAAGCTCTCCTTCTCAGAGAAAGGCTGAGTCTTGCAGCTCTTCCAGTGGTAATCCAATTATTATACTGAGACCTACTGGTGCCATGGTAAAGCACTGGGAAGGGGAAAATGTTCTATTATCTTCTGATTAAATCTCAGTCTTTAATGAACCTGTGTTTTGAGGCTGTGACCATCACAAGTAATGTAGCTTTTGTCTCCCTGTCTTCTACTCACTTCCCTGGATGCAGTGTTCCAAATCTATTTCCTTGAAACTATGATCCCTGTTAACTATGTTCCCCTGCCTTTCCCCTATACGTGATCCAAGAAGACTGGGGGGTGCTGTTTGGGAGGAATGCCCTTCCTTCAGCTGGGATAGGCCCTGGCAAACTCTTCTCCCTTGAGGAGTTGGCATTTGTTATGGAGAATGCTCTGGGCATATTTCACATGATTACCTTTCCCTCCCCCTGCCAGAGCCATGAGGGGATCTTTCTTGGATCTTCATTGTGAGAACTCGGTGGGGTTCCTAGAGGTAAAGCCCAAAATAGTGTGAGAGCACCCCCAATCCCATAGCTCCAGAAGTTTTCTCTTTTAGGCTAGTCCACGCTAAAAGACTCCAGCAATTCATCAATATTGCCTTTTAAGTGTCCCTACTAGTTTATGACTTCAGCAGATTTTGCTCCAGGTAAGATCTTGGCTATGACTCTGGATGTACCTGCCTCTCCGGATTTATGGGTGGCCATTTGTCCTGCAACATCAGTTATCTAATGAGTCCAAGAAAAGTCATTGTTTTTCAGTTTGTCCAGCTTTTGTTGTTGTTGTTGTTGTAAGGATGGTGGATGATGACTTCAGAGCTCTTTACATGTTGGAGCTGAAACCAGAAGTCTGACATTTACCGTTTGATCTTCTCTTGAGTTGCATCCCATGCATGTTTTCACAGTTTTCTCTCTTGTTTTGGATGAGAAAACCTTCTAGTAGCTTCCAGAGGTATGTGGTAAATATCTTGACACCTTGAATATCTGACACGGACAGCTTGTAGAACCTTCTGTTTGTCCTCAATGTTCTTAAATTTCATGATGATTAACTTGGGGTGTGTCTATTTTCATCTATTTTACTGGGCATTCAATGGGTCTTTTAGGCTAGAAAATCATGTCTTTTAGTTCTCAGAAATTTTCTTAAACTATATCTTGATCATTTCCTTTCCTCTGTTTTCCTTGGTTTCTCTCTCTGAATTCTATTTTTGTATGCTGAACTTGTTGAACTAAACCTTCAATTTTGCTCTATTTCTTCTATTTCTCTATTTTATCTTCTGATCTTTTAAATGAGATTTCTGTTCTTGATATTACATTTGAAATTTTCAGTGGATTTTTTCCCTCTAAATATTCCTCTAAAATATAAATATTATAAAAAAAGTTTCATTTTTTATGGATGGCCTATCTTCTTCTCTCTCTGTTTTTGATGTTTTCCTCTCTGTGCATTATCTCTGTTTCCTGCAAGTAGCACCTCTTCTCTCTGTTTTGGTTTCTAGCTCTCATGTTAGAGGCTTTCTTCAGATGTCCGACACCCTTGGTTCCTGGCTCATATGTACGAGTGGGAGGTAAGAAGCTGATTGGCAGCACTGTATGTGTGATTGAGATTGTCAACATGTCTGGGCTGTTTTGCTGGGGAACTACCAACATTAGGACCTTTATATCTTTCTTCTTGTGCTGGTTTAAGTTCACAAGGAAGGACGGTTTAACCTTCTTCCTGGAGGTGACAGGCTAGACATTCTGGAAGTCGAGTGAGAAAAGAGAGCTGGGAGTGGGGTACAGGGTCTCAATATTCAGTATACAAACCTTCATTTGCCCCCTGTTTCTGTATGGTACCCCAGACTTCAGCTGTGCCTGGAACTTCCTGTCTAGACATCTTCTGTTCTATTCTCTCCAGAGCATAAACCCTCAGTCCTCATGAGGTGGGAAAGGGGATTTGAAGACAAAACTGCTTCATAAAAAGACTTTCAAGTCATTCCATTTATAACTCCACTTTTACCTTCAATTCCAGAAGTATTTGGGACAACCGAATCCTGAGCCCTCCATGGATTTTGCTGGGAAAATCTGGCTGCTTCTTGGCAAGGCTGCCCTTAGACCTGGGATGAGAGCTTTGGCGAGTCCCAAGTTCCCTCTTCCAGCTGTGGCTTTTCACAAGGACCAAGAGGACATACCTACCCAGAGCCTGAACCTCATTCTGTCCTTCTAGAACATACTTTAAGGGAAACGGAATCTTGAAATTCCCTGTCCAAATGACCCCATCCTTGCTTCTAGGGCCTTCGTGGACCTCTTTCCAGGGCTCGTCCTCCTGGAGTGGACAGTGCTGCCAGCATGTGTACATCTAGGCTGAGGGGTGGCCGAGAGGCAGTGGTTGGTGGGAGGTGTGGACGGAGAAATGTATGGGAGGAATCGGGGGTGGGAAAGAAGAGAAGGGGCCAGGCTCTTTTTTGTGATGCCGTGTTCTGGTGTAGAACTCAGGGACATCTGAGGACTCCAATTTGAACCTGGTTGTTAGGGGTTGAATCAAGTCCTCCCAAAAGGACATGTTGGGGTCCTAACCCCCAGTACCTCAGATTGTGATCTTCTTGGAAATGGGGTCTTGTAGATGTCATTAGTTGATGAGGTCATATTGGAGTAGAGAGAGTCCCTAATCCAATGTAGTTGGCGTCCTCATAAGAAGAAGGCCATGAAAAGACAGAGACACAGGGAAAAGGCCATGTGAGGATGGAACCAGTGATCGACAAGCCAGGGAAGCAAAGATCGCGGACCTTCACCAGAGCGAGGAGAGAAGCGTGGACGGTTTCTCCCTCAGAGCCCTCAAGAGAAACCAGCCCTGCTCACACCTTGATTTCAGACCCCCAGCCTCCAGAACCGTGCCATGAGAGATTTCTGTCATTTTAAGCCACCCAGTGTGTAGTACTTTGCTATGCATTGTCCTTTTATGTCACCAAGTAGGTATAGTAGTCAAGGTAGAAGAGAGATGGCATTTTTAAAATCCTTTCAATGAAGTTCATTATCTTGGTTTAGTCATTTTTCAGAGTTAGGGCGCATGGCTTCCTTTGACACTCCTGCTCAGGCCCCACAAGGGAAGAGGGTGGTCTGGCTTCTTGCATCCCCCAGTTCTGGTTTAGGATCCAGCTTTATCCCACTCACCCAGCCAGTCACCACCCATTCTGCACTTTCCAGCATTTTCCCACTGTGCTCTCCCCATGGCTTTTCTCCTAGCAGGTCTATACCAGCACCATCCAATAGAATTTTCTGCTGTGATGGAAATGTTCTTTATCTGCTCTGTTCAATATGATAGCCACTGGCCGTAGGTGGCTATTGAGCACTTGAGATGTGGCTAGTGTGACCTGGAAACTGAAGTTTAGAATTTATTCAAGAAAAATGTAAATTTAGCACATGTGACTAGTGGCTATCATATTGGATAGTACAGATCTATACTGTACTATCTATACTGTACAAAAAAAAACCAAAAAAGTTTTTGTTTTCAAGGTCATGAGGGAGGTAATAAAAGTAAAGGAATGTGTTCCACCTGTCATCTTTACCCTAGTATCTCTTCCAAGTCTTGAATTTTATTTCAAAGAGATCTTAGAACTAAACCAGCCATAGTGAGGTAAAAGAAAACAAAGAAGTTCCGGTCCTGTGTAGTAGATGAGCCCTGTTATATGGTTCTGTGCAAGGAGGTGGCTTTGCAGTGGTCCCTGCTGTCACAGGTGAGGGGCTGGGCAGGTAGGAAGTGGAGGTGCTGCCTGGGGTCATAGGATGGGCTTGGGACCCCTGCCCCCAGGCCCGCTTGTCTCCCTGCAGCCCACCTTTACTTGTTACTCAGGGGTCGTTGGCCAACTCCCTGGAACCTCGGCGGTTCAACCTCCTGTCAGGTCAGGGACGCTCGAAGCTTCCAGAGGCTGCACCTTTGCGACTCCCAAACATCCAAGTTGGCTTCCCAGGTCCTGCAGCCACTTGGCTGCTGGAAAACAGATTGGGTTGGTAAAAGTATGAGTGCGTGTTCTCACAGAACCTGAGAAAATCACACCTCGTCTTTGACAAAAAAAATCTGTTTGTGTCGCTCCAATAATCACTTCCTACCTGGGGGGATGACAGGCCATATGCCGGTGAAGTGGCCAGGGGAGAAGACGGTCTACCTCCGTTGCACCTTGCAAAATATAGTTTCCTTGCTGATCAGCTCTAAATTATGAAGAATCGAAGCCACAGGCTTCTGCTTGCAAGCAATAAACCCAGTGCACACTGCTCCTGGAGGTGGAGGGAGTGGGGACCTGGACTCTGGCCCCGAAGCTTCGTGACCTGTGTGCTCAGGGGGTAAAAGCAGCCAATGGGATTTTTAAGTTTAGAAGTTCAGTGTCTGGGGATGAGGGGAGACGCCAGCACGCCGAGTGTAAACCGGGCCTCGACTGAGTGAGGAAGGTTCATCTGTAGAAAGTGGGACTTGCTTTGGGGATTGATTTATTGGGGAGCCCTGCCAGGCCCTCCTGGACACGGGGCAGGTCCACACAGGGAGGCTCTGTGTGCTAAGCCCCAGCGCTCATCTCACACCATCCTGATGGTTCGGATGCTGAAAGGCGGAAGGTGCGCTACCTGGGATGCGGGCTTTCCCTGTCTCCCCTCTCGCCATGCCTGGCCCTCGGGACTATTTGCGTGTGTGGCCCAAGAATTCAGCCCTCAAAGTGGTCACTGTGCCATGGAAGCTAGCGCACACGACACAGAAACGACAGCCCCAGGGGTTGTTTCTTCTCTCTGTACCCTGTCCCCAGAGTTGACCGGAACTATTCTAGAATGACCAGTGTCTTTCTCACAACACTGGTTCCGGAACAAGCCTGTCTCTTGACAAGTGACCCTGTGACCTTAGGTTGATCTTAAACGTTACACGTCTTGGTTCTCTTACCTGTGACTGCAAAGGGTAGTGTGAAAAGAAATCAGGTTAAGAGATGCAAAAATATTTTTTAAAAAAGTTACTGACTTTAGTTAGTGCCCATTTCATTATTTAAAACTTACTCGTTATATCAATAGTTCATTATGTGTTGGACTTGAGATGATTCACTCCCCTCCCTTTAAAAAATTATTCACATCCTTTGTGGTCCAAATTCATTGATTATTTGGAAGATCTGAGAAGTGAAGTTTATCTCTTGGATTTTTCATTACCAACAGGAGTGAATTTACGAAGGCGTGCTATGTGCTACGTGCTGAATGTTTGTGCTTCCCCCAAATTCACATGTTGAAGTCGTAATCCCCAAGCTGATGGTATTTGGAGGTGGGGCCTTTGGGAGGTGATTAGATTGTGAGGGTGAGGCCTCCGTGAATGGCCTTAGTGCCTTTATAAAGAGACATGAGAGAGATGATCTCTTCCTCCACCACGTGAGGACACAGCAAGAAGGTGGCCATTTGCAAGCCAGGAAGAGAGGTCTCACCAGAACCCGACCAGGCAGGTGTCCCAATCTCTTCCAGCCCCTAGAGCTTGGAGAAATAAATGTTTGCTGTTTAAGCTGCCTAGTCGGTGGGATTCTGTTACGGCAGCCGGGACTGGCCTGTAATTGACAAAGGAGCATGGCTTGTAATTGTCAAAGCAGGTACTGTGGTACTCGCAGGTACTCTGAACCACACACGATGTAAATACCGGCTGTTCCTGGGGTCCTGCTTGAACACCGCTGTTCCCGCAACCCCAGGAGATGCCCGTGGAGACCCAGGAGTCAGCTGTTTTTACCATATTAGATTCATTTTGCTGTTGATCATCCAAGGAACAAAGGGTATTAAAACAGCACTGTGGCAGCAGTGGGCGTCAATTAAACCAGAAGGAAGCCCAGGCCAGATGAAGGAGAGAAACCATTCATTCCAGAACCTGGAAGTGACGCTGGTAAGCCCAGACTAGGCCTGGACCCCAAGGACCCTGCTTCAGATGTTTCTTCCTTGATCTCTTCCAGCTGGAAGTCATCTCCCTGTGGAGCTCCCTCAATGCATCATCTGCTTCTCGCCTCGGGCACTTACTACTGTCTGCCTCCAGTGAGTTATTTCTGAACCCGCCTTATCTCACTTCCTGGACCGCTGGTGCCTCAAGGGTTGGGACTGTCGTAACCACCTGTTATCTTCCTCCAAGGCCCTTGGCTTTCCTCCGAGGCCAAGGGCCTCGCACAAGAGTTATCATTTAGCTGAATCCAGTCCTGTGTGGTGTCAGAGCCATCCCTGGATTACAGCGCTGAGCAGTTTCTCTGCACCAGCAGGCTGGCACCCCGGACAGGGGGGGCAGCAACCCAGCTCAGCTGCCATCCTGGGACTTCAAAGGCCCCTGGAGGAAGTTGCCCTGGGGAGGTTGTTGGTTCCCATCGCCATCTCCTGCCATGTTCTTTCCTCCTCTGGGTTCAATGTCTTTCCATCAAGTATCACCTCTCTCTGCTGTATCTTCTCTCACTTGCCTCCTGCCGGCTGTTTCCCCAGTGGATGGTCCTTCTTCCATTCTCCCTGTTTAGCGCTCACCTCTCTGGACCCTGCATCTCCCTCAGCCTCCCTCTCCCCTTCTGGCCAATCTTCTCCAACGAGATGCCCCCTCTGTCTCATTCCTTGGCCACAGGGATTTGGTGTCACTTCCCTCGCTCCCCTGGGGTGGCTCTGGGTCGGATGTGAGGTTTCAGTGGCCTGCTATTTGCTGGATCTGGTGCGCTTTTCGGTCTTAATCCGACTCGCCCTGTCTGCAGCATCTCACCCTGTTGATGCCTCTCTTCGCGAAGCCTCTGCTCCCTCGGCATCCTTGTCAAACTCTCCTTTTGCTCTTCTTCTTGAATGGCAGCATCCTACTGGCCCTTCACTGGCTCCTTTCCTTATGTAACTATTAGTGTTCTTTGCCTTCTGCATCCCCGCTCCCCAATGCCAGCCACTTCCTTTCCTTCTACAAGACTTCAGCGACCACTCGGATCTGATACTCCCAAATCCACCGCTGCAGCCCTAGCCCTTCTCTGATGCATACCTAGCCGCCTCTGTTTCTTTTGTCACAAGCAGCTCGAACCCACATGTCTAGGATGAAAGTGAAGGCTTACTGGCCGGTATCTCTGGCTATTGTTAACGGCACCACCTTCATCTGCTTGCCCAAGTGAGTCGTCCGAGGCTCACCTCTCTCCCCAGCCTGGTCCAATGACAAGTGCTCTGATTCCCCCACGTGGTCAGGTGGGCTATGCTCTGGTGACAACTATCCCCACATTTCAGCGGCCTGACATAGTAAACATTTGTGCCTGGCGCACACGAGTCTGACGCGGGTTGGACATGTCTCCTGGCAGCTCTCCTCTCCTCCAGGCAGCCACTCAGGGATCGCGTCCTGCTCCATCTGCACCAGAGACACCTGGAGCCCATGAACATTCTAGGTGCCGCCGAAGGGGAAGAGCGGGCCAGAGGATCCTGCCAGGAGCCTGGAAACGGTTTACGACACTTCTGCCTCATCCCGCTGACCAGAACTCAGTCCTGTGGTCCCTAAGCTAACTGCCAGGGAGAGGAAACGGTCGGATGCCCCTCTCCCGTGCCCTGCCCCGCTCCCTTTCCCCTGCCCTGCCTCTCCGCCCTCACAGCTCTGCTCTGGTCTGCACCCTTGTCATCTCCTCCTGGACGAGTGGGCGCTGCCCTGGTCAGTCTCCCTGCTCGCAGGCCCTTTCCTTCCGATCCAGCCCTTCCTCGTCCGCGGAGCACACCACCTCCTGCTGAACATCTTCCGGCACTCCTTCCTGCCAATGCAGGGGACACGGGTTCGAGCCCTGGTCTGGGAGGATCCCACATGCCGCGGAGCAGCTGGGCCCGTGAGCCACAACTACTGAGCCTGTACGTCTGGAGCCTGTGCTCCGCAACAAGAGAGGCCGCGACAGTGAGAGGCCCGCGCACTGCGATGAAGAGTGGCCCCCACTCGCTGCGACTGGGGAGGGCCCTCGCACAGAAACGAAGACCCAACACAGCCAAAAAATAAAAAAATAAAAAATAAATAAATAAATAAATTTGAAAAAAAAAAAACAAATCTTGCGGCGCTCGACTGCTGTGCTCTTAGGATGCAGTCCGGTCTCTGTTTTAGCAACAACCAGGAGGTCGTTCATGGCTGGCCCCTCTCAACCCCTCCATTCCTATTTCCCACCACCCTCCCCAGCACAGCTTTCTCTCCAGGGGCAACAAGCTCCCTGCAGGTCCCCAGACATGTAGTATTTACGATATTTACGAACGCCCCTGGCCTTGCCTGCAGGTGTTCTCTCTTCCAGAACATAGCCTGGAATCTGGGCCCAGACCAGCTCGCGAGGCACCTCTTAGGACCCATCTTTTCACAGCCCACCGTGACTGAGTCAGAGGTCCTCTCCTCTGGGCTTCCAAAGCCCTTTATTAGGACACTCATTACATTTTCTTCTGATTGTTTTTCCAAGAGTCGGACTTCATCTGCAAGCCCGGAGGTGACCAGGGCTTCTGTGTGCCCGTCCCTGTGCTGACAGCTTTGCATGTTTTAACTCATCGGATCCTGTGAGAGAGGCGTTACTCTGATTTCTATTTAAAACATAACGGGGAAACCAAGGCACAGAGAGGTTAAGGAACCTGCCAAGCTCACACAGCCAGCAAGTGTGGGAAGCAGCTTGGCTCCAAGTCCACACGCAGGGCCTCCATGCTTCATGGTCTGTCACCAACATGCTGGACAATGTCCATCTTCATGCCCGTCTCTCACCTACAGAATGCTGGTCACTACTGGTCGGTGAGATGCACAGGTGAGTTGGATCCATCTTCCAGTTTTAACTCCCTCCTCCACCAACTTCCATCCACGTTTCCCTTAGAAATCGCCCTACTTTTGTCTTCTTGGTCCGTTTCCGTAACTTAAGAAGTGCAAACAAACATTCGTGAGACTCTTGCTATACTTTGTTTAAACGAATGAACTTGATCTTGTCCATAAAAGTGGGCACCGCTCCCCTTGACCAGTCACTCCAGGGATGTCATCGCTGCCTGAGACACTTCGAATGGCTTCCTTGGGAAGTGATTGCAGAGATAGCTGGAAAGCCATTCCCATGACTTCATATCACTGTCTGCACGACACAAGCAATGTCCCAGGGATTCTCCCAAATAGGTCTTGCTAACTGGAAGTGCTTTGCTCAGCATATCATCAATGTCAATAATTGTGCAAAAATGACGTACTTTAAAATTCCCATTCCCTAAGTGCTGCGTGTTTGGGGGAAGCAGAGGAGAGTATATGTTAGTGAGCGAGGGCTGCTGTAGCCAAGCCCCACAGACTGGGTGGTTTAAACAGCAGAAATTTATTTCTCACAGGTCTGGAGGCCAGAAGTCTGCGATCAAGCAGGGTTGGTTTCTCCTGAGGCCTCTCTCCTTGGCATGTAGCTGGCCCTGTTCTCAGTGTGGCTCATGTGGTCACCCATCTGTGCATGTCTGTGTCCTAACCTCTTCCTCTTATAAGGACACCAGTCATATTGGGTTAGGACCACCCGTATGAACTCATTATAACATAATTACCTCTTTAAAGACCCTCACTCTCCAAGTACAGTCACATTCTGACATCCTGGCGGTTAAGGCTTCAACATATACATTTTGGGGGGGTCAGAGTTCAGCCGTAACAGGCACTGACTAAGGCTCTGGCCGCTCTCAGCTCTGCACCCAGGGCCCCCTCGACCTAGGATGAGTCCCCACCTCGCTGGGTTTCGCTTCCTTCTCAGCAACATAAGGAGTCAGACCAGATCACCCTGGGTCTTTACAGCTTCCACGTTCTGCTCTGTGATGACCTGTAAAAACATCACGTTAGAGTGAAATACTGCTTCTGTGACACGGGCCTCACAAGGGCGTTCAGCGTTCAAGGCCACGGATTGCCGTGTGGTCTGAAGTTTCTCAATATTTGACGACAAACTTTATTACCCCTTTCTGTTGGCAGGCTAAACATTCCTCCTGGGCTCTGAAAGGAACCGCAACATCACCTCAGCTGGAAACATCCTCTGTGAGACAGTGTTTGCTGTTTTCCTGTCTGTTGAGCCCCGAGCTGGAAGCCCCGGATCCCGCACGGGAGGAAGGAGGGTGTCTGGTCCCTTCCAAGCAGAACAAGGGCACTTTCTTTCCAGGGAGACGCTATAGACATGCACTGTGAAAGCTCAAAGCCAAAGTCAACCACCTGCGGAATGGGAAAGAGTCAGCAAGGACAGCAGCGCCCTTCTCCCTGTGGGCGCCCTGGGGGACCCGCTTGGTCACAGCCCCGAGTGGCTTCCTGGGAGTCTACGGTCACTTTCAAGTTCCCTAGAGTCGGCCGGGAGGCAGTGCTTGGGGCAGCTGCTTGCAGCCCGTTCTTTGTTGAGCAGCGATGTGGCAGGCTCTCGGAGTGGACCCCAGCGGCCTGTGTGCCCAGGGCAGGGGTGGTGTGGGCCCAGCTGGTCCCCTTCAGAGGGGGCAGGGGGAAGAGAAGCAGGGGCTGGGGGTCTCCGAGCAGCACCAGGCTCTCCTTCTGCCTTGAGTGGGTCGCTTGCTCCTTCCTTTCACTTCTTTTTTTCCCCCCATACCCCTAATTTGCCCCTCCGCCTTCCATCCCCCGGCTAGTAACCACTAGTTTGTTTTCTATATCTGTGAGTCCATTTCTGTCTTGCGTGTACATTCATTCGTGTCTCTTCACTTCTTAGAGCCGGTCTTCAAACCCAGCTCCTGGTATTTATGCAAATACCCGAACTTTCCAGATTCTTAGTTTCCTTCTCCATGACGTTGCCCCACTGATACCCAGGAGAGTCTCTGTGAGGGATAAATGAGGTCTCGTGTGTACAGAGCCGGTGCCCAACAGTGGCAGTTACCGGATCGTTTATTTTGTGCGAGTCTCTGTTGATCTGGGGGAGATGGGATGAGTCTGGACATGGGGGTGAACTTCCTTGCCAGGATGCTTGCTTAGCTACTCATCTTCATAATCTACATGGATGCAGCTAGTTGGAGGCATAACACATCATACGCGCTCTCCTCGGGTCCTCAGATCCCCTCCATCACACTGTGAGATCGGTGCTACAGCTTCCCTTTTACGCGAGAACTGAGGCTCCTGTGAGCTACTGTCCGAGGCCAGACAGCTCGTACGAGGATGCGGGACACCCCGGCCTGGGTCCCCCGCTGCTGCTCTGTGCTTCTGTAGCCCACGGACCAGGCTCCTTTCCCACTCTTAGTGCCCGTGACGGTCCTGTGGAAACCCTGCCGACGGCCCTGTCCGAGCTCATGTGGAACCAGGGCCTCTGCACTCCCACCTCGGAAGCCGCCTGGTTTTGGTCTATCTGAGCACGCCAGCCGCTAATCCACACGGAGGCACTGCGGAGGGCTTTCAAGCCAGATCAACAACTGGGCTTTACTGAGTTGTCCTCTCTTCACCACATTAGGGAGGCCATTTTTGCATAAACTGCTAAAAAGAAATATGCATTAAAACCTGAGACTGATTGTTGCCCAGTCAGGCCAAATTATCTGATGCTCTGTTTGGCATAGTTTCTAAATTCGCAAAGGACCAGTCTCCTTCTCCTACCCTGGGAAAGAATAAACTGACCACAGGGTGTAAAATCGGGTTTATGTGGAGTTGACCCAGACACAGGCCATAAAGATCAACTCTTGGTCTGCCTGGAATTCTCCTCATCCTAGTGAGAGCATGTAGGTCTTTATGGCCTCGGGATGGACCTTAACAGGGGAGGTACCTCCTTTATCTGCAGACTTCTCTCTCTGGTTTGCATACCAAAGTTGTCATATCAGTACGGAATTCCTTCCGTGTGTGGTTTTGTCACATAAAACCGGATTGCCCCGGAGAGGCCATCAGAGGGATTTGTACCTTGATCCTCCCCACAGAGATGGATCCCTTCCCGGGACAAAGAACAGGTAAACAGAAGCTCCAAAGGGCACGTGACCTTGCAGTCTAGTTTAGGGCTCCTGCTGCAACAGTGATGATTAGGGGTGGGGGTGGCCGAATTAGTGGGATGTCAACCTCATCAAAATGTGAGAAGGGGGCCCTCAGGTCCTGAAATGTTGGCACCAGCCAAAGAGCTGCTAGTTCCCAGCTCGAGGAGAGGGGCTGAGAAGGTCCCCCAAATTGTTTTGGGGGGTCTATAACTTGAAGGGGTAAGGGGGGAAGAAGTCGGCTGGAGGTAAGTAGAGTCTGGTGGAGAGAACACTCGCTTTGGATTTGGACCCATCTAAGCTTGGACGCTTGCTCTGAAACTGAGTGCCTTTAGGTAAGTTATTCAACCTCTCGACATTTCTTGATGTAAAAGTAGATAATAACACTGACTTCAAAGGGATGTTGAGGGGATCTGATGGAATGTTATCTGTCTCAAGACTGGCTCATGGTAGCTGCATCATACTGGTGACTTCTATTTGCCCAAGAGCTGGACACCAGGTTGCTAGGGCCTGGCACAGAGGGAGTTGACAGTCGGTGGTCGTTGAATGAATGCATGATGGATGGATAAGAGGACACTAACCCAGGGCAGCCGGTGCGGTCAGTGAGTCACAGACAATTGTGAGAGGGAGGCACCTGGGATGGCTGGCCCAAACTTAAACCCGGCTCAGCTAAGTTAAATATTAGCCCCCACGAAGGGAAATCAAGAACACATCTAAAATAAAAAGAAGGCTCCTCACATCTTTCCTAGGTGTTTTCTTCATTGGGGGTAATTGAATAGGTTTATCTCAGACATAGCCTGGGAGAAGAAGAGACAGGAGAGGGGGAGGGGGGGAGGGGGAGGGGAGGGAGAGGAGAAAGGGGGAAGGGATGGGGAAGAGGGCAACCTTGGAAGCCCAAAGGCCCAGGAGGGCCTCACTTGGCCTCTGTGGATGGGGGCGGTGGCTTGCCCACTTGGTCCTGCAGGACATCTGGCACTGCCACTTACTAGCTGGTGACCTCATGCAGGTTAATTGACCTGCCTCAACCTCAGTTTCTTTGTCTGGAAGATGGGGATAATAATAGGAACCCCACAGGGGTTTTGTGGGGCTGACATACAGTAGTGTATATGGAAAAAAAGACCACCGCCAAGCATAAAATGCCACTCCTGTCTGAAGGCCATTTCCCGGAGCTTTGAGGGTGGGAAGCGGGACGAGGCATTGGGAGTCCCTTGGGAAGATTAGGGAAGAGACAAGAGATGACCACGGAAGTGGGTGGCCTTTTGCTAACGTCACTGTTCCTGCAGACATCATTGGTGTCTCCTCTGCGCGGGGCTGTGCTCGATGTCTGAGAGCCAGTGATGCAGAAGTCTCCAGTCTAGGGGACGTCGCGGGCTCACTGTTCCCTCTGTCTGCCCAGCTCTGCGCTTGGATAGCTCTGACCCCTGACCTGACTCCTCCACGTGTCCCATACCTCTGCCCCAGCTGCCCTCTGCCCCCTGGCTGTGGTCCAGACCCCGTGGTCACTCATCTTGGGCTCCTGCCACATTGGCTTGCCCTGCCCTGGGTCCTGATGCCTCTGCTGCCACCAAGGGCCAGCCCAGCCTGCCTCTTGGCCCTGACCCCTGTGTTTCCTGAAGCCTCCTGCCCCAACGGCATCTGCTGATGGCCTCCACTGCTCTTCACTGTCAGACCAGGGTGCTGGGACCAGCGTTACCCAGAGATGCTTTTGGAGGGATGTGATGAATCTCAGTCAATCACAGTGCTGACTTTAGGTTTCTTTTGAAGGAGGACCAGGAGTGGCAGAGCTTCCCCCCTCTCCACCCTGAGCTGCCGTTCTTCCCTAATGCCTCTGTCCGCTCCCCAGGCCCCCGGCCCCCAGGCCCTCAGCCCTGAGGTCTCGTCCTGTGACCACACCCACATGGAGTAGGGCCTTCTCTGCTGTCCGCTGTGCCTCAGTTTCCCTCCAGATTTACAGGACATCATAGCAGGACACTTGTGGAGTGAGTGGTCCTTGGCCGGCCGTTGGATGAGGTTAAGAATGATGGCATTTTTTTCTTTACAAGAAATAAAGGAGAGGACTGTCTTGCTAAATCCTCAAAGCTGCTTCCATGGCAGTTCCTTTGCCCAGGCACCTCCTCATTGCCTTGGCATGGGCTTCAGCTCTGCCAAACCCATTTCTCACTGTAATCCAGACTGTTGATTGCTGAGCGTTTAGCGTGTCTGGGGTCTGGTGGAGGAGCTCGCAAACAGCGGGCAGGGCTGGGGTAAGACATTAGAGCTGACCTTGGGGGTCTCGGATTCCAGTCCTTCCCTTTTACAGATGAGGGCACTGAGGCACCCCCCGCCACCCCAGGTGAAGGGACTTACCCGAGGTCCCTGTTGATGGCGGCCGGGGCAGGGCTAGAACTCGGGGCGATGGACTTGTCCCAGTACTGCTTCTGACAGTATCTGCCTCTCATCACCGACATCCCTTGTGAATGACTCGTATGCAAGACGCGGGTGGAGCCGAGCAGATCCTCCTTAGGAAACGTGTGGAAGGGCCAAATGGGGAGAGGATCCCAGCCTTAGCATCTGTGAAGATGGAGGAGAAAATGTGGAGAAAGCACTTGCCACTGGCCTTGGTCACTGCCAGGCTTGCAAGCCTGGATGACTGCCCTGGTGGATTTCTCTCTCAAACAAAAACAAACAAAAATCAAGAGAGGTTTGTTTTGAGCTTTATGGGGTACCTCTTAAAGCATTTCACATTACGGTGCTGGTGAGGAAGTGGTATCAGTATTCTGTTTGTGGGCAACAGAGAATGGAAGTGTCTGACTCCAAGTCACACAGGCTCGGAGACGGAGACCTAGGTTAGAATTTGACATCTCTTCATCTCTGCTCCCTGGTGACATCTGCTCTCAGTGTCACTGAACCAATGGCCTAGATCTGGCTGACATGTTCATACATCTGAAGGACTTTCATGTGAACTAGGAGTAGATTCCTTCTACAAGCCGCTTCAGAGCAAAAAGCTTGAACCTCTGTGGGAAATCTCGGCAAGGCAAACTTCAGCCCAGCCCAGGAGAATCAAATCGGCTGGGAGAGCTGCCTTGTGGGATGGAGCTCCTGTCACACTGGGTCTGCAGGACGGTCTGCTGAGCCTGCTTCTGGGCTAGGGCTCCTGACAGGCCAGAAAGCTGGACTTGGTGACCTCTAAGCCCCCTCCTTCTCGGAAAGCTTCTGGGTTGCTGGGCCTCTGGCTTTCCCGAGGTTACCTCTGTGGTTGGGCTCCTAAAGCAGAGGCTTCATTCTTGAAGGCAGTTTTGGGTTAAATCGAAGGGAAAGTTAGGAGCCTGCACTTTAGAGAAAAGTGTGTCTTGTTCACCTGTGGGTCTGTTACCTCTGGTCTGAGGCAGCCTTCTGACTTAGCGCTGTTGCCTGGACTGGGGGCCGGGGCCAGGTGAGGCTTCTAAGCGCAGGTTTCACAAACTGATCCAAAAGTGAAGATGAAACTTCGGTGTCAAAATGCTGCTTATCTCCTGACAGCCCAGCGTAGCCTCCTGAGAAAAGCTGGCCTGTACTTTTTCCACCTTTTTCTTGGACAATAGGAAGTGATCTTTGGTTCACAGTGGGAGACAGAGAACAGCCTGTGGACAAAAAGCCCTGGCTGGGGGTGGGGGTGTAAACAGCAGGACTTAATGGGACTTGTAGCTGCTGTATTTCACTCCCAACAACTACTCAAATCAAGAGTACAGGTTCATAATAAAAATGTCAGGTTTGAGGATTCCTATGTGACCGGATATTCCAAGCTCTGATTGGTTTAGAGAGTATTTAAACCTCACATTTACAGATTTGATCACATTTTCCTTAAGCTAGTGTGATTTTTTTTCCCCCCCAGATCACCAACAGATCTGAAATCTTCATGTGAACATTGCCTTGTGTTATGAACTCAAGGAGGAAACATTCTGTTCATTATGTGCTGAGGTCATCTTGAATATTTTTCCTGTGGCTGTCGCTGGGAAATTCAAGAGTTCTGTGCTATAGAGTCCTTGCATCTGCTATTTGGGTTTAAAATGACCTGCAAATAATGATTCATCATAGTTTATTCTTTAAAAATTCGGATACACAGTTGACCCTTGAACAACATGGGTTTGAACCGCGAGGGTCCACTTATACGTGACTTGTTTTCCACAAATATACACCACAGTACTACACGATCTGACGTTGGCTGAATCCAAGGATGCTGAACCCTGGATACAGAGGGCCGACTGTAAAGTTATATTTTCGACTGCATGGAGTGTCTGCGTCCCTAACCCCGGCATTGTTCACGGGTCAACTGTAATTCACACACCATAAATTTCACTCCTTTAAAGTGTTCGATACAGCAGTGTTTAGTATATTCACAGAGTGTGCAACAATCATTACTATCCAATTCCAGAACATTTACATCCTCGAAAAAATCCTATACCTATAAGCAGTCACTTCCCTCCTTCCCTGGGCCTGGAAACCCCTACTTTACTTTCTGTCTCTATGGATTTGCTTTATTTCCTCTAAGTAGAATCATGCAATATGTGGCGTTTTGTGTCAGGCTTCTTTCACTGAGTATAATGTTTTCATGGTTTGTCTATGTTGTAGAGTTCATTGTATCAGTTATTCATTCCTTTTAGTGGCAAATAATATTCTATTGTATGGACAGACCACATTTTGTTCATCTGTTCATCGGCTGGTGGACATTTGGGTTGCTTCCACTTTTGAACATTATGAATCTGCTGCTATGAACGTTTCTGTACAAGTTTTTGTGTGGACATATGTTTTCAGTTCTCTTGGGTACAGATTCTAGCAGTGGAATTTCTGGGTCATGTGCTAACTATGTTTACCTTTTTGAGGGACTGCCAAACTATTTTCCACAGTGACTTCACCACGTTACATTCCCACCAGGATTGTATGAGGGCTCCAGTTTCTCCACATCCTCATCAATGCATTTTATTGTCCATTTTTAAAATTCTAGCCATCCTAGTTGCGTGTAAACATGTTATCTGATGATGATTTTGATTTGCATTTCCCTAAAGACTGATGATGTTGAGCACTGTTTTGTGTACTTATTGACCATTTGTACGTCTTCTTTGGAGAAATGTCTATTTAAATTCTTTGTGCAGTTTTGAATTGAGTTACTCTTCTTTTTATTGTTGAATTGTAAACGTTCTTTATATGTCCTGGAGACTATATCCTTATCAGATATAGGATTTGCAAATATTTCTCCCATCCTGTGGGTTCTCTTTTCATTTTCTCGTTGGTGTCCTCTGTCACGCAAGTTTTTAATTTGATGAAGTCCAATTTATGTATTTTTTTCTTTGCTTGTATGTGCTTTTGGTGTTACATGAAAGAAATCATTGCCTAATCCAAGGTCATGAAGATTTACAGCTATGTTTTCTTCTAAGAATTTTATAGATTTAGCTCCGAACTCTTAGTTACTTTTCTGCTTAAACTATCAGTCTCAGCTCTGGGAACACTTCTTTCATTTTCAGATAATTTTATTGTAGAAAAGAAAAAAATTCAGAAATTAAAATTAAAGAAAAATATACACTTTTACAAAAGAGTAATCAGACCTTAAGATCAGTTTCATAGTTTGCTTTATTCATTTAATATATCTGAAACACTTCTCTATGTTATTATTCTTTTATATCACAATTCAATTGACAGCACAATATTTCATTGTTTGGATGTATATTATTTGTGTAATCCCTTATTATTGGTCATTTATGTTATTCCCATTAAAAAATAATAGAAGTAGTATAGCAGTGAACGTGGGATAATTTCCTTAGAATAAACTCTCAGAAATGATTTTGAAAGAGTGAGCCCCTATTTCCAGCATCCTAATAAAACAAATATACAATGGTTCCCTGAGAATATTCTAGAACAAAGTGAAGGACAGTTAGATAGACAGATTAAACAAAAAAGGAAGTCAACATCTGCTTTCATTTTGGGGAAGTGCCTTCTTGACCTTGCCCAATATTCACACATTTTTTGTAGGTTATCATGTAGCAATACTAATAGCTTTTTCTTTGTTGCTACAATTATCATTTTAACCACCATGCAATATTATACTGATTTGATGGAACATAATTTACTGATTGTGTCCAGATGTTGAATACTTAAGTTGCATTCAACATTTAAGTTATAAATAACACCACAGTGAACATATTTATCCATATAGTATTTTTGTTCTTTCAAATTGTTTCTTAGTGCAAGTTTCCAGCAGGTGGGTTTCTGGGTCAAATGGTTAAAACATTTTGAGAATGCACGGATTGTTCCATTATTTCTGAAAGGGTCGTATCCGTTGTTCAGCGATGTATGAGGGTCCAGGATCCAGGCAAGCTCACCTCCATCCTCACACATGTTTTCAGATGTTTCCGTAACAATTGCAGGTGAATGGCTCTTGGGTTAGGGGAAGGTAAAATTACCTTCTATCTTATTACTATTTTTAACTTTTTAATTTAAATTGAAAGAGGATTCTTTGTTCTTCACATGGACTGCAGAACTCACATCCATCCCATTTTTTTTCTTAGTGTGAAGTTCAAAACTTATCTTTAAGAAAACAGAATATAGGAGGCTATACTCTATCAGGAGGATTGATGCTCATGGTCTCTGAATTGGGAAATATTTACTGTGTGTGGAGAGATACGACATAGTTTCCAGGTTAAGAGAGAAAAAAAAGAGGTCGTTCCGTTTTTTCATGCAATGTTCATCTGGAGCAGGAGTCTCTCCATTTAGTTTTCTTGTGACCATGAAGTTGCAACCAGCCCACAGCTGCCTTCCCCTCCACGTCCCTGATGGCTGTAGGTGACTAAACCTGGGTCCATGGGAATTTCTGAGGGTCACGCTCTGTATCCAGTTCCTGGTTATTGTGGTAGAGACATCCAGCCGCCTGGGTACCCATTGTCTGAGGGAGGCGGATTCACCAGCGCATGATGTGTCAGGGTCTGCCTCAGAGGAGCTGCCCTCGGCTCTGGGGCGTCTCAACGCCTCTGACGAGGATTCACTGCTGTCACAGGAGCTCTTGGTGGCCTGGACTGTTCTGTGAGTCATTTCCAGTTAAGCCGGACTTAGGAAGGTGTTTGAGCCCTGCGCTTCAGAAGCTGGAAGGCTGTTCTCCCGCCATCCCTGTGGGACCCTTGAGCCCTTGGCCACGAGAGGGGCCGTGTTTGGTGGGTTTGGAGGAGAGCTGGGGGGGTGAAGGATGAACGCATGCGAGGGGGAACTTTGGAGAAAGCAAGGGGCTTTTTTGGCAAGTTAATAATAGCACAAAGCAGCCTCTCCTCTGTTTGCTGTGGATCCCGGAGAATAACCAGCATTTGTTTGGTTACTGACGTTGCTTTGTTTGGCCGTTGAAAGAGCCCAGATCCCAGGCCTGTGTTTTGAGCCTGGTGGAGACAGTGGTCCGGCCCGAGGGTGTTTGACTCTGAAGTTCGGCTCAGCTGGGATCCTGCAGACCTGACTGAGGAAGACAGCTTCTCACCGGGAAAAACAGAAGTTAGCGCCCCCCCCTGGAGTGGTTCCCGAGGGTACGGCATCTACCTGGGGAGCGGCGAGTCACCCCCTCTGTCTCATCCTGCCTCCCACCTGTAGACCCGAGTCTGTCTGAGTCCGGGTCTCCCCAATGCCCACGTGGACTTGAACTCAGGCTTCACCGACGGGGCTGCCTTGGGGAACGGTTCCGGCCCAGTTCTGGGCTCTCTGAACCCAAACCTCCCCAACCTGGCCCGAGGGGCAGGGACCGTGTCCTTCTGGTTCTTCCTCCAGAGCGGAAAGGAGCAGGGGTTCTTCCTGAAGACCAGCTCACCTGTATGCAGGTGATGCCTCCTTGAATCCTCCTAACCCCCAAATGGTGGGAGCAACAGCCAGAAGACAGAGGGCCTCCCGGGCAGGCCGCCAGGAAGGGCGAGACGCAACAGTCCCAGGAGGGGGGAGACGCTCTCAGAGGGCACACCCGCTGAGCCTTGGGGTAGCGCCGCGGCCCCGGCTTTCTCCCAGACTAGAGGCCGGAGAGCGGTCCCTGGGGCCTCTTCACCAAAGCCCATCACCCTGCCAGCGACCCCGTCCTGGTTATGTCTGCCTGCCCTGGACGCCTTTGCCCAGCCCTCTCATTTCCACTCCCCCTGTACATTCCAACCGTATATCGTATATCCATTGTACTCTCTATAGCCACCGTATATCGTATATCCATTGTGTTCTCTATAGCCACCGTATATCGTATATCCATTGTACTCTCTATAGCCACCGTATATCGTATATCCATTGTACTCTCTATAGCCACCGTATATCGTATATCCATTGTACTCTCTATAGCCACCGTATATCGTATATCCATTGTACTCTCTATAGCCACCGTATATCGTATATCCATTGTACTCTCTATAGCCACCGTATATCGTATATCCTTCATATACCAACTCAACTGATGCAACAGGACTCCTAGGTGGTCTCCCAGGTCAGGTCTCCCCAGCTCCCGAGGGACTTTTCTCCAGTTCCAGTCACCTGCCCTGTCTCACGGATCAGGCCCCAGACTCCCTGGGGTGGGGGCCCCCCTCCAGCCTCCTTGCCCGCTTGTCGCTCCTCCCAGCTTCCTTACGTCCCTGGACGATATCAGGCTGCCTCGCTCCCCAGGCTTTGCCAGCACTGCTCTCTCTGTCAGATCAGCTGGCAGGTACTTTTTGGAAACAAAGACAAGCAGTTCCACAGCGTGATGGGTCTCGGAGCGCCTTGGTGGACTGGATTTGATCTTGACTGAGTAAACTGAGTAAACTCAGTAAACTGAGAGAGGTTGGTTGACGGGACCAGGGTCACACAGCTCAGGTGAGGTGGGTCTGACCGCCTCTTCTGCCTCCGGGGCCAGGGTATTTCCATCCCGTGCACTGCCCTGGGGGTCCCTGATGGCTCTGCGTTGACGGCCTGGATTATGGAATCGGATTTGCCCCCCTTGCCCCCCACTAATCTGCTAACTGTGCTTGGCCTGGATTGGCCTGTTGTCACTGGGGACTTGCCCCTGACCGCGTTCCCCACGTAGCCTGGATCTCCATCGACTTCAGCTCTAGCTCCGCCCCTGTCAGGCTGGGGGTTCCTGACGGTCCTTTCGATCCCTGACAGCTTGCCAGCGTGCTGGGGCACAGGGCTCAAGACGGGAACTTTCTCTCGTCCCCGTCCTGCTGTGCTCCCACCAGACCCCTGGGGATCCACACCCCACTGACCACCTGCAGGTGCATCTCACACACACACACACACACACACACACACACACACGGTCCCCACGTTCACACGTACTCGCACGCCTCCTGGTCACAAATTGGCCCAGGAAGCAGGAGGGCCCAGAGCTTGTCCCAAGGACAGCCTCCGTGATCCAGATTCCAGAAGGGCCCTGACGCTCTCTTCTCCACGGCCCACAGTTATCAAGTGCCTGCCAAGTCTCAAGGTAATCAGGTAGTCTTCCTAGTAGGATGACTGCATGGCCAGGACATCCGTGTCTGTGGGTGATGAGGAGAAAGAGAGACAAAGGGGAAGACCTGAAACGGGAAGGGGAGGCAGGGCTGTCCTCGGGGCATGTAGGTAGCGGTGCTGTGGGTGATTCCGCTGGGCGAGACAGATGTGGCCAACACTTACGGGCTGATACTCGGGCAAAGGCTCCTCACCCCCTCTTTCTTCCTCTGGTTCAGCCAGAGCATTTGATTTCCTTTTTCCCCATTGAATATTGCAATTTCTGGCCACATGGCCACAAGTAGTTTAATGACAGAGGCTGGGTGTGTGTGTCTACTGTGTGTGGTGTGTGTGTGTGTGCCTGCCTGTGTGCAAGTGTGTGTGTGTGTGTGTGTGTGTGTTTAGCTATGTGCCAGCATTACTCTGAAAAAGAGAGAAAGAAAGAAGGAAGGAAGGAAAGAAAGGAAGAAAGAAAGGAAGAATGAAATGACTCGCCTAATGACAAGTTTACTGGTGGACACTCTGGGGTAGAGCAGAGTTCTGGCCATTGTGGTGTGAAGGTTTGTCTCTTTTCTCCTGGCTTGTCCCTCATGGCTCTGACTTGGGCTGTGACGCTCTGGAATTGACCGTGGGTAGCAGAACGTGGATGGGGGGGCCTGCCGTCCTCCCCCCTCCCCTTGGAGGAGTCTGGGAGCCATAGTGGGAGTTCCCCGTCAGGGCTGGGGGCGAGGCAGGCTGAAGACTTGGCTGAGAAGGGAGACCAAAGGGCCAGTCAACGTGGACTGGGTGGCAGGGTTTTGGAAGCGGGGCGGAGCTAGGCGTCTGGGCTGCAGTCCCTGAGCAGGGGTCCCTGGTGGGCTCCGGGCCAGCCTGAGGACGGGGTGGGGAGGATGGGGGTCCTGCAGCATCCTCCCTGCCTGATTGCTGTCTACACCACTGATCCCGGGCAAATTCAGCCTCCAGAAGCTGCAGCAGGTGAGGGCCGGGCCCCCTGAACTGGGAGTAGTTTCCCAATGCTCAGTAAGGTTTCCTGGAGGAAGGGCTGTCTTGAAACAACTTGTCCGGGAAAGGATGAGAATTAGCCTCTGGTCCTCTTGAGTTGGCCTGCTGGCTGGGTACCTCCTCTGAAGTCAATACAGGTATGGAGGGAAAGGACACAGGCGAGGGGCAATTCTCACGTGGATAGGTGGTTTTCTCTCAGATAGGCACCACTCTTAGCAACTTAAGTCATCGCTGAGTGGGCAGACGTATGGAAGGCAAAGTACTGCCCAAGTTGTAAGGGACTCTGGTGACCCATTTCTGAGGCTGGTGGCAGTGTTTCCTCCCTCGAAAGGAGTGGGCACAGCAAGGACCCTCTCGGGCCCTGGACGGGGTCCCTGACCTCAGGCCCTGGGCCGTCACATGACAGCCGATGATTCCATGACTCACAGCCTTTGTGATTTCTGCCCATTTTCATGTTATTACCCTTGTGTCCTTCCAAAGAAGGCACATTTTTCAGAAAGAGAAAAACAAACTACTGGCTATTTACTTGATTTAACATTTTTATACATGAAAACTGAATTTACGTATGAATGAGAATGGTTTGGATAAAGAGAAACACCAAGTTTTCTTAGGGGGGCGCCTGAGGGCAATTTTAGCCTTGGATTCTTATCTTATTCTCATGTTGTTTTTTCAATAAAATAACATTATGAAAAATGAAAATTTGTTTTTAAGGTGTTTTATTTCGACAGTTTCCCTGGACGGAGAAACAGTTTTCACTGGGTAGAGCCATCGGAAACAAGAAGCCCACATTCTCGTTTGGAGTAAGTGGTATATTTTGAAAGTTGACCACGGAGAAAAGCCATCTCAAAACGGCTTACTGTTTTTGGTGGGTAGATCCACCTTTCGGCTCCTCTGTGACCCTCATTTCCAGGGCAGTGGCTTCCTTCAGAAAAAAGCAGCCTTTAGCAGTGAACAAAACGGATTACAGATCCCGTGACACTTCGGAGCTCCTGACAGCTGGGGTGATCTCTTGCGAGGAAGATGAAGTTGATGAAGTTTCGGGAACATCTGCGGGGCTCTGCCTTGCTCAGGGAAAGCGGCTCGCACAGTCTGGAGTCCCGTGTGCACTTGGAGCCTGGGCGAAACGGAAGCATCCAGTGCCCCCGCGGACGTTCTGGTAACGGCATGGACCCGATCTTAAAATCATAGCCACATCATTATTTATTAGAAAGGCAGGGGAGATTTATTATCTCCTCCAAATAACACGGCCACGGCTATTTTTGGTCAAGTGGACCACGACCTGGGAAAAGGCTTCACCTGGCTGGTGCAGAGTGGGCAGCAAGGAGGAAACGGAGAAATAAATCAAGGTTGTTTAGCCACGCAGGTCAGCTGACACTTGAGCCCCTCTTGTCACATTGCAAAGGGGCTCTCTCAGTTTTTTAAAAAAATATTTATTTATTTTGGCTGCTCCGGGTCTTAGTTGCCACATGCGGGATCTTTTAGTTGTGGCATGTGGGCTCCTTAGCTGCAGCATGCATGTGGGATCTAGTTCCCCGACCAGGGATCGAACCTGGGACCCTGCATTGGGAGCGCGGAGTCTTACCCACGGGACCACCAGGGAAGTCCATCTCTCAGTTTTTAAGGTCACCCCTAAATCAGGATTTACCCAGACTGTAATCAGTGCTTGAACTGGTAGAGGTGACCATGTTTTATCAGAGAGGTTGGTGGGTAGAGGGCATTATGGACAGCGTGTGTGTGTGTGTGTGTGTGTGTGTGTGTGTGTGTGTGTGTGTTTGCATATGTTTGCAGGGGACACAGCCTATGGATTCCTCTTATGAGGACCTTTTATTTACTCTTATAAATAAGGATAACCACATATGGCTCAAAAAAAATTTAAAAGTATCGGGGGGATAAATAATGATCGTATTATTTTGCTAGGACTGCTGTTAACAAAATGTCACAGACTGGGGGGCTTAAACAACAGAAATATACTTTCTCACAGTTCTGGAGGCTGGAAGTCCAAGATCAAGGTGTGGGCAGATTGGTTTCTCCTGAGACCTCTCTGCTTGTGCCGTAGACAGCTGTCTTCTCCCCGTGTCCTCACATGGTCTCTGTGTGTCTGTGCTCTAATCTCTTCTTCTTATAAGGACACCAGTCCTATTGGATTAGGGCCCGCCCTAGTGACCTCGTTTTACCTAAGTTACCATTTTAGAAATCCTATCTCCAAATATAGTCTCATTCTGAGGTACTAGGAGCTAGGAGTTCAACATATGGATTTTGGGGGCCACAGTTTGGCCCATAATAATGGTTTTAAGTTTATACAACAGAACAATGGACTTGAGCATCCAGCACGGGCCCGGCCCAGATTAGATGCCGCTCTGTGTTGTTTCCATTGTTTTCCACACCTGTCCCTCCCTCTACATCTGGGGATAAACTCTCAACATGGGACCAGCCTGGATGGTCGGCAGGTCCTGCAGAGTTTTGGGGTTTCTCCCCTCCTGCCTCCGGGTTCCTCCTAGAGATGACGCCACAGATTTTTGGAAAGACTCTCATGGAATTATTGCCTTTTCCCCCTTTCAGCAGAGTCTGTGTCATGGGTCGCCTTCTGAGGATGGATTTTTATGGGTCTTTAGAGCCCTCTGCCTATTTTTGACACTTCCACAAGATGAGAAGGGACCAGGTGTCATGTCGATCAGATGGAGAAGACTCTGGAAGGGGGGCCCCGTGGCTGCCCGAGGCTGAGTCAGTCCTAGGCAGGGCCCGGAACAGAGCCCAGGTCTCCTGATTCCTTCCCCGTCCCTTTCCACAGCCCCGAAACCCACCCTTCTGAGAATACATCGGTCCCACCTTTGTGGTGCCTAATAAGCAGGGTGGCCTTTGGGGCATGTGGGTGAGGAGAGGATATTGCTCAGGATTCAGCCGAGAGCCCTCTTCTCCAGGCTCCATCCCTGTTCCGTTCTGCCCCCCAACTGCCCCCTCCCACTGATTCTTGGCATCTAATGACAGCCTTCCTCTGTGTCTGTCTGTCTGCTAACTGGTTATCTGTCTGACTCAGGGCCTCGGTGCAGCTGGGAAATCTGTGCATTGCAAAACTGGCCCCCCTGCCCCTGACGGCCCCGGATGTGGATGTGTTGTCTGTCAGACTAGAAGCTCCCTGAATGCAGGGATGATTTCCAACCCAGCTTTTGGTGAGCGACTCCTAACATGTTGCTAAGCACATAGGAGACTTTATCTATGTGTGTTGAATAAATGAATGAATGAATTTTAACATGGAATTTTGGAAGTGGAAGAAACTAATGCTCCTTTCTCCTGACAATGGCAGAAATCTCTAAAAAGTCCTTGACTGTATCTCCTTCATGCTCCCAGGGATAAGATGCTCACTCACCAAGTAGCAATTTCCCCGCTGGGGAACTTTGATACTCAAAACGTTTTTTCATAGCAGCTGAACTCTGGCACTCTCTCATGGTTACCCTGTGGTCTTAGTTCTGGGCAGGACCTTGGAGATCTCTGGTCCATGGATCCTCAGAAGGGAGGAAGAGGGTGACTCCTGGGTGGGGGCAAGTAAGTTGGAGAAGTCCAAGATCATTTGAAAAAGCCAATGCATCTTTATATATTTTGAAACTTGGGAAATGAAGAAGAGTCCCTATTATTTTAATGATAAAAACTATTAACAATAAAGGGATGAAAAATTATGAAGGGAGGAGGGGGAAGGAGGAGATGAAGATTTCTCAAAGTTTATCTGGTTATATTGTCTTGAGTTTTGAACCACCTGAATGTATCAGGTATGCAGAGTGAAAATTAAATAAGATGTTAAAATGAGAAGCGGGGTGTGTGTGGGGGAAGAAAGGGAGGGAAACTTGGCTCAGCTGGGATGAGAAGACACAATGATTCCAGTCGCCCATCAGCCCATCTCCCGCCACATTTCTTTTGCATGTGAGAGAGGGTGTGTTTTAACAAAGTCAACAGACACTTGGGCACAGGGAGCTCAGAGAAGTAAAGTGTTACATCCGGTCACCAAGCAAGTCAACTCAATTTCTCCTCCTTTTAGAAGCTCGGTTTGCAGAGAAATTTGGTAGAAACCATTTTGGCCTGAGCATTATGTTGGGGATATTTGTTGGCTGGTCCATTTGAATTCGTCTGAATTATTATCTTGGAGCTGACACCAGGCAGAGGTGAGTGCCCCACAGTGACTCGGAGAAACATTTGAACATTTCCCTTTCCATCTTTTCTGAGCCTTAGTCTCACATTACAAAATGAAAAACCGATAACTTGGGAATACGTGAAAGATGCTTAACTTCACTGATTCATAACTGCCAGTCAAATGAGATGCCATTTTTTCACCAGTTATATTGGCAAAGAGGAACCATTTGGTCATTTGCAGTGTTGAGTGTGAAGAAATAGGACTCCTGCACATGGTTGGTGGTAGGGTAAATTGGTCCCAATTTTACATCATTTGGTGGCAATTTCACATTACGTATCAACACCGCAAGTGCCTCCAGTTTTAATTCTAGGGATTTATCCTTCAGATATCCTCTGGTGATGCAAGAGAAGGTATGGGAACAAGGTGGCTCATTGCAGCAAGATTTGTAATGGTGACAAGCGAGGAGCTCGGTCAGTGAATTACGATGTCCATATAATGGAATATCATACTGCCATTGAAATGAATGAGGTAAATTGTGTATGGAAACCATGGCAAGATATTACCTTTAAACAAAACGGTAAATACTCGTGGCAATAGTACACATCCATTGTTTGCAGAAAGACATTTGTATGTGTTTGTGGAGATGGGAAATTTCTGGACAGATGCGTAGGAAGCTGCGGATGATGTTACCTCTGGAGAGTAGGGGGAGGGCTTCTGAAACGGGCAGGAAACTAACTTGAGATCGTATAACTTTTTGGAGTGATCAAATTTGTTCACTACGGATGCGCGAGATTTTCATTTGAAAAAGGAACCCCCTCCTCCAACAACAATCTAATCCCTCACAGGCCATTGTGAAAATCAAATCAGATACCTCAGTTCAGCTCAATAAACTTTCTTTCAACACTGAGTCTGTTCCAGCCACCGGCTAAGGTATGTAAAAACTGCTTCCCGAACTGTTAACCACCACGAAAACTGAGAGCAAACAATTTATTTCAGATAGTACAGCTAATGAACAGAATACTTGTAAGAACCAGCTTCCATTTATAAGCTGGAATCCTCCAGAACATCAAGATTCATTGTAGGTGAGGAGTCATTGTTCTTTTATTAAGCGTTAGATTTTAGCAATACAGGATTACAAACTTCCAACCGTGAAAAGCACACACTCCCTCCAAATCCTTCCGGAAAGCCAGAAAGCCCTATGAAGATATTAAGGACTTGGGACAGACTGTTATATATCACAAGACCTGTGATAGGAGAGAGAGAGGGAGGGAGAGAAAAGTGCTATTGCCGGGTCATTTTTAAACAGCACAAGGCAGGCACCCTTCCTCCAGGGTTCCATTACACCACTTTAATTCTTTCACTCATCCTTACTGTGACTTCTTGGCTTGGAGATGTTTAAGGAGGTCGTAAATATTCAGATATTTCATTAACCAGCTCTGCTCTGAGCACCCACTGCCTTCTGACTGCCGTCCTCTGGTAACTATTTCCCCGCCCTGCACTCCCAGTGCACTGATTTTATTAGGCGAGTCTCTTTTAGTTAAGATTTCTACTGTCCCCAACTGGCCTGACAGCCTTCTTCGAGCTTCTGCTTGGATTCTAGGGAATGGATTACAGTGTGTGTCCCAGTGACCCTGTGAGGCCATGGCCAGTGTGTTTTCCAGCGTCATCTCCCAGAGCAGCTTGAATCAGTAGATCAGTGAGCCTCCGTCCTGGCCCCCTGGTGACTATTCCTAGAAGGTAGAAAAGGATGTGCTCTTAGAGCTGCCCAAGGCATCACCCTGCCCTTGGGGCTTTTCCCCCGTTGTCCTGTGCACTTGCAGCCAAGGCCCTGCCACGGAGCGCTGGCAGCTTTGGTGCCCTTTGTCACTGCAGACCAGGTGGGAGGCTGTTGGAGGACACCTGGAGGGAGAGAATGAGTTGGGGACCTAGGGGACAGGATGGAGGGTGGTACAGGGTGCTGTGCTGTTGAGGTGCCCACTGGTCACATTCTACCTGGCATCTTTCTAACATGCAGAGTTTTTAAAAAAATTTATTTTATTGAAGTATAGTTGATTTACAATGTTGTGTAAATTTCTGCTGTACCACAAAGCCATAAAGTTATATATACATATATATGTGTGTGTGTGTGTGTATGTATATATATATTCTTTTTCATATTCTTTTCCATTATGGTTTGTCACAGGATATTGAATAAAGTTCCCTGTGCTATACAGTAGGACCTTGTTGTTTATCCATCCTGTATATACTAGTTTGCATCTGCCAATCCAAAACTCCCAATCCATCCCTTCCCCACCCCCCAACCCCTTGGCAACCACAAGTCTGCTCCCTATGTCTGTGAGTCTGTTTCTGTTTTGTAGATAAGTTCATTTGTGCCATATTTTAGATTCCACATGTAAGTGATATCATATAATATTTGTCTGTCTCTTTGATTTACTTCACTTAATATGATAATCTCTAGGTCCATCCACGTTGCTGCAAATGACATTATTTCATTACTTTTTATCACTGAGTAGTATTCTATTGTATATATGTACCACATCTTCTTTATCCATTCGTCTGTTGATGGACATTTAGGTTGTTTCCATGTCTTGGCTATTGTGAATAATGTTGCTATGAACATTGGGGTGCATGTACCTTTTCGAATTACAGTTTTCTCTGGATATATGCCCAGGAGAGGGATTGTAGGATCATATGGTAGCTCTATTTTTAGTGTTTTAAGAGACCTCCATACTGTTCTCCATAGTGGCTGCATCAATTTACATTCCCACCAACAGTGCAAGAGGGTTCCCTTTTCTCCACACCCTCTCCAGCATTTGTTGTTTGTAGACTTCTTGATGATGGCCATTCTGGCTGGTGTGAGGTGGTACCTCATTGTAGTTTTGATTTGCATTTCTCTAGTAATTAATGGTGTTGAGCATCTTTGCATAACATGCAGAGTTTTATAGAGGAAAGTGAGGTTCCCAGCCCCGACATGGGTGAAAGGTCCACTCCTCAAGGAAGTCCTGCTGTGCGGGGTGGAGGAAGCAGAAGTGGGAGAGCTCACTTCCTCCCCTCTGCGCTCTCAGCTTACTGCGGTCCCCGGGGCCCGGGACCCCCGAGTTCACCCCAGAGGAAAGCCAGCAGCCTCCGAGGGTCGGATGTGCCCTCCACCCGGACTGGGCTGGGTGTCTAGGGAGGTGACAGTGCTCTGGGTGACATGGGATAGCCAGGCAGGCAGAGAAGCCTTCCAACTCAAGTCAGTTCTCCTTTAGAATCACATCCTAAGCTCAAGATTCGCTTTCAAACCTCATTTTTCTCACTGTAAAACAAGTATGTGTAGTCTTTGGGTTTAGTTGCCAACCCACCCCGAATCTGGGGTTGGTTTAAGCTTTGTAGGCAGGCTGTCCTGAGCTGGTCTCTGCCTTGTCTTGGTTTGAAATAAGCTGTTCTGGCTCCTGAGAGGTGCCCTGACTCAGGGCTACCCTTGCTGCCCTGTGGGGTCGGCCCCTGGCTGGGCCCTGCGTCCCGCACGCCACTTCCATCTGGACGTGACTGGGTGAGCTCACACCCTCCCTCCCCCGCGCTGAGCTCTGCTTTGGCCCCACTGGCCTCCCAGTTGCCTCACCCCTCACCACCTTGAGTCTCTGCAACACTCACTTCCTACAGTTGTTCTGAGAAGCAAATGAAGTAACCAGTAGCCCCTCCAGCTTCGCCGCCACTGCTCTGTCTTCTGGCTGCCAGCTGAGAGTCCTGACTCTTGCACCTGGCGGGGTGACCGCTGTGGCTTGTCCAGGTCCTTAGGGGTCAAGCGTAAACTCAACCTTAGGCAGGCAAAGCAGAGCTGGCCATCCACATGGGAGCGGGGCCCCTCTTGCCCCGCCCGCTCCCCGCAGCCTCCGAGAGCTGTCAGCCCCTTTCTTGGAGCCCAGCATCTTCTGCGCTGCCAAGCAGCCCAGGGCCAGGCCCCTGCTTCTGAGCCCAGAGCTGTGGTTGCAGGTATGGGAGGAGAAGCCTCTAGAGGGGTCCGGTGTCATGTGTGTGTTCCTTTGTGTGCTATCACGGGGACTGAGTTCCACACTCAGTAGCCAGGAAGCTCATCACTTACAGGGCGCCCTCCCCATGGCAACCTTTCCTTCCGTATCCAAGCAGGATGACTTCTCAAACTCAAGATCTTTAATTCTCACCTAGCAACACCCGGGTCAGGTGACTTACAGCCAACTTAGAAGTGGAAAGTTCAGGTGTTTCTGAGTGGTTGGAATAATTATAAAAAAGATCCTAAAACAAAATGAAAAAGGCCCCAGAAAACCCAAACTTCACAGATCCCCAAACTCAGTTGTGCTTCTCCTTCCTTGGGAAGGTGACAGGGTCTCAAGATCTTGTTACCGAGATGTGGCTGACGGCACACTTGAGGTGCTCTGGCCATGGTGGGAGCTCATGGCAATAGTGAGCGGGTCATTCTGGTCATAAAATGACCAGGAAAGCTGCAGCCTATGTTAGTCAGGGTTCTCTGGAGAAACTAAGAGTCAACAGTCAATAGAAGGTATTTGTAACTATATCTATAACTGTATCTATGTATTTCCATAGGTATATCTATGGATGTATATTTTCCATAGATATATCTATTGATAAATATCTGTGTATTTCCATAGATATCTATCTATCTATCTATCTATCTACCTACCTATCACCTATCTATCTATCTATCTCTTGAGAGAGGTGATTATTTTGAAGAATTGGCTCATGAGATTGTGGAGGCTGGCAAGTCCAAAAGCTACAGGGTAGGCCGGCAGGCCAGAGACGCAGAAATAATTGATGTTGCAGCTCAAGTCCAAAAGCCATTTGCAGGCAGAAGTCTCTCTTCTTCAAGGAAGATCAGACTTTTTCTATCAAGACCCTCAACTGATTGGATGAGGCCCACCCTTATTACAGAGGGTCTGCTTTCCTCCAACTCTGCTGATTTAAATATTAATCTCATCTAAAAAATACTTTCATTGAAACATCTAGAATAATGTTTGACCAAATATCTGAGTACTGTGGCCTGGCCAAGCGGCCATCACATGGCCCCCGAGGACCTTGGACACTCACCTGTCTACCTGCCGGCCTGTTTGTCCTCCACCTGCATGGTGTAATTCCTGCTGCCCACCCCGCTGCCACCATGAGCCACAGTGCTCCCAGCTCGGGAGCCCTTCAGCTTGCTGCTTGCTCAGACTCAATCAGATGTCTTCTCAACATGGTTCCCCAGACAATGGTGATAGGTTTTGATGTCAGACACACCTGGGGTTTGAATCCTGGCTTTGCAACTTCCATGCCAACGTGATTAAAGTTCTCTGTCAATCTTTTTTACCCATACAATGAGTAAAAATACTTCTTAATCTTGTACGGTTCTTATAAAGATTAAATGAAATGATGGATGAAGTATATTTATATGCTAGCCAACACTGGACACGATGCTGGATAGGGTTTTAAACTTTTCCAAGCACTGTATAGACTCATTTAATCCCCTCCAATAATCCTGTTAGCTGTGTATTACTATCATCTCCATTTATTTAAAAACAGTTCTCTTGAGATATAATTCACATATCATACATTGCACCCATTAAAAACCTATGATTCATTGCTTCTTGGTATACTGCATTATTAACTTTGTGAAATTGTGATAAAGTATACATAACATAAAAATTTCCATTTTAACCATTTTAAGCAACATTCAGTGACACTAATTACATTTACAGTGTTGTGCAGCTATTACCACTATCTATTTCCCAAACTTTTTCATCAGCCCCCAAACAGACTCTGAAACTGTTCAGTATATTATCCCCATTCTATTGATGAGAAAACCAAGGCACAGAAAGGTGAGGAAACTTGTCCAAGGTTACACAGCAAACTCGTGGTGGAGCCAGGGTTTGAACAGGTAATTTGGGTGCAGAACTTGGGCTCTTATTACCCAGTGAACTCAGTGTCCAATAACAGCTCATGTTTATTGAGAACCCACAGTGTGTCACACTTTCCTTACATCTTTATGACAAGTCTGCAAGCAAGTCTGCAAGATACTATTGTCTCTATTTTACAGCTGAGGAAACTGAGGCTCAGGAAAGTTGGGTAACTTTCCCAGATCACCACAACAGCACATGTTAGGGCCTGAGTTTGAAGCTGGGTCTCCTTGACCCCAAGGTTCACACTCTTCCCACTTTGCTGTGTACCCCTGCACAGCACCAGCCGTGTCTCATGGCTTTCCTGCTGTCTCATCTAACACCCAGCACACAGTAGGTGCACGAAGGTGCAGGACCGGTGAGCAGAATTGCCCTTCAAGATTGCAGTTGGGAGGGAAGACTGGCGGTTCTGAGGAGCACCCAGTGGGCTCCTATAGATGGAGGCAAACTCGCGTCAGGGTGGAAGGAGCCTTTCCCAAAGGCAGGGGTGAGGGGTGGGGGTGAGTGGGGTTGTGTGTTCCCGTCCTGGTTCCTGAGATCTGCATGGGAAGGTGTGGTGTGAAACCCGAACCAGGCAGAGTGTAAGGGAAGCAAGTCTCCTCTCATTTGACTCCGTAAGTGGTGCCCGAGGACCCCCAGTGCCCACAGTGGGCAGACCACAGGGGTCTGTCTGGAGCTCCTAGAGTCTGATCTACCGGATTAGATGTCTGCACAAATCGCGAGGGTGGGATGGGGTTGGGGAGGGGGTGAGGGGAGGTTAAAGGAGAGAAAGTTTATATCAAGGCTTAGGAATAATGAAAGGATTCATCAGCAAAAGCAATGAAACGGACTTAACAAAAAGGTGATTCTGACAGGTCGGGTGAGGCCAGGAGGTAGGAACAGGGAGGAAGGTGGGAGCTGCAGGCGGGAGTGGCAAGCTGTCCTGCAAGAGGCTGGGAAGGTAAGCAGGGAGGAGGAGCCCTGCGGCTGGAGGCGTGGCCGGCGGGCGAGACCGAGGTTGATGGGCGGGGCCTACTGGAGCCCCGCCCCCAAAGCTTGGCTCCTCCCGGAGGGCCGCAGCCCGCCTCTCTGGAGTGGCAGGTGCTCTGTCCCAAGGGGAACCTGCGGCGTGCCAGAGAGCAGACGACCTGTTTCTCCCACTGAGCAGAACGAGCTGACGCAGGTGGTGTCCAGTGTGTTCCTCTTTGCCTGTGACGTCTGGAAGGGGAATTCAGCAAAAAGGACTCCAGTCCGGACCTCTGACCCCAACTTCCTCAATCCAAGCTCTAGAGGGGCACCTGTGTAGCCGAGCCCCGGGGTCCTGTGGGACCCGCACCCTCTCTTTCTTTCCCTCCTCTGCGCCACCGGCCCCCACTCCCACTGTGCCCTCTGTGCCCGCCCCAGTGCTGCATCCCTGCGCCGACCTGGGCTGACCATCACCCTTCATCACCCTACATCAGGCGTGTAATCACGCCTCTGCCCTCGGCCAGGAGCTCCTGGGGGCAGAGACCGCTTCTGTTTTATGACCCTGCAGAGTGAGGGATTAGGTGTTAGGGAATGAACGCGAGAGTGCGCGAAGCCCCCCTCCTCCCGTGAGCCCCGCCTTGGGCGGAGACCCCTCCCTCCAGCGGCCTGACCCCTGCACGACCGTGACCAGGCCGGCTGGGCTGCACTCAGGGCGCCCATCCGGGCAGGACCACATCCCACTTCCTACCTGGGGGCCCGGGCTGCTTCTGGCCTCCTAGGCCCTGGATGGTGGGGTGCCCGCACCTCAGGTGTGCTTCCCGGGTCCTGGTGTCCTCGGCGTTCCCACCCCCATGATGAGTGAGGCCTTAGGTGGAGGGAGAAGCCAAACTTGGCTAATGAAATACTCTTTCCTACAGATGCCATCGGCACTGGCTTCTGAGCCCTGGGTTGGTCCTGGCCACAGTATCTCTAGGTTCCTGCCTGGGGCACCTGCTCCCTCCCCTGGGAACGAGGCCTGTGGTCCCTGGCGGAATCTGTGCTGGGGCAGTGCTTCGTCCCAGCATCTCAGGGTGGTGGACCGCAGCCTCATCGACTCCTGGAAGAGGAAAGGAGCTTGGAACATTCCCGCTTCCTCTTCGCACAGATGCCACTCCCTCAGGTCCCTCTGGTGGTGGAGTCAGTCCCAGGGGAGGGGAGCCTTCCTGGCTCAGCCCTCTCAGGGTCAGGCGGTGCTGCCTTCCAGCTGCTCTCAGGTCTATCTTGAGTGCCCTTGCCCTCCCCCCGAACCCCCAGAGGTGGCCCCGAGGCAGGTCAGGAGGCTGGTGAGGGTCTGAGGCCTTTGTTAAGCTGTAGATGAGTTCCCAGGCTGCTCGGCCCGGGGCCCAGTTCCCTGTGGAACTCTGCCCACCGGTGCCCCCCTCGCCTCCTGTCTCTGGCCATGGTGCCTTCTCTCTGTGTGGCCTTTCTGGCCAAGCCCTGCTGAGCAGGGAAGGACTTAGAGGTTAAGCGAGGGAGAAAGATGGTGGCTCTGACGCCTCTGGGCCCTGGGACCTCTTGTGCCTGAGGAGGGTGAGTATCGGTGGATCCATCTGGTGTCAGAAACAGCGGGCGGTTCTGGGTCCCCTTTTCTGGAGGTGGTAGGCACTCCCCTGGGTCCCTCCCTCCCACGGTGCCCCGGCCTTGGTGTTACCCATGCTTCCCGCCAGGGTGTCCTCATCCCAGAGGGCGATGTGATAAGGGGGTTCCTAGGCCCTGGGGTTGGGAGGGGTCTCAGGACCGCGTGCGCTTCGATGAGCCCTTAGTGTCCGCAGAGGAGCAGCGCCGGCACCTGAGCTCCGTCCACATTCGCCAGCGAGGCTCTGGGTCCTGGTTTCTGCATCCGGCTGCACGCAGGATGCACTGACCTTGTCTGTTCACCTGTCTGCATGTCTTCAAGAGGAGGGTCTGCATCTTGGAACACTGTGTCCAGCACGGAGTGCAGTGGCACACGTACGGGACCCTCGGGAAGTGCGTGTCCCTCCCTCTGGCTGCATCCACCAGCCGCCACTGGCAGGTGACGGGGCCTCTGTCGCGCTCTGCCTGCTCGGAGAGCCCGCGAGTTCCCTGAGTGCCTCCCCACAGCCTACTCCCAGCCCCTCTCCTGCCCCCCCACGCCCCGGGGCTTTCA
The DNA here is from genome assembly GCF_965194805.1 of Balaenoptera borealis. Taxonomy (NCBI): domain Eukaryota; kingdom Metazoa; phylum Chordata; class Mammalia; order Artiodactyla; family Balaenopteridae; genus Balaenoptera; species Balaenoptera borealis. The sequence goes on from NC_138871.1 coordinate 86,188,784, forward strand.
GATCCTGAAGGGCTGTCCCAGCTCCTCGCTGGTACACAAAGGCACTGCAGTTTCCAGGAGACTCCAGCCACCGCAGTCTGCCTCACTACCCCTCTGGGAGTTTCCCTGCCTCGGCCCCTTCTCTCCACTTGCACAGCTCTGGGGAACCCCTCCTCTTCTCTGCTCAAGGGGCAAGGCCTCGCCCCCGCCTCAGTGGCCCCCGGGCAGCTTGGCAGGGTCAGCAAATTCTCCTCTGCCATTGGGCCCCTGGCTCCAGGCCTCGTGATCTGGAGACACCAGCTTCACAGCTACCAAATATCTGCAACCTTGTCCTTGAGAGGAGGCCTTAAGGCTTTTCTCTTTTGCCCCAGAGTAACCTCAAGGGTGTAGGGTGGTGGGAACCGCCCCTCAGGGTCAGGGTGTGGTCTGATGTGGTCACTGATGGCTTCTCCCAGGGAGCTTCAGGAAGAATTTCTGATATTCACATCGTCACAGGACAAAGTAAACCGTAATTGTTTCATACCATATAGCTGTAATTTCCAGCACTATTATATTCCATCTTATGAAAAAATATTTGACGGTGCCTCCAGGGGAAGACTTGGGCCGTGCTTGGGGATGGGGTGATGAGTACCTCTTATCAGGACATTCGTACCCCGATCTTCCCAGTTCCCTGGACCCTGAGACTTAGTTAAAGTCACAACTATTTTTTTTTTAAGTCTTCTTTGTTGAGAAGTTGCTGAACTTTGCTGAGCGTGGAGGATTGATTCAGGAGTTCAATCATTTATTCATTAAATAAGTAAAACTTCTTGAATGCCTACTATGTGCCAGGGGCCATGCTAGATCAACGGTGGGGACACAACCCTCACTCACAGAATTGTTGGTTTGTCGGTTTGAATTCCAGTTCTGCCATTTACTGTGTCGATGAATCTTTCTGAGCTTCAGTGCTTTTCTCTCTCAGGTGAAGATGGGGATTTCTGTCTCACTGAGTTTGCCTGGCATCTAGGAGCTACATGCAATAAATGGATTGTTTCTTTTTCTTAATTTAATTTTTAAATTTTATATTCGAGTACAGTTGATTTACAATGTTGTGTTAGTTTCAGGTGTACAGCAAAGCGATTCAGTTACACATATACTACATCCATTCTTTTTCAGATTCTTTTCCTGTATAGGTTATTACAGAATATCGAGTAGAGTTCCCTGTGCTGTACAGTAGGTCCTTGTTGATTATCTATTTTATATATAGTGTGTATGTCAGTCTCAAACTCCTAATGTATCCCTCCCCCGCACCTTTCCCCTTTGGTAACCGTACGTTTGTTTTCAAAGTCTGTGAATGGATTTCATTCTTACTGCTATTTTCCAGGCTATAGACTGTCCTCTTTCTTCTTGCATGGACATTGCCTGAGGAGCCACTGAACTGTCGGCTCTTGGGTCGCTGACTGTCCGGAAGTTTTGAGTGCCTCGGAAAGATCCTGGGGAGTTGGCTGATTGGCTCCCGGTACACGCCAGGCTATGGGCTGCGCTAAACGACCCGGATGGGGAGCCGTCTCTAAATCCTGTTCTAATTTGTTTCTCTGTGTGCTTTGTAATTGAGCCACCCTTTCCGTCAGCTAGAGTTGTTAATGACCTTGAGAAATGATCCCAGCCCTGAATAGAGGGTCCTGCTCTTTTGAAGTCACCCACTTTCTTTGTGGGTCTAAGCTGTTTGAGTTTTCCCCTCTTGGGCACACCCTCTCTTCCACTTTGATGCTGCCTCTGTAACAACAGGGCTCAGAATTATTAATTCCTACTGCACAGCGAGGTGCAGTCTTATTACACAGAGAGGAGGGGGGAAATATAATTGCTACCTTGAGTAATCATTTTCCGAAGGCTGCGCGCATAACCTTTAATTAATATTTCATTTGCAGCCAGGGTGGGTAACTTGAATAGGGCCTAAAAATATTGCTGTCCCTGTGTATGGAGAGATTATTAACTGGGAGACACGGAGCCAGCGTGCTATTCGATTGTTTGCAATCATTTCTAAAATTAAAAACGTTTGAGCCGCTAACCCGTAATAAATAAAGGGAACGGGCTTAGAGGGATGCGGCTCTTTATTGAGGGGGATAAAGGTGCCAATTCCAGGCCTAATCCAGCTCCCTCCACCTGCCCGTGGAATGAATTTGGGGCACAGGGTGTCTGGGGGGCCAGCGACTCACTGATCAAAGCTGGGCTCCCAGCTCGTGTCCGACAGGCACCGTGTGGCCAGCGGCACACAGGTCACTGGGTCTAAGGATCAGCGGGAAGCACCATCGTCTTTGATGTTCGCTGGAGAGGGGCACTTGAGATGCTCAAAGGGCCTCCTGGGAGAGAGCCGGAGGCTGTTTCCTGGGTGGCTGGGAACGCTGGGGCGGGGGAGGGCAGGTGAGGGCTGTGGGCAGTGGGGGAGGGGAGCAGGTCAAGGGCGCAGGAATGTCGCGGCAGATGCTTCGGCGGCGGCTGAGTGATTCTGGACCGCTTCCTTCCCGGCCTTGGGGATTCTAGCGGGTGGGGGACCCAGGGCTGGCTCCTGGGAGGCGGCTGAAGGCCTTCAGACACACAAGCCCGTCAGAGTCTGCACGTGATTTCACAGCCCATGAGCCCCTCCGTCTGAGAGCCGTGGGCATGCTGGTCGGCAGCCGCTATGGGGATTGGGCCAGCTCTTAGCTCCTGGCTTTATCTCATCAGACCTCCCGACAGCCCCCGAGGAAGGAGATGCTTCCTTACAGGTGAGGGACCTGGGCCTTTTGGCTCAAGTCACTGATTCCTAAGGGCACACGGCTGTGGGTGAGCTGGTATTGATTTTGGCAGGCTGGTCGGGTGCCGTGGATCCTTGGAGGCTGAGGCAGGTCCTCGTTTGGCGACGACGGCAGCACAGACGTGTGAGGCCAGCTGCACTGGACACCGTCTCCCGTCGGCATCTCCCTTTGAACTGGACTTTGCAGGAGACCTGACCCCCTAATCCAGGGCGTATCAATGTGAAGGGGCGAATCGTTTAACTTCATACACACCATTGGGATTATTTAAAACCTTCCTGCTCAACCCCAGGGCTGCTGTGTTTCTGGGTTCTTGGGCTTACTGAGTTTTCCTGAAAAAAAAAAGAGTTTTAAAACCATCGGCCCATAGGTTTATTGCCATATTATTGATGACAGAGGGGGTTGTCTCAATCCTTAATCATCTTGGGGTTTCTAGATGTGCTCAAGTCGGCTTCTCATTTGTGCCAAAAGCCTGGCTGTTGTCAAGAGTTCCCTCTCTGGCAGAAAGGACGCCAGGCGTGTGTACTGCCCCCTGCCCCCTTCCTGGGTCCGGCCGTCTGGGAGGCGGGGGAGGAGGGAGGATTTGAGGGACAGCCATCAGTGTGGTGTTTCTTCTTCTCGGAAGCTCCTATAGGAAGGAAGTCGCAGGACAGGACGCTGATGGTGGCCCCTCTGCTGTCTCGGTTTATCTCGTTAGACCTCAAAGCAGCCCGGCCGCCGGGTGGCCCTGGGCTTCCCATTTCACACACGGGAGACTGAAGTCCTACACCTGGTTAGTGATGGGCGTCAGGTTTGAGCCCGGTCCCCTTCGCTCCACCCTGGGGAGAGCCGGCCTCTTGGAGCAAGGCAGTGGTCCCTGGCCTCTGTCCCCTGGACACGCTGCCTTCCTCCTCTCACTCCACTTTCCCGAGGCTCTGCTCCTGCCAGATCTGTGCCCTACAGAGGTTCAAGAGTGACTGCATTTTGTTTATTTTCTCCTTCACTCATTCATTTTTTAAAAATTAAAAAGTGACACTTGCTTACAAAAATTTGAGTTTCCTTCCCTAATCCTATCCCTCAGAAGTCACCGCAGTGAACTTGGTGGGTGGCAGTCCAGACTTTGTTCCTAGACACATATGAACCTTCAAAGATATAGGTAGATATCTGTACACAGAGAACTTATTTATGTGAAATGAGTACATATAAACAATGTTTGTAAAAGCCCAAGATTGGAAATACCTGAAGTGAGATAACCTCGGCAGGGGCTCAGTTAGACCTTTTGTGATACGACCATTCAGTAGAAGTATTGCTTGGCTGTTAGAAAGACAGCTCTCCACGTACAGCGGCAAGAGCTGTTTACAACGTGCCTTTAAGCGAAGAAATGAAGGAAGGATTGTCTGCCTCACGTAGACTCACTTAATTTGCACAGTAGCTTCTCGTGGATGGGCAGGCAGCAAGGGCAGCCCAACCAGACACAGCCCAGGATCCCTGTGCGGATTTGACAGCGGTGTCGGTGGCCGGATGGCTCTGGCCCAAGCTGCCTCTGACACAGGGATGCCTCCAGAGAGCTATGGCCCCCCCAGAGGAAGTTACTTGCTGCCACACTCGGGGGAAGTCCTGCGCTAAGTGCTTGGGCAGGGGGGAGGGGGAGGGGCTGAAGGGCAGGGACGACTGAGGGCCCCAAACGTGAACTGAAGCCTTCCTGGAGGGCAGCGCCTCAGAACTGTTCACCCCATTTCTCTACAGGCAGAAACTCAGGCCCAGAGAGGGGAAGTGACCTGTCTGAGGTCACACAGCAATGTAGAGACCGGGCTCAGCCGGCTCCTCAGGTCTGCTCTGGTGGGACCCTGGAGTCTGTGCCTGGGGGGTGTGCGCGAGGGCTGCAGCCGGCTCTTCCAGCCTTCCCAGGAGCTGCGTTCTCTGCAGGGTCATCTCAACTTTCCTCTTCCCCCCCTTCCTCATCCTGCCTGCAGCCCCCTCAGTTTGGTCTCTATGCCCCCTGGCCAGAGCTGAGGCAACTTGGGGCAACTTGTTGGGAAACCTGGGTGAGGATACTGATGCATTCCATTCTCCTCAAACCCTTGGATGTTTCTGGTGTGTGCTGTGCACGTGTGTGCGCCTGTGTGCACTTGCAGGTGCATGCGTGTGTATGTGTGCACACGTGTGTCATGCACGTGCATGTGTGTGGTGTGTGTGTAGCACGTGCAGGTGCGTGTTCAAGGGGAGACAGACGGTGACTCAGCCATGGCAGTGTCGGAGCTGACCCAGGAGCAGGGGCGGCCAGCAGGAGCCGTGTCTTGCCGAGCCAGTGGGTCCCAGCAGAGCCCGGAACTGCGGGTTAAGAGAGGTGCACCTTCGGAAAGAGTAAACCACTGTTTTCTTGCCGGCTGTTTGCCCTTATTAATTCAGGTAGCAATTACCCATTCTGAATATTTGGCGACTAATTAGTTTTCCCTGTGGAGATGGCAGAAGGAGGAACGCTTTGCTCTGACCTCATCCACTTGCTCGGTTTCCTGAGGAGGGGCGAGGGAGGCTGCAGAGGGGCAGGGGGGACAGAGGGCGAGAGAAATCTGCCCGGTGCCCGGGACGCCCCTGTAGCTGCCCGGGTCTTTGCTACAAGTCTACAGGGTGATCAAAATAACCCGCCCAGTTTGGGTTTTGTTCTTGCTTTCACGTCGCCTGGCCCATTTCCCCTGTGAAAGCAGCTCCTGGGCGTTTGCCTGATGATGTAGGTGGTGGTGTCACAGCGAAAGTTCGAGGCTGCTGGCTCAGCTGGTGTCGCTTCATCCGGGAGCTGTGCCCTCTGAATCCAAGGTGACCAGGGACCCTGAGTGCAGGGACAGCATGCTGGGCGAGAGGACAGACACTCATGTAGAGGCTGGGACGCCGAGGGGCGCGCGGTTCAGGGTGACGGCGGGAGGAGGCGGCCAGGCGGCCCTCGTGCCCCAGCTCCGCCCTGCGTGGGTTTGGGGCTGGCTTCTTACACCCTGTGGAGCCCCTCACTCGGCACCTGGCCTTGATTTGCCTCTTTGCTCTTGAACTTTTGGTTCCTGGGGAATAGCCGTCAGTGTCGCGATTGTTCACAGAAGCACCTCTCAGGAAGGGCTCCCGTAGACAGGAGGGTTAGTAGTTCAAGTCTGGGCGGCCTCCTGAATTGGAACAAGCGATGGGCAGGAATGTATTTTGGGGAAGTGATAAGTGGACAAGTCAAGCAAATATTGCTGTACCTGTTCTGGGGACTGGGGGGCAGTGGGGCTCAGACCACGGGGCGCTGGACACAGATCTGGGCGCTGCAGCCGAGCCCACCAGGACTGGGGGTGGGCGCTACCCCCGAACCCCGCCCGGGCTTGCTCCCCTTGCACGCGGTGTAGACCCAGCACAGCCGTGGTCAGGGTCTCTGAAGGGTGCTCTCACCCGCCTCTCCTTTCAGATGAACATCTCTGCTGGGGTTGGAAGGCCTCCCGGCCGCCTCCTCCCTGCAGCTGTGCCCTGGGGCCCGGTCTTGGCTGCGGGCGAGGCCTGCTGCCCCTGCTTCCGTGTCTTCTGCAGCCACGTCGGGTGGGCATCAGCGCTTACAGGTGGGTGCCAGCTGGCTGGCTGCACCCCCCCTCGCGCCGCGCGGCTGTGCAGGTCTCCTCAGCTCCCCCACGCCCCTGACCACGCGGCACGGGCCTGTCTGTGTGACGCAGCTGGGCCAGCCCTGCTGATGCGGGAATTGGACTCTGGTCATTTGCACCTGCCGTCCCACAATCTACTGCGGGTCACGGCCAGGGACCCTGTGTTCTGGTGTCTGGGGTTTCCCCAGTGCACTGAGGCTCGTGCTGGTTTCCCTAAACCGCGGTGGCCACGGTTCCTGTTCAGATCGGCCCTGGGAAGGTGCAGGAGCCTTGGACTCAGGCCGGGCTCCGAGACCTGGTTCTTCCAGTGACCTGTGACCTTGAGTGGGTTATGTAAGCACTTTGAGCACCTCTTCTGTCATGCTGCCTCTGTCTTTGGGGTATGCTGCCGCGTATGTGGCGTCAGAGGGAACCAGATGCTCGGGGTTTCCAGCAATGTGATCTGGGGGCACCAGGGGGCGTTTGCCAGCAACCTGGGCAAGTGGCCTTGGGATCTCCCTTGAAGCCCCCAGGAGCCCCTGGGGGACAGAGCATTGATCCGTCCTCTCTGGACCAGAGAGCCTCCCTGCCGGCCCGCAGGCTGTGGCTCTGAGGGCCCCTGGCAAGGGGTCTGGCTTAGACCAGGTGTCTTCCAGGTCACCTGAGGGCTGGACTTTAAATAAACTCCAGCATGGAATTTCCAGGCTGGGATGGATGTGAAGTGGCTTGGGGTCTAAGCTGTCTCGGGAAATGCACAAACACCAGGTGCAGTGCTGGCGGTTTGAGTTTCCATTTACATTACCTGGGGCTTTTCTGTCCAGCTTCCCCTCCCCCACCCCTCGCAGCTGGGACTTCACATGCCCAGGCCAAGTCCACCTGAGCGATGGACATGCCAGGCAGGGGGGCGCCGCTGCAGGCAGGACACACCCTCCACGGGGACTTCCGACCCCAAAAGGCAAAGCAACATGACGGCTTCAGAGGCCGGGACCCTTGGGAAAGTCATCTGAGCCTGGGGATAATAAGACCTCCTTGGAGGCGGGGGGGTGAGGACTAAATAAACCAAGAGACAGAAAGGGTTCAGTGCCCTGAACAGCAGTAACAGTAGTAACAGGAGCGTTTCCGTGCCGCCTCCCTCCGTCTGGCTCCGAGAGGGCTTGAAGTATCAGCTCACGTAGACGGCACAGCGATCTTCTAAGGTGGAGACCATGGTTGCCGTCCGCCCCATTTTACTGAAGGGGAAACAGAGGCACTGGGAAGCAAAGTAACATGTCCGAGGTCACGGAGCTGGTACGAGGCAGAAGCGGGCGCCTCCCCCCAGGCACTCGGGCTCCAGGCCTGCGCCGGCCCTGTTGCCCATTCTGCTCGGGACAGCGCTGGCCTTGGAGGCTGCGGCCAGTTCTCCCTGAGCAGCTCCTGTCTCCTGATGTCCCCGTGGGTCTCAAGCAGTTGGCCTGACCCGCCCCTGGACTCTGTGCTGTGATTAGCTCCAGTGAGCCTGGGGGGGTGGTGCCAGTTCCAGCCTTGCTGCCCCGTCTGCAGGCAGCTGGCGCCAGGGCGGGTGTGTGCTCTCAGCTCTGACGATTACAGCCGGGGACCTTGATTCTGTCACTAGTAAGCGTAGTAAGTGGCAAAGAGTGGCTACTCTTATTATGGGTGTTCTTTTCTTTCTTTCTTTTTTTTTTTAAACATCTTTATTGGAGTATAATTGCTTTACAATGGTGTGTTAGTTTCTGCTTTATAACAAAGTGAATCAGTTATACATATACATATATCCCCATATCTCCTCCCTCTTGCGTCTCCCTCCCTCCCACCCTCCCTATCCCACCCCTCTAGGTGGTCACAAAGCACACAGCTGATCTCCCTGTGCTATGCGGCTGCTTCCCACTAGCTATCTATTTTACGTTTGGTAGTGTATATATGTCCATGCCACTCTCTCACCCTGTCACATCTCACCCCACCCCCTCCCCATGTCCTCAAGTCCATTCTCTAGTAGGTCTGTGGTCTTTATTCCCATCCTGCCACTAGGTTCTTCATGACCTTTTTTTTTTTTCCTTAGATTCCATATATATGTGTTAGCATATTTGTAGTGACGTGGATGGAGTTAGAGTCTGTCATACAGAGTGAAGTAAGTCAGAAAGAGAAAAACAAATATGGGTGTTCTTTTTTAAAAACATTTTTAAGACCATTTTTTTAAGAGCAGTTTTAGGTTCACAGCAAACTTGAGAGGAAGACAGAGATTTCCTCTATGCCGCCCTCCCTCCACACATGTGTAGCCTCTCCCGCTATCAACACTCCCACCAGAGTGGGACATTTCGTACAACTGATGAACCTACACTGATGCATCATTATCACCCCAAGTCCATAGTTTACATTAGGGGTCATTCTTGGAGTTGTACCTTCTATGAGTTTGGACAAATGTATAATGGTATGTCCATCATTATAATGTCATACAGAGTATTTTCACTGCCTTAAAAATCCTCTGTGTTCCGCCTATTCATGCCTCTCCTCTCTCCTTCTTAACCTCTGACAATCACTGACCTTTTTACTCTATTCATAGTTTCACCTTTTCAGAATGTCATATGGTTGGAATCAAGCAATATGTAGCCTTTTCAGATTGGCTTCTTTCACTCAGACTCTGTATTTAGGATCTTTCCGTATATTTTCATGGCTTGATAGCTCATTTCTTTTTAGTGCTGAATAATATTCCATTGTTTGGATATACCACAGTTGATTACCCATTCACCTGCTGAAGGACATCTTAGTTGCTTCCAAGCAAGATGGATTTGGCAGTTTTGAGTAAAGCTGCTGTAAATATCCACATGTAGGGTTTTGTGTGGGCATAAATCTTCACCTCCTTTGGGTCAATACCAAGGAGCACGATTGCTGGATCAGATCGGGAAGAGCATGTCAGTCTGTCTTCTGAAGTGGCTGCATTCCCATCTGCATCCCCACCAGCGACGTATGAGAGTTCCTATTGCCCCACATCCTCACCAGCATTTGGTGTTGTCAGTGTTCTGGATTCTGGCCATTTTAATAGTCGGGTAATGGTGTCTCATTGTGGTTTTAATGGGTGTTAGTTTTCACTTTTAGCCTTACCTACATTCCCCTGCTGTGGGCCTGGTTTCTGTCAATAAAACTTTCTGGAAGAACTTTTAAGCCTTCTAGCTAATGAGCAAGACTCAGCCCTCACTCACTGTTCGAGGGCGTGTGCGGGTGTGTGCTGTGTGTGTGTGCATTTGATACATAATTGTAAAGATGTAGACGTGAAACAAGAGGACTGGAAAAGGGCTCTGACAGAGGCACTGGGAGGGGCCGAGACCTCGAATCACTGTGGCGCTTTCTTGCCCCTCCAGGGTCGAGGCAGGGATCACTCCTTTGCCTGTGAAGGGCCTGAGCCAGGGTGGGCACTCAGGAAATGTTTGTTGAATGCATAAGAGGAAAATCAAAGAAGGCTTCCCAGAGGAGGTGGCAGTTAAGCTGAGGCTGCAACTTAAGTCATGTTTGATCAGGGAGAAGGGAGGGGGAGCTGGTGGGGCGACCAGGCTCAGAGATCTGGAAAGGCACACAGCTTCCAAACTGTAATGGAGTGAGGGGTCTGGTTGGGTCTTGTTTTGTCACGAGCTGTGTGTTTGAGGCCAGTGACTTCCAGGAGGGAAGTAATAAAGAGCTACGTGTTTGCTGAATAAACATTCCCCTGACGTGCGCCCCGTCTGAGGCTCAGTGAAGGCCAACATGAAGCTGTGGAAGGTGCCGCAGGCCCCCGCGGTGTCCCTGGTGCCAGGATGGGGGTCGTACAGGGAGGGGGAGCGTGGGGAGTCGGGGCGGCTTCGGGCCAGGGGCAGCAAGGAGGGCACCGCCTGGCTGCGGCTTCGTGGGGGAGTGGGTGTCAGAGAGGGAACGCAGGCCCGGCAAGGATGCTCTGGGAGCTGTGACTTGGGCTCCAGGGAGCCGCTGCTGGACCCTGGGAGGGCCCTGGACACACCTCGTGGAGCTGGTCGGGGGCTTGACGTTTCCAGGGCAGAGGTGCTCATGTCCTGAGCTAGGACTTACCTGGTCAAAGTACGGGTCCCTGGTCCCATCCATCCAGAGACTTTGACTCAGTGGGCCCCAGAAACGCGAGTTTTAGTTTTGTGCGTGTGTTTTCGGCAGCCCAGGAAATTCTTACGCCTCTGGTCCTTCGACAGCAGAAACACCTCTCTGGGGGGCTGGGAGCCATGGAAGCTGGAAACCCCTTAAAATCCCTAACATGGCTGCTTCTGCGGGAGCCCATCCTCTCCTGGCCCCAGAGGGACACGTGCAGGGGTGTCACACTGGGGCTCTGATTCCCCTCCTCGGTCAGGCGACAATCTGACAGCGGGTCACTCATCCCATCCCATCCCATTTCACTTCAGGTGTTTTACTGTATCCTTCCCTGTTCAAGAAAGGGTTTCGGGTGGCTTATAAGAGAATAAAAATGTATGAACATAGCATAAATGAAAAGTGGGGTAAAAAAAGGTAGAAAAACAAAGGAGGAGACAAAGTAGAGTGAAGAAGAATAACGCTCAGTGATCTTGGCTGTCACTTCACTGAAACCTATTCTCATTTCTTTCAGGGTTTATGGCTACTTTGGGGCCCGCGTGACGGATTAGGGTTTAAGCTGCCAGTGCTCCTTCCGCTGCAAAAAGCCTCGCATCTCTATAGAAGCTGGAGCCACCAAATCTGTACTTGGTTTGTTTAATGCAATGCTGTGCTTCTTAGTAGGCGTGCGATGTCGAGCGAGCATTGTCTGCTGGTGAGAAAGTCTGGCTGCCCGGCCGTAGTGCGGGGCACTTCTGCCAATGACTTTTTGTGCCCGTGAACGCGGGGTCCCGCGGCCGTGCTCTATGCCAGCCCTGAATGCAGACAGCTGGCGCTGGGCCTCGGCCCCTGGAGGCCCCCGGGCCTCGGCTCGGCTCTGTGGCAACCACCCCAGACTCAGGGGTCTTCCTGGAGCCAAGGGGATAACAGGCCCCCATCGTTTGGGGGTGTTGGGTGGAAGAGAAGCAACGGTGATCACATTTGCGTTGTGGTCTTTCACAGAAAGAGCATCCTGTGGTGCAGAAGCCGGAAAAACACCTCCCCACTGTCCATCTGTCCCCTGCACACTGGCTGCTGTCGTGTCCCCTTCGGAATGAGTAAACTCACGAGTGGATGCACCTCCCAGCTGAGCCTCTATTTCAGGAAAGGAAAGCCAACGTAACTAGATGAGGACGACAGATCGCTCCCATCACTTCCCCTAAAGGAGGGCAGATCCACCTGTGTGTCTGCGGGGAGTCAATCTCGGAAGCCACTCCGAGGACGTTATGTCTGAGATATGAGCTAATTTAAGCCAATTTGGGGGAATAAAAAAGCAATTCTTTTCTCCAGGGACCTTCCTTTTCTCGACGACTTGAATTTCCTCAGGAACACTGTTCAAGAGTAGCATCTGCTTTGTGTGTGTGTGTGTGTGTGTGTGTGTGTGTGTGTGTGTGTGTTTGGGGGGTGGGGGGCTGTGACTTTCTCTAAACAGTAACTATTGAACAAAACCAAAGGGGAGTCTTGTGCAAAGATGCCGTTTACAAACATTTGCCCCTTTCACCATCACTGATTGAGGTGGCAAAGCCTCGGGTTCTCAGCTCCTTCGCTGACTCCTTCGCGGCTGCTTTGAGGGCTGGGGCGAGTCCCCCGGGTGACGTGGCCTCGTCCGCAGGCCGCTTCTCTCCTCCTGAGCCCTCCCTGCAAACCCCGCCCCTAGCTCAATGTGTCCAGGGCTCTTCACCTTGATTCCTGTTGCAGGTTCCGGGATCCTGGCTGCTGAAGTCACCTGCTTGCTTCAGGTACGCGGCCCAGGGCTCACCATCCTGGAGGCACCTTGGCAGGGGGGCCTGTGAGGCCCCCGGGGGCCAGTGAGGAGGGCTGAGGTCGGGCGGCCAGCCCCCACAGGAGGGGCCCGGGTTGCTGCGTGCAGCCTCAGGAAGGGCACAGAGGCCATGGGCAGAGCTGTGCCCTCTGCCTCCTGCAGGCCCCTCTGTCCATGCCTCTGTCCTGCTCAGGACGGAGCAGGTGCAGCAGCTCAAGAGCGAGGTTGGTTGCAGGTTGCGTGGGCTTGGAGAGGTCGGGCCGGGCTGGGCTCACCTGGGCGGCGGTAGCCATGGGTCATGGGTGGGCTGGCGGCAGCATCAGGGAGAAGGTGATGGGAGCTCACTCCTTCGTGGGGCGGGAGCTGGCCTTCCAGCGGTGGCTTCGGGTGGGAGGCCGTTGGCACGTGCAGGGGCCAGACGGAGGGAGCGGTGAGCTGGAAATTGGGCCGGAGACAGAGCTCGCCCTCCCTCCCTCCTACCTTCTTTCCTTTATTCAGTCAGTATTTCTTGGGCATCTAGCACCTTCCAGGTACTAGGCCAGGCACTGGGAAATCAGAAGCAAGAAGCCATCCCGCTACAAACAGCGAGCTTAGCGCCCAGGAGGGCTTCCAGGGGTTTAGAGGTCAGCCTTGTGAGCCAGGCCCCCTCCGCTTCTCGAAGGCTTCCTTAGCAACTTAGGGTCTTAACAGGCAGCCTGCAATAGTCCTGGGGGCAACACTGCATCTTTTTACAACACATGTTTTCTTTTAAACAGAAGGGCCCTGTCGCCTTTCCCTAAAGGTGGGATGGGCGATCAGCGGCCTTACCCGGCAGCTGGCTGGAGGTGCAGACTCTCAGGCCCCACCACCCGCTCACCCGATCAGCACCTGCATCTCGACAAGATCCTGGGGGTGATTCCTGAGCATGAAAGTCTCCCACTTTCTGCCGTAGTCCTCATTCCCCTCCGACCCACAGAAAATTCCCTGTAAGATCCAGAAGGATCGACAGCCTAGATGACAAAGATTTTTAGCGAATGCAAGAGCTTGGAACTCATTCCTAAGCCGAGCAGGGGAGGCGCCCAGGTATCTGCCTCTCGGGCTCAGAGGGAGACAGCCTGGGCCCCTTACTTGGTGTAAATGCGGTTGGGGGGACGTGTGTCCCCGGAGGCTCCCCCAGGGGAGGTGAGCCTGTGTCTCGGCACCTCCACTGACTTCTGAAGGGATCTTGAGCAAGACGCTTCCGTTTTCCAAGGCAGTTGCTCCTCTGTGAAGTGGGGTTTTGGGAAAAGGCGTGTGGATGGCGTGTCGAGAGCCAGCCGGGGCCCCCGCCTGCACGACGGCGGCCGGTGCGTGGGGAGGGCTGGAGCTCCCGGCCCCTTGTCTCTGAGTGGAGGTAAGGCCTGCTGCAGAGGCTGTCCTGAGCATCGAGTGAGTCTATGCACGCAAAGCGCCAGAACAGCAGCTATTATTTTTATAACAATTGGCTTGTGCAACTGCCCTGAGTGCAAAGCCAATAGGCTGTGGCTTCGGGGAGGCCACTGTACCTGACTCATCCAAGGACAGGTGGGCACAGGTCGAGGAAGAGGCCACTTTGCCTGCGGCAGCGCCTACTAGATTGTTCACCCTTTGCCCCGCGGTACTCAGGCCTGGATTCCTGAGAGAATCCATAAGAATCACAGAAGTTAACCTGACATGTTGCTAAGTAGATTTCTTTTAAAACGTGTTCTCTCTCTGAGGTTATGACAGATGTGAGTGTTACTATGGTGACAGGTCATCTGTTTAGAAGCACACGGTACCACGGTTCAGACGCCTTGCCTATAACCTATGGTCATGGAAGGTTAGCAAGGCCCCTCCCAGGAAATTTTAGCTGGGGGGGGAACTTCTCCTTCTGGGTTCTGATTTCCAAAGCTGATTTTACTTTGTGCCTTGGGTGACTGGGCAAGATGGGGAAAGCATCGCATATATTCCGGACAGAGTCTATGCACAGCACATGATGAAAGGTTGAGGTCTTTTCAAGAATTGAAGGAGATTTAAAAAAAATGATTCCATGAGGAGCTTAGAGCTTTGAAGAGTTGGATGTGCTGGGATCCTCTGAGAATATTTCACCAACCTGTGGATTTGATTGTATGAAACAGTACTGCCATTTTGCTAGATTAGGAGCAGAATCTGTAGCTGGCCGTGAAGTTATGTCAATATTACAAGTCTTCATTGAGTGCCTACTGTGTACAAAGAGGGTCTTGTCCTGGAAGGAGATGGTGGTGGGACAGCGGGATTCGAAGATGAACAGGATGTAGTCTCTGCCCTTCAGAAGTCAGTTGGGGGGACCAGGTGGATCTAGGACTGAGGTAGAGGCTGTAAGTGCTGTGGAAACAGGGGGTCAAGAGTGAGTGTGTTTGGAGAGGGCCGGGTCTAATTCCAGAGGCAGGGGTCTGGTCTGAGGGGTCCGTGTGGCAGTGGAGGGGAATTCTGGCAGGATCGCCAAGGATGAGCAGGGTTCCAGTGGGAACTGATGCAGGAGAAGGGCCTCCAGGAGGTCAAGGTGCTGGCCGAGGTGGAGGACGCAGGGATGCTGGGGCAGAGCCAGTGGCCGGGGTGGCTGGAACCCCAGGGCCGTGTGGGGTGCAGTGGATGAATCTGGAAACCAGAAAACTTGGCTGAGGCATCTTCAGTGCTGGGAGGGGGAGTTTGGGCTGGGCACCACTGAAGACTTTTCACCAGGAAGGTGATACAGCTGCTTAGGCCCATTGCTGTCAGCAGGCGAGGGTGCCATGAAACGGAGAGACCGAGGCAGGGGCGGGGGAGGACCGCTTGGCATTCGGGACAAATGGTGATGACGTCGGCCCACACCCCTGCCCGGCGAGGCCACGGGCTCCCTGGCTGGCAGCTCAGGCTCAGCTGGTTCCCAAACCCCAAGGGTTAGCTGCCTCCTCTGAGGCCTGGTCAGAGTGAAGGACTTCTGCCCCAGGCCTCAGAGGCTTTGTTCTCCGCCAACGGGGAAGGCCCTCCACGCGGCTCGCTTCTGGACCAGAGATTCCCATGGTTCTGACAGGGCACCGTTCTTCTCCCCGCGGGGTCCCGGTCAGCCCTGCCAAGGAGGAGCAAATTTCCTCGATGCTGAGCATCTAAGCCAGGCTGGTCTGAGCCGGCCTGGAACCCACCCCCAGAGACTCAGAGCTGCCGGGAGCTGATCCCCCGGATGTCACAGCTCCTGGACGGGGCGGTCGGGAGAGTGCCGGAACAGGCTGGGAGGAGATCTCAGTGTCCGTGGGAGCCCAGGCCATTCATGGCGAGAAAAGTGCCCACTAGCGGCTCCGCTGTGGCCCAGAGCTCGGGCAGCAACCTCCGTCGTGACAGGAAGTAACTGGACCCACAAACACACAAAGCACAAAGACGACGACACTGGAGCTGAGAGGATCTGAAGCAACGCCTTGGTCTGGGGTCTTCAGTCCAGCTGGGGGTGGGCACAGACTTGGGGGGACCTGGGGCGCTTGGCCTTCTTAGATTCTGTGCTCCCTTGATTTCCCCAGTGAAGAAAGAGCCCCGGAGATCCAGCCTAGGGTCCCTCTGTTCTAGGCAGGAACTGGTCAGCCTGAATCCCACTTCCCCAGCCGTGAAGTAGAGACAATAATACCTGCCCCGGCGACCTCAGCGAATCCCGGGATCGTTTAATGCCAAAGAGCTTGCAAGCTACAGATACGGTTCAATTCCGTGGGATTTGAAAAATGAAACAAAAACATTTATTTTGTTCCAGAACATAAAATTGATACATGTTCACAATTTGGAAAATACAAAATAAAAAAGAGAAAATAAAACTACCCATTATGCCACCACTCAGAGGGGCATGCCGCTCATATTTTGTAATATTAACTGCCATTCTTTTTTCTACGCCTGTATGTAAATTTCTGCCTTTTATATCCTCTGGCCGAAACTGGATCATATTCTATGTCCGTCTTTGCAAACGTTTCTTTTTCATTTGGCAACCTCTTCTAAACATATTTCCTTGTCAATAAACCTTCCCATACAACATCAGCTATATGGCCGCCTAAAATTTCATCTTGTGGGTAAGTATCACACTTTATTCAGTGGATTTCCTCTTCCATGTTCATCTAAGTTGCTTCCAAATTTTCTCTTTTATGAGCGGTGCCACACTGATTGTCTGATTGTGCTGTGTATCTCTGCCTTTTGAACTGGACAGTTTTAATAGGAGGTACATTAGTGTAGGCAGTGTTTTTCTTCTAGAGAAACGTATCCGCACCTGCTCAGGTCTGGTCCACCCATGCTTCACCTCGAGCAGATGTGAGTCCTTTTCCTGGCATTTTCTGGCTTCTGTGTCTTTGATTTTTCTGTATCTGGTGTCTTTTGACTGAGAAAAAAATGCCCCTGCTTATGAGAACGGAAAACACTAAATAGCGGGAAGAAGTGCCAGTCCTTTCTTGGCACACTGGTGAGTGGCCATCTCATTGCTGTCCCCCGAGCTGTCATCATCATTGCCCCATGAGCTTTAGACGCCAGCTCTGGGCTCATCTCCTAGGGTCATTCTCCAGCTGTTTCTGTTCTGTTTCCCTGGCACCACCCAGCAAGGCAGTCACTCTCTCCAGAGCCCAGAGCAGGCACTGCCCTTATTCTCCCAGCATCTGGCTTCCCTGATCACAGATGCAAAGATCCACTGATGGAAGATGGAGCCAGTTTCTGAAGACAGCCGTGCCCAGTGACGGGATGGCCCAGTATTCAGGACTCCTACTGCCGTAACTACAAGAAACCCACGACGCCTGCAGGGGCTGCCTTACGTCTTCCCTGTGACGGTTTCCATCAGGGAGGGGAAAGGAAAGGAGACCACCATCCACTGGGTCCCTATCAGGATGTGGGCCCTGACCTGGGTACCCACACACCAGCGAATGATTGGCTTTGACCTCAGATCAGGGCTGCCTGTCACTGCGGCACCTGGGCTGGGGTGCCTTAAGAGCTGGGCTCAGCTGGGATTGTGATGGGAGCACCTACACTTGACCTCTGTGTGGCTTGGGCTTCCTCACAGTATGGAGGCCTCGGGGTGCTTTGACTTCCTGGTGGAAGCTCAAGGCACTGAGAGGGAGCAGAACGAGGAAGAAGCTGCATGACCTTTGAGCACCTTTCACTTAAATGGTTGGAAGTCACCTGTCCAACCAGATTCAAGGAGAGGGCACATAGACCCCACCTCTAAATGGAAGACATTTCAAAGGATCTGTGGCCATGTTTTAAAACTGCTTTACCCTCCTTTATTGTATGTTGAGTTTCCATTTCCGATGGGTCTCTTTCTGGACCCTAATATATTCCACTAGTCTATCTGTCCATCACTGCACAAATATTCCTGGTGCTTTACTTATTACAGATTATTATATGTTTTGATAGCTGGAGGGGCAAGTCCTCCCTAATAGTTTTTCTTTTTTTCCCCAAATCTTTTAGATAAAATTTGTGTAATTTTTTTCTGTAAGATGTTTAGAATCATCTTGTTAAGTTCCATGACAACTTTCTATTTTGCATTTATAGTCTATATTGGAGGAGAATTGACGTCTTTAAAAATGGAGGCTTCGCATCCAGGAGTAGGCTTTTTAATAAGAAATGTTTGCTAATTTTCTTTATATAGGTCTTACACTTCTCTGGTTAGGTTTATCCCTGTATATTATTTTTATAAGCTATAAATGGGAATGGGAGCTTAAAAGTTTTCTAATTATTATTGCTCTATAGAAAGCTATTGACTTTTTTATGTTGTTCTCCTCCTGCCATCTTACAGAACTCTTGGTTCTGATAATATTGTTAGATGACTTCTTTCCACATTGTTGGTTAGGAAGTCATATTATCTGTACTGTAAACAATGATGGCTTTTTCATGTTCATTGGGAGTTCATGGAGTTTGTAGGGTGAACACACATGGTGGTATCAGTTGCTGACGTGTCATAATTATACCTGCACTTCTCAGAAGAGAGTTTCAGAAGCCATTGAATTCATCCAGCCCACCGCTCACCACTTTACAGGGCCAAGAAATCCAGCTTTTCAGCGGTTCGGGCGTGGGCCCCCGCGTGCTGGAGACAGGTCTGGCCCCGGAGCCCAGCTCTCCTGACCCCAGCACGATGCCCTGCCCGCCGTCATATCCGACTGGACCCTTTTGTCACAGCCTTCATTTGCTGCATCTTGCTCACTCATGGAGGTCACTTATGGTTACCTGTGTGTAAAATGCTGACAACAAGCTATCGAGCAAATGCGGATGTGCTTGACAACTTTCTCCAGCATCTTCCCACTCCCAAGTCCCTCAGTCTTAGCAAAGGAAAGGAGAAGGCTCTGGAGTCTGGGGTACGCCTGGCATTTTGTGATTTGTGGCAGATCGCTTAGTTAAGGGGATGATATTTCGACCTTCACTTTCTTGTGGTTACACGAGGTGACGAGCATTGTAAACTCTCCACGGTGGGCATTCTCCCCCTCCCCCCTCCTCCTCCTGCTTCCCGCTTCTCACCACTCCACCACCTTCTCCTCATCTTTTTCCTTCTCATTTTGAGCATTTAGCCACATAGCTGTGTCCTCTGAATTTATTTCTTATTCAGCTACATTCATTTCCTTTGTTCCTGACTTTGGCAAGAGTGGTGCTGATGTTGACAAAGATCTCTTATGAAAGGAATTCAGACTGGGTCCAGAGTCATTGCAAACTGAGGGTCAGGAAACTTCCCCAAGAGTGAAACTGTGGGTGGAACAGGCCCAGGAAGCTCTCACCTGACGTGCTCGTGGTTGGAGGGCCAGCGGCCGCGGCAGCCCCATGGCTGTGCCCGTCTGCTTGGATCCCCCTTCCCCCTGTCGCGTGTGTTTTCGCTCAGGGGGTTGTTACCTGTTTTGCAGGTACTTCCTGTTTGAGCCACCTGTGCCTCTCTGAGAATCTGAGGTTGAACCGTCAGCAGCCCATCCTCCGCCCTGCTGCCCCTCTCCGGTGACACCGTTTCTGGGGCTGTGCCTCGTGGGGCAGGGGTCCCCCCCCGCCGTGGTTCTGCCCCCAGGGCTGGCACGTGTGCCCATGTCTGGGTGTGGAGACCGTGTGGGCTGTGATGGGGGCTTTCACACAGCTTTCCCCAAATGCAGGTGTCTCCCCTGCTTGCGTGGCTGGACAGCACCTGTGGGTGCTACCCGGGTCACCCCTCCTGTCCCCCGTGCCCACATTGGAAGGTGATGACTGTGGACCATCTGGGACAACTACAGGGGAAACACGGGGTCCTGGGTGCTCCCCAGGCCCCCCCATCTCCTCCCAGACCCATCAGATTGCCAGACCAAAGGGCTCCTGTCTGTCCATACTCATCACCCCTCACTGATAGGAGGGGGAGAGAGCCAGGAGGGGCTGCCTTCTGTTCAACTTTTCCAGATTCCTGGCCACGCCGTCAACCCAAGGTGGGGCCATGGGCTGCCTGGGCGCTGGGAGAGGCGGCCGGTCCCTGAGGCTCTCCCAAAGGGTGAGCACGTCTGCAAATGGTGAGCCCACAGCAGCAAGAACTGCGTCCAGTGGTAGCCTCAGTGTGAGCAGGCCACTTGGTTCTCACAGCAGTACTGCCAAGTAGATGCTATTATTATTATTATTATTATTATTGTTTGTACTAATGGGACTGTGCAGTTTGTAGCCTTTTTAAATTTAATTTTATTTATTTTATTTTTGGCTGCATTGGGTCTTCGTTGCTGCACGCGGGCTTTCTCTAGTTGCAGTGCGCAGGCGTCTCATTGCGCTGGCGATGCTATTATTATTGACCCATTCTACAGCTGAGGAAACTGAGGCACAGAGGAACTAATTAACTTGGGAGTAAGTAAGACAGCCAGGATTCCAGCTCTGGCAACCTGGCTCGAATGTATGGCCTTACCCACCTCTTTTTGCCACTCCTCAAACAAAGCAAAACTATTCAAAGTACGTGACAGCTAGTGGATTTTAATTAACAGTGATTAAAAAATTAATTGATATGGCTTCAGATTCCAATGGCAACTAACCTTTAAGAAGCTACTGCTTATAAAGCAGAAACTAACACACCATTGCAAAGCAATGTTATTCCAATAAAGATGTTAAAAAAAAAAAAAAAAAGAAACTACTGCTTGTTGTGTCTCGGTGTAGTATCAAAGAATATCCACCATCATCTGAAAATCCTATTACAAAGTTGTCCTCTCTTTCCAACTACTAAATTTTCTTTGCACACCTCAGCCAAAGCAGCATAATGTCCCAGATTGAGTGCAGAAGCAAGATGTGAGGATCTGGCTGTCTTCTGTGAATTCAGACGCTTAGGAGCTTGGGAAAGCGATAAACTGTTGCCATCCTTCTTACGGGTTT
Organism: Balaenoptera borealis; assembly: GCF_965194805.1. Classification (NCBI taxonomy): domain Eukaryota; kingdom Metazoa; phylum Chordata; class Mammalia; order Artiodactyla; family Balaenopteridae; genus Balaenoptera; species Balaenoptera borealis. The sequence goes on from NC_138871.1 coordinate 86,209,261, forward strand.
TTTTTGTTTGTTTGTTTGTTTTGGAAAATATAGTGATTTCTCTTAAAAATTATGCCAATATGTAATGAATTTATGATTGTTATTTTTGATACAAATTGATAAACATCCAAAAATTATTCTCAGTTTTAATTTCTAATACAGTAAATATCTTCAACTGCAACCCATATGAAAAAAAGCTCTTTCATTTTTAAGGGTAAGAAGTGGTCCTCAGACCCAAAAGTCTGAGATAAGGAGCTTTTCAGAAAAGCCAGCCTTGGCTGAGAACAGTTACAGGACTTCCTTCAAGGCCCCTGGTTGGTGGCGGCAGTGCCAGGAGAAACGCAGGGCTCCTCAGGCCCTCACCTGTCAACTTCCACCAGAGCTAACTTCCTCCTTCTGTGCAAATGGCCTGCCCTCCCCGCCTTCCCGTCTCAGAGAGCACTGGGCATGTCTCCTCTCTGGCAGCTGTTTAAAAGCAGAATGTAACGTGGGCACCAGTGTTTATTTCTGAACAACGTGCGAAAAGAGAACAGCAGAATGTAAAGCTGAACAGTAAAAGTGCAGTGTGTAATGTGGGTGTCATCCCATGGGGCCCAGGGAGCGGGAGGTGTTACCAGGAAGACTCGGGGTTCACCCTTCTGTTAGGAGGTAGGGTGCGATGCTCACCCCGGATCTGCTTCACGTCAGCCTCTTCCTCATCTGCGTTGCTACCTCCCCATCTCACCTGGAGGCGCTGGAAAATGGGGCCTCAGGCACACGTGTTCCTGGGCTCTGTGGCTGCTGCTTTTGCAGCAGTCGCTGTGGCTGATTGATCTCTAGCGCTCCCCATCCTTTCTCTCCGTCAGTGTAATACTGAGTTTATATTCTTCGATTTCAAGCGGGAACATAGCTTTGTGTTTCTGAGCACCGAAGAAAGAGAATGAAGCGTCTCCGGTGTATTATGTAGAGGGGAGTCCTCTCAAGGGGCAGTTGCCACCGTCTTCCTCATTCCTGACAATATTTACCCCAGTCTCAGCTCGGTTCTGGACTCAGTGATGGAATGGACACAGCCCGGCCATGAAAGTACTCAGACTCGGTCAGGGTTAGGGTTAGATGCGCGTGGCTCGGAGAAAGCAGGTGTTCAGATGAGAGGGCATTGGGACCCGTTGCCCAGCTGAGCTGGAAGGCTGAGTCTGGGGTGACCAGAGGGTCACAGGTCATGCAGAGGAGGGCGGGACCGCGGGTTTAGGGAGGGGAGCTCAGACGGCTTTGCTAGCGTAGTTTGCTTGCTGCGGTGGGTATTTTAATGTAACTGACCCTGTTGAGCACGCCCTGCCTCCTGCTTGGAGAGTCGAGTCGGAGTAGCCTTGGAGAGGTTCACTGAGAAGGTGGGGCATGAACTTGACCTTGAAGGGAGACCAGGGTTTGGGTAAGTGAAGAGGAGCAAGAAAAGTATTCGAAGGTTAGGGAACGGAGTGAGTGGAGGCCCGGAAGCTGGAAGGTTCAAGGTGCGTGGACCAGCTTAGGTGGAGCGAGGTGGGCTGTGTGGGGAGAAGGTTTGGGCTGTAGGAGAGGGTGGGATAAGCCCTTGAGCGCCGGCCTCGAGTTAGGGCCTTGCCCTTTGGCCACGGGGGACCGTGGATGGTCTCTGAGAGGCGGCCTGTCCTGTGCGCACAGGGATTCTCAGGTGACATTGACGGTGACGCCTGGAGATGATTAAAGGGGGAAACTCTGACACTGGGACCATGGGGGCATTTCTTCATTGTGGGAGGCGGCGAGGAAGGGAGAAGATGAAAAACTAAGCACTTGAGAGGCATTGGGCTGGCTGAAGTCAGATGGCGAGCGAGTGGGTAGAGGGAACGGCAGCGCCAAGTTCTCAGCCTGACGCCAGCAAAGTACAAATACACTTGCGTTTCTTTACATAGCTGCGTGTGCAGATGAGCGTGAAGGAGTGTTCGTCTCACTTGGCACTTAGTTCCCGGGAAGAACGGGAGGAAGAGTTCTCTCAGGCTGGGAGTCAAGTTTAACTCACTCTGAGGCTGTTCTTATTACTTAAGGAAACACAATTAGGATTCCCGGGCTGGGGAATAAAACAAGAAGATAATGAGCTTACAGCCCATGTTGTTTGGGGGCGCCCGTCTCCTCCCCGAGCCCCAGGGGCCCCTCCCGCTTCTGGGGTCCGTGCCCTTGTGTAATACGCTTCCCTTGGGTGTGGGCTGAGCCTGGCAACTCGCTTGTCATGAATCGACGCTGGCAAAAGTGATGGGCTCTCAGTTCCATGGCGAGGCTACAGAGGGACTGTGTCTCCTGCCCTCCTCTCTCTCCCTCGCGGGGAGGCTGGCTGCTGTGTCGGGACCTGCCCTGTGCAGAGGCCCACGAGGCAAGGCGTCCAGGGCTCCGGCCAACAGCCAGCCGAGACGGCAGTCCCGCGATAGCCATGTGAGCGAGCTTGCAGCCAAACCCTCCCCTTGCTGAGCCTGAGGTGACCACTGCCTGTCACCTGGATAGAGAGGCCGGGAGCCAGAGGAACAAGCTAAGCCACTCCCCGATTCCGGACGCGTCGGAACCGTGAGGCAATAAACATATGCTGCGTTAGGCTGCTAGACCTGGGGGCCTGCGTTACACAGGTACAGAGAGCAGATATCCCCAGACCCTCCTGATGGCGTCTGAGAGCGTTGCTCCCAAAGCCAGAGTGCACGGGTTCAAATCCTGGCTCTGCCGTTCGCAAACTGTACAAACTTAAGCGAATGATTTATATCTATGTGCCTCAGTTCCTTTGTTTGTAACATGGCAGTACGATGAACACTTATGCGGTAGGGCGATTGCAAAGATTAAGGGAGATGATAGGCCATAAAAACGGATTAGGACACTGTTAGTGCTCAGCCAACATTAGCTACGATTATTACTGTTATTAGTCTACCCTCTAAGGGCCAGCCTGACGTTAATCCCTCCTACAGTTTCTATTGTGCCGCTGCAACCCATGCTGGCCTCTCCTCTTGGAGCTTTTATGGTATCTTGACTGCACTTTAGACCCTTGTTTTCCGTCTAAAACCCTCTGGCTTGAGATGGTCTCAGATCTACAAACTCTTCCCAGCTCTGGAGGGTCCCCGGGAGGACTCCACGGAGTGTTTGACACATCATAAGGGGTGGGATTAAATAAAGTGGGCAGATGACGAGGGGAACAGGATCAGCTGTGAGCTCGTGAGGTCAGGGAAGTGCGGGATTACTGGGTGCTGTGGGCCAGGGCCTTAGCGCCGTCCCAGCGCAGAGCAGGTTTGAAACCATCTTGTTAGACCAGATGGAGCGAGTAGACACAGGACAGGAGATAGGCCACACGTACACGCACGAGGCCAAGGAAGTGGGGACACGGTGGGCCATGAGGTCCACGTTAGGTGGGCCCATGACACAAAGTGAGTGCTTGACAAATGCTTTTGGACAAATGGATTATGAGGCCCAGCGTTAATTCTGGCGGATTTGGTGAAAGTTCTGGGCATCTGAGTGAAGCGGTTGGAAATTGGATGATAGTGGAAAAAAGCTCATCACCGAGAGGAAGGGAAAAGCTCAAAGACCCTCGAAGTAGGAGTCAGAGCGCTGTGACTGTCACGTCCTGGCCTCTACTTTCCAGTTCGTTTCTTCCTGGCCGCCAGCTCTCTGGGCAGGCCTGAGTAGAAGGTTGTGGCATCTAAAAAGATGGTACAAATGAACTTATTTACAAAACAGAAATAGAGTCACAGATGTAGAAAACAAAGTTATGATTACCTGAGGGGGAAAGGGCAGGGGAGGGATAAATTGGGAGATTGGGATTGACATATACACACTACTCTATATAAAATAGATAACTAATAAGGACTGACTGTATAGCACAAGGAGCTCTACTCAGTACTCTGTAATGACCTATATGGGAAAAGAATCTAAAAAAGAGTGGATATATGTTTATGTATAACTGATTCACTTTGCTGTACAGCAGAAACTAATGCAACACTGTAAATCAACTGTACTCCAATAAAAAAAAAAAAAAGGAAATGCTTAGGATCTAGACAGAATGAACCAGTTGCATCTTTAGTTAAAAAAAAAAAAAAAAAGAAGGTTGGCAGCAGGTAGGGAGACTGTGGAAACACCTACAGGCAGAGAAAGGACCAAGGGTCTTCCTCGGCACGTGGTCAAGGGAGGACCCTCTCCTTGCCATTGAGCGGCCACAGAAGGTGAGAGGACGCAGCGGCTGACTCAGCCCTGCCCGGCTGCGCTCTGGGCAGGTACCATGGGGTGACCATCTCCAGGGCGCTGTGGATCACTCTCTAGTCCCCCACGGGCAAGACGGCTTCCTGGACCCGAACCAGAAATTCCTTGTGAGCTCCTGCCAAGGTGATCAGAGCAGCTTGTTCAAAAACCTAAAGGCAGGACCTGCCACTCACTCGTCCAGGTGTGTTTTCTGAGCCACCGATGGGTCCTGGGCCCTCCTAGGCAGCCGGACCTGGACACACCTAGATAGGATTCCTATCCCCGCTGCTCCTGTCATCTAGGGCAGGTGGCTGGGGTCCAGCCATCCAGGGTGTGTGGAAAGGCAGAGGGCTTTTGATGCTGTCACAGTGGCTGGGAGGGCCGCAGACATTTAGTAGGTGGGGCTCGGCCCTCCTGCTGTTCACAGACAATCGCTGGGTAAAGCATTACCCCGCTCAAAATGCCACTGGTCAGCTCCTCCTTTGGGAATAATTAGCCCAGTGGGAGAGCTAGATGTTAATCAATTAACCACACAAGTAAGTGAATAATCACAAAGCATAGTAACTGCTGTGAAGACAACGGTACAGGAAGCTGGGAGGGGGATTAACACGGGTCCTCTCCTGGGTGGGGATAAGGAAGGCTTCCTGAGGAAGCAGCGATGGGGCTGAAATCCAAAGGGGTGAGTGTGGGGTGAGGAGGGGAGATAAGAGGAAGATTGAGAGAGGCAGACAGACACACACACACACGCAGACACACACACGTAGGCGAGGCTAGTTGCCCAGGTCCTGAGAAGCCAAGCTGAGATTCTGGTCTGAGTTTCCTGCATATGAGGGTGACCTGACTGCCTCTGAGAGTTGGAAAGATCACCCTGGAAGGACATGGAGGATGGACGGGAGGGCAGGGCTGGAGGGGAGACCGGTTAGAAGGTGCCGCGCGGCCTGGTCCCCCGAGGTGGCGCTCGCTTGCACCGGGGGATGAGGGTGAAGACAGAAGACCAAGAGAATGAGTTTGCCGGATGCCAGGAGGGACGCAGGCCTGGGGGTAGATTAGATCTGGGGCAAGAGAGAGGATGGTGGCCAAGACGATCAGGTGGCAGTGGCCATTCGGGAAGTGACAGCCTCTGGAAGCAGAACGGGTCTGGGAGAGGGTGGTAAGCTGAGCTTTGGACAAGCTGAACTTGAGGTGCTTCTGAAACAGCCGAGGCGGTGTGTGGAATGGACTTTGGCTGTGTTGCCCGGGGGGCGGAGCAGAGTCTGGGCGGGGCACATTTGGGAGAGGTTGCTATGGGTCTAGAGGGACAGAGGCCACTGGGCCGGGCAAGCTCCCTGGACGGGGTTTAGCAGGGGAGACGCGTCCCCACCTAAGGCTCCAGGCAGCCTGACTGTCACGCCGGCGAGAGGGAGATGCCGCAGGAAAGAGACGCAGAAAGAGAAGCAGAGGGCGGGGCAGCGGGAGAGGGAGCTGCCGCGGAAGCCGAGAGCTGGGTGGTCAGCGGGGCCTCCCGGTGCTGCCGGGAAGTTGAGTGAGAGGATGACTGAGACGTGTCTCTTGGATTTAGAAAATGAGGTCACTGGTGACGTCGGCAGGAGCCGATGAGGTGGCTGATGGGGGCCGAGGCTGCGACCACGGGTGGACCAGTGGGCGGGAGGAGAGGAAGTGACAGCTCTTGGAAGAAGTGTGCGAGGACAAGGACCACACAGCGGTAGTTGGAGGGGGTGTGGAGTTGAGGGGAGACAGCGCTCGTTGACTGCGGGGTGGGCGAGGTTCTAGCTGCTCCTTACAGACACGTGCTGGTGGGAGAGTCACATGCGCGACCTCAGTTATGCACCTAGCACACCAGCTGTGACATAGGGATTATTCCTACATAACGGTTACCCTTATAAGGAAGGTGACACTTCTGGGCCTCACTTCACACATGAGGCCCAGAGTAGGTATGTAACTTGCCCAAGGCCACACAGCTAGTAAGAAGAGTCACGACTTAACCAAGTTAAACAGGTTAACAGTTAACCACAGAGTCTAACTGAAGACGCTTATTACACGGGTCTGTTTCTCAGCGGTCATGGGCTGGGCGTTGGAGCTCGTGGCGGTGGATCCTGCGGTATCTTCCCAAGTCCACGTTCGGTGATCACACCGGCCAGGGTGGGGATATTTGCCCCATGAAAACTGGCACGAATCAGAGCTATTTTTGAATCTCCTGCAGAGCCGATTGTTAAATATTTACTAGCATAGCTCACTGCTTATCCCAAAGGACCCAGAGGTGAACTGGGTAGAAGCCGTCCATCCCAGACAAAGCTTCTGTCTTGGACAAGTGACCCGAGGGCCTCCTGGCTCCCTTGGAGGGTCCCCTCCTGCCCTGAGCTGGGAGGTCTCCTACCTCTCAGAGACCACGAGACTGGGGCTCTGTTTGCTGAGCTCTGAGGAGTTAGGAGGGAGGCGCGGTCGCCTGCCCGGGGAGCCCTCGCGGCCCAGAGCTGCTGGCTTGAGCCGGCTGCCCTCCTGCTGCCCGTTCTGGGGCAGCTGGCTTCCTCCGCCCATCACAGCCTGTGGTGTCTTTCCTGTCATCACTTTGCCCTCCCAGTGCACATGGCATCGGCCCCGAGGGTGTAACATGAGACCCAGACTTTCAGAGCTGTCACTTGCAGTTGCCAAATCATAGCCTGGTTTAAATAAGGATGCGAAAGGAGATTTCAGAAAAGGGGAGCAAAGGCCCAGGGCTGCCTCCTGCCTCAGGGAAAGACCCCCGAGCCGTGAGCCCGCTTTCAGGCCACCTCCCCAGGCAGGGCTGCCGCAGACCCTCCACCCTCCCTAGAGAACGTTGCTGAGTTCGCTCCATTTTAGAGATAAGGGAACTGAGGCGCAGAAAGAGGAAGCGACCTGCCCCAGGGCGTGCAAACAGCGAGTGGCAGATCTGAGATTTCTTCCAGGGTGCCTCGGAGGTCCATGGCCTTGCTCCTGCGTCCCCGCTGCGTGTCTCTCAGGCCCAGGTCCTCTCTGTGGCCGTGGGTCACCGGGGCTCAGGACTGTCATGGGGCCGCAGACTCTACTGCCACCACCTCCTACAGGCTGGGCGGACAAGGCCTCCCTTTCCTGCCTTCCAAGCCCCGGCCACTGTGGCTGGTGCCCGGCCCCTGTGTCCCAAACTGCAGCCTGCAGCGCCCACCCCCAACGGGACCGGCGGGCTCGTACATTTCCCCATTCAGCTGATGGTGAGTGCTGTGCTATTTTAAGCCCACATGGAAGTATTTTTTTTTCTAAGGACCATCTGCTACGGGCCCCAGCCCAGATGATACAGTTAGAACCTACCCACAGCATCCTCTCCCGCCTTCAGACAGTTCCAGGAACAAGGGTGAGTCAGTCGCCCAGCTGAACACCCGTCTTGCTACCCCAAGAGATGACCCCGGTTCCGTGCCAGCCGAGGGGGCTGCTCCTACTCCAGGGGCAGAGGCACTAAGCTGCTTCTCAGAGACAGGAAAGGGACCCCCGCCCCTCGCAGCGTGCTCCCTGCAGAGAGGGCCAGAGGAAGGCCTGGCAATGCCCAAGTTAGCCTTTCTCAGCTGAGTCTCTTTGCCCTCGGAGGCTGAGACCTGGTTCAGGAGTTCAAGTGCAGGCGCTGGAGCTTGTTACAAAGGGGTCACCGGGAAGTGGGCGGCCAGCAGGGCACCCAGCTCTGGCTGCCCCTGGAAGAACCCCTGGGTCAGCTTTGGGGTGCAAAGAGGTTGGGTCCCCTCCCACTGGGCTGCGTGGGCCGGTGTCCACCCCGGGCCATGGGAGGATGTTACTAAACGCTGACCACAGGCCCTTACTCTCGGCTCCGCTCACCTCTCCCCGTCTTTCCCTCCCTTCCCGCACCGAAGGGCTCCCTGTGAATAGAGGATCATGGACTCAGTGTACAGCACAGAGACTGCAGTCAGACCTCGCATCTGGGCTCTGTCCCTCATAAGCTCATGACCCAGGGCGAGGTGGACTAATCCCCTGAGCCTCAGTTTGCTCATCTGTAAAATGGGGACGATCCTCCTAGGAGGTCTGTAAGCGTTAAATGTGTGCGAAGGGTCTGGGATGCTGCCCGGCTATGGTTTTCTGTATCACTAGGAACTTCAGCGGGTCTGTCCCAAGAACTGGCTGAGAAGCTGCAAGAGTATTTGAAAGTGTTGGGCCTGTGCTCTGTAAAGAAGTGCTTCCTCGCTTTACGTGCTCAGTGGGGCTGGGCCCCTCTGCCCTTGGGAGCTGGTCATTTTGCTGCAGGGAACCCGGTTAAGAAACGCACGGGCAGCAGCAACTGACTTGACCCTGACAGGGTAGCCCCGGGCCAGCTGTTATTTCATCACAGCACGGATGGCTGGAACCGTTGCCTCTGCCGCTGCTCATGGCAGAACCTGGAGCTCCCACCAGGGGTTTTCTCGGTGCTCCCTCCTCCCGCCTGGCCCCTTCTCTCCCTCGGGGCTGAGGGCTGTGCCAGTCTGGCCGCGCCTCCCTCGGCTGTGACCGCGCAGCTGTGTCCCCGAGCATTATCGGGTGCGTGCAGCCCGCGGTGGCCCCGGGAGTGCCCTGTGAGCGGGCGTGGGGCTGAGGCCTGACGGCGCGACTTCCTGTCCCAGGGTCTATCTGCCGCTGTTCTGCGGAGGCCTACGGTTTATCTGGGGTCAGTGCTCTCACCCATTTCCTGCCAGCTGCTACTGGTTTTTAGTCAGCTCCGATAGCTCCGGTAGCTGGGGAAGGACCGGGCTGCGTGATTCACCGGCTCTGGCCAGCAGGGACGCTGCGCCGGTGCAAAGGGGCATCTCCCCCCGCGTGGGGCGGGACGGCACCTCCCCGGTCCCCTGGGCCTTCCCCGCGGGCCGCAGCGAGTGAGACACAGAAAGCACCCGCACGTTTGTGGCCAACCAGAAGTTGATGGTGTGGGCGCGTGTGTACGTGTGTGTGGCCTGTGCGTGTGTATGCGTGCGTGTGGTGTAAGGGAGTTTTTCCTGAATGCGCCCCTGCTGAAGTAAAGGCGGTCATGTTTTGAGGAGTCAGAATGTAACTCCCTAGGCTGAGCGCTGCCCCGTTTCGCGGGGAGCCCCGGTTCTCTCTGAGGAGGTCCAGGTGAGCTTGCGGTGGCCCAGATGAGGAGAGGGGAGTCTCGTCTAAAATTTTATTTCCTGGCATTTCAGAAAGCGCAGAGGAAAATTCCCCACTATAACAAATGACTGCTTCACATAGAAAACTGAGAATATGTTCATTAGTTTTGTAATGCCATGGACCAGAGGGTTTTTTTTAAAAAAATTTTTATTGGCATATAGTCGCTTTACAATGTTGTGTTAGTTTCAGGTGTACAGCAAAGTGATTCAGTTATACATATATCCATTCTTTTTTAGCTTCTTTTCCCATATAGGTCATTACAGAGCATTGAGTAGAGTTCCCTGTGCTATACAGTAGGTCCTTATCAGTTATCTATTTTATACAGAGTAGTGTGTATATGCCAACCCCTATCTCCCAATTCATCCTGCCTTTCCCCCTTTGGTAACTGTAAGTTTGAACCAGAGTTTTGAAGTTGTCCAAAATGTTAGTAAGCCCCGTGTTAAGTGTCTTTAGTTGGCTAGATGGTCACTTCTCAAGCCTGGGCTCAAGTTGAGAGAGCTTGTGTCTCTGTAGGCCGAGGCCAGGACCGGCAGCACCTGGGAGCCTGTGTGAGATGCAAAACCTCCAGCCCAGCCCAGCCCACTGAGCCCACACTGGCCCGCTGAGCCCACCCTCTGAGTGGCGGCCCACAGGCAGGCAGTCTGCGCTTTACCTGGCTCTCCAGGTGGTCCTGTCTCATCATCGAGCATGGGAAGACGCAGACTGCATTGGTAGGTTTTATTAGTTTTCTTGATAGACATGGGTTGTGAAGAACGAAAATGGTGCTCCGGGGCAGAATTAAATGTTTCACTCCACACATAGTTACTGACCCCGTCGTGGGTACCAGGCTCTGTGACGGACATGGCAAGGGACCACCTGGCACCGAGAGCCCAAATCCCTGTCCCCAGGGGTCCCAGCCTGGAGGAGGCGGATAAAGCCAACGACAAGGTTACTGCCTCGTCTGGAGAAGCTCTCTGGTCAGACATGGGCAGGGTGCCTGGCGAGGGGTCCTCGGGAGCAGTGGGTGAGACCTAAACCCTTCCACAGGGATAGGAATTAGATGAAGGGGAGGGAGAAAGTTGGATGGCCTTGCTAAGTTTGGGCTTCATCCCGGCTCTGACACTGTATAGTGTAGTGGGCTCAGACAAGTCCCTGAATTTCTCTAAGCCTCAGCTTTCTCTTTTGTATAATGGGCTGCATGATATTTCCTTTTACGCTTGTTTTGAGACTTAAATGAGGTAATACATGCCAAGTGCTTAGCACAGCTTTCACTAATCCCTATAAAGATAACAGTGATTGCATCCGAGGGCAGTGGGGAACCACTGAGGGTTTTTAGCTGGTAAGAGACATGAGCAGAATACTGTAATCACTCCTAGAAATGCCTTGTACATTTAGTTAGGCAGATTGTTGCTCATTGTTGAGCTTAAGACACACGCACCTTTAGTATTTCAAGCTACAGTCAGGTTTAAAATGTGTCTGAGAAAATATGTTAAATCCTAAAAAGCACCGCCCTTCCTCCCTTGTCATATTTTTGGATCCTAAAATCAGCCAAATGTAGAATCTGACCATTATCCAAAGTAATGTGCCTTTGGATTGAGAACAGACTTGCAGGACAACACTTTACTTTTTCCCCTCTCAAAAAGTCCCAAGGCCCAGAATACAAGAAAATTTTGGCTTTTGAAGCCTGTGTTTCTCAGGGCAGCTGACAAACTCCACTGCCTTTGGGTGGGACCAGCTCTGGAAGTGCCCACGCCAGTGGCCTGCTTTCTACACACGCTGCCCGGAGTGGCTCTGGGCAATGCTGAGTGGACAGCTGACCAGGATTGGTTCTTTTCAAAGACAGAAAACCCGTGGAGAGAGGAGAGTAGTGGGTCACAGGGAGGTGAGCCCCGGGTAACAACCAGTACCACCCCCAGGACGTTCTGGGGAAGCTCCATCTTAATCCCCTCCCGTTTCGAGGCAGCCTCTGCACAGATGTGCTTCGTCCATCCTACACGTGAGCGCTGGGCACTTTTCACACATCTGTGCTCAGAGCGCTTCTCTTGTGGGAGAGACGGGATTTGACAAATCATCGCACGAAGGTGAGGATGAGCATTGGCTGGGGAAAAGCAAGGTCCTCACCTGGGCTCTGCAGAGCCAGACAGAACCAGCCTTAGCTCCCTGAGAGGTTTCCTTTCTGGTCTTAGGTTTTTCTTCCCAGACAACTCTCTATCTGCGGCGTCGGAAGGAGGGGGACGGCGTTTCAGGTGGGGCGCCTCCAATCGCCCCGATGCCCACATTTGGAGGCAACGCAGACAGCCAGGTGCATTTGCAGGAAAGCGCGTGCAGCTGCCGTGCCCACATCAAAGGCGAGTGGCCCAGTGTGGGAGTCCAGGGGGAGCGGGTGCTATTCCTGGCACAGGTACTGACTTACCGTGATACGAAGCCTCCCACTATCTCGGTTGCCCCATCTCTAAAATGGGGCAAGATCTAACTTCTCTGGTTCCACAGAACTCACGGGCAAACCACATCACTGGTCAGGAACCTGCTGTCTGCTGGGCCCCGGGACCCGACCTTTCTGTGCCCTCCCCGAGGTTTTCTGAGCATCCACCTGGCACTGTCTTCACTCAGTTTCTTGGAGGAGGCGATCCCATCAGAAGACGTGCTCCTGGTGTCAAGGGGAAGCATCCCCGCGGCTCTCACAGCCCCAGTCTGGCCTCTGCACTGCCTCCCAAGTGCCCTTCCCAACCCATAGTCTGATTGTGCCACTGTCCTGCTCAACTCCCATTAGGAACCGCTGGGCAGAAACACCCAGGGCCCCTTCCGTCCCCTGCCCACCCTTCTCTGACCTTCGGAAGGATACCTGCAGGTCCTCTTCAAGTCCCAGGGCCTCTGCAAGTGCTGTTGCCTCTCTACCTGCCCCTCCCCTCTGATCAGCTCAGCGAACTCCTCTTCATGCTTCAGAATTCAGCTCCGTGATCACCCCACTGGGAAGCCTTCCCTGACCCTTGGATTCCCCCATCCCCATGCTCAGCATCAGGGGGCATGGGGTGCCCCAAGACTTGCTTCTCCTCACCTCCCAGGACAGGCTGGCTGGAGTGATTCTCGATCTGGGGGAGCAGAAGTGAGTCTGCCTCGTCTCAGACTCCTACCCTTCACAGGGAAGTCTGGAATTCCTGTTGTAGGAAACCCTGGGTCAGGAAGGCTGGGAGCAGGGAAGGACAGCTGTCGGGAGACAGGTGGAGATGCCTTTTCGGGTTTACATCAGATTGGAGCTGATGAGAGGATCACGGGGAGTGGTTCAGCACAGACCCATCTGATGGATTAAGGGGCTCCTGGCTCTGTGGGTGTGACCACCTCCTGCTGGTGCATTCAGTAGCCCAGGGATTGTTCTTCCGAAGGTAGGAGAAGGTGCTGGGAGGGGCTGGTGCTCCAGCAGGGCCCTCACTAACCTTTAAGCACAAGTGCGCCCAGCGGGTTGTTGGTTGCCAGAGCAGCGAGCTTAGGGAAGGGACTGAAGGTGACCTGACTCCAAGAATCCTCCTGCCCGGGCTGAGCTGCCGCCTTCAGGAAGGCGAGGAGGCCGTGAGAAAGGAGAGGCCCAGTTGAACAGGAGATAAAGACGGGGTGGGGGGAGGCGCTGGCAGCCCATCCTATTCCTGCCCGGGGCTGACGGCTTGTGACCTTCAGATAGCTCCCTGGGTCTGGTTTTTCCTGTTCCTGAAGTTTCTGCAGTACGCACATTTGCTGGGCTAGGTCAGAAGTAGCTTCTGGGGTGTTGCTTGTGAGTGTGTGTGTCTGTGTGTGTGAGTGTGTGTGTGAGTGTGTGTGAGCGCGTGTGTGTGCGAGTGTGCGTGTGTGTCTGTGTGTGCGTGTGTGTCTCTGTGTGTGAGTGTGTGTCTGTGTGTGAGTGTGTGCGCGCACGTGTGTGCGAGTGTGCGTGTGTGTCTGTGTGTGTGAGTGTGTGTGTCTGTGTGTGTGAGTGTGTGTGTGTGAGTGATGTGTGTGTGTGTGTGGAGTGATATCTCAGTTTAAAGAAACAGGGAATTCAGGATTTGTATCAGCACCACACACATCCCAGGCTGCCTTGTTTCCTAGAAAGGAAGGGCAGATAGCGTGGAGTCCGGGCCCCCAGTGAGGCTGGGGCCTGGCCAGCAGGAAGAGCTTCCGGCTCTATCCTGGCTTTGGCCCAGGGCAGCGTCTGGCCCCGGGGTGTCTGCGTTCTCTTCTGCTAGAAGAGGCCCGAAGCGCTTGCTGCCAGCCTGGAAGAAGCCAGGTCGGGGAGCAGGCATGGCTCAGGAAAGTTCTGGACTCTGGGTCTTGCTGGGTCTGCACGTTCTGGTGGCCTCTGTCCCGGGCAATCAGTGAGAGTGACAGGAAGGGGGACTCTAGGGGGGGGTGCTTACGGAGGCTGGGGAGAGGCTGGGACAGCCTGGAGGGTCCTGGGCCTCTGAGCTGGAGTCTCAGGTCCCAGAGTTTAGGGCGGTGGGAGCTGGAGGCGGGGCGGGTGGGAGAGCTCCTTCCTTCACAGCCTAGGAAGCGGGCCCCGGGCATCGGGCGGCTGGTCCAGTGTCCCTGGCGCTCACCTGCCAGCCGGCGACCCGCCATTCGGTGGTCCCAGACGTCCCTGCTCCGAGCGCCGGCCGGACACCCGAGGGGCTTGCACCCTGCCGGCTCGCCCGGGCCGCCCCTCAGCGCAGGGCCCCGACGTAAGCACACGCGGCTTGGCGGCTCGGGCTCCGATGAGGGGTGCAGAGCCCGCGGCCCCTCAGCGTGACGTGGTCTGGCGCCAGGTCTCCGACCTGGGGCTCTTTTGATATCTCTCTGTCTCTCTCTGCTACTCTTATTCTGCTCGAAAGACCACGATCTGGGTGTCCAGCTAGGAAGCTCCGTGCCAGGGGGAAGAGGAGGGCCTTGGAGCAGCCGCCTGGGAGCTGAGTCCTGGCCGCTGAGCCCAGGCTCTCCCTGGTGTGGGCTCCCTAAAGCTTGGCCCCGGAGCGCAGCCCTCAGGTCTCCCCGCAGGCCCTGCCTCCCTCCAGGGTCCCTCCGATCTCCGACCCTTGACCTCGGTGCCCCTCGGTGCCCGGGCAGAGCCTGGAGGCGAGAACAGCTCACGCTGCAAAGTCTCTGCGCACTGATTTCCCCCCAGCTTGTTCCACTTTTAAAAATAACTAATGAGGAAATTAATTTTGTCACCCAGATGTATTCAGTAAAAACATGTCAGGGAAAGACAATTAACCTCTGCACCAATAAATCCTTCCCAAATTAATGAAGTTAATATCTGTAGATGTTGAGACGTTCAGCTGGGGAGAGGGGCCACAAAAGCAGAGCTCCTTCCAGGCAGAGAAGGAGAGACACCAAAAAGAGAAGGGGGGAGAGAGAGAGACAGAGAGACTGACACAGAGAGACATGTACACACACAGAGACAGAGATGGAGAGACAGACACAGAGAGAGAGAGACAGAGAGAGACAGTGAGACAGACACAGAGAAAGGTATATATTAAGAGAAAGAATGGGGGTGGGGATAAGCAGACAGGAAGGAATGGCAGAGCAAGACAGACAGACAGATTGAAGGAGAGAGGCGAGCGCATGTGTTTAGGGGGAACAGGGCTGTAAGATTTTCCGAGAATTTCCAATTATTCCAGGTATTCAGTGGCAGTAGGTTTTGGGGCAGGAGAAGACTCGACAAACGAAAGCACAGAATGAAAAGAGTTGGGTATTTTTCACACGTGGACTTCTCCAGCCCACTTGGATGCAGTCTTCTCTCCGCCTGAAGATTCTGGATTCTTTTTCTCATCAGACGCAGCCAGGGAGCCCCGGGCCGTGGGAAGTGGCCGGCCAGCTGGAGGGGGGCTAGGCGGTTGCTGCACGCCTTCCTCCTGTGTTTCCCTGGGGGGTCACCTGGCTGGAGACACGGTCAGGTTTAACCTCCCCGCCAGCGCGAGCCCTCCTTTATCTCCTCCCCTTTCACCTGGAGGCACCAGGCCAAAGAGGACAGCCCCTTGGAAGAGGTCAGCCTCTGCCCTAGTTAGACCTTTCCATCCCAGGCTGGGACTGGAGAGCAAGGACAGGAGACGTTATGCCAGGTAGAGGGACAGGTCTGGGGGGCAGGCAGGCTGGCACCCAGGTGGGCAGGGGTCAGCACAGCCGAACCCCTGAGCTCTTACGCTCTGCGGTCTCGGCCCCCATTCGCGGAGCACCAGCCCAGGAGGCAAATCCCGACTTGGCACTCCTGGAACTCGGATTGAGATGGAATCTTCTTTGGGGACTTTGGGCCTTGGGGCTGTCGGGGAGAACGGGGAGAACGGCTGAGGGGCCGTGTGGGCTCTCGGGGTTCCGCCGTCTCTAAGGCTTAAGTCCGGGCCCTGCTCCCGAGGTGCTGACAGCCAGCAGACACCGCGCAGCCCAGAAGGCACAGTTTTTCCAGAGGGCGAGACTGGACCATCAGACGCCAGCCAAAGACGCTGCTTTGCCCTCGTCTGTTAAAAGACCCTTTCTTTATTAATTTCTTCCACCTGTGTGAAATGCAAACAGGACATGAAGCATTCATCATTCAAATCCTGTCAAATCACCGGTTCTGGGGAGCAAAAGTCCGGACCGGGGTGGGGAGGCTTGTATTGTGGGTGGAGCCTTTCCAACAGAAGGCAAAGGGAAAGGGGAGAGGTGCATGGGACTGCGCTCCTTTCCAGAAAACCCAGGGGCGGTGACAGTGACCAGCCAACGGCAGGGCCCCAAAGGCCCAGCTGGGCCGCCATTTCGGAAAGCTGAGGGGGCTGGAGGGACCCTTCAGGGTGTGGAGACGGCCGACCGGGAGGAGAGCCGGGAACAGGGAGGCCCGCCTGCTCCTTTCTACACTTGAAAAAGAGCCGGCCAAGTTGTTCTCACTGCGGGCACAGACAGAAGAGAACTAGACATTAGGTATCTGGAGTTGGACTTCTCACTAATCTTCCCAGGCCACTGTGACAAGCTTGCAGATTGCAGGGAAGTGATAGATGTCACCTATCTTGAGCTCCCGCTAGGCCGTTGCTGTCCTCTCCGTGACATTCCTTCCCCCGCCCCAGAAAATGGGGGTTATTTGTCCAGATCTCTGAGTCCTAAGCTGCGTGGACCAGGGCCTCCGAGGGCCCGCCGGGCTCAGAGGGACCTCTCAGGGCTCTGGCCCCCCCGATGGTGTCACCCAGGACAGGAACCTCGTCGGGTTTGGCTGAGGACCCCAGTGTGGGCGAGCTGGGCTTGGGGCCAAAGGCTCTGTCTGAGTCCGCGTCGGCCGCGGGCAATAGCGGGAGCGGTGAGAGACAGAGGTGAGCAGGCCGAGGGGCCCGCCCACCTTCCCGCGCCTGGTGCTGAGCTGGGCTGCAGGTCATCGTATTCTGTCACCCAAAGATGGGGGTCTGGTACCATGGGGAGAAAGGAACCCAAGGATGCCCCTGACTTTTACACCGGGCTCCGTGCTGACCCCATGCCTCCCACCCGCAAATCTCTGTCCCCAGAGAGCAGTAAAGACAGAATTAGGGCAGGAGGGGAGTTTGGCGGGTGATGAGACTTTGGGTAGGTGTTACATCTGCAGGCACACGAGGGCTTTTACAGTGTGAGGGCTTCTCTCTCCTCTGCTCTGGACAGAACACAGGGGACGGGCTCGGACTGCAGCTTGCAGGGCTGGGTTAGAGGTAAGGAAAAGGACTTTGCCGGCAGGGGTTGGCTCTGCAGAGGCTCTGAGAGTCGGGCAGGTACTCCTTTGTAGCCGTGACCCATCCTGAAGGGAGGGGTCCGTGACGCTGAGGGCACCACCCGGGACTCCCACAGCTTTGAATTCCAGCCCCGTCACTGGGCCAGCCTAAATCCCAGTTTCCCCATCTGTGCATTCACACAGCCGTGTCAGCCTCATGGACTCAGAGGGAATAACGCACGTAAGACATGTTTTTAGTGCAGAGACGCCACGTGAACGCTCCTGACCAGCGCACGTGCGTTTACCTGAGTAAAGGCTCTGGCCTGGGTGAATTGTCGCGTGTTTTGGGTGCTCACCCACTGCCCCCTGCGCCTTCCTGACGATGAGCAAGCCCACCTGGCTTGGGCTGAATTGCTGGAGCCCCGGGCACAGAGGACAGCCTGCGGAGATCCCTCCCGGTCACCTTCCCCTGTCTCCCGATCTGTCTCACCCTTGTGAATAGGATGAGAGGATTCCTCGTAGAGTAGGGGAGAGAGGGAATCAGCTGCATGTACGGTAACCAGCAAAGCGGCATCCACGGCCTGAGATCCCTCCTCCGAGGGTAGCATCCCCAGGTCCCCCAGGGAGAGGGGTTTCCGTGACCCCTCAGTTCATCAGACCCCTGCTCAGAGGGTGCTGGGGGCTCAGGGAATTTCCGGCGCAGCGGCTGCAGGCCTGGGCTCCCCCTCGCCCCCAAACCCCTCAGCAGGAGCCGCCTTGCCTCTCCCTTCCCCTCCTCCGGGCTGGCCTGGCTCTGTAGGGGACGGAATACTCCTCCAGCTCCCGCCTCTGCGGACCCCCAAGGCCAGCCTTTGCCACTGTGAGGGGTTAACTCACAGCCACGCAGGGCAGAGGGTAGTTACAAAAGGGAAAGCAGTGGGGAAGTGGCAGAAGGTGAAGAAATCTCACGGGGCTCTGGCAGCTGGGGCTCTAGTTCCCGATTCTTCTGCTGAGATAGTGCCAAGGGCCCTTGGCCTCTGGCTCCCCTTCCACCCGGTGGAGCCCCTGATACCCCTGACTCAGCTCCTGCCATGGGGGTGACCACGGTCAGGGGTCAATTGCATTGCCAGGCCGGTCTGGACTGGATGTCTCCTACTCCGGGAGGTCAAGAGACAAGTGACAGGCCAAAGTTCACAGGGTCAGCGGTGCCACCAACATCCAGCCCAGATGCAGCCTGGTGCCCAGCTCTGCTCTCCACGGGGGCCCAGAGCTAGGCCTCTCTGTGGCCACGTGACCTTGGCAAAGTCCTTCATCTCCAGACCGCCAGTTTCCTCAGCTGTAAACCAGGGGTCATCATAGCTCTCAGGTGGCCATAACAGAATATCCCAGACCGGGGGGCTTGAACAACACAGATGTACTCTCTCACAGCCCTGGAGGCAGGATCTGAGATCGAGGTGTCGGCAGGGCCGGTTCCTGCCGAGGCTGGTGAGGGAGAATCTGTTGCCGGTCTCTCCCCGCAGCTGCTGGTGGTTCGCTGAGCACTTGTGCCAGGCTGTGCTCCCCAGCCTTTACACGTAGCCCCAGCCGCCCCTCACACCCTGGCACGCTGGACCTGCCTCCGTGTGCTGGCTATTGGTCCTTCCTTGATGCCTTCCTTGATGCCTGCACCAAAGCCAGATGCTCGCTCTCAGCCTCCAGCCCAGGGCCCTGGTGCCCCTGCCTAGCTCCTGTCCCCTCCCCGTGCCAGCCCCGGCGGGACCCTGCCTGCCCACCCCCAGACTATCGATTGCGTGAGCCTCTGCCCCCCCATGAGTGGAGGTGTGCTTTGGGCAGGGCTGGGGGTCCGAGGTAGCTGGGGCTAGCTGTGGGGTGGGCTGATGCAGCTCTGGGGTGCCCCATTCAGGGATCCCAGGGGCGGCCAGAGTGCCCTTGGCCAGGGGGGCCCAGCAAGGTACGGCTGGTGTACGGGTGGCCCGGCGTGGGGACGGGAGGCAAGTCCACCACCGAGGACCACCTCACGGGGGCCTCACTGCACGGACCGTGTTTCTCACCACCAGGCGTTTACGGAATCAGGACTGAGGCAGACACCATGGCTGAAGGCCCTATGTCCCCCCCAGAGCCTCCGTGGGAGGGCCGCATTACATATTACCATTACATATTACCTTAAATAACGATTTTATAAAATAAACTATATATTCTTTTTCCAAAACAAAAAATAGTAGAAAGAATGGCAATAATTTATGTTTTTGCTCTTTAATGTCTGATGTAACAGAAGATGCTGGATTCTCTGTCTCTGCGTTTAATCTGCCGCAACATATTTTGTTGGTTGAAAAAACTCCAGTCTCAGACAATATGTAGTTAGTATTTTAATGTCTTTTTCAGATAATTTTGGGTATTTTTTGTTTTTTGATACTTCACTAAAGCTCTGCAAGTGATAGTTTCTTAAAAAGTTAATTGCGATGCGTGTTCACTGTTACTTTAAAGTCTGTTAGTCTACCTGTTTCTTTGCTTGGATCTTTTGCTCATGCGTGATTTTGCATTGTCATTTGGAGAAATACTGGCTTACTGAATTATGCAGACCTTGCAGATGTTGGCACATTTTATTAGGCAACATCCAGAAACCACATTCACTAATTTACCATCAACCTCAACAGAAAAGTCTTGGAAATCTCTCCCTTGACTCTTCTTACGTCAGGTATGGGACCAAGTGTGAAGCAGCGGGGACACAGAGCTAAGGGGTCTGGCCGTTGTCCTGCAGGACACTGGGAGACATGGCGGCACTTCTAAGTGGGAAAGTGTGCGGTCAGTAGTGTGTTTTGGGACGCTCACTCTGAGAGCAGTTTGGAGGATGAATCTGGGAGTAGCAGTGAGACGGGAGGACAGAGATCCAGTTGAGAGGCTGTAGCCTAAAGCCAGGAGAGAGTGGATGATGGCTGGAGGTGGCAGTGGCCACAGGGGAGGGGAAGGCCTGCGTACCAAGATGAAGGAGGCAGACTCTCCAGGACCAGGCAACAGACTGGACAGGGGGTTGAGAGCAGAGTGGAGGGGAGAGTCCAGCATGGTGCTCTGGTCTCTGGCTGGGATGCTTGTGTGTGTGCAGAGACCCTTCCCCAGGATGGAAGGCACAGGATTGGGGGGAGGAGAGGTGACCTTGGGGGCAAAGGGCTTTGAACCCAGGTCTTTGAAGATCAAAGTTCTTAATTATCTCCATTCTAATATCCTGAAGCTAATGGTATGAGAGTGAGCACCCTGTCTCTGGAGGTAATCAAGCCTAGTCTGGTGGCCTCTCACAGGGGCATGTTTAGAGGGCTTCCTGTCCTGAGAGGGAAGGTCGAGGGTGTTTTAGTTAGCTCAGGCTGCCATAACAAATTATTAAAGGTGGGGTGGCTTAAACAACAGAAATTCTCACAGCTCTAGAGGCTGGAAGTCCCAGATCTGGGACAGGTTGGGCACAGGCAGGTTCTGGTGAGAACACAGAGAGAGACCTCTGGTCTCTCCTCTTCTGATAAGACCACCGATCCTATTGGATAAGGACCGCACCCTTATGATCTCAATGATCCTTCTTCTCAACTTTTTAAAGAAATTGAGGTGTAGTTGATTTCCAATATCATATTTAAGTTTCAGGCGTACAACATAGTGATTCACGATTTTTAAAGATTATACTCCATTGATAGTTATTAAAAAATATTGGCTATATCCCCTTTGCTGTACAATTGATCCTTGTGTCTTATTAGCCCTAACTTCAGTTACGGTCACACTGGGGGTTAGGGCTTCAACATCGCACAGGACAAGCCTACATGGTTCCCACTGCCCTGTGGCTGTGCTCAGGCTGACCTCCTGGCTGACTCTGAGGAAGGGGAAAGAACTAGCAGCACGCCCTGGGCTATACCTGGCCCTGAACTTGATCACAGCCCTGCAGGGCCCAGGACTTGCGTGCAGAATGGAAGGCCCACCTGTGTGCCGGCGGCCTCTGCCTGGGCCACGTGGCATTTGGTCGTCCCGTGGAAGTCACTTTGGAGCCAAGCAGCTGATGCATCTAATTAGTCCTCCTCTCCAGCTGACAAGTGTCAGCTCCTCTGATGAAAGGACAGGTTCCTCCCAAGTGCTTCCTTCTGGCAAGGCTAAATATTAATTATCTCCCGTTATTTCATGATTATTCACAGGCACTGATGTCACCACATCACGGAGTGAGAAGTCAGTGCCAGGAGAGATGAAAAAGTGGGTAAGTCGTAGTGAGCTGCCCAACGACCCTGAAACATGGGAGAGATTGTCGTTGCCCGGGGAGCGGGGGCCCCTTTGTTCCCGGATGCGCCTCTGAGCCGTGCCCGGTGCACGAGCTGCCATCCCAGGCGGAGTTTCAGGCTGGAAGGGAAGGGAAGCTCTGCCCAGCCAGGCAGCTCAGGGGAGAGATGCTCCCTTAGAACCAGAGTCAGAGATGCTTCATACATGACATACCCAAGAAGGTGCTGGTGCACTCCAGGCGGTCGCGGTTGAGCAGACATCCACAGGGAACCCAGGGTGCACCAGGCAACAGGTCAGCCCTGGAGGTGGAGGAAAGGGTCAGAAGATGTGGCCTGATGTGTGTGCGGGTCTAGTTTTAAAACTGGACACTGGGAGTTCATGTCAGCAAACTGCCTCTATGGGTGTGCGTGTGTGCGTGTGTGTGTGTGTGTGTGTGCATTTTGCACATTGGTGGCAGCCCCAAAACTGACAGAGAGTAAGAAGAATAGTGCACGGTGATGATGAAAATCCATTTTTAAAATGACCCCCCTTCTTGGCACATGGGGTTCACTGAACATCGGCTCATTGATGGAGATGCCTGCTGGACGCCCTTGACTCTGGTTTCCTTCAGAGGCCGCTGAAGGGGAGGAGCCAATGTGAAGCCTGGATCTTCCAACGTGGCAGGCGGAGAGTGAGTTCCAGCATCCTAAGTGTTTCTAAGTAATGGAAGAGCAGGTCTGTAATTATCATATGGGGTCATCTTAATTAGGACGACATAAAATAATGTCTAGCTAGGCATCATCCTATCTTTTAGAGACTTGTCACAGATTCAAATGGGAAACCTTTCAGCTTGTCAGTGGTGAACGTTGAAATTCTCAGTTGGTGTCCTTTCTCTCTCTGTCCCCTTGGCAAGTGGCAGGGCAGAGCAGCTGCTGGCCGGCAGTGGGTGCTCAGGCCTGTGTGCTGGCCCTCCTTGGTACCATCTGCACACAGAGGAGAGGCAGGACTGGAGGTGGTCCAGGGAGGAGCCAGGAGGGCTTTGGACGGAGGGCC
The DNA here is from genome assembly GCF_965194805.1 of Balaenoptera borealis. Lineage (NCBI taxonomy): Eukaryota > Metazoa > Chordata > Mammalia > Artiodactyla > Balaenopteridae > Balaenoptera > Balaenoptera borealis. Next base: position 86,231,432 of record NC_138871.1, read on the forward strand.
AGGCTCCCCACCTTTGCTCTCAGGGACCCTCCTTTTCCCGGGAGAGAGTGTCGTAGAGGATGAAAGAGCCACAGTAGGGACCAGGACAGTGGGGCTTAACCCCAGACAGCCTTCAAGGACCTGTGAATGCCGCTGTTTCTCTGACCCTCTGTTTCTCCATCTGTGAAATGGAGCTGGTCTGGGAGCGGAGGTTGAAGAACAAGGTCAGAACAGAGCGATGGTTTGTAAAGTTTCCAGAAACCTCCTCGTTCCTTCAGGTAGGCCAAAGGGTTTTGCTGCTGAAACCAAATAATGAAGGTTCCCCATGGTTTGTAGATGCAGTGACATCAATACTAATGGCAAAGGACCCCAGTTCCCCACTCGCTTTGGGGTCACTTGTCCTGAGTGTCGCACTGGCACCGTCTGAGGCCCCAGATGGGGGGCTTGAAGGAGACGCAGCCTTTCCCAGACCTCGCCATCCCATCCTGCTCAGCCCCGGGCACCTCCAGCCAGGCTGCCACGTTGGCTTTGCCACCGGTGGCCCCTGGCCAGCTGGTCACAGCGTCTGCTGGCCCGCTCCTTTGATCCTGCCCCTCTCCAAGAGTGACAGAGCCCTCCCTGTGTCCCCCAAGCCGCCCCGTTCAGCTGGCTTCTTGGAGGCTGACGACAGGGCCGGAGGAGGGTCAGCTCCGCAGCTGATGGTCAATCCCCTCATGCTCGTCATCCTCGTGTCGAGCCGAGTGTCCTGCCGCCTCCCTCCCTCCTCACCCCGTCCCCGCCTTTGAGACCTGAACCGGAGCGCTTCACACCTCACTCTGAAGAATCTGCATTTGGGGTATTTCACCTTTGAGGGCTTCCCCCCAATAATGGGGAATTTCTCACCTCGCATCTGCATGAATGAAAGGCTCATGTAAGGGGAGTTCTTTCCAGAGGACAGAGTTCTCTCAGAATGCAAAAACCAGGGTTACCAAAACCAGACAGACTGAAAACCAAACTCACCTACTTTGTGTTAGGTTTTCGTACAGAATAGGATGCTCTCAGTTTTAAGTTTCTCTTCCATCAAGTTTAAATTGTGGCAAAATGCACATAACATGAAATGTGCCATCTTCACCATTTTTAAGTGTGCCGTTGGGTGGTATTAAGTTTCTCTTCCATAATTTTTAATACTTCGTAACTCGTTACCACCTGACAGCACTGCCTTCTTCTATGAGGGGGAACAGAACAATAAACTCTACCAATCTGTGCTTCTCCAGAGAGCTCTGTTCCCTAGGGGGTCGCTAACCCTGGCAGCTCTGGGTTTGGGCAAGGTTGGATGTCCACCCTGGCGTCCTCCACTTATTAGCTCTGTGATTTTGGACAAGTTCTTTGGTTTTCCTGTCCATAAAATGTAAGTAGTGAGACTTCCCCTGGGGAGAGAGAGTAGATTAAGATAATACTGCTCAGGAAGCAACCAGCGCCCACGGGCCGGGAAAGCTGCGTCTCGCCGTGACTGCCCTCGGGTGGTCACGAGCAGCTTCTAAGCCGGGCAGGAAGCCCTGAACAGGCCGAATCCTGTTAGAGCAGGTTAAAAAAAAGGAAGGCAACTCCAGCAAGGGAGAAACGGGGTGAGAACGACCCAGGCCTGAAGCCGATCACTGACCTCCTGCTTTGTAAAGTTGATACGGACTATCCATTTCCCCTTTGTGGCTTCGCTTAATAGGAAAGTCCCTGCAGGTGTGAGCTGGGACTTACAAAGGACGCTGGGAGATAGTAGCCCTGGAAAAATAATTCCACGTATAAACACCTGTGTTAACAAGTGCTGTATTTGTCCAGCTAGTTTCTTTTTCACGTACTGTTTGCACACACCTATTCTCTTACCCTGCTCAGGTGTGTGTTGCGTGGCGTCTGAGGACCCGCTGGCTCGGGGCCAGCCTGCCCGTCGGAAATGCTTCCCCTCTTCGCCCGGCCAGCCCGGGTCTTTCCGGGGCCTGCTGTCGTGTTAGTGCTCCTGGGGTAACCTCTGGGAGCTTAGCCAAGTCAGGTCTGAGACCTCAGTGTGGCAGGAAGGGCCGACTGGGGGCCCCTGGGGGGACAGTGACCCCGGCTGGACGAAAGAGGACACCTGCTCTTTTCCTAGCTGGCCCAGGTCACTTTGTATTTTCACACCGAGGGGAAATTTGAACCCTTCAACCACCTGATTACAACAGCCTTCCAGGACTCACTCGGGGTGATGGGGGGGGTGCGGTGGGAGCTGCCAGAGATCCAACAATGAGACCTTTAGAGGCCTTGTGGGCAGGGGAGGAAATGCGTTTTTTGTTCTATGAGAACTCCAGCATTTGTTCAGAATTCCATCAGCTTCCATGGAAGCCCTTCGGACTTAATTCATGTCTTACCCTGGCGAGTGGTTTCACCCCATCTGCATGGGACACTCACCAGGACCTTGTGAATGTCCGAGGTTCAGGCCCCAGGCCCAGGGCCTCTGGTTTACTTGACCCGAAGTGGTCCAGCATGTTGGAATCCCCAAATCCGTCTCATGCGTGGTGACTTCAGCACAACTTCCCTGGTAGGGTCGCCAGACAACTCTGCATGTTTGTTTACTATAAACCTTTCACTTAGAATAACTGTGCATTTACAGAGAAATTGCAAGGATGCACAGAGAATTCCCACACCCACTCACCTGTCCCGCTCTTGCTAGCAGCTGGCATAGATGTAGTCATTTGTCTCAACTAAGGCACTGGTGTCCGCCCATCACTGTTAACTAGACTCCATGGGTTACGAGGGTTTTACGAGTTTTTCCCAAGTCCTTTTTCTGTCCCAGGGTCCCCTCCAGGATCCCTCCTTACATTTACCTGTTACATCTCGGCAGCCTCCTCTGGTCTGGGCCAGTTTCTCAGACTCTTCTTGGGTATGACCTCGATGGTTTTGAGGGCAGGTATTTTGTAGACCCCTCACTCTGGGCTTGGCTGCTGTTTTTCTCATGCTGAGACTGGGGGTATGGGTTTTGGAAGGAAGACCACAGAGGCGAAGTGCTGTGTTCATATTCTCATATAACTTATCGCTGCTGATGTTGGCCTCGATCACCTGGTTGGCTGAGGCAGTGTCCGCCAAGGTTCTCCACGGTAAAGTCACCCCCCTTTCCATACTGTCATCTTCGGAGGCAAGTCACAGAGCAGAGCCCACACCAGCGCGGGAGGGTGGTCCCCCTCCACCTGTTGGAGGGGGTGATATCTACATAAAGGCTGTGGAATTCTTCTGTCAGGGCGAATGGCCTCTTCTCCCCATTATTTATTTTTTCAGTTATTTGTTTATCTTGGTGTGGACTCTGTGATATTTAAACTTTGGGTTATAATCCAATACTACGTTACTTATTTTGTTACTCATGTTGATCCAGCTTTGGGCAGTGGGAGCTCTTTCAGGGTGGCTTCTGCCTCCCTCTGAAATGCCCCATCGTTTTGGTTTTCAGGTATTTCCTTACTTAAGAAGAAAAGCACGGCTTTACGGACACCTGCTGGCTTGTTTTAGGCGCTTTATTTGCATTTTCATTATTTAATCATAACCACTCATTTCTTTCCTTAACACACTCTCTCTTCCTCTCCGACCCACAGTTTTCACTCTTGTCCCAGGAGTGGCATCACGGGGTGGTAGAAGGAGCCAGGATGGAGAGTCGGGCGGCCGAGTTCCTGCCCAAGTTCCACTCCTCACCGGATGTGTGACCTAGAACAAGTTCTTCCACCTCCATCAGCCTTGAGTCTCTGGTCTGGGAGAGGGAGACAGCACTGAATATCTCGAAGGAGGGTTGTGAGCCTTATAGACCAGTGTAGACGGTGCCTGCTACATGGGAGGTGCTCATACAAACAGCTTTGCCCTTCCTGCCCCTGGCTCTGTTGCTAAGTGACTGTCACCTTTTTGACCTCTTTGGTCCTCAGTTTCCTTGTCTGTAATATCAAGGGACTGGACCAGATGGTCTTGGAAGACCCCCTCCCCCCCCCCCCACCGCCGCCACCCCGATGTTCCGCATGGGCCCAGAGGCAGCTGGCTGGTGGGGATGGGTGATGGGGGGAGAGGGCTGGAGAGGGGTCAGCAAGCATGGCGCCGGGAGCCCAGCAACCAGGCCCAAGACCGGCCCCAGCCTCATACTGGAATCAGCTTTGCAAATCTGCCAATCAAAGAAGGTGGCTTTTTGCCCTAGAAGACAAACTTTTATACTGAGAACGTAACCTGCATGTCTGGGCTGCACCCTGCTGCCCCCTGCCACCCTCTAATGTGTTTCAGCTCTTGGCATGTCCCGCTGGCCGGGCACAGGCTGGAGATCATAAACCAGTCTGATCTGATAGAACGAGAAATACGTTTGTGTTCACTGGTACGCATTTCATACCTTCTTGGGTATCTGGTCTCCCATCGCTGTGTGTCCCTTTCCACCCAGCAGTGGTATTTGTCAGCTTCTTTTGACAAGTGGGATTTGGGTTGGGGTGTGAGGTTGGGTTTCTGGTGTGAATTTCTGAGGCTGGTTACAGGTGCTGAAACCAGGGCCGGGGCCTGGCTGGAGGCGGGGTGTGGCCGCTCATTGTGTTTCCTGTGGGAGCCGGGCCGCAGGCACCCATGTGGGCCAGTTTACCAGAGCAGGAAAGGGGCAGATGGGAGGACGAGCTCTGGAAATGGCTCGTGGGGCAGGGCTAGGAGAGCAGACCCAGGTGCCCGCAGCTCATCTGGTCTAGCATGGGCCGGGGGCGGATGGGGGCTGGGCTGGAGGGAGGCCTGCTTAGGGCAAGCCTGGGTTTTGGTCCCAGAGGAAGAAAGCTAAAGGTATTTACCCAAACTGGGTCACAGGTTAGTGGGAGCCCAGGGCTCTGGCCAAGGCCGTGGAGGTCCCACAGGATTCAGGCCTGGGCAGGGGGGTGAATGAAGAAAAAGGGGAATCTGAGTGTGAACCCTTGGTGATGGGCTGGGAGGGCAAGGGGGGCTCAGAAAGTCCAGTCAAGGGAGTCAGTGGTAGCATGGACAGGGTCCACTGCACAGATTACTGTAGATGTGTGCCCACATGCACGTAGAGATACACCTACTAAGATGTTTGTGGAAGCATTGTTTGTAATAGGATAAAAATGAAACAACAAAAATGTCCATTAGCAGGGGATCAGGGTTTATCTGTAATATATATTTATACAGTGGGATATTCTGGGGATATTGAAAAGAATAAGGTAGGCCTGTAGGAATCAATGAACTAACACCAGCGGGGGGAAAAAAATACAGGTTTATTTTTCTCATGTAATCACACATCTGGAGGGAAGCAGTTGCTGCTTACCAAGGTTGTCAGGGATCCAGTTTCTTTCTTTCCTATGCCACCTTCATGAAAGGTGTTGGCTTTTAGATCCTTACATTTATTTCCTCATGGTCCCAAAATGGCTGCTGCAGCTCCGAAGATCACATCTAAGTAAAAGGAATGAGGAAGGAGGACTGGTCAGTGCCAGACACAGTTGTCTTTTTTTAAATCTGGGAATTGAGAGCTTCCCAGACGTCACCTGGCCCCTCCTTTCCCAGCATGGGCCATCTTGCCCCCATATCTCATTGTCCAGGACAGGGTCTCACCCGCCCACCCTCAGCTGCAGGGAAGGCTGGGAAAGTATCTGGCTTTCCAGCCACAATAGCAAGGAAAGAGAGTCTGAAAAAGCTGTCCAGTTAGCTGGCAAATAGCGTTTGCCCAGTGCATGTAAAGGACTCCATGGGAAGGGTCTCCAGGGGGCTCTTGATAGTAACTGCCTCTGGGGAACAGGATGCGGGATCTTACAGGGGAGAGCAGCTCGCTTTTTAAAAAAATTTTTTTTTATTGCATATCCTTTCCTGCTCTGACCTTTTTGTTACCATGTGTATATGTGACTTTTTTCCATTAAAAAAATTTAGTTAATTAAAATCAAATTAAAGCATAGTGAAATGCAGGGGATGCAACATGCCAGATGAGAGAGTTGATTCAGGAGACAGAATCTGGGTAGAGCCCTGGGGCTTCGGCTTGTGGGGGAGCATGGTCATTTTTGGGGTACCTGTGGCCGAGTCTAAGGGTGAGAGCTGACGATGGGTGTGTGGGAAGATCCTCGCGCTTGGCATCTGGGGGGTTGAGGTTGGGGGCGGGGCTCCCCCAGGTCAGCACCAGCAGTTGGGAGAGAAGGGAGGCAGGGGCAGGGAGCTGGGCGAGCTGGGTCCCCCCATCCTTTGAACATTTACTTGGTGCGTGTTCATGACTTTCTTGCTGCCTCTTCTTCCAGAGGGCAGTGTTGAAGCTGACGTCTCAGGAGAATCCCTCCCGGCCCTGCTATAGGAACCGACGTATGTTTCTAATTCTGCTCACCAACCGGACATGGGTCCTTGACATCACAGCATGAACCAGAAATGGGACGAGGATTGGAATCAGTCCTTGAATCAGATGACTAGGATGAGATTGGAAGGGCACGAAGGAGCATGTGATTTTGCTTTTCCTGAGGGTGACCTCACTTACGGGGGGCAGGAAGGCATGTGCCCCACACTGTACATGGTGAAGAGGGGGGTGTCCAGAGAGGAGTGGAGGCCAGTAGGCCCATTGGACGCCACCCAAGTCTTTCCCTGCCCGGCGAGTGATCTGAAATGACCCCCTGGGGAGATACATCATGGCCGGACTCAGGAAAGGATCACAGAATGGAAGACTCTAGCCTTGCCCTGGTTTTAAAATTGACCTGAAGAATTTTGCAGAAGAAAATGGTCCCCTGGCTCTCCATCAATCAATCTACACGAGGTTCTTCTCTATTAAAGTCTAAGATGGGATATACTTTAAGTTTGCTCTACTAAAATTCTCTTTAGTAGAGCATCGGCCTGTACCAGTGTGTATCTGATTTGCTTGCATGTGCACGAGAAAGCCCAGCAACACGTGAATCCTCATGTGCGTGAATACAAAAGCCAACAGAGGGCAGTGCTCCAGTGCCTCCCTCACAACTTATGGGAGCTGATGGTGGAGTCCAGAAAGGACTTATAGAAACTTATAGATTTTTCAGGTAGCTATTCCTTAAACTCACAAAGTATACAAATTGCCTGTTTCTGAGAACCTAAGGGTAGATGTATCCGTCAGAGCTCATTGCAGGAAACAGAAACTGCTCTAGGTATGTTAAGCAGAAAGGGTCTTAATACAGGGAATTTGGTCTTTACGAAACAAATGGAAGGGCTGAAGGAGCAGATTCTAGGCTGGAACACTGGAGGGATTCCTGTAAGAATGCAGAGCTGGCCACCGGGAGAGCTGCTGCCTCTGAGGCTTCCCCCCCCCACAACCCCCCGAGTGGGGCTGGAGTAGGACGCTGCCGCAGCATCTACTTCTACTAAAGAAAAGCCGCCCGAAGCTGCAATCCAGGGGTTAGGAAGCCAGGTCAAGACACCAGGAGCTGCAGAATAGAATGGAATAGAATGTTGCTGTTGGGAACCCCCATGTCACCGAGGCCCAGTGTGCAGCAACAACAGTCGCATTCTGCAGGCAGAGGGCATCTGCCTCACTTCTACCTTCTAAAGGTGTCATTTGGTGCAAGCTGATTTGCATGCAGAACCCTAGCTGCAAGGGGGCCTGGGAAACGCTTCCAACTCTTGCATCGGATGAAAGAAGAGGTCAAATGGGCCATTCCAGAGAGTCTGGTTCATGGGCAACGCCAGTGGGTGCTGGATGGCTAAAGTGGATTTGTGCAATATTGCTCCTTCGGGAAAAGTCTGAGTCAGAAACATGTTACGCTTTGGGTGGGTAAGTTATAGAAATCAACCATTTCTCCCAATTTCCACGTGTGATCCTAGAGGCTTCTGGTCTCAGCTCTATGATATTTTGAAATGTGGCCTTGAACAAGCCTCAGTTGCCCCAGTTGTGAAATGAGGGTGTGTGACAAGCTCGAAGGTGGCATCTAGCTTCGGGGTGGTTTCTCGCAGTGTTATTTAACTCAGGCTTTGGGTCTTGAGTCGGGCAAGTCTTATGACCCCTTCTGTGAACAGCCACCCTTTGTTCCTGGGTGTTCCAGACTTCAAGTGCACTTCAGTGGGGAAGGTTTCTGAGAGCTCTTGAAGATCAAAGCAAATTAGGAGGAAGAAAACTTGTGGAAATCTCGGTAAAACCCAAGCAACAGTGGATTGTTGCCTGAGCAACGATGTCGGGGAAGGTCCTGTCTCATTTGCTGTACCCAGAAGTGGCTTCCTTTCGCAGATGGGAAACTATGGCTTGCTCAGCTCTGTGACATTAGGGATGATGCTTTATCCACCACACGACAGTGGTGGGACTGAGAGGAGAACACGTGTCCCAGTGCTTTGGTCCTGTGATGTGTGCCTTCAACCAGCGATAGTCAAGGGCATTGTCCCCTTGGAAGTCCACACCAGTGCCCTGCTGGGCTCCCTGCTATCAAATGGAGAATAGAGTGGGGAATCGAGGGTTTAGTGTGGGGTCCTCTTTGCCTGTCTACCCATGGGCTCCAGTGGCATGCTGGTAAATGTTTAACAACTGACCCAAAGAAAGACAAAATAAAATAGCCCACGTCTGCTCATTTCTGTGGTGTAAATACTCTCACCATGCCGATTCCAAGCTACCAAGGAGACATCACCGAGTACACATCTGGGAAGAGACGCTCACGCGTGGCTCCAGCGATGCGGTGAGGGCTGGCTCTGCACACACTGGCTCGGGTGGTCCACCGCCGTGCTGATTGGTGACGTGCCCCATCATTCACGAGACAGGTGGGGAGGGGTGACTGACCAGCCTGAGGATCGTGGAGACCAAGGGAAACACGGGCTGCGGGATTCAGGGGTCCTGCCCTGAGGAGGCACGGACGTCACCCTGAGGTGGAGGTGCTCTTAAGCCACATGCGCTGACTGTTCTCCAGAAGGGATGGTTTTAGGGCGCCACCCTAACCACTTCCTAACCAGCACCAGCGACCTCGGGGACCCATCCAAGGGCACACAGCTAGTGACCGCCCATCCGAGGCGCTTGTCTCAACTCTGTGGATAAGCTCTCGTTTCTCAGAGCCTCAGAGGGTGTGATGTTCAGCAGCTTTCCTCCCCCAGTGGGCCAGAGGGACAAGAAAGGGGTGCTGGCCCGAGGCCTGGAGAGGACCCCAGACTCCCAGTCATCCCTCCCCCACCACTGGAAGCTCACTCTCCCTCACGGGTGGCCTGGTCTCCCCCTCCCTTCCCTTCTCCTTGATCTAGGACGGAGCTGGTGCCCAGGGCGTGCAGGCGACACTCAGGGGTGGCCCTTGGAGTACTGGAGAAGCACCACAGACACCCCTCCCACCAGCATGGCTGAGACGGGCTGGCCCTGGGCAACAGAGTAAGCCTAAGGAGGAAGCAGGGTGACCCACGGCCTCGGGCTTCCGGCACCAGTCCTGAAGGCCTCCAACAGGAAGCGACTCTTCACCACAGTGGGACCCCTGGATGCCCTTTGGAACTAATCCCCAGCTCATCCTTTAAAAAATTAAAGCACAGCCCTAGAAAGGAAAACAGCACACTGATAAAAGTACAGATGCCAGAGCCCCATTGGCTGGATTTGGCCCCAGGCCACACCCGTTCCCAGCTGTGTGACGTTAATCACATTTCTTCTCTCCAGCTCAGTTCCCTCATCTACAAAGTGCTAATCGGGGTGGTCACTAGAACCTACCTTGGGAGGTTGTTGTGAGGACTGAGTGATTCTAGATACTTTAATGTTGTCCTGGCATATGTACCGTCCCTGGAACATAATAGGAAGTCAGTAAATATAAGTTATTTAGTATTATTCCTGTTAAAGTGGGTGGCCTCTGAATACTGAGGTCCCTTTAGGTCTTTGGGGAGCTTGGCTGGCTGGGAAGGGAGAATCTGTGCTCGTCATCCTGCGCCTGGCCAGTGTCCTCCGGGTTCGCCCTGGGCAGGCAGCGAGGGGTGGAGATGCACGCTTCGTGGCAGTCGTGGTGCGTCCTTCTGCCCCAGGCTCCCTGATCTCAATTCCTAAGCCTCTGGCCCCTTTGCACCCTTGGGAACATTGCCTCTATGACCGCCTAGGCGCATGGACTGTCCGGGGGAAGTTGCTGAGGAACAGAAGGACTCGGGTGGGCCTCAGTACTACTGGATTTGGAATTCCAGACCTGCCGCTTCCAAGCTCTGTCACATCGGCCAGTTTGCTTCACCTCTCTGAGCCTTGGTTTCCTACCTGCCACAACTGAACTATAGTGACTGATACTGGTCGTGAGGAGGTAGGAGGCACAGTTGTCAATATCAAAGGAGATCATGGGAATGTACCAGGTCCAGGGTGGAAACACAGCCTGTCACGCCCTAGTGCCAAGCACCGTGTTACGTGGTTTAGGGCACTCTGTCACTTCATCCTCGCAACACCCGAGGGGGAGACACAGGTCTCAGTGCCCCAGCGTACAGATGATCGACTGAGGCCGAGGGCCGGCCACCTGCCCAGAGGCCGCAGAGCCCGGCGTCAGCCACGTGGGTCAGATGCGCTTCCCTCTGAGGCTGCAGGGAGGCTCTGCCGCCTCCTACTGTGTGTTTCCTTTCTTTCTGCCGCTTTTGAGGAACTCGGCCCAAGAGCCACCAGCCACAGACCTGAATGGGCCCTTTCTTCCCTGAGGACACCTGGATGGAGGGTGGGGCACCGGAGGTGGCAGGGTGACAGCAGATGTGGAATGGTTTCTGTTTGCCTCTTGGTGCTCAAGTGTTTCCTCTGATAACATTCACGGAGGGCGGTGCTGCTGCATATGGCTGCCCACCCTGAGGCTGGACGTGCCTGGCTGGGGAGGGGGAGGCGGAGGGGGAGGGGGAGGCGGAGGGGGAGGGGGAGGCGGAGGGGGAGGGGGAGGGGAAGGAGGAGGATGGAGGTAAGGAGGGAGGATGGAGAGGAGGAGGAGTGGGAGAGGCTGCCCAGGGCCTGAGCAGGGCCTGAACACACTGTTCCTGAAGGCGTTTAGAAAGTCTAGCTTCCTCCAGGCTGAGGAGTTCCGGAGGCATCTGCAGCGTAAAGGGCGGCCATCCTCCATGACGCAGGGGATGAGATACCATCAGAACAAGAATATATTTAGAAGACAGGAAATGAGCCCTCCAGCCTGCCCTTGACTTCACAGCAGGCGTTTTCGCCTTGTGAGCCCCCAACTCCCAGCCAACCGAGAGGCTGCAGGGTGATGCGAGAGGAAGTTGCTCTGGTCTTCCCGCCGAGGCGCCCTTTTCTTCCCCCTCTCTCTCTCTCTGTCTCTCTCTCTCTGTCTCTGTCTCTCCTTGCAGGCTTTGCTGGGGTTGTCCCAGAGTGATGGGGAGAAGTGACATTTTGCTAGGAACTGAGTCATTTTGCTGGATTTTTTGAGCCGTGTCCCTGATTAGTAAACCTGTTTCAAAAATGGGAAAATGCACAGGGCTATTTTTAAGTGTTCTCAGCATCAATGTTCCTAATTCCTAGAACAGACATCAGTGTCTTTCTCTTCTCAAGTGGAGATAAACACTGAGCAGCTGCGTGACCTTTGGCAAATGAGACTTGCCGAGTGTTAGTTTGCTCATCTGTGAAGTGGGGCTAACACTACCCACCGCACAGGGGGAAGGACAGGCCGACTGACTGGGTGCATTCCACCCCACCCCCCCACCCCCAGTGTGCGGTGTCCGTGGGCATTCAATGTGTTCAGAGTTCCTCTTGTTATTTTCATAAGATTGACTCGTCCAAGGCCAGCATGGGGACTGGGTGAATTCACCCACGTGCTAAATACAGGTGTGTCTATCAGGTCAGACTCCACCTTTGGTTGGCTAATGGGGGAAACAAACTGAAACTCGCACTTAAATTGTCAGGCAGGGGAAAACCTGGCAACTTCTGTCCAGTAAATAAACATTTGCCAGGGTCCTCTGTGCTACCCCGTGAGGGCATCCAGAGAGACAGCGAGAAACGTGACACTGGCCGGGGTCGAGACGGACACAGATGATTACCAGGGGGCACCTCACTCAGCTCGGGGACTGTGGGGAGGGCTTCTGTGGAGAACCCGTTGTCCATCATCACTGTCCCAGGACACTGGGATGCGGTCGTGTTACAAAGCCTGGGACAGCTGATGGGGGAGGTTTTACAGGTATGCTCTGTGCAGACGCGTCCCCTCAGAATAAGCTGTGTGCAGTAGGTTACATTCCAAGAGAAACACATCTATGTGTCTAATAGAAATACCAGCTCCTCTCAGCTAAGTGTCCCCTGTGTGCCAGACGCGCTGCTCGGGGCTTTGCACGGCTCCCTTTCATCTTCACAGCAGCTCTGTGGGGTCACCGCTGTGACGGTCTCCAGCTTACACATGGGGCCGGACCCTCGCCCCGGGTCTTACAGCCGAGAGAGGGCGGAGCTGGGATTTGAAGAGATCTCAGTGTCCCTTCAAGTTATCAAGGTCCACACGTGCGCGAAACCTTCCTAACTCCTACCTGATCTGACGCCATGGAGAGACATGATTTTGCTGTGGTCACTTATGGCTCCAAGAACGTTGCCCCTTTGCTGACAGTAGTTTCTCCTGAGTGGGATTCTCCGGGGACCCCTGGAGAACAGGGCTCTTCTCTCTCTTTGCTACCTGCTGTCAACATTTCTGAATGGAGGTCAGCAGACAGTAAGGTCTGCTGATTCTGTAGCAGCTGCTTCTGTTACCTCAGAGCCCATGAGAGCTCCTGTTCCCCGTGTGGTCATCAGGGGCTCAGACCAAGGCCAGAAGACAGCAGAAGATGTACCAGCCTTGGTGTGAGGGGTGGAGAACTCCAACAGCCAACATGAGGCCCACCTGGGGAACCCGTGCAGAGACAGAGCGGGATTAACGTTGCCGTGGAATGTTCTGTGTGCTTAAAGAAAATACTTTTAAGAAACTTTAGCAGGTTTATTCCTCCTCTTGCAATATAACTCAATGTGTCACATTACATGAATTTATATTATATGTGAAATATAATACACGATTAGTTATCTATTGCATGATTGGTGTCTTGGTTAATTTCCAGGCATACAGCTTTCTTACCAGGGGTCAGAGTTGAACTCAGATTAGTCAGCGGAGCTACTGGTTAGCATTTCTCATAAGTCTGGGGTTGGGGAACGTGGAAGTTACGGTTGGAAAGAATCATAGGTGAGCCTTGACACTGAGGAATTAGCAGTTTGGACTACAGTCGGCCTCCGTATTCTTGGGTTTTGCATCCATGGATTCAACCAACCTCGAACGGAAAATATTTGAAAATATAAATTCCAGAAAGTTTCAACAAGCAAAACTTGAATTTGCCATGGCTTGAATTTGACACAGCATTTGCATTGTATTAGGATTATAAGTAACCTAGGGATGATTTAAATAACTGAATCACTTTGCTGTACAGCAGAAATTAATACAACATTGTAAATCAACTCTACTTCAATAAAATAAAATTTTAAAAAAGTATATGGGAGGGTGTGCGTAGGTTATATGCAAGTACTACACCATTTGTACAGGGGACTTGAGCATACAAGAATTTCGGAACCGGGCTTCCCTGGTGGCGCAGTGGTTAAGAATCCGCCTGCCAATGCAGGGAACACGGGTTCGAGCCCTGGTCTGGGAGGATCCCACATGCCACAGAGCAGCTAAGCCCGTGAGCCACAACTACTGAGCCTGCGCGTCTGGAGCCTGTGCTCCGCAACAAGAGAGGCCGCGATAGTGAGAGGCCCGCGCACCGCGATGAAGAGTGGCCCCCGCTTGCCGCAGCTAGAGGAAGCCCTCGCACAGAAACGAAGACCCAACACAGCCATAAATAAATAAATAAATAAATAAATAAATCTTAAAAAAAAAAAAAAAAAAAGAATTTCGGAACCAATCCGCCAAAGACACTGAGGGGATGACTGCGTTTTTGAATGACTCAGAAAGTCCAGATGCAATGGTCTGAAGGCAGTTGACGCACAACATCTGGGCTGGGAGGCTGGTGTGCTGGTGAGAAGGGCCGGGACAGCTGACTTGGGCCTCTCAGTGCAGCTCGGTGTCCCATGTGGGAAGTGAGGAAAATCACGTTTCTCTGTTAAGAAAAAAAAAAAAAAAAAATCCAGCACAGAAAGTCATCTGCTAGGGCGCTGATAAGGGACACAGAGCGGGAGGGTTGCAGGCGATAGCAGGGTGAGCGATCTGGGGACTCTGTGGAATTTCCCATGTGCCCCGAGGCCCATTACATCATCGGAGGACCCCCAGTGGCTGCCTGGGTCTCAGGAGACGGGGCGGAGGGTCAATGCAGAAGGCTGCCCTCGCTGGCTAGGCTCTGGGTTTGCTTTCCTTCCGTGCTCTGTAGCTGAGTGAGGGTCCGGAACCCAGGATCCCTTAGAGCACGCCGGGGGGGACTGACGGAGACCCCGAGGCCCATTCTGATGTTTTGGGGGGTTTTCTGGAACCCGGCTGGACACGCCACATCTGGTGGGGGGTAACATGGGGAGTGCCCAGATGCTGGAGTTAGACCTGAATTCTCGTTCTAGCTGTGTGGCCTCAGACAAGTCATTTCACCTCTGAGAGCCTCGATTTTACCGTCTTTCCAATGGGGATAATAATATTTATTACCATAGTGCAGGGAGGTGTAAATGAAATGAGATATTTACGTGAAGCGCTCAGCACTGTACCTGGCATACAGAAGGTATTTGATAAACAGAAACTGTTATTAATGAAACACAGAAGTTTGGGATTTGGCTTCTTTAAGAAAGCTGTCTTGGAGAGATTTTTACATCCTACTGTACTGTGCTAAAGAGACAACTAAATTCCTGTTTACATATAAACCTAAACCCTCTTATTCTAACTGTGGCACCACCTTAAAAGACATATATTTATGCTTTCGGTTTTAGCTGTTCATATGTTTAAAAGCGGCACACACTTCCGGATTATGCTAATATACATAGGAGTTTAACAATCGCACTGACTGCCCTAACCATCTATTTGAACTACATTGTGCAAATAAGGAGTTATCTTAAATACACTCCTAATATAACTCAGTAATCACTATAATGCTCTCTGGTGAAATTGTGGTGTTATTACTGAATTTAGCCATGAATCTCAAATACTGAACCTTCGGGCAAACACCAGCAGTGTCCAGTCGCTGAGTTCCTGGCCTGGAAGAGCTGGACGTGGCTGTCCGTGCAGGCTGGGGAAGGGCAGGGGCAGCTGGCGTTGAGCAAGTCCCCGGGACCTGACGCGCACAGCTGTCGGCACGCCAGGGTGTAAGATCGCACCTGCCTGAGGGAGAGTCGCCCTTATCAGAAGGCTCATCAAAAAGTGGAGAAGGAATAAATACTGCAGGGGCTGCACATTCCAGCCACAGCAGAGCGATGAGGCAGGCTGGGCGTGACTCAGGAATTGGGATGCAGACCGGGAAGGGTTTCAGCCAGTTGCCGGTCCTCTCTGCCAGAGACCCCACCTGCACAGCCTCTTGACTTACGAGGAGGCTGAGAAAGGGGCTGTGGGAACTTTGGGGGCAGGTGGGCTTCTCTGACTGGCTCAAGGGGGAGAGTCAGTTTATCCTCACATCGCACTCAAGAAATAGGAAAACAGAACATCAAGGTGCAAATGGAGGATTTAAAAATGATAATAACTGTCTCTTCTTCCCTTCCTCCCTCCCTTCCTTCTTTTTATTTTAATGGTTGGAAGCACGTAGCTTAAAAGAAGGAAGTGGGAGCTGAGCTGTGAGGATGCTAGGCACCAAATGAAACAGATTTTAAGGAGAACGTTGGAAGGGCTAATTAGCCAAGTAGTCGGAAAGCAAACATGATCTGCAAAGTTCAATGCCCTGGCCCGAACAGTCCAGTGCAGTTCTCGTGCCGTGCAGGTCGCTGGACTTTCTGCAGAGGAAGAAGAAAAGTTTTATTTGTTTGCCGTGGAAAGAGTCTTGGATCTGGAATCAGCAGACCAAGGTGAAGGGTATTAGATGTGACAGTGTACCCTCTAAGGGCATGTGTTGATCACCTATTAACTGACGGCACCAGGAAGCACTTTTTAAACTGCAAAGTGCTTTGCATGTTTAAGGTGGTATTAGAGTATCTTCAAAGGCTAGAGTGAGAAGGCCTTGCACGTGTAGCCCGCTTGTCGGGACATAAGGAGGAAACTAATATATATATATAATATTACATGATGAGTGTCCTTTGTCGAGTGGAGAAACTCATGCTTGGAGAAGCTATGGCACTTACCCCCAGTCCCTTGGTTAAGATTCAGAGGAGCTCAGAAGTCAGGTCCCCCCTCCACAAGGTCAAGTCCTTTCTCTGTCTTTCACCCACGGCCTCCGAGAGCCACAAACGTTTTCCTTCTCCTCTCTGATTTTATAGATGAGCAACTAGGAGTCTAGAGATGGAATTTCCCCATCATGATCCAACATGGCACAAGGGTCTGGAGCTTCCGGGCTTTTCCTTCTTCTAGAACACTGGCTGCCTCACGCACTCTTGTTTTCTGCAGAAAACAGAGAATTCCAGCGGGACCTCTCTGGGGGGGTTGTCTATCTGCAACAGGGATGCTTCCGCAGCCTCCAACACTTTAGAAGACATGCAGTCTGTTTTCTTACACAAACTCGTGGGAATCCAGAGAAGCCGACTGCGTGTGGTCTTAGGCAGAGGACTTACTTCAGTGTCGCACAATGACCTGTGATTTAATTTACGTTTATTATGTAAAATGAGACCTCCGAAGCATGCATGGAAAGAAGCATGTCCTCAGGTAGCTGCCAGGTTCTCTGGGAGCCTGTTTAAACTTTCCTTTGACTGGGCCCGCCAGCCCTCCTTCTCATGGCCCGAGGTGCTTATCGAGGCAGACTTCATGCCCTAGAGATTCAGAATTAACCTCTCCCTTTTACAGATGAGGATACTCAGGCTTGGCAAGTATTAAATGACTTGCCAGAGGCCAGAGCTGGTAGCTGACTCTGATCCATGAGACTGTCATCTTCCAATCCAGGACTCTTCCACAGAGGAGCAAGTGGGAATTTTATGTGGGCTGGCCTGCGGTTACAGGGCTGTGGAGAGCTGAGCACTCTGTGTAAAGGATGGTGGGAGCGGGCAGAGGCTGCAGGTTCAGGGGGCAAGCCCTGCCCTCCGGCCTCCGGCCTCCAGCACCAATTTGCTTTGAGATCTAGGTAAAGCCTCAGCTCTCTCATCTGTAAAGTAACAGTTTGGATGCTATTATGGTCTGAGTTGTGTCCCCCAAATTCATAGGTTGAAGTCCTAACCCCCAGCACCTCAGAATGCCATTCTATTTGGAGATAGAATTTTTAAAGAAATGATTGAGGTAAGATGAGGTCACATGGGTGGGCCTAACCCACTATGACTGGTGAGGAGATCAGGGCACAGACACACACGGAGGGGTGACCACGTGAGGACACAGGGAGAAGGCAGCCATCTACAAGCCAAAAAGAGAGCCCTCAAGAGAAACCAATCCTGCCGACACTTTGATCTCAGACTTCCAGCCTCTAGAACTGGGAGAAAATAAATTTCTGCTGTTTAAGTCCCCCAGTCTGTGGTGGCCCTGGCACACCAATATAGACGTAAATCTCCGGTGTAAAGAAATGTCACTTCTTGCTGCTGGTTACTGAGGGTTGGGTTGGCTGGGAGTTGGGCAAATGAAGTTGGGTCTTGAGAGGCGTCTGGAGCCTGGGGTCTCGGAATTGGCACTTATCGGTTCAGGGAAACACTCTTGCTGTCTTTCTTCACAACCCCGCTGCCCTGCGAGCTGCCCCTGGGGCAGAGCACGTGCTGGTGTGCTCCTTTGTCCCAGGCACTCCGCATTCTTGGCAGATTTTGTCCAATGAGCAGGTAAATGCCACAGGAAGGAAAGCATGGCGACTTATTAAATGGTTGAAAGAGCGAAGAGAAAAATTGGAGACCATCTCACCATGGTGATGGGAGTGGAATGAGGTTACCATTGGTGGGGCTAGTAGGAAACTGAGCCGTGATCTGGTCCAGACTGTGCATTTCACAGATGGGAACTGGGGCCCCAGAGGACAGTGACTTACCCAAGACAGGGCTGACTCTAGACCACCCATCTCCTGAGCACCACTCGTGACGCTTTCCTTGGAATGTCCTCACTTGGAGAAGCGGAAAGGAAAAAAAAGAGATTCTCTTCAGGTTCAGAAATGCCTGACGCAGAGAACACAACACACTTAAACCCTAAAAGTCTCCGAAGGAAATGGCTTGTTTAAGTTTGCTCTCCACTGTGCAGAGGGGTTGTTAGAAACAGTTAAATGTTATCGTCCTCCTATTGTGTGAGAATGACTGTGAAGGTCAGGAAGAAAGGCAACGAGCTTATCTCGGCTCATCTGAGAATGACCCTCATCACCGGCATTGTTTATGCTCTGTGGGAGCTGAGGCTCCAGTCACACTGGTACTTTCTCCAGGTGAACTAGGGCAGGGGCCACAGAGAAGGGGGGCAGGGTTGGATGTGCACCTTTGCCCGCCATGGAAGGTACTGGAACGCTCTGTTTTTGCTGAGTCCCTCCCAGACCGGGGTGCCTCAGCCTGGGTCTTTGCTCCTGCAGTCCTGTCCGTGGTCCTTCTCTGGAGGGAAACACAGCCACTCACAGGCCACATCTGCGCCACTTAACAGACTCACATCACCCCTCAAACACCCCGGAATTACCCTTAAGAGGTGGTCTGAAAAATGGGCTTAGTGACCCTTGTCAGATGGAATGAGGGCAGCTGCTGAGGCTCAGCTAAGTTCCACAAACCACCACCTTCCTGAGCCCACTGTGGGGGGCACGTCTGTGGGTCTGCGCTGCTGTACAGGGCTGCTCATCTCGTGGGAGGGGCAATGGAGGGACAGAGGGGCTTGGGGACCCCCGTGCCCAGGTTCACCCACATGCTCAGGGATGGACTGAGCTGGGATGCACTCAGACCTGCCCTGTTGCCAGGCTGAGCCCTCCTCATTCGACCGCATTGCCTCCGTTGGGGTATTTCCTGAATGCTTGGGACCTGGGAGGCCCTGGGCCATGCAACCGGGACGTGGGGAGGAAGCAGAGCTGGTCCCTGACCGGGTCGCTCACAGCCCGGCACCAGGAGTTTCTCCCGGGAGCCGTGACGGGTGTGAGGCTGGTGGGAGTTAACCTAGGGGGCACACGTCTTTTAAACAATAAGTGTACGTCTAAAGAAAGCAATACTTACTCATTACTCCAAATTTAAAAACATGAAAAGAGTGAAAAGAAGAGAAGAAACCAAATTACCTGTATTTTCACACTCAGAAGTTCACCGCTATTACTCTTCGGTGTATTTTGTTTTGGTCTGTTTTTTCCCTACACAACAATTTTCTTATCTAGTTCTAATGACCCCTTGATGGTAGCCTTCAGTATTCAGGATCTACGTTTTTCTCATTTTCCACTTTATCCCCTAACAGTTATGCAATTGGAGCTCAATAAATGGTTTTAAATACATTTGTAGAATAATCACATATATTCAGTTGTGTAGTCTCACGTTCTCACGTAAAATTATAATGTGTTTTTCCCACATTTTCATGGTCTTTTTCTAACTAGTGTCTTTTTAATAAATGCATAGAAAATCATAGCTGTGTGTACTTCACCATTTCCCTACTGTTGGACGTTTAGGGGTTTTCCAGAATATAGTTTATTCTTAATAAATAATAAAGCAGTGAACATCTTTGCACATAAAGCTTTTTTCCCCATATTCTGGGACATTTCACCTGGATGGATTCCCAGAAGGGATTTAACATGTCAAACTATATGAACATATTTATTTCAAATCCTTTGGATACAGATGGCTAGAAACAATTTTCAAAGCTTTGTACCACTGTACACGCCCATCAGTAGGACGAGTGGCTCGGAGACAGAACATGAGGTCTGGGATCCGCCATCTGGGCTGGAGTTCTGGCATTGTCACCTACATGCAGGTGACCTCATTTTCCTAGATTGTAAAGTGGAAGTGGTAGTGACAGGTGAGAATCAGATGAGAAAAGTTTGCAGAAGTTCTTCACAGCCTGTAGGACTCTGAAATGTGAGTTCTCCGGCAAAGAGACTTGCTGTCAGGAGGGCATCAAGCCTACAGCATCCCGGGACAGAAGGTCACAGCTTCCCAGGACTCAGAATACAGCACCCTGGGGCTCAGGAGTTCAGTCTTGAGGACGCCATGTGGTCTGATCCCGCCCACCTCCTCAGAAAGCTGAAATCTGAGCTGCGCCACTTCTAGTGACTCAGTTCAGAGTTTGCCACCGGCCTGTTCTGTTACGCCTGCCTTCCAATGCGCTGCTTGCCAAAGGGTCACGTAGAGAAGCACCTGGAAGTGAGCAGTGCAATTTCTTTTTCTGCTTATATATATTAAAACTACCCTAACAAATCGATCTCCAGAGTTGCAGAGGCAAAAGAACAGCTGTGTTGGATTGAAGGGCATGGTTGGCGAGGCCTGGATCGTAGCAGGGATGAAGCCAGCGAGGGTCATAGGAAGGAGGGAATATACTGAATACTTCTTCCAGGAAACTATTCACGTTTCCCTCCTTCCTTCCCTCCTTACCTCTCCTCCTTTTGTTCTTTTGCTCGTTTATCCAATCTCCACTCATTGCTGAGAATTCGACGATCAGAAGACACAGCCCCTGCTGTGAGGGGCTTCTTAGTCCAGGGAGGCGTCGGGAAGTGACAGGGCGGTGATAACATGGTGGGTGTCTGGGAGTGCAGAGACGGTCCCACTCCACCCAGGGCACCTGGGTCACATCAGCTCTGCGTTTAAGGGACCTGCTGTGCGGAGGACGATCGTATGGGGTGTGGGAGCTCCATTTGTGGAAAGAGCTTTTCCACAGTGGCCTGAACCGGGAGGGAGGTGAGGCCTGGCAGGCAAGTGGGCTCCAGGATGGTCGGGTATCTCGGGGAAGCGAGATGCCAGCTGGTTCAAGGGCAAGTCCCACGGCACCAAATTCTACTCCTGGAGGCTGAAGGCAGCAGGAGAAACCTTCTGTCACAGGTCCCAAGGGGACTGCAGAGAGCTTCTGTGGCTGTGCTGGGCCGGCGGGACTGTCAGTTTCCAGAAGGAAGCTGTGTGGCTCTGGAGATGCAGCCTCTTCCCATCTCGTCTGACTCCTGCGCTTAGAATCTTGCCTTCCCAAGTCAGCGGCTGGCCTGACCCCAAAAAAAAAAAAAAAAGAAAGAAAATGGGCTGCCCCGTTTGCGTCTGTGCTATCGAGTGTGGGAACCAGTTGGCTTCTCTTTCCCCTGTACTTTTGGACTCACACTTGGCCGTCTATACAAATGCACATGTGCTGTCGATTGCACAAGTTCTAGGGGAAAAGCATATCAGTAGCACAATATAGTGAGCGCTTACTACGTGCCGGGCCCCGGGCTTCGACGCTGATATTTAGTCCTGGGAAGAAGCCCTGAGTTAGGGGCCATCACTTACCATTTTACAGAGGAGGATCCAAAGCTTAGTGATAAGTGAGTTGCTTCAGGTCACACAGCTGGTAGAAGGAGACCCGATTCTAGGACACACACTCTCCCCCACTGCTCTGCACCCGTCAGAGGAGGAGAAGGCATGGTAGTATATACTGTGTATATGGCTTTCAGGAAGTTCTGCTTTGAGGAACTGGGGTTGCAGGGCTAAGCTTGGAAGTCTCCTCATTATTCATCCAAGTTCCCGGGGTCAGGATTTACGTAGTCTGGACCGGGCTCTGCAGACAAAGTTGAGCCCGAGGGACAGGCTGACTGCTTTAAAATATCTGAAGGAAGATCAAAATAAAAAGAGATTAAAAGTTACTGATGGGCTAAGACGTAGACCAGAGGTCAGAGGGTGGAAAATTCACCATTGCGAAATTTAGCACAACAAAAATGAGGGGCTTTATTAATAAGAAGATTGCTAATAAATGTGGAGTAAAGAAAAGAGTGAAGTGCTTGGGCCAGCTCTAATTCTGACTGCGTCACGTAGCAGCTTGAGACTTGGGTTGCCTTAATTCTTCCAAGCCTCCCTGACCTTATCTTTATTGGACATGGTACCAGGACGTGTAATTCACAAGGCAGTCATAAGGATTAGAGAGTAAATCCACTGGGAGGCACCTAGACTCGCTGGCATATACTGAGAGCTCAATACATACTAATTCCTCCCAGCAATGGGAAATGTCTAAGAATGGAATGACCTGCCTCCACGGGTGGGGATACTCTATCGCTGAAGAAATTTAAGGACAAGTTAGATGGCCTCTTGATGGGAGAGTGGAAAGAGGATATTGTGACATGAGGAATTTCCAAATCTGATGGAGCCCGGGGTCTGCTGGATCGGTCAGGCCTTTCACAGAGAGCGGGAAGGTTTTCAAACTGAGAAGCAGCTGCCCTCTGGCCCATCTGCCTCCTGCCTGATAAAGGTGTTCGCTGTGTTGAGGACTCAGCTAGAAATACATCCAAACTAAACTGAGGGCTTGTGGGCACAGTGGTGGAGCAGGGCCGTTTCCTGTGGAGGGTTGTCCTTGGTGAGGATCCTGGTTAGGTGAGGAGATGGGCAGTGGGGAACCCTGACCTTCCATCACAGCTGATACCAAAGCCTGAGAACCAGGACCTGCCCTGATGCCAGCACCCCTGCGTCCCAGCTGGAGAGGAAGATCTATTTACATAGAAAGGTCAATAACAACAGGCACCAACTTATGATTGAGCCACAGTAAGAAGCTTGACGTGGGCTGCATGACCCTGCATTAGGGTTGGTGGATAGGCTCGGGACACTTAGAAATGTGGGCCAGAAATCCAGGCAGGGAGGGACCAGAGTGACTATTTTTTTTTTTTAATTTTTCATATTCTTTTTAAAAAATTTTTATTTTATACTGGAGTATCGTTGATTAACAATGATGTGTTAGTTATAGGTGTAGAGCAAAGTGATTCAGTTATACCCATACAAGTTTCCATTTTTTTCAGATTCTTTTCCCATTTATGTTATTACAGAATATTGAGCAGAGTTCCCTGTGCTATACAGTAGGTCCTTGTTGGTTATCTATTTTAAATATAGTAGTGTGTACATGTCAATCCCAAACTCCCAGTCTATCCTTCCCTCCCTCCCCCCACCCCTTCCCTCTGGTAACCATAAGTTCATTCTCTAAATCTGTGTTTCTGTTTTGTAAATAAGTTCATTTGTATCATTTTTTTTCCAGATTCCCCATATAAGTGGTATCATATGATATTTGTCTTTCTCTGTCTGACTTACTTCACTTAATATGATAATCTCCAGGTCCATCCATGTTGCTGCAAATGGAATTATTTCACTTTTTTAATGGCTGAGTAATATTCCATTGTACACATGTACATCTTCTTTATTCATTCATCTGTCAGTGGACATTTCAGTTGCTTCCGTGTCTTGGCTATTGTGAATAGTGCTGCTATGAACATAGGGGTGCATGTATCCTTTCGAACCATGTTTTTCTCTGGATATATGCTCAGGAGTGAGATTGCAGGATCGTATGGTAGCTCTATTCTTAGATTTTTAAGGAACCTCCATACTGTTCTCCATGGTGGTTGTACAAATTTACATTCTCACCAACAGTGTAGGAGGAACCAGAGTGGCCCTTTGCTGTAGAGAGGAGGGGGTTTGAGAAGAGGCAGGAGAGAGATGTCAGATCCATGTTGTGAGGGCTTCCCTGCCCAGCCCTCCTCCCCTGGACACTGCTTCCTCGATGGCGGGGCTGCTGTCTCATCCTTCCCTACTTCTGATGGTGTCTGGAAAGGGAGGGGCTCAGTACAAGTTGTGGGTGTGAATTTCCCAGCCTGCTGGAGGAGGGATTCAAGCCGAGGAAGGATCTGGGCAGTGGAAGGTTACTATGGCGGGGAAAGGGAGGGATGGAAGGATGGAAGGGTGCTGCAAAGGAAGACTACTTGGCAGTGAAGAGGGAGTCGGAGACAATGGTGACTCTTTTCAGGCTGGGGGTGTGTGGGTTCCAGGAGAGAGGGTGAGAGTCACAGGAATGGCGCTGCTGACATCTACCGTGCATGTTTCCTGCTTCTGTTGACACTTCAGGAGCCCCCATGGCACACTGGGCTGGTTGGGGATGCGGACAACTTTGGGCAGACAGAGACCATGGGAAGTGATGAGACCATCCTCACAGATACTGTTTGCCGAGCACCAGCCAAGCAGCAAGTAGTGTGCAGGGCTTCGCATACTCCATCTATTCTAAAACCAGCCCCCAGGGAGGCAGGTTAGGACCCACCACCCTGAGAAACTGATAAAAGGATAATGTGGATTAGTGGGTGCCCACAAGGAGCTCTGGGCCGGATCCCGAGCCCTCCTGATCCCCCAGCCCATGCCCAGCTGATGTGTGACGGCGCCTTCCTCATGTTTGGAGTGTGGTCCGGGGAGCAATCTCCTGGTTGTGTGAGAGCCATTCCCTCCACCATTTCCCCGCTCCTGGTGGGGGACTCAGAAGCCAGCGGTCAGAAGCTGGTTCCTGGGGAGGTGGTGCAAGCAGCTCTTGGTGCCCAGTGGGCACCTTGTAGAGGGTGGGGGTGGATGCTGAGTGAGGGACCACAGCAGAACTCTTCCAGGCATCTCGGTAGATTCACAGGGGCTGATGCTTGTCATTTGAGCTTAGGGTTGTCTTTCTAGACTCAGTTATGATGGGTCTCCTAGACTCGGTGCCCCTGGGTCAGTTGCCATTTTAGCCAAAGTTACCAAACAGTAAACAAAATGAGACTGTCCCAGATTCTTCCGGCCCTCTTTGCTTCCTGCCTCTTCCCAGTCTAGCCCATCCTCCTTCATCTAAGGGACGGGTCAGTGTCAGCATATATGTTAGGTGTGTGTGTGTGTGTGTGTCAGATCCCTCAACCTTATTAAACAGTTATGGTGTGTCTACTCCTTGATAGGTACCATGAGGCTAAGTTAAACCTCTGAAGAGCCCACAGACAACTGAGAGAAATAAAATTATTTATTAATCTGACATAAAGTAGGATGTAGTAATCTCTGAGATCAGGTGCTGGTGAGGCCCCTCTTCCAGGCTGCAGATGAGTGTCTGCTCGTGTATCCTCACAGGGTGGAGAGAGACCTAGCTAGCTCTCTGGCCTGTTCTTGTAAGGGCACTAATCCCATTCATGGGGCCCCACCTTCATGACCTAATTACCTCCCAAAGGCTCCACCTCCAAATACATCACATCTGGATTAGGGTTTCAACATATGGATTTGGAGGGGACACAAACATTCAGTCCAGAGCACTAAGGATTGCTGGGAACCACCAGAAGCTGGAAGAGGCAAGGAAGGGTTCTCTCCTGCAGGTTTCAGAGGGAGTGTGACCCTGTTGTCACCTTCATTTTGGACTTCTGGCCTCCAGAACCGTGAGTGAATCAATCTGTGTCATTTTAAGCCGTCCAGCTGGCGGTACTTTGTACTGCAGCCCTAGCAAAGAATACAGTGGGGTACATTGATGCCGCTAATAGCCCCTCCCCTGGCTTGCTGCCTTGGCCCAGGGTCCTGCGCTGTGGGTATGGGTCAATTCTCAGCTCACTGCCCACCTCCAAGGTTGCTCTGGCAGGGGCTACTGACCGTCTCCTCTTCACCCCAGCTGAGCCATTCGGTTCTGATAGCATTGGGGGTTAGCTTGTCAAAAGCTTGAATTGTTTTGTTGGCATCTGGTGGGGGAATAGGTGGGAATTCCTCCAAGCAGGGGCTGAGGCCAGAGAGGAGGGAGAGGAGCAAGGGTCTCTTCTGCTGGCTGCGCTGGTCCGTCAAGGTGAAGGGATGCGAAAGACGCTGCTGCTGGTCTGCACCCCGTTGAGGAGAAACGCAATGTGCTTTTGGCTTCATGTGGTTAAACTGAGGTCTGTGTAGCTGTTTCTACACATGTCAGGAAAAGCAAACAGCTGTGGCGCAGGGTTCGGCCCATCACCGAACCTGTTCGAACCTGGTGGGGTCAGATTTGCATGAGTTGAGGCCGTAGCTGCATCTATTAAAACAAAGTGCTGGAACGGCTCTCCCATTCCCCACCGCCCTGCCCACCCTTCTCACTCCCAACACCCGCTCCCAGATCCTTCATCAGCCTGTTTCTCCAAAAAAGTGGAGGAAAAACTCACCCTTGTTGGATACTGATCGAAGGGCTGCCTGTGTCCTGCACACTGGGGACATTGTTTAAGACGGTGCCACCTCTGTGAAAATATTGGTTCTGTAGTGATGCCAAGATTTCTGAGTTAGCTATCAACCAGAACTCCTTGTGCAAACCCAGTCTGCCTTCTGACGGGTTTAATCAGCATGAGATCCTTGTTAGAAAATGGTCCCCGTGCTTGTGTGCACGTCTTCTCTGTTCCCTGCTGGTCACCAGCAGCCACTGGGGTAGGAGCCATAAAGCTGTGGTCTTGAGGCAGAGTTGAGTAATTATGACACAGAGAAGGGCTGGAGAATTCTTTCTCCAACAGGCTGGGAGAGATGACAATTCTCTTCATACTGGAGTGTCTTTAGAGAATAGCGTTAAGCCAAAGATTAAAAGGAAAAGTGTTTTAGTCACTGAAGGAGATCCATTGTTTGCACTTGAACCTTTGGTGCTTAGATTCTGAGACTCTCATTAATGAAGTCAAGATTTTAAACTATGGATATCTATTGGCTTGGAAAGGAAAACGTAATGGTATTTCCTTTGATGTAATCGCCTTGGAAAATAGTGTTGTAATTCCTAGGCTCTAAGCAAACCCTGCAATCTGTTTTTTTGTAAAATAATTCTATACAGATATGTAGATTGACAGGTGAAATTTATCCAGGAATGAGGTTATTTTAGCCATTAATTTACTTGGGATTAGAAGAGATTATTTTCAAGTACTAAAAATAAATAAGGAGCTCAAAATTCATGTAAACATTAGATGAACATTTTTTAAAAAAATCTAAGCATGGCCAGAAATTTGTAGCAATATATGCCGGACCTTTGAAGTAACTGAGTTAATATGTAGCGAATACAAAGGACAATGATTTGATAGAAGTATCAGATAAATTTCCTCCTGCCTTTCCTCACTCTCCCACCCTGTCTAGTTGCTTAAAAATGACTGTTTTGAATTATGGATTTACAGCAGGGAGGAAATTAATAGAGAAATAGGTACTTGGAGCGGTGGCCTGGGAAGTTAGATTCTAAGCCTATTGCTTCTCTGCTCCTGACTTCCTGTGTGGCCTTGGCCAAAGCAATTAACCTCTCTGGGCCTCAGCTTCTCTGGCTGCGATGGAAGACTATTGCTTGTCAACTGCCATATGGGGGGAAGATGAATGAGCCAGCACTTGGGACGAGAAATAAAGGAAGGGCTGGAAGACCTCTGGCTGGAAAGCAGCAGGGGAGTCACAGACGGCTCCCGCTAATCCCACGCCTCTGACTTTGGCCCCTGATGTTTGTGATCTGTGGTGCCATTAAAGACCTGCGGGTAATTTGGCCTATTACTCCAAAATACTGAAAGCAAATATTAATTCAAGCTAATGCAACTCAAGAAACACAGAGGCCAGCTAACCTGGAAGAAGAAAATATCCCCATGTTTTAAAACGATGGCACACGATGCATCCAGAATTGCTCATAAATTCCTGTCTTGTGGCAGCAAGAACCTGCCTGAGAAAGGAATGCCGGGGTATCTCAGGGCAGCCTTGTAATCATGTCAGATCTGCACACTGTCCCCAATTACTAAAGCTCTTTGTGGCTGATAAGGTGCTTGTTACAGAGATGGGAACTAAATTTATAGTCAGCTTTTGTGGAGCCAATTTCCATGTTGTGCTGCTGGGGTTTGAAACTAAAGGAAATGTGCTTGAAGCCAAAATTGGCTTTGTGGCTCCAGTTTCCTCAGCTCAACACCACCTGCCTCCAATCAAACTGTCCAATTACAGGAAACAATTGTTTTCTTGCTTTCTGGGAAGTGAAGAAATTCATCCAGTAAAGGACTGATTTCTAAATGTTTCTCCTCCCCCCCGACCCTTTTTTAAAAAGAAAAAAAGAACAAAAATCAACAACAAATCCAAACCATCAACACTGTTTTGGGGGAGAAAGTGTTTCCCTAACAAATTGCTTTCAAAGTTCAAAAGTCAGAGTGATGTGGTCCACGCATTATGGTGTGATTGACCACAGACCCCTGATCTGTAATTACCTCTGATAATAATGTCCTTAGCCATTCAGAAGAAAGATTCTCCCTTTTAAGATGTGAGGCAGTAATTAAAGGCTGTGAATTTCACAGGTGAAATCTTGCAGAAAGTACAATTTTGAAGTCAAAGAATTTAGTGATCCACCTCTGGATAATTAAACTTTCTTCTCAAAATAAAATCTTGTATTTGAAACAATGGAATCAGTGGCAATGATACTATTTATCTCTGAGCCCA
Organism: Balaenoptera borealis; assembly: GCF_965194805.1. Lineage (NCBI taxonomy): Eukaryota > Metazoa > Chordata > Mammalia > Artiodactyla > Balaenopteridae > Balaenoptera > Balaenoptera borealis. Next base: position 86,259,576 of record NC_138871.1, read on the forward strand.
AGTCTCATTTCTTTACACTCTCATTTGACTTGCTCAAGCTGATTTCTCTGAAATGGTTAAAATAGCAGCAGAGAAGTTGAAGGGAAAATAAACCATTGGCCACGTGGAGATGATATTTAGCCTGCACTGAGCATGGATGGTAATTATAGTACATTCTTTCCTCTGGCAGGTAATATTTTAATGGAACAAACAAATTTCCCTCGATGTGTTTCTGTGTCATCATATCCTGAATTTTCTTTTTTAAAATAAAAATAAAACTGCTCAATATTTCATGATTCAATAAAAATCATGACCTCATGAAAACCACTTACAAGCACTGTTCCACATCACTCTGGAGGGCATTTACATATCTGAGGCTACCTCCAAAAGCTTACATATACAACAGGGATTTTTGCCACATTCACGGTCCACTTATGTGGTATTTCAAGGGGAGAGTCCCGCTACGCTCCATGAGTTCTCTTACGTACGGGCGTTAGCTCATAAGAATTAATGTCCTCCTCCTCCAGGAAGCCTTCCCTGATCAGATCAGGTAGAGGCCATCTCTCACTTTCTGCCCCTGCTCTAGTCCTGTTTCAGCCTCTGTCCTGGGCAGTGGTTTTCACTTCTGCAGTGTAGAGTAGCCCTTTGGGAGTATGAACTCACTGGGGACCAGGCTATTTCTCTTCCATTTGGTTAAAATGAATGAGTGGATGATTTTCCTCCCATTTATTTCCTCTGAGCTCCCTTAGAGAACTTTCCTCTTCTCCGTATCCCCCAGGTAGTGGTGGGACACTAAGGCTCCAGCCTGAGCACCTTTTCCTTTCATTCTGCAAACTTTCTGGGTGACCTCATGCTCCCTCATGACTTTACCTCAAACCTTTGGTCCCCAAAGCACAGGCCTGTGTTCTCCTTAGGCCCTGATGAGGTTCGGGGCTAGGTGCTGAGCACACAGGCTCTAGATAAAGTAGGATACCCCTGTCACCTCAGGGACGGTACTTACACTCCTGGAGTCTTAGTTTTCTTACCACATGGGGGTGTGGGATACCAGTGAGATCAAATCTTTAATCCTGAGAAATCCCTCCTCATTCATCAGCCTCAGCTGGGCTCAGGCATCACGGCTCGAGGCTCTCCCCGCCTGTACACCCCGCCTCTACCGCCCCAGCCGCACGCTGCCTGGGGCCACCCTGCTTCTGTGCCCGGCAGGGACTGGAGTTCTTTTCAATCAGAGCCACTGGAAAGTGAGTTTCTCCAGGGCAGGGGCTGAGTGTCACTTAGCTTTGTTTCCCTGGTGTCCAGAAGGCACACAGGAAATCTTTACTGAATGAACAGATCTGGTTTCAGCGGCAGAGTCTGTGTTCCTTTCCCACCCGGTGCTCTTTATCCACAAGAATGAATTTCGGATACTGCAAATCTACCGCTTCACGGAGATCTGGTGACTCAGGGGAGAACTGTGGGCATGGGGGCTTTCCAGCAACCTCGTTACATGAAACCACACAGCAACCTTCCCACCCCATGGGGTGACCTATTTCTCAATTCCTGTAGTCTCAGCATCCCTTGCTGCAGAATTCTGATGAGGCCGGGCCATTTCATGGCTGGTACTCGATGAGAAAAGGGAATTGAGATGTAGGTGATTGATTTGGACCTTGAGACGCTGATGGGACGTCATCCCGTTCTTTCTGACAGTGGGAACTCGTCTGCGGGAAGGGGGCTTCCTGTGACCCACCCCTCCTGGGCCTCCCAGAAGTTCTGCTCCATCCCTGCAGAATGAGATGGGAAAGCTGCCCTGGTGCAAGGGATTGATTATCTGGGCTCTTGTAGCCTCTCTGGGTGAGTTTCCCAATCAGAAGGAAAAATCTCTAACAATCCCGTTTCCACCCGGATCCTCATTTTGCTTTTTAGAGCTGAAGTGAAAATTGAACTCTACGCGTCTTGCCTGATTGAGTTTGTCTATGAGGTAGTCGGCTGGTGGCTGCAACTCCTCTGGGCTGATGGGAAGATGCTCCTTCCTCCCCATGCCCGGCAGGACCGAGTGGGCAAGTAGAAACCGCTGCATCTCTGGTGGGTTGTGTTTTCTCAGCCCCCACAGCAGCAAGGAGAACTGGAGATGCTACGGTGGGAGATTCCTTTTCTCCTCTGCTTTTCTCTGGGCACTTACTCATCTTAGAGTCCTCTCCTCTATAATCCCTCTCCTGACCATTCAGCCCTCCCTCCCTGGCACCCTGGATGCCCTCGCTGGGAAACCCCTCAGGCTGGATGTGGTTTTCTGCTCACGGCTCAGCCTCCCACTGGCCGGCAGCCTCTGGAGGGCAGGATCCAGGGTAAACGCAGGGGCCCAGTGCCTGTGACCACTCAGTACAGACTTGTAAGGAAGGAAAGAACCTTGCCGTGGTGCCCAGTGGACTATTTGATCTTCTGGAGACTTTTAAAAAATAATGCAGAAGCCCTGGGCACCAGCCCCCCCGCCCCCGAAACCAATGGGATCAGTATCTCTAGGCATCAGCATTTAAAAAGCCCTCCACTTGGTTTTTCTGCGCAGGCCAGGAGGAGGACAGCTCCAGAGGGCAGAAACGGGGCTTTGGGCCTGGATCTGGGCTTCCCTCCTCACTAACTTTGGTTTCCTCACTTAAAAGCATGAGGTTGCTGGGTTCTAGATATTGCATATAAAGTACCTACAGGAGAATATGCATTCAGTAACTTTTGATCTTGTAGTTGCAGATGCTTGGTGTATATTGGGCTTAAGCCTATAGGATCTGGAGTTAGGCAAGGCCTGGTCTGAGTAAGTTACCAGATATTTGAATCTGGGCAGACTGCTTGACTTGTCTGAGTCTCCTCTGTGAAATGGGTTTCATAATATTCCGCACATCACAGAAGTGCAAGGAGTAAATGAGCTAAGCCATTCAAGTGATACAATTTGATAATCGGTACCTGTTAATGATTATTATTATTCACAGGGTGAATGCTGGCTGACGTTCATAGAAGACAGAGCCATTAGATATTGACAAATATGAGTTGTGGTTACTTGGACTTGTAAAGCCTATCTCTTTAAGGAAAAGCCACGTGCCTTGCTTTCTGACCTCCACAGATCAAAATATTGATTAGACTTTGTCTATTATGTAATGCTAGATTCGTGAACTTGCAATACATCTCTGGAGTGGAAATACATTTTCATTTGCTAATTTCTGTTAACAAGGCAAAAAGCTTTCTTAAATAAACAATTATATTGTTAAGGGAGTGTAAGTTCTTAATTTTAAGTGCTTAATTGAAGCACTATTCAGAATTTTGTTAAGCTTGTCTTCCTTCTGACAATTATTCACTCTGCTGATAACACTGTCCTTCGGGCTGTTAACTTGGGAAACTCTCAGCCAGCCCTCAGTGTCAGCTGTTAGACATGGGTGACCCTGGTAGAGCTTTTGTTTGGGATTGAGCCTGTGAACCAGGAGCCAGAGTTTGAGATCTGCAGGCCCCTGTCCTTTTCTCCCCACCAAGGTTAATGGCGGTAAGGAAGCCACCATCCAAATGTGGACAATTTAGCTTTCCAGTATGAGGATGAATGGATGAATAGACTCTGGCCATGAAAAACCAACTAAATGCTTAAAAACTATGGGGAAAAATTATGAATGTCTAATTCCAGCGTCTGTTGGCTCAAGAGATGCCACCTGACTGATAGTATAAGCCTTCTCCCAGAGAGCGCCCAATTATTTCTGACATTCCCCACCCTGGTCCCCCGCAGACCAGGTCACATGGGGTCACCGGCCTCTTCCATCCAGGGCTACTGCCCATGAATGAATGAGCGGGCATCTTACTGCTGTCACTGTCAGCCTGGAGAAGGCCACTGTCCAGGGCAGGGTGCTACCTCCAGGGGTGCCCCAAGCTTCCAGCTTGCAGGGGGCCAGCGGGTGCTGGGTTTCCTGCAGACACAGATGAGTGGATGGCCTCTTCCCAGGGATCCCTGCGTGTGAGGCAGATCGACTGCCCAGCATCTCCCCAGGGGTCCAGTGAATGGTTCTGCAGGCTCCCCTCCCCTTGGGGCAAAACCCTGGACCAGCTGGGGAGATACCGTGTGGTCCCCTCGATTTTCCTCCTGATATATGACTGTAGGGAAGGGTGAAGCAGGCCAGGCCTTAGCTTCGCCAGCTGAAAATTCCCTGTTTCGTATATAAAATCCAAACCCAGCTCATTAAGCAACCGACAAAGATAGCATGACTTGGTAATGCCTTCCTAGAGAGCAATTTGGCAATATTGATCAAGAGTCTTAAAAATGTTCACAGCCTTTTACTCAGCATTTTAACTCCTGGGAATTTATTCTCAGGAACTATTTTGTTACGTTCATAGAGAACTATGTTCCAGGATTTCATCTTAAAATGTATCTCCCTAGTATACGGGTAAAACTGGAAATGAACAACCTTAATGTCCAAAACAGAGGAAGAGCTAAATAAATTCTGCTGTTTACATATATACACTAAAATATTTTAAACCCATTAAAATCACATTGAAGAGTAGTTAATGATATAAAAGATGTTTATCCTGTAATGTTAGGTTTAAACTATTGCATGTAAGATTGTAGGTATAGATTTTATAATCATGTAAAATTATATATATATATATATATATATATATGGCCTATATTTATATGTATGTGTATGGTGTGTGTCATAAAAAAAGACTAGAAAGCATGCACCAGGATACGGACAGTGGCTATACCTGGGCAATGAGACAATGACATATAATTTTCGTTTTCATAATACTCTGTTTCCCCCTAATTTTCTAGAATGAGCATGTATGATCTAAAAAATGCTTTATAATGATTCCAACAACAGAAGGTAACAGAAGCTCAATGAGGGCGTCCTACAGCCGAGAGCATAGGCTGTGTTCCCCCAGGTCTCCTTTGTGGGGGACCTCCCAGGCTGGCTCCCCCACTCGTGCCCCTCCCCAATCTCTGATGCGGCAGACTTTCCCAAGGAGACAGAGAGGCAGAGGTGGACTTGTGTGAGCCTGAGCCCCTAGCCCGGGAGAGCCATGGTCCCTCCCGTGGCCTGGGGGCAGTAGACAGCACTAGCTCTGGATTCGGCCAAGTCTGTGGTGGTTCCCAGCTCCACAACTTGCACGCATGGACCTCGGACAGGGATTCCTGCCTCTAAGAGCCTTACTTTCCTCATCTGTAAAATGGGGACAGCAATACCACCCGCAGGAATGTAATCAAGACGTAGGACAAGAACTTAGTGTTGTCCCTGACATGTAGTAAAGTGCCCTGTAATTGGTGTGTGTGTGTGTGTTCCTGTGTGTCTGTTTGGGTGTATTTTCTCCTCTGATACGTGGATCCAAGATAATTTTCACCATTCACTTCTTAAAGCTTTGGATTAATTTATGTAAGAACACTTATATAAGTGTTTTGTTGCCAGGTGGGCTAAGTGGGGTGTCTCTGTGCTGAGAAAGAGAAGGGGTCGTGGAAAGGGCGCTCAGCCTCTGCAGGTGGACAGAACCGTCGTCACTGTTCTCTCTTCACAGCACAAGTGGAGGAGGGCTGCTGGTCGGCCCTTAGGGTCCTTTGTGTCCACTCTCCTCACAGCCATGTGGCTGGACCATGGCGTCTCATGCTAGACACACTTAGGTGAGTCAGTAAGCAGTTGCCAGTACACTCGCGTCCCCTCCGTGAGGGAATGATGCCACCGAGAGGAGGCTAATAGCACCACCATCACCATCCTCCCCCTCCTCCGCCTCCTCTTCCTCTTCGTCATGGCAACGTAAGGCACGGATGAAGATGAAGTCCAGACGTTACCTGGGAGCTCAGAGCCTGGTGCGGCCCACACTCTCCCTTTGCTGCTGGTTCCCTCCTGGAAGCTCAGTGTGTAGAAGCTGCCATCTGTGTACCTGGCTTTACCCCTTTCTGGAAAACTCTGCTGTGGCTGTGAAGGGAGCTGGCTGGTAGGGAGGGTACAATGGGCGTGACTGCGTTGCCAGCGACTGAAGTCGTGATGGGGCTCTTAGGCCATCCTGGCTCCCGGCCTATGTGCCATGGCAGAATAATCCCACGCTTGCACCATGGGGTGGTGCCAGCAAGAATAACAACGCACGAGGCCGAATACAAATTGTTTGAAAACACACAAGTGAGCTTGGTTCAGGTGGTGCCAAAGAATTGTCGATTTCAGCAGAGAGTTATTTTGTGCACTTTTACTACCCTCATCCAATAAAAACACGACTGTTCAGAGTGTCATTAAGTTGTAGTTTTAGGAGATGCTGTCAGAGAGCAGGCCACAAATTTAACCTGATTTGCCAAACTAATTTGAGTTGCTTTTTTCAAAGCCACATTGAAACTTCAAGTCTGTGTGCTTTCTTTTTCTTGGTGAAACTGTTACTCTGAACATTTCAAATCAATTTGATAAAGTGATACTTACCTCAAGCCACTCAAAGTGCCACAGGGCTCTAGGGTATATGCTGTCACTCCTTATTTCAAGGAGCTACTAGGAAAGATGGCACAAAATAGGATGCTAATGGGAACACGTGTGGCACGGGCCGTGGATATCATTAGGGACCAGGAAACAGAGATGATGTCACCTGCCCTGTAATGAGCACCTTCTCCAGCCAGGGCCAAGTTCATGCCCTGCAACCTGTGGAGCGGCACAGAGCCCGTGCTTGGAAGGGTCCTGAACTTGGTTTAATCCTCTGTGTCACAGTTTTGAAATTCTTAGTAATTGTGAGCCTGACCCTCTGTATTTTCATTTGTACCAAAGCTGTTTCCTTTACTTTCTGGACACACAGCTGGACTCTTCTTGCACCATCCCTGCAGTCAGGTATGGTCAGGTGACTAAGTTTAACCAGAGGAACTCAAGTGCCATTTCGTATCTGACCCATTGGAACATCCAGTGCACGATCATTTTAAACACACATACACGTGCTCCTGGTTCAAGTGGTGCCAAAGAATTCTGGACCTCAGCCGAGGTCCCAGGGCTCTGTTACTGCTATGATTCAACAATAACACAGCTGCCCATGGGGTCCACAAGCAGCTTCCAGGAGAGGCTGTCAAGGAAAGTGGGCTAGGCTTTTCCCCTTTGGAACTGGGATGTGCCCCCCCCGGGCAACGCTGGAAGCCTGTTTTGAAGACCGCGTAGCTGCCGTCAGCCTGGGTTGGGTCCCTGAGTCACTGCCTGGAGCCGAAGGCTGTGTGCCCCGCCTCCTTGGCTCAGCCACTTGCAGCTGCCCTGAACTGTCACCGGAACAAGAAATAAACGTCTCTTGTGTCGAGAGACTCCAGATTCAGCTCTGTGGTTTCTGCAGCTCTGCCTGCTGGGATGCCTCATTTTCAGAGGGAGGAGGCTTTCTCAGAATCTCCCAGCAGACTCCCTCCCTCAGATTACTGGCCAGAATTTAGTCTCATGTGCGTCCCTACACGAATCCTTTTCGAAGGGAAAGGAATTGCCATGATCAGCTTGGATAAATGAGGACTTGTTCCTGAGGGCCAGGCAGGCCTAGGGCTCCAGAAGCCTATGGCTCTTGATACCTGGACATAACTGGGCTTGGAATAGTGGGGAATGAGGGGAATTGCCACTGGGGAGGGAGCTGGACTGTTTGCCATAAGGGAGGAAAAGGAAGGCGGTAGGCTTTCTTCCCCAGATTTACTGAGATAGGATTGGCATATAACATTCTGCAAGTTTAAGGTCTACAATGTGATTCTTTGGTACAAGTATGTATATACTGGGAGATGATTACCACGATAAGGTTCGTTAACATGTCCATATCCATATCCATATGTGTGTATATTTGCGGAGAGCATTTAAGATTTACCCCCTTAGCAATTTTCAAGGACATAATACATGGTTTTCTGTTGTTGTTTAAACAACAAATATTGGTTTTAAGCTTCTGAGGACAGAGAGTGACCATATCTGTTTCTTTTGGAGCAATAAATTATCATCTGTAAGTTCTTATACATTGGGAGATGAAGAAAATTATACATGTTACATCGGTAAAGAGAAACCTCCACTGTGAAGTTTATATGGAAATGAGAATGATCCATGTAGATCTTCAACAATAACCACTAGTTTAAACCCTCAGTTTTCCCACCTCAAATAGACACAGTGACATACAAAGAGAAAGAACACGCAGAGACCCGTGGGAATTGTGATTGAAGTGGGCTGTTAGGCAAAAGAGTGGTTCGAGCAGTGACTTGAGTTCCTCTGGAGTCTACGTTTTTGGACAGAATACTTTCCCTTTTCATGTCTGGTTGTACACCAGTAGAGGATGTCAAAGGCTGCAAGTAACAGCATATCTGACTATCTGACTGCAGGGGTATAAAGAATAAGGGGTTTATTTTTTTCTAACAGAACAGGAAAACTGGAGGTAAGTGGTTGCTGGCACTGGTCCAGAAGATCGGTGTTATTGGTGACAACCTTCTGCAATTTTCTTGGAGTTCCCCTAACAGTTGCATTAGGGCTGTTACAGCCCCAGCTGTCATGACTGAGGCAGGATGAAGGTGGCAGGGCAAGGAGAGATATTTTGAGCCCTGCCGTGTCCCATTTGATCAAGACAGCAAAGTTTTAAAGACTGCAGTCCTGAAGTAGTCTCTGGCTTTGGTCTCAAGCCCAGAATTGGGTGATGCCCCGCTTGCTGTGAGGGAGGTTGAAGAGTGAGGGGCAGAATTGTTAACATGGCTTAGACCAATCGTGACCATCATCTGGGGCTGGCTGATGGCTGCTGTGAACCAAAGAGGGATTCTTCTAGCAGGAAACAAGGGAGGAATGGATATTGATTGGATAACAAATAGTATATGTCACAGTCTGCAAAGAAGTTTGGGGTAAAGAGAGTGGTTTATAAAAATAAGGCAAGTGGGAGTTGAACTTGTCCTGGCCAGGAGGAGGGAGGTTCTGGGTCTGGAATACTAGATACAAATAAAGCCCAGATCAAAGTGGAAACCGGAGCAGAGCTTGCATCTGAGCTGATGCACGTGTCCAGAATGGAAACCACCATTCTTCTTGCTGTCAGAGTTTGTCCTACTCTTATCCAGTCCCTATAACTTTATTGGGTTGTTACTGAGTCTGTATCGCAGAGGCCAGTGAGCATGGTAGATTATCTGTCCAGTCAACTAGATGATCAGTAAGAAGGGCTTGACCTTCATATTTGTGTTCTTTAGGCCCAAGTGTAGCATTTCACTTGCTCTCCCATGACCTCACCTTTGTGCTTCCTTCATTTTCTTTGCCTACCTGTGTCACAGGGACAGCCCTGTTCACTTATCACCCTCACCAGGCATGGGCCTCAAGAGTAGCACTGCCCAAGACAAGTGTAACGTGAGCCACATGCATAACTTTAACCTGTCTCATAGCCGCATTTATAAAAGTAAAAAGAAACACATGAACATAAATTAAAACCTATATTTCAGTTAACCTAATGTATTAAAAATATCATTTCAATATGTAATGAGCAGAAAAATAATTAGTGAGCTATTTTTCACTCTTTTTCATACTAAGTCTTTGAAATCTGGTTTGTATGGTACTGTTTACCCATCTCAATTCAGACTGGCCACATTTGCTGTGATCGATAGCAGCCACTATACTAGAAAGCACAGTCCTCGAGGACAGACACCTTGCTATTCATCTTGTCATCTTTAGTGCCTGCAGAAGAGTAGGCCCTGAGTAAGCACTGAAGAACAGATAGGGCCACACTGTTGGGAATGGGTCTTCTCAAACATAGGTACTTGGGAGGTAGACCAGAAAGCCCGGGAGTGGTGTGGCTGAATCAAGAGCATGGACTTGCATTCACACCCCTTGGGTGTGGCTTTACTAACAGCTGACCCAGATCAAGTCGCTCAGCTCTATGTCTCTGTTTCCTCATCTGTAAAGAGAGAGAGCAACACCTAACTTGCAAGATGTCAAGGAGATTAAATGGGAAGATATACAAAAAAGTGGAGTGTTTGGCACAGAGTAAGCACTTAAGAAGCCGTAGCTGTCGCTATTTGAAATTAGATATTCTGTGCATCACACGGAGAACTTGGGTTTTAGTCGCAACAGTAAGGTTTGGCCGGAGCAGTGCTGGTCCTCACAGAAGGTATGGGTTCTCCCCGCTTTGGGAATTAGCCTGGGGAGATCTCAAAGTCATTCATGGTGTTTCTCTTTTTGGCTGAAGCTGGGTAAAGTCACGTGCCAGCTGTAGGGCTTGGCAAGCAAGGGCAAATGCTAAGCGAGGGTGGCCCTTGCTCTGGGAGTTGCTAACTGTTCGCTGTCCGTCCACAGCCTGAGGGTTCTGATTCCCATGGGAACTTGACGGCAGCCTTCAGAGCAGAGTGAAGATCCGGGTCCCTGTTGCGTGCTGTCTCTGCTCCCACTGGGCCACCTCCATCTCCATGCTCATCCCTCCTCTCTGTCCTCCTCTGGGGCTTCCACTGACTTTTTTTCTCTTAATCGACTGCCTTGAAATATGGTTGTTCTACACAATGGAAACAAGCATTTCATTATTATACCCAGTGTTGAAAAGCAGGCAAAACAAGCCAGATGCATAGTGACATTAAGAAAAGCAAAGGCTAACTTTATTAAAAAGCTTCTTTGTGGTGTTAGGCAGGAAGTGAAATGGCTTTAAATGGCAAACATTTCTCAATCACTTAATGCATCAGTAATCTTGGCATTCTTTTTCTTCTGTCTGCTTAAAGGAAAAAGAAAAAAAAAAACAAAACAGTGCCCAGATATAACTCAGACAAGATAGGGCAAAGTGACTGAGTCAGTGCATTGTCACAGAGCCCCTCGGAAGGCTGGTCATCCCTTCAGTGAAGCTTAACAGGGCAGCCGATGATGGGCATGCGTGCAGAGGAAGATACGGGTTCTGTCATATGGCTGAGCCTGGGCTACCCCACGAACTGCTGACTTTTTGTTGGTACTGTCAGCCAACTTGCTCTCTCAAATCTGTTACTATTAGAAACACCATCAGTGTCAAATTTTGGACTTTAGCTTGTTAAGTTCATTTTCCGGGGATGGTAAAATCCCGATCCCCACATGTAACATTTGCTTCTCTTGCCAAATGCCATTGTCTTTATTTCTACGCAAGTGAGGCTCTTTGCACAGAAAATAAAAACATAAAAAAGCATGATTGGCTACATCTTTTCTTGAAGAAAAAAAATCATACTTATTGAGTACCAAATGAAAGGGGAAACCAGAAGATTGGTGCCGCTGATAGACTCTTGCTTGGTTGCACTTTTAAAGACTTATTTATAGATGTCAAACAGGATATGGCACAAGGGAGGTGTTCAGTAAATACTCCTTAATTGATTAAAACACAGAAATGTATTGAAGATCTTTAGGGAAATAAGTATACTTTAAAAAATAGCAGTTGACCTTAATCAGCGATGAAAATGGTGCCAGATGGAATCATGTTGATTAGGACCAAAAGTCCGACTAATACGAATGAGCTCTCAAATGTGATGATTTTAGGATCTTTCCTGAAATTTCTCAGGATGGTTTCCCACATTTTCTCATTAACCTTTGAACAGTTCTGCAGTGTCAGGAGGCAGGCATTCTAATAAGGCACCGAGGAAGGCAGAGGTGCGCCTTCGCATGTGGCTGGAACTCCCATTTCTGAACTTTCAATCTCATCCTTTCTTACCCAATCTCTACCCTTCTCCCTCCAGCAAAATCCCCTTGTCCTCGAACCCCACGGTGCACCAGCTGGTTCCGGTACCATGGGCTCCTACCACCTGCTGTAACACAATTGTTTTCTTAGTGCCTGTCTTTCCCTGTGAGCTCCTCAAGGACACAGACCCAGATTTATTCATTTTTACATCCCAGGAACTCCCAGTGTCTGGTAGGTAATAGTTTAACCAAGGCTGGTTGAATGAATGAAGCGCAGATATGTTCCTGGGTGTTCAGAGTTACTAACTTAGTTTCCTGCTGATGTTCCTTGCGGTGTGTTTCTAATCTCGCTTCCTGTGGCTCCCTTTTCTCCCTGAGATAAAAAACGAAGCCAGACTTCTCAACTTGCAAAAGGTTAGTCCTATTTCTAAAGCCGTTTTGTGAGCTCTTTTGCGAGGCTTGAAAAGCCTCCTATGTCCCTGGGGAGAATCCTAGGTGAGGGGTTGGCAAATGTTGCTGCAAAGCAAAAGAACTTGCCCTTGAAGTTAAATGAAAAGGGCACTGTGTCCCTTCCCTTTTAATTTCAGTCCCTGCCATTGTCATTTGTCTGGCAGGGAACTACGTAGATTGGGAAAGCTTGATTTCTTTTCCCCACTCTGAACTCTTCGTAGCCGGATATAGTTTGTGATTTTCCCTCATTGGTTTTTCCTGCTTCAATGTACTTGAAACAACCTTTTTGAATATGGAAAGGGGCTTCAGCACAGTCCCAGCAGCTGGCAGGGGACAGCCGTTATCCTGGCTGTGCTGTGCTGTGCTGAGTTTATGCAAGTATTTTTTTAAGCCCTGACAACAAGTGGCTGCTTTCTCAGGTGGTGCTTTGTATAAATGTCATAAACAATGGCTATTGTGGAGACGAGTATAACTTCTTTGGCTCACATTTCTCTAGAAAGTACTCACAGGTTGATGGGCTGGTGAAGGTTCTTCCTTGTTTCCATCCATCTGATTATTCTAATGCTCGTCAGACCTATGATTCCCTGTTTGATAACCCTCCAACCGTTAAAGGGAAGTATTTGTCATCTCGGCACCTGGTTTCAGGAACAAAGTGCTCACCTCCCAGCCAAGTAAGCCATTTCAAAATAACCTTTGTTCAGGGATCTGAAAAAGCTGAGTAACTCAGCAGCCAGGACAGGACTGTCCCACTGGCTGGGCTGGTGCAGGTAGAGGCAGGGATTTCAGGTGAGCAGGGCTTTAGCAGTTGCCATGGAGACTATCAATCATTTGATGAAACCTGCTGGGAGGGGGAGTTGAGGGTGAGAAACCACAAGAAAATCATCCGCCTTTTAACAATTTGTTAGCACTTAGTGCGGCTCTCAATCTCAAGTCTTTGGGAGCACTTGATTCTGGAAACAGAGGGAAGCTACGCGTTGTAAGTAACTTCCTTTAAGAAATGCATATATACACTACCAAATGTGAAATAGATAGCTAGTGGGAAGCAGCCGCATAGCACAGGGAGATCAGCTTGGTGCTTTGTGACCACCTAGAGGGGTGGGATAGGGAGGGTGGGAGGGAGACACAAGAGGGAGGGGATATGAGGATGTATGCATATGTATAGCTGATTCACTTTGTTATACAGCAGAAACTAACACAACAATGTAAAGCAGTTATACTCCAATAAAGATGTTAGAAAAATAAATAAATAAAAAAATAAAAAGAAATGCATCTGACTTGTGACTCAGGAGCCTCATAATCCTTTAGGGGCCTTCAGGGCCTGCCGTTAATTGTATGTGTGTGTGTGTGTGTGTGTGTGTGTGTGTGTGTGTGTGTGTGTATGTTGGGATGGGACAGCCTTTTACCAAATTTGCCCTGTGGGGCCCGTGTGCACAACTTGGTGGCAGTAGGATTTCTTGGCTCTGATGCTGAATCCTGTTCTACAGTTTTCTGTTTAGAAGCCTAGGGATGATCACTGCCATTTTGGTACCCAACCAAGTGTTGATAACGTCAGCTCTCCTGCACTGAGGACCTACTGTGTGCAAAAGGCGTTACCCACATCACCTCCATTAGCTCTTATGGAAGCAGAGCCGTACTCCATGGTCCTTGCCCCCCATGTCCTCCGCCTGCCTTTTGTCTGTAGAAAAACTTTAGCCAAAGAATGAGTTTAATCAGAAGTGAGAGAATGCAGGAGCAAAGAAAAGCAGTCACATAGGACAAAATAATAGTAGTCTGGGCAGTAAGCGAAGTCAAAGACCTTTAGTTCCTTCTCAAGGGCTATAGATAATACTCTGAGCCATATCCTGTGAGCTGTCTTATAGATACTGAAGCCTCCACCAGGTAGAAGAAGTTAATGACATGAAGACCAGGCTGTAGACTTGACATAAGCTGCCACAATTCCGAGAACTGCCTGAAAAGAAATGGGAACAAACCGACCCTGGAACTGAAGATTCACTGTACTTCAAACAATCAGGATGACGCTGATTGGTCAGAGCACCGCATGACCAATGTCAAGATGCCCGTCAGAGCTGCCCGTGCTGTTTCTGCATGTAGCCCCTCCCTCCGCCTATAAAAGCTCTCGCCCCCTGATTGTCGGGGTCAGTGTGGGAGTTGGCCTTTGGACAGGCGTCTGCCCTCCCCACCGCCCCTGGTTGCCAACATCCGACATACAGCAAACTTTCCTTTCCACCAACTTGCTCCTTTACTGGCTTTTGAGTGGCGACCAGCTAGACCCCACTTTCGGTTACGTTATGACCCCTTTGTAAAGGATGTTGTCAACTCTGTTTTACAGACAAGGAATAAAGGTCTAAAGAATTGGAAAACGAAACCTCTTCGAGGCCACAGAGCTAATAACTGTGGGAGCAGGGACTTCACACCAGCTGACGGTGCATCTCGTGTCCTTCCATCTCGGCGCTTCTCAGGGGATTGATGAAGGAACGCCCTCTGTGCTGTCCCTCGGGGTAGGGGGCGTTGCTTCATCAGCAGCTCCTATGGCCCCTTGGGGCACTCTCTACCACCTCCGGTCTCAGTTCCCTGCAGCTTCGCTCAGTTTGATGCAGCCCCCTCCCGAGAGGAGCCTCCTCGCACCATCTCACCTGATAACACCTGGTAGGGGAAAGCGGTTTGGGACCTCAGGCGTTGGCCACCCCACACTCTGCCAAGGGCCAGAGCTGTCAGTCTAATTAGCTGACCCTGGAGTTTGGGCCCAGCTTCGTGTCTGAAGAACAGGACTCTGACTTTACTAAGTACAGCAGAGCCACCATGAGAAGAACTGCACTTTGGTTGCCTTTCTGGATGCTCAACAGTTGTGTAAGTCTAGACACTCAGGCACTCTATTTGACTGAGTTGGGGAGTTCTGCCATGACTTGGGGTGTGTCCAGCTGTGGAAGTGACCAAGCCCATCATGGAGCTGTCACTACCTCGTGAGTTTTGGGTTTTGTGACACGGGCCTCTTTTTCCCATGGGAAAGACTCCAGACTCCATGGACAGACTGGAGCCAACCAGGGTCTGGTACCCCTTTCCCTGCCTCCCTGTCTGCTTCTGCCTCTTTCCAAGGATTTAGATCTGGCCATGTCCCAGGTCCCTATGGAAGGACTGTCTTATAAGAAAGAGAGAGGAAAAGCCAGAGGCCTCCTGGTTCATCATCTCGTTATAACACTTAATGACATCTATGGCCGTATAGGGCATCTTTCCTTCTAGAACCACAAGTGACAACATTGGGAGAGGGGGTGTGGCAGTCATGGTGGCACCAGACAAACCGGGCTCTACCAGGACTGTGAGAGAAAGACCTTGACTTCTCCACCTCACGCTCCACATCTGCAAAATGGGAATAATAACATGCATGTTGCCAGAATAAGAAACAAGGCGTGTTTAACACCTGCCACCAAGTAGATTCCCCATAAATGGTGGAAGTTATTATTTCCATGGAACAATCTTGTATAAACCCTCACTCTGTAACTCCTTTCTAAGCTCACAGGAGTTGGAAGGGCTCAGCTCCAATGTTCCCTTCTTCCTGACCTCAGCCAGAAAGGCTCTGTCTTTCTCTTCCTGCTTCAGCTCTTGGCTAGTTTGGCTACAGAATCCATCGAATACCAACCTCATGATTGTATTTGAATAGAGACTGTGTCTTATCTGCCTGCTAGAGTGGTACTCACAGAGGTTAAGGGCCCCAGACCACAGGCTAGTTGGTGTGGAGCTGGGGGTTTGAATGCAGACCCCTCTTCCTTATCCAGGGAAACAGGAAAAACAGCGTTAGGCAGTAAGTTCTAGGAACTCACAGGAGGAGTTTTCTCTCTCTTTGGCTTCACGGTGGGAACTAGCAGGCGTGTGCTGTCCCTAACTGGCCCCGGGAGCAGGACAGGCCCCCTGGCCTCCAGCTCACAGCATATTTATAGGAGACTACTAACTTGTCGTTTTCCCAGTCGGGGTAGACTGCACATCTAGAAACATCCCCTGGAAATGTGGGAGTCGAAGCTCCTGATAAAGAGGACAGCCATGGAGGAAGTGCTCAGAGGCTGCTGGGCGAACCGGAAGTGGGAGCTGTTTCTAGCACAGAGGATGTGGCTCAAGACAAGGTATGAGAAACGAAAGTCAAGGAGGAAGTAGAAGTGGGATCCGTAGGTGCCTCGAGGACAAGGAAGTGGCTTTGTTGCCAAAGGTGGAAGGAGGAAACTGTCTCAAGGCTGAGTGCTGAGGTGGGTGTGGAAGCCTTTTCCCCTCTGGTAATGTCTGCAGGGTGGTGGGAGGCATTGGAGCCTGCAAGCTAGACGTTGCCAAGTGAGTTGCAGTCAGCGCTCATAGAAACCACTCTGGCAGAGAAGCGTCACTTCTGAAGGCAACAGAACATTGAGTAGAGAGAGGTTGAGTTGGTGGCCTGGGCTTGTGTTTTAGTTCTCTGGCCATGGTGGGGTCCTAGGGGGGTGTGCTGGGTCGCTGGAAGTCACCCCAGGGAGAAGGCTCTGGGGGTCCATAACATCTACCACCCACCGAGCACCAGCGGTGCACTGGGGTTTACAGATATTAAATAATTTCACCCTCACAATAACCCCATGAAGTGGGCCAATGCTATTACCTACATTTTACACAGATGAGGAGATTGAGAGTCACAGTCTAGGTAATTTGTCCAAAAGTAGAGTTTTTCTGGCAGGTTGATTTCAACCGGGTCTCTCTGTTGCCAGAATCCAAGATTCTTTGTGCTAAGCTGCTTGTTCACATACAGGTCTTGCTTAGGACATTTTCTCCCCTGCATATGAACAAGGAACATAATCAGAGGTCATTTTGAGGTCCAGGGTCCCTTTGAAGATCAGATGAAAGCTAGGATATAAGAGCACATATGCCCTTCCATTTTAGGGGTTAAGGACCCTCTGAAGTGCATCTATAAGTGCCTTAATGTCCACAGACCCAGTTCAGGAACTGCTGAGATAAGGAAAAGGAAGCTGAAAGAAGTCAGAAAAGAAAGAACCCTCAATGGGAACAGATTTAAAAATTGAGCTGTCCTTACAACCTATACGTTCTGAATTTGTTGCCTTGGATAAAACAAGCTTAAATAAACACGGTTGTATTATCTCACATGATAAATATTCTTCTTGTTCATAATGTACCTGTGAAAATGGACAACTCATTTGTATATTCTACAGGTAGATATTTTTTTCCCACTATAAAAGCCAAAACACAAAATAACTTATAATAACGTATAGGAAATCTTAAATGATAGCCTCGCTTCCTTTTCCTTTCCTACTCAGGTATTTGATGTTCAAAGCAGTCATCCACTCTTCTAAGCCATTTTGGGCTGACTTCATTGAATCATCCAGACTCATCTTGCTGTAGTAATCGTAAGAGGACTTGCATCTCATTGGAATATGGTTCTCTGTAAATGTTTTACTAAATTGATTATTTCTTTTATACTACTTTTGAATAATACTTAAAAATGCTCAGGCACAGAGAATCACAGGCTATCAGAGATGAGAACTGTATCAGATAGGAAACTGCAACGTAAGAGGTTTGGGCTAGATGATCTCTGAGGCAAAGAGAGGTTAAACTGGCAGTTTCAAGGCTACCCGTTGAGTTGGTGGCAGAGCTGGTGAACCCTACTGTCCCGGCTTCTTCCAGGACTCAGCTCATTGCAACACATCTGCCCCACAGACACTAAACACATATCTGTTAAATATGTGGCCAGATGGAATTTTCTTCTCACCTCACTTTCTCCTTCCTTGTGCTCCAAAGTCCTGGCAGGGAGAGGATCTTTTGTCACCTGGGGGAAGGCACAGAGACTTTGCTAGCAAAGAGACCCCAAACTCATGATGAAGGTCATGGCCATGGTCAGAGAAAGGTGCGCTGGTCCAGGGTATATGGGTAGGACCTGCCTCTGCCTCTGGGGATGGGGCCAGAAATAATGGACATTACCACCCCAAAGACTCTGGGGAGCAGCTCCAGGAGGCGGTCGTGTCCCAGGGGGCCAGAAATGTCCAGAGGCATGTGGGGCAGGGAGAGGAGGCCGGTGAACCGTCGAGGAAAAACTTCCAGGTGCCCCTTGAAGTAGACCCTGTGTGGATTGAAAGGTGGCTTGATGGGAGAAGGAAAACCATGTGGCTTGTTGTGTGACACCTCTGTATGTGTTTGGGTCCCCTTGGGATGGAGGGGAGAGGCCAGCTGTCAATGTACGAAGGGCCTGTGTGAGCAAACTTTGGACCAGGCCCTGTGGGAAGTTATAGAGGAGGAGAAGTCAGGGTCTCTGCTTTCAAGTTCCTAACCTCAGAGGCTGATGTGGTTAGGCACCAAATTTAGCCACCTAACCTTCAGTGTATTTTCAGACATTTCCCCCTTTCAGTTGGATTAAAAACTGGCTTGAAATTCGGTTCACGCAATCGCTATCTGGGCAACCTTGGATAAGTGAGTTCCTTAACTTTTTTGAACCTCAGTTTCCTTGCTGGCCAAATGGAGCTTCTTCCTGTCTCTTCTTGTCTCCAAGAAATTAGAAATAACCCACTCTAAAAGTTAAAGTATAATTGAAATTAGAGGAGCAAAAAAACCTGGCTCCAATCAGATCCTACATGATCTTGTCCAGAGAAAGAGAGTGTGTTTCAGGAGGAGAACCAGCCATCTTGGAAGCAGAGGGAAGGGACTCAGGGGGCAGATACTGATGTCCAGCCACTGCAGGGAGAGGCCCCCCACCTGGGACCATCATCTCCAGCACTGACAATGCCTTGTTATGGAGGCAAGTACACCTGACGTCAGGACACATTCACATCAGGACAAATTCAATTCTCCCTGCTCTGGCTCTGAGCTCACCAAGCAAACTTCTGGCTATAATTTGGCATCCTGTGTAATTTGCCTGCAAGGAGCAAATGTTTGGCCATAGGAAGTAAGTGCTGGTGCCCTAGGCGGTCACATTTTGTTTTAACAGTAAATTAATACGCTGGCGCTCTGGTTTCTGTTCTCTTGTTTCCTGTGGGTTGGCGAGCATGAGTCAGCACGATTCCCACATACAGCCTCAGGCCCCCAGCACTGCGTCCTTCCACTAATCCCAGGCCGCTCTCTTCCCCCCCAGCTGCTGCCTCCGCCCCTCTCCGCTCACCACGCAAGGGCTCAGAGCCAATCGGAGATCCCAGGGGATGGCTCTGGGCCGTCACTCAGCTCCCACAGCTGCATCCCAGTGGAGGCTCGCAGGAGGGACTGTGCCTACACCTTAAGCCAAGGCCTATTGGTCTCAAAATGCTAATGGAGTGAATGGATGACTTAATGCCTGGACTTAAGTAGAAGGACAACAGAAGGCAAAGCTTTCTCAGGGGGGAGGGGGTCCCTATTTGAAGTTAGTGGAAGGAGCATTGGGCCATGGGACTTGGGTTCTAACTTCGTTCTTCCTCGGATTCTCTGCGTGATCGTGGGAATGCCAATGGGGTTCTTACTTGTAAAATGAAGCAGCTGGAGTCGGGACCTTGGTATTATGGATGGGAAGGTACAATAGCACAAAGTTGTAGTTAATATTAATCTATAAATTCAATGCAATTCATGGAACTTGAATAGAGAATCCTAAAATTCACTAGTGAGAGTAAAGGACCAACAATAGACAAGATGATTTGAATGGAAGAGAATATGATGTGGGACTTGCTTTCTAAATATTAAGACTTATTAAAAAGCTTAAATTAAAAGTATTGAGGCAAGAATAGAAAATGAATCGATTGAGCAGACCAGAAACCCCAGAAATTGATCCATGGAAAGTTGGTCTAGGACGGAAGTAGAATTACAAATTAGTGGGGAATGTCTGGATTCGATGTTTGGAATATTTGGTTATCCATATGGGAAAAAAATGTTAAATTAGATCTTTATCTCACAACATACAAGGAGGTCAATTCAGGTAAATTAAAGACTTATATGGGAAATGCGGAAATGTAGGAGAATATCTTCCAACACTGGAATAGGAAAGCATATTAAATAAGATGTGAGAAGCAAAAGCCATAAAGGAAAGATTCATAAATTTGACATTAAATTAAAATTACTATACAATAAAGATAAAGACAACCATATATTGGGGGAAGATATTTGTGACAAATATTACCAGTAAAGATAAGTGTTAAAAATATGTAAACAGGGAAACAGTATGGCAGCTCCTCAAAAAATGAAACACAGAATTCTCATAGCAATTCCATTTCTGGGTATATATCCAAAATAATTGAAAGCAAGGACCCGAATGTATATTTGTAAACCAGTGTTCATAGTAGCATAATGTCCAAAAGGTGGAAGCAACCCAAATGTCCATGGATGGATGAATGGATAAGCGCAATGTGGTATATAGATACAATGGAATATTATTTAGCCTTAGAAAGGAAGGAAATTCTGACACACGCTATAATGTGGGTCAGCCTTGAGGACATGATGCTAAATGAATTGTCAGTCACAAAAGGACAAATATTGTATGATGTCACTTGTATGTAGTACCTAGAATAGTCAAATTCAGAGACAAAGTAAGATGGTGCTTGCCAGGGACTGGGGGCAGGGGTACAGAGTACAGAGAGTTTTGGTTTAGGAAGATAAGAAAGCTCTGGAGATGGATGGCGGTGATGGTGGTATTACCTTGTATTGATACTTAATGGCACTGAACTGTACACTTAAAAATGGTTAAAATGGTAAATTTTATGTTATGTGTATTTTACCACTACAGAAAAAATGAAGTATTGATATATGTCACAACATGGAGGAACCTTGAAATTTGCCAAGTGAAAGAAACCAGTTCCAAAAGAGCATATGTTATATGATTCCATTTATACAAAATGTCCAGAATAGGCAAATCTAGAGGGACAGAAAAAAGATCAGTGGTTGTCTAGGGCTGGGGGAAATGGGGAGACAGAGAGGTGATGGCTAAAGTGTGCAGAGTTTTTTTGTGAGGGGCTAATGACAAATTTCTAGAATTCTAGAAATTGATTCTAGAATTGATTGTAGTGATGGATGCACAACTCTGAATATACTAAAAGTAAAGGAGTTAAGTGAGTGAATTGTATAGCACATGGATTGTATCTCAATAGAGATGTTACCAAAATGGTAACAAATGAGAATATATAAATAACACTTTCAAAAGAAGAAACGGCAAACAATAAAGAGAAAAATGGGCAAAGAATACGATTAGACAGTTAATGGAGGGGGAAACAAATATATGAGAAGAAGCTCAACCCCAGGGAAACGCAAATCGGAGCGTCAGAGACTCTATCGCACAGTTATCTGATTGGCAAATATTCAGGTCGTTTAATAACTAATATTGGGGAAGATGTGAAGCGATGATAATGGTCCCACACTGCTGTGTGGAAATGCAGATCTGTACAGATCTTTGCAGAACCATTTGGTAATCTCTGGCAAATGTGGAGAGTTGCCCACTTTGATTCAGCAATTCTACTTCTGGGGATACACCCTAGGGAATCTCTCACACTGGTACCTGAGGAGTTATGTGCCAGAAACATCAATGCAGCGTTTTTTTGGTAGTAGGAAGAACTTGCTAACATCCTAAGTGTCTATCCCAGGCCAAGGAATAAACAAATTGTCATATATTCAAACAGTAGAATACTATACAGCAGTTAACATGTACTGTAGGTAGACTGTATTAATATGGATACATTTCTCAAACAAAATATTAAGTCAAGAAAGCTAGTTATTGAAAGACAAGCAGCACATGCCACATATAATGTTTATAAACAGGCCAAACAGTGTTCATATCATTTATAAAAAGGACTTCAACTATATCCGTTTTTTTTTTTAAATCGCTCTTTCCCTTCTAAAATGAAAGGCCTGAAGGAAACGTCAAAATGTTAAGAATTATTAAATTGCAGATATTTCTGTGGGTGTTTGTTACAGTAGTTATGTAATTATGAATACTCCATAATTTAAAAAAAAATTAAAGACACACAAACTGCCATACCATTGACATCATGTATATTATTTTGAAAAGCATATGCTTCTTGCATTTCATTAATGGTAACCCAACTAACTAGAAAGCATCCTCAACTAGAGAGTAAGTAAGCTACCTCCAGAGCCTAGAGTCAACCTACACAACTAGTCAATAGCAAACACTTATGTGAGCAACGTGAGGGCATGACCTGGCCCGCACTCAGCTTTACTCCTAGCACAGTATGTGGCATAAATGATTGCTTATGGGTGAACTGTCACCAAAGCACACTCAGATAGGAAATGCTGACTACACCCAGAGGAACTGATTGGAGTCTAGAGAAATGAAGGTGTCTTAAAAGTCAGTGGGCTCTGCCTGCTACACCACAAAGCTAGCCTGAGAAGATACCCGTACTCTGCCCATTGTTCCAGGTTCAAGGGTAACCCTACATGCCAACTCAGTAGGGTCACTTACTCTCGTGGAAGAAATGTATTTTACTTCTAATTTTTAAAAAATAAAAATTGTGCATATCTGGGGTGTACAATATGATGATTTGATATACATAGACTTAGTGACATGATTACCACAGTCAAACTAATTAACGTAGCCTCTTCCCATAGTTGCCATATTTCTTCTGTGATGAGAGTTCCTGAAATCTACCCTCTTAGCAAACTTCCAGTATTCAGTACAGTATTACCAACTACAGTCTTCACGCTGTACCTTAGATCTCCAGACATTCGTCTTACATAACTGCAACTTTGTCCCCTTGGACTAACATCTCCCCATTTCTTCCACCTCCCTACCCTGGTAACCACCATTCTGCTCTCTGCTTCTCTGTATTTGATTTTTTTAAAATTGAAGTAGAGTCGATTTACAATATTGTGTTAGTTTCAGGTGTACAGCAAAGTGATTCGGGTATATGTGTGTATATATATATATATATTCTTTTTTAAGATCCTTTTCCATTATAAGTTATTACAAGATATTGAATATAGTTCCCTGTGCTATACAGTAAATCCTGTTGTTATTTATTTTATATATGGTAGTGTGTATCTGTTAATCCCAACCTCCTAGTTTATCACTCCCCCTCTTTGGTAACCATAAGTTTGTTTTCTATGCCTGTGAATCTGTTTCTGTTTTGTAAATAAGTTCATTTGTATTATTTTTTAGATTCTACGTTTAAGTGGTATCTGTATTTGATTTTTTAAGACTCCACATATAAGTGAGATTATGCAGTTTTATTCTTGCTGTGTCTGGCTTATTTCACTTAGCATAATGTCCTCCAGACTCATCCATGTTGTTGCAAATGGCAGGATCTCCTTTTTTGTTTTTTTCCCTTTTCTAGTCGTTCTTGGAAGGTACTTCTCAACCATGGGCGCAACCACAACCTCTCTGATGTGTGGATGTTGATAATTGCAATAAAGTCATGCTTATCAAAATGCCATCTGCATCCCTTTCCTAAAAATGAAAAAAAACCCTTATTACTTTCAGGCAAGTTTTTAAAGTAGGCAGGAGTGAGTGCCCCTGCTAGGCTGAGCTGAGACGCTGAGCTTTAATTGCAAGTGGCAGAAAGGAAGAATGACCGCTTCTATTTTGCTGACGCAATTCTTCTCCTGCTGTGGGCAGAGGGTAGCTGGTCGTTACAGAAATGAGAGATGAGCTAGTTTTGTAGGGAGAGTACGTGTTTGTGACGTAAGTGAAGAGAGAACAATAGTTTCCCTCTTCAAACTAAATTATTTGATTTTGCCTGCATGAGCGTAGCTCGAAGCCTGCTACACCATCAGTGAGCCCAGGGCCATCTCATCGCTGGTCCACCAGAATCTACCAGGCATGGTCTCAACTGAGTGCAGAATCACTGGGAAAACCTGCAGCACCCTTTGGTGAAAGCTCTCTGCTTCTGTACCGAGGAAGGAGTGGAACAGTCATGACCTTAGCAGCTGAGATCCAGGCAGAAGATTTCCAAGTGCTGATGGCTTCTGAAATGTGTTTGCTTGGCTTTCAAATAGTGACTGAGAATGTGTTCAATTTAATGCAGAAAATCTGAAAATAGTGTCCAACCAGTTTAGTGTGGAAGAATGTGATAGCATTTTAATAATATGGACTTTATGCAAAAATTGCTTTCATTTGAGTAATGAGGAAAGGTTTCATGTGTATTTACTGAGTGCATAGTAATAACAGTGCATGAGCCAAATGATAAGGCAACATGGATGCAGACTGCATTTTTTCTTTCAGTTCACTGAAAGTTGAGTCCTTTTTTCATAAAGTCTATCTTGCTGAACAATAAAATTAGTTATAAACTGAAATTAGAATGTCTAAGTGTTCAACCCAAGTGCATTAGAAAAATTACGTTGGTAGGACACTTACTTCCTCTTGAAATGCTTGTGGGAAAATAGTTTCTTTACATTGGCCTTGCAAAGTCTTTGAGAATATCCTCAGTCCTACAAAAAGCTTTATTTAAGAATGCCACAGATCTTTTCCTAGCTTTCATTCTCACTAGTGGAGAGAGTGATATACTGCAGCATATAAGAGTGTAATTCAGTGTTTAATTTTAAAATACTTCGTGTAAAATATTTCTTTCATGTCAGATGATCTCCCATTTAAAAAATAACCCATTCCTGGGAGAAATGGTTTAGTAGGATTCTGACTCCTGATTAGCCCCAGGGGAATTTTTCTCTTTGGATGTCACATGGCAGGTAGCTGTCAAGCGGTGGGCGGAGACTGGTAGAATAATGGGCAGTGCTAGCTTCTCTGGTTGGAGAGTCCATTTACAATATTTACAAGGTGCCCAGGGCACCAGGCTGAGGCGGGTAGGCACCCAGCCATCCCCCAGACCTCAGGGCCAGCACACATTTGCATGGCTGCTTTAAATGGTAGAATCAATGTCAAATCCACAGAGAAGTCATAACGTGTGACCAGAATGAAAAATTGGGGTTAAAAATTCAGAGCCATGTCTTTATTTCATTCTTTGACCTTAGCAGTTAACAGTAATTTCTTTTCTAAGTAGGAGATTTGAATGCAGCTTATCGGATGACTTTTTTTTTTTAAGTCTCTGTGGTTCCTTTTATGCAACTTTTTTTTTTCCCACTAAGTGCTTAAAGAGGCACAACTTTGAAAAACCAGTCATCTCTCTGGGATTCATTTCAGCTGGAGTCATCAGAAAAGGCACCCAGCAAGGTGGCAGGAATTCAGTAGCCGGCCGGAAAGGGACTCTGGCTGGAATGGGGGCAGAGCTACTGTTTCCTGGTGTGACACTGTGGCCTGACTGCTATAGGGTAGAGCTGTGATGTATCACCGCGACTTTGACCAGGAGTGCCTTGTCTATCTTTGCTCGGCATCCAAACTGGCAGCAAGGTAGCCTGAGAGGGGCTCCCACCGTCCCCTCCCATGCGCGCCCTCCTCCTCGTACTGGTGCTTCTGGGTTAGGGACCTGCCGCCTGGCTTCTGAACTGCTCTCAGGGCCCACCCGGGCTTTCTCCTTGGCCCCTTCCTGCAGTTTACTTATTTTGAACTCTTTTAGGGTCTCTTCTTTCTAGAAACCCCGCCTCCCGTGGACTCCACGCTTCTCATCACTGCCCTCTCTCGCTGTGGACTCACCAGCTCCTTGGTCTCCTGAGCCTTCCTGAACAGGGACGTCCCACATGGCCCTTCCCTCCACATTTTCTCCCACTGGGTTTCATCCACGAGTCTGCGTTTCAGTTTTTACTTCTATGCAATACCCCTCCCCCTCTCCATTCTGACAGCCTCACATGTCTATTTCCCACTGGATTTTCCCATCTGGACACCCTGTCGGCCCTGACATTTAATTTCTCCTCCATCCTTCCCTGTATCATAGCCTCTCCATCCAGCCTGCAGGTGATAAAATGCCCACTCCTAAGGATGCTCCCTTTTCACTTTCTCTCACCTCTGTCCCTTTCTCTCCTTGTCTTCTCACTAACACAGCCTTAGCCCTTTGCGGGGGCTTCAAAGCTGGTTCCCCTACTTCCATTTCAGCCCTCCAACCTACCCCGACTACTGCAGCTTTCATGGGGTCTCCCCCGAAGAGCAGCCCTCTTCCCTGCCTGACTTCTGAACGTGTTAAGAACTAAGACAGTAAACTAAGAGAGAGGCCACGTAGGGAGGATCTGACTCTGCCTGGCTGGGCCAAGTGGCTTTCAGGACTGACCTGTTTAGGCCACTGTGGCCATCCAGTCTGTGCAGCACCAGCCTGGGGCGGGTGTACACAGGTGGGGGGCTGGCACAGGTAAGATTGCGGGGGGTGCCTGGACCCTAATGTACGGTATCAACCCCAGGTGTGACTAACAGCCTAAAGCAGCAGCGGAGAACTCGCGTTCTTCTCAGAGTGGAAAAAGCAGCGCAGGGCTGACCCAAGCTTACCCAGTTATGCTTCCTGAATGCCACCCAGATAGGCATCTGTACGCCCTGGCAGTGAGAGAGGCTACTAGAAGGAAGCACCAGGAGAGGGGGAGTGTTTCCCCCCTTAGGAGAACAGACTCATAAAGTGTAAGAGCTGATTCTCTTGGTCTCTTCCTCAGATGCCTTCAAGCCCTCAATTTTTGTGCCCCCAACTTCGTTCTGCAAAAGCAAATAGCCTGCAGCACTCTGTTTTGTCTAGATTAGTCAAAGTTCAACAAGCTCATCTTGAGGTTTTCCTTCTTCATCTATGTTAAGTTGGAGACACTGAAGATCTTCAAAGACTTCAAGGACAAGTTCGACTGCCATAGCGATCACTGCAGGGGCCACAACCACGGCCATAGCATCAGCAGAGAAACTCCGTGTGATGCTTTCAACACGTTGCCTCATTTATTATCAAGTGTCAGCAAACCTAACCCCAACTGACTTAATCAAACAGGGAATTTACTGGGTCATGTAATTAAATAGTTTCTTAGACCCAGCTCCCTCTATCAAGGCTCGAAGAGCAACATAAGGGGTTGTCTCTCCGTTGCTCCCCTTATGTGGTCCATGACCCATTTTCAGGTCCGCAGTAGTCATAAGATGCTTCACAGGAGTGACAATCCCACCTCCTCTCTCCTCATCTTGAGGGGAAGAGCAAGTCAGCTTTCCACGTGATCAAACACCAGCCTGGTTGTATCTGATTGACCCTGATTGGCCTGACCTGGGCCACATGCCCATCCATGGACCAGCTACTGTGGCCTGGGCCATGGGATGCACTGATTAGTTTGGCTCCAAGCCCCGACCACTTGGTGAGTGATTCATAAGAGAGAGGTTGAACTGGAGGCCTGCTGTGCCATAAGAAGAAGTGGATTTAGAGGCAGCTATAACCATCATCCTGTACTGCAGGCTTCTCACACCCTAACAGACATGTAAATTGTCATTAAAATGCAGATTCTCATCTGGAGGCCTTGGGTGGAGCCCGAGAGTCAGAGTTTGTACGAAGCTCGCAGGTGTCGCCCATGAGCCCGGACACACCGTGAGTTGAAAAGCATCGTAGTGGCTGAGGTCATCGAGTTAGCAGGTGACAGAGCCATACTTGAGTCCTGGTCTGGTTGATTCCATAATTGGGTGCCTTCCACTACTGTCTACACTGCCTGATCACCCTTGATGAAAATTCTCTTTTCCTCTGAGTCCCATCAGCATTTTCTATTTCTTTCATAGTACTTAGGTTCCATGTCTTATTCCAGTTGTTTGGGTAGGTGGTGCGATGCATTGCAAGTTACCATAGTTCACTTTTTCCCCTTGAACTTCTCACCTGGAATCCTATGAAGGTAGTCAGTTGGCTGGAATGTGGTTTTACTGAGGTCAGGGTGGAATCCCTTCCCTGTATCAGAATCCAGTACTGAGAGCTGATTACTGTCTGGTCACAGAGGGATTGCCGTGGAGACTGACCATCGGTGGAAAGATCTAGTCAACCCATCAGCAAGGACGTTTGAGCCCTTTCTAGGGCTCAGTCTACACCTGTTCCTCTTGGGCAGGACCCAGAAAAAGTAAAAGACATGAAGACATGGGCCCTGCCCACTACGATCTACATCGGGAGACCAGAATAACCCACTTGAAACTGTGGTGAACAAGACAAGACAGCCTTGTAATTAGAGGATTATTTGAAGGACTAGAAGTGATGTGGGTTTCAGAGGCGGAAGAGATTCCAAAGAGGCAGAATAGGCTAGAAAGACTTTTGGAGAAGGTGGGACCTCAATTAAGTTTTGAAAGACAGGCGGGATCTGGAGGAGGGCAGAGGCCATTTTAGGCCAGGGAAACAAATAACTCAAAACACTCACTTCTTCATGTAAGAGACAGAACGTCTCTGTAGAGGTGTTTGTACTGGGCACTCTGACGGCATGGTAGGTAACTTCCATCCCTGCCAAAAGTGACTTGATATTTATTCAGACTTTAAAATAAATTGGCCTATGACATCAGGTATAAAGAATCTCGTTTGAACAGTGACTAGATTTGAAGGGTCAAGTTCTTTCGCAACTTTAAAAAAATTCAATGGCTAATTCAATGAATCAAAATTAAATTGAAAACTGAAAATTAATTCAATGTTTTACTTCCATGAAATCTAAAAGCCTGGGAACCACAGACCTCGGAATGCAGGGAGGAAAGGACAGTGGGGAAGAGAGATGATGGGCAGTCACCTTGGTTATGCTTTGACTTGTTTGTTCATTCCCTCAGGAGGTATTACAGTCTCAGAGTGCACAGTTTTTATTTAATTTGAGCACTGCAGAATTTGAGGAGATATTGGGGGGAATCTGTTCTCTGGGGGTGATGATTGAGGCTATGTTTGTGGCTCAGAGGAAGCTGGGGCACTGCCTTTGTGGAACCCACCTCAGACTCGGTCATGTTGCTCGGGGTGGGCTGTCTCTCAGGGGAGGGGTCTTCAGGGATACAGGAGGAGTAAGGGGGTCAAAGAGATTCGGGAAGCGAAACAAACCTGTTAGCTCTTAGGGGCATTTCAACAGAAGAAGTGTGAGAAACACTAATACGAGAGGTGCTCCTAGTACTTGTGGGTCCAACAAGAATTGTTTACCGGGCCTCGTGCATGGACCAGATGCTATGCTGGATATATCCTAGGTTACTGAATAATGGTGCTAATTTCACCAGCATAAGCAGTGTTTTTTTTTTTTTTTTGGCTGCGTTGGGTCTTCGTTGCTGCCCACGGTCTTTCTCTAGTTGCGGTGAGCGGGGGCTACTCTTTGCTGCAGTGTGTGGGTTTCTCATTGCAGTGGCTTCTCTTGTTGCAGAGCACGGGCTCTAGGTGCACGGGCTTCAGTAGTTGCAGCATGTGGGCTCAGTAGTTATGGCTCAGGGGCTCTAGGGTGTGCGGGCTTCAGTAGTTGTGGCTCTCGGGCTCAGTAGTTGTGGCTCGCAGGCTCTAGAGCACAGGCTCAGTAGTTGTGGCAGATGGGCTTAGTTGCTCCGCGGCATGTGGGATCTTCCTGGACCAGGGATCGAACCTGTGTCCCCTGCTTTGGCAGGTGGATTCTCAACCACTGTGCCACCAGGGAAGTCCCACAAGCAGTGTTTTATAGGCCGAATGAAATCATGAAGTGGTCCAAAGTCACACTACTTTCTGGTTGTTTTAGGGGTCAGTAGTTGAGAACGCTGATCAGGGCGCTTTGGTGAATTTGGAGTGCTGGATGCACGTGTGCCTGTGTGGAGAGCAGTGGAAAGAAACCTGCAAGACCAGGATGAGGGGGAGGTGACATTCCTATGGTGGAAGGGACCAAGGCACCTGCAAGAGCCAAATAGGCTTTTCTTTTCCAGTTTTATTGAGAATAATTGGCATACATCACTGTATTAGGTTTAAGGCATATGGTGTGACGGTTAGATTTACATATATTGTGAAATGCTTACCACAGAAGGTTCAGCTAATATCCATCTTCTCATATAGATACAATGAGAAGAAAGAGGAAAAGGGAAAAGGGAAAAAAATGCCTCCTTATGACGAGAACTCTTAGGATTTGCTCTCTAAGTTTCCTGTGGATCATACAGCAGTGTTAGCTGTGATCATCACGTTGTACATTACATCCCTAGGACTTACTTATCTTATAACTGGAAGTTTGTACCTTTTGACCACCTTCCTCCAATTCCCCTGCTGGCTTTTGAAAATTCCACTTGCAGGGCTGACAGTCTTTGTGCCAATGATTCAAACGAGATGCAACTCACCATGAGATTCCACCTGGTCAGGTCAGTGCGGTGGCTCAGTGGGGAGGTGGGTGGGATTTAAGGCCCAAATCTTCAATGCCTGCAGGCCTGGGTTGGAATCCTGACATCATTTCAGAGTCACGACTCCATGATGCCCACTTGCAGAAGCAGGTCTGGTCACAGGCCGGCCCTGGCACAGGGGCTGACGGGTCTGCAGGGTGAGCGGCCCGGGCTGCTCTGCTGTCTGCTTCCGGCGGGGCATTGGTGTGAACATGAGCAAAGACTCACGTCCTTCCTCCATCCGCTGTGTAAGGTAGTAATGGTGTGAGCAAGGTAATAATCCTCATTACAGCATGAAATATGTCGTAAACCCAGAACTAACCAAGGACACCAGAGGAGCAGGCAGGCGGATAAATGGCAGGTCAGTCTTCAGCACAACTGGCCACCCAGCTCCCACCTGGAGTAACAACAAAGCCAATCCCTTAGAAAGGAAACAATTCCTCAAGTCTTCTATTCCATCAACGTGCTTGCATGTCACTTGAAAATGCACTCATCCTCTCTGTTGGAAATTAGGATTTTCAAGTAAGACTCTAAAAATCAATAAGCAAATAAATATTGCAGCCATGAGGCTGGGGATCCCTGGGAGTTCCAGAAATAATCTAGAAACCAGACAGAAAACACAAGGAATTTTCCTGTGGTGTACCCCAGCACTTAATTTTTATGCTGATTATACAATTATTATTCAATGTTATTTAACACCTGGGAAATTGACTTTATTTTGCTTGTTAAGAGAGCATAGACCATGGGATGGGGGTGAGGGTGACACTCATTCACAGATCTTAAACAGAATTAAAACTCCCTGCTTATATCAACAAGGAAGGTAACAAGAAAATAAAAATCGACCAGCAGAAAAGGCCTGGGGAATCCAGTGAGACCCTAAATATAGTCCAGTGAGTAATAAAGGACAAATATTTCTAGCAGGTAAGAGCCAAGACGATAAACACCAGGTAGGCTGCACCTGTTTTTCTTATCTAACCTTTTAAGAATGCTCTCACGAATTTCCTGTTTATCCACACCTCCAGCCGAGGAAGGAGATCGTTCCTGGGGGAGGATTCTCCTTGCAGCCGCTTGCTTCTCCACCTCCCCTAACACAAGGCTCTGGCTTTTCATTTTATTTCACGTGATGGATTTACCCGCCTTGCGGAAGAAGGCCAACTGAAAGCCGGCTTGGGAGATGTGACTGCGCTTATTTTCAGTTATGTATTTAATAGAATTAAATACATAAATGAGACCCTAGTCATTTCTCAGCACTCCTTTCTGCAAGGACCGTATACACACACACGCGCGCGCGCGTTCAATAAAGTTAGTAAAGAAAGAAAGGCTTGAGAGCGCTTGGCTGCGCGCTGAGCTGCAAGTCGGGCTCAGAATCCCCCGCCTGGACCCGCTCCCCGCATCCGGGCTGGGGATCCGGCAGCTGCTCGGCTGCCGGGGCCAGGCGCTCAGGCCGCGGTAGGCAGAGCCCGGCGCGGCCGGCGCAGCGGGCGGCACCTCGACGTTCCGGGGAGAACGGGGCGGGCGGCGGGTGGGGAAAGGGGAGGGCGCGCAGGTGCCGCAGGCACGGGGCGTGGGTGCAGCCGGAGAACGGCCCGCCCCCAATTCCCCGCATCCCGTCCCGCGCCCCCGGCCGCCCCCCGACAGGAGCGGGGCGGGACAGGCTCGCCAGCCAGGCCGGTGACGTCGGTGACCCGGGGCTAAGCGTCCTCTCGACCCGGCGCCTGCCCAGACGGCCGGGTGGGACTGAGTTCTCCTATACCTCGCCGTCCGCGCGTATTCAGTTTCCCGTCTGGAGGCACCGGGGAGGCCAGCGTCCCCACGTTCGTGGCCAGCGAGGCTGCGACTGGGCCTGGCCAGGCGTCCTGCAGCCCCTCCAGGTGCCCAGGTGCCGGGCGCGCCCTCTGCCTTATCCCCGAGCGGTTCTAATGAAGTCCGAAAAGCATCTCCTGTGACACAAGCTTTCAAGGGCCCGCATCGCCGCTTGGCGCGGGCGGTCACCTTGCCCGTCTTTAAAATGAGCAACGAAGCAGCCCACAGTCAGGGTGGCAGCCTCGGTTGACAGCGCTCAGCCGGGTTTGCGAAGCGCCTGGCTGAGGCTTCCTCGAGGAAGCCGACCCGGCCGCCAGAGCCCGCTGGTTTTGGAAGATCATAGAATCTCAAAGATCTGCTACTTTACCGACAAAGCCAGCTTTCTGTGCGGCCCCCCTCCTTTTGCTCTTTCCGTGAGTGAGGGTGCAGACCCGCGTGGTGGGTGGCGGAGCAGTGTGGGTGCCTGTGGAAGGCTGGGCTGGGGAGATGCGACTTTGCCGAAGGCTGCAGACACTCCTGCTCTGGGAGCCTTTGAAGGGCTTTTGGGGGAGCTAGGCGGTTGAGTTTCAGAGAGCAGCCTGCTTTCATTTTCTTGGTTGCCTTCATCAAGATAGCTCATTCTTTGACATTTCCTGCCGAGAAACCTTTGAACCCTATTCTTTTCTGCTGATTGTGTGTTGTGCTCTGGGAAAGCGTGTTTTTTTTTTTTGTCCCTTCTGCTGCCTAGCTCTGGGCGGAAGAAACCATGGAAAGGGGGAAAGGGTGGATGGAGGTCCTGCCCTACTTCGGGCCAGAGACTCAGTGATATGGGGAGGGGGGGCTCAGGCCTAGAGTGACCTTTGAAACATCACGATTCCATCCTTAGGCCGTCGTACTGGACAGGAAGAACCCGACCTAGTTTTAAAGAACTCTGGAAAAATATCCTGTGTCCTCCTGAGACAGCCACTATTGCCCAAATGCTCGTTCATCAGTTGCCCTCTGACTTTTAGCTCCGAGCCTGTCTTTGTGACTAAGTTGTGTCACCACCGTGGCCAAGACTGAGGGGGCCTTCTGCAGAGCTCTGTCAATTATGCGGTATTCAGTATCTGGGTCAAGATGGAAAAAACTGTTTTCCTGTTGAAAGGTTTCTTACGCGTCATTTGTGAAGACATGCTTTTTGGTGTTCAATGAGAATGATAAACGGCTGATGATCGGATCTGGGGGAAGTTCCCACCCAGCGTAGCATGCTCCCTTCTCCATGACTTTCCATGGACGCATCTGCTCTGACCTGCGTCCGCTCCAGGTCTGTCCTGGTTACCTTTGTGTGTCTTTGTGTGTTTCCAACCTGGAAGTGTGTGTTTCCAACCTGGAAGTGGCGGCAGGGCTGGACCTTCTCCCCGCCTGTCTTTCCCGAGTCTGTGTGAATGTGGTTTCACTGAGGGACATTTGGCCCCGTGCTCCGCCCCCTCTGGATGGCTTCCAGCCTTGGCATGTGGTGGAGACAAAGCAAGAGGCAGTCACGCCCAGAGCGCAGCCAGTGGCTCCTCTTTCGTACACCTTGGCCTGACTACGGTTGGCTTCCGCTGGCGGGATGCGTCCAGAGGAACTCCTGTAAGGTGGCGTTGGGCTCCTGGGGGCCTCACCTGCAAATGGCCCTAAGGGTGACATAAGAGCCATTGACTTCGGTGGTCTCTGTGAAGGAAGCAGCCTCCTTCCCCCTGCTACAGCCCAGATTGCTCAGTACGACGATTCAGTACCATACCGGGCATCTGGAGATTGGGCACCATGGAGCGCCATATTGAACGGAAGAAAGATGGAATGAGCTTGGGGTGTAACAGCTGGCACGTGGGGATGGTTGGGTGCTGCTGCTTTAGAAAGGGTTGCGGCTTTTGAGAGGCTGTTTAAAATTTATCTAACGATTGTTATGCTTCCAAAAATCCTCTTCCTTTACTTTGAAACTCTTGTTTTCAGCTCAGCATCCAAACTTGTCTGGTTCCACTTCTCGAACATCTGTGTTCAAAAGTGTGCACTCAGGAGCTAGACAGTCTGGGTTGGATTTCAGGCTTTGCCAATAATGAGTTGTGTGACTTAAGTGTCTTTGTGCCTTAGTTTCCTCAGTTGTCAATTGGGGATAATAATGGTATCAACTTCTTCATAGGGTTGTTGTGAGGATTAAATGAGTTTAAGTGAAGCATTTGAAATGGAGTCTGGTAGACTCGGCACTGCGTAAGTGAGGGCTTAGCTATTATTTTACTCTTGTGTTGTTTGGCTAAGCCATTGATCTTAATCCAGCTCTTGGTGTCTGACTTGGAACTTTCTTGTTTAAAGAGAGAGGGAATGAAAGAGAGGGAAAAATATAATTGACCTATTTCCCTATTAGACCAAGTGGAAACCATTAGCTAATGTACATTCCAGATGCTTAGTGGATTCATATTGGAATAACTAAGTTAACTTCTTGTGAGTTTCTAGGTCTTTAGACACTTTGGAATGGTGAGGGTTCAGCGGAGTCCTGAGGCAACTGGATTTGAACATTGGCACCATATACTGCTAATCCTGGCCAGAGCTCCACGGATGGGACCTATTCCAGGAGGTATTGGTCTGGGCATAATCAGCCCCAGCTCCAAGTTTGCAGAAAATGCAGTTTCAGGAGACTGTTGGTCAGAATACCCCTAGGTCTTATGAAATTGAAAAATGAGAAAGTATGGTGATTTTTGTCAGTTTAATGATTCAGTACCAGTATCTGAAAGTAGCACACCTTATCAAAGGGGAATTTCTGGGCTACGCCGAGGACTGGGCGAAAGTTCACTGTCTGTTTCTGACCAGGGTGAATGCTGGGTGGCAAGTCCGGCAGGGGCACATCCAGCAGGACGTGCATGGGAATCCCGCGCAGCCGCGCCTGTTCTCACTTGGAAGCCCCTCCCTGGTTGGATGCATCCTCGGGTGCCATTCCTGCCAATGTGTCCCCAAATTCTTTCTCCTCCAGGAAGCCCTTTCTGGCAATAATTCTGAATCAAGAGCTCTGGGGAGTGGGCTTGGGAGCCTGCATTTTTAGCACCGGATGAGAATTGCTGGAGCAAGTGCTGACTCAGGGCGGATGATGGAAACCCCTGGTTGGCACCTCGTACATACTGAGCCATAACTCAGAGCAGTTGTGCTTATAGGCTCAGTCTTGGTAAGACAAGGTGGTCTGAGTTGTTTTTGTAGAAATGGAAACAGGCTTGCCCTGAGTTAGTCATACCCTTGCCAAATCACTTTCATTAGCAATCATTCACATTTCCTAGATAATCTTTTACTTGTGGGCTTCTCACAAGCACATCTTCCTCCTCGTGGCCTCTGCAGTGACCAGAATTATGACCTGGTGTCTCCTCTCTAACACTATGCCAGCTGGTAAACTCAGAAGGATGCCCGGTGGAAATTTCACAATCTTAAGAAGGATATTAATGATGATACAGAAGAGAAAGGTTTAAAAATGACTGCTATTTATTTATTTTTATTGAAGTACAGTTGATTTACAATGCTGTATTAGTTTTAGGTATACAGCAAAGTGATTCAGTTATATATATATATATATATATATATATATATATATATATATATATATATATATATATATATACACATTCTTTTTCAGGTTCTTTTCCATGATAGGTTATTACAAGATATTGAATACAGTTCCCTGTGCCATACAGTAGGTCCTTGTTGTTTATCGCTTTTATATATAGTAGTGTGCGTCTGTTAATGGCTGCTATTTATTGTGTAACAACTGCACACATGCACTTGCTAAGGGCTAACCTCCCCTATCTGCAATCTTTATAAGTAGCGAGTCTACCTGCCTGGTACAGATAAGGACAGTGAAGCTTAGAGAGGACGTGTTCGTCTTGTGGTGGACTTCTGAGTAAGAGGAAACGCTGCTGACACGCTATTAGTGGGCTGTGCTCTACCCCAGGAGGGGTGATGGTGTGTGCTGATTCTCCAGTGACTCTTGCTTGTCTTGAGCTCCTTTTTGTGGCTGACGTTTTGAGCCTGCCTGGGTCTGGGGTTGAGCGTGTGGCGATGGACCACGTGAGCACTCAAGCCATGGGCATCTCGATCCTGGTGAAATCGAGTAATTATTTGAGTTATCAGTTTTCATTGCTGTTCCGTGCATGTCTCCCACCCTGGAAAGCTCAGGGGATGTGTAGCACAGCAGGGTAGGGAACTCAATTCTTGGCAAAACTCAGGGCATGAGCAATACATTTGGAAGAATACTAGCTCAGAGCAAGTTTTTGTTCTGTGTTGCCCTGAGATCAAATAAAGGTTCTAGAGGTTGGAGAAGGGCGGAAGAGATCTGAGAAGTGGCCCAGGGCTCTGTCTTCACCCCCTTACCTCTCACCAGTGCTGAGTCCTTGGCTGGAGTGGTGATGGAGGTCCCTACAGAAACCTCAGATATGTTTGAGAACTCCAAGAGGAGAGAGTTGATCCTTGTCATCCCTGAAATTCCCTCGGTAGGACCTGCGGAAACAGTCTTAACCCAGAGTCTCCCTGGTGCCGTCAGGTGAAATAGTTTCATCATGTGTTTGGATGGACAGGCCTGAAGCAGCCTCCTCACAGGCCCCCCCACCTCATGCCTAGAGAACAAGCAACAGCACAGAATGTTGACTTCAGGGCCAGAGACGCCTAGGGGGCCTCTGCACCTGAAGAGGGTCCACAGATGGGACACGGAGGAAGGAGGGGTCAGTTGCATGAAGTGACGCTAGGAGGCTGGAGGGGACACTTTTGTGGACGCCCAAATGTAGACACTGGTGGATGGCAGTGACCAGGCTCGGAGGCACTCACGCGCCCACCCACCTCATTGTCACTGCAGGGCGTCGATGTGAGCCTGTGAAGGAAGAGATGCGACTCTGAAGTTAAATTCGGTCATAAAAATACAGTATTTATGCCGTATTTCTTATGTTCTCTGATCTGCAGGCCAAGATTTGCAGCCACTGCCTGAGTGAACCAGCAACGGCTCTGCTCTCGCATGACACTGGTGGGGAGAGCTCTCGGTTGTGGTACAGATTTCAGGGACACCTTAGTGACAGTGCTGCAAGGTCATGGGGTGAAGGGTCACGGGCGCTAGGAAGCCTGGTGTTTCAGTTCTGCTCTTGACCTTTATTCAGAGCATGGCCTCAGCCACTGATTCACCTCTCTGGACCTCAGAGTTTTCATTTATAAGTTAAGATTGGGTTAAATTATCTCTGATGTCTCTTAGCATTCTAATTTTGTGAGACCAGGAAATGAAAATCAGATCCTAAATTCATTTTAAATGGGGAAAGGAAAATACCACGAGTTCCTTCTCCCCCCTCTTACTTCTATTATCAACCAACTCACGATCTTTTCATTTCTACCCTGTTTTGTGCTTAGTTTTTATGCAGCCCTGTAAGCAGTCACTTAAAGAATGTAGACAAGGTGACTCAGTCCCGTTCTGTTCCATGGCTCATTGGTGACATTTCTCCTAGGTGACTGCTTAGGAATTCTAGATATTTGCCTTGGTCCTTGGTTCTCCAGCATTCTTTGTTTGGTCTTAAAATAGGCACATGCTTTATCATGTGCTGACCTACTAATGTGAAGAAATCCCCCGTCTCAGTGATTAAAAAGGGAGCCCCAGGAAGATCATAACGTTCTTGTCCCCGGTGGCGGCCATTAAGGATGCAACCTTCCTCATGTGGACATCTGTCCTTGGATGTAAGTTTTGTACTTTTAAAAAACCATGGAACCAGCGAGACCAAAATGGAGAGTCTTTGATACATATGTTATTCTCCAAACGAAGAAGAATATCTAGGTCAGAAAACATATGAATTCTAATATTTCACATTTTCACTAATTATCTAGTTGTGGAACATTATATTTATTTAGTTCCAGTGAATGACTGAATAAAGATGGAAAGAAAAATCATTACACTTGTATATTAGGGGCATCTTTCTTTGTATGTCCTACAGATGATAATCCATAGTTCAACGATTAAAAAAGTGACTTTGCAGACATAACAGTACTTTTACTTGTGATTGTGATTGCCGTCTGCCCTGCCCCGATGTAGTGCCCAGTGCCCATCTTCGTGCTTCTTTGGTACCCTCAGCTCACCTCTCATAAAGCATTTCTCACCCTTTCCTATGATTTTTGTTAATGTGTCTTCTTTCCACACCAGACTGTGAACACCTTTAAGAGAGCAGTTGTGTCATTTATTATTTTCTACCAGTGCCTAACAACTGTTGAGTGGCTGGAAGGATGGATGGATGGGTGATGGGTGAGGAGCAGAGATGGTGAGCAGAAATGTGTGACCATTCTTTGGCACAATGAATTAATACCAAGTGATGCATGAAATTAAACGGATGCAAGTGAGCTGTTTGATCAATTAGAAGCAATCCGTAGAGCACAAGTGCTGCTAGTAGCTAGAATCCCTGATTTCACACAAGTTTTAAAGAAGGTGAAGACAGGTCATCATGTAAACAACTCACTTGTCCATGATGACTAAGGCATATTTGCCAGTTACCAACTTGACCAATGAAATGACTTTGGAAGTCAAGGTGGGTTCGAATAAAATAGATGACCAATTGTAAGAAGGATTTCTAATTTGAAACTCTGTTACGTTTGTTTCCAAAATATCAAGCTCATTATAATATATATATTATATAATTACTATTATATATATTATCTTATAGAAGTGGTTCCTAAACTTAATTATACATTAGAATCACCTGGGAAACTAAAACAATCCGATTCTCACTCTGTGCTCCAGACATTCTGACTCCCTGGGGGTGGAGTCAGGCATACATAGTTTTTAAAGCTTTCTAGGTGATTCCAATGAGCAGCATGACCTCTTACCTGGACTAAATACATACCCTAACCCTAGACTATAAATTGCAAGAAGAAGTTGGCCCAAATAGAGCAAGAACTTGGTTCAGAGCTTAAAAATGGATACTTTGAAAAAGTATCTTCAATGAGTAATAATTCAATAACTCATACACACTAAGAATAGAGTGAAAATGCTCTACAAATCAATTTTATTGTTTTAAATTCATTGTTAACTAAAACCATTGTTTTATACCCAACTTAATTGGATTTCATGCCCTAGATCGAGCTTTTCTCTGTGCTTAGAAGGGTGAAGATGTTTCTAGCACAGTGTAGATGTGGGTGTGAGAGGGCAGGAGTTTCCTGGCTCAGCTGCTACTCACTCTGGAAGCCACTGTCTCAAATGCCACAGGTGCAGCAGGGCCAAATCTTTTAATACCACTTCCACCCCCGGGAATAAAATTCATTCCCAGTGAAAAGGGATTCATAAATCCTGGCCCTGCCTTCCAAACAGCAATTTGATTTCACCAGGGTGATAAATTGCTCCTATCAAAACAGACATCAAGTCTCCCAGGGAAATAATGCGTTCCAACATACCAAGTGGAACATCTTATGTGCTTACGAACAGGGGATTCCTGCTGAAAAATCAAGTCTTGGGAAATCAGTGACTGTGTGTGTGTGTGTGTGTGTGTGTGTGTGTGTGCTTGAACATCTTTCAACCTCTCAAATTGTAAGAGGTACAGAAGAGCAGATGAAAAGGCTAATGGGATTAACTGTATTTTTAAAAAAAATTTTATTGGAGTATAGTTGATTTACAATTTTGTGTTAGTTTCTGCTGTACAGCAAAATGAATCAATTACACATATACAGATATCCATTCTTTTTTAGATTCTTTTCCCGTATAGGTCATTACAGAGTACTGAGTAGAGTTCCCTGTGCTATACAGTAGGTCCTTATTAGTCATCTATTTTATATATAGATATAGTTATCTACTTTATATATAGTTATCTATTTTATATATATATATATATAAAAATGTGTATATGTCAATCGCAATCTCCCAATTTATCCCTCCCCCCACCCTTACCCCCTGGTAACCATCAGTTTGTTTTCTACACCTGTAACTCTATTTCTGTTTTGTAAATAAATTCAATTTGTACCCTTTTTTTAGAATTCACATATAAGCGATATCATACGATATTTGTCTTTTTCTGTCTGACTTACTTCACTGAGTATGAGAGGCAGTCTGCAGATTCAATGATTAACTTTAAATGAAAAAAAAAGCCCCATCATAAAAATGTCCCTGGGAGCACATTTGTTTGAGGGTGTTGGTTTGAGCTGGGCGTTGGCTGGCCGCGGGAAGGTGTGCCGGGTGATCTTTTGCAGTGCCTTTCTGGCAGGATTCCTGGGTGGGGAAGCGGGCTGTCAGTGAGCCATGATTTACTGCAGGCTGAGGGGCATTCCTGGCCTGAGAGAACCTCTTCCTGCCTGACCCGCCCTAATTCCCTACAATTCTCTCATTACTGGGGGTGAAGTCAGAGGCCCCCCCACCCCGGTGAAAATGCAAATGTTATCTGGACAGAAAGACCCATTAAACCCTTGCCAGCTAGTAACCAATTATCTTAAATCATTTTCCCCAAATAGCCACCTGGCCTCTTTAGATGGCCTAGAAAGAAATGGATGGAAGAGTTATGTCACGTGTCTTTTCCCCGTTTCCTAACACATTATCTTGTGCTCCTAAGACAATAGCCTCTTCCCCAACTCACAGTGTGTTTCTGGTTCCTAGGGCTGTTTCTTGGGTCTGGAGATGTCTTGGCTGTATCCTCCAGGACCCGGCTCAATGCCTTAGGAAGCCTTTGTGAATTCCTCCCACCCTACTCTGGGGGATTAACCGCTGCTTTCATAGCCATCTGTAGGTCCTGTAACACTTAGGGGAGCAGAGCAGCGTCTGAGAGCACAGGTGACTCATTCATTCAGGCATGTATTCAACAGGAATGAGTTCCCACTATGGACCAGGCACTAGGCCGTGCACCCGGGATAGAAGAGAGATCCTGGACAGAGACCCAGGTCAGTGTGCTTTGTATCCAATTCTAATATGCTTTTCCAGGCGGCAGGGAAGCCTAGGTTCTGGGGCTGGTTCTCTGTGCAGAGAATGGGAGGCGGCCCTTGTTTCTTCATCAGTAGAGTGAGAGGGTTGCAGTAGATAACGCAAACTTTCTCCCAACTCTGAGAGTCTGTGAACTGTCGAAATCTAAAACAGGAATACTTTAAAAAAATGTGATTCCTTCTGTCTCTGAATTCCTAAAAAAGTAAAATACTTCCCTTGTAGAAAGTTTATATATACAGAGGATCGAAAAGAAAATAAAATCATCATGATTCTACACCTTAGGGATATCCACCATTAACATTCTACTTTGGTAATTAGGTTTTATTATGCATACATTCCTTTAACGGGGTCAAGAGCAGCTACTGTTTTGTTTCCCCATCAGTTCCCACAGGTATGGCTTTTTCCATCGGTCTCTCTTCCCCTTGGACATGATTTTTATGGTTTACTATTACTACTGCTACCGTTATTATTCTTACTCTTTTTACTAAGTAGTGTTTATCGAGTAATTACAACATGTCAGGCACGGTGCTGAGCGT
Source organism: Balaenoptera borealis (assembly GCF_965194805.1). NCBI lineage: Eukaryota > Metazoa > Chordata > Mammalia > Artiodactyla > Balaenopteridae > Balaenoptera > Balaenoptera borealis. The sequence goes on from NC_138871.1 coordinate 86,300,847, forward strand.
GCTATATAGCTTAGGCGCTTTAATGACCCGATGACCAGTGAGGGAGGTACTGTGATTTCCATTTTACAAATGAGAAAGTTGAGGCCGACAGCGCTGTGCAATGTACTGAAGATTTACCCTGGTAAGTGGGTGTCCTGGCCGTGGAACCCAGATGTCATGGGTTCCACGATGCCCTGTCACTGCACATCTTTTCCAGGTATGAGCGCTAAGGTATCCGATCAGCTCCCCCATTGTCAGCCCTTTAGACGGTTTCCTGTTTCCCATTGTTATAAACAATACCCTGATGAAATCCTTGGAGCTAAAAATTTGCACAGGATCTGGTCTTAATTCTCTTTAGATAAATCCTTAGCTGAAGAATTGCAAAATCAAAGGCCAGGTTCACTCTGAAATATACGTGGCCAAGTTGCTCTTCTCTCCACCACTAGAGGTGTAACAGTGAACACTCCGGCCAGTGGTGTATGAAGTGCTCCAAACCTTGGTGAGCAGACAAAGGGAACCGGTAGAATGCTAAAGAAAAGATGAAAAGATCAGACACATCCAAAGAGAGACAAGCATGCTGAGGATGGAGGGAGGCAACTGAGCCCAAACTGGAAGCCTCCCAATTTTACTGGTACCTGGCACCCTTGATTTACAGCAGGTAGAAGGACCACCTTCCAGGTTATGGGTTGTACCCAGTTGTATCATGTCCATCGAGAGATGAATGGATAAAGATGTGGTACACATATACAATGGAATATTACTCAGCCGTTAAAAAGAATGAAATAATGCCATTTGCAACAACTTAGATGGACCTGGAGATTATCATACTAAGCGAAGCAAGTCAGAGAAAGGCAAATATAATATTGCTTATATGCAGAACCTAAAAAAAATGATATAAATGAACTTATTTACAAAACAGAAACAGACTCACAGACATAGAAAACAAACTTATGGTTACCACAGGGGTAAGGTGGGGGGAGGGATAAATTGGGAGTTTTGGGTTGACATATACACACTGCTCTATTTAAAATAGATAACCAACAAGGACCTACTGTAGAGCACAGGGAACTCTGCTCAGTATTCTATAATAACCTAAATGGGAAAAGAATTTGAAAAAGAATAGATATATGTATATGTACCACCGAACCACTTTGCTATACACCTGAAACTAACACAATATTGTAAATCAACTCTAATATAAAATAAAAATTTAAAAAATAATAAAAAAATTAAAAAAAAATAATAATAAAAAAATTAAAAATAAAGTTACTGATATTCAACAAATGCTGACTTTTCATTTGCCTTGAATTAAAAAGATAATACCGCCTTCATTGTCTTTTTCTGCTATCATCAAGGCTGATGCTTTTGCCAACTTTTCCCCTATAGAAATGTCAGAATAAATTCCAGTGCCATCAGATGAGACCTTTTTTCCTCCACCTGCACATTATGACTCTAATAAACAAGTTATCAGCTCATGAAAATGATGGCAAACAGGTGACTGAAGGATTTGATAAGTCAGCAGCGAAGATGAACAGTTCTTTTCAGAGAAAGCTGTGAGAGGTTCCCCTATTTAAAACAATTGTGGCGTGTGAATTTACAGCACTTAAATCATTATCAGCAATTAGTTCGTGTCAAAAAGGTTGCAGCTGGCTTCAATTACAGGTAAAATTTTTATAATTTGAACTTAGTAGTGTGTCTGATAAGTAGGACTTAGAGGAACACCCTTAGAGGTATTTACAATTTGAGAAAAAGTTCAAGGCATTTCAAAATTCAAAAATTCATCATTTTCAGCAACTCTTTGTTATTGACATTTATTATTAACTTCCAGAAAAATTTCCATAGACTTTATCCTTCAGCTGTTTTCTTCCCTAACAGAAAAATTACTGATTAAAAATTGCTTTTATATTAGAAAAGCACTACATGCACATTATAGAAAAAATCTGAGTAGCACAGAAGATGCAAAATAAAGATAACTTTGTAAATATCTCCTCATCCTTAGTCCTCCTTGCCCCAAAGATAGATGCTTTTGCTTTTAATTCTTCTAGAAATTGCCACCATAACTTCATCTAGATTTATTTTTACCCTTATATCTTGATCAATCAACTTTGGACGGTGTGTATTAACTCTTAACTAGGAAAGATATGAAATTTAATGCCTTTACATATTCTTCCATCTCTCTTTTACCTGTTAACTTTTGTTGATTATGTATTTTTAAAGTTTTTTCAGTAGCTTCATAACTTTAATATGATTCTCTATTTCAAGATCCATTAACTGTAGATTTTCACCATTTTAATAGGTATATAGTGGTCTCTCATTGTTTTAGTTTGCATTTCTCTGATGACGTATGCTGTGAGCATCCTTGAAGATACTTATTTGCCATCTGTTTATCTTCTTCCATGAAGTGTCTGTTCAGATCTTTCACCCATTTTTTTTAATGGAGTTGTTTATTTTCTTATTGTTGAGTTTTAAGTGTTCTTAGTATATTTTGGGTAACAATTTTTTCTCAGATATGTCTTTTGCAGATATTTTCTCCCAGTCTGTGGCTTGTCCTCTTATTCTCTCGACAATGTCTTTCACAGAGCAGAAGTTTTTAATTTTAATAAAGTCCAGCTTATTATTTCTTTCATGGATGGTATCTTTGGTGTTGTAGATCCATTAACTTCGGATGTTATCTTTTGATTCTCCATTAAGGAAGGTGGAAAAATCAGCATCTTTATAACTCGCATCTTTCTTTCCTCTTTGTCCAGCTGTGCCGTTATATTTTTGTATTGTCAGAATCAAAAATATTTATGTTTACTACTGTAACTATAATTAAGTTTTCTATGCTTTTAAGGATCAATTCTAAAAATAAAAAACCAGCATTTATATTATTATGATTATTTAATATTTTATGTACTGCAAAATAAAGAAAAGTTATTTCTATGTTAACCCAACTGGTGTATTTGAAGGATGATCTCCTAAGAGTCAATATTAAATCTAATTTTCTTTTCCTAAACTCCATCTATTCCTCAAATTAGGTCACCTGTAAGTTTGCTTCATATTTGGAGCATGCATGTTTTGTACAGCTGTCTTCCTCTTCCTCTAATTCCTCTGGTGTTTCCTTTTTTTTTTGTTTTTTAATTTGTTTGTTTGTTTGTTTTTTGGTAAGTGTTGACTGCAGGGACATATGTAACCAACATGTCATTTAGACCTTTCAGGTTATCATATAATGTGTGTGATTGGATTTGTTTCTGTCTTGAAGGTGTTCTTCACAAGACATCTTACTTTCTCTTTTAAGTGGTCCATTGCTTTCTAGACATGCTGCACAGCTGTCAACCTTGGATTTCTTTCCATTGGTCTCCTACTTATTTCACTGTGAGTTAAATTTTATAACATCTTTTTTCTTGAGTTCCTTTTTCAGTTTTTTAGAGTGTAGCCTCTCTGTTCCACTGTCTCTTCATCTATAAATTTGGGATAAAAATAACATCATAGGGTAAATGTGAAGATTCAAGGAGTTAAGTACATGCTAAGTGCTAAGAGGAGTACCTTGCAAGTATTTACTACTCTGCAATTTTTTCAGAAAGGGAAGTAAAACTCTCTGAGTCCTACAACTCTTAAAATATCTTTATTTTCCATCACCCCATTTGGTTAATAGTTTGGAATATACTTTTAGTTCAAAATAACTTTCACCTAAAAATTTGAATGTCTTGCTCCTTTGTCCTTCAGTGTTACATTCTATTGATAAATACCTGGGGATTTTTAGTTGAATCTTCATGAATGAAGGACTGTGTTGTGAGCAAAGGTAGTTGATGTGGTTTCCTTTGCAAATGTATTGGTCTGTAAAGCAGAACCACCCCGCTCTTGACCCAGAAAGCTGCCTGCAGGCTCTATGCACATGGACAGTTTTAGTGACAAATGTGCTTCCCCTGAGGTATTAGAGCAGAGAGCAGGCAGGCTTGGGACCTTCCACAACTGGCACTTTCCTCAAATTATCCCAATTCCTTGGAGTGAAAAAATATATCATTAAAATATAAGGGCGATTATATAGTTGTCTCACGGTGCAAACCTGTATATTAACTAAATTTTATTTTCTCTCATTGTTGAAGGGAGAAGGCACATTACAAGGGACTGACTTGTAATAAAGGATTAGGTACAGAATTTGTAGATTAGCATAAAGGTTTATAGACATGAAGCCCCATTGCAAGTCTCCATTCATGATTGCCTATAGTTTATCCATCTTTTTGCTGTCATTGAAGCCAAACACTTGCTATTGAAGCTTTCACATGCCCCCCTCCACTCATTCCCAGAAACATCACTTACCAGGTCCTCTTAGCTGAGTCAATGCAATAGTCTCTTCCTAGGGTGTCTCCATCTTTGGGGTCTCCTTAGTATCCTGATACTCCTATAACCTCTCTCAGTGTCAGCCATCCTCTCTGTGCTGATAAATCTCCCAGGTCTCTCTCTGAAGTTCCACTTGGGGGTTCCCACGGGTTTCTTACACCCATGATTCCAAAGCTGAGGTGGGCATTTTTCCCATACTCTTCTTCCCAAGTTTCTATTTTGCTTTATGGTCCCCCGTCTAGCTGCCCAAGACTTAAAGCAGGAAACATCTTACACATGGGGCCCTTTCTTTCATCCACAGCTCATTAATTACATTATCCTGTCTTTCTTAGCCAGTTTGGGCTGCTATAACAAATATCACAGTTCTGGAGGCTGGAAGTCTGATATCAGGGTGCCAGCATGGTCAGGTGAAGGCCTTCTTCCTGTGTCCTCACATGGCAGAGAGAGAGATCATCTCTCTCATGTCTCTTCTTACAAGGGCACTAATTCCATCATGAGGGCTCCACTCTCATGGCCTAATCACCTCCCAATGGCCTCACCTCCTAATACCATCACACTAGAGATTAGGCTTCAACACATAAATTTTGGGAGGACGCAAACATTCAGTCCATAGCACTGTCTTGTAACCTCTGGCATCTCCCCCAGGATGTGATGTAATTTTCAATTTTCTATCTTGATGTGTATGTGTGTGTGGATGTGTCGGGGGGTTCATTTCAGAGGCCTTCACCTGATTTTCCCCACTGTGGTTTCTCTTACCTCCTATTCCAAGAAACCAACGTAGTAGTCCTTCCAATCTCCAAAGGTTGTTTGAATTCTATATTTGGGGGCTGGGGAAACGACCATGGTTGGGTCTGTGGACACAGGGGAGGCACTCTGAGCCAGACCCAGGCAGGTATTCCTTTATAACTGGCCCCACATGCCTTTGCTTTAACAGGGGGTTCAAGATCAGTGTCATCTCAGATCTTGTGCCCAACAGTACTCAAAGTGTCTGGGCATTCCCTGCTTTCCAGCGTGTGGTTACCTGTGTACGTGGCATGATCTCTTTGGGGAAAGAACCAGGGAAATCATTCACATATACACCTGCTGTGATGCTGCAGCTCCTTCTTCCTGGGGACTCACTTGTCCTTTAGTCAACGGGTTCTAGGCCTGAAAACTGGCTCAGGTCCAGATACCAGGTCCACAGCTGAGACTTGGATTTTTATTAGGGTAGTTCTTTCAGCCTCTTGATCATCTTTCCTTGAAAATTTTTTCTTTCTTTGAGTGTATAGATTGAGCCATACCCTTTTGGCCACCCATCCATCTCAACCCTAGGCATGCTGTATCCATCACTCTCTCTGCCTCAGGGCCCTCTGGCTTCCACTCCTGCCATGTGCCTCATTGTAATTGTGCCCCCCTTGCTGCTAATTAAATATCACACTAGCTTCTATTATTTCAAGATTCCATTAGGTAGTCAGTTCTGTAACAACAGGGTGGTCACTTCTGAGCATTTCAACAGTGTGCCTTTCAGCAATGCATTTCTTATCGGCTGACAAATGGAGTGTTTCCCAGCTCTCTTGATGAGCATGGCTGGTTGGTTTTGCAAACTCATGTGATGTATCTGCTCTGGAATGCCCACTTTCCTGACATTCTTCTTCCATTACTCCACAGTCTGGATGGCAGCTTGGAGTTTCTGCTTCCTTAGTATGGACCACTGCTTCCTCCAAGTTACTAGGAACAATTCTAATAGCCTGTTAGCACTACTGGGGGCCTTGCTGGAATTGAACACTCTATTATGGGAGAGTACACCCACACGGATGAACATTTTTCCACACTTAGGCTCTGCCATCTCAATCTGCCCCGTATGTTCCTTGGTTCTTGTCAATGCCTTGTGAGCTTCTGCAGAGTCTTGCCTCCCAGAGAAGGCCAGCACTTTCCCCACTGGCTACTGCTGTGGTCTGTGGTTGGGAGGGCAAGTGGACTCGTTTTAAAAGACAGAAGTGGCGTTTATAATTGCCAAGACATGATAGAACCTAAGTGTCCACCGACAGAGGAGTAGGTAAAAAAGATGTGGTACATATATACAATAGAATACTACTCAGCCATAAAAAAGAGTGAAATAATGCCATTGGCAGCAACATGGATGGACACAGAGATTATCATACTAAGTGAAGTAATTCAGACAAAGACAAATATGATATTGCTTATATGTGGAATCTAAAAAATATTACAAATGAACTTATTTACAAAACAGAAACAGACTCATAGACATAGAAAACAAACTTATGGTTACCAAAGGGGAAAGGGGGGATGGGTAAATTAAGAGTATGGGATTAACAGATACAAACTACTATATGTAAAATAGGTAAACAACAAGGTCCCACTGTATAGCACAGGGAACTGTATTCAATATCTTATAATAACCTATAATGGGAAAGAATTGGAAAAAGAATATATATATTCAGTTATACATATATAACTGAATCATTTTGCTGTACACCCGAAACTAACGCAACATTGTAAATCAACTAAGCTTAAAAAAAAAAAAAGAAGTGGCTAAGACTTGATAGCTAAAGATAGAGCAAAACAAGATTTGAAGCACCTGGTACATTAGCCTTTGTGTTTCATAGAACTTAATATTCTCTTAAGATTTTTTTTTTCAAACATACAACCAATCCTTTAATTCTCACCATCAAACTAATAAACAAAACCGCGCTATTCTCTACCACTTGCCTTAAGAAATACCTAGGAATAATTTATTGAGACAGGACACCTGGCACCCCACCAACTCCACTTCTGCCCTGTCCGGTCCCACCCACCATCCCCCCATCCCTTCCTTCCATATGTATTTATTGAATGCCCACCCCGAGCCAGGCACCATTATAGTTCTGCGATCACAGAGTTAGACGGTCTGCTTTGCCCTTCTCGGTGGCCTCATCAGTGTGGGAATGACTTCTGAGAATTGAGATTTCCAGGCGCTGTTCTGACAGATTCCCTCTCTGATGCGTCTTGATCTCTTATTGATATAGTGGATGGAAGAATATTTTATAGCAATTTAATCAACATTAATCATTATTTATGAAGCATGTTGAATACGCCAAGCATAAATGCACCAAATGTTTGACCTTAGATTCAGACACACTTTACTGAGTTTCAGCAATGGCTAGTGTGTTGGCTTGGTAAGGCGTCATAAGTTGAATTGTTACCAATTGCATTTATTTCCTCATATTAAAAAAACCTCATTAAGGAACACACAAACTTTAGAGTTATCCTTTACAAAGGAAATCACAGAGAAGCCTGCAGGCATGGTAGTTGTCTCTTTTTTTAAATGAAAACACCAGTGCATACAGCAATTAATCTTTTGTTTACTTGAAACTTTCACATGCAAATGTTTAATTTTCACATCCAAGCTCCCTGCTCTTTTGTGCATTGAATGGTTGTACCCTATTTCTAATTACTCAGCCTCATTGCAAATTTTGAACCCACTTTTCTTCTCCCCCTTTCCTTTTCTTTTAGGAAGTGCTCGTGAAAGCAGAATTCTTATTTTTGCTGGTCTGAACTCCCTATTTTGAGGGATGCTCTCTTTGGTCCCGGGCTCTCTCTTCTCTGTGTTTGAAAAACTATAGTGTAGATATAGTTTACTCGAGGTTCCCACTGGCGAAGATCTGCTTTTGGTAACCAATCCTTTCAAGCCAGAATTTTTTTAATAATAAAAAGAATTTATAAGAAGCCTCCCCTGGGAGCAGCTGTCAGGCCACACAGCTTGTAATTACAAGGGGATACCTGAAGCGTTCACGTCCCTTCATTTTCACATGTTTCCAGCTGATTTCATTTTAGTCATGTTGCTTTAAGTTTCGTCATTCCAGGAAATAGTCTTGCATTCATGTTCTTGGGAAAGTGATGGGATAAATAGGGTATGGGGTTGCCTGCCCCAAGCGTTTGGCCAATGGGAGGAAGGAATGGTGGCATCCTCATCTGTGAATTGTCAGGGTTTGGCACACACTCAGGGCTCTGTTGCCAACTGGAGAAATAAAAGAAAGAATGAGTAAAAGAATGAATGGGTGAAGAGTAGGTGTGCATTAAATGTTGTCTGTGTTAAAGCTGCAGTTATCATCATTCTCAATGGTGAAAAACTGAAAGCATTTCCTCTAAGATCAGGAACAAGACAAGGATGTCCACTCTCACCACTATTATTCAACACAGTTTTGGAAGTCCTAGCCATGGCAATCAGCGAAGAAAAAGAAATAAAAGGAATACAAATTGGAAAAGAAGAAGTAAAACTGTCAGTGTTTGCAGATGACGTGATACTATACATTGAGAATCCTAAAAATGCCACCAGAAAACTACTAGAGCTAATCAATGAATTTGGTAAAGGTGCAGGATACAAAATTAATGCACAGAAATCTCTTGCATTCCTATACACTAATGATGAAAAATCTGAAAGAGAAATTAAGGAAACACTCCCATTTACCATTGCAACAAAAAGAATAAAATACCTAGGAATAAACCTACCTAGGGAGACAAAAGACCTGTATGCAGAAAACTATAAGACACTGATGAAAGAAATGAAAGATGATACCAACAGATGGAGAGATATACCATGTTCTTGGATTGGAAGAATCAATATTGTGAAAATGACTATACTACCCAAAGCAATCTACAGATTCAATGCAATCCCTATCAAATTACCAATGGCATTTTTTACAGAACTAGAACAAAAAATCTTAAAATTTGTACGGAAGCACAAAAGACCTCGAATAACCAAAGCAGTCTTGAGGGAAAAAAACAGAGCTGGAGGAATCAGACTCCCTGATTTCAGGCTATACTACAAAGCAACAGTAATCAAGACAATATGGTACTGGCACAAAAACGGAAACATAGATCAAAAATGGAACAAGATAGAAAGCCCAGATATAAACCCACGCACCTATGGCCAACTAATCTATGACAAAGGAGGCAAGGATATACAACGGAGAAAAGACAGTCTCTTCAATAAGTGGTGCTGGGAAAACTGGACAGCTACATGTAAAAGAATGAAATGAGAACACTCCCTAACACCATACACAAAAATAAACTCAGAATGGATTAGAGACCTAAATGTAAGACCAGACACTATAAAACTCTTAGAGGAAAACATAGGAAGAACACTCTTTGACATAAATCACAGCAAGATCTTTTTTGATCCACCTCCTAGAGTAATGGAAATAAAAACAAAACTAAACAAATGGGACCTAATGAAACTTAAAAGCTTTTGCACAGCAAAGGAAACCATAAACAAGACGAAAAGACAGCCCTCAGAATGGGAGAAAATATTTGCAAACAAGTCAACGGACAAAGGATTAATCTCCAAAATATATAAACAGCTCATGCAGCTCAATATTAAAGAAAGAAACAACCCAATCCAAAAATGGGCAGAAGACCTCAATAGACATTTCTCCAAAGAAGACATACAGATGGCCACGAAGCACATGAAAAGCTGCTCAACATCACTAATTATTAGAGAAATACAAATCAAAACTACAATGAGGTATCACTCACACCGGTTAGAATGGGCATCATCAGAAAATCTACAAACAATAAATGCTGGAGAGGGTGTGGAGAAAAGGGAACCCTCTTGCACTGTTGGTGGGAATGTAAATTGATACAGCCACTATGGAGAACAGTATGGAGGTTCCTTAAAAAACTAAAAATAGAATTACCATACGATCCAGCAATCCCACTACTGGGCATATACCCAGAGAAAACCATAATTCAAAAAGACACATGCACCCGAATGTTCATTGCAGCACTATTTACAATAGCCAGGTCATGGAAGCAACCTAAATGCCCATCGACAGACGAATGGATAAAGAAGGTGTGGTACATATATACAATGGAATATTACTCAGCCATAAAAAGGAACGAAATTGAGTGATTAGTTGAGACGTGGATGGATCTAGAGACTGTCATACAGAGTCAAGTAAGCCAGAAAGAGAAAAACAAATATCGTATATTAACGCATGTATGTGGAACCTAGAAAAATGGTACAGATGAACCAGTTTGCAGGGCAGAAGTTGAGACACAGATGTAGAGAACAAACGTATGGACACCAGGGGGGGAAAGCCACAGGGGGTGTGGGGATGGTGGTGTGATGAATTGGGCGATTGGGATTGACATGTATACACTGATGTGTATAAAATGGATGACTAATAAGAACCTGCTGTATAAAAAAATAAATAAAATTAAATTAAAAAATTAAAAAAACAAAAAGCTGCAGTTATATCTGGACAGCCTGTGGAGGCTTGTACTTTGTCCCTAGTACTTGGTTAGACTTTCATTCTTATTTAAATTTCCCATTTGGCTAGAATTTCATTCTTATTTAAATTTCCCTCCCTCCCTCCCTCCCTCCCTTCCTTCTTTCCTCTCTGTCTTCTCCTCTGGATCAGGATCTCAGTGTCTGTGGACCGTTAGCTCACACGTACTGAACCACGAACCTCGCAGCTCCATGGAGACTTCCTTCCCTCACTGACTGTGTCGAAACCTTTACCTTTATAAACACCCCAAAGAGAGCCAATTTATCCATTAGTGACAGTGACTGAGGCCCACTTTTGCGGGTCTATGAAATGTTTCAACATTTTTTTTTTGAATTAGAATTGAAACAGGAAGCTTTAGATTGAAGAAAATGTCTTAATATATAATATCCACATATTTACATTTTTATTAACACATAGCAAAATATAATTTTTCGTATTAGTTTATGGAGGAAAGGGCCCATGGAGGCAAAAATGCCAAGAGCCCATGAAGTCATAATGAGGCTCTGTCCCAAAAGCTTCGTATCCTTTGATACAGATCCTGGCTGGAGGTTACAGTTACCTGGGTAGGTTTTTTAAAAGCCCAGGCTCTACCCCATTCTTAGGGATTTTGAACTAATGTGTCTGTGGTGGGGCTTAGGCACTGGTTGTTTAAAAGACCCTCAGGTTATTTGAATGTGTGGTCAGGGCTGACACTGAACCATTAGATGCTTTCAAACTCTATCGTCTATAGCAGTTTCCTGGGGTGCTGAGTAGCCTGCGGATTCTGATTTAGTTGGCCTGGGGGAGGGGCTGAGACCCTGGGTTTCTAACCAGCTCCCAGATGATGGCGGGGCTGCCGGTTCACGGCCCACCCTCCCAGGAGGGGGTGGTGGGTCTAGAGCCCAGGGTCTGCTTTGGAGGCACACACCGCTCTCTGCCTGTGGGTTCTAGCTCCCTGATGATGAGAGTGGCTGTCCCTCACTGAGACCCACTGCTTGCTGGTCACCAGTGTGTTTTCGTGCTAATCCTAACGTAACAGCCATCTTATGGGGGAAGTGCTATTACCTCTCTTTCACAGATGAAAAAACTGAGGTTCAGAGAAGTTAAGACTGAGGCCAGGATCTCACGTGAGCTGGTGGTGCTGGGATTCGAATCAGATCTGAGAAGCGCTACGTCCATGGTCTTTCCCCAGCGCCATGGGTGGGCTCCCTTACGGAAAGCTGAACACCTGCCACGCAAGGGGTCATGGCATTCCCACCCATGGTTTTACATGAAATAGCCATAGTTTAAAAAGAATGAAAGATAAAAGTCAAAGAATGAAAATATAAAGTACTTAGTTAACTATATTATTTTTGATGTTGCCTAATTCCAGCTTCATTTGTACCCTACTGCTCAGTGAACCCCCCCAACATGGTTCTCACAGCATCATTGCCCGGCTCACATCCTGGCTAAACCTTCTGACCAATGGTCGAGGCCCTCTACAGTCTGGCTTTACCCACCTTACAAATGTCCCAGCATTCATTCATTCATTCATCCAGCCGGTCATCCATTCACTCACGCCACAATCATTTATTGAACAGACGCTCCCAGGTAAGGCCTCTTCTGCGTGTTGGACCTCCTGTTTTATCGAGGGGCCAGTGATGTTTGGAAGAGCAGTAAGATAAAGACCTACGTAGCTTATAAATTAGCATAGTTTATTCTACATGAAATTTAATTTTCTCGCCATAACTTCAGCAGAATAACTAATCATATTGTGATAACTTAAGATTTCCACAAAAATTCATGTCCTATTACCAGTGAAGATCTAAGTGACTAAAATACAAATGCAATGTTTTCAAAGTCTACAAAATTTGAATACATTTTTGTTAAAGTATAAATTTAAAAAACTTAAAATTTAAGATATTAAAGTTATTTTTTACATAGGTTTTCCAAGAGTTGTGTTTCTTCCAAATTAGTTAAACTTACCTGTTCAAAGCAAAGTCTAGATTATAATTAATAATTTTGACAATTAACATCAACATTACTTTAATATAACTGAAATCTTTAATTGCTTTTTGAAGAATAAATTAAAATCTCATTATGGTTTTTAATAGAAATAAAAGTCTTCACAGTTCTAGCATTCGATATTCATTTGGTTGCCCAAGTAAGGAGCTGGTATCACGTTTTATGAATATTGTCTATTTCTACCTGTATACAAATAGAAGAGTATTATGAATCATTTAATATTACAGGGTGTTCCTCGGTCACCATGGACAAATGTTGCAAATACCACACTGGTTGCGCGTACCTCTGGGACCATGAGTTGAAACCTGGGGAGAAGCAAGAAAAGTACGGTTGGCAGTTCTGGGATCTATTGTAGGCAGGCCTTTGAGAGGAAGGGTAGAGAAAGAAGAGCCATCTGGCTTTTCTCTCCCCTCATTGTTTCCACTGCTCCATCTTTTCCTTCACCTCAAAGCAGTATCAGTACCCAGCCCTTAGACCTTCCTGGCCTTGGGGTGTAGCCACCTTTTATCTCAAAGACATAGGGTCAAAGGCGTGGAGAAGCATGACCCTGGGGCTTGAATGGGTGTTACTGTGAGAATGGCTGTTTAAGGATGATGTGTTCATCTCCTATTGCTGCTGTAACAAATTATCCAACCTGGTTACCTACAACAACAGACACTGATTCTCTCTCAGTTCTGGAGGGCAGGAGTCTGGAATCCGTATCACCAGCTGAAGTCTGAGGGCCGCTCTCCCTCACGAGGCTCTGGGGGAGAATCTGTTTCTTGCCTCTTCCGGCTTCTGGTCACTGTTGGCGTTTCTTAGCTTCTGGACACATCACTCCAACCTCTGCCTCCGTGGTCACGTGGCTTCCTTGTCTTCCCCACGTGTCAAGTCTCACTCTGCCTCTCTCATAGCGACACTGTGATGGTATGTAAAGCTCACGCTGATAATGCAGGGTAACGTCCCCACTGCAAGATCCTTACCTTAATCACAGCTGTAAAATCCCGTATAAGGTAACAGGTTTGCAGGTTCTGGGGATGGGGCTGTGGATTTTGGGGGGCCACTTTTCAGGGGACCACAGATATTCTACACTGTGTCAGTGCTGAGTGTTGGGTCGTAAAGCACGGGACTAGGCAGGGCTTCTCTCCTCGCTTGCCTGTCCTGAGGGCAGTACCGGCTACCTAGCTGCCTATGGCTCAGTCCTGGGAGCAGAGCCTGGAGCGTAGTGAGAGCTATGTGAACATGAGCTCTTACACTTAGGGCCACATCATGTCAGCTGGTCTCCAGCTGTTGTGCAATGATCTTCGGGACAGGGCCTTTCCAGGTGTCCTTCTTTTAGGTGCATCCATCCCCTCTTGGGACCGCAGGTGACATGGTTCTTCTTCCTTGAACGTCTCTGGGTCTTTGGGAAGCTGGCAACCATCAAGGTTCAGGCACCGCTTCTGGGAGTCTCTGCGGGCACGTGGCCAGGAGAGCCATGAGGCTGCCAGGGCCACCTGCCCTGCCGCACCCCGACCCCAGGGCTCTGGGTCCCTGCTGCTCACTGGGACCCCACCAGGAGGGCTTCTGCAGGCAGCTGGAGTGTCTGCTTCTGGCTGTCTCTGTACTCTTGTGCCACCCCCATCCCCAATTCTCTTCTCTCCTGTCCAGGCTCAAACTACTTTTATTTCTACTCTACACTCTGATCTCTTCCATAAAGTTCAAACGTGTATTTTCATTTTCAGAATTTAAGAATTAGCTCTCTCTTTCCCTCTGCAATATTGCGGAAGCCATATTCTCACACTAAGGCCTTGGCTGTGTCCGCGTCTGGCTGCTTCAGTGGGGTAAGGATCATGAGAAATATCGGAGAAAGCCACTTTGGTTCAACAGGGGGCTTGATAGAGAGAAGCTGTACCCTCCTCCCACCGTGAGCTTGAGCTTGGCTTGTGAGCCCACGTGGGCTGGCCTCTCCCCATGTGTCAGAGCTCTCTGGTCATGCTTCCCACACACTCTGCTCAAGCCAAACAAACGACAGCATCTTGAAGGTCATCTACTATTACCTGCAAGGCCCATCTTCTATCTACTTGCTTTTTCCCCACCAAAGAACCAGTTCTAGCTTCTTTGCTTCTGTAAAAGAAAAATTAATCCTACCTTCCTTTGAACCACTTCCGTGTGTGGCAGCATCAAGTCGGGAACGTAAGAGAAAAGATCCCTTGAGAAACGGAGAGCTGTCCTGTTTTTGTACCACTGGGGTCCCTGGTTCCCTGGTCTCCATTCTGTCGGCTGCAGCCGCTACCTTCCAACCTGGACAGTCCATTCCTCCCGGTGACTCTGTGTCATCCAAAGTGCAGGAGTTGCCACTGTCCACCACACCTGCTTTACAAAAGGTTGGCCATGGTGCCTGAGGAATGACCTTCCCTGTTCTCAACAGATGCCACACACCCCGATTTAACCAATTCCTATCAAATCCCCTACCTCACACCAGACATCGTGCTTGAAACGGAAATTCAAAGATGGTAAGACCAGGGCCCTGGCCCTCCGGGAGCTCCTGGTCTGGGGCAGTGTTTCTCAAACTCCAGAAATATAGTGACTCCTTTTAAAGGACCAAAAAACCCCTCGGTCACCGGGTGTTGTTTTGAACAAGTTCTGTTTGTATAAACACAGCTAGGAGTCGACCTTTATATGTTTATAGCTCCCACATTTCTGTAAAACAAAAACAGTTTTCCGGATTAGGTGTGAACCAAACTGAAATCCACTGAAGTTCAAGTGTGTGCGCTGATGCTTTGCTGACGCACATGGGCCCTGGTGCTGGCAGCTGGGTAGATCCTGGTTAGTTTGGCCGCATCGCTGCCCAGCTTGGGGTGACTCAGCCCTCCCACCGGAGGCCTCTGTTTGAACTGCTGTGAAACTTTCGTTCATGCAGTGCTCGGTGATGTCATTCAACCTTTCACTCAGCCCGAGTTCACTACTTGCGTATCGTCGGCCCGCATCTGCGAAAGCAGAGCTCCACATTCCAACGCTGCCATAAACACAGAGGCGGCAGAGCTTGGTTGTTAGGAGATTCGCCAGGTGACAAGGAGTACGGAAAGAGAAGCCTCTTCTTTTAAGGTGATGATCACAGTGAAAACAGAAAATGTTAACTTTTTCTAAGAAAAGACACAGACTGTTAAGAATATACCCTGGGATCTGAGTCTGAGAAATGTCAATCTAGCCACCATAGCTGGCATTTTCCAGGTCGTTCCCATTTCAAATGCTCTGCTTCCTTGTCTGTCTGTTTGCTACTCCAGCTTCTTTTGGTTTGAAGAAAGATGGCCCCAGACTTGAGTTCTGACCACCAGCCTTGAGTCACCTGTTTTGTGCCTTTGCTCACTCCTCCCTTCACCCTGGGAGGCTTCTGTCCCTTTATTCCTGTTGAAATTGTCTTCTCCTTCAAGGAGACCAGCTCAGATCGCACTTCCTCCAGGAAGCCCTCTCGGCCGTTGACTTGGTTCTTTTCCATCACGGCCCTGACCTTGAGCGGCCGCGTGTGATCTGCCCATCTCCTGCTCTGAATCCCGTCTTTGCCCCACTGGATGAGGCAGTGTCTGCACCCACCAGGTGCTCAGTGCGCCTTTGGGATTCAACTGGATTTGCGGGTCCCTCTTCTGCATCACGGATCAACCAGGGAACGAGTGAAACGCTGCTGTGGGAACAGGGATGGCTGCCCCTGTGTCCCTAGAATGAGTTTAATATAACTTTGCAACACTGACGTGCTGAGGAAGACCCAGGAAGAGTCCTGAAGAGGGGCAGACCTGGCACGGGCTGTGTGTCCGCACGTGTGCGTGTGTGTGTGTCAGGGCGAGCATCTTTAACCGTGTGCTGGAGGTCAGTGTACCTGCTGGTGGAGGTGAGGACAGTGAGACATTCTTCTCACCCAGGGAGGTGCCCCTTCTCAGGTCCCCCCCCCCAAATTCCTTCCCCATTTTTTTCTCCTCCTTCTTCCAGCGGGACTAGTGGTAAACAAAAGGGGCGGTGGGGCTCTCTAGAGGATCTTTCTCATTGGCCGTGTTTAAAATGAATCATATGAAATGATTTGCTGGGTGAACCCCTTTGCCGCCTCCTCTGATGTGTGACACCCTAATCACACCCTTGGGGAGTTGCCAGACACAGGGTGCTGCTGAGTGCCTCTTCTTCCCAAATGGTGCGATTTTATCTCAGACTATTCATAACACTCCATGGCGCTTTGTTTTTGTTTTTGGTTTTTTTAACCGGTATAAATAAATCAATTATTTAAGGCAATCACTTTGGTCATTACCAGCTGCCGGTGTGCGGTGGAGAATCTTAGCTGTTCTCGGAAGCCCCGTCCCCTCCCAGCACGTGGTGAAGCCCTGCCCTTCAGTGGGACACTTTATCGTCACGCGTCCTGCTGTGGCCAGCAGCTTTGAAATCAGTCACCAGGCGCCCCTCGGAGCCCAGAGCAGTGTGGGCGGCATGGAATTCCCGCAGGAGGCCCTTCATCTGAGAGCGCGGGCGCGGGCACAGCGTAGGCTGAGCAGGGGTCCCAGGGCACCCGTGACGCCTGCCATCCGCGCCCCCTTCAAAGGGGGTCCCCAGGGGAAGCCTCTCCTGCCTTCCTGGGAGTCCGGGCGGCGTGTCCTCTGAAACAACACTGACACTGGTAGGGCAAAACCAGTGGGATCTGTACAAATTAGCATTTATATCATATTAATGGAGTGCTAATTGCTCTTGCATTCTTTTTAAGACACATTCTTCTAGTCCTGTTTGCACTGTCTGGTACCCAGTGCAATATATTCTAGCCTGTCCATTACTGTCAAAGTCATCATCAGCGTGTGCGTGGATAAGTAGCGTCTTTCACGGCAGCTCTCCACTACACACTTGACATCTTTTGGGGGAATAAGACTGTTCTAAGCCTGTTAGTGTTGTTTTAAAGTTACAGTGCCTCCCAAGGAGAGGGGCATCGGAAAGGGTGCCGCAGTGATATCCTTGTGTAGGATTTGCGTGGATGAGATTAGCCAGCTGGTCCCGAGCAAGCGGCACCGGTGACCCCGGGAGGCTGGGAGCTGGCTAATGCCATCGGAGGTCCTCCTCCTTGCCCGTCTCCTCTCTGCTTTCTGGGTGCAAGAAACACTGAGCAGCTGGAGGGAGGGGGCCACACTGGGGCTTGAGGCAGACGTAGGAATAGGTACCCTGTGTATACTTAGCAAAGCCTCCTCCCATGTTTCAAACCAGCCAGAACAAGTGAACAGCTCTGATATCAGAAAACCATGACTATAGATAGCCCCTCATTCCCCAGGCTGTTTGTGCCCCGACGTCAACCCTCACGGGGCTGAAGGCTGCCCCGGCCACAGTAGTGGGTCTGGGGACATGAGAACCACGGCCTGCTAGAAACCACTGCTTCAGAAACCACAGAATCTAACACACAACAGCCTGTCTTTGTTTAAATGTTTGGATATTTTGTTCATGACGGATTTTGGCGTTAATTTTTATTTTTAAAGCTATTGCCTTAAAAATCATGTATCTTGATGACCGAGATTCCGGCTCCTTTTTCCATGGTACCTCACTTGCTGTACCCTAATCCTGGCCCTGAGTTGAAAAGGCCATTGATTCAGTAGCAGAGGTGACAGCCCTGGCGTAGATGGAGTATTGCCAGAGGAGTTGGGGATTCTGGGTCTTTCTTGGACTTCTCATCTTCTTATACGTTTGGGGAAAATCCGAACATTTTTGTTATCTTTGACAATGAGGGGCGGGTCGTTCAGCTACGTTTTTATAGAGGGTTTTTATAGAGGTAGCTGCTTCAAATCTCCTTAGATATAGGTGGGGTAATTATGAATAATAAAAATCATTCTCCAGATAAAATTAGAGTCATCTGAACACGTGTAATGTTGAAGATGAACTTTGGATTTGGGTCGTGTTTGGGTTTTAGTTGGCTCTTTCCCTTTTTAGCTGAGTGATCTTAGACTTTGATTCAAGATCTTTGAGCCTGTTTTCTTATTGGTAAATGAAAATAATGCCTATGTTTAGGGTTGTTATAAGGATTCAGTAAAACAATCTGGGCAAAGAATCTGGCATACCTTAGACTCGATAAATTTCTAGTTTCCCTCTTCAGCTGAAAAAAAGACCTGTGTTTACAAATGAATTCTGAATTCATGCCCAGCAAATGGTCATTTGGTCTTTTATTTATTCAGTCACACAGCTAGTAGACTCTAGTTGCTGAAGGTCACTGCGCTTCCTGAGGCCCCAGAGCCCCAGGATCCCAATGTAGTTTCATGCTACAGCAGGACCTCTGCACCCCGCCTCCCCCAGTCATTCCCGGCAGAATTGAGGGCTCCTTAGGGATGCGGGGTGGTCCCTGCTCTTTTCCCTGCAGCATCTCCCTTCTTTCCTCCTTTCCTGCCCCAGCTCCTTGGGGAGACCTTTGCATGTCACAGAGCTTCTTCTGGGCTTCATGATGGCTCTCTGGGGCAGCCCATTGCTGTAGGGGGAGGGGCACACCAGTGAGGGGGCCCCGTCACCGTGTGGGGTGGTCCTCGGTATGTCCAAGTCACTCTGTGCTCTTGGCAGGTGTCGGGGGAAGCTGCTTTCCAGGTTCGGGGCTGTGGTCTTGCTGTTTACTCTAAAACCGAACCCCGTGTCGTAGGACTCCCTTAGTGGCAGATACGACAGGCTCGTGGTCCCAACCCCCAGGTGCGATCCCCTTGATATTTGCTACCTCTCAGCTGGGGGCGGCCACCGGGTCTAGTGCCAGCCAAAGGGCTGAGAGGAAGCAGAGTTTGCTTAGAGTTCCTGAAAACTTGTGCTGCAGGGTGACTTCCTTTTTCTTTCTGATGGAACACACAGACACGGTGGGTGGGACAGTTCTCACCAAACGCAGCCCATGACCGGGTGGCCACGGCAGTCTCAGAATGCGGCCACTGAACCAGAAAAGTGAGCCCCTGATTTGTTTAAGCCACTGCGGTCAGGGTTGCTGTCACTTTCAGCCAAAAGCCTTCCTCTCTGGTACACCACCGACTCCTGCAATCCAGGGAGCACCCGAGGACTTCTGGAGGATGAACACGAGGCCAGGCTCGTCTAGTGCTTTGGACGGTCACCCCTGTGATCTGAGACAGCCGGGCTTCCGGCCTTCTCTAGACATCGGGTGAGTCAGCCTGCTTTCTGATGCACACGGAGCCCCGGAAAGTCCACCTCACCTCTTAGCCGGCCCTGCCCGGATGTGTCAGTTACGGCCACAGACTTCGCTGGTGCTCCAGCTGGGCCCCCTGTTTCTGGAACTGCATTGTGACCTCTTGACTGGGAAAAGACACGGTTTCCGCAGAGTAAATACCTGAAAAGGGGGGTGAGGTAGGCTTTGTGGACACCACCGTTCAACGCAAAAATATGACCTTGTTCTAAGAAATTCTTAAAAACCTACTCTTATCCACTTAAAGTTTGTTGATGAGATGACGAACGGTAACTTCTGTGAAACTGGAGGGAAAAGGCATTGCAGAGACGGAATAAGTCATGAACTGTGATTTTCAAGGAAGGTGCCTTCCAAATGGATTAAGCATGTCAGAGGGAGGGGGTCACATCCTGTCTACTTTGCCATCACGCTGGGAGGCTATGATGCAGATGTGGGGGTCCTCGGGCTGCTCCTTCAGTGCCCCTCCCTGTTTGATCCTATGGCACCGCCTGGCCCTGGGGTCCCTCTGGCCTCCTTTGCTCCTCCTTCTGGCTGGGTCCTGCCCATCACCAACTGTTGGCAACTGAGCCGATCACTAACGTTGCCCCCAGGTGAACACACAGCTGACACAAACTCAGTTTCCCGGTCATCACTATAAGTTCTAACTCAAAGGCATGAATAGCATTGCAGGCACCAGGACAGACTTGATGGGGCTGGGGGGCTGATGGGCAGTGTCGAGTGGTGGAAGAAGGACATGTTTATCAGACAGCACAATGCATAACCCCCTTCCAAAGTTCTGGTTATATATAAGGGTGACATATGTTTATCTAGAATAGCTCCTGATGAATCTGCTTTTTAAAAAGCTCCGGACAAAAACAATCTTCTGTAGGTTGTGCAACTGTGGGAGGCTAATTTTACAGCGAGCCATAAATTGATAGACAGGAGGCATCACAACCATGGGGTAGAAGATGATCCGTTCAGAGACTGAGGTTGGCAGCTAACAGGAGATGACTTGCGTAGCCGAGGGGCTGAGGGTACTCGGGTCGGATACCAGGAAAACAAGCTGGGGGAGGGATTCCAGCCAGAGGTCCTGTGGCTTAGTCCAGGGCCCCAGTTGAGCTTGGGAGAGAAGAGGCCCTGGAAGCCGACCCAGCTGCACTCTCTAGGGGAGAGCCTTGTTGAAGGGACTCTGGGGAAGGGGGTGCTTCCCGAGTGGAGGCCGAGGCAATTATACAGCTCAGGCACAAAGGACCATGCCGCCCATGACCTCCAGAGAGCTCAGACAAAAACAGAAACAAACCAACAAACCAAAACACCTCCAACACTTCACTGCTCTAGGAAAAGGGGCAGAACAAGAGGAAGAGCCCAATCTATGGATTTTTTAATTTCATCTTTACCCCTGTGGTTTGCCTGCCTTTGTTACTTAAACTCAACATCGAGACTTGAGCGATCACACCATCGGGGGTGGGGTGTTTTCACTCTGCTTGTCTCCACGTGAAGCCCAACGCTTTGTACATGCGGTGCCCAGGGGTGTTTGCTGATTGAATGGGAAAGCTCACCTCGGCAGGCAGGCTGGACTGAGAGGGCTTGGGTTCAGGAGAGGAGAGCCCCTACTCCTCTCTCCTGCTGCTGGAGGCACTGGCTTCTGGTTTGGGAAATTTCCTGCTTTGGAGTCTTTCTGTCCCCGTAGACTCCACCCTCCTGAGACAAACGGGAGAGATACAAGGGATTTCACTTTCTGGGCCCCACATGTGCCTCTGGGGCTAATGGCCCTAATCCACGATTATAGCAACAGAAGAGAGATGATTGGGGCACATTTTCTCATCGTTTTTCAGGAACTGTCTTCTTTGGGAACATTTGGACACCATTCCGAGTGTGATCTTGAATAAACATGAATTTTTACTTGATTTACTTTTTAAAATGGGCCCCATTCGTAGAGCTCACTTGTAAACTGAAATTAACCATTCCCTGCCTGTGGCCTCCACCGTACAAGCTTCCATCACGGCATCAATACGCCGGATTCACTTTGCTGTCCTTTTCATGCCCCCTCCTCCCCCCATAAGATGGGGACATCTTTTTGGCATCTACACCTTTCCCAGCACCTGGCACACACGTCAACTCTCATAGCCATTTTGCTGAAAATGATTCCAATGCTGAAGATTCCTTTAAAGTGTATCTTTCATATATGGTGGGAAATAGACGCTTCAATTATCTAGCTATTTCAAACCAAGAAATTCACCTTGACGTCAACTGTCTCTGTGCATAGGGCAAAATGTATTTTTGACCTGAAGCATATAGATAACTACCCTCTGCTTCCATGTTGCCCAAATAAACATATGTCATTGGTCTTTCCAGGTACAATGTAGCCTGTGGGTGATACTGTGTGAAGCACTCACAAAATTAGATGCACATATAATTATAATTCAACAGTTCACTTTGGCTGTCCCCTCCTCCGTGTGTGTGCATGTGTGTGCGTGCCTGTGTGTGCACTGTGTGCAGACTGACAGCTGGCATGCTCATGGCATGACATGTATTGTATTATGTGGCAGCTCTCTGCCAGGCTAGTCCCCGAGCCTCTTGCTTCTCTGGGTTGCAGATGCTGTAAGAAGTAAGATGACGTACAGAGGGTTACAAAATCCTGGAAGCCTGATACGGAAAGAGAAAAGAGAAGCCCACATTTTTGTTTAGCAGTGTCTTGTAGTAATTAAAATATTGTTAACTTGATAGAAAGTTGGGTCAGAGTGTAAATTTAACAGCATTATTAAACCAATTGGCACTTAGTGACTGCCTTCTCTGATGGGTGCAAAGATGAATCAGGAATGGTATCTGCTCCCAAAAAGCTGATAGTCAATGAAAGAAAAAAAATACAGATAGATACAGATATATAGAGACAGGTAAACAGAGAGTCGATAGATACAGTGTACAATTTAACTGAGTGTTTATTGTGTGCCAGGCTCTGATGCCTTGATCATAGCATCACAATGAATCTTCATGACCCCCTGTGCGGTAGGTAATATTACTGTTACTCTTTTATATCTAAGTAACTGAGGAACAGAAAGGTGACAAAACGTGTGAAGGCGCACATAGCTAGTAAGCAGGAAAGCCAGAATCCAAGCCAGATTCGATGACCATGAAGTCAGTGGTTCCCCCAGGTGCCAGGTGGACACCGTGTCATTTGCACTTCTGCCTTTAGCTCGCTCAGGACAGGGAAGTGGGGGAGGGCAGACGGGCCCCTTCTCCCTGGCGGCAGCACCAGGGACAGGTCCTGGCCCATGGGGACAGAGCCAGGCACGGACTGCCCGAGTTCCCCAGTCTAGTTATGGAACGTGACCATGTGTTGGCGGGACAAGGGGTTTTAGAGGACATTTTAAAAATTGAAGTGCCGGTTAGAATCAAGTTTAATCAGAATCGCGAAAGTTAGAACCTGGTCAAGGTTAAGGGGCGGTTCAAACTTCGGAAGCAACCACATGAAGTTATGAAAGGTTAAAGACTGATCCGTTTTCAATTAAAATAACATTTTGGAGTCAGGGTACAGGTTCTTTGACAACGATGTATCAGGTAGGGTAACAATAGAAAAACTGAGGTCACAAAGTAATTAAGTCCAGCTGACTGCTTGTTTCAGATAAGTGGAAACACTAAAATATATATGAAAAGAAGGCAGCTAGAAATCCTTTCCTTATGTAGTCACGCATTGTTTGCATTCATGGGCTAAATAATCCATGCTGTTTTTAAGAGAGTCTTGACGTAAGCCCACCTTGAGAATATCAGGACTTTGTTCCGCTGCTTGGTTTATTGATGGTATTGGATTTCCTCTTTCCAGAAGATAAGCTCATTGCTATGAACAGGTAGTGTCACATAAGAGATGTTGTTGCCACGAGGTGATTACAGATGCTTGAAGACGAGGTGGCAGTTGAAAGAAGCCAACTGAATATGGGGCCCAGCCCGGCACGATGTGAAGATGCCTGAGAAATTGCAGATATGGGTCACAGAAACCGGAAGCTTCCTTGTCCACTCAGCTGAGGGACTTTCCATTCTGGGGGAGTAACGGCACCTTTTCAACCTCCTGGTAAAGCTGACATTAAAAAATGATGTCTACACTCCAGCAGGGCTGTAAAAACTGACGCAGGAGGACTGCTGGGCAAAAATGTGGCAGCCCTGATTTACTATTTAATTTCTGAGAGCCGGGAAATTTCCATAAAGAGGAATGTACAGGAAAAAGTGCTTTCATTCATTCATTCATTCACTTATTCACTGAAGCACTATTGAGAGTTGAATTTGTGCCTAGTTCCTGGCAAGACGCTGGTAACTCCCAGAGACACAGGCTTGGTCCACTGCTAGCTGTGGAGAAAGATGGTGAGGCACATGGGGACGTGCACAGGGCAGTGCAAATGGCAGGCACCCTGACGTGGTCATTAGAATGAAAGGGCCAGGGTCCCCAGAGGGGCCCATGGAGGAGTCGTTGAGCTGAGTTTTGCAGACCACGCAGGTGACTGAAAGTGGTGTGGAAGGGCTCTCCCAGCACATGCAATGTCCCTGATTCGTGTATATTCCTCTCAGTCTCTTGCCTTGCTAAGGTTTTCTGTTTTGCTTGGGCTTAGGATCACAGAATTTGGGATCCAGTTATTCTCTGGTCTTGCCTCCCCGATTAGATTCACTTCCTCTGTAGGGCACAGGGCATGAGATTGGGCACAAAGACAGTGCTAAGTTGGGGAGCAACTGGAAATGTGTGGATCTTCACTTCTAACTATGAAAAGCAGCTCCATCAATACCACCTTCTGCCGGGAGACTAGCATCAAACACTGTAAAATACAGTTGTTAGTGTTTACTAGGCACAGGACTCTTTTTGTTTCAGATTAAACGAGATGGCATTCATTTGCAATAATTCAGGAAGCAAGCAGTCAGAATTTTAGACTGTTTGAAAGAGTTACAGTGGCACAGCTAAGACAGAAACGTTGCCTTTCAGAGTCTTCAGGGAGCTGCAATACTGAATATTTAACTATGACTTATTTCCTGTAACAATTATTTTGTGAGTGAGTGCTTCCGATGTGCTGAAACAATGTCTTCCCTGATGCATTTTGACACTTTCCCCCCAAATACTGCTTATAAATTTAAATTGCTGTGTGAAAGAAGAAGAGGATTGCTGGGCAAAGTTAAACCTCAGCCCAGCATGAATGATTTCAAATCAGAGAATTCTGGGTTAATGAAATTTTACCTTGGGTCACAGTAATAGGTTTTGCTCTGTCAAAATGTGAAACATGCTTGGGGAAGGGGGCGTGGCGGAGGCAACATTTTGGAGGATTGATGGGGCCAATGGAAAACAGTTCAGGGAAGTTCTATTTCTTTCCCAGGGTCCATGCAAAGGACATGCGTTACACAGGGAAGCTTGGGGGAGCTGAGCTCTCAGCCACCTGCTTTTTGCATGGTGTCTGCAGCTAAGGAGCGGCAGAGTCAGAGCGTGGTCTCAGGGAAACGCAGGACTTTCTCAAGACCCATCAGCAGGTGTGCTGAGCCCAGAAGGGGGACTGGCTCACTCTATGCTACACGCACCGTGCAGGCTCTCTGGAAGCCAGCTGTCCTGCTCACGGCCTGGCAGTGACCGTGCCCAGCTCTCCTTCCCTCCCATGAACATCTCCACAATACTTTCCTCATTAAGCACGTTAGGCTCCGCCCCCAGCATCTTCGTCATGAGATAACGGGACTAAGCGACAGGTGTGAGATGCTGGGGACCCCTCTCTCCTTTAGATTTGCATGAAGTATGGCTCAAGACGACTCAGGTCTATTTTTTTTTTTTTTTTTTCCTTTGATGAAAGGATTCAAGATCCAGGAGTAAGAAATGTACTAGCTAATAGAAGAAAATGTTGCAAGACAATCCCCTTCCATTTTTAAAGCTCGTGGTCACCTTGATTTCAGATTTTTAGGCTGCTTTTATTTTGGGGTGGGGCTGGGCTGGAAGAAAGCTTGTCTCAAATTACCTGACCTTGAAGAAACAGACAAGGGCAGCGCCGTGGAATCAGTCTGTCGGTTCTGAAGTTCTGCAGGAAGCTTTGAAGTCACCAGCACGCATTGTCTGTATCTGATCGTCACCTCTTTTTCAACATCACCTGATTGGAATACAGATTATTTTTGCCATGCAGAAACACTTGGACATGGGAGGCAAGGCTTCACTTTCACTTTTATGGCTCATTTTTAAAGGGGAGAAATGCTGATGAGCACCAGCTGACGGTTACCTTGGGATCATCTTGTTGCATCTCTAACCAGCTTGTGCACCTCTTGCTAAATACTTTCCTGTTTGCAGAAGCCCGCTGGTGTGGCGAAAGAATTTCACAAGAGCCCTGGCCCATTTCTCTTATAGTTCTTCCCATATTTTATCGTCTGCTTCTGCTGATAAGAAATGCCTGTGTAATTTGGGTTAAACCACATCAGGGAAGAGTCAAAGCACTAAGTCCAGAGAGACCTTCTTTTTAAAAAAGTACATTTTGGCTTTTATAATCTAGGTACACTTTGTCTTCCACCTGAGGGTTTATTTCACAGAGACACCACTCAGAGCCCTGGGGACCATGCTTGCTCATTTGCCTGGGCAGGACCCGTTAGCACCTTCTCTGTTTGCTCTCAAAAATGTCCTGCTTTGGACAATGTGTATATAATACAGGCACCACACTCAGAGTGTACGCCCTGGTGCATCTCTGGCTCACGGAGATTCTGAAACACTCCAGGTTTCTCCTGGTTTCTACAGCGCTCTTACTCTGCATTTTCAAAGATGCAGCTTTACAGCTGGTCCCGTGTGGGGAAACAATC
This sequence comes from Balaenoptera borealis, assembly GCF_965194805.1. NCBI lineage: Eukaryota > Metazoa > Chordata > Mammalia > Artiodactyla > Balaenopteridae > Balaenoptera > Balaenoptera borealis. Next base: position 86,327,307 of record NC_138871.1, read on the forward strand.
CCTTTTATTTCAGAGTTCTTCATGGCATAGTGACCAGTTATTTTGCTGACCCCTGGCTCCTTTAGAAAAACAAACAAAAATTGTCAAAATGTACCTGATGCTTTTGGACCAGTTTTCAAGTGCAAACTTAGAGTAGGGAAATGTGCTTCCACGATTTCTCTAAGCCCTCGAATGCCTATGCGGTGGGGATAAAAGCCATCTTTCCAGCAACATTCACGGGGGTTGGGGTGTGTGTGGACAGCCGGCCAGACCAGCGGCTGCGTGGTGTGCTTCCCTCCCCAGGAGTGGTGCTGTGTGGCCACCATGCTCTAACGGAGCTTGTTACCCTAGCCTGCCTTCTGTTGCAGTTTTATAATGTAATTTCCCCAGATTCCTTAAGGAATATTTCATCACAAAGGCTTGCTCTTGCAATGCCCCGGGGGAGTTGCTCTGTCTCTATTTTCCCCTGCACTTTTTATTGCCCCAGCTTAATGAACTTTTCTTGGCTGTTTCATCTGTCAGTGTTTAAAGTCCACTGGTGAATGTTGGTCGGCTTTCTCTGCACTGAACTGGACTGTTGTTCAGTGGCAATTATTGTTCTTAATCACCATGAGACATTCGAGGGAAAGGTGAACCTTCCAAAAGTCTGTCAATACAGCAGCAGGAACTGAGTCTGGCAGAAATGGGAGGGGAGGAAACGAAGGTCCATTCTATTCTCCCGAGACAGAATGTGGCATGCACTGGAACGGTCTATGGAAATAAAGCCAAAAGGAAAGAAAAAGAGATGCCACACTGATTTCTCCCTTTGCTGGTATTGTTTATACGACACAATTGGCATTTGATCCATTCACTGCTGGGTTAATAAATCATTAATGGAATGCCTACTTTAGACCAGGCAATGCCTAGGCTTTATTGCAGGGACTTCTAGATAAGCACACATAATTCTGGACTTCAGAGAACTCTGAGCTTAGTGGGATGACCAGCAATGAAAGGACTCTTAGAGAATAGTCTCTGAAAGGGGAGATAGACCTGGGGAAGGCCCGGAAGCTGACGCGCCAGCAGGGAGCCGGCTAGACTGGGATGAAGATGGGCAGAAGACTGTCTTCCTGGATGACATGCCTAGGGAATCAAAAGGAGTTCAGAATGGCCACAGGAAAGATCTGATGGGGAACCTACGGGAGATTCATTCATTCTTTCATTCATTCACTCATTCATTGCTTCTTTCCAGCTGTTTATGGAGAACCTGCTCTGTGCTAAGTAGGTGAAACCTGCATTTATGAAAATGTGGCTAGAAAAGCAGGAGAGATCATAAAGGGCCTTGAGTACAGACATTAGCCATGGAGAGCCTTGGGAGGGCTTAACCAAGAGAGCGATCTAATTAGATCTGTGTGTTGGCTGTTGCGCGGGAGACACGTTGGAGGGGGGACCCAGCCCAGAGGCAGCGGGGAAAGACAGAGGAGAAATGGTAAGTGAATGGTAGTGAGAGTGGGAAGGGGTTCATCCCATGCGATGTTTTATTTGTGCATCAGGTCTATTTAGGGTTAGAAAATGAAGGGCAGGTCTAGGACGACCATCTGGGTTCTCTCATGGGTAACAGCTGGATGGTGATGTTACTCACCCAGATCAGGGAGGAAAGACTAAAGGTTGAAGAAAGATGATGAATCCAGTTTTAGATGGATCTGGAAAGCTGGAGGTGCCTGTCAGAATGGCGAGAGTTACAGGGTAATGCCCACAAGACCGCTGGGCTACAGGGTTGACCGTTAGGAAAGAGAGATGGGCCTTGGATACAGACTGGGGGGTTATCAGCTTACAAATCATGGTGAGGGCATAGGTGCGAGTGAGATCACTTAGTAAGAAAATAATAACTAATAAGAATTAAACTTTGTGAGCGCTCACTCCGTGCTAAGCGCCCTGGGAAGCACCACCCATTTCATCTTCAGTAGAATCCTACGAGATACTATTCTGAACCATTTACAGAGGAGCCGTTTGAGGCAGAGAGCAGTTAAGTAGCTTGCCCAAGGTTGTACGGCATCTTAGGAGCGTGGGGGGAGGCGCCCCCCAGGAGGCTGAGGAGGAAGTGCTGAGCCAGGGCAGGGAGTTGAGCAAGCCGATGGGGCAGGGCCACTCTCTCCTCGCCCTGACTCTCCCGGGTTCCTGGTCTGATAACTGCCCCAGTAGCTGCTGAATGTTGACGCCCTCCTTGTCGGCACAGAGGCCACAGCGCAAAAAACCCCTCAAAATACCCCTCGTGCTAAGAGAGCGAGGCTGTGTGCTCTGAATGCAACGCCTGCAGGGCGTGGAACTCCCTCCTTCAAACCCCCAGTAAAGGGAAGGAAGCTCTGGATGTGGCTTTGTGACCTCCCGAGGCTCCCAAGACTTCAGCCCAAACTAACCTCCCATCCCAGCCTGTTGAAACCCCACTCATTCCTGGAGGCTCATTGAAGATGGCAGCTTCTCCGGGAAGCCCTCCAGATTGTCCCAAACAGGGCTCCTCTGGCCTCCACACTCCCCTGGTGCTTTGCATGAGCAAATAACTTATCACAAATTCTTTCCCACTGTTGTTTGTGTCCCTGTCTTAAAGTCCTGAAGGGCAGAAACTATCCCTTTTTTATTTGTGTGCCTTGCAAGTAGTAGGTGCCTAGTAAATGCTTGTATTAGTTGGTGCCCAGTAAATGGATTTGAATGGAGGGAGAAAAGGTCCTGGAAACGTTTTTTTGCTTCCTTAACTTTCCCTTTTCTGGTTGATTTCGCAAGCAGGCTCTCCTTGCAGACTATCCTTCTGATGTTTCTTGGTTTCCTCTCTCTATATTCCTGGGGTTCTTGATTGTTTCCTCGTCTGTGCCTTCATTGGCCTGACATATATTAGAATTAGCTGTGTCTCTGTGTGTCTGGGACCCCCCTAGGCTCTAAGTCCGTGAGGACTGGGTTCTTATTCTCCCTGAAGTGCCAAGTCAGTGGCAGTAAGGTAGGGGTGGAATTCTAGTCCCCCCGAAGCCCCTCTCCAATCTTCCCTGACCCATCTCCCCCACACAGACCATTCTCCCTAAGCCAATCAGCCGCGCCCTTTCCTTCCATCCTAATGGGGGAAGCAGGAGGCCCAGCCTTGCTCCCTGTGCCCTCTGTGCTTCTTCTTGGTCTTCCCAGACCCAGGCTCACACATGATGTTATGACGATATGGGCTTCAGCTCTGATCAAAGCTGAAAACTGCAGCTGAGACCTGAATTGGCTGATAAATGAGCAAAGACTTACTTCAGCTAGTTGGGCCAGAGTCAGTAAATATGCAGTGCCAAGAGCCTTTGCCACAGCTACAAGTCAGACCCTCTAAGCCATTCCTCAAAGAGCAACACACCGTGGTGGGGGGGAAACAGGTGCATTGCCCAGGTAGGATGATGGCTAAGGGCTCCTGGTGACTGAGAGGCAGGCGGTTGCACTTGTCATGTTGATTTTGTGCCAGGTCACTCCCACTCTCTTGATAAAGAGCGTAGGATGAGGTAGGAAAAGAGCAAAAGCAAAGGAGAGAGCACGCACGTTTCTGTTACTTATTTCCAATGTAAACATTACAGGCAAGCTCATGAGGGTAATATTCTCAGTGGAAATAACGTATTTCCACTGGACACAATGCAAGAATGTTTTGCTCATGGAATTTTCACTCAACAATAGGGAAAAAAATTGTTTTCACACAGGCAGTTTTGGCTCCAAATATGGCTTTGACAAGTGTTTCCCCAAATGCCACCAGGACTGGAGCATGCGGCTGCTATGGAAATTTCAGAACTCTCCAAAGAACCCCAAATGCAGTTTTTAAAAAATATCACTGAATCGCATATTTAAACCATGCTTTCTATTGTTATTAACATTGGTGTATGATAATTAGAGAAACCTCAGAGATCTCGTCGAAGAAACATGAAACATTCATTTTGCTGCTGGACTTTTCTGCACTTTCATTTAGCATCATGGCGAAATGAGAACAGTGTGTTTGGCTAGTTTCACATCCTATTCATTGTCAGTTTTACTTTCTGGGCCAAAGACATTGATGTTTGGGTTTTCAGAACAGAAGGATGATCTTGAATTTGAAACTCATGTATCTTTGTAGCATTTTTGTTGAAGTCTCACCTCTGGTCTCTGCATCCCAGGTCAAAAGCTGTCCACGCATCTCTCTCTTGATCTGATGTGATTTCTGGTCAGTTTAATGCAGTTCCCTTACAGCCTGCCTTCAAAATCAAAGAAAGGCCATGTCTTCTATTCTGAGTCACAGTGTTATCAACTCAGCCCAGTGATGCCATCACCACAGGGCTGGATGCAGTTGGTTGGCTCCGAGAAGAAGACAATTGTGAGACCCTCCCTCTTATGCTCATGCTGGGGACTTCCACGGGGCCTTGAAATTCAGTCAAAAATGACTCAGCTTTCTCATGGTTTTATTTTTCAAGCTCTTTTTTTCTTTTTTCCACTCAAGCCTGATATTGGTTTTCTCTCTCTGTTCCTTCTGGTTAATCTTATTATCTTCGAAATGTAAAATTAAGCTGCTCAATTTTAAATTAATTTACATGCTGAGGATTCTTTTTAGGTGACTTTCTGTCATGATGACATTCAGCAGGGAAAGATCTGCTGAATTCTTTGAGTCCATTCTGAGATGAATTGACAATTCGGTTTACGCACATTAAAAATCTGTATAAAAATCTCCCCCAATGTTCCCATTAACTGAATAGTGTGGCTTATTGAGGGTAACTTGGACGTTACTGTTAGGATAGAAACAGGAGGTCTCATTTGTTTTATAGGCTTTGTTATGTACCCATCACAGACAGGTAGGTAGTGGGATCGAGTAACTGAGTGAGAATAACTTTTCATTATAAAAGAACTTTAATTTCTCAATTTTCAGTGTTACACCTGTAGAACTTTGACCCAATTTCACCTTTTCCCAATCACCTGAATTAGCATCGTTACTGGGATCTTTAGTAAGCATAACTGTACAAACTAGATTCAACTTTCTTTTGACGATTGAAGTGTCAGGAAGTTCACTTTTTTTTTTTTAAATTAATTTTTATTGGAGTAGAGTTGATTTACAGTGTTGAGTCAGTTTCTGCTGTACAGCAAAGTGAATCAGTTATACACACACACATGTCCACTCTTTTTTAGATTCTTTTCCCATCTAGGTCATTACTTCCCTGTTCTACACAGTAGGTTCTTATTAGTTATCTCTTTTATATAGAGTAGTGTGTATATGTCAATCCCAATCTCCCAGTTTATCCCTCTCCTCCTTTCCCTCTTGGTAACCGCGAGTTTCACTTTGGTTAAGAAGTTGGGAGGTGGCAAAATCTGTACCTCATAAAAATCGTTCCTATCTCGAAGCTCAGGAAGTATTTTCAGTGAATTGCTGGTTCTGGGGAAAGCTGGAGAGGAGAGTGATGATTCTGGACGTAACTTCATCCGTGCTGGGTCTACCTGGGAAGCAGACCTGCTCTGCAGTCTTTTGTGCAACTTTAACAAAGACCACGCTAGAATTCAGCTGTTTCCTTGATGGCTTTATCCGGTATGTTGAATAAGCGTGGAAATTCATGATGAATGGAAAGGCTGGCTTAGTCTTTTCACGTTGTCCTGTTACTGGAGAGGTAGGTCTCAGGTACCTGTGTCCTCCTCGGTGCCCAGGGTAGGCAAAGCATGAAACTGGGCTCCACCTGCATCGCGAGGCTGTGACCTATTCAGGGATGGGGCTGCCTGGCCCCTGGCCCCAAAGCAGGGAGCAGGGGGCCCAGATACAGTGTGGGGTTCTCCAGCATCCTTGGGCTCAAAGGCACAGAGGCACATTCTGGAGTTTCTGCTGGAAGGGCAGGCAAGGGGGCGTCACTCTTAGGAGGCGCCCAGAGCACAGGTCACTTAGCACCAGTACCCACCCCATGTTCCCTCACAACACCCGCCCCCCCGGGCGCTCCCATCCCCTCCCCGGCTTGGCCCCTTTCCACCCAAGCCTGGGTGAGGCCTCCCTCCCTGGTTGCTCTGGTCTCAGAGCCCTTTCGCGGCCTAAATACGTTCTCTCTGGTGCACAGGACCTCCGGTGTCACTGCTCTCCAGCTCTTCCAGCAACCTGCAGGCTGGAGACGCCCCCCTTTTCCAGCCAGGGCTCCAGAAAACCACCCAGAGGGCTTCCCCCAAGCTCCATCTGCCTGTCCGGTCTGCAGCTGGGGGAGGAGGAGTGAGAGGCTGCCGATTGGAGAATGACTTTCCCCAGAAACAGGGGTGAAAAACCCCTCCAGGGGTCCACAGGAGCGGTCAGTCAATTGTCATCAGAGCAAATGGGCATTTGTCAGCTGGACTGAGAACATTTTTTCCACGGGACATTACAGTCCGAAATAAAAAATATCTACTAACAAATGCACTTTTAAAACAAGTGTTTTTTTTTGACCACTTACAATTTTTAAAGTTAATTTTGGACTGTAAAATAATGGAACTGCATTATAGAAGTTGGAAAAGGAGGAATGTGCATGCCCACCCTCCTAAGCCATCTACTCTTGTACTTCTCATCTCATTTCTTCCCTACGCATCAGTATTTTACATCGCTGCAATCTTGGTGCTGATCAAACTTTGCATATTGCTTTTTTTCCTTGAGGTTTGGATTCTAGGCCCATTCGATGCGGCTATGAATCCCTGCGACCCAACAAAGATAGCGAGTGAATAGCCTGCCCCTGAATGAATGGGCTGTGAGTCACTCAGGTCACTGAGACACCGTCAGTGTGAGACCTGGGAAGTGCTTATCGTTGGAAGTTTCATTAACAGCCTCATTCAAAGTTCTAAAAAGGGAATGGAAAAATTAAATGTCAAGTCACAGGAAGTGGAAAAACCAGGTTGTCTTGGCGTGTCCTCGCACCTAATTAGGCTACTGGCAGTGTCAGCATCACCGGCTAGAAAGTATGGTCGTACAAGAAACCTGGGATCTGGGAGTGTGTTTTGGTGAGTTTCCTCGCATCTCTTCTCCCCTGCTGCCCAGCAAGCCCGAGCTCCTGATTCTCTCTCCCCTTCTTCCTGTTGCAGCTTTTCGTCTTCACTTGTGCACCTGGGGGTCCAGGCTATATAACAGGAGGGGGTCTTAAGACAAGCGGGTTTGTGAGTGCTGTGGCTTCCCCTCGCCCTTCCTCCCTGGCTCCATCCTCAGAAGTTGGCATAAAGCTCAAATATGGCACATTTGCCTAGATCTTTTCTCCGATTGCCTGAGCTATTGCATTATTTAGTAGCAGAAGCACTGCCTTTTCAAAAACTATAATTTGGGTGCAGAGCCTTGTACACCCAGGTGGCATTTGGGGAGCATTGCTTTGGATATTGTTTTGCGATGAGCCTTATTTTCTCGGGGAGCAGAGCTGCTTCCTGACATGTGAGGAGCTGGTCTGGTGACTTCTGCCTATTTATGATCCAGGAGCGGTGATCTAGCTGGATTCCGGTCCTGCGGCGTTAAAAGCTAAATCAGACCCCGAAGTATACAGAAGGCAAGAGGCGTCCCTAGTCATTGTTGGGGAACACAGGGAGGGAGGGACAAGAGGGGAGCTTTCCTCCAGGGAGGTGCAGCAAATGTCTTCAGGACAAGGGAAGGCACCGCAGGCAGTGGCTGGTGGCCCGTGACGGGCACCGTGCTAGGAGGTGCGCTTGGGTCACCTTACATCCCCACAGCAGCCTTGCGAGGCTGGAGCTAGGATCCCATCCTGCTGATGAAGAAATGGCGCTCCGGGAGGGTCAGCCCATCACTCTGCGGCTAAGGGGCAGAGCCGAGCCGCCTCCTGGGTCCGGCTGAGTCTGCTGGAAAGGAGTCTGTGGCCGGCTTCCTCCTGTGTGCCAAGCAAGGGGGGAAGAGGAGGAAGGGAGGGGAGAGACATCTGGGAGCAGTGACTGTGACTAAGGGCATACCCGGCTCGTCTATTTTCAGGGAGGCTGCTGATTTCCACTCTGCAGAGCCATCTCACACAGGTACTGATGCAGACCCATCAGCCACTGCCTTCTGGGGTTGGGCGTCTGGATCCTGAAGCCCCACGCACTGCCCAGCGCGGCTTTTGCACTCTTTTCAAAAACAGTTAAACGTGATCCGACTGTGGTCCCAGAAACAAATAATTTAAGACCAATTACCCACCGAACAGCTAATGTCATTCGTAGGCAATGTACAGTCTCTCTCACATTTTAAAGCGCAGAACAAAATAAATCAAGTCAGCTTAGAATTTAATAAAGCTACCCTGACACGCATTTTAAGATGTTGACCTGCGTACTGCAATGAAGCTAAACTTAGAGATGGAAAATTAGGAGAAAACCACCTATTTATTTACTCACCACTTGACGGTGAACCCTTGTCATATTTTGGGTCGGTCTCTGGGTAGTTGACATGTATCACCTTCCCTATGGAAACCATAAAATTTACATTTTCTGGAGCATCTTGCCTTTGATAAACTTTCCTCTATGCTCTGTTTTAAGAGCTTTGTTTCCTTTTCATCTTATTTCTTTACTAAATATATATTTCTAAGGTTTTGCACTTTTCCTTTACGGAAACAACTTGATTTCACCGTGGTTCTTTTTGTGTTTTCAGGTTTACTGTAATTATTGGCTACCAATTACTCTTCGATTAAGGGACACTCTAAGGCTTATTTTAAGAGCATTTCTGCTCATGAAACTGACACAACAAAAAGGCCTCCGTGATGGTCAGGCCTAAACAAGAGACATGCCTGCTCTGAAGGCCGAGTGGCTTCTTTCTTTCCAAAGCAGTGTTGAACTCTGCAAAGAGGCAAGGATGAAAAATGGCCCTCTGGCTCCTGACGGGAGAGTGGAGATCACTCACTAAATAGTGCACTGAAAGTGGGGACCCAACCCTTCATCAGAAGGGAAATTGTCAAAGTGAGTGTTTCTCTCTAGGTAGCCAGTTCTTAAATTTTGAACATTGTAAACGTAGACCGAGTATCTGAGGAGGGCTAATGGAGAGCATAAGTCATTGTTTGTTCTTTGAAAGATTTGTCTGTTATCGAGTTGATAAAACCAGAGGTCAGATATTCACACATCTTTAACTGCAACTCCACTGCGTGGAACAGTCAGTCCTTAAGAGAACAGCGGCCTGTGGGATCAGGCAGCATCTGAATTGACTCATTGGCCTTGGCTGAGTTATTTAGCATCTCTAAGCCATCAGTTTCCCTGCCCTCAAGTTGTTTTTACTCAATGGAGATACAGAGAACAGCCAAACAAGGACTCAAATAAAACATGTAAATTCACAATTGGGTAGGTGCTTAGGAGGCTGCAGCAGGACTCTCTAAGAGGTTAGGGAGATGGAGAAAGCGTCTGGAGGACGTGAGGTTGAGCCGAGCTGAAGGATGGGTGAGAGCTGACTGACGGCGGGGAGGGGAGGAAAGGGGGCTCTCGGCCGAGGAGGTGTGTGGGCAAAGGCCCTGTGGTCAGAGGGAGTGAGGCAAGTGTGGGGGCTGGCCAGTGTGCTGGGAGGGAGGGCAGGGACCAGGACATATAGGGTCTCGAAGACCAAGGTCAGAAGTTGCATTTCTTAAGAGCGCTGGAAAGCCAGGCGCACATTCCTGTACATGCGCGAGTGTGTAGGCAGGTTGGGGGGGAGTGGTAATCAGGACTTGTTGTGCATTTGGAAGGGTCCCCGTGGCTCCAGCTGAGAGAGCCGAGTGGACGCAGGAAGTCTAGAGGAGGGCGCACCACTGGGGTCCAGGTTAGAGCTGCCAGCAACTTGTGCAAGGGTGCGGTACCAAGATTGGAGAGAATTGGATGGGTTTGACAGTATTTTGGAAGTCACCACACATTTTGGTGATGGTTTAGTTATGGCCCTCAGGAAGAGTGAAGGGGAAAGAATGACCTTCACTCCAGCCCCACAACTGGGTAAATGGAAGCCATCCCCAAGCCAGCCAGGGAGCGCTGGGAGGGGACAGGGATGAGGAAGGGAGACCAGGAGTTTGGGTTATGCCTCAGGCATTTGTTTTAAGCTGCCTTAGAGATGTCCTAGGGAGAGGACAGCCAGGAAGGCGGTTGATGCACGTGGAATGCAGAGCTTTGGGCTGGAATCGTACATTCTGAGTTGTCCATGCTGGGAGGGGCTGAGGCTGAGGTGTGGCTGAGCTTTCCCAGGCAAAGAGGCCACCGGGAGAGAAGGGGAGGGTCTGGCCTTGAGCCTTGAGCCTTGAGGGGCTCCAGTGGCAACTGGCCTGGGGAAGGTCTTCGAAGTGGCAGAGAAGGTGAGGCTGCACAGGTAGCAGTCAGACGGAGAAGTTTTCCGAGCTGGGAACGTGGTGGGCTGGGCTGAAGGCTGCCCAGAGGTCAAATGAGATGTAGGAGGAACGTTTTTGGTTGGATTTAGGGATAGTGAGGTCATTGACAATTTTTGGTCACACTTGGATTTTGTAGAACACAAACTTTCAGGTCACATTAGACAAGATTATTTCAGATAGAAGCAGGATTAAACGAGATCATCTCAGCAAAGCACTGGTGCATTCAAAGCACTCAAGTCCAGGGAACTCTCTCTCTTATTTTCTATAAGAAGGAGAGTTCCTGTTGATATATCAGATGTCATTGCCCTTGGGACTGTTGACATGCTGGGTGGGATGAATCTTGGTTATGTGGCTGTCCTCTGCATTGTAGGATGTCTAGAATCATCGCTGGCCTCTACCAGGTGCTGGTATATCCCCCCCCTCAGCAGGAGTGACAACACAAAGTGACATTATCAAATGTCTCCTGGGGGCAGAGGGCAAAATTGCCCCTAGTTTAAATAAATTTTAGAAATGAGTTCAATACGCTCATATTTTTTCTTACTTTTAGAACCAAACAGCTGTAAGGGTTTGGCATCCTTGAAGTAGCTATGATGTCACAAATATAAGTCACAGGGAGGGAACAAAAATCATTGATTTAGTATTTGAACGTCTTAGTTGCCACCAAATATGCAGCTATTGTGAAAGATAAAATTAAAAATATGGATGGGCTGACTCTAAATGTTTTCTAATTCTTTAGGAATCATGAAAGCAGACAGTTTATGTCCTAGGGGAGAAACAAGCCAGCTCTCCCTGGGAAAGGCACAGTCCGTACCTGGGGGTACAATCTGCCAGTTGACCATCCCCCACACTTCGGGGCTTATGCTTTGTAACAAATTTTGTTAATATTTATGAAGAGATTTAATGCCCTTTGGTGTTAAAAAAAAAATCTAAATGAACATCGCTCATAGGACAGTGCCCTATCTCCCAAAACATATAATCTCCTTTCTGGGGGTTGGCAAAGTTTGCAAAATACATCTCCTCCATGCCACACACTGACTGCAGGATTTATCTCTGACACCCTGTGCTATTGAAGTTCTTAATGCCTTCCAGCTGACTTCAGCAAACAAATTTAACAACCTAGTTAAAACCAAATAGTTTTATAGAGATGCTGTAACTTCTTTTTTAAGTTCTAGCAGGGCAGATTTAGACAGGCAGACAATAAAAGTCCTGTAGTTGCTCATATACTATATATCACTGCAGAACACGGGCGCATAACTCCGACGCCAAGGCAGCCCGGGACGGCTGGCTTCTGGAATCCAGGACTCCTTTTGCTGGTCACTCTTTGGTGCCAGAACAAAAGGCATTTCAGCTTCCTGCTATATTGCAGCATTGCGGGACACGTGTTTAATAACTTTTTACCCTAAATGAACCATAGAAGGAATGTACTAATAGGCTCTGATGATTCTGTGACAAAGGGAGAAGCTTCCCAACAGGGTGGCATGGATTTTATTTTCCTGCAGAAGCCGTTCCCCCCGGAACAGGCGCTTTAGGCTGTTCAGGTCGGGCAGTTCACAGAACAAGGCTCCTGAGCCTGTGGGCGAGGAATCCCAGGCTTTGCCTTGTCTTTCTTCTCTGAATTAGTTTCAAGAATATTGATTGATTGATTATAAGGAATTGGCTTGTGCAATTATGGAGTCCCATGGTCTGCCGTCTGCAGGCTGGACGCCCAGGGAAGCTGGTGGAGAAATTCAGTCTGAGTCTGAAGGCCTGAGAACAGGAGCACCAAGGACAGGAGGGGATCAAGGTCCCAGCTCTGTAGTCAGGCAGAAAGGGCCCAAGTCTCCCCTTCTCCAGACCCTCAATGGATTGAATGAAATCCCCTCTACCCCACACTGGGGAGGGCAAAGTACTTTACAGAGTCCACCAATTCAAATGCTGATTTCATCTGGAAACACCTCGCAGATACACCCAGAAAGAATCTTCAGCCAAATATCTGGGCACCCTGTGATCTAGTCAAGTTGACAGATAAAATGAACCATCATAATGGGTCTTTGGGGAAAGCTGTTCTCATTCTAGGAATGCTGGGATTTCTATCATGGAATGAGGGTATTGTTGCTGAAGGGAACCCGTAGAGCTTCAGATGCAGCTAGCTCATGGGACAGAAGGGAAACCAAGGCTCAGAGTGAGGTTCAGAGCGACGACGTGAGTTGCCCTGAGTCTCACACTAAGCGCGGCAGAGCGGGGCCAGGACCTCAGTCTTCGGAACCCCAAGCAGTCTACTCATCCCACTAGCATCTTGGGTTGATCCCTGGGCCTGGCCCCCCAAAAAGGCGAAATGCAAAATGGCGCAGGAGCTCTGGGCTGCTGGGCAGGCCTAGGTGGCTGGGCCTGGGTGGTCAGCCGGTTTCATTGTGGCCGGCGGTGGGCAGCCCCCTGTGACCGAACTGTGACGTGATAATGTTGCCTTCTTTGTGCACCACTGAGCTATCCCACCCTTTCTCTCCTTTTTCCATCGTCTTTGCCTTCTTGTTATCTGCCATTCATATCTTAGGAGTTAGGTTAGTTACCTCTCCCAGGGGACGTTTGCCTGGGAAACCTTTTTCCTCGTTGGTTTCCAGCATTGATTTAAGCAGAAGCCCCCAGAGGCTCCCGCAAAGCCCTGTTGTGTGGGGTGAGGTTCTCTGTGTCAAGATCCCCTGCAGAGGGGGGGTCAAGGGGGCCTCTGACTCGGTGGACCTCGCCAACTTCCCCTCAACCTAACCCACCACCTAGAAACCTGGGAAAGCCTGTGGTCAGAGCTCCTGACCACAGAGGGGAGGGAGCCTCCTGTTTCTAGTTCTGGAAGATGGTGCCCATTGGGAGCTTCTGCAAATGACCCTGAAACGGCTCCCTGTGTCCCAGGCTGGGACGTGTCCTCCAGGAACAAGAAGCTACCTGTGCTGCTTTTGCCTGAGCTTAGCAGCTGGAGCAAAGGCACAGAGGATGCTGGCAACCTCTGCAGGCACCCCTCCTTTTACGGCGCTTCACAGATACTGCATTTCTTACAAATTGAAGGTTGGTGGCAATCCTGCCTTGCGCAAGTCTTCTGGCGCCATTTCTCCAACACCATTTGCTCACTTTGTGTCTCTGTGTCATGTTTTGTTAATTCTCACAATGTTTCAAATGTTTTTTTTATCATTGCTATATTTGTCAGGGTGATCTGAGATCAGCGATGTCACTACTATAACTTGCTGAAGGCTGGGATGATGGTCAGCATTTTTAGCAAGAAAGGATTTTTTAAATTAAGATACGTACGTTGTGTTTTAGACATAATGCTATTGCATACTTTATAGACCACAGTAGAGTGTAAACATGACTATTTGTGTAAGTAAAGTGTTTTATTTTTCAATAACTACGTTCACAACATATATAGTTCTCTTTAACCATCAAGTATGTTAATGTTTCGGAGCATCTTTCTCTCACTAGGTAAGGTTCTGAGAAGGAACATAATACTTATATGCATTGGGAATCGGAAAAATTCACGTGATTCACTTTATTGCAATATTTGCTTTATTGCAGTGGGCTGGAACTAAACCAGTTTTATCTTCGAGGTCTGTCCGTACAATGATTTTTCAAAGAGAACATTAATTTTGTGTCTCTATGTTTAGAATCTTTAATGTATTTAAAGAAATATCCTCTTTACTTTGCAAGTGTGAAATTCTTGCAGAGAAGTTTCCAATTTGTTGGTTTCATGTATTCTGAGGCTCTTTGGTATTTTCAAGTAAGTTTTTAAAACCCAGCGAATATTTACTGACTGTGGAACACAGGCTACCTATCGTGGAGATTCAATGGAAGGTGTGATACAGTCCTGCCTTCATGGGGCTTCTAATCTAGGAGGAAAGAGAAGCTGAAGCCAGGAGATGTCAGCTGCTGATAAAGTAGCCACAATTTAAATAATGATGATTTCCCAGAGCAGTTTAGGAGCCCGAGGTCTAAAGCACTGTGGTTTTGAGGGGAGCGGCGTTTGTCTGGGACCCCGGGTCTGAGTCGGCTGCTTAATGGGAGACGCACAGAAAGGTCATCTGCGTTTGCACCTACAGTGGCAGGAACATGCTTTTCCTTATTTTTAAAAAATTTGCTCAATATTGGTTTCATCTTAGAATTTCAAACGATTTTATCCACAAAAGTCTTGTGCAGGAGCTTTCTCGGACGAGACTGGGGATTCCCTTCCTTCTCAGGAGGTTACAGGAACCTAGAATCCGCGGGGTGGGGACTTGGACAAAGCCGACGGCTGAGGTCGCCGCGTGCGGGACAACAGCTGCTGGGGTGCCACCTGCCACGTGGCAAGGCCAAGTGGAGCTGGCGGTCATGATTGTCACTGCCTTCGCCAGCCTCTACCACTGTGTCGCATACAAGGAAGACGGGGCCCAAGACTGCCCGTCCTGTCACGTGTATCGTGTGGCCGCCCCTGGCCAGTGTCTGTCTTGGAGGATGCGAGTGCTGATGACATAGTCATGCTGATTTTCAGGTTATAAAATGCCCCATTTTAGGACTGACTGCAAAGCCAGCGTGAAAAGATAAAGAAGCTGCAGGGGCTTTCAAGGCTGCACTCAATTTTATCGAGAACGTTTCTTTCTTCTTTTATTTTTTTTTCCCTTCAGATCAAGATAGTGTGTTTTCCTGTAAATGCTAAAAAAAAAAAAAAGAAAAAAAGAAAAAGAAGAAAATCAACCTTTTTTTCTTCCCCCTATATACCTCATAACCTATTTTGATGTCCTTGCTCCAGAAGTGTTCTGAAGCGGTTACCCCCGGGGGATGAGAGTGAAATTACAAGGACAGCGTGATCATTCGGCAAGGAACTGGTTCCCTCAGAAGTGAGACACAGCTTACTGTATATAGCACAAGGAACTCTACTCAATACTCTGTAATGACCTGTATGGGAATAGAATCTAAAAAAGCGTGGATATATGTATACGTATAACTCATTCACTTTGCTGTACAGCAGAAGGTCATGCAACATTGTAAATCAACTGTACTCCAATGAAAATTAATTAAAAAAAAGCTGAGCATCAATCAGTCAACAGACTTACTGTGATGGAGACATTGTGTAAGATGAAATGGTGGATAAAACAATTTGAGCAGTAAATAAACCAACGTTTGAAAAGACAAAAAAAAAAAAGAAAGAACGTGAGCAGCAGTTGCTTCTCATCTAACCCGTTTCTGGCGCCATTGTGCTAACATTTACTTCTTTGCATAAATGCCTCCTCCAGCCTGGGCCTCCGCCCATGCTTCTCGAGGGCACCTCCGTGTCCCCGGGACCCAGGCTGGAGACCAGGACTCCACGTGACTCCTCCTTCTCCCCGGTCTCTGTCCACACCAAGCAGCTGCTGAAACCTCACCCCTCCAGCCTCTCATGCCTTCTCTCCCCAGAACCATCACCCAGGGCGCCTTCCCTGGCCCTTTAGTGGGCTGGCCAAGGAGAGGGGGCAGACAGGAGGGCTCAGAGGTCCCCCCGCGGGTGCCCCAGGCCTGAGCCCTCCCCAAAGCAGGATGAAAGTGGATGAGGATGGGGCCAACCAAGGGACCCCCCAGGATGCAGCAAAGGCCAGTGGAGAGCGGAGTGGGAGTTTTGGGGCCTCAGGAGAGCCAGGCAGGTCTGTCTCAGAGCGTGGCTGGCCAGCGGGCCCCTGGGTTACCCACGCACTGGGATCTCCGGGCCTCCAGGACAGGTATTGCCCCCCCAGACCTGGCAATGGAGCTCGAGGTCTTGTTGGGCCTGAAAGAATTAGGTTGAATCTAAGTGAGTTCTGGGGACCCGCATTTCCACTAGCAGGGAACACACTCGGGTCTAGAAGTCCAGGTTTGCACAGACCACTCCCCACTTGTCCAATACCCACACGAGTACTTGCCCGGACTCTGAGAATTTGCTCAGGGAGGGGCTGCACATAGGCCCTCCTTGGGCCCCAGGGAGATATTGGAGGCTGGCTAATCCCTCTGGAGATGCGTTGAGTATTCCGATAGAGCAAGCCTTGTTTTGCCCAGTAGACGTTATTTGAAGAATCCTTTCCCCAGGCCCATTTCCAGAGCCCTCTGCTGGATAGGATTTTTCGGGACTACTTGATTCCTCTGAGCTTGGTTTGAGATGGAGACTACAGAAGACAAATGTTAAGTGCTCTCATCTCTAAAATCCCGTGATTTATTTCTAAAAAGGGGTTTCCTTATAAGGAGTTTGCCTTAGGTAAGTGAATTCTGACTGTCCAGGGCATTAAAATACCCCAAAGTAGTTTCCTGTGCAGCTGGTGACTGTGCAGAGCCCCCAGGTTGGCTCTCCTTAGGGTGGAGGCTGGTTCTCAAGTTCCTTAGATGCCTCTCTCCCCACATAGGGTCCCCATGGCTTCTGGGTTCCATCTTCTCCCAGGAGCTGGCCTCCCGGTGCTACCATGGGAATACTGGCGCTGCTTCCAAGAAGGACCTCGAGGCCTGTCTCATGAGTGGAAGCCACAGGTCTAAGGAGCGTGGGCTGATGTTTAAGGAGGTATAATGCGATTTGGAGTCGTGTTTGGCCTGGACACTCGTCCCTCCTAAAAGTGGCAGAGGACCCCAGAAGGGTGGCCCAGGAGGACCCTCTCCCTGGACACTCTGGCTGGTGCATAGACAGTTTTGGCCAGATGTGACACTTTTTAACATCTGAAGGCCCACAGCGGGTTGACCATGTCTTGATCCTTTGGGATGGGACTGAGGGCTCCTTGTTGAGAGACTGACCTCTCAACCAAGAGCAGCTGCTGTGTTTAGGTCCAGGCTGCCTCTTTCTAGCTCCTTCTGACTCCCAGGTCCCACGGACTTCACCGATGGCCGGTGTCAGGGGACCTCTGAGCAGGGCCCCTGTGCCACCTCCGCCTTGGGTTCTGTAAGGAAACTGGAGTCTTGTCCTGCTGTTTGCAAGCCTCGCAGACAAAACCAAACCCGTGCTGCATTCTCTGGAAAGAAAATCCAACATTTTCCAGTACTTCACCTCTTCCAGGCACCTGGAGGAAAGACGTAAGTACAGGTGCGTGCAAGATCTGGAGCGTCAGGGGCCCCTCACCTGGTCCTCACGGCCTGTGTCCTGACGTCCCTGTGGCTCCTGTCTCCGGAGCCACCTGTTCATTCAGCTCATCCCACCCCCTTCCCCTGAATTCCCTTTGGTTGAACTCCCCCAGCCCCAGCCCCTCCGCGTTCATTAAACATCTTCTGCGCAGGACTGGTTCCACTGTCCGCACCCACCGCTGACTAGCTGTGTGTCCCTGGGCTGCTATTTCACCTCTCACAGCCTCAGTTTTCCCACCTGTACAAGGGGAATTTACAAGTGATCTCCCTTTTGTGGGTGAGGAAGTACCAGGTGCCCAGTAAATTATAGTAAATGCTCTTTTGCTTGTTCCCATGTCCACGAACAAGGCAGAGCCTGACCTCTCCACCAAGTGTGAATCCAGTCCAGTGATCAAGGTCCCGGCGATGTCCCTGAGTCTTCTCTCATACCCTCAGCCAGATTCAGTTTTATGTTCTACCTGGGCCTCAGGAGAGATAATTGAAAAAAAAATTGAATTAGAAAAAAGAGGAGTTAAATACTACTTACAGCTTCTCAGCTGCTTCAACTGTTTCTGCCCTTTTTGAAGGAGCTGGGGGTGGAGAATGTGTATCCGCCGGCTCTGTGGCTGTTATCACTATCCACACTGTCACACAACTATTTGTATGACATGTCTCTCTCCTCCTAGGGCGTCCGCTACTCACAGCAGAATAAAGGAAGGAAGGAGGGAATAAATGAATAATTCTGTGCTTGTGATACATGACCCAAGATTTGGAAAGTGATTAATATGCCCTGCTGTCTTCTCCTTTTCTGGTTAGGGTTGATAATTCTCTACTGTGCAACAATTTATTTCTTTTAATTTAAACAATCCTACAGCTGAAGCTGTCTCAGAAATATTTAGAAGAATATGTTTCATATCACTTTTTTTTTCTATGAATGTTGGGAGGAAGGTGTGGGATATGGACCCTGGTTGGAATTTGAGAGTGTAAAGGGATCAAGTTAGGTATTTTCTGACTGCTCAGTTTCTATTTATAGTGCTGCAATGACTTTCCTTCACTACCAGCCAGGGTGGAATTTAAATGATTGACCAAGGAGGAAGTAATTCATTTCTCTCTGCCATCCTATCCCTTGCCCTCTCTTCTGCTGTTCAGCTCCTATTGTGATCTTTCTTTGTCAAGGACGTTTCTCAAAATTAGGTGCTTGTATCTGCAGCTCCCCATCATATCTGTTTAGATATATTTAGGACAGATACAAATGCTAAAAGCAGCCTGGATTCCCCCTGCTCTAGACAGAAATGCAAGGAAGATTGTTAACTAATGGCATTTGACTTGTTTCAATTATTACAAAGTTATAAAGCTTTGAGTTCTGTATTCCTCTAAAAGTCTAGATCTTTTTGGTATTGAAGAAAACACGAGAAGCTTGAGTGAACTACCCAGTTCCACCTAATCCTTTTTATTTGGCCCCTGGGAAGACCCATACGAAACAAAGGGGGCTTTGATCCCAACCTGGACCCTGACTCTGTATGAAACGGGTAATGGTGTTAATAAAAAGTTGTTGCTTTAAGCCAATTTCCTTCTGGTGAAGTCTGTACTTGAAGTTCCTCTGCTAACGTATGTTTGCAGGTGGGCAGAACTGATGGAGAACCTTGACCGACAGCCCTCCCACCTTGGGGCCCTTTCAGTAACCACCAGGTCTATGGGGAAGTGCAACTCAAGGGCTCGTGGAAGTGAAAACTGCAGTGGGAGCCCCCAACCCCAGTGTCTATTTCAAGGCTTCTGACTTGGGACACTCACCTATCTGAAGGGCTGGTTTCTAGTGGACTGACTTAGGACCTTTCTTTATAGAACTCAAAAGCTTTGGTTTGTGGCCTCATCTTATTTGTCCTCGTAAGGTCTCTTGTCATCAGAAGCAAAGACATCTTCAACTACAGTTTTCCATAACTTACATTTTTGTCCCAAGTTCTGTGGTCATTGGTGGAACTGATGCTGGTCTTGTTGCCAGATTGTAGCCTGGGTCTGAAGAGCTGGGACCAGGAATGTCTGACATGGTGGGGTTGGACCCCTGGCTCACAACTTACTTGTGTCACCAAAAAGGTACATTGATACACAGAAAGTCATTACTGCCGTTCTCATTCCCTCATCCTTGAGAAGGGGCAGAAGCTGAATTTAAAGGAGCTAAAAAGCTGTAAAGGGTATTTGACTTCTGTTTTTTCCCATTCTGGTTTTTTGATGATTCATCCTGAAGTCCACTTAGAACATGGAGTGGAATTTGATAAGAGAAAAGCCAGTACAACTTGTATAACCTCCTTCAACCACTTCAGATAAAAGATATCACTTTTATATTTCCAATTAATTTATAACAAGTCCACATGCCCCTGTATACCTGCATCTTGAGGGTATCCTCCAAAATGTATGTAAACTTGGGGAGGAGGGATTACTCAGTCCAAAGAGGTCCAGTCAATTCTGCTTCTAAATGTCAGCCCTGGAGGGAGTGGGAAGTTGCTCATCTCCACTGTTGCAGTTGTCCCTTCCTACCACATGGTGTCACTGTTGTAGACCAGCTGTGCGCAGCCCTGTGAATGCTTGCCTACTACGTGTCCTCCATCCCTGCATAGGCTGGTGTGGAGGGTCCCTAAGTGCCCTCCCACACGGACAGGCTTAACCAGGCTTTCCCAGGAGCAGGGTGCAGTGCCCGGGTACCATGCTCTGAGGAGTTACCAGCACAAGCTGTGCCAGACCAGCACCCCCTGCACCCACCGCAAGACTTCAGGGCATGCATTGAGCCCAAGCAAACAGTGAGACTCCCAATGACTCTCTGCTGAATTGCTCTTTGGGACCTTTGATACCTTTTCTTACAGACCTTGGGTCAGGGCCACCACAGTTCTTCCTGACAGGTCCTTAATTGTGAATGTCTGGCTCTGTATTTTATTTTCTCGACAGGCTTTGGGCTTCTTTTACAGATATCTCAACCCTGTCTTCAGTGGCCAGTTCATCATACCAAGGGGGAGGAGATGTTTTCTTTTGTTGGAATGCAAAATGTTCATTAGACCCTAAAGGAAACCCTCCAGAGACTCATCGCTGAGCAAATAAGAGATGTTCTGGAGTGGACTGATATTTTCACTTGGACAAGGAAGGATGTGTGTGTCCCTGGAGAAAGGTGGTGGGTACGGTGGATAGCAAATAGTCTTTGACATTCAGTTACAAGAGAGTCAAAACCACATAGATGATGGTTTGAATATAGCACTTATGATCTGTGGGCTACAGAAGCCTTAATCTCTCTACAAACTCTGTTCACTATCAGAAAGTCTCACTGGTTATTTGCTGGCAAATTGACCCATATTTCTGAAGTTTCAAAATTGGTTTCTAAAATTTACATAATTTCTTTTCACAAGAACAAAGCCTTTAAAATTAGGGGGAATATTTCTTTAAAAATAACTTTTGGAATTTTTAATATTAGAAAGTAGACCTATGTTAAAGGATAATTTTTTAAAAGGGTTAAAATCCTGACCCTTAGACAAACACAAATGAATGCCTATCAGAGGTTTTATTTAGCTCATTAATTAATGAAGGAACAAATAAGATGTTATAAACAGTTCAAAAGAGAATTCAAAATGCACACATAGAGTTAATCAAGAACACTGAAGTGAATTTACAAATAGATGCAAAATTGATCAAAATCCAGAGAGCAATAATCAATTGCATCAACACTAAACACAATTTGAATTTCTATGGAAAAGAATCATTTGAAGTTCTACCAGTTTCCTACAATTTTTTCTATTTCTACAACTATTGTAAAATAGCTCAAAGACAATAAAAGGGGGCTTCCCTGGCGGCGCAGTCGTTGAGAATCTGCCTGCCAATGCAGGGGACACGGGTTCGAGCCCTGGTCTGGGAGGATCCCACATGCCGCGGAGGAACTGGGCCCGTGAGCCACAACTGCTGAGCCTGTGCGTCTCGAGCCTGTGCTCCACAGCAAGAGAGGCCACGATGGTGAGAGGCCTGAGCACCGCGATGAAGAGTGGCCCCCACTTGCCACAACTAGGGAAGGCCCTCGCACAGGAGCGAAGACACAACACAGCCAAAATAAATAAATAAATAAATAAATAAATTAAAAAAACAAAAAAAAGATTACTTACATTAAAAAAAAAAAAAAAAAAGACAATAAAAGGTGGAGAGAACCTGAAAGGAAAACTAGACAAGGCACACAGTAATCTTTTTTGGGTCCATTTCAAAGTCTTACAAAATTTTTATAGACACTAGACTGGTTCTAAGGTCAGAAGAGGAATGATGGACAGCTGGAAGGATATGTTAACGATGGTGGTAATTGGCTTTGGTACCTGAACTTTAAATCAATACCTGTGTAATCAAAAGAGTAAATTTCTGATATGCTAATTTCGGATGGTTCTTAGGCACTCTCTTCTTGGACTCTGTGTGCTCCTCAGTCTCTGTATGGCGTGGTGGAAAGGATACTAGATTTGGAGGAGGTGATTCTATTCTCAGAGATTTACCTGTTGCTGCAGCTTTAGTAGCGCTAACTCAATCTCTCTGAGGCTCAGTGTTCCCCCTGGAAAATGGGGATAATAGTTACTCTGTGTACCTCACCATTAGCGGATTAAATGAGATGATGTGTGGTGATGAAGTACAAAAGGGTACCTCTTTTCAGATCAGATGCCAAGGAGTTTCAGATTCACGTATCCGATGATCTATGCTATAGCTCCACTTTGATGTCTTATCGTCATCTCAAAGTTAACGAGGCCAAAAACTCAACTCCTGGTTGCCACTGCCCCTCCTCAAGCCTGTCCTCTCGTCTTACTTGTTTCAATTAATGGCACCACCATTCACCCAGCTGCTTGATCCCAAAACTCAAAGTATTGTCTGATTCCTTTACCCCTGATTCCATACGTGGAATTTAACAATGTCTTGTTAGCTTTACTTCCAAAGTATCTTTCCAGTCTAACGAACCCCCATAATTTTCAATGTTGCCCCCCTGGATCAAGGCAACATCAGCTCTTTTCTGGGTTATGGTTCTTGAGTCTTAATCTCAGGTTGGTCTTTCTATACCCAGTCTTTCCCAGCTAAATTCCTTTCCCCCAAGGCGGCCAGATGACTTTTAAAAACTGTATAGCAGAGCATATTGCCCCTCTGCTTAAAATCTGCGGATGGATTTTTCTTGCAATTATAATGAAAATCTAAAGTCATCCTCCCCCACCTCCCCACATCTCAGAAGGTCTACGTGATCTGCCTGCCGTCTGACTCTCTGACTTTTTATCTTTATGTTCCAGCCCCGCTGGTTTTCCTGCTCCAGGCCAGGCTCATTCCTGCTGTGAGGACCTCTGGTTGGCTGTGACTTCCGCTGAGAACATTCCTTCTCAAGATTCAGTCTCAGGGCAAACGTCACCTTCTCAAAGAGGTCTTCCTTCCCCATCCTTGTAGGATTTGTTATCGTTTTTGTCTGTCCTCTGATTTTGTGTTTTCTCCCTCTTTTCCTGACTCCTTCCCTCCTCCTCTCCTTCTCCCATTGCTTTTTCATCTGTTTTCCCTCTTTTCTTCCCTTTTCATCTATAACAGACCAGACATAGCACACACTGGGCTTACCTATTGAAGGTGCCTTTTACTGAAATCATTTTATGTGCCCCATTCTTAATTTTAAAGGCAATGAGTCACATTATTCATATTTTTGGTCTCTAAAACACTCTTTGCACACCCAACCAAAACATATGGATTTTAACATGTTTATAGTTCTTAGTGCATATTTCTGTAAATCAATGGCTCTTAAGGAAAAAACAAAAAAACAAAAAAAAAATGGCTCTTCTAGACACAGGTCTTAGTTCCTGTCCTTCAAGGAGGAAATTCTAGAGCACTCAATTTCTGTTACTGGTGAAAAAATGCAATGACAAATGTTCTATGAAAACAGGTTGCAACTTAGGTTCATGCATTCTTGAACTTGACTTATTTTCCTTTCTAATTGTTGCACTGACAGGCTGTGTTTTACACAATTATTATTATTTTTCTCTCCCAGGAAGATAAAAAGTCTTTTCACGATGCACATTAATTATAGAATCCTTAAAGTAATTCAAAAAGGCGGGTGAGATAAATTTAGAAGTCATTAATAAATTTGTAAAATGGTTTGACTTTAGAAGACCTTTATAATTAAAATCTTTCTTTTTAGCCTTAAAAATATTGCCTGAATCAAAGCAAACAACTAAACAGGAAAATGGACTGTAAAGAAAGGTGAACACATTGCTCCTGGGTGAACACATCCTTGAGCGAAGTTGATAAGATATACTCTTGCCTGAGGTCCCCACAGGCTGCTACTCATGGAACAGAGTGATGTGTAAGTCCTTCCCATAGGGAGCACCCAGCATCATCTTATAAAGTGTGAACATGGCTTTAATTTAGTTGAAGTTTATAAACCATCTTGCTGTACACATTAGCCTGGTTTGCTTTGACTGGCCACTAAACTATGCAGAGTTTGTACTCTATCTGGAAGGCAGCCTTGGCACCAAGCATTTTATCTGTCAATTTAGTCTTGGATTTGGGGAATTTTCTCCATACACACTTCGCAAGAACAGCCTTTGTGTCACTACCAAGTGTTGAGTGCATTTTGAAAATCACTTGAACCTTACAAATCACGTGTGTGTGGATGGCACACACTCAAGTGTCTAAGAAGGATGAAGCAAGGCAGGTGTTTTATAGTTTGACTTAACCTGCACTTCTGGGGATCACTTTACAGATATTTTTTTCATGGATTTTACTGCAAGGATTGTTGTCATTATTACTGTTTGGATTTTATTTGGGGTTTTGTTTTTGTCTCCACCTGCCTGTCGTTCTTCTGTTAGGACCTGCTCACTCAGCTGCGATGGTTTGCATGTAGGTTTGGCCTCCCCACCAGCTTGTGGAGGACACGGCATCTGGCTTGTTCACAGGTGAGGAATTTGGGGCCTTGCTCAGGATCAGGAATGGATACAACTCCTGGTGAATGTCTAGTAAGTTATTGATAGTGCATCTTAGTGATGGATGGCTTAGCGGCCAAAGGGGAATTTTGTATTTCAATACCAAATCTAGCTCAGTCTGTAACCTGAGAGACATACAATATTTGTTCTCTTTCCCCGTGTTTTGTTTATAACATATTAACGTTGCTATTTATGTTTGGAAAATGTCCAAGATCACCAATATGGTGAAGGCACTGCCATCTGAGAATAGACCGAAGGTAGGACGGAAGGATGTGTTCCGACAGCGATGTTAAGAATAGAACTGGTAGAGTGAAACCATTAGGGAGTGTTCAGACCCAGCCCTGCAGTTACCCTTAAATCTGGACTAGATCTCAGGTGTGCCGCCTGCATCCAGCCATCTTTGCCCTCGGTCAAGCTCACTCCCTCCATCCCTAAGGGCTAGAACGTGGAACTTGAAGGAATGAAGTACGGAGACACCAGTGATGTCGTGAAAACACCACTTGGGTTTGCAGTCAGAGGGTTCCAGAATCAAGGTTTCGTACTCCTAGTCACGCAAAAAGGAACCCTTGCAAAACAAAATGGGGAGAATACCACTGAATTCATAGGGTGGTTTTCACATGGCTTAAATATTTATAAAATAATGTATATGAAAGCATGTCTGGCACACATGAGTTGGGTCCCACCATGACCTGACCTGCTGTGGGGTGGCCAGCCCTCCAGTGTTCCACCGTTCCCGTTTATATTTTTTCATCCACAAGTCCGACTGCGCCGACCAAGGCTGTGCTGTGAACAAGGGCTGCTCTAGGTGCTGGGGATTTAAAGATGAAAGTGTCATCCTTTGCTTGCCTTTTGGTGTGGGGCAGAGATGGTTTGATTTCATACCATCTTCATTGTCCCTCATGCAGGGAAGCCCCGAGGACACAGTGAGATGACAGTGCAAGTGAGCAGGACCCCTTAATGCTGGTTCTGAGAGCCTCCTCCAGAGAAGGCACGCAGGTGATTTAGGAGATTCTCCAAAATCTTACTTACAATGAGAGAATCCTGCAGTCTGGAAGCCAAATGGCGTAATACTTGTTGGCCAACCTGTAAATTAGGTGAAAGAATTCTATTCCATCCAAAGCAGACCTGCTCTCTCTTTCAAGATCTCCCTTTGTATGTAGAACAGAACAATATACCCACAAGACCCAGACCTGGGCGGTGCGCTATAGAAAAGGGTGCCGGGGTCCAACAATTTGGGGACACTCTTCTTGCTTTATCCATCCTAGAGAGTCATGACCTATAAAGGTTGGAGAGGATGCACAGACCTACCAAACCCTAGTGTCGTTACCTGGGGCGGGAGATAGAGCAGAGAAGGTGAGATTATCAGTATTGATTTTATAAACCTCCGTATTGTTTGTTTACCAGGACCATGCCATTGTCTTGTAAGTAAAAAAATCCTATAAAATAAATAAAAGTAATCATAGGAGGAGACCTGAAAAAGTTCCTGAGAAGTCCTGTCATAAGGAAACCTAGCACTTCCCAAATGTTTCTGGTCATGCCACCTTTAGCTGGTTCTCTGGAACATTCTCTGGGCAGTACTGCTCTAAAACACATCCATCTTCCTCGACTGCATAAATCTTAGAATAATGCAACTTTAGTGTTAGAAGAGAGTTAAAACAACCCGAATGCCTCATAAAAGGAGGCCTAAGGAGGTTAGTTACAGCTCTTGCCTAAGGTGACATGGCTCAGTGGTGGTAGCAGGGGGGTGGTCCCATGTCCTTCACCAGGAAGGAGAAGGGTCTGTAGCTCACTCCCATGGGGCACGACACCCCTCCCACCATAGCGTCAGCAACAGGGTGGCGCAACAGGGGTGTGCACTGGGAATGCAGACCTCCAGCTCGCTGTGTGCTTTGCGCCAGGGCGTGTACCATCTCAGGCCTTCCTCAGAGATAAATACGCTTTCAGATCTGGGTGCAGGGACCTGCCGTCACTACCCTGGGCGATGAGAATATATTGTGTCTTTTTTCTCTCCCGACACAGCGTCCTCTCCCAGGAGGGTCTGCCCTGCATCTGAGCCGCTCTCCCAGGCATTACAGCTGTGATCTTGGGTCCTTACTTCCTTGACATGCTTCCGCCTGGCTTCCCGGAGACCCTGCAGGGGCTGGACGGAAACAGAAGGCACAGGAAATGACTGACTGGGCGTCTCTCACCCAAGTCCCAACAGGACATTTCGTGGGAAATTTTGTGGGTATCAACCAGCTCCTTCTACCAAATGGGAAAGCCGCCTGGCTTCAGCACTCCAGCTCCTGCAAAGGCCAGACTCCTGCCGCCATCCACGTCCCAGGTAAGAGAAGAGACTCCCAGGTAAGAGAAGAGACTCCCAGGTAAAGGAGCTGTCGCTGGAAGCAGGGAACATCCGGCACGGCTGTATTTCTGTAGCTGGCAAAGCACAGGGGGCAGAGCCACAGATTTTAATTTCGACGTTCCTTAATTTAAGAAATAAAAACAAAACAGGCTTGCAAAAACTGGGTCTGAAGTCCCCGTGGGAATCACGGGCAAAGGCAGAGTGAAGGCGGGGAGGGGAGGCTGGGAGAGCGTGGGGCAAACCTCACGATCAGAGGTCCCCCCCCAGTCATTTATAAAAGGCAAGTGCCGCCTTCCCCGGGGGCCCCCGAGCGCCACACTGCAGGTGTGATTTATGAGGAAGAGACTGGCTATAAATCAAACCCCCTTGTTTTAAGCAGTAGTTTCAGTGTAGCCGATCAATTCACATGCAAAAGAGAGTGAGGAAAAACTGCACCATATTATAATCTACAAATATCATAGATTCCAATTTCAAACTTGAACAAAGTTTCCACTCTCTGACCAAGGGCCCTCCGTGGAGTTCTTTGCAGGGCAGGGACCAGAGAGCGACCGCTGGGGGCCTCCAGGTCACAGGGGGGGTGGCTTGATGGGCCCCACGTGCGGGGCTTCAGAGCTGGGACCTGAGGGGTTCGCTCCTTGTGGGGCTGACCTGACGCGCGGGGCTCTCAGAGGATCCTCATCAGGGACAGACCTTGGCCATCATCATCTTCATCACTAGTTTTGCCCCTTGCTGTGTGGCCGCTCCGGTGTTTGCTGCATCAGGAAGGGCTGATTCTCATCAACCCCATGTATCTGGGGATGAGAAAGCAGGTCTGGTTCAAGAACACCCAACCGGCTCTTGGAGTTTCTATGGGACGTTTGTTCTACTGATTGGGACTTGGATACTGTTTACTGTCTTAATGGTTCATAATGATTTCACTTCTTGTTTCCTTTGAGAGATGAACTTCCCAGAGCAGGGCTCAGACTTCGGTCCTCTTGCATTTCTCAGAATGCCTAGTGCTTTGTTTGGGAAATAAGAGATTCTGCTCCATCCTTGTTGGCTTGAATATCCAAATATCTATGGAAACAGGGGAGAGCCATTGCATGAATCATCAAAACCCTGGGGAGATTCAAAGCCTTCATTTCAGCTCTGAAATTTTGTTCTATTTCCCCTCCAACCTTTTATCATAAATACCACTAGAAAAAAAAAAAGGGAGATTATGATATCACCTCTTTTTGCTTCTCCTGGCCTTCTGCTGGTATTGAAATGATCAAGAGAGTAGAAAAGTGGCCAGAAACAGGTAGAAGGGAAGAGATGCAAAGGACTTAGAGAACCACAGAGAAGAGGCTGGTGTCGCCCTGACTGGCACCTTCCAAACACCTGCCTATTTCTTTCGAAACTGTCATGTCTCAGAGGCCATAAATAACAGAGGCTTCTTTGTGGTGCGGTGATGGCTTTCCCAGTGGGGCAAACTTAATTTTACACATTTGCATATGTTTTCACATTAGGGTTTCAGGTTGACTTTGAAGTTCATTCTTTCAAGGACGGAAGGGAATTCCTAAGGGTTCACTGACAGTAAAGTTTATGATAAAGCACTTCATCTGCATACCAGGGCTGTAGATTTGGATGTTCTTGGAAACTGTTATCCTTTTCACTCTAAAAAAAAAATCTGTTTATTGAATACAAATGCTCTGTTTTTAATAAAATTTTGTAGCGTCATCGGCATCTGTTAGAGGTGATCTACCGGTTATCAGTATTTTCTAGATTGTCATAACTGCTGGCAGGGAGAACCAGGCCATGTTACCAGAGAGTAGCCTCAATGGATTCCAGCTAAGACAGACCATGAGGGTCAAATCCCAGAGGGGAATTGAGGTTGAATTTGGTAAAGGGAAAGCCAGAAACTTTCTGGAACTGCTCGCTGGTTCCTTCAGCAACCATTTACGGAGTGCCCTGCACTCGCTGAGAACAGTGATGAGGGCTTGGGCCTCTCAGGGGAGAGGGGCTGTGGTCATGGACGTGTCCAGGGCCTCGGAAAGGAGAGGAGGGGCTGGAGGAAGGGCGCTGCTGGGCAGGACAACTGACCTACTTTTGAGAGACGCACTCTTTAGGCAAAGAAGTGGGGAAGGGTGTTTCAGCTGTGTAGACACATGCCAGGATTTGTAAAGAAAATATCCGGGTAAGGCATTTTCCAAAACACAACTATGATACAAAATCAAACCCTTTAATCTTAAAACACTGGTTACTGGCACGTTAGGGGAGGTACTGGACCGTGAATTGCTCAAAAGCATACCCTCCGGCATCTTTTCTGTATCCTCAACAATTAGCATAACCTCCTGGCACAGAATAGGGGCTCAGTTTGTGTTTATGGAAGAATCAGTTTACCTCTTTTTTTTTTCTAGCCGTGCGGCTTGTGGGATCTTAGTTCCCCGACCAGGGATCAAACCCATGCCCCCTGCAATGGAAGCACGGAGTCCTAAGCACTGCACTGCCAGGGAATTCCCTCAGTTTACCTCTTATATGTGTATTTCCTTCATCTTCTTTTAACACTGAGCAATTAGTAGTAGAATAAAATGTCACCATAGCTGGTAATTCAATGGCTATCTTGGAGATAAGGATGAGATTTTTAATCGCTAAGAAAGTTTACTCTGTTTGTAATAACCACATTTTCTCCATCTAAACCAGGATGGTTCTTCTAGGGTGATGAATGATTTTGCTAAGTGATCTACTAAGCCTCCAGGACCCAATGGAAGAAGGCAGTGGTTTTATTTTTGAGAGTGAGAATTTTAAAATAAGAGAAGTTTGTAAGCTGTGGGTTCCTTTTGTGCCAAACTCAGAAGGAGAGCACAGGTTTCTGGCTTTTCAGTCTCCTTACCTTCCCGAAGAAACCACAAACAAGGAATCAGGACCAAAAGAGTCCGGCATCACACACACAGCCGGGCTAACCCTTTCTCTGCTGGCAGCCTAAGAAGGCGCTTGCTTCTCAAAAGAGTTGAACTGAGGGACTTCCCTGGGGGTCCAGTGGTTAAGATTTCATCTTCCATTGCAGCGGGTGTGGGTTTGATCCCTGTTCAGGGAACTAAGATCCCACATGCCTTGCAGCCAAAACAAAACAAAACAAAACAAAAAAAACAAAAAACCCATAAAACAGAAGTAATAATGTAACAAATTCAATAGACAAAGAAAAAAAATGGTTCACGTTAAAGGAAATCACAGCTGAACACGTTTAAAAAAAAAAAAGAACTGAACTGAGACCCCAAATCTGAAAAATAATCATTTGTCACTTCTGGACCACGTGCCATGGGCTAGTCACTCTTAGGTGTTCTACAAGAATGAACTCATGTAATCCTCACAACAGATTTAGGACAAGGACACTGTGATCATATTCATTTTACAGATGGGGAATCTGAGGCATGAGGAGGTTACAAATTGCTCAGGGTCACAGACTGGTAAATGCCAGGGCTGGGCTCTGAGTCCTGGCAGACTGGCTGCTGGGTGATGTGCAGACTTCCCGTCTCCGTTCTGAACAAGGCAAAATACTCGAAAATGGAGGAGACCATCACACGGTAATGATGCTAAAATGTTTTGTGGTCAAAAACAACATGGAAATCGATGGCACTCTGTGTTCTGGTTTAAAACAACTTTAAATGTTGTTATAAGAGCATAACAGAACGGTTATTGCTTTTTTTTCAACAGTTACTGAGATGTGAGTTTTGAGACCCAGAATTTTTATGAGCATTTTAAGGCTCCAAAGAATCCTTAAGAACTAATCATGAAATGAGAAACACAGCCAGTAAGAATATAGTCCTTTCCTATTGATTAGAATAGATTTTATTTATATTGTGGATAGTTCTTATACGCATGTGATACAACATTCAAAGCTACGAATAGAATACCGTGAAAAGTGAGTCTCTCTTCCATTTCTGATTCCCATTCACCAAATTCCCTTCCTCAGAGGCAACCACAAATAGGTCTTGTGTATCCTTCTACTGATAGTCTATGTGTATATAAGCCTATGTGTCTGTATAGTTTATTTTTGGGAGGGAGTGAGGCACAAATCGTAACTTACTATTTATAAATAGTTCAGGACTTTGCTATTTTTACTTAAGACTGTAGACTTTGCTATTTTTACTTAAGGCCTTACGCTGGAATTCAATATGAACTTGGTCCAAAGTAGTACACTGAATCTCATCAAACTAGTCATTATTTATAAAAGCAATGATTTTTCTACATAAAATTTGCATCTTACAAAGTTATCTTATTCGTGATAGTTTCTCAGTGATTCCTTTTTATTTTCCAAATTAGAGGTCAGAAAATCTGAATTCCTCTTTCTAATTTTTATACTTCATTTGTATTTCTTTTATCAAATTGGATGAGCTACTACTTCTAGAACAATGTCAACAGCTGTGGTAATGGACATTCTTTTCTTTTTCTTGACTGAATTGGAAGCTACTAGCTTTTCTCTGTTAAACATGTTGCTAACTTTTGGGTTGATACACACACAAACTAAATATACATACACACATACTTAATTGACATTCTTTCAATAGATGTTATATCTTTATATCATATTGAGGAATCATCCATCTTTTCCTATGTTTAAGAATATTTATTAAAAATAGATGTTAATGTATAGAAAATGCTTCTTTATCTTATGTGGAGATGATTATTTGTTCTTTTCTTTTGATATACTCATATGATGGTTTGTGAAAATTAACAACAAATTTTAACCATTCTTGCATTTTGAGATCAATGTTACTTGGTTGTTGTATATTTTTCTTTTAATATTTGGTTTAGGATTTTGAATTGCTATTTAGAAATGCGATTTTTTCATGTCCTCTATGTTTTTATTGTTGTTGTTGTTCTTAATCAATGTTATGCTAGCTTGAAGGAAAATAAATGGATTGCCAGCCTCCCTTATTCTTCCATGATCTAGAATAGTCTGAAAGAACACCAGAGTGAATCTGTTTCTTAAGGGTTTGGTAGATGTCTATTATCAAAACATTAAAGCTCGCTGCTTTTGGGGGATGTTAGCACTTAAACAATTCTTTCTACTTCCTCTACAGTAATTGATCTACTTTGAATTCTTAATTTTTTTGATGTGAATTTTAGTGATTTATATTTTCCAGAAAATATTTCAACTCAGATTCTTAATTAGAGCCACATAGAAAACTGGTCTTGTATGATTCCTAAAATGTCTGCCCTTATCATTTCTTATAGTGTTTGTTTGTGGTTTCTTATTTGTTAAAATTAAGCTAATTAATAGCTGACTTATTTGCTTATTTAAGCTCCTGTATTTATCATGACTATTGGGCTTCCCTGGTGGTGCAGTGGTTTAGAGTCTGCCTGCTAATTCAGGGGACACGGGTTCGAGCCTTGGTCTGGGAGGATCCCACATGCCGCAGAGCGGCTGGGCCCGTGAGCCACAATTACTGAGCCTGCGCATCTGGAGCCTGTGCTCCGCAACAAGAGAGGCCGCGACAGTGAGAGGCCCGCGCACCGCGATGAAGAGTGGCCCCCACTCACCGCAACTAGAGAAAGTCCTCGCACAGAAACGAAGACCCAACACAGCCACAAATAAAAAAAAAATAATAATAATATCATGACTATCATTTTTCATTTTTCTAATTAATCAGTTTCACATTTTATGTCTATCAATTCCTTCCCTCTCACTCTTGGCTTTATCTATGTTCTTTCACCTTTCATTGGATGATCTATTCATGTATTTTTGTCTTTTCCTGTTTATTAACGTGTATAAGCAATTCTATGCCTTTTTTTCCTGAGCCCTGCTGTAAATGTAAACCATAGGTTCTGCTCTATAGCTTTTAAAATAATTGCTGTTTTCTAGTTATAATAAAATTCCAGCTTTGATTTCTTCTTTGACTATGAATTGAAAGTGTTTAAGTTTCCAAGTGGGAAGGACTTGTTTGTTTGTGTGTTTTTGTTTCATTGTTAATTTCTAGTTTGCTCATTGTGGTCAGGGCATTTGGTTTCATTATTTCTACTTTTGGGAATTACTTGATGGGTTTTGGGGGGCCTAATTATCTTGGTATGTGTATGCATATTTCTTCCAATAGTTTCCAAAGTTTGCATTTTTGTGCTCATATTCTTTATATTATTTTAGAATATACTTAATCCTCTGTTTCTTCAGTGTATCTATTGACCCTGTCAATTTTTCCTTGGACATATCTTTTGAGTCTGCCTACTAAAGCCTTTTATTTCTGGAAAGTTTTCTTAACATATCATTTAAATATATGTATTTAGCCCTGTTCCATTCTGGGGACACCAATTAGGCATATGTTGGATCTCTTGATCTGTCTTATTTATCTTTCATTTTCTTCCTAGCCCTTCCTAATTCTTTGTTTATTTTAATTTTATTTTGATTGTGCTTCTCTGTCTCTTGATTGCTGTGTCTTTTGCTAGGTTTTCAGTAGTTTCTTTACTCTTCAGAGCTACTGTCAATGTGGCCTTCATTTCTGTGATGGCTTCATTTTTCTCTCCCACATCTTTTCTGAGCTCTATTAACTTGTTTTATCTCCTGTTCTTAGAAAACCATGGATTCCCTGAGCTCCTGTACCTGCTTTTCATCATGTTTTGTCAAGGTGGTTGCTTTTTAGTTTTTTAAAATACAAGTTGATATGCTGTAGATCATAATTTCAAGCTTCCCCTTAGTAACATTTTTCTGGTCCGTGTTTGTCTTTTCTTTGTTTTACTGGATCTTTACTTCCTTTACATGCAATATTTTAAAAAAATGATCTCGGTGTTGGTTCCTTTTTGGTCATTAGTTATATTTGAAAGAGGCAAATTCTTTCTGGTCCAGCTAATTTCAAAGTGACACAATGGAGAGCAGGACCATGTATCATTCAGCAGGAGTGACTACCTAACATGGACACTTAGCAAAGTTCTTCAGAGGACACAGGGCCTTGTGTTTAAGAGCATTCTTTCCAACCTTTACTTTCAAAATCACCTGACATGCTCAGAGGCAACTCTGCCCTGAATAATGCTGGGTTTCTCTTCTGCTTCCTTCTTCACTGATGGACAGCTTCCTGCAGATATGGTGGGCCTGACTGATTTCCCATCCAGCCCACCACATCCTGCTTTCCTTTTGAGTTTTGTATGAAACTCAGTCCATGGAAGCTTCTCACTTCCCACCTCTGCCTGCTGTCCTCAAGAAAGGAGGTGAGCTTGACCCTTAGGCTTGCCACTTTCTTTGGGACGTTTACCCTCTCAGCCTTGTCTACAGTCTGCAGCCATGGAATCCCCTCTCCTGTTTGACCATCACTAAATTTCACTTCCATTCCTTATACAGCATGGTTTGGGGTTTCCTATGCCTCTGAGTTTTGTTAAAACTTGCAAGTTGATTTTGCAAGAAGGTTGAAATATCTTCTTTACTCTTCTGTATTAAAACTGGAGGTCTCCATCATGTTTGAAAAATATTTGTGTTTTAAATACAGAGAAATTCAAATTTTGGAAAGCATTTTGTACTGCAACATGTGTAATATTTTCGGATTCTCTCTTGGCAGATATTTCCTAGCAATTCAAGAATTTTGTTAAATACATAGTTTTATATGGCTTATAAATTTAACTTAGATCATCAGATAAAATGTTTTGATGTGAAGAAGTAATGATGTGATTTATGAATTCTTATACTCAAATAGTTATAGTTTATATTCTATATAAATACCATTTTGGTAGATTTTGCATGAAAATCTCTTACAAATTTTCAATTTCTAAGAAAATTGATGCCACATGCTGAAATCCTCAAAATGCTCTCTGTTGTAAAACATACACATTTATATTAAAAAAAAATCATAATTTCCCTTTGCATGATTCAAACATTAAGACCTGTTCTCATCTCTCTTTTGTACCATCAGGTGGTGCTAAATATGTCATCTTCTGATGATTACATTTTCAGGAACATTCTCTATGCATAGTTAATGAAGTTAGAATCTTTGAGTAGATTGACATGATTATTACATCAAAATTAAAAATAGCATGATTAGAAAGTACAACAGCTTAATATAATTACATAAACTATAGAGGATGTTAAGTACCAACAGCATTTTTAGTGTTTCAACATGAATATCATCATATGTGAAAGTGAATCCATGGCCTTTTGTAAGGAATGGCTCAGGCGTATCTTATCCATGTCTAACAGAGAAGTTATGTAACCTTTCTTCAATGTCATTTCACCCCTTTGTTCTTTGGTAAGTGAAAGTTTGCTTAGTTTATTTGTCTAACATTAGCATATCTGATTTCTCCATGTCATATTTGATTGGGGTTTATTGCATTAATTTCGACCCTGGGATGAAAAATCGTTTCTATAATTTGCTTAACTGCAGAACCTGGAGGAGGAACTCCACATACCCGTGACCTCAACACATTCTTTTTCTTACATTTACTCTTCTGCTCATTATGGAGGTAGAAACGTAATAGACTTTCCAGAGGGGAGCAGGTGACTTTTAGTGACTCTTGATTGAATTTCAGAGGCCAGACATTATACTGAATAGTTTGCATTTAGCAGCAACATAATTACTAAATTTCTTTAGCAAGGGAAAAAAAGAGAGAGAGGTCATATGTTACTGATTTCCAAATCCCTGGGGAGCTCTTGCAGTTATTCAACGTTGTATGTTTTTTAAAACAGATTTTCTGCTTAAAAACAAATGTTCACTTCCTATATTTCAAAACTACAGTATCACCATGAATGCAAATATTTGGTGATTCTCCATTATCTCATATTCAGTAAGTGTTTTTTAAATCATTAAAAGCTTTCATAGTTTCTCTGTTTAACCATCATCAGGCTAGGCAGTGGAGAGCTGGATGTGGAAAGCACAGATGCAGGGACGTGGTTACCTGAGCCAGGTAAAAGCCAGTTTAGGGGCCAGAGGTCAGAAGAACAGGGAGGTCGGTCTTTCCTGTTATGCAAAGGCAGCTCACACACAGAAAGGATGGGATGAGACTCAAAACTAGGATTTCATATCCTCTCCCTGGCACTCCCCGGGCCATCCTTAATTATCGTGATGATCACAATCATGACAAAGACCCAGAAGAACAGCCTACTATGATTAGTTAACTGCCTGACACACCTCCATGATACATTTTTCCCCTAGAGTTTTTGGCTGTGTATTCCTTGCTTACCTCTTCATAGGACAAAAATTTTATAAAATTATTTTCTGTTTAGTGAGTAGAAAGAGAATGCAGTCTTTCTCCTGGTCTAAATGATGGATACTTGTTTCAGATTATTGGCGGTTTAGGGGGGGCTCTTTCAGCTGTGGGACTCCATGCTGGTGGTGACACTTTCTGCAGAGCTGCTTTCCGGGATGGCCTGGGAGAAGGGCAGCCTCACACTTCTAGGTGTGGGCTGGTGCACGACTACCTTAGCAGCTCCGCCAGGTCCTTGCGTCCCCGGTCCCCAAGCTCAAGAATTGTTGGTGGTCAGCTGGCCCTTCAGACTGGGCTGTGAGAGCCCCAAGCACAGAGCAAGACCAGCAGGACAGATAGCTGCTGCTCGGATCCTTCCTGATGGTCAGACCCGGGGCCTGGATGCACAGTTCGGGCCAGTTTGTTGGCAGTGGGCTGGCCAGTGTGGCCACAGGGCTGCCACCTGAAGCTTCGGTCCATCCCCACGACCATCCCCAGGGCAGAGAGGGAGGCCTGCAGGCTGGGGCTGAGCTGCGTTCTTCCAGGGAGGGGCTGGAGGGGCTGCTTCCTCCCACGTCTGGGAGGAGAGCATGTGGGGGCTTGGAAGGGCACTTGTAAGTGATGGGCCCTGAAGCTTAGGCTGCATAAGCAGATGGCATCTGCTTGGAGAGCATCCTTGGCTGTCATGACCCTCCCTGAAAGTGAAGATGGATGTGGGATTTTTTTCTTTCCTAAGCT
This sequence comes from Balaenoptera borealis, assembly GCF_965194805.1. Lineage (NCBI taxonomy): Eukaryota > Metazoa > Chordata > Mammalia > Artiodactyla > Balaenopteridae > Balaenoptera > Balaenoptera borealis. The sequence continues at coordinate 86,363,693 of NC_138871.1, forward strand.
CATAATATGGAACAGCTACGAGATGTGTAAATGTGTAGCTGAGCTTCTGTCTCATGGTAACTGCTCAATGACTGGCAGCTATTATGGTTATTAGTAAATTACCATCTGCTTTAATCCTTATCCTGTGAGTTTTATCTGAGCTTAGCTCCCCGGAGTCTGCTCATGCTGGGAGAACTCAACAGGCTGAGGACCAACTGTGACCAGGGCTCTCCCGGCCCTGTCATTGACACCCTTTGCTGGAACACCTTGAGTAGAAGTGTGGATCCTGCCTGGTGAACAGCGTGTGAATTACCCTTCAATGTCATGACCTGGGCTGTCCATCCTCTCCGTAAGCACTGACTGAGCGGGTCCTCTGGGGAGCACCGTACTGGGTCCAGTGGAGGATACAGGAGAAGATACAGGGCTCTTGCCCTAATCGATTACCCCAGAATCAGGTGAATTCAACACATTGTTAATGCAGACGCTTTGATTGCAAGACAGAAATTCTCTTCTGTAGCTTAAGCCAAAGAAGGGAGTTTATTGATTCATGCAATTGAGAAGTTTAGGGTTGGGCCACTTGGCTTACACGAGTAGAACTGGAGAAATGGGTTAAGAAACCATCAGGACCTTGTGTCTCCCAGCCTGTGGTTTCGTGCTCAGCTGCATGTTCTCCACACAGCGGATTCAGGCAACTTCAGCTGTACGTCCCCAGATCCGATAAACCAGAGAAAAGAAAACTTCAGTGTCCTAGTTTCCTCCCGTATTCTGGAGGCTGATGTTCTGGTTCTAACTGGCCTGTATTGGGTCACACTGTCCCTCGACCCAGTTGCTGTGCCAGAGTGGCAGAATGGTCCAATGGCTCCGGCCTGAGCGCTCCTTCCACCCTGGGAGTCGGGCTGCTTGACAGTCCAACCCTCGCCATCTGGCCTGACAGTGGATGGGGGGGACCCCTAAGAGTAAGCCTGGTCCTTCCCCAAAGTGGAGGCTTCAATAGGCAAATATCAAGTGGGCGTTAAATAGGCAAATACTGTAAACACACAATAAAACAATGTAAGATTTAACTGTATTAGAACTCTACTGCTGCCACTGCAGCATTCTACATAAATGATAAATTCGGTCACAGTTCTTAGCAAGTGATCAGAAAATGCTTCCTGATTTGATCAGCCACCAGATAAAGAGTTCTGGCCACAAACGCCGGTGTATCCTTGTCGCCGAGCAGACTATTTAGCATGTACAGGTGTTTCTTAAGTATGTGTTGAGTGACTTTGCTATAGGATTTCCGGAAAGGAAGAGAGCATATCAAGACTGATTGCTTTAACTTGGTTAACTGGGAGGCTGAGATGATAAACTTTTGGGGTCACAGCTATATTTTTCTGAAAATGCAATGTTGCCATTTTCTCCTGCGTTTAGAAGTTTTTCCAGTGAAAATGTGAGTGGAGCCATAAGTTTGTGGCCTCTGATAACAAGCTGTCAATTTTACAAACATTTGTCAAACCTGTTTATTTATGCTGTGATGGGAGTGCTTACCTTTTCTTGTATTTTTAGGCTTTTTTTCACCTTGCAGTGTTTCTTTGGAGGCCATGGAAGCAGATGGGTTTCAATATTTGTTCCCTGATACAAACAATCCTGGCGTGTTCCTGTCTATAAACACATCTTCACCCTCAAGTGCTGTGTGCGAAGCCCAGAGGCAGATAGTTTAAAGTTGCAGAGTTGGGGCTTCCCCTTTGGGGCTCCCACCCTCGTGCTCTGCCCTGATCTTTCTCACACTGCCGGGCATGTGTATGTTATCTGGACTGTTCGCCTCTCCAGCTAGGCAGGAGCCCTGTCACGCAGATACCTGGGTCGCCGGCACACGGCACCAGCACATAGTAAGTGCTCAAGAAAATACGTAGCGACTGAAAGAATGAGTGGGGCTATTTTGAGGAATATTGCCTTTCAAAGGCAGGGGTGGATAGTAGTTGTTTGGGGAAAAATTCTATTGAAAACGAAGGCAGCGCATCTAAGGTTATGCTAGACGGTACCCACAGAAGGTTCTACTTATTGAGCATTTATTACTGGGTACTCAGGCCACAGGAGTCACAGGAGAATGTAGAATCAGACACTCTGGTTGAGGCGCTCGGGATATATTCAAGAAGGCGGTAGAGAAAACTGCAAAACAGCACGTCCTCTATCCCACAGAAATGATGCACGTGGGTTCTCTCTATGCTTTCAAGGGGCAAGAGCTTCTGTGGAGATGGGGACAGTGAACGAACTGTCAGTGGTCTGTCAGTCAGGATTCTTCCAGGGCGATGACAGGACACCTAATCAAAGCAGACTTGGAATAAAAGAAAGGATGGGGGAGGGCTTTATTAGCTCCATTAACGGAAATAACCTGGGAGTTCAGGCCTGGAGAGCCTGGGGCTGGCACGGCGTCATCGGGGAACCCCTTTGCTCTGTGTTCTGGCTCTGGTTTCCTCTGGGCCTTTGCTTCAGGCCATCACCACATAGCCCCGCACTTACATCCACATGGGTCTAGCTTAAGGTGGGGCTCTCTTTTCAGGCGGCTCCGGCAAGTGTCCAGGCTTGATTCTGGTCCTCTCTGCTCGTCTCTGCACCAAGCAAGGCTCTGTGTCTGAGCCTGCACCACAGGCTTACTCCCGGACCAGTGGCGGGTCAGAAATTCCACCTGTCAGGGAAGTGCATTAGGTAAATAATGATACATAAATAAACCGTGGATGAGGGAACCCATGCCAGGATCAATTATGGATTTGGGGAGACCCAAGGACATAGCATAGAGAGGAAAGTGCCTCTGGCTTCTGTGGGTGTGAAATCCTCTCACTTGCGGCCCCAAAGGAAGCCCAAGCAGGGGCTCAGAGATGTGTTGCCCATGTGGTCCCCATGTGCACAGTCTGGTCCGCTTACGATAGAGCCATACCCACTTTTTTTTTTACTGAGCAGGTGCAGTGTCCGCTTAAGGCTGAAGCTACTGGACCTTTCTTGCCCCTGGATGCCTGAGGCCAGGAGTGGGCTCTGGGCATGGGAGGGGACACGTGAGGTTGCTTAAGCCCTGAGGGGAGGCAAAGCCTTGTCCTGTCCCTGCCTCCATGGTTCGGACAGGCTTGCCCTTCCAAGTGGTAGAATCCAGGCTCTGAGGCTGGGAAGATGTGGTTCAATGGAGACTTCAAAATTCGCGTTGCTTCGAATGGCTCGTAGGCCCTTCACTGATGGGTTCTCTGGTCCCTGGTGTACAGCGTGTCACCTGTAACGCCCGACCCTTACCATTAAGATCTGACTCCACATCTGGGGGTCAGAATATAAGCAGAGCTCTGCAGGCAGCGTGACCCTGCCCCGTCGGGTCCTGCAGGCTGCTTCCTGCTGAGGCGGCGGGGATCCAGCTCTTGGCCGGCAGCTGGTCTTGCCCCTAGTGAACTTGCACAACTGCCCCATGTGGAATGCTGATCACATAGACACCCCCTCTTCTCCATCTCCCACCTTCGCTTTCCTTTCTTCTGGAAGTATTTTAAATGAAAATACTATGTGACATACAGAAATTAGCAGAGTGTTGTATCAAAGTGCGGATACCCCATACGTCATAGTATCACCAGTGGCATTGGAGTCTCCTTTAATTATCTGTCAGCTTTCAGATTGAGCTGAAACAAATTTTTATTATTAGCCAGCTTCCCAAGTCAATACCTGGGAGTTGCCCTGAAGTCTGTCTTCCCCTCGTGCTCTGGCCAATCAGCCACCAAGTCTAATCAATTTCACATCCTTCAGATCTCTTGAATTGCTTCTTGCGCGGCTTTCTTATTCAAACCACCTAATTGTCTCTCTGCCTTCAATTCTGCTTACCTCCCATACATTTTCCACACTTGTGCCTGCGTGATACCACTGAAACCCCATCCGTCTACCACCTTCGCTGGCCTCCCCTATCTTAGGGGACACCTGCAGACCCCCGGGAGCTGGTCTCCACCTCCCTCTGCAGTCCTAGCTCTCACCTGCTCCTGGCTCTGGATCCTCTGAGAAGAAAGGGGATGGTTTTTTGGCCAAAGGTCACCAGGCACACCCTGATCTTTGGATCTGCTGGATTTCTTCCTTTGCTAGCTCCCAGGTTCAGGGTCAGCTCGGAATCGAAGGCTGTCTGACGTCTACTGCTTTCTGGATGGACGGGCAGGAGAAACTTTGCTGCTGACAGCCTACATTTGCAGTGAACCGATCTTCCAGACTTTTCCCCAGGAGCCACCATGAGGCCATGTGTCTCTCTCCTCACCCTGATTTCTTTCACCCACCTGCAGAGTTCTGCATTTGCTCTTACACTGGCACCCTCCGTTTTATCCCATCGACTTAAACAGGGCAACCCAGGTGGCACAGTCCCCGGGAGAGCTGAAGTCAACGTCAAGACCAGTTTCTGTTCAGCCCAACTTCCCGATCTGTTATACATTCTCCTGCCCATCTTTATGTCCTCCATAAACATAAGCGGTGACCGTATTTATGCCCATCTGAGTTATTGACCAAGATCTGGATACTGGTTGTGCTGGGGACAGACCTCTTGTGCCCCAGAGAAGACTTCGCTCTGGCTTAACAGAAATCCTTTAATCAGCACTCATGGGTTCCGTTTTGCAGCCAGCTATTCCTATATTTCTTTTCTTTTCAAGGAAACCACAAGAGATGATGTCAAATTAAACGCTGCACTCCAGAAATAGCCTGCGAAAGGTATAGGCTGGTATCTGATGGAGTGGGCTTTGAGTCACGGCTTCCCGACACGGACCCGTGTGAGGCTGAGCAAGCGGGTAGTGTTCCTCAGCGTTTCCGTCTGCCCTGTGGGAGCAATGACCTGGGGGCAGGTCCTGCCTCCACCACCGTTTTCTTGTATGACGCTTGCTGAGTAGGAGTGCTGTTTTGAAAGCTGGGGTAGGAAAAGTGACAAAAACCCATGCCAATGGCTCTGGAAATGTAGCCCGTAGGAAACACTCAGAAGCACAAGTGTCAGCTCTTGTTTTGGCTATAGTTACCATCATTGAACTTCTCCACACCTCAGAGCCCCATGCACAAAACGGAAGTATGCTACTAAAAACCCTTGTTGGGCTGTTCAAGAGACGTGGGAAATGTCCAAGCCAGCCTCCAGCCCGCATAAGTCCTCCGTCAGTGGCGCTGGTTAAATCCACGGCACTCGTTTCCTCTGTCCCTGCAGTGATATTAGAAGAGAAATGATATGGCAGTGGCTTGGGAGGAAAGGGACGGTGTGAGTGTGTGTGTGTGTGTGTGTGTGTGTGTGTGTGTGTGTGTGTGTTCATGCTCTATTGTAACAGATTTCCTCCTGTGTTTTGAAAAGTGTGATGGCTCCTTGATTTCACAGGTTCGATCCTCTCTGTGTGCCCCGAAAACAGGTTGGTAATTACCTCCTTGGCAATTGGTATTCCCTAGGGATTAATGTTTGATGCCAGATTTAACTTTAGAGCCATAATTAGAATATTCATTATGCTGATACTGTTACACCATTCATCGTATGTATCTTTATGTACGAGAAGATAAGATAATTCTGTGTAACTTACTCGGGGAGCAGGTAGGCTCCTGGATCGTGTGAAACATTCTTTTCCTAATCAGCTAAGACAGGAAGGAGGAGGAAATAAACATTAGCCGAGGACCCGAGATGTATCAAGACCTGTGTTAAGTGCTGTGAATACATGAGTTTGCAGAATACTCACAATCCTGTTCTAAAATACGCATTACTGTTTTCTCCATTTTCAGAGATTTGGGGCAGGAAGGGACTGACTTCACGTCACAGTAGTTAATTGGTGCTTAAGCCAGGGGTTGAGCCCAAGGCGTCTGTGAATCAAGATGCCAGGTCTCTGTCCAGCTAAGAGGACCTAGAAACAGATCACTCCATTTTCACCTTCCTCATGAAGGGCGTGGCGGAACTCAGCTATGATTTTTGCAAAGCAGCTGGGGACATTTTAGCAAGAGAGGGATTGAGGCAAACATGAAGCACCGTTGAAATAATCCAGGATCTCATGACTTAAGTCCTTTATTAAAGGCATAGAAATGTGTTAATTCTTACAAACCAGAAGCAGCACTCAGAGAATGGCTAGATTCTCAGTTTGGGGCATTTTTAAGAGATTTCCAGGAGCGACCTAGTTTTTCTGTTGTTGTGACTCTAGGTCAAGAGTGGTCAGGAGAGGGGCTGGAGGGGCTGGGAGGGGACGTGTGAAAGATGCCGGTCACTCATCTTCCTGGGGGTCCACTCTGAGCACAGGCCCTTGGTCGCCTCTCAGCCCATGCAGGGAAGCTGGTGCAGCAGGAAGGCCCTGGCCCGGCCTTGGGAGTCCTGAGGTCTCCTTGCTGTGACCTCGGGAAGTTACTTTGCCCACCTGGTCCTCTTTCTCCTGCCTTGTAAGATGAGACTGTGCTAGTTGGGGTTCTTTGATCTGTAGGTGACAGAAACTCAAGTAATAATTGCTGAAACATCTCTCTTCTTTTTTGGCCTGCAGATGAGCTTCCTTTAGGCAGTGAGAAAGGCAGTGGCTGCAGGCTTACCCTGACCCCCAGATGAGGACCTGATCCAGACCTAAAATTCCAAGGAAGGATGTGGATGGTCTGTCCTGGGTCTCAGCTTTACTCACGTGCCTGTGACCAAGAGAATGGGATTGTGAGGCTGATTTTTATCAGAAGAAGGTAAGGAGCAGAGATGCTGGGCAGGCAATAGCAACTGCTGTCCGCCAAAGAGAAAGAATAATCACCGTGAATTCCAAAATAAGCAAAATATGTTTGCCCATTTTATCAATTAAATATTTACTGATTTCTCCCAACAATCACTTTCTGCTTTCCCATTTTTTTCCTTCTTTAGTGTGACCGAAATTGTTTATAGAGTCGGTTGGAGTTTTATCTTCCTGTTCAGCATTTCTTCTGCTAAGAATTCGTTTGATCACTGACCGGCCTCTCTTCCCTTCAGTGGGTGCAGAAGACCCTCCCCACCGCCACCCCCCATAAGCCCTGGGCATCTGTAGTCATGATAGACAGACTCCCAGTGTGTAAAGGGGCCCCTTTCACTGCAGTTATCAAAACAGTGAATTTACCCTTCTCTCCATCTTGTTAAAACATACCCAGGTGAAAAGAGATCAACTTTCAAACATTAAATTTTATTATATAACTCCATTTGCAAAAGAATCTGCAGCAACTTACCCCTAAACACTCACACATACACACACAGACAAACAAACGGCAAATCAACCAACCAACAAACCAACCAGCCAAAACAACTACAGCACCAACACAGTAAGTTCATCAAAAATCGGGTAGAAATAGACATTTGAGGGAATAAAGGAGAGGGCAGCTGGGTCACCACTGAACAAAAGGGTGATAACAGTCCTTGGATTTAACATCACATCAGTCCCAGGTTCTTGGTGTCCAGGACAAAGACAGAGACATCCTGTGACCTTAGAGAACATCGCAGTTTATAGGGAGCTATAAAGATCCCCCCTCCCCTTGAGACAGGCATTATTATCCTCATCTTTTCTAGCTCTATATCCTTAAAGAGATTTCACGTCCGAATATCTGCTTAAACGTCCATGAATGGCACAAGGGCCTATTTCCTCAACTGCAGGAACAGACTGCATGTGACAGGTTCCTGTGACGCCTATTGACAAGAAGTGCTGGTCATGACATTAAGGACTTCCGGCCGGCTCCACATGGAGCTCACGTGGGGGCATTTGGGGGGCACTTGCTGCAGAAACTAAGCTGTGGTTACACACGTCTGTCACTGTCAAGTTCCAGGCCCGTGGACGCATGGCCTGAGTGATTTCACATCTCCCGCTGTGGCCATGGGCCACGCCTCCTTCCTGAAATGCCCTGATGTCCTTGATGTCCTTCAAGTGCCCCTTCTGGGGAGGTTTCTGATCTCTCCCGAGGCTGGCGGCTGCTCCTTCCCCATGGTTGTCTCTCCCGCACTCAGCCCTCCCAGAGCCCAGCTGTCTGCACATGCCTGCAGTGGGTCCTGGAAGCTCCTTAGCAAGTATTTGTCTACTGAATGGACAGACGTTAAAGGCCCATGATCTTCAGAAAATAGAAAGAGACACGACTTAGACAAATTTCAGGTGAGCCACCGTACGACCTTGAATTAGATACCATTTTTAATGCCCATGGGATGAGAAGGATGAAAATGTATCTGCCAAGGGAATCAGAGGTAGGAACTTTCCAAAAGTCTGAACATACTGAGTTTTTAAAATCTGTTTTATTTTATTTTTTATTTTTTGGCCTTGCCACACAGTATGGGGGATCTTAGTTCCCTGACCAGGGATCGAACCCGTGCCCCCTGCAGTGGAAGCACAGAGTCTTAACCACTGGACCGCCAGGGAAGCCCCTCAATATACTTTTATTTAAGCTGCTCATCTACAGAAAACTGAAATACTGGTTATATTGGAAGAACCCGCCAGTCAGCTGATGGTATTTATTGAGTGTCTACCATGGGCTGGTGTGATTGGCGGCTGGATGGCTGTGCAGAGCTGGGGTCCCCGCTCACAGGACCCACGGCTCCTAAGTTCCTGCCTAAGCAGCTGGTGGTGATGGGGCTGCTTCCTGAGAGAGAAGACGCAAGAGGAAACCGGATTTTGGTGATGGGCTTGTAGGAGAGGGGGTGGGTGGGAGGGCCAGTTAATAGGGTTTTTTTGGGAACACATTACATTTGAGATGTCTATTGGACATCCTAGTCGGTTATAACCAATAGGAAGCTGCTTAATGCCAAGTGCATTTTTCTGAGGATCTTGGAATACACTGTATTCCGCTTCTGTTACAGAGGTCTTAATTTTTGTTTGACTTTTCACCAACTGAATGCTGCTTCATGCACCACCTCATTCCTCCTCCTGTTCCTTCCATCCTTCTCTTTCTATTCACTTTGTTTCCTTTCTGTTGATTTGGAGGAAAGAAAATAAGCCCTGTCCTTTTCTACTCTCCTCAGGTATGGGATTTCTATATAACGGATGCCTGCCACGCATTCGTTCATTCAACAGACCTTTACCGACCTCCTTGCTCTGCACTAGGCTAGCATGAGAAGTTGAAAGGGGTAAATACAAAGGAGAATAAAGCAGAATATGGAGTGATGTGAGGCTACAGAATGGTCACCAAGTAACTGGGACACTCAGTTGCAAACAAACCTGAAGAGCAGAGAGAACCGCGGAGGGGGTGACTCTAGGTGTGCTGGAAAAGCTGCAGGGCGGAAGTGTCTTTGAGGTGCTCTTTGAAGAATGCAAGTCCATGAAGCAGAGTGGAGAGGGGAGCAGCTGGGGCCGGGCTGGAAGAGCCCTGGGTGCCGGGCTAAGGGATTTGCACTTTGAGAGTCTGGAGCTGGTCACAGTTTAAAATAATAACCTAATGACACCATCAGGTCGGACGATGTCTTACCTGCTGATTCCACAGTAACCCTGTGTCTGGGGAGAGGTTTACTGCTCTCCTCCTGTGTTACAATGAGACCAAATATTCCAGAACCTTCTGCACTGGCAGACTCCTCCATCCTGGGGACATAGGGGCCCAGCCATTACTCCCTCACCATGGGAACAGAGCTCGCTCTCTAGACCCCTGTTACGCTGACCCTCACTTCCAATTCTAAAAGGAATTAAATGTAAAAACTATGGTTGGTGGTAAGATTGCTCACTGCTTTCTGTGGCCAATGAAGTGGGGTCCCATCTGCCAGCATTTCGAAATAAGTATTCCATTTTTCACATCTGGTCAGACCCCCCTACCCCAGGTGGTGATACACCAGTGTGTGTGCTAGGGATATTTTATATTGGTGTCGTGGTCATGTGTGAGTGTGCGTGAGTGTGTGAGAGTGTGCGTGAGTGTGTGTGAGTGTGTGTGAGTGTGAGTATTTGTGGGTGTATGTGTGTCTCAAGGTGGCAGCCACAGCTGACCCGTCCCGAAAGAGTGCATGTCAAAGTCAAGGTAAAATGCTCGTCAAGCTGATTCACAGGCAAAGAAAAGGACTGCTTTTGTTGTGAGAGTATTTTCAGACCGTTTAGAACCAGAGGCTTCCAGACATGGTTGAAAGCTATGCTGGGCAGGAAACACAAACCTTCCTTGCAAACCTCCTATGAAGGGCATGCCAACCATAAATATTTAGCATTATTAAATGCAAGTATTTATTAAAAACATGGGGCTTTATTTTAAAGGATTTCCAGGCTTATTGTACTTCGTGTCAACAAACGTTAGCATGTATGGCTTTACCTCTCAGAGAAAAGTTTCAGTAGCGGGCATTTAGTGAGATCTGTACACCTACACGTTGCAGATGGTCTCGTTCTATAAGAGATGAAACCGCATTTGGTGGAGCTGATTAAATATAAAACCACCACCATCTGCCATTTATTCTAATAGAAAATGGTTTGGGCAGATGCTGACATCTTTGGAGACGATTGATTCATCCCTGACAAGAGAAGATGCCCAGAGCCGTCCAGCTGCCCACGGCTCAGACGATCCCGGTTCACAGCACAAGGGCCAAGCCCCGCGCTCTGATTTGGATGTAGCAGGTGAACAGACAGCACTTTAATAACGAAAAGCCAGGAATTTCTAAGCACATCGACTGTCTTCTCCCCACTCCCTGCCTCTCTTGACTTCTGGCCCATATTTAGCTGGAAGAATATTCTAGCCACACGCTGTATTGCATTAAGTGCCTGTTACTCCAGCACCGGGATACCTGGAGGAGAGTCTATTCTCATTTTAGTGTTAAAAACTTTCAAATGCTCTCTTCATGTGTTACTGCTGGGTAGAGAATTATTTTCCCTAAGTCGACTGTAGGGTTTCATTAAAAAATATATTGTTTACAAAGCAACCATGACACACGTTCCAAACTGACTTGGAAACAGCTGTATCCATACTGTGAAATATCTATGGTGATCAAATGCCCTTTACAAGGAGATAACAAATTGTGTCTTTCTGTAGGAATATTTTTGTAACAATTTTTTTACAGCCTACATATTTTCGGGAAGAAAATTTAGACATTAAGACATTTATTTGGTGCTATGTTTATAAAATATCTTTCTACTTATGTAGTGATTGTTAGATGTGAACTAATTTTTTTTTCCTCTGATAGAATTAAATTCAGAGGTGAAGCTGGGTTTTCCCATCTTGTTCATCACATTTTAAAATATTTGAATTCTTTATGTTGTGTTAGGCAAAGTGATTTAAGACTATTTCTTGATATTATTTTCAATTAAATGCAGCCAACGTATATCCCAATGCATTTGTGCTGCAATTACATACATTTGTGTGCCTAAAATTACGCCTGTTTGTACAGATATGTTTCCATTTTGTGCTCATAGAAAATTCTGTTATTTTGAATTAGGTGCTCGTCCAGTTAGTACCTCTCTATTTCTCTACGTCCTGTTGTCTATTTCTTCTTCTAACCGCTGTCTACTCTGGTAATCAAAGCAGCAGAATTGAAGTTCATCTATTTCTCTGCCAGCATTTTACGTGAGACGCGCAGTAAGTGTTACTGGAAACTCCATCTCTCAGTCACGTTCCCAGCATCTCTCCTCTACCTCCTCTCTTCTCTTCCTCACAGCCCAGCCTTTGAACCACTTTTCATAGCCTGCTGACATCTTTCCTCCCCCTGCCCCCGACATTGACCACTGGTCTTCTCTACGTTGTTTATGATCTTCTTCCTTTCTTATTACTCCAGGTGACGGGCATCCTAGGAGTCACCTTTCCAGAGCAGTGGGAAACTCTGACGGGGTAATTTTCTCACTCTTTCACCGGAGTTATCCCCACAGCCTTTGGCCACCTGCCCACACCCTTCTTCTTGAACTTTCTCCTTCTCTCTCTACACACAGATGCATCCTTTTCTTCCCTTTTCCTTCCTCACCTCTCTCTCCCTTTCTGGCCTTGCTGGCTCCTCCTCCCTGCCAAGAGGACCTACTTGCTGAGAGCTGGAAGCACCAAGAAGAATAAGATGCCGTTATGGGTAGAATTGTCCCCCACCCCGCCCATGTGCTGAAGTTCTAACCCCCAGTACCTCCAAATGTGACCATCTAGGAGAGAGGGTCTTTAATGAGGGAATCAAGTTAATGCGAGCTCACTAGGGCCGCCCTGATCCAATTGGACTGGTGTCCTTATAAGAGAGTCACCTGGAGGGAAGGTGACCTCACGAAGACACAGGGAGAAGACGGCCATCTACAAGCCAAGGAGAGAGGCAGGGAGGACAGAGCCTTCCCTCTCAGCCCTCAGAAGGAACCAATCCTGCTGACACCTTGACCTTGGACTTCCAGCCTCCAGAACTGAGAGACAATACAGGTCTGTTGGTCTTCCCCCAGCCTGTGGTGCTTTCTTACAGCAGCCCTAGGAAACTACTACAGAGACCATCCCTGCCCTCGAGGGTCCTGCTGGAAGAGAGATAAAGATGCAAAAGGCAATCATGAGATGGTGACTGTTGCTCTAAAGAAGCCCGGTGGAAAGACAGAGAAAGTCAGAATTTGGAGGAAAGGTCATCTGAACGGGCTGGGAAGGCTTCTTGGAGGACGGGGCACAAATGTTGCAACTTAAATGATGAGTAAGGAGTTTTCCAGCAGATGTTTAGAAACAAGTATTCTTTGCAAACGGGAAAACTTACGCAAACGTAGGAGGGCGCAGGAGAACTGTGGTCACAGGTGAGTTTTGTCTGGTCACTCGGGGAATGATGGTGGTCCATGTGGTACTTTTTCCCTGCGTCCCTCTTCCTTCAGGACACGAACCCCCTTCCTGCCTCTGCACCCTCCTTCATTCTGACGGACGTTCTTTGGAATCCAAACCTTGGATTTGAAATATGAGAGGAGCATGTGTCCTGCTACTTCTTGCTGCATAACTTAGTGGTTTAAAGTAATAACAAGTTGCTGTAAATCACAGCTCTGTGGCTTGGCTGATTTCAGCTGGACAGTTCTCTCGGGGTCTCTCAAGTGCTCCCGTCAGAGGGTGACGGGAACTGGAATTCATCTGAAGCATTGACCGGGCGGGGGTTCTAGACAGCTTCTTCACTCACGCCTGGCGCCCGGCTCGAATGGACAGCTGGAACAGCTGCGGTTGCCTGCATCTTTCCATGCCTCTTCTCCACATGCCAGCGAGGGCTCCCTCACAGCATGGTGGTACCAGGTGTCCAGACGTCTTGCTCAGGGCCTGGCTTTCTCCAGAACCAGCTTTTCAAGAGGCAAAGGCAGAAACTTGCCCCCAAGCCTTGAAAGTCATACAGCAATGCTTCTGTCACATTTTATCAGCTACTCCAGCTGGGCCAAGATTCAAGGTGAGAGGGGCTGCCAGGGGGCATACATACCGGAGGTGTGGCTAATTAGAGCGCAGTTACCACAAGCAGTTTCCAGGTCCTGTTACTGGTTTGTGTTGAGTCCCACCTTTCTTGTGGTTAGTGAGGTGAATCTGTGAGATCCTTGTCAGGAACTTGAACTAGCAACCAGCACCACGAAATAGATTTTATTTACTTGAGAAAACTGGACCAAAGGAGTGTCCAATTTAATAACTAAGTCCTCTTCGCTGGAGCCAGGATGACTACATGCGGATGTCACAGTCTGGAGCTCTGCTGGACAGTTCAGCTAGAGCCAAAGTTGGCCAGTGATGGAGATCAGAAACTCTTCCGGCTGGTTTGATACCTGCAGGGTGACTAGAGGAATAAAGGGCGTCTTTTGTAAAGCCGTGAAGCCTTCCTTTAATGAAAGAGGGCCCGTTAGCGTGATCCTTCTGCCTCCTGTAGGAAGTGCCTGGGTTCTCTCTGACGCTGTGACCCACGAGTCATGATGGGGAGCCTTCCAAGGACATCCTCTATGAAGCCAAAGCAACTAAAATGTAAGTCAAGGTAAAAATTAAACTGGCTGCTAATTCCCTTTCTGTGAAGCATCTTTCAATCCTAGTTAACAGGATTTAATCTTCAAAGCAAGGAGCCTTGTTTGCTAAATGCTTGTAAGAGGCACAGTCGTCAGCAGGGACAGGACAGCTGGATTTTCAGGTGCAGGCGGAAGCCACGAGTGGTCTGAACTCACACACAGCATGTTCCCCTGGGGTGGCCCACCGTGCGGGCGGCTCCCAGCTCTTCATCCTCAGGTTGGCATTGCTGTGTCCACAGACGCTCGGACCGCTCTGTGTAATTTGTACCATTTCCCCGTGATATTAGTTTTCATTTTTTTTTTTCCTGCCAGCAGATTTTTCCTGCCATATGCTCATTTAATTCTAAGTGTGGTGCATGAACATCTTGTGCAGTAAGTGGCCATGTCCCTGGAGGCTCTGTGAAGCTGAGCTCCATGTGACCGGTGACACCCTGTCAACGTGAGACTCTCACTGGGCAGGTCCCGATAACGTGGATCTCCCATCCCCATGCACAGGTCCAGAATTTTTTTGTCCTCTTAGTAGGAAGCCTGTATTGTTTGATTGCTCCCAAATTGCTTACACATTGGTTAGGGAAAAAATCCCTATGTGATGTGTTTTTAGAAACAGTTTTCCTGAGTCCTGGGCCCTACAGTTTGAACCTGGCCAGTGAAGGCTGAAAGAAGAAGTGTTCATTTTTAAATTCCCCAGGACCAGCAGTAGAGGTTTCTTGGCCCCGGCAAGTTGACAAGACATAATGGTCCTCACCAGTAGGTCTTCTTGGGAACATCCAAGGCAGGCTTTTTCCCAAATGTTCACCTTCTCAATGGAAAGCTTGGCTTCTGTCTGCTCAGTGTCACTCGGCCTGGCCTTGCAGGTAAAGGGACAGGAAGGAAGGGGCTGAGCAGTGACATCCTGCCCTGTGATGTTGAGTTCTCACCTCAGAGATGAACAGGGCAACGATTTCTGTAGAACTGTAGCATCTCTTCCTGCGAAACTGATTGATGCCTCCTTGTTTCTGGTTTGACCAATGGTCAATTAACCTTCTCCTCTCACTGCCCACTTTTCTCTCAGTGCCCACCCTTTTTAGGAATGAGTCCCACTCATTTCTACACAATGTCTCCCAGCTAGATTTGAGTCACCCTCCCACTGGCTGTGTGCATATGTGCGTGTCTCCCACCAGCATGTGGAAGAGATCAACCATGGTAGTTTTTTTTTTAACGTTCTCCCTTTCTATTTGTACTTTAATGCCTTTGCAGGTCTCAATCAGCTCACTTCTCAGTCTTCATATTTCCAAATTTCATATTTCTATATTTCGTTCACATCGAAGCTCTTCTAATCCTTTGGATGATTTTTGTTGCCTTTCTTCTGCTTCTCTCATCTCTTTCTGTAGAGATATTCACCAGAACAGCACCAGGTATGTCAGGGGGAAATTAATTCATTCACCATTTCACTAAGATTTCATCTGGTCCTGTGTTTTCCCAAGAGCTATGTCAGCTGTGTCAAGGTTGACAGATGCTTTTTGTTTACTTTATGATCACGTTTCAGAGTTTGGTTTGCTCTTTAGGAGGCTAGAAGCACCTTGAATTTTCAAGAAATAGCCTAGACCAACTCCTTGAAGTCTCCTTTGGTTGTGAAGCACAGCCTTCCTTCAAATCAGCTACAGTGGGAGCATTTACACCATGGAAATTGGCAGACACTGAAAATCAAGGTTTTTTTTTTTTTTTTTTTTAATGAAGAGTCAGTTTACCTTTGCATCACTAGTTATGATGGATAGATTTGGTATCCATGGGCTCATATGTACAATTCAGATCAGTTTATGGTTCATGAAACATTGATGCTCTATGAGATTATAATAGGTGTTCATTCAGCAAAGGGGTTTTGAACAATTATGGGGTAAAGACAATTAAAGATGTTTTTTTAAATCAAAGGGCTTCTTCTGGTCTTTAAAAATGGTAATGTACATTGTGAATATTCAAGAGAGAGAGAGAGAAATTGAATGAGTTGTTTCCCTAATTATTTAACCTAAGAACCCTCTCCCTTAGAATGCCAACCTGTTATGATGTCACTGGCCCCTGAGCGATCATGTTTTAGATTCTTTCTCCTGAAAGTATACCATGAGACTCATCTCAGTGGGTCTGTGAAAGCTTGTTGTAGGTGGGGCTCCACCCAAAGTCAGGGAGCTCACAGACTTCATGGTCCCTTATTCAGCCTGCATTCTTCCATCTCTGTCTTTGCCAGTTCTTGCTCAGTGTTCCATTCCTAACAAAAACATTCTTGTCCGTAACACCCAGTCTTTGGGACTTGACGAAATATCTTTTTTGAAAGTCTAAATAAATGTGTTGTGTTTCTTTTTCCTCAAGGAAAACCCTAATTAGTTAGATATTGCTGTAAGAAGAAAGCACCCCCTTCTCCCCCAAGTAATTGTGCTTATGTGTTGGGTGACCTCACCCTTGATTACAGGTTATGCCTACGTGTGATGAGCGAAGCGGTCCTCAGCTAAATACAACACAGCTACGTGCTTCTCATCTCGTAACCGTGATCCAGTGCCTGTGTTTGGACAAGGCCATGACTGTTAATTCTGCTTAAATTTGATTAAATATTGACGGTCATATTGATGTTTTTTGTAAAGCGATTTTTTTGTATGCTAGTAGATTTTATTTTGATGGTCCATTGATATGAATTGTGAGGAACAATTCAAGTAGAGTATTAACAGATAGCAAGAAAAGATTTTAATATGGAAGTAAGAATTGGAAGGGAATTGTTAACTCTCTGAATAAATACACATACATTTTTCTCAAGATCTTAGTTTTATGTTTCCTGAGGTCTGTGCCCTGACAATGTGCAAGTCTGTTTTACTGATATTTTACTAAGGGGGTGGGGGACCCGAGACCCCTTATGGATGGTCTAAACAAATGAACTTCCAAGTGATAGATGCCCCTGAGGTCCAGAGCCGTTGAGAGACTGGACCTCTCACATAAATATTCATGAGCTGCTACATGGAGTTCAGTTTGGCAACAGATAACTAAAAATGGGCTTAGATCTGATGATTTCACTCTTAGAAACTTAAGTTAAGGAAATAACATACAAGGATATTTATTGCAGCACCATTTATAAATTCAAGAAAATGGGAAAACTTTAATGTCTACGAATGGAGGATTTGTAAAGCCCATTATGGTAGATGTATAAAATAAATATTATACCAATCATTTAAAATGGTGATATTGATCAATATTTTTTGACATAGGGAATATGCATGATATATTGTTAGGTTTAAAAAAGCTGCTCATGAAAGAGTCTGGTAGTATACCCATTTTACTAGCCCATGGGGTTGGTTACTTCATTTTGGGGGGTAAAACTTACATATGTATATATGTAAACCCAGAAATATATGTGCGTATATATGCATAGGAAAAATATAGAAGTTTATACATCAGGCTGTTAATGATCAATTTCTTTTAGGGAAAGAAATACGGGTTACTTTCTGCTTAGTGTTTTCTGTTATCTGTTTTTTTTTTCACTTTTTAAAAATAATTTTTATTAGAGTATAGTTGATTTACAATTGTGTTAGTTTCAGGTGTACAGCAAAGTGAATCAGTTAATGACCTAAATGGGAGATGAATCTAAAAAAGAGTGGAGATATATATGGAACTCAGCCTCCAGGGCCTGCCTACCTGGACTCTGCCTTGCTCCTGAGCCCGGTACTGGTCTTTGGTTTTTTTCTGATTCTCCATCCTTGAGTCCTCGACGTGTAATCTGTAGCATCCTGGCTCTTCCGGTGCCATCTTGCCTTGTTTGGGGCCTCCCCTGGCACTGGCATGTGGCCTAACCCGCCCTGTGTTTGCTGAGGTCCTGCTACTGGCTGACAGGCCACCTGCGACCCCCTTCTTGGGATCCATCACCCATCGAGACGGTTACCTCTGTGCACACCTTCCAGACGGCCAGGACAGTGCACCCACCAGATGGATTGCCTCTCAGTTCCCACGGGGGTCCCGTCCCCTCATCCTTGTGCCTGGCCCTGCTGGTGGGTCTCCTTCCTGCTCGGGCCTGTGTCCATTCTCAGGTATGAATCCCAGGAGATTCCACCCTTTAGTCCCCATGGCCCCGGACAAAACCAACTCAGACCGGATGCTGGATATACGTGTATAGAACAACCTGGATAAACTCACCCAGTTAGCGGGGATTCTGTCAGAACCAGTGACATGCTGGGGCAGGAAAGCTCATGTGAGAATCCTTCGAAGGGTTGTTTGCGGATTATGGGTCCTTTGGGGGCTTTGGTGGAGGCATTCCTGTGCGTCACTTTCCTACCCCCTCCTTCTCCCCATCCCTGTGAGGCCTGCCCTCTGATAAGAAACCAAAGAAGCCTTGCCAATGAGCCATTATGACGCAGGAGCAAAGGTTTGTCTTCGAACAGGGTTTTTCTGGGACTGCGTCCCAGCCCCGAGATTAGGCAAGGGTGATGCTGGCAGGCGTAGTTCTGTTATTCTGTGTGGAAGTCACAGACTTCACTCTTTCCTTGAAACTAAGTGCCAGCTGCATCCGTGAGCTTGACCTCTGCTCTCTTCTCTTCCATCCTGACTTCATCTCTGCTGTCTTCGCCCTATTGCTCCTTCAGTGCCCCCCCTTGCCATTAATGATGATTTTTTTGTGGGACACAGTTCACCCCAAACAGCCCCTCCTCTGGCCCCTAAATTAATATCCTTCTTACATGCAAAGTACATTTCTACCCATTCTATTGGCCCAAATAGTCAAATATCCCTAGCTAAGCATACAGGGGCTCCGGAAGGGAGCCAATCTGGGGGACAGGCTTTTTTAGGGGTGTGCAGCACACGCAATGCTTTTGCATCAGGAATTTATTTGATACTTACAACTTGCAGGAGACAAACCAAGCCTGACACAGATGGAGCAGACATTAAAAAAATAAGTCAGTTTTTTAATATGGAAACAAGGCCCAGGGGGCTTCAGTGGGGGGTTGAAGGTCACATGGCTGGTGGGGAGGGAGGGGGGCCAGGTCAAGGCCCTTTCAGGCATTCTGTAACATTCATTTGTCTGTGTCTTGTCTGCAGGAATTGATTTATTGATGGGTGACCTCAGAATCAATGTGTCTTTTTCAGGTAGGCTCTGTAATATGCATGGTGTGGTGCAGAACAGGTGACATCAAGTCACTGGAAAGGCCAAAAAAACAGCCTGCAAATCACCATGTCTGGGTTCTAGAAACTGGGGGTATGTTCTCTTTAGTCAAACTGTTTGGAATTCGATTTCAGGGATTCCACTGTGTTGAACTATAGCTTGGAAAGCACACAGTGATGCTTTTGGAGAGCGGAGGAGAATCTGGGGGGCCGTTCTCTTTTGCACCTCGCTTTGTCACTCCGTTCTCGTCACAGCCCTGCCGGGACAGCCTCTAACTCTTTGGGTGAGGCAGCTGCTTTTTCTTTGGCTTTGTCCAGTGTCCTGAACAGTCTGCAGCTGTTCAAATGGTGCTTTTTCTAAGCAACACCTCCATGTTCACTTCCGCTGTTACAGGCTTTACTTCAGTAGGTAAATAAGATACAACGGAACTTGGTGTTCGGTAGAATGGAATAAGCAGGCAGTGAAAAAACAAGCGTGAGATGGGATTGCCCCGGAGGCAGGACAGGGAGCTCTCTTCTCCCTCTGGCCAAGAGGCTCTTCTGGCTTCACTGCGTGCAAGTCACTTAAAATCTCTTTTTCCCCCTCTCTCTTCCTGCCTCTCCCCCTTCTAAAATTCATTCTGTAGATCAATACTATGTCTCTAGGGTCAAATAATTGATGCAAACGCCTCTTCTCATTTAGAGGCCATTTGCAAAAAGGAAAATCATTCCTCTAACGAAAATTAGGCCTTAAATTTTTTGCTAGGGTATTAGCTATAGGAATGGCATGGTTAGGAAACGTCCACTGTAAAGCATGCAAGTACAGCATTTAAAGCTTATTAAAGCCACGCTTTACTACTCAAAGCAATTTTTGGCTATTGCAAATGCAGCTTATTTGTTTTGTAGCACTAGGTGGCCACTGCCATGGTGTGGAGTTCCCTAAAGGAATCTTATCCTTAGATCCACAGAGTGAAATTGAACCGCGTGTGAACACCTGAGAAATTCGTGTGGCAAGTACAATATAATGGCCTTTGTTTTCTACTCGTCAGCAAAAAAGATAAGGAATCAATCATAGAAATGTGGAATAGAAGTTAAAACAGCCATAGCAGGCCTCCATCTCTATTTTTTCCACTGTCTCAACTCTTTACCCTGCCCCTGTCTCCTATCCGGCTCTGTGCCTCAGTTTCCTCATCTGCATCTGCATTGTGTGACTATTGAAAGGTTAAGTGAAATAACACACACCGTGTTTAGAAGAGTGCCTGGCATGCAGTAAGTGCACAAAGATGTGTGTTATTACGATCATTATTATAATACCATCAGCAGCCCAGACTCAGAGTGGGTTCTATTCCTCCAAGGTGATGGTCGGCAGAATGATATTTTTGTCAAACTGGTCCTTCCATAAGCACCATCTGTCTCTAGACCAGGAGGGTGCCGTGCTTGGGAACATGTCTAACGAACTGTGGGATGATTTACAAACTGGACATTGATGTTTCTTGGAATCTGCAGGTCATAAAATCTGCTTCAAGCAAAGCCCACTCAGAGCTGTCAGGATAACTTGAATGGGATGCTTTCCAACAATATATGGGGAGATGGGGCCCTGGCAGAAATTACAACTATTTTGATCATTTTATACAAAACCTCCCAAATTTTATGACTGGCACCTCATACGTCAATCTCACTGATATATGCGCTGTCAGCTCAGTGATCACGATAATGTATTTTGACAGCAACATCTGTCACCTGTTCCGAGACCTCTGTTTATTTGATGTAACGGACTATGTGGGATCGTGTTCTTCCTGCTCCTTCAGGTACATTTTCCCAAATTCCACGGGCTTCTGGAGTAAATGCCGCTTCGGCTGGAGGAGGAAGGACCTGGGGTCTCTGCCATGCTTCTAACTACATGCCCATGGCCTGTCTGCCAAATACGGGGTTGCATCACAATCATCAAAAATATTTGTGTATCCCTCAGCCCAAGCCCCTTCGGAAGACTAAATACACAGGATTTATAATGAGACTTGCTTATGGTTGCAGCAAAGGTGAGAATTACAATAAAACCCAAAGCCAAGTCTCATTTCTATGAGAACGTGCAGCCGCCTCTCGCAAACCACATTTTTTACCAGAGTTGTTAACAAGTCCATCTATGGACATGTGCTACTTTCATTTGTAGTAAGATGATGCATGGGGCCTTTCTCGTGCAATTAGGATCCGCAGGGAGAAAGCAAAACAGGTTAAGCGCTCCCACATTCTAACAGAGTGCTAGAAGTTGGGGTCGGACACCTCCACAGGCCCCACCAATGTCACCCGCCCCCCCTTCCCCAGGCTGTATGAGAAGAGGAATGCGGAGAGAAGGGCAGGTCTGGAGGCTGGCCTTCCGGGAAGTGCAGAGTTGGGTGGCTGTGGTGAGAGCCTTTCCTTTCTCCCATGGTGGAGGGTGGCGTCTTCATCCTTGAAGTCAAGGGCAAGTCTCCAAGGGCATCATCAGGGTTGATAGAAGTGTCTGTGAATGAGGGGCCTGCAGCTCACCCTTTGGCAGATGCTTGCTGAGCTGATCTCCTCCCTGTATCTTATCCCTGGGCCCATCCTGGTGCTACTGTCAAAGTGGAATTGGGGGGGGGGGTTCTAAGGAGAGCGCCATACAGGTTCTCTGACAATTAGAGATGTGCTCCATCATGGAGACCGTTACCTTTTTGGATGCAGAGATTTCTGAAGGCAGGAGGCCAGTTGGGACGAGAGTCTGATGTGCCTTGGAGAACGATGGGTTGGACCCCCATCCATTCCAGCTTTCCAAGGCCATTAGCAGGCACAGAAGAGAGCATGCCAGGGTTCTTGTGGCTCCGCATGAGACCGTGGATGTTATTGGAGGTGCAGGACCCCGGGACCAGCGCTTCAGGACACGGAGAGGAGGCCTGGCTTCCTCTCCTCAGAGGCCAAAGTGGAGCTGAACAGCATCTGGAGAAAACCATACCAGCCAACCACGGGGAGAGGGTCCTGTAGCCGGGGGTGTGGCAGCAGACTGGCGACCTCCTCTCTACTGCACCCATCCAGGAGCTGTGCCCCGGGCCCTCAGCCCCCTGCTGCCCTTTGCCTGGAAGTCTCCTCCATCTGCATCTACCACCGGCCTCCTGGCTTCATTCAGGCCGCCACTGACGCATTTTCTCCGTGTAGACACGCTCCTTGGCTGCTTCATCTGTGAGAACACCTCTCGTCCCTCTGGATTCCCAGGCTCTGCTTTATCTTTCGACACCACTGCCTGACATTGTACTACACATTCATCAGTTCCCTGGTATCTCCCCTGCCCCCGACACAGGGCGTGTAAGGTCCAAGGGGACCCGGGATCTGCTTCAGCCGACACACTCTCTCCATGGCCTAGGAGAGGCGCTGCATGTGTCAGGTGCTCAGAAAACACCTCTTAGATGAATGAATGAATGAATGAGCTGGACTGATCCTTCCTCCTTCGTCAGGCGGTCAGTCGTGGTGGGCAGTCCCCAGCGTGAGTCGTTCAGTTTTCTTCCCTTCCAGAACCATCGTCTGTCCTTCTTGGGCCTGACCCGTGCCTTGGGCTTAGCCATCAGGGCTGGGTTTGACCGGGAGAGACATCTGCAGAAAACCTGGAGGAGAGAGAGTTAGGGGTCATTCTTCCCCGGTTCCGTCCCTGCTGGGCTGTGCCTGGCAGTGGCTGAGGCTACCAGTGCCCACCACGGGTGCCCCCTCCCATGGCCGGAACTCCTGCCTCGTGCCCCTGAGACCCGGGCAAGGCTTCCTGCCACGGCCACGTCCTGGTCTTCACTGCGCCGCCCACCGCCCTGCGCCGCCCACCGCTCTGTGAACAGGTTCTTTATTAAGCTCATCCACGGCCCCCTGAATGTGTCGTCTCTTTCCTGCTGAGACGTGACTGATGCACCGGCCTCCTCACTCACTCACCCTCCTTCATCCTGAGCTGGCCACGGAACCTCGCTGCCAGGGTGCGGTCCCCGGCCAGCTGCATCAGTGGTACCCACGAGTGTGCTAGAATGCAGAATCTGGCCTCCCCATGGCGTCTGAATCTGTATTTTGAGACGATCCGGATGATCTGCGTTTGAGTCTGCACAGCACCAACTGGAGAAGGGGGAGGCGCTGTGTGACTATGGGACCACGCTCTACCCCGACACTCCGTGGTTCATTTGTAAACTAGCAAGGCAGGCTCTTCAAACATCGCCTACACACTTCTTCCCTCTGCCTCTTGTGGGCAGAGTCGGGGACGCTCTCCTGCTCTGTATTCAGGCTGCCTGGATTCCAATCTTTCTTCTCCTCCTCACTAGCTGTGCAACTCAGGGAAATTTCCTAACCCTCTCTGTTCCCTTGCTTGTCCAGTGAGGATGGCAATCGTGCCGCCTAACGGGATTGGGATGATTAAGTAAGTCACATGATGCATAAGAAGTGAGGGAACCAAGTATGTGGATATATGTGGTAAGATGAACTCAAACCAGGAAGAAAAGCCAAGGAACCAGTGCCTGGAGCCGGTGCCGCCCACAACATCACTCCACGGATGCTGAGGAATCCTGGTGGAGGTGCCGGTGTGTCATTTTGGGTAGGAGTGGAGGTGGTCGGTTTTGGTAATATACAGGCTGGAAAACCCTTTTGTGTATTTCAGCTCCTAAATACAAGACAATCACCTGAAATGATAATCACTAAAGCACTTATATTTACTTGAGAGTTTGCAAGGCCCTTTCAAAGACATAATACAGATACTTAAAAGCCTAAGAAGCAAAGTCCTGAAAAGATCATTCTGGGCAGTGCTCAGTCAGATGGAAACCTTCCAGAATAAAGTTGACTGTAAATGAATCCCTGCTTCCAAATGTAATTCTGCAGATGCACTTTGATTTCACAGCCATTGATCAATAATTCATTTGGCTCGTGACTACCGATGACATGATTTAATATGTCCAGCTAAATTACGTCCCCATAGGAACACTCAGGGGGTGTTTGGAACATGCATACCAAAGGAAAAAATTACAATTACCACAGTGCCGGCCCCGAATTGAAGCAAGGCAGCATACACGCCTAGACATGCTGTTTGAAATAAAAGAGGGACTTGTGATCAGATCAACGGAAGACCTAAAGCAGACACAGCTCCATGAGCCCAGGACCTTCTGCTGATATCCACAGCTCCTAGTCTGGAGCACCGACCCTTGCTCAGTATTTGTCAATACCCACCGCCAAGATCAGAACCGGAAAGGCCAAGGTGAGGCACACCCAGGGAAATTAACATCGCTTGAGTAATCCCGAGTACTTATTCAGACTTCCTAAGAAACACGTTCATCATCTTTACCGTTGGTGGGTCTCTGCTTATTTCTCTGTAATTGTCCTTTAGGCCCCCCTGGTTTAGTGTGAGGCAATTTGGGTGAAAAGGCAGAAGTAGGAAGGCACGTGTGTGAAGACACCGTGGTGTGTTACCTGAAGAAAAAATACTACAAGGCTTGCTTTCTAACAACAGCAACAAAAGGAGTCCGCCATCCAGGAGATTTTGTGTGAGACAAAGTTAAACACTAAAAAGAGTCAGATCCTACCCCTCCTTTGTTTTCGCTGTGGTTACACATTTTGGAGCCATATCTGATGCCTTTTGCTCATGTTGGGATCTCCTTCTTTCCTTGTCTGCTGCCGCTGTCTTTGAGTGTAACAGGAATCACAGCAAAGAAATTGTAACTAGGAGCATGGGGCCTGACATCAGACTGCCTGTGTTCAAATTGTAACTCCATTGCTCACTGGCTGTGTGATGTTGGCAAGTTACTTGACCTCTCTGTGCTTCAGTCTTCACGTCTATTAAATAGACATAATAATACCACCTCACCCCTTGTGAAGATTAAATGAACTCTAATGCAACTACATTATTAGTGCAGTGCTTGCTATATATTTATGATACAATAAATGTTAATAATTCATATTCTCTATTATTATTATTATTACAAGTGGTTTCCTAATTGGTCAACTTACCTCCAATCTTTCTATCCCAAATACTGTTTACACTGCTGCCAAAGTAAAAATTCTGGAAGACCTCCTCTGACTGCAAAAACCTTAGAGACTTCCTAATTCCTGTGAAATAAAGATCAGGATTTTTGGAATAATATAAGAACATCCATTACCTGTGTTACTTATCTTTAGATTTCTCTCTAGCCATGCTAGCCTATTCCCAGTTTCTTAAAAGTCCTGCATTTGTCAACCTGTGTGTTCACGCTCCCCCTTCCTTCCACCCATCCCTCCACTCATCCACTCACCTGCCCACCTGCCCATCCACCCATCCAACAAATATTTATTGAATGCTTACTCTGTGCCAGGTGCATTGAGGAGACAATGATGAACAAGTAAAGGAAAAGCTAAAAAGATATTGGGGGTAATGACAGCTATTCTGAAGAAATGCGACAGGCTCACGTGGGTGGAGGTGCTCCTTTATGAAGGATGCTTGGGAAGCTCTTATGGAAAGGCCTTGGACCTGAGACGTGGGGAGGCCGCTATGGAAATACCTGGAGTGAGAATGTTCCAGGCAGGGGTGACAGCTCCGGCATAGGTTTTGCAGAAAGCCAGCTGTTGCGACAAATAACCCCCAAATCTCAGCTGCTTAACACAATTAGTGCATTTCTTTCTCACTTCAGAACCCAGTGTGGGTGGAGGGCATTGCTCCACCTGGCCACACACGGATGATGTAGCTCAACAGCCTCCAGGGGGTCAACAGCTGACAGCATCTGCTGTCGGGGAGCGGAGTCAGAGCAGGGAGGGTCGGAGGGGGAGGGGCTGGAGGGGCAAATACCACGCTAGGAGCTCACTGCAAGGGAGTTTTGAAATGTAGCCTCTTTTTTTTTTCACATCTTTATTGGAGTATAATTGCTTTACAGTGGTGTGTTCGTTTCTGCTGTATCACAAAGTGAATCAGCTATACATTTACATATATCCCCATATCCCCTCCCTCTTGCATCTCCCTCCCACCCTCCCTATCCCACCCCTCTAGGTGGTCACAAAGCACCCAGCTGATCTCCCTGTGCTATGCGGCTGCTTCCCACTAGCTATCTATTTTACATTTGGTAGTGTATATATGTCCATGCCACTCTCTCACTTCGTCCTAGCTTACCCTTCCCACTCCCCGTGTCCTCAAGTCCATTCTCTACGTCTGCGTCTTTATTCCTGTCCTGCCCCTAGGTTCTTCAGAACACT
Organism: Balaenoptera borealis; assembly: GCF_965194805.1. NCBI lineage: Eukaryota > Metazoa > Chordata > Mammalia > Artiodactyla > Balaenopteridae > Balaenoptera > Balaenoptera borealis. Next base: position 86,389,759 of record NC_138871.1, read on the forward strand.
TTTTTTTTTCTTTTTTTAGATTCCATATATATGTGTTAGCATACGGTATTTGCTTTTCTCTTTCTGACTTACTTCACTCTGTAGCCTCTCCACGCGACTAGGGAGAAAAAAGGACGTGGAAACACATTCTAATCTCTGTCCCAGGCATGAAGGCAGGAAAAACCTGGGCTATCTGAGGAACAGGAAGAAGTCTCCAGGCTTGGTCTTCTATTTAGTGTGAGGGAGGGGAGAATGGAAAGACCCCAGGGCAGAGGGTGGGGTGGAACAGGGCTGGTGGGCTATTTTTAGGAATTTGGATTTTATTTTAATCGCAAATGGAAGCCTGTAGAGAGAGTTTGATGCTAGGAAGTGACTTCAGCAAATTTATAACCTAAAGAGACCTTGCTGATGCGGGAAAGAATTGAGGGCATGTATTGGATTCCTATTGCCGTGGTTACAAATTACCACCAATTTAGTGGCTTAAGCCAGCACACATTGTTCTGCTACAGTCTGGAGGTCAGACGCCCAGAATCTAAGTGTCAGCACGGCTGTGTTCCTCGGGGAGAGTCCGTTTCTGGCCTTTCCAGCCTCAGAGGCTGCGTACATTCCTGGGCTCGGGTCTCCTCCCGCATCTTCAAAGTGCATCTCTCCAACTTCTGGCTCCATCATCACATCCCCTTCTCTCTGACTGTAATTCTACTGCCTTCCTCTTGCATGAACCCTTGTGATCACATTGGCTCACCCAGGTTATCCCGGGTAACCTTCGCATCTCAGAATCCTTCACTTTATCATAGCTACAAAGTGCCTTTTGTCATGTAAGATAACATACTTCCAGGTGCCAGGGATTAGGATGTGGACATCTTGGGGGGCCATTATTCAAAGCATGATGACAAGACAACCAGTAAGAAGACTGATGTCTTGGTCCTAAACTAAGATAGCTGCGATGGGCTGCATGGGTTTGAAAGCTGTTTGGGGGCAGGATATAGAGGCGGTGACTGGTCCTGGGAGATAATGAAGAAGGAGCATAAGAGAGGTCCAGGCTTCTTGCTTGGAGGTAATTGATGAAATAATGACCAGAATTGTTCAAGGAGTCTATTCAGTAACCAACGATGAGTAAAAATTCTAAAATTGTCTGTAATTTGTAAGGTTTATGACAAGGAAAGAACTCATAATTATAACCTGGCTATCACTGGATATTATACACTGATTTTGTCTGAATCATTAATTAGCAAATGAATCAACAGCTGCTGATAGCTCATAAACAAGCTATTCTTATTTATTTTTTAAAAAGCACCATGCAGTAAAAGGGAAGACCTATAGAGGTGAAAGCTGAGAAACGTTCCTTAGAATTATTTTCATGTTCCAGGGCACATTTTAAAAACGGTATTGGTGAGTCATCAACTTTCACTCAATAAGCTAAAGCAAAGGTCGAGCTACAATAAGTTAAACATAAACAGTTGCATAGTTTCCTATGTCTCAGAGACATTTGAGATTTTCATTGCTCTTCAGAGACTGTGGGCCTTCGACTTCCTTTTTCCACCTTCTTTCTTTCTCATTCCTGTCTGATTATCAACTGCTGCATGGCGAGCTACCCCACCATGCAGTGGCTAAAGACAGTACCCATCTTATTATCGTTTATGACTGTGTGGGTCATGATTTCAGGCTGGTGGTTCTCTGCTTCCCTTGGTGTAGACTGGGATGGCTCGGTGGTATTCCTCTGGGGGCTGGTCTGGTCAGGACCATTCCAGATGGCTTCACTCACATACTTGGAGCCTCGGCAGGATGGGCTGCAGGGCTGGACTCAACCAGACCCCCCCGTGGTCTCGCCAGCAGAGTAGTTCAGCCTTGTTACGGGGCTGCTCAGGCCAACAAGGGACCAAGGCAGAAACTCCCAGTTCTCTCAAAGTCTAGTCTTAAAATTTGTGCGGGGTTGCCAGATTTAGCGAAGAAAATGATAGGATGCCCAGTTCAATTTGAATTTCATCTGAACAATAATAATTATTAGTATAGGTGTGTCTCAAATGTTGCACGGGGCATACTCATCCAAAGACAGCTGTTATTTATCTGAAATTCGAGTTGAACTGGGGATTCTGCATTTTTTCTGACAACTATGGCCTGGAATCACTTGTACTGTCCACTATTGGTCAAAGCAGTCACAGGCCAGCCCAGATCCAGGGTGGGGGGCAGATGGAACCCATCTCCCCATGAGAAAAGTGGCAATGAGTGTGTGTCCTTCCTTTAATCACCTCCAACCCTGAAGTCCTCCTGGGACACTTTGCTCGCCCTTTGGGACCTCGGAACTGCCAGTGTGATGCTCTCTGTGCTTTTCCTAAATGCTTTCCCTATTTTTTCTATTTTCCTAAATAGTGCTTGGTGACACTATTTGCCTCAAATGCCAACTACCTTGGTCCAGCAGGCAGCAGGGTACCTGGGGGAAGGATCAGACAGACTCAGGTGAGAATTCCGTGTGACTGAGGCAGGGCCTTCATCTCTCTGAGCCTTGGTTTCCTGCACAGCCTACGTGGTTGTCACCATAATGCCACAGGTAAGGACTAAACAGGGTAAGGAATAGACCTAAAACAAAGCACCAGAAAACAGAACGTGTTCTCCATCACTGGGAGCTGCTCTTACTCTTATCATTATTTTAGCAAGTAGAAGAGACATGAAATGGAAAGATGGAACTTTAGTGGCCATGATATTTGTGAGTCAGGCCAGCTGCTTGCTGACTTACTTGGCTTTGCTCTTGAGATTTCACTTCTATGAAGTTTTGGTTCCTTTTAATGCAGAAAATGCCTAGTCTTCCAGTGGATTCAATACAAATGTGAATGCAGCTCTCAGCGCTTTTCACCAAGGCGTCCCATCCGGAGTAATGTTGTAAAGATTTTAGTATTCGAAGATCAGGCTGGGAGGACATGGATTTTCTTTAACCCTACCCAAGTTTCTTAATGTCTCCTAAATTGCTATAAATATTGACATATTTATCTTTTTAACATGTCAGGTCATTTTATCCTGTCCATCCCACAGTTGCCATCTAAGCGTAAAGAATTAAGGCCATTTCTGGGCACAGAAATGCATTTCCAGCTTTGGTCCCAATTGCAAGTTCACGTAGCCACCCTAGACTTGACTCTCCTCACTCCTGCCCTTACCTGGAGCTCAGTTTTTCACATGCCCTAGTGGAGACTTGGAGAGGACAGTCAGAGTTATTTGTAGTCTAAAGATGGATCAAATTAAAGAGAGGCAAAATAGTCGACAAAATGCATTTTGAAAAATAAAAATGAGTTTTAGGGCCTGTCACAGCCAATAAATTCACTTAGATGAAAGGCCCTATGTGTGATAAAATGTCACATTTAAGAAATTAAACGATCTTGTCACTGGTAACAAGAATTAATAGAATTTTTAAATGGAGTGAGCTCAAATGAAGCTGGTGAGTCACAATGGCCTTTCACATTTGCAATATTCCTAAGATAATTATTAATTAACACTTCAGGAATGATTTTAATGTAACATTATGGTACAGATTTAAACACCCAAGTGGAAAATGCTTCTTATGAAGATTTCTCATCCTTTCTTAAAATTAAAATGCTAATTAAAACCAAAGGTACTTTAAAAACAGTTTGCTTCCAAACAGATTTTTAATATATGGCAAGCCAAGTATGAGCCTAGAGCTATTTCGTTGGGGACAGAATCAGAAATCTATTAACAGTGAAATTTCTGAATGATGTCCTAACCATCTCTCCTCCACCTCCAGGTAACCTGCATGGCAATAAGGCCACTTATGGCAGAGTTTCTTACCAGATAGTGTATTTATTAAGAGGACTAGTGAAAATTTTCTAAAAGGTAAATCACACTTTATCATTACTCTGCTTAAGATATTCCTATGATCGTCCATTGCCTCTCGTGTAAATTTCAATTTCCTTGCTATGACCAAGAAATCTCTACATGATCTGGCCTCTAGCTATATTTTCTCCTCCATCTAATTTTTGTTGTTGTTGTTTGTACTTCAGCCATTTTAGCCCTCATTTTTCTTTTTTTGAACATGTCAAGCTTGTTCTCGCCCCAAAGATTTTGTATTTTCAATTCCTTCTAGAGTGTTCATTCCCCAAATCATCTCACAGCCCATTCCTTCTTATCATTCTGGTTCTAACAGTCTTATCCGACAGGCTTCTAGTCTGGCCTATGACCCTGTGTTATCCATTTGGGGACACTTATCACGCTCTATGGTAACTTCATGTTTGTTTCCTTCTTTAGCATCTGTCTCTTTCAACTAGAACACAAGCTCCATGAAAGACGGGCCCTTTTCTGCCTTGTTCAAATCTGGATCCTTGGCACCTGTCACAAAGCTCAATCCACCTCGGTGGACTGAAGGAGGACATTTGTGCCATCCATAAATCACAACAGGAAATGATGACCCGACAGCTGGCTAGGAAAATTGCATCAGTTTTTAAAGAAGTTGCCCTTGTCTCATTGCGGGACCTTGAAGAAATTTAGATAAAAGTGTGTGGGCAGGAAGTGGGAAACATATGTATTAATATGCTCGTCTAATCTCTGAATCAAAGAGAAAGAAAAAAGAACGATGACTTTGAAATGAAAAGGCTGATAGCAGTGAGGGGCCTGAGTATCGGTGTTAAGAGATGGAGGCTGTTGTTTTTTCTTTAATTTTATTATTATTATTTTATAATCTGAGTCTCTCTTTTTTTTTTAAAGTCTCAATTTTTTTTTTTCTTTCTAGATTGGGAAGCGTTCACGTAATGCTTGTCAAATGCTTATTTGGGAGTTCCAATTTTCTCTTTCTTCCTATTCCTCACACCTAGTGTTGAGTCACGTTCATCCACAATAGTGAATAAATGGCTTACTTACAACATGACAAGACTGCTCTTTTGCCCTGTCTCCTCTCTCTTCTCTGGTGCAAAGTCACTCTAGCCTTCTCCATCACCTCTGTTCCATCTCACTTTCTGACCTGGCGGCACCTGGTACCCAGGAATTTATCTGACAGTGTGTCGATGGATCTGATCATTCTGTGGAAACTTGCTGTTGTTCTGGAGGGACATTTTTTAGGAAAACTTCTGTCGTAGAAGTTTTGGTAGAATGATCATCTTTTTCCCCCATACTTTAGGTTTGTGTACTTTTATCCTTCACTTTCTGAATGACTCTCCCTTATGCACCCTGAAGCCATGCATTTGTTGCTAATTTATCAGGAAGGTCTCCACCAGCCAGCCTCAGCTGTGGTCATCACCATGTTAAAAATGGGCCTGACATATTGAAAGGCTCACTATGGTATCTGCTAAGAGTGAGTATAAATAAAACAGCTAAAGGAGAAAGAAAACTTCTCGCAGCACTTATTACCTCTCATTGGTCTACAAGATTGAGTGATAACTCTCGTTTTCCTTTAGTATGGCTCTAATGTAATTTAGAAACAATAAATTTAAATCAAAGACAAGCTATGTAGCTATCTATCTATCTATATCATAAATGCAATACATGTACTAGATAGGCAATTTGACACACATGTATTGACTGTCTCTGTGAGCCAGGACACGTGAAGGAGTCGGCAGTGACTCTAGCCCCAGAGAAGGTCCACTCGGGTCAAGAATACACGTTTGTCAGGAAGTAACTCTATCACTTCATTACATTTCTGAAATTTTAAAAATATAGTTTCTGATTTCAGAACACTGAGCAAGCACTCTGTGTCCACACTTTATAAAAATTTTTGTCAAAAGTAAACCACCAGGGCTTCCCTGGTGGCGCAGTGGTTAAGAATCTGCCTGCCAATGCAGGGGACACGGGTTCGAGCCCTGGTCTGGGAAGATTCCACATGCCGCGGAGCAACTAAGCCTGTGAGCCACGGCTACTGAGCCTGCGCGTCTGGAGCCTGTGCTGCGCAACAAGAGAGGCCCCGATAGTGAGAGACCCGCGCACTGCAATGAAGAGTGGTCCCCGCTCTCCGCAACTGGAGAAAGCCCTCGCACAGAAATGAAGACCCAACACAGCCAAAAATAAATAAATAAATAAATTTACAAAATGTTGAGAGTGATTATCCATAGGGAAGAGGCTTAACAGTAACTTTGTTTTTAAAAAAAAAAAAAAAAGTAAACCACCAAAGTAATAAGTTAGAGTAGAATGTTGACTGTCTCTGATAAATCAGGGCAGGGAGCCACCAACCCACCAGGGAGCCTGGAGTAAGAAATTGTTGATTTTAGGAAATGAGCACAAGACAGGTGAAAGAGCCTAGCTCTTGGAATTAGGAAGGACCGTGTTAGAATCCCTTTCCAACGTCTACTAGCTTAGTTCAGTTAATGTCACTGACTTCATTTATGGCTTCTGTAAACTGGAAGCTGCACCATCCTTGTACTCCCAAGAGAATTACTGAAGGTAACATATGTAGAATGGCCAGCAGGACGCCATGCCCTTTGCTAGAGCTGCTAACAATCACAAGGGACCACAGTTACTCTCTGAGGGGTCTGGTCTGTTTCCAAGTGTGTGTCTAAATCTCTCACCTTCGGAGGCACGTCTGTACGTTACGCCCTGTTCCAGCTTTCACCCCCGCACCCCCCGTGGGTGCCCTTCATCTGCAACTCGGTGATCATTGTACCTCTTGAAAGCTTGGTTTACCATTGAACCTTCTATTCTCAATTCCTAGTAACTTATTGTCGACACAGTTTTAATTTCTACTGTGGTTAAGTATTGATAACCCTCATACACAAAAATCGACATAGTTTTAATTTCTACTGTGGTTAAGTATTGATAACCCGCATACACAAAAGTCCTTTGGAATTCCAATTTTTAAGAGTGCAAAGTGGTCCTGAGACCAGAAAGTTTGAACTGTTGATCTATTAGATTGGGTTTAAGCTTCGCTGGCCATCTGGACTGGGGATTCTTTCCTCTCCTTTATTTATTCTGTTATTTAGCAAAGCTAACTGGAAATCTACTTTGTACAAATTATTGAACTATATTTTGGGGGCACAGCAACATCTTCGGGGGGCTGATGTGAGCTGAGGTGGACGGCCATCTGTCTGTTAGGAGATTGATGGCTTACTTTGCAGGATAATGCTTAACTCACAAAGCAGGTCCACAAGCCCCCTGTCTTTCTAGGGAGCGGGCATGGCAGTTGAGGTGGCGACAAGGGTAACACACATGACGATAACTGCTGTTCCTGCTTTTCTACTTGTGGGGCTCCTTCGTGGCGGCCCTGGGTTAGCAGAGCCTTGCACAGAACGCCCACGGGTGTGCAGCCCTGCGATGCTGACCACTGACCACACCCCCAGCAGATAACAATCTCCAGCCCCCCTCTGCTTGGAACTGAAGTGAGCTCTGAGCACATTTGGGTTCTGCGGTCTTAGCTTGGTAACTGCTTTTCTACGCTCTGCTCCTTTTTGATACAAAGTCTTCTTGTGCTGGACCTTCAAAATAATTGCCTTCCAAGACTGAGCTGTGCTCCTTTTACAAACCACTTAGGGTTCGAGAGGCCGTATGTGCTGCAGGAAAACTTCTCTTTTTACCCCTGGCTTGTTCTGTAGCCCCTTTCATTCTCATGTTGAATGCATGACCCAGTTTTCTTTCCTTTAAATTGGTAGCAAAGGGGAATAGGAACAAAGGGCATTTTCAATCATTTTATGAGGAAATTCAAGACTGATTGAAACTTCCTGTTGGTTGAGCCCATGGGAAATTTCATCTTCTGTTGGTTTACACTGGATTTTCCAAGTAACTTCCAGGGCTTTAATATTTGCTTCCTTATTCAATAAGTGACATCGTTTTACCCAAAATAGTTGTACACAGAAACAGATATGTTCTTGGAACCAGTTCTTACCTTCCTTACTATTACTGTATCCTTTCGCAGGGAGAATTCTTGTCTGATAAATATATTATTATATTATAGTAATTTACACATCCCTTCCCATTCTCAATAATAAGGATAAGAATAAGAATAATTTGCATTAAGGGTTTAGCAGTTTGCACATATGTCTTCAAAACTCTGAGTTTCATTTTACTTTGAAAGCAGCACCCAAAATATAGCAAATCATATGATGCCTCCTGCATGCCAGCCTTGCTTAAAGCACTGTACTGATATTAATTCATTCACTCCTCATTGAAACCCTGTGAAGTAGAGTTTATTCCCCCCATTTTACAGATGAGAAAACTGAGGCATGAGAGGTTAAATGACTTGTCCAGGTCACACAGCTGGTGCAGTGATGGAGCAAGATTTCTTTCCTCCGTCTACACCCCAAGCCCACGAGCATAACCATAAAGCTTTTGGAAGGGTCACCTAGTGGATCACTGAGCACCTAGCGTCTTGTGGATCACCTAGAGGATCGTGGATCACCTGGTGGATCGGCGATCACCTCATGGATCAGGGAGCACCTGCAGAGCATCCCGCAGGCAGGGTCTGGAGGCGGCAGGTTAAATGTTTACTGGGAGCCGACAGCATACAGGTCAGGATATTTACTTATTTTCAAGATCTTTTCCCTCACATGTACTGGGCTCCTCCCCTCCTCATTTATGAGCTAAAGTTGCTGAAACGATACGGGTTCCCCCACGACGAGTTGGGTGGAGACAAGAAGAGGAAAGGTCCCCAGGGAAAGAGCGCTGGGAGCAGGTCTCCCCTTCCCTGCACAGTAGCCTCTGAACAGAGAGCACACGGGCTCTGCTCATCACTGATTCTGGACGAACACTGGCCCCGGACAGCTCAGCGAGGACCCCAGGTGCCAGGTCTCGAGCTGGGTGCTGGGGACCAGCCCTAACCACGACGAAGGGCTCAGTTTTAGGGGCCAGAGGTGGGATTTTCCTTTCCTTTCTCACATCCCCTAATAGTAGAATAAAGAGAGCACATGTGACATTTTTATTCTGTAAAACACTATATATTTAAAGGTCGCAATGGATGTGCTTTGCTGTGCAAACCAGAGCTGTGGCCTTTGGGCAGACCTGTACGGGGTGCACCCTCCGACGGCCCTGGTCACGGGGGCGCCTGCACAGCTGGGGCCGCCTTCTCTGGTGAAGTCCTTCTGTATGCACAGAAGTTCCTGGTCTGAGGCGCACGGTTTGTAGCTTGCGCCGCTCTTGCTGCATCGTTTCTGGACTTCCCGGACTCCAGGGCACACGAAGCCTCACCTGTCTGCCAGCCAAGAGCCTCAGCTGTCAGGGGCACTTCCAGCAACTGTGAAGCCAGAACCAAGCTGGCTCTGCACTGTCACTGAGTAGATGCCTCTTCTTGCTCCCTCCCTGTTTATTTCAGTGCCTCCACTCACTTCTTTTTGATCAGGGACTCATGGTCCGGTGCAGAATGGCAACACCTGGCCCCTGTGCATCCGGATGCTGGGCTGCTAGGACAAGGGTGCCATTGAGACCATGCTGGGTGTTGGATACCTGTGTTATGCGCTTTACCTAATTGTTTCATTTAATCCTCACAACAGCCCTCTGAAGAATACAGAACTATCCTTGTTTATACACATGAGGAAGTCAAGGTCAAGAGAGGCTAAGCCACTGAGATACGGTCACACAGCCAGCAGTTAAGTGGCGGAGTGGGGATTCCCAGAGGCCCACACCTGGCGGTGGCACAGGGCGCCAGTCGGGCCCTTGCGTGGGCGCTTGCAGAGCCGCCCCATGTGGCTGGTGGTCAGAGCGAGGACCAGCACCCTCTGGACCGCCCTCAGCACCCTGGGGGGCTGGTGCAGCCAAAGGAGCACAGGAAACTGGCAAACGGTGTTTCAGGATTGAAGTTGAGCTGGAATGTGGGCGGAAGTTCGCTTATCCAATTGGCAGCTCTGGGGTCGTCTCGTGACTCTGCATCGGAATCCTTGACTGCTGGTGTGGGACGGGCAGGGGCCGCTAGCCACTCGTCCCAGGCCTGTAGTAGGTGCTCAGGAAACACCTCTTCGACAAACCAGTTAATGAAGAGGGAAACCGGCGGCGGCGGCTGGCTTCCCTCCCAGGCCCAGGGGTCCTGGACGGCGTGGAGGTGGCCGGGAGGGGCCCCTGGCGGGGGCGGCAGCCAGGGACGATGCCTCCTCCAGCCACTGGACACCCTCTGCTACTTCCGGTTGCCTGTCACCTCGCTCACCTGCCTCTGTGCCCTGTGTTCAGTCCAGGCATCTAGTTTCAGAAAAAGGAGCCCTTGAGAAAATGAGGCAGAAGGCAGGCAGAGGGAGCTGGAAATGTGGGTGTGGGTATGTGTTCAGTCCTCACGTGTCCATCCCTGAAAGAGAAGATGGGTGATGTCTGGTCCGCCTTCGACAAACAGGTGTTTCATTCCCTTGGGCGCTGGAGAGGTGACCCATCGCGGTAGCTTTTAGCTTGTTTGAGAGGCTGGTGAGAGCCGTGGCAACTGTCTCTCCAGGAGAAGGACAGTCAGCACGATAATTTCAGGAGCCCTGTGGACCCCTGCACCTGTCTGGCTTTAGAAACTTTGCACTAAAGGGAAGAAGCGAGGGCTTTACCGGAGGCCAGGTGAAGTGAGAAGCAGCGACACAGCCAAGACTGTCAGGTTGTCGTCTTTTTAAAATTTGTATCATTTAACGCAATTATGGTCTTCAGCATAAAAAAATGATCACGAGGATACCAGTACTTTCTACCAACATTTTTTTAATCCCTTTGGTCGAGCTAAAATTTACTTGGAGGAAAATTCTACACCCCTGAACTTAAAACCCATGAAAGGTCACCCAAAGGTCTCTTTGGTGGAGGAGGTGACCAAGTGAGGTGGGGTCATGTCCCCTCACGCACATCCCTCTCAGGGTCACGGGAGAGCAGCACATCTTCATTGAATTTCTTCAATTTCTTCCAGAAACCTGCCTGGAACCCCTGCTGAAATGCTCATGGAAGACTGCCGTGACTGTTCCTCAGAGATCTTTCAGTGTATTATCTAGATGCTTCTCAGCTAGGATAAAGGCTGGGGCTCAGAGACGCTGACTCACCCACAGAGCCACAGAGCCGGGCCAGGGCTTGGACATGGCACTTCCCAGAGCTACCCCACGAAGCCGTGGCCATCCCTGGCCATTAGCCTTTCGGCAATAAGAAGTAATCAGGCAGCACAGCGCTGGCCCATGGATGGATCAGGAGCTGCCGGGCTGGGCTCTGGTGGGTGGGAGCAGGGCTGGGACCCTTGCAGGGACGTTTGCCAGGCCGCAGCTGTTCCCCCTACGCCGGCCTCCCCACACGGAGTCTCTCTGTGGTCAGCTGTGGCCCTGAGGTCTGGCCGGCACCCCGGCCAGTGGGAAGGGCGGTGAGGACAGCCGGGCTGTGTGAACACACACCTGTGTTTTCCTCCCAGCTCTTGGCTTCACAACAGGGCTGCTGTTAGCCATTGCGAAACATTTTCACGCCAGCCACCCACCTACTCCCCACCGCTCTGTAACATGTGTTGGCACTCACCATCGGGGTTGAACCGCTTTATTTATTTTTATTTAAAAAGGGACACCAGAATTCTTTATGTCTGGGACTGAGCCAACCTGGCCCAGCGTTGAGTGCAGAAATATTCCATCTCCCTTCTGCACCCAGAATTATTTTTATTTTCTTTGATACCCAACCTAGATACGGCTACAGCAAGGAAATCAGTTGATTTTCGAAACCCAAACTCCTTTCCTGTTTATCAGCATAGAAAAAAAATTCCACTGTTGTCGATCACGGCTCCAGTTTATCTCTGTGGGTGGTGTTGGATTCATTTTCTCTTTCATCTGCTGTGTGCTCCTAATATTGTACCAAAGGAAGTAGCTGTCCTATCTTCAGACCAAGATTAGTGAATGAATATGGTTCTTAGGATTGATGCTAATCCCTGACCCAGGAGGGATCTGGGAGTGGAAGGCACACAGGCCTGGCATCGCCCTGCTTGGTCCCTTGGGAGGTAAGTGCCACAGGCAGGGGGTCTGGACGACCTCCCCGAGCCTCATGGGCTTCATGTGAAGGGAGCAGCGGGGACGCTAGGGCACGAGGGTGCTTGGTCATCACTCTTCCTGACACTCAGTTGACTGCCTTCTTGTGTGTCACCTGCCCCTAGAATGTAAGCCCCAGGAGCCCAGGGCCTCCTGCCCTGTTCACTGCTGTATCTCCAGAGCATGGTGCTGACACTCAGCAAATACTTGTTGAAGAAATGAATGAATGTGTGAATAAGTGAATGAATACCAGGGTCTCTTGGGGAACTCAGCCTTCCTGAAGGGTGTTCTTTCCATCAGTAAAGCAAAGTGAACGCTTTAGGTCAAATGGGCAGTGGAGGAAGTGGAAATGCCCAGGTCTAGGAGGATTTGGTAACTGCCAACCCTCTGCCGCCTGCCTGCCTGTTTATCCTGCCCCCTCTGATAAATGAGGCTATGGGAGAGATCCTGCTGCAGCAGAGGGCAGTGGAAGGTGCTGGAAAGAGGTTGAGTAAAAAGAGAACATGGCCCTGAACATTTGCAGGCGCCAAGGGCAAGAGTGCAAACGAGCGCTCACACGTGAAAGATCTTCATGTTTAAAAGGATGCGTTTAGCTTACGAATTGTTGACTGAAACAGTTTCTCTCCTCCTGCCTTGGATGGTCAGCTTCGAGTTTGGAATTCAGACTCCGTGAGGCTCAGTGCCAGCACGTGGCAGCAGAGGGAGAGCTGCCCCCCGGCGCGCCCTCTCCGCACGCGTCCCCTCCCGTAGCACCTCCCAGGACCTCCCTCCGTCCCCCAGGGGCTCCCGTGAGTGTGGATGCGCCAGCCCTTGCATCCCAGCTCCTCTGTCCCCACCCGCAGGGAGGCCTCAGCTTCCCGGGACTCAGGGGTGGGCGTGTCACAGCGGATTTCCCCGAGGCGGACCTCAGCATCATCTTCTGGAAAATGAGGATAGCGACAACATTTACACCAGAGGATTGTTGAGCAAATTAAATGAAACAAGGTCAATGCCAGGCCCATGCAAAGCACACAGTGAATGTTAACTGTCATTTTGAGCTGCTCAAAACAAGCCTACCCTCTGTGACCCGATAGCTCTTAAAATATTTGATAATGGTTACCATATATTGAGTACCTTCCACACATCCAGACGTTGCCCACTCTCTCTCTCTTAACTCTCTGGCTTTTTACAGGAGAACCTGAGGCTCCAGGGCAACCAGAAGGCAGATGTCTTGAGACGTCGTGCCCAAGTCGGTCTGATCTCAAAGCCCATATTCTTTCCACTACGTGGGTTTGAACAACATTTTCATTCTTCCCTTTCTCCCAGAAACACCTGCCCCATCTTTCCACCACGAAATTTCTAGACCTGACCTTTGAAGTGCAAAGAGGAAAGGACAGATGTTAACCCACCAGGAGGGAAGGTAGGTACAGGGGCTGCAGGCATCCCAGAAGCCAGCTTACAGCAGGGGTTACCGCATCTAGCAGACCTTCCCTGATGGGCCAAACGAGAAGAGGAAACTGACAAACTGAATTTAGCTTTGTTTGAAGGTGTCAAGAGAATGGCCTGGCGCTGAGAGATATTTCCACCGAGCAAAAGACCCTGGGGATGGGCAGCTTTCCTGATGCAGGAGGACACAGACGCGTTTCCCCTCTGAGATCACCATGTCCTTTGTGTTGGATGGTCCCTGGCAGGTGTGAGAAAGGGGACCTTGAGAGAGTCCGATTGACATCTGGAGCGGGTGGGGTTGTGCCCCGCCATTCACGCCCTGCCAAGTGTCCTGTCGTGAAGCAGTGGAAGCACCAAGTGTTAATAGTTTTTCTTTTTGAGTTGTTGAGGAAAGTGACTTCTTTCACCACCTCGGATACGTGGGCATCTTGAGTGAGGTCGTGGCCTTCACTGTTGGCTCCTTTGGGGAGAGCGTGGCTTGGCTCCGTCCGGTGCTCAGAGGTGACAGACGTCGAGGGGGACATCAGGACCCTGCAGACAGCTGTCAGGGTTATGATGCTCTTTCATCATTGCTGTCCAGGCTAAACTTGGCCGTGGTCTTCAAACATAGCACGGCATCCAGCCCACGTCCTCGTGCAGCTTCGAGGAACCTGCTTTCACTGGTGGCTGTAATAACATCTGGTGCTTTACCTATCTTTTTTATTTTTAAACACTTCATTGGGGTTGCTTGTTTAAATCACTCTTTAAGTAGCTTACTGAGATTTATGCCTCTTACTAAACTGAGATAACCAAAGGATATCTCAGTGGATGGGGCTTTAAGGACTGACAAAATTTTGGGTGATTTTCAGGTATTTCAAAGGGCCTTTTGAATTGCCTTTTAGAGGATGTGTGGAAGGTCTTTGTCAGCATAGGTAACATTACAGAGCAGAGTGAAATGCAGATGAAATTCCTAGTTGCAATTTTCCAATTTCACTTTGGTATTTGCGGATTTTAGAAGTGGGATCATCCGGGTTCATCCTCAGAAAACTCCTTGTAATTGCAGATCTTCTTTTGTTAAAAACTGTGCTTTTTTTTTAAATTAAAAAAAGTGTACTTTGGTGCAAAAGAGAAGTATTTTGAAAACAGATCTGGGTATGAATTTTGGTTTAGGTTTTTAGTGGCAGTGGGATACCAGGTAAGGGAATTTCTGAGTTTCTATTTCCTCACCCGTAAAAGGGGGGATACTAAAAGATACCTCAAAGGGTTATAAAGATCAGAGGTGATACGTGTGGAAAAGAGCAGAGACAGCAGTTTCAATTAGTTTACTTTCACTGAGGCAGAACGGCTGGCAGGCCAGCGAAGAGTGAAGACGAAGTCACAGGACGGTGAAAGTACGAGGCTGTGTTTTTACCTTAGAAGGAAGAATGAAGGGGCAAATTTGGGCAGCATCTGTCAGCGATGGATCAAATCACCCCGATGGTGAGAAACAAGATAAAAGCCCTATGGGGCCCTGCGTTGATGCCTGGGGGCTTGGTTCAAAGAGAAGGACACCTGATGACATCTGAAGGAAACTGTACGTTAGTAGCAGGCGTGCACGCTGAGCAGGCTTGATCACTTTGACTCTGGATGGTAAATGCATCTCTCCCCCCCCTGCAAATTCCAACTCACAACTGGGCATCACAGATGAAAGATACCTGCTTGTTCATTTTTACTAAGCCGATTGTTTAGCTTTCTGACACCTCTCCTGAAGTGATATTGTGGGGGGACTTCCCTGGTGGTCCAGTGGTTAAGACTCCATGCTTCCACTGCAGGGGGCAGGGGTTCGATCCCTGGTGGGGGAACTAAGAGCCCGCATGCCAAGTGGCGTGGCCAAAAAAAAAAAAAAAAAAGTGAGATCTTGGGTGGGACTGGGAGTAAAAAGCTGTGGATGCCATTCTTGGCTCTTCCCAAATGCATCACTTCAGCCCCTGGGTTTATGTTTCCTCACTTGTGGGTGAGGGTTTGGAAGGGATGCTGCCTTTGTTCCTTCCTGCTCCAAGGATCTACTGTCTTCACTGAAGGGGACCATCGCCCCTTTCACTGACTTCACCCTGTTATGAACTCTTGCCATCAAAATGCATCCATTCTATTCCTTGTTACTAAGTAATTGCCAAAGTGAAGGAAATTAGCATCAATACACATGTTTTCGAAAAATATAAAGACATCAGAAGAAATTGGGAGGGAGAAATTCATTATTCTTTTCACTAATAATAAGGGATGCTTAGTTTCCATGGGCAAGGTTCAGAAGCTGGTTAATACCATACACATACAGTATTTGATGGTTATAAAGATTTCTGTTTACCTGTAGGCTGAAGATAATGATGTCGGCTTCAGACTTGGAGGTAAGACTTTTATTGTAAGAAAGCTCATGGACTTTTAAAAATTTGGTCGAGATTTTTAACTAATGACAATCCTGAAATTCAAAGTAAGATTCCCTAATGTTTGCTCTTGGCTTTCAATGCTTTCATAGCACGTTCACAAACACAATCTTAGATCTTATTCCATTCCTCCAAGCTCGTGAGGTTGGGAGACCGGGGGAGTTCTACCCGTTTTATAGAATGTGATTCCCTTGAGTTAAAAAAATCTTGTCTATTTCATTCCCCATTTTGTTTTCAGCGGTTGGCATAGTGTCTGGAACATGGAAGGAACTTTGAAAATATGTTATATGAGTACGTGAATGCCTGACGGAATAAATGAATGAATGAGAAACTGAAGCACACACACAAAATTAAGTGATGTAGCCAAGATGATTTGGTATCAGTGCCAAGATTTTCATGAAAGAGACAAACATTTTGTACTCTTCAGAAATCAAACCTCAGAGTGGTTCATGATCCTATTGCGACAATGAATGGTTAAACAGAACAGTTAAATAGTTTTGCCATTGTATTATTCCATTGTTGCCCAAATAATGCTGTAACAAACAGCTTTAAAATCTCAGTGGCTTGTAGCAAACACTGATGTGCTGCAGATGCGGGTCTGTGGGTTGGCTGAGGTTCTGCTGATCTTATTAGGTTGGCCAGACTTGGTCCCAGGCTCAGGTCAGGCTCAGGCTTGCTCCATGGGTCTTATTCTGGGGCCCACGTTAAGGGGAAGTGACTATCTGGGCCGTGTTCTCCTCATACTGCATCACAGGAGCACAAAAGGGCAAACCAACCAGGCACGCTCATTGAAAACCTTTGCTCCTATCATGTTTGCTCACATCCCATTGGCAGAACATGCAGCTGGCCGATTCCATAGTCAGTAGGGCAGGAACGTACGCTCTATTCCAAGAAGGAGGGGGAGTGACTATTTGCTAAACCATGATTCAATTTATCACTGCTAATCCGAAGGCAAGCAATTTAATCAAAAAAATTCTCAAGCTCTCCATCAGCTTTGTGGCTCTCCAGTTCTTGTATCCAACATTCAAGGGAGCTTAGTCCTTCACAAGTAGAAACTGTCTGGTGTACCCTGATCAGAATTCAAGGCCAAGCAGGGACCGTTATTTGAGCTGTAGATTTAGCTGTTTGGTATTCACACATCCCTAATGATCTTGGAAAGTATAATGTTTTCTAACAGCTGTAAGGACAAGAGATTCTAACATGATCAACTGTATATCATATCCATGAAATTACATTGAATAATGTAATGAAGTGCTGTGCTGTCATTAACACATTATGAATACCTAATTTGAAAGGTTAATGAAATTGACAAACATGTGAATACTACTACTATCATCAATACTACTTAATGACAGATCTCTTGCCTTCATTTATGGAATCATCTGAAAATGGAAGACTCTGTCACTATAACTATATTTTTTCCCTAAATTAAAAAGAGTCTGCACAATATGTTTTGTTTTAATTTGAGTGTAGGTTTATAAAGTATTTTATACTGTAGGTCTATGTGTAAATAATATATAATGTAATAAGACCATCATTATTTGAAATGGCCATTTTGTAGTTTTCCTGAGAAGGGTTACCCTTGCTAAGGGTGGGTATTTTTTCCTTGGATGGATCAAAGAGAGCATCAGGACCAAAGACAACTGCTGTGGGGAAAAGAATCCCTAACAGCAGGTTGTGGTCCTGTAGAAGGACCCTCCCATCTGGGTTAAAGGACATAGAGCTTTTCATCTTAAAACTGGGAAGAATGATATGAGGAGATTATGTCCTTTCTCTCCAGAACCCTGGGTAAGCTTTTAGTTTAAGTGATTGGTTTTAAGCAGTTGAATGTCTATCAATAAGCTAATGAATATCAAGAAAACTCAAACAGGCAGATGGGACCCACATTATTTTCATTCTCAATATAGCAGCCCTCAAAGAATGAATATCATCTATGTTAAGATTTTCAAATAAAGAAAAATTTTAAATATATGTTGTTCCTCAGTGTGCAAGTTACCTCTACATCAATAATAGGAATACGAACACAAATACTAATACTAGTACTACAAGAGCAACGAGAGTAATGACAACATGGGTGCCTTTACACTATACGAAGCACTTTATATGCATAATCGGTTTGGTTCTTTGAGAAATCCAGTGAAATTATTGAGAAAACATTGCGACTCCACTTTGTCAATGGTGAAATGAGGTCTGGAAAGATTGTACACGATTTACCCAAAGTATAATGGTCAAGATGTGGCAGGGCTGTGACTTGATAATTATGTGCTTTTTAAAGTGTGCTTCACAGCTTTGCCATCTCCAGGGTCCAGAAGCCACGACTTTCTATTAGCCCTTTGTAGTTACATATCATTTCTGTTTAAAATGATTATTTTTTTTTCTGACTACGAAAATGACAAGTGGTCATTGTAGGAAATTTGAAAATATGGAGAGTTAAGGAAAAAATAATAACCACCTTACTCCTGGAATCCAACCATGCAGGTATAACACATATTAACTCTATTCTCTGTGGGTGTGCGTGTGTGTGTGCGTGTGTGTGTGTGTGTGTGTGTGTGTGTGAACAAACTCCATTCTCCTTTCTCCTCGGTTCTGTCACATGGTTGGATGTGACCAGTGAGGACGTTGGAGAGTACCAGGTCAGAAAACTGACCCCAAATCCTGAGCCTCATGGAATCACAGAGTCTGGAGGTAGAGGAGACAAGACGTAGGAATTGTCTCTGCAAAGTCCCAGGAAAATGGTCTTCCACCTTGAAAGCCCCAGGTCACGTGAAGCTTGCTGGGAGTGGGCGGGCTGGCCCTCTGCTGGTTCTCAGGCAGTTCCGAGGCTGCACTGTGGGTGGGGAAGGCTTCATGGAGGGTTCTGGACATTCCTTACTTATTCCTCAGACTCTCAGAGTCCCACTTCACAACAAATTTCAAGTCACGAAGCCCTTCCAAGCCTCTGCTTCTTCATCTATCACATGGCGATATGAGCGCGATTGATTAATACGTGGTCGGGACCTTGAACAGGACCCAACTGCAGTTCATCCTCAGTAAGTGTTAGCTGTTGTGACTGTGGTTCTCACGGTCAGTATTACTGTCACCATCACTCTTTCATCCCCTGCCTGGCTCCTTTGGCATGGACCGTGTTCACTTGTTCTCCCTGGTCCCAGACACAGGACACACGTTGTACCTGCACATCTCATCCTGGTTCCTGCGGTTTCCTCCCCAGAAGAGGCTCCTGGAAGACCTCCTTCCCCAGCCCGTCACCCACACGGAGGCCCCCCCGCCCTCTCTGAGACTCTCACTCACCCGCAGGAGCTCAGCTCCAACCCTTTTGTCCCAGGCACGCTGCCTCAGCTGGGAGACCAGTGACTGGGGTGCGGGGGTGAGTCCAGTCTCTTAGAACTCTGCGCTTTGGGAATATTTACTTAGCTCTGTGTGCCTCAGGGTTCTTATTCTTAAACCAGAGACAATGCTTCTGGAAAGGTTGTTCTGAACACAAAACAAGACGAGATATTGCAGCTGTGTGTTGGATAACAGGCGTGTTCAGAATGCCGGTGGGTCGTTACCTCCTTCCGACACATTTCCCCACTTGGACCTCCCTGCAGCCTGGAAGGCAGGGGTCGTCACAGGTGAAAACACGGAGCTCTGGGGGAGAAGTGGCAGGCTCAAGGCCTCCCGGTTACTCGGGACTGAGCTCAACCTTGAATCTAGGACTTCAGACTTTCCATCCTATGCGTTATCTACTGTAAATTTGCAAGGGTATTGCTGCTTTATCTAGCAGGCTTTCAAACTTTCTCAAATTAAATCAAATCAGACAGTAAAATACTATTATATTCTGATTATTTATTTATCTAATTTATTTATTTGTATTGTATGTTGGGTTTTGGTTGTAAGGCTATCTGGAAAAATCATCAATACTTTTACTAGAAAGGAAAGAAATAGATAGATAGAGAGGTTGCTTTCTTGTAGCAGGGCACCAAAGGAAGCTTCCTAGGCAGCTTGTTTTGGGGGGCCTTGAGGCCCCAGATGTTGCAGCACATGCGTTCAAAAGCTTAAAAGACAAAGTAGCCTCTTCTGACATGTTAATGATGTTTCCTGACACCAGAATCCGTGCATGAAAGAAACCACGATACATACATGTTGAAAAGTGCTTTACTCTGTATAGGATAACTTTTGCAGCCTGGCATGTTAGTTGATGTTAGCCAGCCAGCAATACTGTGGGGTGTGTGTGTGTGCATGTGTGTGTGTGTGCATGTGTGTGTGTGTGCAGCTTTCTGTCTCCAGCCGACCCTGGCTTTACCTTTCAGCCCAGTGGGGCTCTCTCCATCCCCAGATCTGGTGTCATAACTCACCCTTCCACTTCCGAAATCACATCAGGTATGATTCTATCTCAAAGACTGAGGATCTGACTTGAAAAGGAGCCAGCTCTCATAGCGTCATTCCTGACAGATTTCTTAATTAATTTGCTCAGATTGTCAATAATGTAATTCACTGTTGATTTAGAAACTAGTTATATGAGCACTGCTAGTGCCGTTGTGGGAAAACATCTGAATAATTCAGCTAATAGATGGGAAACTAACCCAGATTGCTGGGGCACAGGAAGAGAACAGCAAATTTGAATGAGATGAGCTCAAGCAGCGTGATTCCAGCAAATTCCAGGGAGCGGGGAGAGGTTGTCATATTACTGGGGGTGGCAGCTGCCTGATGTAATTATTGTCATTTTGGTTTTTGGAAAAAAGAACATGTGCCTCACACCCTCTCAGGCAGAGGCCATTAGCACGCTCTTGAAAAATTCTGTGGAATTTCAGGGTAAAGTATGTGGTCTAGTTGATTATTAACTCTGACTTACACTCATGTGTTAGAGGGTCTTATTCTTGCTATGCGATATTATTTTTGTATGATTCTGACTGAAATATGTGAGTTTAGTAATAGGCATCATCAAAGGAATATGAAAGTGACGTCTTTTTTTTTCTGGGGGATTCATAGTAATTCAGGTGTTTCCCAGAACTGGAGAGACATGTCTTGAGATTATGGTGATCACTCTTTTTACACCAAAACTTGAGGCTGTGTTGAAAATGAAGTTTATAGATTGGTGAGTCTAATTATGTGAAAAGTCTTACATATACATAAAAACTCAATCACTTTTAGTTCTATACTTAACATTTCGTTTTATTGAAAATAATAAAATTATATGGAGTTGAGCGGTTATACTAAATTTTTCGCTATGGTGGTTAGAGTTTTAACAGCTCTTAAGTGCAGATGAGTTAGTGCTTCACTGTAAATGTTAATAAGAATCATGGTGCTTTTGATAGGAGATGTGAATTCAGTAGCATTTATCTGCAGGGTCTCAACTTTTCTTCTGTTTCTGTCTCTCTCTTCCTCTAAAACACACACACACACACACACACACACACCCTTCTCTGTCACATCTCTTCCAAATTTCTATCCTGAGCCCTTCAAAAGGAGGGAAAGACCAAATAGTGTCCAGTTCTGATACTTTGACACTGACAAGCTTCTAGCAGGTGAAACTCAATTCTGTATGGGACCTGTTGCCTTATACTGGAATAGAGTCACATCTGATTTTACATCCTACACTGCACTGGGAAACTTAGGGGACAGAATTACCTTCCAGGGGCATAATAAACAACCTCAGCAAGTAGTTCTTGAATAAATTGATAATAGAATAACAAGAGTGCTTCCTCTAGATAAACTGTGGGTTCCTGATGCCCACGCGTCTTGGGCTGTATAGAGGAGGTGTGTAGAGCGTGACACGGGTTAGGATTGGGTTTGGCTGTCTGTGACAGAACACCCTGACCCACAGTGGCTTGAAAAAGATTAGGGCTGTTTCTCTCTTCCTAAAGGAGTTGGTGCTGGCAGCCGAGGGCAGGGGCGGCCGCTCCACAGTCACGGTCACAGGGACCAGGCTCTTTCTGTCTTCCTGCTCCACCATCCCCGTACATGGTTTGCTTCAGTCTCATGGCAACCTCATGGTCAAGGTATTTGTGGGCATTGGAGATATCACATCCATATTTCAAAGAGCAGAGAAGAGGAAGAGGACGAAAGGGCGGCCACTCCCTTCCCTTCTGCTTTTATTAAGCAGCCTTTCTGGAAGCTCTCCCTGGCCACACCTACACACATTTCATCTTGCACATCCTTGGCGGGGGCTCAGAGGACCACGCCTAGTTGCAGAGAGGCTGGCAAACGTTGTGCTTTCAGATGGGCATAATTAATACTGAAGTTGTGTTACAGGGAAGGAGGGGAACTGGATTTCTGATGATAGCCTGAAGCTAGCTTCTAAGACCCAACCGATTCCTGCAAAGAGTGGACGCTTCAGAACAAGCAGTTATGTTATCTTAGCTCTCATGAAAGCACAAATAAATGCTTCCTATTTTTACCGAGTGCTCGAGTATTTTGAATTGAGAAAATAATTGGAAAAGACTATTGTTTAATGATAGCTTAAGAGGAGAGGACATGGATCATGGCTTGCTGTGACTTGCACTGTATACATTCCCAGCTCCTATCGAGGAGAGAAAGTGACGATAAATGCTCTCAGCTGTGGGTGGATGAGGTGGCAGGTCCCTGAGTTTCCTAATGACACTGGTTATTTGGAGAATGGTTCGTCTTTTACTGAGAAAAGCAATTTGTTGTTATTTATGTGTGTAACACTAGCATTCTCTGACCATATATTCCCTGGGATTCTAATTTGTAAATAATTACTTGACAGAATGGAACTTGCTGGAAAATTCTGAATATGTAGAGGCAGAGGCAGGCTCCCGACAGGGGATTTTAGCTGAAAGGCCAAGCACCTGAATCGTCAAATCACAATTTCTCATCTTTCAGCAGTTAGCAGCTAATAAGGTCCCCAGTTAAAAAAACAAAAATTCTCAGGCTGCAGACGCAGTGGACATAGGCAGTCATTAGCAGAGGTGCAGGGAGCAGCTGTCCTGCTGGGAGTGCTGATGAAATGCTTCTGCCCTTTCACCTCCCCACACCAGAGGATGGTGGCTGGGACAGCAGAGTTGTTCTTCATGTGTGTAGGGTCGGAAGTGGGGGGGGGGTGTCTGTAGCAGTGGGGAAAGCGATGCTATAGACTGAACATTTGCATCCCCTTCAAATTCATACATCAAAGCTCTAACCCCAGTGTGACTATATTTGGAAATGGGGCCTGTAAGTAAGTAATTAAGGTTAAATGAGGTCATAAGGGTGGGGCCCTGATCCAATAGGATTAGTGTCCTTAGAAGAAGAAGAAGAAGAGATACCAGAGCTCTCTGTCTGTGCATGCACCTAGGCAAGGTCACGTGAGGACACCATGAGGGGCTTGGAAGAGAGCCCTCACCAGAAATCTACCGGCCCAGACCATGGTCTTGCACTTCCAACCTCCAAAACTGAGAGAAAATAAATGTCTGTTGTTTATGCCGACCAGTCTGTGGTTGGGTAGCAGCACAAGCAGACTAATGTGAGGTGGTGGAATGGAAGTGATGGCTCAGAAAGAAGATTCTGCCCCACGGCCCTCCCCAGAGTTCTCCTGTGACTCTCCAGCACTAATGCTCCTGTTCCTGCCAGCTGCAAGCACATCACCTGATGTGCTCTCTGCGGGGAACGCTGGACTTTTTCTTCCCTTCTGGATTCATTCTTTGGATTATTTATTTCAGCAGAGTCACTGAGCACCTACCACATCCCAACATGGTGATACAACAGCAGGAAAAAAAAACCCACCCAATTCTCATGATGACCAGTCAAAGGGGTGAAAATAGGCAAGAGGGCCAGTGTTAGTTACCGCTTTGGGAGTGCTTGCTGTGGGCCAGGGGCTGTCATAAGCGCACAGGGGACACACGTAAAATCACTCAAGGCTCATAATAACCCTCTAAGGTAGAGGCTGGTATTTCCCTATTTTACAGGAAAGAAAGAGGCCCTGAAGCTGCAGTGGCTGCTCCGTGGACACAAAGCTGGAAAGTGGCAGAGACAAGAGTCACAGCCAAGCAATCTGCACCAGCCCTACTACACTGAACCCTGCTGTAAAAACAGGTCCTTACCACCCAGTAGAGAGGTGCTTCCACGGCTCAAGCCCAGGACCCTGTGGGAGCACAATTGGGGGACCCTCCCAGGTCTGGAGGGGAAGGGAAAGTCTCCTTGAAGAAGTCATGTCCAGGCAGAGATCTCAAGGACCATCGGAGCAAAGGCGGTGCTCCCGGCAGCAGGGTGGGGGGGAACAGGGGAGCCGGGGGTGAGCTGTGAGTACGGCATGCAGGAGGTGGGGATGGCAGGGACCCCCTGGAGAGGCAGGGAGTTCACATCATGGAGGAAGCTGGAAACCATAGAGAACCATCGGAGAGTTTTATTCAGGGGGTGACATGATCGCCCTGCATTTTAGATAGATTACTATGGCTACACAGAGGTTGGGACCCTGGTTAAAGAGACAATGTAATAGCCCCCAGAGACAGGATGGTGGCTTGAACCCACGTTGTAGAGGTACGTGAAGGGATAAATCGGGGGTGTTCTGGAGAGCTGACTGTTAAATTTTCAGGAATTTTGGCATCTGGTTATTCAACACAGCCATTATTACAAATTAAAATATAAACATTTATCATTAAATGATTTATAGTAAAAACAAAGATAATAAATACTCAAATTCATCATTTTCTAATTACTTTACCATTCTCTAGCCTCTTGAAGTTATCTGTGTCCCTTGTATCTATATGGTGGACATAACAGTGTGTCATACCTGCCATGTGTGAATTCCCAATTCTGCGTTCAGTGATGTCACTTTGGTGGCTTGAAATTTGCAGTTATTCAGTGGGACTATTTACACCAAGGACTCTGGCAAACATTATAAATCCAGTTTTTTCTTTTCAACAAACTCTGGATATGTCATTACCTTTTCGAGGTAAAGAACCTCGAAGAACCCTCAAAGAATTTATCCTTCCAGGCTCCATCTGGAACCCTCTCCAGCCGTTCTCTCCTCTGGGGCCCCCTGATGTGCTCTGCATGCCTTCCTCATAGATTTCATCTCCTGTAACTGTTACTTGTGGCTGCCTTTCCTTTCGTTCTGCAAGCATCTTGATTCTTCTGTAGAACAGAACTTAGCCCAGACTTGGAGATCGTTCTGCGCTCATGAAATAATGGACTTGTGACCAAGTGAGTAAGAGTGGCTCCCCCTCTCCTGCATTTGTGTCTGTTCTACCTTTGGGATGAGCCCTCCCTCCCTCACTAATGGGCAAAACACGGAGACAGCGAAAATCCTGCCCTGCTTTCAGCCTCAGAAGCAGACCAATGGCTGAGGTGACATTTTATAAATGTGTGTACAACTTGATGCTGAAATGTCTACTGAGAAACTCCTTGAAAAGGGCCACTTTTGAAAGCAACTACTTCCAAAACGACTTCATAGTCAGCTGAACTGAGGAAAGTGTACCCAGGGACCTGGGAGGACACATCAAAGGCATTCGGCAGGACGATTTGAAAGGAGAGCCAAAAGCCCGGATCACCTTGGGGAAAGTTTTCCTTGTAACTGATCTCAGTCGAGGGCAGTAGCGCACAAGGACATCAGATTTGTTTGAAGAAAACAGCATGCTGTTACTCTTGGGAAATAATTACACAAAGCCACAAAAGCGCCACTTCCTCCCCTCCCCCCATGCCCTCCTCACCAAGGAAGACATCATGCATCAAAGATCCTTCGAGCCGGACATCTGCCTCGCATGTCACCTCAGTTTACCATTTGCTGGCAGATGCTCAGAATGTTGATGTGAGGGTTAGAAAGAGCCCCCTGCCCCTTCGCTAAGTCATGGGACCTCAGTTCCACTGCTCCCTCTTCTCTGGGGCTCACCCACACCCCCAGCCTTGTTTTGGTAATTTTTCTAGATTCTGAGTCCAGAGAGCTGAGCTCATGGGCTGACTCCACCAGCTCCCAGGAGAGCTGGGCAGATCATGCCGACGCATTGCCCCGTCTGCACGGTGAGGTCTTGCTGTTGGCTTGCCCACCCCGGGGAGCTTTGGGGAGACATCTAGATGCCACAGAGCTTTAAGCTGCTGACCTTGGACTCCTTGCTGCCTGTATTAGTGTCTCAGTTCCCTCTCAGAGGCGTGAAGGACCTGACCAGGGCCCGCCCGGGGTCTCACTGGTGGATCTGGGGTGGGACCTGGGCGTCTTCTGCTTAGAATGTGTGACTTTCTGCGTGGCCTTTCATATCAACTCTCACTCATTAGTCCTGTGGCGGTGAGTAATCTAATAATAGAAAACAACTGCCACCCATTTGCTATAAATTTCCATCCCGGGAATGCAGACACATCCCTATGCCCCCACCCCTTGCTGCTTGGTTTTAGAATGCGAAAAAGTGCACCCCGGTAATGCTGCCACCATAGCGAAGTTAGTGCATGCTCTCTCACTGCCTAATAACACCATAAAATCAGGTTTCCCATGTCTTTCATGTTATGTGCCCTTTATTACTGTATAAATAATAATAACGGCAACAAGGGACATAGCACTGACTATACCCAACTCTTCCTGGCAATTTGCATATAGTAGCTCATTGAATTCTCAACTCTGTTATGTAGGTACTGTTGTTAGTCCCATTTTTCAAATGAGGAAACTGAGGTACAGAGAGGTGGTGTAATTTGCTGAAGTCTCGCAGCTGGCATGTGACAGTCAGGATTTGAACCCAAACAGTCCAGTTTCAAAATCTACGCATATTACACACGGCTTTGTGATGCTTGGTACCCAAGACCACGTGTGCTGAATGTTAGGGTGGTGTGGGGCTGTCAAGGTTCTGAGGAGCTAACTGCGGACGCAATCCCATTGCATTTTCCTTTCTTTTTTTTATTGAAGTATAGTTGAGTTACAATGTTGTGTTAGTTTCAGGTGTACAGCAGAGTGATTCAGTTGTACACACACACACACACACACACACACACACACACACACACATTATCTATCTATCTATCTATCATCTATCTATCTATCTATCTATCTATCTATCTATCTATCTATCTATCTATCTATCTATCTCTCTTCTTTTTTAGATTCTTTTCCATTACAGGTTATTACAGATAATAATATAGTGAATACAGTTCCTTGTGCTATACAGTAGGTCCTTGTTTATCTCTTTTGTTTACAGTAGTGTGTATCTGTTATTCCCAAACTCTTAACTGTATTTTCCTAAGCCTGACCTCAGAACAGTAGCTAATCCCAGGAGGCTGGGAAAAGACAAAACGAATCAGGCACCCATGTCCTTGGCCCTGGTTGGGGATTTCAGTCCCGAGCTGTGGCTGGACCTCTCTCCTCCCAGGTTCCTGCAGCTATTTTCCTCTATTGCTCTGGCCATTGTTTGGCCTCTTATTCACTGTCCTGTTCCTTCTGTGCATTGTGCCCTTGGGATCACAGCTCTTTGGCCACCTTGGTGACCTGGCCCTACACTGATCTCAGCCACCCCCCATTCCAAGGCAGCCAGTCTCTTCAGCTTCTAGCCCTGTCCCTGGGGAAGAGTGTCATTTCCAGGTTAAGACCTTCCTAAGCATCTCCCAGGATCAGAGGTGACCGCATTGGCACTTGGGGGTCTCCCTTGCACGTTGAGAGGTTCAGGAAGGAGGGCAGCGATTGCAGTGCCCTCCGGTGAGTGCTGGGGGGGCGGCAAGCCTCTCAATGGGGGCCAAGCCTGGGACTGTCCCTGTCCCCTGCCACCGCACCCTGTGCGTCCCACTGTCCTTTTGGTCCAGCAACAGAGCTGGCCCTCAGTAAATGTTCATTGAGTGAATGCATTCTTGAGTCATCCCTTCCTTGTCAATTTTGCTCATTCATTCAATTAGTCTTTCATTCAACCTTTATCATGTGCCATCTCTGTGTGAGGCACTGAGCTAAGTCCTGAGAGTACAGAGACCACTTAGATACACACCTGCCTCATAGAACCTCACTCCAACGAGGAAGGTGGGAATATACACAGGTAATCCTTTTGCAATGAAGTGAGAGCTACAGGGGGGAGACATGACAAGGCACTCAGGAGAGGAGAGACTGGTGGACGGGAAGGCAGGCTGTGTGAGGGGTGCAGGAGGGGTCCAGGGAAGACCCCCAGGAGGAGAGAGTCTGGGAGAGCCAGAGCCCAGGGTTGGCAGCAGATGGCTCCCGAGGGTCCATGGCCAGCGATCTTTTCAGGACAGATGATGTCTCCTCTCTCCGCACTAGTTTTCTACCAAATCTTCTTGTTCTGGCTTCTGGGTGACACTTGGACGAGGGGGAAGACCAGAGCACCTGAGTTCAACCACCTGACCCTCTTCCCTTCTTTCTCCTCTTTCTACCTTTCTTTCCTTTGTCGGCAACTTTCAAGTGGGCTCGGGAAAGTAGGTATGTAAATCTCTGCCTTTGTGCCTCGGAATCCACGGTCCAATTACTTTAATTTGCTCAGAGCACTGCTCCTTGCAGAAGTCGTTTCACTACCCTGTGGACTTCAATAATCGCCTGTTTTTCCGGAGGCAAAGTGCCCTTCAGAGCAGCTTTCAAGTGCAGTCCTCGGATAGAACAGTTTTCCTAGGCTTTAGAATGCAGTGGGTCTCCTCAATGGGTCTCCGTTCCACATAAATCAGAAGCCATTCAGAAACAGCAAAGTCCTCAGCTAGCATGCAGAACTATACCCTGGTATATAGGTATATAGCTATACCTATACCCTGAAAAATTACCTTTTCTTTACATCCCCTTTGATGAAAAGAAACATTTAGAATGGGTGGTCTCAGGGTGAGTTCCTTCTGAGGCTGGGTTCTTGGTAACAAGCTCACAGAGAAGCATAAAGTCAAATGGGTCTTGCACTTCACATTTGGTACAAACTCTTGATTTTATAGGTAAGGAAACTGAGGTCAGGGAAGGTCACAGAAGTTCCTGAATTAAAGCAGCTGGTGAGTGTTCTTGCTACCACAGAGCATTCATAGGCAATAACTTAATTCAATTGATCAAACAGCTATGATCACCTCTGTGACAAGCACTGGACAGGTGTCCTGGGGAGACACCAATGAAGAATGCAGAATCTTGATCCTTAAGTATATTACAGTCTAGCAGAGGACAAACTCCTGTATGTTAACCTCACCTTCAATGCCAAATGACATCATCGCTAAATAGAGAGGAACAAGGAGCTCCAAACTCCAAAATTTTCCTTTGAAAAATAGTACTTGAACAGGACAAATAGTCCAAACTGAGAGATGGCTGAAGAAATGGCGGTAAGTTTCTGGTAAACTGTGTCTCTGGAAATATACTTGGAAACAACTCTCAAAATCACTACTTCAACTACAATTCTGACAATTATTCTTGCATTTATTTCTAAATGAAATAGAAGTTTGGGGTTCCTTTTTCTTCTTCTTTTCTGTTTTCTTGGAATGGGTGGTTTTGTTTTAAGCTGTGAGCATGCACACACACCCTCACATACACACTCACACACACTCACACACACACATACACACACATTCTCTCACACACCCTCACATACACACTCACACACACATTCACACGTACACACACATTCTCTCACACACACACTCATACACACACTCACACACATACACACAATTCTCTCACACACACAACACTTTCACACACACACTCATACACACACTCACACACGTACACACATTCTCTCACACACACACAACACTTTCACACACATTCACACACACACACACACACACGGAGCTGTCCTTTCAGGAAGGAAGAGCAGCATTCAACATGGAGAATTCTCCCCTATAAACTTTTCTCCAGCTAGATTGTATGTGGGACCAGCATTGACTTTCACTTTGTACCTGTGACATGAGGCACTGAGTGCTCTGATTCTTAGTTTATTTGCTCTGTCTGCAGTAAAATGGATTGAGTGTAGGGTTATCCAACCATGATGTGCTGCCTTGATGCCTCCAATATGGGGCTGATGAACTCTGAGTGCCTGGCACTATCTTACAGAAATATAAAAATTTGATTTGGTCCTTAGCCAGCTTCCCTCCAGCTTTGGAACATGGGTGGAACATCTGGGGAAAACATGCAACTCATTAACTGCAGCCTCGGACATTTGCATAATACCTGATCTATCAGAATCTGACACACTTCCAGTTGGCCTCAGATACAGCTTTCATAGCTTATCACAATAATGAATCTTGCTTTAATATCTTGCATCTTTTAATTTTTTGATGTATTATACAGAATTGTGGCCCAGTTTTTGAAAACTCAGAATGAGATAGCTATATTTATTTCTAAACTAAAATTTCAGATTGCCATACTTCTCCAGCTGCTGTATCTTTTGCTTCTTTTTCAGAGAGATAGTCTTTAGAGATCTCTTCCTAAAGCCAGAAGTTTTAAGCCCATTCTCCACAATTGGCTCCAGGGGTTCTCTGAATCCTCTCTTACACTCTATCCATAAACTGTGTGTTTATGAAGCTTTGTGTATGTTTCCAAAGAGAAGACCCATGTTTTCATCAGATACTTATAGTGACCCATGGCCCCAAGGGGTTAAAAAACGATTTTTAAAAGGGGTTTTAGAACGATTTCCCATCATTTTGAAACTAGAAAGGATCTGAGATGCCATTTAATGTAAACTCTGATTTCACAGATGGAGAAACTGAGTCGCAGAAAGATATAATTATTTTTCCCAGTCCAATGTAACAACATAGTGACAAAATAGCGTGAGAATCCAGCAGCAGAACTTTGATTTTCTTTTAGCTTGTAAGTCTGAGCAACCGTCTATGGTTCTTCATCTCGTCTAAGACTTGGTAATCTGTGTTCCTAGGGAGTTAGGATGGTAGATATATGTTAAATGGATCATTTTCCTCATTTACATTTTTTGGTAATTTACTCTGGCACCTGGTGGGTATCTTATCCCACAGTCCTGTCCAGAAAATCTTGTTCACAATGTTAAACCACCCACCCATGCAAATAGCCAGTGCTGTTTTTTTCGGCCATTAAGAATTGTCAAACCTCAGGCAGTACTCCACTGTGTATGTGTGTGTGCCCTTGCACACACGTGTGTATACATGTGCTAATGCAATTGCAGAGCAAACAGCAAATGCCCATAATAGGGAATCAAGAGAAAAATCTCAAGGTTTGCTTTAGTTTAACACTTGGCTTCTGAGAGGTTTTTAAAGAAGGTATATGTTTAGAGGATGTCTTCTTAAGTCTGGATGGGTGCCCTTACAGATGATAGTGTGGACTCGACTTTGCTTTTTGTTGTGAGCTGTAAGCCTGGTGAAGTTCAAGCACATTGGAAATTTACTCATCAGCTGCAATCACAGCAAGGGATATAAACACTCTCTAAGGGTGGCTTCCACATGGGGAGGACACCATGAGTGGCTTGGGAAGGCTGAGGTTGGTCTCAGGGAGACTAACTTCATGCATGGCCAAGTCAGCTCCATCATAGACTGTGTTTTATGAAAGCACAGCCTCAGAAACTGTTAGATGGGAAGACAGTTCAGAGAACAAGAAGCAAGAAGCTTGCATTTTACCAGCTAAGGAAACTGAGACCCCCAGAGAAGTGATTGGCTCAGCGGCAGGTTGGAGATGAAAACCCCAGCTGGGGGTCTTGCTCTTGTGTGGTGTTGTTTAGTACCATTCGGCTGTGTTAGGTGACATCCCAAAGTAAGCTCCCGAGGTACACTTTAATCATCTACTCAGTATTGCAATGCTGCAAAAAATCTGTAAAACTTACACAATAATAAAAGTAACGGGCAGCATGGAGGCCAACGTGCTAAGCACTTTACAAGAACTGTCCTATTTAATCTTTATAACAATACTGTGAGGAAGAGAGCACCGTTATCGTTGTCATTTTACAGGTGAGGAAACTGAGGTTCTGAGAGGTTAAGAAGCTTGTTCAAATGGCATAATTAGTGAGTGGCCAAGCTGGAACTTACAATCAAGAGTTTGTAAAGATCATGCTCTATAAGATTCCCTTGCCTACTTGTCTGTTTTGTTTTCCCCTAGAGCATACTCAAACTTCTCTGAGTTACCTCTCTCATGGAGCAGGATTTCAAGGGCTTTCATTTGCACTGGGCAGAAACTTGAGTCGATCTACACTAAGCCTAGATTCCTGAGATCTGACATGCTCTGGGCAGGTGAGTCCATCCCAGGCAGGACAGGGTTTGACCTACAGGTTCTTTATCTCCTCCATGGACCACCTGCGCTTCTGGCATCCCCTTTCAGCAGGAAGTTGAGCTCTTGGACCAGAGGCCTTTTATAGCAATCTATAAATTGCTTTATAGCAATTACACCATTATTCTTTACAATAATTTGCATTTTACTTCTAAACAAAATGACAGTTTGGGATCCCTTTTACTTCTTTTCCTTTTTTGGTTCACCGTCAACTCGATTCCGATTTTGTTGTGACAAGTTCACTGACTCCTTGCTTACTTTCATTCATCCTTCTATTCATTGAACAGACAGTTCCTGAGCACCTCCTAATCCAAGGCACCCAGAGCTCATGGCTCAGCACAGGTGAGGTTTTTCTTTCCTTTCCTTTGACTCTTAACAACACAAATGAAATTTTAATAAATATCTTGATTTACACTCAGCCACCCAAATGTCTGTGATTGATTGCTTCTGTTTGTCTTTCATTACTCCGTGGATGCAATTCTCTGCCTTACCCATGACGGCTTCTCTCTGGGAAGAGTCAACAGTGGTTTGGCAGAAAGGGGAGAATTCTTCATGAATTCAATGTGTGCTGTGTGCCAGGTCCTGAAGAGGTAGAGGTGAGCATGAGAGCCCTGACCTCTCGGCAGTCTCTGTCACTCACATGCATCTTGCATTTGCTTTGATTCCTGCCTCATGGGTGGGAGGGGACCTGTTGACCTGATATAAATAAGCTGCCAATTATTTCTCCAGCAAAAATGAGTTTAGTAATGATCAGCAAAGAATTGCAATATGGGGTCTGCAGCTATGGCAAGCCACGTGTAAGAGTATACCCAACAAGGGAAGGAGAATGCTTTTATAGAGAAGAAAGGAAGTTGGAAGGGCAACAGCAAACAGACGTCATGGCTTTTCATGGGCTGAGTTGTTGCCAGGAAAGAAGAGGAGTCTTTCTTCTTCCTGTTGGGCTCCGCTATCATTGCAGGTCTTGAGCGCTCCCCATTTCTGGTCTTCCAAATTTTTTTAATGGATGTTTCTGTTTATTAATATTTTTACATTTCCCCCTTTTGATCAAGTTCTTTCTCTGAAAGCATCACTGATCAAGAGTAGGGTTTTCTAAATTCATCAGCTTTTAGTTCCTCAATGTCTGAAAGGACCTTTCCTGGGTGTAGTGTCCAGGAGGAAAAGTGAGCAGATTGAAAGCGTATTGAAATGACATTCAAATATTTTTAATAAAAGCAATTAGATCTTTGCAATATTGGAATATCTCTTCTTTTATCAGTTGTGGGTCAAAAAATGCAGGAACCAAGTGCATTGGGTGTCCTGTGACTATTTCAAAGGGTAAGAGTTTATGAGTTCCAAAAGGAGGAGGATATAAGATTTAGAAGGACAAATGGCAATGCTTTTGGCCAAGATATTTTGAGGGCCTCTACAAATTTTGCCAATTGAGTCTTAATAATGCTGTTAGTGTGTCTGACTAAACCAGAGGACTGAGCATGGTAAGCACAGTGAAAGTGTTGTAAAACTGGCCAAACAGTGCAGACTTGTTGAAGTACTTGGCCAGTAAAATGGAGTCCTTGTTCACTATAAAGTTTGAGAGGAGTTCCTGAGGTAGGGTTAGTCTTTTCTAAAAGGACTTTACAGACAAAAGAGTCAGTAGCTTGCCTGCAAGCAAAGGCTTTAGTCCAGCGTGAAAACATACAGACCATGACTAAAACATATTTATATCCACAAGATGGAGAAATTGTATGAAACCCATACAATTGCCAGACCTTGAATGGTCCAGTAGGTAGTTTAAAATGTCTATCAGTGTTAGATAGTCTGAAGAATTTTGTTGATAACAGAGGGGAGAAAATATCAGGGTTAAGGTTATTATAATGTAAAGGTGTTATATGAGTAGCAATTAACAAAAGGACTTCATAGGAGGTGAGGTGGCTGACTGAGAAATGTTGATTGTGATAAGAATTCAGGAGGGCCTCTATGACATGAGGTACAAAAATGGTTAAAGGGGACCCCACAACTATTTTCTCAGTGGCCTTAACCAAAAGGGCAGTGGTTATAATGGCTCTCAGGCAAGGGGAATGTCCCCATGTCCATTTATTGGGTATAATGGTCAATGGTAGTCCCTGTGTATTGTGGTGAGTACCCCAAGGGCATTCTCTTCCTTTTCATATAGAAAAAGGAAAAGGGGAATCTGATAATTGGGATGTCCAATGGCAGGTGGGCTCATCAAACTCCCATTTAAGGCCTTAAAGGCTATGTCCTCTGGTTCTTCCTATAAAATTAAGTCAGGGCTGTTGTTTAGTAAAACATACAGAGGCTGGCTAGAAGAGAGAAATTTGGAAACCAGTTTCAGTAATAACCAAATAGCCCAAGAAAACCTTGTAGCTGGTGTTTAGTTTTGGATTTGGGGAGACTTAGGACACCAGGAAGCATTTCTGGATCTAGGGATAGCTCTTGTTCTGATATCAGATGCCCTAAGTATTGAACCTGGGTTTGGGAAAAGTGCAGTTTTTCTTTGGTGACCTTATGTCCCTTTAAGGCTAAAAGTTTTAGGAAGTGGATGCTGTCTTCCTGTGAGGAAGCTTGAGAAGGAGAGCAAAGAAGCACATCATCCACATATTGCAACAATGTAGAGCCCCTTCATATCATCTAGATAAGCCTTCAGGATTTGTGAGAAATAAGAAGGACTCTCAGTAAAACCCTGAGGCATTACTGTCCAGGTGAACTGCTTTTCTTCCCAAGTGAAAGCAAAAAAGACATTGACTAGTTTCATCATTGAAATACTAAAGAATGCACTGCATAAATCAATTACAGTAAAGAATTTGCTTCCAGTGGGGATGGATGTTAGTAATGTATGAGGGTTAGAAACAACAGGGTGTCCAGGTTTAACACTGTTGTTTATTACCCAGAAGTTCTGGAAAAATCTCCACCCTTGGCTGTTAAGTATTACAGGGGCCAGTCCAAGGGATAATGAGGCCTTGAGCTTGATAATCTTCTATTATGGGCTTCATGCCTTGAAGGGTTTCTTTGCTTAAAGGAGATTGATTAATTCTGGGAAGAGGTTTTGAGGATCTACTTGAATCTTGATGGGAGATCCACAATGAATTTTACCAACATCCGTCAGAGATTTGCCCATAAGGAGGGTGTTAGCTGATTCAACAGGGACAAATAATCAGTGTTTCCAGAATCAGCTTATTACCCTCAGAGATGAAACAAATAAAAGATGTCAAAGGGTTACTTAATTCACCTGCTTGGCTGCTTTGATGACTACTATAAATTTCTAGAATTATTTCCCCATTTTAGGAGAAAGAAATTCTGGCGTGATACTTCTTTAAGAAGTCTTGGCCTAATAAATATATAGGGAGGAGGAACTAAGGAGAAAAGAGTGCGTTAACTCTCAAAGGGCCTAAACAAAAGGGAGTAGGCTCAGAGAAAGGAACCTCTTGAGGCTTATTAGAGATCCACAGTAACGTGAACTTTTAGTACCCCAAGGCAGGGGATTGAGCAACGAGAGTGTGGCTTTGTGTCAAATAGATTCATCCACAATCTGGAGAAATGTTTCTCCAAGCAGAGTGAGAGGGAGGATTGGGAAGAGCCCCTGTAGTTCCTCGGACCCCTGTCATTGAGAATGGGGGGGATGATGCAGAAGCTGGTTAGAAGGCTGAAAGTGACTGATGTGCTTAAATTTCTAACAATTTCACTTCTATTGTCCTGGATCTTTGCAATAATGGCTGAAAATAGAAGGCTTTTGCTTTTGTTTAGGGTCTTCACTTGCTGGAGTCAAAGACTGAGAATTTTTGTGGCTTTAGGTGACTCATCTAGAGTATGAGAGAGCTGGTCTGCCAGATTAACTAAATCTGGAGTGGACATAGTTTCCCATTCCATCCTGGTCCTTTTTACAAGAAGGGAAAGGTCCCAGTTCAGCCCGTTGGTAAACATAGAATTAAAAGCTACCCAGGTGGAACCAACATCTGAAGGAAGACCAGAATTTTCTTTAAAAATAATCTGAAGTTGATTGTAAAATTCATGAACAGATTCATCAGATTTTTGTGTGCAAGACTGAATTTTGTTTCAATCAACAGACTTTGAAAAAACCCTAGGAATTGCCTGATGAAGTTGCCTAGTGATTGCCCGAGCCTGATCATATAATAAGTGGGCTAGTCTTCCCATTGTCATTCTAGAGACCTTTCAGGATTTCCCTAATTAGTGGTTTTCATCCAATGCTGAGCCTAGCCTTCACTGACAAACATATGAACTAGCTGATATAAATCAGAGAAACCAGGTTGATAAGTTTGAATGACTATGTTAAATTCCTCAGCAAATCTGTGAGAATCTTTAGTCACTTTGGGAATATCTTTGACTATGGCTCACGGTTCAGCTTTAGTCCAGTGTATATAAGGAATTAAGGGTTTAGCTTCTGGATCCTCAGAACACTTGATTTTAAAGGCACAGTTTCTGATAAGTTCAAAGGAAAAGGGAGTGGGGAGAGTTTCAGGGAAAAAGTAAAATTTGGTAAGAGAATTAATATGGTGGAGCTGAGGGTCTGGAGGAGGTGTACACAGCATAGAAGGAAAAGAGGAAGAGGCGGAGCTTGGGACAAAAAAGCCACGGAGGAGGAGCATAAAGCTTTGGAAGCCATTTTGTCTTTCCTTAATGATCTGTTTGCCTCAGTTAATCTTAAAATTTTGCAGAGAAACAATTTTATGTTCCTGATAATGTTTGGAAACCTCAAAATACCAATTGAAATAGGCGTTCCAGGCTTCCCTGGTGGCGCAGTTGTTGAGAATCTGCCTGCCAATGCAGGGGACACGGGTTCGAGCCCTGGTCTGGGAAGATCCCACATGCCGCGGAGCAGCTGGGCCCGTGAGCCACAACTACTGAGCCTGCGCGTCTGGAGTCTGTGCTCCACAACAAGAGAGGCCGCGATAGTGAGAGGCCTGTGCGCCGCGATGAAGAGTGGCCCCTGCTCGCTGCAACTAGAGAAAGCCCTCACACAGAAACGAAGACCCAACACAGCCAAAAATATAAATAAATAAATAAATAAATAAAATTTAAAACAAACAAACAAACAAACAAAAAATAGGTGTTCCATTCAGTTTTGGAAATTTTTGAACTATGGTAGTCCAATTCAGTATTAAGAAAGGTAAGTTGGAGGATTTCAAAAGTTCCCCATACAGGCCATTGATATTCTAAGTTGCCTTTGGTTAGATTGGTCCATTTAGTTAGAAATGCACGTGGGGAAGGGCTATGGCTTTTAAACAAAAAATTAGCTGGCATCTCTTTAGGGTGGGCATCCTCAAAGTATTTAGATATATGGGATCCCATTTCTCAGGAGTTTTTCTCTGGAGTAAAAGAATAATTTTTGAACAAACTAAACAGCTCAAGTAGCTTACAGCTTAAACTTCTTGCAGCTCAAACAGCCTTCAAGCCTATTACCAGCCAGTTCTAAGGAGACAGCTTGGTCTCAGAGAAGCCAGGCCAAAGGCTTTTCAGCACCATTCCCATGTAATAGCCTCTGTTCCAAAGGAATGGGCTGAAGGATGAAGCAGCACAGTGCCAATGAAACAGTCTGTGTTCCTGAAGGAATGTGCTGAAGGCTAGCCCATTCCATTTGAAACCATCTGATTTCAAATCAGACAAAAGTACCAAACAAGTACTCACATACTGAACAAAGCTTTAAACAGAAAGGATGAAACCTTAAAATAGATCCTGAATAAAGCCTGGAGGGCTTCAAAACACAAAGAGGGCATAAGTGTGAATCCAGGAGAAAGACATACCTTCAAAACTCAGGGTTGGTGAGAAAAGCAGTGAGCAACAGTGGCTTCAAAGTGGGTAGAACACTTGTTTGCTCACTAGCCCCAGAATTGTTGGGGGTCTTTTCTGGATCCCTTTATGGGCCACCAAAATATTGATCTTAAGCAAATTGAATGCCAGATATTTCTACAGCAAAAATGGGTTTATTCAGATCAGTAGAGATTTGCAATTCAGGGTCTGCAACCATGGTGAGCCCTGTGCAAGTCCCCACACAACAAGGGAAGGAAAACCCTTTTATAGAGGGGAAAGGAAGTAGGGAGGGCTGTAAACAAAGAGTCCCTGGCTTTTCATTGGCTGAGCCCCTGCCAGGAAAGAAGAGGAGTCTTTCTTCTTCCTGTTGGGCTCTGCTATCTTTGCAGGGCATGAGAGCTCCCCCTTCTGGTTTTCCAACTCTATTTAATTGAGGTTTCTGTTTATTAATTTTTCAGAGACCAAACACTGGGAGGAACAGAAACCAGAGATTGGGGCTCAGCAGGACCCTCCCTGTTAACCTCAGAACTGCTGGGCATCTTCTTGTTTCCTGTCACTCACCATAAGGGGCAGGGCTTGAACTGGTTTCTTGATGGGTCAGATGCAGCGGCCCTTTGGGTGGGTCTGACCTCTGCTGGCTCAGCGGGGACTGTGCCCATTGTTTGGGCTGTTTTTGCACAAGCCCTAGGGGCTGTTCAGTGCAAAGGAAGGTCAGGGCTTCCTGGTAGGCCTTATCTTACTTTGGTGACAACAGTAAGGCAGAGGGGTGAGTGGTGATGGGAGGGGCCCAGCCTTGCAGGGAGGCTGGGTCTCCAGGAAGGACGCATCTCACCACGTGGGCTTCATTGTCAGGGTTACAGGGGTATCACTGTTCTTGCCCCTCAGCCCTGGCTTGAGGTCTCTAGGTTGGGCACACAAGTGCCCAGGCTACCTTGGAGAAGCCTCACTTTTTAGCCCAGGGCCCGGCTGGTCAGGGAGGGTGCACACAAACAGGGTAAGGGGGGGGCAGGTGATTTCAGCCCAAAGTTTCTGCCATCTACAGTATTTAGAATTTTTTCCCTTAAAGCAAAATCAAATACCAGCAAAAATCAAGGCTTTTTGGTAGGTAATGATAGAGAACATGACCTTTTAGTTTAAGTATGTCACAGAAAATGACATGCTCACACGTTGGAGAAAAAAGAAGAAAAAATATGTAATAATAAAAAATAGTGACCTCTTGATTAACAGCTAGCGTTTTTTGGAAGGATCTCAGAACATTAAAATGAATTCAAAGTTTCTGTTGTTCTGTAATAATAGATGATTTCTCAATGCTCTATACACATTATACAGTTTGGTCCTTGTAACAGATTCATGAGGGAAGCAGTTGTAAGGAGTTCAGATAAAAGGTTCCCCAGCCAGAAATCAGCGGGGCCAGGAGCGAAGTGCAACTGCTGCTCTCACTGGTGTGTGATGGGTTCTCAGGTCCCCGTTCCCAGCTTTCCTCCCTTGGGGAACCCTTCCGAGCAGCAGCCCTGCAAGGGAACTCTCTGCCCCAGCGGGAAAGTGGGTGTTAGCAGCTGTCCTGTGGGCGGCAGCTGCCTGTTCAGCCGACAGCACACACACATCTCTCATTTGACCTGCCTGAGGACCCTGAGAGACAGAGCGTATCACTTTCACGATCCTGCTTTGCAGACACGGAACTGAGCCTCAGCGGGTGGAGTAACTGCCTCCAGCGAGGCCAGTTCCCGGGTCTTCACTCTGCGTCTCCACAGCAGAGCTTGCTGCTTCCCAGCCAGGGCTCTGCCCACCTGCCCGCACTGCCCAGGCTCGGGGGTAGCTGCTGACTTGCTGCACTGAGCACATGCGGCTGCGTTTTCATCTTCAGTGTTATGTCCTTGTATCATGTTTGCCGTATCTCTCCTGCTCTTGTTTTAGAAAATAGCGTGGTCCCGTTAGATCTTTACATCAAATAGGTGTACTGCCTGGTACTGGGGCCATTTTTCTTGGACACAGAACCACAAAACAGACCATAAAACTGACCCCATGACCCACAGTAAGGAATCTGGAGGAATGTGAATGACTTACTTGATGATTTCATTTATTCATTCAATGCTTCTTGGCACTGCCGTGTGAAGCACGGAGGGTCCTGGGATGTGCAGGACCATCATAGCCCTTGAGACGCTTCAGTGTGATGGGAGAGAGAGTGTGTACAAAAGAGTGAACCATTTCCTAGGAGTGCACAGAAGGGGATGGGCAATTCTTAGCAAACTGTGCAGTTGGTCCGGTGGGATAGTGTTTTGAAACGTGAATTGTGGTTTCCTCTTTCACCCCGGGTTTCTGTGTTCCCTTTGCTGTCCCTCCCAGCCGGATAGGACCTTTCTCTGCTCCTTATCTTAGGTCGGGGGTGAGAGCAGGAAGAAGAGCGCAGAAAGCAGGCCCACTTTGTCTGAAGTGGCACTGGGGGGTCTCCAGGGCAGAGCGCTCACCTCCCTTGCTGGGAATGATGGCCCACGGCTGAGCGGCTCACTGGACATCACCTTGGGCTTCGGAGCTGCCCATGCGGGGCTACCCATGCCCTGTGACGGGCAGGAATGCAAAGGCTCGGTCCCCTGCGCACAGTCTGAGCCAACTCTGATAGGCCATTTCAGCCCCAGGGCCCCCTGAGGCTTGGCTGGAGGTGGCCTCCTTTGCAGCCCTATTTTGAGTCAGCTTCTCCTACTACAAAATCCTGTCTTTCTTCCTTCTTTACAGATGAATCTCCCCAAAACACTCTGCGGTAAACCTTCTGACTGCAGTTTTCCGTCTCAGACTCTGTTTCCAGGGAACCTCAAGGCAGTCGACACGGGAAGTGTTGTCAGAAGTGGCCTCTAAGTGGAAAATTGGAGCTGGAGGCCACAGGCACTGACAGTGTGGATCCTGTCAGTGGGGGTGAGTGGAACGTGGCTGGCGCTGGAGAAGCATTAGGGAAACGGTGACTAGAAGGTCCGTGGGATGGGGCGGCTGTGGCCGATTTGCTGGAAAGTGACAGGCTCGGGGTGACTCATCACCTGTTTAAGGCAAAGTACCTCCTTGGCAGCATCTAAGCAAATCCCAATGTCCTGCAGCTGGAAGACAGGTCAGCTGGAGGGCCGGTCTTAATCCTAAGAAGAACAGAGTTTTGGAGAAGGTTAAGTTCTCGGGCCTCCAAGGTCAGGGTCCTATAGGGAAGAGGTAGGACCCCAGTACTTGGGGTGGGTTACCTGCACAGTTGAGATCCTTGTTCCCCTGGATCCTCTGGGCCTACAGAAGTGGTCCCCTCCACTTTTGCAGAAGGCTGTTGATTCTTCTTTCTTAACGATCCCGCAGAGGCCTCAAACAAGGCAGGCTCTTATAAGACAATGGTTGCCCCCTTAAGCTCTAGCTCCATCTTCCTCCCTGGCAACAAGATGAATGACAAGGGCCAGATCTCAGCACAGCCTGACTGGGGCTGAGCTGGGTCAGAAAGGGAAAATAAGTCTCTGTGGCAAAGGAGCTGCAGGATCAAGCTAATATGTTCCAGAAGGACCCAGGAGAATATTCATGGGATCAGGACAAAGAGTATAGACTCTAGAGTTGAATAAGGGAGACTTTAGTGATGGGGGGCACTCTACTTTGGTTCAGGATTTCACATTTTGGCCGGGATCCCTGGAGACAATGCTAACGCTTGAAAGCCTGGAGGAAGCAAGGATCCACACTCAGCCAGACGGTGGAGGAATGGACACAGTGGCTCAGAGAAATGGACATGCTGGAGCGGATGTGCTCCCAAGACAGCCTGGAGGGCTTCCTGTGCCCAAAGCAATGCGCTAGAGGGAGTGGCCCCAGCGTCACCAAGAAGCTCATGAATGGCTATGCTCTGTGGGTCAAGCTGATGACAGATGATAAAATTACAGAGCTGGTTCTTGGGAGCAATGGGGATGATAGGACCCTGAGATGATACAGGCCAGGTGGCATGCTCCCCAACAGAAGCAAGGAGGAGACAATGACCACAGTGAGAGGCAGGATCAGTGGACCCCAGGTGGTACCCTGCCCTGAAGAGAGCTAATGCTCCTAGAAGTGACCGGGATGGACAGCCAATGAGGGTGACGCTTGATTTATACAACTAAAGGAAAGCGACTATGGACAATCGAGGAGGAACAAAGCCACCTCAGACAACAGTCAGGATCTCTTGCCTTGTTTCTTGACTTGAGTTAACGCTAAGGTTCAGAACCCATGGACTGAAGGAGGAGTAGAGTTCCTCCCAGGAAGGACCCAAAAATATTACAGCAAGCATATTCAGCACTACTTTCCCCAGTTCTTCCCCAAAGGGATGCAGCTTATTCGCTAGACAAAGATGCACTGGGGAGAGAGCAGTACCTCAGCTTTCCAAGGATTACTGAACTTACACGGGACCCAAAGTGTCACCATGGCACTCCTGTTAGAGTGGAGACCAGGGAGTCAGGTAGTAAATGGAATCCTCGCTCAGGTCCAGCTCACAGTGAGGCCCCCGGGTCCATGCAGGCACTTGTTGTCATTTCCCTGGAACCCAAGTACAACTGGAAACAGAGGCACTTGGTCTTTGACAGAATCTGTCCGCTGGTTCCCTTGCCTGGAGGAAAGAAATATGGTAGTGGGGCAGACGCTTTCCCCCACAAGATGATAGACCATAAAGAGGATCGCATCTCATGTTGGGACAGGATGCAGAATCCTGAGAGACAGAGAATGCGGGGTTGTGGTCCTTGTCAGAGCCCACATTCAATTCACCATCTGACCCCACAGAAACCAGATGAACCTCGATGGAGGACAGAGAACCTCCACCAAGTGAATGAAGTAGCAGCTCCCTTGCAGCTGCTCTGCCAGATGTGGCATTTCTGGCTAAAGAAGATCCACACAGTCTCTGGCCTGGGGAAGGAAGCCGTTGATTTGGGGAATGCGTTCTTTTCCATCTCCGAGACAATGAGGCTCAGAAGCAGTTCAGATTTACCGAAAACAAAAAAAGAATACTTTCACAGTCCCGCTACAGGTCAGTGTTAACTCTCCCACTCTTTGCCATTTAGTCTGAAGTCGCCTGGACTCTCTGGACATTCCACAGAATGTCGCGTTCATCCACTACATCCATGTGCCACTCGACTTGGACTAAATGAGCAAAGAGTGGTAAGAAGTGTCAACTGAAAAAAACATCAGCGACCTGAAAGCTGAGAATTCTGTTTTATCTGGTGGACTTTCTGAGGACTCAAGTGCGGGAGGCAGCCTCTCAGATGCTCGGAGGGGCCGCTCCAAAGAGGTCAGGGAGGGGCCAGGCTAGATAGGGGATTTTTGCAACAAAGGACAGGTAGTCAGAACATCAGAAGATTACTGTTCATTAAAGAAAACCAGACATCTCAAGTTAAGGAATTTAGTGCTTTTCTATGTATGGGAAGATGCAAGAGTCTGGGCTCA
The DNA here is from genome assembly GCF_965194805.1 of Balaenoptera borealis. NCBI lineage: Eukaryota > Metazoa > Chordata > Mammalia > Artiodactyla > Balaenopteridae > Balaenoptera > Balaenoptera borealis. The sequence goes on from NC_138871.1 coordinate 86,432,664, forward strand.
CTGAAATCATTCCTTTGATGTGCACTTCAGCTGTCTGGGGCCAGTATCCTGCTTTTCTCCATCCTGAGACCCCTCAGGGTGCACAGCTAGGGGCAGCTGCACTGGCTGCTCTCTTGCTGGCTGCAACATCCTTAGTTTACTGATACGGCAGGCGACATTTTTCATCCACAGCCGGTTGAAGGCCTTAGTAAGACTCAACAATATCAAAGGCTGCGGGGTAAGCCCTATGAAGACTCAGAGGCCTGCCATGTCAGTGACATTTTTAGGAATCCAGAGACTTGGGCTGGCTGGGATAGTCCCTCCAAATAAGGAATGATTGCATTTCATACCTTCCACCATTAAAAAGAAACACAACCCTTAGCAGGCATCTTTGGGTTCTAGAGGCAGCATATTCTGTCCCTGTGAATACTGCTTCAACCCATTTTCTGGGTGACATGGAAGGCTGTCAGCTTTGAGTAGGGCCCAGAGAGGAAAAGAGTCTGCAGCAGGTAATGTGGTGGTGCAAGTGGTCCTGCCGTTTGTGCCATATGACCTGGCCAACCCTTTGGTAGACACGGCATAGCATGGTAGCTCTCTAGAGAGATGTGTGATGGGGAAGGACACCACGCAGAACTTATGGCAAGCCTGGGAGAGTCACATGGTGACTCCTGGCATTCTGGAGAAAGGCCGTGTCATCATCAGCAGAGAAGTATACGTCACTGAAGTGTGGCTCCTGGGGACCCCATATAATCCAATCCACCACTGTTGTCCCGGTGTTCCTCCTTCCATTCACGCTGATGGTCTTCTGTGGGGCTGACAGAAGGAGTGGATGACACCACTCAGGGACGGCCTTGCAAGACAGCATTGAGGGGAAATCCCCCAGGGGACACGTATCTGGGTGGGTCATCTGGTCATCCACTTTGTAGGGAAAGGGAAGTGGCCTGAGATAAGAATAGATGCCATGTGACACTTATGGCCTGAGATAAGAATAGACGCCATGTGACACTTACATCCAAGCTCATGGACAGGGGTGAATGTTCTGGAAAGAGAAAGATTGGCATACAGGAGACAAGGAGGTCTGGGGAAGAGGCCTGTGGATGGACGTCTGGGAGTGAACACAGAGTGTGAAGATCGATGGATCACAAGGCAATGCCCAGCAAAGTGCGTTCCCTGTGGATTGTGGTAGAGGTAGTGAAGAATGAACTAGAATGACTGGGTCTGTTGACATCAGCCAGCCTGTCATCAGCATCCACCCCCGCCGCCGCCCCGCAATGCAGTTACAATTGATGCCACGACCAGAGATGAAGGCTGCACATGAGCCCATTGGTAGGATTTCCACTCACCAGGGCGATCTAAGTGCTGCTGATGTCGAATCTGCTAGCAGCAGAGACCAGGAACACTGAGGAGGGCACATGTTCAATTGCCGGCTGATATGTGGGCACAAAGGCCCGGTCCCCGTGCCTCAGCATGGGATGGACCTGAGGGGCAGTTTCCAGCTCCAGAGCCCCCTGCAGGAAGCTGGGGTCTCAGGTGCAGCCTTGTTGAGAGTCGTCTTCCTGCGCCCAATTCTACCTTCCTCCCTTCCTTGGTGATGTGTCTTCTGAGAACGCTCCCCAGTAAACCTTCTTGGTACAGTTTTGCATCTCAGACTCTGTTTCCAGGGAATATAAACTGGCTTTTGAGTTCCAAGGCCTTTAGGATATTGGAAGACGTCATGGAATACATAAGGTTTTGGGAAAAAAAATCATGTGTAAGGGTACCAATAGCTCCCTCCCAGACAAAGACAAAACAAAACAAAACAAAAAAATTAGGGAAAAAAGTTTCCCAGTGAATTTTCTTTCATTATTATGTTGTAATCCTCTTTATCCTTAATGATATTTTTGCTTTAAAATCTGCTTTTCCCCCTGACATTAATATAACTATTCCAGTTTTGTTGGTTTTACTGGTAGCATCTGGAAAGTCCAAAAACCTTTAATGTATGAATTTTGTTTTCATTAATGTTAATTTGGGTAGAAAGCTTATTTTTCATCACAAATTCCCAAAGGCGTCCCCAGCTCCTAACCCAGTCTTCTCAGCACCGACACCGTCTCCTGGGGGCCTGGGTGTGAGGTTTGCATCCCTTACCCCTCACAGTGGGGCTGGAGTCCTGGAGTCCTCTGGACCCCAGGTCTGCATAACAGGACCTGGGTTTTTCCATAAAGGCCATGAAAATGAAAGTTCATCATATCTGCTCTCAAGGCAAAAATGATTTCATTGCTGTTCTTACTTCTGTTTTTTCCAACTTAGCTTTTGGCTTGACAATTCCTTGTGATGTCATAAAGATATTTTTAAGAATGGAAAAAAATATTCATAATTTTTAGCTATTTTCAGTGTTCAGTTTGAACACGTAGCCTCTAGGAAACAGAACTCCTAGAGGTCAATTTTTAAAGAAGGAAATGATTGATGATGGTGAAATTTCACCATCCACTCACTCTGCACATACACAGAACTTATTTAGCTGATGGGATGTAAATATCTACTCTGAATTTGGCAGGATGTACTACAGGACTCTAAAGCTCCATCGTGTTCATTTTAATCAATTTCATGGGGGAGAGAGAGAAAGAGAGAGAGAGACTCAGAGTCTTCACTATTTATTGGATGGATGCATGCTACCAAACAATTTCAACAGTTGATTTGCATTATACTGTTGAGACAATAAAACTGAAAATAAATTAAAGCCACTTAAACAAATGTTTTGTGGAACAAATATGTAAGATTTGAATATTTATGATGGTAAGTCAGATTAAGTTGCTGAACGATTTTTTTTCTAATCTGTCATCAATGATGCAAAGCTCTCAGGAGTAAGTTATCAAGTTTTTGTAGTCTGTTTTGATTAAATATAAATAAACTAATCACATTTTCATGCTTATAAAATAGTTCAGCAAATGGAGGAAGCAATGAAAACAGCCTCTCCTCCAGAAACGCGTGGTTAGCAAGGCAGACTTAGCGAGGTGGTGTCGCACTTCAACATCTCGATTAAATAAAATCTCCAGAGCCTAAGAAATGATAACAGATTTTATGTAGCTGATGATAAAGCTTCATGAACCATGTTTCAATGTTTCAAAAGTGTCCCAGAAGAACTATGAATTTATTGTGGTTGTTTATTCCTTGGGACTGTCCTGTCTCCTGGTCAAAATTCTAGAAAGAGGCTTTACCTTTGGGATTCTCTTCTTTTTCACCAAAAGGTGAAAGGTAAAACACTTAGGAAAATTTGTAGGTTTCTTTTTGCTAGGAAACATAAAACAAAACCCACCTTTTCTTTTATTCTCCTTGTGCCTTGGATTATAGGTGCTTCCATTTTGAAGTGGATTCTGCACTAAGGACACACTTAGTTGAAGATGGACGTGAGTGAAGTTGAGGAAGTAGAAACTCATTGAGTCCTTGATCTGACACCTGGTTGGTGGTGGGTCACATTTCTGCTCTGCCAAATGACACTTTCAACAATGTCTTTGTTCTCCCTCAGCCTCCAGATCCTCCTTCTCTTATTCTGGCCATCATGTCTTTGAATGAAGCTCTATAATATTCCTTATAAATGTTTTATAAATATTTTGTTAGATTATTTTTAGGTACCTCACATTGTGTTGTTATTGAAGAAGATGGGATAATACTTTCTTTTGAAACTTAAGAAACTTGTATTGGTTATTGCTGGTATTGATCTTTAAATTGATTTTGTATTCCTACAGCCTCATATCTAATAACTTATTTTAGATTTTCTAGGATTTTTTCTAACATCTTGTCCATTGCTTTCCACTCATTACATTTCTTTTCAAAAATATCTGTACAGTAATAATAGTCATTCAAATTTATAGAGGGTTTTTTATGTGTTAGATTCTCTTCTAGCACTTTGCATGTATTAACTCGTCATCCTCATGGCAACTCTATGAGGTAAATATTATTATTCCTATTTTACTGGTAGTATTTGAGAAAAAAAATTATTCTGACACTTGTTAAAATGGTAAGGAAAACAATTTGGGACAATTGTAATAGGTTTCAAGACTATTGCAATAGGTGAGAGAGATTGTACTCAACTCCAAATATAGCAAGAACAAGTGGGGATTTATAGTCAAGGATCTGTGGATGGGAAATTACTAAGAGGACACATCAGGGGTCAGGGGATTCTCGCTAAACTAACAACAGGATTCTTGCTGAAGGCAGGTCAAGGATTTAGATATCAAAGTTGGGAGTAAAGAATTTGATCAGATTAGACAATGATCAGATATCGAGGGTGGGGGGATTCTCCCTAAACTGACTTAGCAAAGTGCTTGCTAAGGCTGGCCCAAGACAGTACCCAAGAATGAGGCTGAGATAAGAAGCAGGCTCATAGGAGCCTGACTAAAGTTTAATCAAGGAGACTCTTTGTCAGTAGGCAATTGAGACTCTTTGTCAGTAGGCAATTGCATGTGAAGCCCTGATCATTTGGTTCTAGGGTCATTGCTTTCCGTCCCTCTGATATGATGGGCAGTAGAGCTGGCTGTGGGGAATCTTGTCTTCTTCCTGATATTAATGGGAATGAGGCTCAGTCTGCACTATTTAGTGTGATATTGATATTTGCTGAAAGTTTCGCTAAATACCGTTTATGTAGTTAAGGAAATTCTTGTATATTGCTGAGAAGTTCTTTTTTTCTTAATTTGAAAGGAATTTTTAATTTTATTTAATAATGTTTCTACATCCATTGAGCTAATCTTATGACGTTTTTCCCTTAATTCTGTGAATGTGGTAAATGACACTGATAGGTTTTCTGATACTGAACCATCCTCGTATACTTAGAATTAAACCCTAGTGGGTCACAGTAGAAATAAATTTATTATAAATCCTAAATATCTTAACCTAGCTTTGATTTTTGAAACATGGTTCCAAGTTTTTTGTTTTGTTTTCCTTCAAGAAAAGGAAAGCAAAACTTGAGAAGCTGTTGACCAAGTATTTTTGTGACTGCAAGGCACTAATTTATCCTTATCCATTGCTTAGAAAGGTCAGAAAAAAAGTCATTGATTATTTACAATTTAATGCTAAGATAATATTTAGGGTTAATCTATGTTGATTTTGTATTTTATCACCATCAATTTGAGTAAAAAGGCAAAGAGCTTTCCTCTAATGTTTAAAGATTTGCTTGATTAGTTCCCGTGTCTGTTGATGGTAATGCGGGAACTGTAGGATGCTCTTGTCACTTTCTTTGTGGAAATTGTACAAGCACGCTGGGTTTGTAGGTCCTGACAAGATATTAAGGTCTGAAGGTCTGTTGCTTTGTGTCACTTGTTGGAGAGGTCCCTGTAGCGGGGGGTCAGGAGTCCTACAGTTTGGGGTTTAGGAGACCTGGATTAGAGGCTTCTTTGCCAAAACAATGAATTATGTGTAATCTGGTGTAACCTCGAACACCCAGCACTGTTGGCTGTAAAGTGAGCACAGCAGCAATCACCGCCCAGCCCAATGCGTGGCATGTTGCTAGGAGATTGGCATGTACATAAAAGCCCTTCGAAACTCACTGTTCAAATGTGAGATGCCGCCTTTACCTTGGACATGCTCAACAGGAGGAAAAGCCAGCAGCCTGACGACCGAGGGTCCGGTGGACAGACAGGAAGCCTCCCGCCCACATTCCTACTGAGCGCTCTCTGCAGCTTGCTCCCTTCTCAGAATCTCTGCTCCTGGACAGTCAGGGGGTTGAGACATGTTTCATTCATTTTGCAAAAAGGGTCCTGAGATTGAAATCCTGGTCAGACTCTGTTTGCTCTTCTGGTTGGATTCAGATCCTATGAATTGAGTTGATCAGTTTCCATACCCTATGATTACCTTTTCCTTTCCCCGATTCTCTTTCTTTTCTCCTCCTAAGGCTCATTTGAGGGGTGCACGTGGCCCCATTCACAGGAAGTTCCGCCTTTGAGCTGCCTTCCCCGGGGGCCCCAACCCTTCCCAGGTCCTATTCCTGTCATCTGAAAATGTCCCACTCTGATTTGGCAGCTGGGACTCTTATAAAGGGGCTCAACTGTATTAATTCCCATGCTCTGGTCTTGTTTGTTCAAAGGGAAAAAAATGAAAAGAAACTCACTTTCCAGTAGAAAAGCACGACAAGACACGGAGTCCAGAAGCCCTTGGCACACAGCACACTTTCCGTCTCCGTTTAGGTGTACGTAGAGCAGGCTTCTCTCCACTCACCGCCATGCCGGTCACTTTCCAATGGTTAGGATACTCTTCCCAGAAGCCTGCAGTGATGGAGAGTTACCTGCTACCTTGTGAGCCTTCTCCTAATGGTTTTTATGATGGCTGATGTCATCACAGTACCCATGTGTTTTAATGGGGACGTCTGTCTTCTCACTGTTTGTCTACATCACAGATCTGAAGGGGAAAATTACAGAAAGAGAAGGGCGTGTGTCTTTTGTACAAGTGTGTTCGGAGCCAAACCAAGTGGTGCATTTCTCTTCAGATGCTTTCAGAGGGGGTGGCCTGGATAATCTAAATTAACGAATAGCCTAGAATACATTCTACTTTCCCCCCTAAATTCATCAGGATTGCTGTTCTAATTCTACTGCATGGGGCTAATATTGAAACGATCATGAAAGTTGACTTTGGGGCAAGCAGGACACTAGCACAGGGAAGAGAGGCCATGCCTGCCAGGTGTGCATTAGGTACCTTACCTTGTTAGCTTTTTGAAATGTCACAAATACCTGTGAGGAAGATACCAGTAACCATAGTATAGATGAGGAAACAGGTGCAGAGCTGAAAGACTGTTCAAGGTCATTTCCTAGAAATTAGTAGAATAAGTGGTTCTATGTTCCTCAGTCCAACCCACGTGCTGAACAGAGGGAAAGATATGTTTTAATGTAAATTGCAATGTGTTTTATCCTTACGAAAATTGTGTAAATTCTCTTCTGAGTGTATGTTGTTTTCTTTTCAAGCAAAATTCTTCTCTGGGTTCATAGCATGGCTTGGAAGAAAACAGCAAAACAGAGATAAAAGTACACTATTTTGCACAACAAAGCGATCATTGAGGCTGGGGGCTGGAGTGGGGCAGAGAGGCCTATGCAGGTGAGGGTACCGCAGCTTTTATTACAGGCTCCACAGAACTTTTGAGAACAAAGGCATCTAAGAAGTCAGTGTTTATGTTACTAGCAGGGAAGTTCTCTGATGTCACAAAGCATCCTTCACCCCAATTCTTCAGCAAAGTGTGCCAGGCACAAATACCCGCGTCGGTGGAGACAGTGGGTTTGCCCTGAGGCCGAGGACCCTGGGAGGTCAGATGAGGCGAGGGGTGGACGAGAGCTGCGTATGAGTCAGGGTTCTCCGGAGAAACAGAGCTGAGAAACAGGGGGTCGGTATACAGGTGGAGGTTTCCTATGAAGAATCGGCTCACGTGATTATAGAGGCTGAGAAGTCTCACCATCTGCCGTCTGCACGTGGGAGGCCAAGGAGAGCTGACAGTGTGGTCCAGTCTGAGCCCAAAGGCCTGAGAAATGGGCGGAGGGGCGATGGGGTGTGTCCCAGTCTGAGGGCAGGAGGAGAGGGGAGGAGACACCCTGGCGAAAGCAGGGAGGCAGGAAAACAGGAGCAAACTCCTTCCCCCACCTCCTGCCTTACTCAGGCCCCCAGCGGATTGAATGATGCCCACCCAAGCCAGGGAGGGCCGTCTATTTCAGGGAGCCCACCCATTCAAATGTTCATCTCACCCGAAACACAGACACACCCAGAATGATGTCTAACCTGGGCGTCCGTGGCCAGTCATGTTGACACATACAGTGAACCATCCCAAGCTGCCTGTGAGAGTGTGAGCCCCAGGGAGGTAGGAGATGTTGCAAAGGACACTCAGCTACTGTCTGGCCCGGGAAGAGTGAGGCCAGGGCTCCTTCCTGTACATCTTCCTGGGCAGCGTGAATTCGGCAGGCACGTGGCCTACACAGTATAGAGAGCCTGACAAAGTGACGCGTTACCTGTAGTTACCCCCTTACTTTCAGCCAGCAGACTTAGAACCATGTAATTACCACCCTAGTGCATCCTAAAACCTCGCTACTCCGAGTGTGGTCCCTTGGCCAGAGCAGGGGCGCCATCTGGGAGCTCGTTAGAAGGGCAGGATCTCAGACCTACCGAACCTGAATCTTCACGCAAACACAGCCGCTGAATATCCCCAGATGACTCACCTGCGCATGAAGGTCTGGCGGGGAACACGCAGGTGTTGGGGTGAAATGTGGCGAGGGGTGAGTGGAAGGTTGGAGTGAAGGTCACGGGCGGGGGACAGGAGTTGAATTGGGGTTTTCAACATTTGCCGGGTATCCGCTCTGGTACTTAGGCATCGCTCCGAGCTGAGGGTGGAAGGTGCAGCCCCTGAGTCCAGCCAAGCACAGCCCTGCACGTTCACCTTTCCCTTGTCCTGAGCCCCCTGCCTCTGGACTAAAGCCCTCAGTCCGGGCTGGTCCGCGTCTGGATTCCCTCTCTCCCCGCACTCCTCTCCAGCAGCCCAGCCTGCGGGGGGAAATATTTGTCCTCTTTCTTCCTTCTCTTCCGCACCTTTGCATTCAAAGTGTATCTGTGTGGTCACGCGTACTGTTTAGCTCACGGGGTCATGTCGGGGGAAGTCAGGGGGTGAGCACCCCCCGGGGAGAGTGGGCTCGCTGACGCCGGAATAGTGGGGATGGGGCGTTGCCTCGGGACCTACTTGACTTTCCTCCATCAGGGAGGACTGTGTCGCCATCACCGTTCCACGTCCGGTAGAGGCGCCTCTGAACACACGGGAGAAGGCTGTGGGGTGTGTGTGTGGTGTTGTGTTTCCCACGTAGCACAACGATGGGAAGCGCTTGACTGACTTTTGGGCTGCTTCCTTATTTGGGGGGAGGTTTCACGGGGCACCGAGGATAGGCCTGTCCTACTTGACCCTCTTGCTCTGAGCAAGGCCAGTTCGCCCTGACCTTATCCGCGGCACACGCCCCTCTGGAGGGAGGTGAACCGCGGAACGAGAGGCCCTTTGGGATGATTGCGCCGAAGCGCACCCTTCACGTGATATGACTTCTGTCTGTACAGACATCGGGGCAGGACGATAGTTGAGAAAATCATAGAGGACCCTTTGTGTGCCAAATAGACTGGGCCCTGCATTTTCCATTCAAGACATAGTTCTGGAACATTTACTGCAAGCTAGTTCCTGTGCTAGAACCCAGATCTGACCTTTGCTCTTCGGGAACCTACTGTCCAGTGAGGAGGATGGATATTGATGAAAAACCACTGAAAACGACAGGTGCGCTAAGTGACAAGAAAGGAAGGGTGCACAGAGCTATGAAGGGTATAAAAAGAGGAGTGAGCCCGCAGGGAGACCAAGGAAGGATCCCTGGGGAGGTGGCAGCTGAACTGGGTCTGGGGGGTGAGTGGGAGGGTCCTGGCCTGGACGTGTGGGCGGGGCTGCAGCGGGGGCGGGTCTCTGTGCATCGGAAGGCAGGGCCGCTGTGGTCGAAGCCCAGACAACCCAGGGCAGTCAGTGGGAAGGCAATGGGATGGCAGGTGGGGCCGTGTTAAGGACTTTTTAAAAGCAGCAGGTGGTGGCTAGTGGTAACGGGTCAGATTTGTCCTGAGCTGGGGAGGATTAGGAAGAAATAAGTAACTAAACATATAGGGTGGTTTTAAAGATCAAGGCAAAAGTGTGTGGTAACTAATACAAACACTCGGGCTTCCCTGGTGGAGCAGTGGTTGAGAATCTGCCTGCCAATGCAGGGGACACGGGTTCGAGCCCTGGTCTGGGAAGATCCCACATGCCGCAGAGCAACTAGGCCCGTGAGCCACAACTACTGAGCCTGCGCGTCTGGAGCCTGTGCTCCGCAACAAGAGAGGCCGCGATAGTGAGAGGCCCGCGCACCGCAATGAAGAGTGGCCCCCGCTCGCCGCAACTGGAGAAAGCCCTCACACAGAAACGAAGACCCAACACAGCCAAAAAAATAAATAAATTAATTAATTAAAAAAACAAAAACAAAAAAAACAACCACTCACCTGGGCTGTTTTTGCTAGAAACACACTTTACACAGGGGCGGAAAGATGAAATGCTGTGAGCTGCTAGTACAGGCTCCTAAAAGGCAAGTGAATAGAGTTTTCAGTGAGAGATGGAGTTTTCAATGTTAGCAAAATCACAACTATATGAGGTGCATTATTCTTTTTTTTTTCAAGTAAAATGGGAAGAAATTTTCTTTTGCCAGGAGATCCACAACTTCATTTTTCTAAGCAAAAGTCAAGGTTTGATAATCGTTTCAGGATGATTATTTACGGCTTAGCAGACAAGCCTGCGGTGCCCTTGGCTCGGGCATTGCCTCTGCGCTATCTCTGGCTGTCTCCTGAAGTTATTGATTTCATTAGAAGATAAGAATCACAAGAATGGCCTCTAATACTGGGGAGAAATGTAAAACCATTAGCAGGTCCTTGTTGAAGTCGGGACATGCCCTGGTAAGGTTCTTAGGAAACCAGTGGCAGCCAATGATACAGGGATTAACCTGCCTCTGTGTGTGTGTGTACAGGCCATGCACTAGGCCTGCCTTGAAGGACTTGTGTAGGATAAGTCGTGACACCAAAGGGATGGATCCATGGGTTATTGACATGAACAATTATTTTTTTCCTTGCCTTTCCTCTTTCTTTCTTCCTAAGTTTGAGGTTCCAGATGCGTCTGTTGGACGTGAGGCTGTGTTTCGGTGGGCAGGGGAGGAGGATCTGCCAGCTTGGCCTCTGCTTACCAGCTGGGGTCACAGGGTGTCCTGGGAGTGACTACTGGCTGCTCCTGCCCGGTCCGCCCGGGGGCCAGTGGGTGGCACCGTGGGCTGTAATGTGGCCTCTGAGAGGTTGCCTCCAATGCTGTCCCCTCAGAGCAGCAACTGTGTCTTCACCTGGTGGAAAGAACGAGAGCTCTCTGGAGTCTCTTTATGGGGCACTAACCTCATTGCTCGGTCTCTCCTGACCTTTCCTCATGGGACAAGACAGGGAGGCTGGCTAACAAGTGTGGCGTTAGTCACTGTTAAGTCCTGGGAACTTAAGACTTTAGAGCTGTTAAGAACTGTTAAGCCCTTAAAAGAGAAGTGATTTTTTTTTCAGCACTGAAGGTGATTAGTGCTTGTGGGGAGGTTGGAGAACAGGAAGGGGTCGTATTCACGTATCTCTCGTTCTTGTGCATTCCCCTTGGTGTCGGCAGTGTGACAGTTTGCTAGTACCTCACTTGGATGCTTCAGAAGATCATGAGGTGGAGGGGCTTTAAACGACTGTCTGATGCAAATGTGTGGAGCTATTATGCTCAGCGGGGGGTGGGCAGCTGCTCGCTCATGTTTCTGAGGACGGGGCAAGAAGGAACAGGCCCGCAAGGACGGCAACGAAAGACGGAGCCCTCATGCAGATAGTGGGCAAGGGGCGTCTGCCTCAGTCAGCTCGGGGCTGCAACAACGAAAACACCAAGTGGCTTACACAACATTCATTTCTCACAGTTCTGAGGCTGGAAGTCCAAGGTCAAGGCTCCCACAGATTCGGTGTCTGGCGACAGCTTGCTTCCTGGATCACAGAGGGCTTCTTCTTGCTGTGTCTTCCCCTGGTGGGAAGGGCAAGAGAGCTCTCTGGGCCCTCTTTATAGGGGCACTGATCCCATTCATGGGGGCTCCACTCTCATGACCTAATAAACCCCGCCTCCTAACACCATCGCTTTTGGGGTGAGGCTTCAACATGAATTTGGGGGATACAAACCTTTAGTCCATAGCACACACATGGAATCCTGGCTGGGGGCTCCTTGGTCAGCCTCCCTCCTCACCTTCCTGAGTGAGGCCAGCTGAATGTAGGGCCAGGATGCCAGCTTTCTGAAGACCTGCCTTTCCGTAGGGTGTGATATTATAAAAGAGGATTATTTTAATTATTCAGCTCACCACTCATTCACTGGCATTTTTAAATTGCAGACTTTAGATATGAGAGATTGAAAGCTAAGAATAAACCTCCGCCATGGCAGCACTGAGGACACATCAGCATAGAAGCTGAATTATGTGGCTTCCAACCCTGACCTTTGCCATGGGACCTTCAGTAATTACCACTGTGAGCGCTGTCTTGTCTGCCTGCAAACTAATACCAAGCCCTTTTCTCCTATGTGGTGGTTGTGAGAACCAAGACATCACAATCTGTAAAATGCACTGAAAAATCTCCGGTGCAGTGCCAGGCTGGACAGAGAGACTTATTGTTAGGCAGTTAGGAAGAGCCATTTTCTGGAGGTCTAGAAAACTCACCTGTCTTTATCTTTTGCACTGTGGACCCTCTGCTTGTTAATCCTGTCACATAAGTGACTCTTGCAGGAAAACTGAGCACAAGAGCCAAATCTAATGTAATAATTCGAAGGCACTATCTAAGAATTTGCTCCTAATAACATAAGACGGCTATAGTCTTCAGTTTGGGATATGATGATTTACTAGAATAGGGTAGCCAGAAAAAACGCAGAGGGTCAGTTAAATCTGAATTTCAGATAGACAACAAATAATGTTTCAGTATAAGTGTGTCCCATGCAATATTTGAGATATACTTACATTAAAAATTTTTTATTTATCTGAAATTCAAATGTAAATGGCTTCCTGGATTTGATAAGTCTGGCCACCTTATCCTGGAGATACAGCTTCCAGCAGACATACAAGGGTGAAATTCCATTCCCATATAAACTAATTTTTAGCCTTTTTGTTTTTTGTTTTTTAACATAAATAGGAATTCCCGAAGTAACAGCTGCATGTTAGGAAATTTCCTTAAGCCTCTCTTTTTTCATCTGTAAAATGGAGAGAATGGGAAGTTGTGGGCCGTATGGGGTCAGTCGGGGTGGGGCGTGGTCAGTGGGATGTAAGGTCCCCATAGCAGGAATCTCATCCATCTTACCCATCTTGCTCAGTGTTGCCTCCTCCATGCCAGGAACTGTGCCTGGAGCATAATAGGAGCTCCATCAACGGTGCTGGTTGAAAGATTGCGTGGAAAAAACAAAGGGAAAGCACAGCAGCGGCAGCGTGGCCTGGCGGGACCGGCGACGTGGTGAAGGCAGTGCCGTCCAGCCCTGCGCTGACCTCAGGTGCTGCTGGACAAATCGTGGCCCCTTCGAGGCCTGTTTCTCTTCTCCTGAATGGAGGGCATGGCCTCCTTGCGCTAAAGTCCATTGAGAATGAAATTCTTCTATTCCTGAGTGAGTCAGTGACCTTCTTATTGATACTGCACGTCCTTGGTGGAAACTCCCTTGGCGCATGTTGGTGTTTCAGTGAGTTCTGGAAGCCGGGCCCCAGATTGCAGAGTCATGGCTGCCTGCCGGGGCGGCTGGAGGAATCTCAGCCCATCCTGAGTCAGGTGTCCCCGAATGGGCAGTGCATGGACCAGATTCCCAAGAGGCATTTCTGGGGTGTAGGTAAAAGCGGGGTGCTGGTGGGGAGGGGTCTGGGGACACCCTGGGCAGCCGAGGGGCTCCTGCTAGGCTCTCGTCTCAGCTGCTGGGACTCGGTGCTGTGGTTCCCTGCAAGCTGTTTCATCTGCCTGCGTCTTAGTCTCCTTAGTTGTAAAATGAGGCATTAGTGTTAACTCGACAGACCCTCTTCAGCTTTCAACTGCTATGATTACATACTGTGATCTTGGGTTTTTTTAATCTTTATCTCCGTGTACCTTTGTTTCTGGAAGGCCCAGGCCCTGATGACCTTTTCCCTGCCCTGTGCCTTCAGAGAAGAGGGCGGGAAAGCTGACTCTGCTCCTCGTGTGTCCTGAGACTTTTACTCAGAAAGAAGAGAAAGCTGGATGGGTTGGGTTTTTTTTTTTTTCTTTCTTTCTCTTCTTCAACAGATATTTTTAGCTTTTCTAAAAGCTTCTCACTCTGAGCCTTAAAAAGAAATAGGAAAAAAAAAAAAAGAAAAAAAGAAATAGGAACCTCTTCCAAAAATGCAAATGCTCTGGCCAGAAGCTAGAGGGGGTGTTTTCAATCTTCCCCGAACAATTGTTTTCTCCTCCGTGGACGTTCACGGTGTAAAGGGGTGAAGCCTGGGGGTGCAGAGGGAGAGGTGTCAGGGTGTTGTGACAACCACAGTGACCCCGGGGCCAGCAGGAGCCCTTTCTGGGGGCTGCCCAACGGTGTGTGTGCTCTGGCCGGCTTCCCTCAATCAGAGGTTTGTTCAAATCGCTCCTGAACCCTTCTGGGCTGGCCAGTGGGCTGCTGTCTATGTTTAGAATGTTGTGAGTCCTGACAGCCCTGCAATGTGGAGGGTTCTTCCTCCCCAGCCAGCCCCCAGCCCGACACAGGCTTAGGAAGTCAGCAGGAGCGGTTGGTGGTGCCCCAAAGGGGAAATGAGAGCAAAGCAGAGCTCCAGTTGGCTTCGTTTGTGTCCTCAGCTTTCAGTGTTCCTCACTTGAACCCCATGGTGTCCCTCTGGCTACCTGAGGTCTCTTGTCCCCCACTGTGCCTTTTCTTCCTTCGTCTCTCCTAGCACAGTGTTCACACCACAAAAGAACACCAGCCGAGGAAGAAATGACGAATTGTAGCCCATCTATTTCCCAAGGGGAGGAAAGAACAGGGAGCAGCTCTAACTTGGTGAATACTCGGCTAAGCACCTTGAAGTCTGTTGCTTCCCTTTCTCTTTACGATAAGCTTCAGTTATGCCTAATTCATATTTTTGATTCCCTGGCATCTAGCTTAGAGTATATACTCACTATCTGTTCAGTTGTCTGATCTAAGACTTTTTATTTATATCTTTTGGAGCTAATTCAGTTTGCTTATATTCTGAAATAATGAACTGGCCCAAAATAGTGTTGAAAAAACACCCAGTTTGGTTCTGTTTATGTTAAATTCACAGGACATTTGTGAAGGCAGCCTCTTTAAGGGGACATTCAATACACTCCAGTTTGCAATGGGATTTTGCAGAAAGTGATTACGTTGACATAATGATCTGAAAACGAAGGGTACACCCTCCACTCCTTCCACACTCAGTCATGAGTCCCAGGATGTCAATGGTAGAGGTGGAAACCATCTGAGTAGGGAAACTAGGCGATGTGGCCACTTTTGTATACAGCAGCTTCTGGAAGCACAGCTCAGCTTGCCTGTAACTGAACCACAGGCCTAAGGTCCATGGCCAGAGAATCATGGGTGAATCAGGAAAAGCACACAAGAACTTAGACTTTTCACTAGTTTTCTTAGAGAGCCTGGAGCCCCACTATTACAGCAAGGAAACCAATGCCTCCAGAAGGAAAATGATGACTCAGATATTAATGTTGTCTTGGCTTCTTGGTAGCTGGGACCAGAGCTCCTATCTCCTCTCTTCTGTCTTCTGCTCTGCCCACCGTCATTGCCTGGCCCTGCCATTGACTTGGACAGATCGTGCTGAATTGATCCTCCCGGTATTGCCGACTTTTAATGTACTCCCCTGTATTAAAAGGTTCTGAGAAGACAGACATGAACCCAGTCAACTCTGAGTACACAATATGAGTTGAACCAACTTTCCCTCAATAATTTGGAGGCATAATGGACAAAGATGTTATAATCATGCTGGGTGACACACAGATCTTTTGTTTCTGTCAGCAGTGCCATCATTAAATTGGAAAGGAGCCATGAGAAAGAACACAGTAACATTCAAACACTGATTCCTTTTTTTTTTTTGAAGTGTACTTCCATAATGCGACACCATAGTGTTCTAAATAATGATGTGTGTAGAAAATGAACGTTGACTAGTGGGAAAGGAACATTGGCTAGATGGGATGAGAATAAGTAATGGAATTGGAAATGGAGTCAAAAGGATGTATTGGACATTGATTGAACAGTTACTGTGAACCAGACAGGCTTTTATGCATGAGCTCATTAATCGTGTCATGACTGAGGGGTGTGATGCTGTTATACCCATTGTACAGGTAAGGAAACTGAGGCTCAGAAAAGTTGAACATCTTCCTCAAGGTCATGAACTTAGTGTCAGACTCACAATTGGAATCTAGCTCAATCTGACACCAAAGTCTGAGCTCCTTCTACACCTGAAGAGAAATACTCTGGTGTTCCCATGGGCACTCACCTTGATCAATGAGGTTAACCTTAGCTCATCACAGGGCCAAGCACTTTGGGGCTCCAGGAAGTATAAAGCATTGGCCATGGCCTCAAGGAGCACAATTATGACCTAGCAGAAAGTGGGCTAGATCCACATGACACATTCAGTTGTAGTTTAGCCAGGTCATCATTAAATGCTAAATTTTTGGTCCCAGACAGTGGGTTCAGAGAGGTTCATGGGAATCCCAGTCAGGATCTGTGGCCTCCATTTGTTGGTATGATTAGGGTCTGGACCAGGACGGGTGGGTGGTGGAAGTGATCCTTCTAAGCGGGCAGTGAGACCAACCCAAAGAAAGGAAGCGGTGGCCGAAAATAGGGCTTTTATTCAACAAAAGGCCCCCAGATTTGTTCAACGTCTGCTAGATGCTGGCTGCTTGGAAGGCATGGGGGGAGAAATGGAAAAATGGGGTTCTTGAAACAGTGCAGTGTGAGTCTACAGCCCTGGGCTCCTCACCTTTAGATGAGAAAAGAAAACCCTTGGCAAGAGCTATTCCTCATCTTCCCTGAGTCACAGGAAGACACTCAGAAACTGTAAACTGCTGTGAAGGTCAGTCTTCCAATGATTGCTGTCATCACAGTATCATTACTATCATTTCACGGTACTTAAAGCCACATCACTTTGCCTTTTGGGACTGTATTTTACCCGTGAGAAATTTAGGGGAATAAGAGGTTTCATTTTCTTTCTATGATTATCCAGACTTGGATCAGTTTTAACAGTTGTATATTGTTTAAACTGTGTATCACTACTAGAAAATTATTTTTGAACAAAGGATCCTATATACGTATAATAGTTTATTTATAACTTATATGCTATATCATTGTGTTAATATATAATACTTTTAAAATATATGCCAAAATAGAAGTCTTAAACTAATGAGATACAAAGGAGTCCTAGAGCTTTCTTCCTCAACCTCAATGAGTCTCCATGTGCATCTTTGGAGAATATGGGTCTAGACCCTAGGCCCTAGGAGGACGTCTTCTGAAGTGGCAAACCTGGTGCGCTGGTGTTCTAGACTGCCATAACAAAGTGCCGCAGAATGAGTGTCTTAAAGTACAGAAATATATGGTTCCACAGTTCTGGAGGTTGGAAGTCTGCGATCAGTGTGTAGGTGGGGTTGGTGCTTCTGAAGGATGTGAGGGAGAATCTGTCCCAGGCTGCTTCCCTGCCTTCTGGTGGTTTGCATGCAATTTTTGGTGATCCTTGGCTTATAGAAGCATTATCCTGATCTCTGCCTTCATTTTCCCATGGGGTTCTCCCTGTGTCTTTTCACAGTCTTCCCTCTGTGCACCTCTGTACCTGCCCAGATTTCCCCTTTTAATAAAGACATAGTCAAACTGCATTGGAGCCCACCCTAATGACCTCATTTTAACTTGATGACTTCTATAAAGACCCTATTCCAAATAAGGTCACATTCTGAGTCCTAACTAGGGGCTAGGACTCCCACATATCTTCTGGGGGAACATAATTCAAAATCTGTAACACCTGGTAAACCTATACTTTGTTTTAAGCAGTTGAGTTGTGCCTGAAAAAGTTGTATGCAATTTATGTATTTACAATCACGTGCTAGTGTAAATTACTGACGTGTTCTTAGAGGCATTATTTATAATCTGGTCTCTGTGAAGCCACTCCAATTTTTTTTCCAGTGAGAATTGTTTCTTCCTCTACCTGTCTACAGAAATTGTCTTAAACTTTTCCCTAGCTCGTATTTATTTTACCTTTATAACGGTTGCCATGGCAGATTCTCATATAAAATTGAAAGCTTATCAGGGAAGGAATGCTTTCATTGACATTTTTGTCCATTTCCTTTTATAACAACTTCCTACCTTCCCACTTGCCAGCTCTAAACATTTTTTTTTAGAATCTTCTTAGACACGGTGGATGATCAATAAACGCATCTTGAGTTACATTGACCTTTGTGTGAAGTGTGAAATCCTTGTATAAAGTTAACGGTAACTTCCTGATCAATTATCTTTGTGCAAATCATCAACTGCCTTCCAGTCAAGCAAGGTTGTGAGTGTACAGTCCCTCCCCCACATCTATCATTCTTTGCCCCACAGTTTTTAAAGGAGAACTGAAAGCATTTGCTAGTACGTGTTCAGGCTCACAGAACTTTACTTAATTAAGCAGAACTTGGCTAACATCTGGGGTGGAGACACGTCTTCCCCACAGAAAATTGCCTTGTTCCCTCCGGATGAGTCATGCCCCTAGGTCTTGGCCCGGGAGCGGGTGTTCAAGGGAGTTGTGTCCTGGCCTCTAGCGACCATGAAATGCTCTTTCTGTAAGTGGCAGAGTTTCTGGATGATGCAGAAGCACCTGCATTTCTTTACCAGCTTTAGAGGAAGTTGTATTTTCCTGAGTGTCACGGAGACTTTTTGTGTAAACCTTCAGAGTTCCTGCTTATCTGCTGGCGTGGCTACAAGGCAGTGAGAGAATATGTGATGATTACCTATGCTTTTTGTAGGTATTAGTATTTATTTTGGCTTTATTAAATAACTCTGGTTGCTGCTCTGGAAGAGGCTCCAATTTTCTAGCCCACTATTGATTAACTGTTTTGCTAGACATCAGCCTTCAATCAACTCTAGCAGATGTCTGTTGCTATGTATATTATCAAAGGTTAAACCAGTAAAGGTCAGTTTCCTTCAATCTGTGACTTCTGTGTCACACGTCAGCTGGATTCACTACATAATCTGGTCACCCCAACGTCGTTTTGTTCTCTTTGAGGACAAGGTAAGTCAGCGAGCCCTTCTGATCAATGGACTTTAGCCATAGGAATTACCCCTGCCTTTTGATTCTGAAATAACTTGTCCTAGAGAGTTGGCCAAGGAAAGTCACTCTCCATTTTTGCTCAACCAAGATTTTCCATCGGCAGTGTAGCAGTGTGAGAAAGCTACTTGGACTTTCACTAAATTTGTACAAATAAATTGGGTACAAATAGCATTGTAAATTGGGTACAAATAGCATTGTTCTTACCAAAAAGTAGCTGCTTGATAATTGGCTGAAATACTTCGAGACACCAAATAAGGATCTAGCAAAGTACCCAACTTTTGTGCCAGACACTTCACAATTATCTCATTTAATAATTATCCTTACAATGAGCCGTAAAAAAAAATTTCATGAATAAGGACATTGAGGCACAGAGAGGTTAAGTAACGCACCATAGGTCACACAGCTTTGAGGGGCAAACCCCCAGATCAGAAGCCAGGGACGACCAAATCTAGAACTCTTTCTCTTTGCTCTATTCTAGTGCCCACAGACTTTCAGCAGATTTTGCTCCCCTCTGCCCATTTCAAGAATTTAGGAGTTTGCCCAGCACGTTGGAATTTCAAAATGGATCGAGTCTGATGTAAATAAAGATTACCAGCCTGCCTCATGGCACAAGGCTCATCTCTGTAATGTACTACCACATGCTGGAGGAGTTGCTTCACACAATGACATGATGGAAATATTCCATTTTCCTTCAACAATGACCTTTTATTAGTCTGAGAGAGTGGCTTACATATCAGTGATTCAGGATCGAAAAGCAGAATTATCTGTTTCTGAGAAGGCTCGCCACCCACCTGCGTGTTCCCTTCCGCTAACCCCCCTCCCTCAGACTTCAGAGGACAGCGAGTTGCAGGGGATAAAACAGACGGCCCTTGTTAATTGCAAATTAATAGTGCCAAGAATCCATGCAGACGGCACCTGAAGTCAGTTGCTGATGGCGTCATATTCTGGTTATATTTTTCTTTCCCGTAAGGCTACTGAGCACCCAGCAAAGGCAGAGTGGTCTCAGATTCTTGTTTTGTTCTGTGTTTCTGAAGGATGGAATCGTGTTCCTGGCTGGCCACTGTTTGTATCTTACACATTCAGTGCTTTTTGCTTTTATTTACTCATTAATTGTAACCAGTTCCGGGCTTTGGTCGTCACGGGACACAGATGTGACTCTGGACAGACATTCTGTGCATATTAGACTACACTTGCTTAGCTGGTAAATATTGTGCTGCGTTCCTTTGCTTATTCTCCAGCAATCCAGAGGGAACCTCCAGTGTTGTAACAGGTCCATAGGGAACATTTGTGCTTTGGTTGGCACTTAGGTTAAATTCATCAAATAATCTTTTTTTTCAAGGTTTACATTTCAGTACATTTTTTTTAAAGGTTGCATGCCAACTGCCAAACTCAATTAAGCAAAGGCAACACCCAAAATTTGTCAGGGAGAACGGTCGATCATTGTAGTAAACTGGATGACCTGGGGTGACATAAATCATCCTCCTGACTTTCTTAAACAGGATGGGAAGAACAGTTTTAAACTCTGACTTTGACTTATGTATTTAGGACGAGTGGTAGCACAGCTTATGATACTATGACAGACCTTGGGTAGGTGGCTGGACCCTAGACCACCCTGAGCTTCTTAAGTATCCAGCTGTCTTCTCAATCTTTGTGATTAGATCCTTCTAGAGAATAAGAGTGCAGGGAGGTCAGGCCCGTGTCTGTCTGGCTATAAAATCTTAGATCTGGAGGGACAGTTGAAATATCCTATTATGATAACCCATTCTTTTCTAGGGAAGCAGAAGTCCCTGCCCGGCACCCCGATTCTTGAGCTTCATGACCATGTGCCAACCTAGGAATGGGCGCAGGTGCTAATCAAGGCCAGCTTGGTCCTCAGTTGTGGCTGGAAGCAACAAGACTGGCCAAAGCGATGGGCAGCAGGTTGGAAATCTGAAGACAGGGAAGGCTTGGATCCCACTTAGTGGCACCTCCTGAACCATCCATGCCCACCTCCCAGGATGTTAAAAATGGAACCAGTAATGATGCCCTATGGGAGTTCATTTCTTGTTGCACTGCTGTAATTAAAAGTGCTACCCAAACTGAATAGCGGCAGGAACAGAAATTTAAATTCTAGGCTTTCCTCCAGCTGGGGGCTCCACAAACGCCCTTTCCACGTCTTCTCCTCCAAGGCCCCTTTCCAAGGTGTCTCTCCTTTTGCTGTGTGGGTGTATCCTTCCCAACCATCCACGCTCTGCAGGAGCTGATTATAATGGTGGGAATCAGCCCTGGGCTCAGGTCCACGAGAGGCATTTGTGGGCAGGAAGCCTTTGGCCCATCTAGATAACCACCTACCCTCTAGACAACCACCCGCCTGCACTGTGAATAGACACAGAGCTCTCCTCCCTGAGCAGTGCTGTGCTCAGACGGAGGGAGGGGAATCCAGGGAGACAGTGTGGCCCATGTGGGGTGGGAGGAGTTAGCACAGCTGCCCTGCTTGATAAAGCAACACGTGCTCCGTCTTCTTGTTTGAACAAGGCTCCTACGTTGCCCTTGCAGGACATTGATTAGCAAGACCTCATGGGATTAAGGCCTGCAGAAAGGAGAGGATGAAAGCAGGATGGGGCA
Source organism: Balaenoptera borealis (assembly GCF_965194805.1). Lineage (NCBI taxonomy): Eukaryota > Metazoa > Chordata > Mammalia > Artiodactyla > Balaenopteridae > Balaenoptera > Balaenoptera borealis. Next base: position 86,454,065 of record NC_138871.1, read on the forward strand.
GAGAGAGACGTAGACCTGGATGGGGGCCCAGGGAAGGTTCATCTGAGCTCCCGGAGGGCGGTGGACCTGGGCTGGCCCTTCAGAAAAGTCCTGAGTTGCAGCCACTGGCAGGGTCTGGCGTTGATTAGATGTTGGATCCAGGCTGTCCTGGGAAGAAGGCATGAACGTGGGAGAGGCATGTTTGGCTGTCGCCATACACACTAAGTGTGGTGCAGTCTGGGTACCTTACTCTGGGGCTGAGTTGCCCTCTAGGTATCTTACCAACAAGTGAAATTCAATTAGCATTAACTGGATATTTACTATCTGTGAGAACTCTGTCAAATGCTGAAGGGCATATTTTTTAATAAGTAGGAAATACAGGCTATGCAGGGTGGGTAGGACTTAGATGGGAAAGGGGCGGTCAAGGACATTCCAAACAGAAGGAATGGTGCATGCAAAGGCACCGACATCGGAGAATATGGAACACGCTTGAGAGAATGTGTGCTGTGCCTGTGTGTCGGCGGGAGGGGATGGGCAATAGCTTAGTTTGGCCAAATAATTAGGTAAGAAAGTAATAGGGCAGTGGTAGGGCCAGTTCATCTCTTTCTTCCTCCCATCTCCGTCCCTTGCTGGCCCCTAATTCCAAACTGAAATGTCCTCAAAGACTGTCTTATTGATCCTGTACCAGACAGGAGGGGGGCAAACACCTGTTGATTCCACTCAATCAGTGGGCTTTAGTGCCTTTCTCTAAATCACAGAAAAAGTAGATGGGACTTGAAATATCTGTCCCGTTGCTTCCCTACTGCCCTTGGAGGCTCTTCTTGACCCTATCCTCCTCCAATAAGAGAATAAAAAATTTTTTTAAAGCAGCCTCTGCTGAATCCTACAGCTATTTGTAAAAAGGAATCTGAAATAAAGTGCCAGCTTCACACACCTGGGAGAAGTCAACATTCTCAGTTTCTTCCAGGCTCTTCAAGGAAAGATGGCCACACGGGCCTGAGACCTCGGGCTGTGTAACTGTGGACTGGTCCCTCACCCTCTGAGGGCTGGTTTCCTGAGCTATAACATTAAGGATGGCAATCCTCCAGCAGACCATTGCTGTGCAATTTAACGGAAAAAAATGTGTGCTAATGTGTACATAAGGGACTTCAGAAATGCAAGTTTATGGTTGGAAAACAAACGCCAATAATAAAGACACTTCATTACTTTATTACTAGGGGATACCAGTTTCCTGCATCACATCCTTCCAGAAGACAAAGGAGCACGCCTATGGGCCACCAAATCAGTCCAGCGAATGGCTGAGTCCTATTACAGTGTTTAGCTGGTGCGATGATCTCACCTTGGTGACTTCCATGTGCTTCTGACAGTCTGTCAGGAACCAGGCAGAAGATCGTCAGTGGCGGGACAGCAGCCAGCCAGCAGAGAAAGCTGTCTCTGGCCGGGTCCAGGCCCTCGTAGCAGAGGACGCTGTGCAGCCCTTGGGGGGAGGTCCAGCCTGGGGGCGATGCTGAGCCCTGACTCGATATTCACCTTCGTCCTTTCGACCACAACTTCTCCACCCAGGTGTCCAGAGAAAAGACGTACTATTACTTGTGTGCAGGCATTTGGTCCACAATTAAAAAAGCTGGAATCTGTATCAAATACCACACAAGAAACCTTTAGGAAGGATGTAAATACTCCTCCCAATCACCATGACTGCCAAACAGAGGGATCTGAATATTTAACCATTAAATGAGTGAGTTTAGAATTGGGGGAGTGGAGATGGGGCCGGAATGACCAGGAGAGGCTCTTTGGAGGAGAGAGAGCCTGCACGGTTGCCGAGAGATGGGAAGAATTTGGGTGAGGGAGTGAGAAGTGTAGCCTTGCTGCACTAGCGCTGCAGACTCTAGAGCTGGGGCAGCTGGGAGATGGACTAAGGGCGGGTCCTATGTTCATTTCAAGCCTTTGGGGGATTTCCCAGGCAGCAGGGAGCTGGGCAGGTCTCTATGGAGATAAGGAAGGAGCTTTTGCTTAGGGAAGACTGTTCTGTAAATAGTGCACTTCATAGACTGGAATCAAGAAAGGTCAGAGGAATCTGATGTGAATTCCCAGTTTACGGTGTTTTCTGCCACACATGGGGGTCCCAAAGCATGGAGCTGGAAGACAGTCCAGGAGTGCCCAGATGTTACTCTTAGTTTTTTCTTATAGACTCTATGACCCATTTGTCTCAAGAACTTCCAAGGGCTCTCGTCCAATCTTTTTATGCTGGAGATTTTCCAAACAGAGGGGATTTGTTGTTTTCACCTTTGAGGAGAGAGCGACTAGCTGACATCCCCAGGGTTCACTCTCCCCTTCTCTGGAGGGCTTTGTTTGTGCCCAGATGACTTTGCTTCCAGTTTACAAAACGTCTTTGTTGAGTGCTGGCAGGTCGTTTAATCTCTTTGTCTTCAGTTTTTCACCATCAACAAAATGTACCTGCCTCCTAGGATTGCCATGGGGTCAAGGCGATCATTGATATAAAAGTGCTGTTAGCCCATGTCAAGAACAACAACTTTGCAAGCAACAAAAGGGATCCTTTCCTTTGAAGATGCCTTCCCGGTTTATTCTTTGAAGTGCTCCTTGCAATGACTTTGAGTGTGCCCTTTCAAGGGGATCTCAAGGTGGCTTGGGATGAACTTTGAGAGGGAATTCCTTTAGATCCCTGTGTGTAGCTGAAGGTTTGAAGGTAGTCAAGTAGTCAAGGAGGGAAGGGACACTGTGAGAAGATTCTGTTGCAGAGATGGGCAGAGTACAAAGCAGGAGGAAGAGGAGGGAAATCTATTTGCGTTTGTTGAGTCTCTGGGCACCTGGCATTTTAGGGATGGGGTCCTGTTTAGAAGTAGCTCTCCCACTGATCCAGGAGAGCCTGTAGAGCTAGTGTCACCACCATGCTAAACCATGAACAAATATGTCTGCATTCCTGACCGTTATGGTCAAAGACATTTGGGAAGTGCTTTCAAATATATGAACTCATTTTTACTGTTATCACATTTTGATCCTTTCAACGGTCCTTTGGGAGTGTTTCCGGGGATTAAACCATTTATACCTCTAAACAAACCTGGACAGCAGACACTGTAATGACCCCTATCTTCAGATTCGAAAACGGAGGATTAAGAAATGACAGCACAGAGCCTAAGGTCGGTTGCACAATTAGCATGAGGCTGCCGGGTTGGACTTGTCTTCCAGGGAATCTGCCCGGGCGGGTGGGGAGGGTGGGATACGCGCCCCCCACCCCCCAGCCTTCTTGGTTGCTGGTCAGCGGGAGAGGGTGCCCTGCCACAGGGACGGGAGACACAACTACTTACTGTTCCTGATGCCTAATTAGATTCTGGAGGAAGAGACTGGGGCAGGACCGATAAGTCTAGAAACTTCTGTCTCTCCCTGCCAGCACCGCCTGGCAACCTGAGAGCAGTTTGGTCTTGGCTTTCTTTTCTCGGGGCTCGTTGGAGCAGCGCTCAGCATCCGGCTCTTTTCTGGGCACACAGGCAGGTGTGGACCAGACCTGGGGAAGCACTGCATCCCTGGATGTAAGCCTGAGAATGAGCTGCTCAGAGCTGACAGCACAGATAATGCACAGCCTTCAAACTCTCCCTGAGCGGCGTTCCTCTGCACTCAGCGCCCTAAAATCCCTTTACAGAGGCAAGTCCTGAATATAATACAACCTCACTCCAGAATGTCCTGGAATCTTCCCCAATCCAATAGAGAATAATCATACTGTTAGGCTGCAATTCAGCTGCTGATAAGGCCAACCCCTGTGCCGGTCAGGTAGTCTTTTCCTCCAGTAGTTATAGAAAATCTTAAGAGTACTGCCTGCACGGACTGCTTTAAGCCTGGCAAATGGAGTGATAAAATCCTTAGCATAAAGTTCAATTTTGTCCTTTACCGCCTCTCCACAGTCAAATGAAACTTGAAAGGGCTTTTTCTCACCGTGAGGGGGAAAAGTGCCATTGAATAAAAAATAATCTCACTGACAAATTAACAGATAAGGGTCTACCCTGCTGACACAGTGCCAAGCAGAGGTAAAAATTCAATCTCTTTACCACAGAAAAGTCATTTTTCCTAAATCGGGGAAATAAATGTAGGTCAGAATATATGAACGGTTTCTCCCTCTCGATGTCTTTTCGAGTTTGAGATCTAAAACTAAAATGGAAATTGGCACTTGTTTGTAAATGACAACCCTATTTTCCTTCAGATGACACCACATTTATTAAATTTTCTATGAGAATTTATAAAGTTGCCCAAGGAATAAAAGTTATGCTCATGATAGCAGGGCAGAAGTATGGGGCTCTTTCTAAACAGCATTTTCAGCATGATAATTATTGCTTAGATAAAGTCCTATCTCTTCAGGGCCTCTGGGTTTAACATCAGAGCCGGCAAATTAATACAGTCATTATACAGCCAAAGCTGTATCACTTACCAGTTCATTACTGTTCAAATCAAAATTCATACTTTTCTGGATCTCCCCAGGGTTAGGCACTAGATAGGGAAGTTTATCATTCTGCAAAATAATCTCTCCTGGTTCTCCTGTGCTAAGAGAAACAGCCAATCACGTTTCCCCCTTAATTTTCATATTAATGGGTCTTGTGCTGACAAGCTAAGAGAGGCTCCTTCTTTCCTGGTTCCATCCAGCACGCCTTCTCCGACTCTGCTACCTGTACGGAGAGGAAGAGTGGAATCCCTGATTTCTTGCCCGTCCCCAAATCTCACGTCAGGGTCACGGAAATTGCTCAGCGTCCTTGATAGTCAAAATACCAAGCTATCTCCTAATTTTCAGGTTGTGGCTTCTCAAAAGAAGAGGCAATCTTGCAAATGTGGGCCTTGCTGAGGGAGCTGCCCTGCCGAGCAGGTGCCCGTCTAAAGGTTGCTGACCAAGCCCTCTGGACAGCGTGGGTTTGGAGGATGTGTAGAGAGAGGGAGACTGGGAAGCTATTAAAGACGGTAAATTCCAGTTTTTTACAGACTAGGACATTTTCAGTCGAACATAGCTTCCCATGTCATGTAACCAATTTACTGTTTTTTAAAATTAATTTTTATTGGAGTGTAGTTGCTTTACAATGTTGTGTTAGTTTCTGCTGTACAGCAGAGCGAATCAGCTATACGTATACATACATATATCCGCTCTTTTTGGATTTCCTTCCCATTTAGGTCATCACAGAGCATTGAGTAGAGTTCCCTGTGCTATACAGTAGGTTCTCATTAGTTATCTATTGATATTTTGTACATAGTAGTGTATATATGTCAATCCCAATCGCCCAGTTCATCCCACCCCCCTTCCCCCACTAGTGTCCATACATCCGTTCTCTACATCTGTGTCTCTATTTCTGCTTTGCAAATAAGTTCATCTGTATCATTTTTCTAGATTCCACGTATAAGTGATATTATACAATGCTTGTTTTTCTCTTTCTGACTTAAGACATGGATGGACCTAGAGACTGTCATACCAATTTACTCTTATTCTAATATTTAGCTTTTAATAATTTTGATTAAGTGTTTTATCTGAACAAATAATGTTGCCCACTTGAGGTCAAAATCGGAAATTTTTTTTTCTTTAGAATTATGAACTAGGAGAGGGACTTCTTTTTTTTTTAACATCTTATTGGAGTATAATTGCTTTACAACGTTGTGTTAGTTTCTGCTGTATAACAAAGTGAATCAGCTTTATGCATACGTATATCCCCATATCCCCTCCCTCTTGCGTCTCCCTCCCACCCTCTTTATCCCACCCCTCTGAAAGAGAAAAACAAATACCTTATGCTAACACATACATATGGAATCTTAAAAAAAAGAAATGGTTCTGTTGAACCTAAGGGCAGGACAGGAATAAAGACACAGATGTAGAGAATGGACTTGAGGACACGGGGAGGGGGAAGGGTAAGCTGGGACGAAGTGAAAGAGTGTTATGGACATATATACACTACCAAGTGTAAAAAAGACAGCTAGTGGGAAGCAGCCGCATAGCACAGGAGAGGGACTGCTTGATTTCCAAGTAGATTCTACTGTGTCTGAATCCCTGAGCAGCAACCCCTTTCTCTTTTTTTCCTGCTTTTTCTTCTTCTTGCTAGCATTTTCTGTCTCCGTTTGTACCTGAGGCCCACAGGACGTTTAGAGAAACATGACTGTGGAAGGACAGATTCAAATCACAAGAAACACATGCTTCCGATGGAGCATCTTTTTCCCCCAGAATTTTTCAGCAGCCGGAGAAACAATATGATCATGTCACTCCTACCACCCAGTGAGAGGCAGCCGTGGAAAGTTCCAGAGAAGGTGCTACTGGCTCAATATGCCGGAACCCTAGCTGATGTGTGTTTTGGGGATGGAATCTTCACACCTTTCTGAAGCCAGCGCGTAGTTTTCTTAGCTGTGAACACACGATGCTCAGATGCTTCATTTGATCAGGACTCCTCGTTCTGGGACACCACCTACATTTTGGCACATGATTTACGGAACTGAATCATCAATGTGCTCCCAGACCTCTCAACATCACCTTAGTTTCAGAATCCATGTTTCTTATTTTGACAATCCATGATTTCCTCCATCGCTTTTATAGTAAACCTTTTTGTATCAAACACTTCATTGTATGAGTTCCTTTTCTAGAAAGGCAATGAGTATGAAGACCCTTTCCATAAAAGCTATTCCAGGGGCTGATATGCTGTCGGAAGCCATGAGCATGTCACCCGACGGGGACAAGTTATAATGACTTAAATCAGTCTACTTTGCATCATTTTCAAATTTATCCAAATGGCAACAAATTCTTTTTAAGATGAGACAGGATCCAACTCAGCCACCCAAGCTGGCGTCAACGCGCCAAGGCTCCATTTGATAGTTTTCTGTAAATGAAAGTATTTATAGCTTCTCTGAGCTTTCTGCCCCCAGTTACAAGAAATGAAATTCCACTTGGGGTTCTCAGTGCTGTGGTTGCTCCTTTGCCATGTAGAATGGCTGCTGGGCTGCGTGGGGGTAACAACTTTGCTGAGGAGTTTATACTGATGCAGGCTTCTCCTGCCCACATCAACTCTGGGGCATCGGAGCACAGCCAAACATATTTTTCTGCTACGTGTTTTGTTATGAAGAAGTCTCCTTTTCAGAGATCTGTTCTGATGGGCGCTATTATTTTTATTTACATGTGGAATGAGAATCAACTCAAATGAAGGTCCAGGAAGATGCATATGGTATTGGTAAAAATGTAGATCTGGACTAAATTCGTTTTAAAATTGAATTGGATGCTTTCTTTATGGACTGGCCTGGAATGCACTTGATTGAATCACTCATTTTCTAAAAGTGTTTGTTCTTATTTTAGTGGAGATGGAAGCAGGGGTGCCACGCGGGATCAGAGAGTGGTGCGTTTTGTGGCGTTTCGTGTGCTTGGAAGGGACAAAAAATAATTGGCAAGAATGGAAACAGGCCTCTCTTCTTTGGTGCTGCCACTGTTGCAGAATCAGATCATACAAACCAGTATTGTCTTCACTTCCCCTCCCTTGTTGATAAAAGGGAAGAGGGGCATGGCAAATGGTTTTATGCAAGTAGATCCATTAGTGAAAACACTCACTAGCTTCATTAGCCTGGACTTAGTTTCTTCAACCATTAAATGGGGATAAAATAAAAATTAGGCCTCATAGGGTTGCTGTAAGGCTAGTTGATGGATGTAAAGAGTTTAGAACAGCCCCTGGCACGTGGTTAGCATAAGTGCCTGCTAACTCCATGTTGTTATGATGACTAATCATCATTATTATTAATCAGACTTAGACCCCTTTTTGGCGGCTAGAGGTATTTCAATAGAAGCTGAAGAAATTCATGACTCTAAGTGCATGTCGAGTCAGACGGCTTCCACTCCTGCCTTCCTGGCTCTGTGATTTGGGGCAACTTAAGCTCTGTCAACCTCGGTTTCTTCAGCCATATATGGAGATAAGGACATGGAGATAAAGACATAAATGGAGATGAGCCCCACCTCATGGGACTGTTGGACTTTTACCCGATTGAGCACATCAAGCCTTGTGTCCACGTGGATTACCTGTGATGGTTCTGGGCGCTATTCCATTCACGTTGGGACCACTTGCCATCCCCTGCCATTCTGTAGCTCCTACTATGATTCACACCAGACATAACTTAGAGTCTCTTGTTTGTGGCAGACACTTTGCCTGCCTCATTTACTGCCAGTTTCTGACCTAGACCTACACCTTGACATTTATCTGAGATTTTATAAAATCAGAGTGAAGCCAAGATAGGATGAAGAATTTTCCATATCCATGACATATTAATTAACTATAATTAATTAACTATAATGGCCATGTTCATCCTTCTGAATATAAGAGTGACAATTGGCTTCTTTTGTTTGGTCATCATGACTGATTATCCCCACAAAATGTAACATGGTGACATGCTTCTTTTCCTGTAAAGATGCTAGGAGTTAAGAGTTGGGACTTATAGGAAAAAACCAGAAGAGATAGGATAACTGTTCCAAGGGTAGCCTTGGGCAAAAGGCCATCCCCTCGACTGAGTGGTGAGTGTGAGCAATGCCTCTTGGTGTCTGTTGATGGCCCTGATTAGAGAGACTGAAAATTATAATTCTTGAAGTCATTCATATGCCTCCTTCTAACCTGTCGCTAAAGCAGGGAGACGTAGTAGAGATCTAGCATGGGGCAAAAAGTGGTGCTCATGAATGTTTGCTGAACAGGCTTTTCATAATCTAATCAGAGTTTTGTTTCTAGGGATTCATTTCAGAAGACATAGCATGACTTTCAGGATAAATCCAAATCCCTGTCATAATAAGCTTGGCAACTTTTGCTTCTTCCTCCTCATCCATCTCCTTTATTTAAAAATAGGTGCCTTGAAGCTTTGGAATCTCTGACCAAGAAGGCAAATGGACCAGATTCTATTCCTGGCTCTGCTGCCCCAGCACTGCAGTTGGCAGTGCACTTGACCTTTCTTCCCTTCCCTTCCCTTAGGGAAGATGCCTGCTGAGTACAGACTCCACGGGGGCGGTGGGAGGGTTTCAAGAGTGAAGACAACCATCTCGGCTTATAATACGATGTTGCCACCTACTTTGGGCCCTGGGATGAAAGATGCTGCATGAAACAGCATTGTTATTACATTTTGTTAAAAATATGGATCAAAGGCTCGCTATATAGTAAGTGCTAAATGTTAATTATTGTTATAATATCATAACAAAGCAGATGCCAGAATGCGAGATTCCATGAGAAAACCTATTATAATAAGCCAGTGTGAAACGTACATATTACAAAGGTATTTGGCAAGGAAGCAGATTTGGTTTTCAAATCTCAATGAACAATTAAGCAGAATAAAAAATAACTTTTAACGCTATGAAAAATAGAACTGTCTTGACAACTCTTTAACATAAAAATAAGAAGCTGCCTTTTCCTCATTGAATAGAGGGAGCGTTATTGCTTTTTTTGCCCCCAGAACAGAAGATATATTTGTAGCATTTTTGGATACAGAAAAAAAGCAACATTCTTCCTTACAATGACCCCTAAAATAACTCTCTTTGTGACAAAGATGAATTGGGAGAAAATTCTCTAAGTTTATAATAGAGCGATGAGTAAATCTAATTTTTTTAAACTGCAAATGAGTTTATGTTCCTGTACTGCCTGTTTCTCTTTCCTCCTCCAAATGCTTGTTCTCTTTGGTGACATTAGAGGATGGACTTCTGCAAGCCTTTATAAATGCCACCGGCTTCTCTTAGCCCAAGCTTTTCACGTATTTTCAGATCTAGAAAGCAGAGTACATCATGTAATACCGCTGGGAAAAGAAGGAGAGGGAGGGAGGAAAGACATAGAAATATGGGTTTGGAAGGAGAGCCCTGTCCTAAAAACCTCAAGGTCAAGAGAAAGTAATTTCTATGTCTTCATGCTCTCTACGAATGGACCGTGTGTGAAGCCACTCAACCTTTTTTCCAGAACATTGTGAGAGGTGAGTAACCAACTCTCAGGGGAAAGTCAAAGCATATCTTTGTACTGGGAATTTTTACCTTTGGGGAAGAAAGGGAGAATGGAGGCGGACTTCACAGCTCAGAACAAGCTTACAGCAGTCAGTGCACCCTCAGCTGATGGCATCGTGGCCAGGCTGCAGTTCAGTTATCTTGGTTCCACCTCCGTGTTTATCTGCTCTCACACACACCCAGCCACCTGCCAGCTATTAATCCATTCAACACTAGCTCCGGTTTTTCCTTTAAACTTTTTTTTCCTGTTACTCTAACTTTTAAAAATGCATTTGTTAGAAATAAACAGGCGTCATATCTGTTGGTGCATTGGGTCATGCGTTCTTTTGTCTGCAGGGGAGAAGGGGGGAAATCACAGGTAGTAAAAGGAACTGATTTGGGTTTGGGGTTGAAATGTGAACTAATCTAGACTTTGCCATTAAAAAATTTCAAGATGACTTGCCTTAGACCCCAAGGAAAACCCCTGTGCCCATGAATTTCAAAGGGAACCAGCGTCTAAAATACACCAGTCCTTGGAAGGAGGTCGCCACGCCCAGCAGATGTGCGCTCCAGCTGGCCTGCCTGGGGCTTGGGGAGCAAGGACATCTTGCTTTACTCAGGACACAGTTGTTGTTTTCCCAGCCCTGTGATGTCAAGGAGCTTTTATGAGAGTGCTGCGGCAGCCGCTTGTTAAAAAATAACTGGAGGCTGGAATGACAACCTGTCATCAGGATTTTGGAGAGTGAAGCAGGTATGAGAGCAGGGCAAGGTGAGGCGTGCAAGCAGATAAGGAGAAACAGGAGGTCAGGCTGGGAGGGACTCCCTCATCTCATCTGGCATTTTCCATTGGATCTCAGCCTTTTCTGGGCAGGTAATTCCAGAGAAAATGGCCTGGAGTTACTGGATAGCAGAGAGTAAAAGCCATTGAAATATCCTTTGTGTCTCCACCATTTACAACTCTATCTCTCTGCTCAGAAATTGATTTAAAAATTAGGGATTTTTTTGAATGACAATTTTAAGTTTTGATTCTTAAAGTATTTCATTCCTTTTATAACCAATATAGTCTGTGATAGAGCATCTACCATGTGCCAGGCAGAAAGGATAAAAGTTAGGTAAGACCCAGCACTGTCCTTGATCTGCTGAAGACTTAAAGGGATATAGAAAATCAGTAACTGCAGAAAGGTTCCAGAGGTCCTGAAACAAGAGGGAATGGGATGGGTTAATTGTACTTGGAAGGCTGGAGGTCAAAGAGGAATGACTTTTGATCTAGGTCTTACAAGATGAGTAGGTGAGTTTATCAGGTGTATCAGGTCCTATGATGGACGTTATGAGCTGAATTGTGTCCCCTCAACTTCATATGTTGAAATCCTAACCCCAGTAGCTCAGAATGTGCCTGTATTTGGAGATAGGGTCTTTATGAGAGGGAAGGAAGTTAAGATGAGGTCTTTAAGGTGGGACCTGATCAAATATGACTGGTGTCTTTATAAGAAGGGGACATTTAGACACAGAGACATGCACAGAAGGAAGATGATGTGAAGAGACACAGGGAGAAGATAGTCATCTCTAAGCCAAGGACAGACAGATCTTTCCCTCACAGCCTTCAGAAGGAATCAACCCTGCTGACACCTTGATCTTGCACTTCTGGCCTCCAGAACTGTGAGATGATAAATTTCTGTTGTGTAAACCACCAGTTTGTGCTACTTTATTAGGGCAGCCCCAGGAAACCAGTGTAATGGGACCAAACAGTTTGGGCTTCTCACACATTAATCTGTGTCTATACCACCTGGCTGGCATCTGATAAAACTTAAGTGTGGACTTAGTAGGTCTGGGGTGGAGTTCAGACTGTATTAGCAACAAACCCCCAGGTGATGCCTGTGCTGCTTGTCTGAGACCACACTGAGGAACAAGGACACAGACCTATGGGTCTAAAACCAAGCTTCGCATTAGGATCTCCTGGTGACCTTTTAAGAAGTTCTGATGCAGGCCTCCACCAAGACCAATGAGACACGGGCCTCCACCAAGACCAAGGAGACATGGGCCTCCACCAAGACCAGTGAGACATGGGCCTCCACCAAGACCAATGAGACACGGGCCTCCACCAAGACCAATGAGACACGGGCCTCCACCAAGACCAATGAGACACGGGCCTCCACCAAGACCAAGGAGACACGGGCCTCCACCAAGACCAATGAGACACGGGCCTCCACCAAGACCAATGAGACATGGGCCTCCACCAAGACCAATGAGACACGGGCCTCCACCAAGACCAAGGAAACACAGGAGTCCCCTGAAGACCAACCAGATGTAAGACTCCACCAAAGACCAATACCATGAAAAGTAGGCTAGGGGCTGGGTCCCACTCATTCCCTTGCAAGCCTGCTGGGGCATCTAAAGCACAGAGGTGAGACTTACTTGACTTGGGGAATCACCGAAGGCTGCTGGTTAGCAGAAGAGACAAGTGCAGAGCTGTGTTCTAGGTGTGTCACCTGGGGTCGGGCTGTGTGGGTGAACGGCAGGGACAGCAGATGGTTCGTCCTTTCTAGCCTTCCTGTTTCACCTCAGAGAAAAAACATAAACTAACAAACGCGTAAACAAAGGACACAGCTTTAAGGAAATTGATTAGGACCACTACAGCCAGGGAAGAAAGTAGGGGAAGGAAAACAATAATAGCTCTGCCTCTGGGAAGGCACAGAAACACCACAGTCCAAGACCCAGACCCAGGTTGGCTCGTGAGGAGGTTAAGAAAAGGGAACCATTGTGCACTGTTGGTGGGAAAGCAAGCTGGTGATGTTACTACAGAAAATAGTATGGAGATTCCTCAAAAATTTTAAAATAGAACTACCACATGATCCAGCCATCCCACTTCTGGGTATACATCCAAAAGAAATAAAAATTGGACCTCAAAGAGATAACTACACTCCAGGTTCACAGCAGCATTATTCACAATAGCCAAGATATGGAAACAACCTAAGTGTCCATCAACAGATGAATGGATAGAGAAGATGTGGCATATATACAATGGAATATTATTCAGCCATGAAGAAGAAGGAAATCCTGCCATTTTCGACAACATGGATGAACCTGTAGGGTGTTAATGCTAAGTGAAGTGAGACAGACAAATACTGTATGATATGTATCACTTATATGTGGAATCTAAAAAAAAATTTTGAAACTCATAGAAACAGAGAGTAGAAAAGTGGTTGCCCGTGTTGGCGTGGGGGAAATAGAGAAACGTTGGTCAAAGAGTACATACTTTCAGCTCTAGGATGATTAAGGTCTGAGGATCTAACACAAAACGTGGTGACTATAGATGATGACATTACTGTATAACTGAAATTTACTAAGAGAGCAGAACTTAAACACTGAAAAAAAAGATTATAGAACATGCCCCTCCCCCACTTCCTATCCCCAGCGTCCAGCACAAGAGCGGATTAACTTGAAAGATTTGTAAGGTACAGACTCTCCCTAAGGGTCAATACAAAGAGAAGTCCCAGAGTCAAGAGGGGAGACACAAAAAACACTGGAGGGATTTGAAGCCACTGGTACGTCCAGCTACAACATGCATTAGACGTGGCCCGACTCCTGGCAGGTTAACTGGAGGCCGAGATTGCTCTGTTAGATGCCAAAAGCCAGTGTTCTTCCCACTGTACCAAATTATTTCAACAACCAAGTCTCTTTCAATGATCACAACAAAGATAAACATGAGATTTAAGCAGCCTCAAGAATTCCATTAACAATGATACATTGGCTGTTTGGTGAGTGCCACACACCTTCTGGACGCACATGGTATCATATTCAATCCTCATCTGTCGTCATCATTTTCACTTTACTGGCAAAAGTCACAGGTAGGGAGTAGTTGTTGGAGCTGAACTGGAGACCAGATTTACTGTGTCTAAAGCTCGTGTAGCCTGTAGTATCTACTGCTTTTTGCAGGACCTTCAGCTGTAAGAGGCAGGCAGTCCTATTATTTGGTAAAAATTATGGAATCCAAACAGTGATCCATGTTTTCTCTCCAGCTCTGATGCTTAGACAAGGCCACCCCACACCTCTGGTAAGAGGGACCCAGCATGCGGCAAAGAAACTGAGGGAAAATGGGCTTGTTCTCCCAGTAAATATTGGTTCCGAGGAAGCAGTGAACAAGCTTGTCCTAGAGAGAGAGGAGAGTTTCTCCAGCACTGGTTGCAAGTTGCCTTTCTGTGACACTTCACTAAGAAGAATCAAGTACTTGGGTTTTCCTAGGAGGAGGACCCTTTGCCTAGAGTTATTGGGTCCCATTGTCATATGGGTGGAGATTGTCCCAAGTCTATGGGCAAAAGTCGGTCCCTGTGGCTGTCGTTAGCTTTTAGGATTTTTTCAATTAAAAATGCCCTGAGTGAAAACAACCCACAGCATTTCCTGAGCACTAGGTGACCACTCATCATCTGGGATCCCGGGTGCGTGTGATGCATGAGATTATAATAAGGAGCAAGGGCCTTAGTGTTTTTCTTGAGGAGACTCAGATGGGAACTAAAAGATGTAGGGTTCAAGGGTTAGGTTCTTCTCAAACAACCCAGACTAGCATTGGAGGAATCTGCTAGCAATGACTTTTACATTGATATTTGAACATGTAAAAGCATCTGATACTTTTACATTTCTCTATTTCTTTCTTTCTTGGTTTATTTGTCTTCCCCACTGAATGCTCAGCTTCATGAGGCCCCTAGGGACCACTGTGGTAGGCTGTCAGCCTGGGGGTGGTAGTAGCTGTGTTGGAAAGGCACTGGTGAGGGGGGTGGGAGCTGAGCCTAAGGCAGGGGACCAAGAAAATATGCTCACTGGGAGGCTTAAATTGTTGAGTAAATGTTCTTGGTTCTGTCCAGTTCATAGCTTTTCTGGGCGTCAAAATTCATTTCATGTAGGGATCCAAAATTTCATCTTTGGATGAAAATTTTATCTTTGGATGAATTTATTTTTGGATGCTGGGTCTACTATTTCAGTAGCAAAGGAAGTTCGACTACAAAATTTAGTTTTCTAAAAACAAGGAGTAATAATTCTTTCCTTTACAATTCCGATATGCAGAAATCTGTCACAGAGTAGTTTTCAGGGTATTTGTTTATAAAATCAAACTGTTTATAAAATAAACCTTTACTCTGGTCATAATAACTTCACAGTGGGTAAAAGCAGGGGCCGGCTGTAGGATAGGCTCAGTAGTGTTTATTCTTTTTATTTAAGCACCAATTAGTGGGGTAAGACCTTTCTGTCTCTGGCAAAATCCAGTGAAGTGCTTTCTGAAGGATGTGAGTCCTTAACGGGATTCAGAGTTGAGCTTAGCGAGGAAGCTTCTCCATCATTACCCGAGAGTTCCGTTTAGGCAGAAGGCAGCTCACAACAGGAACATTTGACATCACCACTCAGCCTGGCTTGGCCAGTGACCCAGCACCATTCTGGCCAGAAGGACCAGTGGCTGGCAGAGACGTGCCCTCCGGCACATCGCCCTCGACCTTTAGAAGAATCATGCTGCTGGGTCCTCTATGACACAGCCCGCTGGATGCGAGGACTTGAACTTCACCGGGGCAGCTCACCCCCAAAAGCCAGTCCAGAGTCGACACGTGGACACAGACAAGAGCCCGTTAATTAGGACAATTAGATTGTATTTGATTCATGGCCCTTGGCAATATTCCACTCAGAACTGCGGTGCCTGGACCAGGACCTGACAGGCCAGCGAGACTCCAAAATGCGCTGTTTCCCTCAAAACCATTCCAGGAAAGCCGGTGGTGAGCCGAGGAACTGACCCTCACCGATGGCTTCAAAGAAGAAACAAGTGTCAACTTTCCATTTCTAAACCAGACACGCTGTTGGCTGACGCGTCTCTTTTGCTTAGAGAAAATGTCATTGATAAATCCTGAAGCTAAATGTAGACACTCTGGAGAGAGAGAAATAATGATTGGATCAGATCTGTTTTTAAAGCTCGAGAAAATGTACTGGAAAATTCCAAGTCACCAAAACAAAATTTTGTGAAGCCAGGAACTGCCAAACTAAACAGTCCTCTGCTGAGTAATTCTTCATGAACTGATTTGAGTGTCGGGATCCAGTAAAACCTAATCTCTGCCATGCAAATAAGCTAGGGCTTTTATGGGTGACAATAAAAGGAAGTTTATCCGAGAATCAGGTATTAGCTGGGTGGAAGGATTTTTTTTTTTCTTTTTGGCAGGAAAGCTTCACGATCCCAATAAACAC
Organism: Balaenoptera borealis; assembly: GCF_965194805.1. Classification (NCBI taxonomy): domain Eukaryota; kingdom Metazoa; phylum Chordata; class Mammalia; order Artiodactyla; family Balaenopteridae; genus Balaenoptera; species Balaenoptera borealis. The sequence continues at coordinate 86,470,206 of NC_138871.1, forward strand.
TGAAGAAGAGTGAAGTAACAGACAGCGTCTGCCTTCATGCCTACATTCTTTGATGGGAACGTAGACTGGATTCAAAAATAAAATATGCGTGTTGTTCAGTGAGTCTTTGCTATCTGTGCTGTGTTGTGTAGAGGGAAGGCATGTGGGCAGCGTGTGGAGATGGGGTAAAAGGCCTCTGCGTGGACGACCGTGGGGCAGGTGCGCGCAGCCGGCGTTTATAGGGAGGGCTGTAGACGATGAAGAGCCAGCTTGCAAGTTGCCGAATGCGGAGAATGGAGGCCAGGGTGAGGCTGGAGGGAGGGAGGTTTGCGTGGCAGGGGAGACCTGAGACCCCCTGTCTTCCAGAAGCCCCCTGGTTTCCCCGGGGCACATTCCTGCAGGTGGCGTGGCCTGGATGTGAGACGCCGCCTCTTCCCGCTGTGTCAGCCCCCTCGGGACCCCCCTCCCTGGACCCCTGCCTGGCTCACCTGCGTGACAGCAGTGGGTGAAGCGAGCTCTCCCCTCCAGCCCATCCCTGCTCCTTCTCTCCCGGAGGGAAGACTCAGCACCCGCGAGCCTTCCGGCCGTCTTTACGACTTCTTTATATTTGAAGCGCCCCATCATCCCCACCCTTGGGTGGTGCTGGCGATGCTGGTCGCACTCTTGCTTCTCCCTCTGAACTGGCTGCAGCCAGGGCGGTAGACGCTGGGGCAGCTGGCGTAGCACGGGCAAGGCCCAGCCACCAGCAAAGGCACCAGGCAGCGCTAAGCTTCTGGTCCTACCATCCTGGAGCATCTCAGGATGTGTGCCCTGACCATAGCTTCATCTCATATATTTGGGAACAGAGGACCATGGAGACCTCCACCCAGGCCTTCAATCTTGCCGCTTGCTTCCGTGTTAATTCTCCTAATCAGGATGCAGTGACACAGAAGTTGCATGCTTAGCTGAATCATGAGACTCTTTGGGTTTTTGTGAAGTCAGGTGGGATTCTGATGGGCTTAGGCTGGCAGCAAGGGCCCCATCTGGCCCCCTGGGCACCTCAGAGGTTAAGGGAGAGAACAAATCTGAATCCGGGGGGGATGTGGGTAGAGGTACACTGAGGTTAGAAGTCTGATCTCAAACAAGGCTGTCCTGGAACAAATTCAGGTAATTACGGGCTTAGAGAGCCTGGGAGATGCAGCGTCTAGGGTGGGCGGTCTGGGGTGATACCTGAGGCAGGGAGTGAGAGTAGCAAAGGGTGGGGGGCATGCTTCAGTTAGGGGACAAGCCACTGCTGGTGTTCTTCTGGCCGGCTGTGTAGACAGGCCAGCCTGGTTTCTCTTCAGGACCAATATAAAGAGAACATTCTTTCTGGCTCTGTCTGGACAATGTGCCCCTAACTGAGGATGACCCGCCCCTTTTCCTTAGACGTGGGTGATAACCTTTCCAATGTACACCTCATCTGATCCTGAGTGTCTATGTTTACAAGGAAAAATCAGCTTGTTATTTCAGCTCCTGTGTTTATACCCACCCATAAAACCGCACATGGAAACCACAAACAAATTTATTTGCCATTTTTTGAAAATTTGGCCCTCAAAGGGCATTAGCAGGAACATTGTGCCATTAGCACAGATTGTTTTTAAAACACTTGAAAAGATCCAAATTCTGCTGAATTTGGGGGCCAAGTAGAGTGAAAATTTTATCTTGTATCCCAGGAGCTCGTGCACTGCAGCTGTATGTATGTGAGAACAGAGAGTCATTTAGCAATGACCTGTGTCCTGCACGGAGGTGATCTGACCCTGGACACATTTCTATCAGTGCATCCAGCCGTCCCCTGGGCCACAGACCCCTCCTGGAGGAGACCAGAGTGTCTGGTGGCCTGAGTCCTCCTGCAGGGGCTGGGCCCTGGGGAAGGTGAGGTGGGCTCGCTTCCGGCTTGAATGCCTCACGGTGCCTTCAAGGAGCCACCTCAGATCCGTGTCTCAGGAACAAGGCTCTGTGTCCCCATATTATCATCACTGCCCACAGGAGAAAATCCAAGCTCCTTTCCATCTGCTACTCTCCACACAAACCCCAAGATCCGGCTCTACCAGGCCTCTTAGGTTGCTTCCAAAGCCATGACTGTCAGTGTCCGTGTCTGGAATGTTCTTGCAAAGTGCCATGGCTGAGCCTCAGTGCCCCCCTGGGGCCTCATCCTTGTGACCACCCCCTGCCCCAAGCTGGCCAATCAGAATCTGTCCTGGGAATTGCAAGAGTAGGTGGAGCCTAGCTTGCAGGTGTCTGGAGCAGAGCTGTCCAAGGGCCAGGCCGTATGGACAGCTGCCCCAGCTCTCCCTCCTGGGCCTGGATTTTCAGTCTTCCTTCTGTTCTGGGATCTATTTCGTAAAGTGCCCCCTTTTCCTTAATAATAATGTAAAGTTATTTAGAGCTTATTACGTACTTTGCTAAGGACTTCATGAATAATATTTTGTTTCAAAAACTCCCATTACTTCTGTATCACAGATGAGGAAATTGAGGCTCCGAAGGTTTGCATAATTCCCTTAAGCAAATACAGTCTGTGTTTTAATGCTGAAGCCACAGGTCCCCTTGAGTAATTTTAATCATGTTGTTGTCCGTTTCGACAACTCCCGCCATCAAGACTAGGTTCATACCACCTCTGTGATGCTCTTCTTGACCGGGTCGTGCTGTTTGGACAGTTCCCTCTAGACCCCAATAGGACTGGTTCATCTTTATCACGCATCATTGGTTAACTTCTCTCTTCTCTGAAAGTCTATTACTTCATCAACAGTAGAGCCCTGGGTTATGTATGTCCATTGCTGGGAGCTAAGCAGGAATTCAATGAATGTTTGTTGGATGGATGGGTGACTCCTTCTTACCGGGGGTGGAGGGACAGGAGGGAAAGAGAAAGGAAAGAGCAGGTGAGGACAGCTCAGGCCACCATCCGCATGTTTCTATATACGCTGGAGCAGGTACATGGGCTGAGGAACGAGAGTTGTTTTGAGAGCTAAATTCTAATAGGATCAAATAACTTGATTTGAATCATTTCATTAAGTTAATTCAGGAAATATAAGTTGGTGATCTTAACAAGTCTCAGTAGATACTGGGACACAGGAAGGCCAGAATGAGGAGGGTCTCTGGACCGCGGGGATCTATGATCTGCATGTACAGGTGTAGGTCAATGTCAAAGGTGGTCTGGCAGAGCCCCTGGAGTGGAGAAGAGAAGAGGAAGGAGTGGCTCGTTCTGATGGGAGCCCCCGAAGTCTCCCCTGAGAAGTGGCATCAGGGGTCAAGTTCAAGGGCAAAGGGGCTGAAGACCTCACAGACAGAGGAGCTGGGAGAATGCATGGAAAGGGGTCATGTGTGCTGGGGAAGGTAAGGGGGGAGGGTAGGTGAGAGTCGCTGTACTTGGAAAGTCTGACTTTGCTAAGGGGACATCACAGAAGATTTTATCAGTTTCTCTACTTATTCATGCTGTTTTTATGCAGAAGGAAGGAAGTACTGCTGTTTTCAAGGCTGGCTGCAGTTTGTGCTGATGCCTTTCAAACTGTGGCTCTAGGTTACCAGGATCCTTTTAAAGTGCAGGTTCCTAAACTTCTCCTACAGAAATTGTAATTCACCAGGCCTGGGGCAGAACCCAGGGATCTACATTTTTATCAAACATCACAAGTGATTCTGATGCAATGGGTTCTTCCAACCCGATATGTAAACCATTTCCTAGAGTCTCTGTGATGAGGACCCACAGCTGTGAAGGAACCTTTTGGTTATTTGATCAGATCATGGTTGTGGGGAGAGTCTAGGGCTGGGAGGATTAGATCACGGGGGTTTAACTCGTTTTCATAGAAAGAACACAAGGTGCCTCCCTGGGGTCCGGAGGTCTTTCTGCTATAAAATAATCAGGAGCTTCTAGGCAAATCCTAGAAATGGAGGTTTTAGCTGGGAATGGTGGTGGGCAGTGGGAGAAGCTCTCTGGGGAAGGAGCTGGCCTTGCAGCAAGGTGACAGCCTGGGACCTCCGCCAGGGTTTCTGCTAGTTTTGCTGGTTAAAAGCTTTGACAGTAGGCAAGTTGGATATTATTTCTGGTTCTGTGCAGTAATTTCCCTCTTTTATGCCCAAATCTTCAGCAAAAGTCTGTTCCACAAGACAGCACTGGGTTAGGAATATTCTGGGGAATTAGAGACCTGGATCCACATTTACCTTTAGAGCAGAGGGTAAAGATGTAGCTGAGATGGCATATTGTTTCCTGGAGCTGCGGTTACAAAGAATCCAAAACTGGGTGGCTTAATACAACAGAAACTTATTCTCTTGTGGTTCTGGAGACTAGAAATCTAAAATCAAGTTGTCGGCAGAGCCATGATCTTTCTGAAATCTGTGGGAAGATCCTGCCTTGCCTCTTCCAGCTTCTGGTGTGTCATCTGTGGCTGACAGCAGCGTCACTCCAGTCTTTGCCTCTGTCATCACATGGCATTGCCCCTATATGTCTGTGTCCAAATTTCTCTCTTCTTATAAAGATACCCATCATACTGGACTAAGGTCCACCCTGATGACCTCATTTTAACTTGAATTATCTGCAAAAACCCTATTTCCAAGTCAGGTCACATTTACAGATACTGGAGGCTAGGAGGGGAACATACCTCTTTTTGGGGACATGATTCAGCCCATAACCCATGGTCAGATATGAGAGTGGGTCCCCTTCTATCACGCACCTTCTCTTGGAATTTTCAGCAATATTTTGGAGGGGGGCTGAATTATTGGAAGAAATATTAGCAATTTGTGAGACTGAAGTTTGCGTTATTTTATCAGGCTATTACAAGACAAGGTGACCCCAGATGAACTTGGGCTCACTCTGGTTACATATGTGTCATGAGTGGTTAGTGCTCAGAGCTGTTTGTCAAATGCATTACCTAACTTCACTTGTACTGCAGCCAGCTCTGCGTCACCATCACAGGACCCGAGTCTGGCTTGTGTTGGGCCAAGCTGAGTTCTCAATGCAGAGAGGTACTTAATAAATGCTTTCAATGTTCAGGCAATTAAATGAAATATCTGTGGGGTTCTTAGGTTTTCAGTCAAAAAGATTGCTATGCGAAGTCAGAGCCTTGTTACTTTACTAAAGGTTGGAAAAATAAGAAGAGACTTGGTTACATAGTCCCCCTGGCTGGCAGTTGCAGTGCTTTGGACACCGGTCACATTCTGATGTCTGTTTTTGATCATAAACACCTGGTCCTGGAAACATCTGCAGTTTGTGTCATTTTTAGAGACTGGGATGGCAAATTTAAAATTCAAATTCTCCTGAACAGCGGAGAGGACGTAGCTATAAAAGTGTTTTCAGACCACAGTGTTTTAAATGAAGGTTAATTTTCTGATAAAATAGGAAATGAAGGAAAAATTATCTCCCCGCACGCAAGCATGGTTTAGAATACTATAGCTCAATTAGACGTTCTGATTGTGCAAACAATCAGCTTCGTGTCTTGTTAAACTTCTCCTTTTCAAATTATGAAGCTTTTCTATACTAAGATTAGCAGGGGTATTAAGGGTACAACAGATAAAAGATCCATCTGAGCTAGAAGGAAAATTATAACTTGAGAGGGTTCAAAACTAAATGAGAACTTCCTAAAATCCCATGGTGCCTCCAATGTTATTAAAAATTGTCCAGCATAGAGATTAACTGCTAGACTCAGAGGAAAGAAAAGTTATTACTCTTTGCCTTTTTTCCCTGAGATATTGAATACTTCTTACTCGATGGAATTTTGCTTTGCGCGTACGGAAATATACATCAAGCTTGTTAATCAGACCTACACAATGTCTTAACTGCAAAATAATTTTTAGTGATACAGAATGCTTACTGCTTATGGGCTGGGTTTTGGGGAAAGGGAAGCAGAAACCACTGGAATTTTCTAACTTTTCCTGCAAATCAAATGTGATACCATAATTTTATAAGTACATCCTTTTTCTGATTTATTCTCAAATCTTTTTATTCAGCCTTCACTGGGCTGTATCCAGAACAAAGAGATGTGCAGTCACTTTGTGCTGAGTCTCTTCTATTTCCAGTACTGATGGTAAAGGCACAGATGTGTTAACACACACTTTATGGCACTTAGTGGAGTTTGTTCACCGAGTGAGGGAATGAACCCTCATCTTGGTAAGATGTTTGGTATCGGTCATGGCTGTCTCCCTTCTCATTCCTGTTCTCAGTGTACGATCCTTCCCGGTACCTGTGCTGGGACCTTGGCAATGACCGCTAACTCTCCTCCCTGCCTCTGAGATCCCCTCTGATCCCCCTTCTTCCCGTGAGAGCTGAGCGCGGAGCAGAGCTCAGCCTGTGTCTTGCCACCCTGATGGCCAGCGGTGCATCATCGCCCTGCCTTCCTGTGTGGCTCTCTTGAACTTTCTCCTGGATATCTTCCCAGGCTTTGTGCAGCTCGGAGGTTGCATCTTCCAGGAAGCTTTCCCTGACCTCAGGCTCCCTTGATGAGCACTTTCACAATGGGCTGTCGCCTGTCCCTTGTCTGTCTCCTCCTGAATCATAAGGTCTAAGGGCAGCATCTGGGTACATCCCCCCTGATATTCCAGCCTGTAGTGCAGTACCTGACATGTACTGGGTGCTCGATCAACGTTTGTTTGCTCCTCACGTGAGTGATAATTGAATATATTGGCGTTCCCGGGGAGACACAGGCTCTTCTTTGAAGATGAGATGCACTTTCACTGAAAACCTAAAAAAATGTGACTCTACAAGTCCAGGACTGAAGGGGCTGTGCTGAGGTTGCCTGGGACAAAGGTTCATCACACTCTGATTCCCAGGTTGCAATAGGGTTGTGCCTGTTTGAGGGGAAGAAGAAATCTTAGGTGGATCAGTGGCCGGTAGCTTGGCAGATTCTGTCACCTACATTTAGTCCAATGCAATGAATTACTGAAAGTGATCGTGGATGAGATATCATTTTATCTCAGTAAAAGGAACTAAGAAACACTGTCCTGGACTCCTTATTCATTAGTATATTGTTTTCTGAAGGGGATCCAGTTACTTGCAATGTCTAGTGAAGGACTTTAGGATAATGGTCAAGAGAAGAAATTTGTAGCCATACAGCCTACATATCAATCTCTTCACATTTATTAGCTGGAAAATCTAGGAAAAGGGCTAATTTCTGTGTATCTCAGTTTTCTCATGTGTAAAATGGGATTAAAACAGCTTCATGGGGCTTCCCTGGTGGCACGGTTGTTGAGAGTCTGCCTGCCAATGCAGGGGACACGGGTTCGAGCCCTGGTCTGGGAAGATCCCACATGCCGCAGAGCAACTGGGCCCGTGAGCCACAACTACTGAGCCTGCGCATCTGGAGCCTGTGCTCCGCAACAGGAGAGGCCGCGGAAGTGAGAGGCCCGTGCACCGTGATGAAGAGTGGCCCCCGCTCGCCACAACTAGAGAAAGCCCTCTCACAGAAACGAAGACCCAACACAGCCAAAACTAAAATAAAAATAAAAATAAATAAATTAAAAAAGAAACTAAATGGAAGAATTATGTGCACAGCAAATAATCTGAAGTTTAAAAAAACAAAAAAAAAAAACAAAAAAAACAAAACAGCTTCATGTAGTTGTAGTGAAGCTAAAATGAGATAATATATGTGAACATTTAGCACAGTGCTGAGTGCAGAATACAGGCTTCATCGATAACTTATTTAAAACAGAGAAATGAGGTTTGAAGGATTAAACCCCTGATGTGATCCCTTAGCTAGGGAAGAGTGACTTAGCCAGCTAATCACTTAGCTAGGGAGGATTTTGAATCCCAATTTGTTTGTCTTACAAAAAAATAGGATTTTTCCTGCTTTACTGGACCTTTGCCCTAGAAACCCACTGTTACACGTACCATTGACATCAGCGTTTTGAGCCTTTTGACCTCCTGTAGTTCGCTGCAATGATTTTAGGGATGTCGCCATCCACAGAGGACTGTTCATATGTTGTCTTGTCAGTTACCTGACACCATAGACATTTTCATGGAAATCCAAACTATATGTTGTTGTTTCTAAATTTTTAGTTTTCAAAAAACATTCCTGGACCTGGCTGCAAAATCCCATATATTCAATTGAAATCAGTCACATTTATAAAGGGGTTGTTAAAAAGCTGTAAGTGTTATGAATTTATGACTCAGTGCTCACATTCAGCTGTTCCCTGCTTCTGCTTCTAGGTCTTTCTATCCCATGTGGGATCAAAATTATATTTGTGGGTGAGATCATTATAAATCTTTAATGCAACACAAGTGCAATTTTAAATGTTTCCAAGCATGGAGAACTAGACCCATGAGATATCTGCTATATTTTATGGATTATGGCTCTTGTATAACCAGCAAACAAACAAACAAAAATCTCTCAAACCCAAACCTAAACACTGAACTTTGTAACCAGCATCTAGCCTTCACCTAAGAGGAGCTGCCTTATGATGAAGCTAAACTTTGACTCCATGGGTGTTGTTTTAAAATCCTCTTCTTTTTCACATTCAAAAAAATAACTCTCATTGACGACCATCCTTCCAAGTGTCCCATACAGACTTCTGAGTTCAGTGAGAAAAGAACAGTTCTCTGCATTAGAATTTTTTGCCCCTTTTTGTACTAATCAGTAGGAAAAGCAAGGCCAGCACAGAGCAGCTGGTGGCCCTTTCTTCATTATCTTTGGAATCTTGACCTTGAACTTGTGTGTCACAGAGGTCAAAGTGTTAAAGAAAATGATAATATCTGGAGAAGCCTTAAAAAAAAGTATTATGAAAATGAAAGTGTATGTCTGGGAGACCTTCAAGATGGTGGAGGAGTGGAGTCTGAACCAAGATGGAGGAGTAGAAGGATGTGATCTCACTCCCTCTTGCGAGAACACCATAATCACAACTAGCTGCTGGACAATCATCAACAGGAAGACACTGGAACTCACAAAAAAAGATACCCCACGTCCAAAGACAAAGGAGAAGCCACAATGAGACGGTAAGAGGGGTGCAATCACAGCAAAATCAAATCCCATAACTGCTGGGTGGGTGACTCACAGACTGGAGAACACTTATACCACAGAAGTCCACCCACTGGAGTGAAGGTTCTGAGCCCCATGTCAGGCTTCCCAACCTGGGGGTCCGGCAACAGGAGGAGGAATTCCCAGAGAATCAGACTTTGAAGGCTAGTGGGATTTGATTGCAGGACTTCGACAGGACTGGGGGAAACAGAGACTCCACTCTTCGAGGGCACACACAAAGTACTGTACGCATCGGGACCCAGGGGAAGGAGCAGTGAACCCAGGGGAGACTGAACCAGACCTACCTTCTAGTGTTGGAAGGTCTCCTGCAGAGGTGGGGGATGGCTGTGGCCCACCGTGGGGACAAGGGCACTGGGAGCAGAAGTTCTGGGAAGTACTCCTTGGTGTGAGCTCTCCCAGAGTCTGCCATTAGCCCCACCAAAGAGCCCAGGTAGGCTCCAGTGTTGGGTTGGCTCAGGCCAAACAACCAACAGGAAGGGAACCCAGCCCCACCCATCAACAGTCAAGTGGATTAAAGTTTTATGGAGCTCTGCCCACCAGAGCAACAGTCAGCTCTACCCACCACCAGTCCCTCCCGTCAAGCCTCTTAGATAGCCTCATCCAACAGAGGGCAGACAGCAGAGACAAGAAGAACTACAATCCTGCAGCCTGTGGAACAAAAACCACATTCACAGAAAGATAGACAAGATGAAAAGGTAGAGGGCTATGTACCAGATGAAGGAACAAGATAAAACCTCAGAAAAACAACTAAATGAAGTGGAGATAGGCAATCTTCCAGAAAAAGAATTCAGAATAATGATAGTGAAGATGATCCAGGACCTCGGAAAAACAATGGAGGCAAAGATCGAGAAGATGCAAGAAATGTTTAACAAAGACCTAGAAGAATTAAAGAACAAACAAACAGAGATGACCAATACAATAACTGAAATGAAAACTACACTAGAAGGAATCAATAGCAGAATAACTGAGGCAGAAGAATGGATAAGTGATCTGGAAGACAGAATGGTGGAATTCACTGCTGTGGAACAGAATAAAGAAAAAAGAATGAAAAGAAATGAAGACAGTCTAAGAGACCTCTGGGACAACATTAAACACCACAACATTCACATTATAGGGTTCCCAGAAGGAGAAGAGAGAGAGAAAGGACCCAAGAAAATATTCGAAGAGATTACAGTTGAAAACTTCCCTAACATGGGAAAGGAAATAGCCACCCAAGTCCAGGAAGTGCAGCGAGTCCCATACAGGATAAACCCAAGGAGAAACATGCCAAGACACATAGTAATCAAATTGGCAAAAATTAAAGACAAAGAAAAATTATTGAAAGCAGCAAGGGGAAAATGACAAATAACATACAAGGGAACTCCCATAAGGTTAACAGCTGATTTCTCAGCAGAAATTCTACAAGCCAGAAGGGAGTGGCATGATATATTTAAAGTGATGAAAAGGAAGAACCTACAACCAAGATTACTCTACCCGGCAAGGATCTCATTCAGATTCGATGGAGAAATCAAACGCTTTACAGACAAGCAAAAGCTAAGAGAATTCAGCACCACCAAACAAGTTCTACAACAAATGCTAAAGGAACTTCTCTAAGTGGGAAACACAGGAGAAGAAAAAGACCTACAATAACAAACCCAAAACAATTGAGAAAATGGTAATAGGAACATACATATCGATAACTATCTTAAATGTAAATGGATTAAATGCTCCAACGAAAAGACATAGACTAGCTGAATGGATACAGAAACAAGACCCATATATATGCTGTCTACAAGAGAGCCACTTCAGACCTAGGGACACATATAGACTGAAAGTGAGGGGATGGAAAAAGATATTCCATGCAAATGGAAATCAAAAGAAAGCTGGAGTAGCAATACTCATATCACATAAAATAGACTTTAAAATAAAGACTATTACAAGAGACAAAGAAGGACACTACATAATGATCAAGGGATCAATCCAAGAAGAAGATATAACAACTGTAAATATTTATGCACCCAACACAGGAGCACCTCAATACATAAGGCAAATGCTAACAGCCGTAAAAGGGGAAATTGACAGTAACACAATAATAGTGGGGGACTTTAAAACCCCACTTTCACCAATGGACAGATCATCCAAAATGAAAATAAATAAGAAAACACAAGCTTTAAGTGATACATTAAACAAGATGGACTTAATTGATATTTATAGGACATTCCATACAAAAACAACAGAATACACTTTCTTCTCAAGTGCTCATGGAGCATTCTCCAGAATAGATCACATCTTGGGTCACAAATCAAGCCTTGGTAAATTTAAGAAAATTGAAATCGTATCAAGTGTCTTTTCCGACCACAACGCTATGAGATTAGAAATGAATTACAGGGGAAAAAACATAAAAAACACCAACACATGGAGGCTAAACACTACGTTACTAAATAACCAAGAGATCACTGAAGAAATCAAAGAGGAAATCAAAAAATACCTAGAAACAAATGACAATGAAAACACAACGACCCAAAACCTTGGGATGCAGCAAAAGCAGTTCTAAGAGGGAAGTTTATAGCAATACAATCCTACATTAAGAAACAAGAAACATCTCAAATAAACAACCTAACATTACACCTAAAGCAATTAGAGAAAGTAGAACAAAAAACCGCCCAAAGTTAGCAGAAGGAAAGAAATCATAAAGATCAGATCAGAAATAAATGAAAAAGAGATGAAGGAAACGATAGCAAAGATCAATGAAACTAAAAGCTGGTTCTTTGAGAAGATAAACAAAATTGATAAACCATTAGCCAGACTCATCAAGAAAAAAAAGGGAGAAGACTCAAATCAATAGAATTAGAAATGAAAAAGGAGAAGTAACAACTGACACTGCAGAAGTACAAAGGATCATGAGAGATTACTACAAGCAACTATATGCCAATAAAATGGACAACCTGGAAGAAATGGACACAGTCTTAGAAAAGCACAACTTTCCGAGACTGAACCAGGAACAAATAGAAAATATAAACAGACCAATCACAAGCACTGGAATTGAGACTGTGATTAAAAATCTTCCAACAAACAAAAGTCCAGGACCAGATGGCTTCACAGGCGAATTCTATCAAATATTTAGAGAAGAGCTAACACCTATCCTTCTCAAACTCTTCCAAAATATAGCAGAGGGAGGAACACTCCCTAACTCATTCTATGAGACCACCATCACCCTGATACCAAAACCTGACAAAGATGTCACAAAGAAAGAAAACTACAGGCCAATATCACTGATGAACATAGATGCAAAAATCCTCAACAAAATATCAGCAAACAGAATCCAACAATACATTAAAAGGATCATACAACATGATCAAGTGGGGTTTATCCCAGGAATGCAAGGATTCTTCAATATATGCAAATCAATCAGTGTGATACACCATGTTAATAAATTGAAAGATAAAAACCATATGAACATCTCAATAGATGCAGAAAAAGCTTTTGACAAAATTCAACGCCCATTTATGATAAGAATCCTCCAGAAAGTAGGCATAGAGGGAACTTACCTCAACATAATAAAGGCCATATATGACAAACCCACAGCCAACATCGTTCTCAGTGAAAAACTGAAAGCATCTCCTCTAAGATCAGGAACAAGACAAGGTTGTCCACTCTCACCACTATTATTCAACATAGTTTTGGAAGTTTTAGCCACAGCAATCAGAGAAGAAAAAGAAATAATAGGAATAAAAATTGGAAAAGAAGAAGTAAAACTGTCACTGTTTGCAGATCACATGATACCGTACATAGAGAATCCTAAAGATGCTACCAGAAAACTACTAGAGCTAATCAATGAATTTGGTAAAGTAGCAGGATACAAAATTAATGCACAGAAATCTCTTGCATTCCTATACACTTATGATGAAAAATCTGAAAGAGAAATTAAGGAAACACTCCCATTTACCATTGCAACAAAAAGAATAAAATAACTAGGAATAAACCTACCTAAGGAGACAAAAGACCTGTATGCACAAGACTATAAGACACTGATGATAGAAATTAAAGATGATACAAACAGATGGAGAGATATACCATGTTCTTGGATTGGAAGAATCAATATTGTGAAAATGACTATACTACCCAAAGCAATCTACAGATTCAGTGCAATCCCTATCAATCTACCAATTGCAATTTTTATGGAATTAGAACAAAAAATCTTAAAATTTGTATGGAGACACAAAAGACCCTGAATAGCCAAAGCAGTCTTGAGGGAAAAAAACGGAGCTGGAGGAATCAGACTCCCTGACTTCAGGCTATACTACAAAGCTACAGTAATCAAGACAATATAGTACTGGCACAAAAACAGAAACATAGATCAATGGAACAAGATAGAAAACCCAGAGGTAAACCCACGCACCTATGGTCAACTAATTTATGACAAAGGAGGCAAGGATATACAATGGAGAAAAGACAGCCTCTTCAATAAGTGGTGCTGGGAAAACTGGACAGCTACATGTACAAGAATGAAATGAGAACACTCCTTAACACCATACACAAAAATAAACTCAAAATGGATTAAAGACCTAAATGTAAGACCAGACACTATAAAACTCTTAGAGGAAAACATAGACAGAACACTCTATGGCATAAATCACAGCAAGATCCTTTTTGACTCACCTCTTAGAGAAATGGAAATAAAAACAAAAATAAACAAATGGGACCTAATGAAACTTAAAAGCTTTTGCACAGCAAAGGAAACCATAACAAGATGAAAAGACAACCCTCAGAATAGGAGAACATATTTGCAAATGAAGCAACTGACAAAGGATTAATCTCCAATATTTACAAGCAGCTCATGCAGCTCAATATCAAAAAACAAACAACCCAATCCAAAAATGGGCAGAAGACCTAAATAGACATTTCTCCAAAGAAGATATACAGATTGCCAACAAACACATGAAAGGATGCTGAACGTCACTAATCATCAGAGAAATGCAAATCAAAACTACAATGAGGTATCACCTCACACTGGTCAGAATGACCATCATCAAAAAATCTACAAACAATAAATGCTGGAGAGGGTGTGGAGAAAAGGGAACCCTCTTGCACTGTTGGTGGGAATGTAAATTGATACAGCCACTATGGAGAACAGTATGGAGATTCCTTAAAAAACTAAAAATAGAACTATCATAGGGCCCAGCAATCCCACTACTGGGCATATACCATGAGAAAACCATAATTCAAGAAGAGTCATGTACCACAGTGTTCATTGCAGCTCTATTTACAATAGCCAGGACATGGAAGAAACCTAAGTGTCTGTCAACAGATAAATGGATAAAGAAGATGTGGCATAGATATACAATGGAATATTACTCAGCCATTAAAAAAAAGAAATTGAGTTATTTGTAGTGAGGTGGATGGACCTAGAGTCTTTCATACAGAGTGAAGTAAGTCAGAAAGAGAAAAACAAGTACCATATGCCAGCACATAGATATGGATCTAAAAAAAAAAAAAATTGTCTTGAAGAACCTAGGGGCAGGACAGGAATTAAGACTCAGACGTAGAGAATGGACTTGAGGAAACGGGGAGGGGGAACGGTAAGCTGGGACGAATTGAGAGAGTGGCATGGACATATACACACTACCAAATGTAAAATAGATAGCTAGTGGGAAACAGCCGCATAGCACAGGGAGATCAGCTAGGTGCTTTGTGACCACCTAGTGGGGTGGGATAGGGAGGGTAGGAGAGAGACGCAAGAGGGAGGGGATATGGGGTTATATGTATGCGTATAGCTGATTCACTTTGTTTTAAAGCAGAAACTAACACACTATTGTAGAGCAATTATACTCCAATAAAGATGTTAAAAAAAAAAGAAAAAAGAGTGTATGTCTATCTTTTGTCAAGGGAACAGCTGGGGGCTGGGTGCCAACCACAGCGGGGTGACTTCAGCTCTGTGGTGACAGGGCGAGGCCTCTCGGCAGTCCTGACAACAAACTGGGAATTAAACCCACTTGAATGATGTGACCAAATTAAAAGGGATAAGAGAATGTGATGAAGTATCATTAAAAGCAAATAATGAGATTGATGTTAATATACTCAAACACTTTGTGCTGACTTTGGGCTTTGCAGCACGAGGCTCTCAGTTTTGCTGTGTTGTCAGTAGGAAATGATTCTTAAATTAATCCAAGCGACAGAATCATCTGGAGGGACTTTAATAAAAAAAAAAAATACACGTTCAGGACCCCGTCTCAGATCTGAATCAGAATTCCTGCAGCCACAGCACAATTTTCTGTTTTTACTGAGATCTGTGGATTGAATTCTGGGAACAAGAGCATAGTTTGAGAGTCACACTTTCTTTATAGCCTTTTGAAAATGGATGTGAATGACTTTGGGCTTGTCTCTTCATAGGAATGAATACTAAGTAAGGTGTGATTTTAGGGATTCTCACCTCCCTTTTATAAATAGAGAACTGAAGCTCAGAGAGGTTTACTACTTGCCTTAAGGTTGCACAGCTTGTTGGGGGCTGAATCAGGACCTGAACTCAAGCCTTCCAGGCTGTCCAGCCCAGGGATCTTTCACTAGACCTGTGTGTTATTCCCTCTCTAAGCTCTGGAGCACCCCAGGGTGCTAAAGTGAACTCACATGGGCCCTGCAGGGTGTTTAAAATTTTCAATTTTCTAGGGAAACACAGTGATGCTCTGTATCTATCAGACAGTGTGTGAACTAGTAGCTTGAGAGACTTTGGTTCCCATGTTGGGCCATGCCACATTCCTTTAATACATACCTTTGTAGAGCTGGGGTTTTGAAAACCCCAGAATAAAAACAATTATGGCATGAAAAGAATAAAATGGCATGCTAAGAATAAAAACAACTATGGCATGAAAATCAGTAGGAAACAGGACTTGAGGGTGGGCCATGTCCACTCTGAGTCCAAGGATTGAGAAGTTGTGCTGAGCCCAACAGGGGCCCACACCCACTAGTAAATGGCTATTTTGGAATGAAAAACAAATGTTATTTTTCCTTTCAATTAGTGTATTATTGTTTTAAACAGCTACTAACTTCCCAGGACACGAATGCTTATAACTTAATTACTTAATAAGTGGAACTATTAACTATTTCTTTTGGCACAGGGACACTGTGTAAAATTACTGAGACACTAAGGACACCAAGAATAAGGAAAGTTAAAGAACTAGATCCCACTGTCTTCCCGTTATCACACAGTGAATTTTGACTTGGACCATTCCAAAGCTTTGGTTTCCTGAGTTTTGAAAAAAACTGGTATCTTCTCTTCTTTTGGTGTCATTGGTCTTGCCATTTACTTCAGACTCCTTGCTTTCAGAAGAATCTTTTTATGAAGGAGTTTCAAATGATGGTAGTTTTTGTTTCAGCAGCAAAACCATACATTTCTCTTGAAATGAGGTTATATTCAGGGCTGTCTTATGGAGGAGTAGGGTGCTGATGATAGGAATGGAACAAGGCAGTTCATCCATCCAAAATACCAACCCTACTGCCTGTCGTTCTACCACCACAATCCCATTCCTTTGGGTTCTGTAGACAGTATGGGTTTCTAGAAACCACCATCAAAATGCAGGAGTTTCTTGGCAGGCTCGTTTTGTTCAAACTTATTTGTTACTGAAGAGTCAGCATGTGGTTACCTGATCCTGGAGGCGGAAGACGTTGGGAGGATGAGGATGAGGATGGACGCACATGTTGCTGATGGAGCCACATCCTGAGCTAATTCAGATTTTGCCGAGATAATCCACTGCACTTTTTGGTCATTTTGTTTAATTGGTAAAAACAACCCCTTCCATCTGCCTTAGTGTTTTACCTTTCTGGAAGCTTTTTTCTTCTTTTCTTTCTTTCTTTTCTTTTCTTTTCTTTCTTTTTTTTTTTTTTTTTTTTTTTTTTTTGCCTAATCTCATTTGGTTCTCCCTACAACCCTGGGAGGTAGGAAGTCAGAATTATGATTCCCAATTTTAACAGATGAGGAAGCTGACACCAAAACAGGTGAGATGCCTTGAGCAGTAGAGGAAAGAGAAGGAATAGGAGCCAGACTTCTGGCTCTTGGTTCAATGCGCTTTCCCTCTGCCACATTTTCCAGGTTTGAGGACATTTCATGATGAGTGTCGTCAGCACCATCAGGAAGAGTGAAGAGGCCAGAGGACGTCGTGGTGCCTCTCCTCTCAGTGTCACGGCTCCGTGCTGCAGGTACCCTCAGGGTCCTTGGTTCAATGGCCCTCGGTCCTTGGTTCAGCGCGCATCTTACCCTGTTCCTTCTGCCTCTGCTACAGCCGCTGCTGCTTTTCCCTCATCACCTACTGCGCTCCCAGCACTCAGGGTCTTCTTTTTAGGTTTCTTCAGTGCAATCTTGAGATGTGATCACCAGCACAGAATTCAGCTCTCTGGGCCATTGTATTTCCCCAAACGTGAATTCAAACCCTTTCTGTGTGGTCTCCATCCATGACGTGTAAAAGTGACTTGCAGCCTGTTGTCGGTCTGAGAACTACGGGTCCTTCTTCCAGTTCTGAAAGCCCTCTCCCCATTCGTGCACCATACAGGTGTGACGCCTAGGCAGGGGCAGACTTGTTTTGTTGCAGGGGAGAGGACTGCATTATGGAAATGTTTTCGCAACTGCGGGGCAGGGAGGACAATAAAGCCAATCCCACAGAGAGGAAGCATGCAGGGCGCTTCCAGGTCTCAAATGGAGTGAATCATCTGCCAGGGCTGTGGTTAGTGTTCAGTCTGAACGAGGCCCGCACAGCTGGGACACTCGGTACTTTTGATCTGGCCTTTCAAGCTTGGGTGATGCCAGGAAATTACATTTAATGGACTGAAGGCTGCAGTATAGAAAATGAGAAGGGATTGCTATAAAAACGCTAGAGACCATTTCACCACCCCTCCCCCTACACCTGTTGTTCCTCTGGGGTCCGTGAGTCTCAGCTCTGCAAGGGGGAGCCTGAGACTGGCGGGCTGGGAGCCCCAGGGACACGCGGCCCCAGCTGGATCTGCTCGTGGTTAGAGACCTTCCCCAGAGCCCCAGCCCACTCTGACTGTTTCAGATCACCACGACACATGCCACTGAGTCATCCCCACACGGCCAGTCATTCGGCACAGGAAGCCAGGCACCTGCACTTCTTTGCGGTGAAAATAACTAACTGGGGGGAAGTGTTGAGCCAGCCTCATCAGAGTTCAATTGATGAACTTCATACTCATGGCCACACCCAAGCCTTGAGGGCTGTGGGTGTATAAATAACCCCAGAAGTGACACTGCAAGGCTAGGTTTACCTCTTCACGATAGAACTGGAGAGTTCATTTCAATAAAAGAGGAGGGAGGGAAAGCCACCCCACACTCACTGGGTGCCCACACCTGTCAGATGGGCCTGAAGAAGCGCTTCCTTCCTTCCTCTCATTCTTCCCATTGGAACCGGGCGGCGGGTGGACTTTCCACATGGCTGACAGCATTGGGAGCAGGTGCAAAAGCAGAAGCGCGTAGAAAACAGCTGATTTGGCTGCAGAGATTAGAAATTCTTGCTCGCTTCCTATTTCCATATGACTGTATGTCATCAGGCACTGACATGTTTTCAGGACAAAATCCCCCTCTTGTGATAGAAGGGGTGACACTAAGTTGTTCCACATCACCAGGGCGGTGGTTCATGCAGAGGCGGTTTGTTCACTGCAGAAGGAATTCTAGGACTCAACTGCATTTGATCTTAAGTAATCCTTTGACACGGAGGAAGCAAGTATCAATCAATCTCCTAACACTCCGATGGGAACACCGAATCTTAGAATCTCACAAAGCAGGTCAGTGAGAGGTGGATTTGGAGCTGGAGGCAATGCATTCATAACCGGCACCAAGGCTAAATTACGTGGCCAAGGTGTTCAACTAGAACATGACACTGGAAGTGGTAGAGAGGCTAAGGAGAAGAAAACCACTTGTTATATGAGATGTCGATATTCTTTTTGCCTAGAGTAGTCAAAAGTAGAGACATTAGATGAAAGCTAGAGCCCTTGGGGCAATTCTTATCTTGGTGTTTTAGTCTGAGGGATGTAATTCCGATGGCCTGTTTTCAATTATTTCTACGGTTATTTAAATCTTTAAATGAAGGCATGCTTGATTGTTCTCTTAGCTTCATCATTTACCCTTCTTTACAAAATTATTTGGCAAATAGCTAATACTAAGGAAGTCACAAATCTACTCCCTATCAGTTTTTCTGTTGCAGGTCTCTTTCCCTTTCATGTGCAGGGCCAGATCTGCTCAGGGCAGATGTGATGAAGATCTTTACTGTTTGCCAATACTGTTTTAGGGTACCGGGAAAACTGAATGGAGCTTTTTACCTTCATCATATTCTAGGGGCTTATATTGGACAAAAAAACTAAAAGATACATTAAAAAGGCACTATTGTAGGTACTGAAATGATTCAATATCCCATGAGGCACCTGGCCCTTTCTACAGAACCAACATGGAAATGACTTTCATATGAAAAAAATATTGGACTGATGAACTCTGTCATTTCCTCTTCCTGAGCATCAGTTTCTGCTTCAGCATCTGTTAAGGTAACACCAGCTGCTGTTACAGGTAAAGCCCCCAAGTCCCAGTGGCTTAACACAGTAAAGGGGTCCTGTTTGTGTCGAGGTAGACTGGGTGATCTCCTTGCTCAGCTCACCGGATTTCCACCTGATCTTTCAGTGATCAAGGATATTTCCCTATTATAACGCGGTCCTGTCCTCCTTGTCATTGAGTTGGTGGATGAGAAAAGAGTTGAAGATTATGTGGGAAGTACTTTCGAATAGGCAGGTGTCACATCTGTTCATATTTCCTTGGCCAGAACTGAAACACAAGGCTATACCTAATTGCACACGAGGCTGGTTAATGCATTCTAGTTTTGTGCCGAGAAGACAAAACAGATTTCATGAACAACTGGTTAGTTCTCACACCACCTTTAAAAATGAGACCTTGGAGTAGATGAACTCTTAAGTTCTTTTTGCTGATCTAAATTCAACCACCGCAAGATTCTAAGATCCTTGCCCTTCATGGACTCATACCCCTGTGTGTGAATTTATCCATATATGTCATCCCAAAGATGAAATATATCCTTAGTGATGTGAAAGATGACCAGTACCTGACGGGTGAAATTTGATGAGAACACTTCCATCAAGATAGTTCAGTGAGTCCAGACATATCAATGACCAGTAAAATATTTTTTTAAAAATTTAGAAAAAAAAATAGGCTGTCATGATGGAGTTACTGGGACCATAAACAGGTAGAAAATTGGATCAAATATGTGAAACAACTCTTTGCAGGCACTGGAGAACAGACTACAGAAATTGGAAACAAGTAAGGTGAACCAATATCCCTGGATTTCTGCCTAGTGACACTTCCTAGGCCAGTGTGAGGAGGGGTTGCAAGCAGAGATCAGTGGTGTTGACAGAGATCAGGGCTCAGAGGGGTGGAGGTGCTAGGGTTAGTGGCACACAATACCAGAGGGGCAGCAGCTGTGCAGAGAAAGCCTGCCTGGATCCACATTGGTTTTCCCGCGGTTCTTTTGCTGATTACTAAACCAAATGTACAAAATATGAAATTCCATGACTCCAGGCAAGAAGGACTGGGCAGATGTAAGGTGAATAATCCCTAGAGCTTACATGGGGCTAGGAGATGTTCAGGTTCCAACCAGCCAAAGGAGACCCTCCTCTTTGCATATCTGGGGCATTCAATAGAGGCACTGAACGTGTCCTGCCTCGGTGGTAGGACGTGAATGGCCCTGAAGTAAGTGCACCTGAATGTGTATTTTCAGTTGTTGAGTGTGGGATTCTATGTATTTTAATTAGATTATTTGTTGTTTGTATTGTTCAAATTTTCAGTGTCTCTACTGATATTCATGACTCCTTATTCTTTTAGGTACTAAAGAGGTGTGTTATACGCTTCAGCTGGGATTGTGGATTTATCTTTTTATTTGCCTTTAGTTCTGTGAATTTTTAAGATTGATATATTTTGAAGTTATATTATTAGATGCATTCAAATTCAGGCTTGTTTTAGCTTCTTGTTGGACTGATCTTATTATCCTAATGAAATATACCCTTTTATCTCTGCTGTTATTAGTATGATCAGAACAGCTTTCTTTTTATTAGTGTTTGCATCCTGTATATTTTTCTGTTTACTTTTTTTTTTTAATTTATTTATTTATTAATTTATTTTTGGGTGTGTTGGGTCTTCGTTTCTGTGCGAGGGCTTTCTCTAGTTGCGGCGAGCGGGGGCCACTCTTCATTGCGGTGCGCGGGCCTCTCACTGTCGTGGTCTCTCTTGTTGCGGAGCACAAGCTCCAGACGTGCAGGCTCAGTAGTTGTGGCTCACGGGCCTAGTTGCTCCGCGGCATGTGGGATCTTCCCGGACCAGGGCTCGAACCCGTGTCCCCTGCATTGGCAGGCAGATTCTCAACCACTGTGCCACCAGGGAAGCCCTCTGTTTACTTTTAAACTTTGTGTATCCTTATATTTAAAGTATGTCTCTTGTAGGTAGTATACATACATATATACATGTATACTTATATATTCACATATATATTTTTACTTATACATACATATATTGTTTTGTAAATTCAGTCCGACAATCTTTGTCTTTTACTTATAGTCTATTAATATTTAATAACATTATTAGTTATTTAGCTGTAAATCTTTTCTTTTATTAAATGAATTTCTGTGGCATCGGAGCCAATACATATGTTTGGATTTATGTATTAAAGGATTTAGTTTAACCTAACGAATATAGGAGAATAACCTTAAAAAGAGAAAACAATAGTAGTTACATTTTTTAGGCAAGTTGTGAAATGAGATACACTATTATTAGGTGGCGTTTTATTCTGGATAATTGATGGGAGATCATATTCCCCAGTGAGCGTACATCCTTTGCTTTGAAGGCTGCTTAATGCCCCCATCATCCCTTGAGTTCCTCCCACTCTCCTCCAGGCAGGGGGAGGTACCTCATCTTGTGTTCCCACCTTCATACCTCTCCAATTCTTGCATCGTATTGAATCTGCTCATTTACATATCTTGGGAGAATATGAGCTTCCTGGCAGGTATCATGCCCTATGGACTATTACATCTCATAAACAGCTCTTAATATTGATAATTTTTGTTGAATAAATGATGCAGGCATGATAGGTTTTAGATTAACCCCAATGGCATGAGTTTAGACGTGAGGAGTGTTAGAGGTTGGCTAAGGCCAGGAGTGGCCATACAAGGTCCAAGATGGTCCTGAAAGTTCCATTCTTCAAAGGGGTCTAAAGGGCTTTGGGTGAAGCCAAGGATGGGGCTGCTCCCTTTGGTTGACCTAAGCTCACAAATGGGCCCTAGAATCAAATCAGTCTCTTCTTTTGAGATGACAGACAATTCGTTTGGGAAAAAATTTTTCAGGAGGCTTTCCCATTATTTATCAATTTTAGTGTCTATGAATAACTTTGAATACAGAATTGCATGTGCAAATCCTTGTGTCTGCTATCGAATAATTGACTGATCTGTCACTCACAGCCTCTGAATGAGGGGTCCTGGCTAATTGCACCCGCAATTAGGCAACCGTGGGGACAGTTGTTCTCTTTCCGTTTAATTGCCTGGGCGAAAATGGAGCACCCCCTTTACAAACCGGGCCTATTATCTCATTGTGAGCCTTTGCAAATATAAGATGACCCCAGAAACAGATGGAGAAAATATATAGTTTTATTTGCTGCTCACCAATTAATGCCAGTAATATAGCCAACATTCCTGCACTTTTCATTCCAATAAGTGTATTGGAATCAGCCAACACCCCCATAACATACTTACCACTTCAACGTCTAGTTTTGCGATTTTATTATAACACATATATCCCAAATGGTTCTGATTCCTAAAATGTTTCCAAGTTTGTATTGTACTCGTCAGAGAACCTACTGAACGTGATTATTGTAGTTCTGTTGCTTTTGGAGGGGAATATAAGACCCCAATGGGAAGATTTTGTCCTTTGAGTAATTGACTTCATACTATTTGTAGTTTCTGACTCGGAGTTGTAAAAGTCTACTCCACCGATTATGTAAAATTACTTCTTTTAACAAAAGTACTATGTTAAAATTCAGTGGGACGTTTGGGAGATTTTGCCTATACTTACTGAGTTTTTGTTTTTGATTTTTTGGTCATATTTGCTAGGTAGTTGATGCAGAGATGTGCTGCTCAAATGCCCTTTGGAGAACAGGAATGCTTCCCACTGCAATGAGTGTAGCTGGCTGGTAGCCTCCGGCTGTTAGTTTCCGGAAGATCTGCCTCAGTTTTCCAGCCACGGTTCTGCTGATGCCCAAGTGAAGTGGTGGAGGAAGGGTCTATCCATTTCTGCTCAACATGACTTTCCGAAGGCGATCTTTGCCCTGGACCTCCCTGGGGAGACTTGGCCTTGCCCTTTGTCATTGCAATCTGTCAGCTCCTCTGCCCAATCCTGCTTCCTCCCATTTCTTTCTTAAAAGATGTTTCTCCCCAGTAAACCTTTTGTGCTTTCAATTCCATCCCAGCATCTGCTTCCTGGAGACTCCGGTCTGCAACCACCATCAAGTAAAGATGAATTAGGAATAGC
Organism: Balaenoptera borealis; assembly: GCF_965194805.1. NCBI lineage: Eukaryota > Metazoa > Chordata > Mammalia > Artiodactyla > Balaenopteridae > Balaenoptera > Balaenoptera borealis. The sequence continues at coordinate 86,493,708 of NC_138871.1, forward strand.
TCAGAGGATGTTTATATTATTGGATCCAAGGCTTAGCTCCAAAAACAGCTTTCAAGGAAATCTATTTTGCTGTGCAGTTGTATAAGAATTGCTTCTTTTCAATTTCTTTGTTTTCTTTCTTTTTTCTCTCCACCAATATCAAGAGATTAGATATATAAAATAATTTAGAGCAAAATAATAGAATGCCTTTCATAAGTGTAGAACCTACATTTCAAAGGATTTATTTTTATTTAAATAATAAATATAAATGTTAATTAATTGATTGTTAAGATTTTTATTATTTATGGAGACCAACTCTTCCAAATATTTCTAAGTGAAATAGAAATTAGCTCTAAAGAGGTGTTAAAAATTGGAAGAGATGTTTTACCTTTGTATCATTACATCACCAAAGCAACATGGCTTTCATTTTATATTTACAATTTATTTGTCTTTCAATAAAATTCTTTGGGATACCTTTTCATATTAACTTTTATTACAGTGGTGGAGAGCATTATCTGATAAAAATTCTACTTCCTGCCTTACAAAATCTACATTATAAATTGTATCCTCTTTCTACCTTAACAATTGGGCTTCGTGTTTCCAAACTTCCGACAAATCTTTAATTAATATTAACATTTGGGATCTGAGAATAAGAAACTGAAATTCTTGGGAATTCTAGGGAATCCCTGAAATCATGAGCTTGGCTGTATTTCTCATGTTTTATATATGTATTTTAAATTATGAATGATTTTTATTGTAAGAAGGTTATAATAATAACAATGAATAAACAATGAATGGTTATTATAATAGGGTTATAATAAATAATGAATGATTTTTATTGTAATAAGATTATACTAAAACTCAGAAGATTTCTGTAAGCAAAATTTATCATAATAAATGTATGGTTTATTATTATGAACTAATGCATTATGGTAAGATTACATCTTTTGATAACATGTAAAAGTGATCTTTTCCTGATATAGAGATATTTGATAACAGGAAACATTAAAAGAAGAGAACTTTAATATAAAATATATACCGAATAAAAATCATTTCAAAATGGAAAGACATTATCCCAAATATCTAAGTTTCCATTTTAAAAATAACACCTGAAGCATCAATTGCCTCATGTGATACTCTCGATCTTTGTTTTGTAACAAATATTCCAGACGTAGACAATTTCCTTACATTTTGTCTTGAGTTGGTCTAATTATTCTTTGTCCAAAAGCACCTTCAATTTGGGCATTACCACATATGTCACTGGTTTTTCTTTTTTAACAATGAAAATGAAAAACAAAAAAAAAAAGAAGATATTTTGTCTACTTGCCCTGATTTTGGTGTTGCTGTTGAAATCACTATCACTTATGCTAATTCAAAAATTTTTTTTTGCTAATTCAAATTTTACATCAGTTTCTGATCTCATGTAGTAATCCACAGCACTGTCATTTTCTCTTTGCATTTCTTCTGTTAAAATATTTACAGAGAACTGTAGTCTATAGCAAATACTCAAACACTAGAAAACACTAGAGAATATTATTGGGTATGTTTGAATAATGTAACATTTAGCTCTCTTAGCCTGGTTCACAGCACCAGAGAATCACATGTCAATATTCCCAATTTAAGTATTTATTTTTCTTCCCAAACTTGCTATTTCTTGGAACACTCATAAGATTTGTGTAAAGCATACCCTGTTCTATACATGTATTAATATTTATTTTATTTGCAGTAATGGTGCACCCTTAGCAGCACACAGGGCCAGAACACACATGGCAACGGCCCCAAGCAACACAGACTGATTAAATCACGACATCTCTCTGCTTCTTGCTCTGCTCCCAGTTTCCAGTCACTTTGATCTTAACCCTGGACTCCACACGTAACATTTCCTGCTCTTGCTTTTGACTTGAGTCAGTGGCTTCCATTGAACTAATAAGGTCTTGCCTGTTAACTCTATTTCTTGTAGGAAAATTATAATTATTCCCGTTTTCCTCGTGTGTTCACGATTGACTTTTCTTAGGATTTGGGATTCAGAAGAACATAAATTTCCTGAGAAAAGCAGGGAAGAAATTCTCACCTAAAAACACTGGTTGTTATCTTTGGTTGAATAATGAAATTTGCTGGGCATTTCACTAGAAGAAGACTGGGCTTTTCTCCCTCTGGGATCTCTGGTCAGGGAAGGAGCTACCGTGAACAGTGGAGATGTCTATGAACAAGTGGAATGGTCTTTGTATCTCCCGGAGCCCTCGGCTGGACTTGTTGCACAATCACAGTTAATGCTGTGTCAGGGATGCCAAATCAGTTAGGGGTGGAATTCCTGTTCAGATATATTTTTACATACTTTGGGTCTTGATGTTTTTTAATCATTCTGAAGCTGAATGTTATGGAAAGTTTATGACAGATAAATGTCATTTTACACATTAAGATAGCATTCTTCTCTCATAAATTGGTAAACATATACAGAGGAGAGGAGGACAGTATTCGTTTTAAAGTGTCTTGTTTGCTTATTAATATGAAGTCATTTTTGTCAATATACTGTAATTATATGAGTCACTTGTGTGGGTTGGTAGAATATGTATTGATTTGATTAAATTACTCCAAATATGATAAGCTAATTTGCCATATATTTTATTATAGTGATGTAGTATTTGGAGGTGATGATATGTTTGTGAACATGAAGAAAGGACATTTTTTTTTGCTTGAAACTGGTAATTTGCTGCTCACTCAGATGCCATAAATACTGGTTTTGGCAAGGGGGAAATCATGGCATTTATCTCAGAGCTAAACTGTGAGTCGAATTTTAGACCAGGAAGCCTTTTTATATAGTTGCAAGTTATAGCCTAACTGGTTACTTATATTAGTCCTCCCCAGCTATAACCTCCCTCAATGATGGCAAACCACAGTGCAATGGCCAGTCTCTGGACCAGGGCTAGGAGGAGGTGACCTGGTTTCAGCACCAGAACTACTCAACTTCGTGACTCTGAGCAAGCCACCTTGCCCCTCCTGGACCTGCTTCTGATGTTTGGATGTGTCAGGTCATTCCAGTTCAGAAATCTTGTAATTTTCTGATCTGAATTATATCCTTGAGCAAACATTAGATTCTCTGGACAATAAACTTTGGCGATCCCAAGCCTAATCCCTTATGATGTTTAAGATGTTACAAGAGAAATAAAGAGATAGACTACACCAGTGCTGGACGAGGCTGGCTTAGGGTCACTTTTAATTGGAGGCACATTCACATAAATTATTGATCAGACATTTACAAGTAGGTTTGCTAAACAACTTGTAAACACCGTCTAGCCTGTCAGTTTGCACCTTGTTTTTCTAGATCCTGGGGATCCTCATAAACATGGAAACCCCTGGAACAGACACCTGCAGCGGCTTCCTCTCAGCCTTGGCTGTTTCCTGAGGCAGAGGAGCAGTGGCTTGTTTCTTGGCAGGAGTTAATGCCTCCCGCCCTTTCCTATTCTGCCCTCCAGACAGTGATGTTCTTTGTAATGGGGTGTGAGCCAGGGCAGGGAGGGGCGGTCGACTCTGGTCCGTGGATGCCGTCAGCCTCTGGGGTCCACAGGGGAAGACTCAAAATAGAACAACAAATGCTTTTTTCCAAAAGTCCATTTGATTCATGCCCAAAACAGTTACACATGAATTTTTTTTTTATTTTTTATAAAAGATTATCTCTGAAATACAATAGCTTCTAAGTGATTATATAGAATCACTAATCTATCCATCCATTCATTCACTTGCTGAGTATTTATTGAGCAGCTGCTAAGTAGCAGAGTCTCTGTGTAGGGATGGCAATAGAAGTTCACAAGAGAGACCGGGCCCTGTGGTGGTGGATAATTTTATATGTCAATGTGGCTGGGTCATCTGACCTAGATATTGAGCAAACACCAATCTAGATGTGGCTGAGAAGGTTTCTTTAGATGAGGTTAACATTTAAATCAGTAAACTTTGAGGAAAGCAGATTACCCTCCATTATGTGGGTGGGCCTCATCCAATCAGTTGAAGGCCTTAAGAGAAGAAGAGTGATTTCCCTGGAAGAAGAGGGAATTCTGCCTTCAGACTGCAATGTCAACTCCAGGCTGTAACATAACTCTTCCCTGGATCTCTAGCCAGGATATATATGTCAACCTGGGCTCTGAGTGTTATCAATAACTGGTCCTCCTCAATAATAATAAAAATAGCACTTTTAATAAATAACTAATGTTAATTGAAGACTTATGCCCTGCCAAGCATGCTCTGGGAGCTCTACAAGTATTGGCTCATTTAGTCCTATGAGGTATAGGAATTGGACTCATTGCCTTTTAATGGGTGAGGAAACCAAGGTATACAGGTGTAAAGTAATCTCTCCAACTAGTCAACAGCTGAGTCGGGGTTAAAACGCAGGTTGTCTCTCCGGCTGCAGAGCTGGTACCTGGAACTATGCACCATGTGCCCTCCGCCTCCAATTCTCCTGCTAACCCTGCAGCCATGTGACCCCTTGGGTCCTGTCCCTTGTCACATCCACTTCTTCGTTTGATTCCTGCAAGGATCCCGTGGGATAGGAAGCCCTGCTGGTTCATTCCTTAGCTCACGAGTGAAGATACGGAGACACAGAGAATTTGTGCAGCCGGTGCCAGGTCTTAGGGCCACTGGTCACTGTAGTTCCTTTGTCTCCTGACCAGGCTGGTATAGTTTCCACTGCCCTGTGCCTTTCTCTCCAAGGCTTGCTGTGTCCACTGAGGTTGGGAAATGGGCAATTTTCTCAGCAGCTCAGACTTCAGGCCCTGGGACCACGTGAAGGAGGTAAAATTGCAGCCAGTGGAGTGGACATACTTTTAAAAGTCCTCTTGTCTCCTTGCATCTTCTGAGGCTGTACCTGCTGGATATCCCTTTTGGAGTATTTAATTTCTTCTCTCCGTTGGCACTGTTTCCCTTGGTTTGTGGGTTCAGCTTAAATCCATCCTTCTAGAACATTCCCCGACAGCCCCTCTCTCTTTTCTTTCCTTCTGCATCAGATTGTCTTGGCCATACACCCCATTTGATAATTAACCATTGGCGCAATCCGCATGTGCCTTGATTCTTTCAAAACCTCAGGTGTTGTGAGTCCCTTCTTTCTCCAAGAAGCCTCTCCAGGTTTCGGCCCCCTGGTTGAGCCCAGAGCCTGGCACACGGGAGGCATAGAGTTTGTGTTTGCTGATTTGATGTGATTTAATATAATTGAAAACGCAGGCCAAATTTGGAAATGACAAATCAGCTCAGAATACTCCAAAGCAAGGCAGGTCAGGAAGCCCACGGGGCCTGGTTCCCGCCCTCCCCACTGTGGGAACGCCTCCAGGCCCCTGCTGTGCCATCCTGCAATTCTTGTCCAAAGCACAATAGGACTTTTAGTGGGTGTAATCATGACCCTGCGATTCAGAGCTTCAGCTTGAACACAAGTAATGTCCTCAATTCAGCTCACCACCAGGGAGCATTTCCTAGGGACAGCTCGGAGCTTGTTTTATAACACCTACCTTAATTTGGGCGCTTTTAAAGTCGACCCTGCAGGGCGGCCTGAGCTCACAGCACCTCTCTCTGTCCAGGCTGCTTAAAGAGGCCCCTGAATTTCTTTTGCAGCAGTTGTAGAAAAGGGCAAAATCAAGGTCATTGCTACATAAATTAGGAAGTAGGTAGGGGAGGAAGGATTGAAGGGTGTACGCCGATGGCAGGGCACATGAGAAAATGACACACAGGGGATAGTCCCTAAGCACCTGTCTTGGGAAAGTTGGATGGGGCGTGTAGAACCACAGAAAGAGAATCAAGGAAAAAAGGAGCCACAACATCACACAACCACATGCAGCGGGGCAGCCCTGAGACCCCAGTGCCCTCATCCTAGAAATTTTAGAACTTAGGTCAGTGAATTCTTAACCTGACCATGGTTCTGGATGCCATCAAAGCCAAGGCCTTTATTGGAGAAAAGGGACGGAAACACAGAAGCACAGAGAATGGACGGGTCCCTTCCTGACTGGGGCCAGCACGGGAATCCCTTCCCCACTCCCCTCCCAGCCTGGACTCCTCCCACTGCCCCCAAAAAGAGGCCCGCCCGGGGTTGTTGTTTGGCATCAAATGAGCCAATTCTGAGTGCAGACTGAGCAAGACATTTGTAGCTTCAGCCGTCAATGACCTGAAGCCACGCGGGGAGGGGGAATAATGATACTGCACTCTAAGTAGCAACCTACAATTGTATGGATTTTACGTTGGCATTAAAAAGCACTTCTGAATGTACTGAGTGTTTCTCTTACACATTATGTCATTTAATGCCCACAGAATCTTCGGAAAACGATAGTGTTACTATTTCCATTTTGCAGCCAGGTAGGGTTGAAAGCCGGACTGCCACCTGGGTGTCCTGAGCTCCCAGGTCACTGGCTTTGTCCCCATGCATGCCTCCCACACAGCACTGGGCTTTGTTGAAGCACTGCTCTCCTCCTCCACGTGCTCGGATCCCCCCATCTCTCGGTCAGGTGACCATCCACCCCGTCCTTCACGTGCATCAGCTGTTTGGAGTCCAGTTCATTGAAACTGTCAGGCATCCCTGTCTGTGATACATCAAGGACCAAGTGGGAAGGTGAGTGGGAGCCACAGAGGGGAATCCAGGGGTCCTCTCCTTCTGGGAGTAAATGGTCCACATGACTAATTGGAAAATTGATTCCAAGGGGGCAGACAGTGGGGAGAAGCAGCACACATTTCTGTCCTCGATGAATAGGCAGGGCTGGAACCGAGGTGGAGGAGGGATGGAGTAAAGTCAAGCATCCAGAGAACGGAACAGTGAGTGATGTGTGGGGCTGGCGATGGCTCCGTGGGTTCCTGACCTGCCTGCTCCTTTCCTGTTGATTCATGGGAAGGGAATGGCTGGGGCTTGCGCTCTGTCATTGAACATGAACTGCAAAAATCACGAGTGACATCAAGGGGCCGAGAGGTTCCTTGACTCACCAGGTTCTTTGGAGACTTTTCTCTTCTCTTGCTCTTTCCTCTGCCCCTTGCCCCCTCCTCCCCTGTTCATCCTCTTTCAGTCTTCGTAATAGAGCCCAGACACTCTGCAACGTCCGGTCCCCTCGACCTCCAGCTTGGGGTAAAGGATGCTCTTCTGCGCTTCCTTGCAACTGCCCACTTACCCTCTTCCTGACCAATATCTTGTCAGCTAGATAGGCAGGGCACAGCGGGGTCAAGCAAGTTAACAAAACAGAACAAAGCAAAGCACCCCTGGCGGTGGCCTCGTACAGAACCGAGTACACATTCTGGTTCTTTTGCTGATTAAAGCCGAGACTGCGGGGAACTTAATCATTTAGCCGAATTTCCTGCCTCATGGGATTCTTGGGTGCAAAGTGTCCGCCCACAGCTCCACGAATAGGTCTCTTCCCACAAGGACAGTCTCTTGTTTGACTGCGTCTGCAGCATCATGACGTCATTTTTGTTTTGTTTTTTTTTTGAATTTTTGAATTTTATTTTATTTATTTTTTATACAGCAGGTTCTCATTAGCTATCCATTTTATACATATTAGTGTATATATGTCAATCCCAATCTCCCGATTCTTCACACCACCACCCTTCTGGGTGCATCCAGACTGTGACCTAAGCCAGCATCTGAACTGGGCTTAAGTCTCTGTGGGAACGTCTCAGAGCCTCTATGTCTGGTGTGCCAGCTGATGGCCGAGTGCTGCAGTGTTACATATAACACGTGATGCTGCCCTAAGAGCCTGGTGAAGAACAGCGTCTGCAACATCGCGGCCCTTGACGCCTCACCTGCCCGCCGTCCTGTCTGCGCTGCAGTTGTGGCCAGACAGACACTTGGCCGGAGCCTCCGCGTCTGTGAAGTGAGGGAGTTGGGGGGGCCCTTCCAGCTCAAGGATGCTATGATTCTCTCTCACACCAGCGGGAGGGCAGAGATACAGTCCCCGCTGGCCGTATCCATATTTCAGGCCCAAGGGCCATCTCCTCGTGCAGATGAAGCATTGTTGAAACGCATGCTGGCTCCAAGCAGCTGTGTGGCCAGACCTGCAGTGAGGGTTAGAGCTATCGGGTCCAGGGCCGGCCCTGCGGCCTGGAGGGGAGGGTGGATGGCAGAGCGAGAACTAGACCAGGCCCCCGGCCTCCTGGCCAGGGCTTATCAGAGGCACCCAGCAGCACCCGCTTTGCTGGCCCGTGTCTCAGGACGTCTCTGGGCTGAGCCGGCGCACCCAGGGCCCCCGAATCCAGGTCTGGATTCCTCGTAGCTGCCAAGCCTTCTGTGCAGGGAAGGGCATAGGATGGGCTCAAGGGCAGCTTACCTCCCTGGGAGACAGTTTTGAAAAAGCTCAGCTGACCAGGAAGAGGCCCCTGTAATGTTTTCAGGGTTGACATCAGTAAAATAATACTCACCACCGGCCCCATATTTCACCAACAGGTGAAATATGCTTTTTTTCTGAATCCCAAACGCTTTTTTTTCTGAAAATGATGCTTCTGCTTATTGCCTTTCGTGGGGCCACCTGCTCAGCACTTGGGACCCACTGGACACCCCCCCTCATTCTCTCATTTGCTCACGTCTTGCAAAGCCCGTTCTTCCAGGGCCCTGTTCTGGATGATGAAGTTGATGAAATGAACCCTAAATGCTTTCTTCTGGTCATGGCCACTCACCATGTCCTCACTGCCCTCTTATACATTATCACCTGACTTCATTCAGTTCAATAGACAAGCATTTACTGAATGCTTCCCACGGACATGGCGCTTACTCAATACCACAGTTTTTGGTGTAGGTTCCTTCGGTGTTGCCTTGGACTTGGTTCTACAGCAGAGTCTAAGTTCCCTGAGGGCAGACGCGTCCCCTTGTGTCCATATCCCAAAGTACCCAGCCATTCGGGGGGTCTAATTAAAAATTTATTTCGGTGTTTTTTAAAAAATAAGAATAACAACAAAATGATTGCTGAACTAAATAAAATGTCAGCAGTGATGTAGAAATGATGAAAACTTTTACCTAAGGACAAGAAGTTTTATTTCTAGTGAGTAAAGGACATAACAGGCACAGCTGCCATTGCATGTGACACACGGCCATTACCTCTGGTGATGTTAATGGTCTTTCTAGGTACATATTATTATCCTATTTTAAAGATGAGGAACTGGAGTCCTGCTCAGAGTAACAAATGTAGTAAGTTGTGATGTGATTTAAGGTGTGGGTCTACGTAGGTCTTTTAGACTCCAGAGCTGTGATCTTTTTGTTAAGTTATGTTGCTTATTCTGTTCATTCACTGTGTTCATCTACAGGTCAGATTTGATGTAAAAGGTCACTGTACAGATGTTTCTGGCGCCTGCATTATGAGAGGACATAAACAAGCCCAAGAGAGATTAGATAGATCTTATTCTCATGGGTAGGATACACACTCACGGAATATGATTAAGTACCAAATAAGAGGCACAGAGGATGTGTGTGTTGTCTCAGAGAGTTTTGTTGAACATTTGTGTTTCTTTATAAAGCTAGTGGCACAGCTAGAAATTGGGGCCAGAAACCTTTTTGAGAGCTGGATTTTAGTTCCCTCTGTCTTGCTGGCAATTTTGACCTCCTGATCCTATAGTTCTTTTTCTCTGAAATAGGAGCATTATAAATGGTCCACCCCAACTCAGCCTGATTATTTTAATGTGAGCTGAAAGAACCAAGTGTTCTTGAGAAAGCATCAGGAGCAAATGGCTCCTGCGTTGGGAGTGGAGGGGTGTCGATGCTTCAGGTATCTTCAGGGTGAGCTGATCTGGGATGATAAAAAGACAGTATCCCATTCGACTTGCAGCTCTTCCTTAACTCTAACAGAAAGGCAAGAGAACATTAATGATTAGGGCATCCCCGTTTAGTAAATGAAATACCTGCCTCCAAGACCTCTACACATCAAAACCTTGGGAGTCGGAGGAGGTCACACACCTGCACATACTAATGAGAGTCTTTATCCCCAGGAGACCAGTGAGGTCTGCAAAGGGAATTTATCGTGACTATTCTTTGCTTTGACAAAGGAGCCTCCTTTGTCACTATGCCTTCCTTCTGTCTGTGTCTATCATTAAAATAGTGTAGGGGCAAGGTTGGAGAGAGGACCCTTCCGCTGACGGCTTCCTGGAAATCTAAGAGGCTCAGCTGTTGCATGGACAGAAATGAATTTGGCACATGGCACACAGCCGGATGCGTATTCTTCACCACTGGGAGAAACTGCCAATCCAGGCAGATTCTGAATCCTTCTAGATTCAGAATGGTCGTGGCTGTTTTGATAGCATGTCCTTCGTTAGTATAAAGACTTCATCTGGGTTTTTGAAAATCGTAGTGCGTGTTCCCTGTAGCTGGTGGGAGGAGGTGGCCCTGAAGTAGATTCCATCAGGGATGTTCCTGAAACTTCCTGCGCTCTCGTTCATTAGGATGAAGGTGATGGACGGGGGCCTGTGACTGGGGTGGCGTGCCTGCAGGCTTAGCGGGAGAATCCAGCACCTCTAAACATGTTGCCAAAAGAACGTAAGCCACTGAAAACAAGCTGAGCTTCTCAAACCAGGAGTAGGTGGTTTTCGTCTGCTGAGAGGCTGGGATGTGGCACCTCCGTCTGCCTAGCACTGTTAGAGGGTGTCTGGCCAAAGCCACCTAGCCCATTTTTGTAGTTCTGATAGCATTTGCCATATAGAAATTTTCTTATGCTATTGTGTATGGAGTTCCTATCATTTTAAAATAGCAAAGATTTTCAGTTGGGGAGATGGAGGTGTCAAGGAGTAAGTGGACAGATGCTGTGACTCAAACTTTTTTTTTAAAATGCTTTCATGGAGCTATTAGTCTTTTGGCTGCTGTTATTTTTCTCCTATTTACTTCCTTTTTGTAATAAAAGTATTTTAAAAGTAATATATGCTCATGGCAGAAAGTGTGGAAAATTCTAAAAAACATAAAGATTCTAAGAAAAAAATAATCTGTGGTTGTACAATCAAGGGGCAGCCATAATGAATATTGTGCCTTATTCATCTTTTCTCTTTTGCTGAGAGAGATTACCAAGGGATGTGTGTGTGTGTGTGTAAATCATTTTTGCTAGAACTGTATTATCTATTTAATTTGAATCCTGTCTTTTGAACTCAGTATTATAGAGTAAGCCTTCCTATTTTATTAAAAATTTTTGCCAACATATATTTTTTTCTGGTTTAAAAATACTGCTTTCCCTACCACATGTTTCTTTGTGATTCAAAAACAATTCTACCTTGATGGGGCTTTAGTTTGAATATAAACAAGTCCAGTTGTTTTAAAGCAGTTTTTTTACCCTAAGGAGAGACTTTCCATTTGTTTCTGTTTACAAGTTACAAAATATTTCATCCTCTGTGACTTTTGTCTGGAGTAGGTGCAAGATTGGGAAACGATATTGGTTGTTTCATCTGATGGTGCTTGTGGGTGAAATTGGGTTATCTATTTTCTTTCCAACAAATGCATTACTTTTCCCCAAATCTAACTTCCAAATTTTCTCTTCTCTAAATTCTCATCACCTTATTTGTTATTCTTCACAAAACTGTTCTTTAAATGATTTTTGTGGAGCATAAATTCCCTTTATCACATAAAAAATCTGAAACCCAGGTCAGGCTTCGTGCACAGCCCCCCGTGGGAGGGTCCACCCGCTTCTTTATATTTCATGTGATGCTTGGCAGCCCTTCTCCCTCTTCTCTCCCTTATACACTTTGGCTGGAACAGAATGATTCCAAGCAGGTGTGTCCTAGCCCAGAAGCCCGGGTTTAAGGATGCTTTCGTAAAAACAAATGAGCAATGAACATATTCAATGCCATACAATTAGATCTCAAAATAGCAACTCTAGATTTTTTAAAATAAAAGATACCATACCTAATGGAAATGACATGATTCCAAAAACACCTACAGTATAACATTTCTACATGAGTCAAAAAAATAAAGATACAATTAAAGAAGTATCCGCAAAGAGAATCAGAAAGGGATGTGACTTAGGCAGAAGCTAACTCACATAGAAAAAAATTGACCAAAGAGACAAAAACAGTGGAAGTGATCAGAGAAAAACGTTCTCTTCTCTACAAACACCTACACAATGAATGCCAAGGAACAGGGAAGAAAATGAAATAAGCCGCAGAAGTAATCAGCTTTTATCTCTTTATTGTAAAGTAATGCATGCACTGAAATAGAGTTTTAGCAATAGGAGGCTTTAGTCAGTGACCGCACAGCCTGGGTTGCTCAGGACGGTCTCTGTTCTTACCTCAAATCCCTCCATAATTATTCTCAGTGTTGCCTTTCACTCTCAGACTTGTGGTAGTTTGGACATGAAGTTATATGGTCTCTCTAGAATAGCAAACTCAAGTATTTGTGATATGGAAAATAATTAGTACGGACAACGGTTTCCTTTAAGGTTTTTGGAATGTGAGGTCAAAATGACAAGACAAAATTCAACATGTTTCCATCAACAGCTCAGATCTACAGTGACATGGGGGAGGGACTGAATGAGGATTTCAGGAGAACATAAAGAATGGGGTGTGGAAGAATTAAGTTACTGCTGTCGCTATAATCATACATTTGTAGGGTGAGCAGTTTCCAGAGACCTTCCACATCCCTCGACTCCTGAGTTCTCCTATGACTTTGAGTGGCCTGGAAGGAGGAGATAATGATAACTGTGATGGAGTAGGTGCCAGCTCACCTTGCTCTTGGGTTTTGGTGACACCACCCTGGGGATGGACGCCACCCCCTACTGATTCTGGAGGGAAAGGAGTAAAAACAGACTGGAACACATTCCAAGGATTGGGACCTCAGAGGCAGGAATCTATTGGGAAAATCTTGGGAAATGAAATTTGCAGATCAACATAGAATTATGACTAATGGATCCCAGTAGGTCCAGCTTTGGAAGAACAGTTTAGGGGTTTTAGGGGCCTGCTTTCAGTGGAGATGAACAGTTTACATGATTAATAGAAAAAGGACCAAATAAGGAAAAGTAACTCCTTAGGAGAGCATTTTGAGGTGATGGGATTGACCATCTGGAAAAAGGTGGTTTGGTACCCAAACTCTTTAAATGTGTCCTTGGAAAGGTCAATAGATTCTATAGAGCTTTTTCTTATTTTTTTCCTCCTTATTATCCACGATTAATATTAATATTAATAGGATAATATTATCTGTTATTATCATATTATCCAAAAAAGTAGCACTTCCCCCACCCCAGAGAAGTAATTGAAAAGAAATGAATATTCGAGTGCAAAGTGCTTGACATTCAAACGTCTGTATTTGGGGAAGGCTATCAATTGCCAGCAATTAGCTAAGTGACTGGGTTATCAGTGGTTATGGGCTGAGGAGTGGTTCACTTCCCATTGGCAGAAAGGTAGGTTCAAGTGTTCAAATCTAATCCCTTTGGGAATGACTGTGGCAGGTGATCCAGTGATGTGCATTCATTCCAAGAGGAGAGTGTATCCCAGACAGTTGGCTCCTTGCTCCTCTGGAGGAGAAATAAGGACACACCGAACCTGTGACTTGCAGAGGGATCCCTTGCCCCTTTCTGAGTCATCCAGGAAGTAAGTGGGATATATCTGGAAAAATCCGACCTAGGTTTGATTTCCAGTTTCAGTTTACCAGTGGTGAGGTCTTAGGTCTGTTTCTTAATCTGCATGGGGTGGTAGGCGTGGAGGAGGGCAGTCATGGGAAGATTTGCTGAGAAATTCTAATGAGCTATTGTATTTGAAGTACTTAGGGTTCTGCAAGGAGGCTATTCATTGCATTTGATTCCCTGGATCTGGTGGTACTCTGCTGTAGAGAACTGCAGAGGGACCGGCGTAGAGGGAACTACAGCCTCTGGGCCAAAGAGCTCCATGGTTTCTGTGATTTCATTCTTATTAATTACTCTGTACCAAAGTAGACTTTAGTGCAGTAGCGACGTGGTCTTTTATTTAAAAGCTTTAGAAGAAAGTTAAATGAGCTGCAATAAGTGACATAATCTAGTTTAATTTTAAATTTCTTGTCACTATAAATAAATAGAACAGTTTTCTTAAGATGTGTATCAACGTTTTTACTCTTTTAATTAGTTCATTCATTAATAGACATACTTGCCTGTGCCTTATAATTTGAACTCTCTGTAATGTTATCAGATGGCAGCAAGCTTCTGACTTTTCTAGGCAACTCCTGGAAGGTGGGACTTTTACTAAGGGTTTTGTGGGAAGACCCAGGAAACGGCTTCCCTTGTACACCATGTGGCAACGCATTGAAAATCCGCCCTGAAAGTGCCTGTGGCTTCTGCTGCTCTCTCTATGATGGATCCACATTCTTTGTTCCCAAATCCCTTCTTGCTCTCCCCTCAGGCCGCCTTTGCATTTCCCTATTTCCAACCTCCTCCTTCTAGATCTTTTCCCTGCGTGTATTTGCTCTACTTTTTATACGTAACAATTAAGCTCCTTTTTTTCTTCTCCAGTTTATCTCCTCCCGGCCCTCTCCCTTTTCCTTCCTCTTCAGAAAACGAAGGACCTTCCTTAGGACCCACTGGCTTTAGGCTCAGCGTGGGTATTCTAAATGATGAAGAATTTTTGAAAATTCCTATGACAATAAAATGACTCAATGACATTTATGGCTGCCAGGACTGATTAGCCAGTTGTACCAAATATCATAACATATAAAAATTCTATGGGATAAGAACACTTTAATTTGCATTGCAATTTTAAAAACACTTTATTTACAAAAGTAGAGTGGGAAAGGATTTATGACTCTCTTTACTGTCTTGGCCTGGACATTCTTTTTCTAGTTTCTTCTAGTGGATTACAGAATTGGTATTTACATTTCTATATGCTCCGAATTAACAATTTTCTATTTACTAATAGCGCTTGTCAAAAAAGATTAGAGAAATAGGAAAGAAACAGGGAGAGAGAGAGAAAGGGAGGGATGAGCATAAGACACTCTAAATGACTTCTTCGAAATGTCATGTCACTAAGTGGTAGCTAAACTGATGGACGGCCACACCTCTGTCTTGTGCTAGGAGGCCACGCCCTGCAATGGTTTAAAGGGCTCAAAGGTCAGACTCTGGGTTTTGGATACCTCTTCAAGCACTTGGTGGTTTGTAACTTTCAGTGAGTTACTTAATGTCTGTCCAACTTAGTTTCCTAAATAACAATATTACTGAGGTGTATGGTTTCCATGGGAAAATAGATAAGTGTTTAGAATTTTGCCCAGCATATTATAAATGCTCAATAAAAGTCAGCTGTCATTAGTTTTATTATAGGGTACACCTTCAATGATATTTTCTGAAGGCAAACCCAAAGACATGCTTCCTAAGACAAGATCGTGGTGGTGAGTACTATCGTGGTGGTGAGTACTATCATGGTGGTGAGTACCAGGTGTGCATTATCTCCAGGTTTCTTGACGATTCCAGAATCAGAGCCAGGCATGGCACTTCTAAACCATGCATCAGGGTTTAAGGCACATTGCAGGCCTGGGCAGGACCCTGCCCCACTGAATTCTTCCCTAAGATCCAGTCTGGCATCCCCTGCTCTGTCAAAGTTGCTCTGTGGTCGACATTCCTGTCTTGACCTGTTCAGCAAAGATTTGTGTCTGCTGTCCTCCAGACTGCTTTTGTGTAGAAGACGTAGAAATGACCAAAACGTACAGTGTCTTGGCTCTTGTCACTTGCATTCTAGCAGGGGGTGGAGGGTGGGGTGAGGCGGGTTGGAGACAGAAAAAGAAACAGAAAAATATGTAGTCTGTAAGTCTTTTGCACTTTTAAGAATTATATTATTTTTTAATTAGACTTTTTATTTTCAGATCATTGTAGATTCACGTGTAAGAAATAATACAGAAAGATCCCAGGTGCTCTTGACCCACTTTTCCTGACTGGTAACATCTTACAAAGCCATAGTACAATATCACAGTCAGGACATTGACACTGACTCAGTCAAGGTACAGGACAACTCCATCACCACGAGCAGACCTTCTGTGGCTCTTTTATAGCCATACTTGCTTCCCTCCCCCCCTCCCCCCATCTCTAGTCCCTGACAACCACTAATCTGGTCTCTACTACGATTTTGTCATGTCAAGAATATTATATAAGTGGAATCATAGAGTACGTAACCTTTTGGGACTGACTTTTTTTTTTTTTCCCCACACAACGTGATTCTCTGGATATTTATCCAAGTTGTGGCGTGTATCAACAGTGTGTTCCTTTTTATTGCCAGTAGTACTGTTCCATGGTGTGGATGTGCCATAGTGTGTTTAAACATTTACCCATTGAAGAACATCTGGCTTATCTCCAGTTTTTTGCTATTATGAATAAAGCTGCTATGAACACTGGTGTGCAGGTTTTGAATGAACATAAATGTTTGTTTCTCTGGGATAAATGCCCAGGAGTGCAAATGCTGGGTGTATGGTAGTTATATGTTTAATTTTAAAGAAACTACCAAACTGTGTTTCAAAGTGGTTGTGGAATTTTACATTGCCATGAGCAATGTATGATTGATTAAGCTTCTCCACACCCTCACCAGCATTTGGTGTTGTCACTATTTCTTATAACTATTCTGTTGAAGGTGTAGTGATATTTCATTGTGGTTTTATTTTGTATTTCCCTAGTGGATACTGATGCTGAACATCTTTTTATGTGCTTATCTTCCATCTGTATATCCTCATCGGTGAAAAGTCTGTTCATTTCTTTTGTATATTTTGTGATTGAATTGTTTGTTTTTCTCACTGTTAAGTTTTGAGAGCTGTTTATATATTGAGATGAGTCCTTTGTTAGATATGTGGTTTGCAAATATTTTCTTTCAGTGTGTATGTTGGGTTTTTATCCTCTTAACAGGGCCTTTCACAGAGCTAAAGCTTTTAATTTTGATGGCATCCATTTTATCGATTTTTCCTGTTATGGATTCTGCTTTTGGTGTCACGCATAACAAATCTTTACTTAGTCCAAGATCCCAAAGATTTTTCTCTTGTTTTACTCCTATAAATTTTATCATGTTTAAGCCTGTGATCCATTTTGAATTATTTATATAATTATAAGATTTAGGCAGAAAAATGGTAGGAATACAATTTATTTTTGTATGTTTATCTTGTATCTTGTGATTATGATCTAGAAGAACTCTATTATTAGTGCTTGGAGATATTTGGAGATACTTTGCTCCCCATTTTTTTTTTTTTTTCTTTTTGTCCTATGGACATCCAATTACTTCATTACCATTTGTCAAAAAGGCTACCCTTCCTCCATGGAATTACTCTTGCTCCTTTATCAAAAGTCAGTTGGACATATTTGTGTGTGTCTATTTCTGGGCTCTCTGTTGCGTTCCATTGACCTATGTGTCTATCTTCCATCAGTACCACACAGTCTTGATTATTATAGCTTTATAATGTCTTCAAATTGTGTAGACTCATTCTTCCCACAGTATATTTTATTTTCAAAATTGTTTTAGCGACTATGTTTCTTTTTCCTTTTCATATACACTTTAGAGTGATCTTTTCTCTATCTGCAAAAACTCTTGTGGGGATTTTGATGACAATTACATTAAATCTGTATATCAATTTGGGGAGAATTGACATCTTTACTATGTTGAATCTTCTAATCCATGAACATGGTATGTCTCTCCATTTATTTACATCTTCTTTGGTTTCTTTTATAAGTGTTTTATACTTTTTAGCTTGTAAATCCTCTCTATATTTTATTCTATTTACACATAGGTAGCTCTTATTTTTTGAACAATTGCAAAGAGTATTGTATTTTTAATTTCAGTGTCCACAGGTTCATTGAGAGTTTGTAAAAATACAATACACTATTCAATATCTGGTGAATTGTAGTAGTTTGTGTTTTTTGAGTAATTAGTCTATTTTATCTGAGTTGTTAAACTTGCGTCTGTAGAATTGTTCATACTATTCCTTTATTATGCTTTTGGTATCTGCAGGGTCTGTAGTGATATTCCGTCTTTCATTCCTGATATTGGTAATTTGTGCCTTCTGACTTGCTGGAGGTTTGTAAATTTTATCGATGTTTCCAAAGAACCAGTTCTTAATTTTATTGATTTTCTCTATTTTCTGTTTTCAATGCCATTGGTTTCTGCTCTCATCTTTAGTATTTCCTTCCTTTTTCTTGTTTTGAGTTTGTTTTTCTCTTCCTTTTTTAAATTCTTGAGATGATAGCATAGGTTATTGATTTGAGATTTTTCCTTTTTCATAATATAAGCATTTAGTGCTATAAATTTCTGTTTCAGCACTACTTCAGTTATGTCTCACACATTTTGGTATGCTGAATTTTCATTTTTATTCAGTTTAATTAAAAAAAATTGCATGTATCTCTTTGTATGACTGTGTTAATTATTGTTCTAGGTCTAGGTCTAAACATATATATATATATATATATATATAAAATCTATCTATCTATCTTTTTGTTCAGAGAAACTTCTCGGCCCTTCTTTCAGTGTAGGTCTGTTGGTTACAAATTCTCTTAGTTTCCTTCCTCTGAGAATATCTTGATTTCTCCTTATTTCCTGAAGGAAATTTTTGCCAAATAAAGAATTCTGTGTTGACAGTTCCTTTCTTTCATCATTTGAAGACTGTTATGCCACTTCTTTCTGGCCTCCATGGTTTCTGATCAGAATTCCACTGCCATTCAAATTGTTTGCCCTTGTAGATGAAGTGTTTTTCTCTCTCTGAATTTGAGAGCTTTTTCTTTGTCTTTAGTTTTGAGAACTTGACTATGATGTGTATTTGCAGGGGGTGGTTATTCTGTTTGAGGTTTGCTCAGTTTTTTTGAATCTGTATGTTTATCTCTTTTGCCAAATTTGAGAATTTTATTATATCTTCAAGTCATTATTTCTTTAAGTACCTTGTCAACCCTGCCCTATGTTTCTGAGATTCTGATGATGTGAATATTGGATCTTTGTTATAGGCCACAGGTCCCTGAGGCTCTGTTCATTGTTTTTGCTTTTTTTTTTTTCTTTTTTTTCCATTTATTTTCTCTCAGTTGTTCAAATTGGGTAATTTATTATATTTTGTCCTCAAGTTCACACTATCTTTCCTCTTTCCCCTCTATTTTGCTGTTGAGCTCATTCATTGAGGTATTTATTTCAGTTATTGTATATTTCAGTTCTAAAATTTAGATAATTATAGGTACATATTTTTTAAAAATAGCATGACCATAAGAAGCCAAGAGACATTCTGAAAGCCCCCTTGTGAGAAGGTCCCTGGATCAGTCAGATGGGCTGTAGTTTCATTCAACCACATTTATTCTAGGGTAGAATTCTGGCACATTAGATTATTTAAAAAGGAGTTTTGCAATCTACTGTTCATTTTCTGGCGTATTTAGAGAGGATTCTGTGAATTTTACAATATCAAGTTCAGCTGGAAGACATTTAAAAACACCACCATGGGTGTATATCTCAGCTGTGCACCTCTGGTTGCCTATACTGAAGCACATAGGTTGCTCATTACTTTCAGTTACTCTCCTGAATAAATCAAGGTTCTCAACACTTCTTCTCTAGTCCTAGTCACTTACCTTTGCTGATTCCTGAATGGGGAGCATCTTGCAGATGTAATGAGTTGGTTCAGTGACATCTGTGAAGATTATTTGGGTATATGCAGGACCACTATGAACTGCACAGGGTGCAGCTAGTGCAGATCCATCTGAGGGACAGTCGTGCTTGCCCACATTCCCCGCCCTCCAGCATGACTGGCTCTCCACTACTTCCTAGTGGCTGAGTTCCAATTTTCTTTCCTCTTATTCCTGGTGCAATATTCCTGAGCCACTGGAGGCCACCAAGTACCAAGCTTAGTTTACATTTTCCCCTTCCTCAATATCTGCCCCAGCTTTGAGGCAAAGCAAAGGAGGGGTTTTATTGCATGGTATTGAAATAAACCTATTATATACCAAATTTGAAATAGATGTTGAACAGTACACCTCCAGGATAAAACCAGAATGGCAATTTGAAGAAAGGGCTCTGGAGAGGAATTTGGCTTTGAACCAGCTTCTACATCTTTCTACTCCCCAGAGTGTGAGGATAAAATATACCTCTGGTGATTATACGAAGATTAAATGAGATGGTGCAAGGTCTGGTGCTCAATGCACAGTGATGTATCACTGCTGCCTCCTGAAGACGTTTATCCTACATCACACTTAACACATTGTGTGGGATGACCTAGTACTTAATAAACCTGGCTGAACGAACCTAGAGCCAGTCTGACTGTTCCAGGGGCCTTCTCAGAAGGGAGCTTTCAGAATGTCCCTTGACTTTTTGTGGTCATGCTATTTTCTTAAGAAAGTATGAACCTATAATTATTATCTTAAGACACTTTAAATAAAATAGGCACAAAGTCTTTTTTCAGTAACTGTGGCCTATCCATTTACGGGGTAGATTATTTTTCTAGTTGTAATTCCATAAATTAATATAATGTAAATAATGTAAATCTTTAAAGAATAGATTCTTAAAGTAGAAAGAGTCTTTGTCTTTTCACTTGAGCCATCTCTCACTTGAGGAAGAAATGAAATCTATTGTATTTCAGGCACAGCCTGTATACCATTCATTCATTCCTTCATTCAACAAGTATTTACTGTGTATATACTAAATTTGTTAGTCACTGAGTAAAATGGTCCTTAAGAAATTTAAAATCCGGTGGAAGAAACATGCAAAGCAGTCACTTAAGTGCAGGTTAAATATCCAATGTTTATTGTGTGTTTAGTATATGCCAGGAACTGTTCTGTGCTGTCCATGGATGTACTCATTTGATCCTTACAACGAATTATGAGGTGGCACCCAGAGTCGTGAACTCTCAGCATCCTTGCCTTACAGCTGAGGAAGCACGTAACTCTACTGTTCACAGAAAGCAGAGGCAGGATCCCAACCCAGGCGGTCTGAATCCAGAATCTGGGCTTTTAATGACGGTGCCCTAGAGGATGCTGGAACATAGGGAAGAAGCACCCAATTCAGCCTAGTGGCTGGGAATTATCAGGGTTTGCTCCCCATGCCGGGTACCCAGGGACCCGGCAAGGGGAACACACTACCTGTAGAGACAGGTCATTGGCTTTGGATAGTTCATGAATGTGTTCCTGAAAAATAAGAAAACACAAAACTAAACACTACTAAATGTTAGAAAGGGAGGGAGGAAGGGAGTGGGAGTGAGTAACCTGGGGAACAGTAGGCTGTGGGGAGATAAGGGAGCAGTCGGTGAGAAATGGGGACTTCTTCTTCTCGTTTCACGACTGTATCACTGAGACATAGGAGCCACCACCTCCCTGTCCTTCAGCTTGCCAAGATCCACCCCCTCCACCCGCCGGCCTCTGCCTGAGACACTCACCCCACCGTGGCCACGCCACTCTCTCCCTCAGCATCATGTCCTGGGGGAAGCTGCCCCATCCCCTAGATTGTCTTCATCCCTCCATTATACATTTTCACATAACCCTTCACAGACCTTACCACAACTGTAATTAGGTAATTATTTGGGTAATTATTTAAGTGCTTGTTCAACATCCGTCTTTTTGTCCTAATTCTAAGCTCCGTGAGGAGGAGGACAGTGTTTTGTTCACCGTTATCCACCTGGTACCCAGTGTAGTGCTAAGGTCAGCGTAAGTGCCTGTTAGGGGTTGAATTGTGTCCCTCTACTCCCCAAAAAGTTATGTTTGAGTCCTAAACCCCAGTACCTGGAATGTGACCTTATTTGGAGATAGGGTTTTTACAGAGGGAACCAAGTTAAGATGAGGTCATAAGGGTGAGCCCTAATCCAATATGACTGGTGTCCTTATAAAAAGGGAACATTTGGATACAGACACACACACAGGAAGAACAGTATGTGAAGATGAAGGCAGAGATCTGTAAGCCAAGGAACCCCCAAACTGCCAGCAAACCACCAGAAGCTAGGGGAGAGTCCTGAAAAGACTCCCGAACACCTTCAGAAGGAACCAACGTCATGATCTCAGGCTTCCAGCCTCCAGAAGAATAAATTACTTCTTCAAGTTACCCAGTTTGTGATACTTTGTTACTGTCCTTATCAAAGGGGGAAATTTAGATACACACACAGACACACAAACACACACAGACACACACACATACTATGTGAAAATGAAGGCAGAAATCTATAAGCCTAGCAGTTAGCTAACACAGTACCTGGTAAATATCTGTTAAATACAAGAAAGAAGGAATCATGCATGGATTCACACAACCCCTTTCCTTTACTTGGAATAAGGGCTCAGTCAATGTCTGTTGCTAATAGGATGTATAATGTGCTACCTTTTTCTGTTTGTTTGTTTTGGTTTTATTTCTCATTGTTAATTTCAAAGCCAGAAGAGTTTAACTCTCTGTATGACTCTTAAAAAAAACCCAATGATGTTTTAACTTCCCCAATTTTTTATTATTCTTCATGTCTTGGATCTTTGACTGGAGAGGAAGGAACAGCACAAGAGTGGCTGGTGTCACCTGAGACCATGTGTGACTTCAGCTCTAAGCATGAAATCTTGAAAATCACATATTGTAGAACCAGTATTACATTGTGGGGGAAATGTGAGTTATCCATGCATTTGTGCTGATGTTGCCATGCATGGATTGGTACCTGGCAGGCTTCGTTTTGTCTAGGATTTCTGCCACCAACTGTCACTACATACTTTTCAATTTGCACAATCTCATCACTGCCAAGAACGAAATACCTCTGCGTGACTTGTAATTACAGAACTGCTCCTGTAGCCCCACTCCCCAAATCCCTGGAGATTCAATTTGCACATTCTGACAAAGTAATTTCTTGATTTTGTTTTCTGTACGAGTCATTGAAGCTTTCCTGAATGAGCTCCATTGTAAACAGGGAGTCGGTGTCAACCCCCAAAAGTACTTCTTCCCCTGACAGTTTAATTGTTCTCTTGGTTTCCAGGCTTTTCACCTTTTATGAAACATGATGCTTTCTCTACATCTTGTCTAAATACAGGTATGCAAACACTGGACAGGTTTATAAGCTAAAGAGCTAAAGTCTAATTAGAAGACAAATGGGATTTTTTGCAAATATGTACAGGACGTCTTGAAAGACCGTTCAGGTTTTTCAGGTGCCCTTGATGGCTTGAGACTGATGTCCCGGGAAGCAGAACAGAAGGAAAGGCAGGGATTGTCTGGAACGCCATTCAGACACCTGGACACTAAATGTCATTTTCGATCAATTCCTTGTTGGCCAAAGGGATGTGAGTACCTCGGCTCCCCTGGAGACTGCTTCTCCAGCCCATTACTTGCCTTATGGTTCATGAGCCTTGGTACCTTGAATCTGTGTAGCCACCAGGTAACCCTTGTTCAAGGTGAGTCCCCCACCTGTTCCCGTCAGCCCCCGCACCTGCTCTACATTCTGGCTCTGCCACTGATATCTGCTCCATCTCCTCTGACTCTCACCTCCTGTTTTTCTGTGACTCCTTCCTCTCAGCCTGTGTACACGTCAAGTATATACGATCCTTAAACGAAATGAAACAAAACAAAATTCTCCTTTTAACAAGCCTCCTCCTCAAGGTAGAACCCTCCTCTCTCATTTCCTTTTTTGCAAAAACCTGGAGAATCTTTCTAAACTGAACATCTCTTTCTCACCTTCCACTCACTTCAGTTCACTGTGTGGCCGCCTCGTCGTACCTGCCCTTATTAAGGTACCTAGATAGTCCCTAAACTGGGAGACTTTCAGTCCTCATCTCACTTGACCTTGGAAGCATTAGCAGCAGTGACTGAGTGGCCACAGCTGAGCTAACCCCAGGGGGCATGAAAAATGGATGCTGGAGGTCAGTCTCTGCCCCGCCGATAGGATTCTCCTTGAGTGACTCAACCTTCTCTTTTTTTCTCTTTAATTTTCACCTTGATTGGTGACTATCTTAGGATTTGTACTCATATCTTCTTTTCTCTTCTTTTTCCTTTTCTTCTTTCATGGTATCCTCTCACTTTTATCTTCTTTCAGGGTGTCGGTATCATCTTCTCCAGCTTCAAGTGCCACCTCTGTACCTTGACTTCCAAATCTGCACTTTCATCCAGGCCATATGTTCTGAGCACTAAACTGATATTTAATTGCCCACTGGACACGACCCCAGCAAATTGCATATGCACTTCGAGTTACGGTGCCACAAGGGGAATTAGATAACGTCTTCAGAATTGCTCCTCTCCTTGTATTCCCTATTTCAGCAAGTGGCAGGACCTCCTGCCCCTTACTCTTAGCCAGAATCATGCATATTTCCTTGATCTTTCCTCTGTTGCATTTCTCTTATCCAGTGTTATCAAATTTGGTCAATCTTGCCTTACATATAACTCTCAAATTTATTTTTCTTTTCATTTGTATTGCCATAATTTTGGTTCTGCCCTTAGCACCTCTAAGGTCTGTTAACTAAGAGGTAGCTCAGGGCTCTTTTTCTCAACGTGCGATCTTGTTCAAGTCTGGACTCTGATTTCGAGGGTCTGTGATGGGGACTCTGGACTTCTCACCAGGTCTGAGGTGCTGCTACTGTCGCTGGCCCAGGGGCCACACCTTGAGGAGCAATGGTCCCAACAAGCAGCATCTTACTCTCACCTTCTCCACCCTCCGCTCCCCCTCCCTGACCTCTGACCCACATAACACCTCCACCTACCTTCACAGGTCATTCTCTACAATGTGGATAACCTTCCAATTTCTTAAAGCAAAAATCTGATAATGCCACTGCCTTGTTTAAAAAGCTTTAATTAGGAGTGCATTGCTTTCAGGACGAAATGCAAGCCGCTGGCTAAAATATGCAGGATGATTTTAATGATCTGAGACCCACCTGCCTTTTATCCCCCTGATGTCTCAATCCATAGGATATTTATATCCC
Source organism: Balaenoptera borealis (assembly GCF_965194805.1). NCBI lineage: Eukaryota > Metazoa > Chordata > Mammalia > Artiodactyla > Balaenopteridae > Balaenoptera > Balaenoptera borealis. The sequence goes on from NC_138871.1 coordinate 86,518,412, forward strand.
TTTTTTTTTCCAGGGAAAGGGACTGACGACTCTGTTGGATTCTCAAAGTGCTGTTTAACCTTGGAAAGGGGAATAACTACTGTCCATTCTTGATGAGGAAATATTATAGATCAAGAAACAGTGACCCACATAGATTGGACAATTTCTCTGAGCTTATAAAGCCCAGAGAGTTGCAGATACTGCACTAGACCTTCAGTCCTTGGAGTCCTAGCCCAGTGCTGATTGCATGGAGCTGTAAAACCCACCCTTCATTAGTGAGTGAGATTGGGGTCAAAATGAGATGTGGCTATGAGGAAGTGCGATGACTTAAGGTCACAACAGCAAAGTAACTTGCTTTAGTGTCTTGAGTTCCTCCTCCTTTGTTACATTCACACTGGGGGAAGGCTTGACTGTACTTTCATGACAATGAAAAATAAGCAGAAGAAAGAGAGAAGCTCCGGCACCGCAGGAAAGGCAACTTAGACTGTGGCTGGAAGAAGTGGGTAGGAGTGTGCCATGTCAAGACGGTGACCAGTGAGCCACAGATGAAGGTGTATGGTTACTCAGCCTGAAGGAGAGAGGTCGTGGGGCTGGAGTGCTTTTCCAAGAAGTCATGCAGTCAGTTCTCCAATATCTGCCAGGTTGCTATGAGGGTGGAAGGGCCAGGGAAGCAGGTTCCTGCCCACTAACAGGTAGAATTATCCAGGGATGGGATGGGATGCAGGTGTTGCTCTAGCAGAGCTTCCATGACTATATCACATGGCTTCTGTGGATGTGACTTCTTAATAGCACACAGGATTAGATCAGATGACCCCTGTCTGCTGCCTTTTACCCCCAGCTCCAAGACTGTACTTGCATTAGTAAGGAAGCCGTAGTGATGGGTCCTCACCTAGTGAACAATTTAATGGTCACAGAGGTAGGTGAGTAGATACCATGGATGACAGCCATAATCAGAATAGGTATTTTTGATCAGGTCACCTCTCCTGCATCTACTGTAAATGGGTGACTATTTACTGTCTTCTCATAATGTTCTAGGGTGTTCTGTGGCTAACCTATTTCAGAGTAAATCAGAGATTGTCAAAATGTTTCTCTAAAGGATCAGATAGTAAATTTTCAGCTTTGTAGGGTCTCTGTCTTGACTACTCGACTCTGCTGTTGTAGCATGAAGGCAGTCCGGAGAAAATCTATACATGAATAGGTGTGGCTGGGTGCCAATAAAACTTTATTAACAAAACAAGCAGCCATCCCAATTTGTCCCAACAGACTAAACAGTCCTATGGAGCAAGCACTTTATGTTTAATTTGAAATATTGTTTGAAAAACAGAAAATGCATTCAGCATGCATTGATTTTCTATGATGTGCATGTGACTGTGTGTATTTGTATGGTCGCATAGAAGTAAAGAGGGTTTCCACAGGCATGCTAGTTTAACTTTTGGTTAGTGTATTGAAACATCATCTCAGAAGACCAATGTTACTTCTTGTTTCTGCAGAAGACTTCCAAACCCACGAGCAGAGGGAGAAATATACGTTGACTTCAAAGCTATAAATTTACTATCAGTATTGTTCATCTTTAAAAATACAGTTTTGACTCTCAGAAAACATTGTTTTTAAATGTCAAAATAAATAGCATTTGACATTTTAAAATACAATTAGTGTTGAGCATTCAGTAGGGGGCGGGTAGGAGAAGCAGCTGGGCTTGTGGAGGAGGAGTGGTTTCTGGTAACCCCCGTTTATTACACTTTTGGAATAATGGCAAAAGGTGGTGACTGCTACATCTTTGGGTCTGTTTAATCTCCAGCTGTGAACATGTGATCAATCATCTCACGGACAACAAAAGACTTTTTCCAGGACCAGCAATGATTTCCATGTGCTCGCAGTGGTTTATGTAAGTGCTGTCCTGCCAGCAGGTCAGCCCCAACGATGCATTCTCTGTGCTCCGTGACTCCGGGGAGCTGGAAAAGAAGACCCAGGACTTACTGCTTCTACTACTGACTTTGCAGCTAACTCACTACCTTGGGGGGGGGGGGGTTGTGCCCCAGTTTTCTTCCTAACAAAAATAAGGGAAATAATACTTGTAAGTTTGCAATTTCAAATGCAAATATTATCAATGTGCAGATCATTGTAATTGTCTCTTAATTGCTGCCTTTTATTTACAGAAGGCTGAGTCTCTTCCTCCCACTTCTGGACGAGACATTGAAAGGGTACCAAAAGGAGCCTCAGAAGAAATATATGTTGTCCAGACATGGAAAATCTGTAGTGCTACTTTCAGAGGGTAAGAAAATGTGGGGCTACATCTGCTACAGGAAAAAAAAAAAAAAAAAAGGACTCTTCAAAAATGTCAAGATCATAAAGGACAAAGAACTACTGAGGAATTGTTCCAGAATAAAGAAGAATTGAGACATGACAACTGAATGTAACTCATGGTCCTAGATTTTCTTTGCTTATAATGAATGTTACCAGTATAATTGGCAAAGAATAAGGCCATTTAGTATTGTATCAGTATTAATTTCCTGATTATGATACTTATATTATAGTTACAAAAGAGAATGTCCTTGTTTTTAGGAAATATACATTAAATAGATAAACTAAATGTATCTATTTAGGGATAGATAAATAAATAAAGCAAATGTGCTAAAATGTTAACATTTGATGAGTCTGAAGGGTATAGAGGATTCTTTGTACTATTCTAGAAACTTTTCTGTAAATCTGAAATTATTTCAAAATAAAAAGTTTAAGAATTGAAAAAAAAAGAAGTTTCAGGCTATTTGGCTAAAATCCCTCCATGTCTAAGGATGTATAGGGTGAATATAACTCAGCAACTAAATACTTTTCAATTCAAATTTGAACCTGGAGAGCTATCTGAGGCAAAACCATTTTTCAGCATTTTCATTCTCTATAGTTTTTGGGAATTGAAATTGCTTAAAAGAATTTCATGTTTTATTTGTAACCATTTAAGAACATATCATGGTAAGGCTGTGAAATCTACCATTGGAGTTCCCATTTCCACCATTTTCAAAATGGATAGGGCTGGTTGAGAGCTGATGTGACACTTGCGGGGGTTTTCTAAGTTGTTTCCATCATGTACTTGGTGAAATATGGCAAAGCAGATGGAAAGCTGGTGATTCATCTCCATGTAAGATTTCCTGGGGAAGGTTGAGATGCATTCGGTGTACAGAATTTCCCGCACTGTACCCCGCTGAAGCTTTTGCCTTAATGAAACAGAAGCATTTGATCTGTTTCAGACTTTCAAATTAATGATCTCAGAAATGTTTTCTACATGAGTGTTTTCCTCTTTTTTTTTTTTGTCTTTGTGTGGTGCCACCTCCTTTTTCTAGTCTTATCCATAAGGGTCCATATCTCAAGTAGCTGAGTATCTCAGCTACTCTTTCCAGATAGCTGAGGGGTGAGTATTTGAACTTACCTGTTCAGTGGTGTTGGCAGGGGTCAGAGAACACAGCCTGGTGAGTCTGTAGCAGTGTAGGTATCCCAGAGTGGAGGACATTATTAAATCAGGAAGACTGTTTCAACAAATAGATGGCAGCATGTATCTTAGTGATGGTGGCAGGTAAATATTTGGACAGGACAAGCTGTTGATTACAAAAACTAATTTTGTGGGAGATCAGTGTCAAATGTACATACTAACAGTCCTTGATTTATCAGCATTATTCAAAAATTGAGCTTAATCTACAAAATTCTAAGTGCTCGCGTTTGTTATTCTGTTGGAGGTTGGAGAGTACATCTTTCACAGTTAACTTCAAAGTATCAATGACATAACTGGAAGAAACTTGAGATATGGATGTTTTTCGTAACAATGTTAAAATGCACAAAAACATTTTAATAGTCTGCTATGATTGACCATTTATCTTATATCCATAAAATGGAAAATGGTGAGCCATTGGAAATTATTTAGCTTGTTTACTTTCAAACTATTAACATGTTTAATGTCAGAAAAAGGAGAGTATGCTACACAATTAAAGTTTAAAAATCAGGATATAAACAGTATGGATGCTATGATCCCATTTCCTTAAATCTATCTACAGCATTAGGTTGAGCCATATCACATTGCCATTTTGTATGTCAAATGGTTTGATATCAGCAATCTCAGATGATTCAGGGTATAAGAGAAAACACACATATACACACACACGTGAAAGATAATTACGAAACGTTCTGGATGGTGATCATAGGTATATAATTTTTTTTATTTTTCTTATTTATACTTTCTAGAATTAATGTGCATTACTTTTCTGATGAGAGAGAGAAAGAAATTTTTTCTCTATGCTCCAGAGGCAGAACCTTTCATTGTGAAGAGGTATTGGTTCTGGAGCTAATCTACATTGTCAGTAGAAGATTTGAGAATTTTTGGTCTCTGGTTTCCAGAGTTCTTTAGAAATGACCAGATTTGGTGAAAATACCTATCTTCTCTTTCCTTCCCCAAGTAGATTCCCCCAACTAACAGTGAGATCATTTGTGTGCAAGCATCTGGCATTTAGTAGGTGCCCAACAAATATTTGTGAATGATTGAATGAGTGAATACATGAGGGAGAGAGTGATTAAATAATTATTATGTAATACATTCTGAAATTTTGCTTTTTTCCTCCTGATTACTAAACGACTTGAATTGTCTTAAGAGAGAATATGGCAGAATTTTAAGTCCATGTACACGTATTGCTAAGAGGAAAATCCAGTCTGTCAGAAAAGACAAAAATGAAAATATTGAATGGACTCTGCCGAATAGTACCTTCCCAATTCTCCTGGGTAGAATATAAAATGTCTGGGTAAAAATCTCAGTTCATTATGCATTTCTGCAAGATGTTAACATTTCTGGCCCTTTACCATACAGGCATTTCTAAAGCAGCTTCACCTGTAAGGGCAAATGAGCAGTACCCGGCCGGCTCTGGCCTCTAGTTCTAGGTCACAGAACACATTTAACTCTGTCTGTGATCAGAAGTGTTCCCTTCAATGGCTATCCATTCCTACTTTGGAATAAAAGGAGGATGAGGAAGAAAGGGAGAGAGAGAGGAAGGAAGGAAGGAAAAAAGGAAGGAAGGGAGGGAGGAAGGAAGGAAAGGAGGAAGGAAAAAAAGAAAGGGAGGGGCAGAAAGAGAGGGGAGAGGGACAGAGAGATTTTTAGCCACGTGGGATTGTTCAGTCCTCTTTTCAGCAAATGGTTATAAAAAAGCTCCAAAGGGTAGATACTGATCATTCACCAGCTGACAAAATCAGTGGAGCATTATTTTCATCCCGTGATTACCTCTAAGTGACTCATGCCAGCTTAGATGGGTTCTCAGCCCCTGAGTAGAACATGTCCTGAAATTAACATGAATAACCTAATTTCTACCTTCCCGCAGCCTCTCCTTACACACTGCACAAAGGGAAAAACAGAAGTGAAACAAGAAAGATTAACAAGGTCTGTGCCAGCTGTTAGAAGAGAAGGCATTGTTTGTCTGCATTTAAGGAGAAAAGGACACTATTTGGCCGCGTGGGGTGCCTCGGCGTCGGCTGGTGCTAATGATCATCCCGAGGGTTGAGCTGTAAGGCGAGTTGCCCGTGGACCAGCCCTGCCTGCTCTGCTGACAGGTGCTAATGGGAGGGGGCAGGACACAGCTGCCTGAACAGGAATCCCATTATCCTTTGCTGGGTATTGATTCGCCCTGTGGGATGTTTTCTCTCTGGCTGTGTTAATGTTCAGAGCACACACTTGCCTTGTTCAGGCACAGAGTCAGAGGTGCCTGGGGCAAACGTAATGGGTTCTGCCTTCCAGCCTGCAGAGGTTGTGTCTGTGGGGATGTAGGCTTCCTTAATTATAGGCCCTGCTTGGGGACAGGTCTGGAAGAATAGCTTTGCCACGAATAGAATTGCCCGAGGTGCATAGCAAATTAATCTAATGACATGAGGTGCCTGTTGAAAGTTTTTTTCTATCCATAAACAGTGGTTCTCATTTTAATACTTGAAATTTTGCACAAAAAATCCAGAAAGTGATCCAACAGTGGGAATCTTGGCCATCCACAATCCTCTAAACATTTTTCAGACTCTTCTTTGTTTCCAGTGAGGGCTTCTAAAAAATCTCTAGAGATGATGTAGAGATGATCTTTGCCTTTGGCCATGCTCAGTGATTTGGTGGCTTGTTGAAGGGCAATATGTGATTGGGTTGGGTTTATTGGAGTTAAAATGATTGAATATAACTTTTAAAGAGATCTTATCGCACGGGTGAGTCAAGACAGAATTTACTGTGAAGAATTAACACAGCACAGACTCAACTCTGAGCAGCAAAGGTGTCTGTAAGTCATCTCATTCGACTTTCTCCATCATCAGCCGGTCCATATCATTTACAGAATCTCTATGTGTTAAAGTCTTCCTTATATTGAGCAAAAACCTGTTTTTCTGTAAATGGTATGCAAGTGCACATGTGTGTGTTTGTATCAAGACAGTGGCATTTTAGGGCACTTAAAATCCTTCAACATTCAATTTAGTTCACCAATTGCCCAGTTTCTGCCAGCTGCTATATTTATGTTTTCTTATGATACAGAAACTGTATGAAGCCTTACTTTTGAAGGGACTCTAATCACAAGTGTTGCTTTCATTTCTCAGCCTCTGTCTCTGGCCCTTTCTCTATCAGCTGTCCCATTCTCAGCATCTTGTTCGTGTTTCTGAGTTAGTGAGGGCCACACCCCTTTGCACTCAGCTCTCCTGGGAAAGGTGAGACAAACAAGGAGGGATCTGGACTCAAAGCCTTGAGAAGCGACTGTCCTGGAGCCACCAGCTGTGAGGTCTGTTCGCTAGACGATTTCTACATCCATCTGCAGTGCTTCTGTTTTACAAGGAAAATTCATTTCAGAGGTGTAACTCAGCCAAAGGCAGAGGATAAGCTAGGGATGAACAGTGTATCTAAGATGGTCAGAAATGGTTCTCATAATGGTGATAGGCTCTTTGCCCCTCAGCAAGTTCAAGACATTTTCTATTCCCCTTTCATGGCTTGTGGGAGGGATCAATGCTAATCTGTTTTCAGCCTCAAGCCCATTTGATAGATCAGGGACCGAGGGAGTGGAACATGTCCACTCAAGAGCTACAGAGGAACCTAGGCCAGGATCTGATAAAAATATTCATGTGGATTTGGTAAAAATATGTAGAACTTGCGAACGCCAAGCGGCTGCACTCCTTTTTCAATGCATTACCTTTTTCTGGTTATGCAAATAATTATGTAGCTTTTGTGGGAAATTTAAAAATATAAAAAATGACAGACATTCATAATTCTGCTATTCAGAAATAATAACCATCATTACTATTTTGATAATTTCTGTCCATTTCTAATTCAGTGATTTTTTTGCATCCTTTTAATCCTTTGCTGTTTTGCCCCAAAACGTTTCCCCGCAGCATTAAATACTCTTTAAGGATGTAAGTACCAATGACTGAGTCAGATTCAGGACAAAGAAGGACCCTGCGGGAGGTAGTCCAGCTCCACAAACCAGGAGCACTGTGGACGGAGGGGTGAATTCTCCAAAGCAGGTAGAAAACTCCGTTGGACAAGATTTGTATCGCTTGGTGGCATTTGGGGGACTTCTACCTCCCTGTGTGTTTTGATGAAATGGGAGGGGAGTTAGAAGTGAATGAGGAACTTTACAGTGATCGCGCCTTTGAAAGAAGCAGGTGACTGTGTAGAAGGCTAGGTGGGAAATGCTACCCACTGGTCTTGGAGGGCTCAGGAGAAGAAAGCTGAAACAACTTCACAGTTCAGACCTCCAGCTACTCAAGCTCAATCCTCTGCCACCTCCAACACTATCCTGCAAATACGTGATTCACTGAACACTTGTCATCAAATAAGGTACAACCTTTCCAGATTGACTCCAACCAGGAATGGAAAGTTAGAACATGAAAAGTAAAAGTCTCATAGAGAACACATACCAGAAAAAAATGCTGCACAGCGAAAGAAAAGTATAAACAACTGGTTCTCCACGGAGTCAACGGTGTTAATGAAAAGATGACCTTTCTTAGAGTAAAACTCCAAGGAGACCTACAGGGGCTCAGAGTAGAGATTAGAAAACTGAGAAAATCAAAATCACTATGGAAATGAGACTCTTATTACAGAAACAAAAAACTATATATGGCTAAAGACACATCTGGGATGTAAAAAGTCTGTTTGAGAGAATGACCAAGATGAAACAGAAAAGAAACCAATTACAAAGGGTTCTAGAAGGAATCACTGGTAGTGAAGACAGGTCATATAATCATAACTGCACCTGGAAAAGAGAAGGGAGAAAATGTAAGACAAACATTTTAAGTGAGTTTTAAAATTTGGGAAAATTAAAGAAAGAAAAAGATTGAAATACAGAGCTTGAGAGAGAGCACCACATTCCAGGAAAAACAAATTTAGAATAAAACCACTCTAACGTGATTTGCTAAAGTGAATGGAGATAATTCTGTGGCACACAGGGAAAAATCAAGTTCTCTCTCTGGGGAAAAAGGCAAGGTGACCCCGGACATTTTCATAGCATGCAAAAGTGAAAGTCAGCGGAGCAATGTTTACAGAGTTCTTAGTGATAAAATTGTGACCCAAGATGTTTATATGCAACTTAGCTGTTACTCAAGTATAAAGTCAAGACAGTTCTTCTCAAGCACCCAAGAACTCAAGGTATATAGACACCAGTAATCCTTAAAAAAAAACAACCCCAAAACAAAACAAAAAACAGACCTATGAGAGAATAAGCTGTGGGCAAACAGATGACTAGGGTTCTAAGATGAATCAGGAGGAGGAGGAGAGGGAGGAGGGGGAGGAAGAAGGAGAGAAAGGGAAGGAGGAGGGAGGGAAGTAAGGGAGGGGGAGAAAGAGGGAAAAGCCTGTTGGTAGCATTGAACTGACTGAAAGGGGACACGAAGTTGAATAACTGTGGGGCGTGTGATTAGAAAACAGAATGCAAATTTTATAAAATATTTTAATGATAAACTAACAAAACACTGAGTTTGCGTGAGAAGAGGAGAGGATGATATTTAAGGAATATATCCAAACAAAGAGACATAGAAAGGATAACTTTAACAGAAGAGGCGGTGAGGTACCAAGGAATAAAATAAAAATGAGGCAGAACTGTGCAACTAATGTCTAGCGAGTTTTAACAAAAAGCAAAAACTATTAAAGATAACCACTGTATAACAATAAAGATAACAATCCACAGTGAAGATCTATCCTGGATGTTAATCCACCAAGAGTGAAGAAAAAAACCTCACAGAAACAGGAAATAAGAAAGAAACGAAGACAAATATTATGTAATATTACTTAGATGTGAAATCTAAAAAATAACACAAATGAACTTATTTGTAAAACAGAAACAGACTCATAGACATAGGAAACAAATTTATGGTTACCAAAGGGGAAGGGGATGGGAGGGATAAATTAGGAATAGGGGGTTAACAGATACATACTACCATATATAAAACAGATAAACAACAAAGATTTACTGTATTTTATAGGAAACTATATTTAATATCTTATAATAACCTATAAGGGAGAAGAATAAAAGAAAAATATATATATGTATGTGTATATATATATATATATATATATATATATATATATATATAAAACTGGATCAACTGAAACTAACACAATATTGTAAACTAGCTATATTTCAGTTAAAAAATAAAAATTAAAATAAAGATTGGAGTCAAAAAAACAGATGAATGGATAAAGAAGATGTGATATATATAGACACACAATAGACTACAGCTGTAACAAGAATGAAATTTTGCCTTTTGCAGCAACATGGAGGGACCCTCCAGGAGGATATTACGCTTAGTGAAATAAGTCAAACAGAGAAAGACAAATACTGTATAATATCGCTTATATGTGGAATCTGAGAATACAGCAAACCAGTGAATATTAAGAAAACAGACTCACTGATATGGGGAGTAAACTAGTGGTTACTAGTGGGGAGAGGGAAGGAGGGAGGGGCAGGGTAGGCGTATGGGATTAAGAGATCCAAACTCCCTGTATAAAATAAAAAAGTTACAAGGATATATTGTACAGCACAGAGAATATAGCCAATATTTTATAAATGGAGTATAATCTTTAAAAATTGTGGGGCTTCCCTGGTGGCGCAGTGGTTGAGAATCTGCCTGCCAATGCAGGGGACACGGGTTCGAGCCCTGGTCTGGGAAGATCCCACATGCCGTGGAGCAACCGGACCCGTGAGCCACAACTACTGAGCCTGCGCGTCTGGAGCCTGTGCTCCGCAACAAGAGAGGCCGCAACAGTGAGAGGCCCGCGCACCGCGATGAAGAGTGGCCCCCACTCACCGCAACTAGAGAAAGCCCTCGCACAGAAACGAAGACCCAACACAGCCAAAAATAATAAATAAATAAATAAATAAATTGTGAATCATCGTGTTGTACACCTGAAACTTATATAACATTGTAAACCAACTATACCTCAATAAATAAATTTTAAGAAAAGAAACAGATGAAAACACAATAGGATAGGTATTTCTATTACCTTTAACTTATCTTTCTTAGCTCATTTTATTTGATATATCAAATAAATGAACAGGTGAAAAGTAGAAATAGTTTGGATATTATCTGAGGACAAGGGTATAAAAACCAGAAATGAACAACTGTGACAGACAGTGTTATTGAGTCTCCCAACTCTCATTCTCTCTTCTGCCTTGTCGGCTGAACCTCAGTTTTCTTTGCTGGGGACGGGGGTGATGTTTGCAGATGAAAACGCTCACACGGACTCTTTTTCTGCAAGCGAAGCATGTGATGGGGTTCTGGCCAGTGAGATATAAGCTGAGAGTTCTGGAAAAGCTTTTGCTTTCCTGATGCAGTGCTACCCTGATTGTTTTCCACTTTTGTTTTCTTCCTGCCTCCTGCTTGGAAAGCAAATGTGACACCCAGAGGGAAGATGAAAAGCACAAGGAAAAAGGCCCACATACTTACACACGGTTACAGTTAATCCATCTATCGGGATCCACAAAGTGGTGACCACCCCAGTGGCCTGGCTCACTTCATAAATCCAAGCTGAAATCAGCCTGCATTTATAGGAAACACCTCACTGTCAAAGAAACCTAACAAACACTTTTGGGTTTGCATCAAAACAATGACAGGTCTGTTTACCAGGTAATCCTAAACGCAAGAGCTGGGCAACTAGCCATTTATTTTACTTAAGACCATTCTTCTTTTCTAATATAAGCATTTAATGCTGTAAAGTTTTCATTAAGCATTGCTTTAGCAGTAAGCTGCAATCCAGAAATTTTAATATGTTGGTTTTGAATTTTCATTCAGTTCAAAGTATTTCCTAATTTCTCTCTAATTTCTTCTTGGACGCCTGGGTTATTTGTAAGAGTGTAATATGATTTCCAAATATTTGAGGATATTCCAGATATCTGTTACTGATTTGTAGTTTAATTCCATGGTGGTCGGAGAAGTTATTTTGTATGATTTCAATTCTCTTAAAATCATCAAGACTTACTTTATACCTCATCGTATGATCTATCTTTTAAATATTCCATAAGCCCTTCAAGAGCACGTTGTTGGATGGAGTGGTCTGTGAATATCAATTAGGTTAGTTTGGTTGGTAGTTTTGATCAGGTCTTCTGTATGCTTATTGATTTTCATTTAATTGCTCTACCAATTACTGAGGAGTTGCTGAAATCTCCAACTATAATTATGAATTTGTCTATTTCTCCTTCCAGTTCTATAAGGTTTTTTTCCATACACATTGAAACATTTTAAATATGTGTTTACAATTATTTCTGTAGGCTACTTATTATTATAGTATGTCCCAAACTATCTCTTGTAATAATCTTTATTTTGAAATGCTAGTTTGATGTTAACATAGCAACTCCATGTTTCTTTTGATTAGTGTTTGCATTTCCAATGTTTTTTTTCCCCTTTTACTTTTAATCTGCCTTTGTTTTTATAGTTAACTTAGATTACAGATAGAATGTAGTTGAGTCTTGTTTTTTTTCTTTTAATCCCATCTGACAGTCTCTGCCTTGAATTAGTTTTGTCCATCTATGTTTACTGTATTAATGGATATGTTTGAGATTAAATCTACTCTCTTGCTATTTGCTACCTATTTTCTATATGTTCTTTACTGCCTTTTGTTTGCTTGCTGCCTTTTGTGGATTCATTAAATTTTCTTATGATTCCATTTTATCTATACTACTGGATTAATACTTGTTTCTCTTTTATTTTCTATTACTTGTTCTAGAGTTGATACAATTTTAATTTATCATACTCCATATTCAAATAATATTTTACTGTTTCAGTTTTAGTGTAAGAATCTTACTACAGTATACTTCCAACAACATTTTCTTTTCCCTCGTGACCTTATTTTCATAATTGTTACTTCTACTGATGCCATAAACCTCACAATGCATCATCATTATCACCATGGTTATTATTATTGCTTTAAACAATTATGTTTTAAGACAGTCAATTGATTAAAATGTATTTCTATACCAATTCACATGGTTACTGTTCTCAGCACTCTTCTTTCCATCTTATAGGTCTAAATTTTCATCTGATATTATTTTCCTTCTTTTTGAAGAAACACTTTTAAAATTTCTTATAGAGCAGTTGTGATGGTAGTGAATTATCTCGTATTTTATCTCAAAAATGTCTTTATTTCGGTTTTGAAATGCTCTTTTTGCTGGATAAAGAATTTTAGGGTGATGACTTTTCAGTATTTTAAATGTATCTCTCCACGGTCTTCTAGCTTGCATAGTCTCTGGTGAGATGTCTGCATATTTATTATCTTCGCACCTTTTAATTTATTGTATCATTTTATCTTGTTTTTTAAAGATTTTCTCTTATGGCTAATTTTCAGAAATTTTTGACTTTGAATGTTATCCCTTTTCATTTATTTTGCGTGGCTTTGTTAAGCTTTTAGGATCTGTAGATTTATAGTTGTCATGCAATTTGATTAATAAAAAGTCTCTGTCTATATTTCTACAAAAATATTTTCTGTTCTTTTTCTTTCCTCTCCTTCTACTGCTCTGCTTACATCATCATTTATTGTGGATAATTTCTACTGCTATTTAAAAAAACTCAGTTATCTTTTCGTATGCAGCATCTAATCTGCTCTTAATCCTGTGCTTTTATTTTTATTTACAATTTTTTTATTTCTGAAAGTCTCATTTGGGTCCTTTTTTTTTTTTTTTCGTCTTAAGTCATTTCCCTTCTCATCACAGTCATGCTTTCCTCTATCTTTGCGAGCACTTGGAATAAAATCATATTAGCTTTTTAAATTGTTAGTCTGCTAGTTCATTCATATCTGTCATGTCGGTGTTTGTCTCTATTTTTTTTTCTTTTGGTTTTGGAAAAAATTATGCTTTTTTGCAAGCCTGGTACATTTTTAATAGAGGCTGTATATTGTAAATGTCATGTTGTTTAGTGTTTGAATGTGTGTTTAAGAGTGATCGATTTTTGTTTTTGCATGCCATTAAGTTAGTTGGTGTCAGTTGGTATCATTTTGAGACTTGCTGTTTCTTTTTTTGACTGCAACCATATGTTATATTTTATTTAGTGACATTGTAAATGCATGCATATATCTTTGTATATTCAGGTGTGATATTTACTAGAGTTTTATATAATGCAAGCTAGTTCTGTATTTTATTTCTTTAATCTTTTATTTAAATTTATTCCAAATGTTCCTTAAATTTTATTTCCAATTTATTTTTTTAACTAAACTTTTTTATTTTGTAATAATTGTAGCTTAACTTGCAACAAGAAACAGTACAAAGGGATTTCATGTGTTCTATACCCAGTTTCTCCCAAAGGTAACATCTTGCAAAACCACAATACAGTATCACAATCATAATATTAATATCAGTACAGTAGGATATAGACCGTTCCATCACCATGTTGTGTGGCCTTTCATGGAACACCCATTTCACTCTCAACCATGCCCCCTTTCTTACCCCAGACAACTACTAATCTGTCCTTCATTTATATAGTTTTGTCGTTTCAAAATGTTATGTAAATGAAATCATACAGTAAATAACTTTTTGGAATTGGCTCTTTTCACTTAGCATAACTTTCTGGAGAAGTATCTAGGTTGGGACATCTATTCACAGTTTGTTCTTTTTTACCGTTGAGTAGTATTTCATGGTGAGGATGTGCCACGGTTTATTTAACCCATTGAAGAGCATCTGGATTGTTTCCAGATTTGGGCTATTACAAATAGAGCTGTTATGAACATTTGTGTACAGGTTTTAAGTGAACTTAAGTTTTCATTTTTTTTTTTTTCGGGGATTAATGCCTGGGAATGCAATTGCTGGGTATATGGTAGTTGCATGTTTAGTTTTTTAAGAAACTTCCAGACTTTTCCAGAGTGGCTATACCACTTTCCATTGCTACCAGCAACATATGAATGATCCAGTTTCTCCACATCCATGCCAGTACTGATGTTGTCATTTTTTAAAAAGTTCTAGCCATTCTGATGAGTGGTTTTATCTTGCACTTCACTAACAGATAATAATGTTGAATAGCTTTGCATGTTTTTATTTGCCATCTGTATGTCTTCTACAGTGAGATGTCTTTTTATGTCTTTTATACATCTTCTAATTAGATTGTTTATTTCTTTACTGTTGACTTTTGAGATTTGTTTATACATTCTAGAAAGCAGTCCTTTGTTGACTATGTGATTTTCAAATATTTTATCCCTCTCTGTAGCTTGTCTTTTCATTTTTTAACAGTCTTTTGCAGAGCAAAAGTTTTTAATTACAATCAAGTCAAAATTATCAGTCTCTTCTTTTATAGATTATATTTTTGGAGACAAGTCTAAGAACTCTTTGCCTACCCTGAGATTCTGAAGATTTTCCCCTATGTTTTTTTCTAAAATTTTTATTGTTTTACATTTTACATTTAATTCCGTGATCTGCTTTGAGTTATTTTTGTGTAAGATGTGAAGTTTAGTTCTCGGTTCTTTTTTTTTTAATACATGGTTGTTGAATTGTTCCATACCATTTGCTGAAAAGGCTATCCTTCCGTCATTGATTTGCTTTTGCATCTTTCTCAAAAATCAGTTGTGAGGCTATTTCTGGGTTCTGTATTGTGTTCCATTTATCTGTGGCTCCACCAATACCACACAGTCTTGATTTCTGTAGCCACAGGAAATCTTGAAGTTAAGTAGAAAGACAGAAAACTTCTCATTTCATTTATTTAAAAGACTATTTTTTAGAGCAGTTTTAGATTCACAACAAAATTTAGAGAAAGGTGCAGAAATTTCCCATATATCCACTGTTCCCACAACGTATAGTCTCCCCCATTATCAACAACACTCACCAGACTGGTACATTTTTTTACCAATGATGAACCTACCTTGAGGCATAATAATCACCCAAAGTCCGGGGTTTACTTTAGTGTTCATCTTGGTGTTGTACATTCTATAGTTAGACAAATGCATAAGGACATCTATACATCATTTCAATATCATACAGAGTATTTTCACTGCCCTAAAAGCCCTCCGAGCTGTGCCTATTCATTCCCTCACACCCTTACCAACAACTACCAGTCTTCTTGTCTTCATAGTTTTCTCTTTTCCAGAATGTCATATACGGTTGACCCTTGAACAACATGGATTTTAACTGCATATGTCCATGTATAGACTGGCTTTTTTTCAATAAATACTACCATACTACACGATCTCAAATTGGTTGAATCCACAGATGCAGAGCCTCGGATACAAAGGGCTGGTGGGATGAGAGTCTTGGCTCCCTCTTTTCCTTTCCAACCCTACCTCAGGAAGGACATGTGGGTGCCTGACTACAGCCAGGCAAGGGTGGAGGTCTCAGTCTCACAGCTGGTTTTTTTGCTGACATGAGTGGGTGTGAGACCACAATTATTTCTGTGGTATTTGGCTGGAATAGAGCAGGCAGTATGCAAAAGTTTTCTCTCTTTCTAGACTGTCTCTTTCCTGGACCTCTTACTAGAGAGAGGAGACTTTTGAGGGGTCTCTTTCTCTTTTTCTTTTAAACATCTTTATTGGAATATAATTGCTTTACAATGGTGTGCTAGTTTCTGCTTTATAACAAAGTGAATCAGCTATACATATACATACATTCCCATATCTCCTCCCTCTTGCATCTCCCTCCCACCCTCCCTACCCCACCTCTCTAGGTGGTCACAAAACACTGAGCTGATCTCTCTGTGCTATGCAACTGCTTCCCACTAGCTATCTATTTTACATTTGGTAGTGCATATATGTCCGTGCCACTCTCTCACTTCGTCCCAGTTTACCCTTCCCCCTCCCCATGTCCTCAAGTCCATTCTCTCTCTACATCTGCATCTTTATTCCTGTCCTGCCCCTAGGTTCATCAGAACCATTTTTTTTTTTTAGATTCTCTATATATGTGTTAGCCTACAGTATTTGTTCCTCTCTTTCTGGCTTACTTCAGTCTGTATGACAGACTCTGCCAGACAGACAGGTCCATCCACCTCACTACAAATAACTCAATTTTGTTTCTTTTTATGGCTGAGTAATATTCCACTGTATATATGTGCCACATCTTCTTTATCCATTCATCTGTCGATGGACACTTAGGTTGCTTCCATGTCCTGGCTATTGTAAATAGAGCTTCAATGAACATTGTGGTACATAACTCTTTTTGAATTATGGTTTTCTCAGGGTATATGCCCAGTAGTGGGATTGCTGGGTCGTATGGTAGTTCTATTTTTAGTTTTTTAAGGAACCTCCACACTGTTTTCCATAGTGGCTGTATCAATTTACATTCCCACCAACAGTGCAAGAGGGTTCCCTTTTCTCCACACCCTCTCCAGCATTTATTGTTTGTAGATTTTTTGATGATGGTCATTCTGACCAGTGTGAGGTGATACCTCATGGTAGTTTTGATTTGCATTTCTCTGATGATTAGTGATGTTGAGCATCCTTTCATGTGTTTGTTGGCAATCTGTATATCTTCTTTGGAGAAATGTTTATTTAGGTCTTCTGCCCATTTTTGGATTGGGTTGTTTGTTGTTTTGAGACTGAGCTGCATGAGCTGCTTGTAAATTTTGGAGATTAATCCTTTGTCAGTTGCTTCATTCGCAAATAATTTCTCCCATTCTGAGGGTTGTCTTTTCGTCTTGTTTATGTTTTCCTTTGTTGTGCAGAAGCTTTTAAGGTCTCATTTGTTTATTTTTGTTTTTATTTCCATTTCTCTAGGAGGTGGGTCAAAAGGATCTTGCTGTGATTTATGCCATAGAGTGTTCTGCCTATGTTTTCCTCTAAGAGTTTGATAGTGTCTGGCCTTACATTTAGGTCTTTAATCCATTTTGAGTTTATTTTTGTGTATGGTGTTAGGGAGTGTTCTAATTTCATTCTTTTACATGTAGCTGTCCAGTTTTCCCAGCACCACTTATTGAAGAGACTGTCTTTTCTCCATTGTATATTTTTGCTTCCTTTGTCAAATATAAGGTGACCATATGTGCGTGGGTTTATCTCTGGGCTTTCTATCCTGTTCCATTGACCTATATTTCTGTTTTTATGCCAGTACCATACTGTCTTCATTACTCTAGCTTTGTAGTATAGTCTGAAGTCTGGGAGCCTGATTCCCCCAGCTCCATTTTTCGTTCTCAAGATTGCTTTTGCTGTTTGGGGTCTTTTGTGTTTCCATACAAATTGTGAAATTTTTTGTTCTAGTTCTGTGAAAAATGCCATCGGTAGTTTGATAGGGATCACACTGAATCTGTAGATTGCTTTGGGTAGTATAGTCATTTTCACAATGTTGATTCTTGCAATCCAAGAACACAGTATATCTCTCCATCTGTTTGTATCGTCTTTAATTTCTTTCATCAGTGTCTTATAGTTTTCTGCATACAGGTCTTTTGTCTCCTTAGGTAGGTTTATTCCTAGGTATTTTATTATTTTTGTTGCAATGGTAAATGGGAGTGTTTCCTTAATTTCTCTTTCAGATTTTTCATCATTAGTGTATTTGGGGGTCTCTTTCTCTCTGCACCTGCTGGCATTTCTCTGTTGCTGTCTTCTTCAGCTCTGAGTCTGGGATATTTGCAAAGAAACATGAAAACTCAGGGAGCTCCTTAAGATCTCAGGCTTTGTGGCCCAATGTCCCTAGATGGTTTGCTTTCTTTTCTTCACTTTAAAGAGTTCTCTTATGTTTGTTTTATATATAAAGTTCAAGGTTTTAGTTGTGCTTAGAGAAGAAATAGGGAAAAGTACGTCTACTCCTTCTTCCTGGACGCAAAATCCCCTGAGGCTTGTTTTTAAGATTTTCTTAAGGTGAAAACAAGCAGAGTTTAGTGTGGGGTTAGTTTAGTCCCACTACTAATGTCTTATCCTCCTGGAGTTTCCACTTAATGCCCCATGTATTACAAAGTCTTTCCACTTTGGCTGGTGGGGATGCAAACTCTTCACAAAACATACCTGCCTTTTGACAGTTATGTTAGGTAAGAATATATTTGCTTTAATTTGTAAAAAAATGATTACCATAGAAAGTTTAGTGAACATCTGTCATCGCATATAAATATCGAATTAAAGAAATAGAAAACAAAATATTTTTTCTTTATGATGAGAGCTCTTAGGGTTTACTCTCTTCACAGCTTTTATATATAAGGTACAGCAGTGTTTATTACATTGGTCATGTTGTACATCACATCCCTGGTACTTATGTATTTTATAACTGGAAGTCTTTGACCACCTTCCTCCAAGTCCCCCTCCACCCAGCCCCTCACCCCTGGTAACCAAATCTGATCTCTTTTCTATGAGTTTTTTTTTGTGTGTGTTTGTTTTTGAAGTATAATTGACCTACAACACTGTGGTAGTTCCTGATATACAACGTAGTAATTTGACATTTCTATATTTCAAAATGATCACCATGGTAAGTCTAGTTACCATCTGTCACCATACAAAGGTATTACACAATTATTGACTATATTCCCTACACTGTATATCTCATACCCGTGACTCATTTATTTTGTAACTGAAAATTTGTACCTCTTAAGCTCCCTCACTTATTTCTCTCTCCCTCCCCCCCCCCACCTCTGGCAACCACCTCTTTGTTCTATGTATCTGTGACTCTGTTTCTGTTTTGTTATGTTTGTTCATTTTTTTTTTTTTTTTTAGATTCCACATATAAGTGAAATCATACAGTATTTCTCTTTCTCTGTCTGACTTATTTCACTTAGCATAATACCCTCTGGGTCCATCCATGTTGTTGCAGTTGTCAAGATTTCATTCTTTATTATAACTGAGTAATATTCATATATATATATCACTTCTTTTTTATTCATTCATCTATTGATGGGCACTTAGGTTGCTTCTGTATCTTGGTTATTGTGATAAGTGTGGGTTCATTTCTGGGCTCTTTATTCTGTTCCCTTGATTTATGTGTCTGTTTTTGTGCCAGTACCATACTGTTTTGATTACTGTAGCTTGTAAGATAGTTTGATATCAAGAAGCAAGACACCTCCAGTTTTGTTCTTCTTTCTCAAGATTGTTTTGACTATTTGGGTTCTTTTGTTTTTCCATACAAATTTTAATAATTATTTGTTCTAGTTCTGTAAAAAATGCCTTTTGTATTTTGATAGGTATTTCATTGAATCTATAGATTACCTTGATGTATGCTCATTTTAACAATATTAATTCTTCCAGTCCATGAGCCCAATATATCTTTCCTACTGTTTGTGTCGTCTTCAATTTCTTTCATCAGTGTCTTTCATAGTTTTCCAAGTACAGGTCTTTTACCTCCTTAGTTAGATTTATTCCTAGGTGTTTTATTCTTTTGACATGATTATAAATGGGATTTTTTTAAAAATTTCTCTTTCTGATAGTTTATCTTTAGTGTATAGAAATGCAACAGATTTCTGTATATTAATCTTGTATCCTACAACTTTACCAAATTCAATGATGAGTTCTAATAATTCTTTGGTGGTGTCTTTAGGATTTTCTATGTATAGTATCATGCCATCTGCAAACAGTAAGAATTTGACTTCTCCCTTTCCAATTTGGACTCCTTTTATGTCTTTTTCTTGTCTGATTGCTGTGTCTAGGACTTCCAATTGCTATTGAATAAAAGTAGTGAGATTGGGCTTCCTTGTCTTGTTCCTGATCTCAGAGAAGATGCTTACAGCTTTTCATCATTGAACATGATGTTAGCTGTGGGCTTGTCATATATGGCCTTATTATATTGAGGTATGTTCCTATATGCCCTAGGGGTGCCCTCTATGTGGGCTCTGTGGGCCTTATTTTGTCCAGAAGACTACTGTAGGGACACTGGTAGGCATGGCTGGCCTCCAGTCCAGTTGGTTGCCAGGCCCTGTTTTGTTTAGATGTTACTGGCAATTGTGGGTGGAGCTGGATCATGAGATGGCCAGGTATAGAGCCCTGGTGGGGGTCCCAGGACTAGTGATGGCCAAATGGTGGGCAGAGCCATATCCTACAGTGGCTAAATGCGGGGCCAGGAGCTGGTGTCTGCCCACTGGTGGGCAGGGCTGAGGCCCAGGGGATCCCAGGGCTGGTTTCCACTCATTTGTGGGTGAGGCCAGGTCCTGGGGCTAGTGATGGCCCACTGATGGCTAAGCTGTGTCCAGGGGTCTTTGGCTGCAGGGCCCTGGGCGTTCCAGAGTTGGTTTTAGCCTGTGGATGGGTAGGTTGAGGGCACAGTGTGCCCCAAGGCTGGTGCCTACCTCCTGGTGGGTGAGGTAGAGTCCTGGGGTTAGTGCCAGTCTGCTGTTGGATGGGGTTAGGTTCAGTGTTTGGCTATAGGGGTCCCAGGGGTGGGGGGCCTGGGCTAGTGCCATTTCCACTGGCGTGTGGGGCTGTGTCCTGGGCCCTCTGGTGGGTGCAGCCAGGTACTTTGGTGGGGGTGGGGGCTCAGGGAATTCTACCACAGCCGGCCTGGGGTGTCCAGGGCTTCCCTGGTGGCGCAGGGGTTAAGAATCCGCCTGCCAATGCAGGGGACACGGGTTCAAGCCCTGGTCTGGGAAGATCCCACATGCCGCGGAGCAACTAAGCCCGTGCGCCACAACTACTGAGCCTGCACTCTAGAGCCTGTGAGCCACAACTACTGAGCCCGTGAGCCACAACTACTGAGGCCCGTGTGCCTAGAGCCCGTGCTCCACAACAAGAGAAGCCCGCACACCGCAACGAAGAGCAGCCCCCGCTCACCACAACTAGAGAAAGCCTGCGCACAGCAACAAAGACCCAATGCAGCCAAAAATAAATAAATTAAATAAATAAATTTTTAAAAAATGCGGGTTTTTCCTCAGATAAACCCAGTGGGCTGGCGCCCATTGGCTGGTGGGTAGGACCAGGTCCCAGCACTAATAAGCTAGGAGGAGGATCCAAAATGGTACGTGTCAGTTCCAGTGTCCTTGTGGTGAGATGAGCACCCCAAAATGGATGCTGCAGCAATTACGTCGCCAGGTGGGTCCCAATTGCCCCCTGCTTCTCCGGGAGGCTGTCCAAGATCAGCAAGTGGATCTGGCCCAGGATCCTTTCAAATTACGGCTTCTACCCTGGGTTCTGGAGCATGTGAAATTTTGTGTGCACCTTTTAAGACAGCGGTCCCCAACATTTTTGGCACCAGGGGCCAGTTTCATGGAAGACAATTTTTCCACGGACTAGGGGTGGGTGGGTGGGTTCAGGTGGTAATGCAAGTGATGGGGAGTGGCAGATGAAGCTCCGCTCGCCCGCCCACCTTTCACCTCCTGCTGTGCGGCCTCGTTCCTAACTGGCCACCAACTGGTACCGGTCCGAGGCCCTGGGGTTGGGGACCCCTGCTTTAAGAGTAGAGTCTCTATTTCCCAGGGCCCTCTGGCTCTCCTGAAAGTAAGCCCCACTGACCTTCAATGCCAAATGATCTGAGGGCTCATCTTCTCCATGCAGGACCCCAGCCCTGGCGATCCGGAGGTGGGGCTTGCACCGCATGCTCTTTGGGGAGAACCTCTGCAGTTGTAATTATCCTCCCGTTGTGGGTCACCTACCTGGGGGTACGGGTCTTGACTGCACTGCATCTCCGCCCCTCCTACCCATCTTGTTGAGGTTCCTTCTTTATATCTCTGGTTGTAAAAGACTTTTCTGCTAGTCTTTTGGACATTCTTATTAATAGTTGCTCTGTAAATATTTGTGTGTCTGTGGAAAGAGATGAGCTCAGGGTCTTCTTATTTTGACATCCTTGCCATTATCCTCTGTTTGTTTTGATTTGATTTGATTGTTTTGATTTATTATTATTAATTTATATAATTTTATATATTATATATATATAAATTTATATAATTTAATATTATTATCAAATATTATTATTTGATTATTGTATTTATTTATTTGATTTATTTATTTTTGTTATTGGTGTGGTTGGAGATTTTCTTTTATATGTAAATTCTGTATCTGCCCCTCGATGCCTGTAACTTTTCCAGTTTGCTAAGAGTCACCTTGTCATTGAAGGCTTACATAAGGTCTGGCTTTTCCATCCTTAGTCACTGATTTCTTACAATATCTGTGGAACTCTTGAGGCTGAGGCTGGGGAGGTTTTATTTCCCCCAGTCACCTCTTGTGCTACGTTCCTGCTCCTCCTCCATTACCACTGCCTACTTTTTGCTTCATGTCCTGTGTATCCTGGTTTTTTTCCTGCACTTTGCATATAGGTGGAAACCACTCTCAACCTTTGGGCTCTCAGAGCACCACTGACTCAGTGATGGGACGCAGCAAGCTCTTCTGAATGTTGGAAAGAGCGAGGAGGAGGTCATATTAGAGCATCAGCTCCTTGCCCTAGAGCCTAGGAAGCAATTGAAAATCCGGTGTTACACTTCTCAGCAATCTCTTGCTAGCCTCCGTATGGGGGCTTTTCCTCCATCAAGATTAAGTCTTCTTTGGTCGCAGGCATTCCGCCACATTGCTCACCCCTCTCTCCTCAACCACTTCATTCCTCTTTCCTTCCCTCCGTCTCTGAAATTCCTCTTCACTTCCCAGGCACAGCACAGTGGCTCCATCCCTTCATGGTTGCCTGTTCAGACCTTGTCTGGAGAGCGAGCAGCCTCACATCTTCCTCACCAAACATTTTTCACATACGTTTTTTCCTGAGAAGAAAAAAAATTTTTTTTTTTTTTTTTTAGGATTATCCATTGGAAAACTGCAGGGGGCACCTTTCACAGAAAATATGCGGTGAGCAAGTCCTGGATCTGTCTGCCTGGAACCTAGGCCTGGGTGAGGTGCAGACTTTAGCTCTTTGACTGTTAACATATGTCTTCAGCACACTCTTTCTCATTTGCAATCTGTCTTAGAATGTTTGTTGCTTTATCCTGCTGTATAAACATATTTATATGCATAAAACCTGTATTTGAAATTAATCATATAATCAAATATGATTTTCCCTTTATGTGTATTTATTATTCAGGCTTATTTAGAAACTCCTTCTCTGCCTAAAGGTTATAAAATATCAGTTACATTTATTGCGAGTACATGTCTTATTCTTTTTTAAAAATTAAAAGAAAAATTGTGAAAAAAAGATTAAAGTCTTATCTGGACCCTCCTCTCCCCTGGCCCTGTGTCTTTTACATCTTGTCAGTTGTGTCCATCATTAACCGTTTAACATTAACATCCTTCATAACATCTGGTTGCTGAAAAATGAGATTATCTCTACCCCCCACTCCCTATCATGACTTCATTTTATCTCTGTTATTCTAAAGGCTTTATCTTGGGGTTCAAGGTCCTAGACTGCCAGACTTATATGGAGTCTGAGAGCCATCTGGGGCCAGCACATCATTCCATGGATGGAGAAAATGAGGACATAAAAATATAGCAACCAGGCTGCTGATGTGTGGGGAGTCATTAGCAGGGCCAGGATTTAAGTCAAGTTTATACATTTTGCCTCTACCCTTCATCTTCATTTCTACCACATCGCATGTGTCCTTGTAATTTACCTTTGCTCGTTATGCTGGCCTCCTTCTCCCCACCTCAGTGCATGCTACCCAGACTTTCTACCATGATCTTGGAAAAGCAGAAGCTTAGCAAGAGAGAAGCAAGGACGGCGTGTTGCCTGTGTGGGAAATTCTACCCTGTTACACCTCATGGGCCTTTCCTGAGCTATGTGGAGTAAGAAGACCCTGAAGTCAGGGCCACCTGCCTCTGGAGGCTGTCTGGCCAAGTGTGACTTGACTTGGGGACGGCTGTCCTCCCAGTCCTGGTGCAGGACCCCAGGGATGGCATCTGGCTCAGAGCTCACTGGCAGGGTCAGTGGGAGCAGCACCAGGCCCAGGTGCCCAATGATGAGGCTGGTGGAAACGGAGCAGAGACCAACAGACCTGCAAGGGTGGTTCCTGAAAGACAAGCCACACTGGCTGCTCTGTGAGCTGAAAGGCAAGCAGGACATGGGCATGAGGCCCCGGTGCGTGTGTGTGTTTTGTGATGTGCTGCAGAGATCAGCGGTGTGAACAGGGTGACAAGTAGGGGGTACCTGTGAATGCTGGGAGGATGGCATTTGGAGAGGAAAATACTGGACAGAAAATGTGGACACTTTCCTGGCTGTAAGGGGAATGGTGTCTGCTTCTCCTGGGAAACGCCGTGTCCTGAGGCTGTACATGAAGGATTTCTAAATGGCCCCCTTCTGAGTAGTTTCCGTTGTACCTGCTGCCTGGGCCTTGGCTGGGAGTGACTTTGGGACCTGGTGACCCCAGGGCGGCGATGTGCTGCTTCATTCAGTTTCTTGGGCAGGTTCAGCAGCTTTATCATAAAGGCTGCTTGGTACCAGAGAGGAAGGTGATAATGGTTAATTGATGTGGACCACGGGACTTGTTTAAAAGCTCATAGAGGATCTTCTCAAGTCTTCCAGAAACAGCAGAGAACATTTTTCAGGGTATATAATTCCTGCTTTGTGGAGGAGAAGCAACACAAATTTTATTGCCTGAGCAATATAAATTTCACTGATAATGTCACCCCATTTTTCTTCTTTTTGACCTCATTTTTCATACCAAGTTGAGGTGGCCTGAGAAGCCTTGGGTTACATGTATTTTCCCACGTTGCCTTGGACACACAGTATGTTAGTTGAGCTGTGATGTTCCGAGATTAGCACTATTCAAAATATGCTACCTTTGCCCCCAAGTATATGGCCTGCATTTTTTCAAGGCTGAGGCCTGTCAGGAAAAGGAGAGGCAAGTTGTGGGAAAGCTTGATAATAGTCAAAAAAGAAGAGAGTATCTCTTCTAAACATGCCTCTGAAGCAGATTCCCATGGAAATCATGTTAAGTTTGTAATAGAAACGAGGAGCAGGTATTCAGAACGCTCATAATTCTAAAATGAATTGCAAAATACAAAATCTCAGTAGTTCTGTTTTGAGTACATCACTGTGTAAATATTAACAGATGGGGACATTGACTCAACACGGTTACTTCTCATAGTAGGTGGCTCCCCTATAGATACCTTAGAACTCTTCCCTTGGAACAGAGGAAGCAGAAGCTCATACCTCTCTGGGTGGTTAGAGGGACGAGAGGCTCGGGTGCTTCTGGCTATCATTTTTCTTCATGAACCTCCTCCATTTTGGTCACTAATCAGTGATGTTGGCAAGAAGTTACCCATTAGGGTGGGTTCATACAGCATTTTGAGAAATGCTAGCTGTGTGTCTACACTGGGATTGGGGAAACCCCACAGAAGAAGGTTATGGACTGAAGAATGTTTGTTTTCCCCCCCAATTAATACGTTGAAGCCCTGCTCCCTAATGTGATGGTATTAGGAGGTAATGATGTTTAGATGAGGCCATCCAGACAGAGCACTGTGATTGGATTAGTGCCCTTAGGAGGAGAGGAAAAGGCACCAGAGCTTCCTCTCCACCAGGTGAGAGCACAGCAGGAAGGTGACCATCTGATGTCAGGAAGAGGGCCCTCGCCAGACACCGAATCTGCCAGCAGCAATCCTGCAGTCCTCAGCCTCCAGATCTGTGAGGAAAACGTCTGTTGTTTAAGTCCCCTAGTTTATGGTATTTTGCTCTGTCAGCCCGAGTAGACTAAGGCAGAACAGGTAGTCCCAGTGTCAGAGAGAACTTGGCCCCAGGCTTTCCTCCACTGCCCAGCTTATCTGGATGACCTTGCACTTCTCTGAACTCCAGTTTTCCTCATCTCTTAAACAAATGTAATATACCTTCCTTGTAGGACTATTGTTCCGTTTAGAACACACACACCCAACCCTTCACTCCTTCTTGCCCCTCCATGTATATATAATGCATCCAGCCCTGTACCATTGGTACATATTTGGACCTCAATATATAATTCTTATTGTTTATTGGTTTAGAAAAATAGAAGCTCTTTTGGAGCTGCCATCTATGTGGTGAATGTGATGTGCTAAAGGAGACACTGAGAAATTGGACTTCAGACTGGAGGCACCAACTGGATTTTGGAGGTATTAAATTTGGAGGGACTTGCATTTGACTTATTTTTAGGATACTTGAATATGGAAGCTAAAAAAGATAACATCCATTCTACTCTAGAGGTAGGCACCCAATAATAAACTCCTATGAATAGTAAAGAAAAACTGCTGCATACAGCTTTTCTATTTTTTGATTAATAGGATCCGATCCCACGGTAATGGTATTTAGTAAATTATAACGCTCCCATTAAATTATAGTCCTGTGTCAAGTAGTTGTGAATTCAATTATGCTGCTTAGCTTCTAGCTATCCTGCATATTTCATCAAAAGCTGATTTGCCAGTGATGGCAGTAGCTCCACATTGCTATGAGGAAAAGGACATACTAGGTAAAACTTGGGTTGAAAGTCAACCAGTGAATGAGAAGCTTATCAAAGTCCTACATTAACCAGGTTATTGCAGTCATCCTGTGACCTTCTGTCCTAGGGAGGCTGTCTTTTTTCCTGTTCCTTCTGTCCAGGCCTGAGACAGGAGGAATGCCAGGTTCCTCTCAACTCTCAGGTGAAGCCAAAAGTGGATCCCACCTGAGAAAAGGGAGGCTTCAGTGCACTGGGCTCAGGTGTAAGTCTGCCAGGAAACCTCAAGGGCAAGTTAGCCCCCACAGAGCGAGCATAGACTCCAGTTAGTGACAGGAAGCCTGAGGGTCAGCTTTCTTTAGGGGAGAGGATCTGGATTAAATAGCTCCCCTGAGGAATGGTGAAACTCTAGCATAGACCAAAAAGTCTTCAAAGCAAGGTCAAAGGCAATAAGCAACACTGGCATGACCAAAGGAAGTGATTGCCTGGGAGTTGCAAGTTCTTTATAAGAGGGCTGGGGACCCATTTGTTTATTATTATTATTAATTTTTTACTTTTGCTTTTGTTTCCATTATTCCAGGAAATGAATCCAAAAAAAATATTGTTGTGATTTATGTCAAAGAGTGTTCTGCCTATGTTTTCCTCTAGGAGTTTTATAGTTATCTGGTCTTACATTTATATCTTTAATGCTTTTTGAGTTTATTTTTGTGCATGGTGTTAGAGAATGTTCTAATTTTATTCTTTTACATGGAGCTGTCCAGTTTTCCTAGCACCACTTGTTGAAGAGACTATCTTTTCTCCATTGTATATTCTTGCCTACTTTGTTGTAGATTAATTGACCATAAGTGTATGGGTTTACTTCTGGGTTTTCTGTCCTGTCTCATTGATCTATGTGTCTGTTTTTGTGCCAGTACCATACTGTTTTGATTACTGTAGCTTTGTAGTATAGCTTGAAGTCAGGGAACAAATGGGACCTAATTAAACTTAAAAGCTTTTGCACAGCAAAGGAAACCATAAACAAAATGAAAAGACAACTTACAAAATGGGAGGAAATATTTGCAAGTGATGCGACCAACAAGGGCTTAATTTCCAAAATTTACAAACAGCTTATACAGCTCAATATCAAAAAAACCAAACAACCCAGTCAAAAAATGGGCAGAAGATCTAAATAGACATTTCTCCAAAGAAGACATACAGATGGCCAACAGGCACATGAAAAGATGCTCAACATCACTAATGATTAGAGAAATGCAAATTAAAACTACAGTGAGGTATTACCTCACACCAGTCAGAATGGCCATTGTCAAAAAGACTACAAATAATAAATGCTGGAGAGGGTGTGGAGAAAAGGGAACCCTCCTGCACTGTTGGTGGGAATGTAAATTGGTGCAGCCACTATGGAGAACAGTGTGGAGATTCCTTAAAGAACTAAAAATAGAGTTACCATATGATCCAGCAATCCCACTCCTGGGCATATATCTGGAAAAGGAGAAAACTCTAATTCACCCCAACGTTCATAGCAACACTACTTACAATAGCCAAGACATGGAAGCAATCTAAATGTCCATTGGCAGATGAATGGATAAAGAAGATGTGGGGTGTATATATATGTATAAAATGGAATGTTACTCAGGCATAAAAAAGAATGAAATAATGCCATTTGCAGCAACATGGATGGGCCTAGAGATTATCATACTAAGTGAAATAAATTAGAAAGAGAAAGACAAATACCATATGATATCACTTATACGTGGAATCTAAAAAAATGATACAAATGAACTTATTTACAAAACAGAAATGGATTCACAGACATAGAAAACAAACTTATGGTTACCAAAGGGGAAAAGTGAGGGAGGGATAAATTGGAAATTTGAGTTTAACAGGTACACACTACTATATATAAAATAGATAAACAACTAGGACCTACTGTATAGCACAGGGAATTATATTCATTATCTTGTAGTAACCTATAACAGAAAAGAATCTGAAAAAGAATACATATGTATATTCTTTTTCTATATACATATATAGAATATATTCTTTTTCTATATGTAGAAAAGAATATATATATATATATATATATATATATATCACTGAATCACTTTTTCTATACACCTGAAACATTGTAAACCAACTACGCTTCAGTTAAAAAAAATAAGAAGGATGGGGAGTACAATAAAATGGAAAGAGAGGCTGTGTGAGGATAAACAAATTGTTCTTCCTGGCAAAAGTACAATTGGATAAAAGAACTTGGTCTGTAGATCTTAGGACAGTCAAGCAACCAGCAGTTTGACAGAGTGGAAACACACTTGGCTGTGGAGTTGTGTTCAATGCCAGGTTCAGATCCCTGTTTTGATGTTCACAAGGGGTGACCTTGAAGTAGATCTCCATCTGTAAATGGAAATAATGACCCTTTCATGCTTGTGTTGAGAGGTCTCAAAAACCAACCTAAAGCATCCTGATGCAATGCAAGTGTACAGTGAAAGAAACCAGGGTCTCTGGAGCCAAACTGCTGTGGTCTGGATTTTGTCTCCAGTACTGAGTAGTGGTGTGATTTGGGGCAAGCTCTTTTATTTCCCTATGCCTCAGTTTCCTCATCTGTAATGGGGCAAACAACATTCCTTACCTCAAAACACTGATGTGAAGAGTAAAGGAATAATGCTTGTAATATACTTGGAACAAGTGCCTGGCATTTAAGAATGTTACTATATAAGTGTTTGCTATTATTGTGAGTAGGCATATTATTATTATCACTCCTTGAGGAACTCTATGGTCCAGAGAGAATATCATGTAGGGGAATCATAGGAATGAGAAGGATGCTTGAGAGGGAATCAATAACTGTCTCCATTTTATAGTGTAAGATGACCTTGGTTCCATTTCTACCTGATTGAAGGACACACTTTCCAACTCCATCACCTGATTGTGATGCAGAGCTGGGATTTGAATTCCGTTATATTACAGTACCTCCTCCTAAACATCCATTGCTATGCAACCAAGATAAAACCTAACTGATTAACTGGCTCCTTGTCTCTAGGACTTGACTTATTAATTTATTAATCAGGGTTGGTAGTACAATACTATAAAACCTGGCTTGGGCCGCTGTTGGGAGTATTTGAGCAGTCGTGTAGCTGAGAGCATGCCAGGGCAGAGGAGGTGTGTTATCAAGAGGGAAAAGGAGATCCCAGAATCTACAGGTGATGTTGATTCCTGTAAGGTTCTAGAAGATCCACGCGTTAGGCATGAAAAATGTTTACTCATGTCTCGTTCTCCCAATGACTGGTCAGAGGATTGATCTCTGCTTCCTGGAAGTTTAGCATGGGCTTGAGGAGAGAGGTGATAGACGTCAGTTCTTACTTACTGGGGCACAACTCTGAGTCTGCTCTTCTCTGGTCCCCGCGGCAGAAGTACACGTTGGCATGAAAGTGCCTTGAGAACAGAATATTCTGGTATTCTGAGCTGACTCAAGGAGGACAGCTGTCTTGGAGAGGCACTAAACGCCTCTTTGTAGAGCCACTGTTATTTTGGTTTTGTTCTTTCCTTTTGTATTCGTTTGTATTTTAAACAGAAGCATTGTTTATCTTTTTTTTAAAAAATAATATAGGGAAGTATAGTCTATCTTGATTGATATTATATGGCTTTTAAAGGAATAGGTATAAATAAAAAGTGATCATTAGGAATTCATAGACGCTTCCTATATGTGATGAATATAGGCCGTTCCTTTTTATTGTGCTATTAGACTAGCAAACTGGGGTGATGATGTATCATGTCACTACCGAGCTTTCATTACACTTCTTGAGAAAAAAATTATTAAAGTTTCTTGCACAAGAAGGAAACGTATTAGTTTGGTGCTATAAGAGTTAAGTGGATTTTAACAGGTTGATTAATGTATTAAAATGAATCTGAGCAAAACCCCTGGTGAAGTATCATGGGATTGGTTCATTCTTTGCTCTGTACCTTCCATAAAAAACGAATGGATAGAACCAGGATTTATAATACTCTTGTTAAATGCATAAATCAACTAGATTAAATTCAAATTAATTGTGTCCAGTTGTATGCTTTTAATAGTATAACATAAAATTTCCATTATCACTTAATATAATGTTATTTATTTTCTCCAAAGATTGATAAACACCTAGCTAACCAAGAGTAGGAGAACAGTTAAATATATTGCAGTTTGTGTCCTTAAAGAACATTGAATGTCATAGGGTTTGCTAAAGATATAATGTTAAATTAAAAGATAAACTAATTACAAAATTATATACAGTGTGATTCCAATGTGGTTTTAAAAGGAAAGGCCCAAAGTATCAAAGGAGATTTTTCTTCTTTCTTTCTCTGTTTGCATTTTCAAGAATTTTTTACATCAGCGGGTATTATTTTTATAATGAAAGTAACATACTTTTATAAAGAGAGAAAACTTTATATAATGATTTCGGAGTTAGGGTAGAATCTCCTTTTTCCCACATGTAGTTGGGATCTGCATGAACTTTAATACCTCAGTTGAGTTTGTCATGCCCATGATGATGTAGGAAATTTGGGGTCTTTGAAATGTTATTAGTGCCGCTGCCCGAGCTAGTCTACCTCTGATCTGTGAGTTCATATTTTAACATAGTTTAAGGTATTTTCTGGAAAACTATACTGTAAAATATGTCAGGCTATTTCAATGTGGCATTAGTTGAGGTAGACAGCATTCAAATAAGTTTTTTATCTAAACAAAGCAAGTATTTTCTTGATTTGGGGTGTCCTTGAATATGCTTGCTTTTTTTGAGAAAGTGCACTTAAATATTTATCTTGTTTTAGATGAAGTTAACAAGTACCTGAATTTCAAATGTTTTTAAAAAGCTCTTTTCAGTTTATATGAAAGACCTTTTTCATTAGTTTTGTTTTTCTTGTATTTTATTCTAGTACTGCATCTAGTTTCTTCCTAAATTTAAATAATTTAATGGGGGGAGTTAATATTTCATTACTTTAAATGATACTTAAAAATGTGCTCCGAACTTGCTTGAAGATCACCTACTTTATAGCTCGCTTGCTGCACAGTTGGTTTTAGCTCTTGCTATTTAATTTTCACTACTTTAAAAAAGAAGAATTTAAAGTACAACAAATTCCTCATTTATTCTACATTTTTAATACATTATTATAACTTTCATTCTAAATGCTATATTGAACTGGGCTGTGTTGCAATGGAAAATATATATGTGAAAGATGGGTAAGTTAGCAGAATACTTTTGTTTCTCAGGCACCCACTTGCATTTAAATTGGGAAACTTCTAAGAACCTTATAAATGCTTTATTTAATAGAATACATTTGGGGAAGTGTACTTTGATTTTTAAAGGGTTTCTCCTGATTTAAGACCCTATGGCTGTATGGTTTTCAGTGGTCCATTCGAGGTTTCTTTATGACTCATGGTTTGAAATAAAAGATATTTGATTAAAAACAAAATAATAAACTTCCCAACAGATATATAAAGAACTTTGCAAAAAAATGTATCAGAAAAAATCCCCTGGACTTTTCTCAAGTACTGTCTGCTTTCATTCATTCACACATTCATTCTTTCATTTGCTTGTTCATTCAGCACATCAGTATTGAGAACCTAAGGTGCTCAAGGCCACGGGTGCCCTAAGTCATTTGTTAGCTCTTCAAGTACCGGTCATGTTCTCCACTGTACTTGAGTGTTCGGAGATGCTGAATTACACTGTGAGCTGTTTGTCACAATATTACTGCTGGTGTATTGTAAAAATTACAGTGTGTTCATTGTTCCCTCTTCCTGTACTAATTTCCTTCCTTCTAGCTGATGGAGAATTAAAACAGATGCAGAGAGAAGAGGGCAGAATGGCAACCTTAGCCATCACAGCCCGGGAGCAAGAGAGCGGTGGGTCAGATTACACAGGGACCTATTTGGGGTAATTTTTACCATGTATTTTGCATCCAGGACACTTTCCCAAGAGTGAGAAGCAAAACATAAGAACATACACAGGTCAAGGATTTGAGGTTAGTTTGATTTGTGTTGTTATCTGGGAGCCAGGGAAAGCAAGAGGGAGGAGCTTGACTTGTTAAGCCAAGATGTGCACGTATGTGCAACTAGTTAATTTGTTCAGATCCTTAGCGGACAACATCTACCTTTTAAAGTAAATAATAATGATTTTGAAAAAAATCATAGGCAGAAATGGTGCTATGCAGCAAACAGGCCCTTGGAAGTGCCTCCCCACTTCTGCATCCTGGCACCTTCACTGTACCAAGTGCAGAGTTCCTAAGTGGTACCTATCAGTATTGGTTGTAGGTTGAATTGGCTGAGCCTTTCACTTTTCAACATCAATTCATTTATAGGGGGGTACTTTTAATATACTAAAATATAGTAGAATGTGGAAAAGAAAAAATTTCACAGTCATGGAAGCTTCCATTGTCCCCCCGGCACTGTATTTTGTAACTTAAAAGTCGTAAGTCATGGGGAAGAAAGCATTTCATAAGCCTCTTGGGAAACAGCTCTCTCCTGTATTCCCTGTGGACTGTTATTTGGAAAAACTGAAAGGCCAAAATATCCTCAGAATTAGATGACCAGGCAATTTCACTTTGTTCCTTTATTGATAACGGGATGGCAGAGATAAATATATTTTATTTGAAATGTAATTTTTTGCTTAAAAAATAAGATGTCCTTATAAAAATTCAGAAACTATAAGAACATATTTTTATCATATAAATTTACTTTTAAACATATTTGAAAGTAAAAGTAACCCTGATCTTCCCACTAGACATAATCACTGTTTATATGTGTAGTTAGATAGAAATATACATATATATATATAATTTGATATAAAATTATACAACTCTTCATATACAATATAATATAATCTCAACTGTGTTTATTTATAGAATGTTTTGCGTTTTTCCTACTGTTACACATAAAATATTTTCTTAGCACTTAAAATATAAATTGACATACCTCCTTTTATAAACCTCATTTTATTGCCTGCATAATATTCCATTCTACATTCACAATAGTGATTTTTTTCATGTAAGAATTCCCTTTGGGTATAAAATCATAGGCTGTTACTGTTTCTACCTGCAGAAGCATCGTAAACTCTAAGAAGATATTTCTTAGATCAATTGCTAAAAATAATCCACAGACCATGGCCAGCAATAAGTGTCAGGTTCGCCTACTCTCATCTAAAACTGGAAAGAGTTAACATATGTGCTGTCACCATGAGCACAGGTGTGGGCAGGAAAGCCGTTCTCCTCCTTAACCGTTTTAAAATCACACCCATGATACATCTGGAAGTGATGTCAGGCCAAGACAGAAGCGCTCCTAAATTCTCATGAACACAGCGACAGGATCACACAACGGAGACCTCGGAACACAGAAATCCAAAAGCAGACATTGTCTCTCCGTGTCTATTCAACGACAAAGTGTCGTCATTTGCTAATTAAATGCGCAGAATCTCTTCTCACTTTGTGAAATATATTTCATTCGTATACATTACATAAAACCCTGTAACTTAAAAGGAGAAATTATATGACTATTTCTGGTTGGGATTTTAAATTCTGACTTTACAGAATGACTAAGCCGTCTTGAATTCATAAATATATCTCACTTACTCAGTTGTGTCCACAATAGATGGATCTGCCATCGTCCCATTTGCTGGCTTTGCTGATCGCCTGCGTTTCCAGAATTAGAAGGGCCACTGTCTAGACCTCCTGACGTGTGTGCAGCCTGGGCTGTGATCTTCCTGGCCTGCAGGACCGCTCCTGTCAAGACGCGCCATCCCCACTCAGGCTCCGGAGACGTGTTTAATCTTGGTGCTGTTTGCAGACAGACTTTAAAAAGCTGTCCCGAGAATACATCTCTGCCAGTAGTTTAGTATGTCAAGCTGAGGACAAGAATTTTGTTCTATTCTTAAGATACAACTATTTGTGTATGGGGAGTTTTGGCCAACGGGAAAGAAAGCTGAAGGTCAGGAAAACAACTCTGTGGGATCCCACACCCCATGAGGTTCTGGAAGGGCCTCTTCTGGGGAGGGAAAGATCTGGAAGGGTCAGCACACCCCGGGGGTGGCTATTTTGTGGCTTCATGAGATATTAACCCTCCACACTCCAGGGTACAGATGAGAGATGTCCAAGCTAGAAGAATCCTCTGTTTACTTAAAAATTGTTTACGTTCTTTTTTTTTTTTTTGGAAAAATAATAAAATCCTCAACAAGATTGTATGCAGGCACTTGTTCAGAGGAAGAGGCATGAAGAATAAAGGTAAATATTTGCAGAGAGACTGGACTTGAGGAGACTGGAGGGTAATGCAAAATTTATTATCCTGGAGACTCTAAAGATGCTTTATTTTTAAAACGGCACTTAGTATCTCCACTACACAGGTGGGGAAGGACTTGGAACATGAGGGCAAGCCTCGTGTTGGGTGGGGTGACTCCCCCGCCACCTGCCTGTCAGCCCAGTGCCGTCATGGGCCACTCCGAGGGTTGGCTCAGGACTCCTCGTGTGAATAAGAAACCAAGGAAAGGATAATTTATGGCATGTGCTTTGAGATTCCCTTAAATAGAAAAGACCAGCCGCTCAAGTTTTCTCAGCATGTTTGCCGCTCCCATGCCTCTCACTGAACACACGGCAAACACAGACCCACAGAAATGTCTGGAAGAGATTTGGGAGCAAGCACAGCGTCCAGATTGCAAGGTCCTGAATTACTTCGTAAAGACACCCACCCCGCAGAATGATTGCAAGGTCAAGTGAGGAAGGGGTAGGAACACACCTCGCCAGAGTCTGGCCCTCCTAGCTGGTCCCCCATCCATCAAGCCTCATTTCTTTTCCCAGAGTATAAATTTGACCAAAGAAGTAGCTTATTAATTATAACCCCCAAGTAATAGCTCACTTTAGAATGCATTATAAATTGTGATTTATACATAGTCTTAATTGTCAACTGAGCATATGTTAAATTTTAACTTTGAATAAAATTGAAATTAATTAAATATCTACCTGGGATGGAATATTTCATTACTATTTAAAATACTTGGGAAGTCATCATGTTAGAGCTCATATTCCCTACAACTAGAAAGAAGGAAAAAAATTAACATTTTGTAGACATCTGCTATTTTTAGATCTTGTGCTCAGCGACTTAAAATATGTGACGGTTTTATGTCAGGAGGTGAGGGTGAGTTTAGGGACCCCCTGTGCTCTTATACCCATTCCCAGGCTCCCACTGAAGACTCAGATTGGGTATTTGCGAAATTCAAGGGTAAGTGGTTGTGATGTGTGAGGGATTCTTAGGAGGAGAGCAAAGTGGTGAATCTTAGTCTGAGTGTATAGAGGGGGCGCCAGCCGAGACCCACAGGTCCAAGGGGCTGGAGGGACACAGAGGAGGCGATGGTCAGCTGGAGTAAGGGAGCCTGAGGGAAAGCTTCTCAGAAGAGAGGGCAACTGGAGACGGTCCTGTGAAAAGAAGCAAGGACATTCCAGCAAAGAGAGCACAGGAAAAGGAGCTGTCGAGGTCAGGGTGAAGGCAGGGTTAGGGTATGGCGTATCTGGGGAGTAAGATGGAGCCCGCTGCGGCGAGAGCCTGGGCTTGGCTGTGAGCCAAGCTTGGGAGAGTCCTGTGTCCTCCTGTAACTTTACTCTGATGTGATGCAACAGACACAGCTGGCTGGAAGGGCCTGGAGAATCAGTTACCCATTTCCCAACACTTGCTCAGAAAGTGCCCTGGGGAAGAATCCACAAGCTTCCCTGGACTTTGCAATTGCACATGACAGAACTCTGAGTCCCAGGAAGCTAAAGAGAGGAGGAACTTCATTTCATGGTGGGAGGTGCTTTTTAGAGCAGATTATTTCATATCTATTGTCTTCATGACACAGATG
The DNA here is from genome assembly GCF_965194805.1 of Balaenoptera borealis. NCBI lineage: Eukaryota > Metazoa > Chordata > Mammalia > Artiodactyla > Balaenopteridae > Balaenoptera > Balaenoptera borealis. The sequence continues at coordinate 86,554,894 of NC_138871.1, forward strand.
AATCATTTTAAAGCATTTACTGAGCACATGCCGACTATGTACTTAGTGCTATATAATATATACAAGGAGAGTGGAGGCAACCTGGCCATGAGAAACTTCCAGTTGAGTTAGATTGACTCAGCCCATCCAGGCAGCTGGGTGAGGGGCTCTGTACGGTGCTCATCTGGGGCAAATGGGTATGGACCGGAAGACAGAGAGGGCTTCATGAAAGGAACAGGGACATGACTGGGATGGCAGATCACGTCTAGGTGGATAAAGGGGAGGAGGAAAACATCCCATGCAAGGGGAATCCCCCAAAACATGCCTTTGGGTACTAGGTTGTGAAATGGAAATAAGAGCTTTGGAGATCAGCCTTAGTGGAAAGGAATAAATCAAGTGTATCTTGGCTGGAAGGGAGGAGAAATGTGGGGTAGACATCGATGTTTAGGTGATTGAAGAGCCAGGTAGATGGGTTAAAATGTGCTGCATTCAGCAAGAGTAGCAAGCACATACGCATCGCTGTCTTCAGGGCTGGGCAGCTATCACAGCCTGAGAAGCCGTCAAGTGTAGGGCGATAGGGAGTGGTGGAGCCTGCGGTAAACCAGAGAATGCAGGGAGGCCTCCAGATATCAGACTCTAGTTTTTAACCTAGTGCTGGACGGACAAAATTTTGTGGTGGTGGTGACAGACGTTAAGTCTGTCAACTCTTTTTTTTGGGAGGGGATATAATTTTAATATTGTAAACTCTCTCAGGAAATAAAGGAACGGTAGTTTTGGGAAGTTAACCTGATTCTAAGTCGAGAGAGGGAGCAGAGACTGCTATAGAGACGAGGTGATTTCTGAGCTCTGGACCTGAGCCATAAGGCCTGCATGTGAGAAGAGTGGGTGTAAGAAAGGCTGAGAAATTATTCCCATGCACCGAGAAGGGCCAGTTTTGAGGAGAAGAGATTGGAGGTGAGGCTAATCCATCCAGAGCAGCTGTGTCCTCCAAACTCTGTGAGCAGGTGACAGTCAAGGATGTCCACCCTCAAATTCTGAAGTTTTATAATTTCCCATATCCTAAGTCAGAAATGATCAAACCAGAATAGTTTTACAAAGGAATGCTGGAATGTCAAAAAAAATCCAACTTAAACCACAACCCCCATCTTTTTATAGTCTTTTGCATTTTCTTTGTTATTATTACTAATATTACACAGGTCCACACAGTGTGATAGTATATAGTATAGCTCCAGGAACTGTGGTGAAGTAAGTGAGAAAAAAAGAGAGAAAGAAAAAGTGGAATTCCAATGAGGAAAAGTGAAGCATCTCCAGCTTAAAAACAAACGAAACACTGCCATGATTATTAAAAATAGAAACTTGAGATAAACATCCAAGGATGTTACAAATACACACACTTTTCATTAATTCTTCAAGGAAAAACTCCCGCAATTTCACAAAAGCTTTCTCGAATCCTGGAGATGGGGGGCAGGGTATAAATAGATGTGAGGGAGACATGAATTCAAAGATGGTTCTAAGCATGCTGACAGGATGGTAAACAAGCGAGCAGTTGCCTTCATGACACAAACACTGGGACTCGGCTAGTTTTGATTTCTAGCTCTGATTCTGTGTGACTGTGCCATCAAAATTAAGATTTCTCACTTTACATCTCACCATTCTTGACGGGGCCAGAGCTGGTACAACATTAAATTCCGTCTTGAATGATTTCACCCTCAAAGCAAAACTGCAGCATCTCATATGGCAACGCAGCCTTGTATTCATGACTGCCTTTTCTTCCTTCCTTTCTTTTCTCTTTTTCATTTTTTTTTTTTTTGTGAGCAGAAAAATAATGTGGTTTGATGCAATGGTCCAACACAATAGGAGCTAATGAATAGAGCATGTTGCACTCGAGAGACTGCAGTTCAATTACTGGTGGTGCCAATCAAGTCAGAAATATTAACCATGGTAACTGCAGACTTCCAGCTCTATAGATGCGTCAGGAGGCAGTTGCTCTTTGGGAATCACTGGGGTCCTGGGAGGGAGAAGGGCTTGGCGTGACAAAGCAGCACTGAGCTGGTGAAAGCCGCCTTCACAAAGATGGGCATTGATGGACTTCTGCTGCAAGAAGTCCTGCTGAGGAGGCCCAGGGCTTTATTCCCAGAGAACTTGCAGGAGTCCAGGAGGGAAGGTACAATGGCAGAGAAATATGTATTTAGAGGGAGCTGAATAGGGAGAGAAGAAAGAAAGTTACGTGCTATGGATCATTCATAACTACGATGATCTGGATTCATTAGGATTTGGGGGCTGTGAGTTATGTACAGGATAAGATAGGTTGTATGGGTCGAATTGTGCCCCTCTAATACTCATATGTTGGGGTCCTAAATCCCAGGACCTCCGGATGTGACCTTTGTTGGAAATAGAGTCATGGCAGATGTAATTAGTTAAGATGAGGTCATCCTCGATGATCAGTGAATTGGGTGAATCCAATATGGCTGGTGTCCTTACAAAAAAGGGAAATTTAGACATGGAAATGCACACAGGGTGAGTGCCGTGTGAACATGAAGACAGAGATTGGGTTGATGTATCTGCAAGACACGGAACCCCAGAGATTGCCAGCAAAGCACCAGCAGCTGGGAGAGAGGCACGGAACAGATTCTCCCTCACAGCCTCAGGAGTTAGCAACTCTGCAAACACTTGATGTTGGACTTCTGGCCTCCACATTTGTGGGACGATTAATTTCTGTTGCTTAAGCCATTCCGTTTGTGATGCTTGTTACGGCAGCCCTAGCAAACCCGTACCACCCAGATCTATTGAATCAGGAACTCTGAGGGTAGGGCCCAGTTACCAGGAGATTTTGATGCACACTCAAGTTTGAGAACTACCCCTGCAAACCATAAGTTCCCATTAGAACAATCTAGGCATGTTTTCTAAAAAATTCCCAGACTTTTGGTCTTTCTTCCTAGCGGTTACCATACTCCTTGCCCCCCCTGCACCCCCACCCCCCCAATTTATTGAATTAGAATCTCACAGATATTTTTTAGAATAAGTTCTGAATCTTAGGGCCCAGATTTTCCTGGGGCGTGTCTGGTGATTCTTCCATGTAGAAAGTAATTGATTTTCCAATAAAGAATCTTCACTTCTTCATAGTGTTTCCTGGTTTATAATACCCTTTAACATGAATTGGCTCATTTGCTTAATTTTAGATCCCGACCCACCCGTGGGGAAGAATGAAAAGGAGAAACTTTCACTTGTTCAGCGGCCCCCTGGTGAGCCTGGCATGGGCCGCAGGCCCAAGCAAGGCTCTGTCCGCCAGTTCCCCGGGGGAGAGCCAAGGACATCCGGAGATCTGGACGATCACAGGGGTTTGGTTTACAGCCAGAGAATCTAGCAACACTTGCTTGTTTAATGCTTGGTCATTAGTTTGGTGGCCTTATTTGGAAGGGAACACTAAAATGTGGTCTTGACCATGACCCCACTCCCAGCCTCTAGGGCCTCGTCTGTCTCTGGGACCTTCAGCATGGCACCCGACTGCCCGGGCGGAGCCCTTCATAATTTACCCCAACTGACTTCACCAGGCTCATTTCCCACCCGTCCGTGTCCCCTCCCGCCTCATTCCGAAGCTCCGAGTCATTAGCTACAATGAGAATAAAGGCATCAGCTAACATCGCCCTTACTGTGCATCGCTCTGGGCTCTCCTCAACGTGCAGACACGTTTCCTGGGATCACGTTCCAGTCCAGCGTCTGAAGTGGGCCCAGGACTCTGTATTTCTAATGAGCTCCCAGGTGCCGCTGATGGTGGGCAGATCACATTTGAAGGAGCAGGCACTTAGCACACATTGACTTGTTTAATCCTCACAACCACCTGTGAGGTTGGTGCTACTGTTGTCTCTATTATTCAGACGGGAAAACTGAGGCAAGGATGGTGACGTGGCTTGCTTGTGGTCACATGGCAAGTAAGTGTCAGAGCTGGGATTCGAACCCAGGAGGTCTGGCTGTAAGGTCCACTTCCCTGTGCTGCTTTTCAAACAGGCCTGGCAAGCTATTTGTGGTTTCCAAAGACCCCGTCTTCTCTCTCTCCTCCCCTCAATGTTCTCATCTGTGAAATGGGGCTTTGACAATACTTACCTCATAGGGTTGTTATGGGGATTGAACAAGATCATCTGTGAAGTTTGTTTCCGCTTCTCCTCCTTCTTTTTCTTATTGTTTTTGTTATGATGTGGTTCATAATGTGGACTTAAAGTGCACTGTCTGTTGGGGCCGCAACCCTAGGACTCCTTAGCTGGCGTGTTGCTGAAACTCTGACTAACTTTCTAAGTCAGTTTCATCTTTTAAAAAAGGCATGATAACCATTCCTTCCTCACAAAGTTATTTTTTGAAAGATGAGCTAGATAAAGGCTCTTGGTGTAAGCTCGGTACGTAGAAAGGTGTTAAAAATGTTAAGTATTATTATTTTAATTCAACAAACACAGTTCTTTTAGCCACATCCACATATTCTTCTTCGATTAATATTCTAAGCACTTTCTCATGAAAATCGTATGAAATGCGTATTCCCATTGTGTGGATGAGAAAAAGGGAATCGCAGAAACAGCATGCCTTGCTCAGTGCCACGCAGTTCACTGTTAGTGGAGCAGAGTTGAAACCCCCAACCACGTCCATGGGCTCCTCTTTCCGAAATGGTCAGTGTAACCTTCACAATGAGTGACCCACCAAATGCAGAACAAGACAACTCACATGTGCGAACTTTATGGAGATTCTCTGCAACCTAATACTTATCTACTTGCTTACCTCTGAGTTTGGTTGCGGTTTCCTTAAATCTCTTTCCTTTAATTATGTGTTTATGTTGCTTTTTTTTTCTTACTCTGACAATGGTCCCTTTTGTGATAACTCTGAGCAAGTAGGCGTGTCCAGCTCCGGTGATCAAACTATCCTTGGCTCTTCAGTATCATCCCTGTAGCTGGCCCCTGAGAGCCAAGTCCCCAGAGTCAGGATGACGGGGTCAGAGGGGCAAATGGCTTAGCAGTCCCTGTTCCTGGTAGCGCTCACCTCCCCCTTCATCTTCCATGAAACAGAGGCAGGAGCGATGGATGTAAAGTTTGAAAACTGAGTTCAGGTTGATTTCAGTGCCACGTGCAGCTGTGTCCCGTACGGTGCCCTGAGATGATCTGAGCATTGTCTAGGGTGGAGGCCAATATTTTTCCTTAAGTAAATCGAAATCTTTCTGAGGTTGGTGGTGAGCTTACAGATATTCATGCATTTTGGATTCAAGTTTGGAGAGTTGGCTCTCTCCAAAGTGTGACGTGTTACATCACCTATATGAGTATTATTTGTAAAATTTAAGTGAATTCATATTAATTTTATTTTCATGTCAACAAGCATTTATCATAGGCCTGTGATGTGCTTAGGAATAGGACAGATCTTTTCGGATTAAGAGGATCAGAACACACCCACCCATACACGTGCACAAGCACGATCTCTTAAAAATGAACTCAAAAAGATTTGCTTCTAGCTTGGAGACCTTACAAAGAAATTAACTGGGAAATATTTGTAATGTTTTCCAATTAAGAACCCAAAGGAATGTGTGGTCAAATGCTGGCTGCTGTGTAGTCAGGCAAAAGTACTCCTTTTTGTGAATAATTTGGACCACTTCATCTTGCTGGTGTGAAGGGAGATAGAATTTTCACATTATCGGGGTGCAGAGATCTGTTTTTCTAGAATGTAAGCGGTGATACTGTGGAAAGAATATTGGACTCGGAGGCCAAACACTAGCATCCCAATTTTTGGTCTGATATTTGTTCACAGTGGGATTTTAATCAAGTTAATCAACCTCTCTGAACCCAATTTGCTCATCTGTAAGATGCACTTAACAATATCTGCTTTAAGGATTGCTGAGTGGAGAAGATCCTCAATAATAGATGGGAACATGTTCTGTAAACACTGCAGTACTGTCTCATTAAGACGTTATGATGATAACAATTCTCTCAACATAACTAACATGCACGTCCACACGTGGGGACGATTTTGAGTGAGGAAGTGAAAGAGCAGATCCATCTGGCGTCCCCATTTCTGTCTCTAATGAGCGGCCAGGCCTGAACTGCAGGAACGAGAGTCAATGTGGTTGAAGCATCGTTGGTGCAGCCTCAGGGAAAGGTGAACCCAAAGCTGGAGTCGTGTAGAGTTCAGTCGTATTACGTATATTCACAATGTTGTACAACCGTCGCCATTTCTGGTTCCAGAATTTTCCATCACCATACTTGTTAAGGAGTTACTCTGCATTCCTCCCCCGCCCCAGCCCCTGACAACTGTCTCTATGGATTTGCCTATTCTGAATATTTCATAAAAGTGGAATCATCACCATATGTGACCTTCTGTGTCTGGCTTCTTTCACTGAGCATAATGATTCTGAGGTTCATCCACTTTGTAGCAGGTATCTGTACGTCATTCCTTTTTTAAGCCTGAGTAATACTCCATCGTGTGGGTGTATCACATTTTGTTTCTCTGTTCATCAGTCGGTGGATGTTTGGGTTCTTTTCACCTTCTAGCTACAGTGAATAGTGCTGCCATGAACATTGCTGTGAACGTTTTTGTTTGAAGCTCGTATGATCTTGCCTCCCACTACTTCATTCTCCATTTGGCCAAAATAATCTTCCGGAAGATAAATCTGATCTTCTCATCCCTTTCTTAAACCCCTTCGGTGGCTTCCCTGCCTTGTAGGATAAAATTAAAAATCATGCACATGGTCTGCAGGCCTTGTGTGCTCTGGCTTTTGCCCCCTGCCTCGGCACGCCACCCACTCAGCACTTCTCTTAGTTCCTGGAATCCAGCAAGGTTCGACCACCTTCTGTCAGTCCCATGGTTTTCCAGCTCAGCCTATAAGGCTCTTCTGGATTCTTCTTTACGAAGCACCCTCTTAATCACACTTCAGAGTTCAGCTAAAATCTCACTTTCTGGGGCATCGTCTAACGACCTGCCAGACTGAGTCCAGCCCCTCCACAGAGCCCAGTGTTTTGTACTCTCTCACGCCCTGCACTTCTACTTGGCAGGCTGCACCCCCTTGCCATTACAGTGATGAACTGTCCCTCCCTGAGAAAATGTGAGACCCTCGAGGGACGGTACAGGATGCCTCGTGCACAGCCGTAAATCTAACATGTAGCACGTTTCCTGCCACCAAGTAGGTGCACAACTTTAATGTGTCAAATGTCCAGGGTGTCTGACCCCCAGAAACTCTGACACATTTAACAGCCTCTGACCCTCTTCTCGGCTGTTCCACACTTCCTGTGTTTGCACAGTGTGGGGAAGAAACAGGGAGGCCCCTCTTTCCCATGAAGAATTCGGGGAATGTGCATCATTTCCTGTGAGGTCTGAGTAGATGGCCAGGTTCCCCGGGTTTTGCCGTAGCTGCAAGGTGAGAGGTGTGGCCTTTTACTGGAGACTGGAAAATAAAAGGAAGGTGCCATACCGGAAGATTGCTTTCATTGGGTCCATGACTGTTTTCTGTCGAGTGGAGGATCTGCAGCCTGAGCAAAGTTAAGAATGTATCATGGCTGCTATGCATGAAGCTTTGGGCCAACGCTCGTACATTTGAAATGACATCAGAGCCACGGAGACACAGTCACTTAATCTCCCACAGAGACTGAGGAAAGTCAGTGCCCGTGGAAGATCGCTTTCAATGTTTTCCTCCTGAAACAAACGGGGGTGCAAGTGAGGTACACTTGCCTCCACCAAGACAACAGCCACGGTACCCACATTCTGCAGGGCCCCTGCAGGACGGCAGGCAGTGGCGTCAGCTGGGGCCCACTTTCTTATTGTAAGAATGAGTCACTGCAGTTGGATGACCATACATGGGGAGAGGATGTGAAGGGCTTCATCTGGACCGGTGGCCTGGGGTGAGGTCGGTCACCGAAAGCTGGCAGTGAGCAGAGTGAGGGAGGCCCAGCTGGACAGGTTCTTGGCTAGAGCAGCCCTTCGGATCATTCTGACTATTTTGCAGCCCATGAGGCATATGGAAAGTCTTAATCAAGAGATTGCTTTGGTTCGTCATTTTTCTATTAAAAAGATTTTTAATGAGGAAATATTTAGAATAAAACATTAATTATCTTTCAAAAAGGCTCACATCCATAAACACGTCTCCAGGCCAGGTGCTGGGCTGTGTGCCTTACTTGCATCATTATTTCTAAGTTCTCACAATGACCTCCCAAGTGGGCATCCTGATTAACCCATAGTACGGCAGAAATGGGAACATGGGGGATTAAATAACTTGTCCTAGAGTATTTAGCTGATAAAGGCAGAGGTAGGATTCTGACCCAGTTTTCTTTGAATTCAGAGCCAGCACTTTTAGCTTTTACAGCAAATTGACACTATTTTGGAGGTCTGGGACAAGGGCAGGACCCACCTAGGATTCAGTCCTAAACAGCAGGGAGTAGCTAGAGGTGATGAACTAGAGAAATCCATCATCGGTGTCCCCAAGGAGCCCATAGAAGATTTCTCCAGAATCATGCACAGGTATACACACACAGAAACACATACACATATACAAGGCAAAAGCAAAAACAAAGACGGACCAAGAGCCTCCAGGGGCAGAACCTTCCTGTCAGCCTTGTGAGGCCCAGGGAATTGGTTCAGGTTGATGTTGGGCTTGGAATCATGTGACCAAACTTAATATGCAGTCATCCTCTTGGATTCTGCACTTCTGGCTCAATGCTACACTTAACTGTAGAATTGACCTTGACAATTATCAGAAAGAGGTGGTTCCTTTTCAACTCTTCCCCTTGTACAACCTCATGGCAAAGTATGGAATACCATGCTGTGATTCACAGGGAGGTCGCTTGACTCAGGGCTTAAGAACACAAGCTCTTGGGACAACTGTCCAGTTTAAATCCCAATTGGGCTACATGTCACCATGTGACTTGGGCTAGTTATGTAAATAATCTGTACCTTCTTTTCCTCTTCTGTCAAATGAGGGTAACAAGGGTACCTTCCTGTGATAACTTGTATTATCTTGGTTAGATCATGGTACCCAGATATTTGGTCAAACATCAGTGTAGATGTTGCATTTAAATCAATAGACTTTGAGCGAAACAGATTATTCTTCATAATGTGGGTGGGCCTCATCTAAGCTGATGAAGGCCTTGGTAGAGACTGATCTCCTTCAGGAAGAGGGAATTCTGCCAGTAGATGGCCTTCAGGCTCCATCTGCAGCAACAAATCTTCCCCGGGTCTCCGGCCTGCTGGTCTACCCTGCAGAAATTGAACTTGCCAGTCCTCACCGTTGCATGAACCAATTCCTTAAAATCTCTTTCTCTCTCTCAGCAGGATACATAATATCCTATTGGTTCGGTTTCTCCGGGGAAGCCTGACAACTACACTACTGCACTTTCTCATTGGGTCGTTTGGAGGATTAAATGTCATTAGACATGAAGTTCAGAGAGCAGTGCCTGGCACAGAGTAACAGGTCAACATGTGAGCAATTATGCTGAATCCGGTGCTCATTCGATTTGCTCACAAACATGTGTAGGCACTGGGTGACAGGTGGGGTGAGGGGTGGAAGAGGACAGACCAGCGGGAAGGACAGGCACGCACTCTGGCAGGTGAAATACGCGGCAGAGAAAGAGACGGAAAAAGAAGTCCTAATAGTGGGTTGACTGAGCGCACAGTCTTGCTTGTCTGCTACTCAAGGTCAATGCCTTTATCTAGGTCCTTCCAGTGTCACAAGAAGGGGTGAGTTTCAGATGCTGTCAACCTCCCAAATGCGAGACTGGCTTTTGCACAGGGAGGTTGATTCTTATTCAGTAATGAGGTTACAAAAGGCAAAGCTACAAATGAATCTGCAGCCCTTGGCCGTGGGATAGGTAAAGAGCAAATCTTTTTGGAGAGATCTGTACGTCCATCTATCGTAAGGTGGGCACAGGTACAGGTGAATTAGACAGGGAGCTCCTGTCCTTGGGAAACCCAGAACCCTGGAGGGAAATCCTCACCTGAAAACCAATTCCAACACCATGTCCTTGTTGGAGTGGAGGTCAGGGCCAGGGTGATGGGAGCACAGAGGAGGGAAGCACCAGGGCCAGTGGGAGGAGAGGAAGATGGTGGAGATTCTGTGGTTAAATATTGCCCTGGGAGAAGCAGGGGAAGAAAGCACCCCAGAAAGAGGTGCAGCCTGAGCGGGGGCTGAAGCAGATAGACACAGGAGGTCCCTGTGTCCTGGGATGGGGAGGAGGAGTGGCATTAGATGAGGGGACTGAGACTGACTACCCTCAGGGACAAACTCATTTGCATTTGGGCATCATTCATGTTGATTATGTGAAAGCAGTGGCATAATTGTTAAAAAAAAAAAAAACTGCCTTCACTCTAGCTTACTTCTTTTACTTAATTTTAAGATAGTTTTATGACACCTCTGAGAGAAGGAACACCAGTTCCTTGGAGACAAAAGCATTGCCATACCGTTTGAGAGCCCTTCTAGCACTCAGAACAGTGCCTTACCTAAAATGCATTTTTAATACATTTTTACAGAAATGAATCAAATGGTAAACCTTTGCTTTTCAGCTCATTCAATCGAGTCAATCAATGTTTAGTGATTGATTGTTGACAGAAATCTAATCAAATATTTTCAGATCTAAAAGGACCCTCAGGTATTGGCTATTCATCCATCTTATTATAGAGACAGAGATACTGAGGCCTTGAGATGTTAAGTAATTTGTCCCAAATTACCAAGTAGCATGGCTTGCCAGGTGGAGGCCATCTAAATCTTTATAGTCTAAGAAACAGAGTGATAATGCAAATCCTTTGGGATTGGATTATGTCTTCAGATATGCTTTATTCATTTATTCATTTATTTGTGGCTGGCCATTTCTATTTTTTAGAGAGAGGTGCTAATAAAATAAAGATGGCTCGCCCAGTTCCATTACAGATGAGTTGGCTGCCATCTGTCCCTTGGTGATGGATTGCACTGCTCACCGGTTCATAACACAAAAGATCAATGGTGGGAATGCAGCTGGATCCGTGCAAAATCACCTCTCAAGTATTTAGTGGCATTCTCCAGAACTGTGCTAATTGCTGGAACTTAAGGAATATTAGATGAATCAGACATGGTTCTTGCCTTCATGAAACTCAAAATTAATTCCAATATATCATAAAAACAAGAAACAGTATAAGGAAAACAAGAGTGATGTGACCATAGAATGCAGCTGGCAACTTCCAGGCTCTTGCCCTTATGATGGTAGAGCAGCGTCTCTGTAACTTCAGCCAGGGTTCAGTTTTGCCTTCTGTCCGCTTGGATCAGAACCAGTTGGTAACCTTGAAATAATTTGCCATTAAAAAGGCAAGGAGTTGAGGTTTCCATCATGAAAAGCAGGGATGGTGAAACAGCAGGGAAGAACCAGGAAGCACTATTTGCAAGATGATGCCATTGGAAATGCACAAGAGAATGTTGTTGGGGCATGCTCCAGAGTTCTTCAGGATGGACTTCACTTCTGCAGAGAGAAAAGGAGCGCAGGAAAACACTAGTTTGTAATACTGTTTCCCAGACAAGAGAGTCGGCTTGTGGGTTGTACATGATCTCCCAAGTGGAAAACACATTGGGGCCAAATTGATTTTGGATGGAAATCCCTTTGGAAGTTGACAGTTGAATATGGTGGCACCTTTCACTGAATTTCTTAAGAAGCAGCAAACATAGCTTTTTGGTAATCTGGATTGGATGTATGTTACCAAGGCTACCCAAAAAGAGCCAGCCCATTCATAGCAGGATATATGGCAGTTTCTGCATTGGTGAGAAAAGACATTCATGCCCATTTCTCATTAGAGTGATCCTAGTGGAGCCACATGGTTTGTTATGACTAAGTTTCCATAAGAAACTTAGCAGAACAAATCCAAATCATTGAAAAGATAATCATAAGCATCGTGTCTAAAATGAAGCCCTTTTAAGACAGTACCTGCTCAGAGGAATCTTTGTGTCACCCATGATACTTTGCCTGGGCTCTAGCACATACATAGTAAGTGCATATTAAATATCTGAGGAATGCATGAAAAAAATGCATGGCAATGGTAAGAAAGAGACTTGGAAACGCATTACAGTAATGTCTTTATGTATGAACATGCATACATAATTAAGAAAAGGAATCGATTTATAGATTTAGGAAATAACCACTCAGGACAGTATTTCTCCACAATGTATCGGAATTAAACTTTACAGGCTGGGTATGTTATCTAATTGACCCTCACAAGAAAGTAGACACTTTTGTCCCCATTTTATGGAAACTGGCTCTCGGATGCATTAAGTGACCACCATGGATGATTACTACAAAAAATACAGGTTCATCGATTGTAACAAATGTGCCACCCTAGTCGGGGGGGTTGCTAATAATGAGGGAGGCCGTGCGTGTGCAGAGGCAGGAAGATTATATGAGGAATCTCTGTACCTTCCTCTCAATTTTTCTGTGTAACTAAAACTGCTCTGAAAAAAGAAAGTCTTTATTAAAAAATGACATGGAGCGAATGAATGAAGGACCTGCCCAAGGTGACCTGGCTGACATGTGATAGGACAGACAAAACTTGCTTCTCCCAATTTAGTGCCCTGATATAAAGTCACTCCTGATTTAAGACCAAACAGGAATGCGTTTCTAATCAATAAACTGCCTCTCTGGGTTTTCGTTACGGAATCAGTAGCTGCAGGCTACCATGCAATGTATACACACTTGTTCATCCTCATTCTGTAGGCATTTCTCCACAAGTGCACATCACTGTTGCCCACACAGCAGGTGAGTTTCTGGCAGGTAAGCCTGGGTACCTTCTCCTCGCTTGGTTCTCCCTTCTTGCTTTGTACTTCCCTCTCTTGTCACTGCATCCTGAGCAGGCCTTTGTCTCTGTGTCTCTCGTCGTATTAGGATCTCAAAACTGAGGCTGTGTTGTAACCAACTTTCTAGGCCCTCTCCCAGCACAGCGCTTTGTGTACAATAGGTGCTTGAAAACTGCTTACTGTAGAAGGACTCTGACCGTTGAACTGCCTTTCTCTGTCCCATAGAAAACAGACCCCAATTAAATGCCTTTTGTTGATGGTAACAACAACAAATAATAATGCCCCAAATTCTCATGTTACTGCCACGTTTTCAAATAAAAGATTACATAATTGTAGGAAAGAAGCTGTTCCTTTGGAAACTACAAAGAAGTCTTCACTTTTGTCATAAAATATTTCGGACCCTAGTATGACTCAATCACTCAGAATAGGACGATGACAGTCTGTGGATGGCGGAAGTAAGATTAATAATTCACATCTCAGCTGGCAGGTGTTCCTAACTGGATCCAGAGAACATTCTCTTTTGCTCACTGTTTTGGAACACATACCTTTGAAAGGCTAAAGTCCACTTTTTGAGTTGATGTTTATTGAGTCATATCTGGTGAGCAGAACGTCATGAACATGTCTGAAGTTGGTGACATTAGTTACTACCTAACGTTGAAGAAAGGCGACAGTGGTAGGAAAAGTAAGGTCTAGTTCCTACTGCTTAGGAAACATAGGCTGTAGGTTAAACATTGGAGATTTTCTAAAGTTAAAGTTTCCAGCAAAGAAAAGAACTTGAATCAAAGCGAGAAACCAAGTCAACAGACAGATGAACGTGTTTCCTGCTGGTGCTGATAAACCAAGTCAGATAAAGGGACCATCAGGCAAATGTTCGTAAGTGAAGTTTCAGGGACAAAAGTGGCATTGGACATATAGACAGAAAATTTGCTTCAAAAATAGAAAGTAATTTGTTCAGTAAGTCAAAAGATGAGCTAGGCTGTCAGTGCATGAAAAAGTTGAATAATGGTCACTAAAAATGTGTTTAATCCCAGGGAGCTCAACTTTTGGCAGTAATTTTAGAACTGGATTAAAAAGTAGCTTCAATAACTGCCTTGCCAATCCTTTATTCCTCCTTTTTTTGGGGGAGAAAGAAAAATCCATGTTTCCTCTGAATCGAGTTGCAACATTCCTCGTGGAATTTGTCCGAGGCTCTGTAAATTGCTAACATTCCAGCTTGCCATGTCTTATAAACATACAAAGGGCTATGGTTGCACATTTAGGTTTTTAATAATTTTTCAACTCCTTTACCTCAGGAGTCCATTTAAAGTCACCCTCTGTTGTTGTTATTGTTGTTGCTTTGTATATACTCTTCTAGATACTCATTTTATTTAATTTTTTTTTATATTGGAGTATAGTTGATTAACCATGTGTTAGTTCCAGGTGTACAGCAAAAGAATTCAGTTGTACATATACATGCATCTATTCTTTTTCAAGTTCTTTTCCCATTTAGGTTATTACAGAATATTGAGCAGAGTTCCCTGTGCTCTACCATAGGTCCTTGTTGGTTATCTATTTTAAATATAGCAGAGTTGGGAAACCATATGTGAAAATCAGGGCTTTTTATGAGAACAAAGAAGTAGTCTTTCTTGTAGAGAATAATTCTACACTGGCAGAGAGCTGTACTGGATGACCCAATAGGCCCTTTCTATCTCTAATTTCCATGATTCTATGAAAATCATCACCCAGTATAAGAAACAGATGCTGGCTGGTGACATTGGCTGTGAGGACCCATCTTTCTCCATCAGCCCTTTTCAGAGGCATAGGTTGCCACCTCTTCCCCCTCCCCACCACTTCTCTACTCTGTGGCAGCTGATGAGATATTTATAGCTCTCTTCCGCAGCCTGCCAATTATAATTATCAATATCTCCACTGATAAAAAAAGAGGCATCATCTGAGTTGCACGCAGTATGTGATAAGCCAAGTTTGAGTTGAAAACGAGAATAGTTTCTTGCAATTATGGACAAAAGAGAGGTGCATTTGGTGGTGAGGCTGCCATCTAGGCTCTGTTAACGTGGCCACAGGAAGGGCTTTTGCCTCCCAGGAAGCACCTCTGTGAACAAGAGCTAGGTGGAGATGCTCTTCTGAGCAGCTCTGGCTTGACTAGACAATGCCGTCTGTACTGTACAGAGTTAGAGAGTTGCTTTAAATATAATAAATAAAAGTGAAATCTTACACAAGGCAGCACAGCTTAGTAATTGCTGTTTTGGAGCTCACGTCTCTGCAGTTATTGAGCTCAGCATTTCATCTCCAGCTGCAGCACAATTTTTGCCAAATATAGATAAATGAAGTTAAAGTTATTGGCAACCACTAGTTCTGTCCCTGTTTTGAGTTTATAGATTTCATAGGAAAGGCATTACTTTATTTCTGCAGCAGACAATTGTTCTTCTGAAGTGAGAACTTTTTCCACGGTACAGTCCGTATGGCATTTTGACGGAGGCTGGAAATTTTAGCAGAGAGATCTCTGGGCAGCGGGAGTGAGGTTCCTGTTCGAACACTGGATCGGTTGAAATTTAGAGGTGAGGGAAGGCAGGCTCTCAACCCAACCAGTATATTTTAGATGTTTCCAAATCTTAACAGAATTTTTATCAAGTATCTGAAGATACTCCCTTTCATCACGGGCCCCCTTCCGACAGTGAGGGCTCCATTCCCATCTGCAGCTTTCCGACACCCACCTTCAGAAATAAGCAGCCCCATGAAAACAGTGTTTGGTTGTAGCCTTTTATTTCTGGAGAAATTGGAGGCTATAACATTTCTGGTTAGATGACTCAAAGATACAGATGGGATATAATCGAAGAATTATAGCACTAAGAATTAATAGTGACCCTAGAGCTGGAGTTCCATTTTCCATAGGGTATCACTCCCTTCTGAGGTGGATGACCCCTGACCTCTTTTTGATCCCGTTTGAATGGACACAGAGCTTAGTCTTACAAGAGGCATTCACCTCCAATATCTGTTCTCATTGCTGTGGTTCAATATTTCTTTGGCAGTTTTTTGGGTAAGGTGTTCCCTTCTCCATGCTGAACTCATCGATTCCCTCCAAGATCCTGTTATAGCTTTGGTTTTAGACTCCTTAACATGCTGGTGGCTTTGCTGCTTTGGAAAAATAATTTCTAGAACCTTATGTAGCTGCAAAATAAGATAAGAAGACACATTTTGGAAAGAGATCATCACATGGGTCAGTCAATTCCATTCACACACACACACACACCGTCCTGGCTGTTAACTGACCTGGAACTACTTGATTCAATTCTTAGTTTTTCTATGCCTCTCTGTCTCACGAATACTTACCACGTGGTCATTCCCACATTTCTTTGCTTGCTGACGCCTCTGTAGATGATATTTGAACACAGTCATAACTTATTCTCTTTTTCCTCCTCTTTCCCCCCACCCCTTTCTTCTCTCCTTTACACTCTCCTTAATGTCTTTTTCCAGTAGTGATTTAAACCCGTTTCAAAGATGAATACAATTCAGCAAAGAGAAAATAATTGAAATATTCTAAAGCGCATCTTTTTCAATTCAGAACATTTTGGTGAGCACCTCTATTGGAAATCACTTTAGGAAATACCTTTCCTGTTTATTGTCTTTCTAGCAAATCTCAAGACTCAGGGCAACCCCCCTCGCCCAGACAGAGTTGGGAGGACCCTTTTCCACAGCCCGTGTGTGCTCTGTTAGGGCAGTTGTCACACTGTATTATCAATATGTATTTTTACATAGCACCTTCCCTCCAAACTGGTTAGTGACCACTTTTATTTTCACATTCTAAGTCCCAGCATGCTAGTGACTGATGCAGAGACGGTCCTCAGCAAATATTTACTGAATGGATGAATGTGTTAACTACAAAAATGATTCAGGGAAATAGCAGCAAATAAAGGGAGAGCCTCTGAACACAGTTTGTAAAAGAGATGAGGATGCTTTAGTGACCGTGTCTGGGATTTGGAGACACCCGCCTGCTTGCACCCTTGGCCCAGATCCCTGAAACAGCCTTGCCCCAACCAGGCGTGGCTTCAAGCCCTTGGAGCAGGGCAGGCTCTGTGCCTTGAGGGTGAGATTCCAGGAATCACCTGAAGGCACTGCTGTTGGAGAGCCTTGCTAAGGGCTCAGCTGTAGGCTCAGGGCTGAAAAGTGCATTTGTGCGTTTCTTCGCTGGCTGCCTGCTGGATGCAGACCTCACTCTCCTGTCCCTCCAGATGCACCAGGATCTGCTGCTGCCCCATCTCCTTTTGAGACAAAGTGTCAGGAGTGGCTTAGGGAGCGGGGG
Source organism: Balaenoptera borealis (assembly GCF_965194805.1). NCBI lineage: Eukaryota > Metazoa > Chordata > Mammalia > Artiodactyla > Balaenopteridae > Balaenoptera > Balaenoptera borealis. The sequence continues at coordinate 86,571,930 of NC_138871.1, forward strand.
CTGCATACCCTCTCTGAGCCTGAGTTGGTGACAGCTGTCCTGTCTTCTAACAACAGAGCAAGGAGTAAGTTTCTGACCCCTCCTCAGTTATTTCATTTGAATATGAAGAGACCTTCCCTATAGGAAAGAACCTGTAGGAATTCTGTTCTTTTGCATCTGAAAGAGGCACCCAAAGGCCCACTTGTCCTGGGTCCTAAGTCTTGCCCTGAGGCAGAGACACCAGGTCTGCAAGCATCTTTCTCCAGATTGAATATTTTATGATTCTGAGGAGACCCAAGTGAGCTGCACCAAAGTGTTGAAATGGTCGGCCAGATTCCTTGCCAGCTACAGCCTGAGAAAGGGTTAGGGAAGACCCCAGTAGTAGCCAGGCCACTGGCTTTGACCCTGAGGTCAGTTTAAGGTCACCCTTGAATGCTGGGGTTCCTCTGATAAGTCGTGCTTTTCTTGGTCCATTTAATCCCACAGCTACCATTAGCTTTCTTCTTTCTTCTTTTTTAAATTAAGGTGAAATTCACATAACATAAAATGAGCCATTAACCATTTCAACGTGTGCAATTCAGTGGCATTTAGTCCATTCACAGTGTTGTACAGCTACCACTTCTATCTAGTTCCAACACATTCTCATCGCCCCAAAAGGTGGCCTGTGACCATTGATCAGTCACTCCCCACTCCTCCGCCCCTGGCAACCACTATCACGCTACTGTGAGCTTTCGCATCTTACCATGGTGAGCGTTGGAAACAACTCCTTTCAGTCCTTTGATTTTATTTTACTTGACAAAAAAACTGTATCGACACATTTTGTGCCAGGCATTGCACTGGGTTTAATATACCTTAACTCATTTAATCTTGGAAGCAACACTGTAAAGTGTTACTATCTTTCTTCCTACTTTACAGGTGAAGAGATAGAGGCAGAGGGTAGCCTGGTGATTTGCTCACTGTCACGCAGCTGATAAGTGGCAGAGTCAGGGCGGAGTGCACGCTTGCTCCTTGCGGCTTAACTAGTGTCCTCTGTGCTCTGCTCCTGGATGCCCTGCCTCTTCCTGCTGCCACAGAACTGCCTTCCTTTCTCACTGACCACATGAGCCTTTCAATTCTTTGCCTTCTCCTTCCGATTTTGTTCTGTGGCTTCGAGGCCATTCTGGGCAATGGAAAAAAGATCCAGTGTTAACATCTGTGTTGTAATTTTCCATGACCATCTCATGGTGACTGAAGACATGACTGCTATTTTCTGGATCAAGATGTCTTTTAGGCTTCAGACTGACCTCTTTGGACAAACAGGGTTTAGGTAAGAGTCCAAAGGCTTCACAACATTCTTTTGGCAATTGAGCAAAGCTGGAAATTTAGTTAGTGAGAAACAACCGAAGTTCATGACCAAATAGTAATGTGTTTGCTTAACTTTGGGGGAAGAAGATATTTTTTCAGTTATAAAGTTTGATGTCATTGTAACCCTTCCCCCAACTAAAAAGGCAACATAAAACATGGTAGGACCCAGGGCCAAAAATGTGAAAACATTTTGTATGTGTGCATATAAACATACATATATTTAATATATTTTATTTTACTATGAATATAGAGATATGCTTCTTATAAATGCATCGACCTAGTTCCTTTCAAATTTCAGAGTCACGGGAGTTATTGTCTTTATCTATTTCTCCAACATTAACAATTTTTGTTCTCATAAAATGAAGAGAGCTTTGAAAACGATGCATAGAATCATTGAGAATCATTACAGTGGTGAGTGGGTTTTGGATTTGGTCCTGTAGTTGCTTATGAGGGATCTGAGTGTGAGCATTTGGGCCGCGTCCCGTCGTGTGTACATGTGGGCGCTCTGGTGACCTTGAGCCTGTGGGCCCACATTCCTACTTGAGGCCCCGGAATGATGATGGTGGTCATCATAGGGGAGGCTCACAGGGTTGTGTGATCCCTAAGTGCCCGGCACGTTTCACTTCCTTTAATCCTCACAGCAAACCCATGGAGTGGGTGCTGTTTTCATCCCCGTCTTACAGAGGAGGAAGCTGAGGCCTGGTGTGCAGTCAGGAGGGGAAAGTGTGTTCTGGTTTCATTGCCAGCACCAGGAATATGGATGTTCTCCATCTTTACCGTTCAGCTTCTTTCTGTTTAGATAAATGAAACCCAAGGAAGTGAATACAGACTCTGCTGCTGGATTTTCTGTTCAGTCTCCTTGGACAGGACAGAGGGGGGTCCTATCGTCTTCCACCTGCCCAGGGTACCCATCCTGCCCGTGGTGGCCTCGGAGCCTAAGGAGGGCCGAGTTGGAGCTGGGCCTCGGAGAGACACGGGGCTATAGATGACCCTGTAAAACCACTGGCTTCTTGCTGTTGGTTTTTATCTTGCAGAGGAATGGACACGTTTGGTCCTATTTTATGACTTTGGGTTTTTCTTTTCACTTTGTCATGAGAAGAATGGAAATAGAATTCTACACTCTCTCAAAGAAATGGAGCCATATATTTTCCATAAGAGCACACATTTTTTTGAGTAAAATATTATATGTGGCCCGACAATAAGAGTCTCTCAATATAAATACTTTGCACAAACGCACGGCTTGGTGTCTTCAAGGGTGAGGACTATCATTGACCATAGAAATTCTCATCCTCACTTCTGTCACCTTCAGCTCTGCGAGCAGATTTTATGCTCATGTCAAGGCTCTGACCTGAGGGAGTAAAGTAGAAGAAATGCAGGGGAGAAATGACAGTAAGAGAAAGAGCCCGGGAATCCAGTTCCTTGCATATGGCCGGTAGGAGAGAAATGCAGCCCAGTCAAATATAAAATGCCTGGGTCCGCTCCGGGTAAGATCAAGATAACAAATAGATTTAGCTTGATGTCACAAGTCTCTCCAGTTGATAGTGGGTGTATGGAACACTTTGATGAAAAGGATTTTTAAGGCTGAGACGCCAGTGGGAAGCACACAGGGATGGCTTAGGACGTCGGCCGTGGTTCAGCAGGGGCTAGGAGACAGCATGCACATTGTACCTGTGGCCAGGTGATCAAGGACAGGACAAATATTTATCATTTATTAAGTCCTACTAAGAGTGCACACCAGATATTTCACAAATGTTAACTCATAATTCTTCTAACCACGCTCTGAGATACTTGTTATTAGGTTCTTTTCCAGATGAGGTCATTGAGAATGAAAAAGCTTAAGTAACTGATCCAAGGTTACAGGGAGGTTCAGTGGCAGAGCCCGGGTTTGACCTCACATCTTCCTGTCTCTCCACCACTCCCTGCTGGCTGCAGTCGGAAATCAGCTGCCATTTCTGCTGAGAAGTAGCACATGTTCCTGATGGCCTTTTGTCCGGGTGCTGAGCTGGGGCATTTCCTCATCAGCAGATGCTCATCTTAGTTTGGACATAGAGAAAATCCCCAGGAGAAATATGGATTGGGGAATAATTGATTGATGAACTGGACATTCTGCCTTTTCTTTGACAATATTTGGCATGGATGGGTCCCCTTCAGAGTGACAAACTGGGAAAAATGTGCAGCTCATTGAGACATGGAAAACATCTTACTTTTACCAAATATATCCAGGGGCCCATTTTTGTGCATTTGTTTCAATAAGTCCTGAATTACCAGGGTAGTTGCCTTGTGATTCATTACTCTGCGTTTCATGTTTAGGCGCCGTCCAGGGATAACGGGAAAATTAGAGAATCCCACTATCTTGTTCTTTCCTCCATTCCCCACAGTGGAAAAAGAAATGAAAAAGGCTGGTTTTGGGCCTGGCTGGTAACTGAACTGTCCAAATCTGTACTAAACTTGGCCGATGGTGATTCCAGCTTTGTTCATGAATAATCAACAGTCACATCTGGATTCACATATTTACCTAAATGTAGACAAACCCAAATTATCTTGGATCTGCCTGATGTATTTCTATCTGATGCTGTATTTTTTTCCCCTCAATAGCTCACTCCACCATCTCACGCCTCCACATTTCTCTTTTCTCCAAAGACTTAACGACAAAAATATGTGCTTCTTTCCCCCCTAACATTCTCCACCCAAACAATGAGTGTAAGGGGAGAAATAGACCCTCTTTTCCTTTAAAGTGATTCAATGCAAATTTTCGAATCCGTGTGACAAGCAAAATAGCAGAACATCTTAAAACAGCGATACCTTCAGAGATAGCGTGTTTTAACGTCTCCTTTTAAACGAAGCCTGAAAAAGATCATCTCTGCACCAAATAAGGAGCATGCCTTCAGGCACACACACATGCACACCCAGCCCTCCCTTTCATTCCCCTCCCCTCCCCCACCCTTTTTTTATTAGAAAACACTTGAAACTTATCATGTGCAGCAGATGGGAGTAGAAAATGCAACTTGAAGACAGTTATATAAATATATACTTGATGTCTGTTTTGCTTTTCAATTTGCAACGAAAAGTACAAAGGTAGAGCTGCGTGCCAGCAAGGGCCGCCTGTGTCTCTTGATATCCATTCCAGATGTTGGCTAGACTTTGTGGAGCCAGGCTTATGGCACTGGGGCTGGAGCCGCGGGTCTCCTCCTCCAGGTGCGATGCCTCATGCTGACCCCCCGCATGCTTCTGGCCTTGTCCAAACACTCTGAACTCCAGCACCGGGCTCCACATCCCCCCCCACCCCCACCCCGGACCTGCATTTACCTTCCCTGATGGCTAACTTTCTGGAGGGGGTGGGAAATCCTAGAATCAGGGTCACATGTCCTTACTTATCACCTTGCCCTTTCAAAAACTGAGAACCTTAGAAAGGAAGAAAATAAATAACTGAAAAGGAAAAAAAAAATACCCAGAAAGGAAAAGGAAATAAAAAGAGGGGGAAAAAATGAATCCTGGTTGTGTTTGCAAATGCCAGCCCACAAGAGGCTCCCTGTGCCCGTTTATTGCTGTGTTTCATGCAAGGCTGGGCTATTTGACCCTCGGGCCTGGCAAAGCACTAATGGTCCTCTTGTACACGCTTGTAAAGGATGTTACACCATCCTATGTTAACTTCCTGATTAAACAGTGCTAAACACAGAAGTGTACCATAAATCTTGCAGGCGCCAGCATCATTTATCTGAACGTTGGTTACTGTCTAGTGTGGGTAAACACATGACAGGGGCATTTATTACGATGTATGGGACCTCGGAGTAGGGCCATTAATAACCTGTGTGCCACGTCCCCTCATCCAAGTGCTACCTTGTCTTTGAGAGAGAGACTGCCTGAGGCCTTTCTTCTCTCAGTTCACAACCGTCTCATCCAGGAGAGGGTGAATATGCACAAAGAATTTCAGGTGAAAGATTATTTGGCAAAATCAAGAATCACTAACAGCCCCCCAGTTCCCCTGCAGGGCAATTCAGGGCTCTAAAGACCGATGGGGACCAAGCGACTCTTGGGATGTCACTGGTCTGTATGGTGCTTTGTAACTGGAAAACGTTTGACAGAACAATTCCAGGGAAATTATTAGCAATGACAGACGTGTTGAAGGTTAGGGATGGAAATGGGAGGAGTGGGTCTAGAGGGAGCCCGTTTTCTCTCTGGTGCCTTTAGAAGCAGGAAATGAGCTGCATTAGGCATTATTAGCATGAATGGGTCTATTCCTCTGTGTTAATGACAGAAAACAAACCCTGGGAGATTATCTTGCTTTCCCTTCTGCTTCCTCAGGACAAAAAGAACCCATTTTAATTGGACACATCTTTACTATTTTGAATCCTGTGTGTGTGTGTGTGTGTGTGTGTGTGTGTGTTTGTGTGTGTGTATGTCGGAAGGGGGGACAGATATACACCAACCTATGGATAAGATAATAGGGAGAAAAAAGTCTGAATTCTATTTGCTTTGCCTTGGGTACACGTGTTCAGTCTTGGGTACATGTGTTCATTGTGGTCTATGTGTAAACGTTGGTCCCCTGAAAGTTGTTGTGGTATCATTTGTTTTTCCTTGAACTAGCCGTATGCCTTTGGGCATATTCATCAACCTAAACTTGATTTTTTTCACCTGTAAAATGAGGAAAATAGGGTTACCTTGAGCTCTAAATAAAATAATTTTTATGAAAGAGTTCAGCGGTGTGCTAGGCAAATAATCTTAATACAGTTAAGAAATGCAGAATTCAGAAGAAGGCTCTATCTAAGATGTCTTTGATGAGAAAATCCAAAATACTCTAAGAGTTTCTCCTGTCATTAGATTTATTTTCAACAAACAAGTTTGAAGGCTTAGCACAACAGGTGTACAAGCAAGTGTTCTACACATCGTGGGACACAGAGATGAGAAAGTCAGGACGCGTCCCCATGGGGTTACAATCTAAAGGGGAGACTGAACGTGGACGCCATTGGTGATACTTGTTTGGTGGAAGGAGCTTTGTTCAATGGCTTCAGTGGTTCCAGTGGCGCCTGAGGAATAGGCTCGTGGATACGGAGAGGAAGATGTACAGAACGATGCCTGGCTCTCATTGGTGTGGTGCTCAGGAATCAGCCATGTCTCCTTAGGAAGACACATGGGGAAAAGCCTCCAATTATCTTCTTCAGAAAGAATCAGCGTACCTTCACGGCACACGCACGGCCACCATTCCTGCCTCTTCATTCCCCGACCCTCACGGTCCAGGGTCCCGCCAGCCACGGCCACCCCAGCTTCTCCCGGCCATCCTCACCTCCGCTCCTGCTGTCAGGATCGATTTTCCTCCATTCTCCAACTGGTCAAATCTTGCTTTTTTCCCCCAGGGTTCTAGCTCAAAGTTCTCTGTGACGTCTGGCTGCAATCAATCACTCCCACCCTGGGCTCCCCAAGCCTTGCACGTGCATTTTTAGAACAGTCCATTTTCCACGCAGCTGTCTTGGAAGTCGGGGCGGGCAAAGGGCCGTGTCTCACTCTGCCCCGCGTCCTTGGCAGCAGAAAGGCGATGCTCAGGGGGCTGTGGAAGGGGAGGGAGAGGGCCCTTTCCTGCCCTTTCTGCGTCCAGGGGGCACAGCCCTTTCCCACCTGGCTTCATTGGCCCCTCCCAGCAATGATGGCGCCACATTTGGGGTCAAGAAACTGAGGTTTAAAGAGATTTATGAACATGTTCGAGATCACGCAAATAGTGTGATGATGGAAATCAGATCTGAACCCAGGTGTTTTTGATTCCAGAGCCCGTGACTGGACAGGGTTCCAAGGGAAAAACCCGCAGCCAGGACGGTGGGGGCAGCTGGTTAGTGGCAGCCAGCGAGGGCGCTTTGAGCAGGTGGCCCCAGCGTGTGGCCCACTGACCTGTACTCCAGGGTTCCTGCCAAACTGGGTAGAATGGGTCACGGTCTACAGCTAGTTATCCTGATAGTCATAGCCCGGGCGGTGCAGCGGGCATGGTGTGCAGCTGGGGAGCCGGGTCTAAACACCCCCTTCACCAGCCTCTGCCTACAGGGTTGTCATGATGACACACGTAGAGCACATGTGACAGCGCTGGACACCCAGGAGTGATCAAAATGCCATTCAGAGTCATATAATAATACTTATCATTATTTACCTCCTGTCCTCAGAGTGCCAAGAAATGCTTTTACAAGAACTAGCAATTTCCAGAGACTTCCAAAAGGCGGAACATGAGAGAGCATCAAAAGGAACTCAAACTTGGTGCGCTTAGAAGCTTCTTGGACTCAAGTTCACCCTGGCAACTGGTTGTCAGGGAAAAATAGTCTAGATTTTTAGAATTAACACACAGGGATCGGCAAAATGCTGCCTGCAGCCAAATCTAGCCCTTGCCTATTTCTGTACAAACCATGAGCTAAGACTGGTTTCCACAGTTTTAAAGGTTGTAAAAAAAAATAAAGCCAAACAAAAGCAGACTCTGAGAGAGACCCTACATGGTCCACCAAGCCCGGAATATTTCTATCTGACCCGCGGTGGAAGGAGGTCACCCACCTCTGTTCGGAAACATTGTTCCCCCAAGTGCAATCTATAGATGCAGGTATTAAAACAGGGATTTTGGGAAATTCTGGGCTGAGCAAAGCTAAACAGAGAACTGAGCTGCAGGGCCCTGAAGAGCCTTTAAGTCCCCAAATTTATTTGACCTAGGAACTCTGTCTCTATGGATCACCTTGAGGACACACGTCCTAAGACAGTATTTTAAGAAACGCTGATGTAAGAATTTTAATACAAAGTCATCTCCACCAGTTAAAGTCTAAAAGAGAAAAGTACAGGCCAAAGTCACAAGTTGTAGACAGTCAGCTTTTAAAGATGTCAGTTCTGGTAGGTTTCACATGAGGGAGAATAGTTGAGAAAGTGAAATGCCCCCAAGTGGTTTTCATTTCTGTGGACGAGTTAGTGTTTTAACTTTGCATGATAGTGGTGAAATTAAGATGGGAAGATTGTATTGTCGCCAGCAAGTGCCTTGAACACGTTCTAGAAGGCTAGGCCATTGGTCTCCTGTCCCCTCCATCAGTCCCTGAGTTTCACCCCAGGACGTGATGTTTGCACAGAAGAAATTCCTAACAGACTGGAGCATAAGTCAAGCCAAGCTGAGCTGTTTGTTGAGCCCAAGGCCCCCGTCAAGCCTGGACTCATTTAGTGAGGAGAAGCCTGGGTTCATTATTTAGTGAGGAGTACATGAAAGGCCAGATCTGGCCAAGGTAGACACAATCCAGCCAGGATTGAGCCAGAATTATAACAGGGCTCAACCTTCCTTCATCTTGCGGCTTCAGACATTTACAGGCACCTATTATGTGCTAGACATTGTGCTAAGTGCTGGTGGATACACGCATGACCAAGACATTCTTTCACCCTCTAGAAACTCATGTTCTTCATAGAGCTGATAAACACTTGTTAGGCTGTGACTATGTGCCATGCAGGGAAACATGATAGCTCTGACCTTGGCCTTTATGGAGATCACGGTCTAGGAGAGAAGATGACACTGAGCAAGTAACTGAATCACAGTTAAGCTAAGTCCTGGGACCAGAGTGTCGAACAAAGCAGATACGGTCCTCCCGCTCTTGGAGGTCACAGCTCAGTGAAGAAGACAGACACGTGCAGTAAGAGTCACAGGGCAGTGTGACATTTATAAGAAGGATGAGAATGGTTGCTATGAGCTTACAAGAGCCATGATGCTAATTTTGAAAGTGGGATGAGGAAATGTTTAGTCTGTTGAAGGGGTGCTAAGGTGTTCACAAGACAGAAGTGGGAAGGTCATTCCTGGAGGAGGGAATCTCGTGTTTGGAGAAGAAGGATGGGAAAGAGTGTGGCGTGTTGGACACAGAGGGCAAGGAGGCCGGGACCACAGTGGTGCCAAAGCTCTGAGAGGGGGAGGTAGCCTGAGCCCCAACAAGGGCTTTGTTCTTACCCTGTGCATGTTGGGGGCATTCCTAAGATTTAAACTATGAACGATGACCAGCACTGCTGAAGACATGTGAATTACATGTGCTTCCTGCCGATTCCTCAGATCGGCTGAAATCTCCAGATCAGCTACCTTGAGATGGGAGAGTGTCCCTGGAGTGGGCCTGGGTCAGTCACTCCGGCAAAAGTGTCAGGCGTCACGCAGCTTCGTAATGTGCTCTTTGAGAAGAAGACAAGGGCTTCCTTGAAACCACGGACCCTGAGCTGCTGAGGCGACCTGTATGACAGAAAGAGAAATTTCAAAACTCAGTTGTTTTAAATCTTAAATGTTTTGTAATTATGAAGTCTATCTGCTCTCTCAAAAGTTAAGAATGAGCTTTTGTAAAATGGCACAGATAGGAACTTGCCAATACAGATATAATTTGATTAGTACAAAATATGCTGGGTCACCCATGGTCCTTGTCCAAAAGCTTCAATCTTTCAACCAAGAAACACTTGATGAGTTTTTGTATCCCTCTTTTCAAAGCACCATCTTGCACAAATTCAGCATTTTTAAGAGTGAAATTTTTTCTTCTTTTTTTAATTGAAGTATAGTTGATTTACAATGTTGTGTTAGTTTCTGGTATACAGCAAGTTGATTCAGATATATATATATATATATATATATATATATATATATATATATATATATATTCTTTTTTATATTCTCTATATATTCATTTTTATGTACTTTTTCAGATTCTTTTTCTTTATAGGTTATTACAAACTATTATACAGTTCTCTGTGCTATACAGTAGGTCCTTATTGGTTATTTATTTTATACATAGTAGTGTGTATATGTTAATTCCTCCAAATTTGAATGAGTTTTACTTAAGGGTTTTGCAATAGCCCTGTAGCTGAGTGAGGCATGCGTGGGTGTCCAGGAAGAGCACGCCCCCAGCCACAAGCCAGAGTTCCAGGTCTGGCTCCCCCATTCATTGGCCATCTCGCTTGGGGAAAGTCTCAGACCTTCTCTGATCAGAATTATTGAAAAGTCGAAGGGACCTTGGTAATAATTTAGTCTGTCCCTTTATCTTCTGAATGAGGAACTCGAGGCCCATCATGGAGGAGACTGGGGAAGACCCTTGCGCAAGGCGAGGGCAACATCATGCCTGGACCAGAGCCCCTGGGGTCCTTCCTCTTATTCCTTCCTGCCTGACTTGTCTGAGCTTCCTCATCTGTAAACTAGAACAGTCATTCCTGCCTTGCCTTCCACACTAGCTTGTGGTGAAGATAAATAGGATGAACGTGGAGAAGCACACGGGGAGTTGGAATTCACTGTCCTGGGCGTGTACAAGGCTGTCGGCCACACAGGACAGGAGGGCTTTTGTTCGCCATGTCTTTCTACCCTTCTGGGGCTTTTTCATCCCTCACTTGTAGTAGTAACCTACACGTTATGGTAAGAATAATAGATTAGCAATTTAGAAGTTTCAGACAAGATTATTTACTTCTTGAACATCTACCAGGTGTCAATGTTTTGTTCAGTACTTATTATTCAAAGAAGTGATGGGGATTAGTATTTACTGAGTGGGGTGTTTTGTGTGTGTTGCTTTGTCACATGACTTATTTCACCTAACCCTCCCTAAAACCACCTGAGGTTAGGCATTCTCTTTGCTTATTTATTAATGAATAAAGTGATAAGCCGCAGACAGCTGAAGTCACCTGGCCAGGCTTACAGAGAAGGAAGTGGTCATGGAGCTTTTGAGAGCAGGTTTTTCTAACTCCAAAGCTCTAGTCCTTCCTTTTCATTGTGCCTGCTGACGCCTGCCTATGAGTGGTTTTGTCTTGAAGGCACAGGGTCAGAACGACATCCACAAGAGTAGCCAGCATTTCCTGAGCAGTTTCTGTCTGTGAGCCCCTGGCAGGTACAAGTGTTACCTTCTTCCAACCTCACGAACAGCCGGCGATGAGGTCCTGTTATGAAATGATTTCAGAGATGAAGAACGGCAAGCACAAGGAGGCAGGTGGCCCGCCCCACCTCGCCTCACCTGGGGATGCAAACTTAGTTCGGGAAGCCCTGGTTCTCACCACCACCACAGCCATCCCCATGTGTGCCCTGCACTGAGGTCTCTGTCCTAGCAAGAGAGACGAACATCTGTCCGTGTTTTAAAACAGTATTTTTCAAACTGCTCAGAGTTTATCACAAGTAAGAATTTACTTATAATTTTCCATTGCAGCCCAGTATGTGCGTGCTCACACACACACGATCACGGAACCAAAGTTTCGCACAACGCTACTTACCCTTACCATAGAGCAGGATTTCTCAGTCTCAGTGCTGTTGACATTTGGGCTGGATACTTCTCCTGTGATGGCCACCCTGCACGCTGGAGGATTTTCAGCGGCATTCCTGCCCTCCTCCACTCACTAGATGCCGCTAGCACCGACACCCACAGCGTGACAACCCCAAATGCCTCCAGACATTGCCAACATTCCCTTGGGGAAAAACACCCCTGGATGAGAACGAATGCCATAGATGGCGCACTCGTATTTTCTATACTATTCAAGATTATACTCTATTTATTAAAAAAAAAAAAAGCAGGTTGCAACCTCCTAAGCTGATCTGACCAAGTAATAGGTCTTGTTTCGCCATTTGAAAAGCAGTATTATAGGACTGTGGGATTGGGGGGGGGGTGTTTTGTAAAGGGGGGAAATAGAAGATAGCAATTTCCAGAAACAATGTGTAGCAGGAATTTTATAATAAATGAGGAAATCAATAATACAAACTTGGTAATAAAAATACAGTGACCGGAAGGTCCTGGTTAGAGGTGACTGAGCCTTCTGAAATATGAAGAGGCTAGACTCTTTAGGAGACCTTGTAAATTGTTCAGAGATGAATTCTTCTCCTGAACGTTTGGGGAGGGGGTAATACATCTGGAAAGAATGTGCTGAGTTCTCTCCCAGCCTCCCTACAGAGTTGAAACACAGGTGTCTTCAGGATCTGAGAATGTAAATTGATAAAAGGATTTTTTTCAGTGTTTTGTGACCACCTAGAGGGGTGGGATAGGGAGGATGGGAGGGAGACACAAGAGGGAGGAGATATGGGGATATATGTATATGTATAGCTGATTCACTTTGTTATAAAGCGGAAACCAACACACCATTGTAAAGCAATTATACTCCAATAAAGATGTTAAAAAAAAAAGGATTTTTTTCATCGAAGAATTTATTTGCAAATTCTACCTATAAACAAGACTAATGACTTTATAAAAATGTAAAATTAATAAATATAACCAGAAAAAACTATGAACAGAAGGGTTTTTTCTTCTACTTAAAGGGAGGATAGAAATGTACGCAATTTTCTTAGAGCTCAAAATGTAAACACAGGCTCAGTAAATTCATGGGGCCTTGGTGACTGCTTTCACGGTTTAGCTATCAGTATAAACTGAACCCCATCATGAGCATACAAGGGTCTGAGGAGGTGAATAAAACAGTGGCTTGGAATCGTACAGGCCTGAGTTTGAGTATGGGTTCTGTGTACTTGCTATGGGACCTTCCTCAAGTTACTTAGTTCCTCTACACTTCATTTATATCATCTTTAAAATTGGAATGATGATATCTGTCTCAAAGCTGTCTCAAGGCTTCTAACTTCTGTGAGTATTGAAAGAAATAAGCCTCCCAGTGCCTGACCTATAGTATGTATTCAGTAAATGCCATAGAAATAAAAATCAGCATTATTATTGATGAGTAGCATTGATATTAAACAAAATCCTTGGACCTTGGACACTCCAGGCTTGCTCTGGGTAGAGAGTGAGCTGCTGGGAGCACCATTTTCAGCTGTACTTTTTAAAAAGTCTTCCGTAAAAATGGATATTAAACAAAACAAATAGATGCACGTCCAGCAAAAGAGATGTGTTGGTTGAAGTCACAGAGGGGTAGCTGACCACTGGTGCACGTGCGATCACCCAGTGATGTTGCCTAGAAACAGGGCGTTGTCAAAGAGAACCTCAAGTCAGGTTGGAGCAGTTCCCAGACAGCACAGATAATTTGCAATGGAAAAAACTCTAATATCTGTTCCAGCAAAGTTCTTTTCTCTTGATTTAACTTCTTCATACTTGAGGAGATAATTTTGGAGGAGGAATGGTAGATATGGTTGATACTTCCCTTGAGAGGATGGCAGGTAAATGAGATAATACCTCTAAACACATTTTATAAACTGTGAAGTCACTGTGGAAGTGTATAGCTTGTCAAAATGGCCATTAAAAAGATAGGGAAGTCTGAGGAGAAAACGATGAAAGTTGGTGATTAAAAAATGATGCTAGAAATTTCCGGCAAGTGCAGATCGGAAAGGAGACCCTACAAATGACAGACGTATCCTCCACCGGAGTGTTGACATAGGTCAGCAAGTTCCTAAATGTTTCATCAGGACAGTAGCAGCTTATCTGAATGACAGCATTCAACTCCAGTCAGGACCTTCCCTCTCCAAGGACAGTAAGATATTTTTAAAATCCCATCTTTTGTGACTATCATAGTTAGAAGGGTCTCTTTATTATTATTAATAATAATAATAAAATGTTTTAAGGCTTCCCTGGTGGCGCAGTGGTTGAGAATCTGCCTGCCAATGCAGGGGACACGGGTTCGAGCCCTGGTCTGGGAGGATCCCACATGCCGCGGAGCGGCTAGGCCCGTGAGCCACAACTACTGAGCCTGCGCATCTGGAGCCTCTGCTCTGCAACAAGAGAGGCCGCGACAGTGAGAGGCCCGCGCACCGCGATGAAGAGTGGCCCCCGCTCGCCGCAACTAGAGAAAGCCCTCGCACAGAAACGAAGACCCAACACAGCCAAAAATAAATAAATAAATTAATTAATTAAAAAGAAAATGTTTTAAGAAAGCCAGAATATCTAGAAGAAACACTAAGACGGAACAAGTAAGAGAGATGTAAGATTGAATGCTTACAAAACCACCTAGCCCAGTGGATTCCAAAATTCCTCTCAGTTAGTTAAAGGGTGAAATTCCGTTTTTTGTTTTGTTTTTTCTTTTCAAAAGACCTGTCATTAGAAAGCCAGTTAAGCAAGATAAATAAAACTATAGCTGCCCCAGGGATGGTAGGGGGCAGTGGATTCCCACCACTTTCCTCTCTCCAGTCAACCTTCAGGCACCTACCCCTCGGCCTCTGCCCTTGAGCCAGTGCCCCTGATGGGTGGACCTGGAGCTCCATGAGGGGGAAGGGGCTTTCTGGAGGCAGCTGAGGGTCCTCCGAGTGGTGTCATCCAGGAACATCCCACTGCCAAAGGGACCATCCATCCATGACCCGTCTGGTGAGAATGAACATCCTGAAGAAATGATTTGCAGCACCAAGTGCTTTAGTGAAACGTGTCACCCACAGACATCTTCATGGAATACCAAGTATCCATTTTCAGCACATATTTTGCAAATCCAGTCCCTGGCCCATACATGAAAATTCCCAAGTAACTATGAAATGCTCTAGCTGAATGTCAATCGGCGGGAATTAAAGTCTATTTCTTACGGATTCATTTACCTTCCTCTTCTCTCCTGGCACAAAGATGGCATCAGGATCAGTCTCCCAGTATTTCCTTCCTGTCTGAGGATGTTCACATAAAAAAGTATGCACTGCTATTAAAATAGGTTATTTGTGAATCTGCGTGACTGTGCCGATATGTGTATGTGTGTGTATGTATATATATGTATATATACGTATGTGTATATGCACATGTTTTTTCATTTTCACTACCGGCCACCAACAATGAACAATCTAGGGTCCCAGCTGCTTTCAGAACTGAAACCAGGGCTTTGTTGTGAACTCAAAACTTTGCACAGGGTTTGGGAATCTTAACGTCTGAATCAGTTGTTCTTGGAAAGGCTGAGTTTCAATTTTCTTACATTTGGCTTCCGGAAGAGAGTGGGATTTCCCCTTGATCAACGAAGGAAAACTTGACTTCTGAAAGGGCAAACTGATTTCCACTTGGTCTCCATTCCTGCCTTCCTGTGATTGGCTCTTAAAGAGAGTGGAGAATTTTGGAAGGCACCAAAGGGAGATATTTCTACAGGAAGGCACACAGGTACTTTCCCTGTAACCTGCACGCCTTTTAAGGTGATAAACTGCCATTGTTTAAAACTTGGCTCCCTTTCTTCCCTCAGTAAGAAGTCGAAGTCTGCCAAGTTGAACTTTAATGGTCTCAGCTGTTTTGGAGTGCTGTAATCACATCGTTAGGTTCATTTTGCATCTGGACTGATGAACGATATTCATTCAAAAACCAGCTTTACCTGGTTGAATCTGAGTTTCCTACGTATGCGCTCACAGGGGCACATATTTACCTCTGGCCTCGCCTCAAACAAGGAAACCTTTAATCCTGGAGGAAATTGTTCTTGCTATTATGCTGGTGCTCTGGACAGGCGGTGCCTGCTCTCTGACGAGCCCTCCAAACAGGTGAAAAGGGAGCTTGTATTGGGGGTGTTCTCGTGCACTTGGAGGACGTCTTGTCTATGCAGCAGATTCTGCTTCTATTTCTGAGAATTTTGTCAGGAGTCTTGACAATCGACGAGAACTGAAAACAATTAGTCACAGTCATGGGGCTCTCTTTAAGTTCACAGGCAGAACATCTTCACAGGAAAGTCGAAGGCGAAGATCCTTCACATCCGAAGGCGAAGATCCTTCACGTCCGAAGGCGAACATCAGGGCTGGACTGAATATGGTTTTTAACCAGACAATGGCGTTTCGGTCTTGGGCTCAGGAAACATCATGACATTCCCTTTGTTTAATCAAAGTTCTTTCCAACTCGCGAATGCTGGCTGATTTGCAGGGCTGCCTTATATTTCCTGTCTCAGAGATGATGCAGTTGGTGTTGAAATCTTTACAGCTAATCTGAGCAAAATGTTTTCAACCAGTAAAAACGCAGCCAAACAATGTCATTCTCATTATCGATCAAAAAAATTTCTGAATTTCTCTGAATCAGGGAGGGACTCAGTTTCCTTTCACCCCATTCAACACACCCAAGTGAATTCACAAAGGTTTGAGAAGCAGTCACTCAGGAACAAGGAACCAAGCCCTCTGCTACTGAAAGAGGTGTTGGAAAAACTCATTTGGAAAATGCCTCTTGGCAGAGCTGAGACCCCATTTGGCCTGCTTTTAAGGACACTTTCATGTGGCCCCTGTTTTGCATGGTGTCATTTTCTTGTTGTCTCATGTCAGGGAGAGGAAAGGTGCAGTGCAAAGGATATTCATAAATGTTTCCAGAAGCTCTGCTTTTGCTGAGACATGAACACAGGCAGAGCCCCAGCTCAAGGGCGAGAGGGGAGGCGGCCCCGCAGAGAAGCCAGAGCTCGAAAAGGTCTGAGGAAGAGTGACAGATGTTTGTTGGGGGTGTGGAGGGCGTGAGCAGTTCTTCCTGGGTTGTTTGCGGCGGGCAGGGAAATACTGAAGAATCTTGAAAGACTGACGGGGTTTGCATGGGAAGGAAAGACATTCCACCCAACAAAAATGCATGGACACAGGCACAGAGACCTGGCACAGCTGGGTCACCAGGAGCCCCTTCCGCTCCGTGGAATGCGTGGTGACTCTATAATCCTGACGCATTTATTTAACCTCCTGAGTTTTGGTTTCCTCATCTGTATATCGAGGATAATGCTCATCTTGCAGGTTTGTTAAATAAGGATTATCTTAAGGGTTAAATAAGGTAATATGCACACAGCACAAAGTTTGGTGCATAAGACACAAAGTAGGAAGGTGATGGGCTGGGGTGAAAGAGGACTCCCTCCTCACCCTGGGCTCCCCACCTCTCCCCTACTTCCGTCCACGGAACCTCAGACACGATGGGCAGGACTGCAGATTGGTTTGCTGGTCTGTTTTCTTCATTTCATTGCTTTTCTCCTGGGCTCTGGCCCCTCTGCTGTGCTGTCTCTGGGTCACTCTGGGCTCAGTTGGGATGACCACCAGTGTGTGAAGTACTCACCCCACTCCGGCTGCCCTGAGCAGAGTTAGTTTTTTCAGGCCCTGCCTGTCCCTGCCCTCCATCCTCCCCACTCCTGCCCGGAAGGCCTCCTTATGCCTCTGCACGAACCTGTGTGTGGTAGAAAGTCAGAGGTGGTCGGCTGTCACTCCCAGGCCCAGCAGGCTTGTGGAAGGATGGACAGTCGACAAACGCCGTGGTTCTATGGTGGGAGGGAGCAGGAGGCGGGGCTTCCCCAGGCCCTGGAGTTGGAGACTGTCTGCCCTACGGCAACACAACAAGAAAGCAGCACAGCGATAGCCTTAGAGAAACCCTGTGGGTTGGCCGTGTCTGATCCAGAAAAGTAGGCGAATCGAAAACGTGGCATAAAAGTGTTCCCTGCTTTGCCCAGATCTTATAAAATGAATCTGGAGCAAAGCCCCCTGAGGAAAAGATTTGCTGGTTCCATTTCTCAACTCTGTTCCTTGCTGTGTTCTTCTCCAGGTTGGAAAGGAAGCTCTGAAAAGCCGCTCTTTTCCCTGGGGGACAGGGTAAACTGGAGGTGACTTCCCTCTGGGCAGACACCTCCTTTCAATAATTTGAAAACAAAAAGAAGAACTGAAGTCAGGAAATGTAGGCCATAGATTCCCCATAGGCAGGCAGTGAGGACACCGTGGAACCTTGGGGATGTTTCACCCCAGTTTTGTCTTTCCTTAGCATGAGTCTGGCCCGGGGCCCTGGACCCCATAGCAGCCCACAGCTGCTGCAAATTGATTTATCCTCTGATGAGAGCTGGGGCTGTTGCCTATAACATCAGAGAGACACTACTTTTGGGGCTGTTTTTTAAAGACACAATGCAATTTCCTTAGCTCTTTTCAGTTCTTTTGGCCATCTGGCATTTTGGGGTACAAATTATGGTTTATAACTATTGTTTTCTTCAAGTAGGGATTGTTTTGAGATGCATGTGTCTGGGGGAGTACTGGGATGATAGGTCACATGATTCCCATAAAACACCCCAAGACACCTGCCACACGGGGCGGCTAAGCTCATTGGTTTTTTTGAAAATGCTTTCATGAATTCCTTTTTTGTTACTATTTCTTACCCCTTTAGGACAAGTTGAACCAGAAAGTGAGGAGAAATATGTCCTGACTCTAACTGATCGTATTCTCTGCCCAGTTAGGAAACTGGGCAGTGGTTCTTGGAGCTGAGCCAAGCCACCGACATGCCTTAAGCAGGGAGGTCACCGTGAGATGCTCAGCCCAGGATGCAGCCTTCCAGGGAAGAGCCCGAGCTGGCCAGAATGGAAGGGGCAGTGCAGCCTGGTGGGAATAGCACAGGGCTTGGAGTCCAACGGACCTGCTTTGAGTTCCCTTTCCACCTCTTTCTAACCCTTGAAAGAGTCATTTCATGCCTTTGGATTGTGAGTACTTCACTTCGAAAAGAGTAGAAATAAAGACACAGACGTAGAGAACAAACGTATGGACACCAAGGGGGGAAAGCGGCGGGGGTGGTGGTGGTGGGATGAACTGGGAGATTGGGATTGACATGTAGACACTAATATGTATAAAATGGATAACTAATAAGAACCTGCTGTATAAAAAAATAAATAAAATAAAATTCAAAAAAAAAAAAAAAGAGTACAGCACAAGTCACCTCTTAAGAGTGTCGTGAGGATTAAGTTAAATGATGTAACATCTGCAAAACCTCCTTGATGGCAGGACACAGTAGATGCTCATGTGGCATCTACTAGGGTGATTGTTTTATCTGGGATGTAAGCAGGCCACCTGGAGTGGCCAGAGCGTGTCTGAGAGGGGGACTTGCTTTTGCAAGAGTCTGCCCCCTCCTGCCGTTCCCTGCCCCTTGGGAGGGTGTTTCCTGTGGACTTGCCAGCACGATCTGCAATGCCAAGTTCAAGATTCCATTCTCAGGGGCTTCCAGAGCCTTCTGAAAAGCTCACCTGACCCAACTTACTCTGAGAATGCTTCCTTATACTCTGTAGCCAAACTGCTCATGAGAGCCATTTGTAACCTTACTTCGAGAGAGAAGCCACATCAGGAAAGAATGGGATAGAAGGGGGTTGTCTGGATTCGCTTAAACTCTCAGGCCACCCTGCACTGCACCTGTTTACCTCTCCCAGCCTTGGGGTTTGAATGTCACCTAAGACCTGGTGCCCCGTGGCTCAGGGATGTCGTCTCAGTGCGTGCTTTGCGTCACGTAGAGTTGCCCTCGTCTTCCAGCCCAGGTCGGAAAGTAGCCCTAGAAATCCAGTCACCCATATTCTGCCTTGACAATAACACATTTCCAATTCAAAGCACAAGTTTGCAGGTATGAATCATGAACTTTGTGTAAATTCTTCTATGCGATGATTTTTTTTTCTTGACACCAAATAAATTATACACAGTGAACCTGGCCTACATTTATACCACCTCGTCTATGAATCGTGGGTTAACATCAAGGGAATTGATTAGAATGACAACTAATTTAGGGGATGATGAGGACCCCATAATATGGACCCTGGAGGCAAATTATTCTAGAGAAGTGAAGAGTCAAAATAGTTTTTGTGAACCAAAGGGTTTTATAATTCCTAGAGGTCCTTCCAGACTCAGAAACTCACCTGACATATGCATTACTCATCTCCCCTGTGCAAAGCCTTAAACCAGTTCCCAAAAGAGGCACTGATTATACACAGCTCTCAATGACCTACTTGCCTGGTCCCCCTTCTCTTCTGCCTGCACTAAGGAAGTACAAAGAAGGAAGATTTCAAAGCAAAGTTTGATTTTGAAATTAACTTTGTTGTGATAACCTAAGCTATCACTGGCCCATTTTTAAAGCTGTGTTTAATACCAACCTCCCTTTAAGAAGAAGTCATTTAATAAGCCTGGTAACATGTAACATGCTCCTGGGACCTGAGGTTATGAGCTGACTACAATTGACTTTCCATCGCCTTCTTCCTGGAACAAGTGCTGTTAGATTTGGGGTCATGTAAACATAGAACTGCAAGCAACCAGGGAGGCCCTTCCTATCTTTAAGCATGCAAATGAAGGAACCAAGGCCCAGAGAGGGTTAGCATTTTGTTCCATGACACACAGCACAACTAGGTACGATTATAACTACGTGGAGCACACAGGCTCCCTGAAGACATTCTGGTCGGTTCTCCCCTCCCCCATCTCCTTTGTCTTTGCTGCTCCAAGTAGCTAGTCTGTGTACCAGCATCTTGATGTCATCTAGGAGTTTGTCATAAATGCAGAATCTCAGGCTCCAGCCCAATCCTACTGAATCAGCATCTGTACTTTGGGCTAATTGGCCACTTCCATGAAACTGGAAAAGAAAAACAAAACAAAAAACAAAAACCAGTGAAACAAACTCCTAATTTGTATCCTGGTAAATTCTGTGAAATGTTTCCCTTGGTTATTTTTCTTTATCTTCACATAATTAACTACCACCCACCCCTAAAACATACACACACACATACATCATGCCAGACTTCTAATTGGCCACTAAAAGCTTTGGGTGTTTTTTTCTAAATATCTCTGTGATCTCGCCTCCGACTCCTCAGCTGCCCATCTGGAGCCCCCTGCCTCCAGGCTTCCTTTCCAAGGTTCCTCCCCATTGATACCAGAGTGACTTTTATGAAACTCAGCCTGTTCATGCCCCTTTCTCAGCTTAAATCCTCCGTAGGTTCTGGTGTGGACTGAATTGTTCTCTCCCAAATTAATATGTTGAAGCCCTAACCCCCAATGTGATAGGATTTGAAGATGGGCCTTTTGGGAGGTAATTAGGTTTAGACACGGTCATGAGGGTGGGGCCCCCACGATGGAATTAGTGTCCTTATTAGAGAACTTGCTCTTTCTCTCTTTACCATGTGAAGACACAGCAAGAGGCGGCCTTCTTCAAGCGAGGAAGAAGGCTCTCACCAGAACCTGATCAGGCTGGCACCTTGATCTTGGACTGCCAACCACTAGAACTGTGAGAATTAAATGTCTGTTGTTTAAATCCCCCTTAAAACTCATTCTGTGATAGTCTGTTATGGCAGCCAGAGCTAAGGCAGGGTCTGTTCTGTCCAGGGAGGGAAGTGCAGACTCCTCTAAACGATTTGAGGATTGTACAGGGCTGGGGCACCTTGCCAGTGCTCTGTGTGAGTAAATCGAGCACTGCCGTTTGTCTAGGAGTTGGTCCAAAGGTGGAAGTGATGGTGGAGAAGGGAGAACTCATTCTGAGCATCAGACAAAGGATACTGGACTTCATGCTGCCTCAGCGTTTGTGTTGGTTAATTTTATGTCAACTTGACCAGGCCATGAGGTTCCCAGACTCTTGATCAAACAGTATTCTGAGGGTGCCTGTGAGGGCACTTCTGGATGACATTAGTATTTGAATCAGTAGACCGAGTAAATGCCCTCCCAGTGTAGGTGGGGCTCACTCATAAACTGAAGACTATGAGCAGAACAAAAGGGCCGAGTGAGAGGGACTCCTCCTTCCTGACTGCACTGAACTGGTGCCTTGTTCTCCTCTGACCTTTGGATTTGGACTGAAGCGCTGGTCCTTCGTGGGTCTCCAGCCTGCCAGCATTTTCAGAATGGAACTACACCATTGGCTCTCCTGATTCTCAGGCCTTCAGACTCAGAATGGAATTATACCACCACCCTCCTGGGTCTCCAGCTTGCTGACTGCAGATCTAGGGACTTCTCAGCCTCCATTGTTGGGTGAGCTGATTCCTTATAATAAAGTGCTCTCTCTTCTCTCTCTTTCTCTCTATATGTATATATGTGTATGTGTGTAAACACACACACACATCCTACACACACACACACACACATACACACATTCTACTGGTTCTGTTTCTCAGGAGAACCCTAATGAATGCAGTGTCTGTAAGAGAGCAGAGTCAGGACAGTGGACTGCAGGCCTGGGGGCAGCCCTTCCCGCCCTTCTCCAACTCCCACTTGGCCCAGCTGACTGGAGTGCCCCAGGGAAGGCCAACATCTCAAGTCCCAGGAGAAGAAGATCAAGTAGTCATAGGATGGGAGTAAAACATGGCCTCCCCCACATAAAGCTGGAGCCTTGCAAGAGGCACCTTTGTTCCTGCTCAGATGATGTGATCAGAATATGTGTGTCAACATTACCAGGTGGATCCTGAGGCTCAGCCACTGCCCTCTCTCTCCCCCAGACTCACCAATGCCTTAATGAGGCTGATGAGAGGCAGCAATATGGCCCCAGGGCCCCACTTGTGTCCACCACTGAGCTGCAGCTGCAGAGTATTCAGGGGGATTTTATTACTTTTTCTTCTCTTGCTCAATCCAGACGTTAAAGATGATAGCAGAACCATCTAGAAAATGAGTTGCAGAATCTGAACAAAAGGTAGTAATTCCTTGCACAGTTGTACATTTAGCTCCATTAGTTTCTTTTCAATTTAGATGATAGTAAGATCTTGCTAGGTGGAATAATGGAGGCCAGGGGCAAGTCCAGGTTGTGTGGCCTGAAGCATTTCCAATTTTGCAGACTCTCTTTAAGAAAGAGAATATAAATTATAGATGCAAAATGACAGTATTTATTTAGAATGAGAAAGAAAATTTTAGGAATCTGAAAAGTATCACAAAGTCTTAAAAAGCATAATATTTTCACTAATTAACTGCTCGACACATCTCTGTAATATTTTAATTCCGAAATTTTTGGCTGCATACTCTATGAAGTGCTTCTTCATTGGGCAACAATTTATAATATTTTCTTTAGAGAGATGAGAAGAATAACTCAGTCTTCTTTTAGCACAGTTGATTGAAATCTATTTTAATTATTGATAGTTGGGATGCTTAAATATGCAATTCCACACATAGATGTACTCACTGTTTATTCTAAAGTCACAGACTTGTACCTCACAAACATGGGTATGCATTCAGATAGAGTATATTTGTTGGATTTCCATAAGCATGTATGATGTATTTATAATTGCATATGCTACATTATTGATTGTATTCTTACAGGAGACAACTTCCATTTTCACTGGGCATTGAGAACTGCATCCTTTGTTTGCAACTTCACATGACTGATAATTAGAAGAATTTTCCAGATTACCTTCAGGTTCTATATATTTAAAACCTTACTTCCGCTCCTTGATCCACTGTGTCAGATGTCATAAGATGCATTTCTATTGCCACATAATCTCTGGCCCTGGACTTCATGTCACAATGTCATAGGAGCTGGCATAGTGGGCAGCAAGAATACTCTCACAAGCCATCCCTGCACTGGGGCATACAACAATAAATTAACTACACATCAAAGAGACATAATCACATAAAGAAGCCCCAATAAACCCAAACTAAGTGTGTCCTCACTCAACTTCTTATCCAAAATACAAAAATGCACAAGCCATGCCAATTGAATCTGAGAGAAATATGATGGGAGGAGGGGAGGAGAAAGAACAAGTAGTCCTAACTGATTGCAGTTAAAATGTTTTCATTTGACAAGTTTTTAAAAAATATCAATTGTTAACCATACGGACGCATTGTGAGGTCCCCAACCAAGGGCATGAAAGAAACCTACAAAGGACCAAGGTCCTACAACTTCAGCTTCTTGGTAAATCTGCCTCTCATAGAGACTCAAAAACTACTGTGCAGAAGAGTTGGGTTGAGCTTGTGTTTGTTCAGAAGTTTCCCTTATGGCAAAGTTAATATTGCAGAAAAATATGTAAATTGCCTGTGCAAAACAAACTTCTAAAGCTCTTTAGGAGTCCTATTTGCATACAAATAATTGATATGCTAATTTAACTCATTCTCAACCATTCTTTGGAGTAAGTCTCCCAAAAATTTCTTCATTTACCTAAAAATGAGTATGAACACATACCATAAAATGAAGGTTTATTTAAATAGAAACATAAAATGTTGGTCTTGGGATGTTCCCTGTCACAACTCCTTTCAATATTGTACTGGAAGACTTTGCTAATTCAATAAGACAAGAAAAGGTAATAAAAAGTACACAGATTAGGAAGGAAAACATAAATCTGTCTTTGTTCACAGGTTACCTGCTTGTCTATGTAGAAAGACTGAAAGAATTGAGCAAAAAACTCTTGGATCTAATAGGCGATTATTGCAAGACTGCAGGATACAAGCTTAATATATAAACGTCAATCACTTTTCTATATACTAACAATGAATATGGAATTTGAAATTACAAACATGATACCATTTACATTAGCACCCCCAAAACTAAAATGCTTAGGTATTAAATCTAACAAAATATGTACAAGAACTATATAAGGAAAACTAAAAAACTTTGATGAATGAAATCGAAGAACTAAATAAATGAAGAGATAGTCCTCGTTCAAGAGGAAGAAGACTCAATACTGTCAAGATGTCAGTTTTTCCCAAGTTGATCTGTGGATTCAGTGCAATCCAAGTAAAAATCCCAGCAAGTTTTTTCATGGAGATCAACGTGAATCTAAAGATTATATGTAGTGGCAGAAGACTCAGAATAGCCAACACAATATTGAAGAAGAAAAAACTTGGAGGACTGATGCTACCCGACTTCAAGAATTACTGTGAAGCTACAGTAATCAAGACAGATTCATGTTGGCAAAAGAATAAAGTCGGTAAATGGGACAGAATAGAGTCCAGATATAGACTCATGTGAATAGTCAGATGATCTTTGACAATGGAACAAAGAAAATACAATGAAGCAAAGATAGTCTCTTCAATAAATGGTGCTGGAACAACTGGACCCCTCACATGCAAAAAACAAACTGAATCTAGAGGAAGACCTTACACTTTTCACAAAAAATTAACTCAAAATGGATCATAAACCTAAACGTTAAATGCAAAACTACAAAATTCATAGAAGATAACATAGGGGAAAACCTAGATGACCTTGGGTGTGGTGATGCTTTTTATTTTTTTGGTGATGCCTTTTTAGTTACAACACCAAAGGCATAATCCCTGAAAGAAATAAGCTGAATTTCATTAAAATTAAAAATCTCTCCTCTGTGGGAGACGACATCAAGAGAATTAGAAGACAAGCCACAGACTGGCTTGTAATGAGAAAATATTTGCAAAAGACACATCTGATAAAGGACTGTCATTCAAAATATACAAAGAATTCTTAAAACTCAACAATAAAAAACAAACAATGTGACTTTAAATGGGCCAAAGGTTTTAACAAACAACTCGCCAAAGAAGATATACAGATGGCAAATTAACATGTGGAAAGATGCCCCACATCATTTGTCATCAGGAAATGTAAATTTAAAAAACAATGAGGGACTTCCGTGGTATTCCAGTGGTAAGACTCCATGCTTCCAATTCTGGGGGCACGGGTTCCATCCCTAGTTGGGGAACTAAGATCCCACATGTCGAACTGCGTGGCCGAAGAAAAACCCAGAGAGATACTACTACACAACTGTTAAAATGGTCAAAATCTTGAACACTGACAATACTAAATGCTGATGAGGATGTAGAACAACAGGAATTCTTTTTCATTATTGGTGGGAATGCACAATGGTACAGCCACTTTGAAAGAGAGTTTGGTGGTTTTTTTTTACAAATCAAAACATACTCTTACCATATGATCCAGCTGTCATGCTCCTTGGAATTTGCCTGAAGGAGGTGAAAACATGTTCACACATGTACCTGCACGTGGTGTTTCTAGCAGGATTGCCTTGTAGAGAGCAATTGATTCATAACAGGATGTACTTCTTAATATTTAGGGAAATAGTAATAATACTTCAAAAATACAGAGGCGTAACGACTGTTTAAATTGGGAGAATCTCTATAAGTTTTAGGTCAGTCCTGGGGGTACAGAGTAAGAAGCTGAATGAAGGTGTCTCCCATAGCTTTATCTGTCTTATACAACACAGAATTCACTAATCTGTGTTTCTCTGTTGACAGCACAAGCAGGATGAAATGCGTGTCCATGAATTCACTGTTGGAGTGCAAAGCAAAATCAGAGGAAAATCATGTGGTTATGTCGACATGTAAACTGTGCAAGAAATAAATTATTTCTGACTGGGTTCTATTAAGGAGCTCAAACTTGATTAATCTGTGGCCCAGATAAGCATTTACCTCCAGCAATTACATGCCACTATTACAGTGATTATTTTATAAAAGCTAATAAACACTATCTGGAGTTAATATTTGCTCCTGGGGAAAGTTTGCCAAGAGCTTAGAATACATTTATGGAAGATTTTGTCTGCTAGGTTTGTGCACAAAGTTTGAGACACCAAAATCCTTTTAGCATCATTTATAATAAAAAAAGTTTGTGCATAAACAATTGTATCCAGTGAAGCTGAAATATGATATAGAAATAGACAAAGCTTAGGAATTTTGCATAACTGGCCAAATATTGTCCATCCCTAATGAATTCCAGCCAACTAATTCTGCAGTTGATTTAGTCTCTGAAATGACCTCTGCTTAAATCTATACTGTGTAGCCTTGTGTGTGTCAGATAGTCCTAAGTAAAATAACTCTTGTTAATCTAATGATTAGATGGAACTTGTGCTAAAGAAACTGTAGTGTGCTGTCTTAATCTACCCAGGCCAGAGTAACAGTGGGATATTTGCTAATGTTCTCAACAGGGGAGAGTAAGTAACTCATTCATGACCTATGTATCTGGTTAAGTGTCCAGTTTAATAATTTGTTTAAGTAGTGTTTTCTTTGACTTACACTCCTGGTGAACATACATAAGCAAGTATATTTGAGTTTTAGTAAATGTGTTAGACATTCACACAGCCTCTTAAATAGGCCAGGGGTCCAGGAAAAACTAATATTTTCTTATTATGGTATTATAATCAAAATATGGCATCCTTCTTACATTCACATATGATCGACATTTACATCAAAAGAATAAGCCTAATCCTGACCCATGATCCCAGGTTGGCTACCATAATTGTCTCTATTTACCTATAGATGGCAGGCTGGCCCACAAGGAACATGGGGTGAGTGAGGGTAGAGGGGGCCACCTTCTGAGTCTTTGAAGTCATTCACTTTCTGCAAACTCTATTCATTCCTAAAGCTCTCAGGCCTCTTTGTTTATTGAGAAACTTACATAAGATTTCTTGTTGGTAATGGGTAGGGAGTTAGATCCAAAACTTCTTCTTCCATTCTACAATTTGGTGTGTGCCTAAAACATTTTTCTTAGGGCAAAAGATTATAACAAGATGTCTTATAAGCTAGGCTATGTGTATGTATCTATCCTGAGAAGGTATGGAGAGAAGGATGCTTTGTAAAGTACTAAAGTGTGTGTGTTTCTTCTGTGGAGAGGATGGGTCCTTTGGGGGATTAAATGAGTAAATGCATGAAACATGCTGACAGCTACCACACGTGGCCACCACCAAGGATAGAGGCTACCTTGAGGGACTGAAGAGGCAGCTCTAACAGTCTTATACTCCCAGCTCAGGGGCATTAGGAGGGAAAACAGCAAGGACACAGGTGCTAAGGAACCACAGGAAAGAACCTTAGACATCAATAATAACCGATACTTTAAATGAATTATTTGTCTGCCTTAACAATATAAATTAGAGCAAAGTCTTTTTATAATGACATTGCTACTTCAAAGAAGTATTCTTCAAAGAAGGATAACAAAATTGGAACAATTCGGGAGTGTATTCTGGGGAATTTTTCATCTGCTTAAGGCTTTGAAGCTAAGGGCCACGCATCTTCTTTATACCATAGGAGCTGCCGCCAAAAAATTGTTAATGACCAATCATTCTTCTTCCAACTAAGAAAGCATTTCTCTTACCGTCTCAAAATACAGGTTTGGGGAAATAGATGAGCAACTCTGATGCTGGTGTATGTGTACACGTGCGTTAGTGTAGAGTACATCAACTCTGCTGTGTGCATGTGAAGACTTGAAAACCTCCCTTTCCCTTCTTGTCAGAAAAGCAACCATGTTGTGTCTCCACAAGAGCAGCTTGGGACATAAGGATCTGGCTTGTGCTGCTTGCTGGTTCTCCTAAAACTTTGTCTTGGAAGCCAGGAGTACATGGAGCTATTGAAGCATTGTTGTGGGAATTTAGGGTAAAGACTAAGACTTACTTCTTATTTCTGATCTGATCTGCTCAAATATCACCTGTTTTGTGGAGCTTCTCCAAAATGTGAAACTCTCATTTCTGTGTTCATAGTACTGATTATATTCATTTAATCATCACGTTTAGATGGTGTGTGTGTGTGTGTGTGTGTGTGTTTCTTCTGTTAGACTATGAGCTCTTCACTTAACAAACATGAAGAAACAACCTAAGGGATGGGAGACACATGAAGAAGGGTCCTGCTGAAGGGGAACCTCTAGATGGAAATCTTCTCTGGGGAATGGTAAGTGTGGGCCAGTTGTCCCCCATCCCAACCCCTCCCCCAGCCCAAACAGAACAGAGTTTGAACACAAATGTTGGACAGACCAGAAGTGCACGCTAACTCTTTGCAGATAGACTTGGCAAACACTCATTTCAGAAGTCCTGGCTCAGGTTGAGAGGAAGTGAAAGTGAAAAGGTGGAGGTCTGGGCCAAGTGCAGGCTCTGCTCCCACAGTCTGGTACCCACAGCAGAGGGAGAGCTTCATGCTGGACTTGGTGTCTTCGTCTAGAAAATGTGCAGGTTGATGGAGATGCTTCTTCATCCTAAAGTCCTATGATTCTGGGAAGGATAAAATAATCATCTCTCTCTCTTTAGAAGGTTTTATTAGTTTTGCAAATATTTCTTAATCCAGGAGACTTCAACAGCTGAACGTGCAGAGATGTATTTTCTTTTTACAGAGGTTTTACTCTGAGAATGTAATTGCTAGTACAGTTATATAATTTGTGTTATCTCTAGGGACACTATTATTGATCGTTTATGAGGTGATTTACATTTTCTTTTAGAGTTTTGAATTTTTAGATTTATTTTTAACTTTTAAATGAAGTTTGAAAATTTATCTGGCACGCTGGATATTTTCTAATGGAAACGCTTGCCCAATTTCTTAAGCGTTAAGATTACACTCTCAGAAAAGTTGTTTAGAACCTTCTTTTTAGAATCACATCTCTCCTATAGTTTCTCTTCTAAAAATCCAAATGTTGCAATAGTTGAAAAATATCTTCTTGAGTTTCTCCTTGCCTGTAGTTTTCTGATTATGTTTTGTTATAGTTTTATTGAGATATCGTCACACACCATATAATTCACCCATTTAAAGTATACAGTTCAATGATTTTAGTATATTCACAGTTATGGAACCATCACCAAAAACAATATTAGAATATTTTCATTAGTCCTAAAAGAAATACTTTTCCTTTAGCTATCACTCCCCAAGTCATTCCATTCCTGTCTTCAACTCTAGGCAACCACTGATCTACTTTCTGTTTCTTTTAATTTGCCTAGTCTAGAGATTTCATATAAATGGAATTGTATATTATGTGGTCTTTTGTGACTGGCTTCTTTCACTTAGCATAATATTTTCAAGGGTTCATTCATGTTGTAGATGTATTAACACTTCATTTATTTTTATGACTGAATAATATTCCACTGTATTGATATGCCATATTTTGTTTATCCATTCATCAGTTGATGGTCAGTGGGTTCTTTCCATTTTTTGGCTATTATAAATAATGTTGCTATGAACATTTGTGTACAAGGATTTCATGGATATATTTTCATTTCTCTTGGGTATGTACCTAAGAGTGGAATTGCTGGGTCAAGTGGTAACTCTGTGTATAATCATTTGAGGAATTGCCAGACTGTTTTCTAAAGTAGCATATAACATGTTACATTCCCACCAGCAGTGTATGAGGGTTCTAGTTTCTCCACATCCTTTCCAACACTTGTTATAACCTGTCTTTTTGATGACAGCCATCCTAGTGAGGTGCAAATTGATATTTAATTGAGGTTTTGATTTGTATTAATTTGATGACTACTCATGTTGAGTATATTTTCATGTGATCATTGGCCCTTTGTATATCTTCTTTGGAGAAATATAACTATCTTTTTAAGCGTGTTCTGTTGGGATACACAGCATAGTTCCATTGGTCTTCTGCCGTCTGGTGGCCTTGCAGGATAGGCCAATTGGCAAATAGGTTCAAGTCTGGAGATTTGGGGAACCACAGTACAGTATGTTTAATGACACATCAGTTTTATTACTCTGTGACTCCATTTTAAAAAGTAAGTAATATATAACTACTTTTATGAGAAAGCACTATTTGTCATTATACATTCCCAGTGAAACATGATACAGTTCAGCTCTCAACTTTAATGTCTTCATTTCATATACTTGATTAGGATAATTTTAGTTTTCATAATATTATCTTTAAACATGATGAAACACTACTGGTTCAGGACAAATCAACTTTAAGTACAAAGTTTCTAGTTTATCTTAGAAATACTAGCAATCAAATCAGAGAATTAAAGTAAAACAAATGCTCAAGATTAAGTTTCTTCTGCTCCAGAGGCCACTGCTGAATTCTAAGGAACAACATTTCTAGTCTTTCTCTTTGAATCTCCTACCAAGGGTTCACTGCCAATTTACCATGTGGTTTTCATATAGAGGGAGTTCATGGCAGTGCATCAGACTGAGTTCTCATCTCTTTAGATTGATTTCTTCTAAAAGCATGTCATTAGTCATGCCTTAAAAACCTTTTCTATGAGTGAAGCTTCTAGTTTGGGTCTCACTCCTGATTTAGTTCACACCTGGGAAGTGTAAGTAAATTAGCTCTGGATCCTAGACTAACTCTTCTTCTCTGTCTCTTTCTGCATTTCTTAAGACTCTGTTTGTTGCTGGGGATTAAAAAAAAAAAAAATCAGTAATACCTAGTCATAGCTCAATGAATGAGCAAGGATGTGTGCAGGGTGCTAATGCACCAGTGAAGTTGCTGTGATGGAGAAGAACACAGGGGACAGAGAAGCACCTGGTGCTTAGGTGGCCACGTCTTGCAGTGCTGGAGATGTTGCGGTCAAGATTGCACAGAGGAGGAGATAACAGAGTCCACAATAATGAATAGGTGTTCTCAGGTAGACAAATAAGAGAGGGCATTCTAGGGGAAGGGCCAGAATGATGCAGGCCCAGAGGAGTGACAGAGTGACTAGTCTATGAGACTGGAACTGGGCATATGTAGGTGGGCTCCCTGGAGGAGTCGGGCTGGAGAGAATAACAAACGCCCTTCTCAGAGGCACTATAGCTTATATTTTTTTCTTCCCATTGACCTCGGTTTTACTCTCTGGGACAGCAAAGAGTGAATTGAATTATTCTTTCATGAGAGCGTTTCACAGATTTGACAACGGTGCTAATAGCTCTCCCAAGTCTTGTGTTTTCCAAAGGGAACATTCCTCATTCCTTCACTTTTTTCTCATATGGAAAGGTTTCCAAGACCTTCTCCGTCACAATTTTCTCTATTGGATAGGCTTCAGTTTGTAAAATTTCTTCTGAAAATGTGGCTCCTGATGCAGAATCCAGCACTCCAAATGTGGTTTGCACAGTGTGGTGTCTTGGGGCTATTCTTTCCTCTGCCGTGAGTGCTAAACATTGGCATCCAATCATATCCACACAGGTGAGCTCATTTCTAACCTCTGAACCTCGTTGACCTACTAAACTAGGTTCTTTTATCCTTGGTCATGTTACTCGTTGACTCAGAAGCAGGACTGGTTCTTTGTAAGTATTTATTTTCATCTAGTTAACTTTGGCTCATGTTTCCCAGGAATGCCAGAACCTTTTAAAATCCTGATCCAACTCTCTAATAATGCCTTGGTGATCTCTCTCCACCTAGTGTCATCTGAAGATTTCAGAGTAATGAAATATTCTATTTGTCTCTATCCAACAATATGATAAAAATGTTGATAACAATGGCGTTGAGTACAGAGTCAGCCAATTAAGAATTGATGTTAGTTCTTCAGGGTTTACGTGACTGTACTGAACTAATATTTGTGAAATTGCCAGTAGTTTGGAAAGTGGTGGGACTTCCCTGGTGATGCAGTGGTTAAGAATCCGCCTGCCAATGCAGGGGACACGGGTTCGGGAAGATCCCACATGCCGCAGAGCAACTAAGCCCGTGTGCCACAACTACTGAGCCTGCGCTCTAGAGCCCACGAGCCACAACTACTAAAGCCCGTGTGCCTAGAGCCTGTGCTCCACAACAAGAGAAGCCACCGCAATGAGAAGCCCGCGCACCACAAGGAAGAGCAGCTCCCGCTCGCCGCAAGTAGAGAAAGCCCGCGCACAGCAACGAAGACCCAACGCAGCCAAAAATAATAAATAAATAAAATAAATAAATTTGTAAAAAAAAAGAAAAAAGAAAGTGGTGCTCACTGATTGATAAACAGACACACCAGAGCAGCATTTCTGAGTTAAATCTGGGGATTTCTTCTACCACAATAAACTGAGATGCTCTTCAAATGCTAATTCCTGGGCCTCCTTGGAGACTTACTGCACCAGGCCCTAGAGGATATGCATTTTAACACGCGAGTCACCTGAGCACTGGGGCTGGTTGATGGATAGTGGTCTAGGACAGGCAGTTTGTATCTGGTTTAGTGTAATGAGCTGTGACATTTTTTTCGGGCAAATATGTTTGGAGTGATGTGTTGGTTGAGTGATGCCACAGAGGTTTTTGGTGCACTTATAAAAAATCCAAAACCTATGATTTCCTCCCTATGATCTAGCCTTTAGCCCAGGCCAAGGATCATCTTTGCCTCCTAGCGGGGGTGCCAGCATGATTTCAGCATTATTGCCGCTTTAGTCACCGCTGTCTTGGGAGCATGACTGTTCTGCATTGGCTGCATGAAGTGGCTGATCTCACCCTTGAGCACAGCTTCTCCAGCCCCATGAGACTCTGGAGCCCTGAGCCTCAGTGGGGCCGATGCACAGCTCTTTCCATCTACCCTGCAGCTCTGCCTTCACACCAGGGTGGACTAGACATGCTCAGGAGGAGTCTCCTGAAACACATGTTTACTGAATCACAACTTTTAGACGCCTGCTGTATATTTACTCATCTAACATGGCTGCCAAGGTCCCACCTAGTCTCCTGTGACTCTGACACTACCGGGGATTTAAAGATCACTATTTTTAAAGCTAGTTGTGAATATCACACCTTCCCTCTCCTCAGAAGATTCTAATCACCTGTTTGTTAGACGTGCCTCTGTTCTCTGCAGCTTTACTCAACTCCACGGGCTCTCTATTTTAGGAGTGGGTGTAAATTGTTCTTCAGGATTTCTGTAGGGAAATCTCACTGTCTAGACTCTTTCCTCTCCTGGTCAAGTCAAGAGCATCTGGAGGTCACTCTAGAACTTTCTGACATCTAGCTACTTCTCCAAGTTCGTGTGTTACTAAACTTTCTTATGTCAATGTCTCTTGAAATAGATCTCAAAGACTTTTTCTTGCTTCTTATTTATAAAACTAGTATATCTCCATTTCTACCATCCTCTTTCGACTATAACACCAAGAAGAAAAAGCTCTTTAAAAAATGAAGATTTTTTTTTTCTGATTGTGAAAACAAACGTGGTCATAGTTGAAAATTTATTAAACATAGAAATGTAGAAAAAATCAATTATACCACCAAAACACTACCACATTTTGATTTAGTTTAATTAAACCTTCCTCAGTGCACATTTATTTTCACAGCTGTCATCATCCCTTATCTAAAATTTAGTATCCTTTTTTCACTTAGCTTATTAGTTCCCTGTTTCGTGTCATTATATAAACATCAAAATATGGGCTTCCCTGGTGGCGCAGTGGTTGAGAATCTGCCTGCCAATGCAGGGGACACGGGTTCAAGCCCTGGTCTGGGAAGATCCCACGTGCCGCGGAGCAACTAGGCCCGTGAGCCACAACTACTGAGCCTGCGCGTCTGGAGCCTGTGCTCCGCAACGAGAGGTCGTGACAGTGAGAGGCCCGTGCACCGTGATGAAGAGTGGCCCCCGCTTGCCACAACTAGAGAAAGCCCTCGCACAGAAACGAAGACCCAACACAGAAAAAAAAAAAAAAAATTAAGTAAACATCAAAATAAAAATTACTATGTAGTTGACCCTTTTGTTGGTCATTTATGATGCTTTTTATAAATAACATCATGAGGATTATCTTTGATATCAAGGTTTTCTCTCTATATCTCTCTTGGGTAATTTCCTCAAGATAAAGTGAAAGAAGTGCTATTATTATACCAAGAGGGCATTTTTAAGGTTCTTGATACATATTTCTAAATTGTTTTCCAAAAGAGTTGAAAGTATTTATTGGCATGATTTATCCTAGGAAAAGCATGGTTACACATTTGAAGGTGAAAAGCATAGTATTCTGTATTAGAAGAGAGATGAAAGCATTTTCATAGTTGAAGCAGATCTCAGGACAGGTTCCATGAATATAGGGTTCAGAATGCTCAGCAAATCCCTTATCCATTGGGCATGATACGGTTACCTTCCCAAAGAGAGTGAGGAACACCAACGATATATACAAAGGCTGTTATGTAGACCTCTTGCTTTTTGGTTTTGACTTTTGAATCACTGAGTCCTTCTCACAGCTTCCTTTTAAGAGCAAAGAGTGCCAGGTGTAGTACATCTGCTTGATGCTTTATGTGTATTACCTGGGAACCAGTTTACATAGACAAATCCCTAAAAATCTCAAATAGCGGTGATAAT
The DNA here is from genome assembly GCF_965194805.1 of Balaenoptera borealis. Classification (NCBI taxonomy): domain Eukaryota; kingdom Metazoa; phylum Chordata; class Mammalia; order Artiodactyla; family Balaenopteridae; genus Balaenoptera; species Balaenoptera borealis. The sequence continues at coordinate 86,606,655 of NC_138871.1, forward strand.
CCAAGAAGTTTGCTCTTTGGAGGTAACTATTTTGGTCTTGTAATATGATAAAAGGTTTAATTGCTGCCTTTCAGAGGACTCAGATTTTTTTTTCAAACCATAAAAGTAGAAATGAAATTCAGGTAGGGTAAAATGGAAATAACAGAACTGAGGACTTGGGATAGGCTATCAAAGCGGTTATTCCAGGCTAATTCGCACTATGGCCCTACACGGTATCTGCACATCCAGACTTCCCCAGCCAGGCTGGAGGAAGGGAACAGATCTGGGGCCAAACAAGGTGGGATTAAGATCGTGGTCCTGCTATTTCCGTAGGCGCCTGAGAAATTTACTTAACTTCTCCAAGCTTCATTTTCCTTGCCGTCAAAACAGAAAAAATTTAAAATAAATAACATTTACTTTTAATCTAGTGGATTAAATGAAACAACATGAGTACTTCACGTGAATTGTAACGCACACATAGACATTATTCAACAAACGTCTATTTCTTCTCTCTTCCATCTCTGTACAGCTCCCAAATGTATGACATAATAATCCTGCCTTGCCCTGCTGTTTCCAAAGTTCAGAAGATACTTCAGTGCAAACTGATCTCTTTCTTCTCTAATCTGCTAACCATCATGCCTTGGGCCATTAATCCTTTTCTTTTATAATTTTATTTTAATTTTTTGCTACGCTGTGCGGCATGCGGGACTTCAGGACCAAGAAGGACCCACGCCCCCTGCAGTGGAAGCGTGGAATCTTAACCACTGGACCACCAGGGAAATCCTAATCCTTTGCTTTTTCTTTGGAATTTTCAAGCACCAGCCAAATCCTTCTCACAGATCCCTGGAAGAATGTTTGGTGCCATAGTAATATTTTTATTATATGTTTCTGTGTCATCCCAACTAGATTCTCTACTCTTCTAAAGGTCAGGAAATACATCTTTGCATTCCCCCAGGATCCTAGCACTGTTTCTGAAATTTAGCAGACCATTTGCAAGTGCCTACGGGTTAACTGAACGTCCAGCATTCATTCAGTATCCCACATATCTTTTAAAAAACTTACTCTCCTGGGTGCTAGAAATGTAATCATGGATGAGACTGATAAAATACTTACCTCCTGGTGCTCCAGTGCATGTCTACCATCTCCATGCAGGAGCAGCTCAGAAGTAGAAGAAAGCAGTAGGTATGGAGCTTGAGGTGGGGGACTTGTCTGGAGATTGAATGTTCATTGTCGAGCAATTAGGAGGAGACAGAAATGATCAATTATCTGTATCAAAGGAAGGGATTCTGATGGATGTTGTTAATGCTCAGTTATCAACCCTTCCCCATGCTCCCCATCCCTCTTCCAATGGCTCCTAGAGTGGTAGAGAGAAGAGATGTACTAGCAGAAAGCTACAGTTGTGTGGTAGATGCTACTTAGAGGTAGTGCAGGATCCTACAGAAGCACCTAGGGAGGGCCCAAACCCAGAGGACCAGGGAGGCTTCTCATAGGACATGACATACCAGCTGAGCAAGGAGGTACATAGGCCATGTAAGAGGACTGAGAGTAGGTGCTTCACGATGAAAGTGCCATATGTGAATAAGCTTGGCGCCCCAGAGGGTGTCATATCTTTGGAGAGTTGAAGGTGGTTTAACATGGTTGGAAAATACAGGGGGTAGGAAGTAGTGAGTTACTTGGCTGAAGGCTAAGCAGGTGAGGAGCAGGAAGGGCACTGTAAACTTTTTAAGAGTTTGAACTTTATCCTGAGAGGATTAGAGAAAAACTAAAAGGCTGTGATCGTTGGGGTAACATGATTGTAACAGAGCATCCCACTGATGTGCAGAGAGTAGATGTGAGCAGGACAAATGCAGGCGGGGAGACCTTGGGACTGTTGACACCATCCGGGAGAGGTAAGAGTACCTTCTGGGCTACAGCAATGCCAGTGGGCTAGGAGGGAATTGGGCGTATTTGGAGATAGTTATAAGGTAGAAGCACTAGGGCTGGCTTAGATGTGGACATTTGAAAATTGTATGGAAAAAGGATTACACTTAGGTTTCTGATTTGGGTGAACAAAATGGGAATGATTCTTTTCACTGAGGGAAGGAACACAAATAATTGAATTCTATCAGAAAGATCATGAGCTGGAAACATTCTGAACTTTAGATGTTTGTGGGATATCCCAAGTGGAGGTATGCAACTAAGAAATCATGTGTTGGAGAATGAAACTCAGAAGATTACTCTCTGACCTGGAAATGAAGATGTTAGAGGCATGCATGTATAGAAGAAAGGAAACCAAGGAAGTAGATGAAGCTTCCCAGAGAAAATGCAGGCAGTTAAAAGAAGCACATGATTACAGCATTTATATGCAACAGATAATCAACCGCAGACATGGTCAAAAAGGTTATGCTACATTGTTACTCATTTTAACTTACTCCTTTTCCAATTATTTATTTATTCATTCATGTATTCATCTTTTTTCTTTCTCTATTCATTCATGCATTCAATAATCATTTGTTAAGCCAGGCACTGAATTAAACTCTGAGGATTCACAGATCAATGAGATACAGTCTCTGCTCCCAAAGGGGAGTGAGTCTAGTTTAACAGCAAAGAACTGTAATGACTGCTCAAGTCATAAGTACTTTTACGTTACTAAGGAATTATTTGGATCCAGGTTCTTTACCTACTCTGGAAATGCCTTCAGAAGAATGTAACCCTTGAGTGGCAACTTGAAGGACAGGAGAAGTAGCCTCAAGAAAAGAATGAGGAGGTCGTGGGCTATTTCAGGCTATGGGAACTATTTGCCCCAAGCTCTGATGCATGAGACATATGATCCTTTGAGAAATTCTATGTTGTCCAGTGTGACTCAGCCAAAGGGTACTGTTGGCATGTGGCAGGAGTTGAGATAAGAAGTGGTCCTAGGAGCCATGATGAAGACACCATGGGCCAGAAGCGGTAGTTTAAGCAAATCTTGGAAGCAGTGGGAAGCCACTAGGAAGTTTTAATCTGGGAGAGATGGATTAAAACAGAGAAAGGTACTCTCTCTTAGAGCTGGCAGTCCTTCTGCAGCAGGGCTATCACTCTAGAACCACTGGAACAACACAAGATAACATACAGTATCCACCAAGTATTAAATTGTGGGACACATACCTTAAGGACATTAGGGCCTTAGAAGAGGAGCCATCAGAAGAGCAGCTAAGAGAAATCGGGGCTTTCTGGAGGCAGGACTTGAGCTGGGTTTGGAAGGGTGTGGGTTATACACTCAGGGTGTCAAGAGTATTCAGTGGTGAAACCAACTGTCAAACAGGCCATGGGCTTGGAGATTCTGCATGTCTTCCCAAACCATCATGCCCATTTAGGATTTTGGATTAGGGGACTGTCATAATTACAGGCTATTTGTGCCCCATGACTGCCATCAAAAAACTCCCTGGCACATCTTTCACTCCCTGAACATTCGATGGTTTCTGTCGATGGTGTTTCAGAAGTTTCTGGCCCCTGGGAGATTCAGTGCAGGGGACGCCTGCCTCCTTCTCCAGGGAGTGCTGAGCCTGGGCAGCAGGGGGGCTAAGGAAACGGGGGCATGGTCCATTGGGCTCTGCTTCATACCAGGCCCAGACCCGGCCATGCTGACAGCCTCCCCTTGCTGGGGGACCGGTGGCTCACAGAACCTCAATCTAGAGCCAGGTTTGTGATTAGAGGGGCCTATTACTGAACAACTGCCCATATCGCCTCTTGGTCGGAGATACTTTCAGGCTGAGGACCAACGGCTCCACCATCCCCAGAGAAACTGACTCTATATTGTATGTCTGGTTTGTATTTCTTGCATTGACAGAGACGTTACGATAAAACATAAAGGAGGCCCCTGATGCTCATTCCAAAGCTGCAGCAATACTTGGGGCACAGCAGGCTGCCACAGAGGCATGGGGGCTATTGGCCAGGGGACCTAATGGAGTCATAGCCCCTCTGCTGTAAAGTGTATTATTGCTCAAAAATATTCCTAGCTGAAAGCTCTGGCTTGACAACTGCCTTCAGTCCCTCAGTTTGAACAACTCGCTATGACCGTCCTCTTTGGTGCATTAGGCTCAGCTTCTCCTTTGGAACTCAGTCCTCAGCTCTGCTCACTCCCACTCACTTTGTTTTCAGTGTCCTCATAAATCTTGGTGTGATGCTTCTCCCTCCAGCCCCAGTGTCCTGGAATCCCACCTCTCCAGAACAGATCAGACTGGTCTGTTTTAGGCAGGCTGGATGGAGGGAGTTATGCTAAAGGCTCTAATATCCCCTTCATAGGGATGAATTTGATGCTTGGACATATCATCTAAAAAGGCAGCCTCAGCATCTGGGGTTGGCATACCCTTGTCCACCCTGGAGATGTTGGCTGGAGCGTTGGTGTCTGGGTCTTGGGCAGAGCAGTCTTAGACAGACCCTTCTCTGGTAAACCTTCCCAGCCTGGGGAGTTTTCAGGGCCAACCACCCATAGATGAGAAGGGAGTAGCAGCAGAAACTCATTTCTATTCTGTCCCAAGGGCCTGAATCTTTGTAGGGGGCAGCTGAACTGCCTACAAGACTTCTCAATCTCAGAAAGAACTGGGGCATTACATGTTCTTCCTGCCGACTGCAGTTCTGGGAGTGTGTGGAGAGTTCTGAAACGCTTACGTTTATTTTCCACCACAGAGAAGAGTCTCCTGGCTTTTCTCAAACTTGACATGCATGAACAATGCCTGCTGTGAGTCTTGCTTCTTCAAAAGGAAATAAAGGCTCTTCACTGGCTAATCTGTCTGCATTGTATGTTTGCTTGCTGCTACCGCATCCCCAGGTATTCCTACCATCACTGGGTAGGGAGTGTTGGCAGAAAGTAAGGGATGATGGGACTGTGGTCCCATGAAAGTGCCATTGATATTAGATTCTCACCTCTGTTTACTGCAGCGCTGTGACCTACCATGAGTTGTACACCGTAAGGAACAAAATAACATTTCCTTAGAGTATTTTAGAGCTGTCGTATTTTTTATTTAATATACATATGTATATTAAATGTATACATATGCCTGATAAGAGAAAACAATAAAAAACTAAACCAGATACAGTTCTTAACCTAGACATAGGATCCATGTAAAAAGACATTATAGATTCATGACAAGATAATAAAATATTGAGCACGAGAGAGAGAGAGAGAAATGTATTGCTAATAAGGATAACAGAACCTCACTGGGGTTGGTGGCAGCAGGAGAAAGTTGACTGGTGGAGGTGAGACTGGAGATAAGCAGAGAGTTTCCCCATTGCATTGAGGATCAGCTCTGTATTCCTTATGTTGGCCTTGAAAGACTGCCGTAGACTGTTCCCACTACTGACCCTTCCTCACCCACCCAGCCTCTTCTCCCCACCAAGCCCTGTCTCCCACCCACCCCTTAACCACACAGGCACGTGGAGCCCCACCATTCCTTGGACTGGGCGCCATCTTGTCCTAGGCTTCAGCTTACGCTTTCCTTCCTTCTGAGCGTCGTTCCACTGTCCGTCACATCTGAAGCCAGATGGTATTTCCATTCTTTCAATATCAATGGGTTAGAACTTCCAGGATCTGAGACAAAGAGAACTTGCAGGTTTTACCATTCTCCCTCGTCCCTTCCAAAACGCAGTGACCCAGAATATCCGGACATCACCGGCGCTGTGTTGGAAGAGTTTACTCATGTGAAGCTGCCAAAGGGTTGAGACCCTTTTTAGGACATCCTAGGCTTCAGAACTCCAGACAAATTCTCTTCTGCTTCTCCACTTGGGAAGATGCATAACTCATCAAAGCTCAGCTCAAAAATCATTTCTGTGTGAAGCTTCCTGTCATCTTGCACCCTGCACCCCACCTGGGGTAGACTTAATCTTGCTTCCAGAGTTCTTACCATCTGGAGTCAAGCATTTTAATAAAGTCTTTTCAAATGTCAGTGCTGAAACTTGGGTGCCCATCTCTCTCCCTCTGTGTACTTCTGAGGGGAGGGTCTGAGCTTTGCTCATCACTGAACCTCCATCAGGATGCCCAGCTCATCAGACACGAATATAAGGTGATGCTTTAATGAATGAATGAGCTCCCTGTAACTGGAAGGCTGGAGGAGAAGGCAGAAATGACATAGCTAGAAATTCTCTGACAATTCAAACGACTGGAGAAGATTTACATAAAACTGTGAGGAGATCATGAGTGCAGAGTTAAGTAGACGTTTGTCAGACTAGAAAGACTGATCAATGGTGTCCACACTTTCCTTATCCCTGCAAGTAATGAAGAGTGATGTGAGCGAAAGATTCCGACATCAGTGTTAGCCCTTCCAGGGGGGCATCCAAGAAAGAACACGGGACTTTATTCAGCTTCTGTGTGTGTGATGGGGAGAAGAGGGAGGGAGAAAGGGTCTTGTCACAGGTTCTATCGTTCGTGTTCTCTCTGATTCTCTGGTCCCTCAGTCACAGAATGGAGACCAACGTACATCCCATGGGGTCGTTGTTATTAATAACGGGGCCGGGGTCATGAAAGCATCCAAGCACATAGTTGGTACTTAGGTTTATCTTTGCCCACAGTCACATTTGAACTGAGAACACAAGCATTTGACTGCCAGCATCTCCACAATTTCATTCCCGAGTGACAGCAATAGAAGCTTCAATTTATCAAGTGCCTACTACGTTCCAGGCTCTGGACTCTTTCTTTCTGTGCATTTTACTCAGTACTCAAAACCCCGAGACAAGGACAATAGGTCTGTCTTTATCCTGCTGGTGTAAAAACCGAGGTTCAGAGACAGTAACAGACTTGCTCAAGAACAAATGGTCTGAGCTTAAACCTGGCTCCGCACCACATTTTAACAATTTGTTTCCACCTCACGCTGGATCGGCTCTCAACCCACATTCACCTTTTCTACTTGGAGAAGTCAAAAAGCGAGAGCCTGTACTTCTCAGCAGCGAGGCTTTTTTTTTTTTTTGAGTAAGTATTTATTCATGTTGAATAAGTATTTCTGTAAACTTTGTGTTTTTCTTTTTTTTTTTGAGTATAACTATTTTTTGAAATTTTTATTGGAGTATAGTTGATTTACATTATTGTGTAGGATTTTGAATGAGAATTGTCTCCCTGCCATCAGAAATAGCTGAGTGAGATTTGGAAGGCAGCTTCCCAGCTTCCATCCCTCTGGTCTGCTCAATGATAAGCACCCAATTCCTTGTAGCAAGTATTTTTGTGCTCCAAATATCTTGAGTAGTTTCTCTTTCCTGCGCTGGATCCTGGCACCCACAATCACAGAGCTAGAGGTAGATTGGAATGCCTGAGTAATGAGCTCCAATAATTATGCACATAATCATGGCATCATTTGCATATAGTTACCCTCTTTTACATCATCTACCTTTTCTTTTTATCCTTAACATAATAGAATTTTTAAAAATAGATCATAGATGATGTCTGATTTTTTTTTCCTTCTGAAACATGTCTTTTGACCTGTAAGAGTAAACAGAGCATGACGCTGAGATGCTGAGGGATACCCTTCTCGTTCAGTGTGAAGCATCTTTGCTCCAAGAAGTCTGAGCTTGTATTGCAGAAGGATGTCAGCTCTGGGTCGTACACTGGCCCTTGAACTACTCATTGAATTGACTGTGCTATCTTATGAAATTAATCAAATAATGTAGCGATGGTGATTGTGAGTGACATGAGACAGAACATGACACTTTGCATTACGCGACTTGTCTCAGGCCAGGAAAAGAGTGATGGAAGAAGTAATACTTAAAGACATTAAAGTTAGACATGTGGAGTAGTTTATATTTATGCATATGGTCTGTCCCCAGGCATAATCTGAATGCATGATAATGTTACAAACAGCAGCAAAAGTATATATATTGACGTGTTGGGATTCTACGCTTTCCTCCGCCCCTCCCCAACTCTGACCCCGACAGAGTATCAAGGGGTTATCTGCTCCACTTGTTTCTCTTGCTGGAGTTTTAAAGGAAGAAAACACGATGACTGGGAACGTTCTTTCTGGAAAAGCAGCCAGGCAGAGTGAGAACTCAGCTCTCAAGGGCTCTACACCGTGAGTGGTTTGGGAAAACAGAGGGATGTGGGGAAAGAGAGGTTCAGAGTGTATTGTGGAGGGGGAAATGGAAGAGGCAGCCAATAAGACTGGGTATCGTGAGTCATGGTTTTATAGGGTTACAAATAAAAATAACATTTTAATAAGGATTTTATATGTGGGTTTTGAGGATTAGGAAAAAAGAAGGAAAGAGAAGAAGAGGAAATCATTCAAACAACAAACACTTTTTGAGCATCAGTTTTGTTCTGGGCTGGGCATTGGATGCTGGAAAAAAAAGATGACCCGTATACTGGTCCTTCTCTCAAGTAGCACAGGAATGATAGAGATAAATATATTTGTACAAGGAACTGCGAGGCATAAGTATTAATAGAGGAAGTGTTACCAAAGTGCTTAGAGATTCTGAAGTTGATAGCATTCCATGTCATCATACAGACAGTTGAGTAAGACATCTATGTGAAGAAGCAAGGGAGACTGGAAGAACAAATCACTCCAGCAATATTTGGGGATTAACAAGATGAAGAGTTTGGCTATAATGAAATAATAATTCCAGCAATACTAGGCACCTAAACAACAACACACATTTAGCGATCGTTTGCCATGTAGACATTATACTAAATATTGACAAAGCATTACCTCTCTTCATCCCCAGGTCGACCCTGTGAACCCATGAGTTAGACACTATGATTGTCCTCATTTTATAGAAGAAGAAACTGAGCTTTCATTGGGTTAAGTGACTTCTTGTGTGTCACACAGCTGCCAAGTGCTAGAATTGGGATGGAGGCCCTTAGGCTCCACTCATGTGGGAAAGCAGGAGCAGGTTTGCCTGGGAAGATAGCTTAGGTCAAATAGGACAGAGGTGCTGGGCTAGGAATTTTCACTTTATGTGCTAGGCAATGCAGAGGTTTAAGCATTGCTCTAATTTTGAGAGTTGGCAAAATTGATGTTTTGAGAGAGGAGTCTGAGGTCCATGTACAGGCTGCATGAAGAGGAGAGACTGGGCACAGGGACCCCTGGAAGGGACCCCAGGGATGGGGGCCTGGGGTCAGAAAAGATGAGACTTACACTGTCATTTATTTTGGGCAGTGTTTTATGTGTTTGTGTGTGTGTGTATGTATATGTGTGTGTGCATGTGTCTATGTGTATGTATGTAGGTAAATACATACAAATATGCAAACTTTAAACTATACCCAAGAGGAACTTAATTGACATTTATATCCACTAATTGAGGACATGCCCTAAGCAGAGGCCCAGGTTACAGAGGAGGCTGCTATAGGCTCTTCTGCTGAGTTAACTCCCATTATAATCAGATGGTTTGTTAAATAACGTAATACATTTTATTAAAAGGTGGGAAAACGTGGGCGGTTTTTCATTGCTGAAATTAATGGTGGGTAACATATGTAGACACATGTCAAGAACACATAAAAAACTCTTTAAACTCATTAAGAACCTAACTCAATAGAACAATGGTCAAAAGATAAGCACACATTTTCTAGCCAATAAATTCTTGATTATCATGTCATCAAGGTAATGCAAATCACGACCATGCTGAGATACCACTTTTATACCATTTGGTTGACAATACTTAAAAATTTGCTTATTTTTATATCAATTAGAAATCATTGCTGGGGGGACACATCACAGAACAGCTCTTTTACATTGCTCATAGGAGGGTCCCTGTGGCAACCATGGTGGAGGAGGGTTTGGCATATTTCTTCCAAACATTTACTTATCCTGTTGACCCAGTAATTCCACAACTCAATTTATGCTGAAGATAAACTTTTGTATATGTATGGCAAGAGATTGTACAAGAATGTTTAGAGCAGAATTGTTCAAAAGAGCAAAAAACCTCCCCAAATCTGGAAATAATCTACATGCCCATCAACTAGAAAGTGGATGAATAAATAGATAATATAAAATAGTCAAAACAAACTATAACTACCTGCAACAATATTAAAGTTCATTAACAAGGTATTTAGGTGAAAAGAGTCATAAAGACTATATATGACATAATCTTACATTAAAAATAATTACAATAAAAATATGCATATATGCTTTTTTTAAGGAGCACATATAGATACAATAGAAGAATCTAAGCAGAATGCAAAAGAACTTTGGGCACAGAATTCCGTTACCCCCGTGAAGGTGAGGTTTGGAATGGAAGGACCACAAGTACCACAGACGCAGCTTAGTGTCAAGGTCTTAGCCCTTTTTTTAAGTTAGTGAGGTCACTGATGCTTAATATATAATTTAAAATACTAATTAAATAAAACTGATGGAGAAACACATGTGATCTGACTAGCTATATTACTCAGTCAATTCTGCCTTTGTGTGAACAAGATAGAAAGTTCCAGTAAGCCTAATTTCCAACATCCATTGGAATAGACCCCTAGGCTACGGATTCCAATCCTGTCTCTGTTTCGCTGATATTTTTGTCATCTGACTTGAACTCGGTCAGCTGAATGATGCTGCTAGAATATCAGCATTGAGTGGATATTTCATGCAAAATACTCAGACTATTAGAAAGCACAGGGAGCTGGATTTCATCGATTCGTTAGAATAGGTTGTGAGATGCATTTTTTTCCTACGTACTAATAAATAGACGTGGTTCAGAATTCAGCTGAGACTTGTTTTAATTATGACATATCTGCCAAGCTTGTGAGGGAAAACCCAGAATCCTCCCTTAATTCCAACTAGATATCTATCAAAAAGTGTCTCGTAATTGTGAATGTGACAACCTTGGCCCTGGATGGGTTGCAACGATGGGTTTGTTATGAGTTAGTATGTCAGGATTAAACGATTGATTGAATGGGAGAAGTAGCAGTGTGAAAGGATTCAGAAATTATACTGAAGTGTGGGTCCCCATGGTGGAACATTCCATTCACCAGAAAGAGCAGTCTGCAGAAAGAGCCATTTAAGGAGGGCAGTGATGTGTAGGATTCTACCGGTTGAGTCTGAGTTGCTAGAGAGAATTAAGAGTGAAAGCAAATCAGTGTCTGGAAATTCAGTGTTGCAGCCGTGGAGAGGAAGGCCAGGAAAAACACAATTTTCTTTTTCAGTCAATCACGTAGAGGCAGAGAGGTGATGGATGAAGCTTTAGGAGTAGTGCAACTACAACAGAAAGGAGAGAGAAGGAACAGGCAGTGTAGGGTTTTGGTAAAGGAGGGTAATAAATAATCTGTGAAAGGAGGAACGAGGAGGGTGGATCATAGGAGAGTCTAGGAGAGTAAAAATTCTTTTTTGAGATAGGGCTATTTGGGAAGGTTTTTTTATGGGAAAGAATGCAGGCAGCAGCATTAACTTGAAAATGCTGGAGAAGGAGCCATACTTTGCTCAAATCCAGAAAAGAGTGTATACAGGTAGGTACTTGCATTTCAGGGACATTGCACAGAGAGACTGAAGAGGCCTGATAACTACGGATGGGCCAGCAGGCTTTTGATCTGGAAGTCAAGGGGATATGCTCCACGCCTGCAGCATTATGAGAGATAGTTAACTTGAACATCAGTGAAGTTAGCAAATCCTGGACACCAACAACCAGAAAACGTATCTTCAAACAAAAAGTAAACAGGTTTAATAGAACAGAAAGGAAGTAGCTCTTTACACAGTGACAGGAAAGCTTAGGGAGGAACTCACACAATGACCAGATCAATCTGACGTCAAGTAACATCAATTAATCTGCTCCTTTGAACTACTTTGGTATTATTTTATTTTTATTCGTTTCCTACTTAATATTATGTTTAATCGTGTATGTTACCTTGTGGATTAGGTAAAATTACGGGTGACAGATACTTTGGGCTGAACACAGACCTGGGAATCATGCTCTCATTTTTGAGGTTCAATCAAAGTCCAATTATAATGGGTCTTTGAAGTCTAATATCATAGAGAAAACATCAGACACCATGGGCAAGAAATTGATTCAGTCAGTCAGTAAAGATTTAGAGGCAGACAGACCAGAAATTTGAATTTTCACTCCACTACTGACAAGATGGCTTGGGGAAAAGTCCCTGGGCCTCTGCTCACCTTTAAAATGAGGTCAAAAAACCCACTTCTCGGGCTTCCCTGGTGGCGCAGTGGTTGAGAATCTGCCTGCCAATGCAGGGGACACGGGTTCAAGCCCTGGTCTGGGAAGATCCCACATGCCGCGGAGCAGCTGGGCCCGTGAGCCACAACTGCTGAGCCTGCGCGCCTGGAGCCTGTGCTCCGCAACAAGAGAGGCCGCGACAGTGAGAGGCCCGCGCACTGCGATGAAGAGTGGCCCCCGCTTGCCACAACTAGAGAAAGCCCTCGCACAGGAACGAAGACCCAACACAGCCATAAATAAATAAATAAATAAATAAAATGCAGTGATTAAAAAAAAAAAAGGTATTGGATTTAAAAAAAAAAAAAAACCCACTTCTCATGGATGGTATGAAGACGAAAAGATTTCACAAAATTGTAAACCACCTGGTGAATTGCTGAAACTCAATAAATATCAGTTCGTCCTCTTTCCTTATGAATTGTGAAGAGAGAAAGGTATAAGACGTAGATGTAAGGTAAGTAAGAAAATGTAGAGGCTTGGAAGAAAATGAGGGGAGAAAAGACATGCACACACATATACACAGAACAGGAGAGAAGGTCAAGCAAACAAGCAGGTAAAGTATGTTGAATGTCACAACTTATATACCCAGAGCCCATGGCCTTTTCTAGCAATGGTCTCATTTTTCTTCTCTTAAAGAACAATTATCACTGTCTTAGGGACACATGCTGTCAACCCTGTTCTGGCAGACTGGGTGGAATGTGGACCCAAGATACAGTTACATTTCATAAATGGAAAATGTTTAGTTACTCAAGTCAGTTGTAAGAAAAGATGATTCAAGCCTTTCTAAAACATAGCTGAACAATTCTAAATTGTATGATTATTATTATGCATCTTGAGATTGGTCATATTTTTAAAATAGTCTTTATTTAACCTAAAATTAGTAGATACTATATAAAAGTTGGAAAATACACCTCATTAAAAAGAATGGAATAAAATTAACCTATAACCCATTTCTCTAATCTAACCACTGTTATCACTTTGATGTATTTCCTTCCAATTTTTGGTACTTTCATTTGTACATGGTTGAGAGTATATTGTGCAATTTATCCTATTTTTGTCCTTTAACATTATGTAGTAAACATTCCTCCAAATCACTATAAGTGTTTAGAATACTAATGAATTATGGCTGCAAGACATTACACTGAATGTATGTAAATACCATAAATTATTTCTCCATTCACCTACAATCCGACATTTGTGAACATTCCATTTTTATTTTATAACAATAGTAAGTAATATGATGAATATCTTACTCATTGAAAGCTATTTTATTCATGCTTTTTGGACTTCTTTTTCTTTATATATATGCACACAATTGGAATTACTAGGTCAAAGCACATTATCATTTTAAGACTCTGTGAGTGTGTGTGCTTGTCAAACCATTTTCTAAATCATGACACCATCGTACACTCAGCAGCTGTATATGAGCTGGACAAACACCTTTTAGAACATAGTGTTGAATACATATGTGACCCTTTCTATGCCAGGGTTGAATCTTAACAAACAATGGTTATATTTTTTTGCCCAAAGTCTTTGGGATTGCGTGACTTCTGGATGGTCAAGAAAGTCTACAAAATGAGAAAGCAAACATTTTCATCAAATAAGAGCTTCATTGCACAGGTTGAGTTTGGGTTGAGAGCTGCTGAAATGTACACCCAAAGGCTTGGGTAGACTTTATGGGAACATGAGAAATTTCTTTTATCCTGTGATTAGTATTTTAGGTTTCTTTTTGTCTGGCAGCTACTACTATAGTACCATCACATAATATCTACTAATTTAATCTGTCACACTCTGTGTAACCATACATTGCTGCTAATATTTAGAATCACTTCTCTTTCTCCAAGTACCAGGCAAATTTCAAACCCTACTAAGCCAGAGAATATGTGTGTGCTTTTTCTAACCCTGTTGTTATATAAAACACATGCACTCACACACATACACACACATTTAAAAAACTCACCCTGAAAAATATGGCCTTTGCTTAAAAAAAAAAAAGAGAAGACAGTTTACACTGTTGCATAGCAAAGACCATATTTTCTCGTATTTAGGAACAAAGACATGTCAAGCTTTATTGAGCACATCACTAACTATATAACTAGCGTTAAACACTCTATTTGCAACTGTTGCTGTGTATTTTGTGTGTGATTATCACCCCTAGATCTGCATCCTATAAAAAGATATTTCTGTTTGCTTAATTATAAAGCTCTTTATGAGCAAGCTCATCTGTAAATAGCTTGGTGCAGCTGAAATAGAAATATAATTATAATGAAGGCAGATGTTTGTGAGATACTGGCTCATGAAACTTTTCAGAATCTACAAAGGAGAAACGTTGTGAGCGTGTGTGTTTACTGCGGGGCCAGACCTGGAGCAAGGAGTCTTTGCCTCTAGACCTATTTTAGAGTTGTCTTATTTACTCTCAACCTTTGCTTTCCTAGATCTCTATAATTTGGAAAAGGAGTGGCTTACCTCATCTTATTACTGAGCTGCAGGGAAAACTTATTTATAGGAGAGTTTGAGACAAAGCCAAAAAGAATAAAACCATGAAGTTGGGTTTAGGGGAAGAAACAGTGTTTTTGGTTGTGGCTCTGTCACGGACACAACTTGGGTTGAGTTTCAGTAGCTAGAGATTCGGGATCAAAGATTTCAGTGTGGTTAAGATGACATTATTTCAGTGATTAATTTCTTTTTGTTGTTTTTAACACAAATTTTCTCAAAGACACACAAGAAAGTGCTAAACATATGGAGAGGAGAAGTTTAAAAAAGTGCTGATATGACAAGCTTTTAACCAATCACCATTCTGTGAAGTGGATATATTGAGAAACCACTCCAGGAAGCTAATACCTAGGGGTTTGGGCATACACAGCAGTTCATATGAGGTCTTAAAATTAAGAAATATTCATCCAATCAAATAATTATTTCCAGGCCAATAATCAGCTGTTTTACTGAAATTTTGATTCAAACAAAATTGTCTGAATTCTTTTTAAATGAGCATGGTTTTAAATTACTACATTTGATTTGTCCAATTTTTCTGAGCCATTATTGTGTTGAAGTCTTTTAAGCACTCTGGAAATGTTAGTGCTTAATTTTTAAGTTGTTAAATAAGCAAAAGAATTAAAAAACAAGTTACTCTCCCTGAGCTAATCCATCTGTGGGCACACTCTTTGTGGTCATGCTTTCAAGCCATTTGCAGCTATGTGTGGTTATTTCAGAATTCGTGTTGGAAGATCAGTAGGCATTGATAACTATGATTTTCAAATGTAAATAAACGTGAATTAGTTTCTGTGTGTACCTCAGGTGATGAAATATATGTGCCCCTGAAACACTGACTATAAATTGTACTTTTAAAAGTCCAATTAATTACATTTTAACTCCAATAGTTAAAGCTAGGAGTCTTATGGTGGACCTTCTTCTTCCATGATTTTTTTCATAATGTGAACAATTTCCTTTATTTTCTAATTTATTATATATTATGCAGCTACTATGTATATAAATCTATCTAGCTATCATTTATTTATCTCCTGTATCTTTCCATTTCTTGAACTCATCCACCCAAATTATTTTATCGCATGTACTGGCAATTGGATATCACTCATTAAGAATGTAAATATCCATTGTAACAAATAATATTCCTCCATTATTCACCATCTCAAGGGAATCATCTCAGTAAGTGAATTTTTGGTGCACGTACCCTTTTCAGTGTACACTTTCAGAACCGTCAGTATTTGGCTGGCAACTGCTCCCACAGCCTGGGGAGCCAAGAGGGCTCCCTGGGACCAGGAGTACTTGGCAGGAAGCACCACATGAATCGGCAGAGAGAAGCTGCTGTCAGAATCTTGCTGGAACAACAAAAGATGGTAAAAACAATGATGACTTGAATGCCCACTGTGTGCCAGGCTTTGTTACAAGTACACACACGACATACACAAAGTGGGTTATTACCCCTGATTTTCAGAAGTATTAAGATATTAAGCACTGTCTCGGTTTGCAATGATAAGTAATCGATGTGGAGAGCACTCCTATACATAAAGCTTAGAATCCTTATTTGGTTAGAATTCTTTCTTTAAATTTTAGTTTTATTTTCTAAGATTCTTGACATATATTTCCAAATGTTTCTCCTGAAGGATAATATAGGTGCACCCTTTCTGCCATATGATTGCCAGCGTTGTAAAGTGTCATCCACAAACGCTTAGCACCTTGATGGGTAAAACATGGTATCTTATTTTGTCACTTGGTGGAACCTATTTTCAAGTGTGTTACCATTTGTATGGGTTCTGTAAATTTTATGTTTAGTCATTTTCATATTTCAAAAAATTTTTGAATATTTTGAAGTTTTATTTTTGATGAATAAGTGCTCTTTCTATAGTTAAAATATTGACCTTTTATCATACTTATTTTGGATATGTTTCCAGTTTCTTTACCTTATTATTTGCCTTATAATGTCATTATATGATTTGTGACATCATTCAAACTTACCAATAATTTTCCTCTCTTTTTGTTTTCATTGTTTAAATGCTTAAGAAGTCATCTTCTATAAAGATCAGTTGAAGATTCACAAATATGTTCCTTTTTGTGCTTTCTTTTAAAAGTATTTAACTCTCTAATAAATATAGAATTTATTTTTGGTGGACAATAGAAGGTAAAGTTCTCACTTGATTTTAGTTGTTAACAGTCAATTTTTTAAATACTAGTCACACTGAATAGTCCATCTTTTCTTTCTAGTTTGTGATGTTTTGTCTTCTGTCACTATTTTTCTCTTCTATTTATCTGTCCATTCTTCTTATACCAATGCGACAACGTTTTTTTCTTGACTTAGTTTTAAAGCAAGTTTTACTATTTAGGTAAGTAACATCTCTCCACTCATCTTTTAATCTTTCATTGTTAGTGTATAAGAATACAACAGGTTTCTGTGTATTAGTTTTATATCCTGCAACTTTACCAAATTCATCAATGAGCTCTAGTAGTTTTCTGGTAGTGTTTTTAGGATTTTCTATGTATAGTATCATGTCATCTGCAAACAGTGACAGTTTTACTTCTTTTCCAATTTGTATGCCTTTTATTTAGTTTTCTCCTCTGTGATTCGCTTACATTTGATTATTTAATCCTCATAGTAACCCTGCTACTTATGGACCAATTGCCCTTTTAAGAAAAAAAAAATTATATTCAAGAATATTTAAAGTTATCTTTATATATTCTTCAAATGAATTCTAGAATTATTTTGTTAACATATAGAATATGTCAATTGAAATTTTGATTAGATTGTTATTTAATAATTAATTAGAAAAATAATTTTACTGACATTTACTGACATTTTCAGTAAAAGTTTACTGAAACGAACTAATCTATAAGAGAGCCAAAGGCAGTTTTGGGAACTTGGATATATTTTGTGCAAACTGATAACAAAGAGCTGTGTTCTAGAAAAAAAAGGTAATGCACCCTCCCACCTGCTCGCCCCTCAAGCTTGGTGCAGGTACTTTCCAAGAGCCATTTTCACCATACTCGTTTTTTTTTTTTTTTAATGTCCTAGATTATTTGAAGAAGCTAAGGTAGCTGGATACATGGATCTTAAGTAAGAGCAGAAGAGCCTCGCTCAGACATTCAATCACACTCTGGAGGGGAGGGGGGAACGCGACCGGCATCATCCCTAGATTTGGAAATAAGGCAGAATTACATCCTTAAAATTCTTATGTTTTCCTCCTATATGGTTCTCCTTCTTCCTTTTCTTATTTTCTTTGTAACTGGTTTAGCCGCAGCCTGCCAGGGTGTTAGGCCCTCACCAGTGTGTCTGTGTTGATGCTCGGAAATTTTTCTCTCCTCAGGATTGCAAAGTTGTCGTAAGTTATGAACAGAGACGGAGACAAAAGCCCCTCCCAGGCTCTGAGTGAGTGTGTGTCACCTGGGGTGGGGTCCAGGCTCCTCTGCTTGTGCACAGACCCTCCCAAATCTCCCCAGAGAGGCAGTTCTCCTACTTGCTGTTCTCAGGACCCTCTCACACTCTTAGAGTTTGTTGAGGACCCCACGGAAGTTTTGTTTACTGGGGTTACATCTGCTGATATTTACTGTATTAGAAATTAAAACAGAGACATATTTTTTGAATTTTTATTGAAATATAGTTGATTTACAATGCATTAGTTTCAGATGTACAGCAAAGTGATTCAGTTATATATGTATGCATACATGTATATAATGTATATAACATATATATGTATATATGTATGTATAACTGAATATATGTATATACATTTTCTTTTTTAGATTCTTTTCCATTATAGGTTATTACAAGATATTGAGTAGAGTTCCCTGTGCTATACAGTAGGTTCTTGTTGGTTACCTATTTTATATACAGTAGTGCATATATTCTAATCCCAAACTCCTAATTTATCCCCCCTTCCCCTTTAGTAACCATAAATTTGTTTTCTATGCCTGTGAGTCTGTTTCTAAAGCAGAGACATCTTTAAAGCAGAAGAACACGCACCTACCATATCAGAGTCTGCTAGCACACCTCCGAGAGACTTTGCTCCCTTGCAGGCTTGAGGAAGGGCCACCATGTTGTGAGAAGCCCATGGAGAGCCCACATGGCAGGAAACTGCAAGAGGACCCTGAGCCGAGAGTGACCTCAGTCAAAGGCCAGCAGCAAAAAAGAAAAAGGAGATGAATTCTTCCAACAACTAGAGGGAACTCAGAGGCAGGTCTTCCCCTCGTCTACCTCTGACCACGCCTGCATTGCAGACTTGTCAGACCCAAGAAGAGCGGAGGACCTTTCTAAGCTGCACCTGGGTCCTGGTCCACAGAGACAGTAAGGTAATAAACGTGTGTTGTTTTAATCTGCTAATTTTGAGGTGACTTGTTATGCAGCATGGAAAATGAACACACGTGGGATGGCCAGTTACATGAGGAGCATATCTGTGAAACCACTAAAAACAGTGGATTCCTTCCTGTGTATAAAATCATGTGTTACTATTAAGCAAATTTGCTTCATTTGAAAGAAGTCCAGTGGAGGGAACTCAGAGAAAAATTAATCACTGATAACTTTTTATCATACGATTTGATTAACATCAACTAATTTCCAGGTGAAGTTACAATACGATTTGACCTTGAACAATTTGGTTTGTTCAGAACTTCTTTGCGACATCCGTCGTATGTAAAGGGACATGGGCCACTAACATATTTCTGATGGAAAGCTCAGAGCAACTCCACAATAAAAAAAATTTCACGTAAATTTAGAAAACATGGAAACAAATATTTTCTTGTCTTACCATGTAGAAGTTAAGAGGTTGGATGGCAAGTGACTTTTCTCTGCTCATGTCAGTCCGTGGTCTGGATCCAAAGGAAACTGCTGTCTTTCTGTGAGGAATCTTCTGTCTCATTGCTACAGATAAGGATTTTTCTAGATTCTTTCCACTTATGGGTTTTCAGTACTAAAATCAAAATTTTGGAATTTTATATTAGAAGTCACTTTACTCTGCCAATCAATTAAGTGGAGACGTTTTTAGCAGCATTAACCAAAACCATTTGTTTGTGTTAAGATGATATTGTGTGGCCCTAGATTAGAGAAGCCAAATGGATGTGTCCCTAATTAACCCCCTCATAGCTCATGCATCTCAGACGATAGACAGAGACGTGCCATCCTGATGCCTCAGCTCCAGAAACTCGAATTGCCTCAGAAACCACTGAGTCTTTGGTTTGGACCACACTTAATATTTGGTCCTGAAACATGATTTTACATGTGACATTTGCTTCAAGGGCCAGGCATTTGCTTCTTTTTCAAATTTTGGAGAGTCAGTGGTAGAAAAATCTTGTGTCCTACAGAGGCAAAGAGGAGCCCTGGAAAGAAGTGACCCCACTCTGAGGGGATCAGCGTTGGTGGCAGGTCTGGAAAGAACATGAGTTCCCCTGCGATGGAAGAACCCTCTGCCTGAGACTGAGCAGCACGGGATGACACAGCTTGGACTTTGAACTTTATCTCACAAAGGCAAGATAATATGATCATGGACAGTATCTCCTTTTGATTTTCCTTTGTTCCTAGTATCTCTGGGATAACTTACGAGAAACTCTGATGAGCTCTGTGGGTTAGAGTGAGACAGCAAAGGAGGATGGGTTTTCATTTAGGATCAGAGTGGCCCTGGGTTGCTGCTAAAATCCTCCCGGGCAAGATGCCACGAGAGTGCAATGGGGTCACTCTGGAACAAGAAGGAATTTGGCAAGCAGAGCCCCACACCTCTGTCTTGATTGGGATAAGAAAGAACCCAGGATGAATGAATAAAGAAGACGTGATGCACACACACACACACACACACACACACACACACACACACACACACAGGAACATGAATCAGCCATAAAAAGATGAAATCTTGCCATTTTTGACAATATAGATGGAACTTGAGGGTATTATGCTAAGTGATATAAGTCAGATTGAGAAAAAAATACCATATGATTTCACTCATATGTGGAATATAACAAACAAAATAAATGAACAAACGAAACCAAACAAAAATAAACACATAGATACAGAGAACAGAGTAGTGATTACCAAAGGGAAAGGGTGGGGGGAGGATGAAATGGGTAACAGGGGTCAACTGTATGGTGATGGACCAATGTTACATCAATTAAAAAAAAAAGGATAATTCTCCAGAAGGGTAGTGAAGATTAATGTGGCTTCTCAAGAAAAAAAAAAAAAAAAGAAGAAAAAAGAAGAACCCAGGGAGTATGTAACTGTGATTGTACAGCCAGCTTAGAACCTTGAGCAGCAGACAACAGAATGAAGCTGATATTCTCACCACAGAACAGATGCAAAAAGTTCAGGAACCACAGATCCACTGAGCCTGAATCCTGCACTATCTCTAGACTTCCATTCAGACTAGGCAATGTCTCCATGATTTTTATAAATACTACTATGCTACTACTGCTGCTACTACTACTGCTACTACTATTGCTACTAATACTACTGTTACAACTATTGCTACTACTACTACTACTGCTACTGCTGCTACTACTATTATTGCTACTACTGCTACTGCTGCTACTACTGCTATTACTATTGCTACTACTACTCTGGCTACTGCTGCTACTACTACAACTACTGCTACTGCTACTACTGTTCATTTCACTTAATCCTTAAATATGGAATTGAAGGAAGGATTGTTAGTCTCATTTTAGAGACAGAGAAACAGTTGGTCACACAGCTAACGAACAGACGGACAGGAATTACCCAGTTGCGTCTGATTAAAGCCAGTGCTCTTTCCACGGTCCCTTGTGCGTGCTCTCCCTCGATAGTTATTATGTTGGTTATTTTAGAGTAGAAAGGAAATGTGAAAATTATCTAGTCAAATCTGCCAATTATACAGAAAATAAAATGAAGCCTTGATTGGGTAGAGATGGCAACTATTTCTAATTCGGGGAATAAGGACATGAAATGTGGAAATCTGAGGTATGAGGTGTTAAAATGCTGCAGTAGTTATTCTCTTGCAATCCGAGCATTTGATTTTACATTAAATAAACTCAAAGTATTTTGTATAAATGAGTATATGATTTATATTCTTAAAGGTAGGAAATCTTCGAAGAGAGACTACCCCCTTGTATTTTTTAAAAGCTTGATAGGGAATGGGGAAAAGGAGTGTTTACTTATTTTAAAAAACATAATAAATAGTGTGCTATCAGGACCCCCTGCATTTTTTACATTGTTCTAAATACCAGGTATCAAAAATCTACAAACAATAAATGCTGGAGAGGGTGTGGAGAAAAGGGAAGCCTCCTACACTGTTGGTGGGAACGTAAACTGGTACAACCACTATAGAGAACAGTATGGAGGTTCCTTAAAAAACTAAAAATAGAACTACCTTATGATCCAGCAATCCCACTCCTGGGCATATACCAGGAGAAAACCATAATTCAAAAAGATACATGTGCCCCAATATTCATAGCAGCACTATTTACAATAGCCAGGACATGGAATCAACCTAAGTGTCCACCAACAGAGAAATGGATAAAGAAGGTGTGGTACATATATACAATGGAATACTACTCAGCCATAAAAAAGAATGAAATAATGCCATTTGCAGCAACATGGATGGACCTAGAGATTATCATACTAAGTGAAGTCAGACAGAGAAAGACAAATATCATATAATATCACTCATATGTGGAATCTAATTTTAAAAATGATACAAATGAACTTATTTACACAACAGAAACAGACTTACAGATATGGAAAACAAACTTACGGTTACCAAAGGGGAAACCTGAGGGGGAGAAGGATAAATCAGGAACTTGGGATTAACATACACTACTATATATAAGATACATAACCAACAAGACAAGGACCTACTGTATAGCACAGGGAACGTTACTCAACATTTTGTGATAACCTAGATGAGAAAAGAATCTGAAAAAGAATGAATATATGTATATGTATAACTGAATCACTTTGCTGTACACCTGAAACTAACACAACATTGTAAATCAACTATACTCTATTAAAATTTAAAAAAAAACTATGTTGTATACAAACATGTTATTATTTTATGATCAAGGAGAAAATTGTGGTCAAATGGTTCCGTGAAAGCTTAATAGGTCTGTAGTTTTGTTCTGCCCCAGACTTGCACTGTAACACATTTAGCCTGCTTAATGTAATTCTTTTACAATACTTGTCACATCCCTTGTACTTATTTGCTTATGTTTTTCTTGAGAGACAAGGTCCTCATTAAAAGCAGGAAACACAGTTTGTTTATCTCTCTATTCCTGTGTCTTGCAGAGTGCCTGGCACACACTGTATGCTCGATATGGGTTTTTGTGGAATTGAATCATGTTTTTAAAATACAACACTGAAGTTTTCTGCACCAGTCTGAAGACACAGTATGCCCTAGCTAAAAGCGTAGGTAAGTATTGAAGACTTTGACCAAGCTCTGAGGATCTTAACTTCTGAAATTTGTTTGCCATAAACATTGTCCGAACCCCCTGACACCCAAGAGAGCCCTGGCTAGTCAACTGGCATCATAGGTGGTGAAAATTCTTTGCAAAGCACACGGGGAATTTGGCTGTCAGGCCACCGACAGCTACACACAGATGCATCGCCAGGTTTCCCAATTTTGTACGACTAGTCTCCACGCTGAGATGATTGTTGCGTTCGTGTATGACTCTTCAGCCTCCTTGTGACAGTACCGCCACGTCACCACAGCTGTAAAATGGCGAGAATGAGATGGGGGTCTGAAAACTTTTAGAGAAGCTTTGCGTTTTGCATCCACATGAATCAAGCACTCCTCTCCCTTCTGCTGAGGGGGAACTAGAAGGTTCCTCTCTGAAACTTCTGTGGAGTTCCTGTGGTTTTGTGGTGTACGCCCAGGTTTGGGTCAGCTCTGAGTTTTCTTCTGCTTCTGAGTGCAGAGGCCCATCTGGTGATCCTAAAAGAACTTTCTGGGTTAGAATACACATGCCTCCCATTAAGAAGGTCACCCTCTCCCCTCTGCCTATGTCCAGCCACTCCCAGCTTTTCCCAATCTCCCCGATCTCCCCTTGATGTGTGCTCACAGTCTGTGACACACACGCGACCACCAAATAAATCCTCCTCTGAGTTGTTTGTTCTCTTACAGTTTGTTTTTGTGTTGTTCTCACAGATTATAATTTCTTGAGAGCAGGAGTCCTGTCTTAAAATTCTCTGTGTCTTGGGGGCTTCCCTGGTGGCACAGTGGTTGAGAATCTGCCTGCCAATGCAGGGGACACGGGTTCGAGCCCTGGTCCGGAAGATCCCACATGCCGCGGAGCGGCTAGGCCCGTGAGCCACAACTACTGAGCCTGCGCATCTGGAGCCTGTGCTCCGCAACAAGAGAGGCCGCGATAGTGAGAGGCCCGTGCACCGCGATGAAGAGTGGCCCCCACTTGCCGCAACTAGAGAAAGCCCTTGCACAGAAACGAAGACCCAACACAGCCATAAATAAATAAATAAATACTTAAAAAAAAAATGTCCATTAATTAAAAAAAAAAATTCTCTTTGTCTTGAAAGGCCAATTATAGAGCAGGTTAAAAAGTGGGTTCTTAGTAAACATTTTCTAACTTCACCCCTAGAGGTTGAAAGTATTTCACATGAAGTTTACACCACAGTAAAACATTCAGAGAGTTGAGATTCAGTGATTCCACATACCTATTTTGGGGAACCAAATTCAAGTTCTCCTTTGTTAACGCCCTGTCTGCTGTCCCGGATATTCCAGGGTTGAGTGGAGATGGGCTGCTGGAAGCGGTTTCAGATCCCAGTGAAAAAAATTTTTGACCTGCCAATAAGAGTAGGTTTGTATTTATACAAAACAGTCCAGGCTGTACCATAGCCTAATAATTTATACTTTTTACCCTTTTCTTAGTTGCCTGGTGGTGGCAAAACTCAGATATTTTCAGTGACTGATGATTGACTAAACTGGCCTCTCTGGGGACCCCAATATCTTTACTGGGGAGACCCTTGGGTTTTATTTTGTTCTTTAGAGTTGAGTTTGAATGTGTCCCCACCCTTAATCATGAGTCACTAAGAATAGGAAGGTAAGTGTGGGTTTAGGAGAAGGTACTAAGGAAGAAGAGGTAAAGCCTGCTGGCCGTGGCAGATTGAAGCCCTCAGAAGGCAGGGCTGGGTCTGGTTATCTCTCTCTCCTCCTGGCATAGTTGGCAATCAGACAATATATACTGAATCCATGATGAAAGGCTGGGTTGAAGGAGCAGGGAGAGATTTCTTTGTCAATGAAAGATTCACTATACAGAGAAATTCAATTCTGGAGGATAGACCTCTGGTGTTCTGTCTCACCATCATATACCATGATTTACTTGGTAATGAGCACAACTTAGCAAAGTGTGCTTTATTCCCAAACCTCACTCATTGTTTAAAGATGCTGGCCAGGTGTCAGCACAGGCTGGGCCAGGGAGAGGGGCTGGCCAGTGTGTCATCACCTGTCATGCCTGTGGACTCCAGGGACCAGGACGTTTACACTCAGAATCACAAAGAGAATTAGCACATTAACGCTTTTGTTCCTAACCACCAAGGCCATTCATCCTGTCCCCAGCCTGGCTTCAAGGTCTTTGGAAGCTCTGCCAGCCTCCCCACCTGCCCACCACTTTGTCCTAAGACTCCTCCTCAACAGTATCTTGCATTTTGTGCTTCTGGGTGGTTTTGTGATTGTTCAGAAACCAACAGCATGATTCCACCTTCCCTGTACACAGGGCATCATTGGGTATAATGAAGGCTTTCATCTCCTTTTTCTATTTTTGCTATATGTTTTTCAGTAAAATTGGAGTTTGGTTTCAATTTAATTCAAGAAATATTTGTCTACTGCTTTTAGTGCATCTTGATGGAGATAAAGATAGATGCTTCATTCACAATTACTTAGTGCACAAAGGATGCTTCTCTTCCCCTCTATTCTAGGCTGGGTGTGAGAGGAGAGAGTGGATTTTCCTTAAGCTCTATCCTTCTCCAGTACTTTCCGTGCTTGGTCATGAGTTACATTTCTTGAAGTAGTCTATGAACCAGGTGCTGTGCCAAAGCCCTTAGTGGCATTCTCCCATTCATCCTCTTCACTACACCCTTTACCACTCTACAGATCAAGAAACTGAGATTCAGGCTCAGAGAGGTTGGATGACAGGCCCAAAGCACCCTGCACAGATGACAAGTAAATTTCTCAAGGATATGGGACCAGTAAGTGATGGAGACAAGACCTGAGCACAGGCCTGTGGGACTCCTCCATCCTAGCCATCAACACACAAGGCTGTCTAAACTCTTTACAAACTGAATATATGGATAATCCATTCTATGGCTGGATGATTTTACAATATATTTGTGAAGACGAGATAGATAGACCTTAAAAATGGGCAAGATAAAGTAACATATAATTAAGTACTAAAGGAGATCAGGGATAATTAATTTCATGCTCCAGGAAACCTTTGCTATCCAGTCCAATCCTATTATTTCACATCATCAGTGAAGAAGCTGAAGATTATTGACATTTCAGATCTTGTCCAAAGCCCCAAAATTGCCACCAAAGGGCTGAGCCAGCACACAATTCTAAGTTACCTTAATGCCAATCCATGATCCATTTTGATGCATCTTCCTGCCTTGATGGCTTCTCAGAATCAAATTTTATTATGAAAAAGTGTCAGTTTGGGGCAAGTAGTGTCCGGTTGTGCATTTCAATTCAGGGAAATAAAGTTAGCCTACTTATGGGAATTCTGTTAGTTGTTCTTCATCCTGAATTATGCAGCCATATCTGGGTGAATCTTCAAGGCTCAATGTCTTACCAAAAATGTGTAATGTCAGTCTGAACTGGTATTTACAAATGAAGAGATGTTATTACTGGGGTAATTTGGTTAAATGAATATTGTGCCAAATTATCTCAAATTTATAAGATAACACTTATAACAATTTTATGGAAAATTGCTTCCAGAATTATACCCTTATAAAGTGCACACATTAATAACACCCCACAAGGACATGTAAATTATATGAGAGTCATATCTTTTTGCACTTGCATACATTGAATAATGTGATGTTTTTGCAAGAGTCAAAGATATACTATGTTATTAAAACATGCTGGCATTTTAAAATGCTACATTAATATCACTGTAGACAACCAGAGGATACCAAAGTAATAAAGACATAGTATTTTGACAAGATGAAATTTATTCCCTCTCTATAGGGAAAAAATAATAATAATACCACACATATAGAGAAAGATGAGCTCCAAATAAGAATTGGAAAGGGATGGGGTCATCTGCAGTTATTTGGTATAATTTGTAACATTGAAATTAAAAGATGAATATGATCATCAAAAGTATGAAGAGTTCAGTTATCCAGCAACAAGATAGAAGCACTTGTTTCCATTAATTCCTAGGAACTGTGGCTGCT
The DNA here is from genome assembly GCF_965194805.1 of Balaenoptera borealis. Taxonomy (NCBI): domain Eukaryota; kingdom Metazoa; phylum Chordata; class Mammalia; order Artiodactyla; family Balaenopteridae; genus Balaenoptera; species Balaenoptera borealis. The sequence goes on from NC_138871.1 coordinate 86,633,590, forward strand.
TTGCCAATGTGAGAAATGAATAGCACTCCTAAGTCTAGAAATGGTGTCTGAGCACCCCTGTCGCTCAGATAGACAAGCGTGCAGAATGGTACAAAGGTCCGTCAACACACCATTCTGTCTGTGTGTGTTTCCATATCATGCTTCTGTTAATCTTTTATTATGCTTAGTATTCCCATCTTTCTTGCCCCATATTCTCTTTTCCCTTCGATGCTCTGGGGAACACAGACTCATCTTTCAAGATTTGGTTTGACAGTCACAATCTCTATGAAGCCTCTTCTGACCCCTGTCATGCAATTATTGCTTCTTCATTTGGTCTCTCCTTGAACCCCCTTGAATCCACTTGTTGGTCTCCATGGTGGTCTCTGCACTAAACTGTAAAGTCTTTTTTTTTTTTTGAATTTGATTTTTTTTTAAAATACAGCAGGTTCTTATTAGTTATCTGTTTATACACATTAGTGTATGTAAGTCAATCCCAATCTCCCAATTCATCCCACCACTACCACCCACCCCCGCTTTCCCCCCTAGTGTCCATATGTTTGTTCTCTACATCTGGGTCTCTATTTCTGCCTTGCAAACCAGTTCATCTGTACCATTTTTCTAGATTCCACATATATGTGTTAATATACAATATTTGTTTTTCTTTTTCTGACTTACTTCACTCTGTATGACAGTCTCTAGGTTCATCCACATCTCTACAAACGGCCCAATTTCATTCCCTTTTATGGCTGAGTAATATTCCATTGTATATATATATACCACATCTTCTTTATCTATTCGTCTGTCGATGGGCACTTAGGTTGCTTCCATGTCCTGGCTACTGTAAATAGAGCTGCAATGAACATTGTGGTATAGACTCTTTTTGAATTATGATTTTCTCAGGGTACATGCCCAGTAGTGGGATTGCTGAGTCATATGGTAGTTCTATTTTTAGTTTTTTAAGGAACCTCCATACTGTTCTCCATAGTGGCTCTATCAATTTACATTCCCACCCACAGTGCAAGAGGGTTCCCTTTTCTCCACACCCTCTCCAGAATTTATTGTTTGTAGATTTTTTGATGATGGCCATTCTGACCGGCGTGAGGTGATACCTCATTGTAGTGTTGATTTGCATTTTTCTAATAATTAGTGACGTTGAGCATCTTTTCATGTGTTTGTTGGCCATCTAATACATATTTTTGACTTACTTCTCTCCATCCTCATTGCCACTAGCTAATCTGTATACCATCTTTCCCTTCCAAGTGACTCCTAGGGATCTACTTGCCTTCACTCCTAGACCTTCACACTGACAACCCCAAGGAACATCATTCACGTAGCACATAATGCTGTGTGTCCTGGTGGCCGGTACTGGTTATGCCCCCTGTCTAATTCACTTCTCACACTGCAGCCAATGTGACATTTTAAAACACATCTGCTTGTCACCTCAACCCTATTTAAAAACCTTGAGTGTTAGTGTATATATATGCCCTCCTTATAAAATACATCTCATAGCCCCATAGGGTATCTACTTTAACTAGAAAGACTACGCTCTTTCTTTTTTACTTCTCAGATAAATATAGTATTACTTCTTTTTTTCTTTGAATATAAAATTACCATCCTAAATATAAAGGAATATTTAACAATAAACAGTTAAAAAGAAGAAAGTAACAAGCCTAAATATTGGGTCGGGCAAAAAGTTCGTTCGGGTTTTTCCATAACAGCTTACGTAACGAACTTTTTGGCTGACCCAATATTATCTCCCAGATATAATTATTGATAAGCATTTGGTGATTATTGTTCTAGATTTTTCTCTCTCTGCACATACATTCACATGAATTCACACACATACACACACAGACACATGGGTATTCTTCACTATTGAAACATACTCCAAAACCTTATAGATTCAGGTCATTTTTTGTTTGTTTGTTTTGAGATATGATTGGTATCCTTCACTGTCTGAGCTCTAATTACTCACTTTCCAAATATAGAACCAAGTAGATTTAAATAACATGGCAACTCTCACTAACCAAATTTACTATCCAAAACCAGGAAATGAATGATACTTTCATATATGTGTATATATAGCTCAGACTTCACATGAATGGTTATATAGTATATGCTGTTTTACAAATTGTGCCCTTTAGTTCAGTGGTATGTCCTGCTGCATCAGAGATGCCTTCCTGTTCACAAAAATTTACACCCCTTTCCTGATGTGGAGTCTTAGCTGATAAATGGCTGCCAATCCTGGGACTGTTTTCCCAGCATCTTTGTGTCCAGGTGGGACCCTGGGCCTGAGTTCTGGCTGGTGAATTGTGGGTTAAAATGATGTACATTACTTCTAGGGTCATGACATCAAAATTACCCTCATGGTCCTGTACTTTTTCTCTCCCTTCCCCTGTTTGCCGGATGATTGTCAAATCTAGAATAACTGAGAGCCATGTGGTAAGGACGAGGGACCTCTGGAAACCTGGCGTGCCATGTGGCTGTGTGGGGTTCAGACAGGAGCCACCTGAGGCCTGTTTCCACCTCTGCAGTTCTGGAACCTTCTCAGATGTGCTCCCAGCTCAGGGCAGGTGTGAATCTCAGTGCAGCCTTATGGGGGAAGTGATTCAGTGCCCCTGGTTTCTGTTGAGACGGTCACAAGCTACTCCACACTGTGCTTCATCCTGATGGCTTGAGCCCTGTCATGGCCAGAGCGGCATGGGCGCTGCAGCAGCAGGGCAGGTGTGAGGGGCACCTGGCGAGCTGGCCCAGCGCTGCTCTGCTTGGGACTTGCAAACCCCGAGGCTGCCAGAGCATCATTTAAAAAACAGCTATGCTTGCAGATGTAACAGACAGAAGGAGCCGTCAGATGCAGTGTTTGTAATGAGGAAGACGCCACATGGACCTGTGCTGAGCCGAATAGATGAGGAATATAGCTTTCCTGCCTGTTGTGAGCATTGCGTGAGCAGACCTCTCTCCCTGGGAGGCAGTGATAACCAGCCTCGCCTCCCCCTTGTCCTGAGTGTAAAGCCCTCTCACCGCTGGGACCGCAGGCAGAGTGCATTGCCTGGCCCATATGAGACTCACTAGCTGGAAATACATGGGCCAATTATTATATGAAGGAGCAAATGAATTTGGGGAACAAAATAAAAATAAATGCTAGGATAACAAATATCAATGGTGAAATTCTGACACTTAAGTGGTAAGTAAATGGGTTTCCTCATTGCTCCAAACACGGGTTGTTTGAATGAAATATGTGCTTTCTTTTTTCTTCATCCTTTGTGTGACTTGAAAGTTGCCTATCACCTTTGATAGGGGATGTTCTGCTGATCTGTCTGAGAAGGGACTTTGGGAATCTTCACACACACACACACACACACACACACACACACACACACACACACACACGACCTTTTCCAAGGGGTCTGACAATCCTTAGTCATTATTTCCTTAGGAACATTGAGGGCTGTGTCCTGTTCATTAATTTCAGGAAGAAAATAATATCACAGATTTTCCATAAAAGGACTAGAAAGAATTTGAGATGATGTTATCAGTGGTTTCCCCCAAAAAGGTCCTCAGGTGTGGGAACCCACAGAAAAGAAGTGGATTATTAAAAAGACCTTCAATAGCTGAAAACACCTTATGGGAATCAGACATTTACTCACATTTGGGCTATAGACTAATAAAACCATCGCTCTCTGCAGTTGAATAGAACTACGTACCCCTGTGTGTCCCCCCTGCTCACTGTGGAGATAGACTAGGGGCATCTCTCAGGGCACAGGCCTTTTCGTCAGACTTAAACTTGGAACTTGAGTCCACATGGGGAGAGATGACTATTTCCCTGGTTTGAATGAGGATGCTGAGATTCCAGTAGGTTAGGCACAAGGTCCAAATTCATACAGCTCGTTAGCACTGGGGCTGGAGACTAATAAATACATCCTGCTCTAAGCCCAGTGTTCTTAGACACGCCATGTTGTGTCTACACAGAGAGCATCCTTCGAATCTAGAGAGAGGCCTTTTTGAGGTACTTAGACCTTTTCATTCACAGTACCTCGGGGTTGAGGTGGGGAAGTTAGGGAGGACATGCCAGTCTGAATTAGTAAGAGGCTGTAATCATAAAACATTTCTAGTTGAGAGAATACAATTTTACAGCGTTTAGGCATGGAGATAGAATAAGGAGAATCTACTCACAAAGAATGAGATGCTCAAAGTCATTATGGGACCTTAATGACCAAATAACAATGTCTGAGTCTTAGTATGTCACTCGTGTGTGAATAGGTGTTTCTGCAGGGCTCGGGCTGCTGAAACATCTATTGGTTTGACCACAAGAGAAACCAAGCTTATTCATGTCACTAGCTTTCTTGTAACGGGCTGGGAGGATAGCAGGTTCTTAATAAATAAGCACTGGTTAGACAGTATTAAGAGTTATCCCCAAACACGTATCAGAAGTGAAGGGTTTCCTTCTTTAGCTCCTCCAGGGACAGCTGGCTGCCCACAGGATAATCCCCCAAATCCTCACGGGGGAGTTCAAGGTCCCTTGCGAAGTGGCCCCAGCTAAGCTTTCCAGCCTCCCCTGCAGGTCCTCTCGGAGTCTCAGGCTAATATCCAGCCAGGCTCAAAGTTGCCCTTTACCCTGCATCACAGCTTCTCTGCTTCCCTGCCTTTGCCCCGTGTGGATGCTCCTGCCTCGACGGCCCTTGCTCTCAGATCCTCCACCAGGAAATTTCTTCCCAACCGTCAGAGCTAAGGCTAAACACGGATCTTACCTATAGCTTCCCTTCCATCCACCCACTCCCCCGCCTCCCCCCTGCAAAACCAAAAGTAACTGTTCCTCCTTCAGCGTTTCCATAACCCTTTAAGGCCAGAGAACGTGTCTCGTTTGTCCTTGTGTCCTGAGGAATTGGTAAGTGGGGATGTTCCGAGGTTTCCTTTGTAAGATAAGAATGGTACCCCGGAACAGAAGGTTGCCTGGGAGGTCTTGCGGGGCAGAGGGGATGCAGAGACCAGGATGTCCAGGAGGTCAGAGACAGAAACACGCCGACTTCTCCCCACGGTAACAGATCAGTGACAACTCCTGGGCTCATTGGGTTGGCCCTGGCCTGGGAGGCAGGAAGGGCAGTGAGTTGCCCTGAGGCTGAGGCTCTTGAGAGTTGGGGCCGGGGGATGCTAGGCCTGATGGCGCTCTAGGGGGAAAGGTGATATTGCCGCCGTGAGGGCAGTTGTTACTGGCAATGGGCCCAAAGCAGTCAGTAAGTCCTACCAGACCCACAGGGAGGGGCTTACATAAAGGCACGAGTACCAGGAGGTGGGCACCATGGGGGCTCCCCCAAACAAGAAGTGAGCAATGATCGTGCCCCAGGAAAGGGGCTAATTTCTGAGGATCAAGGTGGATGGAGAAGTGAGGAAAAAATTCAGGGAGAAAGTAGTCCTTGAGAGGTGCCTTGGGGACCTTGTGACTCTCATTTGCCCACTGAGGACCCATGAGTTGCTTGCTGTTTTTTGAATAAATAGACGAAGAGGCACAGTTCCACTTTGGACCAGCCTCTACCTGAAAAGCCCTGCCTTTTGAACCTCAGCGATAATGATTCCTGGGGTGTGTCTGTGGAAGGAAACTGTCTCGGTCTGGAGCCCTGTGACCAGCCGCAGAAGCCCAGCTGCTCACGGCCACGTGCTTCCCCAACGGTGAATCTACGCACCATGATCCACCTCTATGCAGCTGCCCCAAGAGTATCAGGTTTAACACACAAGTGAACTGCACTCAGGGCCAGTCTGCACTTGGCTGACAGACTAGTCTTCCCAAGCAACCTCGTTCCTTGCCTGGTCCCCCTGCACGCAGAGCTGCGTGTCCAGCCCACGTGGTGAAACTCCTCCGACTCGCAGCCATTAATCTGCTCACCTGGGCCAGGGGCGGATCTCCGATATGGCTTCACTGGAGGCGGTTCAAAGTGGTGCTAAACTGCAACGTGGCTCAAAATAGACTTTGGAGCAGAGATGGTGAGCACGTGGGCTGTGGTTTCCCAGCGGCTTCACCGCGTGCGGAGCTTACCTCTGCTCTGTGGGCACACGCTCGTGGGCAGCGGTAGGACCAGGACGTCCCAAGGGCTTCTTGGAGGAGCCAGGTGTGCAGACACTGGAGTGACTCCATCCCTCCTTCCCAGAAGGGAGGATCGGTTTCAGACAAGGCTTTTGATTTCTGCTCTTCTGCTTTCAGATCCCATCCTGGTATCAGAACACAGCCACAAGTCAGGGTAGGGGGGTCTCTAGTGTTTAATCATCTCACTGCCCCACGTTTTCCAGGAATCCCAGGTAGTGGGCGGGTTTGCTTGTTGCACCAGAAGCCGGTTGTAGGGGATAAACAAACCTTTTGTCTCCAGATTAGTGAAGCTTTCGAAAAATGCTTTTAACATTGTATTAACAACGCGCTTTTCTCTGAGGCCATTGTGTCCTACCATCTGATTCCCCTGTAATGAATCACATCTTCAGTGTTAATTCTAAAATTTGACTTATCCCAGCTCATTTGGGGGGAATATTCTGTTTGTTTTGGCATCAGCTTGTCAACCTGAACAATATTCACAGCCTAAAAGTTGAGAGTTGACATCCTTTGTTTACTGACATGGCAGGCAGTTCCATTTATCAAGCTGAAAAGCAGCTTTCCCGATCCTGGTTTGTGCCTGTTATGGAGAAAATGACCAGAAGCGTTTTGCCTGACCTAACATCTGCAAAATGTTCTTGGGAAATCCTGGGTCTCATCCGGGTCATCACTACCCTCCTTTACGTGCGGAGAGTCTTCTGATCTGGATGATCTTCTCTTGAATTGTATTAAGTACGTAATAAAATGATCACGAATAGATTGGTATCCATCAGGGCAGTCAACTCAATGCCTTCAGTGCGGGGAGGGTAGCGGGAATGAGGGAAGCTGCAGGGGGCAGGAAGGCGGGGACAGAGCAAGAAAGCACGCATCCTGCCTACAAACGTTCACATAGACTGGCCAAAACCTGTCTGCAGGCCAGAGGGTTTCTAGTCAGTGGGCCCCCATTTGATTTCTTGCACTGTATTCCTGCCTATTTGGAGCAACACAAATCCACAAGGTAGAGGATGCCGCTGCAGACCCCCAGACACATGTCTCAGCAGACGGGTCTGGTCCCAGCAGACGGGTCTGGTCCCAGCGGCACAGCTATGTCGCCTGCTCTGTGGACCCAAATAAGCACAATCAGATACCTGGGGCCCGGTAGCGCGGGTCCTTCCAGGGGTGTGAGAACTAAACTAACAGCATGAAAAGTGTTAACTAGAGGTGAGAGCGGGGTCTCTGTTGACCGGCACCCCAGGCAAATTTCTGAATCTTGCGTATCCTCAGCTCCCTTACTTGGAAAGAAAGCATGACATCAGTCCTTCCCTGGAGGGCTTGCCGGGAGGGTCAATGCGGAGATTTGGAGCGTGCTCTGGGCTCAGCCAAGGGGGCGCCCCTGCTCCTGGGGTCCTTCCTTCTGCAATCCCAGGAGACAGGAAGCGTACCGACCAGGACATCAGAGCTGATGGAAAGGCACGGGGAGAAGTTCACTTTTAAACCAAAGGACTTCCAACATGCTTTAGATGGCTGCAACCCTCCTCCTGATGCCTTGGCTTTCTCTGGGGGTCTCTGAGCCCTTACTTCTCAGCTTTCTGTCTCTCATCTCCACCCCACATTCCACATCCTTCCAGGGTCTGGGATGGTATTTGCTGAGTGAATCGGGGAGCCGAACAGAGGCTCCACTGGGTGATCATGTGCTCACTTTAGAAACAGGCCTTCTTCCTTTCCAGACATACAGGCTTGGCTTTCTCACCCTCTCACGAGGCGACATCTCAGCCTGGTTTCTGGACCCCTCCTACCTTTATGGCTCCTTGAAAAACCCTCCTTTCCCTGTTATCCAACCCCCAGACTTCACAGTACTCTGCTGGACACGGCATGTGTCTCCACTTCACCCCGCTGTGCCTCAGGAGTCTTCCCCCGAACTTCTGAAGCTACGTGTCTCAGATGAGTCACACAGATGTGCTCTGTGTCCCTCCACCCAGCCCTTCAGTCCGTCTCTGCTGGTGGCCATCCACGCGGCCCCGGCTACTATCACAAAATACCACAGGCTCAGGGGCATAAACAACAAGGGCCCCACCTCCAAATACCATCACACTCGGGGACAGGTTTTCAACATGAATTTGGGAGACACAGTCTGTAGCACCCATCCCATCCTTCTAGACCGTGTCAAGCCCTGGTACCATCGCCACTCCTCTCTGCTCCTGTGCAGAGGCACTCGGCCAGCCTGCCACCCACAGAGCTTTCCAGATTGACCTCCAGTGTCCGAGTCACGGCCACGGCCTCCCCGTCCCCAGCGTTCGGGTCTCTTCCTTCTGCACAGGAATCGGCATCCTCTACCCGCGTGTCCTCTGCAGGTGTACGCACCCTGCTTCTCACAGGGGGAACAACATTCATCATCCCTGGGAGGAACTTACAACTACAGGCAATGTGCCATTGCAGCTTCACGGAGAGTCAATTTTACTTTAATCTGGGGGAAAAGCGGTGACTTTAGTTTTAACTTAAGATATAGACACATACGCATACATACCTACACATGTCTAGATGGACTATACTAGATTCAGGCAATGTTTAAAAATTAAAAAAAAAAATGTTTGAAGAAACGTCACGTGTGTTGTTTCTGGTTTGGGCTGTGCACCCAGATTCTTACGGGTGGGCGTTGTCTCTGCTGAGCGATTGGAAGGGTTCTGGGCAGGGAGTGTTTCAGAAGAAGGATGAACAAGACACTTCATCTTGAAAATTAATTTCAAAAACCGAAAACATCATTTTCCTGCCAGAGAAGGACCTCGTCACCCCCTCTGAGTTTCTCCCAGCCGTAAACCCACGCTCCCAACTCCGAGTCTCTCTGAGGCTCTCCCTCTTTTCTGCTGATAACATGTGACAAACACTAATGATTCTTTATCTTCTAATATCTCCAGGATCTGCCCTTGTAGTTTTTACTCTCAGAACTGCGGCCATAGTTCAGGCCTTCAGACTCTTACCCAGAGATTATTTCCACTTCATATTGGCTAGTCTCTCTGTTTCTTCTCTGTTCATTTCATCATAAAATTTTAATATTGTTTTGTTTGAGGTTGAAACACAAAGACGCACAAAGAACAGAAATATGTACTTTTAGATCTCTTGAGGAAACTGCTAATGTGATGTCTTTGTTTCTCAAGGTTATAAAGTCCCACAGATAAAGCTCAGCTTTTAATAAAAAACATGGTAGACTCCAGCACAGCTTATTACATTATGATCCCCCAAAGCTGCTGATTAAATTTTACGACCGTAGCAGAAGAAGAGAGCTACGTGGGAATCTGCGTAAGGACCGAGGAAACCATGGTGGCCAAGCTAACTCCTGCTTTCACGGAACAATCTACAATGGTACCAACCACACTCCATGATAGCTGTTGTGTTATTGTATCCAGAAAACTGAGGCTTAGAAACGTTGAGTCATGCATCCCAGATCACACAAACTGTTCAATTCCAAGTCCGTTATCTTTCCTTGAAACTGTACCCTCTCATGGTCAGGAGAGTTGTCTTAGCATCCAGGATAGTGCCTTCCCATGGGAGTTGCCAAAATTTGCTTATTGAATTGGATAGTTCAGTTAACATGGTGTCCTACATGCACATGGATATGTATATTTACATATGTCAATTTAAAGATCCTTCTTAAAAAGATTTGAAAGCTACGTAAATTCAAAACTAACTCAAGAACAACTTTTTGGTTTTTTTTAATTACCGAAAGGTTATGAAAATGACAGTAGGGACAAATTTCTTAGAGACTTGTTCATGTTATTCTTTGCTTTGACTTTTGCCAAAAGCTGTAAAAATCTAAGATTATGTGCATGGACCTTTCTATCCTAACCAGTATCTGCTTATTACTGTAGGGAATGGAAAATAAAATACAGCCAAAGAAAAGATTACTAACGAGTTTTGATAAACAGCTTGTGACGGTCAGCAACTTTGATTCCAAGTGCTCTCAGGCCATAATTTGTGTGTGTTTATCTTTGTTAAGTATTGAGAACTTGTTAGATTATTTAACCTGGTCACTTACACACTGTCATGCCACACTATTGGATGCAATGTATCTCTAATTTAGCAGGAAGAATTCAAGTTTCCAAAATGTTGGAAAGTAAAATCTTTGCTAGAAAACATGTATTTCACTTAACCTGCCGTTCTGCAGGGGGATGAGAAAGCAGTCATGACGCACAGACTTTCAAAACCAAGATGGAACAATGCCCCGCTTTCCTGGCCCACTGATTTCCTGACGAGACACGCCGGGGGTCTGTCAGTTGGACTGTGGGGTGAGTAGCAGGTGGTGCCCTGGGTCACACATGTTTCTAATACTAAGTGCTAATGCTTGACTTTAAACTGGTTCCCACCCTTTAAAATCACAGACAGATTTAGAAGAAATACAGAAATGTTGTAGTAGTAAGGGGAAAAAATAACTTTCTTCACTGCAGATTTATGGTGCTTGCGTGAATCACATACCTCCGTGTTCAGTTTTTTCAAAGTGAGGTGAGCTAATGAAGGCTGGTTGGTTTTGCTTCAGGCAGCCCCGCCGTGCCCGGGAGTTCCGTCCTGAATCTCTCGATGAACCGGCATATCCCCAGGAGCACCATGGCTGGCTTGTCCCTGCTCCTCCCTCAGCGTTGCGCCAGGCGGCTGACGAGTCTCGGGCATCTCCCCCAACTAAAAGAAGGGACACATCTTCCCCAGAGTTACCGTGGTCTCTATGCCCTCATCAGAATTCCTGCAAACGACCTGTCCTGGTCCCACCACGCTCTTTCCCATTCCTTTGTCTCTTATTTTATTTCTTTGCATTCTCCCTCGGTCTTTGCTGCTGTCTTGTCGAGTGGTACTGACCCAGGTAAGAGGGGCCCCCGCTCTGGGTCTTGTGTTTTAGAGAAGCCCCCTTCTGCCGTCTTCTAGCTGTGCCCCTCCGCAGAGGGCCAGGCCACCAATATGGCACCAGGAGCCCCACGTGGAGCGCCCCCTGCAGGCCCGCTTCCAGGCAATGCTCTGAGTACTCGTGACTCCAGAATTTCCTAACTAAACAGCTGGAGTCTTACTTGAGGGTCTGCCTCAGCTTGTCCCAAGGGTAGACTGCTCCGCTGCTGTCGGGAAGCCCACTCCTCGGCACGAGGGGGTGGCTGGAGCTTGGGGCTGCAGGCCGGGGGGTCCACACACATGCTCGTGGGAGCCCCTGTGCTGGGGGAGGGGCCGGGGGGAGCCAGGAGCCGGGGAGCAGGCTGGGGGCCGAGGGCCTTCCATTGCACTGCCGTCCCAGGCCCCACAGGCGTGGGCCGGAGGGCCCCACTGAGCTGTCACATCTCACCACACAGTGCCCTCAGCTGTGCCCACTTGCTGCAGCTTAGAAGGGCTGGGCCCTCTTGTCTCCCCGACGGTTGCCCTGACACCAACCCCGCCAGGGGGTAAGAAGCCAGGCCTGGCCCTCAAAGAGCATCTAAACAACGAGGGGTCTCGGACTCCGTGATCCACCTCTGGCCAGGGCCTCCCCCTTGGGTCAGTGCCAGGTTGACTTAAGGCTCTCTCACTTCAGTGGTGGGAGTGTCATCATTAAGCCAATATGTCACCATTTTCCAAACACTCTTTAGCACTGGGGGGCATTTACGTCCCTTGAAGGAGCGCTGCTTGCTGGGTGGGACAAGATCACGCCCCGACTCTGAGCTCCGGGCCCCGCGCTTCCCCCCCCTCGCCCCCGCCCCTGCGTCCCCCACACACGAAGACCTGAGAAGCCCGGACGGACCTGGCAGGTCGGAAGGTCCCTAGAGGAGGACGCGGTTGGGTGGAGAGACATCTCCGAAGGGACCCGGGGCCTCGCACTTCCTGGTGGCAGCACCGCGGACTCGGGGCGGCCCCGAAACCAGTGTGCAGCGCGCACTCCGTGGGCCTCAGGTGCTGCGCGCTCGCGCCCCACTCGCTCTACGCAACTCCCGTCAGGCGGCGTCTGCTCGCCGTCTTGCTTACGACCGACTGGAGGCCCGGATGGTGTCACGCGCGTCCCGGGGCCACGCTGCTGTGAACCACTGGGGTGTGAATGCCACTCCTTCTCATCCCACGTCCCTGTTCTTCTCACTTCTGCAAACATCTTCAAAGGACATCAGCCTTCTGAAATTCTACGTGTCTCAAGACACAGGCACCATCTCTTTTCTCTGATCCTTCTGTGGACCACACAGGAAATTGGGGTGGGGGGCACCCACTTACAGGATAAGGCAATCTTGGGGAGGACAAGAGGCGTGTCGTTCTGAGGGTTAGAGCACAATAATCCAGGGCATGCGTGCGTGTGTGCATACACACATGCACACGCGCACACGTGCACACACACGCGCACGTGCACACACACACACACAGAGCTTCTGGACAAAGTAGCCACTGATTCTGAGGTTAGAAATATTGATCTTTATTTGGCTTTAATCAGCTTATTTACAGAAGCCCCAGACTTCTTGGACTAGAGGGGCAGTGAGATCAGGTTCAACCACACTTCTACTTGGTTCCGTTTATTAAGAACCAGTGTGCGTCTTTGATGTGTCCAGAAAAAGTGGCAGGTACGATGTTCGCCTTCTCTGCGTTCTGGCTCTTCCCGGTCCCACAGGAACAGACATGCTTCGTTGATCTGACCGTGGTTTTAGGAAATCTTGAACACGTGCTTGCACCCCGTCACCGCAGTGAACGCTGTTTCTGTGGCGCACTTTGAATTGCCCAAATGGAACATAACTCCCTCGCACTCCCTCCCCTCAGGCTGGCCCACCCCAGGCACCACTCTAAACTGTGCTCCCAAAGTTGTAATCACGTTGTGAGTTTCAGGACACAGGACGGCCGCCCTGGGCTTCCTGGGGTTTCTTAGAGGGTGGTCATTGCGTGCGAGAGCCATCCGGGCTCTGGCTCCTCCTCCCAAACCCTGGGGTCTGAACGGCAGGTCGCTAGCCGGCTTTTTTTCCTGCACAGGTGACTCCTGCTTCTTCTCCTACAGATCTTCTGAGTACAATAAAGCGGAAGCTCAAATTTCTCTCTCCCCACTTGTCAGCTGCCAATTCCCAAGCCAGCTCTGATCTCATTTGGATATTGAAGTCCTTGAAACCGCTACTTACTCTTCAGTGGGTCTCTGGTACCTCATTTCTCAAGCAGCAACGCAGCTGCAGGGTGGCCCTCTCTGGCCATCAGCTCCAGTCCTGACCCCAGCCCCCTTCCCGGGGGGCACACACAAGCCATAGAGACTTCAAATCGTCAATTTTTTATATTTGGTAGGGATCTTAGCAATGATCTAAATAAGCCCTTCCATTTTTACACTTGATGAAGCTGGATTCAAGGGAGGTGAGATCCTCCATCCAATGTCACCACCGTGCAGTTGGTCATCTGGTCAGAACCAGAACAGAGGTGCCTAGCACCCCACGTGGTGGTCCTTCCCTTGTCCCATGTTTGGGTTCCAGTCTCATTTATATCACTGGTTGTGGCTTGTTTATTTTCAAATTCTGCTACCCTCCACGTATATATTCCTGCCCTGCTTTGTTCCAAAAAAAAAAAAAAAAAAAAAAAAGAAGTGGCTTGCCAGACTCTAATATAATAAAATAGCAATAAGTAGATAAGTTTTTAAAGGTCGATGTGAAGAAAAACGATAGATAAAATGGTGTGATGGAACCAGAGGGAAAGTTAGTCATGGGAATTTATGCCATAAGGTCCTACTCACTTAATGAATTTGGATTGCAAGTTAAAACATAGGCTTCCTGGCAACCAAGGCAAAAAGAGAAAGTATACAGTTAAAGCTTCACACTGTCCCTAAGAGAAAATATTAATTGCTCAGAAGTAAGCCTTTCCTGGCCATATTTTGCCATACTTTCTGTATTTGTTTCTTTTGTCTGAGACATAAATGTCGTGTCCCTCATTAAATGACGTGTAAGTTGTTTTTTGTTTATTTTTTCTGCCATGCATTCCCTCCAGGTTGCTGTACCGTTCCCTGGTTTCCTTCCAACCAAAGGCCGATCTTCTTGGAGTGATGGCTTGCAACTTCTCTTTGGCAACCAGCCTCCTGAGCTTTCCTAGCTGTTCGCTCTTCGCTTCTGCCCAGGGCTGTCATCCTTCTTCAGAGCAGCTGCTGCTTGAGATGTTTGCGGCGGCTCATCTGCATTTGCCTGGTGCCTGAACAGAGCATCTGGACACACAGGCAAGAAGTCCTCAGTGTTGTGCTGTTCTTCGGCCCGCTGGCAGCTGTAGAGGAGACACAGCAGGGAATCGGGGTCTCCTGTCACATCCCCCTCCTGCCACCATCCACTGTCTGCAGACCAGTGCTGTTGGGAAGCCTGGTCCCCTGCCTGTCACCTGAAGCAAAGGAATGCTCCGGGGCCCGGGTAGAAATGGCAGCTCAGAGACCGGGAGGAGAACACAGTCTGCCCCCAGCAGAAACCAGCCGAGAGCTGTTTTTCTAAAATTTTGATATACCATCTATTTTTATTGCCTTTCTTTGCCTGTTTGCAAAGTCTCCACTCATCCTGGCAGCCAGGACCCTGATGCCAGGCAAGTAAGCTTAGCCCCGTTTCCCGTAGATACTGATGCCCATCTATGCGTTTCTTGCCTGTTTCTATAAATTATGTGAAGTGACATAAAATGTCAGACAATGCAAAAGGGTAAGGTGAGTATCTAAGGGAGCCTGGGCTAAGCTTACTTGCCCGGCACCGGGGTCCTAGCTGCCAGGATGATGGAGACTCGGGGATAATTTAAGTTCTATTACCCTCTAACGATGAGTTACTACTATTCCTTCTGTAACAACTTCAACTTTGAACTTCTTTTTCTCCTGGGCGTCTTGTGAATTGACAAGCTGTCTCTGGACCACAGGCGTTCCCATTAACACGCTCAACCAGCACACGCCATACAAGCATCCAGTCATAGCACAGCATTTGTGTAAAGCTTTACAACACGGACTAATTGATTCTCGGGGGGAAAGGATTACTTCTAAGAGCAGGGATTTTTGTGTCCTGTTTTGTTTTTAGACCTCTGCTGCCGTCACCAAAGTCATAGGACAGAGCCAGAAGACCTCACAGTTTGACCACCACGTTTCACAGCTCTGCCTTTCTTTTCAGATTTTCCATAGCTTGACCAAGGATGGGGAAGGGGGAGATGGTATTTGAGAAAGAACGCTGGTGGTGGAGGGAGATACCTTAACCCTGCTCAGCTAATAGCATGCTGGGCGATCTCAGGGAGGTCACTTCACCTCTCTGTGCTTGTTTCCTTAGCTGTAAAAGGATGAGATGAATTAGATGATCTCTGCTGTACCTCTAAGACTAAGCATTCAGGAGTCTACATACTTCCTGACAAAGACTTTTCCTGGAAAAACGTCACATTTTGCCCAGCTTACAAATCTCAGGATTCTGTTTCATATTCAGTTCTCAGTTCCTGGCCCTCACACCCCTTCACAGCCCGTTACAAAAGCTGAAAGGGCAAAAACAAAGATCAAGAAACACAATGCAAAGAGTGAATCAGTCACTAAATCCCTCATTCCATACAGAAAATTATCGCCAGCTGTCGCACAATTAAATGCAGCAATGTTGCAGAGCTCCAGCAGTTCAAGGGGGAATGAACCCGCTGCACGTCCAGAAAAACCACTTCCACAAAAACTCTGAGGATTTGAACACGAACACACATTTGTTCATCAGCTACATTTGTGTTTTCGTTAGAAGCTTTCCAACTCAGGACGTGGTGAACAGGCAATGAGCTCTATTCGTTTCTGCACTGGGTTTTACACACACTGAGCCTTCAGTGTCCCTAAGAAGGTAGCTTGAAATGGTCCTTTTATTACAAGTGCTTCAGGACTATCTTAAGCTCTTATTGGCGCCCTGTATCAGGAACAGATAAAGGTAGCGGCATCCCTTACCGTGAATTCACCATACACTGACTGTACATCTTCTGTGCCAGACCTTTTGCTAAGTTTCTGAGTATAGAATCAATTAGACAGGTTTCCTGCCATGAGGGAACTCAAAGTCTGGCATAACTGACAGGTATGGAAACTATAATACAATATTACAACATCATAAGGCTTTTCCTAGGAGCTTGAACCAAAAGAGTATCATGATGCTTGGAGGAACCAGAGAAAGCTTCTAGAAGGAACTATGTTAGGGCTGGGCCAAAGGCAAGGCATGCATGGCTAGTTTCTAAATTTAATATAATCCTCTATGATTAGGGATTTTTCTTTTTTGGTCTTGGGTAAGAAACTTTTTCCTACCTTAAAATCATAAAGATATTTTCAAGGGATGAAGATTATCACTTTGCATTATCTTCTAAAACCTTAATAATTTTGCCTTCCACATTTAGATTTATAATATATCTGGATTTGGTTTTTGTGAAGGTGAAAATTAAAGGTCCACTGTAATATTTTTTCCAATATGGGTGCCCTGTTGGGCACCAGTGCCATGTTGAATGCAGATAGAGAGAGTAGGAGTTCCATCTGGTTGGCAACCTCAGAGGAAAAGCTTTCGGTATTTCATTACAGGTTTCAGGATTTCCGTAGTGTTTTGACTGATGTTCATTATTAATTCAGGAAGTTCTTTCAAATTTCCCTTTGTTCACAGTATATATATATTTTTATCATGACTGATTATTAAACTTGATCAAATTGGTTTGATCCATTTTTAAAGATCGTATGGGGTTTCTCCACTAATCTGTTAAAGTGGTGAATTACACTGATGGAATTTCTAATGCTAGAACAATCTTGAATTCCAGATATAAACTTAGTTTGGCCATAATGTATCAACTCTGGTATATATTTCTGGATTTGGAATACTAAGCTCTTTTTTTAGGATGTTTGCACTTATGTTTAAATGTCAGATTGTTCTATAATTTTCCTTTTTTTTTTTCAGACCTAACTGAGTTTTGGTTATCCAGGTTCTTCTTATATCTTATTTGTTGAGAGTACCTTTCTACCTCATTTTTTTTTTTTTTTTTTCCTTTATCCTCTGGAAGACTTTGGGAAAGATTGGTGGAATTTGCTGTTGAAGCTGTCTGGGCCTGATATATTCTTTTTAAGGAAAAAGTTTTGTTATTAATTTATTTAAATTAATTGAGTCAATTCTGGTAAGACGTTTCTCTAGGAATTTGCTCATTTCATGTAAATGTTTGATATTGGCATAAAGTGATAAATCCCCCTCTTTTTCATTTTGGATCATGCTTTCTCCTTCTCCACTTTTTCCTCCCTCTTAACCAATGTTGCCACAAGTTTATCATTCATTTTAGTTTTTTCCAAGAATCAACTTTTGGCTTTTTGACTTTCTCTATCGTGTCCCTTTTTAAAAATTTTATTGACTCCTGTATTTAAATAATTCTGTTCTTTCAATTGTGTATGGGGTATTAGTCTAGTCTGTTGACATGGATGTTTAGCTCATTAATCTTCAGGGTTTTTTCCTCTTCTAATATATGCATTTAAAAAGATCCCCCAAAGAAAAAAAGGGGGAGGGATAAATTAGGAGTTTGGGATTAACAATACACACTACTGTATATAAAATAGATAAACAATAAGGACCTACTATGCAGCACAGGGGATGATATTCAGTATCTCATAGTAACCTATAAGGAAAAAGAATCTGAATCACTTTGCTGTACACCTGAAACATCAACTGTACTTCAATAAAAAATAAAAATTAAAATATAAATTAAAAAAAGAGAAAACTTAAAAAATAAAACTAAAAACATCCCCCAAGTTATGATAGGTAGTATTTTTGTATATTTTATTTAAACATTTTTCCAATTTCCATTATGAATTATTATTTCCCCTTAGGCTCATGGATTGTTTAGAAATGTAATTTTAATTTCCAAATATATATATACACACACACACACACGCACATATTCTAATTGTCTTTGCTTTGTTTATTTTTGACTTCTAGCATAATTGCGTTGCCATCAGAGGGCATACTCTATGTAAATTCATTCCTTTAAAAATGAGTCATTGTTTTATGACCCAATACATAGTTAATTTTTGTAACTGTCTCTGATATTCTTTAAAGGATTCTGTGTTCTGCAGCTTGAGGGATAACATTCTAGGTCTTTATAAGTCAAGCATATTAATCAAGTTGTTTAAATCTCTGTCATTCCACTGTTTTTTGTTTTGTTTTGTTTGCTTGGACCACTAATTAATGAGTTGTACCAAAGTTTCTGAAATAATAGTGGTTAACTCTATTTCACCTTGTAGTTCTAGCAATTTTTTTCCTATAGATTTTGAGACTGTGTTATTAATTGCATACACATTTAGAATTTTTTTTATCTTCTGGGTTATTTGAACATTATGTTATTATGGACTGACCTTCTTTATTAATGAGTTTTGGCTTAAAAATATATAATATAGTTACACTAGGTTTCTTTTGGTTAGTGGTTACATGGTCTATGTTCTTTCTTTTTACTTTCGACAGTTCTATATATTTTGTTTTAGATATGTTTTGTATAAACTGAGTATATTTGGATTTTGTTTTATTATTCAGGTAATTTTTATCTTTTATCTGGACAATTTAGTCCATTCATATTAAATATCATTAATGATATAGTTGGTTTTCAGACCTTCATGTTATTTTATATTTTGTTTACTGATGTTTCTCTTCCTTTTCTTTTCTGCGTTTTTTTAGTGGTCATCCTAGTACTTATAACAACAATATTTAATTTATCTAGATTAATAAATTCTTTTGTCCTCCTTTTGGACAAGAGAGTATCATGGAACACTAACTCCATTTATCCCCCTCCTGACTCGTTGGCTGCCATCTCTCTTGCCCTTGGGAATGACGTGCTCTCTTAATCATTCCTGTAGCTCTTGGTGGATCAGAGCCCTTGGTGCCCCTCTGACTTTGCCCTCCATTGCAAGAGTCACACTTACCTTTCTTCTAATGGTTAAGCATTGCCACCTAGCTTTTGCTCTTTGGTGATCCTGTTCTCCTGTTGGTATCAGGAAATACAGCTCTGTATCAACACTTCCTGTGGTCAGTCATGATCTACAGAGAGCAGTCACCACTGAGCTTTTCTAGGAAACTGATGCCCCATTCACCAGAGCATTCCTTCTTACTGTGGCAAACAGAGTGGCCCCCACCCTCCTGCCATATTAATTGGCAGGTATTCTACTCACCCCTGTTAAAATCAAGTGGCTTCCATAGTATACCTGGTCTAGCAATCCCACTTCTCTGATAATTTGATCAAGTCTTCCATGTCTGCCAGAGAAGCTCAGGATTTCTGCTTCACTTAGTGTAGACCATGGCTTTCTCCCAGCTCTCAAGTGCATCATAGTGTGTTAGCACCATCTCTGTGTTAAATCCTTGATCACGGGAGAGCCCTCTCTTTTCCCCCTTTACGTTTCACCCTCACCTGATACCCCACCTTCAGGATCTTCTCCCTTGTACACTCTCCTAGCTCTTGCTGATACATGTTGGCGAGGTCTTGTGGCTCTTTTAGAGTATGGTCCGTTTCCTCCCTCAGTAGACCCAGCACTTCCCCAGCCATGTTATGTTGGGACTTAACCCTAGTTATTGACCTGGTGCCTAGAAGTGTTGACAGGATAAACGCTAATCAGTGCAGGGGTAGAATGGAGGAGGGGTTGGGTATATTTTGTCTAAAAGATGGAGGGCACTTGATTTTAGCAGGAAAGGGAGGGTCACTTCTGCTTGACCAGAAGGTTTAAACAGATGAGTGGATTTGAAATTTTCAAGTGCATTGATCTAGATGCCTGCACCCCACACCTGAGGTTCTACCTTCCCAAACAAGGACCTGACTCTGGCATAGTAGCCTTGATGATATGGAGAATTCAATTCTTATCTCTTTGAGATAGTGATTTCATTTCCTCTGGATATGTACCTCAAAAAGGAGTTACTAGATTGCATGATAGTTCTATTTTTAAATTTTTTGAGGAAGCTCCATACTGTTTTCCATAGCGGCTGCATCAATTTACATTCCCACCAACAGTGCACAATGGTTCCCTTTTCTCCACATCCTTGCCAACATTTGTTGTTTCTTGTCTTTTTGATGACAGCTGTTCTAACAGGTGTGAGGTGATACCTCATTGTGGTTTGATTTGCATTTCCCTGATTAGTGATGTCAAGCACTTTTTCATGTACCTGTTGTCCATTTGTATGTCTTCTCTGGAAAAAAAAAATCTCTATTCAAATCCTTTACCCATTTGTTTAATCAGATTTTTTTTTTCTTTTTGCTATTGAGTTGTGTGAGTTCCTTATATATTTTGGATATTAAGCTCTTTTCAGATAGATAGTTGGCAAATATTTTCTCCCATTCTGTAGGTTACCTTTTAACTTTGCTGATTATTTCTTTAGCTGTGCAGAAGCATTTTAGTTTGATATTGGTTTTATTTTTTCAAAGTGGTCGTGTTGCCATTAACCCAACCATCCTCTCTGCCCTGGACCCTCTTATAGAGAGGCTGTTGCTTTTGTGAGGTGCCTGGGGCTGTGGCTGAAGGGCTTG
This sequence comes from Balaenoptera borealis, assembly GCF_965194805.1. NCBI lineage: Eukaryota > Metazoa > Chordata > Mammalia > Artiodactyla > Balaenopteridae > Balaenoptera > Balaenoptera borealis. The sequence goes on from NC_138871.1 coordinate 86,654,054, forward strand.
CTCATGCACAGAACATACCTGCAAAGTATGATGTCTTAACCAAAAGACGTGTGTTTCAGGTAAAGGTTTTATCTCTGCCTCCAGACCAAGGATCAAGGAGATTTTCTGCTGATTCCATTACATCGGCCTTGCAAAAGTTTTCATGCCCCATGGTGCTTAAAATAATACTAATTATACCTGACATTTATTAATTGCTTCATAATTATCAAAGTGATTCCAGAAGCCTTAATTCCTCACTAGATCTAACCACGTGAAGGAGATTGTCCCCCTTGGGCTGCCACTGTTCCGGAAGGAGCACCAGCCTGGGGACCCAGACATCACTCCCCAGGAGGCCCAGTTGCAGGAAAGCTCAGAGGAAAGGGGTATAGTTACCCAAACGGCAGAGGCTGTGCCACATAGAATGTGATGGTCCAAATACCCCCCACCTTTAGTGAAATTGCTAAGCTTATTGGATTGGATGATAAAGGTAAATATTAGCACGTCTGACACAGGGCATTGTGTGTAGAGAGATCGAGCTGGTGGGACTCAGAGAAATCCAGGGCATTGAGCTTGTACTCCAGATTCAGAGTTCAGGCTGATTTTTTTTTTTTTTTTTGATGGGGACTTTTTTTTTTTTAAGTCTTTATTGAATTTGTTACAATATTGCTTCTGTTTTATGTTTTGGCTTTTTGGCCATGAGGCATGTGGGATCTTAGCTCCCTGACCAGGGATCAAACCCGAACCCCTGCATTGGAAGGCGAAGTCTTCACCACTGGACCACCGGGGAGGTCCTGAGTTTAGGCTGATTTTAACCAGATTTCAAATGCAGAGAAAGACCTATCCAACATCTGGTCACATGAACAACAGCGATGGGAGGAAAGGACTCTCCCCATGCGAAGGCTGGGAACAAAAGTCCAAGTGGGTAAAGGGACAAGTCACAGCCCCCAGTGGTGATGTTAGTGGTTAAACTAAGGCCGCCCCCTTCATAAACCCAAACGACCACCACGGACTAAGCATGGATTGTGAGAACGTGTCTCTGAGATGCAGATCCGTCATCAGCAGAGATGCCTCCTGATGGAAAAGGGGAGGAAAGAAACAGACGGGGCACAAGTATTCCTGGGATTGTAGTGTATAAGGGGATGTGCTGCAGGGTCATTTTTCTCTCAGGTTCTCCGGGTCTCTTGTGGCATTTTCCGAGGCTTTGTATTATCTTCAACAATCAGTGTTAATTACAACCTTTACCGGGGTCCTGCGCATCCTGACTCAGCGCCAGAGATGCGCTGAGTCAGCAGGAAGTGATCTCATCAACTCTGTGGGAAGTTCCCACAGTGTAATGGAGAAAACAGAATCCAAATAAATCGGATTGAAAGGAAAGTCCTCATGGGCAAGAATGGGAGTTTGAAGCATCAGAAGTAACTGTTGTGGGATGCAGTGGTGGGGGACATTTTAAATAGGAAAAGTTATTAACTTTGGTTTAAGGGAGATAATTTGGTATAAGACAAAATAGAAATAGACAGTCAGATCAAAGTCTCCTTCCTTTATTTTCATCACACTTGCAATGTATATTTCTTAGAACTTATAAAATTATATGTCTCAAATAAGGCTGGGAAACTCCTTTATAATTCTTTTACTAAGGGAAACCAGCAACTTTCCTTAATAAAATAGGTAGGTACTGGGCCTGAATTTGATTTGTATGCTAAAAAAAAAAAAAAAGTTGTCCCTTAGCTTCTTGTTTCCAAGGGGATTTTTTTCTCCCCAGAAATATATTGCTTATAGGATGGTGCATCTCTAATTTTGGAGACCATATGTTCTAGGTATTCTGGGAAGGATCTGGGTTTCAAATACTGTGTCCATTTTTCCCAGAAGCACAATATACTTGAGAATCTCAAGGGTGATGTTTATCTCTGAGTGAACACTTTCCACATCCCAGGGATTTATGCTCAGTAAGTCATTTAATTTTCCATGGCAATACTTGAAGTAGGCATCACTGTTACTACATTCTTATCTATTTGGAAACTGAGGTTTGGAAAGGTGGCTCAACGTCTCCCAGTTGGCACATGGCAGAGTTCTTTGGGTTCATAGTCTGATATTTTAATGAATATAGGAGAGTGACGATGCTCTTTCCCTTGGTTGTCAAATCTGGTGCGCTCCTGCGGCCAGCAGAGCTCCAAGACGACCCCAGGACCCTTGCACACACATCCAATGCCCTTCCCTTGACTGCCGGTAGAACCTGGGAAGATGGTGGGGTCTCATACTCCTGTGACTAGATTCCTAATCGGGTGACTTTGAGTTCATCAAAATGGAGATTATCCAGGTGGGCCTGACTTGATCAGGTCATCCCTTTACAGGCTTTAAAATGGCCCTTCCTGAAGTCAGAGAGATGGGAAACCTGAGAGGACCTACAGGTGGGGTCACCTGGCTGGGACGTAACTCCACCTCTGGGAGCTTTGTTCCCCAGGCTGACAGCCAGCAAGCAAGAAAAGCGTTCCCTCCTTAGCCTCCACATAAGGATAAAGCAGGGGTCAACTTGACATCAGTCCTGTGACCCTGGGGGAGGGACCAGCTAAAACATTCCAGACTCCCGAAGAAGCTGTGAGATGGTGAATCTGTGTTATTTGAAGGCACATGCCTGTGGAACTCTGTTATGCACCATAGAAAACAAATACACCTCTCCCTCTTCCTAGACCACCTTTCGTCTTTCCTTCCACACATATTTACGGAGCATTTATTATGTATTAGAATGTGTGCCAAGAGTTGCAACTACAACAGTCAGCAAAATCAGATGAGGTCCCTGCCTCTGTGAAGCTTATGATATGGAGAAGAAGAGAGATGTGAATCAAATGACAGCAGGGTACATGTGAAACTGTGCCTGAGATAATGGGGCAGAACCCTCGCCCCGCACAAGGCACTGTGAGACTGTGACCCTGACCGCAATGGTCCACCTAGCCAGAGAGCCCAGAAAGATGCTCCGCCCGGCAGCGGTGGTTAGGCAGGAGCCGCAGTGTGAGCAGGGATCACCTCGGCCAAGGTGCAGGGAAGGGCATTGCAGGTAGAGGGAACAACAGGACACGTCCCTGCGCAGGGGAGACCGGGTGGGATGGAGGGCCTGAGGCTGCAGGTGGGGATGGAGAAGCCAGACGTGTGGGGCTAGAGGGGTGGTGTCTCATAGCCATACGTACTGAGGGGTTTCCTTTGTCAGAACAACAGGAAGTGAAGGGAATGTGAAACGGGCACGGAGGCAGAGCAGGGGGAAAGCACCGAGGACAGCCTGTAGGAGGAAGACCGGGGTCTGCCTGAGACCATGGCTTAAGGGGGAGGGGCACAGGCAGAGTGAGACAGGACACGGGGTGTGGGATTTGAGGAGAAGAGGAAGTCAATAAGGCTCCGGTGTTTCTGGGTCTCGGAGGCTGAGGGAAGCAGCCTGTCAGTGAGCAGACTTGAGAAGGAAGGTCTGTGTCCGGCTCCACGATCCTGAGTATATCTGGGTGGGACTCTCTCCCTACCTAGAGGCAAAAGTAGGATCACAGACTTTCAATCCACAGCAGAGGCGGCTGAAATTATGAGAGCGAGTGGAATCTCTGATGCTGAGGGAACAGAAGGAGACCAGGGACGGAACCACCTGGGGACCATCTATTTCCTTCTCACCTGTGTGAGCGACTCATACTTTCTGTTTCTTAAAAAAAGAAAAAGTGGGTGACGCACTCCATTCCTTTAAGTATCCAAATAATGGAAAATTTAAATAATAATAAATAATATAATATAAATCATATTGTAACCATCATATGTTTACATAAAATAACTTAAATAATTGACTTTCAGAGGCTATCACGTGATTTATGGTTGAGGATCTATAATCATGGCCTCACACAATATAAATACATTACTACATATTTAATTTAGGTACCTTTAATAAGTTTAAGTTCACCATTTAGCCGGCCATGATCAGAGGACCTACGGCTGTACTGAATCTACTAGATACTCTTTGTCTGGTTTGCTTTTAGCCAAAATTATATGTATTGTAAATTTTTCATTCAAGCACATCTGGAAAAAAGTTTTTAGTTTTGATTTGAAAATGAATAACTAGAAAGACTTCACATTGAATTATGTACTCACTGAACTAGATGAGAGAATTTAAGTTTTAGGAATAAAACAGAATGCTATTTTCAGCCAGGAGATGCAGTGGTCAGTATCACTTGCATCCTCAACTCCACGCCAATCCTTTCCCCAGGATATAGTCCATCTGGAATCAGGCAGGATGGCTTTAATCCCAGCTCTGTCACAGACTTGTTCTATGACTCTGTGGAAATTATTTATCATATAAAATAATTATCCATTCATCTGCCGATGGACATCAGCTCACTGCTTTGCAACCACCTAGAGCGGTGGGATAGGAAGGGTGGGAGGGAGGCTCAAGAAGAAGGGGATATGGGGATATATGTATGCATATGGCTGATTCACTTTGTTGTACAACAGAAACTAGCACCTCCTTGTGAAGCAGTTATACTCCAATAAAGATGTATAAAAATAAATAAATAAATAAAAACAAATCAAATTGCCCTGAAAAAAGAAATAAATAAAAAAATAAAATACTTACCTCTTAAGGATGTGGTGAAAGTTACAGGGGATAAAATAAGCAATGTGTCTAGAAAATAGTATCTGATTGATAAGTGGAAATTTCCTTTCCCGGTTGTGTCTTTTGTGTCTTTTAATCAAAAGGGGCTGATTTAAACTCCAGTTTTAGGTCAATTTCCCTCCAAATAAAATCTTATCCTCTCAAGAAGTAAAGTCACAAAGAAGTGAAATTTTTATAATATTACCTAAGTCTCTCCTGGGATACTGTGGATTGAGTGGGGGAGTTCATAAAAAAAATTCTAGCATTTCATTCATTTTCAGCTGCTATCTCTGACATATGGAAGGCTGTAATTTCACAAGGAAGTGAAACCTTACCTCCTACCAGGTGCCAATATATTTTAAGCAAAGAGATATCACAACTCTGGAATTATTGAAAACCTATGTTCTTTCTCTCCAATCGCCTGAGGCCGACGTAAAAAGCCACATTTTGGAAATCAGCATATGACGTCATTGGGACTGGTTATCAAGGAGGTGACATTGGATGTGGCAGACCGTGAAAAACATTCGGGCTGAGCAGATTTGGGGGCAGAACTATCTTTAGAATTTTGTAATGCAGGGCTACTCTGATGTTCTAAAAAAACTGTGAAACTCTCACCTCTCAAAGTACATTGATAGTTCATTGCCTTGCAGTCTAAAAGCTTTTCTTTTCTTTTTTTTTTAACATCTTTATTGGAGTATAATTGCTTTACAATGGTGTGTTAGTTTCTGCTTTATAACAAAATGAATCAGTTATACATATACATATATCCCCATATCCCCTCCCTCTTGCATCTCCCTCCCTCCCACCCTCCTTATCCCACCCCTCTAGGTGGTCACAAAGCACCGAGCTGATCTCCCTGTGCTATGAGGCTGCTTCCCACTAGCTAGCTATTTTACGTTTGGTAGTGTATATATATCCATGCCACTCTCTCACTTTAAAAGCTTTTCTTAAACTTGTTTTCTCTCTTTTCCTCGGCTCTCAATCTCTTTAAAGGTTAAAAATCAGAAGGTAGATTGCATGTGTCCTCTCTGTGCACCCAATTTCAGCTGATTTTAAGTATCTAATTGACTTAAATAGCCTTCAATTCATCTTGGAACTATTTCAACATAGCAAGAAAATATAAGGATGTATATGACCTACTGGCATAATAGCATCTTGAGAAGTATGTGAGAGTGTGCGTGAGGGTGTGTGTGTGTTTACCTCCCCCAAGGAACACCAGTGCCCCGTATTTACTCTGTTCCTATTTTGGTCCTTTGTCATCATTGCTGTAATGGAGCCCGCTGTCGTCTGGTAGGAATATTTACCCGCTGGATCTCGCTTGCCTGGTAACAGTGAGTGCACATCTGGAGTCTAGACTCCGTGGCTCTGCGGGCAGGCTCCTATCCCAGAGCTCCATGGGCCCCAGGGCTCCATCGCGGGGCGCCCTGCTCTGTTGACATACGTGGAGGCCTGCCTCATCTGTCTCAGCTTCCTTTCCTTCCTGGACTTCCCTCAGCCTCCGCCGCCCGGCCGTGTCCTAGCTCGGACTGTGCACTTTGGAGGACAGACACTGGAGGACCCCTCCCTGCTCCCTTCAGTGACCACCCCCGGTCATGCTCAGGATGCTTTGCCAGGGTGGGGGGGGGGGGTGGGCAGGAGGGAACTTCTAACCGAGGAATCGAGCCAATGAGAAATCTGAGGACTGGTGATTCTGCTTGTTAGCTTGTTAGAGTTGATGGCTGTGTTGAGTTGGAGAGAAGAGCTTTGATAAATGCATCGAGGATAGGAGAGAAACAATCTGATGTGAAAAGGATGCAGATGTTGGAATATATACTTTGGGTTCAAATCTGGTACTCAGCCATCACACCAGATGTGTGACCTTGAAGGTCTCTGAGGTTCTAATTCATTATCTGTAAATTTGGGGGAAGTATGACCACGCCATAAAGTTGCTGGGAGGACTACATAGGTCAGTAAGGCAAAATTTGTTAAAGTGGGATATAAAAACTAGTTCCCCTCTTTCTAACATGTATCTCACATATATAGATGAGAAAGTGATTCGTTGACCCAAGGCAAGAAAAATAACTTTGATATTTGCTGAAAATATAGGGTGGTCGTTTGTCTGGGGTAGGGTAGGGTGGAGAAGGGGGTGCTGAAATCTTCCTGCGAGGTGAGCAGTTTTTGAAGTTGGTCCAACAGCAATACCTACTTTTAGAAATAAGGTAACAGAGAAAAAGGCAACCGCATTCTTGTGGCTGCAACATTTCCCATGTGAGATCTTTAATTCTCTTGCTTCTTTTTATAAAGTGAAACTACTGTTAGGCTCTGATAAAGGTTTGTGACTTCTACAGAATTAGGCTGGGGCCCCTGAGGAGTTAAGCTTCCCTTGGCATGCCATGCTTGGCATTTGAGAGATCCTTAATGCATGTGCATTGCTTTATTTTTTTTAAACGCTGGGTCATTTTTTAATGCATTTCCTGCACAGAAATGCTATACTAAACTGTAACAAAGAAGTTAGCTATATCTGTACCTAATTAATTATATTTGTAATCAAGTGACACCTAAATAACTTTCCTGTAAAAAAAAAAAAAATCCTTTGTATGTCTACCCAGCAAAGAAAAGCCAGCATTTGAGAAATTATAGTTTTCTTTCAGAAAATGTATTGTATTATATTGAGGTCAGCAAACCATGACCTGCAGCCCACAAGATAAAAACTGTATATCTTCTGCCAACCCTAAAATATTTACTCTCTGGCCCTTTGCAGAGAACATTTGCCAATGTTTGTAATTATATAAATAAAGAGAATTTTTAAAATGTGGTTTTCTCTTTTAAAATAAGGAATACATATCTGTCAGTATAATCTTATCCTGAGACTACCTGACTTGAAATCCAGCCAACACTCTCATTGACTACTGTCTTTGTCAGTTTGGACTGCTATAACAAAAGACCACAGCCTGGGCAGCTTAAACCACAGATACTGATTTTTCACAGTTCTGAAGCCTGGATGTCCAAGATCAAGGTGCAAGAAGATTCAGTTTCTGGTGAGAATCCTCTTCCTGGCTGTCCTCACATGACAGAGAGAAAGAAACTCTAGTGTCTTTTCCTTATTTTGTAAGGGCACTAATCCCATTATGGGGGCTCCACCCACATGACCTGATCTAAACCTAATTACCTCCCAAAGGCCCCACCTACAGATACCATCACATTGGAGGTAAGGGTTTCAGCATATGAATTTGGGGGGGACAACTTCAGTCCACAGCAACTACACAATCAATTCCTTACCATGGTGTAGAAAGCCCTTCTCTACTTGATATTAAAGTGACATTCTGACTTCATTCCATGGCACTCAATGCTATGTGACTTACGTTCCAGACAAATGATCAGGTTCCTATAAAGTTCGATGGGAATAGACACAAGGGCGCAGGTAATTTTGCCTGAGGTCATCAGAGACATATGAGGGTATTTGACTTGTGCTCTGAGGGATATTGGAGAAGGAGTCACAGGAGTTGGAGCTGATTAAGACATGGATCACTGTGGTGCGTGTGATGCAGGGAACCAGGGCATCCGTAGAGCAGAGACTGGGCATGTGAGGCCAACCTGGAGTCACGGTCTTTGGGAAAGCACTTAGGGTTATAAGCTTCAACGTTCTCATCTGTGAAATGGGAATGCTGACAACACCTATTTTGTAAGGCTGTTGGGAAGAAGAAATAGAAGTGAGGTGGCACAACGCAGGGACTGCTCATGAACATCAGAAACTGCTGCCCTGGCCATGACCTTGTCACGTACCAATTCGTCCCCTCATGCTCCTCCACGTCCTCCCCCCCCCCAGGATAGCCCCCTCTGCAAGCTCTGCCTGTTGGTATAAAGGTCCAGCTCTCCATTACAACCCTGTGGAGTGTGGTCTCTCTTGAAAAGTCATACTACCGAGGAAAACATCTGTAATTACAACCAGCAAGTTGTCGGCCTGCCATTTCAGTACACACGTACGCTGTGCCCTTCAAGAGATATTTTGAGCCTTTAAGAGACCAACAATCAAAGATTTATGTTTGGTTTGGGTTTGGTTTTTTCACCTATCATTTTCCAGTTTGGTAACTAGTAGCAGAAATCTACCAAGTTGAGCAGAAGTTTTAGCAACATGAAAGTATATGAAAGCACAATCACTCAAAGGCCTAACTTACTCCTTACTATGTTTTAACATCACCGGCCTGTACAATTAAGTGTATAAATAGATTTTTAAAATTAAGTGTTTTTGTTATAAGTCCATCCACGTTTAGATCTCTTCTTCAGACCAATAGGTATAGTATATTTTAAGTCTGGTATATTTTTGAACAGTTATAGTGAAAATCTCTAGCACCCAAGCTAATTATTTGTTTTGATTTGTTTCTTTTTTGTGTAAGTGGAGAATTGAGCCTAAGTAAAGACAGAGGTATACATTAGGTTTTCTTTTCATGGTCACCAGAATTTGCCAATGCGTACAGCAAAGTTTGCATCACAAGGGTTTTGGTGTGTCATCAACCAATTCAGAAGCAACAGCTGGCCTTGTTCAGTGGTTGTGTGTGCATGCAAGAGCACATGCATATGGGTTCATGCATTCGTGTATTGTGTGTGGCATGTACATGCATGTGTGTGTACGAGTGCACACGTCAGTGGGTCTGAATGTGATATATGCTGATGCTTACAGATGAGGAAATATTTGAATAATAGACAGCATTGACTGCACTGAAGGTTTGCTGACTCAAGGGCTGGAAAGAAAGTGGAAATCTTGTTCTTATTGATTATGACAAGTCCCAGTGTCCCCTGATTACACTCTTGCCTTTGGATGGAGGTCTTGCTGGGTTCACAGCAGGATCTGATTTTGAGTCATGAGTTCTCCCCAGTTGCTGAGTTCCTCTGGGCCTGATGGACAGGAGCCAGAAGTCTACAGAGATCTGGTTCACACCACACTGCTCTGTGACAAGCCTGTCTGGCACGTGAAGTGGGGATATCTTCATTGTCACCAGCAGCAGAATCTGCTTTCTTACAGCATGCAGCATGAGGCATGCCCATCCCTGCACTAGGATTTCTCTTGTGGAGCCCCAAACTAAACCTCTCTTCAGGGGCCAGTCCAAGAGAAGGTCAGTCCTGGGGGGTGAGGTTAGGGAAGGGCTCATCAAGTACCATTATTTTATAGATAAAGGATTTGAGGCTCAGAGAAGGGCTTTGCCCCACAAAAGGCCAGACCGCCTTTGGTGGAGCCAGAAATAGAAACAGTGTCTCCAGACTTCTGTCTAGAGCTCTTTCTACCACCACATGCTTCCTGATCTTCTAAAGAAACTGGTAAGAAGGTCCCATATTTTAGCTACATTTTATACTTTGTGGGGAGGGGGGCACATTGTACATGGTATCTGACATAGAATATGCCTTCAAAAATAATTTTTTGAATGAATTAATAAAAGAATGAATGTAGTTAAATTCCAATGATCTAGAAAAGATATCAAGATGTAGAGAAATGTCCATGCTATCTAAGAAGAAATAATTTAGATCTTGCTCCTAGCATGGTACTCAGTTAATTCTAGCTGTAATTATCGTCATTGTCAAGACTGGGAACGTACCATTCTTTTCTGTTGCAGCGCTATCCTGCCTATAGCTAGCTTTGCTGTTGCTATTAGAATAAAAAGATGCTAAACAAGGTTGGTAAAATAAAGCAGTTGGAACCGGGTCTTAGATTTCTTCCTGAGGGAAGTTTTCATGGAAGGGGTGGCATTATGCACACAGCCTGAGGCTGTGCTTCCCAGATTCTACTACGTCATCTTCCTACGTGGGGCATGAGGACACCTGCTACCTGCAAACCCAGTGCCCACTGAAGACCCCACGTTATCAGCCCTGACTTCCCTCCATCACCACTGCCATTAGTGAACCACTGCCAGTCTGGAGCATGTGACCAGTTTTCAATGTATTTTGATGAGTGAAATCAAAAGATCTGTAAGCTGATTTAGAACATACAGTTTTCCAAATCCTGTACTTGTATAATAATAAGTCCAAATAATAACAAAAATGAACTTTTGACTTACTCCATAGTTTAAAAATACTTTCATACAAAAAATCTCATTTATTCATAATTTTTCTGGGAAAAATATTCCATGCTATGGAAAGACTCTGCTTTGTGACTTTGGGGAAAGTTTCTGCTCCCTGATAGCAGGGTGATGTAGAGAAAGAGTCCTGGAGCCTCAACCCCTCCTCTCTGAGGCTGTTCTGTGAGGATGTAATGTTAGAAGCTAAAGCAGCTGTGATCTGGAGAGGAGCATTCCCACCCCACTGGGACGGGAGAGGAGGAAGGAGAAAGGACCAGGGTCCTTGGTACATGTGTTGAGCTTCAGAAGCGACTCTGACACCAGCTCTCTCCAGCCTTATTTCCCATGAAATAATCAAATGCCTTTGTCAGTCACAGTTGGTCAGTTATTTTGTTACATGCTTCCCAAAGCATTCCTAATACCATCTCTCCATGAAGTAAACCTGTCTTTTAATCAATTCAGACGTAGCAAGGATGCTAAATGATGTTAGTATAGCTGCTGAGAACAAGCACTAAGGTGAGCTCTGTGCCCCCTGAAGCCAGGGAATAAAGAAGGAAACATTCGCCTAATGTTGCACGACACACAACATCAGAAAGAAGGAAACAACCTATCTGAGTAGATACTATTGTTTTGGCAATAAATTTGAGAAGCCATTTCTCACATTCAGTATCATAAAGGTGATACTGAATAGCGTAATGGGCTCTTTTCGGACAATTTTAATCCAATTAAGTTTGTTTTTTAAATGGCTGCTTCTTAGAAGCAACCTTTGACTTAAAGCAAAGCCAAAACAAAGCAAGGACATAATATTGAAGTGAAACCGTTGCTGCTTTCTGTGTGTTTTCATTTTTCTTTCTCGGTTCTGATTTTCTATCTACAATTTATCAATTTGATCATCACTTGACTATGTCCTTAGATGAAATTGCTTCAGATCCTTTCAGGATCAGAGAAAAAAGTGATTTAGTGTCATAAAAACATGCTAAGCAGAGCTGCATGGATTTGTGTCTGCAAGTATAGACAGCAATGTGTATCTAATAAATGGACCAAAGGAAAGTGATCATGGCCTTGAACCCTGTGCCCTCACTCTTGCCAGTGCGTGTGGGTGCTGGGCTCTGGCAGCAGCTACAGGACGACAAGGCAGAGGGAGCTGGGGAGGGCCCTGAGCTAACCGTGGGCTGCCTGTCAACGTGGGTGGTATGTTTTAAGAATCCAGAAGAGCATCGACAGGAAATTCCTGTTGATTATGGATGACCAGTTGCTTGGGCAGGGACTACCCAGCATGTTTACACTCATACTTTCTTTGCCAATAATTATCACAGCTTCTAGTTCAGGCCACTGTTTGTTCCTGATGTGGCCACCGTCTCTGTCCCCTCCCAGATCAGGTCGGGAAACGTTAAGGAAGCACAGGGGCATTTTAGTGTTTGTAACCTATAGCTCTTCTGGTAAATTCTGCAAAAGACATTTGACTTTTATCCCAGAATGTCTGACCATTTATGGAGAACTTAGGAGACAGAAAAAAGAATGTCAATTGTAAAAAAGGCCCAGGACATGGTGCCAGAAAATAAACGAAAGAAAAGGAGTCTTTAAGCAAAGTGGCCTTTATGTGGTAGAACGTGGGCCAGCCCAGGCAGGAGTTTGGTGAGTTTAGAAGGGAATAAAAGGCCTCCGCTGGACTCTGAACTAGGAAATGCATCAGAAATCTCAGCCAGATGGAAGAGCTGATGAGGGGGAGGCCTGCAGGGCCTGGAGCAGACAGACGGTCAGCAACTCAAAAGGCCGCAGGTGTTAAATGATGCATCGGCCAGAAAGAGCCCGAGGTCTCCTGTGACTAGAACCCAGTGTCCAGGCAGCCCCAGTGGTCAGCGCCTCCGGTGGATTGTCTGAAGGATGGAGGGCATCACGTATCCCAGCAACCACGCCTGACCAAAGAAAGTCAACCTGTCTCAGCATCTCCCTCTGCGTCCTGGAAAAGGTGGACAAAGTAAATTCTTGCAGTTATTTATTCAGTTGCAGTTGGCACAATGTTTTGGGAGACGATGGGAATGAGGACAAACTCTGGGAGAGCTGGTAAGAGACATTGTGGACAAAACTGGACTGGGAAGCAGTGTGGAGAGGGGGTCCCAGTGGAAGACTCAGGGTTGATCCTCAAAGGCTACTTGGCCCCAGGTGTGAAGGGTCAGTGGTGAGTTTTGCATATGGTAGAAACAGAAAGTCTTTGCTGGCAGAGAATCTGCATCCTTTTTACTAGCAGGGTGACCTTGGCCATGACCCCTCGCCTCTGTGAACTTCTCTTTCTCCATCTCTTAAGTCAGGCTAGCCACGGCCGCAGAGCGAAGGTGTCCGAGGGAGAAAGATAGTCCTCCCATGGCAAACAATGTGGGGCCTGCAGGTGGGAGGCTCTCAGGGAAGGAAAGCTGACTCCTTCTGGTGATGGCTGCATTTGGCTTGTCCTTTGGCGCACGAGGACACAAGCTGGTGGAGGTGTCTCCTCTGCCGGGGTTGCTCCCAGGCAGAGGCAGCAGAGGCTCCTGGGTTCCGCCTGCCCCCCTCCCCCCTGCTCTTCCCCCTCCTCTCAAGCCACCTCAGCCTTGATGAGGCCATAGCCTTAGGGGCTGAGGGCCTGGGACAGAATGAAAATATAATGAATATCCCGTCTTGTCCCTGGCTCCTGGCACAGAGCTCCCGAAGCCCTTGTGCTAACGAGGGGACTCCTGAGGTGGGAGTTGGGGGCAGCTACACAGCCTCTCACCAGAAGCACCAGCCACAAGGTTAGAAGGTCAAGTCTTTGAGCTCCACCCCTGACCTCCGGATGGGATGGCAGAGAGGGTGGAGTTTGAGTTCAGTCAATAGTCAGTGATTTAATCGAGCACACCCGTGTAATGAAACTTTCCTAAGAACCCCTAAATGATGGGTATGAGAGTTGCGGGGTGGTGGGACTGAGCCACGAACCCACGAGATCTGCACCAACTCCAGGTCGTGAGGGCCAGGACGGGACTGAAATTTGGGGAACCCGGTTGGAAGAACACAGGTGCCCGCAATAGAATGGGCCCCGCATGATCCAGGGCAGATGTTATGGGAGTGAGATGAAGTCAGGGAAGGCGTGAATTAACCCAAATCCAGCGCTGAATGCTCCTTGCAGCACCATCTTCATGGGCGTGGGGCGGAGCGTCGCTTCAGCCCTGATGTTGGATCGTTTCGATTTTGTAGCAACGACCTGCCATGCCCATAAGGTAGGATGGGTTAATGCGAAACATCTTAATCTTGAAAAAATAAATCTACATGGTTGGTCTTAAGGAAGAAAATAAAATATTTGAGAATGTTGATCGAGTTCTTCCTAGGCTTCAGTCCCAGTTCTACGAGCATAACATGAATAAACTCATGGTATGCTCACAAAAGTCACTGTGAGGCCGACCCTCTTGGGGTCCCATCTTACAGATCGTGACACGTATGCTCAAGGAGATTAAGTGATGTATCCAAGTCACAAAGCCAGCGAGGGGCAGTTAGCTTTGAGCCAGGCAGACTGGCTTCTGTGCCTGTCTGCTCAGCGGTGGGATCCTCAGTGAGAAATGCTGAATATTAGAACAGTGAGAGGACGTGCGAAATGTGACAAGATGTATAAGGAACAAAGCTAACTCCTTCCCTCTGGGTGAAAGGCACATAACTGGATTAGCTTATTTCCCCCGGATGCAATCTGGGATATCTTAGTGTAGAAACATATAGCAAACGCCGAATGAGGAAAGTGTTCATGTAATTAAAGTAACAACATTAAGTAGTGCAGGGATGCTACAGGCCTACAATTTATTAGAAGAAATTTTCAGGAATGTACAAAAAAGCTGGAGCCAGGAAACTAACCATCTGGTTTTAACATGACTATAAACCTGAACCTCAGAAACTAGAAATGTAGCTAATTAGTTATCTGAAAGACACAGGACTACAGGAACATTCTCATGGGAAATCATGTTTCAAGATGTGAGGTTGCCGAATTGATACATTTTGAGCAATGCTTATGCCTTTACTGTTGCCCTCCGTGCTTTGCTCACTTGTACATCTTCTATTCCTGTTTGTCTGGAAGTCTCAGCTCACATGCCGCCTCCTCTCCATCACTTCTTGACACTTCCGGGTGCCTTCGTCCTCTGCCACCAACCCTCGTTTGTACCTCCGTGATTGGACCGGTGATTTACATTGCAATCGTTTGGGACAAGCGCGTCTGTCAAGACTTCCTTGAGGGTAGGATTTCATCTTTGCATCCCTGGCACCTAGCACACTGCCAAACTTACAGCAGTTGCTTAATTATTATTTTTCGAATGAATGGATGACTTTTCCTGAAGCAAATAATTCCCCAAATGTGGATTGTGTGTAATAAGTAACATGACCATGAGGAATATAACGACTTGGGACACATTCCTTGGTTTCTATTGCATATTTCCAAGCCTAGTATGCAGAAGTCCCTCAGTGTACTTGTTTTTATTTCAAATATTTTGGATGTAACACCACAAATAAGGCAGAATCTGGAGCATGCATGAGAGCATGAACTCTAGACACTGATAATTTATTAGCTACAGGAATGAGGTTTGAGTGGATCTTAGCATCTTGATGACATCGGCATGCAGAGCAGTTAAGGAGACTTGGAGGCTGAGAAGGAAAGAGCCCAGAGCCCTCTTCCTTGTCACAGGTTCCCATAGAAAGGAGCAAGACCGGCGTGAATGTGTGCACAGACTGACCAAAGGGACCACAAAGATACAGCAAAACAAAAGCTTAGATGATTGAGCAAGAGAACATGAAGAAAAAGGAAAAATTTTAAAAAGCAGCACAGGTATTAGAAAGTCACGTATCCAAGAAGATGGAGTTGATTGTGAAAAGTGTGACAGTGAACTTTGCGAGGGTGAGTTGGCAGCACTGAGTAGATGGGAAACCCAGGGCGCGTGGGGGCACTGCCAGATCTGGAAGGTGGGGTAGACGGAAGATGGGGGTTGAAGGGACCAACTGCAAACATGGTGATGCGTAAATATTGAATTTGTTGACTCTTGATTGGTTTGCATGTAAGTCAGGATTTTGAATGCCTGGAATAAAGGGAGAAGAAGCAAAAGGTGGTCGAACAATATATGAAGAATCAGAGTGGGAAGGTGAGGTAGGGGAACACACAGAAGTATGTCTCATTCAAAGGCAAGTGAGAGAATTGAAGACAAGGCTGAAATACTGTCAAAGTGAGGGAAAGTATGAACTTCTGTAGGCACTGAAGGGAAAGTCCTACATGTATAATAGTTCCATAAATATCTGAGATGTGAGAATTGGAGAGACATGATCCCCATGTCTGGGTGACTGAGCTATTCTTTCCAAATGACCAATGGGAGCTGTATCTCTTTCCACACCCTCTTATTGAGGAAGTAGAGAGGGAGTTATTAGTGAGAATAAGACTACTTCAGGGGTTGAAGAAACATATAAATAAGAATTTCAACCAAAGCCAAAAGAATCCCCTATCTGCCAAGGAATTAGTTAAGGTGGAGAGGGATTATTATTCTGATTTACCAACTTCCTACTCCTAATGACTATGTTACATTTCTAAAAGTTATAAGAAAGATAAGTTGAGTATATTATAAATAATATTATGTATGTAATCTATTATAAACATAAGTTGGTATAAGAAATATAAGTTGACTGCGAAGGGGTCTGAAGAAATGGGGTGGGCGTCCTCCAAATTTGCCGTTAGAGCTATGAAAGAATTCATCCAAACACTAGCTGGGAAGATGCATGCTTACTCACGCAAATTAATGAAGACTTCCTCATCTCAGATATTTTGGTGTACTAGCTGAAAGTTTTCCCAGTTTCAGGTTCAGAAGAACTGCGTGGCATACTGTTTTTACCTTCAAAGTCTTGGTCACATGTCAGAAAGTTCATTTTGCAAGAAAATATTACTATATGTACCTTGTTATTCCTGCTTGAGGCTTAAAACTGAATGAAGTTACAAGGAATTAGATGAATAATCTTCGAATGAGAAGTAACAGAAAAGATCTGTTTGCAATTACTTTATTCAGTTAAGGATAGCTTTCCTTAGCAACTAAATACAAAACATCCCAATTTTATGTAATCCACAGATTTTACTGCAGTCCACAAAAACTGCAGTCAATTTTTAAAAAGCCAGTCACAGGGTAGATACGCAGAACACAAGCTGGTAATCCAGGGCATATGGTTTGATCGTGTTGATGTCTCACTCTTCCTGTAATTCTGCAGTTGAAACCCTATCAGGTATTTTTGAGGCAGAAACGGTGCATAATTAACTTGCTGTGTCTTCTCTTAGTGACAATTAGAGTTGCATCCTTAACCATCAGATAAGTGTGTCTGTCGGATGACAAGAAAAGGGAGCATTTACATATTAGAATTCCCTTGGTCAAAACTCCCGCTTTGCAGAAGAGAATGGCAGAGAAATGCCGAATGGGATGGTGCCAAACACCTAGTAGGCCTCTTTGGAAACTGTGGCCCCATTTGGAAGATAAGAGCAGCAGAAATTATAGCTGAAGTTGCCTTAGACATCATTTTTTTAAAAGTGGCTTTTTTTAAAAGACTGGTTTTTGTTTGTTCGTTGGTTGTTTTATTTGCTCGTCGGTTTGTTTGTTTACAGCAGCTTTAGGTTCACAGTAAAATTGAGCGGAAGATGCAGAGATTTTTCCATGTACTTCCTGCCTGAAAAACACATAGCCTCCCCCCACAAGCAGCGTCCCCCAGCAGGTGGTACCCTTGTTACAGCTGATGAACCTACGCTGACCCATCATAGTCACCCAAAGTCCATAGTTTACATCAGGTTTCACTCCTGGTGTTGTGCGTTCTCTGGTTTGGACAAATGTATAAAGGCGTGTATCCATCATGTGGTATCATACAGAATATTTTCACTGCCCTAAAAATGCTCTCTGTTCTGTCCATTCATCCATCCCACCCCCCAGCCCCTGGCAACCAATGACCTTTTTAGTGTCTCCAGAGTTTTGCCTTTTCCAGAATGTCATATAGTTGGAATCATAGAGTATGTAGTCTTCTCGGACTGGCTTCTTTCACTTAATGATATGCATTTAAGTTTCCACCTGGTCTCTTCATGGCTTGGTAGCTCATTTCTTTTTGGCACTGACTAATGTGCCATCGTTTGGGTGTGCTCAAGTTCCCAGAACTCCCTTCTCTCCAGATGCTCTTATTCCCTCCACAGTCAGTGGAAACCCTCTAATCATTTGTTCTACAACACAGACTTGCACACCTAGAAGTTTTGCCTTTCTTTCCCTCAAGAGTTTCATAAAAGGTTGTAGGAGAGCAAAAATTGCCACCCCAAAATCTCTTTGGCGTGCAGATTATTTCGAGCTGAAAACTATCCAGGCCCAAAAGACTCAGGAAGAAACTTTGACCTTCCCCTTCACTGCCTAAAAGAAGGTAGCCAGAGGACCTGTTCCAGGAAGGGAGCTGTTATCATAATTAACTAGAGTATGAACTGGGTGTGGTAGACAGAGAGGAACCTATCGAAATCTGCTAAAATTCCTCTCTGTGTCCCATTGTCTCTGCGATAGCCAGCAAGCCTTTGTTTACCAAACATTTGCTTTTCCATCTCTATGTCAGTTGCATTGCTCGCCTTGAAGTCCCAGAACATTGCCCCAACATCCTCTTTTATCTTTAGCTGAAGATGGTACTTAAGGTGAGGGCTTCAGCCATTTTGGCGAGTTACCCAGTGTTCCTGAGTCTCTCCCATGTATACACGCTATTAAACCTTTGTTTGACTTTCTCCTGTTAATCTGTCTCATGTCAGTTTAGCTCCTGGACCCACCAGAAGAACCTAGAAGGGTAGAGGAAAATTCCCTCCTCCCTGACAAGGTGAAGAGGTGGAAATGGCCAACGGGGATTTCTCCTCAGAAAGGTGATTGGCGGGGGAAACAGGCCCCTTCCCTGGGGCACGCCTGGAGCATCCCAGGCCCTTGGAGGAGGTCTGCATCTCCCTGAGGAGGAACCAGTCAGCACTGGCTCTCCCCCAGGGACGGCCACACAACCACAGCTCCTGCAGGGGGCACACCCTGCAGTGAGGGAGGTCAGGGTCTTCCCAAGAGTGGCTTCATTCTCAGAGCGGAGGCTGAGACCTGGCAGGAAGGCCATCTCCGCTCTGCCAGGGTCAGCAGTTTTCCCCGAGGCCCAGAGCATCCTGCTGACCCAGCATCACCCGCTCCTTGAGTGTTTACTCAACGCCAACCTCGGATCAGAAGTTCTGCTAGCCTTGGGGGCGTCGGGGTCTGATTAACACGGCACCTGCCCTTGAGATGCTCACTGTCTTTGGAGATTGTGAGAGATGAGAGGCACCTGGTGTGTAGTACATGCTGTGCGGAGACCTGGACCCCATACTGCCCTCCGCATCGCCAGTCTGTCTTTTTCCTGGCTTGTGTAGCCCCTGGAAAAACAAACCTGTTCCCTAGCCTGAGACGTCATGCATCACGGAGCAAGAGCCCAGAGAGAAGGAAGCTTGTTTGCAGGTTCACACGGTACAGCCTCTCCATTTCCCCCATGTACCCACCGCCTGTGTCCTATATGAGTGGACAAGGGAACGGAACACTATTGACCAAAGCTTTGGAACACAATTCATCTGGAAAAGGACCTTTACATTATCGAGGACATCCTCGCTGTTAAATAGTAATGTCAAAGCAAAACATGCTCATGGTGAAATATTCAAACAGTAGAAAAGATTCAAACCCAGGGCCCCGAATGCCTTCCAGACAGTAAGTGTGGACACAGATCTGTTCTTAGATAAAGGAGCACAGGTCTTCCGAGGCTGTGAGCTAGCGGGGTCAGCCTGAAGCCTTTTCCTGGATGCACGCACCCAGGTGGACCCTTTCTATGCTCTTGGGCTCAATTGCATCTCCCCCCTCCCCTTTAGTAAAAAGTAAAAAAAAAAAATTCTTGGCTGTAAATTATTTATTAATTAAATTATTTGAATGCTCCCCGGTTCCCTTGTTCAGCTAGCCCAGGAAGGAAAGCAGGCAGTCACTGACTCACAGCCCCTGCGTGATTTCTTTTATTCTCCAGATGAACGGGAGGTGGGATTTAAGAAAGAAGCATCCTTTCCACCTTGGAGGAAAACATCACTTCAGTGATTTTCTGAATTTTGTGCCTTAAAAATAAGAGCTAAAAAAAAAAAAAAAAAAAAAGAGCTATGGGAACCATCTTGGAATGGGAAGGAAAGATTCCAGAGGAAAAAAATACTCTTTTAAAATTTTTTTGGCACAGGAAAGTTGGCTACTTGTTTTGAATCTTTGTGGAGGTCTGAAAGGTAGGCACTCTCCCTTCTCGCCTTCCCTACTGCAGCCCTTCAAATTCCCTCACCAACCTGCTCCTTCCAAATGTGCCACCACCATGTGCCAAGGCAAATGTGGGCTTTGGATTAGCATTTGAACCCGTGGGCACTCCTTTGGCCAGTGTTGATAAGGTTATACAGCTGTGTTCACCCAACACAATGGGCACCGTGGTGAATTAGGCCATGAGTTGGTATTTAGACAAATTGGGCAGTATTTTCTAAACTTTCTGTGCCATATGTCCACACAAGAATGGGATAATGAGTGTTGTGCAGAGGCAGTGGCAGTAGACTTCAACAAAAATAACATTTCCAAGCCAGCAAAACCACAAACACACGGAAGGCAAACATTTCTAAACCAAATTTTAGCACCCCCCAATCAGCTAAACTATAATAAGAATAGCCATTATTCTCATTGTTACACTATTCCTCATTTGTCTTGTATCACTAGAAATAAGGGAGTCTTTGTAAAGTACATTTTCAAATAAATGAGATTTTCTATTCTAAATGTCAGTGAAGAGCTTTCTAAGTCACTTATTGTCTTCTCTGTCTGCCTAGTCCCTGAAGATAAAAAGCTGGTGGGGTTCTCTGAATATTCTGGCGTGAGTAGCATCCCCTAAATTTTATGTTCACCCAGAATCTGCAAATCTGCCTGTTTTAGTCTGCTCAGGCCCCCATAACACAACACCACAGACTGAGGGGCTTAAACAACAGAAGTTTATATTCTCACAGCTCTAGAGGCTAAAGTCCAAGATCAAGATGCTGGCAGCGTCTGGTTCTCTGAGGGCTCTAGTCCTGGCTTGCAGACGGCCCCGTCCTTACTGTGTTCTCACATGGTGGAGTGAGAGAGAGCCCTGGTATCTCTTTTTCTTCTTATAAAGACACCACTCCTATCAGATGAGGGCCCACTCCTAAGACCTTCTTTCAACTTAATTACCTCCTACAGGCCCTAGCGCCAAATATAGTCACATTGGTGGGTTTGGTTTCAAGCTTTGAGTTTTGGGAGGACTCATTTCAGTACATAGTAGCGACTTATTTAGAAGTTGTATCTTTGCAGATGTAATTAGTTGAGATGAATCCATCCTGGATTAGGCTGGGCCCTAATCCAATGACTGGTGTCCTTATAAGAAGTGAAAACAAAGATAAGAAAGAGAAGTGAAAGCACATGAAGACAGAGTCAGAGATTGAAGTGATGTCCCTACAAGCCAAGGCGCACCAGGGATACTGGCAGCCACCAGAAGTTTCTTTTTTTTTTAACCAATAAGATACTATTTCTTTTTTTGAGTACTTTAGAGTTTACAATGCGCTTTCATATTAGCTCATTAGAGCCTCATAATATCCTTGAGAGGAAAACAGGGCAGGTGTTATCACCCCCATTTTACAGATGAAGAAACTGAGGCTCTAGGCGTTTGTTCTTTGGTTAAAGTCACTTGGGGTCATTGTGACGCTACTGAGACTCAGTTGTAGACACCAAGAGCTCCTTTCTCCAGCCTGCATTAGCAAGAGTTTTAAATGAGAAGTGTGAGGATAAGAGCTCTGATTCTAGCTCCACCAGAAAGTCTCTGGGCTTGCTAGTACTCTAACTTCAGGTCAACACATCACATTTGTATTCATGTTTCAGTGTATTTGAAATTCATTTGTTCCTACAGAAAGCACTGAATGAGTACGTGCTACATGCCAACTACTGGGTTAGGCATTGGAACTGGAGCTGTGAGAAGGGCACGGAACCCTCTCTCATGGAGCTTATGGGTCAGAGTGGAAGGCAAGCATCCGAACAAGCAATGACTACGACGTCAGAGGCTCAGGTGTTGTGATAGGGAAGCTCAGAGCACAGACCTCAAACCGAGTCTGGAGAGGGTACAGGGAAGCCTTCCCAGCAAAGGGCACAGTTGGGCCAAAGTCTGGAAGAGACAGAGCAGCTGGCAGGCAACAAGAAGAGTGAAGAGGCAAGAGGTACATTTTGCTCTGAAAGAAAGAAGGAAGGATGGAAAAAAGGAAGGGAGAGAGGGAAGCAGAGAGGGAGGAAGATCATTGAGGCTAAGATTTAGAAGGTGGGGTGGGGTGTAGTGAGAGATGCAGCTTGTGAGGAGGCAGGGACCAAAGTCAGAAAGAGCCCAGAGGCCCTCGTTATGGATTTACCGGCCTCCTAGAGCACGGGCAGGCCACTGAAGGGTGTGCTGCAGGGCGTAGCTTGGTCAGGGTATCTTAGAAGCCTTGCTTTGGCCCTGGCTGGAGTCTGCACTGGGTTGGGACAGAGGCAGACACAAGCTCGTTGGCTGCCATGAATGGGAGTGAAAGGTTATGGGGACACAGCCCGCGTGGTGAGGCCAGAGTGAAGTGGACACTCTGTGAAGAAAGCAGAAGGGACGGGACGGCATTGCATCAAGATGAAGGACAAGGAAACATCAAGGATGATTCTCCTCTTGGCTGAGGAAGCAGCACACAGACACATTTCCCAATAAATTATATTCTAGAAACCACAGGAGCAAAGTGCAAAGGAATTAGAGTAGAAGTGAGAATTAGATTCCACTGGGTTTTAAGTGAAGTTGTGAGTTTGTCGTTGCGTAATATTTCCCATTTTCATGTCTTCACTTGTCTTATTCACACAGTTACATTTCTGATAGTTCCGTAGGGACTTTTTCGGGGGGATTTGATTTGTAATTATCATTAAGACAGTTCCCTTACATGTAATAATTGCTTTTGTAATATTTCTTATTAAGATATCTCAGGTGCAGATGGCATTCTGAAGCTGATTTGAATGCCCTATGAACTGAGAAACGTATTGAAGACAGGCAAGACTGGGGACAAGAATTTACTGAGAAAAGGAGAGTCATCCTGGGGAGGGATTTGACTACTTTAAAATGTCTTCTGGGACTTCTTGATACTATTCATTAGAAAACACACTAGGAAAAAACAAGATTTTAGCACCTGTGTGCAAAAGGAGTAGTGTGATTGGGTCAAGTGAAAAGACTTGGGGTTTGAGGGGAAATGATTTGGTTTGAGTTTTCCTGCATCGTGGTCTGATCTTATAAAAGCCATAAAATTTCTCTGAATCTCAGCTCCTACAGCTATAAAATAGAGATAATAACATTAGTATTAATTTTTATTTATTTATTTATTTATTTATTTATTTATTTATTTATTTATTTTTGGCTGTGTTGGGTCTTTGTTGCTGCGTGTGGGCTTTCTCTAGCTGTGGCAAGCAGGGGCTACTCTTCATTGCGGTGCACAGGCTTCTCATTGTCATGGCTTCTCTTGTCACGGAGCACAGGCTCTAGGCGCACAGGCTTCAGTAGTTGTGGCACGTGGGCTCAGTAGTTGTGGCTTGCGGGCTCTAGAGCGCAGGCTCAGTAGTTGTGACACACGGGCCCAGTCGTTCCATGGCATGTGGGATCTTCCCGGACCAGGGCTCGAACCCTTGTCCCCTGCACTGGCAGGCGGATTCCCAGCCACTGTGCCACCAGGGAAGTCCCTAGTATTAAAATTTTTAAGTTATGTATAACCTGGTGCCTGGCACATAAGCCATTCAATGCCTAAAAATAATAGCTCTTAATATGATTGTTTTCCTACCTTCTTTAGATGCCAGTAGAATCTCCCATTTAAGACAGTGCAAACTCTTGTATAAGGACTTGATGCCTTCGAACTTTCACCAAGCAAACAGAGCAAAACTCTTCCTTAGGGATGGAAACTTTTTCAGTTTAACCCAAGCCAAAAAAATTGATTTATTTTGGAAAGTTCCTTTAAAAATTCATCAGCCTATTGTTTCTGGGGTTGGAGTTTGATTTGGTTTAAACTATGGCAGTACAAAATAAATTGTGTAAATAAATAACAGAGATACCCTTTAATTTCAGAGCTGAGGAATCTGAGTACACTCTGTGCTGAATTTGTAAACACCCAGCCGGTTTCCAGATAGAGTTACTGAAGATCAGGACTCTTCTCTTTGCCCCTGTCAGAAAGCCAGGCAGTACAGGAATAGTCCTAGAGCCAGCGCCGGGCTGATCAGTGGTCAAAGAATGAGTCATACAAGTCCTCAAGTCATAGTGTTACAGCACCTCTTCCGAAATATTAAATAGCACCATCACTGTGCAGTTGGGTCCATTGGTTGATGAAGTTGGAAGGGGCTTTAGCAATTCCTAGATGTGGACTTGTCATTGACACGGTTAAGTTTTCACAATGAATTACTGGCAGAGCCCATCGTGCTGTCTTTTGCTTTGCCATTTGCAAAGGGCGTCGTTTACACGATAGCCCTTGATCTTCAGAGAGATGAGGTCACCTGCCCGCGCAATGTAGGCTCTCATTTCACGAGACATGTAAGAACCAATCTCACATATATGCCTTCATTTGATCTGTTTGAAACCGTTCCCTATTTCCAGGCAAAGACTGGAGGCACATAACGTTGGTGTGACTTGCCTGTCGCATACGCTGAGGTGTGACACCAAGATGAGACTGAAACGCACCTCTCTTTCTGATTGCACACATGGTCATTTCCTCACTATAGCATTATAGTAAATTGCGAACAGAGTAAGTTGTTATTTATTTACTGACTTCCATGCTGCCTCTCACTTAAAAACAAGAACAAAGGAGAAGGAGGAGGAGGAGGAGAAGAAAA
The DNA here is from genome assembly GCF_965194805.1 of Balaenoptera borealis. NCBI lineage: Eukaryota > Metazoa > Chordata > Mammalia > Artiodactyla > Balaenopteridae > Balaenoptera > Balaenoptera borealis. The sequence continues at coordinate 86,678,581 of NC_138871.1, forward strand.
AACAAAAACAAGGACATATGTTAAAAATCTACAGTAACTCACTGAGGAAGATACTGCCTTATGGCCAAGGAGAGACGTTAAACCTAACATCCCAGGGGTGGGGTTTTCTCCTCCGTCTCTGGAAAACCATTTGCTTTTATTTCTGAACTCTTTACCCATTTCCCAAAGTAGGAGTCACTACAGTAGCTCCGTTGCAGATTTGCAGACACTACTCCTGGAAAGGACCCCTTTCCTTACTCAGAAATGGCTCACGTTCTAGGACAAGGGTATGATTAGGGGCCAGACGTAGCACTGGGCAGGGAGGGGTCCATCCCTGGAAGGGGACCAGCATCTGACATCCTTTGATTTCTCCTGCCAACACAGAGGTAGGTGGTAGGGAGAGTGGGTGGCAGAGAGGCTCCCTGCCCCCTGGGAATGAGGCTCTTGAGATCCACTGCTTAGGTCTGGAGTTCCTGGCACTGCCTGGAATCAGGCACAGCCTCACACACAGAACGTCATGGAAAGCTGATGGGTGCCTTGCACGGTGGCAAAAACCCCGAAGATGGGAGAGCCAAGCCGTGTCCCAGGGGAGCCCAAGGACAAGGCTTTGGGGTAGCAAAGACTCCAGCTGATGGATGTCTGACCAGGCTCCAGACCAAGGTAGCAAGGGGAAATGGACTTCCTTCGCCTGGAGGTTCCATAATCACCAGACTGGTGAGTGAAGCTGGTTCTCTACAGTGATGTGCAAGTATGAAAGCACAGTGAGCTGTAGTAGGGAAGGAAACATCTTGTTTACAAATGTCGGGCGGTAATTAGCATATTTGAAAGAGCAGAGCCACACTGCTGGCTTTTGTTAGTTGGAAACCTCAGTTGCTTTCTTGTGGCTCTGCTTTAAGAGGCCGGGTAGACCCGGAGACTCTGAACCCAGTTCATAAATAGTTGATTTCATATTTTAAAATCTTGCACTGAAACTGTCACCCCCTCTCATGGATCACAGATGGTGAAGAGCTAATTTGTTTCTGTTTGATAACTGCTTTTATGTATCAAAGCTCTTATTTACTGCTCTGTGGGGGAAATGACAGACTAAGAACGATTGTGTTTTTTTTTCTCTCCGTTTTTCTTTAGCTGCGAAGCTTCTTGTTTCCCTGTAGCCTGCTTCTTATTTGAAATATAAAATTGTGAATCTTTTGCATATGCTGGCTTGATTGAACCCACTTCTGGGGGGATTTGAAGATGCTCTCCTAGCACAGACCCTCAGCCTCCTTTCCTGATCCTTTTTTAATGTCCCACTGCTACGTAATAACACGCAGATCAGGCTCTCCCTCTGTCGCAAGTCACAAGATGTTTCTAATTAGAGATGCAAATGGGGGCTTTGCTTTTGAAAACCGTCAGGGAAATGTATGAAGGTGCGAGAAGAGTCATGAGGTGGTCCAGATCACCCATTCCCAGTGTCCAGACAAACCTCTCTCCTCTAACTACGGAGTTTTCATTCATTTACTCATTCACTCATTTATGTATTCACTCCTTCATTCCTTCATTTCATATTTAATTCACTTTTTCACTTACTCGACCAGTTGAATGCTTTCCTTTGTGGTAGGACCTTCTGGCTAGATCAGAACTTAGCTGCATGTACAGTAGAGGCTGACCTTGGTGTACACACAGCACCGCCCTTGCCCCTGACCTTGGAGTACCTGGGCACAATACGAAATGCCTAGAAGACAATTCAACAATTAGCTAGCTCAGGTTGGCGAACTACAGCCCGTGAGCCGAGAATAATTTTTATATTTTCAAATGGTTGAAAAAAGTCCAAAGATTTCTTGCTGTGAAAATTATACGAAATTCAGTTTTCAGTTTTCCTGGAACTCTGTGCTGTCCGTTTGTTGACATATATCACTTATGGCCACTTTCACGCTACAGTGGCAGAGCTGACTAGTTGTGATAGGGACGATGGCCCACAAAGCCTAAAATACTTATCATCTGGCTTCTCACAAAAAACGTTACCCCCTGAACTAGCTCATTCCCTGATTTCTTTGACACAATTGGAAAGAACGTGAATCACATCCCTGGTTGTAATTCAGACATATAGAACCCTTTCTGGTAAAGTGTGTGTGTGTGTGTTTGTGTGTGTGTGTACATGCACATATGTTAGGGTGAAGGTGGCGTGAGGTGCCAGAAGCGGCGTTGCTATGGTAGGTTATAACGAAAAGGAGAGCCTTTGTGGGAAATAAAAGCAGAGGTGTGAGAGTGTGAGGTACCCCTTGAGCTCAAATTAACACATCTTCCCCACCCACTTCTCCCAAATACAGAAAGAAATCTGAGCATGAAATAATTGTGTCCTAGGAATCACAGCTCCTGTACTATAAGACCTAAATTCTGAAGCCCCATCCATTCAAAGAAGGCCTTTCCCTGCTGGCAGGTAGAGACCTGAGCCCCAGGTCAGGGAGTGTGGAGGAGGAGAGAAGCTTAAGCTCTGGGGCAGGTGGCCTGAGCATGGGTAAGAATGGCAGCCATGGGTCTACGAATCCAGAAGATTTAGGGACCACGTCTTAAAGGAACATTACCTAGAGCAGGGCTAACACGTTGGCTAGATTGAGGAGATATTCAAGCTTTCCACTCATTCATTAAACACTTACGGTTCCAAAGGTTGTGCTGGGTGCCAGGGATAAAAGAAGGCACTTGCTCCAAAGAGGTGCCTATGGCACACCCCTCACTCTAAATGCAGAAGAAAACTAAATTCAACCCGATAACTGAGCAGAGAGAAAAAGCTCTGTGTACAATTTAGCCTCACCCCTTGTCGCCTCTGCCACCTTCTCTCACCCAGCACCAGTCATCCTGCCAAAGGTTGTCTCCTGCCCCAGGGCCTTTGCACATCTTGTTCTGTTTGCATACACAGATGTTCTTTCTCCACACCAATTGTATCTATTCTTTTCTTGCAGATCTTTTATCGAATGTAACTCCATCCAAGGAGGCTCAACAACTCTTCAGACTAAATATAGGTTTTTGTCTTTTGTGCTTCCATTGACCTTCATTTTTGTCTTCTTTTCTTTGATAAGGGCGCTTATCAAACTTTTCAGTTATTTGAAATAGTGCTATTATTTATTTGATATCCTCATACTAACTCTAAGATCCTTGAAAGCAAAAACAATGACTGTTCTTTCTGTCATCATATCCCAGGTGCCCAAGAGAGAGCTGGTATGGGGCAGTAAGTACCACTTTCTGAATGAATGAACTATACCTTCCCTTGAGGCTTTCTGTGGTCCAGGCACCGTGCTAAGTGCTGCCCACACAATAGTGCGTGGCCCACTCCCTGGTAAGGTATGAATCTCATTTCACAGATGGAGAAAATAAGGATGCTTTCGAGGCTTTGGCAGAGTTCTCTCTGACAGATAGAATCCGCCTCTATCTGACTCCAAATCTCTCGGGACTATTTTACAGATAAGGAAATTGTGTGTAACACATCATGATTCAAATCAATTCCCACTGGGAAAGAAAAATGCCGTAGAAAATATTTTATTCTATACACAAAAAGGTTTTCTCAGCATGTTTTATCAACATAATCATCGTCACATTATCATCATTAAGACATGAAAGAGGAGCACACAATTGAGAGGCTCTCCTTCCTTCTCAGTCACTCGGGGAGCAGACGGTAAATGCAACGATAAACTGTGTTTTGCTCAACTTTTAATTGTGTTTCCTTTCTTGAATAATCACAAGATGCTGGAGTGTTAGAAGGAACATTCCAGAAGATCTAACTCAGCCCGCTGAGTCTTCACACCCAGAAGTGTGAGGGGACTTCTCGGTCAAAGAGCCCTCAGTCGACTTAGATCCTCAGAATAAACTTCCTCCTGCAGTGTTCGTTCCCAGGACCCTTTCCTGAAAGTCTCTGACTTTTTCTGTAGTTGAGAATAAATTGCTCACTTTCAACCTCATCATGTCCTATTTTGAAATGTGAGATGTTTAATACATTTTCATATAAGTTATTTAAACTACCACTCCCACAATCTGCTGCCCAGGGTTTGATTTTGGAGCACTGAACATATGAAATCAAGCAAACGGGTTTTACGTGTCACTCCTGCCTCATCAACAGTGGGTTGTGGACATCAGCCATGAGTCAGGGTACCCTGGGAGGTCACGCCCTTCTTAGCTTACATTTCCCTGTTACTCTTTGCCCACGTGACGTCCTGGAGGGTTACGTAATAGTCTGAAGCCATTTACAACATAAATATGAATGGAGATCCAGGATTTATCTTGTAGTTTCAGAGTGTCCTTAGCCTTCCTTAGAATAGAAAGTGATGATGAGGATGAGGACAGAGACAAAAATGAAAGCAATAGGAAGCGTTTTACATTTGGCAAAGCCCTTGGCAATGACTTTGCTCATGAAACCTTCAGACTCTTCTTGTATTATCTAGAACTATTGCCTCACTATGCCCATGAGAAAATGGAGCTACAGAGGGCTTATGGGAAGTTCCACAAATCATACAATAAATACATGCCAGAGCCAGAGAACTGCTTTATTGTTTTCTAAGGAATAGAGGGACATTTCTCTGCCACCTAAAATATCTTTACATCTGTCTCTAGTTCTTAAAACCACAGTAATATGAGAGAAAAACTACAAAAGGAACACCCCAGCGAAAGACTAAAATACTAACTTAGACTCACGTTGAAGTAAAAATAGGATGCCCACACACTTGCCTGGGAGAGTGACAGTTTACACCTGTATGACTGTTAATAGTTCCCACCTTATACTCCAAAAGTGTCCCGATTTGGACAATCAATCATACATCATGTGGACAATAAATCGTATATCAAGATATCATGCCACCACCCTAGATCTAAAGGACTGAGCAGGCTTGGTTGGGGTGGGGGGAGGACAGGAAAGGAGGGGAGACCAGGAGTAATTGAAGGAAAGTGAGAGGAGGGGGCAGGACCACCCTCTCCTCAATTTTTCTTCAGGTTGGTTCTGAAGTTGTGTAAGAACAAGACATTCTTCACCAGTCACTGAAATCTTGGTGACATCTTTCTTTCTTTTTTAAAAATATTATTATTACATTTTCTCCAGCTTCACTGAGGTGTAACTGACAAATAGAATTGCAAGATATTTAAAGCACACATTGCGATGACGCATGTATACATTGTGAAAGGATCCCCCCCATCTAGTTAGTGGACACACCCATCACCTCACATACTTATCTTTCTTTTCTTTTCCTTTTTTTTTCTTTGGTGAGAAACATTTAAGTTCTAGGCTCTTAGCAAATTTCAATTACAATACAGTGTTATTAACTAGTCACCATGTTCTTTTTTCTTTTTTTAATTGAAGTATATTTGATTTACAAGGTTGTGTTAATTTTTGCTGTACAGCAAAGTGATTCAGTTATACATATACATACATTCTTATTCATATTCTTTTCTATTTGGTTTATCTCAGGATATTGAATAGACTTCCCTGTGCTATGCAGTAGGAACTTGTTGTTTAGTCATTCTATATATAATAGTTTGCACCTGCTAATCCCAAACTCTTAATCCATCCCTTCCCCCAGGCCCCCTCCTCCTTGGCAACCACAAGTCTGTTCTCTATGTCTGTGAGTCTGTTTTTTCGTAGATAGGTTCATTTGTGTCATAATTTAGATTCCGCATACAAATGATATCATATGGTATTTTTCTTTCTCTTTCTGACTTACTTCACTTAGTATGATAATCTCTAGTTGCATCCATGTTGCTGCAAATGGCATTATTTCATTCTCTTTTATGGCTGAGTAGTATTCCATTGTATATATGTACCACATCTTCTTTATCCATTCATCTGTCGATGGACATTTAGGTTGCTTCCATGTCCTGGCTATTGTGAATAGTGCTGCTATGGACATAGGGATGCATGTACCTTTTTGAATTATAGTTTTGTCTGGGTATATGCCCAGGAATGGGGTTGCTAGATCATAGAGTCACCATGTCTTACATAGATCTTCAGAACTTATTCATCTTATAGTTGAAAGTGTGTACACTGGTTTCCTCACCCTCCAGCCCCTGGCAACCACTTTTCTACTCTTTGTTTCTATGAGTTTGACTTTTTTTTTTAAGATTCCACCTATAAGTGTTACCATGTGATACTTGTCTTTCTCTGTCTTATTTCACTGAGAGTAATGCCCCCAAGTTCCTTCCATGTTGCTGAAAACAGCAGAATTTCCTTCTTTTTCATGGGGGAATGTCCCACCGTATATCCCGACCAGGTGATGTCCTTCTTGATAGGGTTTGAGGTTTACACAGCATCTGTGAGCTTCCCATCTATATCCTCCTGTCACAGCCTGTGTGAGTATCCCACTACCCACCCCAGTTCCACAGTGTCCTGCTAGCCTTTCACATCTCTCTGCCCACCTCCAGCCATGGCTGGATCACTCAGATTTGCTCACAGTGTGTGAAAGACACTTTCTTCCTCTCCGAGCAACGGTCTTTTTTTCTCATTCATACTCACAACATCTCTCAGATCCTCTAGGTGTCTTCATGCTGCCTCCCTCCTTGACGATGTACACCGAAGTCAGGGTCCCATGGGGCTGCCACCTCTGGCCACCTTAGGCAAGATCAGATTCCTCACCCGTGTCTGGGAAGGCCACATGGATCTCATAGACAACTGCAATCCCCCAGCCCCTTCCCTGCCCTCCGGAGACTCGCCCTGAGCTCTCCACCCAGCTCTGCACCACATCTTTGCAGATTTAGACATGCAGCCCACGTATGTGTGTGCGTGAGTGTGTGTAAGGGATGGCCAGAGAAGAGAAACCCCAGATGAAGAACACATTCTAAAGCCATCCTCCCACCCTCATGTGTTTCTGTTTTAGGGACAAAAGTGACAGTGTGTTTAATGTTACTTTGCGCCCACATTGCAAGAGAAAGACTCGTGTTGTACATTCCTCACACCGTCTTCCCAGGAAGCCCATCTGAATGTGTATCTCAAATGTATGGATGTATAGAAAAGATTTCTGTATGTTCCTTGAAGATGTTTATATTCTAACATGGGAAACAGATGTGAATATAAAAGAGAAGGGATGTGTTTCCCCAAAGCTAAAAGTATGTGAGAAATGTTTAAAATGGTCACAGAACTGCTCTGGTAATCCTTGATGGGGCACTCCAGGCCTGTTCTTTTCCTCGGCGCCCTTTATATTTCACTCCGGAGACTGTATTGATTTGACTTCTTACGTCTTGGTGCCCTGACCAAGGTACTGCCTTCTGAGTAAGGGCATCGTTAGGGCTCCTGGATTTGCTGAAACCGGTCTCCCTGGCAGAAGGTTTATGACGTTAAGGTATCAGTTTCCACTTAAGTGGAGGAGTTAGAATATGCCAGGCCAAGGCATTATTTGCCAGCATTTTAACGGTATACACAAATAAGATCTGAATTTCTGCTTGGAAACAGGAAAAGGGTCATTTAAACAGTTTAAATATTATTAACTTGCTTAGAAAAAGAAAGAAAGAAAGAAAGAAAGAAAGAAAGAAAGAAAGAAAGAAAGAAAAAAAAAGAACCCTGAAGTTATAATGGCATCTCCAGCTAACTGGGTAGATTTATTGAAGTTTTTGTTCTATGTTAGAAATATATCTACAGATGCCCCGTGGTAAAATTAGGTAGGCTTATGGCACTTAGAAAACTGAAATCTAGAAACACATGGAATGAGTAAGATGATATTTCCAGCAATCAACGCATTCTATAAAATGATTGAAGAGAGCTTCCTCTACACAACAATTTTGGACTTAAACCTCCAGTTCTGTGTTTCTTGCCCTCAATTATGGTAAAGGCCAAATCCCATTATGACAAACTGTAATAGATCATCAAAATTCTTGAGTTAGACCTAGAAATCTGTTATGTTAATGTGCCTTGATCTAAATGTGACTAGGACTTGGAAATCTTTTTGTTATACTAAAAATTCTGGCTATAAAGATATTTGGCGGATGTGTTCAGTTCTTCCCATTCCTAGAGCAGGAAAAGTCCTAGAGTCTGAAAAAGTTCAGATTGTTGGGTGAGCCTGCCTAGACCACAGAGTTGGGCTGTGGTCTCATGTGTGTTTTTTGCAGATCCAGCAAAGGAGCAGAGCTGTAAGATACTGTGGATCCGGTGGGTGGATTTGACCCCGGGGATCCCTTTGTTTCTCACAGGGGCAGGACTCTTAGTGGTGCAGAAAGTAGCTTTTGCCACTGAGGCTGGGGGCTGGTGAATCTGCCTCGAGGTTGGTCTGGAGACATTTTCAGCACTCCAGGGGACACTTATTATCCTACAAAATAATTCTTCCTGCATCACCATTTCATACAAACATCAATGGGCCTACCCAAGCTTTTAGCGCAGGATTAGCTAAAAAGGTAACTGGTAAAATAATCTTCTGAAATAAGAGCTTATGCTGAGACCCGTGTCCGAGAAAACCCTTCTCTTCTGGAGGGTAAAGTATTAAAGGTATTTTTAAAAAGGAGGCCAGCATTTTAGAGCCCAATAATTTCTTTCTTTTCAGTGATAGATGACCCAATTCCTTTGGGCAAGGTCAGAAAAAACAAACATGAATCGGGCAATTTCCCCTAGATGGGTAGTTTAGTGTATGCATCCCATATGGAAAAAAAGGTCCACTTAACCCTTCATCCACTAGAAGACTAGCAAAAAAAAAAAAAAAAAAAATGCATTCCTGTGGGAGTTTGTGCTCCAAGAAATCTTCCCATCTGTGTCAAGAGGGGAAGAAATATCTCTTCATACACGTGGCACTGAGGAATCTGCCCTTTTAACTTGTGTTGTCTGGGTCCTTCTTGGAGCCTCATTCACTGGGGCATTCGTTTCCACATCTTATTCTTACCTTAAAGTATTATGTGAAATTAATAGGGTAGTTCATGCTAAAATAATTCTGTCCGAAAATCTTAAAAGGAGATATCTGAGAGCTTTCTAGTGTGAGAAAAATTATCTGAAATTTGGAAATAAGCAAAAAAGATTGCAAGGTGTTTTCTCAGTGCAGTGCTGGGTTTTCACCTTTGATTGACTTCCTGTTGACTGAGCTATTTTACAAATCTATAGGGGCAGAGGTTAACGTGTGGATTTTTATACGGCAGAGATGCAAATAATTTCTGCCCAATGGGAAAACTTAGCTCCAAAGATTATGGTGTGTGACCTTATAGAATATCAATCAGTTAAGTAGGTAACCTAGCAATCTTTTTCTAACAGTCCTTTAATAATATAAATTTATATTTATAAATATTTAGCTCTTCAAATCCTCATTTGAGCCAGTATTAATATCTTAGTGGCTTCCTCATTAATTAATGGGCAGAAAAAATTTTTGACGTGTGTTTCTATTTGTAGGAGAGTTGTGTTTTCTTTAACTTTTTGAAAATTAAACTATAGCACTAGGAAATAACATGGTCCAGGGGCCTAGAAATTTCTTAAAGTTTTGCAGGATTCTCTGAATAGCATTCCATTTCTATCCCTATTCTCTACCCATGGAGCTTTTCTGAGAAGGATTCAATAGCTTCCACTCTTCCCAAGAAAATGTTCAACTATATCTGCACATGCCAGGGCCATCTGGATGGAACTCAGACTTCAAAGAAGAGAAAGATGAAGCAAAAAGGATGTCTGGTGGCTATTCCCTCGCGTAGAAACTCTGACAACAGGATATGGAAGCCCTGATCAGAATCAGGTGCTGCTTATGACCTTGACAAGCTGTCACTCGGAAGGCTTCCACCCACCCTGTGGTCCTCCAGCGCCCTCTGTTAGATTAGCCACCTGCTTAGAATGACTTCTGTTTGCCACATTCACCTAACACAGCTTTTACCTGCGTGGACCATTTGGACAGCTTTCCCCCTGGAAGGTGTGGCCTTGATGCCCAGGGACCATCTTTGTGTCTGCCCTCTGTCTGTTCCTGTTCAGATTCTGCTTTCTCTCAGAATTGCACCGGGCTGTAGGCACAATATTTCTGATGGTTGTTCATGACAATTTGCTGATCTAACCATTATCTACAAAATGTATTCCATGACTCATTACATGTCCCCTGTGTCCTCTTCACTTTTTCTTTCTGGGACATCTTACCCTCTTAGGATGCTCAAGCGTATTCTAAATCCTTTTATTTTGTAATGTTGAGTAATTCACCTTTTCTTTTCCAGACCAACTCTTAGAGGTTTCAACTTCCAATTCAAAATAGGCCAGTTAAAGTATTTTGCTAAGTAAAAGGATTATGGACTCCAAGGAAGAAAATCGGTCCCTACTCTAGGAGTCAGAAATGGCCACAATCAGTGATTCCATCAGTCTGAATAGCAACATTTTTAACCTTCACCGTACAGTAGCATAGGTGATTGGGTAGGAAGTGATACCAGCAATGGAGGAAGAATCCTCGAGAAGGACCAGATTTGGAGGGAAGGTGGGAAGTTCAGCGTTGGAACAGTTCCAAGTGAGGTCCCTATGGGACATCACAGTATCATGGGATGGTTTTCAAGACTTGGAGACACTTGCCTCAATGTTGGCACTTTCTGCCCTTCTTCAGTGATGGGGAAAAACTTGCCTCTCGTTTTGGCTTCAAGCCACTGGAAACCATTTGCTTCTTTCTTCTTAATCCCCTCCCATTTGGCTCTGAATTACTAAGAGGGGGCTCTTTCCCAGGCGCAATGTCTTGTAAAATAACAGGAGTTATGGACTCCTGAGCACCCCCTCTTAGCAGCCCCCCGGCCTGTGCCCACGGCAGGCTGTCCCACAGTTTGCAGGCACGCCTGCTCCATTGTGTGGTCTTGGCTTCAGTGGCCGAACATAAAGCTTCAGCTGCTGTATCACAGCTTGGATCTTAAAGAGCCCAGAAGGAGAGACTGAAACCAGAATGACTAATGTGGCCTTCGGATGCACGAGCTATCACCCAAACAGTCTGCATGGAGTGCACATTGCTAGAAATCTCTCCCAAACATGCTTTTTATATCTCACCCTCAACCAGAATGAACACTTAACTGTACTCATCAACCAGTGAAAGTGCGAAGATTTATACTGTTGGACCAGAGCAAATCAAAATCGTTGAAGTCCTAAACCTGCATTATGGGCAGTGAAATTTCCTTAAGCTAGTGTGTCCAGTCTTGTAAAAATGATTGTCTGGAGGACTTGGGATATTTCCTGGGAAATATTTAATTATGTATTTTAGAGTCTGATAGTTAGATGTCGTTATTATGGACCAGACTTAGTTGACATCATTTTCACCCGCCACAGGCCAACCTGCATAGAAATCTATATTGTGCCAAGAATCTTTCAGAGGTAATTCAGAGAGTAAACATTAAAAAAACAAACAAACAAACAAACAAAAAAAAAACCTAATTGGTAGAAAGATAACTGAAAAGAGAACTGGAGATTTCAGTACTAGTTTGAGCTTGATTCCCACCCAGCTGTGTGCCCTGGGCAAGACTCTTAGCCTTTCAAGATCCCAGTATAATATACAAGATGAGTCAGTTAAACTAAACACCTTCCTGGGCTCCTCTCCATCCTACACTTAATTCCATGTGTGTTTCTATCTACAGCCCTTTAGGAGAAGGAGGAAGATAAGCCCTCACACTTCTCCCTGCTCACCTCCTCCACCCGATCTAAGGGATCACTCTTCACTGGACATTGGCCTATGCCATTGCCCTTCAGTGGACATTGGCTTACGCCATTTTTATGAGCTTCCCTCAACAGTCCTGCTTCTCTAACAAGGTGTTTATCGTAATGGACACCGCTTGTTTTTTTGACTGCCCAGCATCTGAGCATCTCTCCTGTCTTTGGAGATCTTTGTTACTTTCACAGGGCCCTGTGAGCCGTGATGAGTCGCAGAACCTACCTCCCAGGGCAGAAGCTTCCCACATCTGGTTCTTGCTCTGCTGGCCTCCCTTGCAGCTTGGGTGCGGACATGGGACCTGCCATCAGACAAACCTGCCGCTGTGTAAACACTCAGGGATGCAGCGACGGCAGAGAATCCACAGTGCGGCACCCTCGTTGCATGCTGGAAGTGGCGCTAACAGCAGTACCCCGGGCCCAGTAGGGTGGCATCGAGAGTGCAAGATGCAGAGCCTACCACTGGGCAGCAGCTGTTCCCAGCTGTTCCCAGCAGACTGAAACAGGTGGGAAGGGGGACAGGCACAACCTTTAAAAGAATGGCATAGCCATAGTACATAACAAAGACTGGTTGGAACCAACTGAGTCCAAGACGAGGGAAGATTTGACTTCTAGTAGACCTTGAACCTCATTATACTCTCACTGTAATATATTAGTATGCTAAATGACACACCAACCAACACCACAACAGTTCTGAGGCCAACCATAAAAGGTCACGAAGTGGGCAGTGGCCCAAATCTTGGAAATCCCTGCCCCTTCCCTGAAATAATTGGAATAATCTTCCCATTAATTAGTCTATGAAATTACCCAGCCCATAAAAATCTAACCACGCCATATTTCAAGGCTCTCTCGCCTTCTGAGATGGCCCACACTCTGTCTGTGGAGTGCGTTTCTCTCTAAATAAATCCACTTCTTACCTATCACTTTGTCTCTCACTGAATTCTTTCTGCAACGAGACATCAAGAACCTCAAATTCACCGGGAACAAGACCAGTTCACACTGTGATTTGGAAGCATTACTCCTGGTGATCTGCCCATAAGCCTAGTGTTCAAGTCCTCCCTGTACTTCTTGTAAATCTGTCTACAAAATTTTAACACAATCCCTTTATGCTTAACTCAGCCAGACTCAGTTTCTTTGGCTCACAACTACGTACTCTGACTTACATAGTTATAACTGGACCAAAAATGGGCTTTCCTTATTACAACCTTTTCCAGAGACCAAAGCTGGATTAAATCATAAAATAATTCTGTTTAAATTCCTGCCTCTTCCACTAATATTTGGTTCTTCAAGAGCAGAGGTGATGCTGTATCTCTCTCTATAGCCCTAGAACTTAACGCTCTATGTTACCTTGCACAGAATGAGTTTTTTCATAGGGATATGAGCAACGTGTAAAGGGCGTTCAAAAGAGCTGCCTATGGAATTCAAGAAAAGCTTATGACAAGAGTATCATTTGGGTTGGGTCCTAAAACAAGAGTAAATATATGTCAAGTAGATGACTCTGGAAAAATCATTCCAGTAGAGAAACAAAGAGTGTAAAGACCAGAAAGGGACATACAGTGTAGAGCAATCAATTTGGTGCTTGAGAGCTACATCAAGGTGTTTCCTCCCCCACAGACCTGGCAGTAGAATTTAGCTCTCCCAGTGAAATCAGCAAGGTCAGCAGAGACCCAGAGGAAAGAGTACTTTACTCATCTGAATAGCTCTTAAATTTGCAAATCTTAGCCTTAACGAAGAGAACGCTTTAATTGTCTACATTAACATACCTAAAGGCAGAATTGGCACATAAAATGTGGGTGGATCTACCACAAATTGGCATCTGGTTTATAAATCAGTCTTGCTAGCTTGGTTAATGGGAGACTGTCACAAAAAATGAATCTGTATTTAGATGATGATAAATTAAGATTCCTAAGGAGGTAAGACTCAGGAGCAGACTAAGGACAGAGAATAACTCACTGAGGAAATACTATGTAGTATTTCTAGCTGAGAGATGACCAGCCAGGTGTTCCATTATGCAACTTTTGGCCCTTTGTAAAATATGCCTTTATTTTGAGCTTTCACATTTGGCATAACTAGAAAGTAGGGTTTCTGGAAGGGGGTGACAGGTGTGGGTAGTGGGGTCGGTAATAGAACATGGGGGCTAGATATATTGAGGAAAAGCAGCCCCAACTATGTTTGTTATCATATGCTGGGCAAGAGAGAAGCTTCCAGCCTATGGACTGCAATGAAAGCAAATTAGAAAAATCACTTTCCTTCAACAAAGCAGATTATGGGTTTAGCAAGATGACAAAGACCTGGCGCTTGCACTCCAGGGGTTCTTGGTCTAGAGACAGATAAATATCCCAGAATTGCATGACAAGTTCAACAGTAGATGCATGCACGGGACAAAGAAACCAGACTGATGGATCATCTATGGGGAATGGGAGGCCATAGAGAGCCAGTTGGCAGCCTCTCCTTGGGCAGGCTTGAGTCAGGGGGAGGGGGCACTGGTTCTGAGTAGGACAGTGGCTGGTGGTTCATGCCAGCAGTTCCGGCTCCACCTTGACCCCACCTCCCGGTTCTGTGTGTTCCCAGCACAGAACCTTCTGGGGGTGATCTTGGGAAGACAGGGTCTTGCCCCGCTCCCTGTCTTTGGACCTAACTTCCCCTGCTGGTTCAGTTGCCAACAAACTTCCAGCCATTTTCCATCTTTCAGAAGTTGGTTGACATTCTGTACTGGCTGACAGCCAACTCCTGCCACTTCCTCATTTTGGAGACAATTTTGGTTCCATGGAAATTTCTTTAGTGTAAATTCAATGGTTCTTTAGAGAGGGATGAAAGGGCTTGTTCAGCCCACCATCTCAGCATCTCTTATTAAGAGGCAGGTGCCTTATTAACCTCATCTTAAAGATAAGCTGAACCTTAAGGCGCAGAGCTATAGAGGCAGAGCTGGAGTAGAGCCTGAGGTCTTCCCCACTGTGCTTTGTTGTACAACGTGGGCAAAGCTGGGGGCTGCAGGCGACGCACACCCAGGGGTAACTCAGTGGCAGAGTCAGTATGAGCTGCAAGGAGGTGGTGAGGGTGACGTTGTGAGAGTGACAGGGTTCCGGAAGACCCCGAGGCTGACAGTGTGCCTTAGAGCAGCAGTTCTCATACCTTGCTGAACATTAGAGATCTGAAAAATCCACATGCATGGCCACATCCCAGACCAAACAAATGAGAACTTCTGGAGGCCGTATCCAGGCATCCAAATTTTTTTAAGCTCCCCAAGTGATTCCCCTGAATCCGTTTTGAGAACCAGGGTTTAATGCACTTCTCCAATGCTGACAGGAAAGACCTGGATACCTTGTTAAAATGCAGGTCCGATGGGACGTGCAAGTCTGAATTTCTCTCAGAGAAATTCCTCTAGGAATTTCCTCTAGGAAGTTCCTCTAGGAACTTTTGGGGAAATTGCCCTGGTTTCCTTGAAGGGTCCTGTGCGAGCCTGATTCCACCCTCAGCCTCTGCTGCATCCCCAGCCCACATCCCGGGTCCTGAGCATCAGAGCACCTCGCAGAGCTGAAGGCGGTTGGGAGTACTTTCTTCCCTAGGTCCCGCCTGGTCCAGCTCTAAGCTTAGCCCTGCAGCTGGGGAGGGTGCCAGACACATGCACAGTGAGGAAAAGCCGTTTTTATGGAGAAGTCCCTTCAACTGAGAGTTTTTTACTGGTGGCATTTTATTAACCATGGAATGGTTTCCCTGGGCAGTAGTGGCTCGCCACTTGTTTCATTTAAAAAGTCTCTTAGATGATATACAGGTGGTGCTGGCAGAGGGATAGAGGAGGTGACCTAAGAGGTTTTTTATTGCTCCAACTTCTGTCACCAAATGAAACTTGAACAGCTTTTTCTTAAACAGACCAAAGTAGAGCAGTTAGGAAGGTTCCATCCATTATAAAATACCTCTGCTAATAGCACACTAGAAATATGCCACTTGGGTCCCACTAAAACCCCAATGAATGGGACGTGGACAATCGGGTGGGAAAGAACTTGAAACACGGGGACAGGTGACATAGGAGAAGGAAGGGGGGTGTAGGGTGGCCCTCACCCAGGTCCCTGCACTCTAGATCCTCAGCAAGGCAGTGGGGAGGGCTGGTGGGGGGGGAAACAGGGAGGGTAATGGTTTCTTCATCTTCTCCTTTGTTACTTTGCAGAATGATGCTACCATATGTGCTGTTATATTTAAATAGCAGATGCGGAAAACTCACAAAGTGGGAAAGCGCAGAAGCATGGTACCATTTGCAAACAGGTTTTCCAGGGAAAGCTGACTTCCTCACAAGATTTGGAATTAATGGCATCATCCTTTTTGTTTCTAATTACAATGTTCTGTATAGCAGGGGGTGTTCGTAGTTCTCTCTCTTTCTCTCTGGCTGGCTAATGGATGGAGCACGCAGCTCTCAAGTAGGCTTATGTGAAATTGCTTTTCACACTATTAGGAAGCAGAGATGATCTCTTTCAGTGTAATCATATACAAGCGCTGGCTAGAATGTTGTCATTTTAGAAAAGATGAAGGAAAAAGTCTCACTTTACATCAGAGAGATGCATGAGGAGTCCGAAGCCTTCATATTCTCCTTAACAAGGTGAGGGAAAAACTTAGGAAAAATGCGAGAAACAGATTAGACTTCACAGTAAGAGAAATAACTGTCCTGTCCAACTCAGATGTATGGATTTAATTAGGGAGACCAATCAGTTGTAGAAAAAGCAGAAAAATAACAGATATGGGTTCAAATCTTGTTTCCACAATGTATGATCTGTGGGATTTGGGGAAAGTACCTTAAATTGACTGAGTTTCCAATTCTTGTTAAGTACAGCAGGAATAATCATATCGGTCCTTCAAGGTTGTGGTCAGAGTTCAATGCAATTGTAGATGGTATTTGTAATGAATCTGGTTAACCCGATGCAAGCTAGTAGTTATTATTGTTAATTAAACATGCTTCATTAGCTCAATTCCTAGAGGAAGAACAGCACCAATTAATTATGAAGTTCATCACTAGTTTAAATCCACGTTATAATATGCTCATTCTGTAGTATTAATATTAATGCTCATTCTATAGCTATTAGAAAAACAATTTAAGATACTACTGTTACATAAAATACCATAAAATTAAACATCAGTAAAAGAAAGTTTAGATAGAGAATGAAAAAAATTAGTCACTATTATTTGATCATTTATCTGTAATGTAAGTAAAAGCGATCATAGTGGATGTGTTTGTGAAGGTAAGGCTGCTTTGACTCTAATGAGCATTTTAATATGTACATGTATTTCATTATTTATGGTAAAATCACTTTAAATTATTATTAATAAAACAGTATTACGAAGTAATGTATGTAACAGAAATCCTCACCTCTTCCTTGACCTTCATCCCTTGTTAATATTGGGGTGATGGTTAACCTTCAGGAAGGGCCAAGAATTACATGGTGATTAGGGATTGGGTAGCATGAAACTTAAAAAAATACAATCAAATTTACATAGAGTTAATGAGTATACATTTTACCATATTCATAGGACACCTGTTACTATACTTATGGTACATATTACTGAGAAATTAATTTAAAAAGAAAAGCTGACTGGCTTGTTTTTAGATTTAAAATAGGTATCCTTGTCCCAATGCCCACAGTGACAGACTCACAAATGTTGAGATTGAACTGAAGCTTGTGCTTTGGTTGGACTCACCCCCAAGGTCTTTCCATCAGAATTCACTGTTTCAAGGGGAATAGGATGGTCCCTAACTCCTCTTCCGGGAGACCATTGTACCACATACAAAAAAAATGACAGTATAGTATATGCAAAAGCATTGGGAGGTAGTATCTGAAATTAAATTATATGATTTAAAATTGCTTCTTCCCATAAATCTATAGAGATAGAATGCAGATTAGTGGTTGCCGGGCTGGGGGTGGGGATGAGGAGTGACTGCAGCGGCAATGAGAGAGATCCTTGAGGTGCTGGGAATGTTCTAAAATTGTGCCGTGGGATGATTGCACGACTTTATAAATTTACTACAAATCATTGATTGTTTCATACCTGAAATTAATGAATCTTATGGCACGTAAATTAAACCTCAATAAAGCTGTTAAACTTTTTAAAAATAAAGAAATAAAATAAAATTACTTCTTCCCATATTTTCCCCTGCCCCTACCAGCAGGAGCTTTATTAGAGAAAGTCAGAGGAAAGACATTAGTCATATCTTAGCTTTGAGCTTCAAAATTTAGTTTTGATTACCAGGAGCCAAAATTTGAAGGAATTAGCATCCAATTTATCTCCAAATGATAGGATTTCATAGAATGTGTACCTAATGGGTCCTCTTTCTCTTCTATATCCCACCTGTATCCCAGGGAAGGGGAACTAGATTCTTCATGGACTTGTCCTAGTCACATTTCCTCCAAAGAGCTGGATACAGGCAAGAATTAGACTGAGTGTGGTTTCCTGCTCTCTCTGCTAACTTCAGATTCCATCCTAGAAAGGGGGTAGTTGAGGGGTTAGTCATAGAACCTCTCTCAGTGTCCGGGATCCGAAAGCAGAGGAAGCTATGTCTTGCTTTTACAGAACCTTGCCTAGGCACTCCATAGACTTCCCCATCCAGCCTGGAACTGAGCAGGAAAAACTCAGACACACTCAGCGTGGCATGCCAGAGAGCATCACAGATTTTCCAACATGTCCTAAGCCTTTGTTCTTTGCCTGTGGAGATAAGAGCCAATGGAAAGGCATTTCTTGTTTTGATATGGACTACACGTGTCCCAAAGCAGAGATCGTGATTGCTCAATGGACATAGAAAGGGATGCAGGAGGTCTAAAGGCCAATGAGTGAAGACCAGCAGGGACCAGTCTCCATTAAGAGGGCACCAGAGGAGGGCACAGTCTGACCTGAACAGGACAGGCTTCCTCCTGATGTCATGTAAAACATGAGCCTACCAGGAATGCTACCAGCCCAGGTTGAAGGTGAGAAGAAAGGAAAGGAAAACAAGTCTGAATTTACTGACAGACTGAGATGAGAAATTGGAAGTGACCGAATTTTCCTTGAATTCGTAAGGTTTACTTTTCTGTGATAGGTTGAAATGTGAGCCCAAAATGGATATTAAGATAAATTATAGAAAGAAATAAAGTCACATTTCTGTCTACCTGAATCCGTGATTTAAAAATATCCACATCTGCTGTAGAGAAAAGGGAACCCTCCTACACTGTTCGTGGGAATGTAAGTTGGTACAGCTACTACAGAAGACAGTATGGAGGTTCCTCAGAAAACTAAAAATAGAGTTACCGTATGATCCAGCAATTCCACTCCTGGGAATATATCCAGACAAAACTATAATTCAAAAAGATACATGCAGCCCTATGTTCATAGCAGCACTCTTCACAATAGCCAAAACACGGAAACAACCTAGATGTCCATTAACAGATGAATGGATAAAGAAGATGTGGTACATATATGCAATGGAATATTACTCAGCCATAAAAAAGAACAAAATAATGCCATTTGCAGCAACATGGATGCAACTAGAGACTATAATATTAAGTGAAGTAAGTCAGAAAGAGAAAGACAAATATCATATGATATCACTTGGATGTGGAATCTGAAATATGACACAAATGAACCTATCTACAAAATAGAAACAGACTCATAAACATAGAGAACAGACTTGTGGTTGCCAAGGGGGTGGGGAGCTAGAGGGATGGATTTGGAGTTTGGTGTTGGTGGAAGCAAACTATTACATTTAGAATGGTAAATAAAAAGGTCCTACTGTAGAGCACAGGGAACTATATTGAATATCCTGAGATAAACCACAATGGAAAAGAATATAAAAAAAATGTCTCTATGTATATAACTGAGTCACTTTGCTCTACAGCAGAGATGGGCACAACGTTGTAAATCAACTACACTTCAATAAAAAAAACAAAGTCCACATCCACAAAAAATGATAGAAGAATTGTTGGAGATAATTTGTGCTGGAGGGATTATGGGAAAGAAAGAACTCAGCTTATTCCACATTAGAAATGCTTTTTGGAGGAAGAAAGATTTGAGCTGGATCTGGGGACATGAGTAAGGCAAGGAATGGATAAGACATCCCTGGGGGCGAGTGCAAAGGTCATCAGCTTGGAAGAGAACATTCACGGAGACGTGTGCTGGGGTGGTGGGCAGGAGTTGGGAACGCAAGTGGAACAAGGTGACTACAGATTGAGGGACTGACTTAGTGCAGCTCTTGGGACAACTTAGGCAGCCCAGGGAGGTTCTGACCAAGAGAAGGTTGGAAGAGAAGGTTGATGAGATTTCTGAGTAGAAACACCAGAGGATACCAAGAGAGACAGCAGTGGCCCACTCCCTGTAGAGAGTCTTCCATTCAAAGGAAAATGTGGGTCATTGTCTACAAAGAGGTAAATACCCAAACCTGCCCAGACGCAGCTCTCCTGGGAGCAAGGCTGATGTGGGTGCGGGGGTCTCACGCAGAGGCAGCTCCCATGGGAAAGACTGTTCTATTTCGTAGCTTGAAGAACCAGGGTGCCTGGTCCAATGGGCCACCCTGATGGGTCAAGTGTGGCCGAAAGTAAGAGTCTGTGTCCAGACGCTTCGACGGGGGGCTCTGGAAGAGCTAGCTTGGGAGGTGGCGGAGATGCCTCCAGCCTCAAGGGGCACTTCTGATAGCCAAGCCCAACAATGAGAAAAAAAAACCTCCACAAGGACCTTCCAGCATGAAAAACACCCAGGAGATTCTGGAGATTTTCCTAAGAAAGGAGTGCCTGGTCACCTCGAGTCTCACAACATGCAATAGGAACATTTAAAACGGCTGTGACCTATTTTACACCCTGGTTCCCAGCAAGTAGGACACGTAGTTTATATTCACATTGTCACTGAGCTTGAAAAGTATGTGTGGGTACAGCCTAATTGCCCACCCATGGAAGGGAAGAGCTGCATTTTCTGCTGGGAGGCCAGAAAACACAGGAATCAAGCCATTATTATCCTCCTATCTCTATATTCATTACTTTATGTGATTATCAGAAATTCAAATTTTATTTTGGTTTCTCCATAACCTTTTGCCTGTTGTATTTCTCTTTTTGATGTTTGAACAAAGCCCACCTTGTGTGGCCCACACCTCCCCACTCTGTGGCCCAGGCTTTCAGAGGCCATCTGGACTTCAAGTATGTCATATAGCTGCTCATGCAGTTATCTGTGTACATCTCAGAAAACCTGCCCTAATTTTGATTTAAAAAAAAACTTTCTATACACAACATGTAATCAGCACAGCATCTCCACAAGACCTTTGTGCTAAAACATTTTTAGATTTATTATTTGATCAAGAGGTTTTGTACATTTACATAACATTTTATTATATATATTCATACATCTATGATATATTGTTTATTTTTTATTCTGATGATTCTCAACATGCATGTTAATCATAGCAATCATGGATCCTCGTTTCAGAAATGGCATCTCTGACCTAAAAGTAAAAATGTAAGGTATATTTTTAAAGTAAAGTGATTCTTTGTATATACTGTGCCTTTGAACTTACAACACTCAGTAAGATGGTGATGACAGTCTTTAAATAAGTAAACTGAAACCTACAGCAGCTAAGTGACTTGGCCAAGGTCCTAGTACTAACAAAGCTAGAGCTAGGATTTGAACCCAGGCCTCATTCTGTAAACTCGGGGGTTTTTTCATTGAACCATTTTCAAGAAACAGCACTTCTGCCCTAATGCATATTTAACTGATGTGCAGCCCTTCCAGTCATCTTGGTGTTCCTCAAACCCTCATTCTAATTTAATCACAAAGTGAAGAAATGTCGTTCTGCATTTTGATGTGAAGGAATCATTTGCTGAAGGCCACACAGCAATACTTGGGGCAGCCAGGACCAGGATCCATCATTCTGATTCTAAGCACTTTGCTTTTATTTCTTGTTTCTTCATTTTTTCACCACTTTGTCTCTTTCCTCCTCACCTCCTTACTTTCTTGGAAATGACTTGCTTACCTTATCCCAAACTCCTCCAAAAAGAGAGGAAGAGACTTATATTCTATAATATCATGTTGATGTGTGGTTATTTTGGAATAATATAATTGTAATGCCTTAACATTTTTTCTGATTATAAAAGTAATGTGTGTTCATTTTATGGAACATTTGAAAAATACCAAAATGCTAAAGGATAAAACACATATCCCATTATCCCATCACTCAAAAAATATCTACTGGTATATCTAGCTGCCCACTTCTTTATGTCTATTTATCTTTCTTTCATCTATTTTTTTTATCCTTTCAGCTATCCCATTATCTATTTATATCTTTTATTTATGTTTCTAGATCTCTATAAGCATAATCTTTAAAAAATTCAGAACATAATTAACATATGTTTTTATTCATAAATATATAATGAATAGTGGCCTATGTAATAAAAAAAAATTCAAAAATGTGATTTTAATTGCTACCCCAATACGATTTATTTAACCAGTCCCCTACTGTTTGGTAATTTCTGATGTTTCCAATTTTTTCTTCTGTAATAGATAACACTGCAGTGAACAACCTTCCCAGATATGCTTCAGCTTCCTCAAAGAATCAGACATCTTCACACGTTGCTTGTAAGTTAATTTTTCTTTCTAATATAAAAGATGTGTAGACACAGCAGGACCCCAGATCAAACAATTAGGGGCTTGATGAATTCTTCAAGTATGGAGTTGGACCATTGGATGAGCTGCAACCCACACGTCTGGTAGTTCTGGTGAGCTCTTGGCCCCATAACTTCACAAAAGCAGCCACCAGAGTCTGTTAGAATACCAAATGGATAAAGATGACTTTCAGAAAATGAGTTCCTCTGGCCATAGATTCCGGTTAGATAAAGGGGTGGTTTCTGATGCTCCTGGGGGATAACATTACCTGAAAGCTTCTGTCCCTAATTCAGAGCCTTTTGATACTTCAAGTTTCTTTGTTATGTGCTGGAATTACAGGAGTTTAGTGAGAGAAGTTCCATGATCTCATTTAACAAATATTCTTAAAATACCTCCCATGTGCAGGGCATTTATAGGAGTGTCCTAAGCCCTTGACTTTCATTATCTCCTCTATACCTTACAACGCTTCTAATGTAGGAAATTCACTAACACTCCTCAATTTGGGGGTAAGAAAACTGAGGCTTAGCAAGGTTAAAGACTGTGCCCTCAAATCAGATAGCTCATAAGTGGTGAAGCTGATGAATGATCTAGGTTTGTCTAATTCAAGTTTTCTCTATTTCACACCATGGATATTTTGGACATGATCCTTCTTTGTTGAGGGCAGGGAAGGGAGAGTGTGTGATGGGGCTGTCCATGCATTTGGGATGATAACAGCTTCCTCAGTCTCTACTTACTAGATGTCAGTGGCATCTCACCACCCTCCCCAGTGTGACAACCAAAAATATCTCCAGACATCGCCAAGCGTCCTGTGAGGGCAAAAATTGACCAAGTTGGGAACCACTGGCCCAATTCCTTCACCTGGTTTTGACCACTGTGTAGTATTTCATCTCATGAGAAAACAAATTTTACCTAATAAGTTCAGTTTGGTAGAAAACTCATTTCTCCCAACATGAGTCTCAAATTGATTAGCAACCTCTTGAGTGATATGTCTGGGGAGAGGAGAGAATGGCAGAAAGTGTGGTCATGTTTAGTGGCCTCCTTGTTCTCTACCTATAAAGCAGGTTTTCCTTCTCAGTGTGGATAATTTCATTCCATTCTTCAGAGAAAGCACTTTTTTTTTTTCTCCCATCAAGCAACATACTGGTCAAAATAGGAACCTTTTTATTAACATTCTGAATATCTGTAATTTTATCCATTTCTGTCTTCATTTTCCAGATTGCTGTCTTTTCCTTTCTACAAGCTGTCTTGATGTTTCCCAATCATTGCATACCTGGCCCTAAGGGGAAAAAAGGCAGCTTGTGAAATCCCTACTCTTGCTTCCAAGTTAGCGTGGAGAAGGATGGAAGTTTACATGAGTTGAAGAAGTCATTCCCTGAAATTAAATGGCAATTGCTTCTCCTTAGTTGTCCAAGGAGGAACCAGAATTTTCCAATGATCTCTGTCCTAATTGGTCATTAAGGGGGTCTGATGGCAAAGTGAATTAATAAAATTAACTGCAAATTTTATTCCTAGTGGGCCTGAAAACCCGTGTTCTGCCTTCAAATGTAGCTGCAAAACAGCTGTGATAGAAAATTGGTCATTTACCAGTGCTTAATGACTAATGCCCTACCCAGTCTGAATTAACAAGATTTATGACAGATTTGCTTTGTTCAGCTGAACTCTCTGCTGTCCTCCAAGAAATCACATGGCCCTACGTGAGTGAGAGAGTGTTGTCCGTGCCTGTTGGTCGGGGACAGCATTTGCCCCACACTCAGAGGGAAGGGAACTGGATAGCCCACCAGCTCTGGGCCTGGGTTAAACCTGAGCCACACACCTCAAGAACTGACTAGGTCAAGGAATCTGGAGGGTCACCTTAGTCCTGCTCAACTCCAACTTCAGAACTGTTGTCAAGGCAAAGACATTGACTCATCTACTCAGGCCAGATTCCAGCTCATCCATTCTTACCCAGAGGGATGACACTGAGAAGGATAACGTGAATTGAGAGGCACCATGATGTAGTGGTGACAACTTCCTTATTGAAGCCAGGCTGCCTGGCTCTGCCACTTGAGAAACCTTGAACAATGTACTTAACCTCTGTGTGTCTCGGTTCCCTCATCTATAAATTATCACTTTCTTCATGGAAAGGTGGGTAGGATTGAATGATTCAAGCCATGTAAAGCTTTGAGAACATTCCTGGGCTCACAGTATGTGTTCAGTGAATGTTAATAGTTGCCATCATCATTATCAGCATCATGATCATCAATTTGTTTTTTATTTTTAAAACTGGTGATTTCCACTAATGTGTAGTAATCTTTTACGCATATAGACCTCAGTGTTTTATTGATTCACCTGTTGATTTATTTGCTCACTCTTGTAACCATCCATTGACGTATTCACTTGGTCTTCTTTCCTTATTTCTCAGTAAATATGTGTCCGTACTGAGTTAGGCTCTGCGGATACAGAGGTAAGAAAGAGCCTCTACCTTCCTGCCTTTGCAGAGTTCAGAGATTAGTGGGAAAAGCCTGCATGGACAAGATCAGATGCAATGAGCTGTGTCAGGAACTGAGACGTAGGCGTGCGTGCCACCACGGTGACACATAAGGGGACCACAGTGCCTCGTGGAAACATCGGCCAGCCTCTCTGGCACCAGAGGCTGGAGTTATATTATTCCACTCATTATAACAAATCCATGATGGGAGAGGAGGCTGTACATCTACACACCACCTACTAATGGTGGACCTGTAGACACACCCAGACCTGGGCTCCATCTTTCTCATGATGCCTCCAGATTGATGAGGAGAGGTAGAAATTTATCACAAACTTGCTTCAAATTAGAGACTCATGTTCTTTTTGCCCATAATCTCATTCATAATGAGCCAAGAATTCATGAAATCATTTCTTTAATAATTTTTCAATACACAGTGTTGAATAGTGAATATGGAGAACCACCACCTCCAACCATCTTTCTCCTTGTCTTCCTAAAGAGGACCACTGCGAACAGTACACAATACATTCTTCTGGGTCTTTTTTAGGCATTTAGAAAACGTGCATGGACATGCCCATATATACACACATCCCCCATGTCATTGTAAATCACACAACAGAATTTGAGGGCTTACGAGTTGATGGACAAGACTCTATCTCTCCCCATTTCTTTTACCAACGTAACTTTTCCACAGGACCAAAAATTATTTCTATATTTTATCTGCTTTGGCAGAGGTATCCTCAAGCAAAAAAACAGGAGACCATCACAACCTACGAGCTTGGCCACGTTGAGCTGTTTGTGAGGGTAAAACAACATGCCCCATGCTGCATGTTCAATAATCCTGAGCATACATCTCCTGGGAGCAAAGGACACTCACTGTGCAAAAGTCTGCTCTCGTGGAATTAACAAATAACACAAAAGCTTCCTTTTGATGCCACATATCCTCTGAGCCAGGTGACAAGCTCACGACAGTCAGCCTTTTCTCCTGGAATGCTTTGGTCTCCAGCCATGGGAGGTGATCCACTGGGGGATCCACACCTGTCAGACTGGAGTGGTTGTCATTGATTAGACCATCCCTCCAGGCTGGCTGGAGTCCTAAGTGCATCTCATAGAGGAAGGGACAAAAGCTTCCCAGAACAGACGTTGCTGCTGGAAGAGAGTGAAACCTCACCCTCTGCCTAGCGCTGCTGGAGCCCAGCTGGGCACACGAGCCAGGCTCCAGCCACACACGTGCCCTGGGCTCCAGCCCCTTGCAGGTAGCCAGGCATGCAGAAGCCAGCAGATGAAAGGCTGTGCTCCAGATGTCCCCTGCTGGGGGTGAGACAGCCTGTCCGGATATGGCATGTTTGGCAGCTGCTGAAAACCTGCTCCTACTGCTACTGGCTCACGGCTCCTACAGGGCAGGAATGATGCTTGCAATAAAGTCTCCTAAAGAGACAACATTCAAGGGAAAGTTTGGCTTCACTCATACTGATCCTAAGCTGACGATGGGATGTGCTTTCTCGGTATCTCGTTAATGGCATTTTATGATGTCATGAGAGCCATAGTAACTTTGCTCAAATGTCTATCTGATCATGTTATCCATCCATGGCTTCCCAGGTGGTGGGTGCCAGGATAGAATTCAACTAGCTTTCAGGGCTGTAGTTATAGGATCGAACATCTCACCCACTCTAGAGTCACATTTGTAAATCAAGTGTGGTCTTTTGATCTTCTTCCTTATGAACCCTCACCCTGCTGGGCAGCAGAAAAACTTAAGGATTTGCCAGTTCATGAGTTTGCAGTCTCTTCTAGTCTGAACACATACTTTTCTTTGACATATTGGCTTTTATCAAAAATTCAACTCGTTGCATCTTTCAGTGGCTGCTTTCAGATATTGTGGTGTCTTGTAAATGCTCAGATTTTTCAAGATGCACTTTCTATCCCTTCTCCCCGGGATGGCACGTGGGCGAATGAGGGCACCTGCTTGTTCTCATGGGAATCGGGAAGAAGAGGGTCTTGGGTCTGTGGAGCCTCATTTGTATCTTTGCTGTTTTCTGCTTCAGGGTCTTCCTGGTTTGCTTTCTGGACTGGTGACCACAAGTACTATTTGGCCTTTTAAGTAATTTGCTGGCACCGATTGCAGACGTGGACCCACCTTTAATCTGTTCTAGAAACTCCATGTATTTCATCCTCTCCAGCTCTGACCAGAAGCCTCTTTGTCCTCCCAGCTTTCCAGAACCTGTGCACATCCTAGTTGGGCCCATGGAGACTTCTGGATGCCATGTATGGCCATGGGGGCAGAAACCTGCATCCGGGTCATCCATCGGTCCCCCCCAGCCAGCTCCTCTACACCATCTCTTCTGCTGGACCGGGTGCAGGTTCCCTTCTGGGTCTGCAACCTGCCCTACCATGTTCTTGCTCTGACAGGTGGGTCACTAGCCCGGGTGATTTTATGCTATTTTCTGCTTATCTAGATATTTCTAAAGCCAACCTTATTTCCCATGATTCAACCCTGCCTGGCCTGATGGATTAAGAACCTGAAGTCTGACCTCACTGCATTTGTTTCCTTCCTTCTTCCCACAGACTCCTTGAGTTGATGGCTCAGAATTTGTCTAAACATCATGTCTTCTTTCCTAGTTCAAAGCTCATGGGGACTGGAGGAGAATCTGACTCTCAGAAAACATTTCAAAAATAATATATACATATGTGTGTACATATGTATTATGTTGCTTTACACACACACACACACACACACACACACACGTCTACCTCCTTTAATTTCTTAGCCCCTACCCATCTTTCCAGCCCCACCCCATCTTCCCCTCTCCTTCTCCCATCATTTGTGCATTAGCTGCACTGATTTTGCTCAGAGCTGCTCTGTGTTCTCGCCTCTAGGACTTCACAGCTGTTCTTTCCTCTTCATCCTCTGGCTCACCGCTTCTCACCCTCCAAATCACACCACAGTGGCTCTTTTCTAGGTGTCTTTTCCTGAACCAGGGGAGGCTAGGAATGGGCTACATCCCTTCCTGACTCTGTGTTCCCCTAGGAAGCCCCATCCCATGCCTTTTTGGCACTGTTCATGTAACGTCTCCATTAACTGTCCAAAAAAAGGGGCCACTCCTATTTTGATGACCTCCGCATTTCCCATGCCTGATATGGACTGGCCTAAGGACAAATGAATAAATAAATCAAAGAACTGACACAAGTCACAGAGATACAGTAGTGGTTGTGTCTACAGGGCTCGTCAAGGGACTTGACCAGGTGGTGGTTATTAGGAGTCTGAGCGCATGGGGGGAGAGGGGAACTCGGATTACAGAATCTCCTTGTGATACAACCTCGAGGACCTTGAATGTCTGGTTTTCTCTTTTTGTTGTTGTTTCTTTTTGGGGGTTTGTTTCTAGAAATATGAGTCAAAAACTCGCCATCACCAGACAGCTCCTTCTGTGCTCAGGCGTGGAGGCGGCAGGCTCCTCTGAGAAGTGTGTGTCCAGCTGGAATCTGGTGGGAGAGCAAGGGAGGGGCAGGAAGCGAGGGGCGAGGTGGAGAAAGGTACTGGAAAAGAATGTGACTCACAGAAAACATTTCAAAAATGATATGTCATCATAATTTTCTTCTTAATAATTTTTTAAATAAAAACTTGCACATCAACTTGATAAGAAACAAAAATTTCAATCTGTTGCTATTTGCCTCTTTAGTTTTCCTTGAAACATTAAAAAAATACACTAATAGCTAACACTTAATTGACGTTTGTTACCATCCTAAGTATCTTATATTCATGTATCATTTAATCCTCACAACCGTTTAAGGTAGGTCCTCTTATTACCCATTTACAGATGAGGAAAACCAAAGCACAGAGAAGTTAAACAACTTCCCTGAGGTCACACAGCTAATAAGTGCTGAGATCATGCTTCAAACATGGCGATCTGGATCAGAGGCTGTGCTCTTCACAGTCTTGCTGTATTGTCTTTCAAGAGAAAATTCTAAATTATGTCATTGCCAGGAGAGTGGCCATGACTGCTGGTTAGTTAGCTCTCTGTGGGATGAAAAAATGCACTGGTGTCTTTTCTCTCTCTGCCTTTTAAGGGGAGTAGCTAGATCCTTTAGAATAGTCAGGAAACCCAGAGGCTCACTGAGGCAGCCCCTAGAAGAAGCTTAATAAACCAAAGTTCACACATGCTACAGAAGGCCCCGGGGACCCAAACACAGCTCGAGAGAAGGACTTCCTTGTCTCTTGGCACTAGACCCTACCTGCCAACTGGAAGAATGCGCTGCTCTGAAGCAGGATGAAGGCCCAGGCACTCAAGGTTGGACCAATGGGGGTCAGCTCTGAAGTGGGGAAGACTGCACGTCCAGCACAAACAATGGCGGAAGCAGGGCCAACGGGGAAGGTGAAGCCGGGACTCCCCATGACTGTTTCACTCTGCACAGCCTGGTCATGGCTTCCTGCAGTGGGACCACTCCATCCCAGCTGCATACTTATTGTAGGAAAAGGTCTGAGTAGGAAATGACCAGCGTTCTTGACAGGCACAGGCAAACGTGCGTACCAAGGTGGGCCTCTGTTGTCTATACTTGTCACTCACGTGGAGAACTTTGTCATGATAATCATGGAGAGCAGAATAAGGGCCATGGTATTTGTTCCTTCTTGCCCATTCCATGTGTCACATGGCAGGCTGGATGCTCTCGCCGCGGTGGCTGCATTTATTCACATCACAGCTCTCTAAGGTGGCATCACTGGCTTCCTCGTCTCGGATAAAGAAACAGTCTCAGACACTTAAACATCACATCTGAGTAAGCAAGTGTCAGAGCCAGGATGAGCTTTTCAGGTCCCACAGACCCCCAACCCTTGCTTCTCCCCCCTTACCACACAGATTTCTAAGTAACCTTGAGTGATAACCTAGAGAATAACCCAGAGTAAACAATGGTGAAGGATGGAGGGTTTACTTTTCTATTTTAATAGGAATCTGAGCCCCCGAAAGCAGAGCAATAACGCTGATAAGCTCTCCCTCTTCTACAGAGAAATAAAACTTGATTTTCATCAGGCCTATTAATTCTCCACCTCTGTGTTATAGAGAGATATGACACAACAGAGAAAAAAATTAAAAAGACAATAAGTGCTCACACCCTCCGTGGCTGACTCAAAAATGTCTACAAGTGCCCTGTATTTATAGCTGGAAAGAGGGAAGCAGAGAGAAGCAGCTGCTAGCTGTTATTTCGAAGAACTTCAGGCTTCTGACCAAAATAGTCTCTGAACTTTTGAAACTCCCATTCTAATAGTCTTGAGGAGGAGTGAACCAATATCCTAGAATTTGAGACGATATTTTTAGTCTTGAAATAATTCGTGCACTTTCCTCTCTCTCCTCATCGCTATTCCCTCCGGCTTGCGCTGCGCTCTGTGGCTCTACAGGGCGGAGGGTCTCTTGTGGGACCAGTGCTGAGGGAAACGTGGATTAGGGCTCCATTTAAAAAAAAAAAAAAGAAAGACAGAGAAGACCTCAAAATATTTGTAAGTTAAAACAATGTTCTGTTGAGTCAAGAAATAATTTAAAATATGTTCATGGAATTAAAAAAAAAATAAATAGGAAAGCTTGCTTTTAAGCTTAATAAAAGTGCTTATTAAAATAGATTTGCAGATGCTGTGGTCCATATGCATATTGCATATCTCTGTTCCCTATATGAATATATTAAGCTCAAAATGTTGTATGCCATATGCACATATTCTTCCTTTATTAAAGGCGGCGCTAGCGGTAAGATCAAGATGAATCGCATGCAACTGAGTCCATTGATTGTCATCTTCGGCTAGAAACGCTGACGTCATATTTTATTCTTCCCCCTTGTTAACTCCTACGGGTAGCCCATCAGCAAGACCCGCTGGTTCTCCTTCTAAACGCTTTCAAATCTGCCCTCGTGTCATTTCCTCCTCTGCCATCTTTTAGTCCAGGTCACCTTTAGCTCCTGCCTGGATCTGTGAAGCAACTGATCACTTCTTTTCCACTCCTGATTCTCTCCACCCCATTATCCCCAAATCAGTAAACCTGATGGCAGTCAGTGCTGCCTGTTTTTGCTCTCTAAGGATCAAAACTCCTGATCTGGGCAGCGACACTGTAACTGTCCCTTGAGAACCGTCCTCCTCCAGTGCGTCAGCCTTAGTGGGGCTGTTGACTGAGGAGCCCCCATCTCCTCCCCTTGCTGAGGGTGGGGAGCATGTGACTTAAGCTAGCCAATCAGATGCTGATTCTGGACCCGGAATCTGGAACAAAGGCAGAGAGAGCTGGAGGTGCTTGAAGCTGAGGGTCCATTCTTCCTGCTGCTGAGATGCCCAGAGTGCCTTGGTTCCCAGACTTTACAGCTGTTTGTTCAGAGATTTTATCATTTCAGATTTCTTCCCTTTATCTACCCAGAATTGATTTCTTTTGTTTGTAATCGAAAACCCTAAGTGATCTAGGGATCTTGGAGAATGTAGCAGGGAATATTACTCCTCTGTTCAAAACTTTAATGGCTGCCCAATGTAGAATACAATGCAAGTATTATCCCGGTGATGGATGATCTGGCCCTGCCTATGCCCCCTGTGGAAGAGTTGATGATCAGATGGTTTCAATGTCTTGTACTAAATTACACAACGAACAACTACAAGCGATAGAGCAGAGATTGAAATCTTTCTGACTCCAAAATTATATTAGTCGAGAAAAAGAACGAATAGAGGATATCTATATCTCTGTATCTACAGGTTTGGAGACCAAGAAGTCCCACAGTCTGTCATCTGCAAGTTTGGAGAACCAGGAAAGCTGGGGGTGTCGTTCAGTCTGAGTCAAAAAGCCTGAGGACCAGGAGTGAGGATGACTGAGGGCAGGAGAAGATGGATGTCCCAGCTTAAGCCCAGAGCAAATTCTTTCCCTCCACCTCTTGTTCTATTCAGCTCCTCACTGGATTGCATGGTGCCCACGGCATTGGTGAAGGAGCTTGTTTTTACTCCATCTACTGATTCAAATGCTAGTGTCTTCTGGAAACACCCTCCCAGACACACCCAGAAATGTTTACCATTTGTCTGGGTACCCCTTAGCCCAGCCAAGCTGACACATAAAATTAGCCGTCACAAAAGCCTTAGCTTTTTTTTCCATTTTGTAAGATATTTGGTCTCTTTTTCTCACTAACTATTCCCTAGGAAGAGAGCGCTGCAAGCCACATTTGAGTTTTGCATGTGGCAGGTCTTATTTTCAGGGGCTCTGGAAGAACTTATGTATCTTTCTTCTATCAAATTCAATGGCTGTCAAATGGCCCCAAACTTCAAATTCTTTGAAAGTTTACCCTCATATCAAATTACTTGTTTAGTTTGTGTAACGTTTTTGAAGATGCTGTGTAAATCTTTTTAATTACGTGGACAATTATGTTTGTGACAGAGCGATTATGGAGGAATTAGTTCAATATGGCACCATTTGGGGGTATGAAATAGGCATGGCAGAGTCCATGTCACAGACCATCAAATATTTGTCCCTCAGAGTGAAAGGGCATTGTCAAATGCTTCCATACTTATCATCCCTAGCTTTCCTTTCTTGGACACGTTATTTGCATAAAAATTTAAAGAAGACTTTATGGGAACCAAGGCTGGGAACAAAGTGGGCCATGTCTCTGCCAAATAATCTGTAAATTATAGTCCATTGCCGTTTTTTCATTAATTGCACATATTCTTTTTCATTTGGCTGCAAATTCCATCACTTTTGCCAAAAATGTGTACTTCTGCGACAGCACAAAGTAAGCACTTTGAAAGGACAAGCAGTTCAGAGAGAGTAGGTAATTATACCAAGGAAACCAAATGCAAGAGGAGAATAAAGCCCCCAAGACTGAAGCGAGAGGAAATGATTAAATACTATGAAGTCACCTTACAGCATTTTAAAGAACCAGATGAATGGGCGACAGTGAAGGGTCAAATGTGTCTCCTCGCATCCCTCCCTCGTCTTAGTGTTTCCTTGTCTGTGCAGAGGGATTCTTCTCTTTCATCATCCCTTCTCTAGGAACAGGTGCAACAGAAACAACTTTGCCTGAGAAATGCAGCATTGGATCCACCCCAGTGGCTCTGGGTCATCTTTGAACATCTTCTGCATGTGAAAGACTTCGCTCTGTGCCGTGTGTGCAAGGCAACCTGTAATTCTCTCCATGAACTGAGTATTAGCCATGATTGGGACCATCTTTTTTTCTAAGGAGGAAATTGAGAGTTAGAAACACTAATGGATTTTCCCAAGAATTCACTGAGCAATCTGACAGAATCAGGCTTTTAGCCTGGATGGTCTGACTCCAGGGCTGGGAAGACCTATTACTTGAGCTCTGAATGCCTTTTTCTTCTCTCATTGAAAATCCCCAGAGACAGTGCTGGATGACTTGGGGAAAGTGGCCCCGCTCATTCTTCCAAAGAAGGATATCTATGTTTCAGAACAGCCAATTAAACTGTCTTGTGCTTTTGAGGGGGTGGGGGTGGGGCAGGGTAGGATGAACTGTGCTCTATCTTGATTTTGCTGCCTTTGTCCAAACTTGCAAACTCTACGTTGAAAAGGTGAATTTTACTCTATGAAAATTATACCTTAATTATAAAAATAGAAATAAACATCTCATGATTATTCCTTTTTAAGAGACAAGACCAGAGCTGGCCAACACTAGCCCTGTTATTGAGCAGAGTCTGAGTCGAGTTCCCACAAGAGGTGAAATCATCCTTTGTTCCATGTCTTACCCCCTGAGCCTGGGCACCTTTGCAAACTCAGTCTTGCTGGAAAAGAATAAGATTTATAGTTGGTTAAAAGCCAATACAAATCCTCTAATCTGTAGCCCTGGTCCATCCGAGAGAGGAGAACAATTTTTGTTTCCTATTTAAACAAACTATTTGAGTTGCATAGGATTAGTAGACTGGAAATGTTTTGCAGGACATTACTTTCCCATGTTTAATCACATAATTATATGTGTTTTAAAGGAAAGCTAATTTGTAATTTCTAAACAATCAACATCCTGCTGGGTAAGGGCTTTGGGAACAGTGGAGCAGTTTTCCTTGACATAGTACACTTTTCCCAGAGTGTACAGAGCTCATTCCACGATACCAAGAGAGAAGGGAAAAGCCATTTTATGCTTCCATGTAACTTCTCACTCCTTTTAGAAAGTTCAGAGTAGAGAAGGACCAATAATGTCTGAACTTTTCAGACATGTTGGATCTTTATGGCTTTCTAAACGTGAAACCTTATTGAAAAAGAAAATGTGTGCACACAACTTCCAAATGCTCCAGGGATAGGAGACCTGATACACCATGAAATGTTCTCAGGATAACTTTCTAAGCCAACATTGATCTGCTTTTTATTGGCATTCACTTCTTTGACTATGCTGAGGGCTTTCCTTCCTTAAGACCTTCACACGTCATATTGGTGTGGGTTTGGATAGGAAAATAGAGTCACAGTAAATATTCTGGGAATAAAGGTGCTTAACATGGACATTGGAGCTTACAGGACTACTGAGAGAACTCTGGGAGAAAAGAGAGGGAGAACTCCAGCTGGAAGATGAGAACAGACCCTGAGGCCTCAGTCTGAAATATCCAAGATGGTCATTTCCAACAGCTCACTGGAAAATGCTATGATTTTCAAAAGTGCCTGAGAAAGCTCCTGCTAACTGCCTTGGTCTGTGGCAGTGAGGCAGTGTGTCCCAAATGCCTGTGGAGAAGCCTCTGTGAATCCCACCTCTGCTCTCAGGTTTGATGCAACCGCCTTTGGAGAATGGTGGAGTCAGCTCCTCTTCCGTTTCCAGAGCTATGTGGTTTTCTTTCATTGGCAAGCTCTGTCCTGGACCACACAGGGAAAGGGATACTGGGAGACATCATTGTTTCCAGGTTGTCC
The DNA here is from genome assembly GCF_965194805.1 of Balaenoptera borealis. Classification (NCBI taxonomy): domain Eukaryota; kingdom Metazoa; phylum Chordata; class Mammalia; order Artiodactyla; family Balaenopteridae; genus Balaenoptera; species Balaenoptera borealis. The sequence continues at coordinate 86,713,025 of NC_138871.1, forward strand.
TTCCATTGCAGAGGGGGCTTGGGTGGGCAATGACTTGCAACTGATCCTGCATCACACACTTGCTGTTCCATCCTCATGGAACACTGTTCCTCTCACTCCTACCTATCAAGTCTCACCGTAACTTACTGCAACCTCCCTGGACAACCCAATCTAAAGCCTGTACTTCCTGTCAAACTCTCACTGAACCTTAAATTTTCCCTCATAGAGCTTACTGCAATTTGCAATATGTGATTGTTGGTTTATTGTTTGGTGTCTAGCTCCACTGTAGAATGCAAAGTTCCATGAGGGCAGGTACCAAATCGGCTTTGTCTAATTCCTAGCACAGTATTTATAAACAAATGTATGTTGATTACATTTCTGAATTTTTTTTTAAGGTATATGTACCCATCTAAACAGTGTAAGAAGATAAGAAGAACTATTAAACATCACTTATTTGCAAGACAATCTTCTAGATACTATAGGAGGGGGCACGCAGAGCCTAAACAGAACATGGTTCGTGTACAGCTTTTAAGTAATTTAGTCTTGAACACATTGTTTCCAACATAACTAAAGACCTCGCCCAAAGAAAGCCTTCTACTTGTTTCCTAATAAGTTTGATATGGCCTGTATGTTTCATAGAAAAATACGATCCTTTTACATATGTAGTTTCTGCAATGGTCCAGAGTAGAAGAGCTTACATTAGCCTCCAAGTTTGGGAACAGAATATATGAGCTGAGACATTTGGAATCAGTCTGTGTAACCAGGGTTTCTGACCAACACAAATACTATTGCCCAGAAAAAAAAAAAAAAAAAGTGCTTATAAAAAGCATTCCTATGGTGCCAGCTTGCTGGGTCTTGAAGCTACATATTACTATTTCAAACTTAGTTTCAGTCACGTTTAGTTAGTTCTTGACTTGGGGAGAAAATGAAATTATATGAATATCTTCTTTGGTTTTTGCATAACACAGAAATACTGTAACTTCAAGTTGTTTTTTTTTTTTTTTCCTGTGAGAGTGGGGGAGATTAAAAAAATGTCTTTCTTCAGATGTGGTATCATGGCATCTACCCACCAGGTTAGATGTCTATCTAGTTAAGAGGGGGATTTTAATTAAAGAACATAAAATTTAAATGGTTTGGAAAATGTCAACATGGTTTCCTATTTTGAGCCCAACACAGATGATAGAACAAGAGGGTATAAATGAAAATTAAAGAAAAACAAATTCAGAACAGATGTCAGGAAGTGTTTCTTTTTTTTTTTTTTTTTTTTTCCCATGCGGAGAATCTTAACTGTGTGGAATAGCTTACCAGGCAAGATAGTTAAGGCAAAAAGAGGGAGGTCATTAAATAAACAATTAGATTGCAAATAGATTGCAAAAACAATGAGATGTGGTGAAGCAAATGGTCTATCTCTTTTCTGGTGTTTGGACGTTTGGGGATAAAATGAAAACTTTGGCCATCCCTCAAGCCTTAAATGTCTAGACCATGCAAAGAGAACTCGCAAATATTCTAATGTCTTTATTTCTACGCTTCCAGCGTGAGATTGTTGAGTGTCATCTTGAAGATTTTCATGTTGGAATTCTTCCACTCAAACACATGTGCCTCAGGAGAAACACGAAGTGTGAAAACATTAAGTTCCAAGTAAGAGACTGAAATGATGGATAGAGATGGATGGAGAGCTGCATCGACTGCCTCTATTAAAGAATCATACTTAATCTTAACTTTTTAGCTAATTACATTTGTGATTATTCATGTTGAAGTAAGTAACATATTGACAAAACGTCCACTAGTAATGCCTATTGTAGGGTTGCATGTCCTGTATTTAATGATTTTGTCTTGTGTCCTATACTGACTTTGTCAGGAAGTCCTAAATGTTCCCTATTCAGCTTTTATCAATAAATTTTGAAAGTCAGCAGAGTTAATTTCCCACCTCAGTAATTGGGGCTTTGATCACAAATGGCCTCACTAGCTGACAATCATACCTCTTCACAGAGACTTCTGGACAATTTCTGTGGTCTCTCCCACAGGTTTGGCTGAGGGAAAACCAAAAGGGGGGAATGAGAATAATTAAAAAGACCTTTTTTTATGTTTAAGAAAGGAAAAGATTGTTCTTTGGCCTAAGTCCAAACTTATGAACAAGTAACCACTGTTAATTAAAGATAACCTTACATCACTACACCTGTTCTGTAAAGTAGCCTATCTATACCACCTCAGTCCCATGTGGGGTCATGCTTCTGAAAATCAGCAACTCGATAGCAGCCCCACGCTTTGCTAAGTCAACCAAAGACAACCCTCCAACTGTAGACAACAGTCCATAGCAACTGCTTCATTCCAGGGACTTTGCTTCTAAAAGTCAGCCTTACACCAAGGATCACAAGTGGCACAGCTGAAAGTTCTCAAAGCCAAAATATGTCCATCCATTTCTCAAAGTCCACCAACCCTTGCAGGCTGGTCCTCCCCAAAACCTCCTACAAGACCAGCTCCGACTTTGTTTGGGACACTGTGTACAATTCTTCCTTGCAAGTGAGCTGGGAAGTTCACTGCTTTCCCCTCAGATATAGAGTTTAATTTATTGTTAGTTTGCAAATTTTCAAACCTTTTAACAATTCATTCGGCCCCCATTTATTGTTATTTATGAATTCAAACTTATGAGTGACAGACAAATTGATGTGGCACTGATGTGCTCAAATTCAATCTTTTCAATTCTTGTAGTGGATGCTATTTTCCTTTTTTTTTAAGACATGATTGTTTTAGAGCAATTTTAGGTTCACAGTAAAATTGAGAGGAAGGTACAAAGATTTCCCATATAAGCCCTGCCATCACACATGGATAGCCACCCCATTATTAACTTCCCCTACCAGAGGGTACATTTGTTACAACTGAGGAATCTACACTGACACATCATAATTGTCCAAAGTTCATAGTTTACATTAGGGGTCATTCTTGGTGTTGTACATGCTACAGCCTTGGACAAATAGATAATGACATGTATCAAGCATTATGGTATCATATAAAGTATTTTCACTGTCCTAAAATTCCTCTGTGTTCTGCCTATTCATCCTTTCTCCATCCTCCAACCCCTGGCAACCACTGATCTTTTTACTGTCTCCATAGTTTTGTTTTTCCCAGAATGTCATATAGTTGGAGTCATTCAGTATGGAGTCTTTTCAGATTGGAATCTTTCAGTTAGTAACATGCATTTAACGTTTCTCCATGTCTTTTCAAGGGTTGATAACTCATTTCAATTTAGCTCTAAATACTATTCCACTGCCTAGATGTACCCACAGTTGATGTATCCATTCACCCACTGAAGGACATCTTGGTTGCTTCCAAGTTTTGGCAATTGTGAATAAAGCTGATATAAACAACTGTGTGCAGATTTTTGTTTGAACATATGTTTTCAACTCCTTTGGGGAAATACCAAAGAATGCGACTGCTGTATTGTATGATAAGAGTGCTTAGTTCTGTAAGAAACCATTAGATTGTCTTCCACAGTGGCTGTATTTTGCATTTCCACGCATAATGAGTAAGAGTTCTTGTTGCTCCACATCCTTACTAACATTTGGTGTTGTCAGTGTTCCTGATTTTGGCCATTTATATAGGTGTGTAGTGGTATCTGGTTCAATTCACATTTCCTTGATGGCATATGACGTGAAGTATCTTTTCATGTGCCTATTTGCCATCTGTATATCTTCTTTGGTGAGGTGTCTGTTCAGGTCTTTGGTACATTTTAAAATTAAGTTGTCTGTTTTCTTATTGCTAAATTTAAAGTGTTCTGTGTATATTTTGGATGACTGTCCTTTATCAAATATGTCTTTTGCAAATATTTCTCTCAGTGGCTTGTCTTCACCTTCTCTTGATACTGTCTTTCACAGAGCAGAAATTTTTAATTTTAATGAAGTCCAACTTACCAATTACTTCTTTCGTGGATCATATCTTTTGTGTCGTATATAAAAAGGCATCACCATACTCAAGGTCATCTAAGTTTATTGATATTGAGTCTTCCTATCCATGAACATGGAATATCTCTTAATTTATTTAATTCTTCTTTGATTTTGCTCTTCAGAGTTTTATAGTTTTCCTCATATATGTCTTATATTTATTTTGTTAGACTTATGCTTTAGTATTTCTTTTTGGGGAGTATTAATATAAATGGTATTATGTTTTTAATTTCAAATTCCACTTGTTCATTGCTGGTATATTGGAAAGTGTTTGACCTTTGTATATTAACTTTGTACCCTCTACTTTGTTATAATCACTTATTAGTTCCAGGAATTTTTCTTGATTTTTTTTACATATTTCCTGTATAGATGATCATGTCATCCATGAACAAAGATAGTTTTATTTCTTCCTTCCTAACCTGTAAACTTTTCATTTATTTTTCTTGTCTTATTGCATTAGCAAGAATTTTCAGTACACTGTTGAGAAGGAGTAATGAGAGGGAACATCTTTGACTTTCACCTGATATTAGTGGGAAAGTTTCACATGTCTCACCATTAGGTATAATGTAAGCTGTAGGTTTTTTGTAAATATTCTTTATCAATTCAGATCATTCCCCTTTAGTTCTAGTTTATTGGGAGGTTTTTTTTTTTTTAATCATGAATGAGTGTTGAATTTTTAAACACTCATCAAATGCTTTTTATGCATCTGCTGATATAATCATGCAGTTTTTATTTCTTAGCCTGTGATATAATGGATTACATTGCTTCTGGAATGTTGAACCAGACTTGCATAACTGGAAGAAATCCCACTTGGTTGTGGTGTAAAAATTTTTTCCACATTGTTGGGTTCAATATTCTGTTGAGGATATTTGCATCTATGTGCATAAGAGATATTGGTCTGTAGTTTTCTTATATTGTAATATCCTTGTCTGGCTTTGGTATTAGGGTAATGCTGGCCTCATACTATTAGCTAGGAAGTCTATAATGCAGTTTTGTGTCTGTATATCTGAGCTCCAAAATGTGAGTGTAAATTTAATAATGAATTTTTTGAACAATTAACATTATTAAACAAGAAAATGTCCTTCTGAAGCTTTTTATACAGTATACAATTTTTCAGGGTAGAAAGTAAGATACAAACCAACAAATACTAATAGCTAAACATACAATATGTATAATTTCCTCAACCAGTATCAAAGAAAATGGTAAATAACAAATTTTTTGTTTAAGGGAAATTTAGACAAAGAAAGGAAAGAACAAGAGCAGAAAATTTAATGACCTTCCACTATATCGTCATCAGTATTTCAGTTTAAATGTGTATTTGAATGTTTTTCTACCAAAAGTACATCCTGATTCCAAAATTGCAAGCAAATTTTTAAGTGTCAAGACAAAATTTACTTCAATAATAAAGCATATAATAGTTCCACTTACTATTATAGAGATTATCAAAGATCTAAATGCCTCACCTTTTTTATGGCAAGCCACAGGTGCAAGTGATCACAATGCAGAAAAAAATTTTTCTTATGCAATAATTTTTCTTTTACAAATGTTATTCTTATAAGGCTATTGAAAGTAAAAACCCTTCCAGATGACTCTTCAGAAACAATAGTAAAATTTTGCAGAGACTCATGTGTAGTATTGAGGAAGGGAATAAAAACTGGTATATATATATATCTATTTATATTTGTCAGTGAATAATATTTTTAAAAGTTGATCAAGATATTCAGTGTAATCCTGAAGAATAAAATTTTTAAAAAGTTATGCTATAAAAGATGGCATTATGCACTTGAGCAAATCAAATTTGAGGAGCAATTCTCAGAGTGTCAGTGTATGTTCAGTATACTGGTTTATAATACTAATATTGAGTGTGATTTTCAAAGCACAAAGAATGAACTCAGTTGGCTATGACCACTGTAGGAGCCGGGCTGCCGTGTAGATAGGCAGAGACTTTAAGTGGAAGGAGTTGCTATGGAAGTTTCTCAGGAGCAAGTCATTGAGGCAGAGGAGGTGGATGCTTGCACGGGTGAGAGTGGGTGGCAGTTGGGACTCCTCACTATGGTTTACAGGTGAGGTGGGAGTGTTACTGACTATGGGATAGATTTTGAAATGGACAGTTTCCACAGTCTAGATTGGAGCGCTATGTCCAGAATTTTGAGGGCTCTGTGTGAAATTTTTATCTAAACATTCTAATTAGGAGAGAGCAGTCTAGAGCTGGAGATGCAAAGACAGCAAGCGGAGTTGCTGTTATGAATCCTGCCCCTGGTGATGGTGGGAGACGCTGAGTCCCAAGCAGTTTCAGAGACAGAAGGGCAAGGATGATAGGATCTCTACTAAGTCCAATCTTGGAGGCATTTGCACTGGAGTGTAAGACAGAAATATTCTCCTCGTGCCATCCCAAGTGTAGGAATATTTTTTTCTGTACCCAAATCAGTATGCCCCCAAACCCCTGAACTGATGTCGGACTCGGTGTGTGGGAAGTAGAATTCCTTAGCATAAGCACAAATGCAGGAGCAGAGGCTTGAGTCGTCCATCCTTAGTAAACTGACCTTGTGTTTCTATCACACTGTTTCAAGCATGAATTCAGCCCCACCATTTGTGGCAGCTCCTTGTTTTGAGATCAGTATTACAGAATTATGGGCTCTCCAGGAAAATAAGACGTATAAAAGAAAGTAGTGAAAGATAGAGCCTGCTACTCTGATATTTAAAGGCGATTAACTTTGTCTAGAGATCTTTATAAACAAGGCCAGGAACAATTAGGGAATAAAAGATCTAAATATCATGAAGTTAATTGTTCATTCCTGCTCATACCTTCTAAGTAAGTATCTCAGGCATTTCTCAGAGATTGTATTTTTTAATTTTGAGAGTTGGTTTTTAAGGGAATGTTTTAAACATTGATTCTCACGTTATCATTCTCCTAATGCAATCTGCCAGGATGTTCCATTCAGCTGCCACAATCTGCTCAGCCCTGTTTTATAAGGGGGAAGCTATTCTGAAACTCTCTCTCTCTCTCTGCACAAAGAAATAAAGGTGTCAAATTTCAGTTTTCTTTTAATCTAAAAATTCAAGCATTTCCTAAAACCTGTCTTTAGATGATCAAACTCAAGTTGTTTCTTTATATATTTTCTCCTCTTCCTTAGGTATCATTTTGCCTCATCATATACTGTTTATTATTTTGATTAAATATAGACGGCCCTTACTATGTGCAAGACCATAGGCACTATGCCAAATACTGGGGTCAGAGATCTAAAAAAGTTATGTTCTTTCTTGCCATGGAGCTTCTGGTCAAGGGGACAAATACTTCCTTCATTTATTTCTCTAAGAAAACTTGTTCAGTGAAAGAGAAATCCAAAAGAGCAATTTGACCCAAGAACATACAAGAGTTCTCTTTGAACTTCTCTCACCTGAGCAAACTCAAAACTGAGCAAAAGAGGCTATTGAAACAGATCTGAAGTTGGACCCCATCTGTCACTTAGCCATGCACTTGTTGTCACATTTAATTTCTTAGAGCCCAGGTTTTTTTAATTAAAATTTGGCCACCTTGCTCTATTGCTGAAGGAGGTCATACAGACGATTACCATGGTAGGTGATTAGTAAATCTTAGTCATATTTTCTCCTCATTTCTGCTCAAAGAATTCTAATCATATCTTTACACCTCACTTTATCCTGTTCATATCACTTATTTGTCTGTCAGTACAACTATTTTATTATGCTACTAAATAGATAAATGCCTTCAAAATATTGATAATTACTGTATCAAAATGGGAAGGCAAGAAATATATCATTGAGCTACTTGAGCAATTCACTAGGGTATGAATCATTACCAATGTGCATTTATATGATTGAAAAAAATATATGATGCAGTGCTTTTTCTGCTGTTAACAAGCTTTTGATCTAGTTTGTAACTATGTGCACAGGAAGTTTCCCACCCACGAAGATTTCACTTACCCATTCAACACATTAACAGAAAGACTATGTTGATTTATTTAATAAATATGTATAACAGGATATTAAATAGAATTTTACTAGTCTAGATACCATGCCTGGTGCTCAGAGAGAGGAATGGTAATTAACCCTCCACATTCAAAAGGGAGGTGTTAGACGTCTCCTCATTGGGCTGAATAACACAGAGCTCACTGTCAAGGCAGCCTCACCCCTCCACTCCCAGCAGCCTGGGGGATGAGAGGCCAGACAATGGTGAAACCAGCAGGAGGTGACCAGTATGCCCAGGGGAGAGACAGTGATGTGGGGTTTCCCTGGGCGAGGTGGGTGCTGAAGACAATAGCCAAGCTTGACCTTCTTTGAAGAGGTGAAGACCAAGAACATGTCCGGTGCTATGAGGCTGTGGGGTAGACTTGCGGGTGCAGGAGTTGTGGTTGGAGGGAGGGCAGTAGAAGTGAGTTGAAGAGGCCTCCACGTGTGTCTGGGAAGCAAGTTCAAGTTCTACAAGTCTTCTGAGGAACCCACGTACCTGCGCCTAAGGAAAAGCCCAGCATTTGGACATCTATTACTATTACCCCAGTAGTCATATTATAACAAAACCAATCAAGTTAGACTTTGGTATGTTTTCTCAAGTCTCCCCTCACCCTCACCAGCCTCGGCAGTAGGAGGAGATAACTAAACAAGGCGAGAACAGCCCACATTTTCTTCCTCACTGAAGTCCCCTGAGCCAGGGTCAGACCTGAGCTGGGAATGGGGAGAAGGCTTGAATCCGATGAGAGGGACTTTTACAGACTTCAAAGTGAGTCTTATTTTCCCAATGAGATGCTCATAATAGAAACTAGCCAGAAATTAATTTTAGGCTGGAAAAAAGGGTGATGCTTCAAAGCAGGTTGGAAGGAAGTAATTGGAGAAAAGTCAAGCTCTTTGTTTACTGCACCCATCCAAGTTCAAGCCCCTCAGTACAGCGCTGAGATCTTCACTGAACTCTGATTATTGACCATGAGGGTCCCAGTCTGCAGATGCTACTGGAGCTGAGAAAATCAACTGACTCAGAGGAGGAAACAGGCTCTAAACTGGGTTCACATCCTCCCGACCATTATGGCCCGACCACTTAAAACCTCTCACTCTTCATGCAGCTTTTTGCAAAGATAATCAGACGTTGTATTATTTTCCTCATCCTTCACATCAGCCCAAAATGAATATTGTAAGACTTGAGTAATCAGAGCTACATAACTAGAGACACATTACTCAAGAGGTGAAGGAAAAACCCAACTCTATTTCCCCACTTCTTCCTTTCACATTACACCCAGAGCCTTGGATCCTACCGAGCGTGCTCTGGGGCTACCTGATGATATTTGCAGTTCAAGAGACCCATTTCCTTCAATGCAGTGACCGTACACTTATATTCATTGTATTCATTGATTTGTAAGAAGAGAAAGTGTCAGGGAAAAGGATTAACTCCAGAGGTGGTAGAAACCTGACAGAAAGACCGACAAAATCACACTTTCTATAACTTTACTGCATGTGCCTTCATTCCACTCCGAATTCTTTGGAAGGAGGGGCTCAGGAAACAACAATTGCATACTTATAGTTTTAGGCTCTAGAAACAAAATATTTCTGCTAATGGTCATATATACTTTTTAATGATTTACTAATACACTTTATAAAGGAATAATAGGGAGGGTAAAATATATCTGAGAATAAAATAAAAGAGAGAGAGAGAAGAAGAATTTCTTATTCTGTGATCATAGGCATAGGTGTTAGTATGTACAAATTGAATAAATATAAACCTCGCATTACTTTACATCCCTGATTTCACTTAGTCCTCATAATAGGCATTAGCCCTAGAATGAGACTAAAATTTAGTCTTGTAGCTAGTTGGTGGCAAAGGCTAGATTCTAGTTCAACTGTAGCTGATTCCAAAGTGTATGTTCTTAAACACAGTTATACCACCACTCATACTTGGGTGGAGCTTGGGGCAAGACCTCTTCAATTAAACCTCAGAAGGACACCTTGTCATTACTTCTTAAAACAGTTGGTCTCAATTACAAATGTTTATTAGTTGCCTACTATTGTAATAATTTGCCATCGCTTACAATCCATTTCTCTAATCAGATAAACTGAATGCTTCTTACTCAATTCTCACGTCTCTTAGAGAATTTTGGTTGCTAGGCATTAGAGTTGCAGGTTATCTCTACTGAGGGAAATAGCAAAAAAGAAAAAAAAAAGAGGGAAGTGGCATCATCAATAAAAAAGAGAAATAGAGTGGATGAGAGAAAGAAGGTAATGGTTGCAATGAAGTCTTGAAAGAGAGAAAGAAGGAAGAATAAGATAAAGGATTCCAGTCTCAACACTGTATGCCTGAGTCACCAGGGAAGAAAGGAGGAGCTGGGACTAACCCGGGGGTCTGATGGCAGAGGTTCTAATGTGCATTTACTTGTAGAAAGTTAGAAAAGACTGGGAAGAGGTTGAAAAATACAAACATTTTTCGATCTCACAAATCCACAAAGCATACCTTATTGGAAATCATGGCGTAACCCAGGAGGCAGAAAGACAGTATTCTTAGACATAAGACAGAGAAATTTATTGAGCATTTTGATGAAGGACCAGATAAAGGTAAAATAAATGACCTTTAATCTGTTTACAATCCACAGCTAAAGCAGATGAATAAGGCAGATCTCATTAACACTACAAAAAAAATTGATAAAAGTGGGGAGAAAAAGAATGATAAAAAGAAATTAATTTACAAAACATATTATTACTCATTTAAGATGATTAGCATGACATTAATATTGATTTGTCTGGTGTAGGTGCCTGTAAGATTGTGTTTTCGTTTTTACTTTATAAAATATACATAACATAAAATTCACCATTTGAAGAGCACAGTTCATTGACATTAGGTACAGTGACATTGTTGTGCAGACATCGCCACCATCATCTCCAGAACTTTTCTTCCCAAACTGAAACTCAGTCCCCATTAAACATTGACACCCTACTATCCCCTCACCCCAGCCCCTGGAAAATACCATTCTATTTTTTGTCTTTATGAATCTATGAATCTGCCCACTCTAGATACCCCACAAAGTGAAATTATACAATATTTGCCCTCTTGTGTCTGGCTTATTTCACTGAGCATCATGTCCTCAAGGTTCACCCATGTTGTAGCATATATCAGGTTTCATGCCTTTTTTTTAAGGCTGAATAATATTCTATTGTGTATACATACCACTTTTTTTCATCTACTCATCTGTTAATGGAAATTTGGGTTATTTTTACCTTTTGGTTAGAGTGAAGAGTGCTGCTATGAACACGGTGTACAAACATCTGTTCAAGTCCTCATTTTCAATTCTTTTGAGTGTATACCCAGAAGACGAATTGTTGGATCATATGGTAATTCTATTTACATTTTTGAGAAACTGCCATACTACTTTCCATAGTGGCTGAACGATTTTACTTTCCTACCAGCAATGTCCCATGTTTTGTTTTATTGGTTGTAAAAACATTTATTTTGTAAGGATTTGCAAAATTTTGCACAGGCCCCCCTCCCCATTACATTTTCCCCACATAGATTCTGTTCTAGCCCTAAAACCATAGATTCCTCTTGGCTGGTGGCAGAGGATGGGGGCTATTCTGGAATAGAATTTCTGTAATAGGAAAGAAAACACTCTAATGGCAGAGTACTTACAATCTTTCAAACGTTTTTCACAAATATTATTTTATTTGATTTTCACAACACTGTGAAACAGGCAATTATTATTATGAGGATTTTCATCTTACAGGTAAGTTGAGGCTGGCTGGCTTCTGTGACTTACAACGTGTTGTGGAAGAAGTGCGGGGTTTGAAGTTGAACAGATCTGCCTGGCTCTGCCACTTAGATAAACACTGTGTGACATCCTGCTATGGTAAGGATCTACCTGTGTCCTGTGGCTGGGATCCAGAGTTGAGTCAGCCTGATATCTATGCCTGCAAAGCCCACTTCTATATGGTTTGTATCACGTCTACTTGCTGTTAGATGCAGTCACTCATATTCACCTATTAAAAATTTGGTTCTTTGTGAAATAATTGTTCCTAACCCCTCTCCCTGACACAAGAGCCAACTGCTAGTGTGTATGATGAAAATTAAGAAAAATTGAGACAAGCTAAGCCACTTAGGATTCTTCGCCAGAATATAAAAATGAGTAAATTAAAGAGAGAAATGAATTCAGCGGTAGCTCAGATCTCAGGAATGAACAAGTTCACCAATTTCTCCCTACAGAAATGAGAAAAAGACATTTGTGAAACTGTTGCAAATGATCCAGCCAGTGAAAAAATTGCTCATCAAGTGAGAGATAAGACTTAAGTGAAAACTGAAAAGGGGGTTAATGTGTAGAGTGAGAATATGCACAGGAAACACAAGACTTATGATGGAAATGGGTCTCGGCAGAAAGCCCAGATCCTGTACAAACATTTCCACGAAGCAACAGATGGGGAAGACTCCAGTGTGGTTCCTCAACCAGACTTTGCTGTGAGTGAAGTTGATCGGAAAGCTTGAAGAAGCATTTTTTTCCCCCCTTGGGTGATACAAAGTAAGTAGGAGAAATGTCACCCATAAACCTCTTGGTTGATGACCAGTTTTCTCCTACAACCAGAAACGTTCTAAAAGAGAAGCATGGTAGACCAGAACAAGACTCCAACACTGGTTTAAAAGCCTCGATTGGAGTTAAGGTGTCTTCACGAACAAAGAAATCCGTGAGGAAAGCGAACACTAAGACTACAGGCAGCCGGAAACAGTCTTCTGGACTCTGGGAGTTTAGTATCTTTACGGTTAAGCCAGGTTTGCTTGACCATTCCTCAAACCCCAAGGCACTTACGATCAAGGACAAGAGCTTCATGTCCATATAATAACAAGGCTGGACAAACTATGTGGGGGACGTGATACATTTCCTTTTGTATAGACAACAGTTTTGTCGAAGTGGAATTGGGCTTTCTAAGGGTTTCAAGACCCTTGCCCCATGTTAGAGATAGGGACGTGGAGAGGAAAATCACATTGGTAAAGGATGACTGGGCCGTGCTTCAAATACGGATCACTTTGACCCCAAAGCCTATGCTCTTCCCACCATTCTCTGCCAAATTTCTGGAGTTGGGTGCAGACAAACATAGTTCCCCAAAATTTGAAATCAGGGCTGGGAAGTGGAGAGGTGTGGGGCCCTTTTCTGGTCTCTGCCAATTCACTCTTTCCCCTAGTCTACCGCTGGCGAGCAGTATGGCATTGGCCAAACGGTACGTCAACCTGGGCACCTCATATATAATAGAGCAAACTCCCCTAATGTGATAAGCTCCATTTTGATTTTATATGTTTTAAAGATATTTTTCTATCAATACTGTTCACAATTTAATTACAATAATTAACATAGTTTTCCAATATTATTTTTGCATTTGATTATATGCCTAAAAATGTTGCAGCTGTGTTTACCTATATGCCTTTTGTCTTGGGCTTCATTTAAAATGAGAAATAAATATCATTTTTATATATAGCTTTCTACTTGCTTTGTGAACTATTTTCATAATACCCCAATTTAGCCCCACGTATCCTCTGGTGTGCTCACATCTCTCCAATTAGGGTAAGAGTGGGACAGAAATCAGGGGACAACATCAGTTCCCTGGCCCTAGCAGGCGATGCTTCCAAGTGCTAGGAAAATAAATATATTTTTCTTCATAAAAACAATGTAGATAATTTGTAGGCATATTTGGCTACCCATAGCTTTGCAGGCAAAATGGAACAAAACAAAATCCTTTTTGGCTACTCTACCTCAGAGGAGGGAAAAAGAAAACGAGTTGCTGACCAGCAGCCAATTTCATCTTGACTGTTCAAAAAAAAAAGAAAGAAAGAAAAAAGAAAAAGCCGTTTAAAAACCACATGGCACAGTTAAACAGCAGAGCAGAACATAAAGCTGCTTCTCAATTTAGAGTCCGGGTTTGGACTGAAACTCATTGGTGGTTGATATACAGCAGGAGGAAGCAAAGATCACACCTGCCAACTCAGCTTACTTCCCAGACCTAGACTGCAGGTGTTAGTACCTGAAATTATTCGCAGACTTCAGGGTCCTGAATGCAGATACTAGTGACTAATTCAAACCCATGTAGGGAACTTTGAACACATTCATTGCTGACTGCGATTAATTATTTCAGTGAAGGTTGAAGAGACATATAAATGCATAAAGTGCTCTGTGGTGACCTAGATGGGTGGGATGGGCGGGTGGGAGGGAGGTCCAAGAGGGAGGGGATATATGTATACATAGAGCTGATTCACTTCGGTGTACAGCAGGAACTAACTCACCATTGTAAAGCAACTATGCCCCAATTCTAAAAAAAAGTCAGTCATATACTCATGAAACATACCTAAATAATACATTTGCTAGGAAGCCTGGGAAGTAGAGTATTTGTTCTTAAGCTATTAATAGTTCAGTTAGTATTTCAAACAAGTATAATGTATTCATCATGGTTGTCACAGATTGGCTTTACATAAATCTGAAACGGAAGAGGAGGCAGAGGTAGGGCTAGATTGGGCTATAGAAGGTGTGCAGTTTGGCGTTGAGAGGAAGGAAGAAAGGAACTGGAGAGGAAGCCAGGAAGGTGAGAGGAGCAGGTTGTACACACACACACACACACACACACACACACACACACACACTCACACACTGAGCTCACAGGCCTCCCTGCCAGCCAACAGCTCCATCGGGGTGTGACTACGGCACTTTGAACCAGCAGTGCCAGGGTTCCCCTTATCTGCACATTCTAGAGTCTCTTGTGCCCCCGTACCCCTACTCCACCAAGTTAAGGCCCAGTGGAGGGGACATAGTTGTTCTGAGGATATTTAGCACCTGCAGCTTCTAGTTTCAATTTGGAAGATAGGAGGATAGTTCTGGAACACAACATACCGAGGTTCAATTTTTGATGCTGATACTTAGACTGTAACTTCCTACTGTGTGATCCCTGGCAGGTCCCCTTAGCTCCTTGAAACTCAAGTTCTTGGCTGTATAGTGGGGATTGAAGTTGTACAGGGTATGGTGGGAATTGAATGACATATTGTGTGAAGACTGTGTTTTATGACATCTCGGACTCAGGAAATGGGGGCTATTCTAATCATGATTGTTCATCAGACACATCCAGACAGTGGGAGTGAGACCTCTGGGAAATTCACCCATTCAATCAACCTGATTATGGTTATAAACTCCTATAACCTGATTATGGTTATAAACTCCTATCGTTGATCAACCTGGTTATGGTTATAAACTCCTATAAAGGAGCTGAGAACTATTTTGACCATAATGAAAAGACAGTTGAAAGACCTAATGCATGGTGTTCATGGATATTTTCTCAAGTTATTTGGACATTATCATGTAAACATGTAAATGAACATATTCAGGAGATGACCTGATTTTGTGGGGTGTGCCGAAGTCTTCCTGAGTAAAAGTTTATTGGACAACTCACTTCTTTTGGAATAACAATAACTCTCAGTGTTTAACAGTGTCAGAGAAATATTCCACCCTTCCTAACCACATGTGGGTAACACGACTTGGTGCTGATTAGCTAAAACTGAAGAAATTAACTGTTTTATTTACATAGATGCCTTAAGTGTTCAGCCGCATACATCCTTTATCTAACTGGTCAAAAACATCTCCCTCTTTCTCATTAAGTAAGTAACTTATTTTCAGGCAGTCATTTAAAAAAGAGTTTAGTTTTTCTATATGTGCATTATATAAATAATCTATGATTTAGTTGCACAATCTCCTTTTAAATTGAAAACCTTTTTCATTTGTCTTTGTAGTTATCTCTACATATTTGTGCAATGGCTTAAACTTCTAAAAATAAATTTATGTGAGAATAAAATTGAGTTGATTTAAAGAAAA
Organism: Balaenoptera borealis; assembly: GCF_965194805.1. Taxonomy (NCBI): domain Eukaryota; kingdom Metazoa; phylum Chordata; class Mammalia; order Artiodactyla; family Balaenopteridae; genus Balaenoptera; species Balaenoptera borealis. Next base: position 86,728,767 of record NC_138871.1, read on the forward strand.
ATAATATGTAAATATAAGTATGCACAAATTTTGCAAAATTGAGAAATGTAATAACAAGTAGATTTTGGCAACAGTAATGAAATATATAACATACACTATAGATTCAACAGAAGGCTCTGCATATTATTTTTTATTCAATTGATTTTTTTAACTAATACATTCCCTTTTTAATACATAGAGTTTAATAGGGTCTTTTTATCTCCACAAATTAACAGATAACGTATACAAGTTATCTTACCCTTACCCTTACCCAGTCATACCCTTTTTATATAAAAGGGATTGAACTATGCTCATTGCTTGCAACCTGCATTTTTTATTTAGGCTAAATCTGAGACATGTTTTAATGTCAGTAAACATGTCTTATTTCATTTTCAAATGCCTACATAGTATTCTTTAATATAGATGTGATGTAATTTATTTCATTACTCCTTTTTGATGTGTATTATTTTCCAATTTGGAAATATTACAAATAATGTTACATTCAATTAAATATTATTATAAAATTTGTGCATATAGTTAAATATTTCTTTGTAAGGGGTTCCTAGAAGTGGATTTGCTGAGTTAAAGATTTTTTTTTTTTTTTTTTTTTTTTTTACTGATAGATAAAATTAAATTGTCCTCAAGAGGATTTTGCTATTTACAGCATTCCAATAGTGCATGACACGGTCTGATTTTTCACCTCTGTCTTTATTTATTGTTCTTCTTCCAATATTTTATCAGTGTAAAGGATGAAAATAATATATTCTTAATTTTAGCTTTCCTGATTATGAGAAAGATGGGTCACTGCAAATATCCGTGTTATCTATTTGGGTTCTTCATCTATAATGTATCTATTCATATCCTTTTCTCGTTATTATTTACATTTACTATGTGTTTACTTATTCTTACTTGATATATAGTACTTTTTTTTTTTTTTTTTAAAGATCACTGGCAACCTTTTGGTTTTTTGGGGTTTTTTTTTCTTTTTTAATTGTATTTATTTATTTATTTTTGGCTGTGTTGGGTCTTCGTTTCTGTGTGAGGGCTTTCTCTAGTTGCGGCAAGTGGGGGCCACTCTTCATCGCGGTGCGCGGGGCTCTCACTGTCGCGGCCTCTCTTGTTGCAGAGCACAGGCTCCAGACGTGCAGGCTCAGCAGTTGTGGCTCACGGGCCCAGTTGCTCCGCGGCATGTGGGATCCTCCCAGACCAGGGCTCGAACCCGTGTCTCCTGCATTGGCAGGCAGATTCTCAACCACTGCGCCAGCCGGGAAGCCCCTAGCACTTCTTTTTAGGTATTTTTGGATACACATTCTGTTTGTGTGTATTTGTGTGTGTGTGTGTATGTGTGCACGCTTGTGCACACAGGTACATAGCAAAGATGTTTCTAGAACAGGAACATTTTTTTTTTATCTTTAATATGTCTTTCTTCATAAGAACATTTTACATTTTTATGTAGTTATGTCTGTCATTCTTTTTATTTAATATCTGAATTTGGTGCTTTGTAAATATAAAAATTCTTGTCTTACCAAAATATTATTAAAAAAATAGACCCCTATATATTTTTTTAATATTTTTCTTACAATTTCACCAGGACTTTATTTTTGTATTATATGAAGGAAGACTAACTCCACTTTACTCTAAATTTTTCAACACTTTCTTTTCCTTACCTAGTTTCTTCTTTCCCACTGATGTGAGATTTAATAAATAATCTCTGTATTAGTCAATATAGTTTTGGTCACACTATGGCAATATGTTAATTCCAGAATCTCAGTGGCTACACGTGGCCGGGTTTCCTTTTCTTCTCTCGATTGTACCAATGTCCTTGGAAGACAGAGTGGGTTCAGCTTCATGCACTTGCTGGGAGTCAGGCTGATGTAAGTTCTGCCACCTTCAGCTGCACAAAGGGGACTTGTGGCCTGCAGGGTCAGGGGTCCCAGTACCATCACGTAAGTGAGACTGAGAATCTGAGGTGCTCTCAGCCAGGGGGGTGACTGTGGTGGGTCCCCTCCCGTCACATACAATGGCCAGAATCAGCCTGAGGGCCTTGCCTGATGCTGAGGAGATACAGAGGATAAGACTGGACTTTTCCCTCCAGATCCAATCTGTTCTGTTCCTGAAGTTGGAAAGTAAGCATTCCCAGAGCACACTCAGATGGTGAGAAAAACTGTCTTCTCCAAGCCTCTTCAGGCTTTGAGATTTAAAAGCAAGTAGAGAGGATTCTGATAGTATGGGGTCATTCAAAAATTGATCTGAATTTATTGTTTTTGGATTTAGAAACCAAGAGTTGGGAGAGCAGTGATACCTATGTTTGGTGAAGCTTGATTTTTCTACCACAGTTGTATATAAAAAGAAGTAAATATATAAATGAAAACCAAATAAAGTGATTTGTAAATATAATCATTAGCTGTGCCCATGATTTGATAAACTCTTTTTTCACTTAAAATTTTTAGTAGTTCACTGTTATCCTATTTGCAAACTCAAATTACTTTTGAACCTTTATCTTTCATCCAGCTAATAAAGATCTTTAATTACATGGCATCAAGAAAGCTATTAAACTTCTCTGTGTCTTGGTTTTCTCATCTGTAAAATAGGAATAATAATAATGTAGCTGTATCAGGATAACATTGTGCACATTAAATGAGTTAATACATAGAAGGAACTTGACACATAGCGTTATATAAGTATAGAATATATATGTAGAATAATTATAATAGTTTTATGGTTGATTACTTTAAAAATTCTAAGTAGAAAACAATGTTCAAAATTGGTGCCTCAGACTTGGTTTTCCAGAAGCAGAGCTGGATTTCTAGAGAAGGTGTGCTGGGAAGCAGACCAGGACAGGGAAAGAAGCTGGGCAAAGACGGGACTCAACTGTGGTCCAGCCTCAGTCTGATCCCTCAGGACCTTCTGGATGGTGAAGAGCATCATAGTCATGTGACCTGGAAGCCAGAGACCCTTTGATACCCCGCGTCACTTAGTCGGTGGCTGCAGGCTGCCCCAGATATAAGGTGGATCCTCCAGGCATTTCTGAGCATGTGGTTTTCCTTCCACTAAGGACATTTCTCAGGAGGAGGCCAAGGGCAGCTGCAAACTGTTGGAAGCCAACACTCGCAGCCAGTGGTGGGGGGTTGGAGTGCCCTGGCTGGATGGGAGACCTGGGTGGGGCGCCACCAGCATTGCTTACAGCGAGGTTCTCAAACTTTAGCACACGTCGGAACCCCCAGAGGACTTGTTAAAACACAGATTCTGTTTTCTAGTCTAAGAGTCTCCGATTCAAGTCTGAAATGGGACCTGATGGTTTGCACTCTGACAAACTGACACCGTTGATACAGGGCCCACACTTTGAGAAACTCTGTTCTATGCTTTTCCATACTTTTTTTTCTTATCTCATTTATGGTTTGCAACTTCTAGTTTCTGTGACAGTGAGCATGGTTTTCTGGTTTCTGTCCTTGATTGTTTCTAATGATTCATCCTTCCTGTGATTTTGGTTGTGGTTAACTGGGAGATTCTTTTCAGCAGGCTTAGAAAATTCCCTTCTGTTTCCAGTGAAAGCTGCTTACCAGGAAGAGGTGCTGAATTTTGTCAAGTGTTTTTCCAGTAACTCTTAGGATAATCATGTTTCTTTTTTCAATTTATTCAGATTATCAAATAGTAAAACTTCTTTGAAGTCCCAGTTTAAACCTGCTTGTTTATATGATGGTTTATTATTTAAATATAGTGATTAATTTGATTTACTAATATGTATTTTAAGGATACAAGTACATAAACGGCAATGACTTATTGTTCTGTTTTCATTGCTTCCCTTTCCTTTCTTCCTTCTTTTATCTTGCTTTCCTTTTTTTCTCTTGGTTTTAAAATTTTGCTAGCTTCATAGAATGAGTTGAGAATTAGCCCACCGTTCTCTATGCCGTGGAATATTTTGCATAGTATAAAAATGACCTGTTCCTGGAATATTTGGTAGAATTTGCCTTATACAACTGTGTAGGTTTGGCGTCTCTTTGAGATATTGATTAATTTTTGAATGTCATATCAACTTTTCACAGCAGGAATAAACCCCACTTGGTCATGATGAATTCTCCTTTATATCTATATATTGTTGGATTTAATTTGTCATTATTTTGTTTAGGATCTTTGAATCAGTGCTTATGAGGGATATTTGTCTGTCATTTTTTTTTTTCTTGTATTGTCACTGACAGACTTTGATATCACACTTACTTGTCTCTTCAATTTGGTGTTTTCTTATCCTGGATTCTAAAATGCTAATTGGCCTGACTTGGGCACTGAACATATTTTTTTCCCTGCATGTCTACCCAGATGCAGACTTCCAACCAGCTCTGGTCTTAGTGTTCTGCTTCATCATTTCACATGCATCAAAAATATTCACTGAGCTCCTACTAGGCAACAGGCGCTGTTCTTGGCACTTGTCAGAAGGAGCAGGGGAAATTCAAAATGAAAAAAAAACAAACAAGCACTCAAGAAGTTTATATCTCAATGATATTTTAAATGGCTCTTTGCCAGAAGTATTCTTCTGGTTGCACCCTAGCTCAGGGATTTGATGTTCTGCTGAATATGATAATCCTTGTCTGTATCCTCTGTGCCATTCCATATCCCCACTTCCATTTGAGCCACTAGCTTTGAAAAAAAGACTACCTCATGCCCGTTCACTGTTGGGTGTATTTGCCCCACTGCTCACTCTACTTTCATATTCCTCTCACCCAAGGTCTTAGTGATAATAAGTTACCCAAGTGTTGTACCTAGGGAAAACCAACACAAGCACTCAAATAAGTTAGGAAAGGGTGTTCCCAACCCTGACAGCTAGACAGTTAGTAATGATTTATTTACTGATCCAACAAATAGTTATTGAGTGCCAACTACATGCTACATCTAATACTCGTATATATCATATTAGATCCTGGCAAAATTAGTATAAATAAGGGAGGAAATATTCATGCTTTCCTAGAGCCTACGTTCCTTTGAGACAAGACAATAATCGAGACACATACAGTTTCTAATACTGCCAAATGAAATGAGAAAATAACCCAGACTAATTGTGATGGAGGATTCTAGGAACCGGAACCAATATTCATAGATTATCATGAAATGCCTCCAGAGGTGGCGTCTTATTTGAGACCTGAATAATCAAAAGAATAAGTTTATTCAAGTGCCTGGGGGAGGAGATTCCAGGTGAAGCAAGTGGAAAAGACTTGACGTGGGAACAAACATTGCATATTATAGGGATAGGAAGAAGGCAAGTGTGGTGGAGAGCAAAGGGGGGAGTGTGTGAGGGAAGGACAGAGCAGAAGCAGAGCTTTGCAGTCACAGTGGAGAGTTTGAAGTTATTTCTGAATATAATTGGAAACCATTGAAGGGCCTTAAGCCAGGACATGAGCTGAGTTCCTCCTTAGACATTTTAAAGGATCATTCTGACTGCTGGGCTCAATGAATAAAGAGGATTCCAGAAGTGGAATCAGAGAAATTAATGAGTAGCAACAATAGCAGTCCAGGTGATTAAAAGTATCATGGCTTGGTCTAGGGTGATTTCAGTAAACACAGAGGCAGACAAGCTTGTGATGTGATATATATTTGGGAGTAGAACCAATAGAATCAGATGATGATTATATGTGAGGTGTGAGGGATAATAAAGAATTTTAAATGACTGCTAAATTGTTTGAACAACTGAATCGGTGATAGTACCATATACTGCAATGTGGAAGGCTCAAGAAGGAGCAGACTTGATGGTTGCATGAAAAACTGGGAGCCCTATTTTGAAAATGTTAAGTTTTAAGACCTATTAGACACTCAAGTGTATAGTGTATGTCAAGTAGGCAATTATGTTCACAAATCTGGAGTACAGGGGACAAGTCAGAGCTGGGATGTAATTTTGAGTTATCAAGGAGATGGTATTAATTACCATACTTGCACTGCACTCCTTAAGTATAATCAAAATTGCTCTTGAAATTCTCTATGGAAGATGCCTTGCTTTAGACTGACATACCACCCTTATTAAGTCCAGCATAGCCAGACTTTCCTCTTATGCTGGAGCATTTCACTGTTTTAGCTCTTTTTTGGTGAAGTCACTGGCCTGTGCTTAGCAGCCATGTTGAAGGGAAAATACATATCTTAAGACATGATCATCATATCCAGCATGAAACTCTAATAGACATCTCAAGCTAAATATTTCCAAAATAGAATTCATGATCTCTTTCCAAAAACTCTTATCTAATTTTCTACCCAATGAGTTCAGCTTAGAAAATGGTACCTCTACCTACTTTATGGCTCAAACAACCAATCCAATAATACTTGTCTCTTTGGGAGGTTCACGGAAATGGTCAGATTGAAGGACCACTGAAGATCTTATTCCCTCTTCCATTTATTTTGGCTATAAACAGGCAGACGTGGTACCCAGCCTTCAGCACAGCTCCTAGCGATCCCCACCTCAATGTTCACACCTTTGCGTGGTCCCTTCCCACCGTGTACCAGCATTGGTCTGTGTGAAATTGAAAAAGTAGTACTGATGGTATGTCACACCCACGGTTAAGTTATGAAAGACCCCAGCTTCCAACTAGAGCTCTCTCTCTTGGATAATCAATCTTATCAACTAACCTTGGATCTCATCCTGCTCTGGGAAAGTCATCTGCCTTGTCTTGAGGACACTCAGATGGCTGCCCTGTGGACAGACCCATGTGAAGAAAAACTGAGACTTGCAGCCAATAGCCCATGAAAAACTGAGGGCTCCACCCAACAGTCATGTGAATGGAGGTGGCTCCCCCAGCCCTTTCCACGTTTTTGATGATGCAGGTCTGAGCAACAGCTTGACTGCAACCTCATGAGAGACTCTGAGCCAGACCCCCCACTAAGCCACTCCCAGATTTCTGAAACTGAGTGAGGTGATCAAAGTCTGCTGTCTTAAACCAGTGTTTTGGGATAGTGTGTTACGTAGCAGTACATAACTACTACGGCAGGAGAGAGTGCTGGTCTACACAAGTTATCTCTGGCTCTGACTTTGACTTGGTCTCTCTCTCTCTCTCTTACCCTCTCTCTCTTTCCATCCAGCCTGCCACATTGTCATTTATGCCCCTGCTCCAGTAACACTGCCTCTCTGCAGCCATTCTTTTATATCTGAAAAAAAGTAAACATTTCACTTGGCTTTGGCTGAAGGGCACCACACAATGAGTTAGAACCAAATCTCTGGTTCCCTGAACTGGCTTAGTGCCTCAGTTGCTTTTGTATCACGTCGATGAAAGAGAGAATGGTAAATGAATTCTCTTCACTAATAAAATGAAAGAGCTCTTGGGTTCTTCAAAATTCAGGGTTATTTCTGAAAATTAGCCCTTTCCTTCCGAAAGAAAGCATGGGATGTGCCAACTGGAAAGGAAGTTGGAGGTTATTCAATCCAGTTTCTTCATTTTTTTCAGAGGGAGCCACTGATGTCAGAGTAGAGGGAGCGAACGACCAACACTCCTTCAGCCACTGGGTGAGAGCTGGGATGAGAGCTCAGGTGCTCCAGTTCAACCCTTCAACCACACTGCCCTGAGCACTGACCTAGAAGGTAGGCGTCATTATCATCAACGATAAGAGAGGCCACAAAGACCTCACCCGCTTGTCATAGTAATCCTGTTAGATGTTATTATTCCCGTTTTGCAAATGAGAAAAAGAGACACAGTTAAGGTTAAGTGACTTGGCAGGGTTTGCCCTCTTCCTAATTGGTGAGTCTGAGATTTGAGTACAGGCAGTCTGATTCCAAAGGCTGCCTTTCTGTATTTATATTATCATCATTACTATGAGAAAACTTCGCTTTTTCTTCTCCACATTCACATGCAGCAATATATTATACACTCTATTCTAAAATGTTCATCAGTTCTGTGAGTCTAGGTTCAAACTCTTTCCACCATTCACACTACTATATTATTTGAAATTGGAAACAGCCAAATTTTGCCTCAAACTCTTTTTTTTTTTTTCTGGTTAGAATGAGGTATTAATGCATTTCTTTATTGCAGGCAAAAAGTAGTAAATGGCGTAGAAAATCTCCTGTGAAAATTATTTTTAACTTCTTTCAAGTAGATGGCAGTAGCCTCTGATTTTGGTTCTCTTGATCAATGTATCTTGGAGTGTGGAGGGATGCTTGTGAAGTTAGATTGAAGCCAGTTATAACTCACCTCTCAGGGCTGGTTCCTAAGCCAGACTCTAGATGTGGTTTCATTAATGCACCTTCATCTTTGCTCAGAGTTCTGTGATGGCCCCTCAAAATGCATTTTGGAGAGCTGGTGCTAATTATAATATGGTGCTAATGGCCTTGAAAGAGGCTGAAATAACAGAAGTAAACTTGCTTTTACTTTACATTCAGGTCCAGGAGGCCCTGAGGCTTGTCTACAAATTCACCAGCCATCTGTCCAGAGTGATCATTTTGTTTTTACCTTCAGCTCTTTCATTTCTCATTTAGTAATGAGCTTGGAGATTGCTTTTTAATATTGGCTGAAGAGCTGTCTAGTGTGTGGTCTGAGGAGATTAAGGATGATTTCAGATTTGCCTAAAGAACAGGGGTTTGTAGAAAAACAGGCAATTCTGCTTTACTTCTAAACTCAGCAGAAGGATCAAGCCTGATCCCTTCCAGGGGGGCTGCCATCCTTCTCTGATGTCAGACTGCCCAGTTGGGCTCCCAGGGACTCAAGATACTGTCTCTCTGAATTTGCCTTTGAATGAAGTTGGAGTGGAGTTCTTCTTGCTGAAGTAATGTTTACTGAGAATATACTGGGGCCCGGCTCTGTGCGAGATGCCAGGGAACCAGCCATTAGAATGACAGGGTCCCTCTGTGCTCAGAGCTCACGGGCTGACACGCAGAAACTGTCTGGCCCTCCAGTCATACGGGGGTCACTTTTCGCAGGCAAGGATCCCAGCTGCCTTTAACATGCATATAAAGTATGGCCTCTGAACTTGGGCAGTTTACAAAGCAATGAGACCAAGTTAAACCCAACAAGAACTTGACTATCTCCATGGTATGAAAATAAGATGCATGAATCCCATCTCCATATATGCGTAGGTGTATTCAGCCCTGTGTGGAGGCCCACGCAAGGCACTGCAGGGAACTAAACAGGTGACAGGCTGACGCATGGGAAATTCGTGTTAACGGGGGTGCCCTAGAACACGGCAATGAAGATTATGCGTCTTCATCTGGGAAACTGGAGAAGGATTCACGCCAGACTCAACAGTCGCCCTAAGAGTAGTCACTGATTGGAGGATTTGGGGGAAGGAACAGCCAGGGAGCCAGTGACCCTTTTTTTTTTTTTAAATACTGACTCTGTTCCTTTGATGTAAAGTTAAGATATTGTCTCTCAAATACATCTCTTTAAAGTTTCATGTTTATTTGTAAAGCTGAAAAGCTCTGCTCTTTGTATGCCCTTAGTGATCTTCTACTGGAGGTGTTTAATATTTTGGCATTCTTAAATGTTAGTATTCTTGTGAATATATCTATGTTAACTCTAATAAAAATATTATACTAACATATCTACTTATTATGTTAGATCCTAACTTCCTTGAAGTCAGCATTCATACCTTATACCTCATCACATCACAGTAGTGCCCTGGTGTCCAATAAACACACAGCAACTTGAAACAACAATGACAATAGTGGCTGCTGGTTAATATTAGCTGCAGACATCTGGGTCAAGTTATTTTCACTCAAAACAGAGTAGATTTTAACCCACTTAGAAGTTAGACAGCCTCTAAAACATGATAGTCCAGGAGCAATTTTCTAGAAGAAGTGTTTTTGAAACTGTTACTTGCTCTGGACCGACGTGAGAATCCACAAAGGGAAGCAGATGTGAGGAAAGTGGGGGGCGGCAGAGGGGTGTTGTGCGCAGGAGGCTCAAGAAAGCACAAGTGGTCACATCTCTCAGGAGCGCTGAGCTAAGGAAACAAGACAAGATGCACGATCCCTGGGCAGAGGTCGAAGGTGCCACTTGCCTGGTTCTGTCAAGAAAGCAGGTCCACCCGAGGGCATTGGGACACATGCTCCACACATCCTGACGGCACCAAAGGAGGCACAGTTGATAGTGAGACATGGTGAAGTCCACCCAGGAGGGACACAGAGGATAGCCCTGAACCATTATCCTCAGCAGCTGGCAGAGGAGAGAAAAGACCAGGAGAGATTAAAAGGAGATAGACAGTTTTCTATGTCGTGATTCTCTTTTTGTTTCATAAATAGGTTCATTTGTGCCATATTTTAGATTCCACATATAAGTGATAACATATGATATTTGCCTTTCTCTTTCTGACTTACTTGACTTAGTATGATAACCTCTAAGTCCACCCATGTTGCTTGCAGATGGCATTATTTTCTTCTTTTTATGGCTGAGTAATATTCCATTGTGCATATATACCTGAAAGATGACACAGCTACGTTTCTAGAGTTTGCATAATGGCTTCTTACTGCCTGTCACCTGGTCACCTCCCCCTTCCTCCCTGGAATTCCGTTCATTTGGGTTTCACTTACTGACATGGCAGGAACTTCTTGTTGAGAAGAGTGAAACTGCAGGGAAACAAATGACGTAAACTTGCACATTCGTGCATCCCCTTCCCTCTCCTGCTGCACGGAAGGATGGCCCCGCTCCCGTCTCCATCTTGGCTCTAGGTCCTCACCCTTCAGCCTGGTTCTGGGCTGCTGGATTGATGTGCTTTCCTCGCCTGCATCTGAAGACTCTCTCCTTTCTCGTTCTCAGCAGCTCCAAACATGGGCAATACTCTTGCATCTTACAAAACCCTTGCTCAGGGAGGGATAAATTTGGATTTGGGTATTAGTATATTCACACTACTATATGTAAAATAGATAACAAACAGGGACCTACTGTATAGCACAGGGAACTCTACTCAATATTTTGTAATAACCTCTAAGGGGAAAGAATCTGAAAAAGAACAGATACATATATATGTATAACTGAATCACTTTGCTGTACACTGGAAACTAACCCAACATTGTAAGACAAATATACATCAACTAAAAATAAAAAACAAAAGCAAAAACACTCTTGCTAAATTTCTCACCTCTTCTAGTCACTACCCTGCTACTCACCTCTCCTTCACACTCAGACCTCAAAAAGGGCTGTCTACACCCCCCTCTCTCTTCACAGAGACACACACAGGCACACACAGGTGTGTGTATATATGTGAGTAGAAAGTTACAGTAGTACAAATGAATCCAGTGCAAAGTCAGTGTCTCTCTCAGCAGAGGCTTCTAGCCACTCAGACTCTCTCCCAGATGAAATATTTTGTGCATCTTTCCAGAGCTATGACATCTATACACAAGTATATACACACCACACACTCACACATACACACTTTCCCTATACACACTATATCATACATGGCTGTTTTCATTTAAAGATATGTCTAAGACATTGCTTCCTTTCTGCCTATGCAGACCTTCTCCACTATTTTTCATGGCTGCCTAGTATTCTATTGTAGGAATGAACCACAATATACTTCACTAATTAAGTATTGGGGGACATTTCTTTTCTTTTTTTTTGTAAATAAATTTATATTTATTTATTTATTTTTGGCTGCGCTGGGTCTTCGTTGCTGCACGTGGGCTTTGTCTAGTTGCGGCGAACAGGGGCTACTCTTCATTGTGATGTGCAGGCTTCTCATTGTGGTGGCTTCTCTTGTTGTGGAACACGGGCTCTAGGCATGTGGACTTCAGTCATTGTGGCACCCAGGCTCAGTAGTTGTGGCTCGCAGGCACTACAGAGCAGGTTCAGTAGTTGTGGCTCACGTGCCTAGTTGCTCCACGACATGTGGGATCTTCCCGGACCAGGGCTCGAACCCGTGTCCCCTGCATTGTCAGGCAGATTCTTAACCACTGTGCCACCAGGGGGACATTTCAGTTATTCCAGTCTTCAGTTATTACAACAATGCTGCAATTTGTATAATTAATATATGTGTGAGTGTATATATATATATTTATATAATTATATATATGATTATATATGATTATATAATCATATATATAATTATATAATATATATAAATATATAAATATTTATATAATTTCAAACATGTGCAATTATATCTGAAGAATAAATTCCCAAAAGGAAATTGCTAGATCAGAGTATGTGCATTTAAATCTGATAGATGTTATTAAATTACAAGTTTCTATCATTACTGCAATAAGAAAGGACTTTTTCCCTATACCATTACTAGCAGAATGTATTGTTAAACATTTTTACTTTGCTAATATGATAAACAAAAATAGTATCTTGTTAATTTGCATTATATCTTATCATAAATGAGGCTGAATCTCTTAAAATGTTCAAGAGCCATTTGTGTGTGTGTGTATGTCTATGTATTTGTGTAGCTTGTTCTTTGCTAATTTTTCTATTAGGTTCTTTGTCATTTTTTAAAGTTTATTTTAGGTTGTCTTTATAGTTTAAGAAAATTAGTATTCTTTAAAATTTCCAAGTGTGTCTTTTATCTTTAACTTTGTTTAGGGCTGTCTTGTCATCAGAAATATTTTATTTTTATGTAGTCTGCCTTACCAATCTTTTCTTTCTGGCTTCTGCTTTTGTTCCAAATTTTAAAAGGTCTTTCCCATTATTTTTAATGGAGATTGATAGCATCAGATTTGAATCCTGAAAAGATTACTCTGGCTACAGTTCAGAAAACAGGCATGGACTTATACATACTACCAAATGTAAAATAGATAGCTAGTGGGAAGCAGCCATATAGCACAGGGAGATCAGCTCGGTGCTTTGTGACCACCTAGAGGGGTGGGATAGGGAGGGTGGAAGGGAGACGCAAGAGGGTGGAGATATGGGGATATATGTGTATGTATAGCTGATTCACTTTGTTATACAGCAGAAACTAACACACCATTGTAAAGCAATTATACTCCAACAAAGATGTTAAAAAAAAAAGAAAAGAAAACAGAAGCAAGGTTGGGGGGGCAATATTGAACTTCAGGATAACAATTAGAAGGTGATCACAGAAGTCCATATGAGTGATAATATTAGTCCTGCTTTTTTTTTTTTTTTAGTCCTGCTTTTGATGGTGGCAGTGGCAGTGGAAACATGGGTGGATTCAAGATATGTTTAGGAGGCAAAACAGACAGGTGCTGAATTGGATAGGGAGGAGGAGACAGGCTTTTGTTTTGAACAAATAGAAAAATGTCATTCATTGAGCTAAGGAACCTGGGAAAGGACCGGTTTTGGTTTTTTTTCTTTTTTAAATTTTTTTCCCCTTTAGTGCATTGGGAGGACATCATGAGTGTTGTCTACTACAGGTCAGCTTTACGTGTTTTGGGGACTTCTGAGGCAGTTATTGAGTACACATCTCAGACAGGTTCGTAAAAGAGGGGTCCTGGCTGGGGCTGAAAACTGAAGAGTCAGGGCATAATCAATGTGTTTGGATGAGATTGCTTATGAAGACAACATAGAGAAAAAGAGATGGGAGCCCTGAAGAGCCTTGGAGAACTCCAACATTTCATGGTTGGTGCAGGAGTATGACCCTATGAGAGCACTGGATACTGGCAAGCCCCCGCGCCATGTGCTAACCAGGAAGGAAGAGGTGAGTTGAGTCTTGAGCTGTGAAGGGCTGCCTGCCTCATCCCACTGGGCTGGGTGCCACACAAGAACCCGAGAGAGCCACACTGGAGAATCCACTGGGCTGGGCAGCTTTGTGGGCCATGAAACTCTGGGATGTCCCATATTTTGTTTTGTACATTTTTCTTTCTGCCTTTGTCACCATTTCCACATTACGAGATGGGATTCAAAAAGATAGATTCCTCTCACTCTTCCCCAGCATCGACAGCAAGTATTTTCTTTCCACCTTGACTTGTTAGCAATTTGAAAAGACTTCATTGAGAAAAGTATGCTTTGTTCTTTCCAGGCAAGATAGTAGAACACATTAAAGACACAGCATTTATACTTCCAAATTGGGGTGTGAATAACATGGAGCGAAGTGCTTTTTCAGCATTTCTACCTAAACATCTGTTACCATTTTTCTTGCTCTTGGTGTGGTGTCATGGCAAAGGGCCTGGGTGCCAAACACACCTAGACCTTGGTTCAAACCCCAACACTATCATTAGCAATGGCTGTTACTCAAGTGGCTACATCTTTTAAATCTCAATTTTCTCCTCTACAAGCTGAGGATAATTGTACTTCTTTATCAGGACAAATGGAAGAAGTGAATGAGGGAACATGTAAGCGAACATAGCAAGGGCTTATCACAGAACATGTACTTAATTGCTTTTTCCTTCCTCTCCTTCATCTGTGTTCTGGATCTTAAGTACTCTTGCTCAGCTCATGCACATACATTTCTTCTCTCATGAAACCACCCAAATCCTCTGTATATCCCTCTAAGCAACAGATTTCTCAGGTGAAATGGTCCATTTGTATTCTCATTAACTTTGCTACTGGTTTCCACGTAACTGTAGTTGGCAAGTAAAATATTCAGAGAGCAGAAAGGGCCCAGGATCCATGGTCTTGGACATCCATGCATTCAGAGTAAGAAGACAGCCAGTGACAGGTGTGGTGGGAAAGGGAGCTGGGGGCTGGGGAGAAGCGCATTCTGCATTGCGAGCCTGGGGACCGGCACTCCAGTCAATCTACGAATCTTTTGAGAGGTTTACACTGTTCCTTCTTCACATCACCTAAGACACCCCATAGAGGAAAGCTTGTGATGTCTCTCCTCCCAGATCTGATTCATGTGCAGCTCATTTCAAAACATCTGGCCATGAGACCATACCTGATTCAAACATCAAAATTTTACCCTGTTTTGAGAGAGAAGAGCATCCCTAAGTGGGTGGAAAACGTCCTGGAGCAGGGTCCGTATATTTGTACTGCATCCAGGCTCTGGCATTTGCTTGTTGATGGATTGTGTGGTGTCAATCATTTGCCTTCTCTGGGCCCACGAGCCCTCGCCTTTCAAATGACAGAGGATGTGCCCTTTGATCACTATGATCCCTTCTAGGTCTGAGGAGCTATGAAACTAAAGGCCTAGAGGTCTTTGTAACATTGCCAGGGCTAGTACTGGTGTTCCAATCCCAATGTGATCCAGCTCTCATATTAGCAAATTTCACTTTTTTATTATTTGCAACTCATTGTGCAGCAAAGCATGCATCATTGGTAATTAATGCTACCAGCACAGCACTCTGTTAAACGATTGTTTAGCCTAAAGTGGAATAAAACACTACAATCACTAGTACAGTATCATTATGTAACAGAAAATTAAAAATCTGATAATTTGATTGGAAGTCTCAGGTGAGTTTTTTGTATAAAAATGTTAACCTCAAGTAGCTATAAGCAGGTAAATGTTTTATTCATCCCCCTGATATGAAATAAATACTTGTGATATAAATTATGTATAATTAATACTCCTGGGATAAAAAAAATGTATGCTAATAGGATGTCAGTTAATTAAGAAAGGAATAGGAGGTAAACAAAGGTGATTACAATTTATCCTGGGACCATAAACAGAAATCGTGCCTTAAATAATCTCTGTAAAAAAATACATTATACAGCAACTTTTTTGTTTTCATCCAGAGCAGCCGCCTAATGGTTCACAGCAACTGTTCGTGGAGAAGTTAAATGAGAAAACAGCTTGTGATTGCAGGCTGGGCTTGGCCCTCTCAGCCACTGGGACTCAGCTGAGATGGTCTTTGATGAGCAGTCTTGGTCTCTTCAGGAACATTCTCCGAAATTTAGCTTTTTTGGAAGCCAGAGGCTACATTAAAAAACAAACAAACAAACAAACAAACAAAAAGCATCCAACTAATGAAAACTTGAAATAGTATACATAAACTAAATGACAGTTTTATGCTTCTGGGCTAATTTGATCCTCTTCTTTGAAACCGGGTAACAGATTCATGGCACTTGCCCGACGTGTGTCTGGATGAAGTCACAGTGAAGGACAGTACAGATCAGAAGAAGATACATCTGAGAGTCTCTGAGCCCCCTTCGCTATTCCTTCCCTTCTTCATTCATTTTACATTTACTGACCGCCTGCTCTGTGCCAGGCACAGAGGATAGAAATGCACTCTGGTTGTTGCCAGTCCTGTCTTCTTTCCTGTCTTGGGTGGTGGTCCTCACTAACCTAGGGGGTCTAGATATTCTGATGAAAATATGCAGCAAAGAGCTGGATATGGAAATTTGAAGCTCTGGGGAAAATTCTGGGCTCAAAATAAAGGTTTAGGACCAAGGGGAGCTATCCAATGATCATGAACATTCAGGTGCAGGAAGAAGCAGATCCAGGCCGGGAAGGAGGACCAGCCAGCAGGTCAGAGGGTACTGGAGACTGAGATGTCACAGAAACTAAGGAACAGGAAGACTCAAGGAAGACGGAGTAATCCACGATCTCATTGGAAAGGAGTGGTACAGTCAATAAAGAATGAGACGTTTTCAATGAATTCTGAAACTATACGGGCTGAGCAGAAGCAGCTACAGAAAAGTGGAGACTTGACTGCATCATGTGGAAATGGCGCATCCAAAGCCAGTGAAAATGATCACTGGATACATTTGAATAAGAAATGGGCGAGAGGTTTTTGATGGTGAAGTGGATTTAAGAGGCGTCAGTGTAGAGGGTAATTCAGTTCAGGAGTGATACATAAGGGAGTGACATAAATTTGGGGATTGAAGAGACACACTTAAAAAAACTGCTAGAAAAAGCCATTGGAGGAAGACGGGAAGGCATTAAGGCACAGAGAGAGGGCTTGTCTTCCAAGAGCATAAGGCCTTCTCCCACCTCTGAAGCAGGGTAAAAAGTGATGGGGAGGATGAGGGCCTCACTGCAGCTGTATGTGCAGAGGGGCTGGGGATGGCCAATTAGCCGCAGACTCCTCTGAGGTAGGAGTTCAATATTCAATGCTGGAGGGGGGTGAAGGAGGTTGAAGAAGAAGCTAGGGCCATGGTGAACATTCAGACTTGTCATTGAGAGGAAAAGGAGACAGGAGGAGGTCTGGTTACCTCTCCTGAATTGATCCTTAAACTTTATACAAATGGAATTATCCAGTATGTATTCTTTCATATCTGAGTTCTTTTGATTGCAATTCATCCATTTGTTGAAAGAAATTAGTTATTTAATTCTCATTGCTTTATAGTATTCCATTTATGAATATACTATGGTGTATTTATTGTTGGATAGTATTGCTGCTATGAATATGCTTGAGTATGTTTTTTGTGAACACATGTGCACATTTCTATTGGTATGTATGTAGGGGTAGAATTACTGGGATATAGAACACATGTATGTTCTCTGTCTGACTTACTTCACTTAGAATTATAATCTCTAGATCCATCCATGTTGCTGTAAATGGCATTATTTCATTTTTTATGGCTGAGTAATATTCCACTGTATATAGGTACCACATCTTCTTTATCCATTCCTCTGTCGATGGACATTTAGGTTCCTTCCATGTCCTGGCTATTGTGTGTGGAATCTAAAAAGATGATACAAATGAACTTATTTACAAAACAGAAACAGACTGACAGACTTTGAAAATAAACTTATGGTTACCAAAGGGAAGAGGTGGGGTGGAGGGATAAATTAGGTGTTTGGGATTAACATATACACACTACTATATATAAAATAAATAAACAACAAGGACCTATTGTTTAGTACAGGGAACTCTACTCAATATTCTGTGATAACCTATATGGGAAAAGAACCTGAAAATGAATAGATTCATGCACATGTATAACTGAATCACTTAGCTGTACATCTGAAACTAATATATTGTAAATCAACTATGCCCCAATATAAAATAAAAATTAAAATTAAAAAAACTCATGTGTGTTCAAGTTTAGTAGATAATGCCAGTTTTCCAGTGTTTTCCAACCACATGCAGGAATAGTTGTTCCGATTTACTCTCCTATAAATATGTGAATTCTATTTACCCCAAACACAACACTTGGTCTGTCTGTCTGTCTTTTATAGACTTTATCTAATCTGCACTGTGGTTTTAATTTGCATTTATCTGATGACTAATGAAGTTGAGCATCTTTAACATATTTTCTTGCCATTTAGATATTCTTTTTTCAAGTGCCTATTCAAGTCTTTCTCCTATTCGGGCATGTCTGCCTTTTTCTTACTGATTTGTAAAAGTTCTTTTTATATTCTAGATAGTCTTTTGTCAGATATATGTCATATAATATCTTTTTCTGTTTGGTGGCTTGCCTTTTCCTTCTCTTGATGGTATCTTTTGATGTTCAGAGGATTTTAATTTTAATGGAGTCCTGTTCATCAATTTTTGTCTTTTATGGTTAGCTAATGTTTGTGTGTGTGTTGTCTAAAGTTTGCTTCCCCCAAGCTTATGAAGAAGTTCTTGTTTGTTTTCTTTTAAATCTTTATTGTTTCACTGTTCACATTTAGATCTACAAGCATCTGGATTTGATTTTTATGTATGGTGTGAGGTGGAGGGTCAAGATTCATTTCTACTATCCCCCCACCGTGTATATCCTATTGACCAGAATGATTTATTGAAAAGATGACTCTTTTCTCACAGGAAGGTTTTAACAAGGAATTAAAACCTAACAAAACACATGGAAGGGCTAAGGGAACAAATGATTGTGAAACCATTGCCAAAGTTCTCAGCTGGCGACACTAACTCATGAGATGTGCAGGAGATTGCCTGAAAGCTACTGAGAAAGTCACAACCACTTTCTACCCATACTTTTAGCTATGAGGCGGGCTATGCTTCGAACTGCCATGGCTACTAGAGAATACTGCTTCTTCCTCTCTCACTGTCATACTCACCTGGAAACCGATGGGGAAAGGAAGTCTGGAAATGTCGTGCTAGAATTCTCCTCCGGAATTTAGAGAAGGCTGTAGAAGGGGCCAAACTGGAATATAGTTCAGCACAGTCACTTAATGTGTTTGTGCCTCAGATAAGGAAATTAAATTTGAAGTCAGATTACGGAGTCTCAAAGGACTTCCTAGCACTAACATTTATTAAAAGCATTGGATATTAGAAAAACTCCCTCAATATATTTCGTTCATTCATTCAGGCATGTACTAGGCTGAGAATATAAAAATAAAAGAAGCTCCTTTCATTAGAGGCACTTCCAAAACCACTGAAATAGGGATATACAAAGAGATGATACAGTGCAATAAAGTAGCGGCTATGGTTGTAAATATACAAAGTGCAGCAGACTATAGGCAAAGGAGCAGCTAGATCAGCCTTGGGTGGCTCCTGCCGTGATCCCAGAAGGCTGGATGAGATCCTGCCTGGAGGAGCAAAGCCTGTCTGTGAGCCCTGAGGAAAGAGCATCAGGTGCATTCAGGGACACCATGATGTTACCTGGGAAAGATGTAAACTCAAGCTTTGCTTCCTTTTATCTTGAATTTTTTGAGGAAAACCACAGGTGCCTTCAAGGAAACAGATGGAAGTTGCAATCTGTTTTGTGTAACAGAAACATTAGGCAGTGTGTGTGTGGCTTTGGGCAAGTTACTTCCTTTTTGTGCCACGACCTTCTCTCTCAGTGAAATCTCCAGGATTCTCCACCCTCCACGCTCCTTTGCAATTGCAAAATGCAAGCATCTCAGCTTACTAGGTAGATTTCAGTGGCGTCCAGATTGGCCTTATCTTCTTTATGGGTTTCTTTCCAGAATCCTTGGGAAGTGGGGTGCAGTGGTGGCAGAGAGGGGAAGAATGAACTCGGGGTGGGTGTCAGTAAATCACAGTGGTGTTCAGTGATTTCACATGGATTGAAAAGTGTTGAATCCTGAGGAGGTTGGAAAAGGGCCTGCTCCTCATGGGGTCTGGTTAATATTAGGAATTATTGCCTCAAACACTGCAGGTGTGGATCGATCTCTTTCAGTCCCAGTAAATGGGGCTGCGACTGCCTTTGACAGCCTCAAAGCTGCACAGCGCTCAGGCCCCAGGGCAGACAATGATGCGGGGGAGTTGCTGATTTTAGGATAGAAAATTACAATGCTTATATAGTAAACAGCACCTGGAAGTTTACTAATGATTTTTACAATTAACAGCGGCAGTGTGGTCTGATTATTCACACGCGCTTTCTATGAAAGAAAAGAAAGGAAGCAGATGTTGAAAAAAGTCACATGGCTTAGATTTTATTGGGAGGGGGACAGTGGTGGTGAGAGAAGAGGATGGAAGGGTAGGAGCAGAAGGGAGGAAAGAGTGTGAGGTAGAGATTGCTTCCTGCTATTTTCTTTAGACCGTCATATGCAAATCGCCCCCTTACAAATCTGGAAGGTAACCTTCAGATGTGTGTGATATAATGATTCTTCTCTACATTACACATATTTAAAGTCCTATATATTTAAGGGTAATTGGGCAATTTTATAGGAGCATTAGGTATTTAATAGAAACAAATATGACTGGGCATTCTTCGATTTTCATGCTGAGGGTTGGGTTGCTCTGACAAACACGCAGGATGCTG
Source organism: Balaenoptera borealis (assembly GCF_965194805.1). NCBI lineage: Eukaryota > Metazoa > Chordata > Mammalia > Artiodactyla > Balaenopteridae > Balaenoptera > Balaenoptera borealis. The sequence continues at coordinate 86,749,133 of NC_138871.1, forward strand.
GCTGAATTCCTCCAAATTCCACTGGGTGGGCTCGTAGCTAATTTTAGAGGACTCCTATTTTCAACCAGGAAACCATCTATATTATATTTTAAAGCTTGATGACTGATTCCATTTTTCTTCACCCATCACTGATTAATTTTTTAATCCCTTGCTCAGCCTATGGTAAAGTCCATTTCCTTTATCTATTCTTGCATCTATGTATATATGGGAAAGAAGATGCAACAGCCTTAAATAATGTTCTGAAGTATTACATGTTCTCTTATCTCAATACACACATGCAACCAGTAATTCATTTTTCATTATTTTATCCTCGACTTTGTCCAGACAGACTTCTTTTATATAGTTAACAACAATAAGAAAAATGTTATTCTGTATTTTACCTTTTTAAAAAAATTTTAAAACACATGGAAATGTTTCTATTTCCACATAGAAAACACATTTTTTCATGAACAAAAATTAACAAATTATTGATGGGGAATTTTGCATTATTTTAGGCAACGCTGTAGTGAGTGCACTGGAGTAGATTTTTGCTTCTGTTAAATTGTCCCTTAGGGAAGATGCCAAATGATGGAATTACCTGGTCACAAGGAAGGGAAAACCATCAAGGGGGTTCTAGATTCTTGCTATTCTATTGCCCTGGAAAGTGTCCTCAGTGTATGCTAAGTTCTGCACAGAATCATCAATATTGGATTGGCAGTGGGTGTGTGTTAACTTTTCTATCACAAGGTAGTTAGTTTTAATCTGAATATCTTTGATTATTGGCTAAGGAATTACAAAATATATTTATTGAGTTTTCTTTCATATGTCAAGGGATCTTTCATATTTTCCCATTTATCCTACTGGGATCTTAACATTTCATTGAAAATTTTCAGTAGACAATAATCTGCATGAGGGCAGGAATACATACATTTTTTTTCTTTCAGTTTTGTTCCACTAATGCTTAGAATTATACCTGACACAAAGATGGTGTTATTAAAGTACTTGTTAAATGACAGAAGCACACATATACATGAAATCCTCACCAATTCCTAGGTATTTGGGAACAAAATGGTTACTTTTTAAATAAACTGTCTGCTCTAAGCTTGGAAATTACCTAACTACCATTTTTAAAATATTAACCTTGGTTGTTCTCACCTTTTTTTTTTTTTTTAATCAAATTAGCTTTCGTAATCTTTTAACAATTACCTTCATTAGGTATACTAAAGTATACTTCCAAAGTTTCAAACATTTTTGATCTCTGCTTCCCTAAGATTTTGGTAACACACCCAAGGATTATAAACTGTTGGCTGGAATTGCCCTCTCTCTCCCTCCCTCCCTCCCTCCACCCATTTCCCCCCCCCCCCCCGCCCCGCTTTCTCCCTTCCTTTTCTTTCTTTCTTTCCTTCCTTCCTTCTTTCTTTCTTCTTCCTTCCTTCCTTTCTTTCTTTCTTTCTTTTTCTTTCTTTCTCTCTTTCCTTCCTTCCTTTCTTTCTTTCTTTCTTTCTTTCTTTCTTTCTTTCTTTCTTTCTTTCTTTCTTTCTTTCCTTTCTTTCCTCAGTGTCTCTGCTTCCCAGGACCCCATCAGGAGTATTGCTTCTAGTTGATATTCCCAATTAACAAATCCATATGGTTTGATTTGTATTTAGATCTGAGTCCAACTTGAATCAGATGCCAAACTCTACGCTGCACTTAGAAGGGATGACAGACATTTCTGTGCTTCTGATCTTTTAACTTCTGGTAGATCTTCTGCCATGTCCAATGGGCAGTTTGGTTTAGCACATCACTGTGCAGCTTTTGGAATTTCTATAATTGTCTTCTGCAACATCTGTGGATCCACAGTGAAGAGAAAATCATGTATAAGAGATAGATCCATTCAGAGCCTGTCTACTACATAAAGTAGCAGCACAGGGGCAAATAGCATGGTGAGCAATGGTTAATCACTGTCATTTCCCTTTTTCTCTTCTTTAAAAGGTAAAATACATTAATTAGGTTGGTGTTCACTTAAATGCTGTATTTCAGGCATATTGCAAAGAATATTCAGTGGAAATTTCATAGGCAAAAAGAAAGAAAAATTAATATCCTACGTGTCTTTACCAGTGTTTGTCCAATGTATCTCAGTGCTCTGGACCAGTTAACTATCATCTTGGGACCTCAGTTTCTTCATCTATAGATTGAGAATGATATTAAATGCCTCACTAAACTCTTAGATAGTTAAATGTGAAAATGTGTACAAAGCACTCAGATAGTACTTAGCACATGAAAATCTCGGTAACTATTTGTTCTCTTTCCCTTTCTTAGTAGACAGATGGAGAGTGAAGATAACTTCTTGCACATGATGGTTAGTAGAGTTCTGAAAACAGCAGCCTGATGGTCTAAATATAGACTCTGCTAAGTTATGCATGTGAATTTACTAGGTGATTGTCTCATATGCATGGAAAAAGCATTGGTCTTTGGTCATTCAGAGGAGTTAGCATCTGGATATTCATAGTCACATAATTTTACCCCCAACAAAATGTCAAAGTTTACACAAACATAAGGATGAGAATTAGAAATTGGTCTTCAGTGTTTCTGAACTTGGCTATGCACTTGAGATAAAATCAGAGGAGTATGGAGCATTTTCTATGGTAGCAGGATAGGCAAACGAACTGGCAGCGGTAATACCATAATAGAACATTTTCTATTTGGTTCAGATTGGCCCACTAGCCCCTGCCCCAGTCTTATCAGCTAACGGACAGTGTTCTCTCCAGAGCTGACAGGTAAAATATTTCTGCCTAATCCTTCCAGCTGGGGAGGCAAAGGAGAGGCACCAGGGGAATATGGGATTGTCTGGGCGAATGACAGCCTGCTTCTGCACATCAAACATATTCCAAACACAGATGTCTATTCCCAAAGTACTGTAACTCCACCAGATAAAATCTCACCGCTGTCTGTAAGTGATTACTCTATCTAGTTTTCATGTTGAAAACACGTTTTCACCTTAAACAGACCACTATGTAATCATACAGTGGAAGGCTACAAGTCGCTTTCTTCAGACACCAAGACCCACTGCACCATGAATGGGACCTTGGATTGACAGGATGGCTGCCAGTTTACTCGTGACTCCAAACATTCCTCACATTACATTCTTCCAGGAATCTCTGGCCCAGGACCATTGGTCTAGCTGTCACCACCTGCAACTTGTATCCTGGACTCTTCCATCATGAGAATTATTAAATAGAGGACCAAGAGGTTCTAGAACATATATGAATTATATGGGTGTTTAAACGCTACCCTTGAGAGGCCATGAATGATATGTAGAGGCTGACATTATCTCAGAACTTTATAAAGCCTACAAAAATTGTGAGAATCCCTTGGGGAGAGAGGAGGTTGTTGAGTTCCCGTGGTAGCAGCGGAAGGTGCAGGAGGGAGGGTATAGCGGCCTGGGACCAAAGAGGATCATTGCCCACAGGCAAGGGGAGGGATGGACTAAGTGGGCTTTGATGTTTTTTTAAACTCTAGCTCATGTTTCTCTAGATGGATGTCTATCAGCCTTGACATCAACAACAGTAAGACAGAATTCATCAGCCCCCTCCTAGATAGAGGTGGAAGGGTGCCATTAATTCAGTGCTAGACCAGAGCATGGATAGACAGTCCACAGCAGGCAGTGCCTCATGATTGCCATATATATATCCATATATATATGGATATTCTCAGAAAGAATAGGAAAGATATTGGAAGCAGGGACAAGTATACAAGAAGAAGACTTGGCCATGGAAAATGAAATAATAGAAATAAAGAACTCAATGAATGGATTTTTACAGAAGAATAGATATGGCTGAAGAATAAATTAGTAGGTTGAATGCTGCTTTAAAGTAATTCTCCCAGAGTACACCTGAAAGCAATAGTGTAATATGATGGTTGGGAAAAAAGTTAAAAGATATGGAAACTAGAAGTGACAACACTAATTTCATAAAAATTTCAAAGACAAGAAATGAGTCATTTGATGGAAGGAAATACTGTCATTATATATTAGAATATTTATCCTCGTTTCCATTCTTCAAAGTGATTATTCATTTGCATCTTCTCCTTTAGCATTGCATCATCTGTATCCTACCTTCATACAACTCGGAAGTCCTAGCTCCTTCCATCTCCTCTATCTCCCTGCCCCATTCTATTTTCTCCAACATTCCATGTAAGTGTTTTTATTATAACAACATTAATTCAAAAATAATATATATGAATAATGTATAGTCTTAATAAATTAGAGATAACCATCAAAAAATAGAAATAAAATGTATATTTTATTTCAAATCTGCAATACAACATTCAAATCTGCAATACAACATTCATCCTTTCCAAATAAACATTAAAGGGAAGAAAAGAAGCACATACATACATACAAACACACACACACACGAGATGATTAACATATCCCTCAGTGCAGTCACTGGAAATACTAATAAACCAGATACACCTCTGACAAGTCTGGCCCTCCAAATTAGAGAGGAGCAAATAAACAAAATCCACTATGAAAAATGGAAAATGATGGCACACTATACAAATTATTACAATTAATATATACTAATATTGTAAAACAAACTCTTTGCCAGTACATTTGAAATCCTGTTGATAACAGAAAAATTTCTGAAGAGAAGCCAAAATTAGTGTATGTAATATATGTATGTGTATATCTATGGTCAATAACAATATACATTGGTATTTAAATATACATCATATATACAGCATAATTATATATATATAAATGAACATGAAATAAAATGGAATATTAATAAGGTAATTTTCTGTCAGTAGCTACATTCTTTTAAACTCTCAGGAAAGAGATAATCTCTGTCCAATGGAACTTGCCCCTTATAAAAAAATGAATGAAGTTCCCCAACATATTTTGTGGGGTTTCTGTAACCTTGATTCCAAAACTGCATGAAGACATTACAAGAAAAGAAAATATATGGACCAATTTCACTTGTGAATGTAGATTTTAACATTCTAAATAAAATATCAACTTAGCAATTCTATCAGAAAATTAAAAAATAGTGGATCATTATCCAGCCGCATTTATAGCTGGAATGCGAGTAAGTCTCAGCATCAGGAAATTCAGTTATTTAATTCATCACATAATGGTAAATGGGAAAATAACCCACATGGTTACTTTAATATAAATGGATGCATAAAAAAAGCATAAGATAAATTTCAGTACCAATTTATTATTCTTTAAAAAAATACAATTAGAGAATTAGAAACGAAATATGACCTTTCTGATTAGAAATTATTTACTAAGTCCCTACATCCAATATTGTGTTCAATGGAAGATTTTAGTCACATTCACTCAAGGCATGTGATAATGAAAACACTCACTGTACATGGAAATGTACAACATTTGTACTATGAATGCCAGTCAGCTGAATGAGTGGACCTATTAAGAAAAGAAGAAATGCACCTATAGATTAGAAGGGAAGAGATGAAATTGTCGTTATCTGAAGATCACATGATCATTTCAATAGAAATCCGAAGAGAGGTGAGGGTAATCAAATGGTTCATCAATGGAAGAGCCATTACTATTGTCGTGAAGTTCAGCCAGATGGCCAGAGAGATAATCAATCAGCAAAACCCAGCAGTGTTCCTTCACACCAGCTAGAAATTTGGCACCCAGGAAATGGTACACAAAGTCATAGAGATGCAGTGTATAATTGCAACAAAAAACATAGTTTTTTGAAACAACAATGTACAAAATCATTATCAAGAAAAAGTAACTCCAAAGATGAGAGAGAGAGAGAGAGAGAGAGAGAGACAACTGCACAGGAGTTCCCTGATTGGATGAGCGAGTTTTCAGCCCTCTGAATTTGTCATCCCACTGCTTTCTGGTCTCCATGCTTCTGAGGAGAAATCATCTATTTATCTTATTGAAGATTATTTGTATGTGATGAATTCTCTGAATATGGGTTTTTGAAGGCACTCCACACCCGTTCTGCCTCTTCTGGTGGTTGCCAAGCTACTGATTTTCATTGTTATTGCAGAGTATTGGTTTTCAAGCCTCTCATAGAGCTGGAGAAAGGAGAAAAGCAATAGGGCAAGTTATACTACAACTTGCTTTTCTTACAGAGATACAGTCGTTTTTCTTGAATAAATGCTCCTCAGAATGCTTCAAGCCTCTGGCTAATTTCTAGAGTTCTGACAAGGTTGATTCTGACCATGTTTTGTTTTTTATTTTTTGCCAGAGTGTTTACTGCTCTCATGGAGGAATTTCCCAATGTCCTCACTCTGCCTTTTTTGTTGACATCACCCCTGTATGAGTTCATTTTAAGACTATATAGTTTCTATCAGTGCAATGCAATCCTAAGTAAATTCTCAGTAGCAGTTTTGTTTTTTTGTGTTTTTTTTGGAAGTTGGTAAATTGATGTCACAATATTGTCAATAGTTAAGAAATGTTAGAGAAGAGAGGAGGTGGAGGCAAACTTTACCAGATAATAAGATGTTTCAAAACAATCATAGAATTTCAAAGCCATAAACTATAAAAGGAAAATTAATAGATAGGACTACATCAACATATAAATCTGTATTTAATCAAGGACATTGGAGACAAACTTGTAAGAAGAGACACCAGTGAAAAGATACTTATAAAATATTAAATCTATAAAATATTCACATTTAGACCACATAGGAACTCTTGCAAATCAGCAAGAAAAGAAAAAACCATCAGAACAATGACCAAAGTATAAAGAATATGAATAGTCAATTTACAGGCCTGGAAGTATAAGCGAGTAATAGATAAAACAAATTCAGATTCAGTGGCAATAAGAGGAATGTTGAGTTTAAAAAGCAAATGGGGACATTCATTTTAGTTCTGTGTATGGTGGCATATGCAGGCATACATGTAATAAGTACTACTCAGTAATCTGAATATAGAAAGATCTGAAAAACTTAATATTGAATTAAAAAAAACATTGAATTTATATTTAATGTGATCATAAATCTCAGTTTGGCTAGGATAATCCCAGTTTTTGCCTGTTATCTCGGAGTAATTATTACTAGCTCCCCTTTTAAAATCTCAAAGTGTCCTAGCTTGGAAAATAAGTTGTATGGTCACTATACTTATTATACAATGCCATTAATTAAATTAAAATGCAACAAGCTCAGAATATATTTGTCAGGAAATATATTGGTTTTATAAATGTGAGATCCAAAGACAAAGAAATGACTAAAAAGTATCTTTGGGGGGACTGAGGGGGTGGCGGAAGGAACAGGAAATATTTAATAATAACATAGGGAATCTGGGACTTGGTGCTGAGGTTTGAAATTAGGATTTTCCTGGCCCCTTCTTTCCACAGTCAATGGTTACTTCCCAAATTATGTAAGCGCCACACATACTTCTTTGGATAAACCTGAGAAAGGGGATACTTTGGGGTACATAATGGAGTCCTTCCCAGAGTAATAAAATGGATCCTTTTTTAAATGTATGTAGCATGTATCCAGGAGCCAAACACATCTCAGACATTAATAAGAAGTCTCAGCTGTATAAACCAAAGTTAAAGATTTTAAATTCTGGAACTCTCCTTTTACATTAAACAAACAAGGAAAAGAGTTTAATTGGGTCCTACTCTCATCAGATCCTATTGCCTTCTTAGGTTCACAAAGTTGGGTTGAGGTCTGGCCCATGGAAACTTATGCTGCCTTGGGACCTTTGCCTATTCTTCAAGAGTTGTAACAGTTGGAATAAAAGTTTCAAAGACCTATAGGGAAAGATAAAACTCTCAGAGGTATCAACTCCACATGAAAGAGGTCTAAAAAAGGCAAGTTTTTTAACACTGTGGGGAAAAAAATTAACTCTTGGAAATGGCAATTTTCTCATTAGGTAGAATATTTATTTTCCCTTGATTTCATACGGTCTACTGTGTGCCTTCATTTCTTAACTCATTTAATTCTCTCAACAATCCTATAATGTTAAGACGAATCATTATCCCTACTTTATAATAAGCCTGTAGGAAAGTTGGTACATAAACCCTCATCTCTTAAACATCAAAGTCCCTTATGTCACATTCTTTTATTAATCAGGATTTGGTCACAAATATAGAAGCAACTTTGTATTTTAGATACGGGAAAATTTAGGCTCACATTTTTCATCAAAAAATAAAACAAAATAAAGCAGCATGATTTCCAAGCAAATAGTTTGTTAAGTAAAATGTTTGTAAGCGTTGCATTATTGTGTCTATGTTTGCAGGTCTTTGGTCTATCTTTCGGAACAGACTGTGGCAGGGGCAAAAAACGGTATTCCACACATTGTGCCTTTTCCTGGGATCCCAAGAGAAAGACATTTCTAGCCTCCCCTGCAGTTAGGAGGGGGCTGCATGACTCAGTTCTGGCCAGTGGAACACAGGGGGATGTGAAAGCTCCCAGTTCCAGGTGTCAACCTTACCCACATCCTATGGTGTCTCTAGTGCCCTTTTCCCTACCACCGAGCCCCTGGGTTCCAGGTTCTCCAGATGGCAGAGAGCCACCTGGAGATCCTGGAACCCAAGCAGCTACAAGGTGGGGGAGAGCTGCTTAATCTGCAGGATGCTCTGTGGGAGAACAGACACACATTTATTGTGCTGAGCCATGCGGATGATTTAGTTGTTTGTTAGAGCAGCTACCTGGTATTAATTACCTTAACTCTCAAAGGGATGCCAAGACATGGTATATTTTATCTTGCTGAAGAACAAGGATAACTGTCAGTCTATTTCTTCTACTTTCCATAAAGAGAAAAAAAGTCAGCACATTAGGTAATATTAAGGGGTCCCTGACTAGTTTGTGAACTCCTTGTTGACATGGATTTTGTAACATTCACTTTTGTATTTTGTGTCCCCCTTTCTCCAAATGGAGAACCTGGCACATGGAGGTTGCTCCGTAAGTGTGTCCAGAGGCACTGATGGAGGACAAGATGAGTCATTATTTTTTAAATTTTATTGAAGTATAGTTGATTTATAATGTTGTGTTAGTTCATGCTGTACAGCAAAGTGATTCAGTATCCTTTTTCATATTCTTTTCCATTATGGTTTATCACAGGACATTGAATATAGCTCCGTGTGCTACACAGCAGGACCTTGTTGTCTATCCACCTTGTGACTCATTATTTTAATATATTCTCATAAAGTGCAGCCTAAAATTTTTGAAAATACTTGAATAGTAACTATGACTTAACTTGTTGATTTGCTCAAAAATGATAAACCACTGAACAATAAGCAACAGAATGATAAGTAAAATCTCATTTGTACAAATAAAATAAATCTGATTTTTATTAATGTTAAAATTTCTACTTTTGATTAACAAATGGTTCTGCACCATTTGCATTAACTGAAATTAATTCAGCCTCCACACATATGGAGTTTTGATCACATGTCATCCTTCTAATAATTCTGAGATGTTCTGTGCTCGACAGTCTTCCGAGTTTCCTTAAGCACTAATATCTCATTATACTACGAAGCCAAAGGAAGTGTATGTCAGATCTTTCTCTCTTTCCATCTACAAGCTTGCTTTTGAAATGGGTTAACTTTAATTAGTTTCATATGTGTGTTTTGTCTTTTATAATTTAAATAGTGTGTGGATTTAAAACCATTAATCTCACTTCTTAAACTACTTTCTCTGTGTATTTTTCTCCCTCAATTTTGAACATCATAGAGATGGCCAGCATACAGTATCCACATGGCCTAATGTAAGTCAGAACAACCCTACGCAAAATGGAACTAGACTGGTCCATCCCCTCCCCTTAGTGACCCCTTGAAGCTGTTTAGAGACGATGAAGGAATAATTTTAATGAACCAAAGAGCTATTGCAAAGCCACATTTCTCACTGCCTGCCAGAAACTGTCACAGCTAAACTATTCCAGGGTTTATTTCATGCAAACAAGACAATAAAAGTGACCAACATAATTGCCATTGTCTTGTTTATAAGCATCAATGTTTTCACAGAGAAGCCACTGAGCCTGCTCAGTCCATGTTTGTCCGCTGCTTCTCCCCGGCTCTGGCAATTCAGTCTCTAACAAGCATCTAGAGGGAGGAACCATGGGAGCTTTCACTTACCTGTCTGTGCTAGCACTGTATTGACCAGCATGTTGGTGTTTGGGCAGGCTGGTGAGGGACCCAAAGGAGGCCGATGGAGAAATGGTAAAGGCAGATATGTGTTAACTGCTTTTTGGGAGCAACTGTGATCTCTAACAAGACATGAATAATTAGCAAGGACTCAGAAATGTGACTCTTATTTGCATTCCTAATAATTGTTATGAATAACAATAAAGAAAAATATAGTAAGTGTAAGAATATAATAGTGCTAAAGACTTGTCCACCAAATCTCATCCTTTTGGATGTTTGTAACCACAGTGATCTAATATTGATGGATTAGGAACCAGAAGTGATTAGGAGATATTCGTTCATTGCATGCATATTTTTTTCATGCATATTTGCTGAGCCCCTCCTAGGTGCCAAGGAATGTAAAAGGCATTGATGACACAAAACCAAGTGAACCGGTCTGCCCTTAACTGCTCAGATTTAATGTGAATGCAATCTTGAGAGCTCACTGCTTCAACAGGAATGGTTTTCAGGTCTTACAGTACTGCTCTCCTGTGATACGACTCAGCCCAGAATAAATATGTGTGTTGCTCTGAAGGATTTTACTGTTAGAAATTCTTTTCATTGTTTTCACTGATGCCCAAATGCCCCAAAGTGAGTCTAAAAGTTTAACTTGTCCTTTTATTAAATACAAGCTTGCATTTCCAAGCAAATAATAGAACCTAACAGCCAGTACAAGGTATAGGAGAATATAAAACAATGAAATTTTGCTATTTGCTGCAACATGGATGGACCTGGAGGGTATAAGTCAGAGAGACAAAGACAAATGTATGTTTTCATTTATATGTGGAATCTAAAAATTAAAACAAACAAATATAACAAAACAGAAACAGACTCACAGATACAGAGAACAGACTAGTAGTTACCAGAGGGGAGAGGGATGGGGGAGGACAAAATAGGTGAAGGGGGTTAAGAGGTACAAACTACTAGGTATAAAATAAATAAGTTACAAGGATGTAATATATACAGCATAGGATGTATAGCCAATATTTTATAATACTTTATAATTATTTTCTGGAGTATAATCTATAAAAATATCAAATCACTAAATCACTATGTTGTACACCTGAAACTATTGTAAGCCAACTACAATTAAAAAAAAAAAAAAGAACTACAATAGACAATGATGTCTCCTGCATTGTGGTTGTAGCCATCAAAGCTATTCCTCAAAAGGAATCACAAGCCTTCTACTGACAAACGTCTAGTGATCTCTCCCAAACTCTGCTGGCTGCCCTGCTATACATTCTTAGTTGTGAATTCCTCTTCTCCTCGATCTGACCCCACATCATTCTTTATGTTTTAGGGGAATCTGTCCCTAAAGTCCGACTATGGAAGAGGACGCCACCTCCTGTGGCTTCAGAGATTGGTCCACTTATTTTTATATTTTAGAGATTGAAGCACAGACCTCGGGGCCAGTAAATCTGGATTTGAACCATATCTTCCTCACACTAGTTGTGTGGCTTTAGGTGAGATATCCGTCTTCCTGCAGACATTCAGCTTTAGCTTTCTCATCTTTAAAAGCAAAAATGAAAGAATGCATAACAGTGCATGCAGCGGGCATCTTGGTCCCCAGGTCAGTGTACAGCGGGGCACCCCAGTTCCCTTCTGGTGCTTCTAGCCTCTATCTGCCGTTTCCCAGGCCAAGATGGGCTTTGCTACACCAGGCCAGGGCAGGGCTGGAGGGACCCCACAGGACGTGATCCAATTCATCTCCATGTCTTTTTGCAAGACGTTTCATATGTTGGTTTTACATTCTCATTTTGTCACTTTTATTCCCCAGTGCTGATGTTTGGACATCCATGTTGGCTGAGTTTCTCCCTTACAGTTAAATTCATCCTGAAGCTTCTCATTCTGTCTCTTCTTTAGTTTCCATACAGATTCACCTTAGTTGTCCTTATCTGCTTTTCACGTCTTCATGACAACAAAGGGGCTGCGATGTGCAATGAGCTCTAGAATAAGTTTAAGTTTGAAGCTGGATTCTACTATTGACTGGCTGTGATTTAGGATGAGTTATTTAAGCTTTTTGTACCTCAGTTTACTCATCTATAAAACGGGGTTAATCATACTGAATTAGTTTGCCGGCACTGCTGTCGTGAAGCACCACAGGCTGGGGGCCTTGAACAATAGAAATGTATCATCTCTGCACTTCTGGAGGCCAGAAGTCTAAGATCAAGGTGTTGGCAGGGTTGGTTTCTTCTGGAGGCTGTGTGGGAGAATCTGTCCTAGCCTCTCTCCTTGGCTTGTAGATGGCTGTCTTCTCCCTGGGACTCTTCCACTGTCTTTCCTCTTTCTGCCTCTGTTTCCAAATGTCCCCGTCTTATAACAACATGAGCCAGGTTGAATTAAGATCCACCTGGATGCCCTCATTTTAACTTGATTTCCTCTGTAAAGACCTTCATCTCCAAATATAGGCACATTCTGAGATACTGGAAGTTAGAAATCCAATGTATGAATTTGGGGGAGATTCAGCCCATAACACATAGTAATCTCCATTATAACCTCAGTGGGAGGCAAAATGATTGCAGATTTACAACAGAGCCTAGTTTGTGGTCAGTAGAAGAGTGATTTATTAATAATAAAGTGGTTGTCCTAGTTCTCCTTTAAGAGAGATTTTTGTACTTTCAGTCTTTTTTCTAGGTCATTTCTTAACCACTCAGCATCTCTAGAGTTCTCCTTTGAGCTCCCTCCAAAACGCTTGACTTTTTAGTTGCAAAGCCCAGAAATGGGAGGTGGAGGCCAAGAGATAGTCTGAGAGCCACACTGACCTTCCAGAGGGTCTGCTTGCACGCACACACAGGGTGGCTTATGGCTGTACTTGGGCTTTCGCTCTCCTGGCTGCTCTGCCATGCTTGCTCCGAATGCCCACATCCCATCTGCTTCTACACAGACCACCTCCCCTCTCACAGAGGGACCTGCTTGGCCTTATTGTCCCCTCAGTCTTGTAGGACACCCACAAAGTGGCTCAAGTCTTTTAAACATGGAGAACAGACAGCCTTGCGTCTGCCTGACACTCAGCAGCACAGGAGACTGGCTTGCTGATCTCCTTATTTTCTGATATCGACCCCCTAAAGCAACTGGATCTTTGGGTTGCATGTACTAGTGACATTTTACGCATACGAGTGAGCTGACAGCTCCAATGAGCTGCCCCGTCATTTCAGAAGAAGGAGGACTCATCAGGAAGTCAGAAATTCTGTCTCAGCATCCGGATTCTGCCCCCAGGAAATAAGGCCCCTCCTCTCTCTGGGATGCGGGTGTCCCTCTACACAGGGGGACCCACAGTGCGGACCTTTCCTAGCTCATAGCCTCATGAGAGGGTGGACAACACACCCTGGAAAAAGACGTAAAGTTCAAGAAATTGTCTAATCATTCAGATTCTAGCTTGACGCCGGGATGTGGACCCCCAGGCACACTCTTCCCCTGTGGCCGGTCTGACTTGAGCTGGTCTGTGGGTGAGATTTTATCAAGTCACTTTATTGTTGTTTGGTCTTTGGATGAGGTGAGAAGGAATAAAGAAGAAAGGCTGAGACACCTGTGCAGACTTTCAGGAGAAAAGGACTTTTTGGACCCTTCCTTCCCTACTCAACAACAGTGCTCCAAACGTCTTTCTTCCTTGTCTGCTACTCAAAGTAACGAATATCGGAGAAAAATTCGCTGCAGAGTGCATTTGAATTCTGTTTGGGAATAATGTTTTCAGATTCTACACTTGAGAAGGAGCTTAGTGTTACACTATTTACTTCCTCAAAGCAGTTTTATTGTCTTATTAAAGTAATTACTGTGTTACATTAGGGAGACCAGACACTAGTCTTAGGCAGAAGCCTAAAGTTGGTTTTATTGATATTTAACAAAATAATACTTGATACCAATTTTATACTGTAATGGCCTGCTCTCTTTCTGAATGAGTGTCTTCCATCTTTCTCAAACTTGTATTACTGCTCTTAAATATGCACACACACATCACATACACACACCCCACACATACCACACACATCACATACATACACACACACCACACACATCACATACATACACACACACCACATACACCACATACATACACACACACCACATACACACACCACACACACACCACACACATACCACACACATCACATACATACACACACCACATACACACACCACACACATACCACACACCTCACATACATACACACACACCACATGCACACACACCACACACACATCACATACATACACATACATACACATACACCACATACACACACACCACACACATCACATACATACACACACACCACATACACCACATACATACACACACACCACATACACACACCACACACATACCACACACACCACACACATACCACACATACCACATGCACACACACCACACACACATCACATACACACACCACACACATACCACACATACCACATGCACACACACCACACACACATCACATACATACACACACCACACACATCACATACACACACACCACACACATCACATACATACACACACCACATACACCACACACACACACACACCACATACACATACCACACACATCACATACATACACACACCACATGCACACACATGACACACACACCACACACACACACCACACACACCACATACACACATACATACACACCACATGCATCACATACATACACACACACAGCACATATACATCACACACATACATACAAATCACATACACACATACCATATACACACACACCACACACAAACCCAGTTAAAGAAAAGAATCTGCCTGTGCTTTGCAACTCCCCAAGTATCCACACCAGTGATTCTTGATTCTTAAATTCAGTGTGTATACAATACCCAGCAGTCTTTTAAAATGCAGATTTGGGACTCAAACCTATAGATGTTGATTTAGCTATGAATAGGGAAGACCCCTTGCATCTGCGCTATGAATAGGGAAGACCCATTGCATCTGCGTTTTTGCCAGCATCCAAGCGATTGTAATGCAGATGGCCCATGGGCTTTGCTTTCACAAACGCTACTCTACACCAACAAATTCCCTACCGACCAGTTCCTAAGGCCACCCTGCCTGGAGCAAAGCCTTCTGCAGGGGAAGCCCCTGTACCGGGGGTCAGCGGCTTTCAGGAGTGGAGCGTCCAGTGTCTTGGTCAAATGTGTGAGCTCTTTGGTCACCACACACCCTCTTCTGGTCTGACTCTGCCCCACTTCTCCAGGACTGCATTGAAAATAAATTCTCCACACCTCTGATTCCTCCTCCTCTTGGCTTAGTATTAGGTGAGTTCCTATGCAGACCTGACAACCTCTAACCCAAGACATAGCATCATGCTTACGAATAAGAGACCCTAAATTAGAGTCCCAAATGGTCAGAGCACAGCTGACCTGGTTCCCATTTTGAGGATTGAGCCTGAATACGATTTGTGACCTGCCTAATGAGATCTCTCAATTCTGTAGACTTCTGTATGTCCTTCTTCTGTGGCACTTGTCACTCTACCATGCATTATGGTTCATTTAGTTCATGCTCCTGGGGCCTTTACGGGACTTAGTGTCCACCTTACTTAGCATGGCACCTGGCCTCAACAGTAAAACCAATAACTGAATCAATAAATTAATTCAAATAAAAAGCAACCATACTTTCAAACTGTCTGGGCTCTAAGAAGACAAGCTAATAATTCATGCTCTCACTCAACCAATGCTAAATCTCGATTTAGTGGCTTTCTCATTATTTGAGTATTTAGGTATTCTTCAAGGACAATTGATTAGTCAATGGATTGATTTGCTTGAAGGAACAGTATATTTCTGCTCTATCGTCCCAAACTGAATGGTTTTCACACCCCACAGGCTTGAACTCTTCCAGTTGGAAGATAATTCTTTCATTTTGTCACATGAGAGATGTGTATTGAACAGTTACCCTGTGATAGGCAGTGACCTAAGCAGGAGGGCTGCAAAGAAGGAAATAAAGCATCTCCGTCCTGAAGGATCGCCTGCAGCACATGGTCAACTCTTTGTAGAGGGCTCAGGAAAACACTGAAAAGACTCTTAAAGAAGAAGCTTGGATCTGTGGGAGAGGACATTCTGGGTAAATATAAACCTGGAATTGAGAAAATGAACAACATAATGTAGCAATCATAAGTGGCTTGGGCCTGGTTTCCCAGGAGACAGCTTGTTTAGATGGAGATGTGCCTGTAGTACATTTCTTGAGGGTTTCCCCAGGATCTTCTATTGGGGAGTGAGGAAGTAGGATTGTTCAGAAGGGGCCTGTGAACCGGGCTGCAGCTGTAGTACAAGCCAATCTCAAAGAAAGCCCTGAAATTGGGACTTCCCTTCAGAGTTGTCCTGTTTAGCGCCAGGGGCCAGGATCTTATGCCGCCACATTGAGCCATCCTAGGGCTCAACGCCCCTACCCTGAAGGGTGTTATTTTCATCTAGGTAGCTGTCTTTGGCTGGGGATGATTCTTGGAGAGGGATTTAGCTGCGAGCTGTCAGTTGCCGATATTCCCAGCATCCGGGGAACGAGTGCTTCAGTCCTTCCCCAGGCCTGGGCCACACAGCAGCATACACTACAGTCAGCCCAGGAAGGAGGAGTGGGGAGAAGACAGCTGCCTGTGCAGAGGCGACAGACAGTGAGCTGGGGTAAGGATCAGAGACCAGACCAAGAAGAATGCTGGTCATCAGAGGCTTGGGCTTATCCTTAGAGTAATGGGGGCCACACAAAAGTTTGAAGAAAACAAACAAATGGACAAACAAAAACCATGATCAGAAGACTCTGTGGGTGTGGTAACATGAAGATGGCTTGGAAGTCAGGAAAGTCTTGAAAATCTTGAGAAAAGTGATAGAAAAGAGGCATGGATTGGAGAGCTATTTAGATGGGAAAAAAACTAAAAGTGAGTGGTTGATTCTTGTGATCAGTGAGGGAGAGGAACAGAGTTATAGAAACTGACAAACAAAAAGAACTTTGGTGTCCACAGCAAAGAAATAGGGAACCCCATGCACTGCCTCTTAGTGTCTGGAGGTGAGTTCACTTAGGAGGTCAGGCTGAAGAATACATCCACTATTCATATGATGCATTCCTTACCCAGGTGCACAAGAATGAAGAATATGATGGTTCAGTACAGGGAAATTTTCTTCTTTTGTCTCAACAATTCATGTATGACAAAAATAAATAAAGAAAGAAAATAAAGAAAATTAAACTATTGGAGGTGATTGGTGAGCATTTGATGAACAAATTCATATTTTTCAAGATAACCAACTCAAACTAAAATAGAATCATTACTAATTAAGAACATGTGAATAAATCTGAATACCTAAGTGTTTGTGAGGCTTTATATTTATTATCTTCATGGTCTCGGACTAATAGATTCCTCAACTCTACAACAATTCTGTTTGGGGGTTATCTAGTGAAAGAAGCAGCAGAGGAATTAAGGAGAGAAGATGTGCAATTAATTAAAAGGGTATTAGTTCTTGCTCCTAATTAAAATCAAGTAAAAATTGGAATTTGACAGGTGTTTGGTCAGAAAGAACATATTAAACAATTTTCAATCTTTAGGGAAAGAGCAGGGAAAACTCCCAGAAAGCGTTCAGAGGACATTTCTTAAATGTTCTTCTTTGTAATATGATGCTTTCAACACATTTTAGAGGTTCCCTTCCTTTTTTTCCAGAACCAGTGGGCACCTATTCCACTCTTCATGGCTAGATCAAACCTTTTCATAAAGCATCATCCTAAAAATCAAAATTTTTCATCAACTACCACTAGGATGTAAAGTCCATGAGGGCAGGGATATTTATTCTTCCTTGTTCACTGATTTATCTTCAGTGCAAAGAACAGTGTTGAATCAAAGAGTGAATTAATTTCTCTTGAAAAAGGATTATTCAAGAGGTTGGAGCGCTGAGGGCACGAAACTGTAATTTTCAATGTATCCAGATGCTCTTCTCATTTTGACACCAACTGTCAGACTGCACAATGAGGTAATGGCATGAGCTCCACGTAACATCTGTCAGTCATCTCTCCCACTCGCCCCCCAACCTCTCTCTATCTCCTTCTGTGTCAGCTTCTGCTTCTGAGGCCCCTGCTGACTTAGACACCTTAGTTTGCCATTTGATTGCTTCTACCATAAATGCATTCACAGCAAGATCTGTGCATCTTCATGGATGACTTTCAGGATCATAGCAAAAGGTCTTCTTGTCAGAGAACACATGGCAGGTCCTGCTTTTGTAAGAATGTCCCCATATCTCTTCCTTAACCACCCTTCTCAAGCACTCTGCACCTGATGTATGTGGAATTTTCTAGACACAGGACCATTTCTTCCCTATTTACAGTTGGACCAGATAAGCAGAATCACTATGTGTGATACAGATAAAAGAATTGCTTATATCTTATAAAGATATAGATACAGAATTTGCTATTGACCTCATGGATTGTTGGAGCTGGTGAAGCAGTCTACTTAGGGCAGTTGCTCCAGTGTCTGGTGTTGAGTTTGAAGTCAGCAGAGTTGGTGGTTGGGAAGGAAAGGAAGATGTTAAGTGGGAGAGAGCAAGGACAGATTTGACCTGGTGTGTCTCTCCCTGCCTCCAATCTTAGGGATGCGGGTGCAGGTCTGCTGGTGCCCTTCACCGCAGAGATGGGCATGAGTCTGGCCCGGGATCCAGAGAAGCTGGAGGGGGAGGGGAGGAGGGAGCCGGAGGAGGTGCAAGCTTAGCTGCTGCCCCTCACCCACAAGGTGAGCCCACGATGAGCAATGATGGGCAGAGCTGCAGCAGCACCAGGCCCGCACCAGCCCCTCAGGAAGAACCGTGGCTGCTGCACCTTCTGGCTTCCAAATCGCGCGCGGATTCCTCTCGTGGCAAAACCCGAACATTCAGAAGTGCTTCTGGGACAGCGGCTCCGGGGCAAATCCACACGCGTTCCCCAGCTTCCTGTCTCCAGGCAGACCCGCCAGACCATCACCGGAAGATGGTGCGGCTCTTCTATGTCTTCAGGAAACAGGAGGAGCCTTGAGGCCACCTTGGCTCTCACAGATAGCCGGTGACGGGCATGTGGAACAAGGGAAGGCCCAAGGAGTTTTAGTTCAGTTATGGTAAAGACTGAAGGGTGGGAAGTTGAGTGCGGAGTGATTGCATTTCGGAGATCTGGACCTCGGCGCCGACACATCCCGCTTGGAACTGTCATGGGTGCTGTGTCTGTTCCTTCTCTCCGCTGATGTGCGTCTGGAGGTGATCGTTACTGAAAAGCACTGCCAATTTAGAGTAGACATTCAGAGAGTGTAGAAGGGAGGGATGTGCAGATCACAGGGGCTAACTTACCTGAATTTCTCAAGTGTACATGACTTGAATGTTTGATTTGATTTAAATTTCAAGTACCATTAATAGAGAGATGAAGTTTGTATGTTCATAAAAGGGGACAGGGCTTTAAGAAGTTTTTATATATAAGTTAAAAGGATTTATGAAGGGAAGCATGAGTTCAAAGAAGGTGAATCTTTTGATTCGATCCAATCCCTTAGAGCCCACTTGTTGAAGTCTGCTTTGGACATATGGCTCAGGCCTGCTATTCGAGTTGACCCAGCGAAGGACACTTTCATTAAAATAGGCACAGTTTATTACATACATGTTTCAGAGGTTTTACGAGTGAGCGCTTTAACACATATAAGTTCAAGTCCTCACCACAACACTGCCATGTTGCCTTATAGTTGCTTATTTTGTCGATGAGAAACTGGCTCTCACCAAGGTTAAGTGACTTGCTCCAAATTACCCACCCTGTTAAATGGCTAAGTGAGGAACCGCATCAATTATCTGCCTCTGAAACACAAAGTTTTAAAAGAATCTCTCTCTGATTCTTCCCTTTCTTAAGTTCCTGGGGCCAACCTGAGGCTCATCTGAAGAAAGTGTATGAACTCTGTGCAAAAGAGTGAAGAATGCTAAATTCACTGTGATTTATTGTGTGGATATGTATGCCATTGTGTGTGTGTGTGCGTGCACACACACTTGTGTACACAAACACACACACAGAGGACAGGGACGATGTCTAGCCAAGGCATCGACGTATTCTAATGCTTAACGCAAAAAGTATTAGATTATTTGTCCATATGTCACGTACTGGGTCAGGTGCTGGGTAAACGGTGGAGAACAAGATCAGCTCCTACCGTCAGGAGCTGGTAATCAAATGGGGGAGGGAAAATAATCAAATGCTTCTACTAAGACATATATAGTTACAATTTATCTTATTGTAATCTCAGTGTAACAGAGATCTATGAGCACTTGTTACAAAGGAATTCAACCTGGACTGGGAAAGTCAAGTAAATTTTCCTTAAAGAAAGAGGGTCAAGTTCATCTGAAAGAAGAGTCATGGGCGGTAGTGTTCTCGGTAGTGGAATATTAAAGACAGATGAAACAGCATGTGTTAAAGGCCTGTGTCAGGAGGAATGAATGGATGTTTAGTAATTAATCCATTTAACACCTGGAAGCGTGGGTACCAGAACTTCTATTGGCAGGGTGTGAGGGTCACTTACCATTGCTTGCAGTTCACTGGGCGGCCCCCTCCTGGGATTTTACGGCAGTTGGAATAAATGACACAAAGGCGCCAATGGGTGTGAAATAAAGATTACTGCTCACATAGTAAACAGAAAAAGGTTTCCCTAAGCAGAAAGTCAAGGGTGAAACAAGGGCAAGGGAGCAGGAGTCAAGCTTTGGGTTTTTACTGCTAATGGGGGCTGGAGCTGGGGTCAGGTACCCTCCCGAGTAAGTGCTTACATTGTTTGAAATGTCCATCGGTCAAGTGATGAAGGACACAGACACTGGTTCTTATCAAGTTGCCCAGATGTGCGGCAAAGGGGAAAGGGGAAGGTGAGCCTGGAAAGCTGGCAGCAGTCATCAGAAATAGACTGTTGATCACATAGTGGAAGTCACAGCAGAGTGAGTTTTCATAATTTCAGTGCCACATCAGTAAGTCACCATCCAGGGTAAAATGCAGCCAGAAGAAGTCAAAGTCACATAGTCAAAACAGAAAAAAAAAAAAAGGTTTTCCTGTTGTCAAAATAATTATCTGAAAAGGAAGGAAATGCCATGGGTGATTTAGGGTGTGTGCGTGTGTGTGTGTGTGTGTGTGTGTGTGTGTGTGAAATGTATGAAGACTAAATTGATTTTTAGAGAAGCAGACTGATGAAAACATTATTTACATCAACACTTCTTCTGTTAATGGGATCACAGGGGTAAAGAAAAAAGAGGTAAAGAAAAGAAAGATAAATGAGATAAAGTAGTAGTTTTTTGGTTCTTATAATATACTACTGTCTGCCTGGTACTTTGCATAGGTCAACTCTTGAAACCTTCATAAAAATCTATTATGTTAATATTCATTTCATTTTGCAAATCAGTAACCTGAAGTTCAAAGAGTTATGAAGGATAACTCAATTAATAAGTGATAGAGTTGGGATTTGAATTTATAGTTGGGTAATTATGAGATTACCACTGTGCTTAACCAATTGTTTCAAGTGTGCTGTGTTGAGTTTATCTAGAATTTTTTCTCAAAAACTCATTAAAAGTTTGAGAAATTCCCTTCAGCTTACTCTTACTATTGATTAATTGAAAGGAATTTTCCTGCCAGTACAAAACTTTATATTTCCCAACTCGCCCATGAATTCAAAGTTATTTTAAACACAAATCTTCTTAAAACTCAATAAACACTTTTTAATTTATTCCAGGAAGCCATACAGCATAACTATTCTCACTCTCAGAAATAATCATAAAATGCTAATTTGGTCAATTTTCCTCTATAATTTTTTTTCAGAGCTCTGTTTGGGAAATATACTGGCATTACATATAACTGTACAATATTCTGCTGAGAACAGAAATCAAAAAATATAACCTAGCCCTGAAGTCTCAACACATTTTTCTTTCCTTTTCTAGTTTCATTTTGTTTGTAATTTCATTCTAGTCACCCTTCTTCCCCTTCGCACCTATATTTTTATACCCCTGTTGGAAGAGATGAAGTTGAGACTTCGGGAAACAGAACATTTGTCTGTTTTAGAAATCCCTTAAGAGATTTAAGTCAAAAGATTCTTCTTTCAAAACCTCTTTGTTTGAAAATGTGGTTTGATAATTTGGGGGCTCATAACTTGGTGAAGTCGTTTGCTTTGTTGACACAAATTATAAGATGCGCCATTTTTTTAAAAATTTATTTATTTTTGGCTGTGTTGAGTCTTCACTGCTGCGCATGGGCCTTCTCTAGTTGCGGCGAGCGGGGGCTACTCTTTGTTGTGGTGCGCAGGCTTCTCATTGCAGCGGCTTCTCTTGTTGCAGAGCACGGGCTCTAGGCGCACAGGCTTCAGTAGTTGTGGCTTGTGGGCTCAGTAGTTGTGGCTTGCGGGCCCTAGAGCACAGGCTCAGTAGTTGTGGCTCACGGGCTTAGTTGCTCTGCAGCATGTAGGATCTTCCTGGACCAGGGCTCGAACCCGTGTCTCCTGCATTGGCAGGCGGATTCTTAACCACTGCGCCACCAGGGAAGCCCCACCATTTTTTGAGAGTTAGGAAATATAGCAGTATCCAACCATCCATCTACCCATCACTGTGCAATATCCATAGTGGTATCCCAACAACCAATGCGTGGGTCTGTGTGCATCCACATCCCTGCAATCACCTTCAGGGGGAAGGAGGCATTAAAGGGAGAGAGTCTTGGGGCAAGGAGGTTAGTTTGGAAGCTATTGTCTTTGCTCCCAAACCCATAGCAGTAGGCCTCCTGTATTACTCAGGTTAGAGGTGGACATAGAGTAGACTCGTGGTCATGATCTCAGGTGGCCTGCAGGAGCCAGCAGGTGACATCCTACCTGACTCAAACCTGAGACACGGGGTGAGGAGCCCGGGGCTTAATGAAGAGTATACCCCACACTCAAGGGCATGCACATTTAGTTTAGAACAAAACAAAATTGCTGCGCCTGCCGCAAAAATCTTCAGGACAAATTTTGCCCAGGGGTTACCAGCTTGCAAGCTCTGGTTTAGAGAAACCTGCTTAAACAGTCACAGTGACACTCACACATCATACAGGGACATGGAGTGTGAATCAGAATCAGAGACAATTCGACATTTTTGACTCCCTTACAAGCCTTCATGACTGGGCCAACTGGATGAGGAAATACTCTAAATTAGGGGATTTAAGGTGTGGACACCTGAGTGTTTTCACTGAACACAATACTTTTCGCAGCACCCGTGTAACTGATCTCACAGATAAGAAGGACGTGGAATGGAAAAGCCAAGTTTCATTCACCACAAACATGACTTTTAAACCACAGTAGCAATGTCAGTCTTCAAAAAATAAAAATCACTGTTGACGACTTACAGTATTCCAGACATTCTTCCACATATTATTTAATTTCATAATATTCCTGTAAAAGAGGCATTATTATACCCATTTTATACATAACAAAACTGAGGCTCAGATGGGTATGCAATACACCCGAGGTCACACAGCTGGTAGATGCAAGAAGTCAGATTTCAGTGAGTGCCAGGTCCAACACTTTTCCCTATATGTCCTAGTTTTCCATCCATGTCCCAGGCAATTAAACAGTAATCTAAATCTCTTGGAGTCTGTCTGGCCTAAATTCTCGACAATGCTGAGTTTGACCTTGCTTCTCTTTTGCAAACACTGATGAGCACCTTTCCGTTGCCTCCCTGCATGGTGAACGTGACGTGTGAACCGGGACGTGTAAGGTAGCCTCCTTCTCTGTTCCGTAGTGTGCTGGGGGCTGCAGCAGGAATCCACCTTAGACTCAGAGTCAGGTCCTATTCATTGACAACCTACTACTTGTCAGGGGCGACGCTGGAAGAACTTACTCAATAGCTACATTTTGACTGATGATTAACATCTCCACCAAAAGTCAGATGTTATTGCCAACTAGCCACCCTCTCTTTCTGTTCCCAGGGCACTGTTTATTTCGCTACTGGACCTTTCACCTCATTTTGGTTTAATTCAGGTGTGTACATGGCTGTGACCTCCTGTAGAGGAAGCTCCAAATGCTCCCGATTTTTCAGTCCCCATCTTGCTTAGCATAGGTTCTGGCCCAGAGTAGATGCTCCATTTCAAAAATTAATAAACAAAAATAAGACAAAGAAGCTTCCCATTATATACCAACCCTGGTCTTCATGCTCTGCCCAAGCCACCTTCTCATAGCAGAATAATTCTATTTTCGCATGGAAGGAGCAACCACTCATGGGTTTTTTTCTTCTCCTACAAGGGTGCGGGAGAAAAGAAGAAATAAATAATATACTTCCACAGGCTTCTCATTATTATTTCTGGGAAAACATAATAAAGCTACAGCTGGCAGGCACTTATTTTTTTCTTAGCATTTAATAATAGAATTAATTGCTAAGTGGAAAGCTTGCAAGCCCCTTTCTGTTGTGCATTGCCCTCTGCTATCATTATGAATAGATGTAAAAATCAAAGCTAATTATCATTCAGAATGTTTGAAGAGATAGACTGAACCACACACAAAACTCATTTTACCCCTACCACAGCCCCAGGTTACAAAGTTCACATGCACATGCTGTAGGGCAGAGTATCACATGGGTACCCAAGTATTCCTTGAATTTATGTCCTTTTGCTGTAGCCATTGACTGTAGTCTGGCTATTTCATGTGGCTCTGGTGTATCACATTGTTTCCTAGGAGTTGGATCCATGTCAGCTGGAGGTCAAAGACTTGGGTTGTCTTGAGAAACTCTTTATAGACAAGTGTAGGGCTTATCTACCTTCAGCATGATGTAAGTGACCCTCTGAGTTACCAATGTCACTTGGCAACATGTAATGTCAAAAAGCAAGAGTGAAGGCTACAAATGTGGGAGAGGGGAGTGGACAGGCAAAATCTCAGTTTAGAGAGGAAAGAGCTGTAAGGGGGCAACAAGTCCAGGGAACAAGGGGATTTAGAAAAGGAAAACCTTTTAATGTTGTAGGACACGCAAACATGACAGAGAAAATAGATCATGAGAACACTTTCCCCCCATAGCTCTGGAAGCTCTGGAGAGCCCCCAAAGAAAGCTAGAATCAGTAAAACCTATGAAAAACAGCTTTTTTAGGAATGGAGGGCTAATTTCAAGGTTTTGTTTTTTTTAAATTTATGTTCAGTTAGAGACATTGAAATATAATTTTCAAAAAGTTAAAGTCATTGTTCTCAAGTAAATAACAAATAAGCACAGATCAAAGATTTTATGAACCCATTAATTAATGGGTGAACCAATTAATTAATACACCAGATTCAAAGAGTATTTAAGAAGGTAAATATAGATACAGGCACAGCTACAGTACAAAAGTGGTTAATGTCCAACAGGGCCATAGTAATTGGGGTTATATGTTCCAGCAGAGCGAAATTACTAACCTCTCTAACAGGCATACATTTCTAATGCACCTTCACAAGTCTGAAGCTCTTAATTGATGGGAAACAGTGAAACTCCGCACATATTTCTAGATAAGTTTCGGGTGGCCTCTGCCCCCATGTGACACTGAGAGGTCATGGTACCCACCTCTTGGCCTCATTTTCAGATTTTGGATCATTTTTCTGACTAAACATGGAGTACGCTGTCAACAGTTCATGGGGCAGGGTTGGGAGGGGTTGGTTTGTGCATAGAGCTGCTGGCCTCTGGAAAACGATTGCGGGAGAATGATGTGGTGGGGATATAGAAGTTCTGCTGCATGTGACATTGAGCTTCATTTACGAAAATCTGTCTTTCATAGAGATGACTCATAGGCACATGAAAAGATGCTCAACCTCGCTAATTATTAGACAAACGCAAATCAAAACTACAGTGAGGTACCACTTCACACTGGTCAGAGTGGCCATCATCAAAAAGCCTACAAAAAGCAGGGCTTCCCTGGTGGCACAGTGGTTAAGAATCCATCTGCCAATGCAAGGGACACGGGTTCGAGCCCTGGTCTGGGAAGATCCCACATGCTGCAGAGCAACTAAGCCCATGCGTCACAACTACTGAGCCTACACTCTAGAGCCCGCGAGCTACAACTACTGAGCCCATGAGTCACAACTACTGAAGCCTGCGCGCCTAGAGCCTGTGCTCTGCAACAAAGAGAAGCCACCGCAATGAGAAGCCCGCGCACCGCAACGAAGAGTAGCCCCCGCTCACCGCAACTAGAGAAAGCCCATGCGCAGCAACAAAGACCCAAAGCAGCCAAAATTAAATAAATAAATAAATAAATTTATATATTAAAAAAAGCCTACAAATAGCAAATGCTGGAGAGGGTGTGGAGAAAAGGGAACCCTCCTACACTGCTGGTGGGAATGTAAATTGGTGCAGCAACCATGGAAAACAGTATGGAGGTTCCTTATAAAACTAAAAATAAAGTTGCCTTATGATCCAGTAATCACTCTCCCTGGCATGTATCCAGAGAAAACCACAGTTCAAAAAGATACATACACCCCTGGGTTTGTAGCAGCACCATTTATAATAGTCAAGATATGGAAGCAACCTAAATGTCCACTGACAGATGAATGGATAAAGAAAATGTGATATATAAACACACACACAATGGAATACTACTTAGCCATAAAAAAAGAATGAAATATTGCCATTTGCAGCAACATGGATGGGCTTGGAGATTACCATACTAAGTGAATTAAGTCAGAAAGAGAAAGACAAATACCCTATGATATCACTTACATGTGGAATCTAAAATATGACATAAATAAACCTATCCATGAAACAAAAACAGACTCACAGACACAGAGAACAGACTTGTGGTTGCCCAGTGGAAAGAGGGGTGGAGGGGGCATGGATTAAGAGTTTGGGATTAGCAGATGCAACTGTTATATATAGGATGGATAAACAACAAGGTCCTACTGTATAGCACAGGGAACTATATTCAGTAGCCTGTAATTAACCATAATGGAAAAGAATATGAAAATGTATATATGTGTGTGTGTGTGTGTGTGTGTGTGTGTGTGTGCATGTCTAACTGAATCACTTTGCTGTACAGCAGATATTAACACAACTTTGTACATTAACTATACTTCAATACAATAAAATTTTAAACTGTCTGAAATTTTCAACACAACTCCATGACTTGTTAATGTTTTGTATAGTCGGGTGGGATGCAATCAAGTCAGTCCTCAAGGTGGGCACACCAGGACCAACTGGGGGGCTGCCCATGGGAGGCATCCATGATCCCTGTCCCACACAATAGAAGGACCAGGAGTTTTACCCAGTACATTAGATCATCAGTCTTCATAAGAGGTCCTGGAGGTGGATTTCATTCTCACTGTTTTGGAGATGAAGTAGCTGAGATACAGAGTTCTAGTAACTTGCCATACACACAGCAAGTGCCAAGCCAAGATTAAAACCAGGTCTACTAACTTCTGTATCTGGTGCTGCTTTCCTCCCATGGACTTTGCAGACAACAAGAGCCGGGGAAATGAGGGCAAATTGTGCCGTTTTTCAGCTTGGAAGTAAAGCAGGCTAATGGCATTTCATGGAACATAGTCCACGAAATAAATGTAGCACCGCAGTAATTTGAAATATCATTTCATGTATTTCCCCTCAGCCATTTTGTCACAAGACCTAAGCCAAAAGTCTCGGCTGGTTGCCCCAGACAACAAACACCACCTAGAGCCTTTGCTCAGCTTCAAGTTTCATACCAGACTTTAAAAATTTGATGGCAAGACAATAGCATTTCAAGAGAGAAAAGGTTTTGCTAGAAACTCTTAAAAGTGGAATTTTGCTCGGGAGTCAAAGCTGGAAAATGTCCCACGGAGTAACATTCTAGATGAAGGTGAGAGGGGAAGGAGGAAAAAGCTTCTAGGTGTTAGCAGGGCTTCCAGTGACTCCCAGCGTGCTAAGAAGACAGGATGACGAGAAGGGTCTAAAAAAGAAGGTTCCAGAGCATGGCAGACTGGTAACCAGAAACAATGGAAGGTTTAAAATCACTATCAGTGGGCACCTGCACAGCACAAAAAGGAGCCGGTGGGATCAGCCTTACACATCAGTCTCTTGACCATCTTAATATCCCACTGTCTTCCCTTTTCTCACAGATTTGTAGGAGGCTCTCTATGTGATGGATGCGAGTCCTTTCATAATTAGATATGTTCAACGCTTAGCGAAATCTTCTCTGGATTTGTGGCTCACTTTTTAACTCTTTATGGTTTCTTTTGGTTAACACCAAATTTTAATTTTAATGTAGACCACTTCATGCTTCTCTTTTAAGGTCGGTGCTTATTCCGTTCTACTTAAGAGAATACTCACTACATGTAAACGTATAGCTGATTCACTTTGCTGTACAGTAGAAACTAACACAACATCATAAGGCAACTATACTCCAATAAAAATTTAAAAAATAAATAAATAAAGCTAACAAGGGAAAAAAAGAGAGAATACTCACTACCCAAGGCCAGGAATATGCTACACTAGGTCATCTTCTAGAAGCCTTTCTGCTTTTTACTATTGAGTCTATTTATTTTATGTATGGTATGAGATAAAACCATATTTCATTTATTGTTAGAAATGGCCGCAGCACTGTTTATTGAAATGACCTTTCTTTTCCCTCTGCTCTGTAGTTTTACCTCTAACATAAATCAAGCATCCATGTATGTAGAGGTTATTTCTGGGTGTGCTTTTCTAGTCCATTGGTCCTTGTGCCAATGCCACCCTGGTTTAATTACTGTAACTGTATAATACATTGTGACAATCATTAGAGTAAATCTTTCCACTTTGGTCTTCAAAAGTGCCTTGGATAGTCTTGGCCTATTTCATTGTCATGCATGTTTTAGAATCAGCTTTTTCAGTTCCACAATAAATCCTGTTTGAATTTTGGTTGAAATTGAACTGAATTTTCAGATCTTTGGAGGAAAACTGTCATCTTTAAAATGTTGAGTCTGCCAGTCTATAAACATGGTATATCTCCCGATTAGAATCTCCTTTTTTTTTACTGTATCTTTATTTACTTAATATTTGTTTCATATTATTTAATGTTTATTATTTTCTTTATCTTGGTTTATAAATGCTTTTTTGATTTTTTTGGTGCTTTCATACATTCTATTACATTTTTAAGTATTAATTTTTTATTTTATTGTTAATTGTATCTTTTCTTTAAAATTTGTATTTTTACTTTCTGATTGCAGATACATAGAAATAAAATTGATTTTATGTTTTCACTTTATATTAATACCTCATTAGGCTTACTTCTAATATTTTATCTGTAGACTCTTCCATATTTCCTATGTAAGTAATCATTTTGCCTCTGTAAACCTGTGTTTAATGTGTTTTTTTCCTAAATTGTATAACTTTATTTTCTTTTCCTTCTTTTCACCTAGAATAGGACCTCCAGTAAGAAGTTGAATAAAAGATGCCGTCCTTATCTTCCTTCAGGCTTTCAACCAGTAATTAATAAGCACAATATTTATTCACTATTGATGTTTCCCTCATAACCCATTATCAGGGTTTCTCCTTGGTTGCTCAAATGTGTTTTTGTCTCATTTGGTTTGTTTCCTTCCTTTCTTCCTCCCTCCTCCCTCACTTTCTCCCTTTCTTTTCTTTACTTTCCTTCTCTCTTCCTTGCTTCCTTCCTTTCTTTTTCTTTCTTTCTTTCTTTCTTTCTTCTTTCTTTCTCTTATGAGGTTGCTAAATTTTATAAATTTTTTTCTGCATCTCTAGAGATGACTGATTTTTCTCCTAGATTATTTTAATATGATGAATTATAATAATTGATTCCCATATATTAAACCAATCTTGTATTCTGAATAAAGCTAGCTTGATAGTCATGTAGTATCATTGTTATACATCACTGTATTCATTTCATATTATTTATTTAGGATTTTTGCATCTTTATTCTACAGTGCAATTGGTCTATAATTATTTTTCTATCCTTGTCAAGTTTGGGAACTAAGGTTATGTTAGCCTCATAAAATGAGTTACAGGAGTGCTTCCACTTTTTCTATTCTTTTTTCACAATTTTTAAGGGTTTTACTTCATTTATAGTTATTATTAAATATTAGCTATAGTCTCTGTGTTGTATAATATAGCCTTGCTGCTTATCTGTTTTATACATAGTAGTTTGTATCTTTTAACCCCCCTACCCCTAGTTTGTCTGCAATTTTACCTTGGCCCAGCAATTTTTACTTTCTTATAAGTTTTCTAGTGACACCAAGCAGCCTTGTGTTGTTTAATATTATATCCAGCTTTTCTAGTTTTTCACAGAGAGTAGGTCAGTTTGAATTACCAAATCTTCCATTACTAGAAAGAAAAGTCAAAAAGTGTCTTCATTGGTGAAATATGTGGTGTCCAAGATAATGAATTGTCTAGGACAACCTCCCTCCTTATATGAACTCAGTTTAAGGAGCTAAGGAGCCCTCTGGTCTTTATCACTAGGGATGGCCCCCCTGCTTAATTCCTAAGTAACGTGTCCAGGTATTAGTTAAAAGGGCTCTTAGTAACTTGGGTCCATCTGGTAGTCAGGCCATTCCTATTGTTAGAATATTGTTGCTTCGTATTGTATAAACTTTTAATGCAAGGTACTAGTAGAGCGCAAAGTAGAGAGCTGGGACTCCATCGAGTTTGGAGCATAGGCAATAATGCTGCTCTGTGCTTGCATAATAAATGTCCACACACGTGGCAGAATTTGGTGTAGTGATATACTTCCCTTATAACTGATAGGGAGTATATAGAAGCATAGAAAACTCTCACCTGTCTGCCTATATTACTAGAAGGGACCCTCATATGTGTGTGTGACCAAATAGGTAAGCTTGCAACATGGTTAAAGGGAACTTGGAGTAGTTTATAAGCAATAACCAAAGACTATCTAGAAAGAGTAAGATAAAGTCTAAAACATGAAAGCTTCTTTTCCATAGGTCATATTTGAATAAGAACCATGTAGGAAGTACAGGCTGGAATCAGGAGGCCTGTGAGAGACAGGGGGACCCAGCCAGGGTCAGAAGAGAGATGGTCTCTTAGTCAGGGATAAACATTCCCTTCAACATTCAGGAAGATGTTATGGAATCTATGAAAATGAAGCAAAACACCAAAGGAAGAGACCAAACTGGGATGAAAAGACAAAGACATATTAAAACAGAAATGGTAGGCAGAATTCTAAGATGACATCTGGTGCAACCCCCCCTTTGAGTGTAGGGAGGGTGTAAGTACAATCGGATGCTACTGCAATGATTAGACTACAGCACATGTCAAAGGTGAAGGAATTTTGCGGATATAAATAAGTTTCCAAATCAGTTGATTTTGAGTTAATCAAAAGGGAGGTTATCTGGGTGGCCTGAATTAATCAGATGAAGACCTCTAAAGGAGGGCTATGACCTTCCTGGAGAGTTCCTCCCACTGGCCTTAAAGAAGCAAGTTCTGTAGTTGTAAGGAAATGCTTTCTGACAAAAGCCATGTGAACCTGGACAGACCTCAGTCTCAGATGAGCCCCTCGCCTGGCTGACCCCTGACTGCAACCTCTTAAGACCCTGGGTGAAGCCAGGCCCAGATTCCTGGCCTGCAGGGGCTGTGAGATGGTAAACGGTGCTTGTTTTAAGCCACAGTCTGTGTGACAATGTCTTACCTCACAATAGAAAACCAACACAAGGAAGTGTAAAAGCAATAGCAGAAATTAGAAACAGAAAATAAATGGCTCAGAAATTCTTTTTGGCAAACGTAATCTAAAGACATATCCTAGCCAACTAAAAGATGAATAGAAATAAATAATTCAAAAATGGGGAAATTAAAATATTAATAACAAAAGGCAAACAAAAGTCTTGATCATTTAGATGTTTTAAAATATGGAAATAGCCCCTGAAACAACTCCTGATTCAAAGAGGGAATTAAAAAAATAATTATGGACTAATTTAAAAATTATAGTGTTGAGGGTATTATGTATGAGTAATTGAGAAGTATACATATTTTATGCCATGTTAAATTTATAACCCTAAGTATTTTTATTAAGCCATAATGATAATAAATAAAACATTTAACCCACATGATTAGTAAGAGAACAATATCAACTTTATGAAAAGAAAGTGGAATAGTACATTTAAGACAAAAGCAGACAGTAATAAATTAGAAAAAAAGAAACATGAAGTATATAAATAATGAGTTGTTTCTTTAAAGAAAACTATAAAAGGTATAAAACACTGGCTGATCTAATTAAGCAAAACAAGTAGAAAGAAAACATAAATAAATCCAATTAGGCATAAGCATAGAAGGATAGATGCCAAAAAAAAAAAAAATCAGAAGAAAATTATACCTCTCACTTACTGTCCACACTCCTCCCTCAATAACAAAGGGCCACTGGGATTGGAATTCACTCTTTCTCTTCTTGTGTAAAATTAGGCAAGTCTCTCACCTTTCTAGGCCTCCCATAAAAAGTGAATAATCTCAAATATCTGACAATTTAATAGAGTTAACCCTTGCGGGCACTGCCTCTGGGTGTGATCAGGATAATCAAAGCTCACTTATCAGAGCACTTGAGATCTCCTGGTTGGCTGAGAACTAAGCAGAGCCTCTTTGCTCCACCTCTGCTAATCAAAATCTTCCAAAACATAGGAGAGGAACAAATATTTCTAACTGTGCGCTTGATAGATTGAAATCACACAGTCAGGGAAATCAGGGAGGCTGAGGAGAAAGGGAAGGTGTGGCTGGAGGCGCAGGGCGGGCAGAAGTGGTTATTGTCAGCCTGTGTGAAGCATCTGGATACACTGGCAGCCAGAGGGTCCTGACTGGATCCCCGTCGTGGTTAGGTGCTCCTCCGTGATCTCCCAAAGCACCCCGTGCTTATATATCTATCATTAGGGGCGTCACAGTGCGTTACGATGGCCCATAGAATGCCTGGTGCTCCAGCAGAGTGAAGCACTTTAGAGGCAGGAATTGTGTCCTCTGTAATACAGACGCCCAGTGCGGGGAATGAGGTCTGCCTGCCTGCCCTCTGCATCACGCCTGGAGAATTGCAGGCATGAGTGGGGCAGAGCCTACGGGCATGGTAGGACAGGACGTCTGGGAGCAGTGAGTGGCCTGTCCTCACGATCCTGATATGGCAGGAGGCGCGTATCACCACTGGGAAACAGAGACTGCCCACCGGTGACCAGCTGGAACCAGCTCGGTTCACGGACCCAATCCCCAGCTGGAGGGCAGCTCCCGGCCTCCCGTGGGCTTCAGGGGAGAAGGTACAGATGGGAAGATGTCCTGAGATCAGCCCAGGCTGCCAGTTCTCCCAGGGGGATCTGGCAGTGCAGATGCCTCTGAAGACCCCACAGCATGCCCACGAAGGAGCAGCGCTTAGACAGCTGCCGAGAAGAGGCCCCAGGGCCACCAGGGATGGCAAGAGAGAAGCAGGAAGATGTCAGTTTGAAGGTTTGGTTTAGAAACCCTGGTCTTTTAAAATAGCTGACTATGACTCTTAGTTATCTAAAATCATTATATATAACTGTGACCCGGCAGAGGCTGCTTGATGGCAGTGATTGAAGAAGGAAATCAAGCTTTTTATATTTGTTCCCTCATTGAGTTTAAAAAACTGGATACACATTCATCCACACAATAAACAATTATTGAGAAACTATTATGGAGAAGGTAGGTCCTGTGGATAAAATGATTAAGATGGTCTGTAACTTGAGGTTCTCAATCTAACGGTGTATGAGGAGTGGGTAAAAAGTGAGTACAGCACAGTAGGAGAAGGGCTGTAGTAAAGGTACAGGCTGCAGGTGCACCCAGTTACTCCGGAGAAAGGAGAAGGGACCTCTCTAGGGAGCCTCGATCATGGACCTCGGCCCTGCGCGGCCGTCCTGTGGTCGTCCACCAACACACCGCGGCGTGAGACACACCTTGGAGCTGAGTAGTGGGAGCTTTTGAAAAGATGGAGAGAGGGGGCAGGAGACAGGCTTAGAGGCCAGTGGACGTGGGAAAGGATGGAGTGTAGGAACCAAAAGATGAGAATTCATTTTGATAGAATGGCTTCTTGGGAATATTGTCCTTGTGAATATCAAGCTAAGTCTCATCAAGTCAGCATGGATCGCAGTGGGGACACGTGCAGTTTAATTTGCTTAATTACATCTGCTGTGTAATATCCTGTAGTCGGTTAGTGCTTTAGTTCATGGTCACTCTTTCTGGTCTGGGTGCTCTGGCTGGCTCGAGGCACCATGCAGAGACTGGCATCAGACTCTCCTGCACGACCACGGGGAGTGAGCCTCACTTTATGATGAGTGTCCTGACCTACAGGCTGGGCCTACGGAGGTTGAAGAAGAGTCATCCCTATTGTTGATTTAGGGCCTGGGGAAGATGGAAAAAGGAAAGGTGAGTGAGAGTCGGGGAAGAGGGTGATAGACAGCTTCTCAGAGTCTGCAGCACAGACTGCTCCATTCATTACATGTTCAGTGGAAGCCCGGGAATGCTTTCAACAACCAGGGACATCTTATCTGCAGCCAGGATGCGAAATTTCACTTATAACAAAGCTCCGCGTAGAAAGGGCTCTTATCTCTGAGTCCAGAATGAGGGTATTAGTAACAGTGCCGGCTTCTTTTTCAAGCCCCATTAATGCCAGGTAATAGGTTTCCCCAATGGTCTTAGCATTTGCTCAGCTGCAGAGAGCTACTGAAAAAGACAATTTCTTTGGAAACAAGGTAGACTTATACTGAGAAACATTACCTAATCACTGAGGTTGCTATTGATTCAGGTATATCAGAAAAGTTGCCTCTAAGGAATTTCTGGGGAGTGAGTCAGATTTTTCCCGTGGACTTTCATTGTGAGGATGAGGGTGGTGTACTTCTGGACAAGGCTTCAGACAGCCTCGCAGGAAACCTGTATGTGTTTCTGTGACTGTAGTTGTCTTTATGATTTCATAATGCTTCACTGCAGCAGTTTGAAACTCTGGGGTTATGTGAGTCAGTTTCTAGGGTTCTCCGAAGTCCATGAAACTATATCCAAGACTTCTGTGCATTTTTGTGGGGGACAGAAGGGCATGGCTTTAACTAATAGCACAAATAAATACACAGATCATTTCCACATACACTATTAGAGAAAAGGTCTGATAAGGGGTGTGTGACAGCCATTCTTGTTAAGAGGTTGGAGCAAGCAGCAGGTACAAAAGCCTTGAGTCGGGGCGCTCCTGAGATGTGCAAGAAATAGCCAGAAGGTCAGTGCGGCTGAACTAGAGTGAGGAGGAGAATTGAGAGAGATGAGGCCAGAGAGACATCCCACGGGTGGAGTGGGGGCATGTCTGAAAGAGCACGTGGCCATGCTAAGGACTGTCTCTGGCACTTGAGAAGGATGGGAAGCCAAGAGAAGACTTTGAATCTGCAAGTCCTTGACTGGACGAACGGAATCAATGGGGGGAAGGACCGCAGTGGAGAGACTGATCAGGAGGCCATTGCCAGGATCCAGGTGATGGGGACTTAGATCCGAGTAGGAGCCATAGAGCTGATAAATGTAGTCATATTCTGGATAAGTTTCATAGAGCTACAGGGATTGGTGATGGTTAGGTTATGAGTGCCATAGAAAGAAAGGAACCAAGGATGACTCATTTTCAAGGCAAAAGCACCGAATCCTCTTTTACTTAGAAATCCTGGAGCCTCAGCTGCCTTTGTGTGGGCACCATGTGCTCCTTGCTCCAGGTAGAGGAAGGGCTTAGTGTCCTGGCAATCGCCCTCTGGAGTGGTCACTCAGGAGGAATTCCACAGCCTTGGTCTGTCCTGAGAACCTCTTCAGATCGTGAACAGACTCTATGCGAGCAGTGAGTGCCCATGTCACTGTTTGCTAAAGGCAGGACCAGGAGGAGGTAGAGAAGATGGAGGAGAAGAATGTAACTTCATTTTTTTCCAAATTGAAAATTATCCTTTTTTAAACATCATTTACAGAACCCTTCTACTTTCCCCACAGCTGATCACATACTAAAACTTATGGAGTCTATCTGGACTCTATCTTGGGAATTGACCTATTTTCCATTCTTGTGCTATTATCACACTCTTTTAAATATTGTGGAAAAATATTTCAACTTGATTTTGTTGAAGCATGTTTTGGAACTGACAAAAATAATTATATTCAGTTTTGTTTTCTCCATGCAATGTATATAAAAAAGTTTACTCTTTCACTGCCAGAATTTTTTTAATAAGTCAATGAATTTTGTGAAAATGAAATCTTTAAAAGAAATTATTGATGTTTGGGTTCAGCCTGTTTATTCCCATATTCAAAGGCAGGATAACAATCGGTGTACAAGCAAATCTTTCCAAACCTGCCTCAGACACAGGGCACCTGGAGTCTTTAAAGGTGCCCTGGGAGCATGACCAAGACGTAACTCCACAGGAAGTCTTGGGGTCACAAAATTATACGTGATTTCTTCAACGGACAAAACCTGAAATCTCCTCCCTGACCATTTATGTTTTATTGATGATTTTCTAACAATCCAAACCAACTGCCTTAGGTATAGCACTTTTCTTGAACTTGAAGGTGATTTGAAGAGCCAAGTGTGTATGTGTGTGTGTGTGCATGTGTGTGAACATATATGAATTTTGACTGGATCTGTAAAAATGTCCTATGTCCTTTGATCAACACCACTTGAAGTTTAGTACATTACTATTTTGGGGGACAAAGGAAAAACATGAGGGAAAATTACCAGAATGTACTGATCCTCTCTTTAAAGGCTCTAAACCCGTGGCTTAGGCTAATGGTGTTGAACAGAGGACTAAGTCTATGAGTAAGATGACCGTGTTTTCCCACCTGCTCAGGAGTGTTACTGTTTTTATCTGTTGTCCCAGTACTGGGATTTATAGAGCCTCTTGTTCTTCAGAGCCCTTTTTTAGATAATAAATAATGTGGTCACCCCGGGCATGAGGTCAGTAAGCATGATGGTGCCAACTTGGGCCTGTGAGGGAGTGGGGCTTTGCTCTTAGGTTCAGAGGTATTTGAGGATTTACGGGTGAAGCTGGACACATGCTCAGGGAAAATGCAGATATGAGGATGCAAGTCCATCATCCTTGCTAAGGAGGGATGTGCATTTCCAAAAGAGATGTCTGAGAAGGGTAGGATTGTTGGATTGGAGACATTTGCCTTCAGGGAACCCCACATTTGCATGGGTTTTGCAGAGTGTCATGGGTGTGGAGATTTCAGAATACAGGCCATGGAGCTTTGCTGTGACAGGCAGCTGCGATGAAATGGGAAAACACTGAACTTGAATTTTAGGACTGTCACCTATGAGCTACGTGACTTGAGGGATGTCATGAAGCCTTTTTGAGGCTCTTTAAAATGGGAAGAATGATGCTCACCTCATAGGATTGTTGTGGGAATTTAAAAATAGAAATGCGTGGAGGTATACTTAGAATACACCTGCTGAAATTACATGTGAGGGAAAGAGAATGAAATATTTATAGGCTAAGGACGAGTGTAATGACCTAAAGCTTCAGAACATGTCGCAGAAATTAGTAGAAGGCTCTCTAGCAGTTTTAATGTTGCTTCTCGTTAAGTGTGGTCTGTGTATATGTGTGTGTACATGCACAGAGAGAGAGAGAGAGATCTTTGTTACTGTGTCTATTTGCTTTGAAGGGAATGGATTGGAACACCCAAGTCTGACCTTTATTTTTTTGTTTCTGAAAACACATGCTGTCCTCTAATTCAATCCCTACTGTCCTGGTTTAACAAACTGAACAAGCCTCGCACAGAGCCTTATTGTTGGGTGCCTGGAGAGAGCTGGAAGCTGGAGGCACAGAACACTCTCCACACGGGGAGGTCTGCACACAGTACAAGCCCTTGTCCTAGAGGGTGACTCAGAGGAACCTCCTGCAGGATAATAACAGAAGTGCCACTTGTGGCTCAAAGAAGACCATTGTAATTAAAAAGAAAAAAAAGTATTATATGTATAATCAAGTCTAGGGTCTGTCCACAATTCCTTGTCTGCCAGCAAACTGTCTGCTCAATAGGCACAGTGAACAGCAATTATCTCCTCCAAGCTATGAAACCCCAGTGGCAATTGACAGTGACAGTGGCATCCTATGGGCTCACAGTTTGAAGGAGCCTGTTATTAGCAATCACATCAGGTCCCCTCCCTGAGTCAGGCTGAAGTTACATAGGTGTCAGGCTTCCTCCTGTGTCCCTCCACCCCAATGATGAGTGTACTCACAAAGGCACAGCTTGGTGAGGAGTCGAGGACATGGGTCTCTAGCCTCAGTGCTGCTGGACCATCCACCGGTACATTTGATCTGGCACTGAAAAAGGGCAAGTTTTATGATTAGATGAGGCTTCAACCCCAAACACCTAATGAGTTACAGTGGCACAAGGAGGTTTCTTTTGTTTCAGTGGATGTAAGGTTGAGGGAGACTGTTCTTTCCCTAATTCCCCTCCCAACATTGGACTTGACTTCTCACCTCTCCATGACGGAAGGAGGCCAATTTAAGGGAGAGTGAGACAGCCAGCAGGAAGCAAGAGTCTTTCCTCCAATAATAACATTTTTAAAGCCCTCATGCTACTGTTGTTCACCTAGAAATAGGGCTCAGTGAATGTTCTCAAACTTGATAATCTTATATCTTCTCTCCTCCTCCCTGATGGTGGAGTCAGAGAACAGCCCCAGAGAAGAGCTCTCTTCCTTTTAGATCAGAGCTTCCCAGCCTGGTTCTCTAGGGTGGATGCAGGTTTGCTAAGATATTGATCCCTCTTTACACTCAAGGTAGGAATGCCTGGGCCTTACTGTTGTTTTAAACGGTATATTTTACAAACATTACTATTTTCTGTATATTTCATAACATGAAAACTTGGGGAAACAAGGTTCTAGCAAACATTCTCCAGCATTTTCGTTCTTTCCTTTGTTGTGCTGGTCATCTTACTTGTCAGATGCTGTGTCAGCCAGCCTGCTATTCTCCTCATTTAGGTCAGAAGGGCTCTGGGATATAAGAAAACCCTACAGTTACCTCCATGGAAACATTCTCCAATCACGCTCTGCTTTTATTTAGTTATTAATTCTGTACTCATCAAAAGCCTGGGCAGTGTCGACCAGGACTTTGGGAATGAATGGCCCTTTGATATTAGTGCCACATACTTGTGAAATAGGTCAGGATCAAACATTGCTGAAATTTGCCCACAAAGCCCACTCTGAATTAAGCTGACCAGCTGCTTCTATTTCCTTTCTCAACTTAAACTCAGCTGCACTGTCCATCCAAGTTCACAAGTAGAAATATATAAGGTAGACCAGATCTGGGTGACAATGACAGTCGAATAAAATGTCAGCCCTGAAATTTGATGCCAAACAATGTAATGTGACAAAGTGTGCTCTTTACTGGTAGTGCATCTCAAAAATGAAATCTTCTCCCACCTTTTCCACAGAGAAATTAGAGACTAAATGGACCGATTTCATTTTCCCCACCACCACAGTGACATTGGACCCAAGAGATACACAGAACTATCTTGTCTTCCATGTGCAACTAACTTTACTCCTATTATATACCAGGGAGTGTTGCCTGTCATTTAATTCTTGTAGCATTCGCTCCATTTTATAGAAGAAGTAACTGAAGCTTAGAGAGGAACACTGCTATGCGGTGACGGAGATTTGATGGGTTGAGTTGTCTCTAAATTTCATTCTGCCATGTATTTTTCCAGTATCTACTTCAGAAACCACACCAAATGCCTCCCAACCTTCCCACTACCCCCAGTATTCTTACTTTCAGTGTTTTATAACATATATGTGCAGAGCCGTTTGATATGACTCAGTGACACCAAGTGACAAAAAGATCCCTGACATTTCTTTTAAAAGTAAGATGATATTGGAGTATAATAATCTAATAAGTATTTCTTAAATTCTTATGATGGGCCAGGTTTGAGTTGAACAGGGACCAAAACCAGATATTGTCCCCACCTTTATGGAACTCCTGGGGAGGGAAAGATATTACTTAAAGGTTCACATTAACAGATGCATAATATGGACAAAGAAAATGACCGTAGTTCTGGGGGAGCATATAAAACAGACTTGTCAGGGGCTGACGACCAGAAGAAGTCATCCTGAGCTAAGATTCTTAGGTGACAACTAAGTGAAGCATAATGGGACCCTGTGAGTATCATTGCAAGCAGAGGGTGTTGCCTGACCCATAACCGGGGCAGAAAGAAACACAGATTTCCAAGGAGCTGAAAGAAGTCTGGGGCAGCTGTACACGAAGAGCAAGAGAAAACACAGGAGCATGAGGTGGGAGCCAGAGGATGGACGGCAGCCCAAGGTCACGTGTCATGGTGTGAGCCGAGGCAAGAGGGTGCTGATGCGTCAGACAGGACCCAATATGCATTTAGAATGACCCGTCTAGCTGTCACGTGGAGGACTGAATGGAGGAAGCCAGTGTAGATGCAGGGAGGCTAGTTAGAAAGCTGAAGAAAAAGGATCGAGCTTAGACTAGGAATCTATAGAGGGCGCAGAAAGAAATAGATGGAACTGAGATAAAATTGACAGAACTGTCTGAGGAATTATGTATGGGGGAGAAGGAAAAGTCAAAGAAGATCTCTAGATTTCTGTCCTGTGCAACATTCAGAGATGGGAAACACTAAAAATATCAGACTGGGGGGCAAATACTAGTCTTGGTTTTGAAGCTGGATTTGTGTTTCCTTTGAGACATCCAGGTGAGCACACTAAGAGGAGGAGGAGGGATGGGGTGGGGTTGGGAAGCAGGGATGGGGAGGTGGGAAGGATGAAGGTCGGGAGAAGACGGTGGCATCTTCCTCAGAGGAGGTCCAGGAGGCCGAGGAAAACCCTCAGGGCTGCGGAGAAAGAGCAGCTGCTCCACAGAAGGGAGGGAAGGAGCTGGGAGCTGCCGGGGCAGAGTCAGTGGCAGTAAATGCGCCCAAGAAGCAACTGCACTGCATTTGGGCACTGACCCTGCCCCGGTGTCCCTCTGACTGCAGGGGGCTTGACACGTTTTTTCCCAGGTGGCTGGGAAAAGCCTTCCCTCCCTTGCGGTCCCTCTTTCCTTCTCCTGATGAGGACCCTAAAGCTACACGTGGGAAAGAGATGGGAGCACGTGACTCA
This sequence comes from Balaenoptera borealis, assembly GCF_965194805.1. Taxonomy (NCBI): domain Eukaryota; kingdom Metazoa; phylum Chordata; class Mammalia; order Artiodactyla; family Balaenopteridae; genus Balaenoptera; species Balaenoptera borealis. Next base: position 86,790,141 of record NC_138871.1, read on the forward strand.
GCGGGTCAGCACCAAGCCTGACCCTCCCCCCAGATGACCAGCAACTTCTCAACCGTCCCACACAAGTCCTCACCATAGGACCTGTTCTCCACAATCCAGAGAGGCTTTCTTCCAGATTTAGGATCGAGTTTGTGCAGAGGTGACAACAGCCAAATTTGCACAGCCTGCTAACTACATCCCGTGGCAGGAGGAACATCAGGCTGAGGGGTGCGCACACGTCTGTCCCAATTATTCCCAGTGACTTTCCGGTACAGAAGCTAGTTTTCAGCCTGTGATGAGAAGCCCCCTCAGTGCAGATGGGAAATGCTTATTATGTTAATTGAGTTCTGGGTTGTTAGTGGAAATTATTAAATGGAGATGTTAGCGATGCCTCTGGTGGGATGAGGAGGTGAGAAGGTTAAAGGCAGAGATAAATGTTCCCGTGACTGCACGGGGCTGGGCTGGGGGTCCAAGTTCAAAGGAAGAGAACGGATTTCATTTGTTGCAAATTCCAATTTAAAGGGTGTCAGTTTTTTACAGTAAATTTAACTGAGAGAAATAAAGTAAAATGATAGAGGAATGGCATTCCTTGCTTATTTACTGACCCTAAATAAGAGAATTACTTTAAAATACAGTATTTTAAGAAGAGGTAGTTTAGGAAATGTCAACAAGAATAAAACCCAGAACAGAAAAGGGAAGAAAAACTTCTAATATGAAATCTATGTATTTGGCCAGTAACACTGAGCAAGAGAAGAAAAAAATGAGTTGATTATAAGAATTTAACAACATGTTCTGAGGACAATAAACTAATTGTAAGAAATATATGTGTATGTGTGAGTATCTTGTTCAATATTTCTGAAAAGCTAGAAATTGATTTTTTTCTAGGAAAACATAGATTTAAATTGATTTAAGGAGGCAATTAATCTGCATGGACCAATAAATATGGAAGGAATTTTAAAAAGGTTGACAAATGTTTAAAAATCTAATGGGTTAAAAGGTGGTCCCCAAAAAGATATGTCCATGTCCTCATCTTTGAAACCTGGGAATGTGACCTTATTTGGAAGAAGGGTCTTTACAGGTGCAAGGAAGTTAATGATCTTGAGATGAGATCACCCTGGATTACCCAGGTTGGCCCTAAATCCAATGACAGGTGTCATTCTAAGAGACACACAGAAGATACACAGACACAAAAGCAGGAGGCCATGTGACCACAGAGGCAGAGATTGGAGAGATGCGGCCACTGGGAGCTGGAGGAGGTAAAGGAAGAGAATTTTCCCTAAAGACTTTGGAGGAAGTAGAATCCTGACAACACCATCTGGCCTCGAGAATGTGAGAAAATAAATTTCTGTTGTTTTAGGCAACCCAGTTTGTGGTAAGTTTTTACTTGGGGAAACTAATACCCAAAACTCTTCCTAGAATATCAATAGATGGATACTTGTTTATTATGATCAACAGTATCTATCTGTCAGCGCAAGTGAGTGCATCTTAAGACGGATACAACAGTGCTTGGGATTTTGTTGCCAGACCTTCTCAGTCACTTACCTTTGGTCAAGTTTGTTACTAAATAGACCTCATTTTCTACAATGTGGGTAACAAAACCTTGTATAGTAATTATTAGACATAATGTTATTATGTATATGTACATAATGTATATACAAAGGTATATGTATGTGTTTGTTAGACAGAATGTATAAAGATGATTACTACAATGCCTGACACACAATAAGCCCGTAAAAAGTAGTAGCTCTCACATACACGCAGATACACACACAGAGCTATGGGCCCTGGGCCATGCTGCTTGGTGCCTGGAAGCTTCTTATTTCATCAAATAATTCAGTAAGACAGACACTACTGCAACAAAAATAGAGCTAACTGGTCAACCAAACAGGTTAAACCAAAGTGATTTTTTTTTCTTTCTATGACTCAAAGAGAAATAATATCAAACAAAAAAAGAGAAAAAGGGTAAGATTACAAAACTAAAAAAAGGTTAAGGGCCTTTGTATCAGCCATGAGGAAAAACATATTTTCCCAAATACTGTCTTTAAAATCTGGGAACACCCACAGCAGAGAGGCAGTGCCCATGCCCTGGCTCTCTCCAAGGGTACCTCTGTGTGGGACTTGGTGTCTGGCAGGAGAATGAGTTTTTAGAATTCTTGGTGCATGCACTCAGCTGTGTAGGCAAATAAAGGGAAATAAAATATTTATGATAAAGGGTGGGCACATCAGTTGAATATGTGGTAATATCTATATTCAGGAATACTGAAAGGTCTTACCTCTTCACACAACACTCTCTGCCTTTGCTTCCCAACACCTCCCTGGCCGTAGTTCACTCCCTTGAACTGGCTACATTTCTTTCCAGCCTCAAAACATTTGCGTTGTCAGTTTTCCCTGCCTGAAATGGTCCTCCCAGTCTCACATGTGACATGGCTAATCCCTTGTCATTCTTGCCTGATCAACTGATAGCTTACCTTTAGAGGCCTTCCCTGACTACTCATGTTCAAAGTAGCTCTTTCTCAATGGATTTCTATCTCTGCTCCTTGTTCTCTCTTTTTGGCTCTTAGCACAACTTAATTTCTTTTATTTATTTGTGTGATTCCTTGTTAGGGTTTGCTCCCCTCACAGGCATGTACACCACAGGGAACAGCGATGATGTCTGGCATTTCCACCCTTGAATCTCTAGCACCTGGGCTGGTGCTTGGAACCTGCATGCTCGGTGCACATTAATTTTGCTTATAAGGCAACTGATGTTGTTACCGGGAGTCCATGAGTTATTCAGTATTAAAAAAAATATCAAATAGAAATAACAAGACCTGGATTTTATTAAGCACTTGCTATACTGCCTCTTAGAAGTAACTCATGATAAAGCAACATAGATTGAAAAAAAAAAAACAACACACAAAATTACTTGTAGTTGATTCTCATTATTTGCAATAGTTACGGTCTTCAAAGTTTCCACCAACACCGGAATGTAAATTGATACAGCCACTATGGAGAACAGTATGGAGGTTCCTTAAAAAACTAAAAATAGAACTACCATACGACCCAGCAATCCCCCTACTGGGCATATACCCTGAGAAAACCATAATTCAAAAAGAGTCATGTACCACAATGTTCATTGCAGCTCTATTTACAATAGCCAGGACTTGGAAGCAACCTAAGTGTCCATCGACAGACGAACGGATAAAGAAGATGTGGCAGATATATACAATGGAATATTACTCAGCCATAAAAGGAAACGAAATTGAGTTATTTGTAGTGAGATGGATGGACCTAGAGTCTGTCATGCAGAGTGAAGTAAGTCAGAAAGAGAAAAACAAATATCGTATGCTAACACATATATATGGAATCTAAAAAAAAAAAAAAAATTGTTATGAAGAACCTAGGGGCAGGACGGGAATAAAGACACAGACCTACTAGAGAATGGACTTGAGGACACAGGGAGGGGGAAGGGTAAGCTGGGACAAAGTGAGAGAGTGGCATGGACATATATACACTCCCAAACGTAAAATAGATAGCTAGTGGGAAGCAGTCGCATAGCACAGGGAGATCAGCTCGGTGCTTTGTGATCAGCTAGAGGGGTGGGATAGGGAGGGTGGGAAGGAGGGAGACGCAACAGGGAAGAGATATGGGGACATATGTATATGTATAACTGATTCACTTTGTTATAGAGCAGAAACTAACACACCATTGTAAAGCAATTATGCTCCAATAAAGATGTTAAAAAAAAAAAAAGTTCCCACCAACACCAAATTAGCAAATATGGAGCCATTGCTCCTGGGGGAAATGTCAGGTTATGTTCCTAAAAGCCCCTGGTCACAACGTTTTTAACAACTGATCAATATATAACTTTGTTGGTTGTGTGCTTCTGTTTGAAGAAACCTTATTTGATACCAATTATTGATTCATTACCATCTAACCGAATAGCACTGTCCCTCATGCTGCATGAAGCTGACCTAATGTGATGCATTTTCTCTGTTAAGCACATCACAGCTGTCCTGCAGTCAGGAACGCTAGACAGCACTTTGGTGGTGTTGTTGTGGACCACGTTAAGCAGCAAAATCACCAACAGAAAGCACAAAAATGTGAACAACGTAGCATAAAATAGACCGTGAAAAGGACACTTGGGAACAGTGTGAGAGCTAAGACAAGAAGGCAGAGGCTTGCCCTGCTCGACGTCAGCTGGGAATGTGTGTGCGGAGTGACTCAAATACTTCAGCACTCTGCACACGCCCTTGAACGACCATGAAAGCACCACGAGTATTGACTTGTAGGGTTACAAATATATTTCAGTGAGTAGATAAATTCATAAATACAGAATCTGTAAATAATGAGGCTTAAATATACTTCCTTTTGGTTAAAAATGTATCATCTTAGGGGGACAATAGTGGTTATCTTTTGCTGACAAAAACTCTTATAGTAGATAACACGGGCATTTCTGGAGGTTTCACGTCCAGTAAATGAGTTTTCGGCATGTTCCACATTGGAAATGATTCTCCATGACCAGGTTTGTAGATGAGGGCTGATATTTACAGTCTGGACTGAGGTTGAACAGGTCTTTGGCTCCTGGTTAATATCATTCTACTGCATCCCATTTTTTCCATAGAAATAGATTTGAAAAATACACCACCAAGTAGTTTATGATTCATTTTAGAAAACAACTTAGGGATTTAAAGAGTTAAAATTTATGCAGAAAGGCAGCATAATGTCATAGGGGCAAAAGAGGGCATGGGCGAGAAGTTTACATTTTGACTTCAACTCTGTCACGGACTGGCTATGTGATCTTGCCCAAGTTCTGACCTCTGTGAAATTACAGATTCATTTATTTGCTAAATGGGGATGATACTATCACCTCCTTCAAAAGATGTTCTAATTGTCAAATGGGAGCATAAAAATACTCTGTAAATAGTAAAATAAAATATACGTTCACATATACATACTTATGAGTGTATGTGTGTATATGATTTAGCACTGATTCATCTGTCATCTCCTACCTCAAAGTGGTCTCCTTTTTTTCTACTCTTGTTCCCTTAAAACATATGCATTATATACATATATGATATATGTGTATATATATAATGCTGCATACATATTTATGCATTATATATCTAAGATATATATTTATTTATTATATATGCATATATCCTCCATTTACATATGAAAGGCAAATGGCTGTTGGGAAGCAGTGACTGGTTGAGGTATGGGTGGGAGCAGGGCAGATGAGACAAGAGGATTTCCAGTGGGAGGACAGGGAGAATGTGGGTTGGGTGTGACTTCAGCAAGAGATGCTGGTGTCTTCTTGCTTATGTCAGAAGGGATGCAGGATCTCAAGCTTAAAGTTTACTGCTTTTTAGCTGAATCTGGCGCACAGTGCACTCTTAGAGGTGCCCTAAGTTTCACCCCCATGTTCCGTCCAGGAAACAGGTTGAGGTCCCCAGTGGCACGGTGGAGCCACATTTGCAGAGACAGGTGGCTGGTCCCCGAGCTGCCCACCGATTCTCTTAGGGAAATAGCGCCGAGTGATGCAAACCTGCCTTGAGGCCCCAGAGCAGAAGGGGCTCTGCATGCACTTCAAATGCATCCCGAGGAAGCCTGGGCCCCCCTGTGTTTTCTTTCTTGGCTGTGAAGCAGATGGAGATGGGGGGGGCGCGGTGACTGAAACCGGAGACAGGGGCTCTGCAGGCTCAGGTCAGCCCTGAAAGAGAAAATCTGTCACCTCCCCCGACCTGTGTGGAGCCCTCTAGAGAGTGGGAAGGATGAAACAGGGATTCAAAGAGAGACAGAAGCAGAAAATGCTGCCAGAAACTCGCCTCCACCAGACGGCTGGCCTCACTCAGGTCCACAGACATTCCCTCCTCCCACACTTCACGGGCACAAAACCGGACTCACGTTTGTTTTCCAGAAGCAGGACCTGTTCTCATGTGGTACCCAGTCCTAAGAACCAGAGCCCCCTGAGAAACTCTCAGGTTGTCACCCTCTCTTGCCCCTCACAGGTGCTCAATAGGTCCTACAGAAAGAGTATGGATTTTGCTCCATCTGTAGCTAAATAACTGAGAAAACCACTGAAGCTTCTGATCAGCAGTTGGTACAGGTGTAAAATTGACATCATAGAGGCTGAACCAAGGTAGTAGTTGTAGGGTGAAGAGAAAGGTAAAGATCTGAGAGAACCAAACAAAATAGAAATAACTAAGCTCCGTGACCAGTTAGATGGGGTGAGAAGACACATTAGATTTTACGCCCTTGAGTTTCATGAGCCTGCATGACCCCCTAAGAGGAGGAACTCAGTAAGAAGTTTGAAAAATAGATTGAGAGATCAAAAGCGGTCTGTGCTCTGATATAGATTTCACTTATTTTGTATATATATTTTAAAATAATTTCACATTAAACATTGGTAGTTTTTTTGGTTTTTGTTTTTTTTGTTTTTGGCCGCTCAGCTTGTGGGATCTTTGTTCCCCGACCAGGGATTGAACCCGCGCTCCTAGCAGGGAAAGCTCGAAGTCCTAATCACTGTACCGCCAGGCAATTCCCTGATATAGACTTTAGAGGCACCAGCAAATTCACATTAATTGAAAGCATAAGGGGGAAAGGAGAGATCAAGGGGAGGGGCATTGCTAGGGGGGGGGCACTTACCTTCCGTGTCATACAGTCTGCGTGACTGCCTTTTACATGCAGTGTCCTGATGGCTGGGAATGGATTCTTGCTGAATTGCCTTTACCTCAAATACACATTTTTATAATAATCTGTTCTGCTTGCTTACTCATTTATTCAATAAACTATTTATTGCATGCATATGATGTACCAGACCTTGATTTTATCTCTAGAGATATAACAGTGAAATGATATTTTAGAAGAAGAAACTAATTTATGAATGAATTAGTACATGAATGAATGAATTCTGCATGGAGTCATATATATTATATGAATTAAATTAAAAAATTCCACGTGGAGAGGACCACCCCATGGTGCTGCTGGATCACTGGCAAACAGCTATTGACCAGTAGCTCTAATTAAGTTTCCCTTGAAAGTTACAGTGACAGAGTTTAGGACTAACTTCTGGGCCCATCTGCAGGAGAGTGAAACGTGACCAAGTTCATCAGCTGCATTTGGGCGTATTCTCCTAGAGCTACATCTGGACCCTCCTACTGAACACTGTACTGTTTATGCTGTTCTCTGAAGGAAAACACAACCTGTGTCTAGCCTTTGTTTTCTCTTTTCTCCTTCTGCAGAGCCATTCAACCTTTGCTTTATAGTTTTCTTTCATAATCTTTTTATGTTCAAACCCTCAGCTCAGTTTGCAGATGTGGCTGGAATCTGACCGCCTCGGACTGCCGTTGACTGACTGTAGGACACCCGCTACAAGGACACCAGCTACAAGTTTTCAAGAGCATCTGCTTGGCAGGGGTTGATACTGGCCTTAGGCAAAAATAGGATAGAGGCTGAGTCATGGACAGTCAGCACACATTGCTGATCTGATCCCATGAGAAGGTTAGTAAACACTTAGTTCTGGAAGCCCTAAGAAGCAAATACTCATGTCAGGGTGTAGCACTTCTGAGGGAGGTTTATCACTCTGATGAAAATTGTCCCATTGCCTCCTCCTCCTTTATTTTTCATGGAGGGATCTTGGCTCTGCCAGCCTCATTCCCTCGTGTCAAATGCCCTCCTCCACAATGACCCTCTTCCTGGAAATGTGGGTCATTTGTTGTCTTCTGAATAGGTCTGTCCTTGGAGGGTTGCAGTCAGCTTTCTCTGAGTCTTGAGTGGTCTCCACAGGGATGATCCTTATCCAGAGATTCATTCTGTCAAGAGATGAGGATTCTGGAAGAGGCGATCGGGGCCGTGCTTCTTGCTGACATCAAACTCCAAATGTTAGAAATGGTCCATGACTCCCCACAGCCCCCAATCTGCCTTCCATACAGACATGTCCATATAATGAGGAGTCCTTCAGTCAACTTTCTCAGCTGACCTGGAGCACGTACACTATCAAGTGGCAGCAATGCTCCAGAGAACGTAGCCACTAACAAGATCCCCCTTTTAAATAGCACCATGAGTTGTGAGTTATGTGAATATGTGTGTGCTGTTTTTGCTGCTGTTGGTTTTTTACTACTCAAACATTTTGAGGTAGTCTGTTCCCTAAAACTTATGTTTGACTACTAATGAAAGTTATTTTTATGCAGTGCTGATATTTCATTCTTTTGAGTAAAGTTTTATTTTATCTCTGTTTAATCTTCTTTGACAGCTACTAATTTTAATTGATTCTACATTCAATGTGATGTAAAGGACAATGACCAAGAATTAAAGCACAAAGATTATGGTCTAGTTTTGTGACTTACTGACTGTGTGATCTTGAGTGAGTCACAAAATCACTGACCCTTAAAAAAGTCTTACTTGAAAAACAGTGTAATCTCTGCCTAACTGGTACACACGTTTTAAAACATAAGTTAGATAGGGACTTCCCTGGTGGTACAGTGGTTAAGAATCCGCCTGCCAATGCAGGGGACATGAGTTTGAGCCCTGGGCCGGGAAGATCCCACATGCCACGGAGCAACTAAGCCTGTGCACCACAACTACTGAGTCTGCGCTCTAGAGCCCGTGAGCCACAACTACTGAGCCCACGTGTCACAACTACTGAAGCCCCCGTGCCTAGAGCCCGTGCTCTGCAACAAGAGAAGACACCGCAATGAGAAGCCCGTGCACCGCAACGAAGAATAGCCCCCGCTCGCCGCAACTAGAGAAAGCCCACGCGCAGCAACAACGAAGACCTAACGCAGCCAAAAATAAATAAATAAATAAATTTACAAAAAAAGAAAAGTTAGGTAAAATTTTCAAATTATTTGTTAACTGTTAGATAATATGTGTGAAGCAGTTATGATGCAATTATCATCCTCTGTACAATTGCTGTTATTTTTCTTGACCATTTGGTGGCATTTCTGTAAACTTTCATGAGGATAGATGTCATATTTGAATGCATGTATTATACACAGTCATATTAAGACAACCAGCACAGTGCATGGCCCATAGAAAACACTCAAAAAATATTAGGTGCCGAATGAATAAATTTTCCAGATAAGAGGTTTTCATAGAGAGGGTAGTAAGCCACTAATGAACCATGCTGAATTAGTGGACCATGACAAACATTAAAAAAATAAGTAGAACAGAATGGAACAAGAAAATATTAGTGCAGTATAGTTGGTAAAGTTGAGAATTATTGACTTATCCTTGCTATTTGTTGTCATAGTTGTGTACATGTATTTGCATTTGTATGAACCAGAGGGTATAATTGACTTATACTACCTACCTGGAAACAATGTCAAAAAATTCTTCTGGACAAGAGGAATTCAGATTTTTAAATCTTTGGAGCATGACACAACAGAAGATATGAGTGAAGAACATTCTGGGTCAAAAGGACTTGAGAAACTAGGTGAATGTAGCTACTGAGTCAGCAGTTCTTCCTTTCTCCTCCTGGAAACTATACAAAGCAAAAGGGAGAATGTAAAAAAAAAGGTACAATCTCCATCTTTAGTGGAACTTGGTCACATATACGATGCACAGATTTCTAAAACATATGTAAAACTGGTCAAAAAGAGCCAAGATCATGCAAAACTCTGGTGTGAGGAAGGAACAAGGAGAAGTTCAGAGCCTGAGAGGTATGCTGCAAGTGACCTTAGAATCAACCAGCTAAATATGCTTCTTGAAAGTGAGAGGGTCACCCTGAAAGGAAAGATTTTGCAGCTGGTGTAGCAACAATAGGTTTCGACAGTGTGAAGAGCAGGGATGGTGGTGGAATTGTTTCTGAACCTGGTTTGAATCAGGGGCAAGTGAAGGGAGGGTACAGACAGGCTCCCGTGTAGGATTAGAAGGAAAAAGTTTGTTTTTGTGGCAGCAGAATCCAGGGAGCCTTTCACCTTTGAGCCTTGGATTACTATTCTGCTGTACTAGTTTCTCTCCAGCACCCATCACTCTCAGAAATTCCCATAAATAGGATGTAAGAAAATCCAGTCCATTGCTAAGTGATGTAAAAATACTTAAGAAATAAACACAAAAAAATTGACAACACATGCTCACTTGCCATGTAGCAATACATTTTTCTCCCAATTGTTTCCCCTTAAAAACACCAACACCAACAAAACAAATACAGAAGACACTGGAACAGTTAACTCTGAGAGGGAAGACCACAGTTCAGAAATGCATGACTTGAGGGAAGAAACTGCAAGCTGATGAAGAGGATGAAACATTTGGTGGCAAAACTCAAGAACAAAGGTAAGAAAACAGGAACCAAATCATTGCAAAAATAAAGTGTGTAACTTCACAAAATCTACCAAGAGACAGGCTGGAAATAAGAGATGGGGGAAGAAAATGAAAACAAAGAACAGAAAAGGATAAAAAGAAAGTCACAGCCATGAAAGACCAGAAAAGCAGAGTTAACACACACATAAATTCCCCAAAGAAGCATTAGAACACACTAGTATACAACAAATATTTAATGTTATGAAGGAAAAACAATTATTTTCCTGAAATAAAAAAAAAAAAAGATTTGACTCTACCTGTTGAAACGCTCCCCTATGTGCTAAGGGAAATTAACATGAAAAGGTTAACTTTGAGACATACACTAAAGAAGTTTTAAAGATAAAGAATCCTTAGGACAGCCAGGTAAGGCATCACTAATGGAGTGAAAAAAAAAATAGTTGGTCTCAAATTTCCCCCCCAAAACCTTCAACAGGAGGGAAATGAAGCAACATGTAGAAGATTCCTAAGGGAAATGTGTGGACCAATGGTTTTATAATTAGCCAAGCTGTCAAATATAAAGCCTGTAGACAAACTATGTGAAAAATAAACACATTGGGAATATTATTACAGAATTGTGAAGAACACTGACATTACTACAAGATAAACTTCAACCAAGTGACTAGGAAAACTTTTGCACTGGTAGTGGACACCGGATATATTTAACTGTAGATATAAAATGGAAACTCCCATAAGTATGATGGGATATACAAAATATACAGGTCATGTGTCCCAGCAATTAAGAAATGACACAGCTAACAAAAAGTGGGAGGAAAGAGGAAAGAAAATTGAGGTAGAATAAGTTTTTTGATACCTCAGCTGTAATAGCTGAGCATCAAAGCATATCATTTAAAGCTGAGAAATCAAGTCTCAGTGTATAAGCATTTTTAACAGGGCAAGAGTCAATATTAACAAAGACAGAATTAAGGGATTGAATAGAATTAAGGGATTGTGAGAAGAAGGTGACATGAAGGGATAAAGACACGTGTCATTTTCAGCACTGTTCACATTAGAGAACTAGTAGATATTGTCTAAATAAATAGAAACTAAAGGTTTTGTATTAAAGTCTAACATTAAAGGCAACCATTTGAAGAAAAATACAAGACGTTCTAAGTACTAGAAAAATTACAAAAAGTTAAAAACAAAGACCATGAAAATGGACCACACAGACATTTTAAGCTACAAGTCAACAAAGAACATGTGAGGGTCAGTTTTAAATGTCAATTGGTCTAGGACACACAATCTCCAGTTATCCAATCAAATGCTAATCTAGGTGTTGCTGTGAAAATATTTTGTAAATGTAAGTAAAGTCCATAATCAGTTGGCTTTAAGTAAGTAAGACTCCTTGAGGATCTGTGTGGGTCTGATTCAGTCAAAAAGCCTTCATTGCAGGGTTCAGGCTTCCCTGATGAAGAAATTCAACCTGTGGACAGCAGTTTCAGTTCATGCTTGAGAGTTCCAGCTTACCTCTTCTGATGGCCTGCTCTCCAGATTCTGGGCTCACCTAGTCACCCTCAACAACTATGTGAGTCAATCCCTTGCGATAAATACTTTAATATATATCTCCAAGGGTCCTGTTTCTCAAGCTGAACCTTGACTTATATGAGAGCCAAGCTCAAGCATATTTGTCTTATTAATAAATGAATAGATTATCCTATCTACCACCAAACAAAACTATTTTCAGAAAGAATCACAAAACAAAATAACAAATCCTGCTCTATGCTGTATAAAAAGACACATCTAAAACAAAATAATTGAGGAAGCTTGAAATTAAATGAATAGGCATAGCATAATGGCAAATGCAAGAATTATATAAGCAGTGGTAATGATCTTAATGTCAGACAAGATGGAATTCACTCCATAAAACATAAAATGACCTAAAGACACCATTTTACATTGCTAAACTCCGCAGTGAATAAATACTAGAATCTAAATATTTAAGGGCAGGAATTTTGGTCACTTTTGTTTATTGCTATATTCAAGGACCTAGGTCAATGCCTGACACTTTGTAGTTTTCAATAAATATTTGTTCAATAATTGTTTGAACAGTCGTGAAAATCCATGCACAAACTAACACACCAGTGACATTTATAAAGTAGAAATTACAACATACAAGATGAAATAGAAACATAGCAGGAGTCAGGAGTAAAAGACATAAACTCATCTCTACCCTTTATCTCTTTCCAGCCATAAATCAAGCAGATAAAAAATAAGTAAGGCTATTTCCTTCGCTTGGGTCTTCTAGAAAGAAAACCATAAAGCAAGGATTAAAGTGCTGACATAGTGTCAAGCCCAAGGCTGTGAAAATGAGGACAAAAGAAGTGAGTCAAAGGGAGATTTGGGGAAATGCAATAGGCTGTGGTACAGCGCTGGCCTCTCAGAGATTTTGTCACTTGTGCTCACTCAGTGTAGGCTGCTTCTCAGGTAGATTTTCAAGGAGAAATTACACCTCAGAAAGTTCCTACAAGGAGAGAAAAGAGAGGAATCCATCTGCCAGACTTCAAATGGTCAAAGTTCACCTACAGGAGCTCAGCCACCTGGCCCTCCCAGGTTACGTCATCTGGGGTGTCAGGGGCCACTCAGGTAGGCAGATGCCACATGCACTGCATTTTATCCTGAGCACTTCACCTCATTGTGGGCACTGCCTTCCATCATGTGCAGTGCATTTCATCCTGCCATTGCATTTCTATCACCCCTGGGTATGATGAAGAGAACTGATCTAAACAGGGCACAGACAAGAAAGAAAGGAGACAGTCAATGGAATTGAGAAGACCCACACAGTTTGTGCCCAATACAACTACAGAAGACTTCATGAACAGAGTACATCTGATTTCTGAAGATTAATCTCTGCTCCCATATTGAGGTTTTCCAATATTCATGACAAGTAGTCATATATTAGGTCAAAATAAAACTGAGTGCATTTCAAAGTGAATCATAGTACAGACAACATCTTCTAATTATAATGCAATAAAGTTTTTAAAAATAATAACTAGGAAAGAGAGAAGTAAATTTGAAAAATCTTTTCAACATATTTCTGATGGGAATAATTAAACATAGATCAATACCTTAAATCATATGCCAGTGTAATTCCAAAGTGATCAAATATTTAAATGCAAAAAATGAAACTATAAACATACTAAAAGAAACACAGGGACATGTCCTTATAGTTTTGTATTCAGGAAGACCATTGTAATATGGGTCACAATTAAAAAGTCCAACAGGAAAATAATGATAAAGTTGACTAAGTAAAAAATACACAAACTACAAAAAAAACCCTTCTGCATAAAAATAATCATATAAGCAAAATCAAAATATAAGTGAGAAAACTATATTTATAGTTCCTATCACAAAAGGACTGAATTCTGTCATACCTAAGGAATGCTAGGAAATTTTTAATAAAATAACAAACAAAACAATAGAAACTTGAGTGAAGAATAGGTGTATGGACAGTTTACAAGAGAGGAATTACAAATGGCTCTTAAGCATAAGAAAAGATGCTCACCTTCTCTCATAATATGAAAAGAGTAATATAAGAAACTACACTAGGGTACCATTTTTCACCTCTGGGATCAGCAAAAATCAAGAATTTCACAACACTGTTGGCAGTCTGTGTCAGTGGTCAGTCAGACATGCATGATGGGATTATTTGTCATTAAAACCCTTTTGAAGGAAAATTCAGCAAGAACTCTGAGCATTACAGGTGCATGTAGGTTTGGACAAAGTCACTGCAGTTTGGAGGTTTCTGTGGGTATATTTGCAAGTATGTGAAGTGATGCATGTACGGCATTACCCACCTCCCAGCACTGAGGCAATAGCAGAGTACTGAAAACTAGCTAAGTGCCCATCAATAGGGTATTATCTGAGTATTTGGTGCTGCCTCTATTCATGAAATCCTATCCAGCTGTTAGGAAACATAATGACAGTGCTCTATAGGTACATACAAACATACTCCAAACACATTTAACCCTTGCAGACAAAAGGAGGGAAATGAGTATATATTTGTATTCTCTGTGCTTAAAGAAACTCTGGAAGGATACCCAGGAGACTTAGTGTTTACTTGATCTTGGGTGGGTCAGCAGATGAGAGAATATATACACCAAGATATAAACTTCTAATAAGCTTTAGAAATCTAAAACTTTTAGACTTACATACCCTTGACATGAGTCTAAATTGAGGTAAGGGTTCTGGAGGATAATTTGAAAATACATTTCAAAAGCCTTAAAAATAAATATACTCTAAGGGTCCAACAATTCATTTTACAGAGAATTTTCATAGATGTTGAAAAGAAATTTTATAAATGTTATAATTCCTTATCAATGCACTAATGAAGTGAAATAGAAAGATATTTTCTGAAATGATGGCAGGTATCTCGAGCTAAAGACCAACATTTTTCTTAATAGGGGAAACACTAGAAGCATTCTAGTGAAAATCAGCTAAAAACCAATCAAGTGCAGTCCCATCAATGTCATTTGACAGAGTCACTAGCTGCGTCAACTAAAGAAGTTGTAAAAAGATACAAAAAGTTCAAAAGGATGAGTAAAATAATCTTTTGGGGGCATAGTAACCCTTTAATCTCTCTCTGTGCCTAAAATTGAATACAACATGAGGCAAGAGTGTGACATTTTTCCCAATTTGATGTTTTTTTGTCCCAACATAGTTTATCGAATACATCACCCCTTTGCTCACTGCTTAAAATATCCTCTTATACGAAAACTCTGTTTATACCACCATTTTCCTCCATTCATATATTTGTCAAGTTGACTACCTATCAGTGCTCACTTAGAGTCTGTATTTTTGTGTTATGTTTTGACATTTAGCATTCTTCACCCTTTTCAAAATTAAAGATAATTTTCCCACATCTGAAAGTGCGATAAATTAAGTGCAAAGAAAATCTGCATGTTGATCAAATATTTAAATACTTACAGCAGCCAGATTAAGTGGTGCACGGCCTCTGTCCACAGGTTCAGCATCGCTCAGGGTGTAAGTGAGTTTTATCATCATATGTTCCTGGAAGGGAAACTGAGGCAGCCATCACAAAGGGAAATTTTTTAACAATAATATATGAATTGTCCAGCTTTATCTTATCATTTATTCAAGCATCATTAGCCCGTCAACAAAACACCCAGACATGTGTAGTAATAATTAAATGTAATCATCTTTGATATTTTGCTGAATTTTAGTTACATAAAAAACATAATTTTTGATCTGTGTTTTGAAGTTTTATTTGTCAAAGTGGCAGAAAAAATATTGTATTTAACAGTTTCTTGGTTTGCTTTATAACTTTCAAATATTTCGACTAACGGGCCTTTCTGTGTATTCTTGCCCTGGACCCTGCAAATTTAGGGACGGGCCTCCCAAGTGACTGTCCATCACTTTTAACATCTGTGGGATCCAGGCCTCCACTCACCAGCT
This sequence comes from Balaenoptera borealis, assembly GCF_965194805.1. Taxonomy (NCBI): domain Eukaryota; kingdom Metazoa; phylum Chordata; class Mammalia; order Artiodactyla; family Balaenopteridae; genus Balaenoptera; species Balaenoptera borealis. Next base: position 86,805,810 of record NC_138871.1, read on the forward strand.
CTGAATCCCTGGGCTGGTGGCTTTACCTCTCCAAGCATCAGGCTGACCCCATCAGCCCTACTCTCTCCAGAGTCTGCTTTTTAGAAAGTGCTCTGCTCACCAGAGGGTCCTTGGACTTAGATTTGGTGGCCTTGTTTCCAGAGCAGACTCTGGTTGCCTCGAGGGCAGTGCCCTTGACCTCTGGCATTTCCCCCAGATACAGCTACAGGAGAAGGCATGTGGGCGCCTCTTCTCAGCCCCTTCCAGCTCCTGCACCATTTTGCAGAGAAGCCAGGGAGTTGAGCACATGTTTAAGAGTCTTCGACCCCGGACCTTGATGCTGCCATCCTGCAAGGAAGGGAGGGCCAGCAGCCTCTGCCCACTGGGCGGGAGCCCCTCGGCTTTGGCCATCAGGCTGCGGGGTTGGACCTGATGACCCTCAGCCCCACCGCTGCTCTTTCCTCCTCTCACCCCTCTGCAGCCCACCTCTACCCCTGACCCTGCCTCCTGCCCCCTCTCTCTGAATCCATTGACCACACTATCCTTCCCTCTGGCCAAAGCCCCCAAAGCTTGTCCTCTGTCCACTGACATCTGGGCTGACAAATCTTCACAGTCCCTGCTCGCCACCCTTCCTTTGCAGAAACTTCCAGAAGGCCAGAAAGAGTCCTCTGGAGAGGCGTATGGAAAGCAGTGGATAGAACAGAGAGCAGGAGAACCGGAGTTTATGTGTGTGTTCTGTGTGTGCTAATGTGGAGATCTGAGCCATGCTGATACTCCGGCAGCCCAGTGCTAAATAACTGCGGGTCCAACATCACTAAAAGTACGCTGTGGAGTTCCTTCACAGTCATGGACCAGGCTTCATCTACTTGGCTGCTGAGTTTCTTCCTGGGGGACCCTCAGCTCCCAACCATGAAGACCAACCATTCCTGCCTCCCATGCACCCCCCTCCCTGCTCCCCAACACCTATGCCCAACTCAGGCTCCTGGGAGCCTCTTCTAGATCTGGAGAACAAACTCATGCCCATTGGGATAAAGCTGTAAGGGATGTCTGATCTTTATTTCTCCATCAGGGTTGTTTGATTTTGTTTAAATGAAATGAAGTATTTGCATTAATCTCCTTTTTATCTCCTTTTATAAATAAAGTCCTTTTTGGCATTTATCTCTGAGTTCTAAAGTTCTGTAAGATTATAACACCCATACTAGAGTTTACTTAGGGGTCTACTTGTGACTGCCTGATACAGATCATATTTTATTCACTGGGCAGTTTTATGATGCTGACAAAGTTCATAGCTGTATAATGCTTCCAAATAGATGAAAATGAACATAGAAAATTAGGTGTGATTGATTAACAAGGTCTGGGAAATAATGTCGATATTTTTGCCAGAATTGTTCCGCCTAGAAGAAAACAGATATACTCTAGTGAGAGGAAAATTAAAGCAGGAATGATCAGTATTTCTCTGGGCCACTTTGGAAGCCCATTGGTCAGGGCCTTTCAGTGAAGAAATTAGTTTAATGTGCATATAGAAACAGTTCTCAGAGTTAGGTTTTCTTGATGTACAATTATAATAATTCCATAGGTTCAAATTCCCTTCTTTGCAAGTAAGCCAATAAAGGGGAACATATGTAAGTTTTTAACGAGGAATCTGCTGGGGGGAAAAATAACAAGTCACCACGTCAATGTTATGCCTTTTTTCCCCAAGTATTTTGGACTGTGAAACAAGAGCATCTTCCAGAATCACATGAGTTAAAGCCTTGGGTGGTTGGGGAGTGAAGGCCAGGAGAAGTGTTCACGTGAATGTTGCCCTCCTGGCGCTGTGGCTGAATTACTCACAGCCCATCTGACCAATGTTCTACGTTCTCCACCCGCTAGGAGGTCTTCGTGCTCTCCTGCTCTTGCACAGACTGCAGGCTGCAAGGCTGAGGACGTGGACCAGCAGAAGGGAGATTACACCAGCACGGACTCTGAAGATTCCTGCAACACCAAGGACCCTCAAGAACAGAGTATGCAGTTTTATCCCTGGTGGCTCCACATGTATTTGGAGAGAAAAGCTGAGTCTTCACTGTGATTATTAAACAAGGAATGAGGGACACAGGGAAGACCCCACGCAGGTGAGAGGGTGTCCCGAGGGCTTGGGAGCCGGCAGCAGGGAAAGGATTGTGGGGAACTCGAACTCGGGGGCTGGGAGGTTGGACCAGGGATTCCTACGTTATTTTGCCATGAGCCCAAACACAGAAAGAAGATTGTAAGAGGGTGGGGAAAATGCACAGCCGCATGCACAGGTTTTACTAAGGGACTGACATCCATCAACACCAAGTCCTTACCTGAGCCCCTCTCCAATCACCAGCAAAATTAGGACCATTTCGCATGTAAAACCTTATGCCTGCGATTTTTCATGAATTTCGCCAGGCAATTAACTGCATCAAATATTGTTAAGTGGCTTCAACTCCGATTCTCACAACAGGTCCAACCACAGAAATGGATTGCCAGTCTACTATGTACCAGCCGCTGTTCTAGGTGCTGAGGATACAGCAGTAAACAGGAACCAAGTCCCTGCTTTTTCTAGCATACCTCCTAGTAATGGGAGGTAACTGAGATAAACCAATAAAAAAGAAGGTATATACACAATATCAGAGCTTGATCAGTGCTGCGGATTACAGTAAAGCAGGATGAAGGGAGAGAAAGAAGTGTGAATGCTGTTCTCATCAGGTTAGGCAGGCACATTCTGTCTGATTGGGCGGACTTTGAGAAGAGACTTGCAGGAAACTGAGTGCAGGGCTACGCAGGTGTATTCAGGGAGTGGGTTCCAGGGGGCAGACAGCAATGCAAAGCCCTGAGCCTGGAGACCACTGCGCAGGTCTGAAGAACAGTCAGGCCTGCAAGGCTGTGAAACCGAGCGGGGCCCTATGGGGCTCCCAGGCAAGGAGGCCTTTTTGTCCCCCATTTCTTGTAGGCAAGACTCCAGCTTCCATAACCTTACCTGAGTTTCAAAGGGCAGATTCGAACAGTTGCTAATCAAGGGAGGAGTGGCCAGGAAACCACCTGAGGCGAGATTAAGGGGACCTGAGAAGCTCATCCAGATTAGGAGAGCGACCACCTGAGACCCTGCACACACCCTCCTCTTGTCAGCAACTCCACCCTTTTGAAACCCTGCGGAAGAAAGAAGAATGCAAGACTGTTACTGCCTTGATCCTTATCACATACTCCTGACCTCCCTGACTATAAGACTTCTCCTTATTCCCCAAGGAGGGGGGCACAGTTCTTGAGGTGCCAGCCTACTGTTTTCCCTCTTTGCCTGGCAAAGAAATAAAGCCACTCTGTCTTTCTCCTCCATAACTCTGTCTCTGTGTTTCTGTTTGGAACTGGTGCACAGAGAGCCAAGATTTTGGCGTCAGCTGGAGCGTTAAGTGAGGGGAAGTGGTAAGCTGGTGGCTACTGGTGGAAAGGTAGTCTGTGAGAGGCTGCGTGTACAAAGATTAAATGAATTATAAAATGATTTTATGCACGGCATTAATGATTCCATTAATAGAAATTATTCATTGAAAATTACCTTAATAAAATAATAATTACAGACTTAAGAAACATAGAAATCACAGGAAATGAATCTTTTTCCAAGTTATCAAAAAATTGCTTCAATAAGAGAAAGGAAACAGAACAATACTGATGGAGAAGTTTGACAAAGAGTCTCCGAAATAGGGCCATGTCCATTATTAATTTATTTCTTCTCAGATCCAAATGCACCTTTTCAATACATGCTCTTGGGTACACAGCAGAATTCCTCTAGGTATTTCTTTTAAAGGGAGCCTCCATGTTAAGCCTTCTCAGTAGAGGGCGTTGGAGGGGCATTGCAGGGAGAAGAGGCTTCCAGCAATTCCCTGAGTGGGTGGAGGCCTTGGCCATGTGGGTGTGAGGACCCCCCCCCAGGAGAGGCCAGGACCCCAGGATTGGTGCCCAGCCCTTCCTGCCTTCCCTCTGCCACCTGTGGACCTTGGTCTGGCAATGACTTTTCCATGACCTTTATAACATGAAAACTAGGCAGTTCTTTTGAACCTCTGCATCGGTTACCTCAAATTCAGGTCTTCCATCTAACCTAGACTGTGAGTTGCTTAGGGACAAATCATTTTGTTTGTTTGTTTTCTTTTTTTGGAACTTTAGGTTTCCTAGACCAAAGGTCGGCAAACCATGGCCTGCAGGCCAAATGCATCCGGTCACCTGATTTTGTAAATAAAGTTTTACTGGCACTCAGTCACACCCATTTGCTCAGGTGCTGTCTGTTGCTGTCTGGCAACAGCAGAAATGATCGTCTCCAGAGACCATTTGGCTAAGAAAACATTTACTCTCTGACCTTTACAGAACAAATTTGCTAGGCCCTGCCCTGGGTCATAAAACACATTCTTTATGTTAGACAAAGGAAAGAAATTAAGTGGATTAATGCCCATAAAATTATCCCATCAATACTTTACAATGACAATGAGATGTGAGATAGCTTCCCTTCCCCACAGCCCAGCAAGAAGGTGGCTTAAGCTCTTCAGAGAACTTACAAGAAGGAAATTACACTGCGATTTGGATGGATTTTCCAAGCTTTAGAAAAGCTTAGCTTTGTTTGAAAGGAAGCATTATTTGTGGTGCAAGAGAAGGCACCCTGCCAAGGGAGAGGAGATTCCTCTTTTATAAACAGAAAGGTTTCAGAGTGAAACCTGAATCAAGCAAACCACGTGTCTGTGTCGTCCTAGGTTCTAGGGACACTGGGGAGGCAGCTGAGGCAGGAATGGGGAGGCCTGGGTGGGAACGGGGTCTCCACCGCTCACCACGTGGGTGGCCCTGGGCAACTTCTGCCAATGTCCTAAGATCTTACACTTCCCATTTATAAAATAAAGGATTTACATAAAGAGTTGCTAAACCACGATAAGCATTAACGTAACCTGGGCAGCTTTTTAGAAACATTGATCGTCAAATGTTTCCTTGGAGATTCTGGTTCCACGAGTCAGAAGTGGGACCCAGGAACATGATTCTAGGAGGCAAGTAAGGCTACAGGGAAGCAGCGTGGGCTCCACGGGCTGACGTAAGGGCACCTCGGAGTTGGAGTCGAAGGGTCCTTGCAAGTCAATAACCTGATGCTGCCTTCATACCCACAGTTCTGGGGAAACACACAGACACACAGACACACACACACACACCATTAAGCTTCCTCTTTCCTTATGTCCTGGGTTTCCATATTTATGGGGAAAAACACTTTGAATTAAACCGACCTTTCCTGAGGCTACTTGGTATTCCAGGAGACACCCACCCCAAATTCATCGCTGCTGCACGTTTCACTAAAATCAGAAGCCTCCTCGTTTGTGGGGCGGCCACTGTCCCTGATGACACAGGACCTGGGAAGCAGCCAAAAGGTGAGGGAGAGCCGCTGGGTTTCCTGTGCACCTGTGTTCTAACAATTTCCAAAAGTATGTTGTGCTTTCTTACATCAGTGAGAAACTTTGAGATCTCAGTTTCAACTCTGATGCTTGGCATTTTCCAGTTTTTGTTGTTGTTTGTTTATGTCTTGATGAGTTAGGAAGAAGGTGAATAGTTTCTGGTCGAAGTTGGTATCCTATCTCGAGGCCCTCAGACAGTCCAGAAGATGAATTTGTTCCTCTCTCCCAGGTTGAAACAATTTGGCTATTGCCTAATTTTCAAGTAGGATTAGCTTCGAACAGATTGTCATGCATTTTACTAAGTAAGTAGAGGTTAGAGACACATGTGATTCCGGGAAATGAAGCGACAAATCATGTATAAAAAGAGGGTTAGGCAGCAGACGTGTGCCATTTCTGGGCACCTAGGGAGGGAAGGTAGGAACACTGAGAAACGTGTCCTTATTTTGTAACAGCCTCTGTCTCCCTTTGCCTTTCCGGTTACCTTAAAAATTTAAGCTACAATCGTGTCAAAGTTAGTTTTGTTTAATTAGCAAGATGATTCCATAAATAAAATCCACACCACAACGCTGTCTGAATGTATGTTCAGAAACTAACTCGATCCACTTTTCTGTTTCCTTAATACATTTTAAAACAGACAATGACACTGGACCTTCAGCTCTAGAGTTTTCCCGACAGCCTTTGGGTAAACAGTCAGTTCTGCTCTGAATGGTCTCAGAGAGAAGAATCAAAGCCTGCGGCTCCCACCTGGCAGCAGAACACAGTTTCTGTTTTGCTTTCTCATATTTAACCTGGGGCGTCATAAGCACCTGCTTACAACACAGAAGGAGGGAAATGTGACCCTGCGCCTGGTGCAGTGACCTGCACGCGAGGTTTTGGAGAGCAGAGGTGAAAGCTGTGTTTCCTGCATGCAAACACCTCAGGTTAACGGAGAAACTGATGTATAAAGCAATAATTAAATCTATAGTTATAAATGCTAGGCTATGCAGGATTATTTTTAGCAACCTTGATTTCCATTATGTCAGTGAAGGACCCTCCCCAAATAAGAATGAGTAAGGAAGATTGTACTAGTGACCAGTCCATTCTACATCCTAATTCCTACGAGGGACAGAGAGGCAGACACAGGGCAGGGGGGAGGGTTAGACAGAGATCCTCCCATGCTTCAAGCAGCATGGTGGTGAAAAGAGCACAGGTGTCTGGTCAGAAAGGTGACGGGGAGACAGGAATCTCTGTCCCGCTCTCAGCAGATCCCTTCTAACTTCTTGGTCATGGTTCCCTCGAGATGTCACCTACCTGAAGTGCTGCTGTGAGAATTAAGTGAAATGACACAGGTGACATGGCCAGCCAAGTCTGGCCAATCAATAACCATTATTTTTATTCTTCTTTCAAAATACAGAGCAAGTTCCTTAATGAGCAGCTCCCATCTGTCCCCTTTTGTCTAAGAGCCACTGAATGCAATGGTTAAGAGTGACTGATGGGGTTCAAATCCCAGCCCCTCCCATACTAGCTGTGTGTGCAGTTTCGGAGCTTTTGTATGCTCACATATGTGCAAAATGGGGGAAACAGCTGTATTTCTCTCCTAGTGTCGTGAAGGTGACACGGATCAGTATACATACATGAAACACACACAGCAGTGTCAGGCACATGCCAACAACCACAGTCCCTGTTCTTGGAAACAGCTGTGGGTTATCTCTTCCCCTTGTTCAGATCGCCTTTATTGAAGACTGTCTGTCTGCCTTGGGACAGAAAGGGACCCATCCACGCCTTAGTCTTCACCCAACTGTGTCACCACTTTGGGATGGATTTCCATCAAGACCACTGCTGTCCATAGACACACAGAGCTTCCTCTGGCCGGGACTGGCTCAAGGCAGCCAAGGGTCCCACTCCCCACCTGTGGTCTCTGGTGCTGTATGCAAGCCCAAGATACATATTAAAACTGGAAGGGACCTTAGAGGCAGCTTGTCCCAGCCCCTCATTTCATAAAAAGGGTCAGACACCTTGAGATGGCAGGAGGGGGTTCATCTCTGGCCAGCCAATGTCAGAACCTGGGCTGGAATCCATGTCTCCTGTCCCTGCCTGCTGCGCTTTCCATAACATGGTAAGAGGCAGCGCGGTAGATGGAAAGGTCATGAACTCAGAATCAGAAGGCCAGGTCCAAACCTTGGCTTCTCTGATGTGCCACCTGACTGTCCTCATCCAACACCTAAAAATATTAACTCCTTTCTCATGGAGCTGCTTTGAGGATTAAACAAGGTTCTGTGTGTGAAACCACCTGGCTTGAAGCAGGTGCTTAATGAATGTTCGTTTCTTCCCCATTGCAGCAGAACGTGTATATTTATAGATGCTTGGAAACAGGAGAGAGACCCAGAATTAACAAAGGCTTCTGGTGGAACAGCTGGCCCCGTGCCTGCGCTCAGAGGTGTGCACAGGTGAGTGCCTCAAGGCAGTGACCCAGAGCAGACACTGAGCTTTGGAGCAAAGAGAGCAATGGGAGCTCTCTCTCTTTTTTTTTTTTCTGGGAACGCAAACGAACTGGCTAGGATGCTGTGGGAAAGGGAAGGTAGGTTGTGAAACCCACAGGTGGCCCTGAGCACCGCAGGGATGAGAGTCAGTGTCAAGGCTGTTTTCCTCTGGGCTGCGCCTGCCGCCGGCTTCGCGGGGCCCGTGGCCAAGTCAAACAGGGCTCCCCGCAGTCAGGGCTGCACTGGTTGCAGGTGCTCCCAGGACGTGGCATCGGGCTCTTGGGTCAAACGTTTGCGCCCTGTCACCAGGAGGCAGTGCACCTGTGTGGCTGGAAGGCGCCGGCGGAGAAGCCAGCCCCTCTGTTCCCAGAAAAGCTCCCGGGTTTGCATTTTCTTGAAAGTATCGAGCGCTAACTGAACGCCAAGCCCTCAGCCAAGTCTAAACATTTGCCTTTGGCATCAGGCCATGCTAACACAGGGCCCCAGTGCTATCCCAGGCTGACGCGCCTTAAAAGAGCTTCACAAGTTGAAATTCAGTGGGATCGTAAATATGCCAGGTAGACAGTTGAATCTGAAGATTAGAATCAAAAGGGTGAGTTATTAAATCCACGGAGAAGTCAAGAATAAGCAAACCAGTTTCCCAGCGTCCTGGGAGCCCAGTAACACTCAGAAGGGCTTCCCTTCACGGAGTGCATGCTTGGTGCCACGCTCCCTCTGGCTGTGCCCTCCTGCTCCTGCTAAACACTCACTACAGTGATTAGATATCACGTCTCTTTGTTGGGGCACAAACTGAGGATCGCTGACGATAGCTGACTTAGCACAAGGTCACAGAGCTAATACGTGATGGAGTCAGAATTTAAATAAGGTTGATTTAATTAAAAAAAAAAACACTTAAGTTGTTTTCACTAAATTCATGCTAGGAAACCAACGTAAGTGAAAAAGAAATTAAAAATTAAATATCCTCAGAGATAAGAGCTTTAACAAAAATTAATGGACGTGATTTCACTTTCAACAGTCTGCAAACAAATGATAACTCGCCTTGACTAGGGCAGGAGACAGAAGTTCAGGTTTCAGCTTATCGCCTGTGGTTCTTCACATATCCTGTGCCCTTGCCGATTGGATTGTTTTCCAATATGCTCCCCAAGGCTTTTCATGTTGCCTTTGCCTTGCTGATCCTTCTGCAAAGAATGCCTTTCAGATCTCTGATTCTTGAAGTCTTAAGCATCCTTAATTCTTCTGCCTTCAAGACCGATCTCTGACTCTTGTAGGTCATTCAGAGAACTACATACTCAGGTTTGCCGGGTTCCCCTCTTGGTTAGCATGAAGATTCCTGAGTTCTGCCTCTGGAAATTCTGATTTGCCCAGTCTAGAGTGGACCCCCCAAAATATCTATTTGAATTAACATTCAAGATAATTCTGATGCAGAAGGTCCGTGGGCCAAGCTTTGAGGAACACAACCTAAACTTATGGGTCCTCTCCCATTAGAAACGTTACAGTTCTTATTCTTATTTTAGTTGTTTCTATATGTTTGTTCTTACCTCTTTACACTTCATGCAGGGGCTGTGCCTTGTCAATTTTTTTATTCTTCGAGTGTCAGACACTTCGTAGAGACTTCACAAATAGTTACTGAACTGAAGTTATTACCGTCTTTTTTAATTAAAAAGAAAATATTTGGTAAATATTATTTTGGGGTCTTTTCCCCCTTGTAGCAGGTAAAGAGTAAATTGGGGGAAGGGTTGGGGGAAGATAAAGACAGCAGATGTGGGGGCTTCCCTGGTGGTCCAGTGGTTAGGACACTGTGCTTTCACTGCAGGGGGCACAGGTTTGATCCCTGGTCAGGGGACTAAGATCCTGAAAGCCGCACAGCACGGCAAAAAAAAAAAAAAAAAAGACAGCAGGTGTGGAGAGATGAGAAAATAAGGATGCTGGGAGGAAGTTCAGTGAGTCCGTTCATTCACCTCCCAGGGACCCAGGGGATAAGCACGGAGATTGTAGCACAACCTTGGTATTCCGAGAGAAAATGGAAAAGGTGCCAGGAGGAAGGATTTAGTTCTATCTTTTGATGCCAACTGACTTTTAAAGATATTCAGCCCTGGATGGTTTGGAAACCAATCTACATGGAGATGAGAGACTGAGTTACACGGATTCCTCGGGGCTATTGGACCCTAACTGGATGAGATACAACCATTTAGGTCTCTTGAAAGTTTATATGTCTACCCGTTAAGATAAATTAATGCATCTGCAAAAAGCTTTCAGTATGATAATCTAAGTTTGGCCCCAGCTCAAAGCCTCCTAAAGTCCATGTGCATTTAAATTCACTAAATTCAGAGTTCATAAGGGAATCAAAGGCTAGGCCAAAGCAAGGCTTAGAAGATTCTAACCTATTGTAGGTTTGGGAATTCAGTCTCTTCACAGGGGGCTTTAGAAACTTTAACCTGAATCACCAGGAAGGCCTCCCCTGCTCTCATCCTTTTTACCTAGAGGCTGAATATATAGATGATTATCGTTTGTGCTTGTTCTATTCATCCCTTGCAGGATTGTTCTTTTGTTGAACCCTCTCCAGACTCATGAAACTTTCCTTTACTCAAATAACTATTTGGCTGTCTTCTCCCTCCTTCCATTCGTTCTCTTCTTTCTCTTACTCCTAGAATGACTTTTAAATTACAGTCTTCGAGGCAAGCTCAAATCACCTTTATATTCCATAAGATTCTCTATAAGGAGGTTCCGGTAAGGATGTTGCTAAGAATTAATTTGTAGTCATAGAACCGAATACAAATGTCCACTGGTGGGTGGACCATAACATAACATCATTTATTTACACAACATGAAAGGGGACCATAAATAACGCATTTTATGTTGCTTAAGCATTCAACAGGACAGCCATTTTTTGTTAAACACCTTTGACTATTTCACCGGACACCAGGGATCCTGAAGGCAGAGCTGGGAAACAGGGGTTTGAACACTTAAGCATTTACAGCTCTCGACATTTACCCTCAGACTCTTCCAGATGTCTGTGGTGACACCACCACTCAGTAACTCTTCAATATTCACTGATTAAACAAGAGCAAACAAAAAATCAGCACCTATTATATGCCAGGCACTCTGAAAGGTGCTGGGAAATATGATTTTTACTCTTAAAGGACTCATACTCTATTAGTCAAAATCTAATATAATGAACAATTTTGATAAAACCAGACAATTTTTCCAAAGGGGGTGTGAATAAGGTTCGAGAGGCCAAGGAGAAGAACGCCCTATGGGTCTGTGGCCTGGCTGTGGGGAGTGAGGGTCCTGAGCCCAGGCTGCCTGGACTGGAGTCCTGACACTTACCAGCTCTTTGAACTTGTGCTAGTTACTTAACCTCTGTGTCTGTTTCCTCATGTGAAAATTGAGTTCAATAACAGCACACGCCACATGGGGCTGTGTGAGGATTACATGAGTTGATATCTGCAAAGTCCTTGGAGGAGTGTGGTGTGTGGCATGTTTTAACTCCTTTTACTAGTGTACAATAATATCTATTTTAGCATAAATGTCTATCGATAGCATATATGTCTAACAATAGCATTTCATATGATTGACACCATAGCTTTGCACTTCCTAAGTCTTCATGCTAAATGAATATAAATGGCCACACCATATATGGTAATAATCATTAGAAGATAATACTCCATCTTTCCAATTTCTCATTTGTTAATTCATAAGTAATTTAATAAGCACCAACATTCAGTAGAGGTGCTGCCCTATGCTAAGAGAGAGGGAGATTAGGATAATTAAAAAACCTTCCCCCTTTTTTTTTTTAAAGAAATTCTTCATTTTTATTATTTATTTAATTTATTTATGGCTGTGTTGGGTCTTCGTTTCTGTGCAAGGGCTTTCTCTAGTTGTGGCAAGTGGGGGCCGCTCTTCATCGCGATGCGCGGGCCTCTCACTATCGCGGCCTCTCTTGTTGCAGAGCACAGGCTCCAGACGCGCAGGCTCAGTAATTGTAGCTCACGGGCCCAGCTGCTCCGCGGCATGTGGGGTGGGTCTCACAGGGAACGGGTAACTCCGGCTCTTTATTTGCCTTCAGAAGACTCAATTCTTCCTCTTTTTCTGAGAACAAAGTTGAGGGTTCAAGTTTGCTTTGATTTTGCCCTACTTCGGGTTGAACCCTAAGTACCCCTCCAGGATCCCACACATCCCACACCCAAGCAGAGCCTGCAGAATCCAGAATGATGTTCTTCTGCAGATCTGATCATCAGAGAATTTATGAGATTATTCAAAATCTTCCGCCTTTCTTACAGGAGAAAAACTAAGTGACTGGCTTGGGATCCCTGACCTCACCTCTAATTAGTTCCCTTTCATTCCTCACCTCCTGCCACTCCTCAGACAGGCTTGATCCTTCTTTGCAACTCATTCACTCAGCAATCACCAGCAGATATTGTGTACCTGTTGGGTCTCTGCCTGAAATGCACAAAAGCCTGCATTTCCATCATCTTCTCCAGTTCATCCTTCAGATCTCATTTCTGTGCCATTTTCCTCAGTCCTTCGTGCATAGTTTGGTTTTTCCTCCTTCATGCTCTCACTACGCCTTGTATGATTCTGCACTGTACACTCCCTCCTACTGACCTATGGTCCGATCCACCTTTCCCCACTTGGGAATAAGCTTGTGGGGACTGTCTCATTCATCACTGCACCGTCACAACTTTGCACAATGCATGACACACAGTAGGTGCTCATTAGTACTTGGTGAATCAATAAACTTACCTTTATTCTTGACTTCACGAGCTTAGAAAACACAACATATGTGTTTAGTGCTTGATATGCATCATGTAGTATTTTTAGATGCTTGGGATACACGGAGGATCCCTGACCTTTTGAGCTCACATTCCAGCAGAATTATAATTCAACCCTTTCCACATCTCTTTCTGTCAAAACAGCATTTTTCATTCATTCCCTCATTCATTCATTCTTATAACAAAAATTAACATGTCTATACCATGTGCCAGGTATTTTAGTGAGGGATTCCCATGTATGATTTAATGAAATTTTTACAAAATTTTTTACAAAATTTCTATGAGGAAATCACTGTTTCTCTTCCACTTATGGAGAAAAAAAGTAAGACTCAAAAAAGTTAACTAATCTTCGAGGATTCTTTTGGCTATAGGCTCAAGAATTCTTTTGGCTATAGGCTATAAGAATCTGCCTCATACTGGATCAAACAATGACACAATTTTTTATATCAAATGACTAAATTCAGAGATAGGGGAAACTTCAGGGGTTGATGTTGATGTTTTCAGCGATTGTAAATAAGGCTCGAGTTCTTGGCAACCCTGGTCTTCCATGTTACTGACTTCATCCCAAACCCCCAACCCCCAATCCACCGCGTTCTTAAACAGGGTTGCTAGTAACACTCAGAGCTCTGCTGCCTTGTTCCCATCCAGTGGTAGAGGGAGAGAGACAAAGAGAGAGAGAGAGAGGCACTGTAGCCTTTCTTAAGACGCCTCTAGCAACCTTTTCCTCATAATTTATTAGCCCAGATTTTGTCATATGCCCAGTATGAGTTAATTAATTGGCAATACTCTTAGATCAGTTATTCCCACAACTTAATTTGAGATCAGTTCTCCAACTTACATTGCATCAGGGAAACACGAGCCCAGATATTGAAGAGTTAACCACAGTACCCTCTATAGATAACAGCCAAGAGTAGGAAGAACCAGAATGTTAATCTATGTCTCAGGAGATTCAAAAGTCAGAACTGAGGAAGTGGATCTTGTCATATCCCGAGAAGAAAATAGCTCCGACACAAAAAGCCAAATTTTTCAGAATCTGGAAAGAGGAAGTAACATGGAAGAAAGTGAAGAGTGAGGACGTGGAAGAAGCTTGAGAGCCGAGGACTACTGATGTGAGTGTATGGGACAGAGTTATTGCAGCTCTTTTTTTGTAGGCACTTAAGTGGTGCTAAAATGGTGAGGCCACGCAGAACTCTGGAGGTAATTCTTCAATAAATGTGTAGTTTTTATCATTAACTGAATTTTGAAGGGGATTATTTTGGCTAGACTCACTCTGTGTCAGATATATGGCAATAGGTATTTGGATGTAGAAACTACAAGTACCATTTTTTCACTTTAAAAATAGAATGTGCTAAAATATAGAAGTATATCCCTGTATTCACTTTCTGGATTTTGGTTCACAACTGTTTAAAATTTTCAAACTTTTTTAATCCACTAAAATACTGTCTATGAAAAGATTGATAAGGAGGCTACATTGGGAGTATAATAGGAACCGTTACTTTGGAAAGTATTTTGATAATATCAACAATTAAAGCTGAACATTTGCAGCCCTGCCACTAAATAAGTCACTCCTAGGCGTATACTCAACAGAAAGGTGTACGTCTGCTCACCAGACAATGTATGCAAGGCTGATCATAGGTGCCTTATTGTGTAATAGAACCAAAAGGGAAACAACCTAAATATCCAGCAAGGATAGAACAGGTAGGAGATGAAGCTTCCATACTGACCAGACAAGGAGCCTGGCAGAACTTCTTCCCAGCAAAGTAACAACTAACTGGTAAGAATCACTTTTTTTTTTTTGTTAAACGATTTTTTTGATGTGGACCATTTTTAAAGTCTTTATTAATTTTGTTACAATATTGCTTGTTTTATGTTTTGTTTATTTGGCTGTGAGGCACGTGGGATCTTAGCTCCCCGACCAGGGATCGAACCTGCACCCCCTGCATTGGAAGGCGAAGTCTTAACCACTGGACCACCAGGGAAGGCCCGATGTTTTTCTGTTTTGTTTTTTAAAAAGAAAAAAACATCATTTAAACTCTCTGGAAAATGTTCTAAGCACACACAGCAAATGGAAAAACATTCATTCAAGAAAATCTACTGTTTCTCCGTATAATCATCAAGAGTGTGTGGTGTTTGAGCTACAACATGCTCCATTAACCTGCCTCAGCTCCAGGAGTTCCGCTCCCTGGTGAGAGCAGCGAGAGGGGGCTCCTTCTCCCCCAGCTCTGGAGTGTGGTTTGACTGCAGGAGACACGGTCAGCAGCATTTTTCATCACCCCTAGCCCTGTGTTGAAGAAGTTCTGTTCTAGCAGGTGGGCATAGATGACCTGTCTCTCCCTGCTCAGCCCCCAGTGCTAGGGCAGGGGCTCTACCCCAGCTGAAGCTGCTGAGACTATGGGCCTTGTATGGTCCCTATCCCAGCTAGCTTCTAAGGCAGGGGTTTCATATCTGGAAGGACAAGCCAAGAAAACCAGGGGTTGCTGTTTTCCTAGTGCCCATTGTAGAGACAGGTGTCATTCTAGGAAAAGTGGACCCCCGCCTTCAGCACTGCTGCAGGGATGCAGGCGATTTGCCTAAGGGGAAAGGCGCGCTGTAAGGATGAAGACCTCCACAGCTCTGCCTGAGAACACCGGCTCTTTGGAACGGGATGGGAAAACTTCATCCCTAAGGGTGTTGTCAAAAAGAATGGAGACCTTGGTGGAGACTAATGAAGAGCAGGACGGTGGATCTAAGATGCATGTGAATGGCTGAGCAGCAAGAAGTTTAATAGAAAGAACCAGGAGAAGAGAGGCCAAGAAGAGCCCTCCTGGGACCACTGGCAGCTCTGGGGGTCAGGGAAGCTGGGAGTGTGTGCTAGAGCACACCCACTCCGGAGCAGTCAGAGCAGGATGTGGGGCAGACCTACAGGCATTCCTCAGGTAGCGCCCAGACTCATCAACACAGGGCAGAAGCCTCACTGGCACAAGAGGCTTAAACACAAATTCTGCCCACACGCTGACGAACCAGAGGCTCTGACCTGGGGCCACTCGTAGTAAGCCAAGCTCTTAAGATGAAAAGTCACGCTCAGCCCTGGAAGACCAGAGGTCTGTGTGTAAGCCCAGGACTGCACATTCTCAGGGGTTACCACAGAGGCAAGCTCCAAGCTACCGGTCCCTGGAAGAACATGGGGAAAAAACAAAACAAAACAAACAAACAAAAAACAAAATAAAACAAACCACGTGAGCTCCCTAATCTGTGATAGCAATCTCAAAGCATACACTCACCCAATGATGAAAGGGTAAAGATGTAACTGGCTGAGGGGACTTAAGCACAACCTGTTGACCCAGGAGTAACTCCTAGATAGCAAGGCTAAAAGATAAAAAAATCATGGGGAAAAATCTGAGCACAAATAAGAGAAACTATGCATTGCAAGGGAAATGGATGTAATAGATTTAGTTTCAGCCAAATCACTAAAGAAATAAACAACAACCACCTCTGAGAAGGGGGGTTACTAGCCAGAGTTACTACAGTACGTTATCTAAAATAACCAGTTTCCAACAAAAAAGTGTAAGGCATGAAAGTAAACAGGAA
The DNA here is from genome assembly GCF_965194805.1 of Balaenoptera borealis. Classification (NCBI taxonomy): domain Eukaryota; kingdom Metazoa; phylum Chordata; class Mammalia; order Artiodactyla; family Balaenopteridae; genus Balaenoptera; species Balaenoptera borealis. Next base: position 86,821,998 of record NC_138871.1, read on the forward strand.
TGTATGACCCATATACAGGGTCATACAGGCATTAGAAACTGCCCATGAAGGTGAACTTAGCAGAGAAAGACTTAGAAGCAGTTATTATAAATACCTTCAAATAACAACCAAAGGAATCTATGCTCTAAATTCAAGGAACGTAAGATAACACTGTCCCATAAAGAGCATATAAGTAAAGAGATAGAAATTATGAAAAGCCCAACAGTTGAAAAGTATAATAACCTAAATTTAAAATTCACTAAAGATCAGGAATAAGAGAAGGATGCCCACTCTTGCAATTTCTATTTTACATTGTCCTGGAAGTTCTAGACAATTAAGCTAAAAATAAAAAAAAGGACATCCTAATTGGAAAAGAAGTCAAACTTTTTTTTTCTCAGTTGACATGATATCATAAATGGAAAATCCTAAAGATTCCACTAAAAATCTATTAATAAGCTAGTAAATTCAGCATTTCTGCAGGATATAAGATCAATATGCAAAACTCAGTTGCATTTCTACACACTAGCAATAAACATTCTGACAATGAAGTTAAAGAAACCATACCATTTATGATAACATCAAGAAGAATAAAATATCTAGGAACAAGTTTAACAAAAGAAGGACGAACCTTGTATTCGAGCACTAAAAAACATCAATGAAGTAAATTACAGATCTAATAGACGATGCATAATAAGCTACACATCAGAAAACTTAATGTCGTTAATATGGCAAGACTCACCAAATTGATCTATAGATTCAGCTCAACATCTTAAAATCCCACCTGCCATTTTTGCAAAATTTGACAAACTTTTCCTAAAATTCATATGGAAATGCACAGGACCCAGAACAGCCAAAACCGTATTAAAACAAAATAAATTTGAAAGACTCACGATTATTGATTTCAAAATTTACAACAAAGATACAGTAATCAAGACAGTGTGCTATTATCATAGTGATCAACATATAAACAATAGAACAGAATTGAGAATCAAGAAATAAAGCCATACACCTGTAGTCAGTTGATTTTAGACAAGAGTGCCAAGACCATTCATTTGGGAAAAATAGTTTCTTCAACAAACAGTATTGGGAAAACTGAATATCAACATGCAAAAGAATTAATTTGGACACTTACACCGTACAGAATAAAAGATTGACTCAAAATGGATCATAAATCTAAGAACTAAAACTATAAAACTCTTAGAAGGAAACAGGACTAAATCTTAATGACCTTGGATCATGCAATGGTTTCTTAAATATAACACCAAAACCATGAGTGGCAAAAGAGAAAATTGATAAATCATACTACATGAAAATTTAAAACTTTGGTGATGCAAATAATACCATCAAGAAAGTGAGAAAAGGACCCACAGAATGGGAGAAAATATTTGCAAATCATATAACTGCTAAGGGACTTGTATCCAGAATATGCACAGAACCCTTATAACTAAATGTTAAAAAGACAAATAACCAATTAAAAAATGGGCCAAGAATATGAATAGACATCCCTCCAAAGAGGATATAAAACGACCAATAGCACATGAAAATATGCTCAACGTTATTAGTCATTCAGAAAATGCAAACCAAATACACAGTGAGAGACCACTTTATACCCACTAGAATGCAGTAATCAAAAAGACAGACAATAACAAGTGTTGGTGAGGATGTGGAAAAGTCAAAATCTCTCATACGTTGCTGGTTGGCATGCAAAATGGTTCAGCCACTTCGTAAAACTGTTTGACAGTTCCTCAAAGAGTTTATCACAGAGTCACCAAATATCCCATTATTTCCACTTCTACATATGTACCTAAGAAAAATGGAACATACGTCCATATAAAAACTTGTATGTAAATTTCATTACAGTGTTAGAAACAACCCAAATGTTCATCGACCAATGAATGAATAAATAAAAAATGGTATATCCATACAATGGAATATTATTCAGTGATAAAAAGAAATGAAGAACTGATACATTCAACAATGAACCTTACCATCATTATGTTAAGTGAAAAAAGCCAGTCACAAAACATCACCTATTGCATGATACCATCTATATGTAAACCAGAATAGGCAAATCTATAGAGACAGAGAGCAGATTAGCGATTGCTGAGGGCTGGGTGGAGGAGGAGTGCATGGGGGAAAATGAAGAGTGACTACTAATGGTTTCCAAGTTTCTTTTAGGAACAACAGAAATGTTCTAAAATTAGATTATAGTGATGGTTGCACAACCCTGTGAATATACTAAAAGAAAATATTGAATTGTACATTTTAAATGGATGGATCATATGGTACGTGGATTATATCTCAATAAAGCTATTAAAAAAGAGATAAATTCTCATTGATTTGTACATTAAATGCCATACAGGAATGAGAATGAAGAAATTTACAAATGAAATGGGTGTGTCTTACAAAGACAGTGTTTTGCAAAAGAAGCCAGACACAAAAGAACACATACTGTTTGATTCCTTTACATAAATACACTAACCTGTGTAATAAAGATTGAGGCTACCTTTGGGAGGAGGAAAGGAGTGGGGAAGGCAGAGGACAGGGCAGCATCTGACCTCCTATTTAATATTTTATTTCTTGATTTGGGTGCTAGTTACATACATGGGTGTGTTCAGTTTATGCAATTCTACAGTTGAGCCCTGCTGGTTTTATACAACTTTTCGAAATGCATGCTATACTTCAGTGTTTATTAAAAAAGGATTTAAAAATACTTTTTATGTCTTATCATTTTATTGTGTACCCCAGTTCTGAGCAATGGTGGAGAAGCAGCCAGCTGCACAAGATTTTCAGTTTGGCAACATGTTCTTTGTTGGTTCAGCATAATGTTTAAGAGCCACATGCAGAGCCTTTGAAAATGGCCCAGGTTTCTGGATTAAGAAAGTGGACTGAACATTGTAACTACTTCTTCCCCAAATACCCATTGAATTGGCAGAAAACATGAAACTGCTTAAAAGTAAGGAAGAGAGCCAGCAGTGGGCCAGATATTTTGAGGTATCTTGGGAAACAGAAGGCAGATTGGATTGGATTAATGGAAAAGAGGAAAGAAGCAGAGATGGCATCCACATTATAGAGGTAAGGTGTGAATGCGATCCAAGGGGGCTCCAGAGGACCCGCAAATTTATAGCCATGGGATAGAGAGAACTGAGTGATCCATGGGCAGTCTTTGGAGGGATACATGAAAGAAGGAAAAACTATATTCAGAACAAAGGGGCTAGTTGAAGCCCGGTACAGCAGAGCTTTGGGTATTCTGATCCTCCAGGGAGGGTGGGACGGAAGGCAGCTCCAGTAGGATGAGTATCACGATAAATTCACCGTCCTCATCTCCATAATTGGCATTGAGAGATACTCCAAGAGTTCACTGCTCAAACTGTGTGTGAAAACTGCAGCTGCAGCACCTGGAGGCTTGTTGGAAATTCAGGTTCTCAGGCTCTACCCTGGACCTACCGAATCAGAGTCTTTATATGATTCATATGCCCCTGGTGATTCATACACACAGTAAACACTGAGAAACTCATTTCCTAATACTTTCTAATCTACTATAGCAATGTTTTTGACATGCATTTCACTACATTACTATGTGTTCTTTTGCAAGAGAAATTTCCCTCACTCCTTGGTGCTAAAAAATGAATTAACTCACTATTTGTCAGAGTTCTCCAGAGACACAGATCAATAGGATATGTCTATCTATCTACCTCTCTATCTCACTGTCTATCTAGACTATTTAGAAAGAAACTTATTATAAGGAATTAGCTCATGCCTTTATGGCAGCTGGCAAGTCACAAGATGTGCAGGGCAAGTATAGGGACACCCAGGGGTTCTGACAGTGTAAGTTCCAGTCCAAATCCAAAGGCCGGAGCACCAGGAGAGCCAGTGGTGTGGTTTCAGTCTGAAGAATGGCAGGCTTGAGACCCGGGGAGAGCCGATGTTTCAGCTTCAGTCGGAAAGCATGAAAATAGCAGATGTCCTAGTCCAAAGGCTGTCAGGCAAGAGGAATTCTTTCTTAACTAGAGGATGCCAGCCTTTTGTTCTATTCAGGTCGTCAACTGATTGGATGAGACCCACCCACATTAGAAGAGGACAATCTGCTTTACTCAGTTTATCAATTCAAATGTTAATGTCATCCAGAAACATCCTCACAGACACACTCAGACTAACAAAGAACATCTGACCAAGTATCTGTGCATCACATCTTCTGGTCAAGTTGACACATAAAATTATATGCTTACCAAGGATTTAATTTCTTCAGTGCACATTAGTGAGTGCCGGCTGTGTGTCAGGGTCTGTGAAGAGTGCTGGGAGGCCAACGTGATAAATCCCCAAGGCATTTACAGCTAGTCCTGTGGATGCTCCAGACTTTATAACTGACAGTTTCCCCATTGCCTTGTCCCCTATTAAGGACATGGAACATTGGAGGAAACTGTCAGTAATTATGTAAAACCTCTCAGCATTAGTTTTTCTGTACTATGATCATTTTCTCCATAGCCTTACTTTACTATTTTCCTTTATTTTCACTTCACACTAATATTTAATATTTATCTTTGGCTGTTCTATGTGTATTTTCCTGTTATCTGCTTAAGTTATCTTTAGGACAGTGTGGCACACTTGACGTAAATGTGCATATCTGAAATAGTCTGCTGTGGCCAAGGTTATTTGAAGTGTTCATGCTGGCACAGAGCAGGGGCTAGCCCTGGGAGGAGGGATTCAGGTATAGTGGCTGAATGTGGACACCAAGTCTGTCCCACTCCCTTCTCATCCCTAAGCTCATGTAGTGACTCTGCTTTCTAGTCCTATTTCAGGATGCCTGCCATTTTCTCAGTAGCTTCTCCTTCTTGCGTGGACTGAATTGGGTCCCTCACAAACTCATATGTTGAAGCCTTGACCCCCAGTGTGACTGTATTTGGAGATGGGGCCTTTAAGGAAGTAATTAAGGTTAAATGAGGTCATAAGGGTCGACCTTAATCCAGTAGGACGGGTGCAGGGGGACCACACACAGAGGCAAGACCACGTGAGAACACAGGGAGAAGATGGCCATCTGCAAGCCAAGAAGGGAGGGCTCAGGAGAAACCGAACTTGCTGATGCCCTTATGTTGGACCCCCAGGCTCCCAAATTTTAAACAAAAACCTAGTGCTCTTTCAGCCTCCCAGTCTGTGCTGTTTGGTTACAGCAGCCTGTGTAGACTAGCACACCTTTGACTTGGGCTAAATGAACCCTGACCTCTCCCTCCATCCCAGGACCAAAGCACATCCTCCAAGGGCCTTCAGTAACTCACCCCTTGGCCTGGCTGAGTTGATCTGATTCTTTTCCCCAAGTATCAGTGAGAAGCACTTTTCACACACTAATCCAAGGGCAAATTAAGAGGTGGCAGAAAGGATCTCTCTTTGAGGAATGACGTTCATTCAGCGTCCATGCTGGTTTTCCTTGAGGTCGAGCAGAGGCTTTCTTTCTACCTCCTACGTTTCCTCAGCCTGTGAGGATGCAAAGTGGGGAAGGTAAAGGCTTCTGCAAGGCTTTTTCTGCTTCTCCCACCAAGGAGGACACAGCCTGAGCTCTGGACCTAGTTGGGTACACTCTCCATGTCTGTCCAGGGCTGCCGCAATGCGTGGGCAAGATGAGGTCTGGGACAAAATCAGACAGCAGGCACTTCGGTCACTTTTCCTCCTCAAAGACCAGAGAGAGACCCCAGCTGGGACTCTTCTATGCCTGGCTCCTTCTCTTCAGCTTAGATTTCTAAGTGGTCTCCAATCCCTGCATCGAAATATGCTCAGGTGTCCTGCCCCTCCCGCGCACGGCCATCCTGATCTGGGGAGAACTGAGTAGTGGACACAGCTCCGGCTCCATCTGGACAGCCTCTGTCTCACCTAGGATCTCAGACATCAGGGAGGAATACGTGAGCACCGTGAAGCCAGAGGGAAGATGAGAGAGACGCATTTCAACCCCGGGTCAGGGAGCTTAATGTGAAGACAGGGTCTTAGTCAAAAACACAGGAGAGCAAATTTGCAGGACTATCAATTATTATTAGTTTAAAACTCCTTTTGGAAGTTTGGCCATGGATGAAAATTAAAATGAGAGCCAAACATTTCAGCTTTAATAAAGATAAAACCTGCAAAACATCAGCCCCTTTTTGGTCCAGGCACTGACAGAACTCCTAACCACACAGACAGAATCAGCCTTCTGTTAAATCTCTCAGCCCTCACACTCAAGGGCAGTACTTAGAGAAGGATTCTTGTCTTGCTTTAAAACAAATGCGCCCACTATTGAAAAGCTCCTCGGAGAGACAGGCCCTGAAAATGATGTGAAAGCAGCTGCCAGAACAAGTGTCCTGCCTGGTAAAGTCAGTACCAGGGAAAGAGGGCCCTCTGGGTCAGGACAGACCTGGATTCAGGTCAGCTGTGTGACATCCCCCAGGTGACCCAGTCCTTCTGAGCCTCTCTTTTCTTTCAAGTGGAAGAAAATTATATTTGTCCCCTTAGTTTGTGGTGACAGTTAAGTGAGAATCATATGTAAAACACCTAGCCTAGGGCTTGGCATCTCAGAAGGGACCAGAAAATTCTAAACTCTGCCTTGTCCAGTTGCAGATCCTAGAAAAGCCCTGAAGAGTCTGTGTGCTTGGCTGGCCGAGGACTTAAAACCTCAGACTCTGATACTCCTCTTGAACATCCGAGTCTGTCACAGCTGGAAGGAATGGTTGTAGCATTTTCAGGAAACTGTTTGAGATGAAAGAAAGGCTTCTAGCCTTACAAGTATGTAATGACTTCTGAATGCGAACGCTCGTGCCTGCAAAGAGGACTTTCAGCCAAGAGTGACGTGCATTCTGTGTTGGCAGACACAAGGGCTCCTGGCATCACCTACCTGGCATAAGAGAAGCCCCTCTGGATAAATTTTTATTTTAAATTTTACATCACATTTGCTTTTCTTAATTATGAAAGTAGGGAATTTTGAATGATGAAAATATAAGAAAAATGAGTCCCACGGTTGGAGAGCCTGAAGACAACCACTAGAACCATTTTGTTTCAGTTCTTTCTTGTGTGCTTTCCCTCTAACATCTCCCTCATTAAAAAAAAAAACACGCACACGCACACGTACACACACACACTCACACAGAGCAGAGACTGCCCTGTCTTGCTTAGCAAGTTATGTAATATTCTAAATCCTTTGTTGTCATTTCAACAATCTTCACAACATCTTCATCAGGAGGAGATTCCATCTAAAAAAAAAGAACCACTTTCTTTGCTCATGAATAAGAAGCAACTATTCATCTGTTAAAGAATTACCATGAGATATCAGAGGACTCACTATCTCTGGCAGTTATAGCCTTATGAAATGTATTTCTTAAATAATAAGACTTGAAATTTGAAATTACTCCTGATCCATGGGCTGCAGAATACATGTTGTACTAGCAGGCATGAAAACAACATTAATATCATTGTACTTCTCCATCAGAGTTCTTGGGTGACCAGGTGCATTGTCAATGAGCAGTAATATTTGACAGAGTTTTTTTTTTCTGTGCAGTAGGTATTAACCAGTGGGTTTTAAATATTCAGTAAACCATGTTGTAAATGGATGTGCTCTCATGCTTTATTGTTCCATTTCTAGAACATGGGCAGAGTAAATTTAGCATAATTCTTAAGGGCCCTGGGATGTTCAGAATGGTAAATGAGCATTGGCTTCAACTACAAGTCACCAGCTGCATTAGCCCCTAACAAGAGAGTCAACCTGTCCTCTGAAGTTTGAAGCCAGACATTGACTTCTCCTCTCTAGCTAAGAAAGTTCTAGATGGTATTTTCTTCCAATAGAAAGCCGTTTTGCCTACACGGAAAATCTGTTGCTTAGTGTAGCCACCTTCATGAATTATCTTAGCAAGATCTTCTGGATAACTTGCTGCAGCTTCTACGTCAGCACTTGCTGCTTCACCTTGCACATTTATGATGTGGAGAGTTTCTTTCCTTAAACCTTGTGGACTAACCTCTGCTAACTTCAAACTTTTATTCTGCAGCTTCCTCACCTCTCTCAGCCTTCATGGAATTGAAGAGAGTTAGGGCCTTGCTCTGGATTAGGCTTTGGCTTCAGGGAATGTTGTGGCTGATCTGATCTCCTATCCAGACCACTCACACTGTCTCCATAGCAACAATAAGTCTGTTTTGCTTCCTTATCATTCGTGTGTCCACTGGAGTAGCACTTTTAGTTTCATTCGAGAACTTTTCCTTTGCTTTCACAACTTGGCCAACTGTTTGGAGAAAGAGGCCTAGCTTTCGGCCTGTCTAGGTTTTGGCATGCCTTCCTCACTAAGCTTAATCAGTCATAGCTTTGGCTTTAAAGTGAGAAGGATGTGACTCCTCCTTTCACTTGAACGCTTACAGGCCATTGTAGGGTTATTAATTGACCAGATATCAATATTGTCATGTCTCAGGAACGGGAGGCTTGAGGAGAGGGCGAGATATGGGGTAATGGCTGGTCAGTGGAGCAGTTAGAACACACACATTTCTTAAGTTCGCCATCTTTAGGGGTTCAATTTGTGGCGCCCCAAAACAATTACAACAGTAACATCGAAGGTCACTGATCACGGCTCACCCAGACAAGTATAATAGTGATGAAAGAGTGCAAAACGTGGTGAGTATTATCACAATGTGACACAGAGATACTAAGTGAGCAAATGGCGTTGATAGACTTGCTCAACACGAGGCTTAATTTGTACCTTCAATTTGCAAAAAATGCAGTACCTGCAAAGCACAGTAAAGTGAAGCACAGTGAAGGGAGGTTTGCCTGTACTGCAGTGGTTCTCAGGTCCAAGGGTGCTTCAGAACCCCCTGCAGCGCTGTTGAAGCACAGCTCACTGAGCCCACCCCCAGAGTTTCTGGTTCAGTGGGCCTGGGACTTTGCATTCCTAACAGATTCCCACATGACGCTGCTACAGTTGGTCAGGGGACCCCACTTTGAGAACTGCCGCTGTACCGTGACCCAGAGGGAAGGAGAGTGGTTCCTGGATGATTCTTGATACCAGGCCTGAAACCCCACACCGAAAAGGATGGCAGGCTGCAGACCCAGTGGTTAGTGAAACTACTGCCAAGTGAAATCTCAGAGCCAACCACACCGCTGCCAACTATTTAGGCTCTGAGTCAAAGTTCAGGCGGACCGTGGAGAATGTGATTTTTAGCGGTGTTGCTGCAACCGAAAACTTTGCCCGACTTGAAGTGTCAAAAGCCAGCATCAAACACTGGCCCTGCCTCCTGTCTTCTGAGGGAGACTCTGCTCCTCCATATGTGAAAGTTTCAGCTGCTGTAGTGTTTGGGGCTTGGCAGGGAGGGACGTTCCACAATAATGAGATGACTCTGACCTAGAGGACACCACAATGCCACACCTGTGTACGTGGTGACTTCCTCCATCAGAAAAGCTCCCTGGAGTCTCCCTTCCCAGGAGGCTGACATTTCTCTCTTCCAAGGAGACCCTGGTAGCAGAATGCTAAATGATGTTGTGCCCTCCTGCAGCCACAGCTACCTGGGATTTGCCACTGAAGCTATCAAAAAAATAAATCCTACGGGAGAGACATTGCTGTCACGAAACATGCATTTTACTGTGTTAGAGTATAAGAGAATCTTGCAGAGATACACAGCCAGGTAATTATTTATAGAACAAGTTTATGAATAATATCATATATTCTAATATATAATAGTCATAGGAAGTGACAGAAGACAGCAGGATAAATAAATAGAAGAGCAATACAGATTAGAGAGAGCTTCACCAGAACAGTGATCTTGGGCCAGTCTAGAGGGAATTATTCTTTGCAATTTACTCTGAGGGCACTACTAAGCATGCTCTAGTGGATGTAATATTCTAAGTTAACCTTCATGCCCTGGAATTATAAGGGGAAGGCTCTACACAGTTCACTGTTCTCAATTTGGGAAGGCAAAGTTATGCATACTTTATGTTATTAAGATTTCCACAGAACGATAGAGGGTGTATGGGTTGGTGGTTAAAAGCCCAGACTCTGGGCTGGATTTGAATACTGGCTCTACCACTTACTAGCTGTACATTCTTAGATAATTTACAGGATGTCTTTGGGTCTCAGTATCCTCATCAATAAAATGGGAATATAGGAATACCTATATTATATAGTTTTTAAGGAGATAAAATATTTTAATGTATCTAAAATGCTTAGAATGGCACAGTGTAGTATATTGTTTACTAAATAAACACTCAAGTAGTTAATGAAGCACTTTGTATTGCTCACTAAATAAATCATCAAAATAAAATTTCAGATATATTGTGCTTGTAACTATAAAATTCAGTTATGGAGAGAATTCCTATTGTGTGGAAGCTTCTCATTTTCTGATACTGGTGGGTAAGTGAGATGTCCTGACTGTTCAAGTCTTAGAGAAGCATCCTGGAAGTGGAGAAAACACAAGCCTTGGAGTCCAGCAGGTTTAGGTGCAAATCCTGGCTGTGTCAGTTGCAGTTAGAGGACCTTGTGCAAGACCATCAACCTCTCAGAACTTCAGTCTCTTCTTCTGTGAAATAAACATCTATGATTTATTTAAAGCACCTCATAAAAGTTGAAAGACTCACTAGGCTCTGGATAGATGGAGACTCACGTATGTGTGTGTGTCAGGGAAAGCATGGCACAGTCATACACTCTGATGGGACTGAAGTGTGAGCAGGTACAGGTGAAGGACTGGATGTTACCTGGGCTACAGCCGCCCTGCCTAACGCTTCCACCAGGTGCTGCCTACCTGCCCGGCAGGCTGTTTACACGTTTCAGTCTTGTTCCGTGAAATCAGGTATGGATAAAATAAACACGAGGAGCCACCAAGAGACCCAAGCTCTTTTCCATCTCTGTATTAACTGACTGCAAACTTGGGCAAGTCACTTTCCCTTTCTGAGGCTCAGGTTTTCTGTCCGTAAAATATCAAGCCTGAAGTGCCTTCTAGCTCCAAATCCATTAAAAGCAACACTGGTATTCTGAAGGGTTTTGACTGAGCCTTAATCGTGCTGCTGTGAGCTCTGTCGTTCTCATCGTTTGCTTTTCTATGTGCTGGCTTCATGCCTCTTCACGGGCAGCCTCCTGGATTTTCTAGCCCTATTCCTCATCTCCATAAGCCTTAGCCATGGGAGGTAAGCACCTGGCCACATTGCCCTCCCTCTGTCCAAACTTTACCTCCTCTTGCCAGTTTCCAGAATGCTTATATCAAGGGGCAACATAAAAACTCAGAATATTTTAGACAACAAAGGAAAACTAGTATATGACAAAATCATGTCTAAGGAATATATCTCAAAAGACTACGTGAAAGGAAACTCACATGGTAGATTAGAGAAAGCCTGGACTTGGGAATTTCAAGTCTTATTCGGAATTTATAACCATTCTTTGCACCTCGTCTTTGTCATCAGGGAAATGGGAACTAGTAAGAATGATCCAGCAGAATAGCTGTGCACGATGAAGGCACTAACTTGGGCTTTCCGGTACAATGCTTGGCGCCATACAGAGTTCATAATTTTATTATTTTTCTTTATAAGTTTTTACTTAGTTAAACGTCAATATAAATTATAAGGCCAAGTGAACTTTGGAATAACTCAGAAGGAGTTATTACCGTGAGAAGACTGTGCAGGGGCTGCGTGATGGGGGCTGCCTCTGACAGACTCCCTTCTCACCTTTCCAAGGAGGGTGCCAGGAACTGAAGGACTTGGATTCGGGAGAGGTGGGCTGGAATCCTGGCTCCTGCACTTGGTCACGGTGGGGCTTTGTGCAGCTTCCTGAAGTGGGGAAACACCTCTTAGGCTGGTTGGCTCCCTGTGGGATCTCATGCACTTTTCCTTGGATGGCAAACGAACAGCCTACGGTGAGTACCCTGGAATAACGTTCATGCCTGCTGCCAGGATATTTTCATGTGAAATGTAGGTTTCCCCCTACATTTCAAGTCTCTCTTTCTACTGTTTTCAATATAGCGTGTGGGAGAAAAACACAAGTCCTTAGGGCAGTAACCACAGTCTCCCTCAGCTTCTTACACAGCTCTTCATTTTTTCATTTTAAAAATGTCACTGACATAATTTAATTTTCCCTTGCAAGCTGGATTCAAGCAGCGTCTTAATGTAAAATGTTTACAGGCAGTCTTGTTCATTGGCAGCGGCAGTGTCACCGATATGTAAGGGAAATTATTACATAATCTGAGGTTTTAGCTTTTTGTCATCTAGTTAATTTTTTTCATGATTTCACAATGGGCCTTCTGTCTATTTCTCCACCTTTAAGCAAACAAAAACAGTTGGCAGATGCGAGACTACACCTCACCCGCCATCACCAAGTTGACTTTTCATCTGTTTCTGCAGAGGTGTCTTAGCTTTGGCCTGGAATGCTGTCACGCCATTGATGTTTTGTTTTTTGGGGAATTAATTTGAGAGCTTGATGTTTCTTGCAAAGCTTGATGTTTCTCGTTTTGTTGGGTTATGTAGCTCTCTCCCTGAGCTAACTAAAACAGTGATGGGCAAACTCATCAAATCTTTGCCTTCCCCTTAACTATCCCCCTTGCAAAGTATTCGTCATTTGCTCATCTTGTCATCAACTCATCCTTCTATTTAACAGAGACACTGACCCCCTGCTGAATGACCCACTGGATGCAGAGTTCACAGTGAATGTTGTCTGGGGGCAACGTGCAAGGTGCTATGAAATGCAGGCGCTGTTGTCTCAGTGTCAACTCTGACCGCTGTGCACCTCGCCTCCCGCTGGTGGTTGAGCCCCATTGACTGAAATATAACACGAGGACATTCTTCTGCCTTTGGACTCAGCACCCTTCCTAGTCTTGGAGCCCTTGTCCTCAGGGCCTAGTGGGGTGATCGATAGGCAAAGAGGTTCCTATCCATGCCTCTGTGTGTGTGTGTGTGTGAATATGTGTGTGGCGTGTGGTATGTGTATTACATGTGTGTGTGATGTACAGTGTGGTGTGTGTGTGTGGTGTGTGCTGTATGTGTGTGTGATGTGTGTGGTGTGTGTATGCAGTGTGTGTATGTGTGGTGTGTATGATCTGTGTGTGGTGTGTGTATGCAGTGTGTATATGATCTCTGTGTGTGTGCGTGTGTGGTGTGTGTGTGGCGTGTGTATGCAGTGTGTGTGTGTGGTGTGTATGATCTCTGTGTGTGTGTGAACATGTGTGTGGCGTGTGGTATGTGTATTACATGTGCGTGTGATGTACAGTGTGGTGTGTACGTGGTGTGTGTGTGTGGTGTGTGCTGTACGTGTGTGTGTGTGTGTGTGGCGTGCTGTGTGGCACATGTAAGTCAAGTTCATGTGTGTTCTGTGGGCAAGGTGCTCATATAATAGTTTTATTACTTCTGGCAAATTTTGCATCACGCTGAGCGGAATTCATTTACTCAGTAAGCACTGCCCGTTGGAACGAGGAGTGAACGTGCTCAGGGGAGTCAGACCCCCAGATGCAGAGGCCCCTGGTGGGTGGAGGTGAGGGGCCCTGCCGCCTGTTCCCCCAGGGGACGCAGGTTGCAGCGGCAGCGTCAGAGTCGCCGCGTGGAGCGAGCAGCCCCGCGGGGAGGCCCCGCCGTCTGGCAGCAAACACAGGCGGCTCCGGCGCATCCCGGGCCCGAGATGGATTATCTGCCGGTGAGGCGCCCCGGGCCCCGCATCGCGAGCAGGAGAGGGGCCGAGGGAGACGCGTGCTCTCTGGGAGAGCAGGACTCAGCCCCTGCGGCCCTGTGGACCAGCTGTAGGGACCAGAGCGGCCTTATTTGGTAGCAACGCCGGGCCCTGATGCTCTGCTCCAAGGTCCCCTCTGAAATCTGCCTCGGGGTCTGTGGTTCCTCAAGCGCGCAGGCCTGAGCTGCTCCCCGGTAAACAAGCTCTGGGCTGGGAGCCGCTGTGAGGCCATGACGGCTGCCAGACAGCAGCTGACAGAGGCGAGGACTAATTTGGTAATGGGGAGCGTTGCAGGGTGACATTTACTGGATCTTCCGTGGAGCTAACACAGAGCACACAGCCGTGGGGACCTGGGGAGGGGCGCTGGGTGTAGCGCGCAGGGGAGACGGAGAGCCAGGCCCATTTCCCGGGGGTGGGAGGCGGGGGGAGCCATGACTTCCGTGGCCCTGGTGCTTCTCCACCTCGGGGCATCGGGCTTTCTCTGCCACCGCTGCTCCTTGCCATCCGATGCCCCGATCCTGCCATCCCGCCATCCCTGGTTACCCCTCAGCGCGCACCCTGAGAAGTCATGGTGCCTGAGAGGCAACATGTTCCCTGAAAAAAATGACACCTGCCCTAAAGTGAGCAGCAAAAATGCAGAATCCTTTGGTAGGAAGAAAGCAGGGTCCATCACCTCCAGTTGCGCCAGGAGTTAAACACATAATTCTACCAGATTAGAACTGTTATGAAGGAAGATCTTGGTTTTGGGTATTCATCCTTTAACTCGGAGGTCGCCAGACATTTTTCATAAATGGTGAGATACTAGCTATTTTAGGTTTTGTGAGCCATAGGGTTTCTGCTGCAATCATTCAAGTTTGTTGAACAGTGCAAAGGCAACCAGGGAGAACGTGCAGACCAGTGGGAGAAGCTGTGTTTGATGAGGTTTCCTTCACAGAAGTAGCCCCGGTGGGATTTGGCTTGCACCTGGATTTGCCCACTCCTGCTTCGATTCTTCACCAAATACTGAGTGAATACCTACATGTTCTAGGCCCTGAGGGAATATTGATGACCTCAAAGACAGAATGTTGCCCCAGCAGAGTTTATGTTTTATGGGGGACAGAGACCGAAACTCCTAAATCATTATGTAATAGATGACAGCCAGGGCAACATGCCCTAAAGAAAAGGAAAGCTGGGTAAGTGAGGGTGTTCACATTTATTCAGGCTGTTTCTCTTTAAGCTTCAACCTTTCATTCAGCCCTCTGAGGGCAGGGACCTAGAGGATCTAATTTATTTTTACATCCCCCGCACCTTGCATGATATTTTCTGATGACTACTTCCTGACATTCTGGCCAACGCAATTAGATAAGAGAAAGAAACCAAAGACTTACAACTTTGTAAGCAGACAATAAAGTTGACTACTGTGGGTGATATGCTCATATTCCTATATGAAAAAATATTGTAAACAGCAAGAAAATCCAGCTAATAAAGGGTTATGTACATTTTATAATAAAGAAGGGATTTATTAAAATAATGAAATACGTAGCTTACATATGTAAACATATATATATATATATATATATATATATATATATATATATATATATGTATAAAACACATGAACAAAAACAACAAAACAAAATTCTTAAGAATAAACTGGGGACGTATGTGACCTACAGCAAGAAAATTGAAACATACTCCTGAGGGACAAAAAAATACAAATATGCCAAATGGAACAAACGTTTATATTTTTGAATAAGAAGGCTCATCCTTATAAAGATATTAAAATTCCCAAGGAAAAATTGTATATGCAATATAAATCCTTAATTTTTTTTTCTTTTTGAAGGGGTGTGATTCTATTGAGAAGGCACTGGTGTCTGTGGCTGCACCATGTAGCTGGGTCCTTTGCTTCAGGATCTCTCACAAGACTTCACACAAAATGTTGACAAGGGCTACAGACTGCCTCTTCTGAAGGCTGGGCTTGGGAAGGATCAGATTACCAGCTCACTCACGTGGTGACTGAGATATTCAGTTCCTTCAAGGATGTTGCATGGATGGCCTCCATTCCTTGATGGCCACCTTCACTTTCTTCCCTCTCCAAAGGGAAATTCACAAGGTGGCAGCTTTCTTCATGAGAGCAAACCCGAGAGAAGAGGCAGAGAGAGAGTCTGAAGAAGGCAGATGTCATATTCTTTTATAACCTAATAACGGAAGTGATGTTCTATCACTTTTGCTCTATTTTATTTCTAGCACAAAATGACTAGTCTAAGCTCAAGGATTGAGGACTGCACAAGGGTGTGAATACCAAGAGCTGGGGCTCCCTGGAACCCTGGAAGTAATATAGCAAGGCTGCCTGACAAAGCTCATTGTCACCGCTGTACAGCGCTCTGCTATTTTCATTCCCTGCGTAACATTTATCACTATCAGGTGTGCTCCTTGTTTGTTTACTTGTTTATGGTCTGCGTCCACCCCCTTGAATAATATGTCCATGAGTGCAGAAACTGTGCCTGTTATCATAGTAGGTGATCAATAATACTTGTTGAATACGGGAAGAAATCAACGCATGACCTGGAAATACCTGAGCCATTGGCCGAAGTTCCCGGGGAACCGGGCAGGCTGTTCTCCCTGAAGAGAAGGTTGCGGAAACCAGCATATATTTTGACGGATGCAGGAGCAGTGAACCAGAGCTTCTCTGATTTATTTTACAGCAGATGTTCTTTCTGTTCTCTGACCTCTGTCCTGGGGACAGCAATTTAGAAAATGAAGGGGTAGCAGTACATGATTATGCCACATACACTTATTTAATTGAAGTGATCTCATTTGTAATAGAGCCTGCAAACTGGGAACGAGCCCTGAGTGGCAGCTGCTCTTCTCCTCTGTGGGCTGTTCACCTGGCTCCGAGCTACATGAATCATTCTCTGCTCACCTCTCTTCTGCTTCCTTGGCCTTTCCCCTCTTCAGTTTCCCCCTGTGCCTTCAAAACTACTTGTCTTCCTCCCTCCAGCAGTTAAAATTTAATTATCCTTTGCTTCATGACCTCATGGTCTTCCATTTATTCTACTTACGTAAATTCTGTTCAAGGGTCTGATTTTAGCCATCCTTTGAAAAGACTGTGTGGAAGGGAAGCCTAAGCCCGTCCTCAGGTGCTACCTCTCCCATTGCTCACCTACATTCTTTAGCTTGCAGAAGGTTGTGAAACTTGCACTGAATCGTCTATGACTTGCAATGTGTTCTTGGCAACCTGGACATGCACTAAATGAATTGGTAAGTTAAAGATAATGTTCTCCACTCTTTCCAGAATTTCCATTTTCTGGGCCATGTGTGGACCCTCCTGTTATTTCTTATCCCTTTCCCCAAAGCACCCCTGGACTATCAGCTAATCCAGAAAAATAGGAACTGTTAACTTCTGTAGTGACGGTGAATTTTAATCACAAACACAGATGTTCAGATAATAAAATTTTCTTTTAATGTTGTCAAAGATGTTCAAACACATCTTTCTTAGAGTCAAGTACCTTTGTAATGATTATAACAAAAACAGTAGACTATATTTCACCTCTCTCACTTCTAGTCCCACCTCAAAGAGGTGGCCACTTCCAACTGGTCTAGCTGGTTTTTGCTGTGATGGCCCATATATTTCTATAAGGCATCCGTATGCATCTATGTCTTGACTTTTCCTTTTTAGGTATTATCTACCGACTTTCTAATGTGTAAGATGAGGAATCAGCTCTCTGAGAAGCCCCACCCCTAATGCAGACATGTGCACACATGCATGTACACTCACACAACCCTCTTCCCCCAATAGTGATGGCTTCTGTACATTATGAAGATCAATTTCCTTTCTGTAAATTTTGTTTTGCTTTGTTTTAATGTTTTATCTCTTTTATCCATTTAGATCTCCAAGTAGTCATAGCATTCTACACGTCCCTAACTGAAGGGTAAATCTCCTCTTAACATATTGGGTTTTTTTGTTTTGTTTTTTTTTTGGAAGACATCCATTAGGAGTCTCTATTTTCCTCCTCCTTCACCTATGCTAGGTCTGTGCATAGGGGTTCCCATGCCATTCCCTTTATAATCATCCTGGGAATTTGACTATTTGCTTTTTATTTCTTTTGGGTTAAATATTTTTTGACTTGGAATCCATCTCTTTCTTTTTCATGGTTAATTCCTCATTTATTGGCGTTCATCCTCCAGCAAAGAGTACATGAGAAGCAAAATTTTGATAATTTGTTTATCTGAAGGCATTATTCTACACTTTTGCTTAATTGATGGTTTGAATACAAATAGGACTCCAGGTGAAACATAATTTTTTCCACAATGATTTTGAAGATGTTACTCATTTTCTTCTACCTTCTTCTGTTGCTGTTGAAAATCTCTGTTTCAGTCACCTTTTGCTGAGAAGGAAACTGCCCCAGATAGTGCTTAAAATAAGGATTTATCATTTGTCATGATTCTCTGGGTTGGCTGGTGGTTCTTTTGCTGGATTCACATGGTCTATCTTATATGATGGCATTCAGCTGGGGTACAGCTTGGCACTGGGCTCAGCTGTGACTTTCTCTCCCTGGTACTCCATCTTTAAGAGGACTGGTCTGGACTGAGCTTCCTCACGTGGTGACAGATGTTTTCCCAAAAGGCAAGACCCCAACACAGTAGCAGCTTATTAAGCATATGCCTGAAACATATTTGCTGATGCCCGGGGGCCAGAACACGTGCCATGGCTAAACCCAGAGGCTTTGAGAGCCGATTATACAAAGGTGTGGTTATTGGGAGGTTTGATTCACCAGGTACACCATTTATGTAACAACCTACAACAGTCCACAGTCCGACCCCAGTGATTCACACCGCTCTATATGCAAAACACACCCACGCCCTAACAAGACCCCCGTGCTAAACTCATCAAGTCACAACAGTGACTTTGAAATTCATGATGTTATGATCTATATCAGGCCCAGATATGGAGCAGGCTCTGTGGATACTTCTCTTTTTGATCTAGAGATTTGTGAATTAAAAAGACGTGCAACCGGCTTCCCTGGTGGCACTGTGGTTAAGAATCAGCCTGCCAATTCAGGGGACACGGGTTTGAGCCCTGATCTAGGAAGATCCCACATGCCGCGGAGCAACTAAGCTCGTGCACCACAACTACTGAGCCTGCACTCTAGAGCCCGTGCATCACAACTGCTGAAGCCCGTGCACCACAACTACTGAAGCCCGCGTGCCTAGAGCCCATGCTCTGCAACAAGAGAAGCCACCGCAATGAGAGGCCCATGCACCACAACGGAGAGTAGCCCCCGCTCGCCGCAACTAGAGAAAGCCCGCGTGCAGCCAAAAATAAAAATAAAATAAATTAATTAAAAAAAAATTTTTTTAAATAAATAAATAAAAAGACATGCAAGTCGCCTTTCACACACCTACACACAATGGTGAGATAGGGACAAGATAACTGCAATGGACACTGAATAGAAAGGGTAGAGACAGGAGGCACAGAGGTCACTGGTACATAGCAATTCTGAAATCCAGCTTGTCACATGTCAGGGCCTATGTCTGGTAGCAGGGAAGCTTCCTTGATTAAGCCCAATTCTGCCCCTCAAAACTAGTTCTCCAACTCATGATTTTCTATGGTTTTGGGTTCCACCCTCTGGGGATTCTTCCCTCTGCAACATCTTTTCATTCCCATAAGAAATATCCCATGTTCTTACCAGAGCAGTTCTCTCAGGCTCCTTCTTGACTATAGAAAATTGAGAACCCCAGAGGTATCTTTTCTTTTTGAATGGTTTATGCCCCTTTTAGTCCAAACTTGTACGACACCTTTAAAATTTGTGTGGGCTTTCTACAAACCTGATTGTGATTCATTCCATGTCCCAAAAGCCATGGTCATAATTCTTTTTGAATGAACTCTCTCCACTTTGGTCCAAGTATACAGCTGCAGTGAAATAACATTTTTAAGATTTTTAGAAGTTGAGAGATTTTTCCTAGTTGAGAGAATCTATTAGGTGAGGGTCTTTCTGGGGTCTTAACAAAGGGTCTTATGACCACATCCTTGATTTACTCTTTACCCTGGGGCCATTTTTTATTTTGAGAGTCTTGTGCCAGCTGGAGAGCCTGGAAATGTGAAACAGTTTTATTTTTCAACTTAGTAAGTCTGGATTGGAAATTCTGTTCGCATACTGAATAGTTCTCTCTTTAGCTCAATTTCATCTTTCCATATCTTATCATATGCAACTAACAGAAGCCAATTGGCACTTTCAGTATTCTGCCTAGACACGTTATCTGCGTGCGTAGGTTAATTTGGTACTCTTTTTTTTTTCCAGGTAAATGCAAACAGCAGTTTTGGCACTTGTTTCATTACTACAAAACATGGAGCATCATGTTTTAAACCTCCCGTATCAGTTGTATCACTGCACTTGCAGCCTTCATCAACAATCTCCTCATTATCCTTCCAGCCTCCCCCTCTGCCCCATGAAAAAGCCAACACCTCATGTTTTAGGTCTTTTTGACAGCAGTGCCCTATTTCCAAACCACTTTTCTGTTTTACTTATCTATCAGAACAAAGCACCCTAAAATGGGATAATATATAACTGTGGAAAGCACTCTACAAACTTGAGGAATATTCTGTATTATTATTTAAGAAGACATTCTATCTGAGGATATAAAAACTGTTCGTTCCATGCAAATGGCAGAAAGAGAGTGAATACCAATCTCTTAACATTGTCTACTGATTTTTGCAATGTGATACCTGAAAGTTTAATCAGAGGTTTTCAACGTCTTGCATCTCCCCAAAAGGCATGCTACAACAGGGCTGAGAAAAAGTCACGACATTTTATTTTAAGATGTGTATTTACTCAGAGAGCTGATTGAAAATGCATTCGTGTGGAATTTAGGAAAGATGGGTTGGTCTGCCTTCGCTCCTGTGAGTGGATTTCAGTAACAAAGATCAAGGAGGGATTTAGAACAGTTGGTTTCCAGTGTCATGTCTGACACCAAGTGGATGACCTGGGAAGCCACCTCATTGTTCTACCTGTGTCCTCATTTGTGATGCGGCAATGTTAGCCCATCTGCTCTTCATCAACTCCCCTAATCTTAACAGTCAATGACAGAATAAGTTGAGCCTTTAAACAAATCTCCATCTGGAAATTGGACTTAACATCAAAAGAAGACAGTGTTATTATTTGGGAAAACTCCTGAGACAATTTTCATCAAATATCTTGGGTTATTTTAGTAAGGTACCATAACAGTCCTAAGTTTTTATTTACTAATAAGCTTGTTCCCATGGTAAACTAATAGGGGTAAATCTCTTCCTAAATATATGTTGCCCACCCTTCAGAGATTAATGTGATTCAGGTGATTAATCTAGTTTCTATTTAATTGCATGAAAGAGAGTGTTAAATTTTCTGGCTGAATTATGAAAAAACTGTCCACCTAATAAGCATGAGTGCAGTTAGCATGAGACAATCTGTATGTCTGGATCTTTATCTATTTAATCATTTTATCTTAGAGAAGTTGTGTGGTGACAGGCTAGAAAACATTCACAAAGCATGGCCTGTGTGGATTAATTGAACATCTCTCCAAAGACATGAAATTAGAGAGAATCTTTTCTGCTGCAAAATGAATTCAACTTTCCAAATTGAGAGTGTGATTCCTTTCTGAGGAGTTTATTTACCAGATGATTGTAGCTTATCAGAAGATTCAAATTGAGGAACGGAAAGACTCATACCACCTCTGAGACCTTACTGAACTTAACATTAGTTTAAATAACAACAAATATAACAGCTAAAGTCTCTTTTGGGCTATACTGTTTAAAAAATGTATGATTTGGTCAAATAAATTAGTTCCACTGAGCTTTATCTTTATAGGCTACAGAAAGATAAAAAGAAATAAAAAATATGAAAATACTTTGTGAACTGTAAGTTGCTATTAATATTTGAAAGCTTACTTTCATTCATAATGCTATTGTAATTTATTTCCTTTTATTGAAGGTTTTTTAAATGGATAATGAAAAAGCTAGAGTAAATGTTAAGCAAGTTTTATTATTCCATATACATCGATTAAGTTATTTTGAAAAACTGATAGGTACTAATATTATGTGTTTAATTTATTCCAAAGGGGGGAAGTAATTGTATCTTTTTCTAAAATACGCTATATAGTAAATATTTTACAATTTAATGAATAACTCCCCCAAACTTAACTTTAAATGCATGTATAAGAGTTAATTTTCTTCAAGTACCCATGTTTCCATTGGTTACTCATTTAAATGTATTTCAAATTAAAAACAAAATTATAAATGCCACAGTATTAATAATTTTCATGCACAAAGTATTATCAATATCTCTGACTAGTTTGGTAGATAGATTCCTAGAAGTTTCTGAAGTTATTGGGCCAAAGTTAGGAACTTGACCCAAATTGACAAATTATTTTAAGGACAGTTTGGGCCAATTTGGGCTCTAACAAGTAAATTGTGACAATTCTTTTTACAGTACATGCTCCCCACCATTAACATGCTTTCAAACATATTTCTAATTTGTTATGCAAAAACAGTGTTTTATTGTTTTTGTTAAGGTAGAGCTTCACTGTCCGAAACAGTAGCCGCTAGCCACATAATTTAAATTTAAATTAACTAAAGTTAGGTAAAATTAAACATTCAGTTTCTCAGCTGCACAAGGCACATTTCAAGTGCTCAATAACCACATCATATTAGACAGTACGGAACACTGCAAAAGTTTCCGCTGTTAGAGAGACTAGACTTTATTTTCATATATTAATTAGTTTTTATCCGCTTTCAATTGTAAATGACAGACACAGACACATAACTCAAAATTGTTTAAAAGTAAAAGTAAATTCAAGAATGTTTTAATATTAATTTTAAACTGTGGCCGCCCACCCCCAGCTCCACCCTACACACACCAGTTACCTCTTTAATCTTAAGTCTTTTGCTCATTTTCTGCCCTGCTCTCCATTTGGTGGCAAAGACCACAGCTTGTGATTTATCACCTCCTCATAGCTAGTTTTTTCATTAAAGATTGGATTTGACTTATTTTAATCACATAATTAATAATAGAACAATTTTTAAAAGTTTATTTTTTAAAAATGTTTATAGTATTCCATTTTCCCATCCCCCAAAAAATTACACTCAGTGTATTCATGTTTCTTTTACAGATCATTGAAGTAGCTTTGTTAATTTACTGGTTTTTATATACTTTATAAATAAACATTGCAAAATTTATAGCTAGGTACTTCATATATCTACTCTTACTCTCAATGTGGTTATTTAAAAAAATATATTTTCTAAAAACTTATGGTTTATTTCTAAGAAAATTTTTGAATTTTCTGTAGTTTTTTTTACCTGGTTATTTTACTTAGCTAATTTATTGAGTGTAATAGTTTTTTCAGTTTATTCTCTTGGGATAGCTAAAGTATAATCTAAACATAATCTTTGAATTATATTTCAATATAATTTGGTATATATATCTATATATATTGGTGTTATCTGAGTACAATCTTTGAATTATATGTGGATTGTTTTTCTTTTTTGTTTCAAATAGTTTGGATTATATTTGTTCCTGTCTTTTTCCATTCATGGGAACATTCTGACCCATTTAAAAACTTTTTATTTAAAACTTATTAATGGTTGTTTCATTTTTTTTATTTTGATAAAGTCACATTGAGAAGATTTAATACAGATTTTAAGTTCATTTTAGAAATCTTCACTTGGTCACATATGAGATAATTTAAAAATAGTTAAGGTGTTTTAGAGATAAACAGTGTTTAGAGGTAAACTCCCCCCTTTGGAATAAATTAAACACATAATATTAGTACCTATCAGTCTTTCAAAATAACTTAGTCGGTGTATATGGAATAATAAAACTTGCTTAACATTTATTCTAGCTTTTTCATTATCAATTTAAAAAGCCTTCAATAAAAAGAATAAAACATTGCCAGATTTTCATTTTTTTCCCTCCTTGTTGGATGACTAAACAGGAAGAGGGTAGAGTTGGTAAGTCAGCATTTACTCAGCTGCGTCCTGCTCGGTCTCAAGAGCAAGGTGAGCTCAGCCGGGGGCCAGCGGCTGTGTCTCTTAGCCATCTCCTGAGGGAGGGTCCTCCAGACTCCTGAGTTACAGCACTGAGGGGGCTGCTGCCCGTGGGTGGCTTCTCCCTGTGTCACCCTTTCCTTCTCTTCCCAGTCCTCTCCGGGATGCTTTAGCAAGGAGAACCCATACAGATGCACGGCCGACCTTGTGATGCACCCAGGTCATCAGCATCCTCTGTGTCCGCATTTCCCCCTTGTGCAGAGGGGTTGGAAAACTAGCTTGAGTTTGAATCTTCCAATTGGTCAGCCCTGACCATAGCAGAGAGTTAGAAGCAGTATGAAATTCCTTTTTGGGATGAATTTCATGGAGAAGTCAACACAAACTGCATAACTGCATAAACTCTTCCTGCCACTGCTTAGTTTTGTTTGTTTTTTTTTAAATTAAAAAACAAAATCTTCTTAGACAGCCAATATCCCAAGATATAAGGCTGCTCTGTATGGTTTTTTTGTTTGTTTGTTTGTTTGTTTTACCACTGTGTAAACTGGAAGTCTCTGAATTGGAAGGAGGTGAAGGGGAATAAAAACTTCAAATATTTATTGTGTTCCAGGCTGTGTACACATTGAGCAAGGATGTGACCCCTGGTTACTCAGCCAGTACCTCTACTGAGTAAGAGGAGTTAAGTCTGTGTTTATTCTTATTCATTTATTTTTATTTTCTTGGTTGTATCTTGGCTCATTTCACAGTCAGCTGAAGTCCCGGGATCCTTGAGAAGGGGCAGGCCATATAAGAGTGTCCAACAGTTTTTTCTTGCTATTCTTTGAGCCATTGGACTTGTTTTAACACACAGCTAGTTAGTCCAAGAACATATTTCTCAGTACCCACACACAATAGAAAGTACAGTAGGAGAATACTGCCTCTTCTTGGGTGTATTGTCCATTTCTATCTTCAGTATAATATGCTGAGAGATTCTACTTTAATATATTTTTATTTAACATATTTTAATGAGATGAGGGAAACATCATCTGCCATGCTAAATAGAAGTCTTCTTTAATATGTTGAGTATCACAAAGAATTGGTAGAAACTGCTATTGATTTGAAGCACCTGCTTTGTTGTTATATGATTCATTTCAGTTTTCCAGATAGACTCTAAAACCAGGATGGGGGTAGGGGCAAAGAGGAATGGGAGAGAAATCATCATGTTTTTGTAGCACCTAAATGCAATATATTTCAAAGTCTTATAATTGCGCTAGCAGTTTAATTTGATTGGCACAGATGGTGAAACAGGAGCAACCCTGAGACTTAGACTGTGCTCTTAGATTCCATTTATTCAACAAATATTTATTTTGTTCCAGGTCATGTACTCATCATTGAGGATAAAATGGTGAAAAAGACACATGACTTCTGACCTTTTAGGGTTTATGTCTTAGTGAGGAGACTAAAGGAACAAAACGATGCAGCAACAAATTTAGTAAAAAATAGTCAATTGAATAAAAGCATTGGCAAGTTCCATTAAGTACCATGAATTTTTTAAAGTAGCTAAGATTAAAAAATAATGAACAGGAACTTATTTTGGATGAGATGGTTAAGGAAGTCTTTTTCAAGGAAGTTGTATTTAAACTGAGAGCCAAACCATGAGTGGTAGAAGTAACTAAATGAACAGTAGACAGAAATCCTTAAAGTCACACATAACAGCATGCATAAAAGCCCAGAGGAAGGAAATTAAAATACAACTCAATGTGTTTGAGGTTCAGAAAGATAACCGGCTATAGCTGGCGAGTGGTGACCAGATAGGATTGTGGCAAAAGGTGGGGTTAATGAGATGGGCAGGGGCCAGGTCACGCCCCTCACTGTAAGCCATGGTGGGATGGGCGGTGGTTAAGAAGGGTTAGGAAACCTTGGCAGGATTTAAACAGAACAGTAACATCATGGTGGTTATAATTTAAAAACATTACTTTTACTGTTGTGTGGAGAATGAATTAGAGAAGAGTAAGTTAGGAACCCTGTGGGGAGGCTGCTGCAATAATCCAAGTGAAAGCTATGGGAACCTGAACTGAGAAGGTAGCAACTGGTATGGAAAACAGAGACCACATTCAATATGTATTTTGGATACATAACAGGTGAACATATATTGATGTCAAATAAGAAAATATGAGTTGATGTAGTCATCTTAGAGGAAGACATAAGGAAAGAAGAGAAAATGGTTCTGGGAACAGAGAAGCTCCAAGACCCAGAGGTTTGGTGGAATGAGAGTATCTGGCAAAGGAGAATGACCAAATACAAGAATGACCAGGAAGGCATGGAGTTCACTGGGGACTGACAAGTAAGGAGTAATTGGGGCAAGAAACTCCAATATTGTTTTAAAAGTTGATGAGAGTACAGGAAATGGAGACTGCATTGTAGACAAATCTCAAGAAACCCATAAAGGGAGTAGGAAAATAATCTGTTAGCCAAGGAGTGCTATGAGGTCAAAGATGAGAAATTCTAGGACAATGTCTGTCTATCGATTGGAATGATGCATTGGAAAAAGAAGTAAATGAGGTGGGAGAGAGAAGGAAACCACTTAAAGATGAAGTCCTTGGGAAAGTGAGTGAGGATGGAATTTGAGGATGGGTAGGATTGGTCTGTGATAAGAGAATGAACATGACTTCCTTTTTAGTTGTTGGGCAGAGAGAAAACTTTGGTGCATGTATAGACAGGTCATTAGTTTAGTGGTAGGAATATAAGGGTTTATAAACCTGATTTTTAAAAACATTTTCAGTGACTATGAGGATACATGTGGGAGGATGGTAGAGATTTCAGTAACAAGAAGATATGGACATATAATACTGGGAAAACTTAATTGTAGTGCCGAGATTTAGTATCAAGAGTTTGGAGATTATGAATTTAAAGTGAATCTACTCCTGTTGTTTGAAAGCTGCTGGTATGGATTAAAAATCATACCAAACAATGGTGATGAGGAAAGCAAATCCAGTCATTAGTGATGCTTGCCATATGTTGACATGAGACTCAGTTGGGTCACTCCACCCACTGTCAAGCCTCTTGAGTTAGTTATTACTTTGCTGGCACTCCTTTCATGCCCTGGGACAGCTGGGTTTGGCTTCTTGGCGTGCTGCTCTTGAGAGGATGCCAGTCCTTACTCCAAAAGTTCCCAAATAAATTTTCATCTGAAAAATTGTAATCAGTATCTATTGTCTTACTTCTCCTAGAAAACTTCAAAAATCCTGAAATCTGAATATTTTCTCCCCCTCCCAATAGCAGTTTTGTATGTTTTGATTAAAGCACTTATGACATTTCATCATTATCTGGCCCCTGCCAACAATCCCCCTATAATTTCATTCCACATTGGCTTTCTCTTTGAGACTGGTCCATGTTTCTTGTTCTCAGTATGTAACACATGTTGAGCCCTTTACATAAAATGCTAACACCAAATTGTTTTTCTGGTTAAATATCATATCCATAAAAAGATCTTCCCTAACTCTTCCTACTAGTATTTTTCCCCTCTGTGTTAAACAATACCTACCATTTCTCCCTGGGAGAGAACTACCCTTCATCACCCCGTAAATCTATCTCATGGCTTAGTCATGTGACTTGCTTTGACCAATGAAATGTGAATAGAACAGACAGTTGTCACTTCCAAGTGGAAGCTTTAAGAGCCGGCACTTTACTCACCATACTCTCTTTCTTTTCACTCTGAGATTTTTGAAAGCATGTGCCGAAGACATAATACCTGTCAGTCTGGGACTTTGATTACTATGATGAGTGGAACATGTGGCTCTGGCTTCAGAGCTGAAGAGCGAGCAGTAAGGAAACTCTTAACGGGGTTTGTTAGGATGGCTATCTATGTTAGGTCACAGTGAAACACTTAGTAAAACTGCCAGGCACGGTAACTTGGAAGACAAACATGTTCCTAATAAGATCATACCTAGCTTTAGCCAAGTAAATGGGAATTCAGATTTAGTGGCATGAGTTTGTTGGTAATGGTTGTATCTGATGAAGACCCATGAGAAAGAGATGAGATTAAGAAAGAATTGTCAAGTTTACAAGCAGGAATAAAAGTAAGTGAAAACTCCATAAATCAACAACTTGAAGGATTGACAGATGGGACAGATCCTTAGTCTCCCAACTTTGAGCCTCATAGGTTGATGAAAACTCTGCCTTGTGAAAAGGGCCAAATCCAGGGGATCCCTGTACTCCTTGTTAAACCATGTAAAATTTTATTGAATTACTTCCACTTGGGTAAAATGGTTCAGGTAGAGAGAATGAACGTGTTTTATTCCATGGAAATCTGCTAGACTCAAAGTACAAGCAATTAAGTCTAGAGGGAAAAGAAATCCATGTCTAAAACGTAATTTTGGGCGTGGCTATTAAAATAGAGTAGGTATGAGATTGACATCATTTTTGAGAGAGTTGTATTGTCAAAAGAACCACTAGTCTGAACTAAAACAGAGTAATCCTTGAGACTTAAACGGAGGCTTAAGTCTCCAACATTTCCAAAGAAGGAAGCATACTAAGATATCTGCTGAGTCCTAAAGACAGATATTATCCATTGATCTCTTCAAATGTGGCCAAGTAGGACAATTAAAAGGAGAGTGGGACCACGGAACAATCTGATCAATGGACCAAGGAGCAGAACAGGATCTTAATGAAGCAATGCCTGTCAGTGGGGTTTCAGAGTGTTTATTGAAACTGTGCCTCCCCTCTTCCATCATTGTTGTATTGGTTGTAGGGAGGGAAGGTTTGTTTTGTTTTGTTTCTTTTTTCAGTATATAGATTTCCAGAGCAAGAGGAACTATTTCCTTTGGGGAAGGTATGAGTGTATTTGCAAGCAAAAAAGGGGAGTGAAATTAGCATTTGTGACCAAATGGCAGATTGCGGGAGATTGCATTGTTATTTATAGCAATCTGCTGCCCCTCTGGAGTGGAGGACGCTTCCCTTCCCATTGACTAAAGACCTGGGCAAGAGAAGGTGAGCATTCTGTTGGTCAATGGTAGTGATCAGTAATGACTTCAAGAACCAGTGTGTGCTTAGCTATGCTGTTTTTCATCCCAGCTCTTATGCTTACGGGTTGAGGTAGAGCCACCATCATCTTGGATGCCTGAGTGGCTAGTAAGAGTGGCCCCCTTGTGGACCAGCAATAGACTTGTGAGGCAGATGAGAAATAAACTGTTTTAAGCCAGGTCAGTTAGTTTCTTTGTGTGCTTCCCCCAAAGAACCATGCCTATTCTAATTCCTCCTGTTATAGCTCTTATAGCATCCTGTTCCTTTTCTATCACCATCAGGTATATCATTAGTTTTGCAACATTTTACGCATTGGGCTGAGAAATAGCCTTACTTCTTCAGCTAGATACGTTTAATGAAGTATGCTTTTTGTTCACAAACTTTGATCAGATACCTAGGAATAGCAGGTAGGGCCCTAAGCACATGAACTGAAGGGACAAGAAAAAGATAGATAAATTGGGCTTTTATAAACCATGAACTGGAATTTGGCACTAGTTAGGAGAGCAAAGAAAGAAGAGAGAGGGGCAAAGGTCCTGGTAATCTCTAGGAGCAAGATGGAGATGGCAGAAAAGGAAGAGGAATATTCCAACTACAGGGAAACCTAATACTCAGCCCGAGTTTTTCAGTTATCATTGGAAGGCTGTATGCTTGCTGTGTCGGGAAGCCCCAAGGGAGTTCTGTGAGAGGCATTGCTACTCTGCAAACAGTCAAGCCTGTATGATATGTCTGTGTTTGCTTTTCAGGACATGTAAAAGAATAAGCACCCAAATGAAAAATAGAAACCAAAGGTAATTAAGATTATATATCCCCAGGGATTTACAAAGATCTTGGGAAGAATGAAGGGATTTCCATAGTATATAAGATAGGAAATTGGGCAGAATCTCTGGATCTTAAGAGCACTGGTGACCCCAGGTGACATCTGGTTTACATTCATTTAATATATATCCCTTCTACTACTCTGTAATCTGCCTGGAGTCAGACTTGCTCAATGCCTTTATTTCAGTTCCTACTACAACCCCTAGCATAAAACTAAGTGATGGCATGAATGAATGAATGAGCAAATGACTGAATGAACTGGATTGAGTCATGTACATGTATATCTGTCTTCTCCATTCTGTTGGGAGTTTCAGAGCTCCAAAAGTCATATTGCATGTGTCTTGACCTCCCTGCTAAATAAGGAAAGTGACAGTCTTTGGGGAGTTGAGGTATTAAACTAAATTTTCCTTTCTTGGTTATTTATTTGCTTTAGTTGTCATTGTTGTTGTTTTAATTAACTCCCTTAGTCTGACTGACTTCCGTAAGTCATCAGAACCAAATGTCTTTGCCTGGAAATGTGGAGTGCTATCTCTGAGGCTGCAGGAAAAAACAGTCAAGTGGAAAATGGTGACTTTTGGGGCCAGATGGCTATAGGTCCAAATCCTAGCTCACCCAAATACAATCCTGGGCAAGTTCCTTACTCTCTGAGCCTCTGTTTTCCCTTCTTTAAAAGAGGGAGAGCAATGCTCATGTTGCAGACTTTTACGACAATTAAATTAGACAAGATGTTTAAAGCCTTGTGCAAAGTGTTTGACGCATGGTAGATGCTCAGTCCATTATGGCCCCCTGATGGGGCTTTAGTGCTGCAGCCAGAAACGAAGAAATCCCATCTGCAAGTCCAGAGCGCTCATCAGTCCTCGCGTTTTCATGCTCTCGCGCGAAGCTGCCTTGTTGCCCCTGCCACTGGGAGATCATTTTCACTTTCTACTATTGCCATTTTGGTTAGCACCTGCTAAAAAGACTGAGGTTACCTAGTTCTGATATCATCCTATACACAAATCATGGTTTTGGTTTTTCTCAACAGACGGATGAAGAGGAAAATGAATTGTACAAAACTCAGAGGGATGTTTGAAACTTGGGCTCTTGACAGATCAAAACAAAGAAAAATGTCCTCTCATTTTAAACTTTTTTTTTTATTAGTCTGAGTTCCAGAACTGGGGAGGTGACATGGAGGGAGAAACTAAATGGGGCGACATTGTCATTCTGTAAAGTTTTTCACAGTTCATAACTGATTGAAAAATGTGCATTTATGACATTTAGGTTAAAAGTTAATTAGACAAAGGAAAAAGTTCATTGGATGAAAGTTGATGCCATTCTAGACATAATAGCAAGCCTGTGGAGGTCACTGCCATCCTGGACTAGGGCAGAGCAGTGAGACATGCAGACACAGGCTCAGTAACTGCCACTGTTCTAAACAGCCATTAATCCCTCAGAACTTCACGTCCTGAGAATGTTTGCCATGTGAGGCTGTGGAAACGTCGAGGGCCTGGAATTCCAGGTTGGTGACCTGTTCCCAGAGGAGGTCTGGTCGTGGGTCTGATTTCACCAACCACAGGCTGCATAACTTCTTCTGTCTCTGGGAACCAAGTCAAAGTTAAGGTGACACCACCCAGGTTGTGGGAAATACCACCAGGAACTAGGGAACTGGCTGCAGCCTGTGAGGCTTGGCTGCATCACAGATGCAGGTGGGAGGCCATTACTCATGATACCTGTGCTGTGAGCAGGAAGTGGTGGGTTCTCGGGAAGAAACAAAGTGATTTTCCTCCTGGCTGTTCGCAAAGGCCAATGATGGGCTTTGTGCCAACTGAAAAAGTTCCTGGGAACCTGTCCCTCTTCCCTTATCAGATCCCTCAAGATTTGGAAAGTAAGGCCCCGAGACAATGAGTTCCATTTTTATTGCTTTTTCCTATCTCTTGTGACCTAACTCAGAGATCCTGAAATAGTAAGTTGATGTTAGTTTAAAAAAAAAAAAAATGAGTTTAAATTTAAGAAGACACCTATGGTGCTCATATGACATGTTTGCTTTTTGTTTCATCAGCAATGTGACCACAGTTCTACCCCACTAAAACCTTTACCTGGCTCCCCTTTACCTACAAGTGGTACCCACATCATTTCAGCTGATACTCAAGATCCTCCATGGGCTGCCATCCGGCACCTTCTCAGCCTCATTTCTCTGTGTCTTCTCTCATCTTCTACACACAGGTCATGCTGAACTACCCTTTCACGGTCAGACTGTCCCCCGATCCATAAGTTTTCATTTGGGCAGAGGCAGCTACTCATCATGGAAAACTTAACTCAGAATTCTCCTGCTTGTGCACATTTCCCAACTTGCACACGTAGAACAAATCTCTCCCTCTTATGTGCTAATATTGCACCGGGTACATAACCTCTATAACAGCACATTTCCAGTGTATCACAGCTAACACATCAACTCCCTTTCCACCTTGTAATTTATTTGAGGAGAGAGAATCCATCCAACTGATGGTTAATGGGATGACTAACCCATGGCTGGCTCGTAGAAGGCACTTACAAGTTCATTGAATTAAGATAGAAAACTCTCCTTAAGCAAAATACGTTTAATCATTATCAAAGTTGGAGCTTTATAAGCAAAAAATAAAGAAGGAAGAAAACAGCAAGAGAAGAAAGAAATAGATGTCTATAGCTGATTTAACTTGTTTATTATCAGATCCTTTATTCCTGTTATCAAACACTATGCACACCTCCTAAAAAAGCATCATTCCCAAAAGCCATTCTATTTTCCTTATATCACAAACTAGAGACAACAAAATCAGCAGATGAAGGGAAAGCATGAGACAGACACACTCTTGAATAAGCCACAGACTGACTCTGGGCACCGAGACCAACAGGAGCTGGGAGGGTTAAAACTCTGCACCATAGTGGCTGTGACTCAGCTCCCAAGTACAAGGGCACAAGAGGAGGCTCTGGTTGCATTCAAGTCATGAGAGAGATTTAGGATGCAAGTGGCATAACAGTCTGACGAAAGGCTCTTTCCTTCCATCTGGGTGCAAAGCTGAAGTCCATTCTCAGAGATACAGAAGTCAATCACCATGTAGCTTTGTAGAGTATCCAGGCACAGGTTCTTTCCAGGCTCTCCCAGGTTGTTCCTAAGCGAGAGCTGGATTGCTTTTCTGCTTTCCTTCAAATATGTTTAACCAACCATGTGAACGCTATTCTGCACAGTGGCCCCAGCAGCTCGTGTCCACAGGGCATCCCCATTGGTCCTTTGCTCATCCCCTCCAGATACTGAGCTGGAAGGAAGTTCTCTGAAGCCTTCCTGCATGCCCATCTCCACCTGCTCTCTGCAGAGGGAGATTGTGCATTGCTCCTCACTCCGTTTTGACAAATTTACCTTAAAGTTGATCAAATATCTATTCTATGTCAGGTATAAGGCATTCATATGTATGCATCATCGTATTCAATCCTCGTGACAAGTGGAAAGGTCGTTATTATTGTCCCCATTTGAAGGATAGAGGGATGCAAGGGCAGAGAGCTATAGAAATGCAACTTTGCTCACGGAGCTGACTTACAGGAGAGCAGAGATTCCCAGGTTTTGGACTCTGAAGCCCATTCTCTTTAAACATCACACTTTCTTGCTCTGTTTCCTCTGCCAGAGCGCTGCCTTATGCTCCTGTTCTTACATGTTGTGGCCACCGAGGCAGGGCCAGGCGGCATCATCTCTTAGCAAATATGCAGCCGCAAATGCCACTTCTAAAAATAAGTGATACTGACAAATCTTACCGACTTACCTCCTTGAAACCGTAATTAGTATATCAATATAATCACCTTTACTTGCTTTTAACCAAGATGCCTATTCTATCCTTGTTGATATTAAAGCAACATTTACTCAAATTTAAGGGAAAAATGGACAGTGCAGAAAAGTAGAAAAAGGTCACTCACAGTAACTCAATCCAAGAATAGCTACTGTCAAGTATGAATCACCTGTGTTCACAGTTCAGACAGGCTCAAGTCACTCTGCTTCAAGGTGGATGCAGCCTAGTGGCCCATGTGACGGCAGAGACGGCAGATCGCCTGAATCAGTGACCATTCACTGAGGACACTTTCTCCAGCCCCTGTTGGCTCTTGAGAGGATTCAAATGTGCACCAGAGCCCACGTGATCTGAAGCGTCACTTGTAGATTGCAGCTTCCTTGTAATCAAAGCATCTGAAAGACTTCTGCTTCCTTTGGAGTCCTCAGGAAAGGCTGTCCCCCATTACCCCACAGGTCACCCCCATGTCAAGAACAGGAGTTGGTCCCCAGACTGGAGGGGAGACTTTATTTGGAGGATCTCTGAGAATAAACAAAATTAATATATTTTTTAATACCCACTATCTGCCCAGTACTTTGACAAGGGGTTTTTAAGCTCCATGAAAACTAGGATTGGGTCTCTCCTGTTCACTATTGTTTCCTTAAGACCTAGGTCTGTTTCAAACATAATGTAGCATTTAAAAAGGATGACAATTCATTACATATTTATAACAAATCCATAAGATAAACATCAAAGGATCTGAACCCAAGGCTTAGAAAAGTCCAGGGAGCTTCCCAAGTTTACAGTATATGGCACAGCTGTCACTGAAAGGACTGTTTGATTCCAAAGCCCATCTTTTTTGTACAACATCACTCTGCCTTTTCTCCGACTGTGAATTTGATATACTGGTAAGTGGCTTCACGTAGTCATGTTTGGTCCTGGCAAAGGAGAACTTCATATACAAAGGCCTTATTTTTGTCATCCTTGCTTCATCCCTTTCTCATTTGATGCCAGCCTTCCTACATGCTGGATTTCCTGACCACAGTATTTTGTGGAGATAATGTAGTTTCTCTTCTGGAACTGTCTAGATACTACTCTTTTTATTAAAAAATTAATACAATATAAAGTGGTTTTTAATTCCTCTGTCTCGATCAAGTACTCTGTGCTTATCTCTTTCTTCCTGAGAGCCTTTAATTCACATTAAGCAGTTTGAACTTTATTTCAAGGATAATGAGGAATCCCTCAGCAAACTTTAACAGGTGAGTGACCTAATAACATTTGCTTTTCAGAATAGCTCTGTGTCAGAAGGATGAAGGATGGACTGGAGAGAGGCAAGCTTGGAGTCAGGGAAACTGATTGAGAGAACAGTACGTGACTCCAAGTGAGGGAATAAGGTGCTATGGTAAAGAACTGATCCTCCCAAAGTGAACTTTGGAATTTGCCCTTGGCTCCTGGAGGGTAAGCTCCAGGGGTGTTTGTTGCATGGGGGCCTTGGCTCATACCCAGAGAGACTTAGGGTGGAGGCTTTGCATAACATTGCATCAGCTCAACCTCCAAAGGGTCTGGAGAGCAAGGTCAGCCATGTGGCAGCCAACCAGGTTTCCATGACCGGGGCCAATAAGCACACTGGACCTCAAGGCTTGGGTGATCTTCCCTGGATGTCCACACCGTGCATATTATGACACGTTGTTGTCTACAACCCCCCTGGGAGGGATAATTGGAAGCTGCATGTTGGAACCTTCCTGGACTCTGCCCTGTCCACTTCTTCCCTTGGCAGATGTTAATCTGTATCCTCTCACTGTGCTAAACTGTAACCATGAGTATAACCACTTTCTGTAAGTTTTGTGGGTCCTTCTAATTCATTAGTGAAACTCAAGGTGGTCCTGGGAACCGCTAAATATGAAACTGGTGTCAGAAGTAAAGGTGGTCTTTACTCAAAATTTCACAGATGTCCAGACAAAGGGAGTAGAAGCAGAGATTTTCAAGAGATACTTAGAACATATTACTGGTGAGGCTTGTTGACTGATTGGACTTGGTGAGAGGGAGGATGAGAGGAATTCATCAAGGATGACATTCAGATTTCTGAGTTGCCCAGTAGTTGAGTGGTTTGTGATACTTACCCAAACTTGGTTTTGTCTTCTAAGACATTTTACTCCTAATGCCTAGAACAATGTCTGAGATATTTTGCATAGGAAACAAATATTGAATGAAGAGTGGTCTGGGGCAGTGGGAAAGATGTGACAAATTCATTAAGCAGAATGCGAAGTGATAGTTAATTTACAGTGGAATATTAATTGGAAGATAAACCCGACAGTTTTGACATCTATCTAGGAAACTAGACTATAGTTTGAATGGATGCTTACAATTAGAGGAATCTTGTTGTTTATTTGCTTCATGCTTATAAAAAGGGTATAAGGCAGCCTTTAAGTAAAGAAGTTAAATCTTCTGAAAGATTAATTTCCACCAAATTATGTTAGTGAATATTGGCTTGCTTCAATTCAGATTATTGCTGCCCAAGTAATAGGCATGGCTTCTCCACTATCTGAACGTCTAGAACCCTGAGAGGCATCCTGAACAAATCTTACTGTTTATGAGATCTCCTTGGGTGATTATGTATTTAGAGCACTGATTCTTTATTTCATCCATTCTTTGGTCACCATAAAATTGAATTCACAAAATTTTCTATATATTTATCATATTGCTGTCTTACAGCTAAGTGTAAATTCTGACTATGGTTTCCTTGCTGGTGTATATTTTCTCATTTTTATACTCTCTTTTCTTTATCAGTTTTAGATTATACAAAAACCTCTTTGGTTAAGCTTTTAGAATCACCATTGTCTCACTAGTATTACATGTATTTTACTAACATTATTAAATTGTTTTTAAACTGAAAAAAAATGTTAAATTGAAAAAAATTGGAAGACTGGATAATATTTCCTTCCACTTGTTACCTGAGAGGTCTTAATCATCACTGTGTAATTGAGAACAATAATATTAATAACAATGATAATTTATCACCTGCTGAATTATCAGACATTTTAAGAAGATTAAATATGATAACATAAGCCTAAGTACTGAGTAAAATATAAAATTTTATACAATTGTTAACTGTATAATGTTTAATTAGCTGAATTCTTGGTAGATGACTAAAATCTATTTTTTGTGAATTCTGTGAAGTCCAATTTAAAGACATTTCACTTTACTAAATAACTTCATAACTTTTATCCTACTTAGTCATAACAGTAATCTTGTAAGCTGGTGTTGTTACAGATTCTGTACACAGCGCACTCAACTGCAGGGAGACCGAGTGACTTACATAAGCTGCACAGCTGCTGAGCGACAGAGCTGTCAATCAAGTTAGACCCGTTCCCCTCCACAGGCCACGCCACTTGCCTACCCCACATTCCTTCCAGGTGGGAAACTTTGGTAAAACAGATAAATAACATTTCGTTCTTTTCTGAAACAACACTCTGCCCTTCCTTAAAAGTGAAATCATGGTCCAGTTAGTCATGTGGCAAGAAGAATCAAGTTGAAATAATACCTTTGTTCTTTTTAAATGATCCCTGCTTAGTCTTGATTTACTCAGTGCTGAGTGATGATAGGCTCTTGTTTCCTAGCAACAACAATAACAACTAACATCATAGAAAGGTGCCAGTACTTGTCACTGCATCTCATTCAATCCTCACCACAAACTTCTAAGGCATAGACTGTTATTACTACTACAGGTGAGGGTCGCAGAGTAAAGATAGTAAGAAATGGACTCAAGTGGAGGGGCTAGTCCATGGCAGACGTGTCCCTGTGTCCGGCCAGGCAGTGCCTCCAAAGCCCCGTTTCTCAGCTCTGGCCTTCTGTAGCGTAACCCCAGCTTTTCTTATTTCTCTTTGGTCCAGACCTGCTCACAGGGAAGGAAATCCATGGCCAGTCTGAGTGGGCAGATGGCAGTCACTTGTGCATTTTCCAAGTGTATTGAGAATGTCTCAAAGCACGTCTTAGGTAGCAGTCAGCACGGTTTGTATTGAATGGATACTTCAAGAGGAGCGATGTAACTTCACTGTTTTCTACTGGAAAAGGTTCCCCCTGTGTGCAGAATAATCAGGAAATCTCAATCCCTGGAATGATGTCTTGGTGGAAAATTAAAATGTTGGGAATTGAAATCCGGAGTGAAAAAGCCTTCCTGACTTAAGAGAGGCTGATGGTACAATGACACTGATGGTTTAGAAACAAACAACAACAGAAAATTAAAATTTCTCATTAAAATTGCACTCATGCAGGACCCAGGAATCGCATTGCTCCCACAATCAAAGCAGCTAAGTAGCTCTGCTGTTCATCCCCGTATGATGAGAGCTCTGGGGTGGGGTAGGGCAAATGTGAGCTTGTTAAGCAGAATGTCTTGGTCTGAGGTTCTCTCTCTGACAGTTGCTGACTGTGGGGCCCAGGGAAGTTCCTCACCTTCTGCAAACCTCAACTTGCTCACCCATAAAGTGGGAATTAAATAATAGCCATGTTGCACGTTCTCACACAGGTACCACCTACAGGGCGTCTTTGCTGCTTCTCTTTCCACTCCAAGCCCCCTGCCCTGAGAGTTACTGAGGGAAAAGGGCCCGGGTTTGTTTCCCCAGTGAAATGCTTCATGGTATGCATCCAGTACAAGCACGACACATGGAAATCATCTGTCTTCCTTGTCTTTTAGAGGCAACAACTTCTAAAGATCAGGTTGAATTTAGTGATAACAAGGGAAGACAGGAAAGCAGTGACAGATGTTTGGATCTAAGCAAAAATAATACATTCATTTCTGGCTTTGATTTCCTTAAATGCTCCCCAAAGTCATGGACATTGTTCCATCTAATTTAGAGATACTGAAGACCATTCATTGAGCAAACAGTAAAACCCATTTTCAGTGGGTTCGTTATGTTTACACTAACCCTATTTAGTTAATGTTGCATTTTCTAAGAGTGTGCTTTCCATAGAGCAGTTACGAGTCAAAGACAAAAGAAAATTGCAAATTAATCAATGCTTAAATAGTAAACAATATACCTAAATAGAGGCTTTAAATCTTTTTTTTTATATTGGAGTATAGTTCATTAACAATGTTAATGGGAGAAAATTAGCAAAGGCAGTAAGCTTTTAAAGTGTATATTTTGGAGTAAATGTAACCTGTGATGACCATTCCTTTCTTAATTTCATTTCAGTTCATTGGATAGATACTAGAAGAGGATATCGGGATATATTTATACATCTTGGGTCTGTATCCCTGGCAGGGCCGTGGAGTGACATAATGTGTATTTCCCTAATTCAGCAGCATCTTGTCGTCCTCTTGCTTTGTGCCCAGCGAGGGCTCAGCTGTGAGGACTTAGTGGTCTGGAACAGCTAGACTCCTCTTCCCTCTGGAGGGTCACACAGCACACTCACACATGAGCCACTCTTGTTCATGTTAATGGGAGCTGCCCATGGCTCTGCAGTAAGTTAGCCTTTACACAATTCCACTTTGGGGACCCAAGATGAGCTACAGTTCACTAGATTTAGGGTACCACCCATTTTTCAAAATCATACTTCAAACCAGACCAAATAGGCTAAACAGTGTTCTCTAATGGAGGTTCCACAAAGACAAAAGGAACAGCCAATAGCTACCCTTTTCTGTGCACTTCCTATGTGCCAAGCACTGTTGGATGCCTCACATGTGTTATCTCCAATCCTCACCAACACCCTGTGTAGTAGGTGCTGTTATTATTGAGAGCTGCTGTATCAGGGGGGTTAAGAGAGTGAGAACCAGATAGATGGGTAGGATGTCACAATGCTGCCGTTTCCTCACTATGGGCCTTCGGACGAGTCACACAGTCTCTCTAAGCCTCAGTCTTCTTATCTATAAAATGGGGATACCATCATCCACTTCTTACTTAGATTGTGATCAGGACTGCCTCACCTATCACACTGCCTGGCACATGGAAAGAGCATGATAAACACTACCTTTATCTTCATTGTTCAAATTAGGCTGGGTTCAGAAAGATGAAGAATCATTGTACTCCTATAGCCTCCATGTCTCTCCCAGACAAAGAATAAAGTTGTATAACTTTTCAGTTTTAAGCTTAGAGCCCACTTCTTCTGGGACCCCATTTTAACAGTAGGGTGGTAGTAGATGGAGTGCTTCTCCAGCTTCCTCAGGGGCACCTCACTGGTGATTACTCAACTCATTTTTAAAGTCCATCTTCAAAATGGACTTTGCCTCTATTCAGCATTGTTCAGAAGTTACTAGCCAGTGTCATAATGCAAGAAAAGAAAAATGAAAGTCATAAAGATTGGGAAGAACAAAGTAAAACAATCTTTATTCAAACTAGATTCACGGATATAGAAAACAAACTTATGGCTACCAAAAGGGATAGTGAGGAATAGCAGTGGGGGAGGAGATAAATTAGGAGTTTGGTATTAACATATACACACTACTATATATAAAATAAACAACAAGGACCTACTGGAACTATTGATATATTCAATATCTTGTAATAACCTATAATGGAGAAAAATCTGAAAAAGAATATATATATATGTATAACTGACTCACTTTGTTGTACATCTGAAACTAATACAACATTGTAAATTAACTATACTTCAATAAAAACGTTTAAAAAATGGCCTTGACCTACTTCTATTTATAAAGAGCCATTTTGGATTCTCAACCTCACCCTCATCGTGTTTGTCTTTGTTCTGTCCTTGAGAAAAGCCTGTCAAAACCAAGGGTTAATCATCTGAAAAGCAAGTAGGCTGAAGCCTCCCCATCCTCGTCCTCCAGATAAAGCTGAAAAGGGCATGAAGACCCCAGAGTCCTCATCTCCATCATCCACCCATCTTGGGCCAGTCATCATTGGCAGCAATGAGTCTTACTAGACACCTGTAAGTGACAGCTACCCCACAGGACAGTTTCAAAGTCTTCTCTCAACCTCATGATGCACCAGGACTTCTGCTGGAAGAATTCTTTGTGTAGCTGTCAGTCTCCACAGAATGCATTCAGAATTCTCTAACGGGACTCTCACTTGCTGCATGTATGTCCCTCATTATATCAACACACGGTTTAAGAATAAGTAGGTGCAGAGGGGCTGAGTCCCCGTGAAGTCCTGTTGCAGGTTGGGTTCTGGGGAAGCTGACTCTAAGATGACAGTTTAGTATGAGGAACTTTATTTAGGAATGTCTTGGGATCAACACCTGTGGAAGGGAGAGGAAGGAAGCAGAAGAAGGCAGAAGGAGGATCCAGATTCAGTTGGTGCCTAGGACAGCCTCAGCTTCCTTTATGGGAAGCTTGCAAGCTACCATAGCCCTTCAGAAGAGTCTCTGAGTTGGGTTGAGATGGCTAGAGTTTTATTACTTGCCCTCATCCCCAACCCCTGTGGACCAGTCATCCATGCAGATCTCCCCAGAGTAGACATGATCTTGGGCCAGCTCTCAGTAACCAAGGAGACCTCTGAAG
Organism: Balaenoptera borealis; assembly: GCF_965194805.1. NCBI lineage: Eukaryota > Metazoa > Chordata > Mammalia > Artiodactyla > Balaenopteridae > Balaenoptera > Balaenoptera borealis. The sequence goes on from NC_138871.1 coordinate 86,862,642, forward strand.
GGCTGTCCACCAACACCGCCAGCCCCAGGGGCAGCTAGTGCTTCACCGAAGGGCAACGTGGGTGGTGCATGATAAAGTCCATGAATACCCCCCCAACACACACACACACACACACACACACACACATGCACACACATACATTCTGCACGAGCTTAAATGACGCAGCCACTTCCCTTGTGACAGGCATCATGCTCAGAACCAGCACAGGAAACACAATTAGGATAATTTATCCAGGTCTTTGGCTTCGGATGGTCCAGAGCTGTGAGAAGATAGGGGGGAGGGAAAGAGAGAGGAAACGGATAAGAAGAAGAATGGAGGGTAAGAAGGAAACTAACAATTACTGACCATCATGTTGTGTCATGCACTGTGGTAGTTTATCTCCTCAATTTAATTTAACTTTTACCACCTCCCTCAGAAAACATAATGTGGTTATTTGCCATTTTATAGATAAAGACTCGGGCTCAGTAAGTGCTTTATCTTGTCTCTTTTGCCTTAAAATCTGTGTCTAGAGCTGTGGTGAACCTGGTCCGAGTCTAAACACACGAAGACAACAGCTCTGCCAGGTGCACTCGGCATCAGTTAACGGGGTCCGCACCCCTGCATCGCGCTCTGCCCTCCAAACCACCATGTTTGCTCTTGAATTTGGAGCTCTGTTTACCTTTTCTACCTTTCTTCTCCTTTCTTGACCACAAGCACACTATTCTCTAGCTTCTGACTTATAAAATGTGCTCAATATTTTGCAGTGAATCTCAGGTGGGAGCCCAAGAGTCAGAGCTGTACAGTGGTCACGACCTTGTGTTCTCCCCAGCCCAGTGCAATCCACCTGCATTAACCTACCTCCGTGGTGTAACGATGTTAGAAAAGGACTCGAGGAATTGCAAGGGACAGCCCAGGTGGCTTAGGAATCCAAGATGATGTGCCCTTGGAGGTGCTTTACAAAGAGTATGTTTTATTACATAGGGCACACTTACATACACATAGGAACGGCTACCATTTGCACATAGTACCTCAACCCACACAAACAGCTCCAAGAGACAGCTTTTCGCCTTGTTTCAGAGATGAGGAAACTGAGTCACGGAGAGATTAAGGAGTGTGCCCAGGGGCACCATGGCTAGGAGGTGGTGCAGCCTGGCTTCAGATCTGACTCATTCAGACTCTACATCTTAGCTTTTAACTCTGCCAAGCCAAGATACAAACACAAACTGTCATGCCCCATCTTACCATCTTAGCTGGGAGACCCGCGTGGCAGAAGGGAGCCCACGGGAAGTGAGGTGTATAGTCTGTCAAATGAGAAAATGTAAGCTATACGGTACTCTATAAAGAGTTCATGTATTCATACACATAAATGCAAGCACATCTCCCACAATTCGCAGTGTGGTTCCTATGAAATATTCGATACATGTTGGATGTATTTGGGGTATCTATCTTGATCTAGATACCTACACACAAGTTATTAGTATACCCTGCTCATATCTCACACTCTCTCCCACACACTGGCACACACACACACACACACACACACACACACACACACACACTCGTGCTGTTCTTCCCTCTCAGGAATGTTTGCTCAGAGGCTGGCTCTTGCCTCCTGCTGAGCCTCAGGGTGGGGCCCCTTGCACAGGTGTCAGCGTGGGTGGAAATTTATTTTCTAAACAAGTGAGAGAATGGCAAAATGAAAAGAAAAACCACAAAAGCAACTATGTCAGATCTTGTTTCCAAAAAAAAAAATGTAGACAGAGAGGGCTGAAGTGAGTCTATAAGGCGGTTTACGGAATGGGTTGGGAGAGGAAAAGGAATGGAAAAAAGAAGAGAAAAAGTAATAAAATAACTTTTCCACACTCCCCTCAGCACAAATGAGTCTAGTGGTTGCGAGCTTGTGAACCCATCTTACGAATTACCACACATTAGCAGACATGGGAGGTGTTAGAAGTTTTGCAGTTGATATTGTCACATTACTGATGGCTTTGCTCAGACCAGGTCCAAAGGCTACAATCGCAGGCCTCGCTTGCGTGCCTATAACCTCAGCTGCTCTGAATCGTGTGACTTGGAGTGCAAGGGCAGTTGTTTCGGTTTTCATAGTTCCATTTCTGTGAGATGCATGGTTAAAAACCCTATTTGCTTTTTGCATGTCAGCTACCTTGCTGGGCTTGCATGAGAGCTTCACCAATCAGCCTGCTTTACAGGGAAGGCAGGGATAGAAATGGGACTTAGGAACCCTGCTTTCTTAGGGTTTTCCTTAAACTCTGAAAGTGTCTCCTTCCTGCAAAATTTCACTGACAATCTGTAATCAATTAGCTAACTAGCTCCCCCTTTTGAAACTTTTCTTTCTGATAAAAACTGCATAGTGCTATAAAGAGATGTCTAACATCAGACTAATCTGTGTTTATGGCCATCCTTGGAATCAATTGTATCAGAAAAAAAATGTGGATGGATGCGTTAAAATCTGTCCACATGTAAAATCTGCAACTGTGCCATTATTTTAATTAGGTTTTCAGCTTTTACATCTTTTTTACTTGAAGTTCTTTTGACACAGCCTAAAAAGGAAACAAATCAGACACTTTCTTGTAGACTTAGCTTAAAGCCACTACTGGCTTAAAGAGTTTGGTAGGAAATATGGTGAAATTCGTCACCAAAAAATAAGTTTGTGTTGCTGTCAGAAAATTAGGCTCTTAACAAAATGTCATGCCGTCTGCATTGTTTATTTTGTATTGTTATTTTATTTTTGCTTTGATACAGACATTTTCTCCTTTCGTCTTACACTGAAAACAAGAAAAGCTTTAACTATCTCTACAACTCAAGCAATGAACTTATTATGTATATTATATAAATTTCAGAGCAAGTAATGTGGCCATTATGTGGTGTACCACTTCAGATGATAAGAGTAATAGCAGAGAGATAAACTGGAAAATAATCCATGCTGAGATACTAGGTACCAGGCTTAAACCTCTTTAATCCAGCTGTCCTCCAGCTTGGTGACACATTTGAATCCTGTGAAGAACTAACTCGTTACTGATGCCTGGGTCTCATCCTCCAGAGGTTCTGATTTCCTTGGTCTGGGGTGTGACCTGGGTGTCAGGGGCTTAAAAAATTCTCCAGGTCTCAAATAGGCAGTCACAGGCCACGGGTGAGAACCTATTTTAAGTGAACTGCAGCATCTACACATACTTCTTTTTTTCCCAGCTTTATTGAGGAATACTTGACAATTATAACTGTATACATGAACTTCTGACAATAAAAACAAGCACCCACGTTCTCCTCATTCATCCTGGTCCTACTTTTGCTCCAATGTGTCTTTCCAGGGCTCCAGAGTTTTGCCTACATCGGTGACTCTGGTACTGCTTTGAGGGCCAGCACTTGGCCATGTCAGCTTTTTCACCCATGGTTAGTGTATCAGTTTGCAAGAGCTTCCATAACAGCATTTGGGGGCTTGTATATCAGAAATGCATTTCCTCACAGTTCTGGAGGTTGGAAATCTGAGATCAAGTATCGGCAGGGTTGGTTTTCCTGAGGCCTCTGCCCTGGGCTTGTAGATGGCCATCTTCTCTCTGTCCTCACATGGTCACTCCTCTGTGTGTGTCTGTGTTCTAATTTCCTCTTAAAAGCACACCAGTCATACTGGATTAGGGCTCACCCTAATGACCTCGTTTGACCTTAATCACCTGGCCATCTCCAAATACACTCACATTCTGAGGTACTAGAGGTCGAGGCTTCAACTTATGAATTTTGAGGCAATATGGACCATCAGAGGCTGTAAGACTTAGAAAAGCTGGGTGGGCTCCTCTCATTAACAGCAGAGCCATTCTTACTTTCTTTTAATCTTTGGATCTTTGGACTTTTAGTTTGTTCTTGGCTTTCCTTGGTTTGACTCTCAAGCCCTCAGTGTTTTGGGAATTATTCTTCTCACTCTTTCCATTCCTTACATCTAAACGTCAGATACTTTTCCACTTTTATTCCTATAAGGGAAGGTCCAGGTAGGTCCAACTCTCAAATTTTCTAACAAAATTTCTTTGACCCTTTCACAATCCTTGGTTATTCCTTTATCGATGGCCAGGCAGAATTTGACTTGGTATAAAACTTTGTATTTCGTTTGTGCTGTATCATGTTCTAGTTATTACTCTAAGTGTTTATTGAGTCCTCTAATTAGTGCTTCAGAATATCTATGCTATTTCAAGTCCTCTTCTTTAACAGTATCTACTCTTTGAAAACTGAGTTTATTACTACTGGAGAAGAAGAAAATTTTCCTCTACCTTTCAAAGGTTCTTTCAGTTGGTCTAATAATCAAATCGATAGGAAACAGATTAATGGAGAAGATTGAATTTAATTTCATATATTCAGGAATCCCACGTACACGAGAGGTTCAGAGACAGAAAGGTATTGTAAAATGGGATACATACGCCATCCCAAACTAAGGAATGGGGCAGGGCCTGGGCTTCCAAGGACAGGAGGGTAAGTCACAGGACAGTTAGCAGAGCAGATGATAGGTAATTAGATGTTTGCCCTGCTTTACAGGTGAGGCCGCTTAGAAAAAATTTATCTTAACAATTATGGTAATAACTATTTTTTTTCTGGGAAAATTCCCGAACTTAAATTCTTCCAGGTAGTTATGGGAGGAGCAGTAGTTTCTCTTGAGGCCACGGGGTCTCAGTTGCCTTTAGTTCAAAGTAATCCACACGTCAAAGTGGCACATCTTAGGGATGCCAACTTCTGAATCCTACAGTAACAAGATGAAATAATAAAATTAAATAAAGTATTATTTTGACTCCCTGAGAACATGGGCCATTTACCCATCAGTTTCTGACATTGTGTAGATAGATACACATTCAAAATCTGGTGAGTTGAACTGAATCAATCTTAATTTAATTAAACTAATCATTTTCTGCCAAAGCTAGAAGGGATCTGAGACAATTTACCTTTAGAGATGAGCAAGATCCAGAGAAGAGAATTGGTCCAGAGTCAGACCATGGTGTTAAATCAGAGCTGGGATTAGCTCTACATCAGTTAACACCTACATTAATTAAGATATTAATAGGAATATTCTTAACAGACATGCTTCAAGATTCGTGAGCACTTTGCTTTAGGAAGATGTCAAAAAAGAACACTATTTCATTGTCTTCCTTTTAGCATCTCTCCAAATAGCACATAACTTTAAAAAATGAACAGTGATATGCATGTTTGTTAGAAATTTTAAAACTCCCGTTATGTTCAAAACACAGAGTTTCTTAGACAAGACCATGTGGCTTGCAGGCCATGGGGAGAAGATCTCCTGCAATAAAAGAGCTGGATTGAGTTTGCTGGTGGCAACCCCTCTCAGCTACTAACAGCCATCTGGATCGTTTATGTGGAGGCCAGATTGCCTGTTATGTCCACCAAGTGAGTTGTCTTGCCCTGGAAAGACAAAACACAAAATATCAACAAAAGAAACCTGTCATCTTCCTGCCTTTCTCCATGGAAATGAGCTTTCTTCCAACTTGCACTGGTGGCACAGACCCTGAGCTCATCTCTGCAAATCTGGAGGGTGACAGCTGCCAGGGGGTGTTTGGACGAGAATCTGATGGGCCGGGAGAGGGTTCCAGATGAGGAAGCCACAAGAAAGATTTTAGTGTGTTATTTCCCTTGCAGTCACCGGGAGTTTAAGAAAATAATACCTATTTATTAGCTGAATAAAAATCCTTTTCCTACTTCACTTTGCTAAGATGGAAGTTTGGGGCTGTTTGTCTGAAGGCTCCCACACTCTGCCAATCCCTTCCTTTTGTTTCTAAGAAGAAGCAAATTATTGAAAGGCTGAAAATCTCTCCTTTTAAAACAATGAGCTGGTTTGATCTGGCATTTAATCAGGGTTTTTGTCTCTGTTTTGGATTTTAGCAAATCTCACTCTTAGAAAGTGGCGGTTCTCACTTTTCTTTCAAGTTCCTCCTTAAGTTCTATTAATATATCTGTGAATTGTTTTGCAAGGCTGACCCAGAGGAGCAGAATGTGTGTCTTTCTGGACCAGTGTTCTGCTATCAGTGGAGCGCAGGAACCCCAATATTTTCCCAAGTAACATGGCAGCCATTTATCAAATTAACTGTAGCAATTCTACATCACAGGCCTGTGCATTTTATACCGGTTCATAAAAGATCTGTCTCACAAAGAACACAGTGGAATACATTTTGCAAACTGCTATGTGGGGATGTATCTACCAAATTATTTTATTTGCTGTAAAAACTTATCAATTTGTAATTGTGATGATACATCTTATACTGCCTACCACACCAAGGGTGGGGGGATGGATATAGATAATCAGATAAAACAACAATCAGAAATCCCAAACAACCTGTGAGATTTACCTTGACATTTGCAACTAAGGTTTGGGGCTGGCATGATGTTCCACTGAAAAAGGGAAATGTTTATGGATAGTTTAGATAAAAATTTCGCATGTAAATCAGCATCTGAACGACTGATATAAAGAATCCATATTATTCTGCTTTCTTTTTTTTTTTAATTATTTGTCGTTTATTTAAAATTCAAATTTAACGGGGCCTCCCATGTTGTTGTTTTTTTTAAAAATTAATTAATTAATTTATTTATGGCTGTGTTGGGTCTTCGTTTCCGTGTGAGGGCTTTCTCTAGTTGTGGCAAGCGGGGGCCACTCTTCATCGCGGTGCGCGGGCCTCTCACTGTCGCGGCCTCTCTTGTTGCAGAGCACAGGCTCCAGACGTGCAGGCTCAGTAATTGTGGCTCAAGGGCCCAGTTGCTCCGCGGCATGTGGGATCTTCGCAGACCAGGGCTCGAACCCGTGTCCCCTGCAATGGCAGGCAGAGTCTCAACCACTGTGCCACCAGGGAAGTCCCTATTCTGCTTTCTTAATCTAAGAGATCAGAGGTGTGTTCAGGGTGTCTGCATGAAGAGAACAAAAGCTCATTCACAAAGCATATGCTAAGTTCCAAAACCAGAGCCTGGAAAGCATCCTTTGAGACTGAAGGAGGTGTGGGGATAAAAGCAGGGAGACACAAACTCTTACTGAGGAAGCACTAAGCCGCAGTCACAATGATGCCAGGATACACACACATACACGCATGTTACAAATACACACACATACACAGGCATTTACACACAGTTACATACATTTGCTTCTACTTTCATGCATTAGGAAGAGTTTGCCTTCTCTGCCTGCAGTGACTTTTCCCCATACACACGAATCTACCCCACCTCATCATTTTTGGCTAATTCCTTTTCTGTCTTAAACATGTTGACCAAATAACACCCCTTGTAGGAAGTCTTCCCAGGCTGTGCTCTTCCCATGACAGCCCTTTCCATGGTGTTCCATAAATCCCCAGGGCATCCTTTCCTAGAATTTTGTGATGGTACATTGTGGTCATACTCTGGTCAATGCACAAAAGTAGATCTGCGAGGAGTCTCATTTTATTGTCTCGTCTGAGCCTTCATTGTATTCAGTCTTCTTCAGCGCCCCTCTGGGCACAAGGGCTGCGCTAGAATCTAAGACCTATACTCAGGGGACTAAAATAAGGCTGGGGCCTCCAACCTGCTGCCACTGGGGGCATCACCGATGTGCTCATTGTCAAAGAATGAGTGGTCCTTCGAAGGCTGGCAGGCCTGTTTCTGGGTGGCATTGGCTTAGGGACACTTTGGATGCTGCTAGGAAAGGTGGTGCCTAGGACCCAGGTGGTCTAGGTGTTGAATAGAGATGAGGAGGCATTATGGAAAGCAAAAGCCAGTGGACAAGTTCAGGGAACTGGCAAAAAAAGCATGTCTATGGGGTGCTGGGTTTTCTATTTGGCTAGTATAGTGCTATAGTGTAGCTATTAAATGTGTAAATTCTAGAGCTAGATTGTGATAGGGAATCCAAACTTATTTATTCACAACTTGTATGAACCTGGAACAAATTTCTTAAACTTCACTTTCCTCATCTATAAAATGGGGTTAAATTATTACCTACCTCATAGGGCTGTTAGAAGGATAAAATGAGTTACGTTTAGAACAGTGCATGAGCTGTAGTAAACACTACATATTTACTGTTGTTGTTACTGTTATTATTATTATTGCCCAATGCATTTATCTATTTACTGTTTTACTAGATCTTTAGGCTGTTGGTATACACATGCATAAGGAAAATGAGGCTCCTTCATCTCATCTGCATTTTCATTCTAGCAGAAGCACATGGTGTGTTAAAACCTAGACCTGGTCATGATAGAAAGAAACACTCACTTTTTTATGAAAACTAAATTGATATTTTACTAGCATCCATTTGGATTAGTAATATGTACATAAAACATGTGGTAGAATGGTTAGTAGTAAATGTTACTAATACGATTTAATATACAAAAACAAAAAGATGTGGAAAATCCAATGATATTGTTGATTATAGATCTTTACTACTAAAGTAACAATGAGTTACATACTTAATAAATATATAAAAGAAACAAATTACTCTGATCAAACAAAAATATAAAATAATCCCATTAATTGCTAAAAAGATGGTAAGCTACCGACATTCACTTTGACATCTGGCACCACAAACCATAGAGCTGAGGAATAACCAGGACAGTTATTGTAATAACTGAGTCTTATTCAGATAAGCCTGTGGCTTCATTTCCATGAGCCGGACCGAGATTTTTGAGACAATGCTTGAAAGCTGAAATGATGATTTATCAGGTATTTCAACACAGTTTTCTGTCAGTTTTTGAAATTTCATGGCAGAGAAAATATGCTTAAGGAGTTTGATGAAATGAGTTAGCTTTTGAAAAGATTTTTGCAAAAACTTTTATATTCTATCTTAATATTTAGCAACAAACTGTTCAAGGCAGACTCTTTTCTAAGGGAAATATGTTTTTACACTAAATTTTTTTAACATTAATTAAATAACATTGAAATCATATTTAAATATTATGGAAAAGATAGTATAAAACACTCAAGTATATTTTTTAAATGAGAGAGAAGCATAACCCCAGCATTATAACAAACTAATGTTCCTTTTGGCATCTTTCTCCAGTCTTTTATTTAAAGAAACAATTTTAGATTGCAGTATTTATATCACACATATTATTTTTTAGCATTCTCTTTTAAAATAATTATGACATTTTAAAGTAATTTGGAATAATTATAAAAATAGTACAGAGAGATCTCCTGTACCCTTCATCCAGCTTCCCCCAATGGCAGCATCTTACATAACTATAGCAAAATATCAAATCCAGGGAATCAATATTGATAGAAGCCACAGACCTTATTCAGATTTCATCAGATTTCACAAGCACTTGGGTGTGTGCGTGCATGTGCATGGGTGTTTGTGTATCGTACGAGTTTGCATTTTCTTTTTTTTAACATCTTTATTGGAGTATAATTGCTTTACAATGTTGTGTTAGTTTCTGCTGTATAACAAAATGAATCAGCTATACATATACATATATCCCCATATCCCTTCCCTCTTGTGTCTCCCTCCCACCCTCCCTATCCCACCCCTCTAGGTGGTCACAAAGCACCCAGCTGATCTCCCTGTGCTATGAGGCTGCTTCCCACTAGCTATCTATTTTATATTTGGTAGTGTATATATGTCCGTGCCACTCTCTCACTTCGTCCCAGCTTACCCTTCCCCCTCCCCCTGCCCTTAAGTCCATTCTCTAAGTCCACATCTTTATTCCTGCCCCTAGGTTCATCAGAACTTTTTTTTTTTTTTTTTTTTAGTTTCCATATATATGTGTTAGTATACGGTATTTGTTTTTCTCTTTCTGGCTTACTTCACTTTGTATGACAGACTCTAGGTTCTCCTGTATTTTCTTTCTACACAATAGGTTTTAATGTTCTACAGGTCTACATGTTATTTATAATTACCAAGCTTTTCAATATAAAAACTAGTCACCTTACGGAAGAAAATAGTTCATAAAAGAAAAAAGAAAACCTCTTCAGTTGTAATTTCATTGTTTTCTGCAAGTATTTTCATCAATATCATGAGTTTCTATCCAGCTAAAGGCAGAGTTGTATTTATTAATATTTTTAAAGTTGGGGCACTGACCTATATAGTTCCTTGTTTAATGCCTGCTACCCCCAAAGACAGTACATTCCACAGGGTTGGGGGTGGGGCATGCATGTCTCTTTATTTGCCACTTTATCTTCACTCTGTGTGATATTTTTAGCTGGCATTTTATGTGGTAGTCCTATTTTACCTGATATTTGTAGATATTTGTTGAATTAAATAATTAGTAAGTAAACACAAAACATAGACCACCAAATTTTTAGCATGGCAGCAATTCCAGATTTATCATTTAGTATATTTAGGGTCAAAAGAAATGGCTCACCATCCCTCAGGTGGACTTGAAAGTTAAGGAAGGATAAAGCCCTCTGTCTGGTTATGAAAATCCCAGGCTCTGCCTACTACAGCTTCATGGAAGTGGTGCTCAGCAGAGTGTGATTAAATTGACGTAAGACACCATCTTGGTATTTCAAGAATGACCCAGAAATTAATTAATGCTCTTTGGCAGAGTGTAGACTGATCATTGTTTGGTACACTGTGTCAGCAAGCATTTATACGAGACCCCTAACTGTGTCCAGATCTTGATAGGCTAAAAGACATGGATTTTATGATTTACTTGGAAAGAAACAGAAAAAGCCGTAATTACAGCAAGAAGGATACTTGCTAGATGGAAGTAAGCACAAGGAATCTCAAGGAGACTTCTGATATTGCCTGATGGGTAATGCTGAGTGGCCCACAATGTATAATAATTCTCTAGGAATATATAATATTCCAAACTTATATATGAGTGGCTCCATTTCACCTGTCATTTCTTTCTTCTTTCTTTTTTTTTTTTTTAATTGAACTATAGTTGATTTACAATGTGTGTTAGTTTCTGCTGTACAGCAAAGTGATTCATGTATACATATGTATACATTCTTTTCTATATTCTTTTCCATTATGGTTTAACATAGGATATTGTTCCTGTGTTATACAGTAGGACCTTGTTGGGAGTTTGGGGTTAGCAGATGCAAACTATTGTATATAAAATGGATAAATAACAAGGTCACCTGTTATTTCTGCTGGAGCTCCTCTTCCTGCCACAGGAGGATGAACATTTAGAAGTTTTAAGAACATGTGTGCCCTGGGTAAGTGGTTGGGGAAGCATAAATCTCAAAATACTGAACGGGGCTTTCTCCCAGGTCAATCTGGTTTGCTTACAAAATTAATCACACGCCCCAAATTCCTCTTCTACCTCCAGAGAAAGATCTGTGTATTTTTTTACATAAAGCTGGTATCTCATTAAATGTTAAGTCAGCACAATCATCTTTAAAATGCAAACAGCAGGGAAGTAAGATTAGGGTCTACTAGTCACTTATTTTTTTATTAGCAAACTGCTTATTTTTCTCCTACTGCTTAGCAGAATAAAGCGGAGCTGAGGGATATTTTTATTGGGGGATGAGTCGGGATGGTGATTTTATAACCCGGAAATTCATGGAAATGAGGCCAGGAAGAAAGGAGTTCACATCGGTGGATAGGTGGGGACTCCCTACTCAGCAACATTTGAGGAAATTGGTTTGCTCTGTCTCTCCCTTTCTTCCCTTAGGACCTCGGTCTTATACCAGTGCAAGCCCATCATGGGTCAGTAGCGTGTAGAGGACTGGTCTGAGAACATAAGCATTATTTATAACACTGACTTGACCAAAAAAAAAAAAAATGTGACCCAGGTTCTCAATAACCAAAATTCAATTTAACTTGTGCATCATAATCAGTGTGGAAAGATGGACTCCTTACTATACTTGCCAATGTGTGAAGCTATGCTATTTTTCAAACAGCTTGGGATGTAAGAGCCATAAGTAACCCTGTGGTCATCCAATCCCAAATCCTTAACAGAAAGGCTAAGTGACTTGCTGGAAGTCATATGATTAGTTAATGAATAGGGAACCTAGACTTCAGTTGATTCCCTTTACTTTTTTTTTTTTTATCATTTAAAAAAAATTTTGTTAACATCTTGATTGGAGTATAATTGCTTTACAGTGGTGTCTTAGTTTCTGCTTTATAACAAAGTGAGTCAGCTGTACGTATACATATATCCCCCTATCCCCTCCCTCTTGCGTCTCCCTCCCTCCCACCTTCCCTATCCCACCCCTCTACGTGGTCACAAAACACCTAGCTGATCTCCCTGTGCTATGTGGCTGCTTCCCACTAGCTATCTATTTTACATTTGGTAGTGTATATATGTCCATGCCACTCTCTCACTTCGTCCCAGTTTACCCTTCCCCCTCCCCGATTCCCTTTACTTTGATCCATGAGGCATCCTTTAATTTATAGCACTTCCTGTCTGTATTAGCCAGGGTACTCCAGAGAAAAAGAATTATGCATAATCTCGTTGGTTCTCTTTCTCTGGAGCACCCTGGCTAATGTACATATTATATATAGAGAGAGATAGAGATAGAGAGAGAGAGGGAGAGAGAGAGCCTCTATCTCCATCAATCTGTCTATGTATGTATGGAGAGAGCTCACAGCACATAAGGAACAGGTTTACATTATGGAGGCTCAGAAGTCTCAAGGTTTGTAGTTAGCAACCTGGAGACCCAGGAGGCCCAGTGCTTTGGTCCGAGGGTCAGAAACCAGGCTAGCTGATGGTGTAAGTTCCAGTTCAAGTCCAAAGGATTGAGACCCAGGGGAGGCAATGGTATAATTTCAATCTGAGTCTGAAAGCCTGAGAAACAGGAGAGCCGATGGTGTAGTTCCAGTCTGAAGGCAGAAGACCAATGTTCCAGCTCAGCAGTCAGGCAGGCAGAGTTCTGTCTTTCTCAGGCTTTTTGTTCAGTTCATGTCTTCAGTTAATTGGATGAGGCCCACCCACATAGGGGAGGGCAATCTGATTTACTCAGTCTACTGATTCATGCGTTAGTCTCATCGAGAAACACCCTCACAGACATACCCAGAATAACGTTTGACAAATGTCTGGGTACCTGAGACAGTGACACCTAAAATTATGCGTCACTCTGTCCTACCTTCTGTCTCTAGTAATAACCTCACCCCGACACCCCACTCCCTACCTGTGGATCCTCCTTCGTATGCTTGTTTCTGATTCAAACAGAAATAACTCTCAGCTTCACCTAATTCTACTAGTCTCTTCTGAGTTGAGGCATCTTGACTTTGATGAGGTAAAGAACATGCACGGGTGGCCAGAGTGGAAATGAGACACCAACAGGAGGCTTAGAGCTTAGACTTTGAGGAGAAGGGGAGTCAAGGGGCTTATAGACTCATTACTCAGAAAACCATTATGATGAAGGATCTGTATCTATGATGAACCCACAGTGCATATAGGAATTATAGAAATTGACATTATGTTTCAGAAAAGGTAGATTTGTCCTTGACTAGAAATTGAAATGGTAACAGTCGGTGAGAAATTATTCTCCATTCAGCTATGAATATAAATCCATACTTTAATAAGTTGAAAACAGCTTGCATTGGGGAATTTTTTAAAAATATGTTTCCCTACGTAGTGAGTGATGTGTTTAATTAGGCACTATCTTGACTTCCCTGTGCCCTGTCAATCTTCTGGTGTTGGAGGACACATTGCTGCTGTGAATGGCTGGGCCACTGGAGCCCCAGAGCCAAAGCTGGAGCAGTAAAGACAGACAAACATCCAGACAGGATGAGCAATCCATGGATGGAGACCTTTAAGTTATTGGAGGACATAGTGAGGCTGATGGTGAGAAATCCAGGCTGGCAAAGTGTAAAAAATCAGAAATAGCTGTAGTACACTGGTGAAAGCTGGGGAGAGAGTCAAGGTACCATGGATTTGAATCTTGGCTTTGCATCATACAATTGTGTGACCTTGACAAGGACTTGCCTTTCTTTATTTCTAGAAAGTTGGATAATAACTTCCTCCACAAGAATTATTAACCAACATATGGGGAAATGTTTAGCACAATGCTTGGCTTGGAGCAGGTGATTAATAAATGCTAACTAGATCGGAATATTAAAGAAGTCGTGAGTAGCAGAGGTGGGCAGCCAGAGGCAAAGTTGCCAGGGTGCTTGCGAGTTAGGTTGATGCAAATGGATGGCCAAGACTCAGTGGTTTAAACTGTGGGAGGGACCAAGACACTAGGCAATATAGGGCATTCTACATTATCCTAAATAAATTATCAGGGAGGCACCAGAAATAAGACTTTTGTCTCATTTTATAATTGTAATTGAGAAACAAGGCTAAGAACTTTTCCGAGGATACAGTTTGTTAGGCACTGTGGACAATTTGTCCCCAAAGCCCAGGATCTTTCCATTACACTTACTCCTTCTCTTCAACCCAAACCCTGGGGTTCTAGCTCTAGGTTAAGATGGAGAAGGCTTACTCCGCCCTATCTCTCCCACTGACTGCAACATAGAGGCAGGCTATAGCATTAAATACATTAGAAGAAAGCAAGACTTAGAATCAGTGATCTGCACTTCCACTTCAGGAAACTAGAAATAAAAGAGCAAAATAAACACTAAGCAAACAATGCATTGATTTCTGCACTTTATTTATATTTAAAGTGCAGAAATCAATGAAATTAAAAACAAGAAACCAATAGAGAAAATCAATGATACCAAAGCTTGTTCTTCAAAAAGGTCAATGAAATTGACAAACTTCTAGGAAGAATGAATAAGAACAAAGGAAAGATATAAATTTACTGGTATCAGGAATGATAGAGGAGATATTAATACAGACTCTGCAAACATTAAATAGAAAATAAACCTAGTCCATGAACAATCACTGGTATCTCGGGAAAATTACTTAACCTTGATTCTTACAACTAAAAAATGGAAATAATAGTACCATAAATAATCATGTGAAGATTGTTATATGGATTAAATTAATACAGAGATAGATAGATAGATAGATAGATAGATGGATAAAGCTTAATGAGGTATCTGATCTATGAGAGGTGTTCTACAAATATTTCCACAATTGACAACTTGCCAAATATTTGCTGCTGACCATGCCACGGGGGTCAGAGGAGGCCAGGAAGCCCTGGTGGACAGAGGTGATGAGGGGAAGGTTATGCATGAACTCTTCATAGAAGAGGTGGGGGCCTGAAATGAGGTTTAAAAAGACAAGACTATGGAGATAAGAGACAAAAGGGAAGAGCCAACAGAGGGTGCCCAGGCAGAGAAGTGCTGAGACAGCTCTCAACTAGGGAGCACCTGCTGGCACGAGGTGAGTGTCCTAGGGTGAGATGATTAGAAATGCAGAGGGACCCCTGGCTTGAGTAGAAGGTTCGGGTGCAATGTGAGTCACCTGGGACCATTCTTACATGACCTGAAACCCTGGATAAGGAGTCTGGACTTGACCTTACAAGTGATGAAAGGACAATGACACTTTGAAAGTTGATGTTGCTGCTTGAAATTTATTTTTTAAAAAGATTTCTCCATGAGATTGATTGAACAATGGGCCGAGGGGGAGACCCGGATGTAGAAAGACCCCATGGAAGGCTATGAAAATGGTCTGAATGCAAAATGGCAAATACACAGATTAGGATGTTAGCAGCCGTTTTTGGGCATTTATGTTGCAGTGTTACCTGGGGCAGAGCCTTACCTGGGGCAGACCCCTGAGTTTTGTCAACCAAAGTTCTTCACAGGCAAAGAATTATGACATTACCCAGCTTTGACTGTAACAAAGTTGACACACATATCAATACTCCTAGGGCACTGTATTTTTATAATAGTTATCCTGAAGGAGGTATTTTCCAAGCCACACTGATTACAAATGTACAGTCTATACGTTCAAGCTTGTGATGAGAGATGCCATGTTCCATATGAATGTCAGATACCCTGATTAGTTTCTTTCTCCTTTGCTTATGGCGTCTGGTGCCTAGGCTGAAATATCAGAGGTGGATACAAATTTCTTTCCGTATTGGTTACAAGAGCTAACACTCATGGCAGTAACACTGAATGTGCCAGCAGGCACTGGTGAGACTTCATCTTGTTTCTTTCTGCACTACAGCCCTGGATAGCAAGACTCTCCTATTCCCTCTCTTCCTGCCTTCCTTTGTGGAGGCTTCACTCTAAACCTGCCACCGTGCTAGGTGTTTGGGGCTACAAAGTAAAGCAAATCCCTCTTGGGTCTGTCCTAACCAACTTTAACCTCTACTACACTCTTGGTGATCTTATTTGACTCTCCTCCTCGCCACCATCTTGTTCTTACAAAGCCCTGGGGATGTAATTTCCACATATAGTACCCTAAGGTCACCTGATCCCGAAGTCCCAAAGAGGATGAGTTATGCAGCCCCAGATAAAGGTGCGCTTCCCTGCTCATCTGGAACCTCTTCCTGCATTTTGGGTTTGGAATCACATACCGATGGCTTGCAGCTTCAAGATTACATTCCTGTTTACTTCTTCCTCCACATTTCACAGATATACTTTATTTTTTGTTGGTGGATAAATACCTGCAGGTTTTCACACCTGTTTCCCTTTCAGGAAAATGTGAATCTAAAAAAAATAATCAGTTTCTTTACTGACAGGTGGATGTTTAGTAAAGTTTCGTGGTAATTAAAACCATATTCTAAATATTTAAATCGGCAACATAAAATATGAAAATAAGTTTATATTCAATAATTTGATGCACATTTTTCAAAAATATCAAGTGTTTCTTTAGAGCCTTTTGTTTGATTAGGGAATTTGTGAGCCCTCAAAGCACTTAGAAATGGACAAGTTTACAGCTTGAGCTGTTCCTAAGTAACCTATATTGGCGTCAGACTAAAAAAGAAAAACATTTCAATAAAAAAAAGAAAAGAAATTGACACATTTATAGTATACTAGTTTGCTATTAAAATTATACAAATCATACCTAAAAATATAAATACTAGAATAATATCAACTACTTGTAATGGGCAGAGAGTATGATTTTTAAAAATTTATATGCATCTAATAATTCATTATTCTCAACTTTCATGTTCCACAAAGCATTTTTTGTAGTTTGTGTGACCATTCTATTCCAGAGCAAATTAGAAGGTAAACTTGAGAGGAACAGAAAGTTGAAATAAAATATGGGGTGGATGCCATCACACATAACAAAAGTGTGTTCTTTTACGTGAACTTGGCATGCTGTCTTGTGACACAAATCACCTAGTGTTTGGCACACAAATCCTACTGTGCAGAGATGTGAAAAGTCCACCTCTCCCGATCCAGGATACACAACAAAGTGCAGGCTTTCAGGGATTTGTGTTTTCTTTTCTTCTCCTTTTCCTCTAGAAGTGAGGATCAGATGTCTTTTCCAGGAAATCACCTTTAGCCAATCAGAGCACAGAATAATGTCTCATTTTTTCTACCCCCCCATTAGTGGCTATACCAAATACCACTTAAAACTACTTTTCCTCCCTCTCCCTCTCTCTCTTTCATATTTCACTAAACACATAATCTCTTTTAAAGTATCATAACCAATCAGTTCCATTCATATGTGATAGGAAACAGTGCGGTTCATCCAGAAGAGGGTGCATGGCACTTCACACCATCCAACTCCCAGAGAGAGGACGCCACACTTTGAAGCAGGGATTCTTGTTGACAGATTCTGGCCATACCCATCTTGACACTGGGCAAATTAGCCAGGCCGGGAGCAAATAAAAAGAAGAAACAGGTGTGAAATCACCTTCCTGCTTCCTGGGATGAATACACTGTACACTGAAGGCAATGCACCTGCACTATTGTTTGGGAGGAAAAAATAGCATTTAAGAGCAAATGCTCATGAGCCTTGAGAGAGACAAGCGACTCCTGTGTAATTTGAGTATAAACGGGTCCCTCTTTCTTCTTTTATGATGGTTTATATTATGTTAGCTCTTGGAGGAAATGGCTTTAAAGCTCAATTTAAATATTTAACTGCTGCCTGCTTTAAGTAGAGAGGAGAAAGGAGGCAGACGAGGGCTCTGATTTCTGGACTGGCTTCAGCGGATCCCACTCCCTGCTGTCTGTCCTGATTTCTCTGTGACCGTGAGGTCCTTGGCTTGTTTCTGTGCTTACTGATCTCCTGGCAGCTCTGCCCACCCAAAGCCAGATGACACCCTTCAGAGGGTCAGTACCAACAGTATCATGGTGAACGCCTGGGCTTCCATTCTCAACGTGTAATTCAAAATAGAAATGTTAATATCTGTGGCAGGGAATCCCAGGAATTCCTACTTTTTCCCATGATCACTACTTTAATGCCCTTGACCTATAATTATTTACAATTTTTTTAACTGGTGGCCTTGTTGGATTTTGCTGCAAACACACGAGGTTGGCGCCCCTTGGGTAATAGGTCTGCCCCCAAACGTAGAACTCCCTCCCCTGTGCTGGCCTGAGCACCCCCCAGGCCAGCCTCCCAGCTTCCCACTGCCCCCTGCTCTCTGTCCCCTTAGCTCTGCCCTGGTGCTGAGCTGAGGTGGAGGAGAGGAAGACAGAGATGATGCAGCTGCAAATTCATATTCATTAAGTCGGGCTGGTTCTACATGACGAATAATTATCTAAGATCACTTTGGAAATCATCTTCATCCTGCTTCTTTGGTTGGACCTGAGTTCCTCCCTGGGGAAAGCTGCTTCCTTCTCTGGTTTCTTCCTGAGTCAGGGTCCGGACTTTCTCTGGTAAGTTCCTGTTCTAGAAACTGTAAAAACTGGAGTTTTGCTCCTGGAAATTTGCCTTTCTGAGAAAAATGAGAGCTGTTTCTGCTGATCTGGACTTCCAACTGTGACCTTCCCCAACGGGTCTGCTTTTCCATGATCTCAGAATCACATTGCCAACTGCTCGCCTGAACTTCCACTGCTGTTGCTGAGTCCTTCGAACATGTATCTTGTCCTTCAGAAGGAACTCTCTCTTGGTTCTGTGAGGTGCCACTAACAGCTGCCCAGGTGGACATGTCTAGCACCTGTTCACAGTCTGCCCATATCTGCTCTGGGAAATCAGGTCTAGCCTGGCAGTGGCTTAATAAGTGACACTCCAGACACTCTGCCAATCTTTACCTAGCTAGTATCTCATTTTCTCAAAACCCTATTGCTGTGATAATGGATTATAAATTAGGTTGCAATGCTCTACGTGATAATATTTCCAAATCTATCAACAAACATTCCTTGGATCTCCACTATGTGTTAGGCATGGTATTAGACATTTGGGATGAACAAATGGAGAACAGTTGCTTTTGTCCTTGAGGACCTTACAAACTACAGCTGGGGATGAAGCAAGTATATATGAAATGAATTCACATCATGACGTGATGGTTTTCCTACAACATCCTTCTGGGTCAGCCTTGTTTATTAGCAAAGTGACTAGTTTTTCTTCACTTATACAAAAGGAGCTGTTGGGCTCCATGTGGTCCAAAGTCTTTTGCATGTAAAAACTTTATGATTCTGAGTGACAATAGAGTGACTTAAAAAAAAAAATGAGTGCACTAAGCCTTTAGAGCAGCACTGGAAATATTCGATATCTATCCAATAGCCACGTGTGGCTACTGAGCACTTGAAATGTGGCCAGTGCAACTGAGGAGATCTGATCTCTAATTTCTATGTATTTTAACTAATTTGCATTTAGGTAGAGTAGCCAAGGAGCAGGTACACTTTATTCTCCCGCGTTTACGAGCCGACATGGGACAGAAGAGTCTTAGCATAGCTCACTTTGGAAGTCCTCATTTTCCGAAGTCAAAATGGCACGCTCAGCTAAAAATATGCACCCCTCTCTTTATTCATGCTGCTGGGGAAATGAGGGGAAAATCGAATACAGATACACAGGGCAGTTTCCATATTTCTGTAATTTCCCCCGAATTGCTCACAAAGTGACGATTATTCTCCTCCCATTAAACACGGGGCCATCTGGGGCATACATGTGCGAAAGATTAAAATGCGACTGCGCAGAACCTATTCTTTAAACATGGATGCGTGCCTTTGTGTTGTTCAGAGGACAGAAAGATTTTCTGAACTTCTATGGGAGCATCCCGGCATCTTTATCTCTTTCACATCTGCCGCTGCGTGGAACTGATGGTAATCGTGGTTATTATCGTGGTGTCTTCCCCCACTTGATACAAGGCCATCTGGGGTTTGTGTGGTAGGGGTGGATTAGCATTTTTTTTTCAAGTGCTCCTCTCCTTTAGTAAAAATATTTTACGGAAATTATTTCAGAGAAAGGATTATGATAATAATGATGATAATACTAATAATAGGGTTATTATGTGAGATCGCCTTTAAAAAAAAAGCCTCCAGGAAGCATAATCCAGAGGAGGCAAGGCCGGGAATTGAACACCTGGCCTCTGGGAGCAGCCGTGAGCAGTTGCCTCAACACACAGCGTCCCGAACTGGAAACGTGGCTTCGAGGACGGAGGTAAAACCCTCAGACGTGGAGTCAAAGGGCTGCTCCAGATTCTAGCTCTTTGGGAAAGCTTAACATAATCACCCTCTCTGATGTCCTACTTGTAAAAAAGAGATAATAGTACTTACCTTTTGGAGTTGTGAAAGCACAAAATCAAATAGTGTGTGTGAGGACACTTCGCAGAGTGCTTGGTACATAGTCTCGATAAATGTTCAAGGAAAAACTCAAGGATATTAGATAGAATGCTTTCCAGTGCCCAACTAAGAGGCTTTTCAGTTTCCGTATTTCTTGACAGATTATCACAATAACAGTTAATATTATAATTGATGTTGTAGCATGTCTACGTTGTGGCATATATTTAGCTTAAGTTCTATTTAAATGCCAAGAGGTTGGGCGAATCTAAAGCCTTATTTAAATTGGTTCCTAATATATGCCTATAACATAGTGATATATAGTGATAAGAACAGAATTTGAAGTCACACAAGATGTCCTGGAATTATTGGCACTGTGTCCTTGAACAAGCCATCCTCTTTCTTAGCTATGTGTCATTTACATTAACATCTGCATGAGGAAGGTATAGCACATGTTTAAGAAGAAATTAAGTTACATCATTTATCTATTCGAGAGTCTACATGGTAGGTACTTAATAAATGCTGTTTTATATTTATAAGTGCAAATGATTTATATATCTATATCTGTGTGTATATGTATGTATACATATATATAGAGTGTTAGGGTTATTCAATTCTTTCTACCGCTCCAGTTCAGCTCTGTCTGTCTCTCTGTTTCATGGAAATTATGTGAATATGTGCATCCAACTGGCGTGAGTACCTTTCTAAGGCTCGGCTTCTGTAATAAGGTATAACCTTCCCTGTTTTCTCAACTACGCTGCTTTCCATTTCTGGAATATCATTTTCTTTACCACCTACACCATTACTTTGGATGCCCTTGTGAAATGTCTTCTCTCTGAGATTCCGATTTGCAGGGCCACCTTCAAAAAGGTAGATTTAGAATGGTTGTATGCATGAGAAACCAGACTTTGTTTAGAGGACACTGAACTAAATAAAGGTACATTGTTTCCTAATAACATATGTTAGCCTATATTTTAACTTGATGAGAAAATTTCCTTTTAAGATTATAAACTCAAATCTGTTTCTTTACACAAATATTTATTTTACTCCATTGTGTAGGCACGTGTCTTGGATATTACAGCACTGTCTAGAATAGCATATTTGCATCTGTTTAGCAAACTTAAAAAAAAAAAAATCGGGGCCTGGAATCCTACATTCTTGGCATCTCTTCCAAGAAGAAAAGCACTTCTACAAAGCCGTAAACTGTGCTCTTGATCTTGAGCCTGACCAAGGCCTGAGCAAAGACAGGGTGACAGAGCTGGAAGGGACCATGAGCTTCATGTGGGTCTTGGGACCTTTTCCCGCAGATCCATTCCTTGCTCTTTTCCTGCTTGAATCCCAGGAGGCTGATCCGTGTGGGCTGCCTTTCCCAGTCCCCTGGAGCAGCTGGATTTCAGCTCAGTTGGTCAATATGGGGCCCAAGTGGGAAACTGGAAGATGGGAAGAAGCGAGAACATAGGCCCTTTTGTTTTTCTCTCCCAAGATGGTGGTCCCCATGGTGGTTGTCTCTCCCACCACAGACGTGTTCCACGATCTGAATTTCTACTTGGTCCCCAGGCTCCTGCAAATCGCATCTTTATTTTATTCCTCTGTCCTAGGCCAGGTAGTGTCTTCCAGGTCCCATCACTCATTTACCACATCATGCCCTGGGGTAGTTCTGAGCTATCTTCCATCCTCCAATGGTCAAGCATTGCTCCATGGGTATGAATTTCCTCAGGCTTGTGATTGGACAGGTCTGGGTAGAGCTGAGCAGTTGCCTTAGGACCTGCAGGGGCAGTGGCAGGGAAGCCCCAGGGCGGAGAGCAAGGAGTAATGGAAAGTGTCCCCAAGTGCGCCTGGATTCAGAGGCAGGGTTGAAGACATAACGAGGGCAGAGAGGATAAGAGGGGTCACAGAAAAGAGCTGCTACAAAAGCTGGAGGTGCCCCCAGGGAACCGAGAACACCCATGTCCATTTCGGTTTTGCATTTTATATCAGCAGAGCTGCCACGTCTCAGAGAGAGATTAGGTGCACAGCCCTGTGGGGACCTCTCTTGTACCCTTACCTTGGGCCAGCAGCTTACCTGGACTTGAACGGTACCAGCCCAGGACAGGTTTTCATAAAACTCAGGTCAGGGCCAATGAGCACAAGATCATACCAGCTCTTCCTTACAATTCACGTGGACTCAGCTCTCTTAGGTTTTGTCCCAGGTCCCCTGCACAAATGTTCATTATCACTGGCCAGCTGTTCAGACATCCTACAAAGCCATTGTGATGCTAGCAGGGTGGTGTTGGTGCCGGAACAGAGAGATGGGCCAAAGGAATCAAAGAGGTGTCAAAAGGGTGGCGGCACCAGGGCTGCCACACAGAACTGTGTGTAGCACAACTTACATGCTAATGATAAAACTACTACATGAATTTAAAAATGAAAGATAATATCGTCTTTGTGATTAAGGAAAGCTAAGGACTTTTAACAACTTCCAGAGCACTAAATATGAGGTAGGAACTGATCATTTGATTACTTCAAAATTAAAGTTTTCTGTTATGAAATAGAATGGGGGAAAATAATTGTAAGATATAATTGACAAGAGATTAATATCTGAATTATGAAAGGAACTCCTAACAAGTGTATGTAGAGGTTTCCAGTTATTAGTAATCAGAGAAATAAGAAATGCAAGAAGTTATGACTTCAAAACTATTAGCTTCTCTTCTTCTACAAAAAAAGTCATAAAAGAGGATAATGTCAAAATTGACAGGGACGGGAATAGAGGCACATGTTCTCCAGTGGGGAATAGAGACTGAAGGGCTATTCTGAAGACCAATCTGATACTAATCAACTCAAGTATAGATGCGTCCTATAACTCCAGCAATTCTTTCCCTAGCAGTATCCTCAGGAAATCCCTAAGAAATTCTCACATATCCCTAAGAAGACATGGGCAAGGATGCTCACTGGTTACTTTCCTGGTGGTGGAGACTAGAAACCACCTGTGTCCTCCTGGGTAGGACGCTTAAACTGTGGCAGATGTACATCACGGAGGGGGAAGTGGCAGTTGGGCAGGGCTCCAATGCTGGATGCTTAGATGTGCACACAGCCCCTCGGATGGACTTAAAGACGTGATGCTTAATGGAAATGTAAGAAAAAGTTGTGTGGGGTGCAATACAATGGTAACCATGTCGATAATTTCCATTTTGAAAAGTCACATACTAACAGAAAGATACTCATTACATAATATCAGAATGGTTGTATTAGGTGTAGGAATGTGTTATGAAGATAAAAGATAATTATAAATAAAGAGAAACTTGCATGAACCGATGCTGATAATGTACAGTGAACTGAAGAGTGTAATTAACTCCATCTTCTGAATTTCTGTCTTTGAAGTGAAAAATCAATATGTAACTATACATAGTCCTAGATTTCCCCTTCCTATAATAATAAAGGGGGATAACGAAGCAGGGAGATGCTTGCTTCTATGCACAGAATGTCTGTGGCCGTGACCGCTATAATTGAGAACTGATCCAGATGTTTGAGTGGTCACCCAAATACCACCAGCAGTGATGCCATTATGCTGTGACTTTTTTGGACATGTGACTAACTATTGGTAAAATTTCCATAAGACGAAACATACTCTTTCCTTCAATTATGACTTAATTATACTCTTGGAACATTCAGTATGTAATAAAGCTTTGCGAAGAGAGCTCTGTGTTTATAGTTGTAAAATGAAATTAGATTCTAGTTTCAAATAATTTTAAAAAGATTTTCAGCTGCATGAATTTCTGGTGAGGGATTTGAAAGTTTCACAAGCTATAGATACGTTTTTTATCTGCACCTGGCATCCCTGGCCCTTGCCTACCAAATGCCAACAAACCCCAACCCCAAACTGTGACAGGACAGGGACACTCAAACTTCCAAGATTACTCCTAAAGGTAGGTATGGCCCTCATTGATCTCTGGTGGAAGAATAGAATTCAGAATGACTGTTATAATGGAAAGGAAACTTCTTTTTTCCCTCTATTGAAAGTTTTTTTAACCTCCAGATCTAGGAATCTGACTTTCCTGAAAGTGATCCTGAAATGAAGGTTAGAAAGATGGCAACGTCCCCTGTGAAGTGGTTTACAGGAGATGAGAATTGTGTTTCCATTCGCCTTGGTCAGACATGTCTTGGTGGTAACTGTCATGATTGATCATCAGTCTAACGAATAACGACAGAAACAATGAATAAATAGTTATTTGCCAGGGAAAATCCAAAATTCTGGTTCTATCTGAAGTAACTCAGGCAGCATGGGAAAGGCTGAAAATAATCAGTGACTAACCAGAACATGAATTCCAGGAAACTGAAAACAATGTTACAGTATAAGCAATTTCTGCTTTTAGAAGCAGAATTAGTACAGTATTGGTCTACTTGAATGTTTTTGAAACTTTTAAAAAAGGAAATATTATTTTCAAATGAGCTGTTAGGTAGATCCCTAAAATATAAAGCAGATGAACCAAGTATTTTTTTTTTTACTACAAATGTATTTTATAAGTTCATATTTATAATATTTTATTATTAATCAAGCAATCACAACATGAAGCTGTTTTATGGCATAAGCATTTGAAATCAGGATTATTGATGATAGCACAGTCTCATCTTTAGCATCTCATTTTTTCTGGTATTTTGTTATGGCTGCACAAGATGAAAATATCTTGATATGTACAGATAAGAACATGCAAATAGTGATTTTTTTAAAGTTGGCCTTGTATCCTCAGGACTTAATTTATGAATCTGTTGCAAAAGTTTAAAATATAGATGAGAAAATTTTTGTTTAAAACTTATATCAATTATCAGCAATATCTAAATTCTCTTATAGTGGAACCACAATGTCTAAATATTCTTAGAGCCAAACCACAGATTTAAAGCTAGAAAAACAGCAAAACTAAGCAAACTAAACCTAACTAAAGCAAATAAAACAAACAAAAGATTACTTAAGCCCCAGAGCTATCGGTAGTAAAATGTAATCACACAGGGACATGTCATAGGTTCTCATATTATTATACAGATGATGACAAAATTCAGATGGGAGTCTGAACCACTCAGGGCCCTAGGGCTCCTGACCCTTGCCTGGCATTGACTGAGAATCCAGGCTCTTATTAGGCTGCAGAAGTGCATGGTGTACATATGGACTTCTGATAAGCATGAACCGTTGCATAGGTCTGAATCTTCTGAGGGCTGGTGTAGAGCTGTAGTCTTCACCTTTAATGCTATATCTGACATGAATTTAAATATATTGACGGAATGCGTGTAAAAAATTTTCAGAGCTGTTCCAAAAGGGATCAAGCTGGAGGTACAAATTAATACATTGGTCACCTCCAGTGCGTTAAAATTTGGTAAAGAACTACACCGTTTTAAAATCACTAAATATGCATATTAAAAATGAAATTCTGTTCTACCATTTATACAACCAGAAGCAATCACTTATAGAATCTGTTCTACTTAAAATTAAGCCTGCATTTTTAGAGAGAAACTTAGAAACATATTCTTAGCACCAAAGCACAGAGGAAACTAGAAGAAAGCAGACCTCATGGTCATGTCTCTCCCCACCTCCCAGCGTTTTGACCCTTTATCTCTTTATGTCCTATTATAATGTTAATGATTGTCCCATTTGCTGAATAAGATGGCTTTGAGAATCAAATAATTGAGTTCTGTGAGAGCGCTTTGACAGGAACGTTCAGCGCTATATGTTCATTAAAGATGCATAACTTGCCTCATGAACAAGATCTAAGGCTTTGCCTGCTTGTCATAAGATGGTAGATGTCTTTCTAATACAGACTCTTCAGTCCAAAAATAGGTTTAATTATAAGGCAATCGCTCTTAAGGCACTTTTGGTTATTTTTAAATATTATTACTTATTCTACTACAAAGTATTATCTACTTATGAATATGAGAATTTTTTTAATAAAGAGAAATCTCAAGAGAAAAATCACTCCTACACTATGGCTAGAAGACAACCAATGTGAACAATTTGATTCACTCCTTTACCCTCTTTTATTTCTTATTCGTAGTTTTATATTTAAGCATGGCCATGTTTATGTACAATTTTTATTTCACTATTTTGTCTTAATGTTAAAGCAAATATTTTCTCATGTCACACTGTAGATTTTTGTAACTCCAAGAGTACACAGCAAGCTGTTTTATTTTACCCAGAGGCAATATATCTGACTTACGTCTCTACCTTTGCCATTCTCCAACTGTCTTGATCTGTTCACATGATTTTTATTTTTAATTCATAAATAAGGAATGGTGACTTTGGGGAAAAAAATACTTTTGAGATCAGTCAATAGCTATTTTATACTATCTTAAGTATGGGGTGAGAATTTCTGGGGAATATTAAGCCTCATTGTCTGATATATTCAATATACACACATCAAGGTAAGGTACGCCAGACCACAAGTATGGACCATTGCAACAACAGGGTCAAAACATAAAAGAACATAATAGCAAAGCAACAAGACTGGAATTGGTTAACGGTACTACTGGAAAGAAGGACAGCCTGGTACAGTGGTTGCTGTGGGCTGAACTGTGTCACCCCAAAATTTATATGTCAAAGTCCTAATCTCTAGTATTTCAGAATGTGACTGAGGTCGTGGGAGTGGGCCCTAATCCAATATGTTAGGGTCCTCATAAGAAGAGATTAGGATACAGACACACACAAAATGTAGACCCTGTGACATAGGACGCGAAGGCACAGCGAGAAGACGGCCGTGTGTAACTCAAGCAGAGAGACCTCAGAAGGAGCCGATCTTGCTGGCACCTTCACCTTAGACTTCTAGTTCCCAGAACCATGAGGAAATAAACTTCTGTTGTTTAAGCCTCCAAGTCTGTGGTACTTTGTTATGGCAGCTCTAGCCCCCTAATATAGTGGTGAAGTACAGGGGATGCAGACCACGTGGGATGAAATCCCAGTTCCTTCCTTAATAGCTCTGTGCCTGACTCAAGCCATCCATTCCTCTGGATCCTCATCTATTAAATTAGTGATAAGAGTACCTGCTCCTATCCACTGCTTAGGGTTAGAGGATATTTAAACCATCACTGGTATATAGTCAATGCTATGTAAGTATTAGGGGTTTTTTTGTTGTTAATATAACTATAATGTAAAGATCGTGGGCACTGGCTTTAGACCAAAGTTTGCATCCTAACTCTGCTACTAACTAGCTACATCTCTACAGGCAAACCACTTGGAGAGACTTTTCTTATTTGAAAAATAGGAGACTGATGGCTAGCTCATGTGAATGCTGGGAGAATTGAACATGCCTTATACACAGGAGATAGGGGTTGCAATTCAGTAAACAGCAGTCCCTGTACTCAACCTTGAGCCCTCACATTTACTGGCCAGGGATGGTAGAATTTTCCAGTTGTCAGAGGCATTTCTGAACAATGCGTATCAGCAAAAGGACTTGAAGGGGGACATGTACCCAGCCCAAATAACTCCAGCAGCTGAGCACGCTCAGCGCCCCATCTGAAGAGTGAATACAAGTCACAACCACCAGGACGGCACATTCTGTTGACCTCCTCATTGGTCTCAGGGACTCACTGTTTTTCCTACAAGAGTCCACGATTGTTCCACAGGTCAAGTGGCCACTCTATGAAATAGCTGATTGTCCACGCGCACAACCGGTTTCACTGGAACCCTGCTCTACAAGAGCTTTTCTTACAATGTTATGATTTGGGGGGTTTATTTCTATTTCATGACACAGCCTCTTCTTGAGGTATTTTTCACAATGTGTACGCACTTTTCTCTTTGTGGTCCAGAAGAAGGAGGATTGAATTACAACCAGAAGTCCTGTTTCCAGTTGTCTCTCCCTGACCATACAATTATTTCTTATTATTCTAAAACGAGTGTTGAGCACCTCATACATGCAAAGCTCGCTGACACTTCCAGTCGTTTATCTCATTGAATTATCACCACTTAATAGGACACTATCACGATGCATGTATTACGAGGTAGAGACTGACACCCAGAGAGTCAATCAGAACGCGTAAGAAAGCCAAGGACTGCAGGATGCAAACCCAACCCTGTCTAATTCCCACTGCCTATGTATAGCATGTCTCTCTCCTTCCCATGATTTATGCCTTGGTTTACTTGTTTGTTTCACCCGGCCTTAAATTCCCAATGGAATTCATTAGAAATGACTCACAAGGAAGCGATTTTCACCCAGGACTAATTATGTGGAAATCTTTCGGAAAAGGATGCTATAACCAGACCTATTTTGCTTTAATGGATCTGATTGCCTTCCAGTTCTTTGTCCTCTTTCTAACCGGCAATGTTGGTGCTCATATTTCCTCCATTTTATTGCGTTCAAGTATTTCAGTTGAAGATCTGTCTGGGCTGGCTCCCGATCCTCCCACCCCAATCTTTCTCTCTCCCCAAACGAAGTCACTTCCTTCTTTGAGGAATTTGCCCTGTCAGATGAAATCCCTTGCCTGGGTGAATGGTGTGCATTTGCATACTGTAAGTTCCCCCCAGTTGAAGACGGAATATTCTCTTGGCTTCCTAACAGGCTGTGCCCAGCTTCTTGTTCTGACACTGATGAGCTGGTAATGGCTGAGACTCAGAACATCAGTCCACGCTTGGGACCAAGAGAATCAGGAGCAAGCTCAGGGGATTCAAGGATGTGTAGAGTGAGAGTCAGAAATCTGCTTCTTATTTTCTTTAGAAGGAGATTCCTGGAGCCACCCAGGAGAGAATGTTTCTAGGAACTGGCCAGAGACCCAGGCCTTTTCAATCAGCCTGACCCAGTCTTCACTTATACAGAAAAATATATAGTATTTTTAGAAAGAAAAACAAAAGCTTTCCATTTGGTCCTTCATGCAAGTTCTGCTTCCTACCAGCTTTGTGACTATGAGCTCATTAGTCACCTTCTCTGAGCCTCAGTTACCTCAGCTCCAGGATGAAAATAATAACAACATAATACCAGCCTGCTATGGGCTGAATTATGCCCCAACAAAATTCATATGTTGGAGTCCTAACCCCCCCCCCCAGTACTTCAGTCAAAGCGGGGTCATCAGGATGGATCTAAACCTTTATGACTGGTATCTTTATAAGAAGGGGACATTTGGATCAGGACACACATAGAGGAAGGAGGACGTGAAGACAGAGGCAGAAGACGGGCATCTACAAGCCAAGAAAAGAAGCCTGGAACCTTTCCTCACAGCCCTCAAAAGGAAGCATCCCTGACACACCTTGATCTTGGACTTCTGGCCTCCAGAACTGTGTGCCAATAGCTTTCTATTTTTTAAGCTTTTCAGTCTGTGGTACTTTGTTACAGCAGCCCTAGCAATCTAATACAGAAATTTCTGTAGGATTCAATGCAATCACAGGTGTAAAGTGCTTAACAGTTATAGAGGAAGCTCTCGAAAATGTGTTATCATAATTACTGCATTCATCATATCATCAGCGACATCATCATCATTGATACTGGAGAGGAAAGTTGTGTCCTAGGCTGAAGCCCACACCAAGACCTTCATCTATCTCCATTTAAGAGCAGGATATCTGTAAGAGTATGTGTGTGTTGCATATTTCCATGGTTTTGTGGTGGAGTAAAAAGTTTCTCTTTACTTCTCTTACCCAGTTATTTGCCCACAAAACGAGGAGTTCAGACTCTGAACCTAGAAACTTGTGAAGGTCTCTTTTGACCCTATCATCAATGTGGCTATGATTGGGTTGTATTTTCCCATCAACGTAGGACTCAATTCTCCACTAAAAGAGTCGGTGTAAGGGCATCAAATTCAGAACAGGTTCTCGATCTCTCACTAAATTTTTGTTGGCCTTTGGACAAGTTAATTACCTTGTCTGGACCATCGGCAAACACAGAGCCTGAGCAATCAGTAAGCCTTCTAAGAACCTATGACTCACAATTTGATAATGATGGTCATCTAATTTAGGTAATAACTTTCCTTCCATCTGTGGGCAGCTCAACCTCACTGAAAAATGTGTTGTATGTCTTACCAAAAAAGTATTTTTTTTAATGTAGTTTAATCATCCTACTGCCATACGATTAGCATTTTCAAGTGGATCTGAGTTAGTTGAAGCAGATGGTTTATCTTCTCTTATAGTGTTTCGACTTGGACATTATATCATTTCTACATCTAACTCCGTCCTTGCAGTGCTCAAGGAATCATTCCAAATTTTGCGCACTGTGTTTTGACTTATTTAATGCAGACGTACTTTACCCGTGGTAAACATGATTACCAAAATACTTTAACTTGAGAGCTTCTGCTTTCCTCCCCGGTGTAATTAGTCACACTGCACTCTCTCTGCATTTAAGGGAGAGGGAGGGAAGAAAAGCACCACACACAGCATCTTGCAAATGTGTCTTTACTTTTATGCAGCTGCTTGCCTCCCTCTTTTGAGTTTTCGGAGTGTCAAACTCTTGAAACAGGGCAGAAAAGTGGAGAGTTCCCAGAGTTGTCACCTAATCAATCAAAACAGATGAGATAAAGCTTTGGAAACTGGAGAGTCGCAGCCGAGACAAAATGGCCTTTTGCTGCCTTTGTCGATTCCCTAAGGGTCTCAACAACAGGGTAAATATTTCTTCTTCATGGTTAGGAGTCAACCAAGTCCCTCTGAGTAGTAAGAGTAACATAAAACAATCGAACACCAATTTACACCACATCTTAAATTTGATCTGCCCAACAATTTTATACAGAAGGGGGCAACCCCTCTAATTATGCCCATATGAACAGGGCAGTTGGTCTGATCTTGGTCAAGTCAAATAATTACGCTTTCCTTGCAGGATTATTGTGAAGTTTTGAGTTGATGTTTGTTCAGTTCCTAAGAGATTCTGGCACAAGGCAGGTTTTCAAAAACTAGTGTCTGTGATGTATTTCAAATGAGGAAACTAAGGTCAGTGAAACTGTATGACTTATGTTTATCATATAATAACACATAGATTCAGATTTAAATCTGTTTTTTTTTTATTGAGGTATAATGTGTGTAGAGTGAAATGCACAGATTTTAATTATACATTTAATTTCTAACCTCTCTGGCAGAAGGAAACTCCATTCCTCAGACACCTCAAGCCACAAAGACAACAGCTTTGTACCTGAGTCCTAGCACCTGTACTGGGCACCCTTGGAGCATCTTGGGGAGGACCCAGGGCTGGGGAGGGACTTCTACATGTGATTCTCATCCAGTATGCTTCCTTTCTTCCAAGGGGTAAGATCTTCTTGATTTTGCTTGCTCTCCAGTGCCTTCAAATATTTATCTGTATCTGTATTCATGTATCTATGTACCTATCCAGTTTATTGATCTGATGATAGCTTATTCCACAATGACCACATTACCGAACCAATCTAATTTTTTTTCATGTATTTTTGTTTTCACTAACATCATATTATTTTTTCCAAAGCATTAGAAAATCAGAAGTAACACACACACAGACACAATCTCTGTATCAAGAAAATGAGTCAATTTAGATTTAATTTACAGGTAAGTATAAAATAAAGAATGGCAAAAACATGATTGAACACTGGAATACACTGCTATGGTGAGAATAACATGGGATGTGGTAAGAGAAAGCCCCTAGAAGCTGCTTCTACCACATAGGAGCTGTGAGTGTGTCCCCTTGCCTGTGAGCCTTAGACCTTTCCTTAATGAAATGAGACAATAATGCTACACCTGAGAATTAATATATACATCATGCATTTGTACTAATTACAAATTTCACTTTTTAAAAATGAAATGGCATCTGTCTCAGAGCCTGTTCCCACCTGGGTGCTGAGAAATTCAACCCGTCATGGTCTCTGAGTACCTGCCCCCTCCTCTCTGATGAAGGTGCTCAGAAAATGAAGTCCTGACTTGACTTCGCCGAGACTGCGTCCAGGTTCAAGATGGAAACATGAGTTTGTTTCTACGCCATCTCCCTGAATGTTGGGAGAGGGAAAAGTGAACCCTCCAGTCTAACGGGAGGCATTGATTTTTTAACTCTTATGTTGATGAGTAATTGTCTGAGCTCTTTGTCTCACATTAAAGGGATACAGTGAAAAAGAAAAGAGAATTTATTAAATGCCTACTGTTTGCCAGGTGCTAGACTAATCTTTATTTTTCTCTTGATCAAGAGATGGATGGATAGATAGATAGAGATGGATAGATAGATAGAGATAGATAGATAGATGATAGATAGATAATTTCATTGAATTCTCATAGATTGTGCTAAGATTGATATTTGTTAATAAAGAAATAGAGGCTCATAGAGATGGAGTATTTTGCCCAGAGACACATGACCAGTGGGGACCAGAGCCAAGATTCAGAGATAAGTATCTCTAACTCCCAAATCTGTGCTCTTTCCACCATGCCCCCTTGAAATCTCACCAGCACACATTAAACTCTGGGGTAATTGCATCTCATGTTTGCAAAAGACGCCTATTGATTTTCACACAACCCAGGAAGAATTAGGTAATTTGCATTTTCAGTGCATCTGCCCAGTTGGGCACTTACTTCTACTCTCTGCATAGTGAATTCATACGTCACTACACAGGAGTTCTGAAGGGAGACTACCAAAAGTGCATCAATACATTTTGAGAGATTGTGATGCTGTCAGTCTGCAAAGGGCACTAGGAAGCTGTGACTCTTGCAAATGATTCAAATAACTCAACTTAAGAAATATTATCCTAACAAACCCATCAAAAGTAGGTACCCCCAAATTCTTCCCTATTGCTAGCCAAATTAAAATATGTATTTCCTCTTGTAATAAAACTTTCCTCGGTTTAAAGATATTCCCCTTCAAATGTGAAGGCTACTGTGTCATATAAAAGAAAGTCAGCCTCTGACTTCCCAGTCGAGACTGGGAAGGTGAGGTCAGGGCAGTAATCAGCCATAGAAGAAAATTAACGAGGGAGCTTGTAATACCATGCGTCAGCCTGGCAGGGAGTATGCCACATTTATTTACTTTAACATCCACACTGTTGTGTATGAAACACTGCAATAGGAAATAAGGTTATGGAAATGGATAAGATAAAGTCTCTGCCCTCCAGGAGTTCCCAACCTGGTGAGATAGATGGGAGAGCAGATAGTTCATACCTAGCAGGATCAGTTCTATGACAGGAGACACAGAAGCAGGGGGACCAGAGTTGGGAGAGTGGTAAAGTCTCCAGTGAAGGAGACAGCTAAGGGAATCACATGGGAAGAGTTGGAATTTCAAGTCAGAGCGACCTAAGTCATCCACGGAGGAGATGCAAGTTTGAGAGGAACCAGGAGTGATGAGAGACAAGCCAGAAAGAGTCAGGAGGATCACGTCAAGGGCCTCGTGGCCATGCTATGGCCTTTGGTTACATCCTGTAGGAGAAAGAGAAGCCAAGAAAACCATGTATATAGATGACTGGGGGACACCTCTTATTCTGGAAGGTCGTGGAAGACTTCTAAGACGACACTGGTTTTAAGACCTGAGAAATCTTTAGGCGTTCTATAGGAGAGTGGGGACAAAAGAATATGCTAGACAAAGATTACAGTGTATGTGAATGCCCTGCATTGGCCTGATTTCTTTGATCAATTGTGGCACGTTGATAAAAGACAAGCAACTTAGCTGCAGCAAGAGAAGAAGGGGGGATTCATAAGAGGTAAGATTCTTCCGGTTATTTTCATCTCACTTAGTCCTCATGAAAATCCTACGAGGTAGTATGATGGCTAATTTCATGTGTCAACTAGACTGGGCTAAGGGATGCCCAGAGAGCTGGTGAAACATTGCTTCTGGGTGTGTCTGTAAGGAGGTTCAGGAAAGAACTTAGCATTTGAACCAGTAGACTGAGTAAAGAAGATCACTCTCACCAATGTGGGTGGGCATCGTCCAATCAATTGAGGGCCTGAATAGAACAAAAAGGTAGAAAAAGGGTGAATCTCCTATCTCTCTGTTCGAGCTGAGACATCCACCTTGGACCTGGGCTACATCCCAGGCCCCTGATTCTCAGCCTTAGGACTTGAATTACACCACTGGCTTTCTTCGTTCTCCAGCTTGCCGGATGCAGATCTAGGGACTTCTCAGCATCCATAACTGCATGAGATAATCCCTATAATAAAGCTCCTCTTATATATACCTACATATATATCCTACTGGTTCTGTTTCTCTGGAGAACCCTGACTAGTACAGGTAGGTACTTTTATTCCCATTTGACCATTTAGAAAATCAGAACTCAAAAAGAATAAGTAACTTGGGAGAAGTAGAGATGGGATTTGGACTTCAGTGCCTTTGACCCCAGAGTCTGGATTCTTTCTTTGATGCCATGGAAGTTTACAATGTCCAGCAGGATCTCAGCATCTTTGCTCCCACTGTGGACATTGTGTTTCTACCATTTTCATAGACTTTCAGAGCTTTCCATTCTATTGGAATGTGGTAGTTTAGATGACATTGAAAGAACATGTTCTATCTATTCTGTCATTGTAAAAAGAAAACAGTCAAATGATTTTGACATCAATCCAAGAAAGGAAGAAAGAAAGAGATAAAAGATAAAAGCAAGCATGTTTCCAGCTTACATTGTGAGTTCTCCATTACGCCCATGAAACCCCCCTCCACAAAGAAATGGCCAGTGGTGACACTACATAGGAAAACGGAGCTGGGGAACACCTGGCCACCCAAGAGCTCACACTTTCCCACTTCCTTCTCCAAGCTCAAGGCAGGAGACTGATTAAAGCCAATAGGACTAGTGGCACTTGATATTTTGCAGCTGAAGACACACTTTGAAATTTACAGAGAATCACAAAAGAGCTCAGTCCAGGCCCCTAATGGAGGTAAGGGATGGGTACTATAGCCAGAATTGACCATCTCAGCCCACACAAGAGCCCTGTAGGAGCTGATTTGTTCTAGGAAGACACACAATACCAGGCACTTCCACAGCAAAGTTGACATTCGGTTCCCTGGACCATGTTGCAAAATCAGATGCCCTTAATATTTCTACCACTTACTTACGTGTGTCTGTCATTCTGGCAAAGTCTCGGTTTTTATTTAAAGAATTGACTTTTCCAGGAAAACCACCTTAGGCAAATCCTCTAAAGCATGAGGATTTCTTAGGTTTAACATAATTAAAAAAAAAAAAAAAGAATTGAGGGAGGGAGGGAGGGAGGGAGGGCTTAGTGGCAGGACTACAAAATCCAAGGGCAAAAATGGAAATTTCAGTGTGAAAATTGGGGTTGAGGGGTGATAAAACTTGGCCAGAGAAATGGCCTTTATAGCTGGAGTTTCAGAATCACATTCAAGTAATATTAGTCAGTGACTGCTAATTAGTAAGTGAGCTGGCCACTTTCACATATACCCTCTTAATCGTTCTTCCCAAAAATTCTGTGAGGTACATATCATTAGCTCAATACTGTACATGAGATACCAGAGGCTTGAGACACTATAACTCATTCAAGGGCCCACTCTCGGCAAGGATCTGAGTCAGGCCTGAAACCCAGTTCTCCTGATTCTAAACCAGTGCTTTGCCTACAATACCTGATCTCTTTCCAGAAGAATTCTTGAAAGGGAGAACTTCCTCTGGTTATGGAGGTTTAAGGGCTAACTTATCCCTCAACAAACACTCTGCGTTCCTTGCACCTGGGAGAAACACTCTCCAGTCCCTTCCCACTGGGGAAAAAGAATTCTTCCTGGAAGAATATCCCACCAATGTAAAGAAGGTCATCCTTTTGTTTGAACTAGGAAGAACTTACCCACATTCTTTCTTATTTTGAGAAGGCAAAGAGTTTGTGGAGGTGAGGGGAGTGACAAGGGGTCAGGGTGGATGGTGCCACGCTGGAGATGCTACACATTCATCAAGGATTCATTGATCAGCTGTCAGTAGGGGTGGGACCTATCCTGAGTATTTTTCTTAAGATGTCCATTGGCCATAGGTAGGACTTTTAGCAGGAGATCAGGTTGGAAGAGCCTGGTCATTCTATCAATGGATTAAAAAGTGGGAGAAGTCAGATTCCCAAGGTAAAAGATTTCCCTGGCCATCAACCGTTGATTGGTTTTGAAAATGGGACAGTTCCTAAATCTAGCTAGGCTCAAAAGTTAAGGCCTGCACACACATTAAAGAAAAATTCTGCATACATTCTTCCAGGGGTCAAAGCCAGAACCCCTCCTGACTTCATGAAAAAGTGTTTTCTTATCACTTCCAGCCAGTTTTGGCTGGCATCCAGGCTTCTGTATGGGTGAAATGATTTTCTGGAAATAGACAAATGGTTCAGCACATCCTTGGACCTATCTGGGCATTTTTAGAGCAGGCCTCTGGTTGACATCTTAAAACACCAATTCAATGTCCCCTTTGAAACTATTTTCTGGAGTCTGAGTCTAAACAAGTCTCTCTTTAAAGAACAAAGAAAGGAAAGAGTGAAGACAGACAGGTTAGAACTGAGAAGAGGAAGAGGAGGAGGAGGAGGAGGAAGGGGAGGAGGAGAAGGGGGAGGAGGAACAGGGAGGGGAGGGGAGGGTGAGGGGAAGGGAGAGGGGAGGGGGAGGGGAGTGGAGGGTGAGGGTGAGGGGAGGGGAGGGGAGGGGGAGGGGAGGGGGAGGGGAGGGGAGGGGGAGGGAGAGGAGAGGAAAAAGACAAGAGGAAACAGCCGATCTCCAGCTCTTGGCCCTGGTCCTGGCACCCAGGGGCCCAAGGGCGTGGTGACTGCACATTCCAGAGGTACAAACCTCATGTGATCATCTCCCCAAAGTGGTTCCCATCCTGTATTTTCAGTCTGAGAGTGCCAAAAAGGCCATCTGGTAAAACGAACCCAGGAGCCAATCTAGGCCCCTGTGCGGCCTGCAGGGAAAGTGAGATGCCAAGGTCAGTCGGTTCTGCGTCCCAAATAGCTCTTGAATCTGCCTTCGTCCACACTGACCCTCAGTGGCTTCACTCCTTCTAAAGGCCTCCTTGGCCCGAGGAGCCCTGGCCTCCAAAATTGTTCCTTCCGTACTGCAAGGTGAGTGATCTTTCCAGAATGTTTATCTGTATCTGTCAGGTGGCCTCTCCTCCCCTGCTCAAATCCTCTGGCATGATTCCAGATTGCCAGGGTAAAATGGAAGCCACCAGCTTAGTCTCATGGTTTGGTCCTTTGCAAGCCTTCTAAATGTGTCTGCGGCTCCCTGTCCCCATGGAAGAGTCCCTCTAGCATTTCCATGGGCCTTATTTCTTTTTTAATCTCCTTTTACCTCCTGTTCCTTCTATTTGAAGTATCTCCCACACCACTTCCCCACCAACCCCTTTCTCTGTCTCGTGAACTCCTCTGCACCCTGGGCTATCACCTGGAGATTTCTGCACTCAGAAGCCTCTCCTGGCCCCATGCCTCCTGGGGTGGGGTCCCTCCTCTGTTCTCTCATAAGCCCCAGGGCTGGTCCTGTCATTGCATGTGGCTCTCCGGGCTGTAACTGCTGATTTATTTTTCTTCCCCCTCAGTTTTCTCTGTGTTCCCCGTGCTATCTGTGTATCCCAGACACCCATCGCAATTGGTGACATGTAGAAGGTGACCAGTATCTGCTAAATACAGAAAGGAGAACAATGAAATAAACATAAGTGGGAGAAAGACAAGAAAGAGAGATAAGGCATGCTGATGATTAAGAAAGCAAAGGACTTTGTGCCATCTTGGGAAGGTTTTAAAATATGGGTTGTAGAATGTCACAGAGACAGGGTAACAGAATGCTGCCAGACCCCTCTCCTAGGGCTGCGTAGGAATGGTTAACCTCCGCCTGGCAATGAGGTAGATCTTCCTGGAATAACCCACTTGTCGTGGCCGTGGTCTCTTGCCCACACCCCGGATGCTGTATTTGCTTCCTCTATTTCTGCCTGCCCACTCACATGTGATTTGGCCTCTTTCTCATCAGGGAAGCTATTTTCTCTCACAACATATGCTTTTTTTTTTTTTTTTTTTCTACTCATCCTTCTGAAATGCTCACATCTCTCTTTGGCATTTGTCAAAATGGCGTCACCTCGAGACAGTTTTGCAAATTCACTTAACAGGCTTGCTGAGAGTTAAGAACTGCCCTTGCAATTTAGTGATCCAGCCACCAGGTGGCAGGACAGTGTTCAAACAGCCATTCGTGGGCTTTCCCTGAATTCCAATGGATGTGGTACAGGTTTCCACTCAATTCAAGAACCCCTTCTGTATCAACTTACATTCCCACCAACAGTGCAAGAGGGTTCCCTTTTCTCCACACCCTCTCCAGCATTTATTGTTTGTAGATTTTTTGATGATGGCCATTCTGACCCGTGTGAGGTGATACCACATTGCAGTTTTGATTTGTATTTCTCTAGTAATTAGTGATGTTGAGCATCTTTTTATGTGTTTATTTGTATGTCTTCTTTTTTTTTTAATTTTAGTTATTTATTTATTTTTTATTTATTTATTTTATTTTTGGCTGTGTTGGGTCTTCGTTTCTGTGCGAGGGCTTTCTCAAGTTGTGGCGAGCGGGGGCCACTCTTCATCATGGTGCGCGGGCCTCTCACTATTGCGGCCTCTCTTGTTGCGGAGCACAGGCTCCAGACGCGCAGGCTCAGTAGTTGTGGCTCACGGGCCCAGTTGCTCCGCGGCATGTGGAATCTTCCCAGACCAGGGCTCGAACCCGTGTCCCCTGCATTGGCAGGCAGATTCATAACCACTGCGCCACCAGGGAAGCCCCCTATTTGTATGTCTTCTTTGGAGAAATGTCTATTTAGGTCTTCTGCCCATTTTTGGATTGGGTTGTTTTTTTTGATATTGAGCTGTATGAGCTGCTTGTATATTTTGGAGATTAATCCTTTGTCAGTTGCTTTGCAAAACAGAAATAGAGACACAGACATAGAAAAAAAATGTATGGATACCAAGGGGGAAAGGGGTGGAGTGGGAGGAATAGGGAGACTGGGATTGACACGTATACATTATTGATACTATGTATAAAACAGACAACTGATGGGAACATACTGTGTAGCACAGGGAACTCTACCTAATACACTGAGGTAACCTAAATGGGAAGGAAGTCCAGAAGGGAGGGGATATCTGTATGTGTACGGCTGATTCATTTTGTTGTGCAGTGGAGGCTAACACAACACTGTAAAACAACCATACTCCAATAAAAGTTAATTAAAAAAAAAAAAGAACCCCATCTGCCATCCTTCCAGGATCAGCCTGAAGCCTCTGCTTGGGCACATTCAGGGACAGGAGATTATGTGGACAGTCCACTCTACATCCAGCTAAATCTCAGAAGTAGAGGCACTGTGTAACAAGTCAATACTATTTTCTGTGCAAATACTAGGGTCTGGCATTTTTGTAAAATCTGGTGATACAAAGCTGTGCTCTGCTCTTAAGAGCTCACATGACCTAGTAAGCTCTCCTTTTACAAAAGTGGAATTCTGATTGAAAAATCGCAGACTCCCGACTAGATTTCAACGCTGATGTGTCATTAATCCATATTCTTCAAGCCCCAAAGCATCTCTGTTCTACTCTCCTTTTCTTCTTGTACCCCAAAGGAGCCTGCCAGAAGAAATTAAAAGAAAAAAAAAAAGAGGCTATGGAGGCTCTGTTCCCTAAGATGTTTTCTTCTTTTTCTACCCATAAGGGAAAGATTCAAATGTCTCTCCACGTAGGTCCACTTGGTTTGCCTTAAGTTAATTCACTCACCAGCTGCTAAGACTGGTTCTGTCCTTGGGTGAAATCTGGCTGCTCACCCAGTCTTGTGAGCTGCAATTGGGCCTGGCCTCGTGAGAAGCCATGTGGCCTCCATAGCTGGCACCATCGCCGTCCCCAGAGTCAGCCCGGATTACATCAGCCTCCTCTGATGGCCAGAAGCAGATTTCACTCTTTTGCCTCTTTCAAATGTGTGCTGAATTCTTGCTGCCTTCTGATTTTGCTTTCTGTCTCAGGGACACATCTTCAGTTCCTAACTCATTTTCAGGCAGAGGTGCTGTGATGCTTTTGAACGGTGTGGTCTTACTTCTTCCTCTAAGCTCCAGGTCCCCACACTGACATCTGTTGGGGTTACAGTTCTGAGGAATGGCTGTCCAAAATTTTATCTTTCTGTTTTCAGGTCAGCCCACACATCTTGAGCAGAGAGTATGAACTGAATGATAGAATTTTTGGCAAACTTAGGAGCAGGATCCATCCTAGCAGATGCTTAGGAGAGCACCAAAAGCTCACCCAGGATGGCTTGTGTTCAAGAGGCTTATTAGCATTCCATGGGCTTGACCCTCTCTAGGTTGACAGGATGTGGAGGAGCCTTTTTGATAGAATTAATGAGACTGAAAAGACCTTCTTTTGATCTTTGATTTCATTAGATAGCACCATTCAGAAGTGCCTTGATTTGGGGGAAGGAAACTAGCACAAATCAAGCACCTGGCCATACCTATGTCAAGCACTCTAAGGTATGCCTATTTAATCCTCATGGTAACATTGTAAGTACCCTGTTATTATTCCTTTAAAAAAACATGAAACCTGAGACCTAAGAGTAAATAATTTTTAACCAATACTGCACAGAAAATAGAGATTCAAACCAAGATATAATTCTAGGTCTGTTTGGATTCAAACCTTGTTCTCCTAGAAAGCAGTATATTTCTTTTCTAAATTAACTTTGATTTCTGTTGGATGGAACAGAATGGATTATATAAATGAAACTTGCTTAATGTAGAACTTTGAAAAACATAATCAGAGTCCCCAAATCACCCTTTATCTGTTACTTAGTAATAGCCACTCTTAACATTTTGTTATATTTTCTTTCTCGGATGATTTCCCTAGATAAGTAGTTCATTAATTAGATAGATAGGTAGATAGATAGATAGAAGGATAGATAGATAGATGGACCATATGTTTAACCATTTTTCTTATAGAAATGTAGGGGTTTATTTTCTTCCACAAATAACAACTCTTAGATTACACTTGTAATTCTTCCTTCAGGAAATGCTGGCTAAAAGTATGTATGCATTTATGGTTCTATATACCGATGTCAAATTGAGTTCTAGAAACAAATTAACAGCAGTTCATAGCAGTGTGAGCACATCAATGTCATTGTATCTGAAGAGGCAACAATATAATAACTTCTGTGGTCTTTGCTCATTTTTTAAGGAGAAAATTCATCATACTATTTTACATTGCTGACAAGATCAAACAATTTTCAATTTTGATTATTTTGATCATTTTTCCAATATTTACTTTTCTGTGAATTACTTGTATTTTTCATTCATTCAAGGCTTAGATATTTCTATATTCAAAATTATAGACCTCTTTTCTCATTTAATGGCAAAAATCTACACTTCTCCCCTATAGATCTGTCTGTAATTTCTTCCTTCCCACTGCCAGAAACAAAAGAGCTAACTTTCCTTCCCCTTCATGGTCACCCTTGGAACCAGTGCTTTACTCCCTCATTTGGGGCAGACATTGGTAAAGTAGGAAATTCCTCCAAGTCCCAATCTGCAAATGAAAACTAATTGTAGCCAAAGCTTTTAACATTTTGACCTGTCATTTCACACCTACTCAATCTCCCTTCCTCTGTGAAGACCAAATTCAGAGTTTTCATTTATCTAGAAAATCTTGTGAGCAAATTTTGGTTTACTGATGAGTTTTTATTGCTGTTACTTCCTAGAGAAGCTGCAAAGATATTGTATATTTTGTATATTCTTCCCTTTTAGATACAGTGGTTAATTTTTAGGAGCTGTTTTAGGTAAATTTAGTAATTTAAATATTTAACCAGTTTTTGAGATTTATTTTGGGTCCTTCCAGTTGCTTAGAAGATGAGGCATTCTCTAGAACCATGTTGTGTCTTTTGAGGATTTTTCATAGTACAAAATATAACGTGTATGATGACTAGTAATCAATTCGTAAGCGTTCCTTGGATTAATTATTAAAATATCCTTTTTTCTTCTCCATCTGTCCAAATCCTAACCAT
The DNA here is from genome assembly GCF_965194805.1 of Balaenoptera borealis. Lineage (NCBI taxonomy): Eukaryota > Metazoa > Chordata > Mammalia > Artiodactyla > Balaenopteridae > Balaenoptera > Balaenoptera borealis. Next base: position 86,904,849 of record NC_138871.1, read on the forward strand.
TTTCTAAGCTCACGTCAAGCCCTCTCCCTGCCCTGACCAGGCTACACAGAAAGGTCTTGCTGTCCTCTGAATTTTTATTTTCCTGTTAAAGCTCCCTTGGCACAAAGCAAAAACCAGCCAAACGTCATTAAACTTTCCATGTGTTTGTTTGCATTTCGTCTTTTCAACTAGCTTCATTAAGTTTGCATCCATTCAATTCAATTTATTTGATGATTTATTAAGCTCATCCTAAAGAAAACTTTGCAGATTTATGTAACTTTACAAATTTGTAATACATGTGTTTGGAATATGATTTTATTCCTGTGAAAGAGGTGAGAGGTGAAGAAAGCATAGAGATTAGACTATAAAGTTGTGTGGTTGAGCTGGCTCACACTAGCCTGCAGGAATCTATTGCTGAATTTTCAGGAATTTTGTAAGTTGGCTGTTAAATGTGGCCATTACTAAAAATCAAATGTTCTACTATATATCTTTTCCCAAATTTGCATTCAGTGACATCATGTCAGTAGCTTGATATTGGCTGTGGCTGGAGTATTTATACCACAGAAATTGGCAAACACTATAAATAAAAGCTTGATTTATTGCTTTGTTGACTGCCTAGGCTTAAGAAAGTGATGGAGAAAATATAAGTGATGCCTATTAAATTTAAAAGTACGTTGTGCAGGTCATCACTACCTTGTGAAGAGCACAAAAGAATTGAAGAAATATTCTTCAGTATTTAAATATTGTTATCCAGTTAGGCAAAGAAGTCACTCACACCCTTGAACAATGAGTGAAATTCTGACATTCACAGTGAGGAAGCCGAAAGAGGTTTCAGTTTAATGAATACAATGTGTGTGAGAGTGAGAAATTGTTTAACAATAGATCAGGTAATAGACAATGATAATAAATTTAATGGGAAAAGAGCTATCAGAAAGGGATGCAACTCAAATTTCAAATCATGGTTGAATTGAAACCACAGATTGGCTATAGATATGAGTTGGCAAAAATTAATGAAAGCATTCTGTAAGAATTGGTTGCTTATGTAGAGTCTATAATAAAGAGTATTGTATATTTTATTACTATTTGTATATGATGTGCTACACATCTTTTATATGAGTAAAATTTATAATGAAATTATATATGATGTATATACATGTACCAGCGTTAGTATTTTTTGGGTGAGCCTTATTAAGCATTTATGTGTACACCATTGCATGTATTCATTGAGAGATGCAATCATAGTGAATTTTGAACCAGGGAATGGAGAGCTCTGGCTACGCTCCTGACATCATCTTCATACCCACTATGGAGATGCATCTTTTCCTAGTACCTCATGAAATACATGTAGCATAGGTCTTTTTTTTTTTTGGATGCCCCATTCAGAATGAGCTTTTCTCTCTTTTGCTTCTAAAATACCTAACCATGCTTTCATTTTCTTCTGAAAAACATACAAGTCAAATCTTCTTAAAAAAGAAACTGGAAAGAAGACAAGCTTCATAATTATCATGGGGAGCTCCCAAACAGCATCTTCCGATTTGCCCTACTATGTACAATTCTCCAGCTCGGGAATTCTCATACCTCCCATACTCTGTCTGGCAGCTCTCCTCCCCACTAGAAATCACATAGGGTGGAACTTCATTCCAGAACAAGAGATACCTAAGGAAGAACAATTCACAATTTGTTAATAAAAAAAAAAAAAAATCCCTCAGGACTCTCTACCTTTCACTCATACACCCATCATGCTGCCCACTTGCCATCCCAGTATGCTGATTACTTTATCCTGAGGAAAATGATTCTCTTCATCTGAAGCTCTTTTGCCTGTGTTTGGGGCATTTAATGTTGTTTTCTCTGTATTAAATCGTGGAGAGAGGAAGGTCTGCTGGGAAGACACAGTGCCGAGCTGCTGTGACATTCTCCATCACCCACATGGTCTCACCTTTAAACACAGCATCCCTGAGATGGTACCAATTGAGGAAGTCTTATCTGAATTACCCTCAATAAAATGCCTGATTCAGGTCTCCCCTCCCTTTCTCTACTCTCAAAACCTGATCCCTAACTTTCTTCTATAAACCTGAAAAGATACCCATTTTTAATTTCTAAAGTGTTTTCCACAGAGGGTAAAATAATTTGACTTAATGAATAAGGAATGTCTGCTGAAATGCATTTATCTGCATTTAGCATGTTTAAACACCAGGAAAGATCAAGAAATTCATTTTTGGGTACGTATGTGCAGATGAGATAATCAGGGTTTAATAAAAACCCGCTGTTATTAACTAATCAGTTCAGCTTGGTGACTATTGGTCTGTTATGGCAGGACAAGAATAATTAAGTGACACTTAAAGGTACGGGAAGAGTGTTAGTCAGAAATTGATGTGCCTACAGAATGCTCCAAATGGCCAGTGTTTAATGGTCCTCTCTATGTTACCATGGCAACTCACTTTGGTAACTCACATCTCTTCAGTGTAGATAAACAAGGGGCAGAGTGTTCTTAGGAAGGTGCAGCCCCCTTTAAGCAGATCTATAAGCATCGCAGATGAACAGAACTTTCAACATTCCGCCATGAATATTCATGAAGTAAGTTGTTTTTTGTTGCCTGCCTAGTCAGCAGTCACAAAACACATGGTGTGTGTTGGCAGCATCTTGCCTAGGTAGAGGGGCTATGGGCTGAGGCAATGGCAGGAACCAGGACCTGTGAGGCTGACTGACATTTCCATCTGCAGCGAAGGCTGGTAATTAACAGGAAGGAGTACGCCTGCAGCATCGCGCCATCTGCTAGGGAAACGGCTCAATAAGAAAGGAGCTGGAGAGCATCTCAGCGGTGGCGCGATCTGGTTCCGACATGAGGCCGGGCATCTGTTAGCTGAGGAGATAGACTATTAGGAAATTCGACTGGGAATGAACAACATGGAGAGAGCACTCTGACCTAGCCCATAAAAGCAACTCTTTAGAAATGGTGTCTTTTTATCTTACTTACCCACGTCTTCTGAAAATGGTTTGCTGAGGGACCATTACAGATCTGTTTGAAGTAACACAATGGTTGAAAATGCTGTTTTATTCCAACATGAAATTCTTGAAATCAGGATACAGCTGTCATCTTTTGACAATAGAGCTAATTTCAGAGCAAGGATATGAGGTTAAATTCCTTTTTTTTGTTGTTTCGATTGCGGGGCAGGGGGTGGGCAGACAAAATGATCGTTTAAATGCGATGCTATTCAAAATTGAGAAGGCAAAAAAACCCTGGGATGCCCTGGCAGAAAGTGAGCAGGTCAGAAATCACCCTGAAATTCTTGTAATGTCTTCAGGTTTCTGTCTTGCTTTTTCTATACTATGCTTGTTTCCCAGTGCAAATCTTCCTCATGGTGGAAAACCAAACTTTCAGACTTGGGGCACAGCCATACTTTACTAGTCTCAGGACCTTGGTTGAAGAGAGTATTAGTGTTTGGGGTACCAAATCTTGAAAGGGGAGTCAAGTTCATGATAGAGTTACTGTGTATGTAGAGCAATATGAATGAAAGAACACTTTCCAGCCCCATATTCTTAGGAGGTACATAAACTTCTTCTGCAGTGGAACTCATCTTTGAATGGGGACCAGCAGACAGGAAAGCTTGATCTTTCCATCAACTTATAGGTTAGTGCCACTTCTAAGAATATAAATATGTTATTAATTTTTCAACAATCAGGGAGAAACTATCGACTTGAACCATCTCAATCAGGTTGGAGGTTAGTATCCGTGAACACTGTTACATTGGCTGGGACTTCTGACTCGTTTACAAAGTCCAGCAGATGGCAGATGACTTGGATATACATATGCGTGTTACTGTTACTAAATCAGAGCCGTCGAATGATACTTACTGAGACCTCATGGTACCATATGGAATTGAAGAATATATAAACCTTGCAATTTAAATTCATCTGAGAAAGGTGGACAGAGGCTTCAGATTCAGAGCTTTTATTTTTCTCCCTCTCTCTTGTAAATGCTGATTATTTTGCTAATCCGTGGGAATGCTGGTGTCGGAAAGGGCCAGTGCAAAACAAATAGAAAAATCTCATCTTTGCTAGAAATGAGAAAAATAAAAGCAACATTAACTGTGAAAAAACCCAAATTTTATCTAGTTGTGTGCTGGTAAAAGTTTAATTGTGATCTCTCGGGTGGGGATAAAGAGGCCCTGATTTATAGCTTTTGCCAAATTTCATGGGGTAAATACTCCAACTTTGTCTGATTTCAAACTAGCCACACTGAGACTTGAGAATAGATGTACGCAATCAGCTCTTGGAAGCCAGTGGGGACCAGTTCCGACACACCACTGATTTTATCCCTATATGCCTAATATATAAAGTATTGGAAACACCAGCTTTCATTATGTTGGTGAAAGTGGTCCACTTTATTTAATACAGTCACTCTTTTCACATACTGAGAACATAATAACTTACATCTGTATAGTGCATTATAGCATGTAAAACCTGTTTGTAGTCATTAATTCACTTCATCTTCTTCACAGCCCTGTTACCTAGGCAGAAATTGAGGCTAAGTGGCATGCCAAAGGCCGTATCACTTAGAGAGTGGGAGGTGTGAGCTAAGTTTCAATATAAGAGTTTGCCTCGAGATAGATACCCTATTTTCCCTGGAAGAGACCAGCCTCTGGGTCAATACATTTCTTTGATTCTCCATTTCTGTTTTGTACTGTGTTACTTTGCTGCATTCTGGCCACTGATACCTCATCTCAACTGCAGCATTTGGAGTTGTGTTAGAATATTCATAGCAGAGCTGTGGCGCGAATTCAGTATTTCTCCTGGTTGAACTGGAACCTCAGAATGCAGTTCTCACTCTCACCCCCTTTCCTTGTCCAATCCATCAGCCTTGGGCTTCATTGAAAATCATCACTTCCAGAACCTGAATATCAGGCTGTATCCCAGGAGCTCATTCAGTATTACTTATGACTCGTAGGTTATACCAATAAAACAACTCAAAGAGACATTAAAATGAAATCTGAAGTATTGGAAAGTGTCTTGGCCACGTAGGAACCTGGGTAGTATCCCAACACTGCAGGTGTAAGAGACAAACCTCAAGGCTAGAACCCTCACTCAGTCATTCAATCATTTAACAGAGCAGCCAATATTATTGAATGGACTCCTATGCTGACAGTATTTTGCTACATAGAGTGGATGCAGGGATTAATGAAACAATCTCTGCTCTCAAAGATCTCACCCTAAATATTGTTCTTCCAGAGGAAATAGTTCTGGCTGTGACATCTGCAAATTCTCTAAGCAGTCATACTGCTTAAAGTCACATAATAAATCAATCAGACCATTGTTTCTCTGGGAAGAGTGCCTTACAGGTTACTTGTTGGAAAGTGCGTGGCTCAAATTCAACATGGAGAAGAGCCGCATAATTTGGAAGGTCTACATCATGACACAGGCTATTTGGTGAGATGAAGATTCAAGGTTAGAAAGAGCCTCATCAAATCCAGGGCTGCTGGACAGCTGAAATCAATTATACCATATCTTCCCCCCATCCCTGTGTATGAAGATAACTCTGACCAATGAGACATGAATTTAAATTATTTTGATGGTTGTATTGATGGCTTTTGTTGACCATTCAAACTCTCCCACATTTTCATGTTTATCACTTGAGCTTACTGGCAAACACCCCAGTGCTGATCTGGGAGGTGGGGAGTGGCATTCACTTAGTGATGGGAATTTCAGGTCCCTGAGCACAACACATAAAATGTAGAGCCCCTGGGGCTACGGTCTACAAAATGGATCCAGACCAGCTGGAAGTTCAACTATGCCAAATGGGAATTATACTTACAACACTAGCTTAGTGAACACAGCACTTTGAGTTATCAATACCTGGTCTACTGCACTATTGAAGTCAAAGGTGATTTCATCCTCTTCCGGGCAGAGCTGGAATTCTCACAGTTTTCTTCTCTCCAGGCCTTTCTCAACACCATAGATGTGAGCCTAAAACTAATCTTGGTGTTAGAATATATACTTCACTTTACCCTGGGACATCAGAATTATTTACTAATTCACCCAAAATTGACATAAGTGCCTATCCACGGCAACTTGTTGTAGACAACTGAACTAGAGCAAACACAAAGCAGACAAACCCTTTACACACACGCACACGTGCGCACACACACACACACTTTCCACACCATCAGATGTTGATAAATGTTATGAAGAAAATCAAAACAGACATGAAGAGTGCTTGTGTGGCGGGGGTGGGTTGCAGCTATTTTAGACAGAATGGTCACGAAGGGCCTCTCTGATAAGAGATATCTGACCCAAAAACTCTGTGAGATATATTGGCAACCAACTACTGAATATTAGGAGGAGGAGGTGTGACCCAGGAGGAAGGATTTAAAATGCTTATGCTTTGGAGTAGTTGCCTGGAGGGACCCGATTCCAGTGGATCACTGGAAAGATAACGAGCCACACCTAAAACTGTCTTTCTCAATATGTAGATGACAGCTGGTAAATTTCTGCCTAGATATATTCGGAAACAAACACAGGGAAAATGGCACAAGGGCTCAGAGACATCCCCACAATGCCACCTTAAGAGAACTGATGCTCTTGGGGAGATTGGTGTCTCATCCTTTGCATCTGTGGTCCCTGTTCTGTGACCCAGAATCATGAGTCCTTGCAGAGCAGGACTGCCCTCTTCTTTGGGTTTTTGCCTCTCCTCCCATACAGTGCCTGGTGGGCAGAAACCGTGTGGTTTCTCTTTAACAAGTTATGTCTAACTTATGCAGGACTTTTTCTTTATTAAATTTTCTTTCATTACTTTTTATTACAAGAGTGATATGTGTTCATTTTAGAATAATTTCAAATTTTAAATGAAGAAAATAAACCACCTCTTATTAAAAAAAACTGCTGTTAATATGTTTCAAATATTTGTATTTTACATATTTTAAATATTTCTGTATATTATATTTCAACTACTTGAAATGGATCATACTTTACATACAACTTAGAAATTTGTTTGACTTTTTTCACCAAATATTTTAAAATGTCTTTTTATATGGATAAATTATCTTCTACAATATCACTTTTTATGTCTGTATAGTGTTGTACTGTATAGTTGATCAAAATTTATTTAACAAGGCTTTTGTTGCTAAACATTATGGTTGCTTGGAAATTTTTCTTGTTATGACAAATGTTGTGTTGAACATAATTTTTGCTAAGTCTAAAGGCCATCCCCATGTTTTTTTATGATACGTTCCTAAAAGTAGATTTGATAGGTCAAAAGATTTTGACCTGGTAATATCTCCCAAGAAAAGTTGTATTCCTTCTGAAGTTGTTAATCCAACAAATGCTTATTAGTGGTGTTATATGGTCCTCTGTTCCCACAGTGAACAATGAGGGGACGTATCATCAGGGATTATTTGTATAATTTTTCAGCTTCACTAACACCCATTACCCCACACTTTTCTAATTAACAGTGCTGCACAGCTACTCCACAAGACTTCAGAAAGGTGAAACATTATATCGAGTATTTTTTATATCAATTGTATTGATTACTAAAATACTGCAATGTTGGAGGCTATCAACAAACCCACTTTCTAACAGTTGAGAGCCATTGTGTTTGGCCCTCTTTCTCTTCATCAACAATGTGCGTATTTTATTGGATGACTTTTAAAAATCTAGTCTTCAAGATCAAGCAATGGAATATATGTAAATGGATGTTGTGCCTCTCCATCCCCAAAACTGGAAAATTCTCCCTACACCTCCTTGTGATAGAATAGTTTCTTAGGATCCCTGACATGTGCTCCCTCCCAGTGGTGCCTACCTGGGGCCAAGGGATGGACATTGTTTCGATCTGTGATGGGGCTGATGCCCTAGTTGCCTCTTATGACTATGTTCCATGATTCTATGAAAATGAGGTCAGTTGTCAAGTGTAGGGCCAGGAATTCTGATGAGGTGTGCAATTGTGCTGGATGGTGGGCATGAGTCATCTTACATAAAAATTATTTCTTGCTCAGATCACAGTACAGCCTCTCACAATCAAGAAATCCAGAACATTCCTCAGAAATCTATCCTCCCTAGGCAGTGATAACCCATGAGTGACTGTACTTTGGAAAGGGGAGTCCTCAGAACAGTCACATTTAAACCATTGACCACATAACTTGTAAGAGGGAGTAAGAGAAAGCTTCATTGTCTGCTGGTAGTGAGTCAAACCCCTCACAGGGATAAATAATGAAATAGATGCCAGCATCCCTGAGAATATAACCAAATTACATCTTTGGAGGTCAATGGATTATAAAGCCCCAAAGCCTGGCTCCAAATGCTGTAAACATACAGCCTCTTCCTGCCCCACCCTTCTGGGGACTTTAGACAAAGTTGGCAAGGATGGGATATAATGGGGACCCATGGCACAGGCATTTTCAGAAGAGCTGAGAACTGTTCTTAGCACTGGACAGTCCTGAAGCAAAATGTGGCAAGGTCTCCGTTGTTTCCTAGGATTGGATTTCTAGTAGACAACACAAAATTTCACTCCCAATGATGTTTGCTGTGGATTGACAAATAGAGCTTTCTCTACAGCTGGTAGAATGGGCAAACCTGTTTCTCCCTGCCCCCTCTTCTCCCTTCCCCTCTCTCTCTCCTATATCTATTTTTCTGCCAGCAGGTTTCCTTCAGCATTCAATCAAGGGCAATATGTCCTCAATCAACATTTTTCATTTTTTATGCAACACTGTCCTTTAAAGCTTTTTGCAGCTGGTTGGCAACTGAATTGCTGCCAATATCCTCTGAGAGCTTCCCCCGTTGTGTGCACATCGGTCTCCTTCCCCGAGCTCTCCAAGCACCCTGGACGCAACTTGACTTGGAGTGCGTCTGAGTCTGCTTACCAGGCTGTGGCAGCACTCAAGGTTTACAGCTTCCAGGAGCCTGGCCATCGAGTGGCGAGGAGGAACAGAGGAGGCCAGCAGGCACAAGGGATGCAGTTGTGAAATGGGGAGTGTTTTGTACAGAAAAGAGAAATCTAGTGTTTAATTTGGGGAACGGTAAGTACGTCATTACAGTGACAGAAAAGCATTCTGGTGGCAGAAAGAGCTGGGCAGGGACTCAGGAGATCTTTGTGTTCTTGGCACTGCACTTACTCATTCTCAGTTCTTAAACAGTCAGTGGACTTATTGTGCAGTCGCTTAAAAAAAGGAATATATTGGACTAGTTCTCTCCAGTAGCACTTTCTATCTCAATATTCCAGAAGTTTCTTTCTCCTGCCAAGGACTCATGGTAACAGTATGAAGATTCCATGAAGTGGTTGCTTTCCAAGGTGTTTTGAGTGGACAGAGCCCTAAGTAATGAGCTGTGTAACTTGTGTGCCTGGGATGTGCTTCTTTGGGTACTCTAAATTTGAAGCACTCTTAAAGTCCTCTTTTTCTACTCAAAATTTGAGCAAGAGCTCCTCTGGGAAATCAGTGCAGATATGGACCAGTCCCAACACACCTGTGTGCTTTATCTGTGAAATGATTACTCTCCAGGAGGGCCCAAGAACCTTCCACCTATGTGCTTTGTAAGTGACTAATTCCATGTCCAGCAATCACACTGGACTCCAATACTTCAACCTGAACAACAGTCTGTGTGTGTGTCTGCATCACCATCTGGACATGTGGGGAGGAGGGAGGTACATCAGGATCAGAGATTCACAATGCACCACGGGTTCTCAGACCTGGTGAGACCCTCAGCTATACGTTTACCCATTGTGTGATCTTGGAAATTTTACATGTTCTCTCTAAGCCTCGCTAAACATTCAGTAAAACAGAAACTTTTATTTTTTTTCTATCTCAAAGACTTGCTGCAGAGATTTCGTAGAAGACTTCTATCTTTACTAGGATGTGTCAGAGGTGTCTCACACTTCATGTGGTCAATAATCTCTGCCCCAAACACAAAACTTGATCCTACCTCTCCCCTAATCCATATCCCTCCCTGTCCCAATGTTTGAAATTCTGCATCTCAGTAAACGGCACAAATGTCCAATTGGCCAAGCAAAACTATAAGAGAAACCAATTCTTTTTTTCCTCCATATCCAATCTATCAGTAAGGCCTATTTATTTAAAAATTTTTTTTCCTAATCCATCCACTCCTCCCTTTCTTCACTTCCACCACCTTGGTCCAAGTCACCATCATGTCTTTCTCAGATTAGTGGTATATGCTATTAGCTGGTCTTTCTGCTTCCATGTTTGACCCTCTACAATCCATCCTCCATATGCACACAAACTGATATTTTTAAACCCAAAATTATATTTTTCACACTCCTCCCATTTCAAACCTTCCGAAGCCTTCTTATTAGAATAAATTTTGAGCTCCTGACCATGGCTGAAAGAGTCTTCATAGACTCTGTCTGTCTCTCTGTACTCTGTATGATTCACTCTGTAATTTGCTCTGGATTCCAGCCAGTCTGGTGCATTGGTTTCCCTCATACACACCAAGCTCTGGCGATGCCATTGTTGGGTTTCTGCTCTTCCCTTAATTTACTCTCTCTGTCCTCAGACCTGCACATAGCTGATTCCCTTGTGTCATTCTGGTCACAGCTGAAATGTTAAAACTGCAGTCACTTACTAGCGGGCACATTACCATGCTTTATGTAAAGAGCCGTTACCGCCATCTGAAAATCTTATTCATGTATTTATTTCTTTATTTTTCCATCTCTCCTTCACTAAAATATGAGCTGCACTAGAACAGAAGTCTAAGTAACCCAGTGCCCTGAATTTTCACGTGTTGAAATAGAGTTAGATTAAAATTTTTGTTATGAAGGCTGGAATATGGAGGATTATTTTACACTCACACACAGTACAGTCTTTTACATGCATGTGTGAAAACAAAGGCTTAAGAGTAAGCTGGTTTTAGATTGAATCCGCCCCTGTTACTGCTGGCTGCGTAATCTTGGAAAAATTACTTAATCTCTAAATCTCAGTTTTCTCATTTGTAAAATGAAGATAAAATCAGTACCTTCTCCATAAAGTTCAGTAGGGATTTAATGATAAATGTGTGTATAACTTCTAGCAAAGTCCCTGGCACATTTTAAGTAGCTAAATTTCAGCTATTTCTACTTTTTCTTATTCTTCTTGCTCAATCAGTTCATTACTGAGTGTGGTGCTAAAAGAGCAGAATTTGGTGGAAGCTTCTGATATTTTTGTTATTTATTAAATATTTCTTTAAAAACCTCTGTGGTGCATTATGACACACAGATCTGAGAAGAAAAAAAAGCATAATCCAACTATGGCGTCAAAGTGACTAAGTATTACATCATTGATCTACCATTTTTGAAAAATCTGACCCTCATCTGTAAAATGAAGATAATGGGAACTATCAGACAGGGCTGGTGTATGAAATTAGTTTAATGCATTCAAAACTCGTGACCACTCATGAATGTTAATGCGATTCCTTCCTTCAATTTCGCTTTCAATCTACTTTCACAGATTTAAAATTCCTTTTAAGAAAAGGACCAATAACTTGAAGGTGCTGACAACTGATTGCATCCAAAGTCACTGATAATTTACTAAAACAATAATATTTAGAGAACCTTCTATGTCTTTTGTGCTGGTTGAGTAGGTAGGTCACCAGGTGGTACAAGACATGAAGTCCTCCATTTAAAGGACCATCAGGTCAAGTCTGATTACATCCGGGAATTTAAAGATGTGTTAAACTTGTCAACTAGAAATGTTTCAGAAAACTGTAAGTTTCATGTCAGCTTTTTATTTTCTTCTGACCTTGCACCTTGCTTTGTAGCTAGGTTGAAATAATCTAAACTCGTTGTTGATGGAAATAACACTGAATTAAGGGCCAAAAGGTCCTGCTTACTAGCTGTGAGAACTGGAACATATGAAAAATTCTCTGATTAGCAGCTTCTCCATTCATAAATGGGGCAAGTAATATCAATTCTGCTTTCTTCCAGAGTTTTAATGAAGATCAATTGTCCAACACTTTAAAAAGTTTGTAAAAGAGATTTTTAAATGGTAGAAACTAAGTAATAATGTTAAAAATTAGATTTATCTATTTACAGTCAGAGAGTAAACTTAAGACATGGAGAGCTGTATGAAGCATAATTTTCATTCATCATAAGGCCAAACTTCATGACAAAGTTAGCTGTTTAACAATAAAATCAGCAACAGTGAGTTCTCTGTCATTGAAGTAGAAAATAGAATTTACATAACTATTTTAAAGACAGTTGGATTGATCTTTCTATGTACCTTTAAACCATGCAAGGGTCTATTAAATAATGTGTGTATTATAATAGCAACGTAAACACATTATAAAGTTTAGAAATTAGATACAAAGATAAGAACTATTAATGGCAATCTAAATAGAGGTATATGCCAAACTTGATCTTGTGAAAATGCCATTATCTCCAAATTGATTGGTAGAGTCAATGCAATTCCAGTCAAGATCTCAACAAGTTTTCATGACACTTGCTAACATGATTCTAAATTTTATATGGAAGAGTGAAGAAGGGTCAAGCACAGAAGATATTCCAAGATGGTTTAACAGGTTCTAACTGGATTTACCCTCTCTTTGTAAATAACTGTAACACTGGACAAACTATATAAAGCAAACTAAAAAACTTTGTTTCCAAGCACTAAATAAAAGGGTCAGAATGGTGAGCTCCACATCCATCAAGTTCCCTGACTGGGACCCTTCCCCTGTGAAGTTATGGGCATGCGGAGACCGCAGGGAGAGGTGATCTGGTCAAGCTGAAGAGGAAGAGATTGGAGTTCCAGGATGCTCAAGGAGGGAGCTGTGTATGGTTTTGGAAGTGGGGACAGAATTCTGCATGCAGATTCACCTCAAGTCCTGATAAAGGGTGGCCTGGGCATGTGAAGGCAAAGCATGACAAGGCCTGGAAGAAATCGGCTGCTCTCAGGCTGATAGTTAATGAGGTATACCAGATGTCATAATGTACAGGAAGTTTTAGAGTTCTTGCCTACGCAGACTGGATACAATTGCTGGACATCTCAAGCATTCAGTGAACACCCCAATTAAAGCCATTTCTTAAGAGGAAGGTCTATATTCTAAGGAAAGAGCCATACCTCAAAAATATAGATCATAACCAAAATAGGCTACCCTAAAAAAGGATAAAACCATACTTATTATGATTCGAGGAAATTTTTGCTGGAGGACAGAAAACAGAGCAAAATTAAACAAAACAAAACAAATTCTCAACTTCCTGGGAAGAAATACAACATAATCCAGCTTGCTGACAACATATCATCTATAAAATTTACAACAAAATAGGTAAAGAGAAATACTAGATGTGCCAAAAAGGAGTAAAATTAAGTCTATATTAAAGAAAGAAAGCAATCAATAGAAACTGACGCTGAGATTAAACTTTAAGATGTCATCATAAGAATCTAGAACAAGAAGAACAATGTAATCCACCCCACAAAAGCAGAAAATAATAGAGAGGAAAACAGTGAAATAAAAATTGGACAATGCTTAAAAATCAATAAAACCTAAAGTTGTTTCTTTATAAAAAACAAAACAATAAAATGGATAAATGTCTAACTAGACCTCTAACCAAGAAAAAGATAGGATACACAAATTATCCATATCAGGACTGAAATATGGAATATCACTATAGGCCCTACCATCACTTAAAAATAAGATAATGTTTGTTATAATTTCTGCCAATAAATTTAAAAAATTGATGAAATGGACAAATTCTTTGAAAGTCCCAAATTATCATGGCTGAAAAAAAATAAGATATGGAAACTCTGAATAACTCTATTTTTCTTCAAGAAAATGAATTTGCCATTAAACCTCTCCTCCAAAAACAACAACTACAACAACAACAGTAAAAACTCTAGGTCCCAATAGGTTACTGGGGAAGTCTGTCAAATATTTAAAGAAATAGTAAAAAGTCCACACAGACTCTTGCAGTAAATAAAGGAGGATGGAACATTTGTCATCTCATTTTATAAGGTCAGATTATTCTAAATATCCAAACAAAACAAAGACTGTAATGGAGCCTGACTCCAATTTTTGAAGTTTGACTGTTGATGACATCTCACTCTTCCCTTTTCTCCTTGTGCCCTGCATCTTGACAAGCTGATAAGAAAAGCTGGGTGTTCTCTACTTTGGCACTAATGTGAAATTCAAACCACTAACGCCCCTTCCCATGCGCAAGAACTCTCACCCCAGTCTCACTCCCTAACTACAATAAAAACTCAAACCAGTCTCCTTTCCACACTCCTTCTCAAGCCATTTCAGACCTGCATTAGAGATCTTCCCAGCTCTCCTCAGAGAACTCAATTATGTAAGGAATAAGTCTTTCATGCCTTCTTGGTGTATTTGTGAATGTGTGTGTTTGAGTGTGTATAACCATCAGTCTCAACATCCAAACCAAACTTTGGCTGAGGGGTTCATATGCTTCTGTAGGTGACCATAAAAACTGCATTATAAAACAAAATCTACAGACCAATAACTTTCATAGATATAGATATGACACCTCAATAAAATATTAGCAAATAAAATCTAGCAAAAAAATATAATGTATAATGGCTAAGTGAGGTTTATCTCAGGAATGCAAGATTGGTTTAACATTTAAAAATCAATCAATGCAATTTGTCATATTAACAGAATAAATAGACAAAAACACATATGATTAACTCAATAAATGTTAAAAATGTATTTGACAAAATCCAACATTAATTCATCATAAAAACTCTCAAATGACTAAGAATAAAAGAAAACTTTATAAAATTAATTGGAGCTTCTAAAAATATATTTAAAAAATATAGCTAGCATCATTCTTAATAGTGAAAGACTGGGTATTTTTTCCCCTAAGATCAAGAAGATAACAGTGTTTTTTACTCTCCGCACTTCTATTTGATATTGTACTGGAAATTAGAAAAGGAAAAGTAAAACAATTTTTATTTGTAGTTAACATAATCATCTATGTAAAACAAACAAACAGCAACAAACCCCTCTGAGTTAATTTGCCAAATTATGCAAAATCTACAAAAAAACAAAAACAAAAAAAACCCTACTAGACCTAGTAAATGAGTTAGTGAGATTATACAAGATAAAGACACTATACAAAAATCAGTTGTCATTGTATATCCTAGCAACATACAATTAGAAATGGAATTTTTAAAAAGCAATACCATTTACAATAGAATAAAAATATGAAAAACTTAGGGACAAATTTTAAAAATAAGTGCAAGTTATACTTAAAATCTATTAAATATAACTGAAGAAATTAAATATATATTAAATAAATAGATATATTCATGTATTTAAAACCTCAGTACTGCTGATGTCAATTCTCCTTACATCTTCAATCAAAATCCCAGAAGAATTGTCTTTTTAGACTTTAAAAATTAAATTCTAAAATATTTGTGAAAAATTATATGTCAATGTACTGATGTCAATTTGACCAATGTATCAATCAGAGAGTCCATTAAGAGGCTTATACATTTACGGAAATTTATATATGAAAGAGGTGGTGTCTGAGATCATTGGGGAAGAAGAATTTGGTCAATACATTAAATTGTAAAAAAGAGATGAAATTGAATATCTTCACACAATAAACAAAATTTAATTTCAGAGGTATGAAATGCTATTTTCACTAATAGAGAAAAATTCTTTTAATTATTAGTAAAATGTGTAGGTTAGTACTATTTAGACATCCTGGTCTGAAACAAAGCAAAATAGGTTGCTTATTAAACAAAGATTAATTAAGTCAACAATACTAAAATTAACTTTGTTTATCAATACATTGCCTTAAAGTAGTAAAAAGTCATTGTCAACTGCAAGAAGAAATTCATAAAGCACAAAACCATTAAAATATCAATATCAACAACATAAAAGGAACTAACTCTTAAAAATCAGTAAGGAAGGTACAGATAACTTTTGAAAATAGAAAAATGTACAAAAAAAAAAGATGAACAGACATTCCTTAAAGGAAAATAAAGGTGGCCAATATCATTCATTACCAAAGAAATGTAAATTAAAACCAAACTGGAATCCCCTACCATGTCTGTTATATTAGAAAAAAAAAAAAAGCTCACATTGAATGGAGATTGGAACAACCATTTGAGAAGACAGTCAGGTATGATCATGTAAAGTTAAATATTCCTTAGCCTATGTTCCAGCAATTCTAGACATATACTGAGGAAAAGCTTTTGTCTGTGAACCACGGAAGACATGTGCAGGAATGTGCTTTAAGTACTCTTCACAATAGCGCCAATCTGGAGAGAAGTCATGAACCTGGAGGGCAATGCCTGAGTGAACTCTGGTACCTTCACACCGTGGAATATAATCAGCCCTTATGGATGAACCTAAGCAAAATAATATTAAGTGCAAAAAGAGGTTTCAAAAGATTACATTCATCATTAAATTAAAAACAACTACGATTTTTAAAACCACATAGGGTAGTAGTATTTAGAGAACTATAGAATTACATAAAAAGAAAGAAAAACAAAGGATCACCCTGGGGCAGAGCAAGAGTGATGAAGGCAAAGAGGTAGGAGGGGCACAATGTTTAAATGTAGACTATTGTTTAGTTATCGGAGTATTGGGTGTGTTTTATCTTATTCAAACAAACTAAACAAACAGAGAAGAGCAATGCATAAACAAATGCTGGTGTTATAAACCAATGAATACAGTTAATGAATTCTGTGCCTTTACTTACAAGAAAAATATTTAAATGAATAAATATTTAAATTAATTAACTAATTAATTAATTTTAAAAAGGGAAAGACCATTTAAGGAAACAGTTCACTCCTCTAATAGGTCAATAGAACTATAAGCATATTCTTTTATTTCTTTCCAGAATTTTTACCGACATGAATTTTTTTTTTTTGCTCTAAATTATACTATATTTGAAAATTTATATACTGTCTTCATTTAATGTCATGTCAGAAAATTATAGTTTGTTCTTATTTTGTTCCATTATTTTCAATGTTTCTGTGGTAGAAAGTAGATTAGAAAGGTTTCAATTCACATGTACCTGCAGGACTCTTTTTGCCAAACGTTGCTCTAAAGTCTTGCAGAGAGCTCTGTGAAAGCCCAGATTGATCAGGTTAAGTGAATTCTGTCTTGAATCTTGTTGATTCTCTCTCCTTTTTCTTACTTGTGATTAATGTGTTTTGTATATCATCAAAGGGATCAGTCTGTTGGGGATTTGCACCTGCATTTTGTCCTGCAGGAAGAAACTTGTTCCATTCAGTTTCTGGCTCTCATATCACCCATTTGGTTCCTATAAAATATTTCTAACATCGAACCCTATTAATTGCTTATCCTCTTTGCCGCTCTTGACTGGAAGCCCCATGAGGGTAGATTAACGTGGCTTGCCCTCTTGTCTTTGCTCTCAAAACTTTTTACAAGAGCTAAGAAGTTAAAATTCACAAGAAAAACCATGTTTTGTTTTGTTTTTTAAGTTGGATTGCACAGCAGTATTTCTTTTTTAAGCTTTTATTTGTGTAGAGATTTTTAAAACCACATTTAGAATACAATTCATCTGTGTATAGCTGGCAGGTTCTGAATTGGGGGTTAATTTTCATTGCCAAAAAAAAAAAGCTTTTAGAAAACATTGAAGTTTTTCTTGCATTTATTTTTATAGGACCAAGATCGTATTTTTCCTTGTCTTTGAATAGGTAAAGGGCCATTTTCATTCTTCAGAGACCTAAGCAAATTAATTACAGTGAGTAATTATGTCTGTTCACCATCTATGTGGCTCTGATCTTTATCACATTTTTCTCTCCTCTTTGACCACACATATTCCTAACCTTGCCTGCGTCTTAGCAGTATCCTTTCAGCAGAGATTATATGAATTCCGCTGTTTGGATTGCATTATTCTCTCTGATATAAGTGCTTTATTGATTTCTCTCAGAGCCTATCTATTTGCTCAGATCTTAGGTAGAAGTCATCAGGTTCAAATCTAGATTTGATTCCAAAGGCTATGTTTATTCTACAAAAATCTCCACTGAGGAAATAAGTTTTCTGGTTCGCTGCTATATCACTGATAACTTACACAGCGGGATATACTAACAATATCTGATCAAGTGAGGATTAAGAAAATCTTTCCTGCTCATCCCTTAGAGGGGAGAAGGCCGTGCTTGAGGGTGGGCTCAGCCCCTTGAAGAGGAACTTCGGTGCTTGATCTCATCAGGATCTCCATTAGGTGAAGATTTCAGATTTGTGGTTACTATGCTGTACCCATGAAAGACTGGGATTCCATCCGTGACCTACATTTCAATGTTTTGGTTTTCTTGGCAAATACATCTGACTAGCAATGGTAACTTGCCTGTTTTCTTCCTTGGTAGATGTCTCTGAGAGCTGCCATTTGAGGACTCTTATTGAGTTCTGCACTTAAGATTTCAAATCTAAAAGTCACAAGCTCATTATAGACATATTTATTCCCTACAAGTGTTTTTTTGGACCTAAACAGATGGTTTGGACACCACCCAGGCTAGTTTTGTCCAATCTTTTTTATAACGAAACAATATTTTATTATCTTGATGAAATTGTAAAGCACAACAAATAATGTAAATGCTATTTACTGGCACTTAGAAAATTTCCATTTGAAAAAGTCACCAGAATTAATCCCTTCTAAACATGTGACTATCAACCATGTTTTTGTCTCAGTAAATATGAATCACTTGCTGAAATATATCAAAGTTAATGGAATAGACCTTTCTATTCACTGATGACATCATTGATATTATTCATTTAATCACTTAGTCTATAAATAATTATTGAATGCCCATTATATAAAAGGCACTGAATTAGACACATTGGGAGGGACACAAATATAATTTACAAAATAGTTCTTCCATCAAAGATTACAAAATGGGGTAGAAAAGAGAAGACATATTCACACATGGCAATGGCACAAAGAGGAAAGCACATCTACACCTTCAGAGAGTGTGAAGAAACTGGTGTCCTAGTACAGAGAGAAAGTGATAAAATCACTACCAAGATCTGGACCTCTATCAAGACATAAACACAAACATCACTTACATGTGGAATCTAAAATACAACACAAATGGACCTATCTACAAAACAGAAGCAGACTTACAGACATAGAGAACAGACTTGTGGTTGCCAAGGGGGATGGAGTGGGGGAGGGATGGATTAGGAGTTTGGGGTTAGCAGATGCAAACTATTACATATAGAATGGATAAACAAGGTCCTACTGTACAGTGCATGGAACTATATTCAATAACCTGAGATAAAACATAATAGAAAAGAATATAAAAAGACTGTATATATATGTATAACTTAATCACTTTGCTGTACAGCAGAAATTAATACAACATTGTAAATCAACTATATTTCAGTAAAAAATTAAATTAAATTAAATTAAAAAGTCACAACAGCTGTTAATCCCTACAAGCATTCAAAGAGTTCTTAGATCCCACTTTGAATATACCATATCATCAAAGGTTAATATTAATGAAAAGATGTAAATAAGGGGATGTAGACAATACAAGGCATCTATTCAAACATTTAACATTTTTCCCCCTCCCAAATGTTACAGTTCAACTCAATTCCAAGTTGTAGTATAATACTATTTCCGAGGTATTCAAAAGCGTACAATGTACAACTCAGGATAGTACAAAATGCTATGAATAGTTTCCTCTCCTTAGTTAGATTCAATATGAGGTTTTCAGGAGTGTGTTGATTGTTTTTTCAAAGAAAAGAGCCCTGTAGGTAACCATGATGATGTGGGTCTCCCACCATTGACCATCAGGGGTGTCTGCTGCTACATCAGGAGAACACAGCACCCTGAGGAATGAGAGTGAAATCAGCACACACCCCATTTAAAGTAAACACAATTCTGAAATTGTTCTACTCTTTAAAATGCTAAGAAGCAACTGACTGAATGATTTTGAGAAAGTTGCCTTGGTAAATGTCACACATCACCCTCTCCCTACATGGATCTTGATAAGGTTGCCATCCCATGGTCCATGTGCCTGGATGCCATCCTGTGGCCCACGTGTCTGATGCCTTCAGTCCTCCACTTGCTTCACATCTCTAACCCCTGCATCAACACCGCCCTCTACTAGCTATTTTCTTAGTTTGTGGAGACAATCTGTTTGAAAATATGCAGTTTCAGCTGCCATCCAGTCCGTGAATGGAGTCACATTCATTAGATCTCCCCAGGCCCTATTATTATTTTCTGATGTGTCTTTGGACATGTGCATTATGGGAAAGATTTTTCTCTTTTCCTTTTCAAGAAAGACTTCCCTGAAAACAAAACAAAACAAAACAAAAAAATCAGAAAAGGACAAAGCCTTAATTTCTCTGCAGGCCCATTTCCTTATTTCCTGTCTGCTGTATTTTCATTTAAAGTATTTGTGAACCTGGGGTAATATTTATTTTTATGATGAATACAGCTTGCAGGTAAAAATAAAAGGACAGTATTCAAATTCTGTACTGTTTCTTAGATCTACATTCTTTTTCGAGGAATAAAATATAATTGAAAAAGATTTTTTACAAGTCATCATTAATATTGTTAGTTCAGCCACTTACTGCCTTCTTATGATATACATCTCATTTATTTTTGAAGATCGCTGATAGATTGTAAAAATTCATTCCGAAATGTAAACCTTAAAAAGCTAGAATTAAGATGTCATCAACCCATGAAGTGTGCTGCTTTGTGAACAGAGAAAGACATGGATGTTTTTATGACACATTTTCCTTCTTTAAACAAAGTAAAAAGGGAAAAGACAGATTAGCAGAATGGTTTGATTTTAAGAACTATCTTTTCTAAGAAAAACCTCTTAGTTCTATGAAATTGGCAGATTTTTGTGGCTGTTAAGAAAAAAAAAAAAAAAAAACTAATAAGAGTATGTCAGGAGCCCAATTTATCTTCCAAGCATGTGAACATCAATCTACTCCTGAGCAAATGCCCTTGACGAAACTGTATTAGTCCAAGGGCATTAATGGTAAGAGAGACATGACTTGACCGCCATATTTCTCAGTATTTTCTTCTAATGCTACAGCAATGGTAGATACTAACACACAATTAAGCACTTGATTATACACTCAGCATTTTCTTCTAGCTTTTTACAGAATGTCATTTTTTTCCCTTTCTTTTTTAAGGAGCTTATTTATAAAGTCCTTAGTTGGAGCTGTGGCTGATATTTGACCCTGCTCTTAGCATGGAGGACAGTAGCAGGCACATGTAAATCCTCAGGCTTTCTCAACATATATGTTTCCAAATAGCACTATGTGTTGGAGATGCCCAAGGCTACTCTCAGGTTGGATGATTTGCCAGAAAGACTCACAGAACTCAGAAAAGATGTTATTCTCATAGTTATGGTCTATTACAGTGAAAGAATACAGATTAACATGAGCAAAGGAAAAGGATACATATGGCGGAGTCTAGGAGAACACAGGCACAAGTTTCCATTTATACTCTTCCAGTGGAGTTGCATGGATGGCATTTAATTCTTCCAACTACAATGTGTGACAACACAAGTGAAGTGTGGCCGACCAGGGAAGCTTACCCAAGCCTTGCTGCCTAAGGTTTTTATTGGGGTCAGCCATGTAGGTATGCAGTGCTATATAACTAACTTCAGTTACTCAGACCCCAGCCCCTCAGATGTCAAACTGACACAACATGGCCCAAAACCTCAGGCATGCAAGAATTGTCTTCCACCACAAATCCCTCTGTTAGCATAAACTACCTGGCATGGCCCCAAATCTCAGGTATACAAAGACACTCTTAGCAGGCAGGATATTCCAAGGGCTGGGAGCTATCTCCCAGGAACTGGTCAAGGGTCAGTCTTGAAATTCTTTAGAATGTGCAGGGTTTGGGAAACCCAGGCCTGCCACATTATTCCTTACTGTACACATCAGATATTTGATTCTTTAAATTCTTTTCTCTAGATGCTAATTCTGACTTTCAAGGGAGGAATATAGACTGAAAAATCAACCCTAAGTCCAGAAAAACCCCGTCTCTTTCAAGTCCAAGTCACTGGTTTGACCGTGAAAGTGATAACAAGGCAAATTTAGAAGTGATGTGCTAGGTAAAAAATAAATAAACAAACAAAAACAGTTAGGCAGGTTTAAATGACGTATCTACCTTACTGATTGTGTCATTTGGGGCCAGTACTCAAGTTCCCTGATCTTCTCTTTTCTAATCTCTAAAATAAATTCAACAGGGCTTCTTTGAAAATTAAATAAAATAATATAAAATAATGTAAGAGAAAGCACTATCTTCAGTGCTTGGAAGTCTAGGTTCTCCAAAAAAGCATTTATATTATGAAGGCTAACATTTCTGGCAGGAAGAGAAAAACACTGAGAAAGAGAATAAAGATTACTTTTAGCGTATTGCAAAATTTTTCACATCATGGTATATGTAGAAAGTGACCATCTTTTTACAACACAAAGGAAGGAGAGCCTGCTGATAGACAGGGGCTCCTCCCCTGCCACGCCCTGCCTGACCTGCTAGAGAGCTAAGGGAATCAATCAGTACCTTGGCTTATCTGTAGACAGTCATGGCACACACAGTGAGGAGTTCTGTATGATGCTCCTAAGAGATTTGTTGGACCTAAACTGTGATCATTGTCCGTTGTAGCAGCTGTGGTTATGACAGTTTTAGAAGTAAAAAGAGGCTCTACCAAAGTATACACAACCCATCAGACTCAGCAACTTGCAACAATCCTATTGTTCATGACAAGCCATTCTTTTCCCACGGATACTCCCTAGTTTGGGGAGAGGGTCAACAAGAGGGAAGTAGAAGGGAGAAATGGAAATACCATCTGCACATGAGCTGAAATGGATGGATAGATGCACAGATCTATTTTAAAAATTGTGCCAGAAGAGTAGGGATTAGACAGTTTGATTTCTTGATTTTCTTCTCAACTAAAAATGCTGCTAGCAATTTGTAAAAATCTGGCATGAGATAGTTAACTTCTGTTTAAGTTTGTTTTGTTTGTTGTTGTCATTTTTAATTAGGGACTTGTGCCATATTAGTATTTCTCAACTCTAGGTACATAGAATCACCTGCAAAGCTTAAAACAAAACAAAACAAGACAAAGCAACCAACAAACACCAAAACAACAAAACATTGAAGTCAAGGCCCCAGCTCGATCCCTAGAGATCCTGACTTAATTGATCAGAGATGAGTCTGGGGATAAATACTCCTTCAAGTTTACCAGGAGATTCTAATGGCCAGATACTGAGCTAATAAATCAGAATCCTCTTATCCTGTATCACTAAGGAGATTGCTAGCAAAAATGATAAATGACACAAAGGAAAGAATAAAATAGAATGCAAATACTAACCTTTGAATGAATGATGGGATTCTGAGTGCTTTTCTCCATTCTGAGAACAAATTCATTACAATTCTGTAATATGGTCAGAGTAGGGAAGTCTTCACAGATGAGGAAGTGTGTGAGCTTTATAGAAGATATTAAGATACAGTGATATAAAAACCCACTGATACATCTAAGGAGAATATGCCAGTATAAAGATTTGTACACCACACATGGTGACCATACATTCCTGTTTGCCAGGAACTCTCCTGGTTTTATCATGGAAAGTCTCACATTCCAAGACACCCCTCATTCCTTGGTAAACAGATGTAGCTGGTCACCCTATACACAAGATTTTGCCCTTTTAAAACTGGATATACTTTTGACTGAACTAATGCATATATAGACTCTATAAGAAGCACCCTCATCACCAGTGGCTCTTTTGTTGACATCTCTCCATGGTGATCTTAAAACTAACCAGCTGATTCCTTAAACATAAATAAATGCATAGATGAATAAATAAGAAGGAAAGAACAAGAGCTCTCTGTGTAGTAGGTATTTAAAGTCTGAGTTGACTGCAGTCTCTAAGCTGGAGATGAATTAGTGCCAATCTTCTCTCTCTCTGTTTAAGAAGCTATCACATATCTGTGCATCTCTTAAAGTTGTGGCTATGCCTCTTGTTCACACAAAGGTTAAGAGAAATCTGCTTTCTGGATGAGTGATCACTTTATGCCTCGCGTGGAGACCTAGGAGTCATCCACCGTGTGATCTAGCAATCCTTGTATTTTATTTTGTACTTCTTTTTTTTAATTTGCTGACAATGTCTGGCTGTAGTTTTGTATAGAACCACAGGCCAGTCAGAACTTAACATGTACTTTGAATAACGTCAGTGAAGAAGCAGCCACTGCCTTAAGACAATGAGCAAACATACTAGCTAGCTTTCACTGGGTTTTGTTGAGGTAATAAAAAAATACGTGTGTGGCTTACGAAAAATTATTTGTTTTGTTTTGTTTTTTTGGCCTCACAGCACAGCTTGTGGGATCTCAGTTCCCCAATCAGGGATCGAACCCGGGCCCCAGCAGTGAAAGCCCGGAATCCTAACCACAAGTCCACCCTTGAAAAATTAAATAGTTACTTCATGCTTACATTGCTGGATGACCTCTGTGGCTCGCCTGCATCCCACGCTGCACATCTTGTTTGGGGACCCAGGCTTGAGGAGCAGTCACAAGGGAACAAGCCATCTGCTGGTAGAGAGAAAGTATGAGAGAACGGGGGGAAACACAAAATAGGTTTAAGCTGTGGCTTGAATGAGGGATAGAACATGTTGGCTCACTTTCCATTGGGCAAAGAAGTTACATGGCCATGGGCAACCCCAGTGGGTCAGGGATGCGTCCCCCCTACACAGGAGGCACTGCAAGTCCCATGAGAGTGAACCGGGACCTCAACTCTTCTCATAGGAAGGGCAATGAACAGCCAGAAATGACAGTACAGTCTATGCTAGATAGCTATTTAACCTACCCCAGCTTTGTCTTCTGCTAATTAAAAGATGAATTATAGGGCTTCCCTGGTGGTGCAGTGGTTGAGAATCTGCCTGCCAATGCAGGAGACACGGGTTCGAGCCCTGGTCTGGGAAGATCCCACATGCTGCGGAGCAACTAGGCCCGTGAGCCACAACTACTGAGCCTGTGCATCTGGAGCCTGTGCTCCGCAACAAGAGAGGCTGCGATAGTGAGAGGCCCGCGCACCGCGATGAAGAGTGGCCCCCGCTTGCTGCAACTAGAGAAAGCCCTCGCACAGAAACGAAGACCCAGCACAGCCAAAAATAAATAAATTGATTAAAATTTAAAAAAAAGATGAATTATAAAACCCACTTTATGTTGTTGTTGTGAGAATTAAATTGGTATAATTCATGGATGGCATCTAAATGCATTCATGTTTCTAGAACAGTGTGCAATATATGTATTCTTTTTCTCTTCCAGCCGATGTTCTGATGCATTTAGGGGCCCAAAAGTTTTTAATGAACGTTGGGAAACACCTAGTTGGCAGGACAATTCAACATCGATGAGCTAAAAACCAATACGTAAAAGAAGTATGAGTGAATGTGGGGTGCAAGTGAGAGTCGGGGTGCTGTCTAACTCCAGGGTTTGGGACACACCAAATTGATACCATCCTAGGAATTCAACCAGATAGACTCCTGCAAAGCTACTAAAAGGCCACTGCTCCAGCGGCACCCACAGAATCTGTTGGAATTTACCTCCTCCTCGCTTAGGCATGTTATTGAAGCTGGTGGAGCCTCAGTTTCAATGACTGTTAAAAGGGAATAGTTATGCCCACTTTGAAGAGTGATAAGGAAGATTAAGATCATGTAATTACACCATGTACCATATTGTAGTAATCACAAATAACTTTCAAAATAGGGCCCAGGTCTGAAAGCAAGTTAGCACTTTATTCTCCATGTGTCTGAAGTCTGGGACAAAGATCTACCACCTAGAGTTGTACTAACCAAACTTTTGAGCTGACCTCTGGGTGTTTCTCAGAAATCCAGCTCAGTATACTGGAATCTTAGCTTTCTAACAGTTTCCAGAAACCATGTCTTTTAACCCGTTGATTTTACAGACTAAGAAAATTGAGATCCAAAGAGGGGAAACAGTTTTCCAAATTTCATGTGGCTAAAGAGTGGAATTTTTGGAAAAACTCGAACACCAATACTGCTGCCTGGTGTCGTTCCACTTTGTCGTGGCTCTGCAGAGGACTGATAATCCCATCACCCTCATCTAAAGGGGCTCGGGATCTAGGAAGGGAAGAAGTGGGGAAATCTGCCGGATGACTTCAAAATGGTTACAGCGTCTGCCTTCAGGATGTGCTCAGCCATCATAGCAAAGCATTTGAAAAAAAAATTATTAATTTTTTACTTCTGACTGATGTACAGTATCTGAGGAAGTAAAACATATCCCTGGGGAGTGTCGATTATGCCTAGGAGGGCAAAAGAAGCAAAGGAAAGCACAGAATGTGGTTCCTAAAGGGGGCTGCAAGGATGACTCCCAAAGTTAGGATATACACTCAAGTCAGTGTAATTTCCAATTTTCTTCTGTAGAATGAAAAAGAGGGATTTCTTTCCCTTTTTTTTTTTTTTTTTGCTTGCCTCAGTCATACCACTAATTATTTAGTGGTCTTTCAAACCTTTTGTAATCTCTCCTCGAGAAAGCCCTGAAAGATATTAATTCTTAGCCATGTGCCTCATAAATGAAGGCCATTCTGCTATACTTAATGACAAGGCTGAGGCAGCAAGATGTCATTTGCTTTTTTCTCGGTTTTTAAATTGCTTTCTAAATGAACTACAGCTGTGAGGGCCAGGTGCTGTGATCCCTTTAGAAAGATCAGGAAATGATGAAATCCAAAATTTCAAAGTGTGATGGATGTCAGCTCCCGATTTGGTGTGTGTGAGGTCACCCCATGCACCTGGTACCATCTCCACAACAGAATTACTTTTCTGTGGAGGAAAAAAAAAAAAAAAAAAAGGAGAGAGAGGGAGAGGGAGAGAGAGAGAGAGATGCACATGTCTAATGCGAGTGCAACAATAAGAGAAACAGTTTATAATTATCTCTTTGTTTGATCCTCATCTAGATGGAAATGGTGAAACATGCAGCCCCCCCCCCCCATTATAGGTATCGCTGCCGCTGTATTAAACACACGATTTTTGTGAATCGGAGAGTCGGTGTGGTGATTCAGGAGCCACTAGGAAGCGAATGACGTTATGGTGATGGGAGGAGGTGGGGGGAGAGAGGGGCGGGGGGGCGGCAGGGTTCTTTAAGGCTCCTTTTGGCTTAATTAATTAACATCAGTACCTTTAATATTAGGAGCGCCGTTTGCTCTGCGGAGCTGTCAGCCAAATCTGGGATTCAGTCGGGGCTGCCTTTGAAGGTGGTGAGCAGAGGGCAGGCATGTCCACCCCTGCCCTAAGGACAGTGGCAGGTACGCCCCTCAAGGCACTCGTTCTTCCGGTCAGCTTGAGGCCCTCGGTGAAATCTGTTTGGGAGGCCTTGTTCTTGCCGTCGTCCGACAGAGGAAATAAGGCGTGATTGTGCTCGTTCTCTCCGACACTGACCCCCCAGGAGATGGATTTGTCAGAGCTGGATGGCTGCCAGGGTCCACCCCATTTGCTCTGGGACGCTGCCCAGTCTGCCCCTGGGGGGAGTGAGGGACTCCGTCTCCTGCAGCCCTTCCACTCAGAACCGCTCCCTGGGGCATTGAACCCGACTGGGCAGGTGGTACGGGGTGAAGTGTGAGGCAGGCCTGGGTGTCTTGTCCCTAACGCTACAATATGCCCTTAGATGAGTTGCTTTTACCTTCTGGGTCTTAATTCTCCACGTCTGTAAACAGGAGTGGGGGGAGAAATAGACCATATTTTGGTGAGGATTGACTGACACTGCATAAGTAAAAAGTGCCCAGGAGAGTGTTTTGCACAAAATTGGTGATGTGGAAACATCAATAGTAATCTCCCAACACCACTGTCTCTGCTCCTGAGTCCATTAGGTGCAACATGGAGCAGGAAGGGCAAGAGTGAGATCCCAGAGGACATACAACTCCCAAATCCAGTGCTTCCTAGATGTCTGGCTTTACTTAAGTTCCTTACCCTCTCTGGGCCTCAGTTTCTCCATCAGTACAATGGGGACAATAGAAAATTCTACCTCACTTATCCTTACAAGGATAAAATGAGACGTTAGATGTCAAGGTGCTTTATATTACATAGAGAAAGACATGGGGCTGAAGGGAGTTGACAGTCATGTTGGTTTCAACCCCTCCTCCCACTTACTGGTGGCTACTTCATTTTCTCTCCCAGCACCTAGCTGATGATGTCTGTTTCTCCATCAGTGCTCACGATCACCCTATGCATCGTTAAAAGAATTAGGCAGGTGCTAAATGAGTCCTGGGAGAAGTAAGGGATGATGAAAAGAATGAAGGAGAGGATACTGATCTAATATCTATTCAAAGACCCGAAACACAACATCATACCAGCCAAAAGGAAAAGTTCGCCAAACCCAAATGGAGGAACCCAGTAGCAATCCCTTACTTGAGTAGTTTTAGAGGAAAACATAAAACGATATCCCATAGTTGTAGCCCAAATAAGGGGAAATTGAGGTTTACGTGAAGAGCAGAAGTCCTAATGGCTTAGCTGCCAATTGCTGCTTTGGAAGACTTTGCTCTCAACAGGCCGTAAGTGTGGGATTGTGTCCTGTACCATAACTAGAGCTATCCATGTGGGATTCCAGGAAGATTGTGTCTTGTGCCATAACTACAGCTATCCATGTGGAGACACCAGGCCCCCTCCACCCCCAAAAAGATGACTTCCTGGGGTTGTTACTGATCGTATCATCAGGGAAACAGGCTCCTATGAGGCATCCTTAATTTGGGAGGAGGCTGGTGTGAAGGAAGCCAGCAACGCTGCCTGCCGTTCATTCTGGAGTTTGAACCAGAATATGCCTGAAGGATCGAGAACAACAAATCAACCAACGGGAAGCGGACCCTGTGCCCTGAGCTGTAGCTCCCACTTCCACTTGGATGTTTTACCCCTCATCTCAGCATGTCCCAAGCCGATGTCACCATCTTCTCTCCTAGATCCCATTCTCTCCAGACCTCTGTCCAACATCTTCAGTTCCACGTGTTTTCTACTTCAACGGGTGCCTCTCTTTCTTTACCTCACCACAGGTTCAGTGTGGGAGGATGATCTTCCAGTTTGTCCATGTTTAAATCTACCTGTTTACCACCTTTTTCTTCTAACCTTGTAACAGACTGAGGCACAGATGGTGAGCCGAGGGTTAGCCGGTACTATAACACACAGAGGCTTGGCCACTGGATCACCTGTTGTGAAGCAATGAGCTTGCCTCAGGGGTGACCACCCACTCTTCCCCCCAAGTTGATTACAGATGACAAAGTGCTCCGGCTGGGAATGGACCTCAAGATTTTTGAAACCCAGATGAAAGGGCAGATAGAAACCCTCTTTAAAATTTGCAAGCAGTTCTGCATCCTACCAGGTGGAGGCCAGTCTTTGATGAAGACTCTTCCTTTCTTCTGGGAAAACCACCCTAAGGACATTTAGATATGCAAATGTAGATCAAAGACTCTCTTCTGGAATGAATTTAAGCTGCTGTGAATAACAATGTGGAAGGTTCTGTTCATAAGAGACAGAGCCACGCTTCTGTAGGTTACCTTCTCTTTTAAGAGAACCTTCTTTCCCAAGTCCAGATTAAGACAAAGGACCTTCAGTTGGAAGTTGAAAATTATTGCTAATTTTAGAAGAGATGGTGTGTGTGTAATTTTGTGTGTGTGCATGTTCATGTTCAAATATTTGCCCTTGGAAAATTGAGTAGTGACCCCCCCCCCCCCGGATTGCTTAACAGATGTGAATACCTGAAGGGAACAATTTAGAGAGAGACATAAGTGGAAGGGCACCACTTAATCTAGACTTGGAGACAGAACTACAGTGCTCATGTAACTTCTAAGTGTTCAGTTTTGGGGGGATAAATATCCTCCCC
Organism: Balaenoptera borealis; assembly: GCF_965194805.1. NCBI lineage: Eukaryota > Metazoa > Chordata > Mammalia > Artiodactyla > Balaenopteridae > Balaenoptera > Balaenoptera borealis. Next base: position 86,934,574 of record NC_138871.1, read on the forward strand.
CTGTCCTTCATGCTAATAGTTTCAGGTTTACATTATGCTACTCTTTTTAGTGTCTGTTCCTAAGAGTCAAAAAATCTTTTAAAGTTGGGATGCCCAGAAGTGAATAGGCAGCTCAAACAATACAAAGAACTCAACTGTGACCTTTAAAATTGTGTTAAAAATTATACCTCTACTAATGTAGCCTGAGAATATGTCATCTTCCTTGGGCACCAAGTTTCAATGTTGACTTACCCTCAAGTGACTAAATTTATGACAGATCAAGCTCTTAAATGTATTCCTCACCTTTCTGAGATTAAGGTGCTTTCTTAGAATCAAGTATAATAATACACTTTCCTCTGCCATATTAAACTTAATTTTGTTAGATTTATTTCTATTTGTTTTGCTCTTGTTATGACCCAGAGCAGGGCTTGAAGACACAGCCCTGTCATTAAACAACTTTATCTAGGCTGACATTGATCTATTAATCCGCATCTTTTAGGGCAGAGCTTTTCATCCAGTGATAAATCCTTCTAAGTTTACCATCGCCCAGATGAGACAGCTGTATTTAGGTCAAAATATCATTAGAGATCTTGCAAAATGCTTTGCTGAAGTTCTGATCCATTCTGTTTCCCTGAAATACCTGTCTAAAACTGACAAAAATTAGAAATACAGTAATCATTTCATACATATGTAAACATAGTCTGTATATTATGTTTACACTCTTAAGGGTCATACACACATATGATCTTACCTGGAATTCACAGCACCCCGGTAAAGACAAAGAAGGCACCCCTGCCCCCATCCTGCCTTCTTACACTTGAGAAAGTTGAAAGTCCTGTTGATTAGTTACAACCAGAATCAGAATCCTCTGACTGGCAGGCAGTCTACCTCCATCCCACTGCATCCCCAATTTCCCTTTCAGTGTAATCAATTGATTTCAGACCCAGTGCCTACTACTACAGCCCCAAACTTTCACAAGACAAAGTCTAATCATCAATTTGGCTTGTTTTAAACAGTCTCAATAAAATACTCAGAATCACAGAATCTCAGAGTGGTGGGGTTTCTGAGGGTTCACCTTGCCCAGACTCCCCTACACTCCACAATCCCCACTACAGCCCCGGGGGATAGGGGGGCAGCCCCCTTTGCCTTTATGTTGGCTGTGGAGGGGGCTGAGGATTTTATGAGGCTGCACATTCCTGTCTGGCAGGTGGTGGTTCCTCCATGTGACAACGGAAGGCTGCTTCTTCTACCTTCTCCTGTAGGCTCTAGATCATCCCCGGCTACCTGCCCAGATTAAGCCTTTCTACTCTAGGTATTTGAAAAAATTGCTTTTTCTCTCTTCTCCAGACACTGCTTCCCCAATTATTTAACCAATCCGCCAATGGCCCAGTTCTCAAACCACCTCACAGGCTCCCCCCTCCTCTCAATGTGCTCTAGTTTTTCAACATCTTAAAATGCGACACCCATAATTAAACAGAATGCTCCAGATGTGGCTTGATTGGCACAAAATCATTTCCTCTTTTGTTCTGGACTATGTTGTTTCCTAATGCTGTTTACTGCTTTTTCTGTAATCGTTATTTCATGGTGGAGATACTTCTGATCCTGAAATTCCCTAAAGCCAAGGACCTTTTTTTTCCCTACATGCAATGAACAGCCTCAGTTTTTCCTCATTTGGGTCCCTATACTATTGGTTGCTTAGACTTAAACATAGATTTCATATTTGTCCTTGTTAGATTTCATCTCTAGTTTTGCCCCATAATAAATTTCTGGTGAACTCTCTGACCTTCTGTACGTTTGCTGTTTAATATTTCTATGTCTAATTGATGTATCTTCTGTATTTTCAACAAAATTATTCATGAAAATACTGAATAACATTTAAAAATGAGTCCTTCAGGTTATATTAACTTTCTTGTTATTTGTTGTCTCTTTTTAATATTCTTATTTATTATGATACCTTTTCATGAAGGATATGTAAGAGATTTGTACCAATCAGCACTGTTTAAGCCACCTTTGGGGATATAAGAACACACAAATAGCTTAGTTTCTAATTGAGGAGACAAGTCTAGCACAACTGGAAGCAACCAGTGGAGGAAAACAGATGATAAGGTAAGATAAGGTAAGATATTCATTTCAATAGGCATCAAACATTTTAAATATTTAGAGGTTGCTAGAGACTGGGGTTTATTTTTTTAAGTCGGTAGAATTTGAACCTTTCCAATACAACGTGTTATGTGTTAGAAGAACTATGGTACCAAGGACCAAGTACTGCAGAGTTGGGTGCAGAACTGCAGTAAAATAAGTGAAAGTTCAAAGTAAAGGCTTCATGTAAATGGAATCTGGGAGGGTGAGGGAACAAGGACCAGGCCAAAGAGGGAGAGCAATTGAGGTCTAATGATCCACCTTCACACATTCATTTATCCATCATTCATTAAAAAAAAAAAAAAAAAAAAAAATTGTAGAGCTCCTGCTCTATGCCAGGCACTGTTTTAGGATGCAACAATGAATGAAACAGACAGAAATTCCTGCCCTACAAGAGCTTACAGGAATGTACTGAAAGTGAGAGTAATACAAAGGTTTGCTTGGTGGGAGAGTTACGGTGTTGAAAAGGAAAGCAGGGAATAGAGACAGGACAAGTTAGAGTAAATGGGATACTTGCCATTGTAGACGGACACCCAGGGAAGACCTCACTGAAATGCTGAAGAGGTAGGTCTGAGCCATCTCCTATGGGGGAGCATGTCTTAGGCGGAGCCAGCACCAAGGCCCTAAGGAGAGATACGTCTCTGGTACCTGAGGGGTAGTGAGGAGGCCGATGTGGCAGGAACACAGATAGCAAGAGGAAAAGTAGCAGACAATTTTAGAGGGGTAGCAGGTGGGCAGGATGCTGGTCAAGCTAGACTTAGGGTCAATTTTAAGAACTTTGGCTTTTATTCCAGGTGAGAAGGGGGAGCATTGCAGGGCTTTGAAGAAAAGAGTAGGGTGATGTAACTTATATCTAGTAAAATAATTCACAGTGTTGGGTTGGGAATAGTTGTAGGTAAGCAAAAGCAGAAGCAGGAAGATGAGTTAAGAGATTATATCAGTTAGATAGTGCTGCATAACAAACAGAAGCTTAAACAATAAGCATGCATTATTACGCTATAAGTTATCGGTGTAGTTCTTTGGGTTTGGTTGGGTTCACACTGTTAGCTGTGGAACAGGTGGGCTCCTCAGCTGACCCTGGATTGGCTTAGTCTCATGTTTGCTGGTTTACAGGCTGCAGGTTGGCCCAGGATGGCCTTGGCTGGGATGGCTGAGTTCTCCTCCAGCTGGCTGGCCCGGGCTTACCCACATGGTGATGGCAGAATTTCAAAAGAAAATGTGAAATAAAGCTCAGGTTTAGAGTTGGCCTGTGGACACATTTCGAGCAAGTCTCAGGCCTGACTCAAGTGTGTGTGAGGAGTACACACCTCTTAGTTAGAACAAATGCAAAGACAGATTGCATATGTCATGAATACAGGGAGAGTTGAAGATTGTGGCCAGTTGTGTAACCATTCTAAGGTGGAGGCTCTTGCAGTATCCAAGTGAGAGCTGAGAGCAGTTTTCAGAAGAGTGGTATCAGTGGAGGTGATGAAAGTTATTGGATTCTGGGTATAATTTAAAGGTAATGGATTCAAATGTGAGAATGAGTGTGATAGAGAAAGGAAGGACCCAATGGTGACTTAAGTTGTAGGCCTTCACAACTGGAAAATTAGAGTTGCCAACTCTTGAGTTGGGGGGAGATGGTAAGAAGAGCAGTTTGAAAAGGGCAATCAGGAACTTAGTTGTGCATGTGTTAAATTTGAGAGGCTTATTAAATTTTCAGTAGGAAGTAGACTATGTGGGTATGGACTTAGAAGAAGTTTCTGATTGGTTGATATAAATTTGGGAGGCACTGCATATAGATGGCATTTAATGCCATGGAGCCTTAGGAGATCATCAAGACAGGGAGTGTTAATAAAAATAAGAAGAGATCAGAGAGTGCAGCTCTGGGGCACTCCAACAGGGAATGAGAAGGAATAAGTAAAGGAGACTGAGAATTAAGGACGAGAAAGAGGAGCAGCTAGAGACAGAACAAACAGAACATGCTTGATTAGGCAGGAAAACAAAAGTTGGAGGCAGGCAGAAGACAGGACTGATGGAGAGATTGAGGCCATCCTAGGAAAAGCCTTGTAGTTAGATTTGGTTGGAGGGAAAACTTACTATGGTGTTTCAAGTACAGTAGAGGTTTCTTCCCTGTCCTCATGGGATGAGGACACTGTATGAAACCCCCAATCGACCAGACCTGTTCAGGACAGGGGGGATTTCACAAGGCATCATGGACCTGATTGTGACAGCTCCAAGGATCTAAAATGATCTCGGATCATCAACGTATAACTGATGGGCCAAGGCTAGGGACTGTAGACTTACTTTGCTCGAACTTGAGTTCCTGCATGTCTCCTAGCATTACTGTAGTTGAGCAGGAAGTTATTACATGTGGTAGTGGGGTGAGGTGAGGGGTTCAGGGACAAGTCTTCCGCAGTATTCCAGCTTTCTCTTCTCTCCTCAGAAGCACTGGCAAGTGATATCTTGAGTTCCCCAGCAGAACAGCCAAGGACTGGGGAAATACATTTGCTGAAAAGGACCAGTGATTTAATTTTATTCATTCTGTATCAAATTTCTACATCTCACAGTTTGGGCACAACAGGAGGTGACACTGTTAACTGTTACTCTCTTCACTTCCTTTTTTTCCCCCTCGCTGAACATAAACATATCATTACACAGTTACACCCCACTATATTTAGAGTTGATTTTTAACTGTCTATTAAATCAAACAGGGAAGCTAGGCTGCTCGACCTGGAGCCAGTGGGACTCGCTGGGGAGATAGATCAGTCCACTGGGGAGGATAGGACTAGAGTGAAACCTGCATTGCCAACCACCATGGACCCCCAGGAGCCTCCACCCTGCACTTATTTGGAGACAAAGGCAGACACTCTAACTGGGGCAGGGCCAGCATCCTGCCCACAAACCACCCTGAAAACCTCTTGTTCACCAGTGATAGAGGCTTCAGCTTCACTTCCTTGTATAGATGGAAGGGATTTCACGGGGATCTAGAGCTTATATTCCAAGCAGTGCACTCATTGAAAACATGACTTAAAGTAGCCCAAGATGCCAGGGACGTGGCACGTTCAACAAAAATACAAGTTTTTATTGTTAACCAACTTTGGAAAGTGCTTCTTCCTATGTTTCCTTCTCTAATGCTTGCAGTGTAGAGTGGCATTAGGGACGGAGAGCAGCTGTGCCTTAGAGAAACTTGCCTGAAGTTGCTCATCCCAAGACTCCCCCATCTTGTTTTACTGAGGAATCTTCCATTGTTGATAATGCCTGTTAACACTTACAGAACTAACAATTTTAGAACACACTTTAGAAGACACTACTATAATTCAGACCAGTATGGTAGTTTACAACATGCCAACTGAACATTATTTGTGGCCCTTATCACAACACTGTATGAGCAGAGCTCGGAATGTTTTCTCCATCTTACGATCTGAGAAAACAAGAAATGGAGAGGTCGAATGGCATCCAGATCAACATAGATAATGGTGGTGGAACCTGAATCAGAGCTGAATGTAGCTCTTATGTTTCCTACCCAGTCTTGCTTCCTTTAGACAAGATGGCGCATGCTGGTGGAAGAAACAAGTGGGAGCCTTTCCACGAGGGTGAGTATCAGGGATTGGAAATGGGCTGACTAGGTAGTGCTGATAATGAGTGGCTGTAACTAAAGACAGAAAAATTGGGGAAATAAAGATTGAGAGGACATGAGGGTCATGCTACCAAGTCACCCGCTGCCACTGTCTCCATCTTTAATTCTTCTTTATGCCCTTTGACTGAATCTAATTACAACACAATCAACAGAAATATGGCCACGTGGTCAGTCTTACCTCCCACTCATCCAGTACCCACACCATTAATCATCAGTTGCCTGCCAGCTTTGTCGTGGGATATATTGTCGTCTACTCTGTGGACATTTCTCTATATTCTCATTTGTAATCTAATATTCTTTCCATCATCTCAACCTGCCATAGATTTGCCTTTTCTAGTCTTAAAAATGAATGTTAGAAATCTCAGATAATGAGAAAGATCTAAGAAAGTTTTCAGAAATGAAGGGACTGTTACTTACTTGGAAAGATGTTTAATTTGTACACCAAGCTCTTTATGAAATGTTCTAGTCTAGAATGGTACCACGTCAACTTGATGGACTAGGCAGTCATAGGATTCCAGATGCTTCAAGCTTTCTTAATGAAGAGAAAATGCCTCATTTGCTATGAGTGAAGAGGAAAAGGATAATACTGAGAGTTTCTGCAATATGTTAAACTTCTGGTTTGGGGTGGTGCCATGATTATTAAATGAAGCCACATCTCCATTTTAATTTGGTGATTGGCATGCCAAAATTTGTATGTTTTTCATAATACATGTTGAAGACATAATGGCTTCATTATATTACTCTACAAATATTATGATCTATTTTGTGCCAGGTGCTAAGGATTCAAAAATGGATTGCTTCCTTTATGTTGCTCACAGTCTATCAAAGGAACTCATCTTCTTCTCAACATCTAAGAATAACTAAAATAAATGTATGCTCCAGTCAATGAAACTTAAAACAAAATAATGGTCATATAAAAATATATGAATTCTAACTTTAAGGGATTGCAGTTAATCAATAGAACTGACCCAGAGCCTGTGTATCACATGACTCTGTTAGATACTTTGCAGAATCCATTAATAACATGGGCCTCAGTCTCAAGGTGCTTAAATTTGCTCAGGGAGAGGAACCATAAGTTCGTAAAACCAAAACACAGAGCAAATTTTTAAAAACCTGAAATTAAATAAAATGACATTAGATATAAAAAGAGTCACCAAAGTTTAAAATTTGCTGCATAGTGTCCCAGAAAATAAAACTTATAGGTTTGGTAAGAAAGAGCTTTCTTTGTTTTATTTTGGATGAGAAGTTTTCATGCAAGAAGAAGAGATTGTAAAGAATAAATATTTTGTGACCGGGAAGAGAAAAAATTGTCAATGACAGTTGAAGAATGGTAAGTACACAAGGTAGTACTCATTCCTTAAAGGATACAAAGCCCTAAAACTGCGGTCTCATTTGGTATCTCCCTTGCTTGCACACTTTGCTCAACATCACGACCATTGCCTTTTCCTCTAACACTTGCATTATTCCCTCTGTCTGGACTAGTCTTCTCTCTGATGTTTTCATGAGGAGCTCTCTCCTGTCAATCGTACATCACTCATCAGAGGGACCATTCTAACCCAACAGTTTGAAACAGCTATTTTCTCAATGGGACTCACATTGTATCCTATCCTCTATTACTAATTTAATTCTATTCATAGTACTTATCACTGTCTGATAGTTTTACCTTCTTTATTGTTTGATTGAATATCTGTTCCCTCCCTGTAGAACTGTGTTGCCCAGTACAGTAAACATTAGCCAAACCTGACTATTAGAGTTAAATTTAAATTAATTAGAATTAAAAATTAAAAGTTCTGGTTCTCAGTCACAGTAGCCAGGTGTCATGTACTCAAAAGTCACATGTCTATAGTGGTTATGGTATTGTAAAATGTAGATATAAAACACTTCTATCAATGTAGGCACCTCTGTTCTTGAATGTAAATTCTATGAGATCTAGGGACTTGTTGGTCTATATACCACCGTATCTCCGGTACCTTAAAGTAAGACTTGAGAATAGATATTTTTTGATTGAATGAATGGGCCAGTTTCCCAGAGCAAATGGATCACATAGAGCAGATAAAAGAGATGAGGCTGAATCCATAATTTGATCCAGATATTGAAACACTTCACATGCTTAAATAAGGAGTTTATACTTATAGCTTAAAAATCAAATGGAAGTCACTGAAGGTTTTGAAATGAAGAATAACATGATCAAATATCCAGCTTAAAATGATTCTTTCCACCGCATGAGCAGAATGATTTGGATCAGGAGGGAGTGATGGCAAGAAAATTATTCTCACTGTAAAAACATGAGGTGTAAAGTGACTAAACTGAATTTAAGAAGGAAGAATCAATACAGTCAGTGCCCATGTTGGTCAGAAAAGGCTATATTACACAGAGGTAGCAACAACTTCAACATCTCAGTGGAACCGAATTTATCTTTGGTTGACATGACATTTCCTGTAGACTGGGAGGTGGCTCTGCCCCACACTGTCACCCAGGTACCCAGATGGATGGAGGTCTACACCACCTAGAGCACAGACTCCTTTGTCATGACGGCAGGGAGAGAGGCTGGCCAGTACGCGTGGCTTTGAAGTCCCTCACTGCAGAAATGACACCTGTTACTTCTATGAAACATTACTAGCTGAAATCAGTCACATGGCTCTAAATGCAAGTATTCAGGAAATGTAGATGAACAAAGATATTTATCTATGTATTTATTTTGTGAATCAATCTGTCCTCCATGTTGATAATAAGATATGAGGAAATAAGGAGAGTGAGATGAATCACATACATCTCTGAACTTTCTATTCATATACGATTTAAATCTGTACATAGTAGAATTCACAGAGATATGTGGTGGTCCAAAGATATATTATTCATAATAATAGTAAGTGGTACTGAGCAGAGCATCCCATCAGATGACAGATAATGAAAGGATGAATAATATATGGGTAACACTGATTATGTGTGGATCACTAGGAAAACTGCAGTGAACAAGGCAAATATTATCCCTGCTTCAACTAACCTTAGATTCTAGTATATGAAACATACAACAACTAATCCCATAATTTGCTACTTATAATTTTATGTGCTACAAACAGAACACACAGTGTTATACCATAAGAATAGTCTGTTATTCGTAGTGCTAATTAATAATCATTTTGGTCATTTCCACTTTTGTTCTTTTAATGTTTCCTTTAATTTATATTCTCTCTGTGAAATTAAAATATTCATCAGTTGAAAGTAATAAGAAAAGGGAATTCATGATATGGTAGGGACTTTAGTGGACAGTTCAAACAATCTACTCACTTATTAAAAATGATTCACTAATATCCTACCACTGACTTTTGCTAAATCACTTAGTTTTTATTCACTTAAGTATCTAACCATTGTGTCAGGATCAATACTTGCCCTGTCTTTGCTTACTGTATGTTGATATTCCAAAATAGGTTACAAATTGAGGCAGAACACATCATAAAGAATATGCTAAGGAAAGAAATATAAAGATACCACATCATCTCAGTTTTACATGCCTACCATCTTATCACGTCATGGTGCTTTGTAAGTGGCCAACGTTCCATTACTGAATGAATGCTGTTGTGTAGAAGTAATTGTCCACAACAAACGTGACTCTAAGAATTTGGCAGTGATGCTTCTCAATGACTCTGAAATGAGTTATTCAATGGCGAGTCATCGCTATAAAGTATCCCTGGGGCATGATCAACACCGGGAGGATGACATTTCAATAATTTTTCTGTCGTCATGTTATTTGAGAACTAAAAATATTGAGCAGGTATCACCCATCCAAAAATGTTCTATCCTTTAGTGACCCGGCATGTTTTCCATTTTCTTCTTTTCCTTTTAAGTGAAGATATTTTCTGATCACCCCATTTCTGGATAGTGGCGTTGGAGTTCCAGGAAGAATCTTATCTTATTCAGTAGGCACACGATGAAGAGTGCTGGTATGTCACTTACCTTCAAAAGAATATGAGCCCAAATTATATTCCCATCTCTGCGAATGTTTCCCTAGTAAGATGCGATGACCTCAATGACCCTGAACCCTTTCTTCAAGCCCAGGGCCCTCTGCATTCTCCCTTGCGCTGTGCTAGAAAATTCCTCAGCCTTCTGTGACCCACAGCAGTTGGAAGGGCATCATGTGTACACTTCTCTTCTGTAACTGCAGAGGAGTAACAGCCCCTCACAGCGCCACTGGCATTCCTGTTTCCCATCCAGCACTGTCTCCTTCCAGAAGAGCCACAGTCAATCTCTGTGCTGGATTCAGCTTTCAAACGTTCATGAAAGGGTGCAAGGCAGCCAATGTACTGCTGAAGCTGCAACATCAGTCTGGTGATGCATAATGCATTACACAGCACTGGGGCCATGTTCTGCTTTGACTGAAGTGCCAGTGACTCAGAGATGAGTTTTTCTTTCTTTTTTTTTTTTTTTTTTTTTTCCTTCCCCCTATTTTAAAGGCATAAAGTATTGTGGATATAATATTTTTTCTGGCCAGGCTGTAACTATAGCTTCCCCACCAGCTGTTCCCCACATGATAATGGAACTCTGCAATAATATTAGGGGTGTGTGGGAAATCTATGGCCAATTTAGTCACTCAGGCAGTGCTCAAAACCTCTGGGTGAGGGCTGCCATGGGAGATAACTTGCCATAGATGAGCTGCCTGGAACTCTGCAAAGTGCATGCTTCCACACCTCCTGGGACGGTCCAGAGCTGCGCCTGCATTCACAGGCGAGAAGGGAATAGGCAACACAGATGCCAGGAGCCACAGATTTTTGGTTTTCAGTATAATGACTGATTTGACAGCTCTTTTACTTATTTTTCAAAGGCCATTTGGATACTGTGCTCTCAAAATGTCAAAACCAAATACTCCTTTCATCTGGTAGAAAGCCATTCTTGGCTCTATTGTGTCAAGTCACCTTTGTCTGCTTTGCCACAGAGAAGTGAAAAAGTAGAATACTTAATACCTTTCTTTAAAAAAACTTGGGGGGCTTAACACCTAAGCAGGAACATGACCTAGGCAACAGAACTTTCATTCTCAGGGGTGACAGGGGACAGCCAGTGTGGAGCTGTTATGTTATCCATGGTTTTTGGCATTACATTTGCACATGGGAACACCTGGAATTTATGTAAACTAACCTGTGTCGCCTGGTCAGAAAGAAGATTGGCCATCTAATCATCAAGACAAATCCGTTCAATACAGCCACTAACTAGCAAAAGACAAAAATCACAGATTTTCAGTCCTTGAGATCAGACATTTAGATTATCTAAATCCTTACACAGCATTGATTCTATTGTTTGTTTCACATGACAGGGAATTGCAGAACTTCAGAGCAGGATGGGACTTGTGAAGGATTAAAACTAACAGCTCGTATTTGTATACCCCCTTAGAGTTCTCAAATCACTCTAGAGCATACCTTCCTTCCTTCTTCAAGACGTACAGATCAGTACTTAGCCACCTGCAATAGTAAAGGAGACAGGCGTGTCCTCCTCTCAGGAAGCATATGATTTAAGGCAAAAGCCAAACAAGAAATGCCGATCGGTGTGATGGACGGTGTGTTTGGGGAGGTACGTGGGGCTATGGGGGCACACGACAGGCACGCTTCACGCGTCCGGGGGCAGAGCTGGTGCGAGAGTGGAGTCGCAGGGGAAGAGCGCTTCTGGCAAAGGGAGCCGAGTGGGGGCTCCTTGCCTCTCCTCCCGCAGAATTTCCTCAGCGTCAGGCGGAGGTGAGTGTGAGTAGTGGGAAAGCCAGCAGCTTCTCTAAGGAGCTGCTTTAAAGTGCTCTCCTTCTGTGTCCGCGGGGGAGCAGGAAAGCTGGAGGAAATGGGCCCCGTGGGGTTTTGCTCACGCCTAGGTGGCTCTGGGCTGATCCCCGACAGCAAAGGAAGGAAAGACTCCCCTTTAGAGGCAAGCGCCCCCCAGGCTGCTCCGTGCCCCCGGGGTTGAAATCAGGCGGTAGGAATGCCCGTCCTGTGACTCAAGGAGGAGGGCTCGGTCTTCCCTTGACCCGTCCCCTTATCTATTCAGTTGCGTGCCGCCCTCAGAAGCCTGGACCACTGCACCTGACATCTGAGCCCTGGTCTGGTGGCCGTCTGTCTGGTCCAGCTGCCCTGTCTGCTGTGAGGGAACACACCCCACTGATTTTTTGCAGGGGAGGTTAGACCCAATCTTAACAGAGGATTCATTTTTAATATTAGAGGCAGTTTTCCTCCAAAAACAGTGTCCACTTCTAATTTAACAATTTTTAGCCAATGCTGTATGCTGACACTAGGTATTTTATGGAAGTGAATTTATCCTGTTTGTAGAGTCTAACTATACGTAGAAATCGCTGCTTCAAAATCTTCCCTTAGACTCTCCATGTTCCTGAATATGATTCCCACAGCACTCGGGCAGAAGCAGGGCCACCTGCTCTGCAGCAGGTGATGGGGTAGGGGATTGGGGAGGAAACCCTAGCGAGAGAGTCTGCCCCCCAAATTGTTCCTACAACAAACAGCATGAGCACAAAAGCCCAAGAGAGCATGACCACTGCTGGAAACGGGATTTGCTTTTGCATGGATGACGCTAATTGTAGGAAAAGGAGAGAGACCAAGGCAGCATTGGTGACCCCAGCCCGGGCCCTACCAGGGAGAGCAAGTTAAGTCATTGATGAAAAGGACAACAGAAAGGCAGTCAGCATATATTCAATACTAAGGGGATAAGACTGATTCGATTCATGTTTTGGGGCGATCTCTTCTCATATGAGTCATACAAATATAAGGAGGGTTTTTATTCCCATTTTACAGATGAAAAACTGAGGATGGGGGTGGGGGGGAGGTGTCCAGCCAGGATCACAGAACTGAGGAGTGACGGCTACAGGATAAAACCAGGTTTTCCCATTCCCAGGCCACAGCTAGCGTTCCATCAGCTTCACACACTTAAAGCCAAACCAGCGGTATCACTTCCAATTCATAAACCTTTAATAACATATTTTAAAAGTGCTTTATAAAAAGCACCAGTTCCTCAACTGTTAATGATGGTTATATCCTATAATAAAATGGTACAAATTCTTTCCCCTTTGGGGACAGTGCTATCCTTTGCTTGCTTATTTAGGTGAAAAATAGGTTAGCTACTTTTCACCCTTTTTCTACATTGACTAACTAAATTTTTTCTTTAATTTTAAAACACTTACAATAATATACTAGACTACAGAGTATTAGATAAAATCCAAGACTGAAACTTGATCTTTTTCTCTTTTTGAAGTTTGATCATAAAAGTAACTTATAGTAAAGAGTTAATAGACATTCCTTTTTGGAGTAACTTTATTTTGTTGAGGAAAAATCAGTTAAATTTAAAATTCTGTGGAGAAAATTCACTTATTATGGAAAGAAGAAATCTGCTGAACTACCCAAAAATAACTCAGGCGGTGAACATTCCCCAGCCTGCCTACATTATTGATACATTTTGTTTACTACTTTGATTCCATCTGCCAGATACACCTGGTTTCAGATGGGGTGGTGTTTGCTAGCTGAATTAATGAAGAATACAGAATCTTTAGAAAAAATGCTACATTTGATGCACTATTTAGCTGAGGTTATCTTATATATCAATGTGTCTTTAATGTTGCTTTCAATTATAAAATACATAATTAAATATGTGAATTAAGGCAGAACTCTTAGCACAGATCAGTCCCATATGGCCTGACCTGATCTGATGAAACAAAATATGACTTTTTGAGGATGATTTTTTTTTTTTTTTATAAGCTAAACAAAATTCAAGGGCAACAAGTTTGGACTTGATGAATGCAAAATAATTTGCTAGTGAATAGTTTAGGCTAGACATTTATTCTGCTATCCACAATAGACACAATTATTATTGTTATCCACAATAAGAAATAGCTAATACTTTTGATTGTTTTTCCAGTTGTTAAGAGCTTTTCCCATGCAAAGTCTCTGTGAAGCCTTTAGGTGTTGCCTTAATCCTCTCAGGAGACACACACCTGATTAGACAATGTCTTTGCTGCAAGAGGATGAGGACGGGGCTTAGCACAGCTCAAATCTGAGCTGTACAGTTGAAGAGCTCAGGGGTGTGATAAGTTCATGTATTGCTGTCTGTAAATTGGAGATGACAATACCTATCTCATAGGATCATGGCCAGAGTTAATTTGGCTAAATATATACAATGTTCCTGGCATATTTTACTCACTCCAAGAGTGACCCATGAAAATGTTCATAGCATAGGGGGGCCTGATGCTGAAAGCTCAGCTTCTTTCTGCACCGGTGCCAAATCAAATCTCAGGAACAGAGTTTTGGGCGAAGTAGAAAAGGAGAGCTTTATTGCTTTGCCAGACAAAGGGGGACATAGTGGGCTCCTGCCTCGAAAAACCATGTGTCCCAACCCGGGAGGATATGATGAGGGGTTTTACAGAAATAGTTCAAGGGCGGGGTTGCTGATAAGAGGAGGGTGTGTGCAGGGTCTCAGGTGGTCTCCTAATCCTGATGATCTTCTCTGGTCCCTTTAATCTTGTCTCAGGTGGTTTCTTGGCTCAGGTGGTTTCTTGGCTGCTTCTCCCTTGATTAGCAACAGTTAAGATCTGCCCTTTGGGACTCAGGGAAGGTCATGGAGGCTGGAGTCTCACCTACCACAAACGGGGGACAAAAAAGGTTTCTGTGCCCAGGAGCCCCACAGGGTCCTCCCCAGTTTCAGGCTGAGCCTTTAAGGGCAGCAACCAATTGGGAGGTGATGATCTTCAATTTGGTAAATGTAAATACTCTGTTTTTATGCAGTTGTGGGTATGGGTGGGGGAGGCCTTGGGGCTGGGGCTCCTGATCCCAAAGAGTTACAACAGAGTAATAGGATCACCTTTATACAAATTTTCATTTCTTTTGGATAGCGCCACAGCTGCAGATCAGATAAATCATTTTAGTGGCACCATTTTGGACATCTTGATCAAAAGGGATGTAAGTTTGAGGTGAGCAGCCTTGATTCGTGGAGTTTACATAGAACCAATAGGGGTGGAAGCAAAACCCTTGATGGGAGAGAGCGCTGAGATTCAGAACATAATGTGGAAGAAGATCATGAAGCAGTTGGTAACCTTAAAAATGTGTAACATCTCACATGACATGGTTGATGCCAAGACTGAACTTGAATGCTTCAAAGGCAGGAAAAATTATCTCCCTTGTCTCCTCACCCACCGAGTGTGGGAATCAGCAATTAGAGCAGGAAGAATTGGGAGTTAAAATCTTATTTACACTTACTTTCAACAAGTAACAATATGCATACTAATATTACTGTGAATGTGTATTGGATCAGGTCAACGGGGGAAGCTGAGACAGACAAAGGAGAGGCAAACCTGAGAGGCCATCGCCAGGAGAAGAATGGAGTGCGGTGCTCATGTCATCTGTAAACAAAGGGCAGAAGCATGTCCTAGTGTGCCGCAGTTCTAAAACTTCGGGGTACTTAGGAAACACCTGGGCCCCAGCCCAGATCTTGAGTGATAGAATCTTCCTATCTTGCCAGCCTGACAATGTTGCTAAGGCTGCTGAGAGAATCCATTGTGGGAGCAGATGTAAGACATTGTGTTAACTGTAATACTCCACAAACAGAAGCCTTTAGTACTTTGCCTCTTTGGGATCAAGCAAAATAAAGTGAATCAGCAGGAAAGAAAGTGTGTGGAAATGGGGAACTGCTCCTGGATTGATTCATTTATCTCTTTCTTTATTCATTTACTTTTTCTTCAATAGATATTTCCTGAGTGCCTACTTGTTGGTTTGCAAACTGGGCCCTGTAGAGGAGAAGGAGACTGAAGGAAGAGACGTCACTCCGGATGGGTACGTGGTGGGTTTAATAAGCAAAGGAGCTTACACACAAGACCGTTTTGGGAAAACTGTAAGGCAAGTAGACCTTCTCACCCTCTGCCAGAATCTTAAGTTTATAGAGAGCCCTTAACTGGATTCCATCACATGTACTTCTAGAGCTACACCTGACCTCTCAAGGCTGCGTCCTTGAACACGGTTCCCACTGTGGGAACGATGGGCGGAATTTACCCTCTGAGGACAGGGAGGGAGTGAGGAGATTCACTGCCCGGGACCAGCTTGCATGTCAGCTGGACATTACGTCCTGTGGATGACCTCCCACGATACCGGTGCCTGTCACAAGTCTTGGTGCTGGAAACACACTAGTGAATAAAAGAGACCGAGTTACTGCCCTCGTGGACTTACATCTTAGCAGAGGGGGCAGCCCATAAACCAGCAGGAATGTGCATGGTGTCAGTCAGGGAGGAGGATCCAGAAGTTACTCCCCAGGGACGGCGAGCAGAGACCTAGCAGAAGGGAGAATGGGCCGTGCAGATTCACAGGCGCAGCACGGCCAAGTCCCTGGGGCAGGACTGTCCTTGGCTTGTTTAAGGGTCAGCAAGAGAGGCCACAGAACTAGCAGGAGGGGTTGTGGGAGCTGAGGCTGGAGTTCGGGGGCTTGGCCAGGGGAGGGGCCTCCCAGTGCTGGTAGCTGGTAGCGCTCTGGACTGGAAATGAGGAAGAGCTTTGTGATCTAATTACTTTTTAAGAGGCTCCTTCTGGCTTCTGGGGGACAGCGGAAGCAGAGAGGTCAGCGAGGCACCCCCGACAGCACTCTGGGTCAGCCTGACGGGGTTGGAAATAGGATGGGTCGAGCCCTTTGCTTTTTCTGTCTCTGCCATGTTTCTCTCCCCTTCCCTTCTCTCTCCCAATCTGTCCTCGAATATAAAATGGAATAATATCCCTGAACCAGCAACGCAGGGAAGACGAAGTAAATCACTCCCGCAAAGCATGAGGAGCTGGTGCTCAGAAGAAAATCTGTATAAATACTGGCTCTAATTATAACATTAATATGGCTGGGATCATGAAGGCAGAGACAACCGACATATGGCAAAAGTTGCAGGCCCCAGAACTGCAGATGAGAGCTGCCTTCTGAACAAGAAAGAGAAAGCAGGTTGCCTAGGGAAACAAGGCCCCTGCAAAGCCTGTACCCAGCAAGTCCCTTCCTCCCTGCAGGGTACCAGCTCCCCAAGAAGGTGAGCCTGGCAAGCCTCCTGGGGGGATGGTGCAGCCTGGGTGGGATTCTGAAAACTCTATCCCTATTCACTGATGCACCACACGCTTGAATCAGAATCCCCCCTCTGTACCCTGACACCCAATTAAATCTCGGAGACAGAGTTCGGGGTGAAGTAGAAAAGAATAGCTTTATTGCTCTACCAGGCAAAGGGGGCCACAGAGGGTTACTGCCTTCAAAACTATGTGTCCCAACCTGGAGGGGGTAGTGAAGAGTTTTATAGCGATGGTTCAAGGAGGGCATGAGCAGCTCGTGGACACTCTTCTGATTGGTTGGTGGAATGGTAAGTAGGAGTCAGCATCTCCAACCTTCTGGTTCCAACCAGTCTGGGGTCACGTGCCTGTGGGCAACATACAGTTAACTTCTCCCACCTGGAGCGGGTTTCAGTATCTGCAGAACAGCTCAAAGATATTGTTGTGTGTATCCCTTGAGGGAGAACCAGGACCCTGCCCCAAGGCTGCACTATTGTTCCTTTTGAACTGTCCTCCCATGTCTGCATCCCCTGCTTCCCTAATTAGCAACTGAACCTGCTCCTTGGAACTCAGGGAAGGTCATGGAGGCTGAATGAAGCCTATTTCCTGTAAGCAAGAAATGGGGACACAGAGAGGCTTTTGTGCCCAGGAGCCCACAGGGCCCTGCTTGGTATCACACTCTGCACCAGGCCCCGTGCTTGGTAAGGTAAATGAATAAGACATGGTCTCCCCGCAAGGCTCGTGCAGGCACTTGAGAGCGAAGGCAAAGGGACCCCGTGTAATGTGATGGGTGGGGATGAGTCTTGCTGTGGCAGCACCCAGGGGACGGTCAGCTCAGAAGGGGAAGTCCCGGGGTGATGGGGCACAGCCAGCGCGGGGCGCACGTGGGGCTGCATTAGGGAAGGGGCGGCTCTGAATCAAGCCTCCTTTCCCTCCTCTTAAGTCTCCTCTGGGTCAGGGTCCCACGGCGGGGCGGGCACTGTGAGGTGATGGAGAGCAGGAGGCACAGAGCCAGAGCCCAGCCTTGGAGGCCCTTCGCTGCCACCCAGACTGTGGCTTCCCCAGCCTCCCAGGTCCCTGAGCTTTTCCCGATCTTAACGCCACATCTCGGCAGGAGCGGCCTCTCCATCCCTCTCTAAAGCCTCATAGCCTTCCGTTATCCAGGGCTCTGCAGAGCCTTAGGAGACCACTTCCTGGACAGGCCTGCAGCTTGGGAGCTGCCCACACCCCCAACCCAAAGGACCTGGCAGCCATGATGGAGGGGGCAGGGCGGGGGTCCACTGCTAAGGCTCTACTTGGGCGTTGTTCTCCTTAGAGACTCTTCTCATCTCTTGATCCTGGTTCGTGATCCAGACCAAAGACCTGTGCCAGAGAAATAAAGGTTTACATTTAAGCAATTAAATATCATTTTGGGTCTTTCAAGATAGAAAATTATTTTTAAGTTATCCTGTGCAAGGTTGAAAAGGTGGGATGAAATTAGAACCGTCACGCACTTCTTTGGAAGGGAATAAAAGTCTCAGGATTTTTTGGAAAGCAGTTGGAATATGTGTGTGTGTGCATTCTGAGAATTACATACTTTAACAAGGTAATTCCACTTCAAGTGACCAATAACAAAGGAATATTGGTGCTTGCAAATATGTGTGCAGTCAGATGCAAAGACACTCAGTGGTGTGTAGGATGAAATGATGGAGCTTCCCATGTCTGAAAACAGAGGAATAATTAAACATGCCAGGGCACATTCTCAGCAGAGCAGAATATTTAAACTGTATCTTAAGTAGTTGGTGGAAATTTGAGAACTGGCTAAAATGTCATGGGGTAGAAAACACAAATGGCAAAATCTTTGAGATGATGTACCTGCAGTAAAGATACTGATACTGAGCAGGACCCTGTGGGGGTCCTGGGCACAAAAGCCAGACCAGTTGAAACCAGAAGGTTGATGATGTCGACTCCCACTTACCTCCCCACCAACCAATCAGAAGAATGCCCATGAGCTGAGCATGCCCTCTCTGAACCATCGCTCTAAAACTCCTCACTACCATCTTCAGGTTGGGACACACAGTTTTGAGGGCAGGAGCCCATGGTGTCCCCCTTTTGCCTGGCAAAGCAATAAAGCTATCCTTTTCTACTTCACCCAAAACTCTGTTTCTGAAAATTAATTCAGTGTCAGGGTACAGAGGCCGGATCTGGCTTCAATGCCACCACGTTAATAAAGTTGTTTTAGGATTGTAAGACTCTATGCCATTTCCATTCTCTTCTTTGTTTTTTTCTCAAGTTTTACATTTCTTACAATGAGCTTATAGTATTAACAAGTCATTTTAAAAGGCATTATGAAAAAAATTGGAATGAAACTCCACAGAGCTTGCAGGGCCAGTCTTGGGGGGGGGGCGGAGGGGAGGGTGGTGGAGATCTGGGAGGGGACGGGGGAGGCCCATCTGGCTCTTCCATCCCTGTGGCCCTGAGGCTCCAATTGGTGGCCAGAGAGCAGGCTTATCTAGTCCTTCGATGGGCATTTATGGAGAACGACTCTGTCCAGTAATTCATTGTGCCTGGCCAAGCCTGTCTAAAATTAAGTCCTGATAACAGGGCATGTGCCACGCCCACCTTGATCACTTTGGCCAGGAAATAACATCTCACCTTCACTTTACCTATTCACCTGGCTTACTTGCTTGAAAGCCAGAGACACCTCTTGGGCAAGCCGCTTCTGGAGGGCCGCTCACACCCCATACACTGTGAAAAGTCTCACTCACCTGTCTGTCCACCCTCCCCTCCATCCCCACCGCAACACACACACACACACACACACACACACACACACACACACGCACACAGACACGCGGACATCCTGAGTTGAAGGGCCCTCTGGCTAAGCTCCCTCAACCATCAGCTGCTGTTTATTTCTTCGCCTCCTCTTTTGGCTCCTGGGAGGATGTTTCAGCAGACTTTTTAGAGAAAGAGAGAAAAAATACAATAGCTCATTAAGCTAATGACCCTTAGCCAGGCTGGCTGTGAGAGAACAGAGGCAGGGACAATTGTGAATCTTCCCACTGCACAATTTTCTGGAGAAAGTGTTCTTTGTTCCCTCTCCTTTTATTTCTCTGACTCTGCAGCATGGAGAAGGCTACTGCTATCTGCCTTCAGGGGAGAAGTTTTGGGCTCAGCTTGTCTCCAGTTGAGAAGTGACTGTCCCCTGGAAAACAACTGCCATAAAGAAATTGAAATAGTAATGACAGCTCGTACATGTGAACGCTTTCGAGTTTGGAAATTGTATCTGTACCCTGGACTCCCTCAGTCCTCAATCATCCTTTGAATGGTTGGCACTAGCATTACTTCTAGAAAACGGGGGCTTGGGTAAGTGAAGTGATTGGATGAAGGTCTGAGTTCTATAAAGACTTAGATTAATACCAAGGGTCAAATTTTTACCAAATACGTTTTCCCCGAGACCTTCTCGGCCTAATCCTGTGACTTTCCCGTGAGAATTTCATTATAGTCGATTTTTATGTCAGTTTGTAAACTTACCTGCAGAGAGATACACTCTGCATGTCTTCCACTCTTCACAGGTGCTCCCACTGTCTTGCCCAATCTTGCCCAACTGAGCCTTGGTCTGTGATCACCATCTTCTCATCCAAACAAGGTTGCTACAACCCTACAAGAAGACATTGCTTTTGAGAGTGAATCAGGTGCGTGTATCCAAAAGCATTCCTCTGGTGCCCTGGCTGTGATTTTCTTGTTCACTCACAAAGTGAGAGGAAAGTGGTGATATTGCTTACCAAGTTTTTATCTTAGGGCACTTCCAGCACAGACACATGTACACACACACACAGAGTGTCTCTGTTTCAGTATTCTTTCTTCAAAACATTTGAGGTGACCTGATAAGAATTTATAGCAGAAAAAGAAAAGTATAAGTCTATAAGCAAAGCCTTGGAAAATAGAAAGTGGAAAGGGAATCTAGCACATAAATATTCAAACTGTTAACCCCATACAATCATTTCTGTTGAACTGCAACTTTAGTTCTGAGCTCCCTCTCAGCCAAGCCAAAAATAGGAAATATGTCCATTACATTAATCACATTCTGTCTAATGATGATGGCTATTTATTGAATGCATGCTACAAGCAAGGTTCTGTTCTGAGCACTTCACAGGTCCTAACTCACTCGATCCTCAATGATACCTTGTATGACGACACTGTTAGTGATGCCACTGTACACTTGAGAACTTGGGGCAGAGAGAGGTAGGGACCTGTTCTAGGACACACAACAAGGACGAGCTGGTGGTATCCCAACTCATACCCTCAGATACCGAGGATGAACCCTTATTTCTGAGCAAAACTTTATAAAGAGAGCAACAAAAATGCAACTTATACAGGAAAAACCGCACATTTTCTGGCATAGGAAATTGAAGAAAAATTCTAACTTGCTTCTTTATGTAGAGCAAACAAAATCTCACTGTCATCTCCCTGGCATTACCGGTTCCACTTAGTGTCCTTGACTGAGAGGGGAGGACATATTCATCTTAAATAATTTTACTCTGTGGGCAAAATTTGACACACCTGCTCATTTCAAATATTGTTAGATATGAAGGCTAAAGTACAAACTCACCAGGGACATATAGACTTTTTACAAATTTTAACAAATTACAAAATGATCCCATTCCCTAAATTGGAATGTGGTGTCCAAAGTCTTTAGAAAGGCAGATGGAGCAGAAGGGCTTTTGAAAGGAGAAGGACCCTGTTTCCAGCCCATGTATTGTACATATGTGACACTGCTGCCCAGATGTCTGTGCCTCAGAGTGAAAAGCTCTGTATTAAAATCGAACATTACACCTTACCTGTCAAAGTCATAAGTGGAATCTACCACACTGCCCTAAAAGGAAGTGTTTCAGGCAAATCAAATTTCTAAACTACTCACCATCTGCTTTGGCTAAGAGAAAGTCAAGAATACTTACTTCTTGGGAGGTATGGCACCAACCCAGCTATCAGTAAGTACTGAGAGTTGGATTTTAACTCTGAACTCTCCATATAATCCAGACAGCTCCTGGATGTTCCCTCTCAAATATTTCCAATAGGCATTTTCAAATATACAATATTTTTCTGTGTTTAGGAGCATTTGCAATGAGATATTAATAGTCATCCTTAGAAATGGAGAAGCTGCTTATTTTGTTATAAAGTAGAATTACTAATGTGCTCTATGTGTAGAATTTCCTATACTCAACTCCTGAACCAGCCAGCAAAGCATTGGTATCAGCTGCATGTTCACAGCCTTTTGTGAGGGACCTTTTCCCCAACATGAAAGAGGACAAGCCAGTCTTCTTCTCCTCCAGGCACAGCTTAGCTTCCTGCATGCACTCAGCTGGTGGCTGCCATCTTGATTGAGTATATGAGGTCTCTATGGGGACTCAAACCCCGGCCTCAATTCCTCTGCATTTCCATTGAGGCCTGACATTCTACAGCCAACAACCCCACCGCTGCTTCTTTCTCTGTGTTTAAAAAGAATTGCAGAACAGAAAGACAAGCTACCAAATGGGAGAAAATATTTGCAAAATTAAAAGATAACCTACCAAATGGGAGAAGGTATTTGAAAATCATATATTCAGTAAAGTGTTAGTATCCAAAATATATAAAGAACTCATACAATTCAACAACAAAAAAGAACAAACAACCTCATTAAAAAATGGGCAGAGGATCTGAATAGACAGTTTTCCAAAGAGGACATACAGATGGGCAACAGTCACATGAAAAGATGTTCAATATCACTAATTATTAGGGAAAAACAAATCAAGACTACAATGAAATATCACCTCATGACCATTAGAATAGCTACTATCAAAAAGTGAAGAAATAACAAGTGTTGGAGAGGGTGTGGAGAAAAGGGAGCCCTCATATCCTGTTGGTGGGAATGTAACTTGGTGCAGCCACTATGGAGAACAGTACAGAGATTCTTCAAAAAATTAAGAGTAGAACTACCATATGATCAAGCTATTCTACTTCTGGGTATTTATCCAAAGAACACAAAAGCACTAATTTGAAAAGTTATATGTACCCATATGTTCGTCATAGAATTATTTACAATAGCCAAGATATGGAAACAACGTAAATGCCCACTGATGGATGAGTGGATAAACAAGCTGTGGTGTGTATGTGTGTGTGTGTGTGTGTGTGTGTGTGTGTGTGTGTGTGTGTGTATTCACAATGGAATATTAGCCTACAAAAAAAAAAGATGAAATCTTGCCATTTGTGATGACATAGATGAAACTTAGAGTGTATTATGCTAAGTGAAATAAGTCAGATGGAGAAAGACAAATGCCATATGATTTCACTCATATGTGGAATATAAAATAAATAAACCAAACCAAATAAAAAAAAAACATAGATACAGAGAACAGATTAGTGGTTATCAGAGAGAAGGTAGAGTGGGTAGAAGGTAGAATGAGTAAAAGGGGTCAACTGTATGGTGACAGATAAAAGCTAAACTTTTGGTGGTGAGCATGCTGTAGTGTATACAGAAGCCAAATATAACACTGTACATGTGAAACTTATATGATGCTATAAACCAGTGTTACCTCAATTTTAAAAAATTACATAAGATACTATAACAAAGCACTATATAGTCAACACAGAAATAATAGACATTAACTTTTGGCTCAGATTATTTTCATTGCAAATAGAATTTTACAATTAAGTTGAATTAATTTGTATATGTCAAATAAGTCTCCCATTTGCTGCCCTCCCTCCCAGAAACAAGTTCTATTACAGATTTAATGTATCTCTTCATCTCTTGTTTCAAACTTCTTCACATCTATTTTTTGTCATTAAAAACAGTAGTAACACTTTGCCTGTTTTTAGATTTTGCATACCTGGAATCATACTGGATGCATCACTCTGCTATTATAAAAAGTACTTCTTCTCTACAACAACTTATAATTAGTCATGAATTATGAATTAAAGCACTGCTGGTTTTTAGATATTGATTATATCCTATATTGAACATATCATCCAGTATCCTACTAAACTCTATATTTCAGTTCTTACTGTTTGTAAATTATATTGGACTCTCTATGTAGAAAATAATTTAATCTGTGAATTATTATAATTTTGTCTCTTCTAATAGCTCCTATTTCTTTTTCTTGTGTTATTGCATTGGCTACGACTACTGGGTAATAGTGATGATACCAGGGCTTTCTTTAGCTCTTGATTTAAATGAGAATGCTTTCAAAATTTTGTCAATATGTGTAAGATTGATATGTATTTTGAGTTGTTATGCTTTATCAGATTAAAGAGATTCTCTTCTACTCCTTGATTACTATCAATACTTCTTAAATAAATTATTTTTCCCCAAATGGTTTTACTTCTTCTATAAGATGACCATATTGCTTTTATCATTTAATCTCTAAAAGCACAATGGTGGTAATTCTTATGTTGAATGATAATTGTATTCCTAGGATAAAAACTTCTTGGTTAAGATATAAAATGTTTATATACACTGCTTAATCAGTTCAGGCTGCTATAACACAAATACAATAGACTGGGTGATTTAAACAACAAAAATTTATTTCTCACAGTTCTGAAGGCTGGAAGTCCAAGATCAAAGCATCTGCAAATTTGGTGTCTAGTAAGGACTCACATTCTGATTTGCAGATGGCCGTGTTCTTGTATTCTCACATGGTAGAAAGCAGAGAAAGAAAAAGAGAGAGATCCCTTGTCTCCTTAATTTTTAATAAGGGAATTAACTCACTCATGAGCTCTACCCTCATGACCTAATACTTCCCAAAAGTATGTGCTGTAAGAGTAATATACAAACGGATAGGTAGACAGATAGACAGATGAGATATTTCACATTTCTCTCCATTCTTCCCAAATACTAAATTTTGGAAAACTTTGGTGCTTTTTGCTAAGTTCTTTTCCCTTTTGTCTAACAGCTTCTGTTACATTCTTTACAGATGTGATCTCACATATTCCTTAGGTTTTAAGTACCAGATCTAGACTGATGACCCCAATTATTTTCTACAGTTATAATCATAAAGCCAACTACCTCCTTGATATTTTAGCTTGGGTGTCTTACAGATATCTGAAACTTTAAATGTCTAAATTAGAATTCATGATCCCACACCCTCATCCCAATCCTGCATATGCAAGGCTTTCCCATCTTAGTAAATGACTTCATCAGTTAGCTAGTTGCTCAAGATAGAAACCTAGGAGTGATATTTGTTTCCTGCCTTTTTCTCATTTCTAAGCCATCAGAACTATCAACAAGTCCTATAGAATCTTCCCCCAAAATATGTCTTAAATTAGTCCACCATTCTGTATTTTCTCTGACACCACTGAAACTGACAATATTAGTAAGACATTCCTATTATAATCAGAAGACAAGTAAGATACCCTCTGTTCCCCAAATCATATTACATCATTGTCAATTTCTTGTCAAGAAACACACATTAAACAGAAATAAGAAATATTACTTTTTACTATCCAAGAGGCAAAATTATTTCTTGCAGAGGAATTTACCCTTAAAACAAGCCTAGGGAAATAACTTTAAAACAAACTATTTTAAGTATTATGAAATTATTAAAGTAAATTAAAAATACATACAGAAACCAGTGGGTTTCCTCAAAACTACTTGGAAAACATGATGAAAAATTTAAAAGATGCCTTCATGAGAGTAGCAAAATTTTGCAATGTTTCACATATACACAATCTCAATTATGTATATAATATCTTGATGCCTTGTATATGGTAGATTTCAATAAACATGTGCTTGATTGAAAAGATAAAGGAATAAATGAATGATTTCATTATTAGAAAATCAACTTAACCCCCATGCTAGTCCAGTGGGGATTTTAAAACCTTTTAATGACTATATACACAATGTTTCACCATGAAGATTTGGATGTTTTCGTTATTTAATTTTTTTTGATCATTTGGTAACATTTCAATAAAAATTTATGTGCAGTAAAGTATTATTTGGTATTTTGTATTGTTATTTAGTTTGATTCCTGGGACCCACATTACTGGCTCAGAAAGGAGGGAAATATTTTAAGGATTTTTGATACAGTCATGCTGCTCCTGTCCCATTGCCCATGCAGAACAGGCCATTCCTTCCTTGTCCCATTTGTGTTCATCTAAGGCTGCTATGACCACAGTCATCAGCAAATACCTGGAAACAGAGAGAAGATAAGCAACAGCGTTGGCCAAAATGACTCCATTTCCTTTTCCTGGACCATTTCAAGCATGGACTCTGCCTCACAACTGGTAAAAACCCAGGAACCCTTCATATGGTAAGTTACAGAACATAAAGAGCTCAGGCAGAAATGCACGCTCATTGGCAGTTTGTGGATGAGAAGACTGCTGTTTGTTGTGTGCATTCCTGGACCATCTATCACATGAAATACTCTTCATCATTCCTTTGTGTGGAAAAGGGAAATATAAACCCCCTCCCTGCTTTTTTAGAAAATTGATTACAATCTGATTAATCAAAACATGGCCTTGAATAAGTTATCATTAAACATCTCCATCATTTTCCATTCTGGCAAATTACAATTACTTTGGAGCATAAAAGAATGTCCAGATCCCACCTGAGGCCAATTAAATTAGAATTGCTGGAGGCGAGGCCTGGATGGCGCTGCTGTTTAAAGTTCTCCAGGTGATTGGCGAGTCTACCAGGGTCGAGTGTGCCCACCACCTGCCATAGACTGTTAGCTGAGCATCAAATGTACTTGTTCATCAAACGCCTTGCTCATTAAGGGACCCGGCCTCCTTGGCTGGTTGGGGTTGCCAAAGAAGGCTGCCTGGTGGCGGTGTGACTTGACTTCAAACTTGAAAGACATTTAAATTGGACTAGATATGGGAGAGACGTTATACATAACAGGCAAAAAGAATGGCATGAACAAAAGTAGGTCAGAGATATAAGAGCAGATGTTGGTCTAGGCGGGAGGGCTGGGAAAGGGATGGCTTCAAACTAAGTGAACTGAGAAAAAAATGAGAAAAGTCAGTGTGGGGCACAACTTCCCTGGAAACATGGAGTTTTCAAACTGGTGGCCCATGGCCCCCATCAGACCTATAAACATGTTTGTTTATCTCACATGATCATTTTTCATTTGAGGCAACATTTAAAAATTGGGAGTTTTCACATTAAAACGTATAATGTGCCAACACTGGGCCTGGGTTTCCACATGGCATGATTGGCTGGAGCTCTTTGCTTTAAGTGGGCAGGCACTCTCCCATCCCCTCCCTACCCACCCCTGACATGCTCTGGTGACTGTATTACTTGCCTGCTCTTGGAAGCAACTGTGTCCCTCACTGGTCGCTCTTGACACAGCCTGTGTTGGAAGAGGTGGAATGATGCAGGAAAAGGAGTGCACTTTCCCATCCAATGACCTTGGACAACTTCCCTTACCTTCTATTCTTCAATATGGCCATGGGAACACTGAGATTCTTTGACTCCAACTGCAGTTGCATCAATCCCACCGGTAACTTGCGTTCATGTAGCAAACAGGTGAGCCCCAAAGGGCATGGGCAGCAGAGGTCGGAAGGGAGAACCACAGAGAGAGAACAACAGGCCCTTAGACACTAGTTTTTCACTGTTAAAAAAAAAAAAAATAGGCTTTGGGTCAATGTACAGCTGCATAAGTTCATCCTTTAGTCTCTGCCAGGACTGAAAGAACTACCGATCTCACCCAACTACACTGCACAAAAATAATCAACCATCTCCTCAGGATCCTGTAGTTGACTCGAAGGGATGAGACTGCAAAGAGTTTAACTGGCCCACATATTCTGAAATGAACCCATGTGTCGCATCTGCCTGGGCACCAACAGTCTCTGATGCCCCCCTTCCCTACCCCATAGTACTTGAAGTTTGGAGCTGTCAGGAGCTCAGTAGAGCAACTATGGGTTTTTCTGGCTTCCTGGCAGGAGCCCACAGAATTACAATCGTGCGTGATTTTGTAAAGCAAAGAAGCAGACAAATCATTAGCAAGATTAACTACCAAAAGTTCCCTAAAAATAAATATAGTCAGTCATGAGCACCTACCAAAGTTCTTTGTGAAGGCACAGAAAGATTGGATAACCGAGCCGGTACTTTATTAGGAAGAAAGGTCAAGTGGAAAAGTGCTGCCAGCTGAAGTCAAGTTTCATTATCCTTGCTTTATCCTAGGATTCTCAAACATGAGGTCTAGAGATCTGCAGTTCTAGAAAATTCCCAGGTGGTGTTGATGCTGCTTATCCAAGAATTACACTTTGAGGAGCACTGCTTTGCACAATGTTTAATTCAAAACCAAACCAAACCCTGCACAGCAAGGAACCTGGTGGATCCCAGCCCATAGTGGGCGTATAATTGTGCTGTGTCCCCTCAGTCTGTTTGGTGCTTCCAGCCACGAGCAGTTAAAAGTCATGAACATGGCTCTCTCAAGGGATCTTTGAAATTCATGCAAGAAGATGCAGCAATTATTAGCTTTTGCTTATATCATTCTCTTCACCTGCAAGTCCAAATCTATCTATCATGCATATCTCAAATGAAACAATGCTTTGTCAAGGGAAGTCTCCCTAAGATGTTACTTCTTTCATTGGAAGATTTTCCAGTCCTCCTGTTGGAAAGAATCTTTCCGTCCCTGAGCTTCCACAGTCTGCACCTGCAGTTCTCAGCGTCCATCTCTTTCTATCTTGGGTTCTTGGTATCTGTGTACATACATTATACACACTATATCTGCCACCTTCTGCACCCTAAAAGATGCTGCGTAATCAAGTCTGAGACGGTAACCAGCATACATCTTCTGCAAAAGCAGCAAACAACCTGTGATTTAAGTGCCTGAAACACCTCATTAAACTGTGACTGAGCACTGACATCACACACTCAAAAACACAGAGACACACACAGACATAGACACACACACACATCCATCTAAATGAAAAAACCATACTTTCCCAAAAAACCACATCCCAACAGACAATCTGAGAAAAGGTAGTTGGAAGCTTAAAGTACAAAGCTATTTTTGGAGGAATGTGGATCTCAAAATGGAGGAAATCTTTAATTTTCTCCTCTGCTACTGCATCACAACTCTCTTTATGGCTCCTACATATATTTTTGTACCTATATGAGGCTTGAGGCATGAGTGTGTGTGTGTGTGTATGTGTGTGTGTGTGTGTGTGTACCCTCTTGCATGTGTGTTCCTCTCTTTGGCTGGAAGTTCTGTTTTATATTATGTTCATCTGCATTAAGTCTGTTTGATGTGATTCTTACAGATGGCATGAAAGGGTATTACTGAAATGATGTTTCTAATAGTCTGGACACCTTCCAGCACATAGAATCATAGTACCAAATTCTTTAATCTAATTAATTTTGCAGATTATTTAGCTGATTGATAAGTTGGGGTAGAAAGAACTTCTCTAGACCAGGGAGCCAAAAATGGCACATGCCTTAAGTATCTCACCTCCTGCCACTTTCAGAAGTTACCATAAATTAATTCTGATGATACATTTCCTGAAATGTACTGGAATTATCGACTGCAGAAATCTTATTGGAAAATTCATCCATCACCTCTAGTATGCATATTATGAACCCCATCCTGTGTAACTACTGCATTTCTTTTTCTCTTTTCATGCCTTTTTAAGTAAACAATTTGCAAATTTCAGGGACAGACAATGAAACATTTTTATTAGCAGTTCCAATTTCATATTCGATTCGTGCCTCGATTAACTAATGCACAGCTGTACAGCCCATTTAATAAATATAATTGATTATTAGACTCACCTGCATACTCCTACAAACAATTCACTACTTACTCTGTTCTGCGAATCAAGACAGTTGACTACAAGGGAATAAAAGGGAAACACATGGATAACGACCAGGTTGATTGCTGGACAGACTACTCCAATTTTGTGCCAAATTGAGATATGTCTGTAATAGCACCTTGAGAACACAGAGGAAACTACTCCAGTTACAAGACGCTCTTTCCTTTGTATTATCTGGGGAGCTCTTCCTGCTTAGAACTACTTCTCATACACCTTGTAACCTCAGCCCTTTACACCTAATAGGCACTTAATATGTGTTTGTAGGGATGAATACAAAACTCATACTGCCCCTAACCTTCTACTTAGTATTTATGAAAATAAAAAAGATGTAACCTTAAGTGTCTCATAATCTCATAGAATTTGAATCCTGACGTTATTTTGTTTATTTAGTTATTTAGCCAGTTGTTTATCAAATTTGTTTTGTGGGCTCTCAAAATGTTTGGATAGAGAAAAGTCCGAATATGTCTGTTACTAGAGGAAAAAAAAAAACTTTTTCAAACCATGGAAATCTTAACGTACTCAGATATCTTAGATCATCCAGATAGTGCCATATTTGCTAAATTCAAAAAGAATTCTCAAGCAAGACAAGGAATTTCTCTACTCAAAATGTGTTATCAAGACTCAATTACATTACAGAATGCATTCCATCCCAAAAATATAGCTGACAGCATTTTTTAGGCAAATCCTTCATTTTTGCACCAAAACCAATCAATTTTCATTATCAACTATTTTAAGAGCAATTACCTTTTAATATGATTGCAAAATTATTCTCAAAGCTAAAGTCAATGTTGTTTGTTTTAGACATTTGGTTTCCGTGTATGATTATTTAACTAATAGCTGTAAAGGCATAGGCTAACAAACAAAAACTGGATAAAAATGGATGAAAAAGAGTTATCAAAAGCGACTTTTCTTTAGTTTTATTTCCCCATACACAACCATATTAACTGCATTGATGGTCTAGAGATACAAACACTATAACATGTTTCACTGAAGCTTTGTTTGTCTTATAACTTCAACTCCAGTTTTAATGTTTTGAACAATTAATTCTAAAACTAACCCTCCATGACGGATGTCATTCAAATGGCAGAAGCTTATTGGGTAGTTAAAAGGATAAAATCAAGTAGTCATTCTACTAATCCCTTTACAAGGAAACAGCTTTCTGCATAAAAAGTGGAACTTATGTGGCCATTAGCAGATGCTACATCAAGCGACCAAAAATATACACATTTAAATTCTTAAGCACAATCTATGAACACTACACAGATGGTTTCCAAGAAACTGTACCTAAATTGATTACGATAAAAATGATCTGCTGCAATTGTTTCTGTCAAAAGGGAGAACAGAATTTGTCCCAATGTGTCGCTCTGCCCACTCATGCAGAGAACCCAGCTGCTGGGACAGATGTTGCTCTAAGCACTTTATTTTAGGGTCATTAAAATGGTTACAGGGGTTAGTCATTCACTGTTTTATAAATCGTGCTTACTAGCTGAGCTCAACAGATGCTGGAAAACTTCTTTGTAGTTGATCAGAAACAAAGTTTTTCATCAGATCCCATCTACCTTGTGTTTATATGCAGAAATTAGGAACAAATGGGAATGCATAGTTAAACAAAGAAGTACATACATATCGTGGTGCATTTGATCCAGGAAGACATCTTTACCCAGCTCTAGTAATAATACTGATGCTTCCCTCATAACCTCCTCAGGCTGGCAATGCAAAGCTGTCTCGGAGGTGTGCATGCATTCATTTTATTTAAGAAATGTGGGGTCCTATATTAATATTGTATGCTTGCATTTTTAAAAATCAACCCAGGTCTGTGCCATTGTCCTTAGCAAGTTGCCCCACAGAATTTGTCCAACAGTAATACAGATCACTGTCATTCTCCTGAGAACACTCTTCTTTAGAAGATTGTTTCTAAGCCTTTCTGAGAAAGTTGTTTTGACTCTTTTCATTAGAGTTAATGGTATTCCTATTGAGCTCTGATTTTACATCATGATGTATTGAGATGACACCTAATATATCAACAAAACCCCAGGAATATCAGCAGAACCCATATGAAATAATGGGCATGCATACAATTCTGGGAAGATATGCATGTATAACTCTATGTGATCCATGTTGATGGTGGTTTAAACTATTACTATGACTGTACTGTGGGAATCTAGGTTACAGAACTGTTAAACAATACTGACAGAAATTCACAGTGATCGAAGGAAACAACAAACTTGTTATACAGGAAATTCAGAAATTCCAAGAAGACAACTTGCTCAAGACCAAAGGCCATAGAAGGAGAGGAGATGAAAGTAGGAAAGGGGAGACCCCAAGGACAAGGCTGTGAGCTACTCCAGAGGGGAGAGTGTCCTAAAAATAGATGGAACTGGAAGTACTGTGAAATTAATCTGATTTTCACAAAAAGAGAGACAGGCAGTGACTTCAGCTACTTAAAAAGACTCCAGGCTCTTAAAGAGTTGAGATCAAGAAATCAATGTAAAGAAATAAAAAGTCTAGCTTTAGAGTGGAGGCAGGTTAGTAGTTTGTGGAGCCTAAAGCTTGTGCATGTAATTGGGGTTTAAAAGAAACAGAGTATAATTTTTTAAAAAGCACTTCATGGAGAGTCCATAGATGTTTCCCATCCATCATGGCTGTGTTTAAATATTATCAAGATACCAAAGGAAAGAAAAACTTAGCTGCGGGTAATTGCCACAATTGACATTTCATGATCAAACAGTTTTAGAGTTGGATTTGTCCCTCATTGGGTACCTGGTTCAAACTTCTGATTTTATAGAAAAAAGAAATCTAAGTACAGAGAAGTCAAATCCAATAGTTCACCACTCCTTAAGTCTTGAGATAGCATAACCCCCCCAACAATGTATTTCGTTGGAATGAGGTCGCCACCATTCAGGAGCTTTGTCTTAACCTTGCACTTGCTCTAAATTATGCCCTACTATTATCTGTCTTGTCCACATTTCTCAGCAACATATTTAGACCCTACAGGCAATTTATTACAAATACTACATGTTGGAGTTGGTGACACATAGCTGAAATCTTTCTCTTATGCATCTACTTTCTATTCCCATAAAAGATCAACATTTTCCCATTTTGTAAACTCTGAGAAGGTTGAAATAGTATTAAATAAGCCTTATTTTATAAGAGGAAAATAACAGCAAAAAAAAAAAAAAAAGCCCAAATATACAGTATCAACAATGTCTTTATTATTATGACACTGGGAGACTGTTTCCTTACACCGCTTGTTTTTGGTTTCCCTAGTTTTAAGTTTTCTGTTTTTTTGTTTTTTTTCCAGTGCATTATAATCCCACTGAATCATGGACTTTTCACACAGTTGATTTGGTTCTTCACAGTTTACACTATAACTTCGTATACAGTAAATCACTGTACTTGCACAATATTTTAAAAATAAATTTAGAGGTGGAAGATGTTAAAACCCTTGGTAAAAGTTAATATTTTAAGGGAAATATTCTTTAAATATTTTCCTCCTTCTGGTAATATTTGGGCATGCAGGACTGAATTTAAACTCTTTGACCTTGAATTCCTTTGTACAATATAGAAGCTGGATTCACTAAGGCGTAATTCCAGCTTGCATTGAGAAGTTATTATTATGGTCTTTTTTAGAAGATGAAACTTTCATATGATGGAATATCTCAAGTAAACTTTTAGATAGGGGACATATGCTGAGCTAGTTCCTAAACACTAGTAAAGTAGCATAAAAAATGTATGGAAATATGTCATTAGTGAAATTAAAATCTGTGATCAATATTATGTCTTAGAGTTACCAGCTCCCATTCATAACTACCATAGAAGTGGCCATTCCTTTCTCTGTGCACAAATACGCATAACATGTATATGTCACTTATGTGTGTCCCATGTCCTCCACTGAATTCTGAATTCCCTAAAGTCAGGGCCTGAACTTTACTTATCTCTGTATCTCCTATAGATAGAACAAGCAGTTTGTCTTACCCAGTAGGTGCTCAATCAATAATGAATAAAGGTAATCAAAAGATATAATTGCAGCTTTTACTTCATAGAAAACCATAGGGCCATGACGAAAAAGATCATGGGAACAAGTTTACATACAGAGGTAACATATGGCAATCAAGTTCACCTTAATTGTGTGACCCATATTCCAGGAAATATGGTGGTATAAGGGCATGCATTCAGATAGTTCATACTCTGAAATTGGGTAAAACAAACATAAAAAGTATGCAGTCTAATTCATCAGTCAGTGTGCTACAGAAGGCATTTCTAAAATGCAAATTCTCAAAAAAAGTGGCCTGACTATTCAGAATTGGGTGACAAGAACAATAGCTGAGGAGTATCCCGCCATAGTCATGCCCTCCCTCCTCTCACACCAGGAAGGGGATACTCTCTCAACCTAGTAATGTTGGAACTTAATGCAGTAATTATTTTAAATAAATTATTTTAAAATTCTAATATAAATTTTTTAATTGATCTGACTTTTATGTTGAAAACCGATTGGAATAGATCAAGAGCTGGTTCAATAAGACCATGTAGGAATGTGTTGTAGCAAAAGATGTTGATGATTTGGTCTAGGCTTATGGTAGTGGATATTGGAGAGATTTGGTGGACGTGCTGATAGGACTTAGTGATGGATTAGACATGGGCAGGATGAATGAGTTGCTGATGATACATTGGCCTGAGGAATGGAAGGCATGGAAATACTGGTTCTTTGGTCGGAGAAGACCAGAGGGAAGGAGATGAAGAGCAAGATCAATAATGGAGTTCTCTGTAGGTAAATTTTGAAATGCATATGAGACTGTCCAAGTGGATATACCAATGGAGAGTTGTGGTTCTGGAGTTAAGAAGAAAATTCTGGCCTGGAGGTATACATTTGGAAGTCTTCAGTCTATAAATAGTATTTTTAAAACAAGGTATGCCTTCGAATTTGCCAGGTGGTAAAAACTTGAAAACTGAAAACATATAACAAAAGATAAACAAAGGAAATAGCAAATAATATAGAAAAATAAGAAAAAGGAAAATGAAATGATGGAAGACAAAGCAAATCACTTTTTAAATTAATTTTTATTGGAGTATAGTTGCTTTACAATGATGTGTTAGTTTCTGCTGTACAGCAAAGTGACTCAGCCATATGTATACAGGTATCCCCTCTTTTTTGGATTTCCTTCCTATTTAGGTAACCACAGAGCATTGAGTAGAGTTCCCCATGTTATACAGTAGGTTCTCATTAGTTTCAAAAAATGGGCAGAAGACCTAAACAGACATTTCTCTAAAGAAGACATACAGATGGCCAACAAACACATGAAAAGATGCTCAACATCACTAATTATTAGAGAAATGCAAATCAAAGCAAATCACTTTTAATAATAAACATAAATAGGAGAAAAAGAAACTTTTGGAAGAAAAAAGACTTTACATAGGTCAAAAAGCTAAATTCCTGAATTATAAGAGATAAACTTTCAACAAAATGACCTAGAAAATTTGAAGGTAAAGGGATGATGTTCAAATAAAATTCCCACCATGTGTTGTATGGCCAGAATCACCAGAATCAGTCATTAAGACCAGTGTCAGTTTCAGTCATCTCAGACTGCTGGTCCTCCTACTCTTTCATCTTTGGGAAGACTTACCTGAAATCCAGAGATGATTCTTTTGGCTGTAACCTTGCGGTCCTTCAGCTCATTAAGATGATGGAAAGACAGTTTCTCTGATCTTCTTTAAAGATGAGGATGATGGCCTTTAGGTGCTGGAAAGATTTTTTAACCTAATGTAGAGTTGATTAGTGAAGTGATTTGGGGGATCCAGCAGTTTTG
Source organism: Balaenoptera borealis (assembly GCF_965194805.1). Lineage (NCBI taxonomy): Eukaryota > Metazoa > Chordata > Mammalia > Artiodactyla > Balaenopteridae > Balaenoptera > Balaenoptera borealis. The sequence continues at coordinate 86,969,919 of NC_138871.1, forward strand.
GAAAAAGCAAACTATACAGAAGTTTGAATAGATTAGAGAATTTTGAAAAACCGGTCTGTCTTTATTCCTAGGATAATTACAGATTAATTGCTTATTGTTTGTCTTATATTTCAGGTTGGAGACGAAAAAAACAACAAAGGAACAGGTTGTGAATTCATCAATGCTTGAAACGTCTTGATCATTTGTTACTCCATGGAACTTCTTTTCTGTTCTCTTCTCATCTTTTTTCTTTTCTTTTTTTTTTTACTTCCTCCTTCCTTCCTTCTCGCCTTCCTTCCTTCCTTCTTTCCTTCCTTCCTTCCTTCTCCCCCCCCCCTTTCTTTTTCTTCCTTTATCTCTCCTGTTTCATACCATGAGTTTTCTGTCTATCTCTATCTCTTTTGCTCTCTCATTTCTTGGAGTTTTGTTTAGGAGTTTTCAGATGCAACAAGAACAGAGGAAAAGCCAATTCAAATATCTAGCCTTACCAAGCTTATGAAAATTCTACTCAGTGGTTATTGCCCTATGATGTGGTAGACTTCGTTTTAGAAATCAAAAGTACTGACAAAAAATGCTTAAAGTTGATGTTTTTAATAAAACAAAAATAAGAACTCCAAAGGTTAAAGTAACAAATTCACTAAAATAGGGACAAACATGTAAAGATTAGATTTACCTTACAGTCCAGCTGGGTCACATAATATTATATGTATGTGTGCTTGGTGGGGCTAGCTCTTATGTTTCTTAGAAAGTTAATTATGCATTTCTTGAAGATAGAAAATGTATTTTTATATTTCAGCATAGGGCAGGTTACAGAATTATTGTCAATGTTATTTTTAAATTGCATATTATAACAAAATACATGTCTATAGTGTCTAAACCATGTGCATTTTGTCTCAGTCACAGCCCCGTAATATACAACCTGGCACTGCTCCTATGCATAGCAGAGAAGAAAATGGTCTCCTTAATACATTTCTTTGTTCATGGTTATAAAATATTCTAGAATATTGGTTGGCAAACAAGCTTCTCCTTTATGACATATTTACTTTGAAAATCTTTTAATGCAATGAAAACAGACATATGAAAATGTCTCCAACAAGATCACAGATTTCAATAGTAATATGGATGGTATTGAATTTCCCTAGAGTTGAGTCACATAATTTCCTTATGATATTTTGAAATAAGATCATAAAGAAATTTTTTAAAAATTTTAAAGTAATGAATGTACATATAATAAATAATGAAATAAATACAGAGAACAGAAACAGTACTGTATTCATAGCTTAAAATAGATTTTAATTGTTTTCTAAGAAGATACAGAAAGTAATTTGGAAAATACAGTTTATCAAACCCACCACCAGAGGCTTGCCATTGTTAATATTACATTGTATGTTTTTCTACTCTTACAAACAGTATGTCAGGAGGCACATTAGCATAAGACTCAGAACGAAATAGCCCATTTCTCTGATCCCTGAAGATCCCAGGGATTGATAACTTGAGACAGATGGCCTGTTGTAAAGGCTCCAGTTTGAGGCCAGAACCTCTATGTGGGTGAAAATTCTCCCTGCCAGACTGCATCTCACTTTCCCGTGATGCGCCTGGAGTCTCTGCACTGGAGGAGGTTTGATAGCAGGTACTAGGGGTTCTGGGTGGAAGACAGACGTGAGCCTGGCATAATGACCTTGAGGTGAGACCTGGGGACAGACTTGGATGGAATGCTAGTATTCCAGTGGGCTGAGTGTTGGCTGAGTCTGGTAGGCATGGCTGGGGGCAGTGAAGCTTCTGTTTCTTTGGCACAAACACATGTTAGTCTTGTTCTCTGCTTCAGTATTTCTTTTCCCATTAATCACAGAAGATCTGAAAGGCCTCCTCTGCTTTTTTATTTTCATTTTTTTAAATTGGACAGCTGATAATATAAAGAGAGACCGTGTCATGAGATATTAAAATGACTAGCAAAGTCAGAAATATGATCAAATTTAATGACTTACATAATTCCCTCTTCATAATATAAAACAAAAATCTAGGTGAGTTCTGTATATCTATCTATCTATCTATCTATCTATCTATCTATCTATCTATCTATCCATCCATCCATCCAAGAAGGCTTCTAACGTCTTTTAAGGAAACTGTAATAAAGAATTTTTAGGAACTGGCATCAGTCCCCAGAATTTCTTATGGGATGTTTGAGGTAGGCAGATGATGAAGCAATAATCTAGAAATAAGTGTGTTTTCTATGTTTAAACGAGGTGATATATGTGAATTACTTATAACATTGCTCAGTCATTGTAAGTTCTCAATAATTGGCTAAATACTGCACACTACACTTCAGTACAAAGAAATCACTGGGCAATACCGTGTCTCTGTACATTTGCATTTGCTGGTTGCTGTGCTCAGAATGTCCTTCTCTTCCATTATCGTTTTGACTAATACCCACACTAGAAGTCATTCCTGACATCCCAAGTCCCAGGCTTCAATATGCACAAACCTTCCCAACTTACATATTTATCTTGATTCTAGTGGTCAAAACATTGTATTCTAGTTGGTTCATAGTTGTTTTTTACCCCATTATACTTAATTTTGTATATGGTTCAAGATAGGGCTGAATTTCTTTTTTTCTCATATTACTATCCAGTTGTTTCAGCACCATTTGTTAAAAGACATCTTTATTGTACAAATAATACATTTATTCTAGCAGAAAACAGAAGGAAAAGAAAAAAATGATGTGTAGAAAATCCATCAGTCTATGGCAGGGGTCCCCAACCCCCAGGCCGTGGACCAGTACCAATCGCGGCCTGTTAGGAACTGGGTTGCACAGTAGGAGGTGAGTGGTGGGTGAGCGAGCAAAGCTTCATCTGCCACTCCCCATTGCTCCTCATTGCTGGCATCACTACCTGAACCATCACTCACGTTACTGCCTGAACCATTGCTTGCATTATCACTTGAACCATTGCTCACATTACCGTCTGAACCATCCCCCCCACACCCTGTCTGTGGAAAAATTATCTTTGACGAAACTGGTCCCTGGTGCCAAAAAGGTTGGGGATTGCTAGTCTACAGTATTTACCATTTTCCTGGGGTTTCTTTTATATTTATGAATATAGCTGTATCTTTCTTATTCTCATATTCTCCTTTCTATCTCTCTCTTTTTTCATAATAATCCAGTTTCTTTGATTATAACATGAAAAAATACATTTTAATTTTGTGAAATAAGAATGCATCTCACAGTTGTTTTTTAAAGTATAAACAAAACTTTTTTAAGACCGCATAGAACAGGTTGTGATATATCCTGGCTAGACCACTGTGAACTTAGCCATGTGTAAAAGTTTCTACTTATTTCACTGCTACCTGAGCTGAGTTATTCTCACTGAAAGTACCAAATATCGTTAAAATTTAAGTTAGTTTGAACCTCTATTTGTCTAAAAAGTTTTTTTAAAGTATTAAAGCAGATTTGAGAACTCTCATTTTCAGCAATGAAGGAGTACTTGATATTGGTTTTATTCTTCAACCAAAAATAAGTAGAAAAATAAAGAAAATACATGGAATAACTCTTTCAGATATATCCCTTAGATCAGGAAAGCAGGTTGTCTCTCTGGAGGCATTTTATGGATCTTTTTGAAGTAAATGATAACCCAAGATGAGAGCGGCAAAACTATTGAGTTGAGGAGGCAGAGATGGTAGTTTGTAGAGGCTTAGGGAAATGAAATTTATAAGGCAATGTACCAGAGAGAAGGAATCTAAGAGTTCCAAAATATATAGAGTGGTTCCCTTGAATCCATTGCTATAGCCCAAGTTTTGTGTGCATAAGGTGAAATTTCACTAGCTGGACAAAGAAAAACAAAGGAGCTGTAAGCTGATCAATTTCCAGAGCTCAAACATGATTGGAGGGGAACAAAGTGAAATAGTCTTTAAAGAAAATAACAAAGCATGACATCCAATTTTTAATAACATAGGCTCAAATTAAAAATCACTAGTTTACAAAGAAGCAATAAACAGTGACACATAACCAGACAAAAAATAAGCCAGTACAAATGAATCCAGTAATAACAGAAATTATGGGATTACCTGACCACAGCTATAAAATTGTTAGTATAAACATGCTCAGAGATTTAAAGGAAAGCATGAAAATAATGATGGAAGAAATTAAAGATTTGTAAAAGAACCAAATGTAATTTCTAAAGCTGAAAATCATTGAAAATGAAAACTTCAGTGAATGATCTTAATTGTAAATTAAATACCATTGAGTAAAAATTCAAAGATTTAAAAACAGATGTTAGAAATTACACAAATTGAAGTACAGACATAAAAAAATGCCTAAAAAATTTAACAGAAGCTCAGTACACTGTGAGACAATATCAAATGGTCTCATATAAAAAATATTGTGTTCCAAAATAAGTTAGAAAATATTTTTGAAAAAATTGATACAAATTGTCAAAATTTGACAAAAAGTTTGAATCTGTATTATATACATCTGAAGATATAAGAAGGAGCTCAACTCAAACATTTTGTTCAAGTATCAAAGCATGATGCTACAAACACATACTTCAAGAAGGTTTGAAAAGTTTTATTACTCACATAATGTGTTATCTGGGATGTATAAGGCAGGCTTCCCAAGCTAGACTGAAAATGGCTTGAAAGAACAGGAAAGGAAAGGAGAATGACTTGGGGTTTTTATTGTTGTTAGAGAGTAGGGTGGGGTGAGAGTCCGTTAAAGGAGGAGCGCTTGGACTTTCTTATAAGCTTTTCCAGAAGTGGGCAGAAGGGAAGAGGGAGGAGTGGTGCTTAAAGGATGTCAGTATTCCAACATCAAAAGTGGAGTCAGACTATTTATTACAACCCACAAAGCCAAGAAACTTAAGAAAACCCAAGCAGGATAAAGATAAAGTAAACCACACCAAAAACGCATCATAATAAATTATTGCAGTATAATTTGAGAAAGGGAAACTTTTTTTTTTTTTTAATTAATTAATTTATTTATTTATGGCTGTGTTGGGTCTTCGTTTCTGTGCTAGGGCTTCCTCTAGTTGTGGCAAGCGGGGGCCACTCTTCATCGCGGTGCGCGGGCCTCTCACTATCGCGGCCTCTCTTGTTGCGGAGCACAGGCTCCAGACGCGCAGGCTCAGTAATTGTGGCTCACGGGCCTAGTTGCTCCGCGGCATGTGGGATCCTCCCAGACCAGGGCTTGAACCCGCGTGCCCTGCATTGGCAGGCAGACTCTCAACCACTGCGTCACCAGGGAAGCCCAAAGGGAAACTTTTTAAAGAGCAAGTAAAGAAAGACACATAAGGACAAAGATAAGAGTGACTACAGACTTCTTGTCAGAAACAATGCAAGATAGTATACAATGGACCAAGATCTTTAAGAAGCCAAATGACAGGAGAAGAAAAAGAAAAAAGAAAAAAAAAAATCTCTAGAATTTTCTTTACAGCAAAGACTCCTTTAAAAAATGAGAACAGAGAAAGATGTAGATCTGTTTTGGGAAATCTCTAAGTAAGATTGTGCATGACCTATCTCTCTACTAATGACAAGTATAAACTCTGAACATAATGTAGTTATCTGAAGGCATTGGAGAGTTAAAAGAAGCATTCAGATTTGAAAGGGTAGTACATAGCAAATGGAGAGAATTATCACAGTAGAGTTGCTATTCTCATAGCTTTTAGCATGGTGAAATCAGATGCAAATGGAGAAGGAGCAAGGGATAGAAAAAGAGAGAGAGAATGAGAATGAGAAAGAAGAAAAGACCTAGAAGGAAAGTAGCCAGTTAGGGAACCTCCAAATTTTGTCTGCACATATCTCTGGCTGCAGCATATTCAAAGGAGCTCAGCTTTTAAAAAATGTATGTCATTTGGGATCAGAGCTAAAGAAAAGAAACAGAATTTTCATCTTGATTTCAACCAAGATAACTACCCACGAAAACAAAACAAATGATACACTTAGAAGAAGAAAAAAAAAAAAACAGAAACCAGAATTTATACAACTCATACTCATATCTAAAATAGGCCCCCAGCTATCTGATCAGGAAAATAAATATAAGACATAAAGTACTATTATTTGGGATGAAACAAAAGGACATTAACAAAGGTACTACAGAAAGTAAAAGGATGATACAGAATTATTATGAACAATTTATGCCAGTAAATTTAACAAATTAGATGAAATGGAAAAATTCCTAAAAGGACACTAATTTTTAAAAAAGTAACCTAAGTAGAAATAGAAAAAAAAAAAAAAAAAAGAGTAGACTTCTATCAATTAAATAAATTGTATTCATAATGAAAAACCTTCTGAAAAAAAAAATGGTTGCCCAGATGGCATTACTGGTGAATTCTATCCAAAATTTAAGGAAGAAATAATTGCTATGCTACAAAAATTCCTTCATAAAATAAAGGAGGAGGAAACACTCCCCAACTAATTTTATGAATCCAGAATTACCCTGTAAAAAACTAGACTAAGTCACTACAAGAACTGAAAAATTCATTATGTACAGATACCACACACTTAACAAAGTATTACCAAATTGCGTATAGATACACACGATGTCATGGGTAAGTGAGATTTATCAAAGAAATGCAAGGTTGGTCTAACATCCAAAAATCAATCAGCACAATGCATCATATTAACAGAATAAAGAGAAAAAGTATGTACTCATTTCAATAGATACAAAAACGTATTTGACACAATTCAACACCAAGGGAAAGCTGTGAACAAATTAACAGTGAAATTAGCTCTATAAGATGGGTGCTGCAATGATAAAAGGAAAGGCAGAAATTAGACCACAGAATGAAAAAGTAGGTGAAACAGGGATGGTGAGGGGTCAGGGACAAAGAAAGGGATGTGGAGAAGCTGAAAGAGAAATCAGAGTTGGGCAAGTGGCAAGGAAAAAACAAGAGAGTTAAAATGTGAGAGTTTGAGAGAAAAGTGAGAGAGAAATAAGAGAAAATAATACTAAAGGAGTATAAGAGACACCTAAGGAATCTGAAGACTCCTATTTGAATATCCATAGGAATTTTTGTTTTCATTTCATACAAAATTTATTTCATATTATGCCATTCATTCACCACTGTAATAGATGTAAGGTGCTGTTTACATTTTCTAATATACAATTTCCTAGTTGTCATTATCCTGATAAAATTCTCCCTGGCTCATGCTTCCTAGAGCAGTGTTTCTCCAGTGGCCTCCAGACACTTCCATCAGAGCCACTTGGTTGCTATGATTAAAGAGCCAGGTCCTCATGCCCCATCCCATACATCTTGACTCAGCTTCCCTGGGGTGCAAGTTAAGAATTTCAGTTTTAGCATGCACGACATGCTATTCCAATTCACGTTAATGTCTAGAGAAGCAATATAAACACTTAAAGACACAGAAAACATGAAACAACAGAACACTTAATGATCTCCTTCAAGGATTTCTACAGTCTGAGGTGAATGTACCACTTGACCTGTAAGTCACACAGAGATTCTATATGGAAGTTAGACTCCAGGTGTTACTGTATGGGCACGTTGACTGGAGGGCCGTCGCTATACATGCTTGTGTATCCTCCCATCTTCTAAGCTCAAGGTCCTTCTCCAGCACCACCTGCTGCACAAATCCAGTCCAGAATGGCCATTTCTCCTCTGATCTCCTGTGATATTACAGCCTGCACCCACTCTCCAGCCCCATTGCAGACATGAGTCAGATCTGGTTATAGTGTTGTTTGTGTTGGTTTACTCTCTCCTAAGCTTTCTGGAGGCTTCTGCAGCGCAGGAAGTTAGCCCTGTTGATCTGTGCATGCTCACCTCCCTGTACAGCATCAGTACTTGGAAACAGCTTACTGATGGTGACAGACAGAAGATCATCAGTGGGAGTTGTTAGCTATTCTGTTTATAGAATCTTTGTTATGCTTGATACACTTCACCAAGGCTCTCTACCCAGACACTTGGGCATTTCTCTGCAGTGACTCTTCTTTGCCCCAGCCATGTAGGCTTTTAATTTTCAAATATCTTGCAAATCCATCCTCAGCACACCATCTCCATGGAGTTGCCTCTGTTCAGCCCTCATTATCTCTCATCAGGTTTGCAAATTTCTACCTCCTCTCAGCCTCCAATCCCTCCGAGCTCCTCCCTGCCAATCCTGTCTGTGCAGTAGCTACAAAAGGTATCTTTTGAAAATATTCATATGGTGAAGTCGCTCCCCTGTTTAAAGTGCTGCAAACACTCCCACTTACATCTGTGTCTTACAGATGAATGGCTCCTGCCTGATGCTGAACCTTTTTGTCTAACTCCACAACTCCAGGTCACTTACTATGTCCTGGCAATAGGACATTATGAGTCTGTTTCTAGGATGAAAAAGAAACCTGAGCTTGAATTCCACCTCCATTACTCATTAGCTGTTTAACTTGAACAAGGTATTTAATTCTCAAACCTCAGTTTTATCACACACAATGTGGGGATAATAACAGTACTGGTCTCATAAGGTTGTCACAAAGAATATTTGAAATAGGGCCTGTGGAGTGCTCACCCTGGCACTTGGTGTATAGTTAGTGCTGAATAAATACTAGTCATTACTATCACTTCTTGCCTTTGTGTCCCTATGCAATTTCTTCTGGTTAGAATGGCCTTTCTATCCTTGTCTATCTAGCAAACTCCCACTTTTTTTGTTTGTATTCAGCTACTACCTACTCAACTCCTGCTTTCTCTGGGACACATTGATCACTCATTCTCAGCTGCCTAATCATCATTCAGTGTTTTATCTTTAGTGCTCAATCATCTAACTCACTACATATGACTGAGTTAAAATATACTCCTCCCCTTATAAAAAGTGAAGGAAGAACCCCACTGTGCTTACTTCTGTATCTCCAGAAACCACAACAATAATGCCATGACTTTCCATCATCAATCAAATTGGTTAAAAGATTGAATGAAGGACCATGGAATTTCATTTTATATCTACCAATGATCATTTTCATGTCTTTAAATATATTTACAGTAGCATTAAAACATAGGGGATTTTTAGAGCAGAGGAAAAACAATCATTTATTTCTTTCAAAATACAGCTTAACTGGAGGGATAGATGAGTAGAGAGACAATAATCAGAGTGAATTTCTACATATTCTCTAGTCCATATGGATCCCCACCATCACCTCCAGTGGCCCCAAACTATTGATTACTATGTTCCTGTGTATGTTGTAGTGATGACATTCTTGCTCTGAGGATACGGGTGGAAGTGAGACTCACCACAATTCCAGATTGGAGGGAGCTGCTAGCCAGCTTGTGAAAGAGGCTGTTCCATAAGGCTCATCTACGTAACTGGAGCACAGAAAACTATGCTAAGCTTTTCTTATTGTAGGTTTTCTAATATGTTGAACTGTGACAATTTTGGGTACTGTGTTTACCACCCAGTTTGGGGCAATGTGTTAGGTTAAAAGACCTATTGTTTGTGACTTGGAAGCATGGGTTTCCCAGGCCTTTGCAAGCAGGCAATCCTCTGAAAACAGCTTTTGTCTATTGCCATGCTGCAATCACTTGCCTCATTGTTGAAATTCAGTTCGAGAAGAAAAAAAAAAAGAAGAAGAAAGAAAAAGAATTGTCATCTGCAGCTGCAAACTCCAAAATCTTCTGGGGCTCAAGATGCATTAGAATTGCTGAAGCTGTTAGAAGAATCTTTACTCATGGTTATTGGACTTTTTCACCTTCAGTTCACTTCTTGAGTCTTCTCAAATCCCATGAGGATTATGCTTTTTGTTGTCTAAACCATATCATAGTATCCATGATTCGTAGCCTTGAAGCAGATTTTAAAAAATAAATCCAACACCAGTTTATCAAATTATTGCTTGCTCCCTTATAAATGGTCTCACATTTTAGCAAATAACTGGATTTCATATGAATTTTTGAAGACTATTAACCGATAGTAAAATAAGAACTAGCCAAAATATTTTAATTGCACACCAGACCCTTCTCCTCGTTGTCACGTTAATTGTAGATTTCCCTAATTGAGAATCTGTGGGTGGGTATCTGCCCCGGAAGCCTCCTATGTGTTAAGACATCTGGTTTGCTAACCATCACACTGCCTTTCAGAGGCAACTAACTGCAAACACCACTTCTCCCCAGGATCTTCCACTCAAATGCAGAGTTGCTTAGATATGGAGCTGGCTGGCTACGGTGCTAGGGAATTGTGCAAAGAAGGGTGTTAAGCTGCTGGTTCTGATGTTTGTAATGTATTTTGGCTGTTACAGGGTAATTTTTCTAATGATACAACCTGCAAGGTATGCCAATCCACTGGTAATTTTTTCAAATAATAATTTTAAAGAATAGAATATGCATAGAATATGCCTGTCGAGTTCAAGAAAAACTGAGAGTGTTTGGATAACGTGTTTAAAGGCACACGGGGTCCTCACATATCCTCCCTATTGTGCAGTTTACCAGGATGGCTGCAGACCTCAGAACATACTAGGACAATATTCAATGAATATCATTTTATTTTTATTTAACTAAAAGACATTTATTTTATTATTGAGCTAAAAATAAAATTTTAGACTTGAAATAAAGCCGTACTTATTTTCCATTGCTCTGTTTGTGTGACATTGGACAAATTATTTAATGTTCTTTCTCCTCATTTGTTTCACTTGCAATGGGGAAATATTTGTCTTCCTCAAGCCTTTAGATGGAGCAGGGAGAGAGATGAACATGAGAGAGGTGAAAATGTCCTGCCTAGTGTCTGATGCACAGCAGTTCCCAAAGAATGGTGCTTTCCCTCTTCTGCTCAGAAGTTCCACCTCATCAAATAAATATGTCCTTATCACTTAGCAGTAAAATAATTTAGGTTCGAGTCCTCCGAAATGGCCTAAAGTATACCAGGGCAGGGATGGTGGGACAGTTGAAAATGGTAGATTCAATGCTCATACAATAAACATTCTCCACCCTCAATTAGCCATCCAATGTAGAAATGACCACTCTCTTTGAGGATAATCCTAGAAAATAATTTAGACAGAAATAGCTATGAGATGAACCGAGATAGAGCCACAGAAATTGTCATGAATGCTCACCAAAAGAGTAGAATTCCCAACATGTAAGCCTAATACTCTAAAAGAATCCAGAGCCCCATCAAATAGAAACATTAAAAAAATTTTCAATGAAAACATTGAACAAGTATGTTTTCCTGGTCTCTGTGGGTTTTCTAGGAAACCCCTCGTGACACCTCTGTAAAGAGAAATTTAAACAGTAGATCACAGAATGGGACAGATTATCCATGGAAGTTGGTGCCAAAGCCAGCTGATGCCTTAGTTTCATGCACACTGTTGCATATAGATTTTATCTTCTGGTTCAGTGATTTGGATGATACATTCCATGTAGTTGCATTTTTCCTTGCCAACTCCCCTCAAAAAAAATGAACCTCAAAAGATGAATTAAAAAATGTGATCAAATACTATTCAACAGTTAAAATTAACAAAGAAGTGCTATATGCATCAGTAGCAAAAATCTCTAGAGCATGTTGCTTTAGCAAAAAAAAAAAAAAAAAAAAAAAAACATGTATTGGAAGAAAATGCATATGCAATGTGATATCATCTATTAAAATTTTTCAAACCTAGAAAAAAAATTTTTTTTTAATTTGCATGATAAATAGTAACCCTTTAAACACTCACCGAGGAGTATAAACTCTAAATGCATGTCAGTGATCGTCTCTATGGGAGAATCAGGCGAAAGGAATCCAACTGTTGTACACAGGCACCTCACCAGCTATGTAATGTCTATAAATACACACACACACACACAAATCATCTGTAGCAAATAGGCATACGGTGGCCATTTAATAAATTTAGGAGTGGTATATAGGTGTTCATTATTTTATTCTCTGTTTTTGTCAAAGTGTTTATAATATTTCATAAAACATGGTAAAGTAATTAAAGATTACTTTTAAGAAATGAAAAATGAGGTTTTACTGTAGTTGTTAAAAGAAGTATGAAAAATTTTCTTCTGGTCCAAACTCTTTGCTGTCAGCCGCACTGCGATTGCAGCACACTGATCTGTGCACCACATTGATTGGAGGCTGCCCCTTGCCTCCACAGAGCATATTTATCCACTCAGAGGAAACTGGGGAAATGTTTCTGTTGGATTCAAAGCTGTATTTTAGCATGACCATCAGGATTCATTGAGATCTAGCTCAAATCTCCTCTTTGTACACCAAGCCTGTCAATTGTCAATATCTATGACCTGCTCAGTCTCATAAAACTGGTCTTTGGCATCACAAACTGTCTTTGAAACTTCCGTGCCTTAGTCTGAAATTCCACATCTTCTATTTTTTTTGTCACCTGAGCCACTTATTCAATGGCAGGGTCATATTGTGAATTAGCCTTTTGGGAGAGACAGGGAAGGTGGGTTTTTCCATCTCAGTGCCTCCCTTGTTGTACAAATGCACGTAGGGCACTTAGCTCAGTACACTCTAGTTATCTGTTTACTCACCTATCTGCTATTCTACTCCTCTGCTCTGAGGTCCTCATTAACAGGGCCCTTATTTATCCATTTGGTCACAGGCTGGCCATATAATAATAGGTGATTATAAAAGGCTGAGCAAAGTAATGTTTGCATGAGATGTTGATCATGTTTTGACGACTATTCAAAAAGTGATAATCCTGGAGATTTACCATTTTATATATCACCAACAGGTATCAATTAAAAAAATATGTGCACTTGAATGAGTTAAAGTACCAAGAACAACAGCTGAACATCACGAGTGCAGTAATGCAGAAGTGTTGGTATTATTGGTCAGTCTGAACTATGTTGTCATTTGCACAAACCTGATTTTGGAATGCTAATCTGGAGACATGGAAAGCTGTAGAGGTGCCACCCTTGAATGTCCTACCTATTCGTGGCTGTGTGAGAAGCACAGTGATTCCAAGAGCAAGCTTTGGAGGCAAAGCTGGGTGAGGCTGGGAGATACTGATCCTCCCCCAACTCAGCTTCAACCAGTTCAGCTGTGAAGCTAATACTTACCTCCCAGAATTATTCTGAAGAAGATTGGGACAATGCAGGTGAAAGGCCTAGCATCAACATCACTCGTAAAAGGAGGGTAAGGTGGCCAGACCACAGATCACTGTAATTCCACCAGCTGAAAGTGAAGAGAACACCTTGTAGCAGTGGTTACCTCAGGTGTGGACAAGTTCATGTTTCTCCCAGTTAGGCAACTATGGCCCAGAGGAAATAGTATTGAGCTTAGACTTCTGGGTCTGGGTTCAAATTCTGGTTCTAACACAAATAGTGAGCCTTTTGCAGAGTCGCTTAAACTCTCTTAGCCCAAATTTCTTTTATTATTAAATGAATGTAAGGCGATCTACTTCTCAGAGTGAATGTGAGACTTAGAATAAAAAATAGGTGTAAAGTACCCATAGTATTTCAATACACAGGTTACAGCTGAGACTTTACATTAGATGAGTATTAGAACGTCTTCTTTTGCTGTTACTACTACTACAGATGAGTGAACAGATATTTATTAGCTACATTTTATGTTCATGGCACTGAGCTAGGAGCTAATGATGCAGGGGTAAACAATACAGATGTGTTCCTTGCCTACTTGACTTTTAATCTATATACTAAGTACTAAATGTTTTAACTTACCCTACATTCATTTAATCCTTAAAGTAAATTTAAAAATAAACATTATCTTACCTCTTGTATGGTAAGGAGACAGAAATCTAAAAATATTAAGCCAGACACAGACAACAATGCAACACGTTTATAAAGCCTATCAGAGTGCCTTGAACCTAATAGACACAAAATAAAATAGATGTCAAAATATGTATGGAGAATTCATAGACAAATAAGAAAATCTGTTGGAGTTTTGTAAAGAGAAACTATTAAGAGTTTCCCCAAATCTGACATTAGGCAATACTGTCCATTCCATCCATTTTTTATTTGTTGGACATGGGACTCTATAGGCAGGAAGATAAGTGTTATTCTCTAAACCTAAATGAGTAAACGCTAGGAAGAGCGCCAAGTAATGGAAATCTTGCTCATATTAGGACAAGGGTTGCATGTGCTTTTACTCCAGCACCCAGAGTAGATAAATGTAAACCTTCATTCATCAAACCAGCTTTTTGTCTATACCCCTGCAGCTTTCCAGCACTTGGCTGGCTAAGATCAGGGGGTGTGCATTTGACAGATGAACTCAGGGCTACTCAGTATGGTTAGTACTTTGGCCAGTGCTTTGGGGTGGAGGTGGGGGTCAGAAAATTCTCAGTTGAGAAGAAAGCTGCAATTCTGAGGTGGGAGAGCAGAGAGAAGTGCATTCTTGGTGTCCCTGAGCTGTCAGCTGAAAGAGGCTCCATCTGTCACCCTCCCACTGCATGCAGAGAGCTTGGAGCTGCTGGTCCCCGCGAGCCCCTCGTAAGCCGGGAGGAAGAGCCAGCCTGCACCTCTCAGGGTGCCCTGCATTCGGCTGCACCTGGGACTGTGTAGGTGTGTTTTTCTCCTCTTGTTGATTTGGTTACCGAAAAGGGCTTTTGATGGAGACCACATCCTTTTACCGAGTATCAGGAAAGTTTATTAAAAGTGGCTCTGAGAACACAATAAAACCCCCAACTATCTGATTCAAGGCGCCTGCCTCACTTTCCTTTCTCTGTCACCGAGGTATAAACACACCTTCTGCCATCAGCTGTACTTTCCAGCTTGAAAGGAGATTTCAGAAAATGAGATAAGATAAACACGCAACGGCAGATAATAAATCAGAACATATATAGGATTCATTTTAAAAGATATGCTGAATTCTCACCCAAAATATACGAAAGCATGTGCTGCTGGCTTACAAATACTGATATGTTTTAACCCATTCTATGGCAAGTACCAAGAATATACTATCTAAGATGGCAAGGAGCTTTCAAATAGTCCTTCCCCTTAGTTTGAATGCCATCGTTACAGTGTGTGCTGGGCTGCGACTGGACTTTTGCTCCCTCTCCCTTTACTTTATCGCCTTCTTCTCACCTCTGAGATATCAGTTTGGATGTCTCTTCCTGGTGGATGGTTTCCTAACAACTCTGTCTAAGGGAGGGGCTGTACTCTGGCCCTCAGGGACCCACTCTGTCTGCTAACTAGGCCATGAACCTTGTCACAGCCGCCCAGACTCTCATCGGTAATGCCCCATGGGGTAAGCCTAGTGAGGACAGAGACCATTTCACTCTTATTTATCAGTGTGTCCCCAACACCAGGCACACCACATGGCAGAGGGCAGGCTCTCAATCAATGCTTGTTAAAAGAACAATGTACAAATAAATCCATGAAGAAAAAGCTCCTCAGGGACCTTCAAGATGGCAGAAGAGTAAGATGTGGAGATCACCTTCTTCCCCACAAATACATCAGAAATACATCTACATGTGGAACAACTCCTATAGAACACCTACTGAATGCTGGCAGAAGATCTCAGACTTCCCAAAAGGCAAGAAACTCGCCAAGTACCTGAGTAGGGCAAAAGAAAAAAAGAGAAAACAGAGACATAAGAATAGGGATGGGACCTGCACCTCTGGAAGGGAGCTGTGAAGGAGGAAAAGTTTCCACATGCTAGGAAGCCCCTTCACTGGTGGAGATGGGGGGTGGGTGGGGGGGAAACTTCACAGCCACGGAGGAGAGAGCAGCAACAGGGGTGCGGAGGGCAAAGCGGAGAGATTCCAGCACAGAGGATCGGTGCTGACCAGCATTCACCAGCCTAAGAGGCTTGTCTGCTCACCTGCCAGGGCAGGTGAGGGTTGGGAGCTGAGGCTTAGGCTTCAGAGGTCAGATCCCAGGGAGAGGACTGGGGTTGGCTGCATGAACACAGCCTCAAGGGGGATAGTGCACCACAGCTAGCCAGGAGGGAGTACAGAAAAATGTCTGGAACTGCCTAAGAGGCAAGAGACCATTGTTTCAGGGTGCACGAGTAGAGAGGGGATTCAAAGCACCGCCTAAATGAGCTCCAGAGATGGGTGCAAACCGTGGCTATCAGCGTGGACCCCAGAGACGGGCATGAGATGCTAAGGCTGCTGCTGCCGCCACCAAGAAGCCTGTGTGCGAGCACAGGTCACTCTCCACACCGCCCCTCCCGGGAGCCGGTGCAGCCCGCCACTGCCAGGCTCTCGTGATCCAGGGACAACTTCCCCGGGAGAACACATGGCGCGCTCAGGCTGGTGCAACATCACGCTGGCCTCTGACGCTGCAGGCTCGCCCCGCCTCCTCCGTACCGCTCCCTCCCCCCGGCCTGAGTGAGCCAGAGCCCCCGAAGCAGCTGCTTCTTTAACCCCCTCCTGTCTGGGTGGGAACAGATGCCCTCAGGTGACCTACACTTAGAGGCAAATCCAAATCCAAAGCTGAACCCCAGGAGCTGTGCGAACAAAGAAGAGAAAGGGAAATCTCTCCCAGCAGCCTCAGGAGCAGTGGATTAAATCTCCACAATCAACTTGATGTACCCTGCATCTGTGGAATACCTGAACAGACAACAAATCATCCCAAAATTGAGGTGGTGGACTTTGGGATCAACTATAGACTTGGGGTTTGCTTTCTGCATCTAATTTGTTTCTGGTTTTATGTTTAACTTTGTTTAGCATTTAGAGCTTATTATCATTGGTAGATTTGTTTATTGATTTGGTTGCTCTCTTCCTTTTTGTTTTTAATATATATATATATTTTTTCCTTTTTCTCTTTTTGTGAGTGTGTATGTGTATGCTTCTTTGGGTGATTTTGTCTGTATAGTTTTGGTTTTATCATTTGTCTTAGGGTTCTATCTGTCCTTTTTTTTTTTTTTTTTTCTAGGACAGTTTTTAGCGATTGTTATCATTGGTGGATTTGTTTTTTGGTGTGATAGTTCTCTTCTTTCTTTCTTTTTTTTATTACTTTTCTAATTTTTATTTTTAATAATATTTTTTATTTTAATAACTATTTTATTTTATTTTCTATTTTTCTTTCTTTCTTTCTTCCTCCTTTCTTTCTTTCTTCCTCCTTTCTTTCTTTCTTTCTTTCTTTCCTTCCATTTTTCTCCTTCTGAGCCGTGTGGTTGATAGGGTCTTGGTGCTCCAGACAGGTGTCAGGCATGAGCCTCTGGGGTGGGAGAGCCAAGTTCAGGACATTGTTCCACCAGAGACTTCCCAGCTCCAAGTAATATCAAATGGCAAAAGCTCTCCCAGAGATCTCCTTCTCAACACTAAGACCCAGCTCTGCTCAACGACCAGCAAGCTACAGTGCTGGATGCCCCATGCCAAACAACTAGCAAGACAGGAACACAACCCCACCCATTAGCAGAGAGGGTGCCTAAAATCATAATAAGGTCACAGACACCACAAAACACACCACTGGATGCGGACCTGCCCACCAGAAAGACAAGATCCAGCCTCACCCACCAGAACACAGGCAACAGTCCCCTCCACCAGGAAGCCTACACAACCCACTGAACCAACCTTAGCCAGTGGAGGCAGACACCAAAAACAACGGGAACTATGCACTTGCAGCCTGCAAAAAGGAGACCCCAAATGTAGTAAGTTAAGCAAAATGAGAAGACAGAGAAATATGCAGCTGATGAAGGAGCAAGGTAAAAACCCACCAGACCAAACAAAGAGGAAATAAGCAGTCCACCTGAAAAATAATTCAGAAAAAGGATAGTAAAGATGATCCAAAATCTTGGAAATAGAATGGAGAAAGTACAAGAAACGTTTAATAAGGACCTAGAAAAACTAAGAGCAAACAAACAATGATGAACAACACAACAAATGAAATTAAAAATTCTCTAGAAGGAATCAATAGCAGAATAACAGAAGAGCAGAATAACAGGAGGCAGCAGAATGGATAAGTGACCTGGAAGATGAAATATTAGAAATAACTACCCCAGAGCAGAATAAAGAAAAAAGAATGAAAAGAATTGAGGACAGTCTCAGAGACCTCTGGGACAACATTAAATGCACCAACATTAAATTATAGGGGTCACAGAAGAAGAAGAGAAAAAGAAAGGAACTGAGAAAATATTTGAAGAGATTATAGTTAAAAACTTCCCTAATATGGGAAATGAAATAGTCAATAAAGTACAGGAAGGGCAGAGAGACCCATACAGGATAAATCCAAGCAGAAAGACGTCAAGACACATATTAATCAAACTATCAAAAATTAAATACAAAGAAAAAAAATTAAAAGCAGCAAGGGAATCCCCATAAGGTTAACAACTGATCTTTCAGCAGAATCTCTGCAAGCCAAAAGGG
This sequence comes from Balaenoptera borealis, assembly GCF_965194805.1. NCBI lineage: Eukaryota > Metazoa > Chordata > Mammalia > Artiodactyla > Balaenopteridae > Balaenoptera > Balaenoptera borealis. The sequence goes on from NC_138871.1 coordinate 86,988,067, forward strand.
AGTGGCAGGACATATTTAAAGTAATGAAAGGGAAGAACCTACAACCAAGATTACTCTACCCAGCAAGGATTTCATTCAGATTCGCCAGAAAACTTAAAACCTTTACAGACAAGAAAAAGCTAACAGAATTCAGCACCACCAAACCAGCTTTACAACAAATGCTAAAGGAACTTCTCTAGGCAGGAAACACAAGAGAAGGAAAAGACCTACAATAACAAACCCAAAACAATTAAAAAAATGGTAATAGGAACAAACATATTGATAATTACGTTGAACGTAAATGGATTAAATGATCCAACCAAAGGACATAGACTGGCTGAATGAATACAAAAACAAGACCTGTATATATGCTGTCTACAAGAGACCCACTTCAGACCTAGGGACACATACAGACTGAAAGTGAGGGGAAGGAAAAATGTATTCCATGCAAATGGAAATCAAAAGAAAGCTGGAGTAGCAATTCTCATATCAGACAAAATAGACTTTAAAATAAAGACTATTACAAGAGGCAAAGAAAGACACTACATAAAGATCAAGGGATCAGTCCAAGAATAAGATATAACAATTGTAAATATTTATGCACCCAACATAGGAGCACCTCAATACATAAGGCAAATGCTAAGAGACATAAAAGGGGAAATCAACAGTAACACAATCATAGCAGGGGACTTTAACACCCCACTTTCACGAATGGACAGATCATCCAAAATGAAAATAAATAAGGAAACACAAGCTTTAAATGACACATTAAACAAGATGGACTTAATTGATATTTATAGGACATTCCTTCCAAAAACAACAGAATACATTTTCCTCTCAAGTGCTCATGGAAAATTCTCCAGGATAGATCATAACTTGGGTCACAAATCAAGCTTCGGTAATTTTAAGAAAATTGAAATCATATCAAGTACCTTTTCCAACCACAATGCTATGAGGCTAGATATCAATTACAGGGAAAATTCTGTAAAAAAACAAACACATGGAGGCTAAACAATACACTACTAAATAACCAAGAGATCGCTGAAGAAATCAAAGATGAAATCAAAAAATACCTAGAAACAAATGACAATGAAAACACAATGACCCAAAACATATCGGATGCAGCAAAAGCAGTTCTAAGAGGAAAGTTTAGAACAATACAATCCTATCTCAAGAAACAAGAAACATCTCAAATAAACAACCTAACCTTACACCTAAAGCAATTAGAGAAAGAAGAACAAAAAAACCCTCAAAGTTAGCAGAAGGAAAGAAGTCATAAAGATCAGATCAGAAATAAATGAAAAACAAATGAAGGAAACGATAGCAAAGATCAATAAAATTAAAGCTGGCTCTTTGAGAAGATAAACAAAATTGATAAACCATTAGCCAGACTCATCAAGAAAAAAAGGGAGAAAACACAAATCAATAGAATTAGAAATGAAAAAGAAGTAACAACTGACACTGCAGAAATACAAAGGATCATGAGAGATTACTACGAGCAACTCTATGTCAATAAAATGGACAACCTGGAAGAAATGGAGAAATTCTTCGAAAACCACAACCTCCCGAGACTGAACCAGGAAGAAATAGAAAATATAAACAGACCATTTACAAGCACTGAAATTGAAACTGTGATTAGAAATCTTCCAACAAACAAAAGCCCAGGACCAGATGGCTTCACAGGCAAATTCCATCAAGCATTTAGAGAAGAGCTAACACCTATCCTTCTCAAACTCTTCCAAAATATAGCAGAGGGAGGAACACTCCCAAACTCATTCTATGAGGCCACCATCACCCTGATACCAAAACCAGACAAATATGTCCCAAAAAAAGAAAACTACAGGCCAATATCATTGATGAACATAGATGCAAAAATCCTCAACGAAATACTAGCAAACAGAACCTAACAGCACATTAAAAGGATCATACACCATGATCAAGTGGGGTTTATCCCAGGAATGCAAGGATTCTTCAATAAACGCAAAACAATCAATGTGATAAACCATATTAAGAAACTGAAGGAGAAAAACCATATGATCATCTCAATAGACACAGAAAAAGCTTTTGACAAAATTCATCACCCATTTATGATAAAAACCCTCCAGAAAGTAGGCATAGAAGGAACTTACCTCAACATAATTACAGCCATATATGACAAACCCACAGCGAACATCGTTCTCAATGCTGGAAAACTGAAACCATTTCCACTAAGATCAGATACAAGACAAGGTTGCCCACTCTCACCAGGATTATTCAACATAGTTTTGGAAGTTTTAGCCACAGCAATCAGAGAAGAAAAAGAAATAAAAGGAAAGTTTTACTTTCTTTTTTCCTTCTTTTCCAAATTGGAAAAGAAAAAGTAAAACAGTCCCTGTTTGCAAATGACATGATACTATACATAGAGAATCCTAAAGGTGCTACCAGAAAACTACTAAAGCCAATCAATGAATTTGGTAACATAGCAGGATACAAAATCAATGCACAGAAATCTCTTGCATTCCTATACACTAATGATGAAAAATCTGAAAGAGAAATTAAGGAAACACTCCCATTTACCACTGCAACAAAAAGAATAAAATACCTAGGAATAAACCTACCTAAGGAGACAAAAGACCTGTATGTAGAGAACTGTAAGACACTAATGAAAGAAATTAAAGATGATACAAACAGATGGAGAGATATACCATGTTCTTGGATTGGAAGAATCAACATTGTGAAAATGACTAAAGAACCCAAAGCAATCTACAGATTCAGTGTAATCTCTATCAAACTACCATTGGCATTTTTCATAGAACTAGAACAAAAAATTTCACAATTTGTATGGAAACACAAAAGACCCCGAATAGCCAAAGCAATCTTGAGAAAGAAAAATGGAGCTGGAGGAATCAGGCTCCCGGACTTCAGACTATACTACAAAGCTACAGTAATCAAGACAGTATGGTACTGGAACAAAAACAGAAATATAGATCAATGGATCAGGCTAGAAAGCCCAGAGATAAGCCCACGCAGATATGGTCACCTTATCTTTGATAAAGGAGGCAAGAATATACAATGGAGAAAAGACAGGCTCTTCAATAAGTGGTGCTGGGAAAATTGGACAGCTACATGTAAAATAATGAAATTAGAATACTTCCTAATACCATACACAAAAATTGCTCAAAATTGATTAAAGACCTAAATGTAAGACCAGACAGTATAAAACTCTTTGATGAAAACATAGGCAGAACACTCTGACATAAATCACAGCAAGATTCTTTTTGACCCACCTCTTAGATAAATGCAGATAAAAACAAAAATAAACAAATGGGACCTAATGAAACCTAAAAGTCTTTTGCACAGCAAAGGAAACCATAAACAAGATGAAAAGACAACCCTCAGAATGGGAGAAAATATTTGCAAAGGAAGCAACTGACAATGGATTCATCTCCAAAATTTACAAGCAGCTCATGCAGCTCAGTACCAAAACAATAACCCAACCCAAAAATAGTCAGAAGACATAAATAGACATTTCTCCAAAGAAAATATACAGTTTGCCAACAAACACATGAAAGGATGCTCAACATCACTAATCATTAGAGAAATGCAAATCAAAACTACAATGAGGTGTCACCTCACAACGTTCAGAATGGCCATCATCAAAACATTTACAAACAATAAATGCTGGAGAGGGTGTGGAGAAAAGGGAACCCTCTTGCACTGTTGGTGGGGAAATAAATTGATACAGCCACTATGGAAAACAGTGTGGAGGCTCTTTAAAAAACTAAAAATAGAACTACCATATGACCCAGCATTTGCACTACTGGGCATATACCCTGAGAAAACCACAATGCAAAAAGAGTCATTTACCACAATGTTCATTGCAGCACTATTTACAACAGCCAGGACATGGAAACAACCTAAGTGTCCATCAACAGAAGAATGGATAAAGAAGATGTGGTACATATATATAATGGAATATTACTCAGCCATAAAAAGAAACAAAATTGAGTTATTTGTAGTGAGGTGGATGGACCTAGAGTGTGTCATACAGAGTGAAGTAAGTCAGAAAGAGAAAAACAAATACCATATGCTAACACATATATATGGAATCTAAAAAAAAATAGTTTCTGAAGAACTTAGGGGCAGGAGGACAGGAATAAAGATGCAGACGTGGACTTCAGGACTTGGGGAGGGGGAAGGGTAAGCTGGTACGAAGTGAGAGAGTGGCATGGACATAGACACACTACCAAATGTAAAATCAATAGCTAGTGGGAAGCAGCCGCATAGCACAGGGAGATCAGCTCGATGCTTTGTGTCCACCTAGAGGGGTGGGATAGGGAGGGTGGGAGGGAGATGCAAGAGGGAACAGATATGGGTATATATGTATATGTATAGCTGATTCACTTTGTTTTACAGCAGAAACTAACACACCACTGTAAAGAAATTATACTCCAATAATGATGTTTAAAAAAAAAAAAAAGAAAAAGCTCCTCAACCTAGAAAACTTATTCTTGGTGTGGAGGATGGGGAGAAAAGAGACAGATATCAAAACATTGATTTTAATATATGAGTGTAGAGGGATAAGGGGGCTTGGGGACTCATCATGCGGCAGTTGGGGGAAGGTACTCTGCTGGTCTTTACTGGGTGGAGAAGCCAGGCTGGAGATGTTTGGGGGGGTGGGCGGGGAAGGGAATGACGCATGGGGCAGGTCGGGTGGCAAGAGGGTAGAAGAGTGTTCTAAACAGAGGGTATAGTACATGCGAGCATGGGAAGGAGCAAAGAGTGTGGGAATTCTGTAGCTACAGTGTTGTAATGTTTCCATTTTAACCTCAAGGAGCCAACTGTGGTGATAAGGTATACTACATAATGCAGTATGAATTAAGAGGTCTAGTATCAATTGCCAAGACCACTGGTAAATTGGAAGAGGCAGAACAGTAACCCACAGCCATGGCACTTAGCAGCTATGTGGAACTGAGCAAGTTATAAGCCTCCATTTCCTTATCTTTAGCATGGGCTTGATAATTCCTACTTCGAAAGACCTGCTTTAAAGATAAAATTAGGAAAGAAATGTAAGTCCTACATCATGCAGTAGGTGCTCAGTAAATGTCCTTTTTCTTCTTATTTCCACACCTCTTTTCCCTCCTTTCCTTCTGTAATTCTAGTCAAGTTCCCTCCCTCAATCATTCTTGGTGCTGTTTCTTCCCTTTTGCTTTGCTGTAAGGTCCAGCCTGAACCTGCTGTAGAATGAGTCAGATCCCTCCTGGCTCTGGAGTCTGTCTGAGGTCCTGACGGTGAGCAATCTCCTGCTCAGTCCCCACCTTGGAAAGTCTGCATGGTTGTGCCGCTTGTTTGCTGGTCCCAAATGCCACTTCGCCTCCTGAGATGCTGCATACGCTTCCCCAGCCCCATCGCTGAATTATACGTTTTTATTGTTCCTGAGCCTAACACTTAATAGAGGTTGAACAAATGCTTTCTGCTGATGAAAGAGCCTTTTTCAAACCAGAATTACAGAACAATTACAGGACGAAGGTTGGCTGCCCTTTCCGTGAGGGTTAATTGTTAATTGAGCCACCAGAGAGCATGGTGTGTTGATCCTCTCAAGTCAATGGGGAAGAAAAGTCCCAGCAGCAGAAACATTTTTTGCTTTTTAAAAAGTTATTTTTTAAGGGAAAAGACTTTTGGAAAACGTCATTGTTTGGAATAAGCTAAGACATTAAATAAACACAGCTGAGTCATTTTAAATTAATAAAGAACAGACATAGGCAGGGACACCCACATTTGTAAATCATCTAGTCTGTGTTCAGCACTTTGCCTTCCATATATTACCCATATATTATCTCATTTAATCAATATTCATCAGATGTTCTACACAAGAGATCTATTTCATAAATACAATGACAATTTATCCTGAAGTAATATCAACTGCTACAAAAGCACTTTTTTATGAGGAATTAAATAGCCAAAAAAATGAAACATTCATTGTATTAATGAGGTTTTGTAATATAATGTTGAATAATCCTCACATCGCAGTGATTGAACCCACAAAGGTTTATTTTTTGCTCATGTTATATATTGGCTGAGGTCAGCTACTGCTCTGTCATTTCTTCATTCCAGGACCCAGGCTGAAGGAGCAGTTCCAATCTGGGATGTGGCGATCTCCTGGCAGAGGGGAAATGCTACAGTCACACCGTGACTTGGCTCTCAAGCTTCTGCTTGGACAGGCCCATGTCACTTTTGCAAGTGTTTCATCAGCCAAAGCAAATCATGTGACTGAGCCCATGTGGACAGGACAATGAGAACACTCTTCCCATGGGGAGGGAGCGAGAGGTCTCTGTGAGCCACAGAGCAGAGAATATGTAGTCTCCTTTGACAGAGGAGGGAAGTGAAAAATGTGAAATGGTATTAAATCTTATGGCTGAAGTTAAAAGTCCCCTTTCAGCTGGTAAAAACCACATGCCATCAAGTTCTACAAACTACGACTTTCTCTGCTCCTATCAACTTTGCATTCCCCAATGCCCAGATAAAAGGCAATACAAATTTGTCAGGAAAAAGTTATGGAGAGCCTGAATTAAAACAATGACATGGGAAAGAAGGGAAAAGAATGGATTTGAGAAATATTTAAGATCTGTAGTGATCAATAAAAATTCATGGTGGTGAAATTAGTAGGAATCCAAGGTTTGGGGCTTGTTTACTAGTCACTTGGATATGGAAGGTTTACACTTTAGGGAAACTAGGTTGCCAATAATTTTTTGCTGGTTGATTGGATTTTGGACCACCTCACTATTTACTGGTCTTCCCACGAGAATGGACCATTTCTATAAAGGGGCATATGGCAGTCACTTTGCAGTCCACATTCTCATAAAAGCTGTAATCACTGGCATCATTCAGGAGAGAGTGATCACGAATGGACACAAGCAGGTGGGGAAACTCCTTGCACTCAGCATCATACAGGTAAACCTGAACGTGAACTCCATCAAATCCAGGACCATTAGACAGCCGTCTAATAGCTGCATAAAAATGCCTAATCTCTCCTTAGAGAATGATGTTTCAATCTTACCAAAGATACTAATATCTCAAAGTCAAAAGAGTAGGCAGGAATTTGGAGTTTTAAATAGTGCAGAAACAGATTTTCTAATTTTACTTCCAACATATGTTAAATTTGGATTAAAAAAGTAATAATACCATAGCATAGATTAGAATTGCAGTCAGGGTTTATCAAGGCAGTTCTTTTCCTTTTTTTGGCCCCCTAATTTTTCCCCTAATTATAATTTGCTAACATTTCTTATAAGAATGAAACCAGTTGAGATCTAAGCATTTGCTCAAGTGAAAGTTGAATTTTCTATTGATTTCCCTAGAGAAAAGAATGTCCCCAAATGGGTCATGTTTGCCACAAAGGTTGAGAGGTATTTTAAAGTCCCAGAGCTGAGACAATCCTGGGGAAGAAAATAGAGTAGTGATATCAATTTCATTTAGAATAGCGGTAGAGCCACAACCTACCAAATGGGATAATGAGGCATTGTTTTACAAAACTAAGCATAAGGACTGAAGTCTACTCCCAAATCTATCAGAAATGGGTAATTCACTTAAAAACACTCTATCAGGGTCTCCTACATCGGACAAGGCTCTATGTTAGGTATTGTGGGCGCTTACAGAGAACTGAGACAGAAGCTCTGCCCTCAAGAAGCAAATTATTTAGTTCAGAAGGCAAAGCATATAAAACAAAAAAAAGATCTTCATATCTGGTAGAACTAGGTAAGTCCCAAAGGATATTTTTAGGAGTTGATATGTTCATTCCTCAAATATTTTGGGAGACCTACTAGGTCCAAGCACTGTGTCCTATACGTGGGATACAAAATAAAATAGGCAGAGCCCCTATGTCACATAGAGGCATGCAATCATAGTTCAACAAGATGTTGTTAACACAGAGGCATAAATGGAATACTAGTAATGTGTATAGCATATGTTTTGATGACAGAATGAACAGGATTTTGTTTCTGCCTTACCAATTACTGTTGTGATAACCACGAGCTTACATTTCCTGGGATTTATTTTTCTTGTTTACAAAATTCAGAATGGTTTGCTTACTTCAAAGAGCTAGTCTAACAATATAATAAGATTGCACACATGAAATTCAGGCATAAGTCAGCATACCTAACAGAAATTGCATATGGCAGCCACAGTAGTATTTCCATGGGAACCAGAGAAGAGAGAAATCCTCTCTTTGTACCCGGTGAAGTCAAAGCATCATGAAAATAAAAACAGCATCACCCACAAAAAAATGGGTTTGGAGGGCATTTTTCCCCTTCAACTTCCTTGTAAAGTCCTACTTTATCCCTTAAAACTCATGGTAAGTGTTTCCTTAATATGGGAAAGCTTTCTTCCAAGAATAGTTCATTTCCTTCTCCTTTTTCTCTCTACCGGACATAAGTCTATTGTACCATGTATCACACTGCATTGCTCGGCGTTAAAATATTTCTGGCCTAGGGCTTGGCTTCCCTGGTGGCGCAGTGGTTGGGAGTCCGCCTGCCAATGCAGGGGACACGGGTTCGTGCCCCGGTCCAGGAAGATCCCACATGCCGCGGAACGGCTAGGCCCATGGGCCACGACTACTGAGCCTGCGCGTCTGGAGCCTGTGCTCCGCAACAAGAGAGGCCGCGATGATGACAGGCCCGCGCACCGCGATGAAGAGTGGCCCCCGCTCTCCGCAACTGGAGAAAGCCCTTGCACAGAAACTAAGACCCAACACATCCAAAAATAAATAAATAAATAAATTTATTTAAAAAAAATAATAATTAAAAAAAAATATTTCTGTCCTATTAACCTGTAATATTTTTGAAGGAAGAAACCTACCCTTTTTTATCCTTGTGTCTCTTGCTTCTGGCTCAACTTAGCATAATATGATGCTTGTTGAATAAACAATTAAGGAGCTAGACTAGCACTGAACTTTTGGGTTCCAGAGGAAAGAACGGATCACAGGAGGAATAAGCGTTGGCAACATTTCTCTTTCTGCTTTAGGAAGTGCATGACGCTGGCACTGAAAAATACAGGCACACTCTCTGCCCATGAAAGATGCTCCCCTCAAAGTTACGTATTGAATCAAGTATGAGTTAGTTGATCCTTACCTTGCAGCATGCTAGCCTTACAAACAGTTTTGATCCCGCCACCGTTCTTGAAATCATCTACATAGGATCAAATACAAACTACTTACTGTCTTTTCTGAAGTCTTTCCCAAACTTATGCTGACATATTTTCGCTCTTTTCACCTAAAGCTCTTCCTACAGGTCTCCTGCCCTTCATACCTTCCCTGTGGTTCCCAAAATGGCTCTGTACTTTCAAGTGCAAATTTATGTCACAGGCATGAAAAAGCTACTCTGCCTTCTGGGCCTAATTTATTACTATTTGGTCTTCAAAATCCATTTCAAACAAAAAGCCTAAAAAAGTTCTTCCTTGTAGAATTAGCCGCACCCTTCCTTCAGCTGCCAAAGACTTTTGTTTGCCATGTGTAATATTGCTTCTTTCAAGGGTAGTTACATCAACTATGCTATCAATTATTTGAGGGAGAACATAGTGTTTTGTTTTTTATTTACACCAGTGCCTAATGACATGCATGGCTCCAATTAGATGCTCAAAAATGTTGGAAGAAGGGAAAAATAGAAAGGCAAAAGGATGAAAGAAACAAGGCAGGAATAGAGAAAAATGGATGGAAGGAGAGAAGAAACAAAGGACCATTTGAGGAAACCTGACATGAATCTTTGATAATAACAATAGCATTGGTATAATTTTATTGTAGTATAGTAACTATTGTGTATTGAGTACCCACTGTGTGGCAGGCATTATGCTAGAGATTTTATATGCATCATCTCATTTTCTGGATGTGGCTCCCTTAATTTAATGGATTTCTAAGTTTGGAATTTACATCTCCATACACTTTTCATAAAACTTAAGGACTAACTCAATGAGCAGAGAAGTCTTAAAAGTTAAATAATTAATAAATTGGTCATTATATGTCTTATAATTTCTATCAGGTCCTATAGACGGGTCTTCTACATTTAGATAAATAAACGTTGACTACATAAATGTAAGGAACACTATACTGGGTCTCTGAGTGATGTACAGAAATGGTTACCTCTTTTTTAGGACTTAGAGCAACCATGTTATCTATTCCAGGATCCCCATGGTCCATGGTACCAGCTGTGATAGCATGTCTACAAGACAGCTGTTTATATGTCTGATTTTGCCCCCTCAGCTAATTACTTCTCTGGAGTACATTTCTGGAAGTAAAGTTGTTCTCTAAAAGGTGTGAACATCTTTAATGCTTTTATGTATAGATTGAAGTTAGCTTCCATAAAAGTTTTACCTAGAGTGAATACATAGAGAGTTTGTTCACACTCACAAATCCTTAGCACTTTTAATTACTAACAATAATGATTTATTTATATTTAATTTAACATTATTCTTTCCTAATCAGCTAGATACCAATTATACCTCATTGCATTTTTCCTCTTGTCAGATGAACAATGTTTATATCTGTTGATCATTTGTATTTCTCATTGTGAATTATTTTTATATGCTTTATCTATATTTATATAATTGTACTTCTGTTTTCATATATACATGTAAAACTGATTTTTTCAACATGTACTTTGCAATTTTTTTTCACACCTTGCTATTTAACTTTGTTTATAGTAGTCTTGACATATAGATGGCTTTAAAAAATATAATCAGATCTATCACGCTGCATTTGGTGCTATGCTTACAAATGGTAAATCAATTTAATTTCAGATCCAGTGATGTGAAAAGTTACGTCAGGGAAGAATTATGAAATATTTCTTTTTGAGATGAAATCTTTAGCTCTTTACATGTCAGACTGTGACAAGGTATGGTGATTGGAAAGTGCTCAGGAGACGTGAGTTGGTGATGGAAGCTGTGCTGAGCAGCAAGGTGTGTTCAAGGTCACACTCAAGCATCAGACCCAACAGGAGAGAAGCCAGCTACTCTGACTTCTACTACAGAAATCCACTGACCCTTAACTATACTGGGACACCTTGCCTTTTCTCTGGGAAAGCACCACACAAAACATTAGACTTAACATATTAAAATTGACATTTCCAAAGAGTACAGTTTGTTTAAAAAAAATGCATTCTACCAGTAACTCCAAGAAGAGAGAGTATGGACCTGGAACTTTGGGAACCTGGCAGTAGTTTTTATTTTGCTCGACTTTGGGCCTCAGATTATTTTATTTCTCAACAAAGAGTTAAAACCTAACTATCCCTAGAATCTTAATCTATAAACTTTCCAAAGTTTATGTTTTCCATAATCTTAAATACATACAGTGCAATAACACTTCTTTGTGATCTCAGAGAATGAAGGACATGGGCCTTGGGTTATCCCTCTGCAGGTCTCTCTGCCTTTCCTGAAATGTCTCTCTCTGTGTAGAGGGCATGAGTGTGGATGGAAGAAAGTGGGCTTTGGAGACAGAATAATTTGAAACTTCCTCTGCCTCTTATGACCTTGAGAAGTTGCCCAGACTTTTCTTTGAAGCTCTCTTTTATCTGAGGCAAGGATGTTGTTATGACAAAGTAAAATTGAGAAAAGTCAGATGCTTGGCACATGGTAGAACCTTAGCAATGCACCTTGAGCTGCAACCTTGACAAAATGGAAAGAACATGGAAAGACACGGGATTTACGGCTTACCCTACCCTCTTGGCCTCAGGCTTTGCACTTATAAATTTGAGTAAAATAATGTCTATCTTGTAGGAATGCTATGATGAGTGAAGGAGATTATGTACATTTCTCATAAATCCCAAATGGATTCTAAGGCCTGCTATATCATCCTATTGCATTTTCCTAATTCATTTTCTTCCTCACTCACCAAGACGGCAATATCATACTTCTACTTTTTAATCTAACCTTCAACAATCAGCTGTCCCCTTCTTTACTTCCAAATAACCTTACTTCTTATTCCATTGATGAAACAGAAATCATTCATGAGAACAATATCATCTTTCTGAAATCCAAGCTACTGACCTATGGCGTTGGTCCCCATACCCTGCCTTCTCCATTTTTTACCCTGGATTTTACCATAAATGACTTTTCATCCCTGATGAATTTAAGGGCAACTCCTCCAAATGTTCACTCAATCGGATTCCCAAATGCCTAATGAAAGACTTTGCTTCTTTATTCACCCCTTTTTTTCTGAAGCATCAGTATTCTTCATTCTAATGGATACTCCCATCAGCACTTGTGGTGTAGTGCTAAGATGCCTCCCATCACATACAAAAACATTCCTACAATTCTCTGCTTACCTTTACCATGAACCACTTAAGGTGGGCTGTCTACAACCTTTGTCTGCATTTGTTATCTAGTCAAGGCTACTAGTGACATACTAGTCCAGGCTTATATCATATCTGGGCTAGAGATGAAATACGCATTCCTTCCTACCAGGTCTCCATGCTTTTATGTTTTCCTTCTTGCAATCTGTGCTAAAACAAACAAACAAACAAGAAACAGAAAATAATCTTTTACTTTTTCAGTTTTAAAAAATTTCTAATTGTGGTAAAATACATATAACATAAAATTTACCATCTTAACCATTTTTAAGTATACAGTGCAGTAGGGCTAACTACATTCTTATTGTTGTGCAACCATCACCATAGTCTAAATATTCTCAGAACTTTTTCACCATCCCAGGCTGAAACTCTGTACCCATTAAACAAGTCTTCATTTACCCCTCTCCCCCAGCCCCTGTCCACTTTCTGCCTCTATGAATTTGACTGCTCTAGGGACCTCATATAAGTGGAAACACAGCGTTTGTTTTTTTTTTGTGACTGGCTTATTTCACTTAACACGGTGTCCTTAAGGTTCATCTGTTGTAGTTTGTGTCAGAGGTTCCTTTCTTTTTAAGGATGAATTATATTCCATTATATGTATCTACCATATTTTGTTTACTTACCTGTTGTTGGGCACTTGATTTGTTTCACCTTTGGGCTATTGTGAATAATGCTGCTACGAACGTGAAGACACAAATATCTCCTGGACACCTCGCATTCAGTTCCTTCAGGTACACACCCGGAAGAGGAATTGCTGGATCATAAGGTCATGCCATTCCTAAGCTTTTGAGGAAATGTCCTACTATTTTTCATGGCGGCTGCACCGTTTTACATTCCTACCAACAGTGCACAAAGGTTCCACTTCCCCCATCCTCACCTACAGGAAATGACGTTTAAAAAGATGAATTAGACCAAAGCACCCTCCTGCTAAAAAAATTCTCATATATTGGTATAGGAGAATTCTCATATTGGTATATGAGAATTTTTTTAGCAATTTTTTAACCGGAGGGTGCTTTGATCTAATTAGATCTAATTTACTATGTTCCTCGGGACCTTTATGATCTGCCCTTTGCTCACATATCCATCCTTGGTTCCAAGTATCCTCTCTCTTTCCTTTTCTACCACACTCAAGGCATACTGTTCTTGCTTGTAATCTTCAATACTTCTCCTTCCTGTTACACTCAAGGTCTTTACCCTCACTATGCTTTCTAGCTGGATGCTCTTCTCCAAAACCTTCATTTACTCATGTTTCAGCTCAAACGTTTCACTTCTATCTAAAATACTGGCCCTTATCCTTACCGTGCTTTAGTTTCTTCCTAGCAATTACCAATATCAGAAAGTACTTATTTAAAGAAAGATTCTGTGTTGTTTATCTTTCTCACTAGAATAAAAGCTTCAGGAGAATAGGAACACTTTTCATTAAATACCACTGTATTTTCTACTCCTGGAACAGTGCCTGGCCTAGAGTAGACTTGATGAATATACGTTGTATATTGAAAAAATACACTTAAGTAATACATGATAACAATTTTAAATAAGAAGAAAATGACAATGATGATGGTTTTATTATGACAATAATGGTTCAAGCTATTCACAGCCTACCATTTCTTTGGATAACCAAGGAATGATTGCCATGTCTGTACCTCCATTTTGAGTAGGGGAAATAAAACCAAGACAACACAAAGCAGGAACAAATTTCTCTAGAATTATGCAATTCCTATTTAAATAAACTGAGGTAAGCATGGGATCTGAAATAGATAAGGATTTACAATCTTAATACTGAGGAAATCGTAGTCACCACTGAACGATTGTAGCCAAGGAAAAATACACCTATTTCAGCAGAGGACTAGAGCAGGGCTATGAGTTACAGGGTTGCCCCCAGCAGCCCTGGATCTGATGCACAGGCTACCTGATGAAGCCCAGTTGAGGTGATGATTGTCAAAGCACAGGGCACATCCAAAGGAAGAGCCTGAGAGCAGTGATGCCACAGTCACTTCCAGGCCTGTGCAGGTGCAAGCTGGGCAATTTGATTTTGATTGCTTTCTCACTCTAATTGTCAGTAAATAAAATCATAAAATTAAGGATCTGGAATACCTGAGATAGTAACACAAAATTAAGCACTGATATGTTCCTCTCCTTGTCCCACACCCTTTTTATATCAAAATAAGGTGGACAACATCTTGGCCAGACCAAAAGAACATACAAAGGTGGTCCAAGAATACATCATACTGATCAGAGAAAGTATCAAAGGAAGAGGAAAAAAATCAACCTATAGCTCATTAATAAATAAGCGTGTGTGGTGTACACTTGACAAAAATGACTACAACAATTCCTGTCCTAATTTCATTTTTGTCGATTTTTAAATTTCTAACTTATATGGAAAAGTTAAGACAGCTCAATGAAATAAAATTCTTATCTTCATGGAGAATGTGATTTCTTAAAGCATAACTATTTCGTATTTAATTTTTGACATCATATCACATACACTTCAGCTGTTGACATAAGCCCCTTATAGCACTTTTGGCAGCTTCTCCACTAGTTGCATGTTGCCCCACAACTCCAGCAGGGATTTAATTGAACAAGCATCTCTTGAACTCCTACTAATATGTGAAGCAGCTTCCTGGGGTGCATAGGGCATGTAAAGACCCCTAAAGAACTTTGATGACCTCACACAATGAATTCTGGAGATAAACAGTAAAAAAAATTAAATGGCTATTTATGCATATATTTCCTTCTTCCCCGTCCTTTTCCTCTAGAGGTCTGTACACCCCATTACTGAGACCTTTGTTGCAATGATAGGAAGTTTCCTTGCCAGCAGAAAACCACAGAAGCTGGTAAGGCTGGATTGATTTAAAATAAAATAAAGAGAGGCTCATTCAGTTGGCAATGTCCACACCTTGAGGCTTCCCCTCTGCTGGAAACAGAGCAATTTTAAATAAGAGACAGAAAGTGGAACTTTGAGAACCTAGAGATGATGTGGGGGCAGAAAAACATGTCACATATCAGAAATGCTATGATAATCTCAAAGAAAAAAAAAGTATTGCATCCATGAGAAGAGAATATACCATATACACAAATATAGAAGTGGATGCTGTTTAAACTTTAGCAAGTACAAGGAATACACACACATACACACACACACACGTTTAAATATTAATGGACGAGAATATAAAGAAAATCTAGAAAGTAAAACAACAACAGATATAAATAGATTCAACTGGGAGAAAAGATAAAATAATAAGATTAATCTACAAAGTCAATGATGAGGGGTTATATAAAACTTTTGCTCTTGTATTCAATGTAGTAGCTTGAAGAAGACCAATACTTTTATTAAGAAATACTAAAAAGTCTGAGTTTCAGACAAATAAATTATTTGAAGGCATCAGAGAACTACAAGTAAACAAGACTGAAGGAAGGGAGAAAATTTCCACAGTGGAGAAACCCAAAGAGAAAATCTGACATTTTAAAGTCACTTTCTTTCTGGACACTTATTTGTTACTTCTTTGCTAGGGCAATACAAATTAAAATCATAGTAATATACCTATATGCATAGAGTAACATATGTACTGTTAAAAAAACTGATCACACCAAGTGTTGATGAGAATGTGCAATAACTGGAATATTCTTACATTCTTGGGAACATAAAATGGTGTAACAACTTTGGAAAACTGTTGAGTAGTTTTGGTTTTTTTGGAGGTTTTGTTTGTTTGGAGGGGTGTTATTTAGATAAACATATACCTACCATATGACAGACTCATTCTACTTCTAGGTATTTACCCAAGACAAGTGAAAGCATACATCCACAAAGACTTGTACATGGGTATACACAGCAGTTTTATTTGTAATAGCCCCCAAATTGGAGGACTCCCACTTCCCAATTTTACTTACCACAGAGACACAGTAATTAAAACACTGTGGCACTGGCATAAAGGTAGGCATATAGACTAACAGGATAGAATTGAGAGTCCAGATATAAACCCATACATCTATGACCAACTGATTTTTGGTAAGGGCACCAAGTCCATTCAATGGGGAAAAAGTAGTCTTTTCAGCAAATGGTGCTGGAACAAGTGGACATCCACATGTGAAGAATGAAATCGGACCCCTTACCTCACACCATATACAAAAAACAACTCAAAATGGACCATGACCTAAATATAAGCACTAAAGTCATAAAACTCTTAGGAAAAAATCATAATTTGTATTTGGCAAGAGATTTTCAATTTGACACCAAAAGTGCAAACAACAAAAGAAAAACTAGATAACTGGAACTTTGCTAAAATCAAAAACTTTTGTGCATCAGAGGACATTATTTTTTTAATTTACTTTATTTATTTAAGAAATATTTCTTGGATACCTACTTAACTACATTTAAAATCCAGAAAACTTTCTTCATTACATTATTTATTTGCATTACACTTTATTTAAGGACTTTAAAAGTAGATCCTTTGCTAAGATATGTATATGTATATATATATGTTATATATATGTATATGTATATATATATATGTTATATATATATAAACCTTTAGATATATCACTAGGGAATGACCACATAAGGTACAGTTTCTGACCTCATGGAGCTAACATTCTAAGAAGATGAAACAATTAGACATAACATGACTATCGGCAAAATAGTATTGTATATAATTTAATAGATCAAGTGCTGCTAAATAATGAGTTAATGATCCAGCATTATGAATATTATGCTTTTTGTTGTTTTTGGTTTTTTTGGTGGTGTTGTTTAATAGACTTTATTTTCAAAGGACAATATTTAAAACAGGAAAAGAATACTGTGGCTATCAAGCCACACAGAGTCACAGAAGAAACCTTAAGTGCATATTGTTAGGTGAAAGAAGCCAGTAAGAAAAGGCTACATACTGTTTGAATCCAACTATATGGCATTCTGGAAAAAGGCAGAAATAGAGACACTAAAAAGGTCAGTGGTTGTCAGGATCTGGAGGGCTGGTGGTGAGGAGGGAGAGGGAGGAGGGAGAGGAATACGTGTAGCACAAGACACGTTTAGCGCAGTAAAACTATTCTATATGATACTGTAATGATGTATACATGATATTATGCAATTCAGCAAACTCACAGAATATAAAACGCGAAGAGGGAACCCTAATGTAAACTATGGACTTTAATAATAATGTATCAACATATGTTCATCAAGTGTAACAAATGTGCCGCACCAATACAAGACGCTAATAACAGGGGAAATACGGGAGAGGGTGTGTGGGCATGAAAGTATATGGGAACTCTCTGTTCTTGTTCAATTTTTCGGTAAATTTAAAACTTCTCTAAGAAATAATGTCTCTTAATGAAGAAAAACAACTAGTGAGTGAGTTGAGACACTATCAACATGATAATAATGATTTATTTTAGGTTTTTTGAAGTGACGCTTTGCAGTACAGTTTGGAGACTGGGAAGATGGTGCCTCTGTCATCTTCTTTATTTGGTAAGAAAGCATAGTAATTTGAGTTTTGTCTTTATTAAAAGGTTTGGCATTAGACATAATTTTGAGCTCTCTGTGATTTGTGCTGTGCCTGTGTTTCTTCAACATACAAAACTACTATAATTGCTAGGAATGTCAAGATGAGATAAAAACAGTTAAATGCAGAGCCTGTCAAATAAGAATGGTCTGCATCCAAAGTCTATCTACATTTCTGTTTCTTGAACTTAATCATACCATTGACTCTTATGTAGCATATGTCTTACTATAAGACTGATTTTGATCAAATCTATTGTTTTGCTTTGGTTTTGATGTGGTGACTTGATCCCCAATGCTATCCATTCTTTCCATTGAAATGATCCAAGCCTCTGCTTCTGATTACAACATGCAATTGTAGCCCAGCAAGTGATTTGGTCCATAAGGGTTTTTTACTTCAATGAAAATTTATGTTTTTCCAGTAAAAGTCATTGCAATGGAAAAATTATATTGTTATTGGGTATCCATGTGGATTTATAGGATTGAGGATAAAGTTATGGAATAATAGTTTCCTTTGTGAACTGATTGATTTACAATTGTTTAAACATTTTGTGATATAAGAAATGTTCCATATTTTGGCTAAACCATCTTTAATAAAACCACCTCCTTCTGCAATAAGTTCAATGTTTTTGAATCCAAATATGTGCAGCAGAAGATATTCATCTATCTGATACATTTCTTGTATGATTCAGACAGACAGAAAAGGGAGAGCATATGAAATCTTTGTCTTATAAATCCCCATGATTCTCTAAAGGAATCCAAATAAATTCAACCAGTATTTATTGAATGCCTACTTAATGCCTGCTACTACTCTGAGCTTTAGAAAGTGAATGGACATAGAGTTCATAGTTACTGCCCTCACACAGCATATATTCAATTGGAGGAAGGTAGACAATATAATAGTCCCTTGGTATCCACAGGGGATTAGTTCCAGGACCCCCCATGGATACCAAAAGCCATGGTTATTCAAGTCCCTTACGGTCAGCTCTCTACATCCTTGGCTCCAAATCTGTGGATCCAGAGGGCCACCTGTATTGTTATTGAAAAAAAAAAATGGTGTGTAAGAAGCCCCACATGGTTCAAACATTTGTTCAAGGGTCACATGTACACCTACATAACCACGAGTATCTTTAAAGATAAGGGCTACAATAAGAAGAAAGAACATTTCGTGGGAAAGAGAATAACTGAGGGTGAGGCGCTATGGCCTCTCAGGAGACAACACTTAAGTAGAGATCAGAATGATGAGGGGCTGTTGTAGAAAATTGGAAATATTCTTACTAGTAAATTAATGTGTTAGCGTCCCACAGCTTCACGGACGCTGGAAGAAGGCACGTGACTCCAAGGTCAAAGATGGAGGACAATTTGTTATTCACAAAGTTTTCTATACCAAAGAATCAACATTTTTGAAGCTATTTCCTCAAGCCCCGATTTTCACAGGGAGGGGCAAAGAAAAGCAGATGGCCCCTGAATAACAGTGGGTTGCATTGTAGGACAGAAACTCTGAGCTCAGGCAACCCCTAAGCTATTTGTATAATAGGCAGTAAAAATGCCTGAACTTACCGTCTCTATCTTCCAAATATTTACTACGCAAAGATCCTTGAAAAGATATTCTGGAACCAAGTGTAATTGGCTCCTTGTTTACAAGATGTGTGAAAATGTGAGAGATCCATGAAAAATTGATTCCTGATAGTAGATACCCCTCACTTCTACATAGTCTTGAATTCTGGCCAGTTTTCCCAAGAGTACGCCATTCTATCAGCTACCCAGGTTAATCTTACTGACAAGAGTCTGGGACCAAATCCATTCAATTTGCTTCCTATATTGTTTAATTACTACTACTACTACTACTACTACTACTACTACTACTACTACTACTACTACTATTGATACTAAGAACAAGACTCCAAGTAGCAAAATAAGGCCAGCTTACAGCACTGAGCTCAAACATGCCTCATGATATCACAAATACAACCAGTACAACAAATTCTGTGAACCGCCAGTCTACCTTAGAAAACCAGTTTCCTAAAAAGAGTTCTTAGAAAACTCTTCTTAAGTTTCTGCATTGATCTTTCTACACAACCGAGGCATTAATATAGGTACAGCAGAACATCTTAGTAATCGCACAAACCCTGCCTTAGTCCGCAAGGAAGAAGGCAATGGAAATTGTATCATCAGTAACACCCTTGGTCAGTAAGTTGAGACTGACTTGAAAGCCTTCCAGGGCTGAAGTAATGTCATTGACCACTTCAACCAAAGTGAGGGACACTTTTTGTGCCACTTTTTCTAATTAAATGACTCCCATCCAAGGTTGACTGCCTGCAACCTGCACATAATTAAAGACTCAGTTACCCCTGCATGAAGTTCCCCACCTGCAGTCATTTGCGTGATACCAATCCACATTGGTTTCCTTAAACACATGAAGTTCTCTTTTGACCACCCTAAGTCACCATGCTTCCATGGGGAAGGCAAGTTAGCGCCTCGGTCCTATACAAGTATAGCTTGGGGTGCACATGATGTCCCTGGAAAGAAAGTATTATGTAAAGTTGCTAGGAACCCCATGCTTCCATAAGCCAGAAGGTTTGGGATGAATCCAAAATGACCTCCCACCAACTCAAAAGCATTAGACCGCACAGTTCAGTTAAATAATTGTGTTTGATGCTTGTTTG
The DNA here is from genome assembly GCF_965194805.1 of Balaenoptera borealis. Classification (NCBI taxonomy): domain Eukaryota; kingdom Metazoa; phylum Chordata; class Mammalia; order Artiodactyla; family Balaenopteridae; genus Balaenoptera; species Balaenoptera borealis. Next base: position 87,008,508 of record NC_138871.1, read on the forward strand.
AGGAGCAGTGGAATGAGGGAAGCCTGTCTAGCCTGTCCTCTTTGCCCACTTCCCCATAGGGGCATGTGTTTGCTCTTGGTGACTGAGCAATGGCTAAGGGAATGGAGGTGTGGAAGATATTCGAACGGAGGTGTTGGCAGATGCTCTGCATGGGAAATGCAGGATAAGGGCCACTCTTGTTTGTTTCTAATAGATTTCTCAGTAAAGTTAAGGGGAATAGCAGTCCTATAGTCATTAGAGTTGCCTAGTGAAAAGTGGCAGACCTAGCAGTCATTTAAATCTAAGGCACGGGCAACAGTGTGGGGGGAGCTGCATCAAGTCATTTGCCTTGTGAGGAAGGTTCTAAGGACAATTATGAAAGACACAGGTCACTGATGTCCTTCTCTCCCCATTCCTATTGAGGATTGGGGCGGTTCCCACCTCAGGTGCACTGCACAAAATCTGCATGTCCTATTCCAGTAGCTAAACCATCTCAGTTAGTATCAGCAAAGAACAGGCCCTTATTATAGGTATCTACAAGATGAATGGGAATGAAGTTTCCCAGAAATGGAGAGCTGCCCCTTTTATGTCTACTGCTGGGGCCGGGTCAGCTGTGTTCTTCAATACTGTGTACCATTTCCATTCGACAAACAAAGCTGTTTGGTTATTATCTTTCCTCTTCCAGGAAGTCATATATCCATCAGCATCCTATCTTATAACTGACACTGTAAGCCCTGTGAAAGATGTGAGATTTTATTTGCAAATTAACATGTTAGACTGCCAGGTGCCTAAGCCCCAATTCCCATAAGACGATGCAAAGGAGGGTGGGGAGGGCACCTGCAAATGCAGTGCCTTGAATTACAGAAGAGCAATTCTGAGCTTAGGGAACCCACATTTTTTATAATGGGCAGTAAGCATGCCTGCCCTTTTCCCCAGAGGGAGACACTATCTCTACATTCCAGGGTCACTTGCAACACAAACTTTCTTAAAATGTTCGCCTGACACAGGGCAGTCAGTGCTTTCCTCATAAAATATGCATAACACAGGAGACCGTGGAGAATTGTCTCCCATGAAATCTTATGTCAAAAGGCACAGCGAGTACACACACCTGGAGGCTAAAAGATGGGGAAAAATTGGCAGGTTGCAGGAATAAGAAGAAGCCTGTCTTTCTAGAACTAACGGACAAGTGGTAGGAAATGAAGCAGGGGCAATATCATGGACTGTCTTCTAAGGCCCTGTAGTGAGTCATAAGGAAAAACAGTCATTTAATTTTCTGCCTTTCATTTTGTATATAAGGTGTAGGGACTAACAAATGTTTACTCTCTCATATAAAATTCCAATAATTTAACTGTGGTCAATTTTAATCTTCACCTATTCTACTCAAACCCAAACTGGGATATTCTTCTACCATGCAGCAGAAAAACTGACGGAAAAAAAAAACTGTAATCAAGATGAATATTCCAGGGCTTGAGTTCAATGACATGCTAACAGAATGACCTGTCTTTTCTTTTCAGAAGATTCGTCAGTTATAGATACAGAATTTCAGTACCTCAAAGAAAGAGAGTGGGAGAGAGGATCTATTATACCTTGTAGCAGGGATCATAAATGTCAGCTGTAATGAAGAAAACTCCTTATTTAATTATGGGAGCAATTTAAATGAACAGGTAATAATTTCTGTTGGCACTTTAAAATGTAATATCAATCATGGTACACTTTGGGGACAATAATCCATGATGTAACCTAACTCTGCACGAATTGCATTGCAATTGAAATTATTTCATCAATATGTTTCAATCTTCTAGTTGTAATCTTCTTTTCGTTTTAGAATTTTTTAATGCACATACATATTTGGGACTGGAGGCACAAACTCCCATATGTATGAATTTTTCCAGATAGAAAAGTTAGTCTTGCTTAAATGTGGCTGCAAGCCTAAGCTGCCAGTGGAGGCCCAGCCCTAACTGAGATTTAGAAGGGCAACCAACCTTTGGAGCAGAAGTGAGGACTATTTTTGTACTGCAAAAGCCTTGGTTTCATGTTTATTTGTAAGATTTTGGCAGCTATTTTGGGATGTTTCTGAGTTGCAATAAGAAACATTATGTCCGTGAATTTGAAAAAAGAGGGAAAAATTAAAAATAAAAATGATTTTCGCGTATGGATTTTTTTAAAATTTAAATTCATTATCAAACAGATTTTGATATTCTTGTGTGGGTTTTGTGTAGGGGGATGTGTCTTTTCTAGCTGGCTGTTTCAGGAAGATGCTTGAGGGGGAAAAATAAAGATCGTTTAAAAAGATTCTATGTTCTGGTTTTCCAAAGTACATTTTTTAACTTGTAAGAAAGTTTATGACTACACAAATGATGATTCCACACTGACCGAAGAAAAGCAAGCCCTGGGTCACTGGGATGTCTGGGTTGGCTGGGCGTTAAGGAGAAGAGCTTCCGATCTGAATTCAGATGAGCCTTTGGATTGTGGCATTGAGCAACTCGCTTTTTCTTTCAAAGCCTTGGTTAGACTTTTGGTGGAAATTCTGGGACAGCTAATGGATTTGGGAATGACTAATTAGAACACACCTAGACTTTACCTCTATTAAAATACTATTACTGGTTGTACCTATAATAACATCAGCTGTAATTTATTGACAACCTGCCAATTTAACCAGAGCACAGTTAAACCTATAAGGTTTATATCTACTCTACGCAGTAACTCTGTGGATAGACATCAGTAGCCACTTTTTCAGAAGAAAAAACAGACTAAGAAATACCCCTTCCTAGTGAAAGAAATAGAATTCAAAACCAGTCTGTCTGGATCCCAAATCCACGCTTGTTTTATTGCATTTTGTTGTATATCTTCACTGAGTCTTCAATTTTTCTTGACCTTAAATTCTAGAAAGATAAAAAAGATAAATTGAAGGAAAAAAATTAAAGTAAGTTCTTTTGTAATTATTCCTTTAGAATCCATGGTATTCGTATTTATGAATTTACAGCAGTTGCTTTAAGAGGCCCATCTGATATCATCAATATGTGAGACGCTGTAAGAAATTAACAGGTAGCAGGAAAGCATGATTTTTAATGTAAATTTACTAACATAGAACTTTGTACTAGCATCATATCTATAGACTGGTTAATTTCAAGGTAAATGATACCTATTAGCATCTTTACCAAAGTACTTAATAAAAAAATCAAATTGCTCTATGCTAAGTATCCATTTTGTTTTTTAATACTTCCGAGAAAGAATTTGGACCTATTTACTTCTCCTGGTTCTTGCCCATCTGGAGTCCCTAGTGAGTCATGAAAAGGTAGGGATAAAATGTGGTGTCCATTCATTTCATAACTACTGAGCACTTGTTGTAACATGAGCAGGGATAAAAAAAATGGAAATACCGAAGTAAAAATCAACAACCTATCTTCCAACCATTTCAGAATTCAGGAGAAAATGATAGATATGTAAACAAATGTTTGCAACGTGAATTAAGAATTTTAAAATGCTTTACAAAGACAAATGTATGACTCAGAGGAGGTACTTTGCAGCTTACAAAATGCTCAGCCTCTCTCTTGCTTGGAACTCACAATAATCTTTTGAGGTGGGCTGATCTCACCACCCCACCCCATCCCATTTGTAAAGGTGTGGCAGAGGGCAGAGCCATTGAAAGCTGAAGAGTCCTTTTGGCCAAATTCATGAAGCTAGAAAGTAGCAAGGTTGGCAGAATTCTAAGGACCACCTCATTTTCCCACCTCCCTGGTGTACAAACCCTGCGTATTCCCCACTCCTGTGAAGGTGTTGACTCATCACTTTCATGATCAGGTGATGTTATTTGGCACCGTTTACCATAAGACAGAAAGATTACCTGGGTGGGCCTGACCTAATCACACAAGTCTTTTAAAAGCAGGGAGTTTTCTCTGGCTACTTGTAGAAAAGGAAGTCAAAGATTCAAAGCACAATAAAGTTCTGATGTCCCCTTGCTGGATTGAGGATGGAAGGGGATAAATAGCACGGGATTCAGGTAACCTCTAAGAAATAAGAAAGTAGACAGGCAACAAGAAAAGCAGGAGCCTCTGGGCTTCCCTGGTGGCGCAGTGGTTAAGAAACCACCTGCCAATGCAGGGGACATGGGTTCGAGCCCTGGTCCGGGAAGTTCCCACATGCCGCGGAGCAACTAAGCCTGTGCGCCACAACTACTGAGCCTATGCTCTAGAGCCCGTGAGCCACAACTGCTGAAGCCCGCGTGCCTAGAGTCCGTGCTCCGCAACAAGAGAGGCCGCTGCAATGAGAAGTCCACGCACCGCAACGAAGAGTAGCCCCCGCTCGCCACAACTAGAGAAAGCCCATGCACAGCAACGGAGACCCAACACAGCCAAAAATAAATAAATACAATAAATAAATAAATTAAAAAAGAAAAGAAAAGCAGGAACCTCAATCCTACACCTCTAAGAAACTGACGTTTTCCAACAAAAATGGACTTGTAAGTGGATTTTCCCCCAGAGTCTGCAGACAAGAACTCTGCCTGGCTGACACCTTGATTTCAGTCTAATAATAACCTGAGCCGAACACGTGGCTACAGCATGCTGGATTTCTGGTCTACAGAACTGTGAGCTAATAAGTGGGTTTGATTTTAAGCCAGCAATTTTGTGGCAATTTGTTATGCAGGAATAGAAAACTAATACAATCGACCTATGTCTTTCAACTTTTAACAGTACTAGATTAGCCTTTGCTGAGTGTTTGTATAGGGCTGGGCATCATTCTAGACATTTTTCCATATTATCTCATTTTTTACATTGAATTCCGAGCTATGCTGTGAGGTCAGTATTACTGCCTCCGTCTTACTGGTCAGGGAACTGAGACTCAGATTTTAAGAGACTTTCTCAACATCTCACTTACGATAAGGGATGAGTTGGAGTTTACACCAGTCTGCCCTGATCTTCATCCCTGTCTCCTCATATTCCACTTTGTCTTCTCAAATGCCATGATCAGTGTTATTTATCTCCACCTCACCATGATGAATATTTGCTCTGTGACAATAAATTCTTATGTGTAAGGAAAATATACGTATGAAAACCCAGACATATCTGCAAGAAAGATTTGGCTAAAAATAAGTGTAAGGTTTAAAAATAAGAATACATTCTGTATATTCTTCGTCTTTTCTCTCTTTCCATTATTCTTTATATTTAATGGACTTCTTTACCAATGTTAAAATACGTAGCAGGTGTTACAGTTAGACCATTTCACAGATGAGGAAACAGAGGTTCAAGAAAACAATACCTTGTTCTTTTTACCTTACTTTGTTAGTTTCCTTATTCGGGTGAATGGAGATGTGTATCAGTGACAGATATTTTTTTTCCAGTCGGCTTCTTTGTGTTAGTTTCACAATGGTGAGCTCTCCAGTGAAGTGTTGGTAATCCTAGGAGAGTTGCACAGGAAATGAGTGATGTCTCACATTATTGTCATAAGTAAACACTTTACACCATCATAAGAGTCTTTTATGAATCCTCATCTCCAAACCTGACAATTTAGATGAAGAATATCATTTAGGGTTGCTAGATTTAGCAAATGTAAACACAGGACACCTGATTTAATTTGAATTTCAGATATTTAAAACTATTTTTTTTAATTAAAAGTATGTCTCATGTAATATATTGGGCATACTTATACTAAAATATATTCTTTATCTGAAATTCAAATTGAACCAAGCATCTGTACCTTATCTGGTGACCTTAACACCAACTTTACAAGTAGCCCCATGTTACGTGCTAGAAATGGAAAGATAATGAAGGTACATTTCCTCCTTTAGAAAATACACAATCCAGCAGGGACAGAGACAGGTTAAACAGACATAATATGGCATAAAATTACAGTGATAGAAATGTATGATAGCAATGAGTTTTGTTTATTAAGAACTTACCTTGTTCTAGGCACTGAGACAAGTGTTTCTTTTATCTCAGTTTAATTCTCATTGCACCCTAGAAACAACCATTATTATTATCTCTACCTTGTAGATGAGGAAACTGAGACCAATAAAGCATAAATAAATTGATAAGATTATCTGACTAATACAGTGGCCAAGTTGGGACAAAACCCCAAGTCTGTTAGACTGGGTACAGCACACACTGCTGCTCCTAAAACCCTGCAGAAAGACAGTTAATAGAGCTAAGTGAACATAAGCTGTCACAGAAAGATAGAAGGCACAGTTGTATATCTTGGCCATTGGGTTCTGAAAGATAAATAATTATTCACCACATGGATAAGGGGTGAGTACCTGAGTTTAGGAAGAGAAAACATCAGGCAAAAAACAGAGGCATAAAGCTGTGAAATATGTGATGGGTTTGGGAAACAGTGAAGAGGTATTTAGAGGAGAATGTCTACAGAGAAAAGCTAGTGAGGTAAAGCTCCACGTCAGTTTAGAAGAGGCTTATGAGCCATGCCAAAGAAGTAGAACTTAATCCTATGGATACTGAGAGAGGGTAAGGGGGTAAAAATGATTGAATCTTTATTTTACAAAATTATTCTGGCTGCCAGAGAGGAGGATAGGGTAGGGAAAGGAATTCTAGGTAGAAGACTTGGTGAGAGTGAGCTGAGTAAGGGAAGATGCCCAGTCAATGAGAGTGAACGCAGAGAGGAAGCAATGAAGGGAAGGGATGGAAGCTTATTTAGGACGGAGCATCACCAGGGTGCAGTTTCTCAAGACCCTGCTAAGAGGAGCTGAAGATGACTCTGCAGATTCTTGCAGGCTCAGAGGGGTGGATGGCTGTAGACTCAACCCAGAGTAAACACACCCAGTCTGCTCCCATTTCCCCCAAATACAGCACGTATGTGCCTTAATGCACTGCAGGTTTTGAGAAGGCAATTTTGACACTTTTTTGCAACTTCATGAAAAATCATCATTGACCTTTTTTATTGTTAAGGAAATCTAAGGAAAAAGGAAGCTGATTAAAGTGAGGACACAGATGACTGAATCCTAATTCTGGAGAAAGCTGACTCTATGTAAGCCTTTTTGTTTGCAATAACTAAAAGCCAAAATATGACAACTCATATTGTCACTATAGTACATTACAAATTGGTGAAATAAAATAAAACACTATGGACAGAATCCAAAGGAATACGGCTCAAATTAAAATATCAACCAAGCATTCCCTGTGTGCCCCATTTGTCATTCATTTTGGCCACGGGTCAACCAAACAGTCTAAGCCCCTCTACCCAGTCCCATCCCATCAAGGACATGGAGTGTCCCAGCAAAGTACAAAGAACCGAACTGAACTGAGGTCTTTTCTTGACATTTGCAGTTACTTCTTCCCCAAACTCTGGAGAGAAATCCAGGCTGCAAAGCAGCTGAGTGCTTTTTAATAATTACTATACAGAGTTAAAAATCTACAGCCGGTGCCCATTCGTCATTTCTCAGAACAGTCCTGGCAACAAGATGTTGCTTTTGCACAATGTTCTTCTCTTCTTTCCTTTTTTGTCTCCAGTGAAGGGATTCAAAATAATTTGTTCTCAATATTTTTCCTGCCTAGTATCTAAGAGTGAAGATAAGGTTGACTGCTGGACTCCAAATAAATTGCTTAGGCAGTAAGAAGCTAGCTGGTGGGTATTTGGGATTACATTGTCTCCTGTATATTTCGCTTTATGTTTCCAACCGTGAATGAGGTTGAATTACTATGTTCACTTCAGGGACAGCATGGTCTTTAAATTTTAATAGTAGATGAATTGTTGAAAGGATGACAGCAGTAGTGACATGCTTCACTGTCTCAAGTGTGCAAGGTGTACGTTTCTCAACACCAAACACATTGGTCCGAGGCCCAGGTAAGCCGGCTTTCGGCACAGACTCAGAGATCGAAGAATCTCGTGTTCTGACTCTGATGATCTTCCAAGTAAATGGAATCCCTTCCGTTGATGGAGCTGGCCTCACCTCTCGCTGACCCCCCGGAGCAGAGACTTAGGAAGAAGATATGTAAAAATAACAAACGGGGGCTTAGAAAGAGTGGGAGTCAGGGTTCAAGAGCACGGTCTGAAATGGTGGTGGTAGGTCTCTTTACAAGAAGCAACTCCTTCTTTTTCTTTGTTTCTCACATCTATCTGGTTAAATTTGCAGCTGAGACCTGATTCACATTTCACATTTGCCACATTAATTTTGAGTTCCATCGTATTTGGTGTCCTATAGTGTTTGTTTCTGGCCCAAACGTAGATTCCTCCCTTCAGCTCCAGGACGTTTATGTAGATTGTTTTTATGTAAGAGGGAAGAGGTGCAGGCAGGTAGATGGCAACCATATACATTTTTTAATACAGAGAATTACATGTCTTATACACACATACTCATGTCTGCACCATGCCTTCCTTGGCTTTTAGAGGATGCTTCTTTAGTCAAAGACACATAACAGCACCACTTTTCCTCAGTGTCGTAATGTAAGGAAGAAGTGGCACTTACACTATTGGCAATACACTAAAACAAAGGATAAATTAAATTTTGAAGTCAGCCTATTGACCATGTGCATTTAGCTTAAATATTTGATCTTCTATGAGTTTAGGTAAACTATGAAATATTGCAAATGTCAGAGAATCCAAAAGGATGAATAACAATTAGCAATTAAGTGTATTTTTAAAGCCTACACAGGATGGGCAATAGATTCATGTTTCTGCCAAAGTGGCATCAGTAAATTAATTTTCCCAAGAAAAGGAAAGGGATAGCATCCTTCTTATGGCCACGCTGTGGACAGAGCTGAAAAGCTGTTGGCCTGAGAACACAGACAACATTCTCTAGGCGGCGTGTGCTGTGTATCGTAGGAACGTTTACTTTACGGGCATAAAAGGGAATCCCATTTAAAGCCACCCCACTTAGTGTTGACTCAGTTTTCTCAGGGAACCCTGACTCCCGCTCTTTTTAAGCCCCCGTTTGTTGCTGTTGATATGAGTGGTTTGGCGTAAATTATATCTGAAGTACCTGTGCATTAACAACTATAAGACTATAATCCTTGGAGTATATGGAACTGATCATCTGAGGAACAATGAGAGTAGAATCGCATTACTTATGCAGTGAGAAGTTTAGGCACCTTGGCTAAAAGGCTATAATGAAGATTTATATATTTAACCCAGTCCAATTTGGCCTTCCTAGTAGGGTCCATTCAAATTTCCTATATCTGAAACCTAAGAATATCAGTTTTCCTGCTTACAAACGTCAAAAAAATCATCCGAATCTCCAAAAATGAGTTCACGGTCTGCCTTCACCTCTTACCACAGCGGAGCATAAATCCAGCTTTCAGCTTTTATTTTCCACTTCATGTTTTCCATGCCCTCCAGCCCAACAAAGCAACACGGTGTCTCTTGAACATCCTTGAGCTCTCCTGCTCCTGGGCCTTTGCAGATGCTCTAGTTATAACCTTCCCCCACAAGACACCGCCTTCCTTCTGCCCTGATACATCGGCTGTCCCCATCTTTGCTCTTATACCCATCCTACAAGATCCGTTTCAAATACCATTCATCCCTGAAGAAATTCCTAATTGTCCAACCAAAAACATTTTTCTCTTCTTTTAAAGCCAGACAGAGAAAGATAAATATCATATGATATCACTTATATGTGGAATCTAAAAAAAAGATAAAAATGAACTTATTTACAACACACAAACAGACTTACAGACACAGAAAACAAATGTATGGTTACCAAAGGGGAAAGGCAGGGGGGAAGGATACATTGGAAATTTGGGGTTAACAGATACACACTGCTATATATAAAATAGATAAGCAACAAGGACCTACTGTATAGCACAGGGAACTATGTTCAATATCTTGTAATAACCTATAATAGAAAAGAATCTGAAAAGGAATATATATATGTATAACTGAATCACTTTGCTATATACTTGGAACATGGTAAATCAACTATACTTCAATAAAAATGCATAAATAAATAAAAATAATAATTAAATAAAGCCCCAGAGAGTTTGGCATGTGCCTTCTGGAACCTTCTGCTGCCACTCTTCTGCATTGTATCTGCCCTTCACTAGTGTCTTTCCCTCCCGATGGATTCCTGATTTGGGTTTGCTCTATATTCTGTAACTCAGCGTCTCGTTCTTAGTAGCTGTTAATGCATATTTATTAATGAAAATAAATATGTGGTAACAGATTTGATGGGATTCTGTGAGCAGAGCAGTGGATGAGAAGCCCACATGGTGCAGTGGGCAAAGCCCCAGCTCCCATCCCTCCATCTCTAGGGGATGCGGACCTTGTGCATGATTCTGTTTGCTCGTCTGGACTGGGACCTCTGTGATGAGTGGCAGGGGGACTTTCCTTCTTGGTACCCCAGAGCTTTGTCCGGGACATAACTACGTGGAAAGTATTCAAATATTTGTGGTTCCAAATTGTCCCTTACTGACATTTTTATCTGGGAAAATCCCTCCAATTATCTAAGCCTCAGATTTCTTTCTGGTAAAATGAGGGACTTCTTTTCAAATTGTTTTCAAATTTTTGTTTCGTAGAAATTTTTTTTCCCCTATGCATGTAACTATTAGGTCTTTCTTCGGTAATAATTTAATTCACTTTTACTGTTAGGTGGGTTGGATTTGTTGTTTGGTGTTGTTGGTTTAATTAAACCCTCCGGTGTAAGCATGTCCAAGTGGTGTTACATTATTCAAGTTTCAGAGGACATAGAAGAAATCACAAGGCAGAGGAACACGGATCAGACATCCCTACAGGAACTGGTGTGCCGTACTCTCCCCACTCTTAAGATCTGTCTTTTCTGACAAACAGGGCTAGGATGGATGGATGTAGGAAACGATTAGCGCTCCAGACCTAGTTTTGTGACTTGAAACTCAGAAACAAATCCCCTCTCCGGCAAATTAGCAGCCATTATGCACCCTTAAGATAAAAACCTTAATTCTGTAGAGGTATCCTCGACCTGTCAGACTGAACGTCCTTTCTCTGACGATGATTAGGTGGGAAATACCTTGTCCAGGTGCCGGTTTCTGTGCGCTGCTTAAAAAAAAAAAATTTTTTTTTAAAGGCAAATCACTAAGCTACAGCTGCTATTGTGGCCTAATCACTAGTTTTCTACAGTAAATGACAAGCCAGCGTCCCTTGTAAGTGGCAGCCGCAGTGGTCTTCTTGCTGCCTTTACACTTGCACAAAGCGAATTGTTCTTTAGAGTCTGACACAGTGGGAGCCTTGCAGAGCCCAGTTCTGGACTTGAAAAGTTCAGGCTGCCTTTTGCACTGACATTTCTGCTTTAATGCTTTTTGCTACAAAATTAAGTTATGTGAAGCTCTCCAGTTAGCTCAGCACTAAGACCCAGGCTCTCCATCATACAAAGGGAAATATGTGTCTGTGTTAAAGAATCTGGAGAATGGAAGAGGAGATTTTACAAGCACCTAGGAAATCTGATTTGAAATCTCATAAGGGGGTTGCTGAAAAGTGCCGAGATGTGGTATGGCATCCAGACTTGGAAACGAAGGGAGAGGGCTGATTCATCCAAACTGTTTTCCACAGAATAATTTTTTTTAATGCCTTCCCTCTGGCCCTGCCATATTTAGTGCAATGCCACTGATATTTGAAGTCTGTTCTCTGCTACAATGAAATAGCAGAGAAAAATAAGAAAGAAAAAAAATAGAAATTCTGTCTCCCAGGAATAATATTTAAACCCCATTCATTTTAAGCAAAAAAAAAAAAAAATTAACATTTTCAATGTTCTTCTTTACTATTTATAAGGGACCAAAATTTTAAGCACCACGTGATATGAATGTCGTATGTATGTAGGTATAAATATTATAATGTGTAATACTTCCTTTTGGGCCTCAGGTGAAGAATTTGAAAAAAATCAGCATTTTATGAAAAAAAAATTACCTCAAACATTTAGGTTGCTATATTATAATGTGTCACTATAAATTGCAGCAGAGTATTGATTTCAAATTCTTTTGTGACATTTTTTAAATAATGGTTTATAAAGTTTATAGTCCTCCCCCTAAACAAATTTCTCCTTCTAAACATGCATCCTTATGTTGATGATATAACTGTTTCCCAGTGACCTTAGCTTAGGACCCTGTGCCCTTGCTTCTCCCTCCCCTCTTATGTTTCTCATGCTTTATTGGGTGCTCTCTGCCTCCTTTCATAGCTTTTAACAGCTCCAGTCTTCATTCTTTATTTGCCTTGTTTAAAAAAGGTGGATCCAACCTACCTACCTATGCTTATTTTCCATTATGCCCCGGCACAAACTCCAACCCAGTTCCTATATAGCAAGATTAAAGCTGGAAGGAACCACCAGGAGCACCTTATCTTCACTCCTTCTCCATTGCTAACAAACCCTCAGGGATGTCAAGCGTGCCTAACCATGAACTACACTCTGAGCATCAAGCAAGGTCGTCAGACTGAACACTCTGTGACACAGCACCAGCTGTCCTGGCTTCTCGATGTGATAAATGGATCTTTTTCTGTTTGATCCTGAAATCCGGGCTCCTCTGCCTGCCCAGGTTTGGTTCCTTGTATCTGAAGATTGAATGTTGTTCATTAATAGTGTCCAGTCCTTTTCTAGGGCTGAAATCCTGCTTCCGTTGTGCAAAAGTTGTCTCAAAATCAAGACAAATGCCCTCAAACCCAATATTCAGCGCCAGGGGCTTTGATGCCATCTGACAACATCTGCTCTGAGGCTGGATGACTGCTGGGCTGCTTCATCTCCCAACCACACTTGCTCCTGGATTTATCACCTTCCCATTGTCCTCCTGCCATGATGCTCCTGACCCTGAATGCTTTTCTAATCCTCAAGTATTGCTCATTGCAATTTCTTCCAGAGTCTTCCTGTTCACACAGGCTTTAAAACGAGAAAGTCCCTCAGTCACCTTCTGGAATTGTGAAATTCACCTTCTCAAGGAAGTATCGTTTTACTAAGTAAATAGAAACCACTTCCCCAAAAGAGATACAATTCAGAAAGTTTCTTTGATCTGTAGTGGAGCTCCCTGATGACCACTGGAAGACTGGGATTTGAGTCCAACTTTTTTATTTGATTCAATTAAAAAATGTTAATATCTATATTGGTGAATCTCCAAACTGTCTCTCCATCTCCCATCTGCCTCTCGAGCCCTGTCCCTGTGCCTTTCACATAGAAGTCCAGCTATGTCTGGGCGTGTTACTCACCTTCGCCACATACCTTGGGTACCTTCCTCTGGTTAATGGCCATAGCATCCTTCTAAAAATATGATCATCTTTGATTCCTCTCTCATATTTGTCACCCACGTTAAATCAGTTAGCAAGTCTTATTGCTTCTCTTTCCTCAGCTTAGCTCTGATTCACCTTCTCTTTCCAGTTATTTTGTTATTACTTAAGCTTAGGCAATTATTACCTCTAATCTATACTTTTACAGTAATCCGCAATTGGTTCCTGGACTTTTATTCTCACCGTTTATACTTTCTTTTACGTATTACTTCCATATTCATTGTCAATCTCAAAAATGACCTACAAAATAAGGACCATTTACAAGACAAAATACATACTTCTTAGGTGGTATTAAGGGTCCCCCAGATCCGTCCTCAACTTATCTCTCTAATATAATCTTCTGCAAGTATACTGTCATAAGGTTTATATAACGTTTTCTCAAACATTATTTTCTTTGATAATTGCATCAGCCCTGTGAGTTGAACTGACATCTGTTAACTTGGTTTTATTATTCCATTTTACAAATGAGGAAGCAAATGTATACAAAATTGTATGACAATCCACCAGTCTGCATTATTTACCCGTCACACTGAGAATCAGAGGCAGAAGCAATCTATAACTCACACCCTAATTGTTCTATCCCTTCGTAAACTTTCCAAGAAATGTCAATTCTGAAAATGTCTTGCCCTCTCTCTAGGCAGAACTAGTTCCTCCCTGCCCCAGGTTCCCAAAGGACTTTTCTACAAACATCTACTAGTATATGTATCACATGCAAAGTGATTTTTTTTTTTTTTTCATCTTAGTCAACAGTGAGATGCTTGCAGGCAGGAGCCGTGCTTTTTTTTTTTTTTTTTTTTTTTGCGTAGTGTTTTGTCATTTAGCAGTCTCTGCCACATAGTGACAGGAAGTGCCATATAAACAATAATTCCCTCTTGTTATTAGGTCGTTCGGGAACATGGTGGTGTATACTGCCTCCAGAGAAGTACTGCATCCCTGTGCACTTACAGAAATCACAATCATACCCTGATTGCTGTAGAGAAGACTATGTGTTCTGTAGCATCTCTAAATGTGAGTCTTGCTAAACTTGAAGCCAGAATTTACTTTGGAAAATCAACTGGCCATTCTAGTTGTACAATGAAAAGTACATTTTGTCTGACTAATCCGAACCCTTGCCCTGAGTCACAGGATGTAAGGCCTAAAAAGTCATGCCTGGCTCTGAAAGAACACTGCTTTCTTATGCAAATGCCTTTATTAAGAATGTAGCTATTACAGAGCATGATCTCTTCACGTATTTAATAGAAATTGAACAAATAAGTTTATCCAACCTCTGGATAGACCCATAAAATTACTAATCTTGAACATATTAATATTTTATGAGTGCTAAATAACATCTTGAATATGTTTGCTGGTGGAAGATATTTTGAGCTGGGAATTATAATGAGGAATCGGGCACTTTTCTTTTTACTAAGATTTAATATGTTCAATCTAAATTTTGAGACGATGATAAACAAGTGTGAAGTAGAGGAGTAAAGGATTATGTTATAAACTAATATGTAGTGAAAGAGTCCAGAACCAGTACCAGTGGCAAGATGATAAATTAGGGAAAAAAAAAAATATATGTATATATATATATGGTTAGGCATTTGCTGCTCCAGTTCATTGGATTGAGCATAATATAGAATATATCATAACTGTTTGAAATGGTAGTTTCTGATTATTATCAGGCATCACCTGTTGGTTATTTATAAAAGCCTCAGGAAGTAGGAATAGTCTCATAGGTTTTTATTAAGGGTGATTATCACTGCACTTCTTCGGAATAACTTTAATTTTGTGTCTTCCTCATTCTCTATGTATAATTAGCTCATTGAGGTAGAACCAACTGTTAATATGGCCCAGATCGCTGGTTCAGCCACATAGCCCATCTGAATGCGATGGTGAACTTGAAATGCTTTTAACTCTAAGATTTAGGCTTTCATACTTTCAGAGCCAGAGGCCAGCATGTAGTGTGTGTTCCCAGCCTCATTAAATAATTACTCTGGGGAAAACAGGCTGGATTTCCTTTTAAAAAATGATGTACAAGGCAAGTATATGCCCTACTGGAGTCTAGCTCTTAATTTCAATATTCTGATCACAACCTCAGATCAGTAGATCACTAGCACAAGTGTCTTTTCTTCTTTCTTCTTTATATTTTATTCTTTCTTTCCTTATTTTTTTAAATTATTAGGATTATTGCTGATTTTGAATTGTTAGACAACTGAAAATACTTCTGAAAAAATATGGTGGTATGTATTCCAGATTCAATAGACTAACTAAATTTGAACACACCTTGAGGCCAGGGTAAGAGAGTTGAAATTAAGTATACATTTCTCCGATTCTGTCTTGAAACTCCCTTTCCCTCTTATACTGTATGTTAGCCCAGATCTACCTTCATTGTCTTAAATTCTTTTCTTATGCCCCCCGCCACTTGCAACTGAAGTTCTTCAGTGCCTTTAACTTCAGTGCTTTACTGGGGGCCATGTCTAAACCAGAAAACCAAACAAGACCTACAAATAGAAGTGACATATGTGGTTTTTACACTTGAGGACCTCACAGTCCAATGGGGAAAATAGAAACAAACCAACCAAAAACCCCACAAATATAGTGAGGAAAGTTCCAACAGAAATATTCAATGTATAATGAAAACACCAAGGAAAGGGGTGAGCCTGGGCCTTTGGGAAGAGAGGAACAAGAACTAGCTTCTTAGGGAAGAACAGATATCAGAGCTGGACTAAAGGTTTGACTTCTCCTGATCTTCCCAAAAGCACAACATTTTATGAACCAAGAACTCTCCAGCTACCATTGAGAATATCTGTTTTCATGAAGTCCTTCCTTACATATTGTCTGAGCAAACATTATTGAAATACTGGTTTAATTGCCAAGTAATAATTCTAATGCTTGGTCGCAGAAGCAATTGGAGTTTCAATGTCATGTAGATATTTATAACAAACAATAGTGCTTGATGTAATAGAGTTCAAATTATTCTCAATTGTCCTATTGTGTGAATTATTTATGAACTTTTACACATCTGTAAATTCAGAATAAACTGCTATTAACCATTCCATATACAGGCAGAAAAAAATTATCAAAGATCTTTCCACATGATTTACTTACACTTCTGAGATTTATTTCAACATAGCATTTCACAGGTACAAATTATAGCATTTTATTTGTCATATGCTTAACTATTCAATATTTCAATTGTGTATATTTATTAGTGTCCACAGGTATGTTCAAAACCTTTGAGAACCACCAGGTAGAAATTGAGTAGTATACATCTCCCTATATATATAAAAAAAAAAATATATATATATATATATATAATATATATATAATAATATAGATGCCTATATATATATATATAGGCATCTATATTATTTTTCCTGTATTTTTTTAAAAAATTATTTCATGGAAGAAAATAACTATTAGATTTTTGTGAGAACAGAGTAGGAGAGGATGAGAAGGAGCTAAGATTTGTTTAGCATCCACTATGGGCAAGGCTCTTTACATGGATTATCATATTTAATCACTGTAAGATAATCACTGTAAAGTATATCATTACTCCTTAGATTATCACTCATTGCATTTTCTTACCCTCATCTTGTCAAAAAGGATATGGGATTCATCTTCCCGAGATCCACACGTGCAAGGTCGGGTCCACATCCGCACCCACACGTGGCCAGTATGTAGCCATAGCAGAAGCTGAACTTAACCTGGGTTTTAAGGACACAGCAAACTACATGGCTTGTGCTAGGTCTTTGTTTCCCACGTGAGAGGGCGTGTGCTACAACCCCTGCCTCTGGTTCTAAATCTTGCTGAACATATTTGGGAACCCTGTGCTAGACTTGACTGCTGCTTCCCAAGAGTGCATCCATGGTGAGCAAAATTATGGCTCCAAAGATGCCTGTGTCCCAATGTAAGAATATGCGACATTGCATGGGGTGAAAAAAAGACTTCACAGGTGTAATTAGGTTATCTATTTCAGGACTGGAAGACTATCCTAGGTTACCTGGGAGGGCCCACTCTAATCACATCCACCCTTCGAAGTGAAGAGGCTTCTCTGGCTGGGGTCAGAAAGATATGGCAGAAGGAGAAGTCACAGAGATTCCAAGTCTGACAAGGTTTTGATGCAGTATTGCTGGCTCTGAGATAAAGGGGCCCATGTACAAGGACCAGAGGGAGGCTTCCCAGGAGCTAAGGATGTCCTCCAGGTGACAGCCAGCCAGGAAACAGGGACCCGAGTCCTAAAAGCAAAAGAAAATGGATTCTGCCAATGATGTGAATGAGCTTTGGAGTAGATTCTTCTGAGATCCTTTTGATAACAGCCCAGCCAGCTGACACCTCCATCCAACCTAAAGAAACCAGGAACAGAGCATTGTGAAGGGCCAGTCAAGACTGTGAGGTAATACATTTACATTTTTAAGCCACTACGTTTGTGGAAAATTGTGACAGCAGCAAAGGAGACTATACAGCACCCTACCACCCAGGTAGTAGCTCAACCTTGGGCGGCCTGCTGGATAATTTCTTCCTTCTCCCTTTCCCAGTATTTATCCATTTCATTACCACAGAGCCGCATCTGCCACTGTTAGGCCATTATATATTTTAAATACAAAATTCACCTCACAAATGCTCAACTCACAAGGCCACTGTTCCTCCTTCCCTGCCTTTAACAAATTATTTTATCACAAAATACTGCTCTTGAGCCAAACTCAACACTCCTGCTATGAAAGACTATGAAATTAATCCAAGAACTGGCATTTCTCATATACTCAGTTATAATCAATAAAAATAAACCAAATCAAGTCATTATTTTTTCAATAATTTATTTCTTACTATAAAAATAATATCAATACATTCTCATTTAAAATGGGGCTGGTGTATGATAAGCGCCCAATGAAAGTTAATAATAAGAAGGGAAAATAAGAGAGCTCAAAGGGGAGAAAAGAGTGTATCTCAGATGTTCTTCAGCACTTAGTAGTTTCCCATATTGGTTTTGAATTTGGGCTTCAGACTCAGACATGCTGTATTGGAATGCCAGCTCTGCTACTGACCATGATGTCTTGGCCAAGTGTTTTCACTTCTCTAATAATACAAACTGAGCATTTTCCAGATCACAGGTACTAACTAAGCTCTTCACTTAAAACAGCTAAATTATTAGTTATAGCAGCTCTCTGTGGCAGTTGTTTTTCCTCCGTATCCTCCTTGTAGGCACAGAGGCTTGGAGAGAGCAGATATTTGACAGAACAAATTAAACAGTGGAGGCAGAACTTGAATCCTGCGGGTGTGACTCCCAAGCCTTCTAACTTTCCCACCGGCTCTAGTAGTCTCTAAGCTTCAGACGCCTTTGCAAACCTGGTGTAGTGAGAGCGTCCACCTCCGAGGGTCATAGTCTAGACTGATTGAGGTAAAACATGGCAAACACTCGACACAGTGCCACACATTTGCTTCTAGGTCAGGAGTTGGCAGACTTTTCTGTAAAGAGTCAGAGAGTAAACATTTTAGCTTTGCAGGTCATACAATTTATGTTGCAAGTACACAGCTCTGCTGTCGTAGTGTGAAAGCCCCCATAGACAGTAAGTAAGCAAACGGGTGAGATTTTGCTCCAATAAAACTTTATTTACACAGCAGATAGAAGTCTGATTTGGCCCTTAGCCCATAGTTCGCCAACCTCTGCTCTAGGACAACAAATAAAAACTCAAATGTCTTGACTCACTATCATCTGTTTTTGCTGGAAAAATATACTTTTCAAAATCAGGCTGTAATAATTCCTTAAATATGTCTCTTAATATGAATTTTATTAAATAAGTACGATAATTTTATTTTTACTATGCATAAGATAATTTCTGACACATTGATATAAAAATAATTTACTCATTATGCTAAGTGAAATATGTCAAAAGAGAAAGACAAATACTGTATGATATCACGTATATGTGAAATCTAAAAAATACAGCAAGCCAGTGACGATAACAAAAAAAGAAGCAGATTCACAGGTATAGAGAACAAACTATTGATTACCAGTGGGAAGAGGGAATGAGGGAGGGGCAATATATGGGTAGGGGAGTAAGAGGCACAAAAAATTAGGTATAAAATAAGCTACAAGGATATATTGTACAACACAAAGAAATACAGCCAATATTTTATAATAACTATAAAGGGAGTATAACTTTTAAAAATAGTGAATCACTATATGGTATGCCTATAACTTACGTAATATTGTACAGCAGCTACCCTTCAATAAAACATAAATGAATACAAATTTAAAAAATGAAAAGTAAAATACTAAATTTTTTCTAAAAAATAAATAAGTTTACTCATTAAAGGTTTTTACTGCTTTGTTCAACCACAAGGCAGATCTTATTCACCTTGGTTTTCTGTAGGCCATGGGACTGTTGGTTCCCTTGTATGTGGTCCATCTTACTGACGTGATTTTATGTTGTGCTTTTATATTTACTGTCTCATAAGAAGATTTAAACTTTCCATTTCAATTTCCATTTCCAGGCATTTTTTTCTTATTTTTTGCTCACTCTTGTTACATCTTTCCCTGAATCCCTGGTAACTCATTATATTAGTAAATATCCAATAAGAAAAGAAAAGCCACATGGTAATTTGAACAGAGAAAGTTTAATATAAAGAATTATTAACTATAACAAGGGATTGGAATAATGATGGAATAGCTAATCAGGAGTAAAGAGAACTCAAAAGAACTAAGAAATAGAAGACATAGGGAACCACCTGTAGCCCTAGGGCTGAGACAGTGTCCAGAGAGAAGTGTGCCTCCTTTCCCCAGGCTGAGTTCCAGACTTTGTTGTAGAGGACACAGCTGTGGTTCCCTGGATGACAGACAAGTCACTGTGGTGCTGTGCTGGCAGAACTTGCTGGACATCTGCCCTTGGGGACTTGCAGCATATGCACCCATTGGGTTGCAGGAGAAAGCTGTTTGTGTTAAGCTGCTCAACAGAGGCACACTGCTAAAATATGCCCAGGGCTGGGGGCACACCAGGGGAAGCTGGGAGCCACTGTGCACCGCAGGGACCCGGTGATGGGAGAGCTGGGCACCCTGCAGGAGCCTGCCAAGCAAACACCAGAACCAGAAAGCGAAATCCATTCCTCCTGCAATGTCTCCTTAGCACCGTCTACTGACAAAGCTTAACATCATGCCAGCCAGCAAAGGAAAAAAAAATTAAAGGGCCCAGATTCATTATTACAAAGCGGAAAAAAAGTTTGGATTGGGAGCTGAGCAGCAATACATCAAGCAACATATTTTCTAGCTCATCTTTGGTCTCTTATACATAATGCTTATATATTTTGTCAACTTAAAGTGAATGAGTTTTTACATTTTCTTTGTGTCGTTATACCCTTGTTTTCTCAAACAGTATTCCACTGGGCAATACTGCCAATCCCCTGGGAAATTCTGCTGTTAATGACCGTGCAGTTTCTTGACAGGAGCTGGTACTGCTCACCCTACATCTATGAGATGGGCAGACTTCCATCAAGCACTGCCATTGTTGCACCAGGCCTTGGGTATCCCAGGGAACATTCAAGTCCCTATGTCCTATGCCAGGAATTGACAACAATCTCTATGAAAAATCACAGGCAGATGCAACTGCACAATGAGGGAGAATGTATTTCTCTCTACCAAAAAAGTAATTCATGTAACCAACTAACTCCTGATGGGCCTAGTCTACCAGAGTGCTACACTGAAAAAACATATCTGAATTCTAACTTATGTACAAACTTAAGACCCCAGTTACAGTTAAATAACCTCTGATATATCTGCAAAATAGACTATTAAGCAACCATGAATAAATATTCATGAAAATCTAATACCGTGATATACCCATAAAATGAGTTTAAGTTAAAAAGTAAGAATGTATTTTGTTCTGCATAAACACATACACAGACACACACACACACACACACACACACATATAACCAAAATATGAACACATTAATAAACACTATTTCTCATAGAAATAGTTTAATTTCCTTCTTTATATTTATATGTATTGTTACAAATTTTATTTAATGAACATTATGTTTTGAAAGAAAAAAATATTAAAACAACATTTGGCATCTTTTCTCTTTGTTTTTTCCTTCCTTCCCTAAAAGATTGCAGCTCCGTGAAGAAAGCATTCCCTAGGATTTTGGTACATGAGAGTCACTCAATGAATTCTCATTGCATTGAAATTATTTTACCAACTAAAAATGAGTATAATAATGTACCACTATTATTTTTATAAATAATGAAAACAAAAATCATTCTTTCAGTGTTCCAATCCCCTCATTAGCTCATGCATATCACTTTAGAAATTCCATTTCAAAGGTCTAGAGCTTTATTTTCAATGATAAAGAGACAATACATTGTTTTATTTGGTGCTAGAAATTTTTCAGATATCTATTATTGTTCTAAGAGTTTCAACATGTTTCCATTATATCTTTAGTTGATATGAAGATGCCTTTGCCGTATATCAACTTCGAAATCTACCAGGTGACCTTGGAAGAAGAGTTCAAAGCTCATCTCGAAATCTACGCTTAGTAGTGAATGCATCAAGTTCTTTCTAAAAGCTCATATTTATTTGAGGGTCATGACGGGAAGATATAGGGGAGGCCATGGGCTTACAGGGTCTACTCTTCTACCTCTGAAAGCCTTTGTCACTATGATCAATGAATGAGAAACCTAAATTATTTTAAAAATGAAAAACGACACATAAAGTCTATAACAAGATGCCCTTCGTACTCTTCAGCCAATTATGCTGCACAGTGTAATCAGTCAATTAAACATTTCTGAAATGAATTTTTTTTTGGCATGTGCAATATGTGGAGTGAATCTTTGAATAACCGAGATCCATAAATCATCCCTTGTAATACAACTCATTGGCCTTGTTTTTACCTACCCTTTTAAAGGATTAACAAGGAACTGGCAAGAAACACAGAAATGTTGATATGGGCTTCCAGCTGGGGTTGATTACAGGCTACAGTCTAATACCGTAATGTTTTGTGGGAGTACAGTTTAACTAGCAATGGCTCACCTACTGTCCCCAGAGACTCACCAGTGAAAAACTATTTAATATCATTTTGCTCTTAGTCTTTGAACACAGACATTCTCAAATTACTTTTCCTAGCAAGCTGCTATCCTCTGCGACATTGCTAAGTGTACATTGGCACTGAATTAAAAAATACTACCTAACTCTTTTTAAACACTTTTATTCATTCACTCATTCACAAACATTTTTTGAGCACTTATGGATGGCAAGGATATGCTGACCTATGAGGATAAAAAGGAAAAAAAGTCTACCTCTGCGTTCAAAGAACCTGCAGTCTGGAGGGAAGACATGTACAATAAGTATAGTGTAAAAAGCATGTTAAAATAAGACTCAGATCGAGAGCCCTTGAGGCTGAGAACAAAAGGAATCAAGACTACTCAGTATCTGAAGCAAGAAATCATTGATGAAGGATTTTAAAGGTGGTTATTAAAAACTGTTTTTTTCATTAACTATTACATTAGCTCTGATAGGAATAATATTAAAAAGAACCAATTTTTACCTAAAAGTGTATTTTTTCTTAAATCTAAAAATGACTTCTAATTGACAAAAAGGGTCAGAAGAAAATCCATGATATCTGCCGGAGACTGCACTTAAGAATTGGGGGGAAAAAATGACAGTGAGTTTATAAAGTAAAGGAAAGGACAGGAAATGGTAAAGTGTCCTTCTCTGCACCCTGGAGAATCCAGTTAACACTCTCTGGCCACTCACTGTTCCTCCAGTTTCCAGAGTGTCGGCTTTGTTCCTCAGAACAAAGCGTTCTACAGCAACGCTACCTAGAACTTCATCACTCAAGATACCTTAGTTGCTATGCAGAGATTCTTTTGGAGAATCTAGGGCTGCAAATAATGAGAAACAGAAAGTCAGTTAGCAACCAAATGCCTTTAGCAAAGCTGAATGAACAACACCTCTGCCCTCTAAACTGGCTCAATGTCTAAGAGCTGCATTTATCACGAAAGGCTTCTTGTATCAGAGTATATTCTTTGTGCTAAATATATCTATGTTAATTTGCAATGCAGCCACCTTCACAATTGAAATGCAAAATGTTCCAAAAGAACATATGTCCAGCACCTTCTTTAGCTTTCGCTTAAGAAATAGTTTGTGTTTTCCTTTTTCTATTCTTTTCTTTTTCCCTCTTTTCATTTCTCTTGTCTTTTCTCTTTAATCAAGACAGCAAATGCCTACTCTCTGCTGTAGGACAGCCATGTTTTCCTGAGCCCCAGAGCCACAAATCCACCTATGGAACACAGTACAGGACACACCAAATTAAGGACATAATGATCGCCACTCTTAAGAGATAAGCAACTTTTTGAGATAAAGAATTAAAGATGACTAATGATAAAAGGTTGTTAAATTTGTAAATGAGATGAATGGACTGAAAAAGGAGAGATTAATATTCATCTGTAGCTTTCTGGAAAGCCTTCAGAAAATTATAAGGAAATCTACTTCAGGAGAGTTGTGGGTTTTCTGTATGACAGCAAGCAGGGAGAAAATGGGGAGGGAAGACTAGAAAAGGAAGTCTGGTTAGAGAGGCTGGGCTGCCAAAGGGCCAGGAACCAGAGGACACTGGCTCGTCCATATTGGAATTGTTTTAGGTTGAATTATGTTCCTTCAAAGTTCATATGTTGATGTCCTATTTCCTGTACCTCAGAATTTGACCTTATTTAGGAACAGGGCTGTTGCAGATGTAATTAATTAAGATGAGGTCATACTGGACTAGGGTGGACCTATAATCCAATATGACTGGTGTCCTTAAAAAAAGGGGAAATTTGGACATGGACAAGCACACAGGGAGAAGGCCATGTAAAGATGAAGGCAGAGATTGGGCGATGCTTCTACAAGCCAAGGAAACCAGAGATTGTCAGCAAACCATCAAAGCTAGGACAGAGGAATGGAACAGATTCTCCCTCACAGCCTCAGAAGGACCCCCCCCCCCCCCCCCGATCTCTGGTCTCCAGAGCTGTGAGAAGGTAAATTTCCATTTTTGAAGCCAACCAGTCTATGGTACTTTGTTACAGCAGCCTAGCAAATTTGTACAGGGATGTAGGGGCACAGCCTCACCTATAATACATAGTTTCTGTTTGGGGACTGTTGTTAGAAAGAGCCCTCCCTAGAATCATCCACGCCGGATGACAATTTCCTTTGCTTGAAGTCACACTTTTGCAGAAGTTGGGAGGAATGACACACTCCAAAATAGTCTTTAAATATGTAATATATGTTATTAGAGTGCCAATAAAGTCTAACCCAGAAGTCTCTACACCTCATTAACGGGCCCTCAAAGAGAGCATTAATTAAATCCTGGAAACTACAGGGTTTTGAACAGTTGGAATTTATATTTTAAAAATAGGCAACTCTGTTTCCTCCCAGCTCTAAAATCTATAATTCTGGTTGTGACACACTTATCACCCACCAGTTCTTATGTTCATTTGGATCTTTCCAGATTTCTTAGAAAGTGCCGA
This sequence comes from Balaenoptera borealis, assembly GCF_965194805.1. Lineage (NCBI taxonomy): Eukaryota > Metazoa > Chordata > Mammalia > Artiodactyla > Balaenopteridae > Balaenoptera > Balaenoptera borealis. Next base: position 87,033,145 of record NC_138871.1, read on the forward strand.
GAAAACATTCACATTCTGGCATACATACCAAACTGGACATGGGCATGAGAGTTTTAATAAAATAAAAGAAGCACATGGTTCCCACATATCTATCAGATCCTGCCATCTCCTACTGTTTGAGAAGAAAGGGACACTACTTTTCAAAATTGTTAATTAAAAAAAGTGTTTTCTAAATTTTGGTTCATAAAATTTGTGAGATTTTGTTTTAAGAGGTGATACAGAAATTTTGTGGTCCTAATAGGCTACAAGGTTTAAAAGAAGTAGGGCCTCAAGAAATCTTGTGGCTCTATAGCCAGCATTTACTAGCTACCAAGGCAATATTTTGTGCCCACTCCCTGTAATAACCACAATTTCAGTGCAGTTACTGCTCATCTCTCCTCTCAACCACATTCCTGCCTTGTTACCCTCTGCAGGAGAGAAACTAGAAAGTTTGTCAACCTGAAACAAAATCTGTATTAGGAAACATGAAAAAAGTCAGATATGTCATCAAAAATATTGACCTTAAACTTAATTTTAAGAGTCATTTCTGTTTTTTAAAATTGTTATTTAATTATTTTCCATATTTTTCAAATCCCAGGCAACTTGCTATTTCATGACTTTCTCTAAATATTATCTTCCCACTGCAGAATAAACATGATACTTAATAAGAATGTTAATAAATAATACATGCCAAAGGAATGACTTTTAGACAAATTATACGTCCTCTCTGAGCTCCATTTTCTTCATATGCAGGTGAGAACATTAATACCCACCTTAAGGCATTTCTGCAATGACTTAGTGATGTGCAGCTCTGATAGGGATTCTCCATTGTGAGCAGACTGATTTAAACAGAAAAAGGGATTTATTTAAACAAGACAATGGATGAGTTCTTAGTAAAATTACTAGCAGGCTAAAGAAACATGATGAGAAAAAAGGTGGTATTGAGGGAGGCCAGGCAGTCAGAATCATAGTAAAAATCACTCTTCAAAATGAGATAGATGAGGTCTTCCTGGGCAGAGCTGCTGATGGCAGACAATGACTGCTATTGCTGAAGTTATTGCTTCCATCCACTTATGCACCTAATGTTGCTGTTGCCACTGCTGATGCCATTGCTGCCAGGTTGAAACCTTCCCTCTGTTTGCTTCTCTGTAATGCTATGTCTTGATTCAAATTCCTGGTTGGCTGTGTCTGATTGGCTAAGTCTGATCACATGCTCCTACCATTGCAACAAGGATGTCTGGGAAATTGAGTATCTGACATTCTGATTTACTATAGAGAGAGGCAAACTCCACCTCCCAAAAAGATTGATGTGGTAGAGAATTTTGTAAGTTAGAAAGTAATTAAGAAACAAATCAACAAACAAAAGAACTTGACTATGTTCACAAGTGTCTATCACTTTCTGTCATATAACGTGTAGATATATTAGTTAAATATGTGATTATAAAGAATACAAGAAGAGAATAGAAATAACTCCCAGGTGGGAAAAATCAGGTACAGTTTATTTGGAAATTTGGGTTTGTGTTGAAATTGAGAGTAGGTAACATTTGCCCATGCAGAATGGGAGGAGTCTGCATCGTTAAGATGAAGACAAACTGTATGGAAAATAGTGTGACTTTTTAAAATATCAGTGTATATACTGAAAAGGAGCAAAATTATTTCTCTGAAACAGGCTACTCAGGAGGTAACTGAAAAAAATGAAAATTGAGTCTGGAAAGATAATCTGTAGCCTAGTTGTAGGATATCTTTAATTTTACATTAAGGACTAAGGGAATTTTCAAGGATTTTAATTTGGAGATGGAATGGTAAGAACATTTATTTAAAAAATATAGAGCACATCCTGAGAAAGATCAGGAGACTCTTTAATGACTTATGTGTGATTTGAGGAAAAGGGGGAGCAGGGGAGACATTTAAACAACTGAGCTTTGAAAATGACTTTATAGCAAGACCCAAAAGATTCAAGGTCAAAAGTAATTTGTTACTTAAGGGTGTCAATCTGATTGAAAGTATTTGAAAGTTTTCTTTAATTGGTTTCTGCTTTTCACAACAAAAACTATCAGAATATCTTTATTGTGATTTTATCTCTTTTTGGCTATGGGATACAGATTATAGATTACAGGCAGGCTGCACTGTATATCAGTATTTCTTTTATATTAGTTCTGTATCTCGATGAAGACATAAATATATTTAGAATGGTAACTTGTGTCAACCCTGGAACTTAAAATCCATCAACCGATGAATGGATAAACAAATTGTGCATTGTCTGTAAAATGGAATACTATTTAACAATAAAATGGAACAAAACCACATGTATGAATTGCAAAAATAAATGCTGAGAGAAAGGTACCAGAAGCTTAAAGCTATATATTATACGATTCCATTCAAATGACTTCCTGTCAAAGGCAAATTCTGAGCAATTTAGTCTTTTTCTGGTTTTAGTATCAGAGTAATCATATCCACATAATATTTTTTAGAATCTGTTCCCTTCTCTTAGAGATTCTGGAAGAGTTTGTGTAGAACTGATATTATTGCTTCCTTAAATAGTAGGTAGGATTTTCCAGGTAAGCCACTCAGTTCTGGAGATTTCTTTGTAGGAAAGTTTTGTAATAATATTAGTTCAAATTCTTATTAGATGTAAGATTCCTTAGGTTTCCTAATTATTTGAGAGTAAGCTTTGATAGTTTGTGTCTTCAAGGAATTTGTCTGTTAGATTCTAAGTTCTTAAAGTTTTTCCCTTATCCTTTAACATCTGTAGGATCTGTAGTTCTGTTCATTCTTTCATTCCTGATACTACTAGATTGTGCCTTCTCTTTCATTTCTCTTTATCAGTTGATGAGTGGTTCACAATTTGATTAATATTTTAAAATAAGCAGCTTTTGTTGTTATTGATTTTTCTGTTGTCCTTGCTCTTTTCCATCTCATTGATTTCTGCTTTTACCTTTATTATATTCTTTCTTTAGTGTGATTTGGGTTTAATTTTTTCTTGTTTTTCTAATTTTTAATGTGGAAGATAGATAACATATTTGAAACCTTTCTTCTGTATTATGTGAGCATTTTAATGCTATATTTTTTTCCTCAAAGTGCTGCATTAGCTGCATCTTAAGCATATAATTTTTAGTAAAAATATCAAAACCTGATATGCTATATGAATCTGGCTTTTATAACTTCATGTTTATTTCAATTTGAGATTTCAAAGGAGCTAGATGTATGTTTACATAACTGTTTTGGCAAATTTCATTCTCCAAAGATATTTGCAACTATTATCCCCTTCCCGTTTGCTCTTCTACAATGTGACATTGACTTTGCCCATTAATAGATGGATTCAAATTCCCCTCCTCAAGAATATGGATGATGAGTAATTGTTTGACCAACAAAATATTATAGAAATTACTTTTTATGACTCTTAGATGAGTTATAAAATGAGATGCAACTTCTGTCTTATTTACCTAAACACTTGTATTTGGAGCCCTGTGATACTATGTACAAAGTCCAACTACCTTGAATCTGCCATGCTGTGAGAATTAAAAAATCATAGTGAAGTCACATGTAGGCATTCAATCTTTGGATCTTTCTAGTTCAGGAGACATTTATATGGCTGAATAAGCCTTCAGATGATTCCACCTTCCAAGTCATCACTGGAATTTGAATTTTTTCCAAGTGAAGACCCAACATTGTGGTCTTCATTGTGAAATCGTTACTCCTGTGCTTGACCCTGAAACACAGAATCTGGGAACATGGTAAAATTATTTGAAGCTTCTAAATTGGTGGGGGGGAGCATAATTTTTATGCATCATTAGTGGACAGAACAATTGTATGCTTGATTTTATATTTCAAAGTCAAGTAAAATAGACTACTTTTTAGAGCAGTTTTAGGTTAACAGCAAAATTGACCAGTAGAGAATTTCCATACAGTCTCTTCCACCACACATACACAGCTTCACACACTATCAACATTTGAACCAGAGCGGTACATTTGTTACAGTCAGTTACAACCAATGAAACTACATTGACATAATCACCCAAAGTCCATAGTTTACATCAGGGTTCATTCTTTGCGTTGTATGTTCTATGGCTTTGGACAAATGTATAACAACATATATCCGCCATTATAGTATCATATCGAGAATTTTCACTACCCTAAAAATTTTTTGCACTCTACTCATTCATCTGTCCCTCTCCTCTCCCCAGCCTTGGCAACCACTGATCTTTTTACTGTCTCTATAGTTTTGCCTTTTCCAGAATGTCATATAGTGGGAATCATACAGTATGTGACATCTTCAGATTGACTTATTTCACTTAATAATATGTATTTAAGATTCCTCCATGTCTTTTTATGGCTTGATAGATCATTTTTTAATGCTAAATAATATTCCATTGTCTGAATATACCAGAGTTTATTAATCCATTCACCTACTGAAGGACATAATGGTTGCTACCAAGTTTTGGCAATTATGAATAAAGCTGCTATAAATATTCATTGCAGATTTTTATGTGGACATAAGTTTTCAACTCAGTTGGATAAATACCAAGGAGCCAAATTGCTGGATCACATGGTAGGAGTATGTGTAGCTTTGTAAGAAACTGCCAAGAAGTCTTCATAGGCTCTACCATTTTGTATTCCCTCCAGCAATGAATAAGAGCTCCTCTTGCCCAATATTGTCACTATTCTAAGTTTTGGCCATTTTAATAGGTGTGTAGAGATAGCTCATTGTTGCTTTAATTTGCATTTTCCTGGTGACATATGATGTGGAACATTTTTTCATATGCCTATTTGTCACCTGTATATCTTCTTTGGTGAGGTGTCTCTTAAGGTCTTTTGCCCATTTTTTAATTGGGTTCCTTGTTTTCTTATTGTTGAGTTTTAAGAGTTCTTTGTATGTTTTACATAAGAGTCCTTTATCAGATTTGTCTTTTGCAAGTACATTCTCCCTGTCTGTGGCTTGTATTTTCATTCTCTCAACAATGTCTTTCACAGAACAGAATTTTTTATTTTTAAAAAAGTCCCTCTTATTAATTTTTCTTTCCTGGATCATGTCTTTGGCATTATTGGCATACCCAAGGTCATCTAGATTCTCTCTTATGTTATTTTCTAGGAGTTTTATAGTTTTGTTTCACATTCAGTCTATAATCTATTTTGTGTCAAAGCCAATTTGTGAAAATAATTTACCAATACACAGTCAAGATGATATTTTCCTAAGGACTCCAAATTTATGGACTCTTGTAAAGTAAACAGGAAATTCCATTTAGTTGTACTGAGCTGAGTAACTAGTGTTGATACACATACCAGTTAGCCCTGGGTAACTCTGAACATACAGATAAAAGCATTTTCATTCAATCATTCTTCTATACAACATTGATTCAGAAATATTTACTAAACTGTCTCCTTGTGTAAGGCTCTTTTCCAGGCACTGAGGATATAGCAGTCAACTAAACAAATGCATATTTTTATCTTCATGGAACTTATATGCTAGTTGCAGAAGGCGTAAAATAGACAAAATAAAAAAGGAAACTATAATGTATATTAGCTGTAAGATACATAAGTGGTAAGTGCTGTAGAGATACATAATAGGAATTTTGGGTGGAATTGCAATTTTGAATGTGGCCGTAGAAAGGTCATGGATAAGATGGCATTTTGAGGAAAGATCTGATGGAGATAAGGAAGAAATCATACAGATATCTGGAAGAAGAGGAAGGGAGAATGTAGGCACAAATTAAACCAGAGGTAATGGGTTGAGAAGATCATGTAGGACTTTGTAGGCTTTTAGTCTGAATGAAATGGAAAGTCACAGAGAATAAATTAAAGTAAAGTAAGTATGGATGTTATAGAAATAAGATGAGTGGATTTCATAAATGTTCCTGTATTTCCTCATAGTTGGACTCAGGCTGGATTATACCACCAGCTCTCTTAGGTCTCCAGCCTACAGATGGTAGGTCATGTGATTTCTCAGACTCCACAATTGTGTGAGCCAATTCATCATAATGAATCTCTCTCTCTCCCTCTCTCTTGCTTTCTCTCTCTCTCATATATGTTATATGTAATATATGCAACATGTAATACTTATAATATATAAACAACCTCTCTCTCTCTCTGATGGTTCTTTTTTTCTGGAAAACCCTGACTAAAATAGAGTTAAGTATAGATATATTTCAGACATGGTGTGTGGAATAAGATGATTCTTGCTTGATTGTCTTTATTTTCTCTAGGTAGAGCCATAACCACTCTGAGTGTGTGTGTGTGTGTGTGTGTGTGTGTGTGTGTGTGTTGGAAACACTGAATGTTAAGAATTAACACTCTTTTTGGAGAATACTTGAACAAATTACCCAGGAAAATGTAATGTAAATCTGACTGCTAAACCATAAGCATGACGGGGACCCTCTTGAGACCTTTGAAAGTATGTCAATGGAGTAATTATAATGATGGACATCAGACTCTAAGGAAGTGAGGCTATAAGGGGTGGGACAAATGGTAAAAAGTTGATGAGGTCATTTATTGGAGGGGGCAGTACGCCAGAATGAAAGGACGAGGGAGCAGAGAATGAGAACAGAATTCATCAAAATGTATGTGTATGTCTCTGTGTATGTGTGTTTGTGTATGTCTCGTATTTCTGTGTGGTATGTGTCTGTGTACGTGTGTCTGTGTATGCCTGTGTTTCTGAGTGTCTATGTGTGCATGTGTGCGCATGTTTCATCCAGTAAAATCCAGCTGCTCAGGGTGCAGCCATGGAGAAGGCAGAGATTTGGACTTAATGATGTTCGGGTTAGGCGTTCAGCAGGGAAATACAATGAAAGTAGAAGGCTTAGGGCAGTTGAAGGCGTATCAGAGGAGTCACTACTATGACTACTGTAAGCTGGGTTAGGAGGGAGGTGAGGGTATGAGGATATTTACACTCCCCTCCACAGTGTATGAAAATGCTGACTCCCTGTACACTCATTAGATGGTACCAATCATTTCAGCATCACCCTGGGAGGCAGACAAGGGCACTAAATCTATGGTTTCAATTGTGTTTCCCTGTCTCCTCATGATGCTGAGCTTCCTTGGCTACTTATTAACTTTGATTCCTTGTCCTATCAAATGCCTTTCATACTGTCTCAACATTTTCCCAATGACACCTGTGTCTTTTAGAATTAATTTTAGGTATTTACATACATTAGGGACATTAATTCTTTGTCACCTATGTTACAAATGTTTTCTCTACAGAGTATCCTTTGACTAGGTTTTGGTTATGTTTTGATTTATAGAAGTTTTATGTTTAAATATTAAATTGCCTTTGTTTGTTCAATAACTTTTGTTTTTCCTATTGTGTTTAGAAAGGCGTCTCCCACAAATGCTTTAAAATAATCACATATATTACTTTTAATACTTGCATTTTTGAATATTTTAATTTTTAATTTTGTAGTTTATTTATATATGGTATAAAATAGGGATAAAACTTATTTTTCCTATTTTATTTAACATTTAACCTATTTTCTCAACATCATTTATAGAAAAGCCTTGTTTTTTCCTCATTTATTTGCAATACCTAAGTACTCTAGATTAAACTCAATGCATTCTTAGATATCTTTATCAATCTTCTGTTCTTCTAGAATAGTCATATTTTGTTATAATAGTAGCTTCTTAGAATATGTTAATATCTGATAGGACAAGTCCATCTCAATTATGTATATATTTCACATTGTTCTTGACAACCCTCACACATTTATTCTTCCATCTAAATTTTATATTCAATTTTTCTAGTTCCCAAATATACCTTTGTTAAGATTATGATTGAAATTTTATTAGATTAAATTATTTGTTTTGGAGAATTGGCATTTTAATTAGAAGTAAGGCCTGTCATTCTTAAGTCTTCTTTATATTTCTCAATAAAATATAGTTTATTTCAAATGGGACATACATATTTATCATTGCATTTAATATTATGTACTTTGTAGTACATAATCTTGAATAACTGGTGTTCTTGTATTTTTCTTGATTTTAGTGGGGCTTCTTTGAACAATTCTCCATTTAATATCATATTTGTTGTTGGTTTTTAATAAATACTCTTGCTACAGGCTTTTTTCCCCTCTTTTAAAATTAGACGTTTCATTAAAAAAATCAAAAACAAAGAAAAATAGTGTCTGCTATTACTTTTATTGCCCTGGCCATTTGGTTTATTTTCCCCTTCTCGAGCATCATAGGTTGATAGTGTCTTCATCTACACCTCCTTTAACGCAGGTGCTTGGCCATGGTGTGAACTGTCCTGAGAGCTGCTCCTTGAGACCATCTGGCTCTGCTGCTGACACACTTATCCCTCCCCACAGACCTGGAGAACCTTCCATCAAGCAAGACTCTTTGTTGGAATCTTCCATTTTCCACAAAAAGAACGAGTTGTTTTCTCTCAGCTTGGTAGAGCATATTGATAATCTTTCAGTCAATAACACAAAATGCCTGCCCTTCTGGTTCTCCCAAGTGACAGCCATTTGAGGAGTCTGGCATGCTATTCTTGTCATAAGCCCATCTGAGGCAACTGGTGTCCCAAAGGCATAATCTAAGAATCATGTTGACTCTTCACTTTTCAAGATTCTCTAGGCTTTCTCCGTAACTTGTCAGATGAGAAAAACAGCTACTCTCCAGAGGCAGACATCTTTAGCTTCCTCTACACCTTCATCCCAACATGTAGCACCTCCAGCATCAGCACCAGAATTTTCTTTACAGGGTTATTATGTCCTGCCCACTCTCCACTGGCTCTCACTGGAGGCCATTAAGAAACAAACCCATGATAAAAAGGAACGAAATTGGGTCATTTGTAGAGACGTGGATGGATCTAGAGACTGTCATACAGAGTGAAGTAAGTCAGAAAGAGAAAAACAAATATCGTATATTAACGCATATGTGTGGAATCTAGAAAAATGGTACAGATGAACCGGTTTGCAGGGCAGAAATTGAGACACAGATGTAGAGAACAAACGTATGGACACCAAGGGGGAAAGTGGGGGGGGGGGTGGTGGGATGAATTGGGAGATTTGGATTGACATATACACACTAATATGTATAAAATGGATAACTAATAAGAACCTGTTGTATAAAAAATAAATTAAATAAAATTCAAAAAAAAAAAAGAAACAGACTGTTGAAGAATGATTTGAAGATTGGTTCTATCATATTCTAAATGTCATATGCATAAAGATTTTGCATGACATATTTAACCCAGGACTTTAGGACTGGAAATGATTTCTCTCTCCTGTGAAATAGAATGCACTTTTTTATTAAATAGTGAATGTTTCGTAATTCATGAGATTTGATTATTTGCCATGGTTGATAGGAAGATCAATACTCCTTTTCTGTCTTTATCATCTTTTCTTCACCCCTTATTTTTTTGTTTTCATTCTCTTTCTCCTTCTCACGTAGTGTTGTTGCCTTTAGGAGTTTTAATCATATCTGTTCTTTTATTATAAGATGCCTTTGTGAAAATCAGGTATAATCAAGTTAGATCATGTATAAATAAGGAATAAAAATAAGCAAAAGTAACTGCAAGATTTATAAAACTAAGGAAAGGAAACTGGTGTATTGGCTTTTTGTCACCTATAGTAATTGTGTGGGGTTCCAAAGCTTGGCATAAATCTGAAAAAAATTACAAAGTCCTCCTATTAAAAAAAAAAACAAAAACTTTTTGAAACTGCACTCCATCTCTGCCTATGTGTGGGAGGGTCAGGGGTTGATATGACTCTTTAATCCAGGACTAACATAACAGAAAGTGGATTAGAGGAAGGGCTTTTTATTTACATATTTTGTTACTATGATGTGGAGAGACTCAAAACCCAAAAATAAATGTTATTTTATCTTATTGGAGCCTATTTCCAAGGAAATTCCAGGTCACTCTACACAGTTTTACAAGTTTATTCTATGGGGTAAATAAATAAACAAACAAAAACCATCAAAATTTCCTTTCAAATACTTGTTACCATATTCTCTTGTGGTAAGTCCTGAGACCCCATGCTCTTGTTTCTTGGGTATTTTTTAAGCATAGGAGTCCCATTTGCCCAGAGATCTAAAATGCTCACCATCAGGGCTGAGCGATTCTTCACCTGAGCTCTCCTCTGTTTGGGTTCACTCAGAAAAGATGGAAGGAGGAAGTAGCTGTATGACCTTAGAGCCTTGCCATGTCACAGTGTCGGTTCCAGCCTCTCAGCTCCCTCATTCTGGGCCCTGGGGGAATCACAGGTCGACCTGCCACACCTGTGCTCAGGTGGAGCTCCAGAATGCCTTAAAGGGCCTCTCACCAGTCATCCAACTTTGTGCCCCTCTCCAGGGGGCCCAGGCACTGAGGAGAGAGCATCTTATCTTGGGCTCATCACTTTGAAACAAGAGAGCCTATGTCAAACAAATAACCCCCAGGGGCGACTACTCATACATGTCCACAATTGCTCTGAGTTTGGCAGCATTTCCAGGGCTAAGCTTGCTAGGACAATCCTGTGCCCACCGGCTTCAACCTTCCTCTGCAAAACCAGAACAAGATGTAATGGGGGTAAGATTTGTGAACTCTTTTCTCTTTTCTGAGGTACTTTTTATTCCAAGTATATTTCTTTCTCTGAGATTCACAACTCATGGAATGAGTGGCTCTCACTAATTTAGGGGAGTGAAGGAGACAGCCTAGAACAAAGGTTCATTGGAAGACAGTCTTTGTTCCCCAAAAAGGGGGAGGAGAGTTGTTCTAAATTACCAAAACTGTTTTTAATATGACAAAGGCAGAGCTATGAAGTACGAGCAAAGAAAAGCTTTTCCATCAAAGGGGGAAATATTAAAAGTATAGGCCATAGGTAAGAATGATAAGATTTGCCATATGTAAGACTTGGTAAGAGGAGGGAAGATTCCTCACTCCAGGGAAGAAGGTTTGTGATGCGACAGTGCATTTGCTCGGGGGGTCGAAATGTACAGACCACTAGAAACAACCTCATTTTGTGGGGGAAGGAGGCCTGGATCTCTGAGGCACAAATGGAAGAAGAAAAAATGAAAACATAACAAAGAAGAATGTGCTCTATCTCCTTAAGGATGTTTCTTTTCCACGATTGGCTGTCATTTTTCTTTTGAGCTCTTAACCTACCTTGCCCTGAAGCTGGAGAAAAGGTGTGCTCCTGAAACTCTGTTGTGCTTACCTTGTCTGTACAACACTTTGGAATGAAGACAGTCCTCACATACCTTGAGCTTTCCATTCTGCTTTTCCCTGCCCTGTGAGACGTGACCAGAACGTGTTTCATAGGACACCTCTGCAATCCTGTCTTCTCATGGCTTTTTTTGGTCTTGTTTTTGTTAGTTTCTTTTGTTCTTGTAATTAAGCCACAGAACTAAAAATAATCCAAAAGAGTGAAAAACATTTAAGAGTTGTACTAGTTTGCTAAGGCTGCTGTAACAAAGTACACAAACTGGCTTAACTAACAGAAATTTATTACCTCACAGCTCTGGAGGCCAGAAGTCCAGGCAGGGCTTGTTCCTTCTGAGGACCACGAGGGAGAGTCTGGACCATACCTCCTCCCAGCATCCAGAGATTTGCTGACAATCCTTGGTGTTTCTTGGCTTGTAGAGCCTGATCTCTGCCTAATGTTCACATGATGTTTTTCCTATGTGTGCATCTGTGTCCAAAATGTCCTTTTTCTAAGGACATCAGTTATATTGGATTAGGGGCCCAGTATGACCTCATCTTAACTAATTACATCTACAATAACCTTATTTCTTAGTAAGGTCACAATCAGAGATCATGGAGATTAGTACTTTAACAGATGAATTTTGGAGGAACACAATTCAGCTCATAACAGTTGTTTTGGCTCATTTTTAACTTTAATGTAGATTATAAGAAAATACAAGTAAAAGAAATTTTGGGTCCTGATATTAAAGAAACATTAGGAAATCTGCACAATGAAAAGAAAATTTGGCTTACAGTCTGTCTGTAAGGAACAGAAGATGAATTCATCTCTCTCCTGACCTTCCGTGGCTCACTAAAATCAGGACATTGAAGCAGCAGATTCCCCAGGCACCCCAAATGAGGTCCGGTGATAGGTCACTCTTTTCTGTATTTTATAATAACGTTGTTCTTATTGCTTTTATTCTTGGAGCTCCATTTTCCACATTCAACTATGAGAACATGTGAAAGAACAGGTATTTCCTCCTTCTCAGTAGCAGAAGTTTCAAAAGGGAGATTTACTTTGCATCTTTGACAGACAGATACAGTGAAATATATCTCTCAAAAAATTAAAGGGATATTCTCTTTTTTTCTGTACTCAGGACCAATAAAGAAAGCAGGGGAATCCTTATTTACATAAAAAATAATAAACTTTATTTGTGGCACAGATAATCTTATTGCCTTTCTTGATATTTCACAAAAGTTAGAGTAGAAACAGCCAGCACCAAAAATTCAAGAACATTTTCAATTTATGAAATACTGTAGCCTCTAAACAAAGGCTTCCAGGAAAAATATTAAAAGTCTGTTCATTTCCACGGTAGCTATATTCCCAAATATATGTTTTTTTAAATAAAGCTCAGAAGGCAATTCTATTTTATTACCAAGCATTTCTTATGTATCCATCTGAGGAGAGGCAAGTAATATTTACTACATGGCCCTCTGCCGATGGCGAAGTTCTAAACAGAAGAGATAAATATTCCCTGCCCTGTAGAAGTGTACATTTTCTGTGTGTTCAAACTTTGATAGATAACCTCCAAGCCAGGCCTTAGACACCGACATGTGCTTGATAGAACTAAACAGTCGCTCTTATTGTGACCAAGGTCACGTTCCAGGGAATCTGTGGATCTCAAGCAATTATTAGGTCTGAAGAAAGAAGGGGAAGGGGAGCAGGGGACCAGGAGACAAAGTGCTGATCCACCTCTGCGGCTTGCATCTCTGATACACCCACTTCTCTTCTCTGAGCTGACTCTTCCAAAAGAGAGACAGCAACACCCATCATGTTTAAGGCCATTCCATGTTTACAGTTGTCTGCATGGTGAGGCTGGCTCTAAGTTTTAACTTGTTTTTAGCAAACCATTTCCTTATATTTTCCATAGATCGAACCACAATCCTGTTAAGAATTAGATTCAACAGTTTTCTGTTTGCTGATTCATTTTTAAGGGAAACAGACTAAGGTTATTTCTTACACTTAAGACATCATAGCTTAGGAGGAAATAGACTTTCAAAGTGACTTTTCTGTTTTATTTTTCTCTTAAATATGTGAGTGGCAGCGTTAAGTTGCTAATGAACACCATGCCTAGTTAGATTTATCTAGGGGCAAAATCCCTTAAGATGCCTCATCCTGTAAACGTCTCAGAAAGAAAAATCCGATCACAAGTCAAAGTAATGTGTCCAAGGGGTGCCGTGATTCCCCTAGATTCTCAGGTCAGCAGTGTTCTCCTCTCCAACTCTTTCCCTTCCGTCAGCGGGAATTACACTCAACGGGAAAAGGCTGGCAATCCTTCGATCTCAGTGTTACAAAATCGGTAGCTTTGGAAACAGTTTCCTCACTTGAGTATCACAAAAACCTTCCCAACTGACAAATCTTCCAAGTTCATCTCCAAACAGAGAGCACGAGGATGCTTGAATCAGCACTTTGCTTGGCATTTGTGTGGACTTAAAAATAGGAGGATCAAGGAAAGGGGAAGCAGATTCAAAAATGCAGAACCTGATAAACACCACCGGGGGAAATTAAAGCTAGAAGGAGAGAACAATAGCTGTTTTGCTCTGGTCACCTCATCATCACCTCAAGAGGGAAATGGAAGTGTGTTTAGGAGAATCCATCCCCTGGGGCAAACCCCCGGGACAAAGCCATGAGATTTCAAAGGGATAGTCAGTTCCAGTCAATTCCACTTTTGCCCTGAAGGTAACATTCCTCATTTTACAGTCTACAAATAGTAGGTTCTAAATAAACATTACATGAAGGGATGGGGGAATGGACAATTTATACATGAGTTAATAATTTGAGACTATCTCTGAGGTGGATGTATAGTAATTTTACAGTAGCATAGGAAAAAATAGACATTAAATCCTCTTTAAATAAAATGCATTTGAAAGAAATTAAAGCACTAGTGAATATAAGAGAAGCTGAACTATTCTGTGGATTGCATTTGTCTTTTAATCCACTTTGTCCTCTACATGAAATGTAGCATACAGACATCTGCCAATATTTTAAAGGCTTCTGCTGGTGCCTGAATTATATTTTTAAATTAGACCCTAAAGCTGCGCTCTAATGCATTACTTTCATTTACTAAAGCATGCATACAGTCTCATTCTGCTCCCACGGCATCCTTTATTTAATCAGTCTGAGAGCAGTACAGACCATCTCCATCTCCACGTGAATCTCTGCCAGACACTGCTGACTTTCACATGTCACCTCCCTGGCAATACGTGACCCCCTTGAAGGAAAAGAACATAGAGACATAACTGAACAAAAGATGGGCGAGGGGAAGAAAAAAACCCTTTCGATAATCAGCGGAACGTATGCAAATCTTACTCTCTGCATCTGATGAGATGCACATCACAGAAATCGCCACAGTAAACTCCCTTAACCTTCCTTTGTAAAGGTCAACACAGTGATTGATAGGTTTGACACAAAACTGAAGGTCGAGGGTAAGAAAAGCAATCTATTATTTGTTACTTTTACAAAAGGGAAAGGTATTATATGTGCTCTCATGGCAATAGCAGCAATGACAGCGGACGTTCCTTTTGAACCTGTTTTTTTTGTTTGTTTTTTTTAATAGTTGGTTTGGGTCTTGGCTTTGGTGTGTAGAAGGAAGACAAATTGGACACCCAGGAAGAGATTGGAATCTCCCAAAGGGCAGAAATGCAGAGCTTTGGGAGGCAAAGCCATCACAGGGTAGTGGATCTGAACTCAGGAGGACTCTCCTGCTATCTCAGCAGATGTTAGCTGTTCCTCCTCGGGCATGGATGGTGCTAATTACATGGCCGGTGGAGTCTGGCAGGACGGGGTTCCATCCCTGATGCAGCAGCTTGTTAACTGTGGGACGCTGGAAATGAATGGACACTCGCTGGTCCTCAGTTCCCTCATCACTAAATTCTATACAGGAGTGGAGACCACATCTCCTTCATAGGCTCTGTAAAAATCAAATGAAGTAGTGATTTAAAAACATTTGACAGGGCAGTTTTGTATTTGGTATTTGATAAATGTTAGCTCCTGACTTGGGGGGTCCTAGAGTATGCTGAAGCAGCAAACCATTCCGATTCTCTGGTTCAGTACAACAGGAATTTGTCTCTTTCTTCTGCTACACGTGCTAAGAGGGTTGGCAGGGTCTAGGGAGGTGAAGATGAGATTCCCCTTTCAGAACACTCTTTAGTCATTGCAGCAGAGTAAAGAAACATGAGAAGACTGCACAAAAAACTTACTATCTCAGGCAGAAATGACACACATCAACCACTTTTGCTCACATTTTATGGGTGAGTTATAATCCTTTGACCCTGTCTAGCAGTCAGGAGGTCAGGACATGTTGGGGGGAAGACGGAATATTTGATGATCATTCTCTCAGCCACGGATGATTTTCTCTCATGAAGAACTCCTTCCCATACTATTTATAAAAAAATTTTTAAGGTTGCCTTAAAAGCAAAAAAAGTACATTTAATAAATAATGTATGACATTTTTCATAATATAGGTATTGTCAGCACATCACTACCTACCAGTTTATCGTCAAATAAAGAATTTGACTAAACTGTGTCACCATAATTTCAATCAAAAGTAAAGAAATATCAGTTCCTTCCTCACCTACAATACGACTTAATTTTTAGCTACGTTGGCTGTTCAATGGATACCAAAAATATGATTTCCATTAGTCTTCCTGAAAAACATGAAAATAGCCCTCATACCTCCTTTGCCAATTTTTGGCATTCCAAGGGTTTCAGGGAGTCTGGGTTGGAAAGCATGCCATTAACCCCATGGTGACCTCAGCTGCCTGATAAGTCTGACCCCCTTTTCTGACTTGGTCTTCACCTCAACATCTGTAAAATAAGGTATTTATACTGCATACTCTAGGGACTGTTCAACCTCTAATATCAGAGCATTCTACAGTTATTTTTAATATGAATTTCTGTCTGAAACGTATAATGCTGATGGAATTTCCTCTGGCTTCCACCAAATGTGTTTGATTCCATGGGGACCCAAGAGATCCATCACCTGCTTCCTGCCAGATTAACCACTTCTGATCCTACGATGGGTCAAGCAGAGACCATTCAGATGAAATGATGTTCACAAATAACTTCAAAAACAGCGCTCAATACTATTGACAATACATACTGCTATTCTTTGCCGTTCACAAACTTGAACACTTGAAGTCATGTCTTGGCTTCTCTTTGGGACACTTTTCTGTCTCTTTAACAAAAAATCCATGCCTTAAATGCTTTCTGGTTATCATAAGAGGAAATCATGCAATTTGCCCAAGGAATTCGGAGCCTACATTGAGTCAACCAACATTTCCTAAGATTTCACTGTTTCAGGCCTCCTGTTAACACAGGGATAAGGAGGTAAATAAGATAAATCTTCTCAAGGAGCACACTGTCTACTCTGAGGGAGAAAAATTGCTGAAAACAATTACTATACAGCATGAGAAATATAAAGATGGGGGAAGAAAAGAGTGATGTGTGTTCTTTGGAATCAGGAAGTTTTATGTTACCCTGGGGCATAGGTGCTGTGGTTCCTGAGCGATAGGAGTGAGGGACGATGTGCTGACAATTAATTCAGCCTCATCACATCCCCTGTAACCAATCATGTCATTGGCACCTGAGCACATTTCAGGGCGTGGAAAGGACTCTCGCAGTGATTAAACACATTCCCCTTAAAATCACTATTAAGCAGATATGTGGGATATTTAGAATAAAATATGTGTCACAAATGCTAATTTTCCCAAGAAATAATTCAGAGATTCTTCGGTGGGGGGTGGGGATGGATATCTTGACTTTCAAATTGACTTTCAAATCTTCTCTTCCTTTGCTAACTTATGTATTTTTCTCCCTTATCTCCCCCGTTGTGATTTTGCAGACTTCTTTCTTCATTCCATTACCTTTGCTTTAATCTGCCTATTCCTATAGTCTTTCTTCTTCCTTAGACGAATTTCCTCTCAAAGGCTCTCCTTAGATCACCTTGCATTCTAAATATCATCTAAATATATCAAATGAGTTTTATCCTGATATTGCAAAGAATCGTGAATGAAAGTTAGCAGGCATTTCTCTGCTTGCTATGAGCTTTTTTGAAACACAAATTCAGTTATTAGGGGCAGGGGCTATTGCACCAGACATAATATGTATCCCTGGAATGTCGATCCAGGTGCCAGAAAATTGCAGGCCAGTAGGAAAATGGTGTAATCTGTGATTCCATCTGGCCCATGAATTTCCAGTGGCCTTGCTTATAGATTGTCAGAACTGTTCATTAAGTTTGTTGTGAAACCAAAGGCTTAATATCTGTAATTTAGAGGGTTCAATAGGCAGTTAAATTGAGTGAAACTATTTTTGAATGACTACTCCCGTTTCAGAGAAATAGCCGACACTGCAGCTCAGAAGAGCTACATTTGAGGCAGCACCAGGAATTTAAAATTATTTATAGGCCCTTTAGAAAAAGGCTTTGCTATGCTAACTTGAGAAACTTTTTTTCTCCTTTTATTTTTTTTTTTAAACAAAAGCTAGAATGCTGACAAAAGGAAACATTTCTAATGAAGACTGATCATCAGCCTCAGCCACCTAACTTTAAATGTTTCAAAGGTGGATTGTGTTTTCTGTTTTTTTCTTTCCCTGTTCAGTCTGTGGTTATCTTAAAATGTACACGCCATGCTGAAATGTGTTTGCATGTAATGTGCAATAATACAATGCGCGTGTAGTATGTGCTGGCATGCGGCTATGATGTGAATGGGTGGTAAAAGTGGAATTCCTAATATGGAGGTCCTACTATGTCACTTACAAGCAATCCCTTGGACATTTTATCAGTCATGGACGTGGTTATCCACACCTGAAACAAAAGAGAAGATTTCTGAACTCAAAATGTGGCACAAACAGCAGATGAGAATATGACATTTGTCCTGGTGCCTAACACGAAAAGAAGATGCAGATGTCAGGGTGATGCCCAAGAACACATGGGTGTGGACACGTGCCATCCTGAGGGGGAGGCATGGAGAGCAGTGGGTCCTCACGGGTGCTGGGGTCACTGGCTGCCCGACACTCAGAGGGCTTCCCAAGAGGCTCAAACACATTTCTACAATATGCACAGGAACACCAGGACCTCACTTTTAAAGGCTAGATAGATTTTTATGTACTAATACCAGGAGGATTCTGATTATGGCAAACATTGCTAGTTCCCTCCCCAAAATCCATCTCTCCTTCTCCCTCAGAGACCCAACACAAGTTTTCTTCAGAGTGGCGGTGTGCCAGGATAAAGGTACAAAAAATTACATTTTACCTTTCTTTCAACTTGGGCGACACACTTATGGCAAAGGAGATGTACGTATAAGTGAGCTGGGAATTTCTGGGGAAGTTTTACTTTCCTGGAATAGATGCCACCACCTTTGTCTTGTCACTTTCATCATCTTCCTTCCTGGAATGAGGGCATGAGCTGGAGATAGAGCATTCCTTTTGCCATCAAGAGGCAATCAGGAAGATAAAAGCCACAAATAATGATGACAGTGCAGAAGCAAGAAGGAGCCTGGGACATTAATGTCATTGTAGACTTTCTATTGTGACAGAAAGATGTGAAGCCAGCACCACTAATTGTGGTGCAAAGAGCCTCAGTTAGGTTTCAGATTCAAATGCCTTCTTAGGAATTACAAGAGTATGCAGTTTCCGTGGAGCATCTCCAGCACAAAATTCAAGTAAACAAGCAAATGAATAAACTGAAAGCAAAATACAAAAAAACTCTAACGAAAATGTTCAACATGTAAAGTGTAGGTAATCATTTCTGATAAGTGAAGAGATACAAATTAGTGTTTAAACTATAATTACAAAGGAACACCATTCTGTGATTATTATTTATTCTGGTGTATTAAATTTTGACCAGAAATTGCTGTTTGGTGACTAATACAGAAAATGATTAAATGAATTTAAATTTTGTCCTGCAGTGAATGCCTTTTTTGCAATTGTATAAGAAAATGAACCTTGGGATATTTTCATATTTTCTAAGCACTCATACAATTTTACTTTTGCATTTTTTTCACTGATGCCTGCATTTATAGAAATCATTTTCAGTAATTATCTGATCACTCAAGTTCATTATGTCCTAACCTATCACCTCCTCACTGAGCTTCTTCAATTCCCACGCATCACTCAAATGACTGACCTAAAAGAACACAAGCAGAGTCGTAAGAAATGCTTCTCTTGAGCCAAGGCACTGTCACAACATTTCTGTAAAAATTTTATAAGATAGTTTGGGAACCAGGACACTTACAAATGAAAAAGTAAACTAGGAATACACCATGGTACATGATAAAAGTATGCTGATAATAACATGGGATTTGAAAGGAGTCAAAGATTTCTGTGCTTGAGCTGGACTTTTCAGTAAAGGGCTATTTAAACAAGGCCTGTAGAGGTGAGGGGAGTGACTGAATAGAAGAGACTGTTCTCTAGGGAGAAAGAAACAGTGTCAGGAAAGAGAGTGTTAACAGGGAACAGCCAATTTTGACTCCATGTCGGATCTGTTTCTTTGACTTAAATGTTGCTTTTCATTGCTTTTGTTATTATAATCATACATAATAGCCTGCCTTAGGGAACCCTGCCCCTCTGCCTGAAGGTTACACTAAAGTGCCTTTGTTCAGGTCACAGGGAGACAATCTGACCCTACCCACCTGTGAATGGCTGCAGAAGAGAAGAAATTAACACATCCCCTCCCTGATGCTGGCCAAGCCAGGCAAAACCAATGGCCTTTTTACTTTACTTCCTCACTTCCTCCCCCTCTCTGTTCTATAAAAGAAACTGGCATCCAGACCCCAATAAGATATCTTTTTGGGGACCCTAGTCTGCCATCTTCTCGGTCTGCTGGCTTTCCAAATAAAGTCGATATTCCTTGCCTCAACACCTCGTCTCCTGATTTATTGGCGTCTCCTGATTTATTGGCCTGTCGTTCGGCTAGCAGAGTGAGCTTGGACTCAGTAACAAGAGGGCACAGGTTGGACACAGGTGGATCTCCACAAATCACCTGCTTGACTGCAGTACAGAGTGCATGGACGGGAGAAGTGGAAGGAGTAGAAGAGCTTTGTTGGACTCAGATTATAATGGTCCTTGGATAGTATACTTAGGAGAATGGACTCCGTCCTATAAATGGCGAGGAGCCTATGTTTGTATAGGATTGCCTCTGATTTTACAAGAACCTAACTTGCTTTTTCATCCTTAAGGAAAGTAAAGGTTTATACCTAAAATGCACACAGTCTTAATGAGATTACTATTTTACAGACACCTGGGTGTCAGGGAAGACCTTCTGGGGGGCCTGGATACCCCCAGTAATAATGAGAGGGATGTCATTCCACTGTCACTGCAGTAGTCTCAGAGGGACTGACTGGAGACTCGGGACTTCCACCATCACCTGAAGGAACAAGGCCCACTCCCCACCCCATGGCAGTGGAGGCCACTTGGGGAAGAGCAGCAATGTGCCCACCTCTTTCCACCCAGGGTGGTATCACAGAGACCTACTGGAGAATGAACTCTCATTCTCACCCAGTGGTAACAAGGAAGCCCCCCTCACTGGATGTCAACAGAGGCTAAGTAAAACCTGGACTTCCACATCCACCCGACAGTGGTGGGGCACAGCCCCTTTCACCAACCAAGATACAGGTAAAAGGAGGCCTGCTAAAACCTAACATGTAACTAAGATTCAGAGTTTTAAACTGTAATGCCCAAAATGTCCAGGCTTCAATAGAAAATCATTTGTCATCCTATGAAATAGGAAGATCTCAAATTGAATGAGAAAAGACAATCATAAGACACTAAAACCAAGATGATGCAGTTGTTAGAAAGATCTGACAAGTAGTTTAAAGCAATTATCATGAAAATGCTTCACCAAGTAATTATGAATACAGTTAAAATGAACACAAATGTAGACAATCTCAACAAATAAATAGATGCTGTAAAGAAGAACCAAATGGAAATTATAGAGCTAAAAAAAATTTCAGTAGCCAAAATAAAAAACTCAATAGATGGGTTATAACAGCACACTAGGGAGGACAGAATAATCAATAAACTTAAAGATGGACAACACAAATTGCCCAATTCTAACAACAGAGAACAAAGTAGACTGAAAAAAAAAAAAAGGAACACTTATCAGGAATATGTAGGACTATAACAGAAGATCACATATTCATGGAACTAAAAGAGTATTCAAATAAATAGTGACTGAACCCAAATATAGAAATAAACATAAATCTACAGTTGCAAGAAGTTGGACAAACCACAAATAATATAAACCTATAGAAATCCACACCAAAACACCCAATAATTAGGCTTTTGGAAACTGAAAACAAAGGAAAAAAATCTTTGAAATTGACAGGGGAGAGATGACACATGACCTACATGGAAAAAACAATTCCAGTGAGAGTGGATTTCTCAGCATGAACTGTGGAGGCCAGGAGGAAATGGCACAGCATATTACAAGTGCTGAGAGAAAGAACTGCCAACTCAGAATTCTGTATTCAATGAAAATATACTTCAGAAATGAAGGAAAAGAGAAGACATTCTCAGATAAAGGAAACTCAGAGAACTTATCACCAGCAGATCTGCTCTAAAAGAATGGCTGCAAGAAATTCCCTAACAAATAGAAAACATGTGATAAAAGAAGTTAACTTGGAGCATCAGGAAGAAAGAACATGGAAAGACCAAATATATTGGTAAATGTAATAGAATTCCTTCTCCTCTGAAATTTTCTAAAGTATGTATATAAAGGAAATATTTATGACAATTATTATAAAGGGGAGATGGTAAATGGAGTTTAAGGGATGTAAGAGTTCTACACTTTCCTCAGACTGGTAAAATGTTAGCACTAGGAGACTGTGATAAGTTATAATATGGTTATACTTAGAGTGAACATTAAGAACTATACAAATTTTTATAAACTGAAGCACACTACAAAATGAAATTCTAAAATATGTTCAAAATGAAATTCTAAAATATGTTCAAGTAACTCACAGGAAGGCAGAAAAAAGAATACGGAGGTGTGAAAAATAGAGGGAACAAACAGCAAAACAAACAAATCAAAAATCATTTAAATGTAAATGGCCCAAAAATACCATTTAAAAGACAGAGAATGGAAAAATAGTTTAAAAAAATTGAACTAACAAAACACAACAAAATCATGGCCTAACAATATGCTGTCTATAGGAAACTCACTTTAAATACAATGATGTAGATATGTTAAATGCAAAAGGATGAAAAATGATATACCAGGCAAATATTAATCAAAAGAAATCAGGAGTGGTTTCATTAATATAAGATGAAATACACATTAAAGCAAATTATCAGATATATAGAGAGACATTCTGTAATGATAAAAAAGTGTTATGAAATGCATGTTTGTGTTTGCTCCAAAATTCATATGTTGAAACCCTAATCCCCAATGTCATGGTATTTGGAGAAGATGACTTTGAGTTGTAATTAGGTCATGAGGGCGGATCTGTCAAGATGGCATTAGTGATCTTATCAGAATAGAAAAGTGAACTTGCTTCTCTCTTCTCTCCACCATATGAAGGGGCAGATAGATGTTATCTGCAAACCAGGAAGAGTGTTCTCGTCAGGAGCAGAATAGTCGAGCACCTTGATTTTGGACTTCCCAGCAACCGGAACTGTGAGAAATAAACTTCCGTTGTTTAAGCCACCAACTCTGTGGTGATTTGCAAAATAATGTGAATGTAACTGAAAATCAACAATTCAAAGATTATAGTGGGAGATTTCAACACTCCTCTCTCAATAATTGATAGGAAAACTAAACAGAAAATCAACAAGGATATAGACAACTCAAAAAGACAATCAACCACCAGAATCTAATTGAGATGTTATGAACACTCCACCCAACTATAGCAGAATAAACATTCTTTTCAAGTGCCCACAGAGCATATAAAAAGATAGAAAAGATGCTAGGCCATCCATAAAATAAATCTGAATAAATTTAAGATAATTGAAGTCACGTATGGGTTCTCTGACTATAATCAAACTGAAGTAGAGATCAATAACAGTAATACAACAGGAGAATCTCCATATGCTCAGAAATTAAACAACACTCTAATAAATAATTTATATGGCAAAGGGGAAGCTTCAAGGGAGATAAAATAATGCAATAAGCTGAATGAAAATGAAAATATAGTATATGGAAATTTGTGGGATACAGCTAAAGCAGGCCTGAGAGGAAAAATTATAGCACTAAAAACCTCTATTAGAAAAGAGAATGTCTTAAATCAATAATCTAAGCTCCCACTTCTAAAAACTAAAAAAAGAAGGGCAAATAAACTCAAAGCAAGAAGAAAGAAGGAAGGAATAAAGATAAAATTAGAATCAATGAAAGTGAAAACAGAAACATAATGCAGAAAACAGATACACAAAACTGAAACACAGAGAAAATTTATGGGGAAAAAAAACCGGTTCTTTAAAAAGATCAATAAAATTGACTTGTCTCTAGCTAGGCTGACAAAGAAAAGAGAGAAGACACAAATCACTACCATCAGGAATAAAACATAAGATGTCACTACAGACGCTGTACACATCAAAAAGATAAAAAGGGAATATTACTGTCAACTTTACACAAATAAATTTGATAAATTAAATGAAATATACAAATTTTGAAAACTGTAAACTATCCCAACTTTTTCAATATGAGACCAATAATTTGAATGGTTCTGTGACTATTAATGAAAATTAATACATAAATTAAAATCTTCCAAACAAGCAATTTCTAGGTCCAGATGGTTTCACTGCAGAATTCTAATGGAAGTTTAAAAAATTAACACGAATTCTACACAAAATAGATGAGGAGGGAATACTTCCCACTCATTCTACAAAGCCAGTATTATCCCAATGCCAAAACCAGGCTCAGACAGCACAAAAAGAAAACTACAGAACAATATCCCTCATGAATACAGATGCAAAAATTCTTAACAAAATATTAACAAATATATTCTACAATATGTGAAAAGAATTAGGTATATAGTTGGATTGGTAGGCTTAACAGTAAAGTTATCAATTTTCCCCAAATTGACATATAGGTTTAGTGCAATTCCTATTGTAATCCCAGTAAGATTATTTATAAGATAGACATGATTAATCTAAAATTTATATGGAAAAACAAAGGAATTAGAATAAACAATTTTGAAAAAAGAAGAGAAAATTGGGAGGAAACGCCCTTCCAATTTCAAGATTCATGATATAGTTACACTAATCAGGACTGTGTAGTATTTCTGGAGGGTAGACATAAAAATCTTTGGAACAGAATAGAGTACATAAAAATAGCCCCACACAAGTACAGCCAACTAATTTTTGACAAAGGTGTAAAAGTAATTCAATGAAGGAAAAATATTCTTTCAGTAAATGGTGCTGGAGCAACTGGATATCTATGGGCAAAGAAAACAAACAAACAAACCCTTGATTTAAACCTTGTTATACAGAATGGGTCATCGTTAAATGTTAAATGTAGAACTGTAAATCTTTTAGCAGAAAACATAGGGGAAAGTCTTCAGGACCTGGGCTTGGTGAAGTATTCATGCATGTGACATCAAATGCATAATCCATAACAGAGAAAATAAATAAATTGATCTCACTAAGATTAAAAGTATTTGTTCTGTGAAAGACCCTATGAAAAGGATTAAAAGGCAAATTGCAGACTGGGAGAAAATATGTGCAAACCATATCTGACAATGGCATCATATTTAGACCATATTAAGAACTCAAAACATAACAGAAGAAAAAAATACAATTCAATTTGAAAATGGGCAAAAGATATGAGGATACCTGTCAGTGATAGCAAGCAATAATATTAAAAGATGTTCAACATCTTTTGAACAACACTAATCCCCAGAAGAGATATCCCTACACACCTATTAGAACACATAAAATAAAAAATAGTGACAATACCAAATGCTGGTAAGGATATAGAGAAACGGAATCTCTCATATCACTGGTAAGTATATAAAATGATGCAGCCACTCTGAAGACAGTTTGCCTTTTTATTTTATTTTTTAAGAAAACTAAACATGTACTTACCATTTGAACAAGTAGTATTTTGGATATTTATTGAGATGTAAAAACACATCAGCATAAAAACCTGAATGTGATTGTTCATAGCAGCTTTATTTGTAATAGCCAAAACTGGGAAACAATCCAAAGCCCTTGAGTAATAGGTAGATGGTTAACAAAGTGGTATATCCATACAGTGGAATATTACCCAGCAAGAAAAAGGAAGTGACTATTTACACACATTAAGTTGAATGGATCTCAAGTGTAGTATGCTCAATGAGAAAAGTCATTCTCTGTGTGAGAAAAGGTCACATACTGTGTGATTGCATTTATATTCTCAAAATGATAAACTTATAGAGATGGAAAACCAATTAGTCCTTGCCAGGATTTAGAGGCTGTGTATGTGGTAGAAGGGGGCTTAAGGGATAGGACTATAAAAAGGTATCATGAGGGAAATCTCTGTGGTGATGGAATAGTTCTGAATCTTGACTGGGCTGGTGATCATACAAATCTACACATGTGGATAAAATGGCATAGACCTATACAGACACATCGTACCAATATCAAATCTTATGTTGGATACTGTACTAAAATTATGCAATATGTAACCATTGGGAGAAATCATTGGGTGAAGTGTACACAGGATCTCTCTGTACTAAGTTTTGCAGCTTCCTGTGAATCTATAAATATTTAAAAAAAAAAAAAAAGCTTGTGAAGGGAGTGGGTCAGCTGGCTCATGAACAATAGAATGGATGCATTGATATGTTCTAATGCAGGACACAGAGCTCTATCCTCTTACAGACAGTCTGACATAGATGCACAGATTGGTGAGCTCATTGTGACTTGACCTGAATGGAGCATGGACCTTCACGCCTGGGTGCTTTAGAACCATGGCCAGATGCACAGCTCCGACTGCTGAGTCTTTCTGATGACCTGAGAGGTGCCTGTGGGATGGGAGCTGCTGTCAACATATGACTCCACGCAGCCTGGTCCGATGCCACCTGGGCTACCGTGGCATCCATCATCTGTATGTTTTAGCTGGGATTTGACTCAGATTTCTCATTTCTCTTCAATTTAGTTCAATACATAGACATTGAACATTGACTACTCTCCATCAAGCACTGTATAAGGCACCTAATAGCTTGCAGCCACTTGCAGAAGCAGTACACTTATTAATGGGGGATCCTGACTCTGGTTCCACCACCTCAGATTTGACGTCCTCCTATGTTGTTGGCATTTGGCCAAGCATCAATCTATTCCTCAGCAAACCAAACAAAAACAAAAAAGTTAACTGAATTTGCTTAAGGATCTGAAACAAGCCACAGCTCATAAAATGTTTCTGTTGAGCTTTGACTTTAGCACAAATGACATTCCTCATGAAATACAGAATGAAAAACCACAAAAAATGCACATGACTTTTGACCTAATTATAGTTCAGAAAATCCTGAAGAAACTCTTCAAAATAAGGGATCAGGGCTTCCCTGGTGGTGCAGTGGTTGAGAATCCGCCTGCCAATGCAGGGGACATGGGTTCGAGCCCTGGTCTGGGAAGATCCCACATGCCGCGGAGCAACTGGGCCCGTGAGCCACAACTACTGAGCCTGTGCGTCTGGAGCCTGTGCTCCGCAACAAGAGAGGCCGTGATAGTGAGAGGCCCGCGCACCGTGATGAAGAGCGGCCCCCACTCGCCGCAACTAGAGAAAGCCCTCGCACAGAAACGAAGACCCAACACAGCCAAAAATAAATAAATAAATTTTAAAAAAAAATAAAGGCACTTTCTTAGAAGCAAAGGAAGTCACATCTGGCTCTAGCTGCTGCCTGGCGATAATAAGGGATCAAACTATATGCAAGATGTTAATCATCAGTAGTAGAATATAAGACATAAACTAAATATCCACAAAAAGAATTGTTACAAGAATTATGGCACACTCCCATTTATGGAAACTATGTAACAATATACTAAAGCATTGAATGAAAAAATGAGGAAAATTTTATATACACTATAATTGTATATATGTATATATATATACATATATTGGTTTTTTTGAGTGGGAAAAAGACTGGAAGAAATATATGAAATTTTAATGGGTTTTGTGTAACAGTGGTGGAATCATGAGTTCCAATGGTCTTTTCCCTTTTCTACTCTCTTTTATTTTCTATTATTATTCATGAAACCAACACACAATATAGTAATGCAATTTTTAAACATAGCAGATAAAATTAAGTCTCTTGATTACCGTCACTAAATTTATTCCCACCTCTTGACAGATGCACAAACACACATAGACACACATCCTAGAGGCAACTTCTTTCAACAGTTTGGTATGCTTGTTCTTGAAGTCCGTTTTGAGTGCATTTATAACACATATTATGTGTTTACGTAAATGACACCACGTTATATAGATTGTTTTGTTACTCGATTTCTGACACATTGACTGACACTCTATGTCAATATATATCTTTATGTTGAGATCTGCCTCATTATTTTAGTCGTCAAATCATATCCTCTTCTAGATTTTTTAATCATCTTTCCACTGTTGGATATTCAGCTGCTTCAGTTGTTTTGCTGGGACAATACTCTACAGAGGACACTCAAGTCTAAGTCTCCGTGGTTCACAACTGTCCTGTAGTGTGGTTACATTAATTTTATAATGAAAAACACACTTTACAACAAAATTATTTGATTATATTAACAAAAAGGAAATCAATCGTGCATTCCATAAAGCATTAGAGGGGAAAATGTACTTTGGATGGGAAATTCTAATTATTGTATATTAAATGCGAACCCAAATGACTCTCAAGTGTTTTCAATATCATTTAAATATATTTTAATTTAAATTTTAGGACAATGTTTTTTGCAAAGACGATGCATTCTTCTCAGGAACTTTCAGTAGTAAAATTAACCTAGAGATATGGCTTTGCCAAGAAATTAAAAAATATATATATATTATTTCCCTCTTTAGACTCTAGTAATGGTGATATTTCTTATTTGTCTGTCATTTTGGATCTGTTACTCTATTGTATTTGTAGAGACAGAAAAATCTATCTAATTGTTGGTCATCAAAAAGATTATACTTCAACCTTCTAAGCTCCAGGCATATTAAGTTTTCTAGAGCTGAAGTAATTTTATAATTAATCTTGCCTTTTCCTCTACTGACCCAACTGTAGGAGACACTTCCCAACAAAGATTAATAATCATTTGGAGAAATTTTAAATTATTCTTTTATCTAATGGACACAAAAATGACTCTAGTGATAAATGAGTTTAATATAAAAGAAAAAAATGGAAAATAGGTATGTTCTATCATAAATTATCTATAAATTAACGCACACTCAGTGCCTTCCTGGTTAAGACATCTACGAGACTATTACATGAGTCTACAACATGAATAAACAGACATTTATTGAAATAAGATAGTTCAGAACTAGCTAACTAATGAAAAATGAAAATCTGAGTCTAAGTTTACAGATAATGATATTATTTGGGTTATAATCTAAGCTAAGTAAAAAGATGAAAGTAAAGGCAAGTTATGAATTGCACAAAATCCGTAATAGATCCTTTTCCATCCCAAGTTCGAGTGCATTGTTTATGCTCCCATCACATCGTGCCTGGATGATGACAATGACCTTGAAGGGATCTCATTACCCCTGCTCTTAGCCATTCAAAACCGACACATAATGGTACATTTGTTCACGTGACCTACATAGGATGCAGTTCTCAACATCTGCTCAAATCACAGCAGACGTGTGCCAGGGCTTTCAGCAGAAACTGCAGAACCCTTAACAGGACCACCACCTCCTTGAGAATCCACGTTGTCCCAGCTCTTGGCCACACTTCTTCCTCCTGCCTGCCACCATGCAAGTTATGCACCCCAAACCTGGATCTGCTTGTAGCTTTCCACCTTCTATGTTCCCTCTCCCTCTGATTTCACTTAAACCCTCTACAGCTCAAATGCCCTTCTCTTGCTGCCTCAGCCTGGTGAGGCTTCTCTTCAGCCTTTAAGACTCAGTCACTGCCTCCAGGAAGCCTTCCCTGACCTCGCCCTCCAGGCTGGGTTAAGTGCTCCCCCCAGTGATCACTTGTGCACAGCCTAGCACTGTGTCTCCAACACTGCTTTACAGTACACATCTCTCTGACACCTGTGATTATAATTCCGTGTATTTAAACCCTATAAGTGTCTGGCATCCAGTTATAATTCAAAAAGATGTTTTTAATTAACTAATTAATGCATAATGAATGAAGGAGCTGGCTACACATAGATGCTAGAGCTTTTTTCACCGTTTTTGGTGTTTTCCAAAGGTTACGAATCTTTTCAGACCTGGCTCAGATTGTCCGTGCTCTCTGGTACCTCCCAGGCTATTTTAGTCCATAGATATGGAACTTCTCTTTTCTGAATTTACTTTCCTCTTTGAGTCCATGCCAATTTAGCAGCTATCCAGTGGAGCCAGTTCATGCTTCAGGAACTGTGCACACTGGTTCTTAAACTGTTGGTAGCTTGAAATGAGCCATCATAGGAGTATTTACACCACGGAAATTGACAAAACCTACAAATGAGGGGTTTTTGGTTTTAGAGAAGCAGATGTTACATTTGCCAGCTCAGCACTCTGTGTGTGTGTATATACACACACGTATAATTTTACTTTTACTTTATATGTATTTTCCCACACTAACAATACTGTAAGTCCTAAATGACAGGAAATGTATATTTTCTGTTTATATAAAATAAACTGTGTGCTTACTTATTTCTAGAATATGTTTTACCTACTTCTAAAATATGTTGTCTGGCTAAAATATTGGCTTCAAAAATCTAAATGTAAAATAAAAACAAGAATAATGTGATAGCAAGAGAAAATACATGCCACAGACATTCAAATTCACATAACTACTGTGATTAAATATTAAGGATTGAATATTAAGGATTAGATATTAGCTCTGTGCCTCAAAACAGCCAAAAGAGAAAAAGGCATTTTCCATCTCACTTTATTATCTGCTACCAAATAGTGACTAAAAGGATAATGCAGACTGACATTGAGCAAAAGCATACTAAAAAGTTATTTTTAATTCATGCTGGTCATGCACAGTATTTTCACTCGGTCTTCACAACAACAGAGGTAATTCTGATTGCCATCTTGTGATCAGGAAGGCACTGAAGCTTAGAGAGGTTACGTGCCTTTTCTCAGGTTCACACAGGTTAGCCCGTGTGTAAGTCACTATGAGCAGTTTCCATGACTCTGGTCCATTGTTCCCAGTTATTATGTTGTATTCACTACCTTGGCTACTGTGGCAATGTCATCATGAACATTTCATAAACCAGACAAAAATGCCTTCTGTATAGTGCTTATTTACAAAAGCACCCTAAAAAAGTATCATGAGTTTCATAGGTAACTCAGGGAAGACAGTCCTGCCAGGACTCTCTAATGAGGTCCGTGTGCACAGCGGTCCTGGGGTTTAACCTGATAGGAGGGCAAGATTGCAGAGCTCTGAAGCCATCATTCATGGGTCCCTCCTCACAGGAACTTCTTCAAATGCTAATTGCTCAGCTGGACTTTTGGTACCAAGATGAGAGTCAATTCAAGGTTAAAGCTTGGATGGCATTAAGTTTCAGTTAAAAAATGAAACACAAACAAACTTTTTATGTACAGGCCAAATGTACTCATGGTAAGAATGTTTCAGTGTAATGCATAATTTGAACCTAATAAGGTTTCATTTGGATTGGACTTGATTGGTTTTGAGTCTCTCACTGCTTTCCTGCCTACGATAAATGGTAGAATGGCCCAAGCTGATGAGCACCGAATTTTGTGCTGGTGCCTCAGAGCCCTTGCTCAAATGATTAACAGATACCTACGTGTAGTTGAGTTGAACACAAAGGCTAAGTTTCCCCTATTGATCCTGTCCCATACAAGGTGCTGAGCAAACAAGATTCAGTCCCTGTTCCTCAGGACTCAAGTCTCATCAGAGAGAGAACCGCCAAAGAAAATAAGCTGCAGAGTGGAAAGGCCTATGGCAGGTGCATATTCAGGATGCTCTGGCAGTCCAGGGTGCTAATGTGGTGGGGTGGGGACAGGGCAGGTGTCCTATGGAGATAATGGAAGACTTTGGTGAGCTCTCACTGAAGATGGATCCAAAAACTAACTTCGGCTTGTTTGTCGTTTTCCTGAACGTAAATATTTTTCTGATGATTGATAATAATGTGAACTGGATGAAACAGGTTGTACAACAATAAACCTAACTCTTATAATATAATAAAAGATACAAAATGATGTGTGCATTAAAAAGGTGCAAGTAAATATTTATGGTCTTCCTGTGTAGTCTACATGATCCTGGAGGGAACCGAGAAAGCTTCCTGGAGGGAACCGAGAAAGCTTCCTGGAGGAGTTGGCATTTGAGGCAGGTCTAAAGAATATCATATCAGCGCATGCAAGGAACTCAAGAGCCAGGGTAATGTTGTGTCATGAAATAAGGTTGAAAGATGAATAACTGGAGTGATAAGCATGGAATTAAGATGAAGGCATAGATGCAAAGACCAGGAATGAATATGGTGAGCATAATGCCCTCAGATGTTCCCCACTGAGGATGTCAAGAATATCTGTTTCCGAGTCACACAACTTGGAGTCCTTATGTTACATACAATTTGTGATTCATGTTCTCTGCTACCAACTCCAAATCTCCTGTCCCAAATTCCAAGTGATAGACATTCTTGCCTCTCTTCTCTTAAAGCATCACATATATCATCTTATTATTATGTCTCAAGTGATCGTGTAACTGGCTTGTGTAACTGGTTGTCTCCTCTGAATGTCCTGGGCTCAGAGACGATGCGTGATTGTTTCCAGAGCCAAACACAGTGCCTGGCACATAAAGGGCACTTGGTAAGTTTTTGTGGTTTGGATGCTATAGAATGGTTCTTATTAGGTTTATTAAAATTCATAAAATTACTTGCAGGTGTCCATCACCACACCCTTATTGAACCACTAGGGATTCAGGATGTGGCCCAGAACCACACATGAAGGTTCCTTGACTACATTAAGTGACTGCATGAGAGAAGCAGCCTTTCATCCTTAGCAGGGATTGGACCAAGAAGCCAGTTGCTATGCGGTATGACTCAAACTATGAAGGACACTTGGGAGTGTACAGATGCTCCCTTGTCTTCACAGCGGGTGTGGAGATGCCAAGGTCGGCATCCACCATGGCAGAGCCAGGTGTTCTGCCCCTAGAGGTTGTAGGAGAAGGGCTACCACTATGTGCTAGGAGCATCGAGCATAAATCACCTACTGATTCCGAGCCAGGAATTCCTCCTTCCTGAGTCCTCCCCCCAAGTCACTTACACCTGGATGTCACTAAGCCCAGCTCCACTCCTCATGCACTTTTCCTGCCCTTCTCCCTCCTGGAACTCACAGGGCATGTTGGCATCGGGTCTGCCTTTAGGCACCCTAAGTAAGCTGGGATGGGTCCATTTGACAATCACCCAGGCCAAACTGGCACCTGCGGTCTGAGTCACTGCCTTTTCACTGTTTATGAAGTGGTGACGGTGACAGCTGAATAGTGAAGAGGAAGGGCCCTTTCTCTGTGTGTTCCGGCAACGTAATGCTCCAGTGAAAAGGCGAGAGCATCATTAACATGGGTGGTGGCGCTGAGAGAGGAGGGCGCCGCCGTCATCACAGGCCAGAGGACGAGCACAGGAAATGATGCACAGTGGGGTGGACTCTATAGGGGCTGCTTCATCCGGGGCATTAGGAGGGCAGGGCCAGAGGCGGATGTGGCTTTCTTCAGTTTTGCTTGGAGTCAGACATGTCTGGCTCCTAGGGACCAATTTCTGGATGTCAGGAAAATATCGATACCTGTGCATGTGCACACACGCACACACACACACACACACACACACACACTTTTGTACAGCACATATGTGTGTGCTGCAACCAATGCCAAGTTCTCAATGTAAAAGCACTTGTGAAAGGAGAGGGCTACGGCAATTGCCCGGAGATTTAGACGCTGAAGACCTGAGGTCAAGCCTGGAGTCCTCAACTTAGCACTATGCAATTTTATCTTGCATAAATCTCTTGGATCCTCTATGTGCAAGTTTTTTCGTGCACAAAATGAGGGGAATAATAATAACCCCTGCCTCTGAGGATGGTTGTAAAGATCAGTGAGCTAATTCAGGCTTTCTCAGCCTCAGCACACTTGACATTTTGAGCCAAATAATTCTTTGTCTTTGCATTGTGGGGTGTCTAGCAGGACGGTCGGCAGGGAGGTGAAAGGTAACAGTGAGGAGGGAATGATGTTTACACATCACCTAAGTGGGCATACTGTACATTAATAAACCAGTGCCCAGTTTCAAAGTTATGGGATAGGAAATTAGATTAATCCAGCATGAGACATTGTGGCTGCATACTACTGTGAAAACGCCATATTAAATTAAACAAATTCTGTTTCTTTCTTCCTAGCAAAGGGGAGGGAAAAAAAGAAAATGAGTAACACATTAAACTGCCAGGATATTAATTATACAGAGCTACATATTAAATGTTATGCATCTAAGGAGCTAATTTTCTTCACAATGTTATTATTATTTGTTGCTTGTATAGCACCGTTGATGTAAACATACTGTTTTATAAATTCACCCATAAAGTTTATTGCTCTTCTGTGAGGGTGCCGTATAATTACGCACTTACCTTCTAATAAGCAACGTGAGAAGCACAACTCACTCACAGCAAAACCCCGTTGCATTCTCAGCCATCAGACTTTCTAAAAATCTCTGCGCAGCCGCTACAGTCGGTTGTGCTGTGCTAGAAACAGAATTGATATCATCTGAGTAAATAAGAATCTTAAGAAAAATCTATTTTTGTTAATTTTTTTTCTGTTTTAAGGAAACGGGCCACTCTTTCTCAGAAAGAGTTTCACACCGTGGGGTATTTTTTGGAGGAGGGTATTTTTGGTTTTTTGTTTGCTCCTCTGCGGGGCTGATCTATCCCCGTCAAGTCTGCAAGGCGAGTTGTGCGTGGGCGGGAAGACAAACCACACTGAACGTTCTCGGCGCCAGAGTTAGGTCACCTTAAATACCACATGGCAAGTTTCTTCACAAGGGAAAAAATGCAACAAAAAGAAAACACACACACACACAAATAATTGAAATGAAATGTGAACTACGGTTATCTAAAAGCTTAGATTCTTCAGCTCAAATCACTCATGTCAGCAATAGCCCTTCCTTCCCCCTGTCAGCCCTGGGCAGTTGGAAGATTGGGGGCTAGATGCAGGGTGCACTCTGGGGCCAGCAGCTGGTGTCCCTCTGATGAAAGAGCCATTGATCCGCCTTATGTGATTGTCCTTAGACCTTTCCTAGCTCAGCTACATTAGCAGAAAGATCCTTGGGGAATGCAATTCCATCACCGCATTGGTCACAAATATTAGCAACTTTGTGGATTCTTCCTTCATATTCTTCACATGGTTTGCAGCATTAAGCACCGAAGAGCCTGGAAATGTTTCTTTAAAAAATGCATCAGTTGTGTGTATTAAACATAACAGCAGGCAAGAAATCATCTTCCACTTGCATCAATAGGATTGTAATCCTCAAATCTGACCATAAAGGTAGCTCCACTTATTTATTTGCCAACTAAAGAATCTCTCACCATCTGTCTCTACAAAGACTGAGTCATTAGCCACTGCAGTCACTGATCTTAACACACCCCGAAAGGAGTTCAGGGTGGAGATCAGGAATGAGGCACTCTGTGCTCTGGAAAAAAACCTGGCAGAACAGGCCTTCAGATAGTTAGATATTTTCAGGAGTAAATTTTATGAACCCTATTTCTTGTATCTTCCCATACCTAGATAAACACTAAAATCATTAATGGAGACATCTTTTCCTTGTGACTAATAGCAACCTTCTACCCAGATGTGTGCTTGATTGCATGTACAGTACCACCTTTACCAAAATCACATATACACTGACATCCCCCCTTACCTCTTTGGAGCAGTTCCTCAGAGCTATCTGAGAGGCTGTCTCCCAGGCTATAGTCCTCAGAAAGTCCTCACATAAAACTGAACTCACAGCTCTCATGTTGTGTGTGTGTGTGTGTGTGTGTGTGTGTGTGTGTGTGTGTGTGTGTGTCTCAGTCGACCTATTAAAGAAAATGGCTCCAAATGCAAACTACACATCTCTGGGGTTGCAGAATCTGACGATATTATGCAGCAGGTGAACTTGTCAGTTGGATAAGATTATAAGACCTGAGAACCTTCTCCCAACTGGTTTCTTTGCAAATTCCAAAGAGTAGAAGCCCATCAAAATGGGTATTATTTATCTATAAAAAAACGGTGACTTGAAAAAAATCTCTCAAAAAGATTTTTTTTAACAATCCCCATCATAAAAGATTTTTAAAGTATCTTCCTCTTTTTCTAATCAAGATGTCTCTGGAGATATCTTAGTCTGGAGAAAGACTTTAGAAAACTCTAAAACACTTTGTCCATATAATAGAATTCATCTAAAATACGTTTAAAATGCTCTATGTGTCAATGATTTCACCTAATTCTCTTTTTAACAGTAGAACTATTTTATACATGGTTCAATCCAATCCTGATGGGAATGGTCAGTAATTCTCAGCCAAGTAGAGGAATAAGTCAGAATATGGGGTGGGGGGCATGATGCTTAGGTAAGAGGCACATTTCCTTCCTCCCGCTCCTTGGGCAGTGAGCCGCAAACAGGGAAAAGGCCTGGAATACTGTTATTCTCTAAGGCAGATGTCTCACTCAGAGATGTAACTTCAGGGTGGGTTTTTAATAGTTTGGAATAAACACTTCAGGAACTTACCGAAAGCCTAATCACCTCAGAGAGAAATTGAGATAATTTGATACTTGATATTGTGAGAGGTACATTTTTAAGGAAAACAATGTAAGACAGAAAGTTTATCTAAGTACTATGAGATAATAACTTAGATCAGAAATTGAAACATTTTACAGTAAAGTGATTTAAATAGAAAGGAAAGCTAGTTCATTGCTGGTAATTTTTTGCCTCATGTAAGGAAAGCAGCAATGAAATTCAAGTCATATGAGAATCACCAGCTTCTCCTTTGATTGAGACCGTTACCTCACCAGTGAAAATGACACGTGTGAGGGTTCTGTCCTCGTGCTTTGGGGGCTCATCACACAATGTGTAGTCCTTTTGACATCATGGTATCCAAGATCCAGCCTCTTTTTAGCATAAAATTTGCTTACGAAATTAACTGTGTTTTTATGAAATAACTAAACAATAGAAACCAGATCCTCACCTGCCTTCGCTGTTCTCATCAATTTGAGATGATGTATTGTGCTAACTGTTACCTTGTAGAATCAAATGTTTGGCATTTTCTGGGTTACTCCCCAGTTAAAGTCTCCTGGCCTGTTGAAGGAGTATTTGTTAGCACATAGAGGGTGAGGCGTGCTGAGATAAGGTTGCTAAAGGAATACAGCAGGGGCACCTGAGCCAGACTCAAGAGGCTGCAGTAGGCTTCTTAGAGAAAGTGATTTTAATCTTAAGTAAGAGTTAGTTTGGTGAAAGTGAGTTGAGGAAGCAGAGCTTCAGGCAGATGGGTTAGCAGGTGGGAAGGACTGGAGTCAAAGAGAATCTAGAACATTCTAGGACCTTAATGAACTTCAGTGGGTCTAGTTCAGATTAAGGGGTGGTGATGGGGTAGGAGGAGAGTCAGGATGCTTCATGATGGGTGAGTCTAGAGAGTTGAGTAGGAGCCAATGCTGATGTGTAAGGACCTTGTCATAGCTGTCACGTGTCATATTTCTGTTTTACCCTTGGAGGGCTCATGTAGATTAATGGAGGAATCCAAAGAAAGGAACGTTGATCCTTGTCCCATGAAGACCATCTTGCCTCAACAGTGACCTCTGTTCCATGACCTCCCTGCAGAGGTCCATATGTCTTTCATGCTTGGCACACAAGCGGTCTTAAAGGAAGATATTTTAATTAACAAACTTAATAACTGAAAGGACGTAACCTTACAAAGAAGAAAAATGCTTGATTGTTTCTGACTTAAATCTAGAGATTAATGTTTGATTGATCACATTAACACATCATTACAAGAGTTTGTTTTTTAACCTTATACATATTTTTCATTTTAAAAATCAAACCATGTGTCCAAAATGTTTGGAGAATTGTGATGAGAAAAAACCCTCATTCTTCACTCCACTAGCCCAACTCAACAAGCATATAGCAGTATTCAGTGAATTTCCTTTGAGCTTTTTCCCCCTATGAGTGGATATTACACCACATTTGTACTCATGTTGCATTCAGTTTTAACCCTAGTTTTTCACATAACATTACATCATAGATATTTTTCTTATTAATAGAGGGATTCCATAACCATCATTTAAAATTAAAAAGGTAATGTTTTATCCAAGAAAAACAGCATAATTTATCTATTCTCCCATTCTTTAGATTATGATCACCATTTTGTTATAAATAATCTATTTCTGTGAACTTTTCTCAGCGGTTTCGAATTGTTCCTTTGGGATTGATTCCTAGATCTGGAATTTCTATTCAATGCATATCAATACACTTATGTCTCTTTCTTCGTATTACCCAAATATTTTCCAAATGGATTACACTCAGACCAACTACTCCAGAAAAGGAGCTTTCTGGGGAAAGTGCAGGGACTTCCCATCCACACTCCCCATTCCACATTGCGTAATCATTCCTGGCTGAGAGAAGACCCTTGAGTGATGCAGGTGCTATGATTGTCAAGGAAGGGACACACTGGGGGCATATTTTGCTTCTGGGCACATTTTCACCTTTAGGTAGTGCCAGCCACCAACTCTCCATGGCATCTCTGTGCATCTCAGATTGTTTCCAAGAACATTTCCATAGCAGTCTTGGAAGTTAGTGTCTGCCTCCAAAGCAAAGGGCAGACTTTCTGACCAGGATAACAAAGCTCATGTGTCCCTCAGGGGCAAAGGTGGGCAGGTTTGCTAGAAGCCCACTCATATGATTGGGGCTTCCCACACTCAGTGTTTCAAGGCTTTGCACAGACTTGTGTGTGCATGGCGTGCACCTGGGCCCACCTCCACATGACCTCATCGGCCTTGGGGGACAACGGGATCCATGCAGAACCAATGTGGCCAAGAAGCTCATGTTGCCTGTGGTGTCGTGGATAATAAGCTCTCAGTCCCTGTGGGGTCACACTTGTCTCACCACTGAACCTTCAGAAGGGTGGTAAGTCAGCCCAGCAGTCGCAGTGGGCCCTGCTGCGCTGGACAAATCATGGAAGGACGGAGAACCAATGTCTGTGCAGAAGAGGTTCCACATAAGGGCAGGGAGAATGGCCTGGTTTTGGGGGAGAACTATAGCATCTATTACCTGTTTTATTAGTTTCCTGGGGGCCTATATAGCAACAATTCCCATTGCTTAAAATAGAATTTAAGAGTTAAGGGCTGAAGCTCTGGAATCAGACATACTTAGATTCAACTGCCCATTTCATCATTCAGCCCTGCCTGACCCTGAACATTTTACTCTCCTGTGCAAGCCTCAGTTTCCCAAGTATGAAATGGGAGTAATGAGAATCTCATAGATGAGGTGCTATATTAAAGTGCATGACATGTGGACCGGCTCATTATATACACTGAAAGTCTATTAACTATTATATTTTGCTGCTCGATTACAAGATTTGAACAGCTTTTCAGTCTCTAAAGACTGTTAATATTAATTAGGACCAGATAATTTTGTATACAGAAAAATCTTCGTTGGTAATTAACCCAGTCCTGTAATTTTACTGAGGAAAAACATGGACTTCAGACCATGGCCTGCCTTCTGCTGCACTGGATACGGAGTTATCACCAGGCAGACCACGCTCCAGGCCTGTCCACATCAGCTCAGTTACCGCCCTGTTGGAACTTTAATTTCCCTATGGTCGTCACACCCGAGTACAGTTTAGATAGGAAGCAAGGAAAGGAAAGATAAAGTCAAAAAAACCTAGAGAAGCCAAGGATTGCAACAGAACCACTCTTAAAATGAGGCAGACATGAAATAGCTTTAAGTACTCTTGAAAGAATTTTTATGATGGAAAATTAAAACTGCACATTCTACATGTTGAATTAAATAGCTTACTTGGAAGGGAGGTTCTCAGGTTCTCATTCTGAGACAATTTACTTTTCTTAATACAAATAAAACTAAATTTAGAAGTTGCCTACTAACATCACATAAGACAGCATGAAAAGTGGCAATAGGGTGGAAGGTATAGCGGCAAGCACAAACATCCCATAAAAAGAAGATATACTAACTCAGAAATGTAAAATAGTATTAACTCGTAAATGTTCAGTAAAGTAGTAGAACACATCTCAGGAATGGCTTATATGTTGTTATATACATAAGAATTA
This sequence comes from Balaenoptera borealis, assembly GCF_965194805.1. NCBI lineage: Eukaryota > Metazoa > Chordata > Mammalia > Artiodactyla > Balaenopteridae > Balaenoptera > Balaenoptera borealis. The sequence goes on from NC_138871.1 coordinate 87,072,605, forward strand.
CACTGTTGTGCAAGTTATATAAGCTAATGACTAGGGAAGTCTTATGTAAGCTCTAAGTCCTACAGAAATGTAAACTAATATTAATCAATAATGTAAAGTAATATAATTAATATTTTAAATAATATCGCATGAACGTTTCATTAGTCAGGATAGAATATGCTGCAGTAACAACCCCTACCTCTTATGAGGTTAATGCAGTGAAGGTTTGCATTCCTCAGTCATGAAAATTCTGCTCTAAGTTTGGCAGTTCTCCAGGGTAATTATCTTCCATGTTGTAATTCAACAATTCTTGTTGCTTTGTTCTAGTGGTTCCACCACTTCGTTGTGAGGCCTCCTTGGTCACCTTTTTGGGCAGGACAGTTTAAAGTTTGCGGCCAGTCTTTTATCTTTTGGTTCAGGAGTAGCACACATTACTTACATCCACAACCCAGAGACAAGAGCTAGCCGATCAGGGAGACCAGGAAATACAGAAACCAACTGAGTGCTTAGGAAGCCCCACTCTCTCTGCCATGGTCCTAAGAAAAATCAATCAGTTCTGTTCAGTAATGATTTCTAATAAGGCATCTACCTGTGTAATGCATCTAGAAAGAGCTTCATGTACAAGTTGCTTAGAATTTTGATGAAAAGTGGTGCTTAGGAAGATAAAGTCTCAATTACCCGCAAAATTCAAATATTTAAAACGTGTCATTACAAAGAGTGAAGCAAGATTTTACTGTGTTTTGAAAGTTGGATAAGATCACCTTGACTAGTTAAATAAAACACAGAACATTTTTTCACTGGAACATTGTGCACCCAATACACGTAATGATCTAATATGGCTAATACGGTAAAATGAATTTGTGGCAACGTGTGCATAGACTATGATTCCATTTCCATACATACATGCGCCCATACACACGTGCTCAGACTACATCAGCCAGGACCCCTTGCAGTTAGGCTGTGCCTGTGTAGCTGAGTTCCAGCCAATAAAGCATGGGTAGAGTCGCTGTACACCATTATACAATTTCTAAGTTTGGCCCATAAAAACCTCCGTTTGCCGTCCTCTATACCCTTTTCCTTTACTGGCTGTCATAATAGAGAACCCCTTCCCTGCCACCTGCAACCTTGGAAGTCATGTATGGCGGCTGATGGAACCCCCCAAGTTGGAAAGCCTGGACTCCTGCAACCTTAATTGCAAACGAGCCACCACCGAACAGGAACATCTGATTTATACTTTATCTGAGCAAGAAATAGACTTCTATCATATTTTGAGCCTTTTTACATATTAGGTCTTCTTGTTATATAGCTATCTCACTCTACCTGAAAGGAGTTAAGTCAAAGTTTGTAGTTGTACCACAGAGGAGAGACTCTGATGGTAGTGGTGGAAGAAATGCTGTCCTTAGTGCCTTTTCAATTTAAAACTTAAAATGAAAGATAAAAAAGAAAACAAAATAAAATTGATGTGATATGCTGGCCTTCCTGTCCTCATTTCATTCTGCTAAATGTTTAACTCTAAAGGAAAAACAAACAAAAATCCATTGAACAACACATATACCAATCATGTGACTAATAGAGTTATTTAAGTTCTTGAAGCCTCAGCTTTGTCACCTGTATTCAAGGTCATTTGACTTAGTGACCACTGTAGTGTTTTTCACGTAGAACATCTTAATTATAAGTTTTTATATAAGCATATTGAGCTATGATCACAAACATGGAAGTCTTGAGAAAGAAAAATTTCAGTGCTCATTAATGGAGTATTATTTGAAATAAGGTGACAATGCTATGTTTCTTTAATTTAGAGTTAGAGGGTGATTTAAAAAATTGTATTTGGGGGCTTTGAAAATACTTAAGTGTGTGTTTTTGTGCAATACACGTAAGCAGAGACTCTAGTGATTAAAAAAAAGAAAAGAGAACTAGAGGATGTAAAAACAAAACATGAGTGTGAAATTTTTCTAAAAATGTTAATAAAGACAAATAGGAAAAGCAGTTGTCTGACCACAGTGTAATAGTACACACACATACACACACTCTCTCTCACTCTCTCAAAACTCTCATTCATTCTCTTTGGTGAAATGATGTGGGACTCCAGAATTATTCTTACTGTAACAGTCTCCTTTGTTTATCATTGCCTATTGAGAAAACTTTTCTCACTTTCCACAAATCAATAATCCCATTGACGCTGTTGAACCATGCTGAGCTGGGTTGAAAGTCTGATGAGAGGAAATGTCACAAAACCAACACTCCAATCCGTTTTCCAACCCTCTCCTCACCAGTGGCTGTGCAAATAATCCCTTGTCCAGAAGAGCGTTTATTCCAGGGAATAGACACAAAAGGAGTGCTATGACATGTGTACTCACCCTGTGCCAGTTCTCTCTCTAATATCGAGATTCCCACAGTGTGTTTTCCTAATCATGGTCCTGCCTAAGCATTCTTCCCTTTACCTTCAGGATCGTCCTCCTCTTTCTCTCACCTACTGTTTTGTGCCAAGATAGGTATATGACAGCATGTAGAAAATCAAAGACTCCTAGAGTGAGGACTCTTAACACTAAAAGACGTACACTGTATTGAAAGCCAACTACTGAAACAACGGGCCAAGGACATTTCTTACATTCTTGCTCCTCAAGTTCAAGTGTATGAAATGGTACTTCTACCTATTTCCCAGACCCTTCTCCATGCCTACCACAGAGGCTGGCACAGAGCGGAATCTCAATAATAATATAATATTTAAGAAAATAATAAATAAATACATTTTCTTGCTGGAAAATACCACTAATTTTGTAACCCTTTCTACTGCCAAGAATTAGAGGGTATTTCCTTAAGCATCAACACAGTTTTTTTGGCACTCAGCAAAACTGAAGTGCAGACATGACAATATACAGTTCACAGGAAGTGGATATTTCACACTACGGTTAGTCTTTTTGGAGTAGCTGATTGACAACTCATAGGACTTTAAAAACCATAAGAATGCTGTAACCAAGAGCTCATGGCTGGCTGATTGGGCTCCTGGGATTAAAGCAACAGCAAATAATCAAACCTCTTACTCCTGCTGCCAGAGTATTTAATAAGTTGGCTTGACTTTTGATTCTTGATGGTCCATGACTTTGAAAGGGGGAAGAAATGAGGACTCACTAAGATTATGCAAAGCAGAATCACCTATATTTAGTATTAGGGTGAGTTTTTTGTTGTCCTTTACTTTGAACATGCTTGTGTCTGTCATTCTGGAAAGTTTTCCTAAACCACATTCTGAAACCATTTGATGAAAAAGAAATTCAGAAATCATTGCCTGCCTTCGCCAATCTATCCTTTCCTTATCATTGTACATTTACGCTAGACAGGACGACCCCACCTTTAGAGACGTCATTGTCACAGTCACCACCATCATCACCATGTCTTCATTTACTGAGCAACTACTATGTGCCTGGACCTCAGAACATTACCCATATTGCTTGACTGCTGCACAGAAATCTTATGAGCCATGTGTTGATATTCCCATATTTTGGGTGAGGAAACCAAGGCTCAAAGAGTTAGATTAATTTCTAAAAGTCATATATTTAGTAAGTGAAAAAAACTAGATTGAAACCCAAGTCTGTAAAACTATAGATCCCATGGCTTACATGTTACTCAGCTTCACTTTATCTAATTTTACACTTCTAGAAGTTAATCGTGGGGATGGAAGAACAGATTTAACTTATAAAAACACTTTTTGTCTAAAAATAAATACCTGTCAACCTCTATTTGTCAAAAGAGCCAAAAGAGAAAACACAGATGGAAACTGCCACAAACAGAAGTGACAGTAAGGAGACAAAGGCAAGACGTGGAGCTGAGCTGAGAGTTTCGTGCATAGACCTGCCCTTTAGCTCAGGAGAGCCATCCACAAGTCTGGTCTGGGCTCCAGATAGGCAAGGCCCTACTTAACTTTTTGTGCCCAAATCCCACCTGACTATGTTTCAGCCTCAGTTTTGGTTTTTTTTTCCACATCTTTATTGGAGTATAATTGCTTTACAATGGTGTGTTAGTTTCTGCTTTATAACAAAGTGAATCAGCTATACATATACATATGTCCCCATATCTCTTCCCTCTTGCATCTCCCTCCCTCCCACCCTCCCTATACCACCCCTCTAGCTGGTCACAAAGTACGGAGCTGATCTCCCTGTGCTATGCGGCTGCTTCCCACTAGCTATCTATTTTACGTTTGGTAGTGTATATATGTCCATGCCACTCTCTCACTTTGTCCCAGGTTACCCTTCCACCTCCCTGTATCCTCAAGTCCATTCTCTAGTAGGTCTGCATCTTTATTCCCATCTTGCCCCTAGGTTCTTCTGACCATTTTCTTTTTCTTTTTTAGATTCCATATTTATGGGTTAGCATACGGTATTTGTTTTTCTCTTTCTGACTTACTTCACTCTGTATGACAGAGTATAGATCCATCCACCTCACTACAAATAACTCAGTTTCGTTCCTTTTTATGGCTGAGTAATATTCCATTGTATATATGTGCCACATCTTCTTTATCCATTCATCTGTTGATGGACACTTAGGTTGCTTCCATGTCCTGGCTATTGTAAATAGAGCTGCAATTAACATTTGGTACATGACTCTTTTTGAATTATGGTTTTCTCAGGGAATATGCCCAGTAGTGGGATTGCTGGGTCGTATGGTACTTCTATTTGTAGTTTTTTAAGGAACCTCCATACAGTTCTCCATAGTGGCTGTATCAATTTACATTCCCACCAACAGTGCAAGAGGGGTCCCTTTTCTCCACACCCTCTCCAGCATTTATTGTTTGTAGATTTTTTGATGATGGCCATTCTGACTGGTGTGAGGTGATACCTCACTGTAGTTTTGGTTTGCATTTCTCTAATGATTAGTGATGTTGAGCATTCTTTCATGTGATTCTTGGCAATCTGTATATCTTCTTTGGAGAAATGTCTATTTAGGTCTTCTGCCCACTTTTTGGATTGGGTTGTTTGTTTTTTTGATATTGAGCTGCATGAGTTGCTTGTATGTTTTGGAGATTAATCCTTTGTCAGTTACTTCATTTGCAAATATTTTCTCCCATTCTGAAGGTTGTCTTTTCGTCTTGTTTATGGTTTCCTTTGCTGTGCAAAAGTTTTTAAGTTTCATTAGGTCCCATTTGTTTATTTTTGTTTTTATTTCCATTTCTCTAGGAGGTGGGCCAAAAAGGATCTTGCTGTGATTTATGTCATAGAGTGTTCTGTCTATGTTTTACTCTAAGAGTTTGATGGTGTCTGGCCTTACATTTAGGTCTTTAATCCATTTTGAGTTTATTTTTGTGTATGGTGTTAGGGAGTGTTCTAATTTCATTCTTTTACATGTAGCTGTCCAGTTTTCCCAGGACCACTTATTGAAGAGGCTGTCTTTTCTCCACTGTATGTTCTTGCCTCCTTTATCAAAGATAAGGTGACCATATGTGCATGGGTTTACCTCTGGGCTTTCTATCCTGTTCCACTGATCTATATTTCTGTTTTTGTGCCAGTACCATACTGTCTTGATTACTGTAGCTTTGTAGTATAGTCTGAAGTCAGAGAGCCTGATTCCTCCAGCTCGTTTTTCTTTCTCACAATTGCTTTGGCTATTCGGGGTCTTTTATGTTTCCATACAACTTGTGAAATTTTTTGTTCTAGTTCTGTGAAAAATGCCATTGGTAGTTTGATAGGGATTGTGTTGAATCTGTAGATTGCTTTGGGTAGTATAGTCATTTTCACAATGTTGATTCTTCCAATCCAAGAACATGGTATATCTCTCCATCTATTTGTATCATCTTTAATTTCTTTCATCAGTGTCTTATAATTTTCTGCATACAGTTCTTTTGTCTCCTTAGGTAGGTTTATTCCTAGATATTTTATTCTTTTTGTTGCAATGGTAAATGGGAGTGTTTTCTTAATTTCACTTTCAGATTTTTCATCATTAGTGTATAGGGACACAAGAGATTTCTGTGCATTAATTTTGTATACTGCTACTTTACCAAATTCATGGATTAGCTCTAGTAGTTTTCTGGTAGCATCTTTAGGATTCTCTATGTATAGTATCATGTCATCTGCAAACAGTGACAGCTTTACTTCTTCTTTTCCAATTTGTATTCCTTTTACTTCTTTTTCTTCTCTGATTGCTGTGGCTAAAACTTCCAAAACTATGTTCAATAATAGTGGTGAGAGTGGGCAACCTTGTCTTGTTCCTGATCTTAGTGGAAATGGTTTCAGTTTTTCATCATTGAGGATGATGTTGGCTGTGGGTTTGTCATATATGGCCTTTATTATGTTGAGGAAAGTTCCCTCTATGCCTACTTTCTGCAGGGATTTTATCATAAATGGGTGTTGAATTTTGTCAAAAGCTTTCTCTGCATCTATTGAGATGATCATATGGTTTTTCTCCTTCAATTTGTTAATATGGTGTATCATGTCGATTGATTTGCATATATTGAAGAATCCTTGCATTCCTGGGATAAGCCCCACTTGATCATAGTGTATGATCCTTTTAATGTGCTGTTGGATTCTGTTTGCTAGTATTTTGTTGAGGATTTTTGCATCTATGTTCATCAGTGATATTGGCCTGTAGTTTTCTTTCTTTGTGACATCTTTGTCAGGTTTTGGTATCAGGGTGATGGTAGCCTCATAGAATGAGTTTGGGAGTGTTCCTCCCTCTGCTATATTTTGGAAGAGTTTGAAAAGGATAGCTGTTAGCTCTTCTCTAGATGTTTGATAGAATTTGCCTGTGAAGCCATCTGGTCCTGGGCTTTTGTTTGTTTGAAAGTTTGTAATGACAGTCTCAATTTCAGTGCTTGTGATTGGTCTGTTTATATTTTCTATTTCTTCGTGGTTCAGTCTCAGAAGGTTGTGCTTCTCTTAAGAATTTGTCCATTTCTTCCAGGTCCATTTTATTGGCATATAGTTGCTTGTAGTAATCTCTCATGGTTCTTTATATTTCTGCAGTGTCAGTTGTTACTTCTCCTTTTTCATTTCTAATTCTATTGATTTGAGTCTTCTCCCTTTTTTTCTTGATGAGTCTGGCTAATGGTTTATCAATTTTGTTTATCTTCTCAAAGAACCAGCTTTTGGTTTTATTGATCTTTGCTATTGTTTCCTTCATTTCTTTTTCATTTATTTCTGATCAGATCTTTATGATTTCTTTCCTTAGGCTAACTTTGGGGTTTTTTTGTTCTTCTTTCTCTAATTGCTTTAAGTGTAAGGTTAGGTTGTTTATTTGAGATGTTTCTTGTTTCTTAAGGTAGGACTGTATTGCTATAAACTTCCTTCTTAGAACTGCGTTTGCTGCATCCCATAGGTTTTGGGTAGTTGTGTTTTCATTTTAATTTGTTTCTAGGTATTGTTTGTTTTCCTCTTTGATTTCTTCAGTGATCTCTTGGTTATTAAATAGTGTGTTGTTTAGCCTCTATGTGTTTGTATTTCTTACAGATATTTTCCTGTAATTGATATCTATTCTCATAGCATTGTTGTTGGAAAAGATACTTGATATGATTTCAATTTTCCTAAATTTACCAAGGCTTGATTTGTGATCCAAGATATGATCTATCCTGGAGAATGTTCCATAAGCACTTGAGAAGAATGTGTATTCTGTTGTTTTTGGATGGAATGTCCTATAAATATCAATTAAGTCCATCTTGTTTAATATATCATTTAAAGCTTGTGTTTCCTTATTTATTTTCATTTTGGATGATCTGTCCATTGGTGAAAATGGGCTGTTAAAGTCCCCTACTATGATTGTGTTACTGTCAATTTCCCCTTTTATGACTGTTAGCATTTGCCTTATGTATTGAGGTGCTCCTATGTTGGGTGCATAAATGTTTACAATTTTTATATCTTCCTCTTGGAATGATCCTTTCATCATTATGTAGGGTCTTTCTTTGTCTCTTGTAATAGTCTTTGTTTTAAAGTCTGTTTTGTCTGATATGAGAATTGCTACTCCAGCTTTCTTTTGATTTCCATTTGCATGGAATATCTGTTTTCCATCCCCTCACTTTCAGTCTGTATGTGTCCCTAGATCTGAAGTGGGTCTCTTGTAGACAGCATATATACAGGTCTTGTTTTTGTATCCATTCAGCCAGTCTATGTCTTTTGGTTGGAGCATTTAATCCATTTACATTTATTTTAATTATCGATATGTATGTTCCTATTCCCATTTTCGTAATTGTTTTGGGTTTGTTATTGTAGATCTTTTCCTTCTCTTGTGTTTCCTGCCTAGAGAAGTTCCTTTAGCATTTGTTGTAAAGCTGGTTTGGTGGTGCTGAATTCTCTTAGCTTTCGCTCATCTGTAAAGCTTTTAATTTCTCCGTCAAATCTGAATGATATCCTTGCTGGGTAGAGTAATCTTGGTTGTAGGTTTTTCTCCTTCATCACTTTAAATATGTCCTGCCACTCCCTTCTGGCTTGCAGAGTTTCTGCTGAAAGATCAGCTCTTAACCTTATGGGGATTCCCTTATGTGTTACTTGTTGTTTTTCCCTTGCTGCTTTTAATATTTGTTCTTTGTATTTAATTTTTGATAGTTTGATTAATATGTGTCTTGGCATGTTTCTCCTTGGATTTATCCTGTATGGGACTCTCTGTGCTTCCTGGACATTATTAACTATTTCCTTTCCCATATTAGGGAAGTTTTCAACTCTAATGTCTTCAAATATTTTCTTAGTCCCATTCTTTCTCTCTTCTTCTTCTGGGACCCCTTTAATTCGAATGTTGGTGCGTTTAATGTTGTCCCAGATGTCTCTGAGACTGTCCTCAATTCTTTTCATTCTTTTTTCTTTATTGTGCTCTGCAGTAGTTATTTCCACTATTTTATCTTCCAGGTCACTTATCCCTTCTTCTGCCTCAGTTATTCTGCTACTGATTCCTTCTAGAGAATTTTTAATTTCATTTATTGTGTTGTTCATCACTGTTTGTTTGCTCTTTAGTTCTTCTAGGTCCTTGTTAAACGTTTCTTATATTTTCTCCATTCTATTTCCAAGGTTTTGGATCATCTTTACTATCATTATTCTGAATTCTTTTTCAGGTAGACTGCCTATTTCCTCTTCATTTGTTAGGCCTGGTGGGTTTTTGCCTTGCTCCTTCATCTGCTGTGTGTTTATCTGTCTTCTCATTTTGCTTCACTTACTGTGTTTGTGGTCTCCTTTTCGCAGGCTACAGGTTCATAGTTTCCGTTGTTTTTGGTGTCTGCCCCCAGTGGCTAAGGTTGATTCAGTGGGTTGTGTAGGCTTCCTAGGTGGAGGGGACTAGTGTCTGTGTTCTGGTGGATGAGACTGGATCTTGTCTTTCTGTTGGGCAGGTCCACGTCTGGTGGTGTGTTTTGGGGTGTCTGTGGCCTTATTATGATTTTAGGCAGCCTCTGTGCTAATAGATGGGGTTGTACTCCTGTCTTGCTAGTTGTTTGGCATAGGGTGTCCTGCACTGTAGCTTGTTGGTGGTTGAGTGGAACTGGGTATTGGCATTGAGATGGAGATCTCTGGGACATTTTCTCCGTTTGATATTACATGGAGCTGGGACGTGTCTTGTGGACCAGTGTCCTGAACCTGGCTGTCCTACCTCAGTATCAGCCTCAGTTTTTGATCTGCCTTTAGCTTGTGTGGGTTAAGTGAGGGACTGCCTGGCTGCCAGAAAACCCTGAAATCCAGGTAGCGTGTTTTGGAGCAATGTCTTCCATGTCTTGAACATCATATTTCATGTGGAATGCTTCTGGACAACACTCCCTGGGCAGTTCTGGTTTCATTCACTCTCTTACCTTTGGACAGTGGCTCTCTATTAGTATAAAAGTGAGTAGTCATTTTATTCATTGCTGGGTTGCAGGGAAAGTCATAGCAGGAGCCCCAGAGCACCTTTTCCTATCCCTAAAAGAGCCCTGGGTAGCCAAGAGATGCTATTAGAATTCAGATAGTCATTCTGAAGCTGAAAGACTAGCAAGGGCAAGGCAGTTTTCTTCCTTCCAACCACTTACAGCAATACTCAAAACAAACCAAGAATTCTTTTCATTCTAGCAACTACTTTTCTAGGTTTGTTCGAAGACCTAAATCAAGCAAGGCTAGGCTTTCATAAGTGGCAGTGGTTTGGGCTGAAACTGAAAACTATGATTCAGATGATGCAACCCTACTGAAAGTTTTATGTATGTATGTTCTGTAATGAAGCAAACATAAAATTGAAATCATGAAATGACTAGTGTTCACTGCCTTTCCATTTTCCAAGTAGTTATTTGACTGCTTCTGGAGTTTAGCAGCCTACTTCTGCTAATCTTTTTAAAAAAATTTTTATGAAGATGAAGAATAGAAACATTTCTAAATTGCACTAGAAGTACAAGCTGCTAAAAAGATGCAAAGGTGTAAAATGGTGCTGGAATAAACACTGTTCTTCTCTTTATTAGGGTCTTTTGGATATATAAGTAAAATATTAAAGCAACATTGGAGGCATTTTCTTAATTTCAGAAACTCTCCATAGCATAAGAAACACATTTTATTTATATTTTTCATGAGTTGGATCATTATCAAACAGTATCTATTTCAGACTGACGCTTGAGAGAGGTTGACAAACTATGGAGGGGGCCAAATTCAGCCCCACAAGCGTTTTGCTAAATAAAGTTTTATTGGAGCAAAACCACACCCATTTTTATGTCTTTATCTATGGATGTTTTCATGCTACAAAAGCAGAGTTGAGCAGAAGCAAGAAACTGTATGGCCTGCAGACATAATAAAATATTTACTATCTGTGCTTTACAGAAAAAGTTTGATGACCCTGCCTTTAAAACAATAGACATATGGTAACTGGAGTCGGCTTATACAGATTTCTGAAACAGAACTAAATCCAAACCTGGGTATTCTGAACTGCCGTTACTCTCAAATACAACCCATTTGAAGCTGCTAAAAACATTGCTTTATCATTTTCTTTACCTCTTAAAAAAGGCACTAAATAAAAACTAGCATAACAGAAGACTTGTATGTAATAGAATCTCCTACGGACCTCAGAAAATTTTTGAAGAGCAAACACAATTCAGGTAGTGTTTGTCCCCTTTCTATTGGCAAAATGTGAAGCATGGACCCAGCCTCTGCTCCCTGGCCAGCCACATCAAGGATCTGTATGAGAGAGTGCCAGGAGAAAGAAACATAAAGGCAGAGGTTCTCCAGCATGGCTTCACTTTAGAAATACCTGGGGAGACCAAGCAGCTACCAATGCCAAGTCCCACTCTAGACCAACCAAATCAGAGGGTCTGGCTCTGAGGCCAGGGCAGCAGAATTGTTTAATTTCCCCAGGTGATTCTACTGTGCAAATGGCATGGAGAACCCCTGAGTTCCAGTAATGAACAAAGCTGTTGGTAACGAGGAAGCCTCTTCATTTTTTGGCCTTTCCTTTCAATCTGTAAATTGAGAGGGAGGAAATTTGTAAATGGAGAGGGATGAAATTTGTAAATTGAAAGGGAAGTTCTCTGAGGTCATTCCTATCTGTGATTTTCAGTTCAATTCAATTCAATTAATTTCCCCAGAAGAGGAAACATGGGAATTGTGACTCCCTTTGTTACCAAGAAACATGCAGAATGGATAGAGCAGAATGGGAGTGGGTCCATCGCCCATGGAACTTGGGAAAGAAGACTTGATGATGGGTGTATTGCCACTTGAGGGCTCAATCCTCCATGCAGGAGAGAAGCAGGACATGAGCTGTTCCTACTGGTCTCTCCAAGCCCTCTCAGTTCTGGGTCACTTCCATGTACTAGAGGATAATTGAGTCTCACACCAGGCAGAGAGAAGGGGGCAGTATTGCCAATGAGAACATGTTCTTTAGAGTCAAATTAAGATGAGTCAAATTCTGGTTCCACCACCTATTAGCTGTGAGACGTGGGGTTTATTCATTTATTCTAGGCATCAGTTTCCTCATCTGCAACATAGGGTAATAATCATCTCTATTCTAGTATCAATGAGAGGATTAAGTAAAATAATGCATATGGAAGGCTTAGCACAGTTCTGGTCACAGCATAGGCTAAAAAAGTGGTATATTATTATTATAACCATATTACACTGCTGTTATGGTGATGATGCTTTGGCAATTGCCAAGTGAATCAAAGGTTCTGGTTATCAATGAATTTACAATCCATTGTTACATAAGACACCTAAAAGAGCTGATTTTATTAATATTTTATGTGCTTTAGAACAGCAAGATGGGAAGGCATCTTTTTATGTAAAACCATTCAGGGATTACAATAACAACAGAGGATAACATACATATACCAGTGTACAAGCTTCCTCCCATTCCCTCCCCCTCGGCAGAATGCACAGCCTTCCATGTGCATGTCATACTATTATTATGCAGATGTGCTTCCAAAAGCAATATATGGCATTGTTTTGAGTGTTTTTAAACTTCATATCAATGGTATCATGTTACATGTATGATGGTGAAACCTGCTGTTTTTGCTCAAGGTTATGTTTTTTGAGATTTATGCATATTAATTCATGCAACTGAATGCTATCTATTCTAACTGGCAAATTCTATACTGCTTCATGATTTTGGCCACAATTTATCTTCCTTGTGTTGATGGATGTTTGGTTGTTTCCATCATTCTGTATTTTTTTAAAAAGAAATGCTGCAATGTCCATTTACACGCATATTTTCTTGTGTACAAGGGTGAGAGTTTCTGAGGAGGTGCTAAGGCATAGACTATGCATGTTTTTAACTTCTTAGTCTCCTTTCCTGGCTCTTTCTCAGCTATTAGCTTTCTAAATGATCACATGCCCAGAGCCTAGTTCTCAAACTTCTCCTCCTCTCTATCTGCCCTCAATTATTAGGGGATGCCATCCGACATTACTCTTTAAATATCACCCAAGATTTCTATATCCAGTCTGGACGTAAGCCCTAAACGCTACACTCAAAAGGGACATATCATGGACATTGTAAGTGCTCACCAATATGTCCCTCTTCCAGGCTCCCACACTGTGTTTCTCATTAACACTTTCATTGAGATAGGAGGACATGACTACTTCTTGATGAGAAAATAAGAAATATGCCACATGTCTTAGGTTTCCCTAAGAAATTGAGTCGCAGAGGTTTGAGAAAGGAGGTTATTGGGGCCAGGCCTGCAGGGACTCGCCTGTAAGGGAGTGAGGGGAGAAGAATTGGGAAGAGGGAAAAATTGACTGCGGCGCAATTACAACAGAGCCTCAGCTGATCCCATGGGAGGTCCTGGACCTGGATGGCCAGTCAGAGTCATTCTAAACTCAGTCAAGTGCATCTTCTTTGTTCCCGCATGTCAACTGTTACTGGAAGTGGGCTGCCTCTAGGGAGAGGGCATTTCCTTAGGCTAGATGGATCTCTTTCTAGGAAACAATTCATGGGGAGGGACTTGGGGTGATCCATCAGCATCCAACTCTGTAACACCAGGGAGAATGATTACTTCAGACCTCACAGGGAATTTGGGGCAATCCACCACTGCAACTGCTGCACACTCACAAGTAGAGGTGGTAGTAAGACCCCACCCACTTTTCCCGTCCTGCTCTTCCCTTCAGCAATGAGTGTGAAGACCCTGAGTGGAAGTGGCAGAGTCACATCACTAAATCGTGGCACAAAAAGCAGTTGTCCTGTAGAACTGTCCAATCTACGATAGGCATGGTATCATTGTGAAATAAATTTTGATTTAAACCATTGAGACTTGTTTTTGTTACCACAGCGTAAGCCTGGCCCCAAATGACTACTTCAATATCGAGAATTAATATGTGCAAAACCAAGTTCCTTATCCCTCACTTCCTTCAAACCTACTCCTTTCTTCAGTCTTCAGGATCTTAGTAAATGGAAATTCCATTCTTCGAGTTTATAAACTAAAAACTCACGTACCACACTGAGACTATTACAAATCCAGTTAGTTCCTCCTTCAGAATAAAGTCAGAAGTTAAATCATATCTCCCACCTCCAGCATTACCTCTGGTGCAAAAGGATTACCTCCTTTCTCTCCCAGATTATAGCCATAGCTTCCTAATTGATTCCTTGCTTCTGCACTGACCACCCTCTATTTTTAGCAAAGAAGACAGGGTAATCCTGTAAGACAAATTACACTCTGCTCAAAACCCTCCAGTATTCCCCATCTCACTCAGAGTCAAAGCCAAACCTTTCAAGGAGCTACATGGCATTATGTGATCTGGCCCCATGTATGTCCTAAATCTCATCAGGTGTTGTACTTCCTTTGGGTCCTGCTGCTTCACTACCTTCCTTGCTGTTATCAGCACACCAGGAATGTTACCACTCAGATCATTCACACTCACTGCCCTCCCAACCTGAAATGATCTCCCCCAGCGATCCACTGGTTCCCTTATTTCCTCCAGGGCTCTACTCAGAGGTGAGGCTTTCTCTAACTGCCATATATATATATATATATATATATATATATATATATATATATATATATATATATATGTATGTATATAAACATCTTTATTGGAGTATAATTGCTTTACAATGGTGTGTTAGTTTCTGCTTTATAACAAAGTGAATCAGCTATACGTATACATATATCCCCATATCTCCTCCCTCTTGTGTCTCCCTCCCACCCTCCTTATCGCACCTCTCTAGGTGGTCACAAAGCACCAAGCTGATCTCACCATATACATTTTTAACACATAAATCAATTTATGATGCTTTATAGTTCTCTAGGTCATTTATCATCGTCAGATAAATTATAAACATATTTTAAAATAAAAGATTAGTTCCACAAGGGTAGCACTTTCTGTGTTACTCATTGCTGTATCTGCTATACCTAGAATAGCCACTCTCTTGCTAAATAGATATTTGTTGAATAAATATATGAAGTCCTTCATTAGTACTAATAGTTTATAGATTATATTGAATTTTCTATGTAGAACATATTTGCATTTAAAAGCAATTTTATTTCTTACTTGAATCTTAATAACTCTCATTTCTTTCCTTTTTTGTTTTCATATTGCAGTGGCTAAGACCTTCATTAAACTCTTCAGAATCTTTTACCATGAAAGGGAAAGCTGAATTTTATCACTGTTTTTATGCATCTATGGAAATGATTATGTGGTTTCCTAATAATTAGTGGGATTTCTGATGTTTAACCATCCTTAGATCCTTATAATAACCTGCTTTGAAACCTATGTCAGAAGTCAGAGCTCAAGAGACATGGACCCCATATTCTGATAGAAAGAGGCCTGAGACCATCCCTTAGAGATAGCTGTTTTCATATCACAGACTGTTCCACTGATAGGTATGGTGTTTTATAAAGCTTTATCAGGCAAAGTCAGGGCTTTCAGGAGCCCAAAATATATTGTGAATCAGCAAAACAGGCTCTTGGTGGAGGGTGGCACATGGGAGAGCTCACCTTAAAATACAGGGGTGAGGGATTAATCAGAATCAACGGATTGTTGCTCTATGAAAATGAAAACCCAGCGTTGCCAGATCATCTGATATTTGGTCAGGCAGACAGGAAATCTGGGCTTTTACAATGTGAACTAACTTCTAAATACCTTAAATTAGTATAAATGTATAAAATAAGATCTCATATGGTCTAAGCATAACATGACTCTAGGCTAAATTAGGGCTATGAATTTGAGACCTCCAGTGTGCTAGCAAAAGTGTGTGTCCTCTATTTTTAATAAACAGTTTAGCTCTTTTAGCTCATTTCCTTATTTCTAAATTGTGGATAATAACAACTGCCTCACTGCTTGTGGTGAGTAAATAAGTTTCAGAAGCATGAAAGAAATGTTGAAATAAAAGAAAGTCCATTATGGTTCCCAGCCTGTGAATGCCTCATACCGAACGAGAAGGGGGGTGGGGGGGAGACAATTTAGTTCAAATCCATCATCCCTTGAAGAAACCAACTGTGAGAACAGCTCATGAGATAGATCAATGCAAGTAGCAAGTATAAGGAATAGGAGCTTTAATACATTTCCTTCCTACTGGCCAGTCCAACCCAAATATTACTGACCATAAAAAAATGGAGATGATAAAACTTTCCTTGCAGGGAATTCCCTAGTGGTCCAGTGGTTAGGACTCCACGCTTCCACTGCTGGGGGCCTGGGTTCTATCCTTAGTTGGGGAACTAAGATCTCACAAGCTGCATGGCATGGCCAAAAAAAAAAAAAAAAAAAAAAAAAAAAAAACTTTTGATGTTGAAAAGATGCTCAACATCACTAATCTTAGAGAAATGCAAATCAAAACTACAATGAGGTATCACCTCACACTGGTCAGAATGGCCATCATCAAAAAATCTACAAACAATAAATGCTGGAGAGGGTGTGGAGAAAAGGGACCCCTCTTGCACTGTTGGTGGGAATGTAAATTGATACAGCCACTATGGAGAACAGTATGGAGGGTCCTTAAAAAACTAAAAATAGAGCTACCATACGACCCAGCAATCCCACTACTGGGCATATACCCTGAGAAAACCACAATGCAAAAAGAGTCATGTACCACAATGTTCATTACAGCACTACTTACAATAGCCAGGACATGGAAGCAACCTAAGTGTCCATCAACAGATGAACGGATAAAGAAGATGTGGCACATATACACAATGGAATATTACTCAGCCATAAAAAGAAATGAAATTGAGTTATTTGTAGTGAGGTGGATGGACCTAGCGTGTGTCATACAGAGTGAAGTAAGTCAGAAAGAGAAAAACAAATACCGTATGCTAACACATATATATGGAATCTTAAAAAAAAAAAAAAAGGTTCTGAAGAACCTAGGAGCAGGAGAGGAATAAAGACACAGACATAGAGAATGGACTTGAGGACACGGGGAGGGGGAAGGGTAAGCTGGGACGAAGTGAGAGAGTGGCATGGACATATATATACTACCAAATGTAAAATAGCTAGTGGGAAGCAGCCGCATAGCACAGGGAGATCAGCTTGGTGCTTTGTGACCACCTAGAGCGGTGGGATAGGGAGAGTGGGAGGGAGACTCAAGAGGGAGAGGATATATGTATATGTATAGCTGATTCATTTTGTTATACAGCAGAAACTAACACAACATTGTAAAGCAGTTATACTCCAATAAAGATGTTTAAAAAAACAAAAACAAAAACGAAAACCTCTCCTTGCAGGGAATTCCCTAGTGGTTCAGTGGTTAGGATGCCACGCTTCCACTGCTGGGGGTTCGATCCTTAGTTGGGGACCTAAGATCCCACAAGCTGCATGGCTCGGCCAAAAAAAAAAAAAAACAAAAAAAAGAACAAAAAGCAAAACAGAAAAAGAACAAAAACAACAAAAAACTCTCTTTACTGGGTGGCTGGGTGGCTTACACCAGGTACTTGACATGGAAGCTTGGATTATAGTTCTGGGTATGGTGTGGGTGCTGCCCCTTTCGGTCCCTTTCGGTCCCTTTTATTCCTCCGTGTCTACAAGGGTAGGCAGTGCAGGGCGCACAAAGATGGATGATACCAGGGTCTAGTCCTCAGGGAGATCCTCGGCTAGGAGGGGGGGGGTATCTCAAGCCACATGAAGGACATTGCCCTAGATGGTGCAGTGGGGGCACCATGACTGCCTGCGCCCTGACCGACCATGGCCCTGTCGGCGCTCGGCCACTATTAGCAGGTCTCTGTGCCTTAGTTCGGCATGTAAAACAATGATTTGCAGCAAGCCCAGTGTTGAGGAGACCAGGAGATGAACACTCTGAAAGGCACTGGCACTTGACACTTAGTGAGAACTCAGTGATGATGAATCCTTGCTATTCTTATTAAAGAAAAGCAAAACACCATGGTGAGGCACCTTGGCTATCCAAAGAGAAGATGTTTGGAAGGCAGGGCTATGAAACCAGGGCTCTAAAGACGGATGAGATTCAGCAGGCAGGGAGAGTTGTATGACGAAGAAAGTTGTAAAAACAAGGACCAGGCTGAACAAAGGCACTGGGCAGGGAACGCACAGGGGATGGGTGGGGAGATGCTGGGTTACCCCAGAAGTCATCCAGCTGCGGACAGAATCAGGACATCCACCCAGGTTTGTCCTGGTTCATTTGTCACCCTCATAATTCCACTGTATTTCTCCACTGTATACAGAATTCTGGCTTTAAGCTTTATGTCAGAGGCCTTATTCCTTAGGGTTGAATCAGAGAGGAGATGTGAGTTGGGACACCTGAGGGCACCGAGATGGACCTGGCTGAGCTGGGAGCCGCGGAGGGCACACCTGCGGTGATGTCAGTCCCGGGTTCACCTGCCCGAGCCAGCGGAAGGCCTCTGGGGTTGCTCTGCAGGCTGGGAGAAGGGGTGCATCTGCGTCAGCCCACAAATGAGGCAGTGAGAGGCCGCTGATTAAAATGCAGAGCCCCGCGAGAGGGTGAGGTGCCACAGCTGGACAGCGGCTTCTCCCAGTCATTTGAGAAAGCCTCTCTCACAGCTGGAGAGAAAATAGCCCCGGTGCCACTGGCCGACCATTGTGGAAAGCAAAGAGTCCTTCTTCTGGCGGAAGCAGAAGTTCACCCAGCTGTCAAGTATTTGAAATGTAAAAACCCCAGGGCTCCTGGGGGAGGGGGGAAGACAGAGGCCACGTCAGAGGAAATGCAAGCTGCTCCGGGGGTTGAGGAAACCGTGGGCAGAGGAGTTCACTTTGAGCAATCAATAAGGCTTTCAGAGAGCAGGGGAGAAAAAACAGTTCCGGAGAGAGGGCCGAGAAAGAGGGCCAGCCGTGCTCTGGGCCAGGAACTGCTCTTGTCACTAGCTCGGGCCTGGCAGGGCGCGGGGCCGCCTGGGGATGCTGTAGCCTCTCTCGGATCCCCAGCTCCGGGAGAGGAGAAGGAACTGAGATCAATTCAAATATGGTGCCTGGGTATCTTACTCCTTCTGTCCCATCTCCTGCAGAAAGATGAAGAACCCAGGCACCAGGACCCCTTACCACCTGCCTGTTTTGTGTCCCTGCACCGGCCCTGGGGTCCAAGCCTCCCCACCCCTCCCTGTTTCTGGGAATGCACTTCTTCCTCCCCTGTCTTCTCCTTGTTCTCTGGGCATCCCCAAAGCGAGTTCAGTATCCTCTCTCTGTCCTGTTTTCTGATTCCCACCCCCGGGTCCCCCACATGGAATTAAATCATCCTTCAGTCTTTCTTCCCATAAACCTCTGCAATGGCTCTTATCACTTAACAACTATATATTAATGACCTGGCATTTGTCAGACCCTGTGCCATCTGCTAGGAATACATAGTGAGCATGCACCACCTTTGTCCTAGGGAGTTTCCAGTCGAGAAGTGTAGACAGACAGGGGAGTGATAAATGCGGTTAAATGATAAATTCTCAAATCCAGGTCCTCTAATCCCTAAGAGCATGTGACACAGGACACTGTGGCCAAGCAGGACAGTACCTATAGGGTAGTGGAGAAAATAGAAATGCAACTGCTTTCCTATCAGCCCCAGCACCCTGAGCCGTTAAAAGTGCCTATAAAACCCAGGCTTGCCTGCAGTCCCCAACTTACTGTATTGTCGCATTGTTCATTTACCTGTCTGTCTACATGTCCCCACTGTAATAATAGAGTGTGCCATTTGTGGGTCCCCTCTGCCCTTAAACCTACTTGGTGGACTCGTTCTTCTTTTGTTCCTAGATGAAATGTAACACAGGCTTCATTACATTTTGGGGGTCACTTTTAAGTGAAAAAAAGTCAGGTTCCTTGATGTCACAAAAACCATATAATGGTTAAGTCATGGCTGTGTCCATTCCCACATAGTAACCAACCATAGAAGTGAGTGAAGTTGAGGTGTCACCCCCAGCTAGACCTGCAGGCTGCCACCTGCCTTCTTGTGCTGCGAACTCTAATTCCTGGCTTCTTCAAGGTTGGGGAGTTTGGGAAGGGAGGGGGGAGTTGATGAAAGTTCTTACTTGCATTCACTCTGAAGCTGGTGTCCACACGCTGTGGCCCAGCAGGTGTTTGAGGCTGACCCTTACTCCCCAGGGGCTTTTGTGGCTCATCACAATCTCTCCTTACCTTGGAGGATTCATACCTCCAGTTCTCTTGATATGGGAAATGTAGCCCTATTTTTATCAATCAGAATCCAGACAGGAAAGCAGAAACACAGCAGTTATTTTAATGGAGAGAATTTAATCTAGGGAATGGATTAGACAGGAATCAGGCAACATGAAAGTATAAAAGGAAATTGGAGTCCTCCAGTGGCAGTCAGTGTAGGAGGTCTGGGAATGAAGGAAAGAGGTCAGGATTCTGAGAACATGGAAGCTTGGAGGAGGACCCTGCCAGAGCTGGAACCCAGCCCTTTAAGGAGGTGCCACTCGCTGTTGCTAATGGCTCAAGAGCTTGAAGGAAGCGCCAGGAGTTGGGACTCAGACCTTGGAAGAGGGAGTGCTGCTTAGGGAGAGAGAATGGTGAGGCTGGTTCTAGAAATGTGGACAAATCCAGAAACTGAAATAAAGAGCTCCTCAATAGGCACTGCAGGGGAAGAAGCAAAATTGCTTGCAAGCTACTGACATGAAAGATGTGCAAAGAGAAAGATGGTGCCCCCTCCTTCCTGCCGCCTTGCAGTCTCCCTCTGCTAGAACCTTAGGCAGAAGGGGTCAGGGAACTCTGGCAAAGCAGAAACGTGGTTTGGAGCCCCAGTCCTGATGTCACAGAGCTAATTATAGAAAGGGGGGTTGAGGAGCTGAGAGACAGAAGCTTAGTAATCAGTGCTCCATCCCAATGGCTACTTAATTTCCTTCCTCTGAACCTAGGCATCAGCGTGCTCTTGGATCAAGGTCTCTTGCCCCTCTAAGGACCTCACGTTGACGGCAGTTAGTCTAACACACATCTGTTCTTGGCTCAGGGGTCATGCCTTGTCTGTTGGGAATAATCACACATCCTTCACCCAAATGGTCAAGCTCCTCATCATGTGCTCACCGTGGTACTGCCTCTCCTTTTCTCACCCTTAGCATCTTTCAGGAGAGAGCCAGATGCCAGCTCACCATGTTTGACAAAATATAAACTGCAGATATCCAGGCTTCCGCGTGATTTTGTTACAGCACCTTTACTTTGACTTGAGATAGGAGGGAAAGTCCCTCATTCCCCATGGTACTCAAAACTCGCACTAGAAAAATCTCTCCCCTGCCACCTCCAGCTTCTTCCAGACCCTTCAGAACATCAGATGGGTGGGGTTGATGAGGGGTGATAAGTCACACCCTTGATTTTCTCTTCTTTCTGAAATCCAGCCTCAAGTTATTGCACCTCATCCTGGAATATGACATCTGTCTATCTGATAGTGCCTTAACTGAAATTTCCACTTTAACACTCTGTTAAATTTTAATTAACAAATTCAATTCAGAGGAAATCATCGTATGCTATACAAAAATGTCATTTGTACATTCACTGCACTACCATATATGAAGCAATATCAAGATAACAAGAGGAAGAGACATCAACCTTTACCATGACTTATGCACAAACTAAAGGGAAGATAGGAATACATAGAAATAATTAGAATGAAGGATGCAAAAATTAAAAGGGCTGTGAAGAAGCATGCACCGATGAAGAAACACTGGAGTTGGGTTTTAAACAAGAGATTGGCCAGTTAGAGAAAGAGCTGAAGACTTTCTAGGCAGGAGCAGCAGTGCCTGCACAGGCTTGGGGTTTATAAAATAGAAGAATGCCTTAAAGACAAGCAAGACTCAATATAGTGATTAGACTGCCACAGCCATAGGTCTAGGAGCTTGGGTCTGCTTCCATGGCCAATGGAGAAGCATCTAAGTGTAGATCAAGGGTGGTGGTGCTGTTTCATTTGGGTTTGTTTCTTTAAATGAAGACAGAACAACTTGAATTTGAGACACCGGTTAGGAGATTGATGTTACAACAATGGACATTTTTTTAAATATGCATTTCTGAACTAAGGCGGTGAGAAGATCTCAGACGGGATCTTGGGAGGACTTTAGAGACTAACGTCAGATCTTGGTGACAATGGACTTGATACCTGAGGGACAGAAAAGGCGAAAATCACCCAGATATTTTATATTTTGAAACTGGCTTTCTGGCCCCGCCTTTGACTAAGGATTAGGGAAATGGGGAAGGAGGTGATGATGGGTCTGTGGCACCTGTGGGTGTCCAGCATCATCGTTGTGAGAAGTCGGGACGGATGTCGGGAAAGAGCTTGAGGCTGAAAGGAGAGCCCGGGAGTTATTGCCTTCAGATTTCGGTTTGAATTGCTCTCGATTTTGTGGCACAAAACCATGAAAAAACTGGATATTCGAATATGACCATTGAAATCGCTGATACATAAAATATACACATAATTTAGGCATGTGTTTACTTGAAATAAAACTCCATCGATGATAAAGAAACTCTATAATACTTTGCCCAAAGGAACATTTAAAAGACCACTGAGAAAGACTGATCCTTTTTAAGACATCTCACCTTTTTTTTCCACCCTCCTAAGGAACATGTTATTTACAACCACAGAAAAATGCATTCAAAATCCAAATTTTGTTGCAATGCAGTGACATCTAGTGTTCAGTTTGGCAAATGTCAAGAGACAATTCCCCAGGGAAACCTTGAAGAGCATTTCCAGGTGAAATTCTGACCTGGGTTTTAAAGGAAAACTTTTAGAGGAAGAGCGAAGTCTCCTTATCTGTCTTACTTCCAGCAGGTGGTAAAGCTCCATACGTATACGGACGCACAAGCACACGTGCACATCAAAGTTGGAGGCTGTGCTTTTAAACTAGAACCATGAGTATTCCCCATCTGATGAAGGTCTTTCTGAGATTTTTACTTAATTATAATATAATTATTAGAACTTGGATGATCAGTTTGATTTCATGATGGTTGTTAAAATATTTCATATAAACATAATTTTGCCAAAATGTCTTTTCATCCTGAAATTGCAAGTGTGGTTTGCAGGTATATTATGAACGGCTAGATTCAGAAGGACAGAGACAAGAAATGTGCCTGCTGGTCTTAGGGCATTTTCACAAGCAGAACAGCATTCCGGGGGTCTTTGGCTTGATGGCATGCGTGCTTCGTTAGAGGTCGTGTGACCTATGCTCTTATCCAGTGCTGTCATTAATCTTCATTGGGACCCAGAGCAAGTCACCTGAGCCTGTGAGCTGCATCTGTCACGAAGATCCAAACAGAATAACGTTTCTCACATGTTTATCCTGAGACTCAGTGAGGTGCTTATTTTTCTTTTAACACACATCATTTTAGTCTGCTTCTTAATTGATGGACACTTGGGTTGCTTCCAACTTTTGATTCTGATCGTATTACAGTGAAAATCCTTTTTTATACAATTTTAAAAGATTACTTTCCATTTAGTAATTACAAAATATGCATGCACCCCGATGTTCTTAGCAGCATTATTTACAATTGCCAAGATATGGAAACAACTTGTGTCCATCAACAGATGCATGGATAAAGAAGATGTGATATATACATATGTGTGTGTGTATATACACACACACACACACATATATATATATATACACACATATTGGAATACTCCTCAGCCATGAATAAAGAACAAAAGTTTGCCACTTGCAGCAACATGGATAGACTCGGAGGGTATTATGCTAAGTGAAATAAGTCAGAGAAAGACAAATACTGTATGATATCACTTATATGTGGAACCTAAAAAAAACCCAACAAACTAATGAATATAGCAAAAAAGAGCAGACTCACAGATATAGAGAACAAACTAGTGGTGACCAGTGTAGGGAGGAGGGGCAATATAGGGGTGGGGGAGTGAGAGGGGCATACTATCAGGTGTAAGATGGTCTCAAGGGTGTATTGTACAACAGGGGGAATAGAGCCAATATTTTGTAATAACTGTGAATTGAAGGCGCTTATTTTAATTGTCAACCTTCACTACTCTTTTGAGATATGTGCTATATCTCAAATATATGGGGAAGTATATATAGAGAAATATATATAATAAATATATACTTATATTTATATATAAATATATATCAGAGAGAGGAAAGTTCAGGAGGTCGTCAGCTCGTACGTGAAGACCTGGGGGTGTGAGTCAGTGCTGCCAGGCTCCACACCACCTCTGTTCTTTGCAAACCCCATAACCGCCAGTTACACTGAGCGTCAGTAAATACAAGGTGCAGTAAAGCATCATTAACTAGACCCTACAAGCTTCCTCATGGAAAGTGCAGTTAATAATGTTTTATATATCTATCTACATCTACATCTCTCTATATACATATCTATCCATCCTCAAGAAAATATTGGCTCAATATTATAGTGACTCCCAGGAAGAGGATATTGATGTTATGATGCCAACACTAAAATGACTGGGTTTTGTAGTCTCCGAAACAGAGATGCTAATCCTAAGAACTTTACTGAACAGGGGAGGATTGTTTTTTTCATGAATCTGGATAAAATTTTGCAGCTTATTTATCTTAGCAGCATATTGGGAGGTTACTATACTCAAAACTAATGCTGGGAATAAGGTTCAAGTTGAATGAAGTGAAATAAAATGAAGGCATGCCTAGTATGTACCCAATACTGTCACTGGGACTCTAAGCCGTGCCATGTTTCACCTCCCAGCAACAAACTAAGTTGTCATTCTTCTCCCACCACTTCACATTAGTAAAGTTTTTTTTTTTTAAGTTTGTATTAATAATATCCAAGATTTATTACCATGAAGGGGAACAGCATACACTGCTGCTGAGGGTGAAAAGGGGACAGCTTTGAGTAGACATTGGACATTGTTTCTCAAGTCTGGAAATCTACATACCTACCTAACAATTCAACTTTTTTTTTTTTTAACTAATTAAGTAACTTATTTATTTTTGGCTGCATTGCGTCTTCGTTGCTGTGCGGGGGCTTTCTCTAGTTGCGGCGAGCGGGGGCTACTCTTCCTAGCAGTGAGCGATCTTCTCATTGCGGTGGCTTTTTTTTGTTGTGGAGCATGGGCTCTAGGCACGCGGGCTTCAGTAGTTGTGGCTCGTGGGCTCTAGAGCGCAGGCTCAGTAGTTGTGGCGCACGGGCTTAGTTGCTCCGCGGCATGTGGAATCTTCCCGGACCAGGGCTCAAACCCGTGTCCCCTGCATTGGCAGGCAGATTGTTAACCACTGCACAACCAGCAAAATCCCACAATTCAACTTTTTATTCTACAATTTTTTTCCAATGTGTGCAAGTAAAACTGCATGTATTTTTCTCACTGTTTACTGAAGTATTTAAAAGACATTGGCCCTTGACGACAACACAATAGCCCATCAAAAGATGTTCTGAAATATCAATACTTTATAGTCCATCCATGTGACACTATGCAATTGTCATAAAATTATATATCTGTGTGCACTAGCATATACAGAGCTATAAGACAAATATTAAGTGAAAAACTACAAGTTGTAAACCTAGATCAATAGTATGTTGAAAGCATATGCGTATGTTTGTTAACCACAGTTATATAGTGTTTACTATCTTCCAGACAATATCCACTCAATTAATTCTCCTAATAGCTCCATAAGGAAGGTGCTGCTATTAATCTCTAGACAAGGAAACTGAGACATGGAAATGCTGAGTAACTTGACAAAGTTACACATCCACCTCTCTCTCTCTCTCTCTCTTTTCTGTCTCTCTCTCCACATAAGCATGCAATGGTGTCTCCAGAGGTATAAACTTTTAGTAAATAAATTGGTTAACTTAGGACAGTGAGAAGAGTTGAGGTCGTAGGAGCCATTTACCCCTCTTATATTTGGGCACTGCCTATTTTCTGACAAGTATATTTTTATGTATTACTAGGATAATAATCAAAGATGGATTAAAAATGAGTATGGGATACGGGTTCTCAACTGAGGAGTGTCTCAGGCTCTTCAGCAGCTTTTGGTGATGGAGATTGTATGCCCCTCTCCCTAAATCTGGACTGGAAACCAGGTCAGCCTTTGAATCCCTGGACATAGCGTGCCGACTTTGCCATTTGCCCGCCGGGCAGACAAAGTATTTAGGGCTTCCTTCCGATAATTGATCAGACCATGAATCTCTTTGCATGGTTTCCCTTCAGCTGTCTTTTCTCTCGTCTGTACCTAAAGCTAGGTTTGGACAAGGAGATTTTAAGGAAGGTAATCCTGTTACCAGTTCCCCAACCTGGCTGATAACAGAATTCACTTGGAAAGGTTTTTTTCTAAAAAAAAAAAAAATGCACATTCCCGTATTCAGTTTTTCATTCAAATTCAGCACAAAGAAGATGGGGTCATGGAATCAATTTTTGGAAAGTTCCCCAGGTGATCCTGTTGCCAAACTTAGGAAGCAGGTGACGATGCCCTGGGCCACATGTGAGTGGCAAGGCTATTATACACAGAAGCAGGCAGTTTTCGAAAACATATGAGGGGCTGGTTCGTGGCCCATGAGGTCAGTTGGCCACAAGGAAAATAACTGTGATGTGAGCACACACAGGACAACTCCCAGACTCCCAAGGGGATGGCCTGGCAAGAGAGAGCTTACCTCCAGGAACATGGGGATCCAGCTGTCATTTGAACGAGCCATAGAACCCTCCAGGAGGTATGAAACACTTGCTATCTGGGATCCCTTTGTTCTGAATTTAGGAAGATGGATGGAAGGACAACTTTCTTTTCCTTGCTCTGGTAATGAGTCAGTGTCCTTGTTTGTGATTCTTCTGCATGGAGGCCCTGTGGACTTCCTGCATTTTTATCCCCACACAGGAGCCCAAAATTAGCTGAAGCAGGACTTTACCTGAACGAGACCCAGGTTTATCCTCTGGAATTCTTCCTACTGTCAATGAATAATTGACACTCCTTGCGCTATCAATGGCTAATCCATAGCCAGGTCACTGTGTGGTGAGCTCAGAAGGGATCAACTCTTGTTAAACCATCTCAAGCTAGAAATCAGCATCTGACCCTCATCTCAGTGCCTTTCAGTGCATCTGACTTGGACCATGTTCCTCTCAGATCCTTAACCAAACACTTAGAAGTGGCAGGTGCTAAAGAAATGACTCAACTCAAAGACAAAGTGATCATCAGATGCAAGCTATTATATAGAGAATGGATAGACAACAAGGTCCTACTGTGTAGCACAAGGAACTATATTCAATACCCTGCAATAAACCATAATGTAAAAGAATATGAAAAAGAATGTATATATATATATATATGTATGTATAACTGAATATCTTTGCTGTACAGCAGAAATTAACACAACATTGTAAATAAACTATACTTCAATAATTTTTTTAAAAAGCATCATTAAGCTGAAGCTTCACCCCCAAAGAGGGTGTTGAGGCTTTAATCACCTCAGTGAAGTTTCCTGGTTTTTATCCACCCATAAGTTCTGGGTTCTGCGTTCAAGTGTC
Source organism: Balaenoptera borealis (assembly GCF_965194805.1). NCBI lineage: Eukaryota > Metazoa > Chordata > Mammalia > Artiodactyla > Balaenopteridae > Balaenoptera > Balaenoptera borealis. Next base: position 87,099,806 of record NC_138871.1, read on the forward strand.
TCATTTCCCTGTCCCCGAGGAGATCGTATACATGGAAGAGAGACACAGAAGGGGAGGACAGGAGAGGAGAACAGTAAGGGTGTGTGGGCAGTGTCATGAGTCCCCCCCAAGGCTGTCAGACTCCGTGCTCCCAAACAGAGTCTCTGTGGTCTGTTTGGATACCTGTTAAGACCCTGCTACAAAGTCAATCTTCCCTAGCAAGAGAGCTTTAGTCTTCTAGATAGCATTGGGCTGTAGGAAATGGCCCTATTCGTGAACATCTGATTGCTGAGAGGGGTTCTCATTTACAGACCACTAACAAGATTAAAGTGCTAATTTAAAAAGTGCTTAGCCTAGATGTTTAAGCAGCACCAGCCTTGCAAGTTTCTAACTGCTGTTTCTGTGAGTTTATAATTGCTGTTTCTGCTAACAGGAGCCATTTCCTTCTTTTGCATTGAAATGGATCAGATAAATCACATTAGGTAGGTTTACAGAAGCAGGCAATGACAGGTTCCTCAGCACTGAAAGCTAAGTAACCTGCTAGGGTCTGCCTTTCTTTCATCATGCACTCTATCTTCAAACTGAATACCTATTTAGAGCTGCTGATAACACCCCACAAATGCTCCTAGCCCTCGTCCTCAGACATAATGGACGGTTCCACCAATGCCATGGAATTTAAACATTTTTGATATAGTCTATTAAAACGAGGGATTGTAGCTAATTCAAATTCAGCAACTTCCAATAAAAACAAATTAAAATGTCCATGAAATCACATGCCGCATTTGCAAAGGACACCGGGTAGAAATCACACAAGGAAGCTCTCTGTTCTGTCACTAAATTATCTCTTCTGGGCAGGCAGAACTGATAAGAGAACTCATTTTACACACACCTCGGGAACAGAACAGGAGAAGATCTCATGATCTCCCAAAATAGAAGGGAAGTTCAAATTTCTGAGGGATAAAAGCTCCTGTATACTTTATGAGCAACATTTGAAATTCTCCTTTAGACAGAGGCAAAGGCCTCCCTTGCAGCCCTGGGTGCAGGTTACCCTGTTTGTACTGATATAAAGCTGCACTCTCTTGTCAAGGTAAACACCACACTCCACGGGACACCATCCTTTCATGACATGAATAAGGTGAAATTGTGCAAGAAACCAAAATGAGTATAAGATGATTTTATGTGGTATTGTCTTTTGTAACATGGTATTTCAGAGTATTTTCCCTATGTTACTTGATTAAGTGCTATAAAAGTCTTACTTTATTCTTCTCCATAGGTTGAGGTCGAATTTAATAATGAGCAAATGGAAAAACTACTACTTTTAATATTTCATAATTCATTATCTCATTGGATCTGAAAATACAAAGTAGAGGGAAATGAAGAAAAATAGCTGAAAAAAATTATCAGAGAATTTTGATAAGTAGAAAATAAAAACGGATAGAGGGCACAGACTGAAGAGGGAAACCATCAATGTCTACAACGTATAAAAAGTTGGAAATCTATAAATGAAAAGTCAAAATCTGTTAATAGAAAAATAGAAAGTTGAATAAAGGCAAAAAAAAAGCTATGCTGAAAGGTCCCATAAAATGAAGAAAAATGACTACAGCACAGGAGTATGGGGTAACATATTCTGTTCCTGACTTTGCCACTCACTAGCTCTGTGGCCTGCAAAGATCTTTTCAATCTTCTGATCTTCACCTTTCTCAGTTATAAAATGGAAGTCATAATATCTACCTCATGAGCTTATTAAATGAGATATGAACAGCATCTTGTTCACTGCCTCACATTTTGTGATAAAAGCTGCACCCTGTAAAGTCATAGTGGATGTAATGTGGTAGGCGAGCCAATGACAGGAGTGGTTGTAACTTTTAAGTAATGCTCATTATTGTTAACTGGGTTGACGGATTCCTTAATTACATTACTATTGTAATTATACAATATCATGATTATAAAATCATTAAAAAATAAATTGATACCAGTGATTATAATGTCCATTAAATAAGAGAAACTGTAGGAAGTAAAATCTTGTCTTTGAATAGTTTCTAAAGATCCATTACAGAGCTCAGTTTAAAAATCATTGAAAGGGTTTTGGAGACAAACTTCTTAACATTCAACTGTTGATTCTTTCACTTATTTATTGAAGTGAATTAGAGTCACTTCATTGTAGAGAGCAGAGCCTGGTGGGAGAGGAAAAATGCAGATACTTAAAATAAAAGGCTGTAAATGCTCTAATCAAATGATACAAGGTAACTGGGGAGAAGCCTCAAACTACAGCTTAGGTTGTGTAGAAAAAAAAGGAGGTCTCTTTTGAACGAAATCTTGAAGGTTGAATATATTCATAACAGGGAAAGGAGAGGGGAATGGTCATTCATACCTAGGAGATAACACTTGCTAAATACAGAGTTAGGAGACAAAACCCTGTGTTTGTGGAAGATTTAGAAGTTTGCTCTGGCAGGGGTATGAATACAGTGGAGGAAGCAGAGGCTGAAGAGGTAGGGAGAAATTGAGGGTGAAGCCATTGCATGTCCTGCTCAGGAGGGTGAAACTTATCCTGAAGACAGTGGAGAACCAAGGAGTGACTCCACGTGTTGTATGAAGAATGGACCATTTCCTGTTCTCACGTAAGAAACTTAGAAGTCGCCACTCAGCCCAAACAACAAGTAAGAAACTGAACAAACTGAAAGGTCAACAACTCTTCTTAGGTCTCTAAGGGAAGTGAGATCACAGGGTAAACTGCTGCCTTCCCCAATTGCAGAGACAGAGAGACAAATACAAGACTCACAACCCAACAGAGCAGGAACTCAGGAGCAGAAACCTCTGTGGGAACCAGTGCCAGAGTAGGAAAAGCTAAACTGTACTGGACAAATGGCTGGAGGCTCTGCGTGAACAAGTCTGAGGGATAGACTACAGGGGGTCTAGTCATACAGGGATCCCTGCACTTTTGTGAGCTTTACCGCCAGGAATTCAACCAGGTTCTCACAGTGATACCAGAGAAATATAGCCCCTCATGCTTTTGGTTGGGAGAGAGAAAAAAAATCATTAGTTCAAGATATGATATGCCAGTGCCTTCTCTTCCCCTTCACAAGGTCTGCTCTCAGGAGAGACTATTTAACCAGAACCTAATCTGCTGGAGTTTTAGCAGAGTCTAGACATGAAGGAAGGGAATAGCCAATTTCGCCCCCTCTAGCCTTCCACATGGGAAAGGAACCTATCCAAACTCAGACCACTCTATCTATCCTGTCCCACCAAAAAGGATGAGGGGGAAGGCAAAAGTTGAAAAGTTAATGTGAAGTTCATAACGAGAGACACAAATTTCCTAAAAGACTGACCCTAATCTTAGGACTGTAGTATGCTTCTCCTCCACCCACACCTCACCGCCCAATTATTAGAGGCATATTTACAGCAGCTCTTTCAACCCAGTTCATCATGTCTGGCTATCAAGAAAAATCACAAGGCATATTAAAAGGCAAAAAACACAGTTTGAAGAGGCAGAGCAAGTATGAGAACCAGACTCAGACATGGCAGGGATGTTGGAATCACATGATTGGAAATTTAAAAAAATTATGATCAATATGCTAAGCCCTCTAATAGATAAAGAAGACAACATGTAAGAATAGATGGACAACGTAGCCAGAGAGGTAAAAAGTCTAAGAAGGAATCAAACAGAAATTCCAGAAATCAAGCTACTATAACAGATGTGCAAAATGCTTTTGATGAGCTCATTAGTATACTGGACATGGCTGAGAAAACTATCTCTGAGCTTGGGGATATCTCAATAGAAACTTCCGAAACTGAAAAGCAAAGAGAAAAATAAATCTGCAAAAATCAGAACAAAAATATCCAACTCTGGGGCAACTACAGAAAGTGTAACATACACATCATGTGAAGTAGAAGAAAGAAAGGAAGGAAGAGAAGACATATTTGAAACAATGATGACTGAGAATTTCCACTAAATTAATGTTAAAAACCAAACACAGATCCAAGAGGATCAGAGAACACCAAGCACATTAAATACCCCCAAAACTACACCTAGGCACATCACTTTCATGTGACAGAAAGTCAAGCTCACATGGAACATTCACTAAGATAGAAAACATCTGGGCCTTAAAGCATATCTTAACAAATTTAAATAATAGAAATCATAACAATGCCTGCTGTCAGACCATAATGGAATTAAACTAGAAATCAGTAACAGAAAGATAGTTGGAAAACCCCCAAATACTTTGAAATTAAACAGCACACTTCTAAATAACACATCAGTCAAATAATAAATCTAAATTAAATATTTTTAAAAATTTGAACTAAATGAAAATAAAAACACAACTTATCAAAATTTGTTGGATGAAGCCAAACAGTACTTAGAGGGAATTTTATAGCATTGAATGAATATATTTAAAAGAAAAGAAGGAGCTGAGATTAATAATCTAAGTTTCCACATTAGGAAAATAGAAAAAGAAGAGGAAATTAAAGCCAAAGTAAGAAGAAGAGAAATAATAAAAATTAAAGCAGAGAGCAAAGAAAATGAAAATAGGAAATCAATAGAGAAAATTAACAAAACCAAAAGCTGGTTCTTTGAAAAAAATCAAGAAAATTGACTTGCAGATCTCATGGACACTGAAAAGATAATGCTAGGATACTATGAACAATTCTATGCCTACAAATTTGATAACCTAGATGTACAATATGTATACAAAGAAAACTACAGAACTCTGTTGAACGAAATCAAAGATCTAAGTAAATGGAAGGATATTCCATATTCATGGGTAAGAAGACTCAATGCTGTCAAAATGTCAGTTCTTACCTAGTTGATCAATAGATTCAACACAATCCTAAACAAAATCCCAGAAAGTTATTTTGTGGATATTAACACACTGATCCTAAAATGTATATAGAGAGGCAAAAGACCAAGAATAACTGATACAATACTGAGGGAAAAGAACAAAGTTTGAAGACTGCCATTACCTGATTTTAAGACTTACTATAAAGCTACAATAATCAAGAGAATGGTATTGGTGACAGAACAGACAAATAGATCAATGGAACAGAATAAAGGCCCAGAAAGAGACCCACATAAACACAGTCAACTTACCTTTGGCAAAAAAGCAAAGACAACATACCGGAGAAAAATAGTCTTTTTAACAAATGGTGCTGGAAAAAATGGACATTCACATGCACAAACAAAAATCAACAAAACAAAACAAAAAACAATGAAACAAGATACAGACTTTATACCCTTAACAAAAATTAACTCAGAATGGATCACAGACCTAAATGTAAAATGCAAAAGTGTAAATCGCCTAGAAGATAACATAGGAGAAAATCTAAATGACCTTGGAAATGGCAATAACTTGTTAGGTACAACACCAAAAGTATGATTCATGAAAAGAAGGAATTGGTAAGGGAGGCTTTATTAAAATTAAAAATTTCTGCTCTGTGAAAGACAATGTCAAGAGAATGAAAAGATGAGCCACACATTGGAAGAAAATATTTGCAGAAAGCTACCTGATAAAGAACTCATACAAAATACACAAAGAACTCTTAAAACTCAGCAATAAGAAAACAAACAACCTAATTTAAAAATGTACCAAAGGGTTAAACAGACATATCATCAAAGAAGATATACATGTGGGAAATACACTTATGAAACCAATGTTCCACATTATATGTTATCAGGAAAATGTAAATTAAAACAACAATGAGACACTATTAGAATGGCTAAAATCTGGAACGCTGATAACACCAAATGCTGACAAGGATATGGACCAATAGGCACTCTCAACCGTTAATAATGGGAATGGAAAATGGTACAGTTTGGAAGGCAGTTTGACAGTTTCTTGCAAAACTAAACATACTCTTACCACATGATCCAGCAGTCATGCTCTTTGGTATTTACCCAACTGAGTTTACAACTTTGGGCCGCACAAAAACCTACACATGAATTTTTAAGCAGCTTTATTCATAATTGCCCAAACTTAGAAGCAACCAATATGCCACTCAGTAGGTGAGTGGATAAATAAATTGTGGTACATCCAGACGATGGGATTACTATTCAGCCCTAAACAGAAGTGAGCTATCAAGTCATGGGAAGACATGGAGGAGCCTTAAACGTATATTACTAAGTGAAAAAAAGTCAATCTGAAAAGGCTACATACTGTATGATTCCAACTATATGACATCCTGGAAAAGTGAAATTATAGAGACAATAAAAAGATCAGTGGTTTACAAGAGTTTGGGGGGTAGAGAGAGATAAATAGGCAGAGCACAGAAGATTTTTAGGAGAGTGAAACTATTCAGTATGGTACTGTAGTGGTGGATTCATGTCATTATACATTTGTCCAAACCCATAAAATGTACGACACCAAAAGTGAGCCCCAACGTAAACTATGGACTTTGGGTGATAATGATGCATCAATGTATGCATCAGTTTTAACAAATGTCCCACTCTGGTGGGGGGGGGTGTTGATAATGGGGGAGGGTGGGCATATACAGGGGCAGGAGATATATGGGAAATCTCTGTACCTTTTTGCTCAATTTTGCTGTGAACCTAAAACTGTCAAAAGAAAAATAAAGCCTATTAAGAATAAACAAGAATGGAACAGAGTAGGAGGAAACTGACGGCAGCTGTAATTGGTTGGGTATGAGATAATACATGCGCATGAGATAACAGAGGCCTTAAAACTCTACAGTGAAGCGGATAGCGGGGACAGACAGTATTGAGATAGGCAATATATCTGGCATAGACTGATAGGGTTTAGACATGGAGTATGGAGCGTGGAATATGGAAAGGAGCCTGATTCCTGGGACTCTGGGACTCTCGTTTGGAAACCTGAGAAGTTTTAACCAGCAACAACTCAGAGAGGCAACATGAACAGGGAGTAGGACTGAGCCAGTTGAGGAAGACAGTATAACATCAAAGTTCTTAATGTTCTTCATTGTGCTGGTGAGCATGCTGACCTTTTCAAGTACACTAACTTATTTAATTCTCAATTAAACTTGGCACTTGAGAATTAAACTTCTCAATTAAGCATGCCCATATCCATTTTTCAGAAAAAGAATTACGGTTAGCAAGGTTAAATAACTTTTCCAAAGCTGTCCTGTGCTCCAGGACACACTCCAACACCAGCCCATAGGCTGGAAGTATCATTTGAAAGTTGTTGTTTTCATTTGTTGATTTATCTTTCATTGGGAGAAAAGTCTTTCTCTGCTGTTCCAAAATCTGGGAAAACTGATTCTGCCCACAGAGGGACTAAAGTGTCAATGAGTGTCCCAGAATCAAATGTGTGGTCCATTCCTTGCCTGCCAGGGACAGGGTATAAGACCACTGGGTCTGCCTGAAGAAATGGTACTGCATTGGCCCCAGGAAACCTCTGCTCAGTCCCACCGGGAGAATGTTTAGTCCAAACAATCAGTACAATGATCTCGCAGCATGAGCATCACACCAAACATTACGTCCATTAGAAGCAAAATGGATGTAAATCTGGGAAAGGATGAGAAACAAGGGGAAAGAGAAAAAAGATCAGTGATCTGGGACTCAACACCAAGGATGCTGAAAGCATAAACAGAGCAAGTTCCAGACCTCTCTGAGCTTCTGCTGTATCACCATCAACATCACCACCATCACCACGCTGACAGGGGTCATGGCTGCTATACTCCAACTCAGGACCCAGAATGTTGCGTCTACCTTTTCCTGGTCACCTTTTCTTTCATCCTTGCTCTTAATTAAGGTAAAAAGTGTAAGCAAGGCATCTATGACTCCCACACTTGGAAGCCCTTTCTGCCCAGCAGTGGGCACTGCATTGTTAATTGTCAAATGCCAATTGTATAGAAGAGAAAACATCACCTCACTTTGGATAGCGATGATTATGATAAGTCTCACTTTAAAAAAGGGAGACTCCGTACTGATCCTCTCCCCATCGGCAGCAGACTCCAAGCTGGTGATATGCCCTCAGCCATGTTTCCAGGCAGTAGAGAGCATATTCCTTTCCCTGCAGAAGAAATGTAGCAAACACGGGGAAAACAAGGGCAACACAGAACTTCTACTTTCATAATTAAAAATAGATCGATCCCCAAACACCAGTACTGAACATGAGTTATGAGCAAATGAAGAAAATATTAAAACAGAAATGCTCAGATATCTGCTTGGCAGGAACTGGATAGACAGCCATTTGACAAACACCGTGCAGATTGGGCCTGGTGTACTCATGACTACTTTTCAGGCTAAGGTAACTACACATTGGGTTATGGTGTGAAAAATACCAACCCGTCTCCAGTCTCTATTATACTCAAGCATGCTTTTTCTATAGCTTTCTGCTATTTTGCAGTGAGAGGGACTTGCAAAAATAGTCAGGACTTTCTATCCTGGTACTAGGGAAACTGGGATTTGGAGAGTTGTCATGCTAATGAACTTTCCAGGGATATACAGCCTGTAGATGACGGTCCTGAGAGCATATCTCCTGATGAGTAATCCACAAGAGACTGCTGGACTAAAGAGTTCAGTATTTGGATACTGTGCCTGGAGTTTACAAAAAAATCTGAAGAATTCTTTGAAAAATCCAGTAGGGGATATCGCAACACTAATGCAAGCCCATCTTTTTGTACCAGATCTCCCAACAAACATGGAAGAAAGAGCAAAAGGTACCCAAGCCAGGTGACCTTCGTTTATGAGGAAACATGAGTTTGATTCATTTCTGTTCTTAATGATTCACATTTACAATAATCATACTAACATATTTTAGTAGTATATTTTCAAAAGGTTTTACATACATTATCTCAAATTTAAATGTTTATTACTTCATTAGATATGAAATACCTGCATTAAAAGTCTTATACATTAAAATTTAGTGAACTAATCATTGGTTTATTTCACTTCTTCATTAAGGGCACCGTGGGTCTTCAACTGAGTGCCAGATTACAAGAAATGCATGCTGGATACAGAGTTCAGAGATCTTATGATCACACACTTCCTGTTACTGGATGTGCTGCTTTAGGTAGGTCATGACCCTGTCTCTGGTACTCAGTTTCCTCACTGCATAGAACGAAGGGGCTGACAATGACCCAGCAGGTCTGCCACGTGGGGATCCTCAGCCTCAGCCTCAGCCATGAACGTGGCTCCGTTAGCCGAAGACACCGCAAGCTGCCGTGGCATCAGCCGTACAGGTGGCTCGTGTCCTGGGAAGAACAGGTGCAAAGGCGTTTATCCTCCCTGCCCGCCTGCGGCAGTGTGGACGTCCACACGTTCAGTGACTCAGCGGTGAGTCTAGCAGCGCGCCCTTGAGCTGGTTAGGCCCTCCGCTCCCTGAGTCTTCATTTCCCACCTGCCAGGTGGAGATAAGAGCCTCTCCCAGAGCCGAGTGGCACAGGCAATAAGTGAGATAATTGTAAATCCAGGGCACAGGAGCTGGCCCCCAGCGCAAGCTCTGAGAATGGAAATTCCTCCATTCAAGGTTCCAGGGAGCAGAAAGCAAGAAAATATAACAATAAAGAAGAAGAAGAAGAAAAAAGGAAAGATGGATTGCCGTTCTTTAAATAAAATCAGGGAGAGAGGTGTGAGAAAAATGGAGAAACGCAGAGAGTATGAGAGAGGAATAGCTACAGGCACTTGGAATAGTGTTGAAAGATTCTCATAAGTAAAAGCTTCTTTTAAAATATTGGAGTTCCTCCATCTGGGAAGCTTGGGGAGAGAAGAGAAAAAAAAATTAAATTAAAGCATTTGAAAGTATATTATAGTTTTATCTCTTTGGCTCTGCGATTTCAGAAATAATATAATCCTATGGAAAACAGGCTGCCAGAATATTTTGTATAGTGGCACCCCGACAGAACGGGACTGAATGATGTCAAAAAAGCTTATATAACAGTTTTGTTTTATTCATTTACATAAATCACATTTACCGTAGGTGTTTTATTCAAAATAAAGTTTGGGAAAAATAAATTGAACAGATGAACCTAGGCAAACCTGGTGATTTTTTCATGAGTAGTGTTTGATGATAAAGGGATAAAAGCATAATGTGGTATCATTTCACCGAGGCACAATATGGACCATCCATATGGAGCAGGAGTTGATAATACTGCAAAGAAGTAAAAATAAACAGAACAGATGTACTTGTAAAATCAAGTCTGCACCCACCCCTGAGTACCTGCCTTGCACTGGAGAAGTTTCGACAAAAACTCAAAACTAGCGTCAAGTCACCTTCCCACGGGGACTCTTGGGATGAAAAGATGAAGAGATGAAGCTTACGTGACCAAGGAGACAGGAAGAGGTTCCCTGAAGCACGCGGGTTGCCACAGCGGAGGCTGAACCTGGACGTGGGGCTCCCGCAACACAGCCCCCTTGACAGTGCCTCCGGTGCCGGCGTTGGAAACATGGGTTCAACTCCCGGCTCCCCCCTTACAAGATGAGAAAATCCCTCAATCCCTAAGCTCCGGTTCCTCAGAGGTGACCTCACAGTGGCGGTACCTACTTCCTAGGGATGTCATGAGGCGTAACTGAGGAAATACACGGAGGAAAAGAGATGTAAAGCGTAGAGCACCACCGAAGCAGAATTCTGCCAAAAGTGATTGTGTTCAGGGCCTTTTCTAAGTGACACACCAGAGGACATGGGGCGTGCAGTGACCTCATTTTCTCAACGAGGTAAGACGTTTGGGAACCCCAAGTTCACTGTTTGATAAAGATTCAATAGAGGATCATAATATGCCTGAGAGCTCGACTCATAAGATTAATATGCTCAGCTACTACTATCAACACGTGCACAGGAAACTGTCTTGTTTCCAAGGCCGTTGCTCACCCACGGTTTCATCCGATCCAGCCAAGCCCCATGAGGTCCACAGGGAAGGAAATAATCCCCATTCAACACACAGGTAGACTGTGGCTCACAGAGTATGTGGGACAGCTAGGACCTGACCCATCTGTGTCACGACACCGTGCCACTGTCACCCACATGTTCACAGACCCTCTGACTGCAGAAGATTTTATGTCTCCTCAACCATGAACTGTTAAGCCTGTGTCTTGAGGATGGAGGGACTTGAGAACAAACGAGGCCCCAGTACTTGGTGTTTGGCTGGGAGTTTATGAAGCCACGTTTGTGATGTGTAAAGTATAGAGTGCTTACAAACTGTGAAGTGTTAATGTGCCTAGAAAAGTGTTCTCTTTCATCACCAGTTTCCAATGGGACAGTGGAGGCACATCCAGTGCCAGCAGGAAGGACTCTTCTCAGACCTCCCCTAGGATGCAAGAGTATCACTTCTTGTCCTCCCCTCTGTCTCGGACCACGCTCTCTGTGGACCACGCTCTCTGTGGACCACGTTCTCTGTGGACCACGCTCTCTGTGGACCACACTCTCTTGGGACCGGGGCTTTGTCTACCTGCCAATCTTGTGAGAAAGTGCCCCACTTCATTTAAAAGCCCAGATTCTGCTCAGGTTACCTGAAGGCAGCAAAGTCCCTTCGTGTATTTTACAAAAGGCGTTTGGAAATTCTTTTCCCGTAGAGAATCCATAGCCGCATATTTCAAAGAGGAGTAGGCAGATGTGCTTTCCGCAGCCCAGAAACACAATTTAAAGAAGCTGAGGACCAAGGGAAAATGGCAAACAGAAGGGAAATTCTCCCCTTTGCCCATAGTAAATGTGGTCATGTGGCCAACAGCTGGAAGGCACCATATTTGGCCCCTGATCTAATCAAGTGGCCACCCATCTGCTCGGTTCCCAAAGCAGCGAGGAAAAAATAGCACCCCACGTCCCACACGCTCCAGCTGTCCTCGGCGTCCAGCGCTCAGTGATTTTTTTTCTAAAAATAAAATGAAATAAAATCATCACTTTTCCAATCAAGAGAGCACTTGTTTAATGAACGATTATGTGAGACAGGAGCCATTGTCCGAAAGCTACCTGTAGATTTGGCAAAGCAAGTACGGAAGTCAGCCTTTCCTTTGAGGCTGGCACCCTCTGCAAGGAGAGCTGTAAAGTCTGCCAGCATCGGAATCCCCGCTGGTAAATGCACATCTGGAGGAAGGGATTTGACATCTGAATCCCACTGGGCCACCGTGCTTAAGTACTGAGGACTGTTAGCCCCTGGGAATTAGTACATCCCGGGTCACACTTCAGATTTCGTGATTTCTAATCAGATTGCCAGAGCATCCCCCTGTAGAATGTGGACATATGTCAATATTCAAGAATAGAACTGGCAGATATTCGCAGACATGCAGCCTTTGGGTGTGCCAGCATTATCTTCAGTCACATTCTCTTTTAGAGGAAGCACACATCAAAGCAAACACTTCCCTGTGGACTGCAAGTTTTAGAGCAGAAATTCCAAAAGAGAGGCTGCCATTGAAAGAGGAGGAAGGAGTCTGATTCCCCATCGCGGCAAGAAGAGCCTGCCCTCCTGCGCCTCACCCCTCCCACCTCCTCGCAGGCCTTGGCACTGCCCCCTGTGACCTGCCATGGAGTGATGCTTCTATTACAGACCCAGTAACCCCCCTGCACTTATTTAATCCTGTCACTTACCCCTTCCTTTAAATTCTGTAGCACTTTGCACACACCTCTCCTGGCAACTGTTGGATTGCACTGTAATTACAGGAAATACATTTGTCTCCTCTCCTTCACTAGATCATCCATTTTTTTTTAATTTATTTAAGAAACATTTATATAGCATTTGTCATGTGCCAGTCACTCTTCAAAGTGGCTTACATGAATTAGCTCATTTAATCCTCCTAATACCCCTGTGATTTAGTGAGGGTTGCTGTGGCCATTCCACAGATGTGGTAACTGAGGCATGCGGAGGGAAGCACCTTGGCCAGAGTTGCTCAGCAAGCAGGTGGCAGAACCAGGACCCGCACTCAGGCTGCCCTGCTCCAGAGTTCATAGTCTTCACCACTGGACAAACATCTTGAGGGCAGGGGAATCAGCCTATGTCTTTTACTTTATCCGTCATCTATCCCTTACCAATTCAATGCATTCTTATTGATCAGCTGCTGATGGCAATATCATTTTAGCGATATATGTGCAGGTTCTTGATGATGTGTACATGTATGTTTACATAGGAGATCACTATGCGAGTGGTTCCAGAAAGGACACTTCATGCCAATCCATAATTTAGTCATAGCAAGAAATGGCACCGAACACTGTGGAATAAGTGAGGCAGACATTATTAAACCCATTTAACAGATGGACAAACTGAGTTCTGTGAATTAGACTTATGTGAATTAGACTTATCAAAAACTCTGATAACTGAGTGATTGTACAAAATTGTATTCTAGGAAGATAAAATTTCACATGTAATTTCCTGGCTCAAGAGAAAACAAAAGCAGTCCATATTTAATTTGTGTCATGGAGGACCTCGATAGGTTCAAGAATCTCTGTCCAGAAACCTCCTGAAAGTAGAAAACTCTGAAGAATAAAACAGAAACAAACCACAAATTTAAAGATTGGTGGACTAGCGGCATTGTGGCCACTAAGGTTTAGCTAGAAGCAGCTATTCTGTAAAATTTCAATACTTTTGGAGCTTTAAAAGTCTCTGATATTCCATTACCATTAAAAAAATCCATTTTTTGAAGGTAGATCTTTTCTTCTTATATGTACAAGACACATTATTCCATTAAATTTGAGGACAGAGTACAAAAGAAAAAAAAAAACTTCAGCTAATTCACCAATGCTGTTCATATTCATGACGCCATTTGTTGCTGTTGTTTTGTTTCCTAATAATAAAGGAAGAGACTTATGGCTGTTGGGCTGATATATATTTGGGGGCCCCCCCTCCATTTCACCCACACAACCCCAGGGTGAGCAGGAGAAGGAGAAGCAAGGGCAGGGCCCACAGCAAAGTTTCATAATCTTGAATGCAAGGAAGGAGGAGGAGAGGAAAGGAAGGAAAAAAGGAGAAAATACAAATCCTATCATGCACACAACAGAGTGGGGATGGTATGAGAATGGGACAGACGTGAAGCTGAGGCATGGGGTGGGCCCCTGGGGGCGGGGGCAGAGGAACGCCCCGCATTCCTTTCTCTCTTTGATCCTCTTTTCCATAAATGTTAACAGAACATTTACTATAATGGCAAAAATCATTGTCGTTCATGTCTGACTAACCCTCAGTATGTGCTTCCACATGCAATTTGACTTGATAGGGCAGGTGTGGCCATCCTGGCCGGGGTAACCTGAGCATCTCATTGGAATCCTGTGCTCCAAATCCCCTTGGCCAACTGTGGACCGTACACAGGGGACAGTCATTGACTCTCCAGGAAGTCGTAACCCCAGTTAAAATATTGATTTAGTCCTAAATATTCCAATTCCCTGAACGAGGTGGATAATAAAGGTTAATGCATTTTCTGCAGGGCTTCCTTCCAGGAGGGTTGATCACAGTCTTGGTGAAGAGAGGCCAGGTCATGCCTGGCTGGGGCCAGCTCATCCCCAGGGATCCTTTGGGAACCTGCGTATCCCAAGTTCAACCCAGGAAGGGGGGAGATTTCGAGGGGATCCTTGGTATCCGCACCCTCCTGCTCTGTTCTACTCCAGCCCCAGGACAGACTATGTATGGAGATGGCCCTCCTGTGTTGGCGCAGTCAGCTGCAGGCTGGGCCCCCTTTTATTTTTTTGGCCAGGCCACGCAGCATGCGGGACCTTCCCTGACCAGAGATCGAACCTGGGCCCCTGCAGCGGAAGCGCAGAGCCTTAACCACTGGACCACCAGGGAAGTCCACCGGCCCTCTTTTGTTTTAACCTCTCTCTCTCTCTAGCTCTGTTTCCCTGTCTCTCTATCTCTGCCTCTCTTCCTTTCTCTCTCTGTCTATCTGTGTCTTTCTCTGTCTCTGTCTCTCTGTCTCTTTGTCTCTGTGACGCTGCCTTTCCAATCAACCTTGGGACACTACGGTGAGGATTTAAGGATTATTTCAGAGGGCTGTGTCCATCTAAAAGGCTCCTATGATATTTTCAGACCCAATATTTTATCGCTCTATGTTTTTATTTTTCCTTTGCAAATATTTTCACAAACACCCAAATCTAAAATTGCTCAAATCTCCATTATCAAGAGACTGCTAAAAAAAAAAAAAATCCACCACGAACATTAAAAACTAGTTCCTTTAAAAACGTTTAAGAATAAATGAATGTTTTACAGAATACTTGTCAGGATGAATCTTATTTCTTCTTTTACTTATTAATCCGGAAGTGGGGGTGTGCATGTCATTTCCAAGTTTGCAGACAATGCTAAAAATGCTATTGAACAGAAAGACGTCAAGCTGACAGGCATAGATGGCAGCAAAAAGATTCCTCAGGCTGGCTGAGTGGGCGGGAGGTGGCAGCTGAGTTTCAGTGTGGGCAAGCGCGAGCAGATGCATCCTGAGGAAAACCACTTATAACACGATTCCCTCCCAGGGATCAGAGGCCTGGCATAGGAGAGGCAACTTCAAGTCATCCGTATTAGTGTCCTACATAATAATTTACAAAAAATCTGTGTGTGTGCATGTGTGGGTTGGCAAATATGTGTATGTATCTGCGCCCACATACATTAAATAATCCCCAGGAATTTTACATGTACATTGTATGTGAATCAGTTAGGGTAACAACTTGGCTATGTTACATGGCTATTTCATGATGAAATAATTAGATATTCTTCTTGACCTCAGCAACTCATTATCTTCAAGGGAAGGCGCACGTATAACCCAGGTAGTACAGTGGTTCTTGCTCTGCTTTACCCCAAAATGCTAACTCCTACACAGCATCAGAAATTCTTTAGAAAGTAAACAGAGAATAGTAGACTATTGTGTAGGGCAGGACTTTGAAACTCACCATTGCATTTACCTGAAGAATGTTGTTGAAAATATTAACCATTCTATTACACGGTGTCCTCTTTATGATTTTACTACTGTATAGAGATTTGTTTCTCTGGGATAGAAATAAGAGAACATTTTGCTTTATTTATTTTTATGGATCTGTGAATTTATAATTGCTCTTTTTTTCTTCTCTGTGTTAATTTCCAGGAAGCAAAAGTCAATTTTGCAGCCCACGTGCAGCAAGTTCAGGAAAGCTGACAGAAAAAAGGGAAGATGATTTATCATTGATTGTATGAGCTCGGTCGACTGTAGTTTGAAGCAAACACGCACCATACGGTCCACAGCAGATGTGACAAGCCACGGACACGTCTCTTCCAAGGACAGTGGTCACACATAATCCAGTACACTGTGGCATGGAACACATTGTGCGATTCAAACTGTCCCGATCCTAAACATTTTCTCTGAGTTTTCAGCCCTGCTCCAGTCCGTTCTCCAGTGTAACTGTAACTTGGGTTTCCTAGTTTCCATCTGTAAGACTCTACGACATATGGTCCTTCTCACCTTGTGGCTTTTCCCACTCTCAGCTGCCAAGCTGGCTCAGCTACACAGGAGGGGACGTTTGTGCAGGTGAGACTAGCAAGAGATTCTTTAAGTTTCTCAAGTTGTCCCTGTAAATTAAATCATGTCACATGATTAATGTTTCATTGGAGGCCAGTTTAATTTCTTAAATAACAATTTAACACAATTTGTGATATAGTTCAAAGAAAACATTTGTCCCTGGGATATGGAGCTAGACAATCTGGGAGCAAACACTCATTTCTATACTAGGTATAGACTAGTTGTTAGTTACACTATCCGTAGGTCATCACAAGAATCTCCCTGAGCCTGGAATGTGTTTGCTGCAGGGAACGTGCCCCTCTGAAGGAGAGACCTTTCAGGGAAATGAGATTCAAGGGGACAACATCAATAAACTTCTATAACTTTCTCTCTATTTGACCATCCATCACTAACATTTTCCCACTTAACATCAGATATTCAAAATGATTTTCCAAATGAGCTTTGTATATATTTATCCTTGACATTTCCTTACTGGAGTAGATAAGTTCTTTTACCAGAGTATAATAACTCAGTGTCCAACACTTTATCTATGCATTAAAGGTTGGTTTAAAAGAAACAAATTTGAGTTCAATCACCTTGAATGTTTTGCTTGATCATCTACAGTTTTCCAGAGGCAAGCAATTTTATTATCTACACTTGATATGTAAAAAAGATGAGAGGGACATTTGGGGTTTAAAATGTGTAAAGTGAAGAATTTGCAATAAAATGGTCAATATCTTAATATGTATATTATTGCACAATGTAATTCAAAGACAAAAAGAGTACTTGGATTTTGCCTAATCAAAACATTTTAGAGTTAAGGAAAGTAAGTGACATGCCTAAGTCACACAACTACTTGATGGCCAAACTGGGGTTTCCAGATCAGAAGTCCTACAAGTTAGTTACTCTTGCTGGAACAGAATGCTCTCCTTGAGAGCAGCTCAGAGATAAAACTTTTGAAATTAAGCTTAATTATTAACTACAGTGAAACATTTCCATAGCTAGGAGTGTTCCTGCTTTTTAAGCTACAGACTCATTGCACTAGTTTCTTGTCTCTGGGCAGGGCACTGCACACTGTTCTTCATGCCTGATCCCGACACTCAGCAAAATTGGAAGGGAAAAATATGAGAAATTTGAAAATGTGAGCAAGTGGGCTTGACTAGCATCTCTTGAAGGAAAAAGAAGGTAGTGCCTTTCTCCTGGAATGCAGACTGCCTTCCAAACGTAACAGCATTCTCATGGGAGATCACTGAGAGGACCTGATAGATAGCTTCTCCTTCTGAACAGCTGAGCGGGGAGTGAGACGAGAAGGGTGTACGTGGGCCAGCGGATGTAACATCTCATGGCTCGTGATCTTCTTAAGTGAATCATTTGCTACAGCAGTGCTTTATTTTACATATTTTTTTCATGAAATCTGTAGGTTTACATTTATTTTCTCTTATGACATTTGTTCTGCCACATTAAACAATTCTATACTATTTGAATATTTTCACTTTAAAATATGTCTGGGGGGTAATAAAGCTGAGAAAACACATTTACAAATGAGAACCATCTAGTCTATGCTGATTCCTCACTGGGTCCATTTAAGCATGCCTCCCCCAAAGCCGTTTCCTTAAATACAGAAGTACTAACATTTTGTGCAACATTAATAAAACGACGGGGGCTTTGTAAGTAAACAAAAAGTTCTAGTAATAGTAAAACATATAAGCCAGGACAGGTATGATCTAGAAAAAAGTTATTTTCTGCAATTTTTCCTTGTATGTTACATGTTTGACAACACAGCTAATTCAACATTGCTACTAAAGCATCTTTCAATAAGTTACCTTGAAAATGATACATTCATTTTTGCTGTATTCACCTCACAGAGCTATCAGATGAAAGAAAGCATGTGGAAGTGATTTATAAACTTTGAAAAACTGTATAGATTTCAAGTATTTTTTTAACACTATCAATCAATCATTAATTACTGAGTACCCACTGTGTACAAGTTGACAGGCTAAGTATAAATACAAAGATATAAAAGTCCATCTCTGCTCTTAAGTAATTTATAGACAATTCAGGGGAAACCAAGCAGAGAAATGATAAAGTATCAGCAAAACCCAGTGTGTAGTGGGGAGCCAAGAGCTGGCCTAGCCTGCCAGATTCCAGGGGATGGGAGCGCCAATTATGACAGCTTCTTCAAGGAATTAGAGCTCCTCCTCTTAAAACAAATGGGATAGAGACAGTATTTATTTGGGGTCTAGCATACAGAATTCTAAGATGGTCCCCAAGACCCCAGTCCTCTGGTGTCTTCTACACCCTGTACGGTCTCCTGTCCCTGAGTATGGAGGGGCTCTGATTAAGAAGGCCCATCACTCTTGTGATTAGGGTCTGTGATAGGGCAAAGGTGAGGGATTCTGAAAATGTAATTAAAGCCCCAAGTCACTTGGGACCTTGATCAAGTTTGAGATTATCCTGGGTGGGCCTGGCCTAATCAGGTGAAACCCCCTTCCTAAAGAGAGACCCTTCAGTGGGCCTTAAGGAAGCAAGCAACCATGAGCTCCTCAACGCCCAGGACTGAATTAGGAGGGAGCTCGGGAACAGATCTTTTCGGAAGTAAGCAGCTAATGAGAAAGCAGTCCGGCTGACATTTTGGATACAGCCTTGGGAGAGCTGAGCAGAGGGCTCAACTTAGCTCTACCTGGATGGCTGACGCACAGAAACTGTGAGATAAGAAATGCCAATTAGGAAGCTTGTGGTAGTTTGTTATGCAGCCAGAGAAAGCACGTACAACCACAATCGCTCAGGATTCTTCAACTTGAAATTGTCCCAGAGCTACTGTTTTGGGCTTCACAAGCCAGCATTCTCTACAGAGCGCCTTCACCATCTGAGCTGCTCAGAGACAGGCAGGAGCAGTTGCTGTCAGTCAAATCCTGCAGGAGTAGCATTTTCCCCTAGAAGCTGGTCAGGCTGCGGGCCCGGAGGAGAGACCGTGGAACGTAATACAGCGTGCACACAGGTTTCCACCTCTCCGGAGAATCACAGACTCCATCTCTGGAAGGGACTTTCAGGTTTCCATTTCAGTCCTCTCCGCTTACCCCTGAGGCTCAGGGTGGCCCAGCTGGCTACTGGAAGAGCTGGAAGTGGACCCCAGGTCTTCTGACACCCACACCAGCATTCTCAGCACTATCTGAATGTCCACTGAGTCAAGGCGAGATCCCACCCGTGGACCACAATCATTATAATCACATCCCCTTGGTACCTCATTAAGGTCCAAAAGAACAACATGAGAAATTCCCCAGCTTTCCTTGCTTATATCACACTGGTGGCTGCTTTTTCCATGATAAATTAGTAATAACTCTCAGGCACGTTTGGCAAGCCGAGGAAAAATGGATTTTTTTACAGTGCATTGAATAAACATCTTCTGCTTGAATATCTCCTATACTTCGCTGGCTTCAATGCAGTGGAAGTTTATTGACGTATGTACTGCAAGCTATGTTTGAATGATTGCTTCATATATTATGCTATGCTACATTACATTGTGTTCCTTTTCTGCTTCCATAGCCCAAAGACTTATTGGCATCAGTTGTTTCAGACTCATAAAATATATATGACTTAGAGAAAACAAAGATTATTGTACTAAGAATTCCACCAGTCTTTAGAAACTGCATCCTTGATTATTTGTTGAAATTCATTTCATTTTTTTATCATCATCCCCGTGCATGTTAAGTCCTACCATAGATTATAAACATACAACCTGCTCAGTGAAGCAGTCTGTAATAAGACAGTATGAAACAACATTTTCGGTGTTATGGTTTGTTGACTTTTTTTTTTTAAAGAAACGAGCACCCATAAAGCAGAAAGTTTGTTTGAAAGTGTGAATTCTAAAACGAGCCTTTTTCCAAAGCAATTCCATCTCAAATTTAATTAACCCTCCCTGTCTTTATCAATAAACCATCTACATTCCACGGAGTAGACATTTTTAACAGGAAGATTTATGAGTCTGTTGAAGTAGCAGGGTCGAGGAGGAAATGCACAGAATTGGAGGCTGGAATCAATGCCTGGGATGTCTTCCTTCAGCCCTTCCAGACCCGCTCCTCATCCTCTCCACTCTGCGCTGTGCCAGAGGCCCGTGTACGTGGACCTGAGAATGGGCTCCTTCGTCTTCTGCCTTCCAGCTAAGTTTGACCATTGGGAGGTGAGGGTAAGAGATGAGGGTTGGGGGGATGGATGGTGAGGTGGGGGAATTCACATGTCCAACTCCCTTCCTGGCAGGTGGCTGCAGGGTGCTAACGCCCTCTACCAAGGTCCAGAGCTCTTCTCAGGGGTCTCTTTCCACATGGTGCCTTCTCAGCGTTTAGCGTCCACTCCAGTGTGCTATAGTTTCTCACCCCAGGGTCTGCTTCATCCTTGTTTTCCCTAGACACTACCCACATCATTGTAAACAGTCCCTTTGTAAACTCTCCTCGATATCCCAGTGGAATGCACCAATTATCTGTTGCCATGACCCAAGATGGAGCAGTGATGGTTCTTGAGTGTGCCATTTGCAATCCCTGTCTGTGTGTCCTCTTTTTCTTCTTCTAAAAATAAGGGGGAATATTCCTGCTCACACTGCTTCATAAGCCTTTTAGGAATATAAAATGTGAAAATATATGCTTAAATGCTTTTCAAGGTTTAACATTTTCACTGACTACATGTCTATTGAAGAGTTAGTTTGTGCTAGGAGGGTGGAGGTCACTACGTAAGATACAACAATGGATCAGGCATAATCTTTGTGAACTGATAACTGTAACAGGAAGACCGTGGTGAAACTGATGCTGAGACTAATAAAATGTCTTGAGAGTTGAGCGTAGCTCGAATCCCAACTGGGGGAAGAGGGATGGTGGGCATTTCCGACAGAGGGTGCCATTGGAATTGGATGTCAAAGACGGATGGGATTTGGATGCAGGAATGGATTTGCCAGTCCGGGATGAGACAGGATGGTGAGTAAGAGCAGGGGGCTTTGATAAGCCTGGGAGTTACGTAACCAGAGTATCTGAGGCACTTCTGCATATGTCAGATTTCAAAAACATGAGCCACACTCATCACAGGCATTTTCTGTGCTCTGGCTCAGTAGCTGGTTCTCAGAGTGTGGTCCTGGGACCAGTAGTGAAGCATCACCTGGGAATTTTTTAGAAATGCAAATCCTCAGCCCCACCCAGACCTGCTGAATCACAAACTCTGGGGGTGGAGCCCAGCAGTCTTTGAAGGAGTCCTCCAGGCAATACCCATGCTTGGGGAAGTTGGAAAGCTACCTCTGCAGCTGCGCAGCGATCGGCTGCAGGTAGGGAACAGTGTAGCCTGGAATTGGTGGAGGCGTGCTGGACCACAAAGGACACTGATGTGGAGGCAGGAAATCACCCTGCTTCTGTCCCAAACTCCATGTGTGACTGAAGCCCATTCCTCTTTGATCTTAGTTCTTTCATTTCCACACATAACGTGAGGAACTTAAACTATTTCTTCTTTAAGATCTCTTCCAGTTCAGACACCTGTCGCCCAAGTCACTTTTGTCTTACAAAATAATGATGAGGTAGTCAAGATAGAGATCTGGACTCACCAGAGACCAAGGTATGAATCCAATCTGCTACTTCCTGCTTTGGGACCCTTGGCTTCAGCTTCCCCCTCTAAATTGCTAATAACGCCATCCACCTTGCAGGGTCACTGGGAGGATGAAATGGGACCTACTGCTCCAAGGGTGAAAACAAAACACGGCTTCTGCGTTAGTTACTTCCTGGTCTTTGTCGCGGTCTCAGTGCACAGGGTGTATCTCACAGACCTTCTCTCTAACTGCCTCGTCTGGGTGAGATTTCTCCATTACACATTGTGGTAGTCTCACACGGCCGTCCTCCATAGCCCGCTGGTCATTTCACCCAAATGGGAGATTATGTGGTTAATGTCTATTCAACTATTTGACAAAAGGCCCCATGATGGAAACACCATGGCATTTTTTTTATCCACGGCATAAGTAGTGACTACAACACAGCATCACTCAGTAAATACTTCTTGAATGAATGCATGAGAAGTCCTTGAAGACAATTTCCAAGCTTTAAAAACAGTCCTACAAACAGAAACCAAAGACCTGTAACAAAATAGCACCTAAGTCTTTACAAATGAACATTTCTGAGCACCTGGAAGGAAGAAGGCTGAATCCTAAGTCACTTTCCTCAGGGAATTTTTCACCAGTAAAACATGTGAAGGGGAGAGCTTTGGTCTTTACATACCGCTTCAGCCAGCCAAGCTCTCTGCCATAATTTAATCACAGTGCCCTGTGTTTTATCCTTGTCTCTATCTCCCTGTCACCCGAGGTGTCTTGCCGAGCGCCGGCTTTAACTCTGGGATCATTGCACCTGTTCTGACACCTGCCCCCACTGTGGGTTTACTGTTTCTAAGGTCCTAAAGCCTGAGGCTGCCTTGATTTGGACCTTTCTGTTTTATCCTTGGCTGCCATGGAACATTCTCATATTCTCTCTCATATTAATACAGATATATAACAATTTCAATATATTTAATATATATCACTATATATTGATGTATCTTATCTATCAATATATATTATTATCTCTCATCTATCTATCTATCTATCTATCTATCTATCTGCTTATCTGTATCAGTAAGAAATGGCCATGTCCATGTTTCCTTTTTTTTCTCTCAGTAATAGAAAAGCCAGGACTTCCCAATCCACTTCTGTATGTTGGGAGATGCCTGTCACATATTAGCAATGAGCAAAAGGCATTTGCATCGTTTGGCTATCGCTGACTTCAAAATGCCCAGGGCTTGAGAAATCAGATGTGACATGGAACCACAAGGCTGCACATCAGTGCTGATACTATATGCTTAGGACAGTCAGGCTTTGGCATTTCCCAGGGAAATACCAACTCGTGCAGAGCTGCCAGAGGCTTGGGGGTGGTGCACGCCCAGCGTGGCGGTTCTCACAGCGTGGTCCCAGATGAGCCACACCAGCATCACCCAAAACTGTCAGAAGTGCAGACTCAGAGAGAGCACAGGGAACTAGATTCAATATCTTATAATAACTGTAATGGAAAAGAATCTGAAAAAGAATAGACATATATGTATATGTATAACTGAATCACTTTGCTGTACACATGAAACATTGTAAATCAACTACACTTCAATTAAAAAATTAAAATTAAAAAAAAATAAGACGTGCAGGCTCGGGACCCCTCTTCAGACCTGCTGAATCAGACACTGTGGGGCTGGGACCAGCCTTGAACGGTTGCATCTCCAGACGGTGCTGATGCTGATGGAGACTCAGGTGTAAGAGCGCCTGTCCCAGCAGTGTTTGGTCCTGGAGAGTGTCCCACTGGCCTTGTCTATGATTACAGAGCAGAAGTTGCATGCACACCATCTAGCTAATTAGCTATGCCAGGGTGAGAGGGATAAACTGACATCAGCACGACACTCAGCAGATCTGGTCCTGATCTCAAGGTCACCACCCCTGCACAGAGCAGGTGTGTGGACCACTAGGATGGGCAGGGGACCCAGTCCACATCTGCGTGTGGCCTCCTTGGGACGCTGGGTGACTCTATGTCAGGGATGGCACCCGGTTGTCCGTATCAGTGGATGAACGTTTACTCATCCAGGGGAGAGCTACTTAGAAAGGGAATCAGAACTCACTGTGCAGCCGTCTAGAGAGGACACAGCCCTCTGTACTCACACCCCCAGGCCCTCATTTGCTCCTCACCACACTGTGGGTAGAACAGTTCTCACCCCTTCTTTTATGCCCCGTCGGCTCTCCTGACTGGTTTATATAAGAGACAGACAAATGGCCAAAAGGCACGTGAAAAGGTGCTCAACATCGTTAATTATTAGAGAAATGCAAATCAAAACTACAGTGAGGTATCACCTCACACTGGTCAGAATGGCCATCATTAGGAGTTCCCTGGTGGCCTAGTGGTTAGGATTCCAGGCTTTCACTGCTGTGGTCTGGGTTCAGCCCCTGGTTGGGGAACTGAGATCCCGCAATCCACACAGCGTTGCCAAAAATGAAATAAAATAAAAAGAATGACCATCATCAAAAAGTCTACAAATAATAAATGCTGGAGAAGGCATGGAGAAAAAGGGACCCTCCTACACTGTTGGTGGGAATGTAAGTTGGTGTAGCCACTATGCAGAAGAGTATGGAGATTCCTTAAAAAGCTAAAAATAGAGCTGCCGTATGATCCTGCAATCCCACTACTGAGCATATCTCTGGAGAAAACCATAATTTGAAAAGATACATGTACCACCATGTTCATTGCAGAACTATTTACAATAGCTAAGACATGGAAGCAATCTAAATGTTCAACGACAGATGAATGGATAAAGATGTGGTACATATATACAATGGAATATTAGCCATAAAAAGAATAAAATAATGCCATTTGTAGCAACAGGGATGGACCTAGAGATTATCATACTAAGTGAAGTAAGCCAGACAGAGAAAGACAAATACCATATGATATCGCTTGTATGTGGAATCTAAAAAAAAAAAAAATGATATAAATGAACTTATATGCAAAACAGAAATAGACTCACAGACATAGAAAACAAACTTATGGTTACCAAAGGGGAAGGGGGGAGGGATAAATTAGGAGTTGGAATTAACATATACACACTACTCTATATAAAATATTGATAGGTAACCAACAAGGACCTACTGTATAGCCCAGGGAACTATACTCAATATTTTGTAATAATCTATAAGGGAAAAGAATCTGAAAAAAAGTTACATATATGTAAATTACTGAATCACTTTGCTGTACACCTGAAACTAACACAACATTGTAAATCAACGACTTCAATTAAAAAAGTTAAGGCGGGGACTTTCCTGGCGGTACAGTGGTTAAGACTCCGCGCTTCCACTGCAGGGGACATGGGTTTGATCCCTGGTTGGGGAATTAACATCCCACGTGCCTTGCAGTGCAGCAAAAAAAAAAAAAAAAAAAAAAAAAAAAAAAAGTTAATGTGAAGTCCCCTTGCTGTCAGAACCCTGACCTTTCTCCCACTCCCACTCACACCAGGCTGACACCTTCTAAACTGCAGTCCTGGCCTAGGGGAAGGGCTGACATGGTGGTGGGGAAGCAGGAAGAAGCACGATTCCCCCCCAGCACCAGAGTCATGGGGCCTCTAAACTTTGAAAGGATAGCAATCACTTAACTAGAATGTGGACCCATTGCCACCTCTGAACTCCCTGCCTCCCGGGAACTTCAGCCCAAAGACAGTTGGACCTGGGCACATTAGGCAGACCTGGATTTGACAGTCTCTCCCTTTAAGAGCTGTGTGAAATCAGGCAGTTTGCTGGCCTCCTTGAGTCTCAGTTTTCTCATCTGTGAAATGGAGACAATATACAGCTCGGAGGGTGAGTGTGACATGATTGACAGGGCCTGGGAACAACTCTGCCATTGCAGTAGGAGCACATAAACATCACCTTCCCTCTCTTTCAAACTTTACCTGACCACTATACAAACGAGGTAGGAGTTGGTCAAATTACTTCCAAATATTTTCTCTCATGTTGCAAGCAGCCGATTCTAACCAAATCAGTGAATTATCTGTCCCTTCATCTACCCGTTCATCATCCACCAATCCACCCAACCCTTCACCTGTCTCTAAAGGGCGGACGCAGCATGTACTGTGTGTCTGAGGGGCTCAGGAAAGGGACACAGGTGAAAACTCTCCTCTCCCACCTCTGTCACCCTGCCTTTCAGATTTTCCCTTTCCCCTTAGGGTTTATCCCCCGTACACCATCTCATGAGTCCCCAGACAGAATTTATATATAGACAGAATTTTTTGTACTCAGCGATCTCTAATGAAAATAGAATATATCATAATTAAACTTTTAAAGACATTTACCTGTGTATATGTTTTAATACATTTATCTGTGCACATCTCTCTCCCCTACTAGAAACCAATAAAACCTCTTCTCTCTCTCTCTCTCTCTCTCTCTCTCTCCCTCTCCCCCCTACACACAGCATCTAATAGAATTCTCTGCATTTAGGAGGCCGTCATTTTTTTTCATTATAATGTGGATTACAAAACCAAGAAATGAGGTTCACCTGCTGCCCTGAAAAATTCGACAATCTGGTTGAAAAGATGCAAGTATGAAACTGTTCACTCCCTCAGGCTGGTGGTTGTCCTTTTCTGAGCCTTGCTTGCAACTGTTGCCTGTAACCCATCACAAAACCTCCACTTGTTGGATAGTTTTAGCTTTATGTTAAGTTTGAAGTGCTACATTTTCCTTTAAAAATACTTAAAGTAAATGCAGAGATGGATCCAGAAGTTGCAAAGATTATTAGAGCATCGAACTTTAAAGTTGGAGCACTTTTAAGGACACCCTGAATGGCTGCAGCTCCATCCCCCAGCCCCCTGCCCCTGTGCTCATGGAAGTTCTGGCATGAAGTTGTGACACTACTTGGTCACTCTGGTCAGGGTTCATTGCACCAGGATATGGAAGATGGGTAATAACAGATCATTTGGGAGAGCACTAGGTTTTATTTGCTTGAAACTCATAAATGTGAACACTTCGCAGAGTGAAACAGTACATTTATGTACCTTCAGGGACCCCATTCCTGGTTAGAGAATTTCTCCCGGCGGGAACTTTGGGGTGCAGTCACGTTTCTGCTTTGTCTACTGTACATGGTCACCTTATGTCCACAACATTTTTCTCCTGAGGTTGCGCACAGCAAATGCTGGGTAATGCAAGATGGACCTCATGTTTAATCAATATATCCTTCAATGTCCCAACCCATGTGCCAGACCAGCAGAAGTGCAGTTTCCAAGTGGCCACCAAGAATTTGCACATTCGGTTTCGACATCTTGCAACATTTTTGTCTCTATTAATTTGATGAGCTCTTACTTGGTCCATAAGATACTGTGTGGAAGTCCTCCGTTTCAGAATGATCCAGCACCCACCCTCCCACCCCAGCCAGACTCAAGGCACCTTCTTCTCAGGCTCTCCGGTGTCTTTCATAGCGATTGTCACACTGTATCATGTCACCATTTACATTTATGTCTATCCAACTAGACTATGAACCTCATGAAGGCAGAGAATAGAATTCTCTTGTCATCTTATCCCTGGTAAATTCTTAATGAATGATGAACAAATAAAAGGGACTTTAAACTCATAGCTGGTGATATTCAAGTGGCCATTTTCAGCACAGGTCAAGAAGACCCAAATGTTTCATCAAAGAGCATTAGTTGTCATACCTAAGTGGTTTTCAGTCTTGGTCCTTCCATCTGAGTGATCCATCTGGCCACAGATTCTACGGAAACGTAGGTAATATAGGAAGTTAGCCTTCCACGTACAGGAACAGGAAGGCAAGACATGATTTGAAGGATTTCTCAGCTGTCTCATTCAATGTCCTGCACATCTCTCCTCTAGCCTATCTTTTCATCATTAGATCCTCAGTGCTTGGTATGAAATTCCCTGCACACTGGGGAAGAGGACATGGACACTCCCGCAATGAAGGAGTTAGAACCACACCAGGGCAACTGGAAATCATGCCTCACCCCCCTTACCCTAAAAATATCTTCTCTCAGTGTTGCCCCTTTCCCCAAAATACCGCTCAACCTCTCTCCTTTCTCATTTTCAGCTTTTGGTATGATTAATAAGAGCTACCACGAGTTGAGTTTACCACTGGGGAGGCAACGCCTCAAGCACTTTGCATATATTTACATATTTACTGTTTGCAAAAACCTAGGAAATAAATTATCATTATCATAATTGTCATCATGGTTATTGTCATTTTACAGATGAGGACACTGGGACACAGAGAGGTTAAGTAATTTGCTAAAGGTTACAGAACTAAAAATTGACAGAGCCAAGATTACACATGGGCAACTCAACTTGAGAGTTGGTACTCATAATCACTACGCTCTGCTTATAAAATTCTCTGACTCTGTTCCATCTAGATTCTTCTATTCTTTCCCAAAATTCTTAAAAAAATGGTTTTTATTGCTTCTCTCATTTCTCACATCGGATTATTCTGTAATCCACCCCAGTGTAGGCAATTTCAGCTCCTCTTGATGTGGGGCTCCATAATGCCCAGTCCTGTGGGCATCACCCACCAGCCCATTGGGCATCACCACCTTCATTTGTGACAGTTAAGGCACACTCGACATGAGAGAAGTTGAGAGTGCCATTTCCCCCCAAGCCTACTGCTGTTTCTCCACCCCTATCTCTAAGGATGGTGCCCTTGGCCACCAGGTACCCGAGCTAGGCACCGGAGAGCATAATCTTCATCCACTTCTAATGCTGTCAAGACTGAGGCTAGGAGACTTCCCTGGTGGTCCAGGGGTAAAGAATCCACCTTCCAATGCAGGGGATGGCGGTTCTATCCCTGGTTGGGAAACTAGGCTCCCACAGGCTGCAGGGCAACTAAGCCCGTGGGCCACAACTACTGAGCCCATGCACCTCAGTGAGAGAGAAGCCCAAGCGCCACAACTAGAGAGAAACCCGAGCAGACTGTGTGCCATAACGGAAAGATCCCACATGCCTCAAAAAAGATCCCATGTGCTGCAACTACGACCCAACGCAGCCAAAAAAAAAAAAAAAGGAAAATAAATAAATAAAATAAATATTAAAAAGACTGAGGCTAATGATTTTCAAGCTTGCAAACATAATTTTTACCTTCCCACTCTAGTTTCACTTTCTTTTTCTTTCTCTGTTTTAGAGAAGACTGAAATTTAGTAATTTGTTCAAAACGTCACGGGTTGTCATTTTCTGTCCATGCTCTTCCAGAGACAGAAGAATTAATTCAGTTCTCAGATTGTTATCCTGGGAGAACACACAAAAGGAGATGTTTATCAAAGATGTGTGATCTTCCAGGTGTGCCCCAAAGGTGGACCATTACTTCCCTGGTTGGGAACCACGTCCCTCTACTTGAAGGCAGTATGGTGGCATGGAGAGAGCCCTCCCCTGTGACCCAGAGAGCTGGATTCCAAACCCCACCCTGCTGCTGTGACTAGCAGGGGCAAGTCCAGCTGGCCATCGGTCTCTCTGAACTTCAGTTCCCTTTTCTGTGACATGCTGGTACTAACTCTCCTGAATGCTTCACTGCAGGCTATACTAAGTGTTTTGTGAATTTCAAGGAGAACTCCAAGTGTAGGAGGTTCCTTGACGGAAGGCAGTGGCCCGCTGGCAGTGTCCAGGACTGCCATCTCATCAGGTGGGAGTGATAAGAACAAGGCTGTGGACACCTGGCAGAATAGTGGATTTTTCCCTCCCATTTTCCTAATGACTTTTCCTAATAAAGAGGGAAACCAAAGAACATGTGGGGAATTTGCTGAGATCTTTCCTCTGCTGATGGAGGTCTGTGCTTTCCTGTTCTCCCATGTCCCCTTATGCACTCACAAGCACACTTAGATTAAAGATTAAAGACTGAAGAAAATGTGAGTCTCTTCTCCTGGGAGTCACCCTGCAGGTGATGCCCTCAGCCCCCTGCTCTCCACCCCTTTCACTCCCATCATTCCTACTTCTGTGCAAAACTTTCCAGGTCACCTTAGTTTAAGTCATTGCTATGGATGGAATTGTACTCTCCCCCTGCCCCAAGTTCGTATGTTGAAGCCCAAACCCCCGTTGTGATCGTATGTAGAGGTGGGGCCTTTGGGAGGTGATTAGAGTTAAATGAGGTCATGAGGGTGGGGCCCCTTGATGGGATTAGTGTCCTGATAAGAAGAAACACCAGAGAGCCTGCTCTCTGACGGACTCTGAAAACACACCAAAGGAAGGCCATGGGAGCACATGGTGAAATGGCAGCATCTATTCGCTCAGAAGAGATCCTCTCACCAGAACCCAAACCAGGCTGGCACCCTGAGCTTGGGCTTTCAGCCTCTAGAACTGCAAGAAATAAATTTCTGTTGTTTAAGTCACCCAGTCTATGGCATTTGTTATGCCAGCCGGAGCTGAGTAAGACAGTCATCATTCACTTGAAACCAGATGTCACTGATGTATATGTCTACACATTGCTCTGTGAAAGCCCCTGTAGCATGTGTTTTGAACAGAACAGAAGTTTTATGGGTGCTTATGTTCACAGAAACTTCTGAGTACCTGCTCTCTGCTGGCCACTGGGTTAGGCACCAAGGATAATGAGATGAACCCACCAACGAGTCTCCCTGCCTCATACTAAGAACTAGAAAATGATCTATTGAATACCAGGTATCCTCCACTATGTGTGTTGGGAAGAGATTGAGCCACAGAAGCTCCTTATTAAGTTTGCTTTATTGATTGAGAAATAAGTTAGAATACCAGTCTTTTAAAAAATGGTTTAGGAATACATGAGAGTTTCAGCCGACAGAAAGTCGAAGGCACAGTCCCCAAAGTCTCCCTCACTTCTGACACCAACTGCAAGGTTGGGGGTTTCCAAAGCTACCCTCAGTTTCAATAATTCCCTAGAAGGACTCAGAACTCACTGATAGCTGTTATACTCACAGTTATAGTTTATTGAAGGAAAGGATACAGATTAAAATCAGCCAAGGAAGAGATGCACAGGGCAGAATCTGAGAGGGTTTCAAGGCAAAGCTTCCATTCTCCTCTCCACATGGACTCAGGATGTGTTACCCCCCTGACATGGATATGTGTTGATACACAAGTATTGTCAACCAGGTAAGCTCCCCGAGACCCACAGTTCAGAGTCGTCATTGATGCTTCATTAAGTAACCATGATTGATTGATCACCCACATGTTTGATCTCAGCTTCCAGGTCTAGTGCTACTCTGTGGTCCAAAGCTCCACCCTACATTGCATGGTCATCTTCTTGTGTGGCTAGTTCCCATCCTAAGACTATCAGGCATAGCTGTTCCACCCTCAGGCCAGACTGTGCCCTAATCAATAATGATCCTATCAAATATGACACAGGTTACCTCCCAGAAGCCAAGGGCAAAGACCAGACCTATCTTTGGGCAAGGCCAAATTCTTTACTTCACAGAGGACATATAGGAGCCAGTAGCTATGGGGCTCAAGGAAGATTTGACACAGCCTGGAGAATATAAAGTGGTGGAAATAATATTGCATTCAGTGCCAGACAGACCAAGATTTGAGATTCAGGTCGGCCAGTCAGTAACTGCAAAATTCTAGACTGGCCACTTCCTTTCTCTGAACCTCAGTTTCCTCATCTACAAAGTGGACAAAATTGTTGTATATCAAAGTTGGGGATTAGCTTAGAAACAGATTTTTAAGCATCTACCATCCTCCCCAGCACCAAGCAGGTGGCTAATAAATGACAATTTCCTCCCACTTTTTTCTTTCTCTGCACCTTACTCCTCACTGACAAGAAGCGGCTGCTGAGGCCCCTCTCCTTGATCGAGCAGCTGCTCCTATCTCCAGCAGGATGGTTCTAACAGGAGAGATCATTTTTTTAAAACACACACTTTAAAAAAAATCCACTCTCCCAGGCTATGTTAGTGATTTCAACAGCTGTGAGTCAAAAGAAACTATCACAGGGCGTGATTTCCATGGCAACTGCCATGGTTACAGAGGAGAAAGGAAGGGAACAAGGGAGACTGTCTTCTTGTCTGCTGTCCTCCCGTGGTGTCTACCAAGGGTCATTCCACACCCCCTCCAGAATGTTGACCTGCTTGCTGCTTTTAGTGAGATAATCCTTGAGTCATGTTGCTGGGCCACTTGGATGAAGACTTGGAAGGCTCCGGTTTTCCCTGCCTGTTCTCTCAATTTAGAAAACCAACAATGAAATGAATCACTTCAAGTGGTGATTGTTTTATCACTGAATCACAGGATCTGGATGACCAGCTACCAAAAATGCTGAAAGGAGTGGGGAGTGGATACGTGGGCGAGGCGTGGGGTAGGGAGTTTGAGGGGGTGATTTTGATGAGTTTGAGCTATGATTCAATCGCCTTTTAAGGCTCATCCCACCCCGAGTCAAGAATAATCATTGTCAGGCGTGTATCTACGCCTGTAGTAGGGTAGATCCAATAGGCTAGATGAAGAAACAGCCGTTACTTCCCAGAGGTCAAGTACTCGTGAAGTAGGCACAAAATACAACTATTTAACTAAGTGTTTTAGATATATAGTAAAAAAAAAAAAAAAAAAAAAGGTGTAAAGTATTTTAAGTCGAGAAAGGAAGTCAGGACATTTATGCAACCAGAGAAACATGGGAACATAACAACAGTCACAGAAGCGTCCACTCTATTAGAAAAGGCTCACCATCAGCTCCACAAAGATCCAGACAACTTATGTTCCCCCTGAAGACTTTCATGATCTGGCCTCTGCTCACTCTTGCTGAGGGCTGCATGCTTTCTCTTGCCTCTCTGCTTCTTTTCTTTTCTTTCTTTTTCATTTTATCTAAAATGAAATGGCAGCCAACACTACCACCACAATCTTCTACCTTCAACTGTCACGTCTTCTCAAGTGTTGGTTCAAGCATCTCTCGTTTGTAAGCCATCCCTCATTTATCCAGGTTGTCTTGGGCACCTGTCCCTATATAGATGTTCTCAACCTACTTTCCCCAACCTCCATGGAGTCAACTGCCACCTCTGGCATGTCCAATGTCACCTCTTCCCTGAAGCCCCCATGGTTTCCCAGCCGGCACTCCTGTCACACTTGGTCTGTGCCTCTCCTGACTACTTAATACTATCTCCCATGTGAACTCCTTTATACAGAGGGCTTAACTCCACTGCCAGCCTGTGATTCTTGAGAATAAATGTAGATACTTGATTTACTGTTGTATGCCCTTAATGACTAGCACCTGATAAGAAAACAATCTTTTGTTCAAAGATAGAGCAATTTGGGAAGAATACATGTGGAATAAGTATTTATTATTCATTATTGGATGAATAATATAATATTATCAAAGAATATACATTTTACAGCTATTTATATAGAGGATATTTTATTGTGGTTGTACTCGCATAACGCAAGTTTCCTACAGTTGCCTTAACAAAGAACCACAGACTGAGTGGCTTCAAACAACAGAGGTTTCATCTCTCACAATGTTAGAGGCCAGAAGTCTGAAATCAAAGTGTTTGCTGGGTCATGCTCTCTCCGAAACCTCTAAAGGATACACCCTTGTCTCTTCTACCTTCTGGCAGCTCCAGGTTTTCCTCAGCTTGTGATGCATCGTCCAAGTCTCATCTTCCATTGGCACAAGTCCACCTTCACCCCGTGTCTTCACATGGCCTTCTCTCTGTGCATGTCTGCGTCCAAATGTTCCTCCTCTCATACGGACACTCATTATATTGGATTAGGGGCCCACCTACTCCAGTACGATCTCATTTTAACTCAACCAATTAAATCTACATCAATGACCCTATTTCCAATAAGATCACATTTTGAGGTACTGGCGGTTAGGACTTCAGTGTATATTTCTGGGGGACACAATTTGACCTATAACACGCTCAAGCAAGAACACAGTGATTTGTATGTACTTGTAGCATTTTTGGAACTCAAAGCCTTAATCCCTTAGGATTGGGAGCATGTTGTTTTGTGGTTTTATTTTCCTCCACTTGTTTTTCTTTGGTTACTTTAAAAATGTATTTTAAAGTTGGATTTTAATCTATTTTAAGTCGTTCCTTTAAAATGTATTGTATTGTATTGTATTGTATTGTATTGTATTGTATTGTATTGTATTGTATTGTATTGTATTGTATTGCAAATGCAGTTTAAATGTAGGAAGCCCCCGGTTCAGGTGGCCTCTTGGCCCTTCAGATGGGCAGGCGTCAGCGGTGATGCCAAGAGAAGGCGGGCTGGCACGCGCGTGCCCGCCCAGCTTCGCATCGGAGCGAGAGAGGCAGGAATATCTTCACGGCAGATGGAGAGCGGGGAGATGCAGAGGTGCCCAGGGAGCCAGGATGCAGCGAGAGTTTGTCGGGGCTTTGGCGTGCAGGGGAGGGGACAGAAATAGCCAGCAAATCCCTTCTCTGTGGAGAACCACCCGTGAGAAGGCTCGACAGACGAGGGACAGGAGCCAACAGGACACAGATCCGGGCTTGCAAACCGGACAGGTTGTGGCTCCAGATGGCAGAAAAAGAAGAAAAGGAACCAGGAGTGACCACACTTGTATTCAGTTTGAACGTTTTCAAAGTTCTCTTGAGTGATTACTCCCTTCTGGGACTCCAGCTGCGCAGAGTCGAGGGGTGGACTCAGGAGGGAGGCCGAGAGCTGGCACCCAGCTGACCCCGGGCCTGGACGCTTGGGCTCCAGGCGGGGAGGCAGGTCCTGGCTGTGTTCTCCAAGGGGCTCAGGCTGTCAGGCGTGTGGCCTGGGTTTCTCTCCCTCCAGGTCTGAGCGCTTTGAGCTCTGCTGACCAGGCAGCTGTGCTGGGAGAGTGTGTGTAGTTCCTCGGCCAGTCCCACCCCGGGAGCAGCTGCGGACACAGCCTGGCGGGACGGTCCATGGTGCGGGCCGAGAGCCAGAGCCTGAGCCTGCTGGGAGGGAGTGTGGGCCGAGCAATGGAAGATGTTTTCAAAATATCCTTCTGCAAAGACAGAACCGCCCAGGGTGACATCAGCTCCCTCAGCTGGAGTTCAGTCCGTGTGTGTTGAAATGTAGGAAGCGTGCCTTGAGAGAAGCAGGCCGGAGAGGGCAGGATTGGGAATCCAGCCGTGGCCTGGCCAGTCCCTGCCGTGGACCAGGGAAAGGCGCTGCACCCGTCTGAGCCTTGCTTGCTCTTAGACCCGGCGAGTCCCTTCCTCCTCTGGAGGGAGAAGTCTGAGGTGCACATATACATGCAAAGGACACAGCTGTTGCAGGCACATACTGAGAGCACCTGCCTCGCCACCCACGTGGTGGGTCTCCTGACAGGCCTGGGCTTCTCTCCTAGTGGAGAGAAAGACAAGTCACGTTCACGGGTGGATGCCAACACATTCTACACCAACGAGAGAGTCCTTCTTTCCCTGCCAGCTTTACAAGGAGCTGTGATCACCCCGCGCGACCTCTGATGGGATAAAAACTGAGTGGCTCTGTCTCTGAGAAGGGAGGTGTGTACCGCACCATTACCTGAGCGCTGCAGCGAGCTCTCCTTGGGAAAGAGATCGTAGACACACTTTCTTCTTGCGTGTTTTTTCTTTAAGACTTTCTAGAATTCGTTTAGGCAATCCAGTAAACATAACAACAAACTTTCTAAATCCATTTTGCCTTAAATACAAAAAAAAAAAAAAATTATAACGGTGGATCTGAGGTGACCAGTAGCTGCAGGGCAGTGAAGACCAGTAGCAATGGTGTGGATGGATGTCAAGGAGGCTGGCACAAATTCTTGGTCTCTTTTGGGGGGGACCATGGGACTTTCTTCACTTGCTGGCCACCTCTGTGCCCCTGTGTCCCCAACTTGAGCATAAAACCTCAAGGAAAAAGTGGCTTTGAAGCCAAATGAATACACTGCTGAAACAAAATGCTTTGGCTTGATTAAAATACTGCTCTCCGTACACCTTCGACGTAAGCACGCATGGGCACACGCATTCACGTCCGTCGGCAGGGGTGCCCCTCTTCTTTGGCACAGAAGAGACTTCTGTGGTATAAAATGATGTTAGCCTTAAGTAACTATGCCTTGATTTAACTGAGTGTGCTTACTTGAGAGACCAAAGATTCCAGTTCCTTAAGGGAATTATTTCCTGGGTTAGATGAGCTCCTGAAGAATATTCTTGTTTCTCCCCAGCACCTATAGATGTGTCACTACCCATGAGAGCCTTGAAAATATGGCCCAATCTTAGCTCGCTCTGCCTCTGCCTCTGTCTCACCCAGACAGGCCCGGTACGCAGGACGCGTTGGTGGTTCTCTGTTGGACTGTCACAGCGAATGTGAGAAGACCAAGGAGAGTCCCCGGGGGCGAAGTGGACAAGACTTTGGAAGTGAAGTTGATGCTGTGAGTGGGCACACCGCCTCTGGGAGGCTCAGGTAGTGCCAGGTAAGGTCAGAAGCCTGAGGGCAGGCAGGGCCTGAGTTCCCTGAGTCTCCGCGAGGCGCGGCCTGTGCGGTGCTCGGCCCTGGGAAATGCCGGCTGAGTGGAGAGCGGGAGCGAGGAGGGGAGGCAGGGGGTCCTCCCGGACAGGTGTACTGACAGCCACGCCCGTCTCCAGTGACAGAGTCGGTGATCCGGGATACATCTCCTGGCCCGTCAGGAAAGACGTCGCAGGTGGACAGTCTCCCAGGACAAAATTCAAGAGGCATCATTTCTGATTAGTCGATAGGGAGACCGATTTGCAAGAGTAAAAGTACTTTGAGAAAGGAGCACGTCAGCTTCCAGCTGAATCTTCTCCACCGACCAGGGTAGACGCCTCAAGGCTTCGGCTGGAAGCAGCAGGCTGTTGGACCTTCCTGATGAGAATAAACAAAATCACCACCTTAGTGAAGCTCATTATCCTTCAGCTGAAAAAAAAAGTGGAATGAGATTTTAAGAAAGGTGTTGTATGTGATAAATAGTTCAGGCTGTTATCACATCAAGGCTCCAGGGGCCTCTGGGAATGACGAGTGGTCTTAGGAGCAGAGCACGAGCAGCTGTGCCCTCCACACAGGTTCTTTAGAGAAAGAGAGAAACGCCACCGCAGGCCACCTGGATGCACCTGCCATGGAACAGGGTTCACGGGCAGGCGAGTTGATTCCAGCGTGGCCTCTGAGTGCTGGTGTCCGGTCTCCCACACGCCCTGGAGCCCAAGCCCTGTTGATCACGGGACCTCCCGTACTGACCTCCCTTGGGCCTTCCCCACAGACCAGCAGGGGCGCGGGCTCAGAGGTCTGCTCTCCCACAGTTACGTCAAACAAGCTGGAGTCCCATCAGGTTAAATTCCCCGGAAATGATGGATGCATTCTCCAGGCCAGCCCATCAGCTTCTCTGTCAGCAAATAGATGGATGAAGGTTAGAAGCTGTGTCTTCACAAAGGAAACGGAGGCCTTGGAGGGATGGGATGCACCAGGACCACGTTGAACGGAAGGCGAGGCAGCGTCTGGAATGGAAGGCAGGGCGGCGTCTGGAAGGCAGGGCAGGCAGTCTTGCTGGCTCCCAACGCAGTGGCTTTGACTCCAGATCACACCAACCACATGTTCACTGGGAGGGCACCGCTTCCCAGGAAAGGCTCGTGGGCGTCACAACTAATTAAAGGTTCACATGAGGTTGGGGCGCTGGCATTGAGCCTCTAACGTTTTCGACATTTGTCCAGATTAAACATAATCCACCCTTCACTGTATCAGAGATTTTCCCAGTGTTCCCTGTTCTCACGGCCATCCCAGTTTTGATCTCACTTTTGCTAGACTAGCAGCATTTTGGCCCAAAGTAAAACCTGGCTAACGATGCAATTGGAATGGATTGGATTGACAGGCAGCATCTCATCAGATTCTTCCTCAGCCCTGGGGTGTTCAGGAGATGGAGCTTCTGAGTCTGCAGAACTGAAGGCCAGACCCCAGCAGAGCCAGTGAGATACTTGGGGGTCTGAGGGCTCTGCAGACACCCACCCCGTATCACTCCTTCACCTTCAGACGTCCACCTGCTAAGATGGCCAGGGTGCTCAAGCCATCTTCCTCTATTCATTTTCCAACTTCTTTACGACTGTAAGGAAAGAAAATGTGTATTTATTTAGGTTGCATATTATGATCATTTCTTATATTCTTAGAGTTAACACACACACTCACACACACACTTTAGGTGCCAAGCACTGTGCCATATGATTGTGATCCAAAGATGTAAAAGATGGAACCTCCGCCTTCAAAAATTACGCAAGTTAGTATAGAAAACGGCATGAAACGGATCATTACAATGCCATTTACTAGGTAAAATAAGGTTTAAAAGGGGAGAAGGGACTTTTCCAGGAAAAGAAGGACACTGCTGCCAGAGGGAAAATGGCCAAGAAAACTGGGTGATCGAGACCTCCCGGTCCTTGGTGCAGAGGGGTGTGCTGTGGGCCCGGAGTCTCAGAGCTTCCTTGACTGGCTCCATGAGGTCTGTGATTCTGCGGGAAGGCAGACGGCGGGCACTATGGGGTTCTTTCCAGCTCCAAGAATTGTGACCATCTTTGGCCTAGACCTAGCGTCACAGGGCTAGAATGCACCTGCAATTATTCCATCCAATTCCAGGCTCCATGTGACTTCTCAGAGTGGGGAATGGTTTGCCGGAGCTGATCAGCTGGTCAGTGGCAGAGCTGAGACACAGTCTGGCTTCCTGCCCAAGGCTTCTTCCTTTGTGACTCTGTTCATCTGGTGGGCCCCGGTGCTCTGAGTTCAGAATGATAGCATTTCGGGGACACTGTCTGATAACACATCGCAGTGCGTGAATGTTGACTGCTTACTTCTGGGTTCTGCAGTGCACTGTCGACTTGTCAAGGCAGAGATGATGGGTTACTCATCTTCATATACTTAGTACTCAGTGTAGCATCAAGACGAGAAGAGGTATCTAAAGATGTCTAATGAATGAAAGAATGAATGAAGCATCAAATTGTGCTCTTGCAAAACTGAGAACATGGTAGATTTATCTTAGAAGCTACCTGGAAGGTGAAAATCTCATTATAACCTGCATTATTTCAAGTAGAAAGGACTCTTCAGGTGCCAAAATATTTTGTGATTGCCACTGCCACGTTTACTATTTCCACTCTGTTTTTCAGAGTCTCCCCCTTTTGTGTTTGTCTTCCTACTGTTTGTGTACTATGCCTTCCACCTCCGCCAGCTTCCTCTGATTAACTTTTCTCTGGGCTTGGCCCTCTCACGTGGAGTGCCTTGGAATGCATTAATCATGCCCTTCCTTTAGCTTGAGTCCCTACCTGTGTGAAACCATACTGATCTATTTCTCCTTGGAACCCAAAAGACATGCACTGTTTTCACCTGTAATTGGCTGCTCTGCTTCACTTACATGTATTGTTCGTTCATCAGCTGGGCTGCTTACTCCATCATAATAAAGGGAACCTGCAGTAGCTTATTGTAGCTATTGGGTCTACAGCAAAGAGTTCATTAGTTCTTATAGGCTAGTGACTCTCAAAGGTGAATCTGAAAATTATAAGGGCCTCAAAGGGAGGCTTGTGGGGAAGCTTCTTGTAGTCATACGACCCTTTGCCCTTGACCGTCCTGTTATCAGGAAGTCTAAGAACTGAATGAACTATACTGGGTTTCTAAATGGTTCAGGTCATGATAAGGATTTCTGACCCTCTAACTTTACCAGGAATTCTTGTGGTCTCCCCTGCTGCCCAGAACTGGATTCTTTAGGGAATAGGAGATAGACAGGGGGAGAAACACTATTTCTCATTTCAGGGTGACTGCACGGTAATGTGTACGCATTGATTCTTTGTCAGACTTTGTAATGCACCACGTCCCTACCCCAGTGGCGAGAGAGACAGTGCCATCCAAACACTGTGCTGGTGGAGGTTTGCTTAAGGCACAATGGGAGCTGAGAGCAAGGAAGCTTAGGGAATAGAGAGCGCCAGGGAAGGTTGCCCCGGGGTGGGGTGGGCATGAGGCAGGGCAGTGCTTGTCTGAGCCTTGAAGGGAAAATGAGCTTCTATCAGAAGGCACAGCGCAAGCAGGGTGGTAAACACCGTGGGCCGGACCTATGGGCAAGAAGTGGCGTGTTCTTGGAAAATCAAGTAGCTCTGTTTTTCTGGATAATAAAGGACATTGGGTGGGTGGGGAAAAGATGAGCCATGAAGGTGGGAAAGACACTTCTCAAACCTTGCTTGCCATGTTCAGGGGTCTGAATTTTATTCTGAAGGCTGTGAACGACACTGAAAAGATTCCCTCAGAGGAGGAAGGCTTTCATATTTGGGAGTTGGGAAGTGCAATCAGGCACCTGTGTAAGGGTAGCTTAAAAGGCTTCCGTTTGGAGTCACACACGGGAGCGGGACAATGGGGTAGAGGCTCCTAAGAATAGGCACCCCTCCAGCCACCTCCACCTGTGTTGGCAGCCCCATCGGAGCCCACAGTTTTCCTGGTTCATTTATGTTTTTGCTCATTGATCTTTGTTTTCTGTTTTACTCATCTGTTTCCATATTCCTGCACAAGCACTACACTTACAAGGTAATATTTCTATACTTGAGAATTGTCTCTCGATCGATTTAACTTTTCTCCCACAATACTTCAGAAATTTATTTTACAAAAAAATTATTATATTTAGTTCTAGATATTTCGTCTTCCCCCTTTCTCATGGTTTATTACTGTGGCAGGGAAGTGCATTTGACTTTTATATAGTGATTTTGAATCCAACAGTATCGCTAAGCTCTGATAGTAATGCCAATGATTGATGTATAAACAGTTTGGTGTGTTTATAGAAAATCACATCATCAGCAAATGACAACAACTTTGATTGTGACTTTTTTTTTTTTTTAACTTTTTTTTGGGTTTATTTATTTAGTTATTTAGTTATTTATTTATGGCTGTGTTGGGTCTTCGTTTCTGTGCGAGGGCTTTCTTTAGTTGCGGCAAGTGGGGGCCACTCTTCATCGCGGTGCGCGGGCCTCTCACTGTCGCGGCCTCTCTTCTTGCGGAGCACAGGCTCCAGACGCGCAGGCTCAGTAGTTGTGGCTCATGGGCCTAGTTGCTCCGCGGCATGTGGGATCTTCCCAGACCGGGGCTCGAACCCGTGTCCCCTGCATTGGCAGGCAGATTCTCAACCACTGCGCCACCAGGGAAGCCCGATTGTGACTTTTAAGTCCGTACTTCTTCTTGTCTTATTGCTCTGGCCAGGACATTCAATATGACGTTGAATAGAAGTGTGAGTGGGCATTCTTGTCTTTTTCTGAGCTCAGAGTGAAAAATTTAATATTTCCCCTTATTAAAATACTATTAATAATATTAAGACAGTTCCCTCTCTTCTAATTCTGCTAACCATTTTAATGTTAAGAAAATTATCTGCGTATATTTAGATTATTTTTTTTCTTAAATGTGTTAATATTGTAAGTTGCACTAATAGTTTTTTGAAGTGTTGAACTAAGCCATGCATTCCTAGAATAAACTAAATTTATTTATCATATATTATCTAGTAATCATAAATTACTAGATTTGATTTGCTATTACTCACTTTAGATTTTTTTCAATAAACTGACTTTGAGTATTTTGTCCTTGTACTGACTTTATCCGGTTTTTTTTGTCAAAATTATACTGTCCTGAAAAAAAAATGAGTAGGAAAATGTTTTCTTGTCTTCAGTTCCCTGGAAGGTTCATCTGTGGTTAGAATTGGTCATTCCTAGGATGGTAGAGATTGTTTTCAAAACTATCTAGGCCTGGTGTTTCCCTTGTGGAAATATTTTTTATCTAATAATTCATTCCCTTTAATGGATTCAAAACTATTTTCTCTATTTCTTATTGAGTCTGACATGAAAAGTTATTTGTTCTAGAAAGTTTTCCATTTTGTCTAAGTTTTGTCTAAACTTATTGGTTTAAGGTGGTCGTAATGTTCTCTTATGTTTTTAATCTCTGCTATCTACTTAGAAGTATCTTCTATTCTTCAATATTTGAAATCCTCAATATTCCTAATATTTTGTCATACTTTCTTTTTTCCTATTAAATCTTATAGATATTCAACAATTTGATTGCTGTACTCAAGAAATTATAACATTATTGGTACAACTATTATATCTTGTTTTCTCTTGCATTCATTTCTGGTCATGTCTTTATCATGTCTTCCCTTCCATTTTTATATTTTTTTATGCTGTACTTATCTTTAAAATATAATTATTTGTCTGTAGCTTTTCCTCTAAAATTACTAAGATAAATCTCTAGTTTGACATGTTTGATTTTTGTCATTGTGCACTCAGTTCTTATTTTTCCTATAAATTATGATTTCATCTTTAACCTGTGAGTTGGTATAATATTAGATAACTTTGACAACTTTACTCCCCAAAACTTGTCAGTGGCAACTAGAAGGATAAAGAGTCCTCAAATTCCTTTTGTATAAGGTAAAAAGACCATAACACATGTCTCACTGTTATAAATATTTTATACCCTAAACACATGAACAAAAAAGGAATATATGTAAGACAAAAGCAATGTTTTAACTAAACTATTTGGCATAAAGCCTATGATATTAAAATCGCTTATGTTTTTCTTTATAGTTCACTAAAAGACTTTTGTACACATTCCACCCTTTGGAACATTTGATAATTTCTAGATCAATGCATGACACATGGCTAATCAATGATAAAGTAATGACTAGAATGCAGATATTTTCATTTCAATTCTTATTCTCTTTAACAGCTACTTTTCTCCTTATTCCATACCATCGACCACATTTGGATGGGAACCAATATTAATAATATTGTTCTGGTATTTTTAATAACTAGTTATCTTTCCTTAGAGGAGAGTTCAAGATGGATTTTGCTATATTGTTACATTATAGATAATAAGTGTTAAGTTACTTTAACTTTGCGATAATATCTTGCCACTATAAATAGTAAAGCCAGATCATTGCCTTTCATCTCTTTATACATAATGCTAATTCCCGTGACATACATTTCTATTTCCATAGTATTTCTCATGCCACAGCATACTGGCCATAAGATTAAGACAATCTCTTCCTTTGAAATTATGTTTTTCACCTCCATTTTTATATCACATTACCAAATTGATTATTGCTTTCAACATTTCAATTCAATTTTATTGCTCAATTCCACCAACTGTATTAGAATGACAAGCTAAAAAAGTGTTGCTAGAATCAGGGCAGTGTATAAAATCTGTAGAAAAAACTGGAAATATTGATAGAATGGGGTTTCATACTCTATGTCACTTTCCTCCTCATAATCAATTCCCAGTTGATGTCGTGTTGCCACATATTCTAGGAATGTGCCAATATTTGTCTTTCATGCCTTAGAGTAAGATCTTCTCCTATGGTTTAGGCTAGATATAGACATAAATCTCATATTCTTAGATATTTTTAGAAAGTTGTATTTAAAAGCTTTCTGTTTTCATTTTTCTCATCTTAGATGTCATGAGTGCAAAATTGGATAAACTTTTGTTGG
The DNA here is from genome assembly GCF_965194805.1 of Balaenoptera borealis. Lineage (NCBI taxonomy): Eukaryota > Metazoa > Chordata > Mammalia > Artiodactyla > Balaenopteridae > Balaenoptera > Balaenoptera borealis. The sequence continues at coordinate 87,143,016 of NC_138871.1, forward strand.
CATTGCACTTGAGTTTTTTTTGGTTTTTTTGGTTTTTTTTTTTTTCCAATATGGGATCTGCACATACACACTTGATAAGAACCTATGTAAAATTCTTATCATCTATTGTTCAAAATGGGAGTTGAGTGTAGCTTTTCCATAAAGGCATTTGGGGCTATTTTACTGTGTTTTCCTTTAATCTCACCAGAAGTAAACATTATCCATTATAAAGGCTTAATCAGTTGCACTGAGAAAAACTTGGATAAGAAAACCATTGGCAGGTAAGATATCCTGACTTTGGATTCATATAAATTCAGAGATTGTGCTTATCCAAATTCAGTTTTAAGCTACTAGTAATGTATGTAATGGAACTAAATAAACTTCAGGAGGAACTAAATGCATAATTGACCAGAAAGGGAAATCTGAGGTTCTGCCTCTAAAACATCTCATTTTTAAGATTTCCACTCTCTGTAATTCAAACTTTCTAAAGTCCATATCTAGTACCTTGATATAAATAATCTAACTCCATATCTCCACTTTCTCTTTATTTGCTTGATCATTAGACTCAAGTATACTAACAGTCATTTATTATTCCAAGACCATAACCAAGCAGAAACTCACCCAAAACATTAAGGTCAAATCTCTGAAGGTCAAATCTCTTCTGGAGATGACCAGAATCTTCCGTGGCAGAATGTTCTGCTTCAAAGTGCCTGCAATAGGCTTTGTTCATAGGAGATAATCTCAGGTTTACCATTTCAAAGCTATATGATTTTAGCCACGTTTCTCAGATAATGTAAGTCAATTTCCACCAATCTGAAATGCTGCTCTCTCTTCTCCCAAAGTTGTTGTGAGGAATAAATACATCATTGAAAATGTTACACAGAGTGCACAGTACATAATGGTCAACAAATGTGTACTGAATAAAGAAATAAGGAATGAATGAATGGAATGCTTGTATATATGATCCTTTCTTCTTGTGACGAGGTTGTGACTTTCCTAGGAACCCCTATAGGCCCATTAAGCTGCTGTTGAACAAAGCACCAGTAACAAGAATTTATAGAATGCCTTATTGGTTAGAAATTCTGGTCTGATTTTCACTCTTCACAAAGAGATAGAGGTTAAGATGGATTTAGTTTCAAGCTTTACAAACTTGTTGCAATAACTTTATTGAGAAGTCTGGGGGTGGGAAATGGAAACTTTGAATGTTCCCGATATATATGTGCATGTATTTTTAAATTGTATGTAAGGCCGACAGAACGTTTCATTATAATTATTTTCATAACTAAACTTCTTGCACTATAGATTCTGTTCTTTATAGATGGGTAATTTAAAATCCAATTATCGCTCATATACATCAAAATAACACATTTGATATTTATATTTATCACAGATCTGCCATTTAACACCTCCATATTATGCTCTGCTTTCCTCCCATGATCACATTCCAAAATACACTCTACAGTCCAATTTTTTTCTTTTTTATCATGGATATGACATTCATATTGGAAAATAAGTATGTTTGATAGAATGCCATTTATCCGTACAGTCTAGATTCATCTACACAGCCTAGGATAGAGAAGGGGCTTAACATATATCTTCACTGTTGCTATCATTATTCTCATATTGGCCTTGACAATAGTCAACCCCAAATAACTGAAGAGTTGGTCCTAATTAATTGACCCGTGTTGCTTAACTATTGTCTGTTCACTGATACCAAAGAAAGCTGAAACAGAATAAAGTTAGAAAAAAATGAGGAAAAAAAATCCTTCTCTAGAACTATCCCCACTAGCTAATTAAGTACTCATCCAAAAGACTTCATGTATTAGATGTTCTCATGTGAAGCCCACGGTACTGGATAAGAGGTGTGGACACACAGCCTCTGTCTTCTAAGAGATTACAACCCTGTTTATTCACATTTGTTTTAGAATGTGCTGGTTTGGTTTTATAACACCAATCCCTACCAGAAGGGATAAGAACTATGGAAGAACTATAAGAAAAAAATTTTTTCCCCCCATGATGGTTTGGAGACTGTCACAACACTACTTGGAATAATTGAATTTCAGACCAAATCTAGGTCCTTAGGCAGCACTTCACTCAGAATTCAAGCTCACATTTGTCTTTATGTCATGTGGGGATTCAGATGCCATAAGGTGTAACCAGAGGGCCGACTTGGCTTGGATTTGTTTCCTGCACTGCTTTTCAAAAATCAGTACTTTATAGTAATCTTCTCTTGTTTAGTTCTTAAATCTCCAAGATACTTCACAGCTACTCTCCTCTGGTTTTTCCTAAAGTTTAAGACTTGTCCTGTGATCAGCTTTCAATCAAGATCTATGACTGAGAATCCAGGGGTGTCCACCTTTAAAATGTAACTTGACTAGTGACCAAAAGACCTGAATAATGGCAAAGATGAGACTTATAAAAAGATCTAAACCAAAATCACTGTAAACGTACATGACTCATACCCCTAAAGAGCTGTCATGTGCAATCCTGTCCAGAAGGAAAAATATATAGTAAACTGACAATACCTTTATTAAAAAAATGTTTGAGCCTTAGAATAAATTGTTAACTTTCTTTCTAAATGGCCCTTTGACTCTGCAAGCATCCTTAAAAAAAAAACCATTGTCTGTCTCCAGACACAAGATTATCTTCTTAATAACCTTCCTTTCAATAGACTCAATTACTAATATCCAGAGATAAAAGTTGGGGTCTGCACCTGTGTCTAATGAGTTTTCAGAGATTCTGCCCCTGTCAGGGCCACTCTCAGGCTAAGCCTTCTAGATTCACCCGGGTTCTGGAAATACTAGAGTTTACCCTGCTCTGTCATTTCACAGCTCTCTCATTTGAAGTAAGTTGTAGAAGGTCTGTGACCCTCTGTTTCTTGTATCAGTAAAATGGAGATCATGGTGTCTCCTATGTCTATTTCACTTTGAGATAGCTAGTTACTACCCTCAGGGACCCTTTTGTCTTTACTTCTATGTATTCCAAAAGGACGAGATTTCCAGAAACCCGACATCTATAAGCAGGAGGTAGGTATATGTGTGAGATACAATGTGCATTTATGCATTCTATATGCATATGTATATTCAGGCATACATATACTCTTTAAAATTAATTTTTCAAAAATGTTCCATAAAATGCTGTTCCTTTCTGCCCTCTCATCTTGTAAATCTGTCAGGAGCTTGGTCCCTTCACAATTGATAAATCACCCACATTAATCTGTCTTTCACCTTCTCCCTTCAAACCGTTTCCTTAGCCACAATAAGATTTGAATGTGTGCCTGTACACATGGCTTCCCAAATTATAACCTCCCCAGTCTCGGGATTGTTTTCAAAGGGCTAAAAATTGCCATGCTCATAAAAACAAAACAAAACAAAAATGGCAACCTTGTTTGCCTTGCCCGTCTGTCAGAGCTTGAAAAACAAACTTCATCCCAGAAAGACAAACACACACACAGCAAACATGGAGAAGGAGCTGCTAGGAGCCGAGAGAATCTCCAGACCAGGGAACAATGAAAGAGAATACAGCCTGGCAGGGAGGGGAAAGGCACGTCCTGCCAACAGGGTGAACAAGAAGGAAAGGACATAGCCCCCCTCTCTGCAGACCTTAGCGGGGTTGGAGGGAGAACTTTCTCTTTTGTACACATCCTCCTCCAAACCCCCAGACATCCCCACCATCAAAGCTCATACATGTGAAGCTACATCTGAATTTGGCTCTTCTCATCCCTTCCTCTCGTATTATTTCCAGTTGAAAGGCATCAGTGACCTGAGTTAAACGGAAGCACATTTACCTAGCCTGACCCCCCCTGGTATGTCACGTCAGGTATCTAAATATAAAGATCCAAACAGACACTGAAATCCCAATTTCACAAATCATTGTTGGAATGAATCAAAGCCAATCAACTGCATATTTCCTGGAAGGCTTCATTTTACAACCTCTGATGAGATACAAAATAAAAAGGCGACTTTGGCGGGTTTCTATAATAACAGTTTATATTAATATTCTACAGGAATCCTTTCTTCCAAGGAATCTAAAGTACTTGCAAGGAGGTTGGATTCTGCCCCAGCTCTGGTTCCAGCAGGAATAAATGGCAGTGCTTGGCAGCCGCAGTGCAAACCTTAGCGATGTCTTCGCAGATGTGTGCACTGAGCGGCACACGTTACACGTTTCAGTCTTTGTTCACACACACACTGGTCTGTCAGAGCTTAGCAGCTGTTGGCCCCAAGAGGATCAGGGCAGATCTATGCCCAGTCAAGGGGTTAAGTCAGTCACCATGCAAATAAGTCCTTAAGGCGACAGTGGACTTAGCCCAGCCTGGAGGTGCCCATTAGTGAAGCTCTTCTATTTGACATGTGCAATACCAGACCCCTTCACTATGTCAGTAATTCTCACTGCAACCCTCTCAGGTTGGTAATTATGATCATGCCCATTGCTCATGTGAGAAACAAAGACTCAGGGTCCAGCTTGTCCAGTGACACAGCCTATCAATGGTAGAGTCAGATGTATACCCAGTTACTTCTGGTTCCAAGGTACATGCCTTGTTGCTCCATTGTTTTTGATGCAGGCTGATCCCAATGATGGCATGAGGTAGAGCCACAGTGCTTGCTTACAAGTGTGCATTCTTTTCGCTTCCCTGTGCCAAGGGAATGGGACTGCAAATTGTTAGAGTTCCTAGTTTCTAACCTGCTCCCAATCGTTCAAGTTCCCCGGCCCCCCTCCTTACTCCATCCGTGCAAGTCCCGGGGTCCCATTGGTGCTAAGATGCCCTACGGGATGGGACCTCTTGACACTGTATCTCTGGAACCTAAGCACCAGATTAAGACTGTTTGTAGGATGCAGTGTTTCCCTACATTGGCCTGATGGGCACCGTTCTCTCTCTGATTTTGTATCTAACTTTCTAATGAACAAACATGTATTGAGCCCTTGTTGCATGCTAGGTCAGGGTGTGGACCAGGTTGACCAGGTGACTCATTTTCCTCAGGTGCAAAATTTAAAGGGATGCCCCAAACCATTCATTATTATTAATAATATTAACATTTTTAGAAATTAAAGTGAGTGCAAAAATCATAATGAAAACAACATTTAATATAAAGATGGAATAAGTATTAGCAACACTTCCTTTTGCCTCAAGCTCGGTAGTGCTCCCTGCTAGGCACTGGGCACCCAGAGACCCACCTGGCCCTTGGGGTAAGGACCTATTAGAAATACGATTCTAGTATATGATGCTAATACCATCAGGTTCCTCACCTTCAAGGTGGAAAATGCAATTTCTACTTCAGAAGAAAAATGCTAGAAAGTCACTGGATCAACTGAGTTGAATAAATTGGAATAAACTTAATTTTCCTGCTTTTGAGCTAGAACGGGGTTTGGCATGAGTGCCCTTTTACAGAATATAGAGTCTCATGTCTTTGCAAAAGCCAGTGGTGACAATTACTCACAGTAGCCACACGTAGCATGGCAGTTTAAGGCCACTGTAAACCTACCATCTCTTCTGTCAACCAAACCCTCGGCCTGGCTAAGAACCCACCCTAAGCCAGCTTCCTCGCATGGACTGGGGTCTCAAAGGTCACTGATACACTTAAATAAAAAGCGTTATCATCGCTCACTTTGTTCCAAGCCCTCTTCTAGTCAACAGCGATACAAATGGGACAGAGAGGAACTGAAGGGCTGTGACTGCCAGTGGGGGACAGCACGAGGGGAAGGAAGACCCTTCATGGGGGATGTGGAAATAAGGACATATAGACAAAAACCAGGTCGTCTTTCCTGTCGCTCACATCAGCCCGGATGTTTGAGGCACGCATTGAAAGAAACCTTCCCGAGTCCATTCTGCAAAGACATGAGTTTTAACTCAGCAAATATCAAATCATCAAAGGAAATTCATTGCACTCACAATGCCATTACTTCATTGTAGGATGGCAAAAAAATGTGAAGGATGGATGTCATGACTATTTCATTTTACAGGCGAGGAAAATGCTTCCAGGGAATTATATAACACATCCAAAGTCATCACCCTTTGCGAGAAGACCAAATTATTGTGTCAACCCTCCCACTGAGTCCAGGGCTTCAGGCAGATGGGAGAAGTGGAGGACACCTGCCTGTAGTGGACAGAATCTCTGCACGTTATACACAAGGATTCCTGCGGTGGGCAGTCCCAGGCGGGTGGAGCTCGGTCCCGCAGCAACGGCAGCTAATCCTCAAGGGCACGGAGGGCCACCTCTGTCCCTTAGGGGGAGATGGGGCAGGTGGATCCCCTGGGGCACTTGGTCATCACAAAATTTAGCAGAGCAATGCAGATCCTGCAGTTTCACTCAGTAGTTGAGGTTTTCTAAGAGGCTCCCATCCTGCCTTCTTGGACCACCTTCCACCACTCATAGATAAGCCCTTTGTCCAGGACAATCTAGAACCTTCCAACTCTTCTTTCCCCCATGCCTTTGTCCATGGTGTCCCTACCTATAAATAGAAACACACAAATGTTCCTGCTAAACGGGGGCCCTGGCCACACTTAGGGGACTGCATTCAACTATCAGATACACAGTTATGATGAATGCAGAAATATTAAAGGAAATCCAATAAATGCAATAGAAACTATTAGAGTTCAGTGTTTAATTCGGGGGGCATAATAGAAGAGGGTTTCCTATGAATTATATTCGCTTCATTAAGTTATTACCATAATATTAACATGTCAAAGGGTGTCTGAATCTCTTTCCAAAGACCCAGCATCTGCTTAGTTCTCCTAGAACTCCGCATTTTAATCCAGATCAGGGGAGGAAGGGGAGGTGGAAACAATCTCATTTCATCAGAACCTCCCTCTCTGTTCCTCCCAGGCTGTGTCTAAGTTCTAGGAGCTCGTGATTTGCACAGCATCGAGGCAGATGGGGGACACGAGACAGGATCTTGATGCTGTTGTCTAGGTAATGTGCATCCTGGGTTCCTGGACTTTGTTTCGCTGAAGGGCAGCACTGAAGTGACCTTTCCACCCATCTACGGGCTCCCCGCAGGTCCAGCTTTCTTCTGCTGCTTGAGCCATGTGGCGGGTGGACATCTTTCCTCTGCAAGTATTTAGGGGGATCCGTGGGGGGGGTCTGCCTGCCTACCACATGGTCTTCGCACCTCTTCACATTCAGACCAGAGGGCATGAGGCCCCCCTGCCCCCAGGTCCACACAAGTCCAGGACCTACTGCTTTTTTTTGGCTGCTTCCAGAACGCAGAAAACAGGGGTTTTATTTTCCCCTCCGAAAATCATTCTATTGTCTTTTTACGTCTCATTGAACTGTCCTCCTTCAGGAATCCATTTCAGGGGAGTCCGCAGACTTGGCACGTTCCTGCCTAAATGTCTCTGCTATGAATCTTCCCTGCTCCTCTAAAGGCCTAGTATTTGAAACCAAAGAACTGGAATAATACACTCTCCCCTTCTGCTCTCTGATGTTAAGTTCCTTCTTTGAGGCAGCTACTGAGATTAGATTAGCTGGGGCCTGGGTGCATCACAGAGAAATATCAGGGGACGAAATGAAGAAAAGCACCAAGCAGTATTTCCCAGTGATATCCTGCCCTGGTGGATTATAACACATGGCAATTCATAAAGTACCGATATGTTTACTCTCATTTAATTTTTCAATTACTCTTATGGAGTGAATGCTATTATCCTATTTATAAATGAGGAAGCAGAGGGCTTAATAGTCATTCGTTCCCTCAACAATGTTTATGAGATGACAGATACCACTCTAAAGAACAAGTGAGTTACGGATTTGTAGCTAAACTGGATTGTGAGCAGGGGCTGTGTCCTCCTTCTTTTTCCTTTTCCACATTATCTGCTAGGAGTGTAATTATGTCCTCCCAAAGTTTATACGTTGAAGCCCCAACATATAGTACCTTAGGATGTGGCTGTATTTGGAGAGAGGCTCTTTGAAGAGATAATTAAGGTAAAATGAGGGCTTTGGGATATGCGCTAATCCAATTTTACTGGTGTCCGTATAAGAAGATGAGCTTAGGACACACACAGAAGGGCAATGATGTGAGGACACCAGGAGAAGACGCCCTACTGCAAACTAAGGAGAGAGGCTTCAGGAGAGATCAACCCTGCCTACTCTTGATCTCAGATTTCTAGCCTCAAGAACTATGAGAAAATACATTTTTCTTGTTTAAGCCCCACAGTCTGTGGTATTTTGTTACGGCAGCCCTAGCACACTAATACACTAGCTTACTGCTTTGGTTAATAAATGTCTGTTAGATTATGGAATTACAGAGAAATAAAAACTGCTTTATTTTTTTCATTCCGTAAGTGCCTCCCACTTGCTAGGCCTTCTGCTTGGCTCTGGGCAACAGAGATGGAAAGAGTCCCTTCCTGCCTCTGAGGAGGTCCTCAGCCCCGGGCAACGCATGTGCCAGGGTGATGGTCACATGTCAGTGGCACGGGCTGGTTGGGGGGTGAGCCCACTGTGTGGTCATCTGAAAGAAGCATGACTGCTCAGTCTGGGTCAGATTCGCAAGGAGGCTGTTTTCTGACTACTGAGGAGGAATTGTGAATTATGTAAGAGCTTAAGGGAATCTGGGGTTGAAACCCTGTAGAAACTGCTACTGACTACCAAAAAAGAAAAATCTAAATTCCTCAGTATGGCTTAAAAGATTCCCAATGGCTTAGCCCCTGCCTTCTATCCCCATCATATCTTTGACTCAGCCTCACTCCTGGATCCCTCCCTATAGCCCCATTGAATCGCTTACAACTTGTCAGACTCCCTAGGATGCCCCATGCCTTGGCCTTTGCTTGAGATATTTCTTCTGTAGGTAAAGTCCTCCCAGCTGAGCTCTCTAATGAATAGCTTCTCAATTCCTTAAGATTTCACTCAAAGGTTACCTCTTCTATGGCATCTTTCCATATATCCCTAAATGGAAAGAACTCCTCCCTCTTTGGTCTCCATTTTAGTCTTTGCAGACAATTCTCTGCAGTCCATATGACACTGTGCTCCCCTGATTTATTTATAGCTCTGACATCCCTTACTATACTGTAAGCCTCTTAATCATAACAGCCAAGACTTATTCCTGTTGTATCATCTGTGCCCTTAGTAGATGCTTAAGACGTTTGTTGGCTAAATGTATACTCAAAGACACCAGGGTTGCAAAGAACACTGCAGAAAGACAGCCACTTGTCTCATGTGGAAGTGATGTAGAAAGTTTGTAGTCAAGGGCTGGGAACCAGTGCTTGAAACGTAAGCTGGCCTCTTATGTAGGTCTGCCAGATTTAGTATAGAAAAATACAGATATCTGGTTAAATTTGAGTTTCAGATGAGCAGCCATTAATGCTTTTTAAGTATAAGATGCCTCATGCAATATTTTGAATGCATTTATATTAAAAATTTTTCCTTTTTTGTCTGAAATTCAAATTTGACTTGATGTCCTATATTTCATCTGGCAACCCTACTCATATGTCATGCTAAGAAGCTTCCAGGGCTAAATGCATATATAATAGGAACAAAGACTTTATTATTTGGTTCTAATAGATCCGTAGTTTGGATTGTACCTCTTTTCCAAGTGATAGTTTAGGCAAGGGTGTGACTGTTTCCTTCCTTATGTTCTTAACTCTGTAATCAGCACTAAAGTCAGATAAAGTAGAATTAACCTCTGAGACCAAGTGAGATTCTGCACAATGGAATCGTAAATGCATAAATGCTAGACAACATGGAGAAAAGAGAGAAGAGGGTGGGGGAGATTAAAAAAAAAAAAAAAACAGCCAATATGGTCTTGGCCCTCATCAGAGACTCACACAGCTTTGGGGATATATTTCCAAAGCTGAAACTTGAAGGGAAATCACATGGATATTATGCCACCCTTCCCAGAATTTTAAGCAGAGGCCAAATGAATGTTTCCCCAGAATCCCCTATCAATTGCAACTACTGACATTCACGTCGGTCTCGTGGCACCTGCTTCCACCAAATGCTAGTGTTTAACATTTCTCACAGTGTTTCTAAACTTGAATTTGTTCACTGCTACCAGCTAGGAACAGATGCACCAGAGAGAACCTATTTGAAAGTGGGTGGCTTATTATGAACAACTTAAGGTCTATAAAAAAAAAATCCCAACAAGAGCTGGAAGAAAAAAAAAATAAAAACTGCCAGAAGCTCTAAAAAATCTCTTCAGAAGAGAACAGAATAGTTATCTGGAAATTCTGCAAATATGTAAAGGAAACTTGTTTTAGCACCACTTTGCACTTTAGCATAATTTCCTAAAAGTTACCTCTAACTTGGGCTCTCTCACAGAATTGAGTCACCACCCTCCCAAAAGGACTTCTTCTTAAGGCTAGTAATCTTGTAGCACAAATCTAAAAAGAGTGCCCTTATACTGGATGAAAATATCCATCATTTGCTTAGTTCTAACTATCTATGGACAGTGACATTATAATTCCTACACTTCAGTTGATTTTGTAAAATTGTTTCCCACATTTATGGAGCGTCTAGTCCAAAATGGTAGCCATTAGACACATAGGGCTATGGTGCACTTGAAATGTGGCTAGTTTGAATTGACCAGAGTTAGTTTGAATTGATAAGAACTTATAAAGACACAAACCAGATTTTGAAGACTTAATTAGAAAGGAACATATGAGATTACTAATGATTTTTATATTGGTTACATGTTGAAGTGATAAAATTCGGATAATTTGGTTAATAAAATACATTGTTAAAAGTAATTTCATCTGTTTCTTTCTTTAATGTGACTACAAACATTTTTTAATTATATTTTTGGCTCATCTGCACGCCTCCCATTAAAACCCAAGGCACTTTTTAATCAAAGTCTAACAATTGTTTTAACTCAATAAAAAAACTCTGTGATACTCAAATTTTTCCACCTTCGACACGGGCTCCATGAGTCTCTGGTGTAATCGAAATGCCACAATGTCAAGGCAGAGAGAGCAGACCTGGCAGGAAATGTTGTGAGATTTTTATCAACCACTTAACCGTTCAACAAGTGAAGGAGAAATTCAAAGGACTGTTTAAATTATACACTTGGCCTGACCTTGTATTTTGATTTGTACTACCCGAGCTCAAATTCCTTAAACATTCTCATGAAATTCATTGAACAGCTTGTGTGCTTCATGCAGAGATTTTCATCTCAGTGAGGCAAGAGGACATGATTTCAACATGTGCAAGAGCAAATTTTTAACATGTTTTGGTCACTGGTTTATCCAGGGAACATTCCCTGAGCCTTGCCTGAGTGCCAGGGACTGGGTAGTGATTATAGTGGAAGTGGGATGAAGGGTGGTGGCAGGGGTTGAGTGAGGCTGGTGAAGAAGGGGACAAGTGCAGTATAGCACGGCGCTGGGACAATTGCATAGCCACATGCAAAAGAATGAAGTTGGACCCAAATCTCACACCATACAAAAACAAACTCAAAATGAGTCAGAGATATACGAACCAAATTCTAAAACTCGTATAAGAAAATAAAGGCATAAATTTTCATGACCTTGGATTAGACAATGGTTTCTCAGGTATGACACCAAAAGCACAAGGGACAAAAGAAAATGATAAACTTTTGGCCTTCAAAAGGCACTACCAAGACAGTGAAAAAACAACCCACAGAAAGGGAGAAAATACTTGCAATTCATAAGTCTGATAAGAGAATTGTATCTAGAATATATAAAGAGCACTTACAACTTATTAAACAGACAAATAGCCCAATTTGAAAGTGAGCCAAGGATATTAATAGGTATTTCTCCAAAGTGATGCACAAATAGATAAAAAGCACAGGAAAACATACTCAACATCATTAGTCATGAGAAAAATGCAAATACAGACCACAGTGGGATACCACTTACCACCCACTAGGATGGCTATAATCAAAAAAAAAAAAAAACAATAAAGAATGTTGGGGATGAGATAGAGAAGTTAGAAACCTTACATGCTGCTGGTGGGAAGGTAAAATGGTGCAGCCACTTTGTAAAAACAGCTTGGCAGTTCCTCAAATTGTTAAACATGGAGTTACCATGTGCCTCAGTAATTTAACTTCTAGGTATATACTTAAAAGAATTGAAAATATATGTCTATATCAAAACTGGTACACAAATGTTCGTAGCAGCATTATTCACAATAGCCAAAAAGTGGAAACGACCCATTAACTGATAAATGGATAAAGAAATGTGATCTATGCATACAAGGGAATATTATTCAGCCACAAAAAGGAATGAAGTGCTGACACAATGCTACAGCGTGGACAAAGCCTGAAAATATTATATTAAGCGGAAGAAGCCAGACGCAAAAGGCCACATGGTGTATGATTCTGTTTATATGAAATATCCAGAATAGGAATATCCACCATGACAGAATGTAGATTAGTGGTTGCCAGGGGCTGCCAGGGGTGGTGGGTAGGGAGGGTGGGGAGTAGCTCAAGTGTATGGGGTTTCTTTCGTGGGTGATAAAAACATTCTGGAGTTAGACAGTAGTGACTGTTTCACAACTTTGTGGCTGTTCTTAAAAACACCGAATTGTAAGTTTATAAAGGCAACTTTATGGTATGTGATCATATTTCTATGTTAAAAAATGTGACTCCAGAAAGTTTGAGGTTTAGGGGGGTCCCTCCACAAACTGAAAATGTGTTTATATATAAAATATATACACATTCTGAGCATCTGCTGTAAACTATGGCCCTTTCTGAGCTTCTCCCATATACTCTTGATCCAATTTATTCAGTACAATATTGTGGAAATTAGGTTAGCGGCCACATTTCGAAAATGAGAAAACTAAGGTTCAGAGACCTAGCTCTATGGAGGATAAGTGAATGAGTAAATAAATATTAAATTTGCGTAGAAAATGTTCTTTTTCCTGTATGGTTCTGAATCCAGTTCAAACAGTTCTTGATGGTAATAACACAAATCTCATTCCGTCAGAACCTGCACACAGTGGCTTCTATCACGGCCCGTTATCTAAGCATCTCTGCTATGGGAAGCCCACATACAGGCATCTCCCTGTTTCCTCCCTGTTTCTGCCTGAGCTGATCTACATTCTGACCACAATGTGCCACCATCCTTCTTTTCCATCAATTTGCCAGGATGGGACATGCATTCTGGCCACTGTCAGGTCTCGAAAAGGAAAGCTCCCCTCTCCGTGTCTAGGAGCCCCGGGAGGGCCCCTGAGGAACCATGTCTGCTGGAGGAGGGGGAAGATACGGCAGGGGTGGTGCATCTTCTAACATGGGACCTCAGGTCCTGAGCCATCGTACCTCAGCTCTCCTTATCTCCTGGGTTCTTCCCTGGCTGCTAGGTAACCACTCATCTCCCTGCTGCCACCCCGTCTCCTGTCTCTGTCACTGGCACTGACCCCCCCTCTCCTGATTGTGGTCAGGTCTCTGTTTCAGCGGGTCCCTCACAGATGACTCTGCCCAAGGCGCCTCTCTGCTGACTCGCCTCGGAGACTGAGTTCTCACATATATTTGATGTCCCCCGGCCACACGCCTGCCGGGAGACCACCTTCCCACACTGAGGCTCTGCATCCAGAGACAGCAACTCACACCATCAATCAAATGTTTTCCCGAAAGGAGCTCCTGACGACTTGAAGCTGTGCAGCCCAAGGAATGAATGCCACGTCCCTTAATAACAATGTTAGAATGTTTGTTTTTCCATAGAGCTTAAAATTTAATGCAGCACCTCCTATATACCGTTTCATTTGGCACTCGTAATGATTCCGAGAGAAAGGCATTTTATTTCCATTTTACAGTTTTGCAATCTGAGGCTAAGACAGGTGATGAGACATCCTGGGGACCCTTTATTCACTCGATCCATCTGGTCAAGGCATGAGTGAAGGCAGTTCTGAACGAGGGAATGAGCAGGCATTGTGACCTGGGGAGGTCTCTACAAAGGAAATCCTTAGGCACTGAAAAGGAATGAAATTATTTAAAAAATGAAAGTATGTTTTAATGATAAAGATATTGTAAATCAGCTAAAATATTTGTCGGTGCCAGGCTTGATGCTTTGGGGAAACAGGAAAGTAAAAGAGAAAAACCATGCTGGTCAGTGCAGTTTGGTTCCTGAGCACCTTAAACATGTAGAAATACCTCACAGATTCAGAAAAAAAAAATGTAGTGGGAAAAGAATAAAAAGGAAAGGCAATCGGAATGAAGAAAACTCGCTACACAGCTGTGTTTCTCTGTGTATGTGGTGGTGGCAGTAGGGGACAGAGCGGGTTTCACTTTTTTGTTAACTTCACATCTCGTGGCCACTGGTGAATGAGGTCCAGGAAGAGTCCTTTGGGCCTCCCTCTGTTTAATGAATTGTAATGAATGGTTGGCAATTAGTGGATCAATATTTGTATCATAATAACAGTCTCTCAAGTATTTGAGGACAGTCTGTTCTATATGCTACAATGAACATTTCCATGCCTGCCATTATTAATTTTCATAGCAAATTATCTTTTTGTTTTTAATGCAAAGGTAAGCTTAGCTCAGCCTCGTCAAAATTAAATTTAATTAAACAATAGTAGTGCCATTATGTGCCAGGCCCTAAGCTAAGTGAGGGGGGGACACAGAAATTAATGCTCTATCTTTACCCTGTAAGGTATAATTTTTTAAGGAAATTCTGCATGCTGCAATTTAAATGAGAGGAAAATTGCAAATTAAAGGATTGTTATTAATATTATGAAAGGAGTTAAGGGTGTGTGTGTGTGTTTGTATTTAACAGGAACATTCATTGTAAGGTTATTTCAAATAATGAAACACTGTTGATTAAATCTTCACAGAGCTGTCTAATATAGATCTTTTCAAAAATTCAACTATTATGTCACTTCCACACTTAAAGAGTTTTTTAAAGGAATTTAAGGTTCATTAAGGAATTTTACTGTATATTCAAAACTGAAAACTCTTGTCTATTTGGACAAGTCATTGAAAATGACTGCTAGAATACCAGGCAAAATTAGAGTATTGACACTAACAAGAGAAAGTTATCCATTAGTTTTTATTGATTCTTTTATTATAGCCATCAGAAAATACTGTATGTTAAAAAAAAACCTCAAAGGTGAAATACTCAAAGGAAACTGCCATATCTCTAGAACGGAGTCTACTTGTATAACTTTGGTACAATGCAAAAATGATTAAGTAAGACATCTCTATCAATTTAAAATAAAAAGTATTTTGCATATTACGTGTAATCTACATATATATTTACACATATGTAAATAGAGTCCAAAAATCCATCTAGCAATGTGTATGGATAGATCCATACATGTATATATATATACATGGCACACGGTATAGTTCTAAGTGCTGCCAAAGAAACGAAAAGTCACATTTCGTCTGTTTGAGAAGCTTACGGTTAATGTGGGAGATGAGACCCATCATGGGGACAGGCATGGGCTCCCTGTCAAGCAACTCAGCTGTATTCAGTTCACCTGTCAGTTCTAGGTGAGAGTCACCAGGTAACAATACAACTGTCCCGCATCACACCTGACTAGAGCCCAGGCCCCTGGACCCATTCGCAAGACATTTCTTGTCCATTCGTTTTGTTTTTAAGCATGTATTTATTCATTTTTTTCTTTGCAAATCTCCAGCTTCTAGGTTTGCCATCTTCAAGACCATACCATCTATGGGTCTTAAGCTCTGATTCCACCAAACACTTCAAACTGGCCATCAGCACCGCATGGCGACCCTATTTCTCTGGTCACTCACACGTGCAGAGTCCACCATGGGAACTTTCCTCTCTTACCTCTCAGCCCTCCACCCCAGCATCTCCTCCCCATCCCAGCCCCACAGAGTAGCCCTGGGCCGGTGACCTAGTCTCCCATTTGGTAGAGAAAACGTAAACTATCAGGAAGTCTCCTATATTCCTAATTTTTTAAAATTGTAGTATAAACATATTAGTATCACTCCTGTTCTGTTCTTCTTCTTCTCATTAGAGAGGTTGTACCTTCCTCCTTCTAAAATTTATCCCTGTACCACAGGTTTGGATTTTATGCCTGGCTGCCTCATTTGATGTTTGTACTCTAATGTTTCTTTTTCTTTTACATTAAATCTTACCCTCTCAGCTGGATTCTTCCCACTGGCTTTTATGCATACTTGAATCTCCTTCTTTAAGAAGCCCCCTAAGTGAGGCTTGTTCACACTCACTATCTCTGTTCACACTCACTGTCTCTGTTCACTCACCTCTCTTTCTAAATCCAGGTCACGGGGGCTTCAGGTGTCATCTTTCTCTACCTCTCAGGATCGTCTGACACTCTTGATCCGAACCTCTCTTGTTGTTTAAAATTGTGTCCCCAAAAGGCGTGTTGAAGTCCTAACCTCCATACCTGTGAAAATCACCTTACTTGGAAATTGGGTCTTCACAGGTGTAATACTATGGCCTGAATCTCCTGTCACCTCTGGCAGAGTTCATGGGGTTCTATTCCTTAACGCTTTGAACCTTAAATACCTTAAATTAGTGCATACTTCAGTCTACCTTGTAGAATAATTCCTTTCTTAAAGGGAAGGCAGAGAATATTTTTTTATCACTAATTTTCTCTTTCCCCAGCACAGTACCTGACACAATAATTACTTAATAAACGCTTGTCAAATGAAAAGGTAAGTAATAGTAGAGGGTTTACTAAGTGCCCTAAAGGCATTACATTTTAACTCCTGTAATCCTTCCAGAAACCTTATGAGGCAGGCACTATTGCCATACCCATTCTATGGGTGAGGCACAGCAAGTTTGAATAACACCCCTAGTGGTCCTTAAGAGGCTGACTGCAGAATACAGTCTCTTACCCCAATAAAGAGTCTCTTCATTAAATTATTTACTTTGCAACAAAGCTTTTGAAAAATCAAACACAGAACAAAGGTCATTTCTTAGGACATTTTTTATTTCTTTGTTGAACTCTAGAAAGTGAGTAATAATATCATTAGACCTGAACATCCTGTCATGCTATTATATGTTTTGGCTTCACTGCTTGGTTGGATGAAAACAATTCCAAGGGAAGCACTTGGAGTTGGTCCCTGAAGTCCCTTCACATTGTGAGCCATCGCTGTTCAGCGGAGGCAAGACCCTGCCCCTGCTCTGGACTTTCTGGAAAACGAGAAATAAGGTCAGATTCAATATCATCATGGGCTCTGGGTGATGAGAATCTCGGTTCTCCCAGAGTGCCTCAAAAGTGAGGCTTGCTTATCTCTTGGTCAACACTCTCTGTGTCGGGGGTGCGGACTGGGGATGGTTTATTACCCGGGACACAGGTTTCTGCTTAAGCACTCACGAAGGCCATGTCTGCAGGATCTGTGGTGGCAGCTGGCTCCGGTACACTGAGCAGAGATGAGTACGTGGATAATTGTTTTGAGAATATGAAGCAGGGGTGTGTGATGCTGGTCTGCAGCATCTGCTATTAACAACACAGACAAAAGGGGCCTCTACCGGGTGTGTTACTCTGCTTTCAGGAAGATGTAATGTGCTGATTTGGAGCCTTTGCAGATATCAGAACACCGATCCTTTTCTGAATATCTCAAGACCAAGCGGGCACGCCAGTGTGTTTAAAATAAGGTAGCTGGATAACTGAATCGCTGTGCTATACACCTGAAACTAACACCATATTGTAAATCAACTACAGTTCAATTAAAAAAAGAAAGAAAGAAAGAAAAATAAGGCAGCTGGATAAAATCAGTTGGTGAGTTTATTTAAAATACCCACCACTTCTCTGGCTCCCCAAGATTTTAATTCAGGTTATCTCAGAGTAGGGTAAGAAAAATCAATGAATGTTTTAGCAAACACGAAAGGTTATTATCATATGGAGCCCAGTTGAGAAACCATAAGCCTGATCCCACCACCCACTGGACCAGCCTCTGATATAGTCCTTGACATCCTCAACAACCCACCAGATAAATGATCCAGGAACTTTGATCATTTCTAATGATGAGTGACTCACTACCTCTCAAGGCAATCCAGCCAACTCTGCAGCTCTGGTGTAAGATAGTTCCGCTTCCTGAAGCAGGATATTCTGAATTATTAAACAGGTTCCCTGTGTGCAGGAAAACGCCCCACTCAGGAAGCTGCCAGGGGTTTCCAGGTTTATTCCCAAAGAGAAAGTATAACTCAGCAGAATTTGGTGGGAAGGGCTGTGGGAAAGCTAATACTCAACCTTATTTTTCAAAAATAAGTAAGAGTGTGTTTCGTGTTTGGTAATTACAATCATTGTTGCTTTTGTCGTGGTCATCCATTTTAAAAAATAAATAAATAAATAAAATAGATAAGCAAGGATACATTGTATAGCACAGGGTTTTATAGCCATTGTCTTGTAATAATTTATAATGGAGTATAATCTGTAAAAATACTGAATCGTTATGCTATATACCTGAAATTTACATAATATTATAAATGAACTATACTTCAATTAAAAAAGTAATTTAAAGAAAGGAAAAAAAATTAAAATTAAAAAATAATAAAACAAAGTAAGTTTCACTTAATGTCTTTGATGAGGCAATAAAATAATTTTATTAAAAAAAAATCTGGGATATAACAAAAGATGAATAAAAAAACACACGTGAGAGTGCTTGCTGTGTGGAACATCGTTTCCTAGACATCACTACTCGACCCCCCTCTCAGGATGAGGGCAACTGAAAAACAAAGCTGAGATGAGCCTGAATTCGGGGATATTTTCGCAGACTGGAGACCAGCCTGTGCAAGCAATGAGCTGGCAGGCCTGGGAAGCCTGGCCATTGAAACAAGAGGGGGACACACAGCAGTGTCCCCAGTGGACTGGTGACCACATGGCAGATGAGAATGAGGTCGTTAAAACTGGTCAGTGTGGATGGAATGACCAGATGACCCGTTCCCATCTGCACTCACCCAGCGCCTTGGAAACAGGTAAAGCCCACACCCAACCTAGACGCATCGTGTGGGAGGGTGATACTGAGTTGAGTGAAAATAAGTCCCCATCATTCAGTGGGGAGGGGAGGCTGAAATAAAAATTAAGTTCTGAGATCAAAGGAAGACATCATTATTGCTTATCTGAGAATGTGAACCAGCATTCAACCCAAGCACTTTTTCAGGGAATAAAATCTATTCCTCTGTAGACATTTCTACCTTGTTCTACCTGCTAGGCCACTCAAAGTCAATCTTTCTTCTGTATGTTTCCTTCTGGCTGATGGAAGCTAGAGCTGATGTGTTTTTCTTCTCCTGACTAAATATTCTCAATCCCACCACACTTCATTTGGCATAGCTGTGACCTACCATTCCAGGTACATTTGGATGTTTACACATTTTCCATAACATGGGTGACTGAATTATTATTATTTATTACCCAAACATGAGCCCAGCTATTATTTTTCTCCAAGCATGATTTGATGAATGCAACCTGAAACATCAAGTATTAGTAATAGTTTTAATGATAATATAAAATAATAAACCAGGCAGAAACATAATTTAAACACTTACTGTGTGTACAACCCATTCTAGGTATCACAGAGGATACTAATGGGTATAGATGTGATTATGTCCTAGAGAGTCTATTGCATAAATTTTGTTAATTGATCTGGTTGATCATGAAGTTCTCCTAAGAAACAATTTTATTTTATTTTTATTTTACTTTTTGATTTTCCATTTATTCAAATTTAGGGTAAGGATAGGCTTCTGTAGCAAAGACTCTTGTAAACTTATAGCTTAAAGAGTAGAAAAGGTTGCTTCTCTCTTAATGCTAGCAGAACAAGAGATTAGGGCAGCCTTGTCCCTCAGGGTCCATCATGGGACCAGATTCTTTCCAAAGCTTTGCTCCTCCATGCTCTGCCCCTCCATCTCCCGGGGCAGGGGTCAGCATAGAGGTTTGCCCTCTGCTTCTGTAAATAAGGTTTTGTTGGAATATAGCTGTTTGTTGCATATTGTCTATGGCTTCTTTCTTGTGGCAACAACAGAAATGATTAGTAACCATAGAGAACATGCATCCCACAAAGTCTAAAATATTTACACTCTGGGTCTTTACAGTAAACGTTTGCTGACCCTTGCCCTAGTGTGTTGCGATTGTCTTCTTGATTGAAGCTGGGTCACCACCATATCTGGGTTCAGTTTGTGCAAACAGGAAGTTAGGCTGAGAAAGGCCCTCCCAGCAGGGCCAGATGCAAACATGGCTCAAGTCCCTTCTGCTCACACAGGCCAGGAGAGAACTTGATCACTTGGTGAAGCCAACCCCAGAAGTCTCTCCATGCCCAACAGGAATGTGGTGAGCGTGGTTCTACTTTAGTACACAAGCACTTCAGCCCTTTCCAACAAAATACATTCTGTCAATCAAATTTTCCCCTTTGATTTAACGTCTGTGTTTATTTTAAAGAAAAATCTATCCATATGTATCTGCATCATTTATACCTCTCATCAAAATGCTGTTTTTCAACAGCTGTCTGTCAACCAAAATTCCTGGTAGAAAAGGAATAAGCAAGTTTCGTTTTGTGGTAGGAAGCTTTGAAGTACATGGGGCATCTAAGCTCAGCATGTCACCATGTACCTAGTTATTCCCTAAAGAAAGTAGGGTTTGCACCAATATACAGTGGGCCAGTGATGGCTATGGCAACCTCGGTAGTCAGGTAGATGTTGAGGAGCTGAAGGAGAGAGATGTGCTGCCCAAGGCCCATCTGCAAGGGTGATGGGACTCGGATGTCTTCTGATAGGATTTGAGAGCAACGGGCTGTGGGGGACAGATGGCACTGAAAGAAGTGGAACAAAGGGCAGAGCTGTGCGAGGACAGGCGTAGACGTGAGGGAGATGCACACGGAAAGGTACAGTAAGAGACGCCAAAGACAAAATGCCTGAGGTTTTCACCCAAAATAGACAGGATAGGCTTTCCCAACTTCTCTGAAATGGTTCCCAGAATTCTATGTCCTAGAAATTAATTCAGGGATGAACACTTCCCAGGTGCCAAGCTGGATCCATGGAGAGAGAATTTGTTTTCTAGAGTAGCTAAGTCAGAGAGTCCACATGAAAGACAGAAGAATTTTACAGGCTTGAGTGGGATAATTAAACACAGAATAGGAGTCGGCTCCTACAACACGTGTGGCAGTAAACTACAGGTGTCATCAGCTAGACGTGCGTGTCCTTTCCTACCTCCACTAACCCCCCGCAATGTCCAGATTTAAAGCTGTGCAATGACAGACAGAAATGTGGTTCATGGCACTCTGGTGATTGTTATGCTATGTAAGACTCTGTCTTCCTTGAAGACTCACTCTAGAGCTCCTTGGCCATCTCGATGACTTGAGCAGCCATGTTTTGGAAGCCACATGGAAAGAAACTGAGGAGTCTCTAGGAACCTCAGGCAGCCTCTTGATGCTGAGACTAGCTTCTGACCCACAGCTAGTAAAAAATACCAAAGCTGTCAGTCCTACAACCACAAGGAACTGCATGCTGGCAACAACCATGTGAGCAAGGAGACTCTTCCTTGGTGGAGTCTCCAGAGGAGAACCCAGCCCTGGCCAGCAACTTGACGGCAGCCTGGTGAGATCCTAAACTAAGGAAGCAGCTAAGCCATGTTGGCTTTAAGCCACTGAACTTGTGTTCTACAGCAACAGAAGGCTAATACCATGGTGCAGCTGGTATTCTAGCAAAATCTTAGTGCATAATTTTTTTATGATCCACATGTCAGATTCCTACTGAAAAGAAGTAGGAATGGGTGGAATACAGCCGAAAGAGCATTTCTACTCTTGGAGAAAGACAGATGTGGATTTGAATGGAAACATCATCTCTAGCTGGCTGTGTGATCTTGCACAAATCACTTAACTTCTATGTACCTCATATTCTTCTCCAGAAAAATGGAAAAGATGTCTTCTACTGGGATATTGGATTGATATCAAATAATACACAGGTAGGGCAGGAAAATCTGGTGGTGCTAATTGCTAGATTCACATAATCATTTATTTAAAAATAATGATAGCTAATATTTGTTGAGTACTTACTATGGGCCAGTGTTCTAAATACATTTTATATATTTACTCCATTAATTTTTACAGTAACCTTAAGAACTAGTTACTATTAGGACTGACAGCTTCCATTGGCAGACTTCTTCCATCCTGCGAGCAGTAGATATGAGAAAGGATCCCCACAGCAATGCAAACATAAATTAATTCTTGTGCCTGAACATCGATGTGCCTTTATAAAAACATTGCCAGCACAGCAGTTTGGCCAGCAGGAGTCTGCAGGCACACTCTGGGTTAGCTGGGCTTCCAGGAGGTAATCCAAGAGCATATCAGCCACCTACAAAATCACTGCTGGGAAACAGCTTCCACATCCCAAACAGCTGACGTACAGATGATTTTCTGAATATATATTGTTTGAGAAGTGAGTCTACCTTTGCATGTGTGTTTGTAAAATTACATGACTTCCTTTCACCAGGTCTTTATATATAAATCTCAGCAAAATCATTGAAAAGATACATGAACCCCAGTGTTCATTGCAGCACTATTTACAATAGTCAAGGCATGGAAGCAACCTAAATGTCCATCGACAGGTGAATGGATAAAGATGTGGTACATATACACAATGGAATACTACTCAGCCATAAAAAAGAACAAAATAATGCCATTTGCAGCCACATGGATGAACCTAGAGATTACCATACTAAGTGAAGTAAGTCAGACAAAGACAAATATCATATGATATCACTTTTCTGTGGAATCCAAAAAAATGATACAAATGAACTTATTTACAAAACAGAAACAGACTCACGGACTTCGAAAACAAACTTGCAGTTACCAAAGGGGAAAGAGGGGGAGGAATAAATTAGGAATTTGGGATTAACAGATACAGACTACAGATAAAATAGATAAACAACAAAACCTACTTGTTGAGCTATATATCAATTTAAAAAAAAATCATTGGGTTGGAGCCCTAAGTAGTGCCCAGGCCACTGCAGCCAGGAGAGGGTCACGGAGGAGACATATCAGTTCTTGTGCTGTGTTTCCTAAAGACAGAGGAGACAACAGTCCCCCACTTCCTGGGTCCTCCATACTGGGGAGAGCTGGCCAGGAGCGCCTCAGAAGAGTGGGGGTGACGTGGAAGAACAGCCAGACTTCCGAGATGCCCCAGAGATCACAGGTACGTGTCTGGCTGCCCAAACCCTTTCAAGAAACAAAACCCACATCACCACCCCAGTAAAAGTGAATTATCCTCGAGAATTTTAGGATGTCTCAGGTGAGGTAGAGCAGTTATGGCCTCCAGGAGGAGGAAGTGCATTTAGATCCGCACTTTCTCTGATTTTGCATCAAGTGGAGCAGAATCCACTGCAAGAGTCACTGAGGTCACTGCAGGGCTGAGAACAGCATCACAGGAGAGCGTGACAGGTCCTGCTACCTTCTCGAGGCAGCCACTCTCCACTTGTTATGTGGGATGGTTTGCATGGGCTGGAGACCGACATCAGAACACAGGCGTGCCTATCTGCAAGGCAGAAATAGAGACGCAGACGTAGAGAATGGATGTGTGGACATGGGGGGGGAAGAGGAGGGTGGGATGAATTGGGAGATTAGGATCGATATATATAGACTACCATGTGTGAAATAGACAGCTGGTGGGAACCTGCTGTACAGCACAGGGAGATCCGCTCGGTGCTCTGGGATGACCTAGATGGGTGGGATGGGTGGGCGGAAGGGAGACACAAGAGGGAGGGCATATATGTATACATATAGCTGGTTCTCTTCATTGTACAGCAGAAACTAACACAACATTGTAAAGCAATTATACTCTAATAAAAAACAAAAAAGCACACAGAGGTGTTCGATTTAGGTCAACTGTGACCTCAACCAGACATCGACCTGATGAACGATCCCAGAAGGAAGCCGAGACAGCTGATGTGTGAGGACAGAGCATACAGGCCACTGTATCACCATGGAGAGAGAAAATATAGGGAAAGGGATGTCAACCCAAGGACCCTCACTTTGCAGTTGATTGTTTTTCCAAAGAAATGATCTATCATTCTTCTGGGGGATTTTTCACTGGAGTACATTGTTCCATAGGAAAGTAGGTGAGATGAGACTTGTCTGTCTTGCTTTTATAAGCTCTGAGAAGGAGGATCTTAAGGACAGTCACTTTCCCCTCCTCACCTTTGTTTCCCCACTTTCTTGCACAGGGGTTGGCGGACTGTGGCCCGCTGCTAAGTTTTGTATGGCTTCAAGCTAAGGGTGGTAAAAAATGTTTAAATAGTTGAAAAATCAGCAAAAGAAGATTGATATTTCTTGTCTGTGAAATTACATAACATTCAAATGTTAGTGTCCATAAGTAAAATTTTCTTCTTCGACTTTGGCACTATGGACATTGTGGGTCAGATACGTCCTTGGTGGGCTTGGAGGCGGCTCTGTGTACTGAGGGACGTTCAACAGCATCCCGGCCTGCACCCCTGGGATGCCAGCAGCACCGCTCTCCATCTGCGACAATCAAAACTGTCTCCAGATATTTTGGAATGTCTCCTGGAAGGCAAGATCGCCCCATTGAGAACTGCCTTTTCATTAAAGCACACCACGTTCATTCATGGTGTGTAGATCTGCTTTTGTGAGACAGCAGCAGAGCTGAGGAGTTACATAAAGGCCATCTGCCCTACAAAGCTTAAATATGTACACCTGGCCCTTTACGGAAAAAGTTCTCTACGGTCTAACACATAGAAGGAACTCAGTGTTTGAAAAAGGAATGAAAAAGGGAAGGGAGAGAGAATCAGAGAATAGGTCGGTCAGGCAAAGACTTTCAGGGAAAAATGAGTTTTTGTTTTTTTAACAAAAAGACCAATCAATGCACAAATGTCAGGCTGCAGCTCAGCCTTTTCCACAGAACATCCTACTAACTACAAGTTTATTTCTAAAGCAACACCATCTGAGTTCCTACGACCGGACTCTTCTGTTAAACCAGGAAGCTACCATCTATCACAGAAATTGTAAGTCAACTAAAAAGAGCCGAATGGGAGAACGTGTAAGTATTGACCCTAATAGCTCCTCTATCTGAATATATTAGCAGCATGTAATGGTTCGACAAGTCCCAAGTTGACAGATTAAAAACCATTCTTTGAAATCCATGGAAGAGAAGGAAGTTGATACTGAGTGAACATTCACCATGTGTCAGGCACGCACAGAGAATCTATACATATACGTTGCCCTCCCAAGAGCCATTTGAGGCACTATTTCCTTATTCCTGACATGAGGAAACTGAAGGTCATAAACATGAGAGGACTTGTCCAAGATCTTGTGGCATCAAGAGCAGAGTTGGGGCTCTGATGGGACCTGCATCCTGCAGAGCCTTTACCTCTGTCACTGCCGTGCGACATGTACAGTCAAACTTATTTGAATCAGCTGCATCCACGAGGACAGCAAATTCTCTGGAGTGAGCTGACATTTCTAGAAATTCTGGGCACAATGGAAACCGAGTCAGAAAGAGTCAGGATTACTGAGTAGAGCCCATGGCCACAGTGCAAAGCCCCTGCAGGGTAGCCGGGGCTTGGCTGCTTCCGCTTCCAGGGAGCACGAACTGATGTTTCCTGGGGTGACCTGGCCTGTCTAAGGTTTGGGGAGAGTGTCAGTGTCTCCATAAGGCATGCTGAGTGATGTTAGAAAGACACTCTCAGACACCTCGAGAAAGTAATTGGCCTGAGAAGTCCTGTGTGTAGAAGCAGGCAGTATAAAGAGAGATTTATCACTTGTGCTGATAAATCGACAGTGAAATTAAAAAGCTTAATTATTTCAGCATGAAATTTGAGAGACTTCTTTTCCCACTGAACATATGAAAAAGTTTCAAAGCATTTTACAGCCATAAAACATCTGTGACCCAATTCACCAAAAAAAAAAAAAAAAAAAAAAAAAGAAAGCAGCAACAACAACAAAAAAGCAGAATGAAACCAAGAGTTGTTAAGGTATCAAAGAACAGCAAGATGGTAGTGAACGCTTATTCCATCTTCCATCAATAAAGCAACATCTTGTGCGTGTAGCAGGCCTTCAAAGTGTGTTCTTATAAATCCTGAGTGTGTGGGGAGATGCAGAGGCGTTCTGAGGACCCGAAACACCACCGAGAAGAATGTATGAAGGTTCATGACAGATCAAAGACCAAAGGAAGAGATGCACTGAGTTCACTAATGGAAAGATAATGGCCTTCAGGAGCTGGTGAGGAGGACAAAATAGAATGAATGAATTTTAAGGACAAAAACACACTTGAAAAAAATATGGCACAATTACATTATCTGAAAACAATGACTTATAATAATTCTAAGATGTTTCTTTCATTTCATGTTGTGTGCTGCTAATGGAAGGTATAGTCTGAAGGGTTTAATGGTTAGTTTTAAAAGGGTTTTGGTGATGTCTGGAGCTTAATTACAGTGGATCAGGCAGAGCTTTCAAAAAAAGTATCTTTTGAAGAAAACTGAAGTCGGATCCAATATACTCAATAAATATTCACGGTTCTTGAATGATTTGAAGTAGATTATTTTAAACTGTTGTAAAACGTGGCAAAAATCTGTTCTAAAGAATGTATAGAATATTGACATATGGTAATTCACTAATTGGAAAAAAAATTAGGCAGCACTTACTTACCTAAGATGTGAAACTTAAATTGTGCAAAGGCTTAACTGGATTGAATCAATGGAACAAAAAATTTGACTTTGTGTTTTTATCGTTATTTCATTCGGATTCCCCAGTGCCCAGGCAATTTTATATGAAGTAGCCACTTTTGTAAGCATATTCATTTTTAGCAAGGTTCCATTTGGTAGAGAAAACTTAAGATACCCAAAAATAAATACACACCTGAAAGTATTTTCTGAGGGAACTATTTGGCTAACCAGCCTTAATTAACAGAATACCGATTTCAAAACCACAATTGGTTGCATATACCTTTTAATGAACATTTTTACACAAAAAGGTAATTCATTATACTCTAAACAGTGATTCTCAAAGGATAGTACCATTTGTTAGCTGGTGGAATGGGAATATATCATCCTTTTAGGACTTTTCAAAATATAGCACTACCCACCACCCTACTCCCCCTACCCAACCTTGGAAGAAAATTCTATTATATATCTCCAAAGTGACATTATTTGCCCACAACCCTGAACCCCATTCTCATTAGAAATCAGGGCCTTGTTGAGTCACCGTTATTGGTGAGAACAGGTCATTTCTCTCAAGGGTGTGTGGAGCATAAAGCAGGAACAAACTCAATGGTTTAACACTCTAGTCAACACAATCCTTGCTGAGGACTAGATTCTACCAGCTCAGCTGAAGCTGAGAACAGAGGTTCATACTTGGCTGGCAATAGGCCTGAGAGCTGAAGCAGGAATAATCTTAGCCTCAGTGTCATTCAAAACATTTACAGAATTGGGCAGAGAGAAGCAATATTAATAAAAGGTCATCAGCATGAAGATGAATTTGGACTGAGTCAACACGGATGAGTGACGTGAGTCTGTTCTGTACTAGGCATGATGTGGTGGCCCCTTGGCCAGCGGGGGAGAGCAAGCCAGCCCAGTGCGACAGGGGACGCTCTCCACCAGGGATTCCTCTGTGGGAACAAAAATAGTGTTGTCAGTGTTCACAACTGTTAATTTTTATGTGAACTTGCCTAATTTTTATTTTAGAATCTAATTTTAAAAAATGGACACTGTGGGAACCAATCCTGTAGCAGAAATACACCCTACCTGTGGGTTCGATGAAGCCCTTAAGTTTGTGTCCTCAGCTCCAGGTACCCTGGAGTCCATGAAGGTGTAGAACCAGATACTGAGCGCAATTAGCCTGGATGCCATCATACTTTACCTCCTCCCAACATCCCACAGATTGCTTTTTCTGATTCTTTGGGCTTTTTGTTTTTTTGTTTTATTTTTCATGCAGTGGGGACAATTGAAATATATTATTAAAATTAAGCCTGTGAAACTCATCCCCATGTTTACTGTAAAGATGTCATCATGGACATTGCTGATTATGTGAAACCGTGTGATCTATAAGAACAATGGAGAAATGTCTGCTTAAGTTTCATTATCAGAAATAATTGTGGTTTTAAGGGGCGAAGACTTTGTCTTTATACTTTATGGACTCTGTGACTCACCACAGATCATGTTTGCATCTTGGCATTGGATGCTAGGAAGCTTAAATGTGAATCTGTGTGTGAACACTTCTGGATCCGTCCTGCTTTCCTTCACTCACTTTCCTTTTGTTTAACCCAATTCACATTCTTACTCATTTTTGTTCAGTGTATCTTGTTATACTGGACCGGGTTCTTGGTGAGATGAGTCACATCCATTTCAAAACAGAGCAGAAAAGGAATATGGGACAGGCATTTTAAAAACAAATTTTACATATTTATAGTCTGCCTTCTTCTAAGGAGCAAGTTGTTTTTTACATTAAGTGGGACGAAGAGTGGGGGAATTATTATACAGCCTCATTCTGGACTGAGGGCCTGGAATTGGACAGATTCAAACTCAAAATTACCATATAGGGAGGGAAAGAGTTAAGGGGGAGGGGAAGCAGAAGAGGGAGAGCAAGACAGACACCACCAAATACTCCAGATTCATCCACTCACCCACTGAAGGACATCTCGTTTGCTCTAAGTTTTGGCAATTATGGGTAAACCTGCTATAAACATCTGTGTGCTGGTTTTTGTGTGGACATAAGTTTTTAACTCCTTTGGGTAAATACCAAGAAACACAATTGCTGATCATATGGTAAAAGTATATTCAGTTTTGTAAGAAACTGCTAAACTGTCTTTTAAAGTGGCTGTACCATTTTACATTCCCATGATGTTGGCTTGTGATTAGAATCTTTCAAATAGGCATTAAACACCCTTAGGTTGTATATTCACAATTAAGATACTTCTAATACTAACAACTACTGCTAGCATACAGATTAAAATATACCTGTAAATACATATTTATATATATATTTATATATCATGTATAATTGTTTATCTTGAGATATTCTAGAAAAAGTTACATAACCAAATTTCAAGGATAAATGAGATAAATCTTAATTATAGAAAAAAGTTAATAATCCTTTCTCAAGGATAGCTTCAGCTGGGAAAATAAATATCAAGAATGAAAATATTTCAACGGCATAATTTATAAATGTGATCCAATATATGTACGTAGTTGTATATATATGCCCTCAAACTATAGAATACATGTTCTACTTAAGCCCACATTAAATTTTTTTTATTTGCACACATTACAAAGAAAGTCTCAACAAAGTTTAAGAAATATGTATAGTAACATCGATTTTTCTGAATTTCCAATCACTTGATGCTTCAAAACATGGGAGGAGTCATATACATCTTATGAGAGTAATCAGTGAGGGCAATAGTATTAAAATCAGCTTTTGTTTTGCTACATTAAAAAATGGGTCTCGTATTTTCAAGCAATGTGATCTATGATTTATTTGGATCATCTAAGTGAATCTTCACAGCAACCCCATGTCGTTGGAAATAATGAGAAACTGGAGCTGAGAGTAGTTAACTAGGAGACCCTGACAAGGCGTTATATGAGAACTCGCCACAATAGTCCTAACAACAGGGGCAGCAGCAGAAATAACATCTTCACCTGCACTGCTTTGTTTCTGGAAAAGGAAACCAAGACACCCTTAAGCACCATTAATCTTCACAGTAAAAGAGGCAGTGATCAAGGGTCTAGTTGTATTTTAAAATGAATTAGTTCAAATATTGCATTGTGATCTAATTTTTGAAATGACCGAAAAATTGTTTACTTTGACTGTCACATCTACCTCAGTGTCAGATAGTCAAATTCATTTTATTTCACGTGTTTTTTTTTTAGTAAAATAACTTGTATTTGACCTTCTTCCTTAAAAACTATCAAAGAATCACAGATGTCTTTTCTCAGAAAGTAAAATATTGCATATTGCTATCTGAACAGGACAGAGGTTTTCTTTTCTAAAGAAAAATGAGACTGGTGTCCACGAGGATGGCAAGAGAATGGCAAGTCACTCCTGGAATAATCTCCTTAGAAACTAATGTCAGGTACTGGGAGCAGACCTACAATCCAAGACAAGACATTTGAGAAAGAGAAACCCAGCATCCCACAGTCAGCGTTAGCTGGGACCCCTGATTTGTACCTAATCAAGATGTTTTCACATCCTCTTACGTGCACTTGGCAAAACAGTTCTGGGAAACCGTCTTCCCATTCTAGTAGTCCTTCAGCTTTTTCTTCAAGAAATGTTGATTTTACTGAGTTGAATGATGCCCATTTGAAGTCACTGATTTCTTGTTCTTTCCGATCTATTATTTTCTTCCATAACCTTGGAATCTTCCTTAACATCACAAAACTGTGGTTGTCCTAATTTTCTTTATTTCATTTCATCATTATTCCTTCTATGTGTTTCTAGTTCAAGGTTTGTGAATGAGTCCTGTGAGAAAAACTGATTATCACTGTACTTTGAAGAGGTCTGGGAAGGTGGGTATAACTTGTAATAATGAATATTTTGCATTTAAACTGAGCTAAAACTTGAGCTGCTTTATAACTGACTCTTTTTCTTAAGTGGAGGCAATCTGACCATTTTGAAGTCAGCCCACCTATCTGTCCAAGTTCAAGCTTTCACATATCGATGATAACATAGATAAATTACAACTTCTCAGTTTCTACTGACTGAGCAGCGTGTCATGCCACAAATCCAGCAATTGTAGCAATATGTGTTATAGTCTAGCTTGCCATCATTTGTTGACAAACTAATCTGTCTGGGAAACTTATTCATTTCTGGAAATGCTATGGAAAAATATCAGCACAAAACAAATATATTTATATACACAATGCATGGTTTGGGGTTAGGATGGTGGTTTAGAATATCATAGTAGAGATACATCTATCACACATAATTTCAATTCACTCCAATTATTATAGGTTTATTTTATTTTTGTAAACTATAAGAACTGCAAAAATCTCATTACTGGCTACTCACCAGGGCTTAGCAATTCACACTTGGGATATTTTAAAAAAATACTTTTCCATCCAGTCAACGAAATTTAAAGAAATCACGTTTAGGGCTGCCCTGGTGGCGTAGTGGTTAAGAATCTGCCTGCCAATGCAGGGGACATGGGTTCGAGCCCTGGTCCGGGAAGATCCCACATGCCATGGAGCAACTAAGCCCGGGTGCCACAACTACTGAGCCTGCGCTCTAAAGCCCACGAGCCACAACCACTGAAGACCACGCGCCACAACTACTGAAGCCCGTGCGCCTAGAGCCCATGCTCCGCAACAAGAGAAGCCACCGCAATGAGAAGCCCGTGCACCACAAAGAAGAGTAGTCCCTGCTTGCCGGAACTAGAGAAAACCCGCGTTCAGCAACGAAGACCCAATGCAACCAAAAATAAATAAATAAAATAAATAAATTTATTTTTAAAAAAAAGAAAGCATGTTTAGCTAAGAAAGACAAATGAGACACAGACTCACCTGATTGCTACAGCAAATCTGGTCACCATGATGAAAATTTTGCAAGGTGGAAGCTAATGAAGGAGAATGCCAGTGCCATAGACAAAGAGTGAGCTTGGGAAAGTTTGCTGGTGCCATAAAATGGGCATAGAAACAAAGAGGACATGACTCAGAGATTATGTGCTAGGGTGCAGGTCCAGAGAAAAACAGCAACACGAAATACAGAGTTAATGAAAGGGACCATGGTCTCATAAGAGCATAGAGGCAGACATTTGGACTGGGTATATCTTGGAAAGAAACACTCCATCGTAGAAAAGCGACTCATGCTAGACCCTTTCCTAAATAGAGCTGGTGTCAACAGTCTTTCTATTCATCTTGCACCTCAGAAATCTACATTGCTCCTGATTCATGATAAACCTCAAAACTTGTCTGATTCTCAATGATCTATTGATGGAAAGCAAGGGACTCAGGAAAAACTGGAAGACCGCTTCAGGAAAAGATGAGTCCATCCTTACCATCATATGCTTCCAGGAGAAGAAAAACAGACCGGTTTTAATGCAGCAATATTCATCATTTTAAAATCCCTTATATTTCTCTGACAATAAAGAGATGCTTTTTTCGTATGTATTAAGATGTTAACCCTTCATCCTGATACTATAAGGTAAGTGGGCTTGGACAGAGACAATCTAGGAAATATCAACCATGTTTAAAAAAAATAAAACAAACAACAAACAAAACCTTCCTGAACTCACACCCTAATGGTCACTAGGACTCTGAGCTGATCAAATACTCACTTTTATTGGTAACCTCTGAGCTCTCTGGGCGACCTCCCATGGACCTCCACCTCTAGAGTCATCTCCATACTCTGTTGTCAGGTCACCATATTTGGCTACAGGCCCTTCAGCTACTCCTGCTTTTTCTGCTACTCTCATACATATCCTTTTTTTTTTTTTTCTCCATTCTTCCTCATGATAACCCTATTCTGAAGCAAACAAGCCACACCCGTAGCTGGGTACCCTTAGCCAGTACAGTGGTATAATCACAAGGATATCATAGAGTTTTTGCGTTTTCAAAGCACTCTCCTATTCTATTCCATACAACATGGTCACACCACGTGAGAAAAGGAGATGTCCTTCTCACTTTGCTGGTGAAGACCGTGAGATCCAGTGACCTGAACTGATGTGTTCACAGACACATAATTAACAGTAACGGGAGTGAGACTTACATCCAAGACCAGCATCAAGGAACAGCTGTGTGAAATATTTGAAATCCACTGAGTCTTGTGAGTGCTTGGCCTCCTCGTATTAAATTACTAGCCTTAAATTTGCATAAATTTACTAGCCTTAAATTTGCATAAAATATTCTGACAATAACCACTACCCATGCTATGTAAACAATACTTTATTGTACAGAAAAACAGAAAATACCCATGCACACACATGCTAAAACATTTGCACACACCTCTATTAGACAAATTTGTACTAAAAGTTGACACTTGTATCACTTGAAGACGCCATTTATTTCCAAGGGAAGGAGGGAGTGGGCAAGAGAAAAAAAGAAGTCTGCAGTTTACAAACAGAGCTGGACGCACTGAAGCCTTGGCTTTCTCATACCATTGTATTTCTGCTGGACAGCACTGTAGAAACCCATGGACGAGTGAGCTGAGCTGCCTCTGAGACAGAGAGTGATCAGTTCAGGGTGATCATCTAAAGGTCCTACTACAGAACTTGTAGAAAGGCCAGGATGAAGCTCTTCCTATAAAGAATAATTTAGGCTACATTTCTACAAAGCCAGCAAATCTAATAGTTGCATTAAATTATACTTCTTTAAGGTTTACAGGTATACCCAATTTCTTCTACCAAAACCAAACTAAGCCAAACAAACAAAAGCCTTGGTCTACTGAGTTCTATGTAAAATGACAATTGTCATAGGTGATAAATGACAGGAATCTAAAGAAAAAATGAGATTGGGGGAAGGGAAGAGTCTATTTATTCCAATGACTGTTTAAATTGAAGTATAGTTGATTTACAATGTTGTATTAGTTTTAGGTGTACAGCAACGTGATTCGGTTTTATATATATTCTTTTTCAGATTCTTTCCCCTTATAGATTATTACAAGATATTGAGTATAGTTCCCTGTGCTATACAGTAGGTCCTTGTTGGTTTTCTATTTTATATATAGTAGTGTGTATATGTTCATCCCAAACTCCTAATTTATCTCTCCCCTCTTTCCCCCTTTGATAACCATAAATTTGTTCTCCATGTCTGTGGGTCTATTTCTGTTTTACAAATAATTTCAGTTGTACCATTTTTTTAAGATTCCACATATAAGTGATATATGATATCTGTCTTTCTCTGTCTGGCTTACTTCACTTCGTATGATCATCTCTAGATCCATTCATATTCCAATGACTCTTAGTATGTCTGTTGCTTCTCTTCTTATCTGGGGTTAATAGGGTGAATTGAGAAAGACTCATAGAAGTCAGTAGGATATATACATATAAATGCACACACGTAATTCATGAATTGTTACTAATTTATTCAATACTATTAATTACACATTATTAATATATAAGTATGTATAACAGATAATTATATCTATTAAATGTAAGGTAGTGTGCAAAACAGTGTAGGGGTTCACACTCCAGTCCTCTATGGACACTTTAGACAGCAGGAAAGCTCAAATATGCTTCCAAATCCATACAACGCAATAAAGATGGGGTAGTCACCGTAACGGAAGATAGAGTGCTTCAAGGCTACAGGGGAAAAGTAATTTTTGTTTTGCTGGAAATAATTGTGGACATTATTGAGGGCTGGAAATTTATGTTTTTTAATTTCTTATTTGCATATAAGAGAATTATGAATTTAGCATAAATTTTACATGATGAAAAGGCTTAGATTTGGAAAATTGGTGAGTTTTGCACCACTTAAGGTAAACTGAGTCTGAGAAAAGCCATTTCTTTGATGACGAACCTGGTGGCACATCTTACAATAAAACACACTCTCTTCTTGTGGTGAAATGCCATTATGGTTCCTGTGAAATGGCATGTTCTTGAGAGGTAATTGCAAATTTCCTTCCCAAGCTGAAATTTAGGAATAGCCAAGCAGGCCTTGAAATCAAAAGCATCAGTTGGTTCCAGAAGTAAATAATTGTTACTGGCTGAAATGACATTCAGCTGAGGCAAAATGGTTCTTCTGAGGCCCAGTGGGGTGCTAATGGTCAGATGATATGTCCTTAACTTGCTGGGATGTAGAGCAGTGCGCTGAATCTTGCCCATTCTATTTGAAACACTTAGCTGTTCAATAGGGAGTGCTCAGAAGGAGATGAAAATTGTGCTGACATCCGAAAGAAAACAAAGAGGAGCAAATGGAAACAAAATTAGTGAGCATCGTTCTCAGATGCTGAGGCTTATTTCTTCATTGTTAAAATTTCAGGAATTTGTTTTTGAAAATTTCTATAGTAAAATACCAGGTTCAGTCATGAACAATAGTATGTTTAGTGACTGTAAGTCAACAATACAGAATAATAGATGTGTTTCAGAATGGAGAAGGCAGAGGGAAGGGAGGAAGGGAGGAAGGGGGGGGAGGGAGGGAGGGAGGGAAGAAGGGAGGAAGGAAAGGAAGGAGGAAGAAAGGAGAAAAATAAAAATAAAAATGAAATGCCTACCAAAAGCACAATAACACCATTAGTTCAAAAGTGACTTCCTTCTATTCATCAAAACAAATCAGGAAAACGGTGTTGAATTATTATGGAGCCTCCCCTGCCAAAGCATGACTGATACAGTGCCATCTCTGGGTTTCTCAGCTAGAAGTCCTTGGTCTAAACACCTCTCTAGACGGGATCATTTGCCCCTTGGAAATGAAGCAGGCAATGAGGGAGGTCTCCTTCACCTGAAGAAATGTCCCTCTGTTTTCATGACCATCCCATTGTGATTCCACTTCACCACTGTTAATCCCAAGAGCCAACGAATTGCCGAGAAGGACCTGCTGCTCTCCATCTAAGTTGCTTCATTTCTTCTCAAGTTTATTCTCAGCAGGAGCCCTCAAAGGCAAAGTCACTCCCCAGGGCAGTAAACAGAGAAGTGCAGGGAAAACAACATTGGCATCACCTTCCAGATACTCAGCAACCCTAAGGAGACAGACTCCCACTACACATTGTCACAGCAGTTCTTGCATGGAGGACTTTTGGAGGGAAGACACCAAGATTCACCGACTACCTACAACATGCCAAACCTTTTCAAGATATCAAATTGATCAATACTACAGTTATTACAAAAACTCTTTGTGAATGAGGAAAATGAGACATCAAGAGGGAACAGTTTCTTGTCCGTGCACACCTGATAGGTAAGCCGTGGGTTTTAGGCTTAATCTCGTCCCATAACTTTCTGCCCTGTGGGAAGTAGTGTGAACTTGGCTCCTTCTTCTGTTGGGTTCTTGGAGGCCAACACTCAGCTATTTGCTGCCCATTTTCCCAGCCTGGTTCTCTGCCTAGATATTCTGTTGATTCTTTGAGTGACACTGAATCCTTCCAATAAATTTGTTTTCTGCTTCAAGCATCTAGTTCTGCTTCAGATACCTATTCAGCTGTCTATTGTTTACATTCAAGAACACTGGTACAGAGAATTATGGTTCAGGATGATGGTGAATTATTCCAGAAGAAGGGCTACCACAGCTGTCTGGAAGGATAATGCCAGCAGTTTCATGCAGAAGGGTTGGGTCTGAAAGGATCAGAAAGTCAGGGGAAGGGAAAGAGGGACAATAGTCCCCTACAGAGGGAATAGCATTAGCAAAGGCATGGAGGCAGGGAAGGAACTGTTGTGCTCTGAAACGCTTCCCTGGTTTTAGAATTCCTGTAACTAGTTCTGCTGATTTACTGTTGTCTTTTTAATTACGCTTCAGTGATTTTTCTGTTAAAAATGGGTGACGGCATCTCCCAATTTCTCTAATTTCTCTATTTTCACTTTCCATGGGGTTGAATTTGTTATAAGCAATCTTTAGTCTATTTGCTCCACACTCAGAAATCACTGAGTAAAAGGTTATGTGTGCAGCCAAAAGAACACAGTAAGATTTTTCTATGCACTTATTTTGCTGTTGCACCTACAAGACCTTTTCAGAAAAAGGAACTTTTGAAGCAAAAGTGTTTTTAAAATTCTGTTCAAAGATATTGGTGGGAAACTAGTCAAAAGCTGGTATGATATTGAACAAGAAAATAGCTTTAAAAAGAAAGAGGGAGAAGAAGGAAAAGAAAAGAAGGAAGAAAAGAAGGAAGGAAGGAAAGAAGGAAGAAAAGAAAGAAGGGAGGGAGGGAGGAAGGGAGGAAGGGAGGAAGGAAGGGAGAGAGGGAGACCTACACTTGCCCCGAGTCAGGATGCCCACCCAGCCCTTCTTTCTCTTTGCCGACACCTTCACTTCCACCCTCAGGTTGAATAGTTCATTGGTAGGCACATGATGTGAAAGAAACCCACCCACAGGCTTCCAGAAACCTGTGGATTTTAACAAAAGATGTGGGGATCATCAATTCCTCTGTCAGGACTTGGGAATTAAGTAGTCAGAGAATGATCTGGAAACTGTGTCCAGAGAGAGAGACAGAGAGGAGGATTCCAAGTTGGAAGGACACCACAGGTAAGATTATAAAGTGTTGGGGGATCAGAGCCATGTTGAAAATGTTCCCATAACCTGAGAAATTAGATCTTTTCCCTTAGGCACTAAAAAGCCATCTGAGATTATTAATCAAAGCAATCTGTCAGCCAATTTTATGTTTTGAATAAATTACTCTGAACGAAGAACAAATGGATGAGAGGGCAAGTGATTAGAGCCAGAGGGTCAGTAATGAGGTTCCTGCAGTGATCAAAGCCAGGATTGGAGCCTTGTGCTGGGCGCTGGGTTGGGGGTTGGAGAGAGGAGGGACAGATGGAAGACACACATTTAGGAGGTGGAATTGGCAGAGTTCAGACAACCCATGGTCGTATTTTGAGAATTTCCCAAAGACACTCCCAAGTTTAATCCTCTGATTGCCAGTTTCACACATGGCCGTTGACATGTGTATCATTATCTTCTCATGGCTCTCCTGAGAGGGAGCAAAATACAGGATTAATGTCATCAACACAGCTCTCTGTGCCTCAGAGGTTAAGAAGGTGGAACAGATTTACAGCGATCTTGACAATCACTGATGCCTAGCTTTCTTCTTGCTCATTACCTCTGGTAAGGACCCGTGGGCTGGCCCAGAAAACATAAGTAGTATAACGAGGCCCCAGAGTGCGATCTTTTGCGCTGCTCCTAGACAGTCAAATGGCTCTGGCTTTGGCAGTTTTGTTCACTTGGATCCAGCCTGGGCCACAGACAAGCTGTGTACCATCTTTGGAAGGATTCTCAACTGCTACTCAACCTGTATCCCTGTTCGTGGGACTTATCAGAGGTCTTAAGCAGGACTCCTGGCAGAGTGACATGAAGATGCATGAGATGATGGCTGTAAAGTCGTTGCTGGTCGGCAGGAGGGACTATCATTTTGTCCCCTCTCCTAACCCCTGGCTTGATGTCCGCCCTGGTCCTTTCTGCCCTAAATATTCAGGCCACAGGATCATCTGGTCCCCATCCTGATGTACCATAGGTCCCACTGAACTTTCCTCTCTGGCTAGCTATGGAACACTCCTCTCTGCCAGCTTCTTGCCGCTGCTCAGAGAGTTTCTGCCAGCCACACAAAAGGAGCTGGTAGATCTGACCCTCGACTGCGTGACTAACCACCTTATCTCATAGCCTGCCCGCCAGAGATAGGAACCGTCACATGACAATAACTCAACAAATAGTGATTTACCTCAATTCAATTCAATAAGCATCTATGAAGAATCTACTGTTAGAGGCACTGAAGATGAAACAATAAGTAAAACTGTTCTAAGAATCTAGAAGTTTACCATCAAAATGGGGGCATGTATATAAAACAAATTAATTGTTGTTTTAATTAATTTTTTAAGTTCTTTAAATTAAATTTAATTTAATTTAAGTTTTTTTAATTAAATTTTTAAGTTTTTAACTTTTAAGTTTAGTTTAACAATATATTTTGTGTTAATTTTTGTGTGTATATCATATGGTGCTGAGAGTTATCTATTTTCATATCGCTATCCAGTTTTTCCCACCCAATTTCTTAAAAAGACTATCTATTCTCCATTAAATTATTTTTACCCGTTTGTTGAAAATAAATTAACCACATATGAGTGGTTTATTTCTGGATTCTCCTTTTGGTTTCACTGGTCTCTCTCTCTCTCTCTCCACTATGTATATTCATACTATTTTGATTGCAGGAGCTCTATAGTAAGTATTTAATTTAAGTAGTTTAAGTTCTCCAATTTGCCCTGCCTAAAATAAGCACCTCTGAATTTGCAATATAAATTTTAGCATTTGCTTATCAATGTCTATGAAAGATTTTCACTGGGTTCTTATTGAATCAATAGATCACTTTGCTGAGAACTAGCATCTTAACAGTATTGAATCTTTTAATATGTAGGTATACATACATATATTAGTTTGCAAGGGTTGCCATAACAAAATATCGCATACTGAGTGCCTATAACAGTGAAACTTTGTTTTCTCACAGTTCTGGAGTCTAGAAGTCCAAGATCAAGATGTTGGCTGTCTTGTTTTCTCCTGAGGCTTCTCCTCATGGTTTGTAAATGTTCACCTTCTTCCTGTGTCCTCATATGGTCTTTTCTCTGTGGACACTTATCTTTGGTGTCTCTTTTTCTTCTTACAAGGACACCAGTCCTATTGGACTAGGACCCCACCCTAATGGCCTCATTTTAACCTCTTTAAAGACTCTAACTCCAAATACAGTCACATTCTGAGGTATTGAAAGTTAGAGCTTCAACATATGAATTTTGGAGACCACAATTTGTCCATAACTATACATAATCCATTTATTTACAGTTAATTTTTCTTAGCAATATTTTGCAGTTTTCAATGTATAGATCTTATACATCATTTGGCTAAATTTGTCCCAAATTATTCACATTTTAAGGAATCATATGTATTTTAAAATTTCAACCCCTAGTTGTTCATTGCTAGTATATAGAAATATAACTTTTTATATTGTCCTATCTTATGACACTGCTTAATTCACTTTTTATTTCTAGAAGCTTTTTTTAGATTCCTTAAAATTTGCTACCTAGATTATTGTGTTGCCTGAAAACAAAGGTGTTTTTAATTTGTCTTTTCTAATCTATATGCATTTTAGTTTTTGTTCTTTCCTTACCAAACTTTACTTTTTACTGTCAGGGAACTTGCATTCTACTGTAAACCACAAGACATGTACTCAAATAGATACAACAATTTCAAATATAAGCAATGCTATAAAATAAGGGAAACCATGGAAATGTATAATAAAATAGCTGGTCTAGGGTGTGGACAGGGGGTGCATTACATAGAACATTCCAGGCAAGGAAAACAGCAACTGCCAGGTCCAGTCAACAATAAGTAAAATGTTCAAAAAATAAAAAAAACAATGTGCCTGGAACATATGAAACAAGAGAAAGAGTGACAGGTGAATTCAGAGGTAGGCAGGTCTTGTACCCAGGTTTTATTTGAAAAGCATAACCTAGCAAGTAACATAAAAATAGTATTTTCAAATTAAATGAGAATATTGTATCCCTTCTGGAAAACCACGTCGCCTCCCTACAAATAACTATAAATATATAGGTGTGTACATGTTCATTATAATAATATAAGTAGAGACCACAAACATTAATATAACATTATTATATTCCAGGTGCTATTGTAAACACTTTATATAAGTATCTGTTTAAATATGCACATCCACGTATAGAACACTTTTCCTGTATGTAATAACGTTTACTTATGTATAATATATGGATTAGTTCTCCTTATATTTACATTTGTTTCATCATATTAGAGTCATCATATATTTTCTCCACACTCAAGTTTGGACTGTTGGTGTATTAAACACTCATTATTAGGCTCAAGTGTAAAGATGAAGGAAGGAAACAGAGGTACATTCTGCTTATCTGTTCCTTCAGGTCACAGACAACAAACCCACACATGAGAACAGAATCTGGTCATTGGAAAGGATGTCTCTGTAACAGGGAACTCAGAGTCACCTCACAATTGACCTGGTGGTGCTATTTAACTGGGTTACAAAGAGATGTACAAAACAAATTACAGAAGAATATAAGACAAACGGGGTATCTCTAAATTGCAGAGAGGAAAAAGAAAAAACTGCAAGTGTTTTTACCATCTTTTGTTTGCAGTGTTTCTGTACTTATCTGATTACTCATTGCAGGCAAGGTAAAAATGAATATTCTGAGTAAGAATGTTCTTGCCAAAGAATAAGAACAGAATCTGTGATGCCACAAAACCCTGCAGGTCTGATATTCTCTGGTGAATTCAGATGGCAGCCCTAAGTAGGCGTCGGATTGTCAAGACTTTACCTCTCCCAGGACAATGGGGCTGGTGAATCAGTATGGCTGACTTTTGTCATTACCTCACATTCTACAGTTGTCCAAGTGTATTTTTGGTAGAGCTAAAGTATAAGAGATTCTTCCTATAAAAATTAATAGCATCCTGAAAAAGCAGTCAAATGCACACAATCATTTGTTCATTCAGATAACACAAAGCTGTTGATGGTGTCTCTTTGCCAGGTTCCTTGCTCTGCAGTAGGCATAAAAAGGGTTTGCCAGAGAGCTTACCTCTGCCTTCCTGTGACATACAGTTGAGCAGGAAAAGCATGATTAGGGAAGCAATGACAATAAAGCACTACAAGTGTTAAAGGAGGTGAAGTACCAAGCACAGTGATCGCACATATCCACCGTAACAACACAACCTTCTCTAGAAGTCAGAAAGAGATCCCCACGCAAGTGATATTTGAGCTAAGCCCTGAATGAAAGGTAGAGTGTTGGCACGTTAAGAGTAAAGGAAGATGGTCCCAGACACAAAGGACAAATAAAACAGCCTGGAGGTGAAGGGTCCAGGTTTTGAAAGAATATGAAAAGCTAGAGCTTACAACTGGGGGTTGGTGGGAGTAGGAGGGGAGGTGAAGATGTACTGAAGGTAGTCATCCACCTGAGCTTAGTTTTAATGTAGAAAAAAATATATCAAGTTTAAATGTTGATGGAATGGAGGTGTTATAGAAGACAAGGTTGAAGATCCAAGGTAAAGAAGGGTGCTGGAAAAAAGTATAGTGTTTGAGAAGGTGGGACACAGGGAATCCAGAGGCAGACAGAGGCAATATTTTTACATCTTTGGAGGAGAAGGGAACGGAGTAAAATTCAGTTTTGAGGCTTTAAATATGTAGAATTTGTGCAAGAATTTGGGAGGGTTCATATATGCTGAACTTTCTATGTACAATAATAAAGGAAATAAAGTCATCTGATGACATGATGGAAGTGGGGTGGAGAGGAGAAAAGAGAAAGAAAAATGCTTGAAATAGCCCCAGTGGGGAACTGGAATGAGACTGGACTGAGGGAATACAGAAGGCTATTGAGCAGGACTGATGGCCCAATGGGAGCTGGTGCTCCTCTGGTCTGCAGGCCCATCTCCATGGTCACGGGACATCCCCTGCAGTCACAATGCCCTGGCACAGTCAGGAAGATCCCTCCCAGTTTCACATCTTTCCAGGGGTGAGGACAGGAGAAAGAACCAAATGGTGATTATATTAATAAAGGTAGTTGTTGAGAGATAAACCAAGGAATTTAAGCTGAAGAGAAAAAGAAGATAGGATGCAACTGGTGTGTTGGAAGAAATACCCTCATCTCTGGTCTGGAGCTTCAGATAACAATTGAACCGTCATGTTAGGTAGAGTCTAAGGAAAGAGGGAAGTAGAGGGTTCTGCAGAAACATAGTGGGATAACTGAGTTTATGATTCAGAGGTCACGGTCCTGGGGGACAGAGGTCCAGAGTGGGTAGCAGGACTTTGAGCATCATGTAATTAGAGGTACAGGGTTATCTAACAGGCCAGAGAGTTAGATGGGCATCATTGTGGATGCTGAAATTACCCATGGAATTGAAAAGTGTAGGGTAGAGAAAAAGGTTGAGTCAGGTGCTCAAACTTTTGGTGGATGAACAGTTAGAGGAGAGGTGCTATCACTCCCCAGATGCAGGGAACTTGGCTCGCACATGTGGAAAATCAGAAAGGGGGCTGTACAAGATTGGTGACTTATTGAAGGTTGAGGTAAGGTCTAAGATTAAGCCATCTATGCATTCTTACAATAAACTCATTTGTTATGATGAATCATCCTTTTTCATAAAACAATTTTGTAATGTTTTATTTAGAATTTTAGATCTATCTTCACAAGACAAAATGGTCTGTAAATTTCTTCCTGGTAATGTCATTGTCAGCTTTAGTTTTGAAGGTTAAATTAGCCTCATAAGTGAGTTGGGAAGTGAGTTGGAGATGCTTCCTTCCTCTGTCTCTAGAATAATTTATATTAAATTGCTGTTTTTTTTTTTTTTTTACTTTTTTTTTTTAATTTTATAGCTACTTTATTTATTTATTTATTTTTGGCTGTGTTGGGTCTTCAGTTCGTGCGAGGGCTTTCTCTAGTTGCGGCAAGCGGGGACCGCTCTTCATCGCGGTGCGCGGGCCTTTCACTATCGCGGCCCCTCCCGTTGCGGGGCACAGGCTCCAGATGCGCAGGCTCAGCAGTTGTGGCTCACGGGCCCAGCTGCTCCGTGGCATGTGGGATCTTCCCAGACCAGGGCTCGAACCCGTGTCCCCTGCATTAGCAGGCAGATTCTCAACCACTGCGCCACCAGGGAAGCCCAAATTGCTGTTTTTTAATGTCCTTAAATTTTTGGAAGAAATCCCTGATAAAGCTATCTAGTTTTTGTATTTTCTTTATGAGGAACATTTAAGAACACATTCAATTTGTCAGATAGATGTGAACTATTAATATCTTCTATTTTTTTTTCCTTGGGTCAGGTATGGTGTGTAGTGCCTTGTTTGGAGAATCTTAAACACTTTAGTTAGAAAATTTAGTCTTTTTTATATTTAATGTAATTTTTTAATATATTTGGGTATTTATTATTTTCCAATTTGTTTCTATTTCTTATTAATTAATTAATTAATTTGGTTGCATTGGGTTTTAGTTGCGGCATGTGGCCTCCTTAGTTGCAGCATGCATGCGGGATCTAGCTCCCTGACAAGGGATCCAACCCAGACCCCCTGCATTGGGAGCATGGAGTCTTAACCACTGTGCCACCAGGGAAGTCCCCCAATTTGTTTCTATTTAATCTAGCTGATTTAGATTCTCTTTTCTCTCCTTTTTTGACATCTTTAGGAATTAACACATGTAGTT
The DNA here is from genome assembly GCF_965194805.1 of Balaenoptera borealis. NCBI lineage: Eukaryota > Metazoa > Chordata > Mammalia > Artiodactyla > Balaenopteridae > Balaenoptera > Balaenoptera borealis. Next base: position 87,186,577 of record NC_138871.1, read on the forward strand.
TTTATTCAATTCCCCCTTCATTAACTTGTTAGTTACACATTAGGTACTATTTTAATAGTTATCCTTGTAGTGACCTCATGCAGCCTCGACTTATTACAACCTAATACAAATTTTTACTGTGATCAGCTCCTCAATAATGCTAGAAACATACTACGTTTGAACTTCATTTACGTATCTTCCGGTTTTTGAATTATTGCTTTCAAGTGTTTTAATATCACACATATTTTGAGTTCCACAAAATGTGTTACTGTTTGGTGTAGTCAGTATTTACTTACAATTGCCCACTTCTTCACATTTCTGTTACTGTGTGTTATTTTGTGCATTTTTCATTTCTTTCTGAGGTAGTTTCCTTCTCCCTTATGTGCTTATTTTAATGAAGGTATTCTGGCAAACAATTCTCTCAACGTTTGTTTGTGGAAAATGACTTTATTTAGACTTCATTTTTAGGATGTTTTAATTAGCTGTGGAATTCTAGGTTAGCAAGTTTTTGTTTTTTTCATTTCTTTACAAGTGTCTTCCCATTGATTTCTGTATTCAGTCATTTTCTTTGAGAAGTCATCTCTCAGTCTTATATCACTGCTTTGGGAAAAAAAAGTATTTTCCTCTTCTGTTTTTAAATTGTTCGTAACTACTATTTAGTTTTACTATAATATGCATAGATTCTTTTCCTACATAGGGTTATCCAAGCCTCATAAATCTGTAAGTTGAAGTTGCTTATCTATATTGAAAATTCTCAATCAATCTTCTCTTTATTCTCTGTCTTTTTTCCCCTCAGAAACTCCAGTTGCATCATTGTGAGATCTTTTCAATGTGTTTTGCATTTGTCTTATGGTTTATTACTATATATTTATTCCTTTCTACTCTATTTGTTGTCATTTGGATTTTTTTAAATTCACTTATATTCTGGAAGACTAACCCTGCCATTAAACTCACTGTTGAATTCCTAATTTCAGATAATGTGTATTTTACTTGTATTTGATTCTTATCTTAATTAGAAATTCTGGCACTCTGCTGAAATTCTCTCTTCTCATTTATTTTCTCTTTTTCTATTTTCTTGTATGTATTAATCATAGTTGTATTAAAGCCATTTTCTACTATTTCTAATATCAGAATGATTTGTAGCTCTCTTTCCAGTATCTGCTTTTTCTCTTGATTCCAGTCTGCTTTCAGCAACTTTCTTGTCAGTGCTTTTTAGTCTCTTACTCTGTGCAGTTTCTTTATTAGGCAAAAAACTTGCAGTCACACAAATCTCTCCTTTTGTATCTCCAACCCCACAGTTCCGCCAAAAACTAGACTGTATTTCTAGTCCCTGAGCTCCAGGCCCCTGTCTGGGCAAACCCCAGATCCTCAGCCTCTGGCTCCGTAAGCGTATTTGGCAAAGCACCCCAGGGAAAAATGGTCCCAGAGCATCAGCTTAGCCCTGACATTCTCTCCTCCCTGAAATCTTGGCCCCTTTAGGCTTCATGGCATCTGTACTTCACTGATAACCTTAAGCATAAGATATTTATATTTTACTTGGTATTTCTTACTGTTTCCAGAAGACACATTAATCTACATACACAACCCCATCTAACCCAGAAGAACTCTGTTCTTGTGTTTTTCTCCATGTGGTGAATGTGGATGGGAAATCCTTTGACAATGACAACGCGGTCCTTTTATTTAGCCCTATTTAAGACATTTAATCACCCTGCATATTAGCTATAACTAGCAAAGCTGACTTCAACATATCAGGGGTATAAAAAAGGTCACATCTTAATGTCTAAATAATTTTAAACAGAAACTCCTTTTGTATTACGGTTATGCTAACCCAGGTTCTCAGATCAGGCAAAGAGAGGACTGCAGGCACAGCCACGTGGTAATTCCTTTAGGCTGGAAATGACCCATTTTATTTTTGCTCTCGTTCCATCAGCCCAAACTAGCCACATGGTCTCACCTAAATGCAAGGAAGATTGGGGAAAGTAGTCCTTGGCTAGGAAGCTGCTTCTCAGAAATATCTCCATGGTCTGGAAGGGGCCCGTGACTTTTCTACTTCCAAGTCACTATCCCCGCTACAGCAGACACGTAGGAAAAGGGACCACTCTCTAGGGGTAACGTGGGAAGGAGACACAGATGAATGTGAAGGAGAAGGGAGAAGATATGAGAGAACTTTTTCATTTAGAATGAAAGAGAAATCAAATAGATAAATTAGAAATCAGGCTTATAAGATAAAATACTTTTGGCAAATTTAAGATGCCGTGTATGAAATCTGTACCAATAATAAGAAAGAAAAATGTTACCAATTAGGTAATGATATAATGCATTCCAATAATAACAGTTATAATAAGCTTACCAATTTCAAAGTTATTAAAATGTAAATAAACTACTCATTTTTGAATAGATAAAGTACGGTAGAAGAGAGCTTGAAAAGTTTTACCTTCCTTTTCCCCCAGTAGGCCACCTAGACAGCTGAGGGTTGCAGTAAATTTTAGAATAAATCATGAAGTCCTATCACTGGTTCTCACGAAGCCTGAGAGAGAGGGATGTTTTGCTTCATTTACTGTGGCCCTGATTATGATTTCCTTTAAAGTGCTTAACTTTGGGCTTTGCTGATTTGTTTGCTGGGTTTGGTCTAAATTACACAGTTGGTTTTTTTGCCTTGTGTCCCTACCCCCTCAATGCCCAAAGCTCTGTAGAAGTCTCCTCTAACCCCTGAATGTAGGAATTTTAAACTCACCCAGTCATCTTCTCTCTCTTGGGTTAAAGCAAGACATAAAACAGCTTTGCAGAGCCAATCTAGGCCCTTACTTTTAAATACAGCCTATAATTAAGCACCCTACATTTAAATATTCTGTGATGAAGAAATGTAAATCCCTTAATCATTTTACATATGTGTTAATTCCTTGGCTTTTAAATATTGGAAATTTTGACTGGACTCTTGAATTCAGTTTGATTTTTAGTTAGTGTAGGATAAGGGAAAGAAAGAAAGATATGAAAATCTTACTGTTGAGATAAATTTGGTGGGCCACAATATAGGACAGTGTTGCTGTTATTACAGCTAGTATTAAAATCCAAATGAATGTGCTATCAATCAATAAACATATTTTTCTGAATATATGCATAATGAATATGAACTCACTATAACCATATATACTCCACGGGTCAAAATCATTACAATCCTCTGTCCTCAAGAGACAGAAATTTCTTGGTGATGTAACAAATGTTTGGAAATTCTGCATTCTTATTTGGTTGCCAAAATATGTTATTATAACTCAGATTATTCAAATCTTAGCACATTAAAACAATATTAGTCATCATCCAAGTACATTAGCATAACAAATATATTGCTATATAAATTGTCTAAGATGCATTTTCAGTGTCAGAACATTTCAGGGTTGGATAAGTCCTTAGAAACATCTGATAAAGGACCATCCCCGGCCTCAGACTTCACTCATCTGTTTGTTTAACCACTGCTTGAGTACTTCCAGAAACTGGGAACTCACTGCTTCTAAAGCAGCTCACTTTGCTGTTGGATAATTCTAATCAGGAGTCTTTCCCTGCTCCCCTCCTTTCACTTCCATCCATTGTCTGCCATGTACTTCCTAGGACCACAGTGAGGATTAAGGAAGATAATGCTGGTCAAGTGCCTGCCAGGATCTCTAGGACATAAGAAATCATCAATTAAAATCACCGTCTGGGGCTTCCCTGGTGGTGCAGTGGTTGAGAATCTGCCTGCTAATGCAGGGGACATGGGTTCGAGCCCTGGTCTGGGAAGATCCCACATGCCACGGAGTGGCTGGGCCCGTGAGCCACAACTACTGAGCCTACTGAGCCTGCGCGTCTGAAGCCTGTGCCCCGCAACGGGAGGGGCCGCGATAGTGAAAGGCCCGCGCACCGCGATGAAGAGCGGTCCCCGCACCGCGATGAAGAGTGGCCCCCGCTTGCCGCAACTGGAGAAAGCCCTCGCACAAAAAGACCCAACACAGCCAAAAAAATAAATAAATAAATAAATAAATAAATAAAGCAGCTATTAAAAAAAAAAAAAAGGGTGTTACATTTAAAAAAAAAAAATCACCGTCTATTAATTTTATTGTCCTTCTACCCAACTTTCATCCATGGAAATTCTACTTATGTCTAGGATTTTGCTTAAGGGTCACTTCTTCCCAGAAGCCCATATTCCTCAGACTGGGTTGTCTTCCGTATCCTTAGAGCATGTTGGACTTCTTGCCACTAAATCCTGTATGCTTATTTTCATTCTGTGTCTACTATCAACTTCCTCAGGGCAGGGATTTTGCCCATGGTTTTTAGAGTACCTAGTCAATTATTTGGCACACAGTAGATGGCTAATATGATTTCTTGAATGAATGAATAAGTGAGTGAATACCTAGTATAGATATTAGGTAAAGCAGCTAGTACTATACCTGGAAAACTTCAAATACTGAGTAATACGACAGCATGAAATACGACTTATTAGTAGAGCTTTATTAGGGTTTTACATGTCAGTATATCAGCAGATAAAAGTGAAGTCATGTTTACATTAGGCATGTTCAAGATTATTCAAATATGCAGTAGTTGGGAGAATGAAAGCAAAGACAGGACTTTGATTCTCTGATTCTTTGATCTGATTATATGATACAACATGGTCCTTTAATAACTTTCCCAACAAAATTGTTCTTTTCTGGGACAATCAGTTCTTCTATCATTCCAAAACATATACTCATTGTTTAGTTTTGTAGATTTTCTTTTTGCCAGATTCAGTGGTTTCCTGGGTTTACATGTATCCCTTAATAGTTTTTCCTTTAGAAAGACAGGATAGATCTAGGGATACTGTAAGAAGGCTTTGATTTTATATCAAAAATAGATTCTTTGCATTTGTGTCTGTTGCTTTGTATCTAGTTTTATGTTTGTCTAGAAGGAGCAGCCCTTCGTGAGTTCATGTGAAGCTCTGATTCCATCCCAGCACTTTCAAACTATATGTCAATACTTAAGTGGCTGATGTCATATCTGAAATTGGTGGAATGTTTTCCAGTCTCCTTTCAGAATTCCACTCACTTCTCTTTCTTGTAGAGATCCTAGCAAGCAATATTTTGGGGTTTTACTTTTTATTTTGGATATTATTTATATTTGTTTTAGGGATGTTTATCAAAAGAAATAGGTACAAATTCAAACTAGCTTAAAGGTGAAGGAAAGGAAACCACCATGTAATATCAGAAAAATCCCATGCAATGAAATTCTCTGTGTAACTCTGTCTTTCTCTAGGATGACATTATCTTTCATGGGTGTCCTCTATCATCATTATTTTCTCTTCTGGGTCCTAGCTTCTCCTTGGGGTCCTATGTTCTTATTTTCCATAGTAATTGCTAATATCTGTCTTTGAGCTGCCGTGACAGTGACTCTGCTTTGTCTTAAAACCTCAGTGCTCAGGACCATCTAATTCAGTCTTTTTTTGTCATTTAGCTTGGCAGAGAAAAACCTGTGTTACGCATACAACCTTGATAATCGGCTGTAGCCAGAAGGGTGGGGTTGTCTGGTCCAATAGGGACACCTATGGCCATGTCCTCTTAGGGGGTTGCAGCCCACCCGTGGCTACTCTGCTGCCATGACACTCCCTTCCATTTACGATCACTTCCCTTTGAAGACCTACCAGACAAGAAGACTCTATTATTAAATATCAGCACAAAAAGTTCCTTGATATCCACCACACTGACAACTCTGTACCTCATTAAAAACTGCAAGTACTTGAAAGATCAGTTCTTTTACCCAATTTAAATTTTTTAATTATTTTCAATTAAGTATTTAAAAATACATAGGAAGTTGAGTAGTTTCTAAACCAGGAATTTTATATGTTTATGAAGCACTGGATCTTTAATTTGTCCTTGTTGATGCATGGCAAGAGTTAGTATTAGATTTCCTTAACTATGTTTTCAGGAATAAAACAAATATTGGACAACTTATATGCAAAGGCACTTACATCACAACGTCATTAAAATACAGACTATTCTGGTTCTCAGAATCTCATCTAAAACTCATATATCTCCATTCTCAAGCAGACATGTGTCCTAATTTAATTCTTCATTTTTAAATTAATATTCATTACTTGCCAATGAATACACTGATCAGACATACTTATATATGGAAACTGAGTTATCAGCTATATTTTATTTAAATGTATGTTTTTCTTTTACATGCCATTTTTATTTCTTGTCTTACAGGAGCTATACATTGCAAGGTTATAATAAAGGATGTGAGAATAGTAATATGTATTATTTTCACTGGTTAATGGAAACACATACTGGTTGATAATCTACCAGTTATAAATTGGAGCTGGCTTCTATACTACTGAATAAAGTAGTTAGGAATTCTTTGCATCCTCATGGAATCCTTTCTGCACTTATTTTCCAAAATACAAAAACTTCACCCATTCATCCATTTCTGTCCCAGGCAATAACTGCCTGGCCCCTGTCCTGAGTCTTCCTCACTGGAGAACTTTATAAGTTTTCCTCTAATTTCTTCAGAGGCATATTTCAAGCTCATGATAGCTTTTTCAGGAATCCTTTAGTTTCTCTTTGGAAACCCAGGAATTCATTTTCTTCTCTCTAATGTTTCAGGATAAAAGTATACTCCCTGTATCCCTATTCCCACCTCACTTCTACCCATAGAAGACATTGCTTATTGAACATGCCACTGTTTCCAGATGGGCCTAGAGATTCTCAGTCCTTCTCAACATGGCCCTTTTATCGTTACCATGCTGGAATTAGCATGGGAGATAAAACCTATTTATAATCCCTGTGGCATTTATTCACCTAAGAGCATTAGCTGAGAACTGTGCTTTGTTCTGGGGTTAGATGAGAAAGACATCGTCCTGCCCTCATGGAGTTTACAGTTGATGGGTTAAATAGATGTCAATACCTATCTGAAATCTGGCAGCCAAGAGTATAAGGGACAGTGATCTATACTGGAAAGAGTGATGCACTCTGTCTGGGGGGGCTTCACGCTGCAGGAGATGGACAATGGAGAATTGTGCTTACACCTTAAAGGAGCCAGACATCCCATGGGAACTTCAGCATGTGTCTTGTAGTTATGACAGGCAGGGAGTGGTCTTCAAGAGGACAGAAGCCAGGTGTTATGGGTGGACTTCAGTAACCTAGTCCATTTCAACAAGCCTTTCCTGATTAACTGCATCCTGATAATCTGGGTTAATTGTTTTAAAAGCCATGGTAGATAAGTCCAAGGAATTCATGAACTAGCGGAACAACAAAAATCTGAAAGGTAAAATGTAATATTTCAAGGAAGTAAGTGCTTTAATTGGGGTGAGAACAAAGAGCTATCAGAATACAGAAAAGAACGAAATTAATCTTTATGTGTGGGAAAGTTAGGGGACATGTAAGGAAAAAAAAGCATAGTAATCTTTTAGTGAGGAAATAGTCTACTAATAAGAATATTATTATAATAAGTAAAATACTAAGCTTTAAGAGTGTGGTAGCAATTATAGCATAATTAAATATGGATATGTTCATATAAATTTCATACAGAGTCTGCTGCATGCGTGCTCCTTTCAAAAGAAAACAGCTGTGACAAAATGCAGTCATTGCTACTTGTGATGTTTTAGAAACACCTTAATGTCACTCAGTAGACAGACTTGTATTTCAAACCAACAGAACAGGTGAAAATACTGCAGAAAATACTTAAAAAGTTGCCAAGTTGCTATGATATTTGTTTGACGAATCCCAAGTAGATCTGATTTTAAAGGAAACCTGTCACTCTCATCAGTTATCATTCCTGTGGGAGGACTAAATCCTTCTACAACTTTTTAATCAGACTTTCTGAGATGTGCCTCAAGCCTCACCAATGATTTTTTTTATTTTTGGCCTCGCCGCCACCTTGTTGTCTGACATATTGAGGTTCTGCTAGAAAAGTTCAGCAGCAGCTTAAATTATTTTGTGTCCTGTTAAAGTCTGACAGCTTGTGGAATTGAAGAGAGGTGTGTGCTTGTGAGTGACTTGTAACTACCTTGACTAGTGCGCATTTACTGTGGTTCTTCTACCACATCGACTGCAATGGGTTCCATGTTGAAATAGTAGTTTTGCCTTAGGAGTCTGTGAAAAATTCCTGTTTGATAACAGAAAGCATAATTTTTATTTTTATTTTGTTAAAAAATCTTTAAGTTTCCTACCCTGTGATAAAAAATACTGTAACTTCTCCAGAGGCTACTGAAACTGAGCATTACTCCCCAGAGTTGGCAGTTAAAAAGTTATTGTTGAGCAGTGGAAAGAGCTTGAGAAGGATGGTAAAAATCACAGGCAGAATACTGAGAGTGATTCCTCCTCCAACTTTTCCATGACACAGTGACATGCAAAAAAATCCATGTCCCTCCTCTTGAAAACTAATTACTCATGCTAGGCTTTGGTATGGAATACCTGTGTTTGACTTCTTGGTTAACTGCTAACTGGCTCACGGGTTCTCAGCGCTGTCTGAACGTGAGAATCACCTGGCACTTTTAAAACTCTCACTGACCCCTAATATCCCAGACAAGTTAGATCAGAATCTGAGGGGTTAGTGCCCTCCGAACAGCATTTTTAATGCCTCTCAAGTGATTACAATATGTAGCCAAGTTTAAAACCAAGTATTGACGTTTTGTCCCAGGTAAGTCATTTCATCTGTCTTCACCTATGTTTTTACATTTGCAAAGTGGAATGTTTTAGATGTTCCAACCTCTTCCATTCTGTATCAAAGGAAGGGGAAATGAAGGTGTTTAGTCGAAGGGATTTTCAACATCCTTCTCAGTAGGAACAGCCTGTGTTTTTGACTCCACAACGGGGCTCATAGAACCGAGGGACAGAACACTTGAGCATCCTTGGAAGGTAAAGGGCTTAGCCTCAAGCTAAGACTTCCATCCTAACAGTCACAGAAGAGCAGAGGAAGCACCGATAATCCACTAATTCACTGCTCAATATTCTTTCTACCAGGCCAAACCACACTCGTCATCCTGGCTTCAACACTTTACTGCCTGGGGTTAAAGCCAGGGAAGGGAACAGGCCAGAGGATGCAGGATTTTAGCTACCAATTCTGTTTAGAGAAAAATTCATGACTGTGCTCCTGAAGCTGTGCCAGAAAGAGCCAAGCACAGGATAGTCTGTGTAAACAGTATCGAGTTCAGGGAAGGAGGACTTACACGGCCTGAAAGGAAAAATAGAAAAACAAAGTATGACTCACCAAGGCCCTGATGCCCAAGATGGGATGGGTACCATTTGGCAAGAAGTAAGTCATGTGGGAGTAGGGATCAAGCTTGAGTAAACAGTCATTGGCTCAGTCTAAGGATGCATTTTAAGGATCCAGCGTTCCCAGTTGAGAGTGCTTCCATTCCTTCTTGGCAGATTAAGGTCAGCATTTTGAAATAACAGGTTTCCCTCCATAGAGACATCCAGAAAACTCCCTCTCTCAGTTGGCTATTGCATCCCTGGGCTCCCAGAATTTACTGCTCCATTCACTTGGAAATGAATCCTGAACAGTTGAAGCCTTTTCCTCATGTTGCACCCTCACCCTTGTATCTTCGTTGTCCCTCTTCAAGATCTGATTCATGTTTCATTTCACTTAACACCAACCACAAGGCTTTGCAAACCAGAAGCTCTTCATCATTTTATTTTTCTTCCAGTGCAGTACTAATTTGGGGGAAAGCAGTGAAAATGAAGGAGGCTAAGGAGATATGGGTGTCCAAATAGGGTAGAAGAAAATCATAAATGAAGTCAAGGCAGGGCAGGGGTAGAGGCGACTCATCCTTAATCACAGGCTGTAGTATACACATCTCTTCATGAGATGTTCCTCCCGACGTTGGAGCCATTTGTTTATAGATCTGTTCCCTCCACTAGTCTACAGGCATTTAGTGGGCAGCGTCTGGGCCCTCTTATTTTTCAATTAGGTATATACTAGCATCAGAGATGACTGGCGTTATCAGAACGGGAATAGTCTTGGACATCAATATTCCAAAATAGGACTTGGTTCTCATTTGAGAGACCATAACTGTGAAAATATAATTATACTAAGAGCCAGGCACTTGAAAGAGAAAAACAGTCTTCTAAAATATACTCAGAACCTGGGGACATAGCACAGATGTCTATCCCACACTGTTCTCTGTAAGAACAGGCTGATGGGATAAGAAGTTCTCCCACCTCTGGTGAGGGCGCTCAACCATCAGCTTCCTGATGGAAGGAAAGAAGATCAGAGAAGATGCAACTGAAAAGCCATGAGTCTTGATTGGGCCCGTGGCCCTAACCTTCCCCAATTGTTCAAGGCCTGTAGGGGGAAGAAGAGCAGGACAAATGGGGTCCCTGGGTAACTGGGGGATCCCACAGCAGAAGGGCACTGGACAGTTTTCCAAGGTGTTCCCCAGGAGACTTTTATTCTTCTGGAAAATCCTGTCTTTACTCACCGTGACACATGAACAATAGATTCAGGCAATTTGGCCCAAGAATAGCCTCTCAGAATCCACGCAAACCATGTCTTTTGTGGGAAGCTGATGAGTTTTACACACCAACACCCACCTTCTGTGGAGTTATGCCTGAAAGCTGGCCAGCAGTCTCAAGGAAGCAATGGTCCCTGAAAGAAAGTTTCAGAACTTATGGATCTTGGAATATCGGGGAGTGGGGGATTGGCGAAGAGTGTAATGAGAAGAGTCGACCATGTCTACAGTGAAGACAGAAGCCAGTGTCCAAGGAGGACACCCAAGCGCGTGCCAGGCTGACCATGAGTTTGGTCTGCAGACCCTCATCTAGAGCCAAGACAATACCTGATCCTCTTAAAGGAAAAAAGGAAAAGACAAAGACTTTGAACCTGACTGAATGGTTTCCAAAGAGGAAGCAATTGGGTTGTAAACTGAGGGGTTGATAGGATCAATGTGTTAAATATCCTGTTATAAATAGAAATGGAGTTTATAAACTCCATTGCTCATAAGTTTTTAGTTTGGGTATAGAGAAATAAAGTAAGTTATATTTTTATGCCTCTGAATTTTGGACTAACATTGCTGAGACTTTGTAACCAGTTGCATTTTGTGATGCCATCCCTTAGGACTGGAGCTAGTTTGCATTAGTGCCGAAGAGCTTGGTGTTACCTTCTATGCTTTGAGCTCTGTGCCAGGTCCTCAGGATGTAGACTGTCAAGGCAACAGACTCAGATTCCCATTTTATGAAGCCAAGAGCCCAGCAAGGAAGGGAGAAGTTGTCAGTGAGATAGGGTGACTAACAGGGAAATGCAGGATGCCAACGGAGAATAAAGCCAGGAGACCTCACTTTATGTGGGAGTCAGGGTATCCTCCCTGAGAGGTCATCCTTGAGCTCAGACCTGACCGAGTCAGGGAACAGGAGAGAAAAGCGGGTCCCAGGCGAAGGGAATTTCCCAAAATTTTCAAGTTTCGTATCTCACGCAAGAGGCCAAAATGATACTGATTCCACCTAGACAGGAATTACAGACACACTGAACTCCAAGGCTCAAGATAAAGGATGCTTCAAATTCAAAATAATCGTGGTATCTTCTCCTAGAGCCTGTAAGTGGTACTTTATTTAGCACATAAAACTTAGCATGTTTCTGAAAACATAACCTTGAACCCTCTCAACTAAATGTTTTCTGAAAGTTTGGTCAAGAAAGTCAACGTATTTGGAAGATTTTAACTATTCTTCCAGCCAATATTGTCTATAAAGGGGGGAGTGGTAAATACTTTTGGCTTCGTGGGCCATAACTTCTCCATCACACCTGCACAATTCTGCCTTTGTAGCATGAAATCAGCCATAGATAATATGTGAATGAATGAGTATGTCATGTTTCAATAAAACCTATTTACAAAAATAGGTGATGATGGACCAGATTGGGCCTGCAACCATAGTTTGCCAATGCTTGTTCTAAACAGCCTAAATCAAAAACACTCAAAAATCTATTCCTGCACTAACCTGGAGAATAGGGAACTTTGATTGTAGACTATATGATTTTGCTTTGCAGAATTATTTAGCCATTAGCTGGAGGCACCACTACTGAATGTTGTAGGACTATCATTGCTGGAAACATTGTATTTGGCTAGGACTGGATAACATGCTCCTGCCTAGCTGCAAGAGAGGCAAGAAAACAAGTAACTGACACTTCAGAAGCTGTCATGGGAGAGGAGCTCAGTTTGATTAGGTAATTGCATTAGTAGGGATGGGCTTCAGCAACAAACATTTATGTCCCCATCACGTTAATTGTCCATCCTGCTTCTGCAAGGATTTTCTCTCCATCATCACTGATGTCACTCAAGGATCCTAGGTGACAGAAGTGATGATCTCAAATATTGCTGGTTACGGTGGCAGAAGGGAAAGAGAGTGTGGCAAAGTATACACTAGATCTTTAAGCTTTTTTTCCCAGAAGTGATACACTTTATTTTCTCTCACATTTCATCGGCCACAGCAAGTCATGGATATGCTAAGTTTTGAAGGCTGGGGAATGCAAATTTATCCTAAGCCCATAGAAAGAATGAGACAAAATCTTTCTGAACAACACCAGTGCTACCACAGCACAATCAGTAGCTGTCCTGAGAGACTGGGGCATGAGTCCAGAGTAGAAGGATGTGGGCTCAGGGAGACAGAGATCCCGGGAGGGAGAACAGGCTGCCTGAGAGGAGGTTTCTTACTCCCAGAGGGAAGGGCCATGGCCACAACAGGTGGGCGTCAGCGAGGGCTTCTGAAGTATCCGCCATGTACATTAATCAGCATTCTCACAAATTTTTAACTGGCTACAACCCTAACTTACCAGTCCTCACCTGTCAGGTCGAGGAGAGTCCTTCCTGGGCCTCAGAGCTACCCAGCAAGACCCTCACAGGGGTCCCACAGAAGCCAGGGAATGTGTCATTGTCCTGGAAGGTCACTTCTCATGCAAAAACACCTGAAATTTCCTATGAAAACATGTGAAAAGAAAATGGAAATGATCCCCACACACCTGCATGCTGAGAAGGGTTTCACTTCATCATACCTTTTCATCAAACACCCCCGCAGTTCCATCATTTTCCTGTGTTTACTTCTCTCCCCACTAGTAGCCATGTTGGGGCAGGGGTCTTTTTCTTCTGACAGGGCAGGGGTCTGGCTGCCATCCCTTGGACAGCTGGTTCCAAGTTCCCCTCAACAGGCCAGGTAACTCAGCTCTATCAGCTCTATCTGGTTGCTTCATGCTTCAGTAACTAATCCAGAGTCAGCACCACTGTTAAAAACACCAGTTGTTAAAGATGAAACAGAGATGGGAGCAGGTGGGCTGTGTGGGCTGAGATGTTACACCTACAAAATATGCAGAGAAAAAGAGTTTCTCTGTGCAGTCCACTGCACTTTCAAACAGACACACAGACGTACATCTATTTGGAGCCAACAACAAAGAAGGACTGAGCCAGAAAGGGAGCAGCGCTACAGCACAAAGGCTCACAGGGCACGTCCCCCTAGGCTCTGCCTGAGGATGCTAATATACAAAAGCCTGAAATATGCCTTTATGATTCCTCTGCTCCTCTGTATATCCTTCTGGGGGGGCAGAGACCTTGACTTTTTCATCTCAGTAGCCTGAGCCCAGCACATTGCGTTTGGGTACACAAAATAGGTTGACTAAAGAAAGAAAAGAGAGTGAAGAAAATAAATAAATAAAACTAGAAGCAAAGTGGGGAGATTTCTTTTTTTCTTCCACAAAAGATTCACTTGAGGTTCCCTTAAATAGTGTATATCTGGGGGGAACCTGGATGTCTGTTTGGAGAGCATTAATTACCTGACGCATGGGCAACAATCAGAAAAGAAATGATAAAAATAGTGTCTATTTCAATAGGACTCATATTTGCTTTCTCATTTGGTTGTCAAGTCTCCCTTGACTCCAGTTAAAGTAGGAGAGGTTTTGTTTGGTCTGTTTGGTTTTCTTAGCTGACTTTGATAATACCAAAATAGGGGATGATAAAAATATGGCACAATATATTCCAATTAGGAATTGGAGAGTATGATTCAATTTACAAAAATTCACTCTTTCTTGTATTTATTCATTCCTTCAATAAACATATTTTAAGTGCCTATCGTGTACTAGACTTTGTGCTGACGGTCCATATTGGCTTAAAGTTTGCAATCTGTAGCAGAGAGCATTGCATTTTTAAGTAATAAATACTTAAACTGAACTGATTGCTTCAACCTTAACTTTGTAATCATAGAGAAAGCCCTTATCTTTCTGGTTAGCTTTGCTTTATCGAAGGTGAAGCAGTAATGGTGTTATGTGCTCAAAGTATTAACATGAAGGAAAAATGAGAAAACACTCTGTGCGGGGCGCAAAGGAAGCTCTTTGGATAAGAACTTTGGATAAGCTTTGGATAAGAAGCTCTTTGGATAAGGATAAGAAAGTTTTTGTTTTCTTTTCCTTTCCTTCATTCAAAAATGAGGGCTAGATTAACCAATTAATAACCATATTTAGCCTTTTTATTACAAAAGACATGAGTATCAGAATTTCTGAGGTAAGATATCTTTCTTCTTCAACAAATGTAAAATTAGCTATAGAAAGTCAACACACCCGCAATTGTGGGCTAGACCATGAGCTCCAGATAAGATTCGGAGTGGGTGCTGTGAGATTTCCCAGGACTGCTCTCTGTGGGCTGGGCTCACCAGAAAAATAGTCTGAGAAGACGTTCCCTTTGACCTACACATGAAATGTGTGGTAAATTCATAAAGACAAAGAGAAGGATGAAAGTTCTTCTTGGTAAAGAGCTCGGATATGAGCCAAGTTCCAGGATCCAAGAGGCAGGAAATAGCCCCACCTCCAGCCTTGATTCTGAGAGTGGGTTTCCATCGTCTTGTTCACTGATGACCAATCTCTAACAACGAATGTTTATTGGGAATCTCATGTGTAGACCTGCCCTGTGTTAAGGGGTGCGGGAGATGAAGGAAACCCAGCCACATTCCCTCCCCGAGAAGCATACGCCATGTTTTACAATAAGTGAATTTCAGTATTGTATCTTTTAGGCAGAAATTTGATGTAGGGCTAGTCTTTGTTGGACACCATCCAAACTCCAGATCATTGATGTATTCACTCCTTAACTTATTTATTAAACATGTCAGACAGACCATATTAGGTTCAAAGCAACTTATAGCTCCATTATTTCCCATCATTGCCTTTCACACCTGCTCTAGATTCTCTCTTCCTCATCAAATAAAACACATTCCCATAATTTATTGGGTCACTTTTAGATATTACCATACACGGTCATTCTTAAGTTGTAAAAAGTCAATATCAAAACTTCAGTCTGTCATCCGATATAAAGTTTTTCTTCCCATTTCCTAACACAGGCCAGATGTGTGATTCTGAAGATGAGCAGTGGGAGACAAGGTCAGCTTATTTCCTCTCCTCTCCCCGTCTCCTAATGTGTATGTGTGTGTGTGTACACACACATATATATTTACATATATTAATAGAGAGAGAGAATTATACAGAATTACAGTATACATGTTACGTGCATCACTATAGAATTATGAATGAAGTACACTGCAGTCTTGACTCCTACCACTGCCTCTGCCTTGGGCTTCTTCCTTGTAGCAGAGCTTCGAAGGCGGCCTCTTGGCGCGGAGTCCATCTCCGGGTTCTCGGGGTATGCTCAGCATTCCTCCACGTAATCTTTCCCTCAATGCAGGCAATGCATTCTTCAACTGACCCCTTCCAACTCTTCCTTAGGGCCTATTTGGTAAGCCATTTCAGTTGGGGTCACCTTGCCCTGGTGGTTAGATCCCAAGCCTGTTTCTGCAGGTACCACTCTGGTCCAAGGGAAATACTTCATAAATGTGCGTCCCCAACACTGGAAAATCGGTGTGCTGTCAAAGAAGCCTTCTCACTTCTCTGACATCACGGGTAGACCCAGCTAGCTGCATTCCTTTAGACCTTTCTAGTCTAGAGACCAAGGTCGGCTTCGGACACATTACATAGTTTCCGTTCTCCAAACACCAAGAGGTACATGGACCCCTCTATTGCTGGTTTCTTCTCAGAAATTCTCAGTACTAAGATTTTCTGTCTCCTCTTATAAATAGGCTGGTCATGGGCAAGGAGCTAAGAGTCACAGAACCATTATCATACTATCACATTTCCAGGTAAAGCAAAGATGCTCTACGAAATTCATTTAAAATGTGGGAATACTTCTTAAATTTATTTTTCCCTGGTATTCCTTTCCTTTAATCGTCACACACAATTGAAGAGTAAAAGCCTTCTTTCATTCATCTAGAATCTCTGACTTTAGATAATTAACAATATGTGGCTTTTAGTTATGATTCTACACATTACAAATGCTCTGTTTTTTGAGTGTGACTTTTCCTTGAAACGAGGTATATTTCTTGCTTTTGTTGAAAAACGGGTGGCAGTTAATTGCACTGGCTGATGACATCAATTATTATTATAATTTTCACTTTTAAGGGTATAGTACTTTGCTATACTTGAAATAATGTCTTCTGTAATAAGGATTTCCTTCTACTATGTGATTTGGGCTTTCTCACCCTATAACTCAAGTTAAATTATAAATTTTCTATATCAGGAAAAAATGCAATCCCTCCACAACTCCATCAACAGCAGTAATTCTCCTCTTGAAGAAGGTTAAAAATCTTATCTGTATGTGAGTTCTATGATTTAAACTTGTGTGATGTATAGCAAGACATAGAAAATAAAATGGATCTTTGCCCAACTTATGTCTGACCCAAGGCTTTTAGCAAGAGACTGATTGTATCCTGAAATTTTAAGGAGGTCTTTCTTCTCCTTTGGGGAATATCTTTTCACAATCCATGCTAATGAATAACAATGTACTCTTGTGTTATTTTACCTATGATTATTAGAAAAAAACTCTGCCATAGAACTTGTCTCTATGGCATTAACAAGGATAATTGGTCCTCTTTAGGGATCACTTTCTAGTTTGAAATGATTCTAGACCAAACTCTGTGGCATCAAAGAAAAAAGATGAGGGAGAGGACCTTCAAGATGGCAGCAGAGTAAGACGTGGAGATCATCTTCCTCCCTACAAATAAATCAAAATACATCTACATGTGGAACAACTCCTACAGAACACCTACTGAATGCTGGCAGAAGACCTGACTTCCCAAAAGGCAAGAAACTCCCCACGTACTTGGGTAGGGCAAAAGAAAAAAGGAAAAACAGAGACAAAAGAATAGGGATGGGACTCGCACCAGTGGGAGGGAGCTGTGAAGGAGGAAAGGTTTCCACACACTAGGAAGCCCCTTCGTGGGCGAAGACTGTGGGTGGCGGAGGGGGGAAGCTTTGGAGCCACGGAGGAGAGCGCAGCCACAGGGGTGCGGAGGGCAAAGTGGAGAGATTCCCGCACGGAGGCTCGGCGTCGAGCAGCACTCACCAGCCCGAGAGACTCGTCTGCTCACTCTCTGGGGTGGGCGGGGGCTAGGACCTGAGGCTCAGGCTTCAGAGGTCAGATGTCAGGGAGAGGACTGGGGTTGGCTGCGTGAACACAGCCTGAAGGGGCTAGTGTACCACAGCTAGCCGGGAGGGAGTCTGGGAAAAAGTCTGGACCTGCTTAAGAGGCAAGAGACCATTGTTTTGGGATGCGCAAGGAGAGGGGATTCAGAGCACCACCTAAATGAGCTCCAGAGATGGGCATGAGCTGCGGCTATCAACATGGACACCAGAGACAGGCATGAGACACTAAGGCTGCTGCTGCAACCACCAAGAAGCCTGTGTGCAAGCACAGGTCACTATCCACACATCCCCTCCCAGGATCCTGTGCAGCCCACCACTGCCAAGGTCCCGTGATCCAGGGACAACTTCCCTGGGAGAACACACGGTGCGCCTCAGGCTGGTGCAATGTCACGCCAGCCTCTGCAACTGTAGGCTCGCCCTGCATTCCATACCCCTCCATCCCCCCAGCCTGAGTTACCCAGAGCCCCCTAATCAGTTGCTTCTTTAACCCCGTCCTGTCTGAGCGAAGAACAGATACCCTCAGGCGACGTACACACAGAGGCGGGTCCAAATCCAAAGCTGAACCCTGGGAGCTGTGCAAACAAAGAAGAGAAAGGGAAATCTCTCCCAGCAGTCTCAGGAGCAGCAGATTAAATCTCCACAATCAACTTGGTGTACTCTGCATCTGTGGAATACCTGAATAGACCATAAATCATCCCAAAATAGAGGCGGTGGATTTTGTGAGCAACTGCAGACATGGGGTTTGCTGTATGAGACTGACTAGTTTCTGATTTTTATGTTTATCTTAGTATAGATTTTAGCGTTTGTTATTATTGGTGGATTTGTTTATTGATTTTGTTGCTCCCTTCTTTTTTTTTATTACTTTTTTTATTCTTTTATTTTAATAATTTTTTTTATTTAATGACTTTATTTTTTTTTTTTTCTTTCTTTTTTTCCTCACTATTCCTCTGAGCCGTGTGGCTGACAGAGTCTCGGTGCTCCGGCCGGGTGTCAGGCCTGAGCCTCTGAGGTGGGAGAGCCGAGATCAGGACATTGGACCACCAGAGACCTCCCAGCCACACGTAATATCAATTGGCAAGAGCTAACCCAGAGATCTCCGTCTCAACGCTAAGACCCAGCTCCACTCAATGACCAGCAAGCTCCAGTGCTGAACACCAATGCCAAACAGCTAGCAAGACAGGAACACAAGCCCACCCATTAGCAGAGAGGCTGCCTAAAATCATAATAAGGTCACAGACACCACAAAACACATCACCAGACACGGTCCTGCCCACCAGAAAAAAAAAATCCAGCCTCATCCACCAGAACACAGGCACCAGTACCTTCCACCAGGAACCATACACAACCCACTGAACCAACCTTACCCACTGGGGGCAGACACCAAAAACAATGGGAACTATGAACCTGCAGCCTGTGAAAAGGAGACCCTAAGTGCAGTAAGTTAAGCAAAATGAGAAGACAGAGAAATACACAGCAGATAAGGAGCAAAGTAAAAACCCACAACACCAAACAAATAAAGAGGAAATAGGCAGTCTACCTGAAAAACAATTCAGAGTAATGATAGTAAAGATGATCCAAAATCTTGGAAATAGAGTGGAGAAAATACAAGAAACGTTTAACAAGGACCTAGAAGAACTAACAAGCAAACAATGATGAACAACACAATAAATGAAATTAAAAATTCTCTAGAAGGAATCAATAACAGAATAACTGAGGCAGAAGAACGGATAAGTGACCTGGAAGATAAAATAGTGGAAATAATTACTGCAGAGCAGAATAAAGAAAAAAGAATGAAAAGAATTGAGGTCAGTCTCAGAGAGTTCTGGGACAACATTAAACACACCAACATTCAAATTATAGGGGTCACAGAAAAACAAGAGAAAAAGAAAGGGACTGAGAAAATATTATAAGAGATTATAGTTGAAAACTTCCCGAATATGGGAAAGGAAATGGTCAATCAAATACAGGAAGTGCAGAGAGACCCATACAGGATAAATCCAAGGAGAAACACGGCAAGACACATATTAATCAAACCATCAAAAATTAAGTACAAAGAAAAAATATTAAAAGCATCAAGCGAAAAGCAACAAATAACATACAAAGAAATTCCCATAAGGTTAACAGCTGATCTTTCAGCAGAAACTCTGCAAGAGAGAAGGGAGTGGCAGGACATATTTAAAGTGATGGAAGGGAAAAACCTACAACCAAGATTACTGTACTCAGCAAGGATCTTATTCAGATTCAACAGAGAAATTAAAACCTTTACAGACAGGAGAAAGCTAAGAGAATTCAGCACCACCAAACCAGCTCTACAACAAATGCTAAAGGAACTTCTCTAGGCAGGAAACACAAGAGAAGGATAAGAACTACAAAAACAAACCCAAGACAATTAAGAAAATGGTAATAGGAACAAACATATTGATAATTACGTTGAATGTAAATGGATTAAATGATCCAACCAAAAGACAAAGACTGGCTGAATGGATACAAAAACAAGACCCATATATATGCTGTCTATAAGAGAACTACTTCAGATCTAGGAACACATACAGACTGAGAGTGAGAGGATGGAAGAAAGATTCCATGCAAATGGAAATTTTAAAAAAAGCTGGAGTAGCAATTCTCATATCAGACAAAATAGACTTTAAAATAAAGACTATTACAAGAGACAAAGAAGGACGCTACACAATGATCAAGGGATCAATCCAAGAAGAAGATATAACAATTGTAAATATTTATGCACCCAACATAGGAGCACCTCAATACAAGGCAAATGCTAACAGCCATAAAAGGGGAAATCAAGAGTAACACAATAATAGTAGGAGACTTTAACATCCTACTTTCGCCAATGGACACATCATCTAAAATGAAAATAAATAAGGAAACACAAGCTTTAAATGACACATTGAACAAGATTAACTTAATTAATATTTATAGGACATTCCATCCCAAAACAACAGAGTACACTTTCTTTTCAAGTGCTCATAGAACATTCTCCAGGATAGATCATATCTTGGGTCACAAATCAAGCCTTGGTAAATTTAAGAAAACTGAAATACTATCAAGTATCTTTTCTGACCACAACGCTATGAGAATAGATATCAATTACAGGAAAAAATCTGTAAAAAAAAACAAACACGTGGAGGCTAAACAATACACTATTAAATAACCAAGAGATCACTGAAAAAATCAAAGAAGAAATCAAACAATACCTGGGAACAAATGACAATGAAAACACCATGAACCAAATCCTATGGAATGCAGCAAAAGCAGTTCTAAGAGACAAGTTTATAACAATACAATCCTACCTCAAGAAACAAGAAACATCTCAAATAAACAACTTAACCTTACACCTAAAGCAATTAGAGAAAGAAAAACAAAAACCCACAAAGTTAGCAGAAGAAAAGAAATCATAAAGATCAGCTCAGAAATAAATGAAAAAGAAATGAAGGAAACGATAGCAAAGATCAATAAAATTAAAGCTGGCTCTTTGAGAAGATAAACAAAATTGATAAACCATTAGCCAGACTCATCAAGAAAAAAAGGGAGAAGATTGAAATCAACAGAATTAGACATGAAAAAAGAGAAGTAACAACTGACACTGCAGAAATACAAAGGATCATGAGAGATTACTACAAGCAACTATATGCCAGTAAAATGGACAACCTGGAAGAAATGGAAAACTCTTAGAAAAGCACAACCTTCCGAGACTGAGCCAGGAAGAAATAGAAAATATAAATACACCAATCACAAGCACTGAAATTGAAACTGTGAGTAACAATCTTCCAAAAAACAAAAGTCCAGGACAAGATGGCTTCACAGTTGAATTCTATCGAACATTTAGAGAAGAGCAAACACCTATCCTTCTCAAACTCTCCAAAATACAGCACAGGGAGAAACACTCCCAAACTCATTCTACAAGGTGACCATCACCCTGATACCAAAACCAGACAAAGATGTCACAAAAAAAGAAAACTACAGGCCAATATCACCGATGAACATAGATGCAAAAATTCGCAACAAAATACTAGCAAATAAAATCCAACAGCACTTTAAAAGGATCATACACTATGAGCAAGTGGGGTTTATCCCAGGAGTGCAAGGATTCTTAAATATATGCAAATCAATCAATGTGATACACCATATTAACAAATTGAAGGATAAAAACCATATAATCATCTCAATAGATGCAGAAAAAGCTTTTGACAAAATTCAGCACCCATTTATGATAAAAACCCTCCAGAAAGTAAGCATAGAGGGAACTTGCCTCAACATAATAAAGGCCATATATGAGAAACCCACAGTCAACATCATTCTCAATGGTGAAAAACTGAAACCATTTCCACTAAGATGAGGAACAAGACAAGGTTGCCCACTCTCACCACTATTATTCAACATCGTTTTGGAAGTTTTAGCCACAGGAATCAGAGAAGAAAAAGAAATAAAAGGAATCCAAATCAGAAAAAAAGAAGTAAAACTGTCAGTGTTTGCAGATGACATGATGCTATACTTAGGGAATCCTAAAGACGTTACCAGAAAACTACTAGAGCTAATCAATGAATTTGGTAAAGTAGCAGGATACAAAATTAATGCACAGAAATCTCTTGCATTCCTATACGCTAATGATGCAAAATCTGAAAGAGAAATTATGGAAACACTTCCATTTACCACTGCAATAAAAAGAATAAAATACCTAGGAATAAACCTACCTAAGGAGACAAAAGACCTGTATGCAGAAAACTATAAGACACTGAAGAAAGAAATTAAAGATGATACAAACAGGTGGAGAGATATACCATGTTCTTGGATTGGAAGAATCAATATTGTGAAAATGACTATACTACCCAAAGCAATCTACAGATTCAATGCAATCCCTATCAAACTACCAGTGGCATTTTTCACAGAAGTAGAACAAAAATTTCACAATTTGTGTGGAAACACAAAAGACCCCGAATACCCAAAGCAATCTTGAGAAAGAAAAACAAAGCTGGAGGAATCAGGCTCCCAGACTTCAGACTATACTACAAAGCTACAGTAATCAAGACACTATGGTACTGGCACTAAAACAGAAATATAGCTCAATGGAATAGGATAGAAAGCCCAGAGATAAACCCACACACATATGATCACCTTACCTTTGATAAAGGAGGCAAGAATATACAATGGAGAAAAGACAGCCTCTTCAATAAGTGGTCCTGGGAAAACTGGACAGCTACATGTAAAAGAATGAAATTAGAATACTCAACACCATACACAAAAATAAACTCAAAATGAATTAAAGACCTAAATGTAAGGCCAGACACTATCAAACTCTTAGAGGAAAACACAGGCAGAACACTCCATGATATAAATCACAGCAAGATCCTTTTTGACCCACCTCCTGGAGTAATGGAAATAAAAACAAAAATAAACAAGTGGGACCTAATGAAACTTAAAAGCTTTTGCACAGCAAAGGAAACCATAAACAAGACAAAAAGACAACCCTCAGGATGGGAGAAAATATTTGCAAACAAAGCAACTGACAAAGGATTAATCTCCAAAATTTACAAGCAGCTCATTCAGCTCAGTATCAAAGAAACAAATAATCCAATCCAAAAATGGGTAGAAGATCTAAATAGACATTTCTCCAAAGAAGATATTCAGATTGCCAGCAAACACATGAAAGAATGCTCATCATCACTAATCATTAGACAAATGCAAATCAAAACTACAATGAGGTATCACCTCACACTGGTCAGAAAGACCATCATCAAATAATCTACAAACAATAAATGCTGGAGAGTGTGTGGAGAAAAGGGAACCCTCTTGCACTGTTGGTGGCAATGTAAATTGATACACTCACTATGGAGAACAGTATGGAGGGTCCTTAAAAAACTAAAAATAGAACTAACATATGACCCAGCAATCCCACTACTGGGCATATACCCTGAGATAACCATAATTCAAAAAGTGTCATGTTCCACAATGTTCATTGCAGCACTATTTACAATAACCAGGACATGGAAGCAACCTAAGTGTCCATCTACAGATGAATGGATAAAGAAGATGTGGCACATATATACAATGGAATATTACTCGGCCATAAAAAGAAATGAAATTGAGTTATTTATCATGAGGTGGATGGATCTAGACTCTGTCATACAGAGTGAAGTAAGTCAGAAAGAGAAAAACAAATACTGTATGCTAATGCATATATATGGAATCTAAAAAAAAAAAAAAAATGGTTCTGAAGAACCTAGGGGCAAGACAGGAATAAAGACACAAATGTAGAGAATGGACTTGAGGACACGGGGAGGGGGAAGGGTAAGCTGGGTTGAAGTGAGAGAGTGGCATTGACATATATACACTACCAAATGTTAAATAGATAGCTAGTGGGAAGCAGCCGTATCACACAGGGAGATCAGCTCAGTGCTTTGTGACTACCTAGAGGGGTGGGGTAGGGAGGGTGGGAGGGAGACACAAGAGGGAGGGGATATAGGGATATATGTGTACGTATAGCTGATTCACTTTGTTATACAGCAGAAAATAACACACCATTGTAAAGCAATTATACTCCAATAAAGATGTTAAAAAAAAACAACAAATAAACAAAGATGAATGGCCAAGTGTCTGCAGCTTGACTTCTTGCACATTTGGTATATTGTAGCTTAGTAGTTTTTCATTCCACACAATACATATCTGTGTAATTTCCTGTATATATATATATTTTTTTT
Source organism: Balaenoptera borealis (assembly GCF_965194805.1). NCBI lineage: Eukaryota > Metazoa > Chordata > Mammalia > Artiodactyla > Balaenopteridae > Balaenoptera > Balaenoptera borealis. Next base: position 87,210,711 of record NC_138871.1, read on the forward strand.
TTAAATTAATTTATTTATTTATGGCTGTGTTGGGTCTTCATTTCTGTGTGAGGACTTTCTCCAGTTGCGGCGAGCGGGGGCCACTCTTCATCGCGGTGCGCGGGCCTCTCACTGTCACGGCCTCTCCCGTTGCAGAGCACAAGCTCCAGACGCGCAGGCTCAGTAGTTGTGGCTCACGGGCCTAGCCGCTCCGCGGCATGTGGGATCTTCCCAGACCAGGGCTCGAACCCATGTCCCCTGCATTGGCAGGCGGATTCTTAACCACTGCGCCACCAGGGAAGCCCTCCTGTATATTTTTTTATACTCACTGGTAATCTATGCTCTGCCTTGTCCTAATGCATGTACTTCTGAGGAGTAATAGAACTAAAAGATGCTTTGCCTTCTAAGAGTTTGCTCTCTGAATCAGAGAGAATACTAACACAAAATATTTTAGAGTGGCTGAAGACTAAATAGATGATGGATAAATCATGAAAGCCATGCCCACTCTTTTGACACACTGAAAGTAACCCAGATAGCTTTGTGTATGTTATGTATTGATAAATCTAGTCATCTTTGCTCTCAGCTCAAGGCCCTATATATTTAAAATATTATATTTATTTAAGATATTTACTGATCATTTTCTACGTATCTACAGTAGAGTTGGGAAAACAAAGCATACAAACAACACAGTTAAATAATAATACGAGACCAGAATGAGCTTAAGAATTCTAAAAAAGGTAACAGATACAGAAGCAATAAAGGCTACAGGAACTCAGAGAAACAGGAAAATGAAGTATCCAGACTAATTGGGATGAAGTCCTGACCAAGGAGGTCCGCCTGCATCATGCCAGAAGAATGGGTAGCGCTACAAATGAGAAAAGATATTTTTATGGAAATTTGAAATTGCAAAAAACCAACCTTATTCTCATTATTGGTCAATACATCTTTTGGAAACCTCAGACTCACATCTTTCCAGTCTAGCAGGTCCAGGAAGGATGCATGTCTTCCTCCCAGCAAACCAGGATGGTGCCTTTGGGACATGAGACCATCCGTCGACCATTTTTTCCAGAAGGATGGGCTGTGAAGATACTCCAGTCTCAGTCCGGTGACCACATGGAATGGACAGGCAGTTTCTCAAGGGAAATAAGACTGGTGGGCACTCAAAAATGACAGCTATTTACTGCACCTTCACACCAGCATTACCCCTAAGTCTCCTCGACCATGAAGCCCACCATGATTATCCTGGCCAAGCAGCCTCATCACTGTTCCTGGATCACATCATGTTTGTTACAGACTGAAAAACCAAGCCTTTGCTCAAGCTTTTCATCTCTACTAGAAAGTTACTCCTTTTTCTTCCCTCTTTACTACACATTATCCATTACTCAGTCTCAACACAAGCTGACCTCCCCCATGAGGAATTCCCAACCAGTCCAGACACTTCACTCTCCAGATTCTCCAAGTTCCTACAGCCCCATCTCCAAAGGATTGCCATGGGCCCTTCACCCAGATTCCCTAATAGTTTCCCTGCTGTGGTAAATGGTATTATTGATCATCAAATTTCTCTTCCCACCCCTGCCATGGAAGAAGCACAGCCTCTGATCTCACTGACATTGGCCTTGGCCAAGTGACTTTCTTTGGCCAACAGAATGTCAACAGACATGGCTTATACCAAGTTCAAGCACGTGTGCTTAGAGACCCTGCAAGTTTTCACCAGCCTCTTGAGGTTTGTGCTCCTCCATGAGAATAACACTCTCCAGAGAGTGGCTTTACTTCAACCTGGAAGCTGGATGGCTTAGACTGACCTGCAGCACGGAGCCAGGCCAAGCTCAGCAAAACAGGGTCCAGCAGAGTCACAGCAAACTTGTAGACCTATAGTGAGAAATAAGCATCTGTTGTATAAACGAGTGACATTTGGGGGTTGTTTGTTACTGCAGCAAAGCTGACTAATACAACTACAAACTGTTCAGTGGTGGAACAAATGCCAAGGACTTTAGTCTTTATTAACATGAAGCTTTGACAAGTGATACTGTTTCTCTGAAGAGTATAGGTTACTAATGGGTATCAGGAATACATCAGATTTCTTTTAATACCAATTGAATCATCAATCTTTCTTGAATTTGTTTCTCCAAGCACACACACTCACAAATATTGGAAAACTGCACTCACAGTACCTAAGCACCCATGCTGCTACCAGTGGCCACTGCACAAGGAGTATCAGTCACTACACACAGAGGTCTGGGACCTGCCTCCTGGCCCCAGGCTTCTCCAACCTTCAACACTCACACGTGCCATAAACACACAAGTGCATACACATGCATCTCACACACACACACACACACACACATACACTCGTGCACATTTACACACATGCACACTTACACCCGCACTCACACGTGCACACGCTCATATACACGCACACCTACGCACATCACTCTCACACACATCCACACCCACACACATGCATGATCACACACACGTACAGCTCACACACACGTGCACACTCACACTCTCACACACCCTTGCCCTCCCTGCACACGCTCACACCCAAGCATGGCACACGGGCTGAATTCCTCTTTCCAGACTAGGGTTGGGCTCATCCTCAGTTGCTCTTTTGCACACAAACCACTTTTCTTCCTGGAGTGCTAAGGATCAATCAAAGCCAGAAAATCAATGCTGGTCATTTCTGCCCCTTGAAAACATGTCTCTGGGCAAGAAGCTAGGAGGGAGGAAAAGAGGAGTTAAAATGTGCACTAAATATAATATATATATATATATATATATATATTTATATTTATAAAGTAAATGCATATATTTACATCTATAAATATAAAAACACAAAGATTTTCCAAAGAATCTTAGAAGTGAGATAAGATAGCAAGATAGGCTAGGAAAAGTACTTAAAGGACTCTGGCCTCTGAGAGGTCCTTGAGGAGACTCCGTCCCACTGGCCTGACATTTTCACAGCGACTGTTTTGAAACTTCTTTATTAAATGCCAGCAGGAGTTATACTGGGAGCACTTTGGGATCTGCGTCTTACTGATTGTAAAGAATGGTGATCTCAAGCCCGGCCATCACCCCTTCCCAATGCTGTTTGCACCAGTTTGCTGATGTTGGAGGGTGGCTTCTGGGAGGTGGAAAACTTCTGGGAAAAAACCCACCGGAGTGTGTGAGTGGGATGCAGACACCTGGGGCTGCCTGGGCAAGTGGAGAGGAAGCACGGTCTGAACAAGCCAGGTTCCAAAGGGGGACGAGGACACTTAGGAAAAGAGGTGCTCTCCTGAACGAAGGCCCACAGAGCGGGCTGGGTGCGGACTGGGAGGAGAGAGACGGAGCGGCAGAAAGAGCTGCTGCCCTCAGGATTCCAGAAATTGTACCACAGGCCCCTTTGAGGGAAGTTAACCCTGGAAGGAGCGCCGTTGGCCACTTCTGAGGGGCTCGCCTTCTAAGCAGGCACCGCAGCCCTGCTCCCAAGTGGTCAGCGGTCCACAGAGCAAGAGGTGCTGCGCACAGCGGTGCCGCGGACAAAGCAGCCTCTCGTTGGGGAGCCCAGCCCAGGAAAGCGGGGCAGAGGAAGCTGCTCCTTGCGGATCCAAGGCCTGTCCTGGCCACAGGAGCTTGCGGAGAAAGAGAGGACCCATCCCGTAGGCCAGCTGGCTGCTACACACACCCTGCCAGGCCTGTCTGATGATTAAAATGAGACCCTTTCCCTTTCGCCCCGTCAGCCTCCCCTCCCGGGAGCTGGTGAATATGTAAGGCGGCCTCTGGCAGGAAGGAGGTGTGTGCGGAGATCCAGGGTTGGAATCAGTCTCTCCAGGCTCTGGCGCCCACATACTCCACATTCAGCCTGGTCACCTCGGTCCCCTTTCACAGATGGCGAGGAGGACAGCGTCGGTTGTGATTGGGGTCAGAGATCCTACTGGATACCTGCCCACAGCCTGCAGCAGACATGGCCAAGAGCTTCTCACTCAGACGAAAACACTCTGAATAACGCTCGCTTTAATGGGATTTCACAAAGTCTCCTAAGATGCCACTGAAACAAGCATAAATATTGTTCCCGAGTCCTGAAAAGGCAAAAAAAAAAAAAAATTCTATCCCACGCGGCAGGCTCTTCTCACCAGTATAAGAACATAAAACTTCTCATACCTAAGCCACGGGCAGCATGTCTTTGAAAATATTTTGAATTAATTTCTATGTTTGGTTTTAAGAATGAATCATAATAATAACTCTTGGTTTAAGAAAGTCAGGATCTTATCACCTAAAAAATATGCACACATGGTATGTCTTAGAGTTAAAAGAAGACAATGCAGTTTAAATTTCTGATGCATTTGAGGAGGATGGCAAAACTGTCCAGGAGCTTGAGAAAACAATGATTGCCTCCATTGCTTTTATGCTCAAAATTGCAACAAGGACAAATAAAATAGTACCTACCTAATTTAATTAATACAGTTTTATGACTTAGCTTATAATGTCTGCTGTACCAGAACCGTTTGCTGCTAAGAACACGAACCAGCAGGAAACGGGCATTTATTAAGTCAGGAGCCAAGTGTCAGGAAAGGCAAAGTCATCATGCATTCCTTATTCCACAAATCCACAACGATCCTTTTCATGGAGGGGAAAACCAAGGCCCAGAGATTCGGTGGCATCGCTGGAGGTGCCCAGAAGGATACGGCCGAGCTGGCAGGGGGGCCTGGCCTGGGAGTTTCCGGAGCCCACCGTCTCCGCTCTGATCAGACCCCATTCTCACCTCATCACGGTCAAGAGTTCCACCCCATCGTCCCCGCAATGGCCTGGTGCTTCTTAGACACAAAAGACAGAGTGCAGGAAGGAAGTGAACATTAATCAAGAGTCTAGCCCCCCCTCCTCCTCCTGACACTGCGCTGGGGACCCCCGCGGCTGAGAGGGAGCAGAGCGCGGGATGGAAAAGCGCACGCAGCCCGCGGTCACGGTTGGCCCTGCCACGCAGATCCCAGCCCTGGTTTGATGAGAGTGATGATTTCTAAAAGGCCCTTGTTTGAAGAGAAACAAAGGGCAGTGAACAGCCTGCTTTCTGATCCCAAGCTGTCGCTGAGACAGCACATTATAAAAGCATTAGCACTCAAGCAAGGCTCGTGCATTCCCTGAATGAGTGGTCAGGAGAGCCACGGTAATTTATCAGAACCCAGGACCATGCTGGAGGCAAGCAATTCTCTGAAGTCCCCGCGCGGCCCAAGGTTTGTGCACACGCGATCAGAGCCTGGCATCTCTACGATCACATGCGTCCTCTCATGTTGGGGAGAGTCACAGGCCTGGCTTGGGCACAGGGTACGGGCTCAAGATTTCACTTCCAAAGCAGGCAGATGGTGCAAGCCGTGTTCTATGCGCGAGAGAGATCACGCCCGGCTCACATGAGCATTTTGACAGAGCACCAAATAGCGCATTTATCAATCTGATGTGGTATCTGACAGGGGCTGCCTGCTGGCCCCCAGCCCCCTTCCCAGCATGGCGAAACCATCCAATTATTGAGGTCACAGATGTCAAAGCCTTCCTAGCACGTATTCGAAAATGTCAAAATCACCCTCTGCATCTCTTCATTGGGTTCTCTGAAATAAAACTTTGATCTCTCATCACACGTCCAAAGGTACCGCTGAAGATTGGACCTTCTTTGGGGAAAACAGGTGGTCCTCAAGCTGATCTCAGGTTGCCTGCCTGTGAGTCCCTGATCCTTCCTGCTGTGAAACACCGTGCCCTTTGCCTGGCTTCTCTCTGGTGAACAAGTTCCTGTTACCAAAAAAGGGAAGAACCCTGGGCTGGGAATTGGAAAACCCAGATTCTATGTGTTGCTATTCCATTGACTTTCTAAGTCTTGGTTTTCCGAGCTTTAAAATGGAATTAGCAGGTAAAGTTAAGCCTAAATATGAAACAATCTTTACCATGATTAAATTGAATTTACTATGAATAAATAAAGTATGCTGCTGACTGTAGCTGGATTACATTAGCTGTCTTCTTTTTCTGTGACTTCTCCCCAAATGCGGGTCCCTGGGGATGACCCACTGCAGTTTAGGTGAACTCTGGGTCAAGCCAGGAGCAGGTGACATGGAGAGGTGGTGAATATGTTGAAAGCACAAGGGAAAGAGGAAAATGTAGGGAGGAGAGAAGCAGAGGCGAGGACCAGGTTGTGGGGAGCTTACATCAAGCTGAAGGGTCAAAACAAGAGGAAGAGGTGAGCTTGTGATGCAAGGTCCATAGCCAAAGGTGACTCATTATCTCAACAACTGACATTTTCATAGAGCAGTAAAAGTCACACAGCAGTTTCATATATATTGATTTATTTGGCAATTGCTTTTTAATTAAAAATGTTACCAGGCCCTGGGGAGTCAACAGGTTGAGAACCAGGGCCCAGCCTGGCCATCACGTCTCATGGAAATCCTTTCCTGATCCCTTTCTCAACAGTCACTCGTCCCGCATGTTCTCGAAGTTCTGGATCCAACCTGATCAGGGCAGCTACCACACTTCATTCACCAGGTCTGATCACGGCTCTTCCTGGCCTCACAACATGAGAATATTGAAGGAAGGGACTTTCTTTCTGCATACATAGTCCCATAGTAGATGCTTAATAAATGTTGATTGATGGGAAATAGTTTTCCTTTCTAGAAATATGACCAGAGAATGGGCACCTTAATCGCTCATTTATCTCAATCTCCCAGGTAGAGCAAGGAAAATACTACATCAGAGCGTGTGTGTAACAAATATCGTATGATTTCACTTACATGTGGAATCTAAAAATATGACACAAATGAACTTATTTACAAAACAGAAACAAACTCACAGACATAGAAAACAAACTTCCGGTTACCAAAGGGAAAGGGGGGAGGGATAAATTAGGAATTTGAGATTAACATATACACACTACTATATACAAAATAGATAAACAACAAGGACCTACCATTTAATACAGAGAACTATATTCAATATCTTGTAATAACCTATAATGGAAAGGACTCTGAAAAAGAATATATATATACATATATAGAAAATGTAATATATATAACTGAATCATTTTGCTGTACACATGAAACTAACACAACATTATAAATCAACTATACTTCAATTAAATAAAAGAGTGTGTGTGTGCAATTTCTGGTTTATTAAGGAGCATGGGCACGATAGAAATGAAAAGACCTTATAAATCACATCAGTAAATTATGTTAGACTTTCTATTTATCAAACTACTTGTGAAAAATCCTAAAATATGGCATATATTACAATGTAGTGATTACAATTATATTGATTAGAATCACTAATTTGAAAAAAATATTTTTAAAACCCTTTTGCCACTGGAAACATCACAGTTTCAAGACTTCGCTTTAATTTCTCCATCCACACAATCCAGATATAATTATGTATCACAAAAAATATTCCATCCTGTCTGACTGTCAATTGCCAAGTCAACCATCTTCACTTTCCTGAAGAAAATGTGGACTCCTGTTAGCACTTAATCACGGCAAACATTCACAGCTTTCCCCGTTACTGGTTTCCTGCTGCAGATTTCAGCAGGTTGGACACACAAGGTGTCACTCTATTTAAAAGTTCATGCTGAACATTTTGCTCAGTTGGAAAAGATAAAGAGCTGTGAACGATGTGACGCTTTTAGCATCTGTTTAGGTAAACAGGGATATGACTGACCCTCCAACGTGCACCCTGCCAGCAAAGACAATCCCAACAAATTTCTACCCACTTCAATGAAAACAGTTAAAAATGAGCCATGCTGCATCTCTGAATGGCAATCTCTCTGCATTGTATTGCTTCTTTTTAATATCCCAAGCTGCCCACACAAACAGACAGAAACCTATTTACTTTACTTCTGCAAAGGGAACTCTCTTGCTCCTCCAAACAATAGACCTTCTGAAGTAGCTGATGCCTGAATGTGCATAACATCGATGCAATAACTTGAAAAATAGAACACAATTTGGTGGATCGACTGGTTATATTGTCTTCCTCTTGCCAAACTATTGGTTCAACTGTTATTTTCTTTCCGCTGAACTGACAGGATGGATCAGTGGTTTTCTCTATGTCATTTCCACGTACAAGCCCAAGAAGAAGGCTTCATCTCCAAGCAGCCATTCCATAGGATCCTGGAACTCTCTTCCCCTCCACTCCAGGTGCTCAACTCCTACATACCTTGTTGGGTTTACTCAACTGCTGCTTCTTCCAAGGGGCCTTCAGTTCCCCAAGTGAAAATTACTTCATTGCTAAATCTGTTTGTTATACCTCTTATATAGCCTTTATTTCAGTCTATGTGATAAAAATTGCATGTTTGTCTTTCCTCCATAGCAGAAACCATGTCTTATTCATTATATAATAGTTGCCAAGCAACTATTCATTACCTTGAATTCTGCAGTGCTAAAGAATAACGAGTCAAAATAATTATCTTGCTTATCTGTGAAAAAGAAGTTGCCCTTGGCTCTGTCCTAAAAGGTGTGGTCCTTTCCTTTGCCTGGTTCATGTATCATGATCAGCACAACTTCAGGTGCTGGGCCGCCATCTGTCCAGCACTAAGGAACATGCGAGGATGGAAAGTCCAACAGAATTATCTTCACCAGCTGTGATGGATGGCTTCCTGAGGACTGAGATCTGAAGTTCCGACTTTGGAGCAAGCTTTCGAAGGCAATGTGGAGGCAGATGCAGTGTTTCAAGACAAGGATCACCTAATGCTTTGGTGATTGTGAGGTAGAAAAAAAGAGGAACACAGGATTGCTGTGAGTAACTGGGGCCTGGGCAACTGACCAGAAATAACTTCCAGCCAAAGTATCTAGGTGATGAGGATATACTTTGAAATATCTCTTTATGCGTTTTCCCTTCTTTAATCCACCCCACCCCCATCTTTCTAGCCCTTTTACAATACTTGGCCATTGTGATGGGAAGGCTGCTATGACACTGCTGTGCTACTTAAGTAACTCACTCTCCCACTCTGACTCTCCATACCCCCTATGAAGGAAAGGGTCCTCTTGGCTTCCAAGGAAATATTCAGATTTTTCAACCTACAGGGTAACTTTCTCTACTTGGTGTGGTCTAGTATTCAGGATCTCAATGATGTTACTTTATTATCTCTTCTTTCTCCTCCCCTAAGGAAACAACAAGAACTGAGTTGCTTACATTTACATTTCAGAGAAAAAACATCTTCCCCCTTAGGATAAAATAAAACGTAGCACTTCCCACCCCACAGAGTTAGCCTTTCTGAAGACATCGTCAAGGATGCAAGTTAGATTGCACCTATCTTCGGGTCTTCAGATGTTGGTTTTTGACATTTGTCTTAATCAGCTCAGGCTGCTATAACCAAATACCATAGGCTGGGTGGCTTAAACGGGAGATATTTATTTCTCACAGCTCTGGATGCTGAGAAATCTAAGATCAAGGTGTTGGCAGGGTTGGTTTCTGGTGAGAGCTGTTCTCCTGGCTTGCATTTGGCTACCTTCTTGTTGTGCCTTCACATGGCGGAGAGAAAGAGAGAGGAAGCAAGCTCTCTGGTCTCTTCTTGTAAGGATCCCACCATAAGGTCCCCAACTTCATGACCTCATCTAAACCAAATTACCTCCCAAAGGCCCCACCTACAAGTACAATCACATCAGGGGGTTAGGGTTTCAACATATGAATGGAGCGGGGGGCAATCATTCAGTTCATAATACCATTGCTTTGAAAAAATATTTTAATTTTGAGGGCATCCCCTATTTTATTTTTCCTAGACAAACAATAAACTCTCTCACCCTGGACAGCACACAAAGTAAGTCAGAAGACGTTGTAGCATACATAGCCAGAACTTGAGGTTCAGAAGGCAGCACTTTAGTTTAAAAGGATCAAGTGTCAAAAACTGAAATTGGACCCCCTCTATCTAATCTTAAGCTTTCTCCACGAATCCCATCTACTCATCACTGCTCCTCTGTGCTGGAGACCAGGGAGTGGTGGTTTGCTCCTCTGATGCCCGAAAAGAAAGCCAAAGAAATACTGCCTATATGTTTGGTTCGGTGTTGTTTATATGTTTGTTTTGCTTAAAAAATAATTTTAATAAAATAATTTATAAACAAACATTTCTTCAAATATTAGAACACTCCAGACAAAGTTTTCAATCTCACAGAGTGTGGTTCCCAATCCTACCTCTACCTCTTGCCTGCCCCTCCTCCCTCACCCCTAGAGCAAATTTTTGTTGAAATCTGGTCTTTCTCTTTCCAGAGTTTTGTTTTGTTTTTTGTTTAATTAGAAATACTTCCATATATAATGTCCTTTAAGAATTTATAATATTGATTTTTCTGCTTTGTTTAAATGAAAGGATATCATACTATAATCATCATTCTACAACTTGCATTTTTCACTCAACATTAATATTTTGAGAATTATCCGTGTTGATATAAAAAAGATGTAGTCCATTCCCAGTGGTGTGCTGGAGCTGGCTCATACTGGCAAGTGAAAGTCTGTTTTGTGCATCTTTTCCCAGCTTCACATTCAGTGGTTTCACCTTGGTAGATTGAAATTGTCCATTATGGGGATATTTACACCACTGAAATCAGCAAAAGCTACAAATCAAGGCTTTTTCCCCTGCAGAGATTTTAAACCATTTACCACTAATACCACTGCATTCCTTTTCATTATATCAATATATAACATTTCATCATATTAATAGACCAAATTTTATTTGATCATTCCTTTATTCATGAAAAATGAGAAAATTTCTAATTTTCTTAACTACAACAATGCTTCAATAAAATCAGCTTACATTTCTTCTCCTGCACAGATGAGAGTATTTCTCAAAGACACGATGTCTGGAGGTAGATTTCCTGGGTAATAGTTATGCATATTTTTAACTTTAGCAGATAAGACTACTTTTAATCAATAAAACTTACATTATATTAATTATCTTTTGCTTATTCAACATTTTTGGTGGGATAATCCCATGGGTAATTCAAACCCATCAGTTTTGAAACTATTGTTCATTCCTCCTTTGATTTTCCTTCTCTTCTTGCACTTGTGTGCTCCTTATCTGTATTCTTGCACCAATATCAACCCAGCCATCCAAGTGAGAAGCCTAGGCATCAACTTGACTCTTCTCTCTTGCTTTCACTCCATCCTTGGTAACTATTTCCTATTAATTCTACTGTAACGGTGGTCCTCTCACTCATTTCTCTTCTCTGTGTGCGCCAGCACTCATACCCCAGCCTCTGAGAATGGCTCATCTGAACTTGTGTGATAATTAATCTCCTCCCTCCAGGCCTTTCTCTGCTTCTTTGGTAGAACCACCTTTCTATACAGAGAAGCAATCATGTTATTTCTGTTGTCTCAATAAACCTCCAATGGTTCCCTTTAGCCTACTGCATTTGGTCCAAACTGCCTCGCAGGGTATAAGATGTTGGCCACACTCAGCCCTATACCCATGTACCCAGGCTGTGCCCCCAAGACTATGTTGTTTTTGTTAATATGTCCGTGCATTTACATGTTCTCCCTCTCACCTGCCAGGGCATTTCTGCACACCTCTGTTTTATACAAAATTAGAGATTCAGAGATATACTGAATAGAAGAGCTGAAGGCCTAGACTATATGGCAGAAGCCATGGAAATTGGTGAGAGGGGAATAGATTCCAGCAATATTGCAGATTTAAAAGTGCTTAGAATTCGATAATCAAGTTACCAAGGTGGATGAAAACAGGCAAGGGAGTTTAAGGTAGCAACATGATTTCTAGCTTGGAGGACTGGGTGAATAATGTTGCCAAATGGAGCAAAGAAACCCAAGAAAAGAACTAAATAATTCAATAGTCATGATTTTCTCTGCTGTATTCTTTGACATACTATAGTGAATTTCCAAAACACTACAGAATTCCTGCTCAGCTCATAAGGAAAGACCTAAAAGAAGAAATGATATAGCTGCATTCTTCCTCTGCTTTTGTTACATAGTTTCTTTCAGTATCAAACACAGAGCCCTTGTATTCTGGCTTTTGGAACTGGGTGCAACACCCATCTGTTCAGTCAATCACAGAGCAGATGGAAGTGGGTGGATAAGGAAGTGTATGACCACAATCTCGGATAATAATAAATATTTAAATATGTATTTGTTCTTTGTAATGGATTTGAAGCTGAATAACGAACACACTTTAAAAATCAATAATAACAACAATACCGAGGAGTCTTAATAATCAGGGATGACTTATGCATTTGCGTTCTTCCTAAATGCAAAACTTACAGTGGGGGGGAGGGCATTAAGTCTTGATGAATCTCACAGGGGTCCATTTCTTGAATAATGTCAAACTCCCCTTGAGCTGTGAGAAGGCACAGCCGGTGCCTGGCCTGTGCTCCCCTCTGAACCAGAGCATAGATGTCAGCTCTACGAGCCAGGAGGGGTCTGAGGGAATGCCTGGTCCAAGTCCCTCCCATGCAGATGAGAAACCCAGACCCAGAGATCAGTGATAAGCCCGCCTCTCTGATAGACAGCCCACCCAAGCCCCAACCTCCTGGACCCTGGTGCTTGCTCTTCTCAAGGGGAGCAGAATAGAAAATGAAAACACCTGGAGAGAACATTTCAAAGGAAATGAATTAAAGGAGGACAGGCAATCTTTGATGAATATAAAGTATCACAGGGAAGATTTTAGTAATGATTTTAGGAGCTGGGGGATTTAGGAGCTGAGAATTGGCAGTATTGTGTGGGGTTTATTCGTGCTGTGAAATATAAAAACAGTGAGCGCTGCTTTTGTTTTATTAAACTGCATAAAGGATGCTTTGTAAGTGCATCCCTCAATTTTGTTGTGGAAGAGCTGCTGTGAAACTTACCTCTGCAAACTAGCTGGGTGATCATGTGAGGGCACAATCTCCTCTGTGTTCCGGTGCAAGCAGTTCCCCCGGGAAATGAGCAGTCCCTAATTACACAGGGAGGAACCCACTCTCTCTTTGCCACTCTGTAGATTCTGGGTGAACCATAAGAGCCAATAAGATCGATGAACCACTTATTTCTGCATGGGCGCCTGGAGAGTAGGTATAGGACTCACTGTTTCCATAGGTATAAAAGGAAGATGCATTTGAACCCCATATTTCCTCCAAAATAAAAATTACACACATGAAAAATTCAAACAATATAAGGGCATGAAAAACAAATCTTCTGACACTAATCCTTACTTCCCAGTTCTCTTGCAAGATAACCTGCTACCAGCATCTAAAGATATATAGACTACCTCTTCTTACATTGATGAATGCCATTCAAAGAAAGATAATCAGATCCTATCTCAAGGAAAAATGAATATATTGGTACACTCCTACCACAGATTGTATCAGAATATTTTGTTTTATTTTCATTAAACATCAGGTTAATCTGGCTTTTTAAAGTTTGTAATTTTTTAAACTCAAATAAGCACCCTGAATTTCGTAAGGTAGTTCTGCCCCTAGGGGAATTTAAAAACATCTCATCTCAAACTTACCCAAATGTTTTTTCTCTCAGGAGTCAGCGTATGGTCCAGAATGAGGTACACATCCTAGCTGTGTGACTTTGTTGTGGGGGTGGTACTGTAGCCTCTCTAAATCTTGATTTCCTCATCTGTGTAAGGGGTATAGAGATGCCAGCTGATAGGTCAGGAGTCAATCAGAGCATGTCTCACAAGAGAATTCATGTACACTATGTATCACGGAAGATACCGAATAAGTACTAGTTACTACGTCCATCCTGGAATGTCTTAGATAAATTACTCTCCTAATTTTGGTTCCTTACATTTGAACCCCTCATAAAAGTTCAGCTGACAACTCCTTAATCCAACCCATGCCCTACTCCTTGCAAGGTATAGGATTTCTGGCAAATGACCTGAAATTTCAATCAGAGGGGATCATTTTTTGAAATCAGTTTGGAGCATGCTTCAGAATCCATGCATCACTGCAGTTGAAAGCAGGTCCTCCCAAAATGTCAGCCGTATTCAAGAAAACCCATACGTAACCATCCTATGAAACGTACACGAGTCTAAGATCAGGGAGTTGATCTGCCACGTCACGGGGAGAGAAAGAGAAAGAGACTCAGCTGTCGTACCTCATAATGTCTATGAATGTTAAAGATGTTGAAATACCAATAACATTACTGAGGTACAAAACGCTGAGTGCATACATGTTAAAACAATTTTTGGGGCTTCCCTGGTGGCGCAGTGGTTGAGAATCTGCCTGCCAATGTAGGGGACACGGGTTCGAGCCCTGGTCTGGGAGGATCCCACATGCCGCGGAGCGACTGGGCCCGTGAGCCACAATTACTGAGCCTGCGCGTCTGGAGCCTGTGCTCCGCAACAAGAGAGGCCGCGATAGTGAGAGGCCCGCGCACCGCGATGAAGAGTGGCCCCCGCTCGCCGCAACTAGAGAAAGCCCTCGCACAGAAACGAAGACCCAACACAGCCATAAATAAATAAATAAATAAATAAATAATAAAAAAATAAAGGAATTCCTTAAAAAAAAAAAACAAAAACAATTTTTGGCGAGTACAGTACGTGGAGCTTCCCCTGAGAGGGGGAGTCAGGGCCGGCCTCTGTCTTTCTCCATCCCAGAGAGAAAGGGGGCAGGAGGGGGAGGGCCTGAAGACACCAGCGGAGCCCGCAGGACACTCCTCAGAGCAACCACAGGGGTGCTGAGGGACCTGCCCGGACATTTGCCTCCTGCTCTGTGGCCACACACCATGGCACCGCCTGTGATACCGTGAGGTCAGCTGTCAGGGCGTGGCTGTGTAAGTAGTGCCCCCATGCACACGCACATAGTAAGTATTTTGAAAGCCCCAGTGTCTGTGGTACAAGGAGAATCAAGCATATGTGTGGCCTGCAGGGATGAGAGCAGGGCCCCTTAGATCCAAGATACAGATGAGGAGGAAACTAAATCTCTGCGCCCCCCTCCCAGCTCAGGAGGCTGCAGCCGCATCTTAGGACCTGACAGAAGAGGGAAGTGTCCCAGCTGTGTCTCCTTCCAAGCCGTCCAAGGGGCCTGTGCACTTGGGCTCCCCCGGAGCGTCGCTCCGGGCCCTCGCCCCATGCCCCGGCCTATGTCTCTCACACAGAGACACGGAGAATTCTGATCACTGGAGCCGGGGAGCACAGGCAGCTCTGGGGCGTCAAAGAAGGAAGCTCGTGGCAGGAAAGCAACGGCCGTCCTGGCTTTGCCCGCTGTGAAACAGAACCAATCGGATGCATAGAAACGTATAGATACAGATAGAGACACAGATATAGCTATAGATGTAGAAACAGATGCAGATATAGATACAAATGTAGATATAGATAACCTACATATATCGATATACTGATATAAATCTACGTAAAAAGACTCCTTGTAGGAATTGGCCCTCCTGCTTATAGAGGCTGAGAAGTCCCAAGGCGGAGATCCAGGAAAGCCAGTGGTGTAATTCAGTCCATATCCTATGGAGCTGATGGGGTAAGTCCTGGTCTTAGTCCGAAGATGGGAGAAGCAGGAGCCGGAAGCACCAGCGTCCTGGGCAGGAGGCGGTGGGTGTCCCAGCTCCATCAGAGGGAGGGAGTCCCCCCTTCCTCCTCCTCTTGTTCTATTCAGGCTCTCAGCGAACTGGACGGTGCCCACCCGCACTGGTGGTGGTGACCCTCTTGACTCAGTCTACTGCTTCACATGCTAATCTAATGCCACTCTCACAGACACACCCAGAAATAATGTCCAACCAGCTACCTGGATATTTCTTGGCCCAAGGACATTGACACGTAATAGTAAACTCTGTACCAGAATTGTCTATTTTCAGCCATGCTAAACCCACAAACCAAGACTGGGGGTCACAGAGAACTCCAGAAACTGGAGCTGTAAGCTAAGACTTCCTGATGTCTGGAAGACGGGGCCCTGCCGCCACTGGCCACTTCCTCTGTCCTTTTCACTCTCCTATAAACCAAGGTTCTCCCAAATGCCCTTCTAGTCAACACACAGGAGAAAACGTGTCTCACTGAGAAGACCGGTAAATGACCCTGATCTTACAATTCCACTTGATGTTCTGCTGTTTCCTTCATATGACTAATCTTCTAAAAATGTTAAAGCTAGCTAATGTGGTGTGAAGTCTAGGACAGGGTTACATCTCTTTTTTCCTGGTATATCCCTCAAGCCTTTTAAAAATACATCCGAATTATACCTGTTATTTTTGTTTATTGTTTCTTCCCCTGAACCTTGGAATTTCTCCAGACTAGAGAAAAGTTAAGATTTTAAACTCCGCCCTAAACCTAAATCCGTGCTGAGAGCTTGGTCAGTAGCAGCTGCCAACGGCAGGGGATGCGCTCAGACACCGCCCGCCCTGCCTTCTCCATCCCGCCCCCCTGCAGCCACAGACACTCACGCTGGCTGTTAAGCAGTGACTGTCCTCATCCAGTGTGAAGGCAGACCTGGGGCTGAGGGGGGTCCCTGAGTCCCTCAGGGTTTCTCTGTGGTTTCACAACATCCAGGACCCCCAGAATGTCCCCGCTCTCTGGCCCCGCCTACTTTCAAAGAAAACCCAGGTAGAGTGTGAGGCTGTGGACGACCCTCAGAACAGAAAGCATTGGGTCTTCTGGCAACTGCTGGACTGAACTTGAACTTCATTCCTGTCCTGACCGTTTCCCAAACAGGAAAGAGCTCTCCAGGCAGTTTTGATGGGCTCCTCACTGCAGGCCCCTTAAAAACTCCCCTCTCTCTTTCATTCTCTCACCCCTCACCTACCCTCTCTTCTCTTGAATGAATTCAATTCAACTGCCGCTTAAAAATAGACCTGCTTGACAGCCGCATAGCACAGGGAGGTCAGCTCGGTGCTCTGTGACCACCTAGAGGGGTGGGATAGGGAGGGTGGGAGGGAGACGCGAGAGGGAGGGGATATGGGGATATATGTATACATATAGCTGATTCACTTTGTTATACAGCAGAAACTAACACACCATTGTAAAGCAATTATACTCCAATAAAGATGTTTAAAAAAAAAATAGGCCTGCTTGTCACATTCTCTTTGCCAGTTGGAGTGAATGTCACTGAGTGTCACAGAGTCCTTGGCTACAGCTTGTGGATTAATTGCAGGAGAAAGTTGGTCCAGAGAGGACCGGGTCCCTCTGGTGACCTCACTCAAATTTATGCCACAGAAAAAGCATTGATTTTTCTTGCCATTGTCTTCTTTCCCATTAAATTCTTCCATAACTATTTAAAATCACCATCTGTTCTCTTCTTGGAAATTTAAGTAACTTCAGCACAATTTTTTTGATTTTTACCCCCAATTGTAGATAAGCCATATGTGGGGAGATCGGGTTAAATGCCAGGTATTTAAAATGAGGTAAGAGGAATTGAGCAAATGGTCTGACAGTTTCTTTGGGGCCATTCATCTGTTGTTATATATTCAACCAGCAAGCATTTATTAAGCACCAGCTAGTCGCTAGGCATTTTTCTAGAAAGTTCTGGGGCTACAGAGATGAATGTGAGGTCCATAGTCCCAGACCTCCAGAAGTTTAGGAAGGTGTGGAACATAATCAATTAGTCATTATGATACAATGGGGCAAGTTCTATACTCTGTATCTAGAAGATAACTCCTCTATAATATTCCCTCCACGTTAGATGGCACTGTTCCCCAGACTACATGGAAAAGTCCTACTTCAAAATATGATCTGAGTGTTTCATCTGTGCAGGTTGTCTGGCCTTTCTGAGTAGATTTAACTAACTCTTCCCTGGAGACTCCCTTATGATAGGTACCTGTCATAGGTCCCTGAAATTTACAAACAGGAAACTTATACCCACCCACTGGATTATGAACCCCTAGAAGACAATGTTTCGTTTAACTTACTGTGAAAACACCAGCAAAGGGCTGGTGTAACTTCTTAATACTATTTGTTAAATGGCTGAATAATTCCCTCCATTTAAAAATGTATTGAGCACCTGTGTTGTACCAGGCCCTGTGCCAGGCAAGGGCTTGTGTGTGCCCACAAGTGTGTAGTGGGGCAAGAGCTGGGCACGGGGGCAGCTATGCAAAGGTGAACGACAAAACTCCTGACGTCATGGAGCTCACTATCTAGCAAAAGATACAAGTCATAGCTATTACTCAAGTATCAGTTTTTATCCCCTGCAGTAAATCTTTAGGAAGAGCTTGAGATAGTTATAAATATAAAGAGGAATGTCTGTGTCTCATTTCAAGATTCATTTTTAGTATTCTGTTCTCAGATCTTTACATTGGATTGTCAATTTTGCCTCGGCTAAGAAAATAATAGTTGACTCATGAATACACCCTTCTTTTACATCGCTCGTTCCATCTGTGGCTGTTGCTGTGAGGGGTTTTGAGCTGCCTTTGGGGGATTTTTCTCTGATAAACTGTTCTCCGCCGCCATCTCTCATTATCTTTGCCCTTCTAAAGTTCACCTTCTCTAGGTGGGGAAGATGAAACACAGTATCTCCAAGAGCTCTTCCATCACTGGCATTCAAAGTATCTACAGTAAGATCAACTCCACACTTTCTGAGCACCTACTTTGTGTCCATGACTGTATGAATTCTGCTCCCAGATGGATTCCAAGAGAAACAGAAGAGTGCCCCAAACCAGGTGTGTCAGCAAATGTTCTCTGAATGGCATAAGAGCCTTACAGAGAAACAGACCTTATCTTGGATGAGTAGAGGAGTGATTTCATTTTTTTTTTTTTTTTGACCTGAGAATAGAAACAGGTTGCATCATTAAGTTAGACCAAGAAGAATAATTCAGGAAGGGCATGAGTAAAATCATAACATCAGCTGTAACTTAATACCTCTCTTCAGGAATATAACTTTGCACCTCCATTTTCATGACAAAATTCCCGCTCGGGAGGCTTTTGGTGATTTCCAAGAAGACTGAATAGCTACTTTTTTCTCTTCTTCAGGTCTTACTTTCCATCCAACCTCCTTTCTGTTCTCATTCCAGAATTTTCTCTTCTCACCCTGTAGCTACCCTGCTATTCTGAAACAGGTATTAGAAGAAATACCATTCTGTGCCCTGGCTGAGGACTCGGTAAAGCACAGAAATGAACATTTTAAGGAGCCCAAGTGCTGACAAGCCCAAAGCCAGGGCTAGAGCCCCTTCTCTCCATGCCCGCCCTTCCAAAGTCCCTGCCTGCAAAACTTTGATAACATTGCTACCCAGCCAGTCTTTTGTTTGAAGAAGAGGCTGAACCACGGCATGCAGCTCTCCAAACAACCAGCTTCTTTGCTACTGGGAACGTATCAAAGGCAATTAACCCTTAGCCACGGTGGGACTCAGTGAGATGTGCGAATTATGAAGCAATAAGTTCTCAAGGAGAATCTTCTGAGCGAATGGGGTCCCCGAACCCCTTCTCAGATAACACCACCCCACAAAATAAGTGGGTTAAGATATTTACAGTGTAAACACAGGCAACAGAAGGGCAAAGGAAAATGCATTTTCGGGTGGATTTCAAAAACACACACTTCTTGGAAAGCAGATGCTATTTTTTTTTTTTTTTTTTGGTATTGTAAGGAATATTTTAGTAGCAGAGTGGTCTGTACTATAAATATTGAGAATATCATGCTTGATTCTGAGTGAGGAAGGTCCATATTGAAGGTGTATAATCGTTGGGACAGTGTGAGAAGATGAGAGAAAAGGTGGGATTTCCCACCCCAGAGAGAGAGACCCCCAAATTAGGCCTTAAATCATGGAAAACAGGAGTCTAAAGGCTAGATGGCCAGGGAACAAGCTTCTATTGCCCCGGTCGCACATAGTAAGTGCTCAACGAAAGTTCACAAATGATTGGTTGGTGGGGGCATTTGAAATCTAGATGTTCTTCACTGTTGGATGGAGAGAAGGAAAGAAAGAAAATAATGTAAAGCATATTTTTTAATTGAGATATAATTTACATATAACATTTTGGTGAATAATGTGTTGATGTGATACATTTATATATTACAATATGATTACCCCCATAGTTTTAGTGAACATCTTTATCATAGTGACATAATTATCCTTTCTTTTTTGTGGTGAGGACATGGAAGATCTAGTCTCTTAGCAATACTGAAGTGTGTAATACAGTGTTGTTGGCTATAGTCACTCTGCTGTGGATTAGATCTGCAGAACTTATCTTCCAGGGGCAAGATGTTGTTAATGCAAAGTGTCTTGACTGCATTAATGCCCCTAGAGTTTACTGAAGACTGACCTCACAGGCAAATAATTCATGGGAAGAAAAAGAAGTTTCCTATTTCAATGTTTTCAGAGTCAGAGATGATCTAGTATAATGTTGTTACCTATTTAGAGAGTAAGAAAAAATGTAATACCCACCTGACCAAACTGGCAAGTTGACATTCAAAATGAGTTATCTAGCCCAATTTGAATTAGCTTGTCCAAGGTCATTTCTCAGATGTCCTCAGCATTCCTTTTGCATTAGAAAACGCCTCACATGGGATTGTATTCTTATATTTAACCTTAATTTCTTTTCTTTCTGTTAAATCACCTTCATGCCTATTTAATCCCTAGCAATAGATTAAAATACTGTGATTATGAAATCGCCCCTGGATTTTATTATGTTTGTATTGTAAGTGTTACTATTATTATTATCTTATTCTAGGTTCACAGAAGAATTGAGGGGAAAGTACAGAGAGTTCCCATACGCCCCTGACCCACACACACCACAGCCTCCCCATTATCACCTTCCCCACCTGCCACCGATGGCACGTTTGTTACAACTGATGAGTCTGTGGGACACAGTTTATCGTCTAAAGTCCGTAGTTTGCGTTAGGGTTCACTCTTGATGTTGCAGGTTTTTTTCGCTTTCCTTTTAACCGCTTAGTTTTCTTGTCCTCAGCTTGGCAGGCATCTTCAAGAAGTCTCTAGACCACGGCTGCTCCTCCGCCCCAGCCTGCGAGGCCAGCGGATTAGAGAGAGCCTCTCCTGCTGTGCACACGCAGACCGGGCGCAGGATGAGCCTGGGACGGGACACGAGGCAGCTGGCTTTGCAGGGGAGCTAAAAACCGGAGAGTAGCCCCGCTATACGACGCCACGGTGATGGATTCGATGTCCACGAGGCGCTGCTCTCAGTGAGCTGATGCTCCGAGTCTGATCGCGTTTCATGGAAAGTTCACCTCCATCCTGTAAACATGCCCTGCTCAGAAGACGGGCTGCAGCCACCTTTGCAACCCAAAGCCTCAGGCTGCTGGGGTCTAAGACGCATGCATACTCCCCGCTCTGATGCTTTCAGCCTCATGAGTATCTACTTACAGGCAGAGTGACCAGCAAGGCACACCCAAATCAAACATCTTCAAATTGTACTCAACTGTGGGATACTCATTTTAAAAACTAGTTTCAAAACCCAAGTTTTCCTTAGTTCTACTTTAACTTTTTCTGTAAAGACTTTACCTTCTGTAGTTGGTTTGCTATCTAACTAGTGATTCCAAAATTCATTTGAATACTCTTATGCGCTTTGAGGACCCTTCCTTTCTTCATGGCATTGCTGGGCTAGCTCTGTCTTTCTCGAGAAAGGGCAGTCACTGCCTCCCAACAGCAGACAGCCACCATGTGTGCTGGTGGGGAACTCACGTTTAGGGTTCTGTGGTCTCAGACAAATCAAGTGTCCTCTCTGAGCCTCAGTTTCTCCATCTGTAAATTGGAGATAATTATAAAAATGGGGAATATTATGTTTTCATATCATAGTCTCTAATATGTTTCACTTTGTTTATGACTATGTACTTCTATATCCTTTCATAATCCTACACCATTTAAAAATTTAAAGATTATATCCGAATTAGCAGATGCAAACTATTATATGTAGAATGGATAAACAACAAGGTCCTATTCTATAGCACAGGGAACTATACTCACTATCAGAAACCATAATGGAAAAGAATATGAAAAATAATGTATGTATATGTATAACTGAATCACTTTGCTGTACAGTAGAAATTAACACAACATTGTAAATCAATAACATAAATTTTAAAAAATAAAATTGTTTCCACAAAAAAATAAATTATATCCTCCCTTCCAATAATGCCATTCCTAGTAAAGGGTTACCAGCATCCCATCTCTTACCCTTGCTCCTTGAGTTCAACCCTCCAATTATGTCACCCCTAAATATTTGGGTGGTTTAATCCCAGTTTTCTCTGCCCATTGAGGAGTACAGGCAGTGAAAACAATCCAAAACTTCCCTTTAATACGCCTGGTTATTGGCTGTTGGTAAAGTTCGGACTGGTGCAGTTTCACAAACTAAATGGATTTGTTTCCATAAAACCACATGGGTTTATGAATGTTGGGGAGTAAAATATACTTTTCAGTATATTTTTGATATAGATATAAAAATGAGAGTTCTTAAAAATTATTTGATTTGTCCACTTTTCAGGGCTCACACATAGATGTACATTAATATTTTCTTTGCCTTGGGGGATTCAACTAAATTCCGAGGATTCTAAAAATGACTAGCCAATTTCACACCAAAAATGTAATCCAATTCCTTAAGTACCCTTGGAAGCTTCTTTATAAAGTTATCCTCAGGCCTTATGGATGACTTTTAAAAATTACTTTAAAAGATTCAGAGATTCATGTGGAATAGTAAAGTGTGATAATAAGGGCTTTTTTTGTGTCCCCAGTAAGAAAGGCCATTGAATAGTGGTCCAGATGCAGCATCTTTGTTAAAGGCGAGCAATGAGAGAATCTGAGGCTTCTGAGAAGGCTGGCAGGATCAACCTCAGGGGAAAATGACTGCAAAGTATCTCTTTTTGTATCATTCTCTGCCATTGACAAGAATTTTAACACTTGGGGTGGAATTCTTGCTTTTCAAAGATGAATGAGCACAACTTATTATGTGTTGCCTTTATTGATAAAATCCAGACGAAAAGGACAAGAGCTCTCAATTCCAAAGTAGATTTCTTTCAAGAATACGATCTTCATCCTGGATATTTAGAAATGAAACAAAGAACGAAACACCTAAAATAGAAATGCCAACTTTGAAGAAAAGATTCAACTATCAACACCCCGGTTTGGGACTTAGGTGCGCCCATTTCCCCTGACCCATGTTTTCTATCACCAGGCCAACTCAAAATTCTTCACCTGCCTTCGTGGGCTTGAGAGAAGGGAATGAGGAGAGTAAGTTTTCTGGATGTTGCCCGGCACTGACATTTGCAATTCACTGTGGCTTCTTGGTCCCCAACTGGTCCTGGAAGGCCAAGGCAACCCGGAGGCCAAGAACCCCTTCTGCCCTCTGATTTGGGCACAGCGGTGGCCACTTCACTCAGATGTGTGCCTCCCGGCGGCTACGCCTGCCTCAGGCCTGCAGACCGGCAGGCTGCAATATGCTCTACCTGGGGCTACACCTGAGACCATATGGGCCTTCAGCTGCTGCGCCATACAGGGGCCCGCCTGCAGCAAGGCGCAGGCCAGATGGAGCAGACGATACCTGCGCGAGGCCGTCTGACTCGACGCTGCTGGGGACTTGGTGTGCAGAAAATGGCAGACTATAAACATTTAAATAATAATACCATAACACATGCTGATTCCTTTCCACCGGGAGGAAGGGAAAAAAAAGACTTTCTGGGAAAGATAAACCTGAAGAATACTATGGACTAGGAATGAACTTCATTTTTTTTAAAACAAAAGCTGAGTCAAATCACTAAAACCCAAGACCGATCTAAAAAAATACTTCTAAGTGTGGACGGGAGCCAGGAGTCATAGATTGAAGTGTACTAAGTTGCTTTGTGACTTACGCAGGTCACATGACTCTCACTGTGCCTCAGTCTCCCCATTGATAAGATAAAAAAATAAAGTAGCTGATGTTATTCAAAATGCCAAAATGAGGAGTTCGTGCCAGGATGTAAATCAACACATGGAGAATCATCAAGAAAGTCTGGTTACAAAACCCATTTAGGCTAAACTAAGCTGTGTGCCTTGGAATGTGATCGCCATGCATTCTGGTGCTGGTGCAAACTCCTTACCTCACTGCAGACAGGAGACAAATGGTTCAGAGCTTGGCGACAGTTTATGAACTGGTACCAGAAATTGATACTCTGAGTAGTGAATAGTTACCTCTTTAAACATTTAGGACTTGCATTCTTGGATTGTTCAGGACTAAGTAGAGTCATATAAAATACTATTTTAATCTTCCTTCCTTTTCACTGGCTTTTCAATACAAAACAATAGCAAAAAAAAAAAGTGAGATGTGTCTTTAAATGGTCTTAGTTTGCTATAAGTTGAATTACCCCAAAGTGTAAAAAAAGACCAATTATTCAATTATTACTCCATTCTGCAAATGTTCCTGAACTACTAGGAGGTTTAATAGAAAAAAATTGCCCTTGATGTAATGTGTCAACCATTCTAGCTTTGAGAGCTTCCTGGAAAATATGATTCTTGAATGGAGACTTAAATGATGAATTGAATGTTGCTAGACAAAGAGTTGGGCAAAGTGATGAGGGAGGGGAGGCAGTCCCAGCAGAGGGAAGACAAAATCAAGTGACAAAGGACATAATAGAAGTGGAAACACACAAGTAGTTTTCTGTTGCTGAAATGTAAGGTATGATAGTGGATAATGAGAAGGCAGGCAGTCTCTAGGTCATAGATGACCTTGAATTCCAGGATGAGGAGTGTAGACATCTACAAGTGATGGAGAGCACCCAACTTTCAAGTAGGGTGATGATATCGGATCTGCATTTTAGATTAACCACTCTGATGGCTATGTGAAGAATGGATTTGAGAAGGAAAGGTCTGGATGCATGAAGACCAAATCCAGTTAGTAGGCAATTATACACAGTACTTTGGGATGGAGGGAACCAAGTCTTAAAAGAGGTGAGAGGGAAAACAAAGCAGATTTAAGAAATAGAATCAAATTCATAGGCTGGGTTATGCACTGGATAGTCTTCTTTCCCTGATGATTCCTTCTCATCCACTGCCAACAATACCTTCGGCTTAATTATTGGTGATATCAATACACATGGAGACGATTCTCTCAAAACCCTGGCCAACCAGCCTTTGACCTCCTGTCACCCAGTGATCTTGTTGTCCACCAGACCCCAGCCACCCACTCCTACTGTTACACCCACGATTGTGCCATTAACAGAAGGTACAACTCGTTCATATTCACAGTTTCAAAGGCACCATTCTTTGACCACTGCCTCTCAAACTTCCAGCTCACTTCCCCCAGTATTTCAACACTAACAGTCTTTTCATCCCAATATTACCACCAATCCACAGAGTCTATCATCTTTCCACTGTCCCTTGGCCCTTTGATGTCCTGTCTCCCTCACCATCTAAATTTCCACGATGAATAATTATAGTCACCTCCTTGCCTTCATTCATCTTCAAACTCTTCACCCCTCTTGTTTCATCACACTAATTTGGCAAAACCACAACCCAGGTAAATGTAACTCTACCTGCTCTGTGCCCCATGCTCACACATCAGATCATTTCTGGAGAAAAGCATGCAGCCATGCTGAATGCTGTCAAATTAAAATTTGTGCCAACAGTTACAAGAGGATCATTATTGCTGTCTGGCCATTGTAATATATTTTCCTAGTCTATTCACTCTTCCATTTCATAGATTATTATTTAATTCACTCTCCTTTCTCCTCACACATTCACCACCTTCATTTCCATCCTCACTATCAGTTAAGGACTCTCCTTTGTACAGTATTTTGCTGAGGTAGTTGCAGCTATCAGAAGAGAATTTCCAAAGGCTGCTGGCATCAGATCTACCAACAAGCCTACAGCTGCATCTTTATTCTCTGACTTCCTCTTATTACCTGGAAGAAATCTTCCTAAATTAAGTCTTTAAGGAAGGCAAACCCCTCACCTTATACACGGTTCTCTCACCTTCTCAGCTGCCACAGGACAACTCTTGAGCGAAGTTCCTCTTCCTTTTTCCCTTATCTTATTTCCCAGCCCAGTGGATCATCCCCATTGATAGAAATGCACTATTATCTCTCCTATTTTATAAACAAAAAGAAAACCTTCTCTCAACCACACTTCTTCTCTTTCTCTGCTCCCTTACAAAGAAATACTGATTGTAGAAGTTTTCCCTACTTACTGTCATAACCTGCTGCTGGCTGTTCTTTGTGCTCTTTTGGCATCCATAGTGGGCTCAGTATACAAGATGGAACTTCCTGTTTCGCTGCCCTACTTAGATAAGGCCCACACCCCAACCTCACCTGACCATCCAACTTCTGCTTTTACCCACCACACATGAGACAGCTGATGCCAAGACCCTCAAGTTCCTGCCAGACAGGTCCCTGAGACCACTCACTACCTGTAAACTAACCAATCCCCCATGAGCACGGGAACCTCCCCTTGGCTAACGCCCTGGACCCCAGCAAAGGCTCCAGGCCACAGGTCCCTCTTTCTCACTCCCCACCTGCTGGCTGAGTCCATGCATCACCACAACTTCCAGCTCGCCCTGCAAGGTTGCTGCCATTTCCACTCTGGAACCAGCAAGTCATAAATTCTATTTTCTTTTGGCAGCCTGGTCTCTTTCCTTTTTTTTTTTTTTTTTTTAATTTATTTATTTATTTATTTATGGCTGTGTTGGGTCTTCGTTTCTGTGCGAGGACTTTCTCTAGTTGCGGCAAGTGGGGGCCACTCTTCATCGCGGTGCACGGGCCTCTCACTATCGCGGCCTCTCTTGTTGCGGAGCACAGGCTCCAGACGCGCAGGCTCAGTAATTGTGGCTCACGAGCCCAGTTGCTCCACGGCATGTGGGATCTTCCCAGACCAGGACTCGAACCCGTGTCCCCTGCATTAGCAGGCAGATTCTCAACCACTGCGCCACCAGGGAAGCCCAGCAGCCTGGTTTCTTGAGGGTCATGTGCTGTGTCACACCAGACTCCACCAGAGCTCAATAAATTGTCCTGCGGTGCCTACAACACTTACTTTCTTCAAAGCTTAAGCACCCATCCTCTTTGGGACCCACTTCATCTGGCATTTAGTCTCACCACCCCACTGAAATTGTCTCTTACAAAGGACACCAACAGCCTCTGCATTGCTAGGTCCAAAGATCAGTTCTCAATCTTGGCCTAACCAGAGCTCTGGACACAACTGATCATTGATTCCTCCTGGAGCATATTTGTATTTAGTCTCCAGGACACCCCATTGCAATGGTTTTCCCCCTACCTCACTGGATGCTCCTTCTCAGCTTACTCTCCCTCTCCCCAGTCTCTTAGTCACTGAATGCCCAGGGTTTAATCCCTAGATTACCTCGCTTACCATCCTGTGCTTTGGTGACATCACCCACCCTAAAGGCTTGAAATACCAATCAAAAACTAGACTTCTCTCAGATTTACAGAACCACCCCACCTTTCTCATTTGAATTCCAGACTCATCAATCTGACTGCCTGCTCAACATCTCCAGTTATTTCTCTAGCTTCACATATCCAAATTCAAATTTCTATTCTTCCCAAAAAACGGCTTCATCTGAAGTCATCCCCCATCTTGGTTGCTGTCAACTCTATTCTTCTAGTTGCTAGGGCCAAAAACCTAGAAGTTACCTGGATTACTCTACTTCTTTGAGAATGCACATTCAACCTGTCAGAAGATCCTGTCTTTCAAAATACATCCAGAATCCAACGATACTGTACCACCTCCATCACGAAAGGCTCTGGTCTAAGGCACCTTCATCTCTCGCTTGGTTATTACAATGGCCTCCTACCTGATGGCCCTTATCCTACCCTAGCCCAGACATAGTGAGTGATCCTCTTCAAACTTAAGTCTGATCTGGTCACACCTCTGCTCAACACCAACAGTGGTTTCCTATCTCATTCACAATAAAGGCTAAGTTTTCAGCCCTGCAAAACCTCTTATGATGTGGACCCCAGATTCCTCTGGAGCCTCACCACCTTCTTCTCTCCCCTTTGTTCTCTGCCTTTTAGCCACCCTGGGCTCCTTGATATCCCTTGATAAATATGTGAAGTGCAAATATCTCCCCACAACTGTGGGCTGCCTTTTCCGTCTCTTAGAGATGACTTCAATTTATTTGTAACGACTAGGTGAGATTGCAGTAAAAAAAGGAAATCTCTACTAGCAGACATAAAGAAGTAGCTGAAGACCACAGAGTGAGGCTCCAGCAGTATCCCTGCTGTAGTTCTGGAGCCTTTGTAGCCCCATGAATGTTCTGAGGTCTCATGACCACACACAAGTGGCGGACAAGGCCTCGAGCCCATGAGGTGTGGGGGACTGGAAATAATATCCTTGCATAAAGCCGGAACTCCCAAAGTGTTACTGATTCAGAGAAATGAAAACCAATAAAATCTGCCCAACCGCCTTGGGAGAGAAAAGAGAAGATGACCTGGCCCTCAGTGGAAAAAAGTGTATTTCGTAAGAAACTTCCACTAGAAACTAAACCATGCACTTCACATAGACTTGGACTCCCAAATTATGTTTTCCTCATTATGAAAGGAAACCCTGATTATGAATCAGTGTTTTAAAATAGAAAATGTAGCCCAGGATGGTGATACCCTCAACAGAAACAAATTGAAAATCATTCGACAGCTTCTCCCTCCCAAAGATTCCCATTGGAGGAGAAGCAAAGACCGAAACCGACCAGAGGAGCCTATACGCAGCTACACAAATGAATTCCATCACGAGTACAGGCAGCAGACACAACAAAAAGGGCCATTAGCACCCCAAGTACTTGAAATAATAGGACAAGATGCTGAAGGAGATCTTAAACTAAGTATATTTTAAGTTGTTAAAAGGATAAAAGAAGGTTTAAATATACCTGGAAAGAATGAGACAATATGCAAAATCAACAAGTGAACTGGAAGAAAGAACCACATAGACATATACTGATCAAAGTTGTAGTAATTAAAATAAAATAAACTGAACTGATGGCTTAAATAGCTGAATAAACACAATTTAAGAGAGTATTAGTAAACATGAAGGTAGATCTGCGAAAGCTATCCAAGAAGCAGCAAAATAGTATAGAAAATACAGCAGATTATAGTAGATACATTGAAAAACTTCAATTTCTGGCTGATGGGAGTTTCAGAAGAAGTGAATACAGAGAATGAAGGAGGAAAAATAACAACAAACAGTGCTGAGAGTTTTCCAGAAATCATGAAAGACAGGACTTCTTGATTTGAGAAAAGAAAACGAGTTCTAGGTAGAATAAATAAAAATTTGCTTATCCTTAGTTGATATAAATTGATATAGTTGATCCCTTAATGAGTTTGGGATTAACATATACACGCTACTATATAAAGAATAGATAATCAACAAGGACCTACTGTATAGCACAGGGAACTCTACTCAATAATCTGTAATAACCTAAATGGGAAAAGAATCTGAAAAAGAATGTATATGTATAACTGAATCACTTTGCTGTACACCTGAAACTAACACAACACTGTAAATCAGCTATACTCTAATATAAAATGGACATTAAATGAAAAAAAGAAAATTCAAGTTGTTTCCAATCATCTTATTACAAACCGTGCTACAGTAAATATTCTTGTACAGATATAGTCTGACATGATTTTTGTCTATAAATAAATATGTTTGTAAAGATAGGGTTGGTGGGTCAGGGAAGAGTGTAAACTTCACCAATATTGATAGATAATATGTCATTGTATGAAAGGGCTATGTGCTGAAATGTTAGACTTATTTTCTTAGATTTTAAAATATTCAAGGGCTAAACAGTGATCACTTGCCTCTTTCTGCAAAGCATCCAACACAAAATACCCAACTTCCCATTTGATTTGACTATGTCATGTGTTTTAATCAGGACGGTGACAAAACCTAATTCAGGTGGCTATTTTTGTCCTTTTGCTAATAGGCTGTTGAGTGGATCCCAGAACAAAACCCAAATACAATGTGATATCCAGATATATCACCATCACCCCCTCTGATCCTCACCCCTTTAAAAATCACTCTTCAAGATCTAGACCAAAATCTATTTTTTCCAGTTCTGGCTGCTCTGACTGCCATTTCCCCAAATCAGAATTTGTCAGCTTTCTCTCCACTTCTTCAGTTCTTTACCCTTATCTAAGGCAAGTACTAACTCTGTTTATGTGTAATCTGCCTCCCCCGCTAGACTGTAAGCTTTCTCGAGGCTGGTACTGACCTGTCTTACCCTGGTGCCTGACTAAGCGACAGCTGTAAGTAGCAGCCCAGGAGGATTTTATTATATGAAATTGAAAACAGAACACAGGTTTATTGCAGTTCCAAGTTTATGCCATAGAATATTCCAAAACTGGCAAAAAATTAATAAGCCAAAGTAGACTTAGGACAATAAACAAAGTATACTTGTTTACATTTTTGAAGCTTCAAGTGTCCAAGATGAACACTCAAATTAAAAACATGTTTGGGTGAGAGTTTTTATATATGATCATCAAATTGTCCCCTCAGAAACTTCTGGCATGGAAAAAAAAAAAAATCATTTTGGAAGGTTCTCTAGCTCTGAAGTTGTAAACACACAAGGGTCTCTAGACTCATTAGGTCCCGTTTGTAGTGTCCTCCTCATGACAGTGGGGGTGCTCTGGAAACAGCTTAATGTGCAGACCTCCCAGGATGTAACAGAAACACCCCTTAGGCCAGTCATCTATTTCTGGCAACACTGAATTTCCTAGAACTTCTGGAGAATTTACACTTGACATCATGAAACAGGGATAAAA
Source organism: Balaenoptera borealis (assembly GCF_965194805.1). Taxonomy (NCBI): domain Eukaryota; kingdom Metazoa; phylum Chordata; class Mammalia; order Artiodactyla; family Balaenopteridae; genus Balaenoptera; species Balaenoptera borealis. The sequence continues at coordinate 87,241,223 of NC_138871.1, forward strand.
CAAAAGAGAAAAAACCAAAAATATGCTGAGCATTTTGTGGAATTTGCTTAAAATACTCCTTATACTAGTACAATCCACTTGGCCTCTCTTCCCCAACCCCCCCCGCCCCAACAATTCTGTACATTTTCCTTGAGTGAGTCAATGCATCTGTCCAGCAAGTAAGTAGTCCTCACAGAGTGTCTCCCCGGGGCCTGCAATCTCTCAATCCTGAGTCTCTATACAATGCCTGAACCTAAGGTGTTCTTGCTATATACACAGCAATAATAAGACATCACATCTTCACTTCTGACTCTGAAATGACAAACGTCCAGATTAGCAAAATGATGTACATTCACTCAGATGTACAAGATTCTTCCAAATATTCCATATGGTCAGACTTCACTCTGTTGCAACACTCAGATAGGTAGTAATACGTTTTTCTATTTAGGAGCAGATCTCTTGAGGAGATGTGTCTTACAAACCATGAAAATTTTCTATGCCTTATTTCCAAAGACAAAGATTTAGATAGGCTTTATTTGATTCAACTCAAATCAGTAATTAATTAGGAGCATAATTATTGTGTTTAATCCCAATGAAATATAATTTTCAAGGAAAACTATTTGACTAGCAAGAATGAAAGAACTGTTATCAGCATGGTTATTGAATCTGCATTTAAAGTTACACGATATGGACATTTTCTTGTTTTTTTTAAATTGGGGTATAGTTGTTTTACAATGTTGTGTTAGTTTCTACTGTACAGTGAAGTGGAGTTCCCTGTGCTATACAGCAGGCTCTTATTAGTTATCTGTTTTATACATATTAGTGTATATATGTCAATCCCAATCTCCCAGTTCATCCCACCCCCCACCCCCTGCTTTCCCCCCTTGGTGTCCATACCTTTGTTCTCTACATCTGTGTCTCTATTTCTTTAGTGCATCTCAAGTAACATTGCAATTCCTCAAATGGTTCATTACAGAAATAGAGCTTCAGACCATGCATTTATATTTCATTTCTCGGCAAGCATTTTAGTTTCTCATAAAGCTAATGAATTTCTTCCAAAACCCTAACTTGCCTTATCAAATACAAATGTCTTCCCCTTGAAGCAATTACCCCCAAATGGTTGATTTATACAGTCTCACAAATCATAAATTTCCAGGCAAATAAATCACTTTGCATTTGGTTTCAACAAAGATAAAATAAAAGATTTTTTTTATAAAGGTGCTGACTAAGAACTTTGTGGAATTTGCTTGAATACTTCATACTTTAATTAAAATATATATTGATGTGTTTCATTTCCCTGAGAGCAGCAGTATGGTAATAGGTTCTTAACAATTCAGATCTATGCCTTTTCATGGTTTGTTTTGCAATTCTATTCTACTTTTTTTTTCTTTCTCTAATCAGTAATCAGTACTTTTTGAGGTTTATGTGTACCGTATGTAATTTGATTTTCTTCCCTGGCGAGTTGTTACATAGACTGAATACAGAGATTGAAAGTACATATATTTAGAATCAAGAAAAGCATAATATGTGTTTTTGCTGCTCTTCAGTGATGAGCCCTATACATTAATCAAGGTAGCAGGGTCCCAGCAAAGCATTGCCGTTTCTCCAGCTCCAAGGAAACAGCAGCAATTCTTTAATCAGCATTTCAATGTCAGGTATGGAACTGGAAAAAGAATCAGGGGCATGTGGTCTCTTGCCACAAATGACTTGATCTTATGATAAAAGGGTTCCTCTTTGGTTCCCAACCCTAAAGCCTCAGATAAAGCTGTGATAGATACTGAAAAAAATCTATTCATGGTGATAATGATATTTCATTCTTGCATGCTAAGTTAATTGGTTCTATAGAGGGGTTGCCTTTTTAATTTTTTTTTTTCTTTTTAATGCACCTGTAGATTTAAATGCAGAACCTTGAATCCGTCTGAATAAAAACCACCTGTTGGGTGGATACCCAGTTTTGTGGGCCGGGCATTGTTTGTGTGCTCTCTGATTTAATTGCAGTGAGGTACACCCAGGTTACTATGGCATTAGAATACTCTGTGATTCACTTGGAGGTGAGACACTATGAACTGCTTTCACAGAATTATAGAATTTTATGATAATGGAACTGGCTGAAACCCTAGAGTTATTTTTTTTTATCTCCAGTCTCCTTGGCTGATAGATGAAGAAACTGAGGAACAGAGAGGTAAAGAGAAAAGATCAAGTTTATCCAGCTGATTGGTTAACAAAGCAAAAACGAGGACAAAATTATCCTGGTCACTAAAATTGTGTGATTTTTCATATGGCACAAATCCAAGTGATTTATATATGCCTTTGGACACATTAAGGACATTTTTCCAGCAAATATCATGTTTTGATTTTGAATTTGTAGGAGTGCCAGATTTGTGACTTTCTAATAGAGATACATTTAAAAAAGAAATTAAAGTGTTTGTTTCAAATAATGATCACAGAGGAGTTCTTTAGGCATCTCTTTGGATTTGGTTACTTACTCTAAACAAGATATAATGTGATGTGAGCAATTTCCACAATTCAACAGGAAGAATTTCAGTGGCCTGATTTGGAAAGAGAAATGGTGTCATTCTATGTCTGTGAAGAATATTATCTGTGACCAAATTGGATGGTACCACTCTTATTAACATAGGACTTTCTGATCCACAAAGTAGATTTACCATCAACATTCCCTTTCATCCTTCCAATGATGGTGATGACGAAGAATGTGCTGGGTGTCATTCATTGTTCTAAGTTCTTTTCACGAGGATCTTATTCAATCGGTACCGTTACTATTATTATTCCCACTTTATAACTAAACTCTGCCACAGAGGCTATGATCTGTCTACTGCCCCATTCAAGTTTGGGTCTGATTTAAGCACGAGAATATTAGTAGGTCTATACCCATATTAACTATCATCTGAGCATAAATAAAGGGAAATCCAGAAATTTCAAGTAAGAGATCCCACAAGGAGCATTCACTCTAATTCTATTCACTAACAAAGCTTCCCAGTTAAGTTGGATGGTTCATATCACAATAGTGCAAAACATCTCCTCCATCAAAGGGGTCCAGGTAACCATTGTCAGCTGGGAAGTAGGGGATGTCTGAGTCTAATGGAGATGCCTACTACTTAGGCTCTGCATTGACTCTGAGGAAGAGGATGGACCCAAGGGTAGGATTTATTAATAAAATTTCAGCACTGGTGTATCTATAGGAAAACAGTGGCTTTTGTCCTCAGTTGTTAATAGCAATACTTCTTGTGAGTTTAAAGGAAAAGTTGGAAGTTGGGAGCTAAATTCTCCCTCAGAGACCACTTTAATGAAGTCATTTTTGAGCCTGACATTTTTTTAGAATGTTTTTTATGCCAACTGATAAAGACAGATCATTAAATATTAGGAAGTGTCCTGTCTTTTTGCTCTGAGGTACTTCTAATATGACCAATAAGTTTGGTCATATTGAAAGTTCCACATATTATCTTTGATGAAATTATAATGAATGGTATTGTACCATTTTATGAGGTGTGCAAGCATTTGGGTTATAACTGGAGATGCATAACTGGAGTCAGGCATCCACCTGGCTAAGATGTAAAATAAGATCATCAGGTGAGCATTGCCAGCAACTGGCTGAATGTGTCCTTTAGAACCTCCTGTTTCATGCCAGCTGACAAGAAGTTGGCCATTTCTGCCCACAGACCTAACAATCTGCCTTTCCTCACAGAGGCATTTTTAAAGATTTCAGCTTTCAAATCAATTCTCAGAAAGGCAGACAGGATGGAGGGAAAACAGACACCCTACGGTTTTCAAATAGTGGCTCGAGGCAAAGTTTGTTTGATGAGGGGCAGCAGCTTGAGGAGACCTTTAACTTTTCCCTTCTCAGGGCTGATTTTGTTAATGGATTTATTGACATTCTCTCTACCTTTTTCGATAATGTTCTTGACAATATAGGGCAAGACAAAGTCAGGTCAGGCGCACAAAATTTCACCAAGAAGTTACAAGAAAATAATTCTAGTCAGAACAAAGACTTCCACAAGTGAAATCTAGTTTTCCTGGGACAAAATAAAGAATAGAAGCTTCATCAAAACTCAGGGCAGAGACCCATCATCATGTGACTCATCTCTCTACTGTGGGCCAGGAAACTCAAAGAGGAAGAGACGAATGAGGTCTCCAGAGATACTAACAGAAATGCTCTGGATCAAGAGCTCTGGTCCAGGCCACAACTGGGGAAGACTCAGCTGGATTTTGCTGAGTTCTCCAAATTATGGAACACACCTTTCCTCAAACAAAGCAACCTGTCATGGTAGAAGTGAGTTTTATTGACTTACCAAGGGAGAACTACATAGACAATTTATAATTTTTTTTTTTTTTAATTAAGGAAAGTGAGTGCACAACTTTGATTGCTGATGGGTTGGGCTCAGATATTCCTGAGGTAGAAGAAGGAAGAGAACCTTTGCATTGGTTGATATTTTGAGGCCGGGGTCAATGTGAGCAAATTGAGATTCTGAGAGGAGAAAGTATAGTGCAGTCAAGATATTACTGATTATGTTGTAGCTGTGTAACTGGTGGGGGATGCGGTCGTTCCAGTTTTCAGTCAGTAGGACAAGCCTCACCTTGCCCCCCAACGTACAGCCCTTCTTCCGTGGATCCACAGGGTGGTCCTGTGCTCTTAGAATCTGAGGCAGAGGCTTCGTGTTTTGAGAACATTCACTTTCTCTCCTAGTGCCTTAACACAGTGCTGGGCGTAACTGGAACAGATAGATTGTTTGGCCAGACCCACTGACCAGCCCTCTTTGGAATTATATTGGGAGCCTGTTTCTAACCAGACTGTTGAATGGGTCAGTGTTTGGCCTTCCCTCCCAGATATGCCCATTCCCTGGGGGTCCCTCCCTCCTGAATCCTTGCCTGGGGCTGGTGAGGGCCCTGCTGCTTCTGCCCTCATTGCTCCCATTTCCCTACGTGCAGGTGATGCGATGCCTCCCAACTGCTGCCACACATGCTCTCTTTCTTTGTTTCAGCTCCAATTCCCACCAGCCACAGTGAAATTTTCCCCCAACCGCTACAGATCCTCACCACGGGAAGACACACAAGTGCTTCAGTAAAGTGATTATTGTGTTTTACAATCAGGTCAGCCATTTTTCAACACAGGTGCATTTCATGGATTAGAGCCACATGCTCTAAAAATGAACCAGACCGTCCCTTTTGACCTGAAATGAACCAACCATGCTTCAAGATAAGACCAATAAGGCTCTGCTCAGCTAATTACTAGAATGTCATGGCTTAGTTCTGGGATACGAGCAACACGGGCTGGTGGGATGGGAAAGAAGGCAGGTCATAGACTGAAAACAGGACCCAGTTGTAGCAATGACCTCAGAGGGCTATATCAATACACTGAGTCCAAAGGGTGAGGTATGGTCACAGTAGTCACAGTATTCAAGGGGAAATATATCATGAGTGGGGACACAGCCCAGGAGTCCAGGTGACAGGTGGACCCTGAGTTGTCTTCAGCATCTGGCCCAGAATGTAGCTTAGAGTTGGCAGGCAATAAATCTGTGGATTGAGGCCAGGTAAACATATCCCAGCCCCGTAGGGTAAAGTTTGACTAGTACTAGTCAGGGCATCAGAGGCTCAGTCGAAGAACCTGGGGATCAGGCAAATACTGAAGTTCTAGGTGTGCACCCCAAGATGAAGTCCGGGATAAAGCCTGGGTAGGTGAGCATGTACTAGAGGAAGATTAAGACTCAGTGAGCTGTGGGTCGGCAAGGTTCCACTCAGTCACACCAGGTAATAGGCATTAACATTGATTCCAGGGCCTCCCTCCTGGTCAGACTAAGATTTCTAAAGTTCTACCTGATTGGTCAGGACTGGCTAAGTACAAGGTGTGACTGGGTCTGCAGGTAGAAGGCATCGTTGATTACAGATTGCATGGTGGGCCAAGGAAGGTGAGAATTGACATTTTCATGCTACCATCCTTCCTTAAAATAGCCCAACCAACGTGGAAGAGATGTCGCTGCAGGTTAAAGGTCTGGTTCTTCTTCAGTGTTTCCATCCCAAGCTCAGTTGCAAGAGCTTCCCCACCAGCAAACACCCAATTAGGTGTCTTCAGCTCATCTTTGAACATACAGCTGTCCTAGGGGATTGCGTGTAGGGGAGGTGTTCTCATGGGTAATTAGATGGGAACTGAGCAAAGGCATGTAGCCCCTGGCTGTTACTTCCATTTAGAGAACAGGCATTTCTGGAGTTGGTGATGCACAAAAACTTTTGCAGAAAAGTACAAGTAACTTTGAAGGGTTAGTGATATATCAGCTAGGATTGTTTGGTTGCCTTAAACAGAAAAGCTAAGAAATAGATGTCTTAAACCCACAGATTTAATTCTTTCATAACCAAGAAGCAGTCCAGTGTTGATATGGTGGTTCTCAACGTCTTCAAGGATGAGGTACCTATAAACCACCGTTCCGCTATCTGTAAGGTGCCTTCCCCATCCTCATGGTCCAGGAAGCACATTCATACACGGGAGACAGGATGGAGGAAGGAGAGAAGAGCTCCCCATCCATCATAGGGTAGAACCCCACAGCCACACAGAACACACATTTGTGTCCCATTAGCCAGAGCTTAGTAACGTGACCACACTGCACTGACAGAAAAACTGGGAAATATGGAGTTTTAACTGGAACATACTGGTAGTAGGTATTCTACTTTTCAGAGGGGGTAAGGCCAGGTGTTGTGTTTTCCTTCAGTGGTTTCCCGCCACAGCAACAATTTCCTGTACCAACAACTTTGGATTTCTTTTCCAAGTCCACAATAAAGACAGGATTCTACAGTCTTAAAACTGCTATGCTACAAGGAGCAAAACAAAACAAAAAATAAAAATGAAAAGAGCACAATAAATAACAGAATGGTAAATAAAAACCTGACATACAGTATCTCACAGAAATAGGAAATGTTTTCCTTCAAAACCTACACTCAGCCAGAAACACACCTCCTTCAAATTTAGTAGCATTAAACAAAAACAGAGTCATGCTTTGCTGAGATTTTTCAAGTCAAGATGAAGCATGCCAGAATTCCCAAGAGGAGCAGGGATGGGCAAACAGCATTGCGGGGTCAACTCAACACATCATCAACTACGAATTCCAACTATTGTTATACTACTGAGAAATGCTTCCTGGAGTCTTGTCTGGGAGGGGAAGAACCAGGTCGTGGAGAAGGCCAAGTGGTACTGTTTACTCCCTGAAACTTCGTTCTGAAGCTGGATTGACAGCTGGATGGATTGGGTTCTGTCACACCTTAATGGGAATGGATGACAGAGTGTCTGCGAGGATCGTGTCATATGCGCACTGTTGCTGGGGCCAGAGGTCTGGGAGATGGGGCCATCTGTCACCTGAGGCAAAGATGTTCTCCAACCTGAGGCTGTGTAAGACACCTAGGTCTCCACCTGATGGTAGACAGCCTGTTTCTTTATTTAAAAGAAAAATAACCCGGGCTGGATGCCAGGGAGGAGGTATTGGCTCCCCACCATCAACAGCAGGAAAGCTCATTAGCTTAATCTTAAAGCACTTGCAATTGAAAACAAGGCAGCTCCAGAGAGATTGGCTAATGCTACGGCTCAAGACTCCCCTCCTCTGCTCCATGGGATTCAGGAAAGCAGAGCAGAAGACCCTGTCCGTAGGACTGGCTTAGATGGTCCACCGTTTCCCTGATCACTGGGGCTCAGGGAGCATTCTTCCTCCTCTGAACTCTGAACCATGCTTCTGAACTGGTGGTCTTACCATTAGAACACCCTGCCTTACACCATTTCAGTGATTTTATGTGCATATTCCAACTGTATTATTCAAACGTAAGCTTATTTATAGTTCTTCGTAAATCCTGCAGAGCTGGAGTGTATTTGCCATGTAGTAGTTGTTTGCTTCACAAAGTTGCGTGAGAAGTTGAATGAACCATTATGTTTGATACCCGCCTTCTTCAATGCAAGTCTACAAAAAAATCTTTTGAGGCTGTACCTCCCGCTGCCATGGTGAGAACTTGATCTCAGCAGCAGCTATGGTCAACCACAGGCCAGCTGTGGTTTGGGGTCCTGCAGCCCCTCTCAGCCATCTCCCTTTGTCTTTGAAATGGGCTTACTGTTGGATTTAACCAGGAATAAAGAGCCCCCCGACACTGAATATAAGTTGATACTGGCACATTCCTTAAATTTCTTTAGCATTCCAGAACCTGCCTCATCAATGCATGACCCTGATTCATTTAACCAGGAAAATTTCAACCATTTCTGATGTTATCATGATGGTGGAACTACAGTTCATTTGAAAGCCAGAGCAGCCTCTGGCTCATCAGCTGTGCTCCTGAATCTAAATTCAACCCAAACTCTTCTGCCCCCAAAGCTTATACTCTTGGTAAGAAATGAGGTCACTTTCTCACGTCCAATTTTCAGCAGACCTAGCTCTTTCCATGTGCATAAGAAGATTCCACAGCAAGACACTGGGGCTAAACTTGGGAGGAATTAGGGGAAGGAGTAGCTGCCATCATAGTATACCAAAAAATATTGTGATTAAAAATTTAATAGCCTCAGAAGATTTCAGTGGGAAGCTTCTTTGCTGTGGGATTGTACAGCACGGTAGCCGAGTTTCTGTCTGAACACAGATGGCCAGGTTGAAATGAAACATCAGACTGGCAAGAGTTCATCTTTCTGTTCAGTGAAATTCTATTGCTGTGTGTCCAAGGAGATTTATGGTTTCCTCTGATGGGCCAACATGTTTACACCTTTCCAAAATAAGATTCTTTAGAGACAGCCAACAGTGTTTTAATGACAGACATAAAGGCCAAGGGGCCCCTGAATTCTCAAGCACCTCGGCCAGCGAGGACCGTATATCCTGTAGTTTGCTGGTGTCTCACTGCTCCGGGGGACTCTTGTGAGTAAATAGGCATTGGGGGCGGGAGAGGAAGAGTCAAGATTTGCTACCTTGGGCCTTCCCATCTGTCAGCAAATGAAATGGCCTCACACAGTGCAGACTGGATGGAGGGGACTAGGTGAACGGGAGCAGTGACAAAGCACAGATTGTGAAGCCAAACTTTATCTGCTGCTTTTTGTGTGTTTTTCATTCTTCAGAGTGGGGAGAGATTTCCGTTCCTAAATACACGTTAATTGGGGATGGGAGTGGTTTGGGGGAGAAGAAAATTTTGTAGAAATGAAATAATGACAATAAACTACACCAGCAGTCCCCAACCTTTTGGGCACCAGGGACCAGTTTTGTGGAAGACAATTTTTCCATGGACGGGGATGGGGGATGGTTCAAGTGGTACTGCGGGGATGGGGAGCGATGGGGAGTGATGGGGAGCGATGGGGAGAGATGGGGAGCGATGGGGAGAGATGGGGAGAGATGGGGAGCGACGGGGAGAGACGGGGAGAGACGGGGAGCGACGGGGGTCGATGGGGAGAGATGGGAAGAGATGGGGAGTGATGGGGAGCGATGGGGAGAGATGGGGAGAGATGGGAAGAGATGGGGAGAGATGGGGAGAGATGGGGAGCGATGGGGAGCGATGGGGAGAGATGGGGAGAGATGGGGAGCGATGGGGAGAGATGGGGAGAGACGGGGAGAGACGGGGAGCGACGGGGGTCGATGGGGAGAGATGGGAAGAGATGGGGAGTGATGGGGAGCGATGGGGAGAGATGGGGAGAGATGGGGAGCGATGGGGAGAGATGGGGAGAGACGGGGAGCGACGGGGAGCGACGGGGGTCGATGGGGAGAGATGGGGAGAGATGGGGGCGATGGGAAGAGATGGGGAGCGATGGGGAGAGATGGGGAGCGATGGGGAGCTATGGGGAGAGACGGGGAGAGACGGGGAGAGATGGGGAGAGATGGGGAGCGATGTGGAGAGGCAGATGAAGCTTCGCTTGCTCGCCCGCCGCTCACCTCCTGCTGTGCGGCCCCATTCCTAGCAGGCTGCAAACAGTTCTGCAGCCCAGGGGTTGGGGATCCCTGAAATACACTAAAGTCCGCAAATTATCTTTAACAATAGGAATATGTTGAGATGATACAAGACCATCATATACTAGAGAGAGAATACTGTTTTTCCCTAGAAGTCAGTATAAGGGCTGATGTGGAGACATTATAATAAGGAAGATCTCTTAATAAAGCAAAATAATAATAATAAACTTTCTAGAAGTGAAGTTTTACTGGGTTAAAGAAACAGCATGCCAGGGGTCCCCGACCAACGGGTGCAGGGCCTCACAGAAAGGACGCCTGTGTGGAGTGGAGTCTGAACTCAAAATTCAACACAGTCTCATCCCTTCTACGAGGTCTGTAGGATTGTATCCACTGGTGGAAGTGAATGGACAACAGGCCTCAAGGACACAGGCCTGACGCACTGGGTGGAACTTGGACCACACGCCCATCGGGTCAGCATTACCATTAACATGCTAACTCATAAGAGAAATATAAAGGAAAGAGCCAGCGCACATAGAACACTGACTCTGTCACTCAAAAGGCTGAACAATTAAAAGGTTATGCCATTCTCATGGGGACTGGCTTGTGGATACTCAGCTTTTTTCATGTTACAGAACTAGTAAGGAGAGGACCTGGGATTTGGACTCAGGCTGTATGGCCCCCAAATCTACGCTCTCATGACTTTCCTACACAGCCCAATAGAAGCAACTTTTAACCCCAGACTAGACCATCTTTTCCAGAGTCCTTTGTGCCATCACTTACCTACCAGAGAAGCAGCCAAAAACTCTCTTCTTACATGAGATTGAATGTGATTATTTAATAAGGATGCAGTGGGCATCTAGTATTAGCAAAGACCTGGTACAGAAGTGAGTGGTATGTGAAAATGCATAAGGATGGCCCTTGCCCTCAACGGAGCTGATCAACATGGGAGAAACTGCAGAGAGCACCTGACCTGTGCCAAACACCACAGGGGACTTCCCTGGAGTCTGATTCAGTCTTCAGAACACGTCCATGATGTAGATATTATTATCCATTTTAGATGTGAAGAAAATGAGGATCAAAACCTGCCGCCAGAAGTTACAGGGTCACAACTAAACAGTGCAGCCCAGATTTGCATCTAGGACATGAGCTTGGACCTGCCCTCAGATGCACACAAAAGTCAAGAAAAGGAAAGAAGATGTGAGCAGGGAAAAAACTGCTCAAAAACCATCCACGTGTTTGCTGGGAATCACGATAATGTGTTCATTTGAGAAACTCTCATGACATGACTAGGTCTGCTGACACCTTCAACGTCTGGCTAGACTCTGAGGTGGACCTACCACTGTCATTCATATTTGTTCCCTAGAGCCTTGGTAGTTATGACCTCATGGATTCCCCAAGGCCCCAGCAGGTAGGACGGACAACGGTTATATCATCGTGGCTGAGGCCATGGAGTGTTAGTGTTGGCGTGATTTGCTTAGTCAGTTAAAAACACAGAGCGAGCTTGTACACCGTGTTGATGCCTTAAGTCAGGAAGCCGGCTTAGATGCTGTCACACCAGACTCCACGTAATCAATCACGCTTTGTGCTGAAGAAACAAAAAAGCAGGTTTTTTTTTTTCTTGTCTTCCCTTCTGCTGCCTCCTAGTTTCTGGAACTTCCAATTACTCTGTTTGAGCAGCACCTCAACTTGGTTTGGGGATGACTTCAGCAGGGGAGGAGGGACAAGGAGGGTCTGCTTCCCCAAGGCACGGCTGGTCCTCCCTGGCCCGTCCTCCCTCGTTGCTCAGCGTGGCCATCCACGCGTTTCTGGTGGCCGCTCCCTCAGCTCCCTTGCCTTCTGCAGCCTGGCTGACGGCTGAGTCTCACCCAGCCCCATCGCCTTTCTCCCACGTGGACTGTCGTCCTCTCTGCTCCTGCCGTTAGAAACGGCACCGCGCGCTGAGCCAGCACCATGGTCTCTACAGCAGGACACCACCCAGGACTGGCCCTGCACTCTGATGTCTTTGCAGACCCATCAGACTGAAGGGGATTTCGATGTCTCAGGGCACCAGGTTACTATCCTAAATGCACCCCTTATAGGATTGCTTTGCTCCAAGGCAAACCTGTTCCTTTCAGCCAGGCTGAGCTCTGGACCCGGGGGCTTAATGATTACGTCCTGAGTTTGTTTCTCTGAAGCACAACGTGCTCTCATCAGAGTGGCCCCTGGAAGTATGTCTGTGCGCCTGTTCATATGAGTGTGAGCTTGTGAAGTGTGTCTGGCTGGCAATAGGTCCCTTTGTGGAAAAGTCCAAGGGTTTGCTAGGACCAAATAATTCTAGGACTCAGCCCTCTGGCCTGCGAGGACCTCTTCCTTGGGAATCCGGACAAAGGCACACTAACCAGCTCTCACATTTTAATGAGATGTGTGACTTCCACTGAAAGTGTCAGGTTTGGGCAAAAATAGTAGGTGTTTTTATGTGCTCAGTCATTCAAGTAGTACACATAATGATTTTTAGAAAATTGTCCAGATGGACCTAGCAGAAAGGTTTTCTTTTACCGGAAGTAACGTAAAACCACGACACGGAATAACCTTGGGGTGCGTCCAGGAAACGTCCTCCACGTGGAGCATCTCTGAGCCTCTGCTCAGCCTGCCCTCCCCGCCCCTGCCCCCCCCCAAATCCACGCTCACAGCTCAACCCTGGCCCGCCCACCTGAGGACCCTCTCCTGCACCCCGGACCCTCCCAGGGCCGCTTTCAACCCGGGTTCTAGAACCAGAAGCGACCAGGGCCCAGTCTCAGTTCCCACGCCGGCCAGCTGCCGACCGTGGGTGGCTACTTGAACTGCCCAGCGCCGTTGTGGTCTGTGAGGTGGGAGAATTACTGCCCAGGTCACAGGGCTCTTCTCGGGACTGCCTGAGGACATAGTCTCCAGGACGCAGTAGTGACCGCCGCGTGTTTACCCTCTGGCCGGGCTGGGTCTCTGATGCCTGCGCACGTGATTTCATCTCGTCCTCACCGCGATCTCCGGAGGTAAAGCCCACGTCTACCCGGGGTCTCACACGGAATGAGGCCTCGGCTCTCCTCTGGATGGGGACTGCCGTGTGCTCTCAGTTTTATTAACACCTGACACAGGTGTTTGTCAACATCTCTACCTGTATGTTGGTCACGCTTCCTCGGACAGACCCGTAGCTCCTTCGGGGAGCACGTCTTCAATCCCGTGCACCTCAGGGCCTTGGGGAGCCCCTGGCGTCCAATACTGACTGACGGAGGTAAAAGTGTGCAGGAGCGCATCCAGAAAGGCCGCTGCTGAAGCTCCGCGCCGAAGACCTCTCATTATCCGGGTCGAGCATTCATCCTGGGGGTCAGGACAGCTGGGTCCCACTGCCCTCTCCCCGGAACCAGCCCCGCAGTCTTAGGAAAAGCAGGTGACCTTCCCGAGCACAGCGTCGTCCCGTGTCAGGAGGAGCTGGACGCCATCCCTCGGGTAGCATCGGTGATTGAAGTGAGGTAGAGCCTCCAGGACAGCCCCCTGTGTGGTTCCTGTGTGCCGAGTCCGGGAAAACGCCTCTTATTTAATCCACCCAGCTTTTTTTTTTTTTTTTTTTAACATCTTTATTGGAGTATAATTGCTTCACAATGGTCTGTTAGTTTCTGCTTTATAACAAAGTGAATCAGTTATACATATACATATATCCCCATACCTCTTCTCTCTTGCGTCTCCCTCCCTCCCACCCTCCCTATCCCACCCCTCTAGGTGGTCACAAAGCACCGAGCTGATCTCCCTGTGCTATGCGGCTGCTTCCCACTAGCTATCTATTTTACGTTTGGTAGTGTATAGATGTCCATGCCACTCTCTCACTTTGTCACAGCTTACCCTTCCTCCTCTCCGTGTCCTCAAGTCCATTCTCTAGTAGGTCTGTGTCTTTATTCCCGTCTTTTTTGAAGCCTCGTTTTGTCCATGAAGAAGCTGATGAGAAACGTGAAGACAGTTTACTTTCTTGCCGTTATACGTGTATAAGTCTGTCTCCATAATTCAACTACTGACTCCATAAGCAAAAAAGACCTCAGTTTTCACGTCTGCATCCTTTCTGGCTCCCACCACGGTGTTTAGCTCCTAGGAGTCACATCATTTGTTTAATCAATCAAAACATAATAAATAAAAATAAAATAACCACAGCCACAATGAACGGTTAATGATCCTTTAGTATTTTTCAAGCTCTGCGCTGGACATAAGAAATTGAAAAAAAAACATGTTCTGTGTGGTTAAGGAGATCAAAATACAGTAGTTAAAAGTGTTATCCCTGTTTGAAGTTTCAGGTTTAAATATTTTGAATCTTTTATCAATGCCATACACACACACACACACACACACACACACACACACACACACACATATATGGGCATTAACTCATGCTAACATCACCCCTGGCACAGAGCAGGCATTTAAATTTTGGTTTCTCTTTTACCCTTTGCATTTCAGAAGGTATTGAAATAAAAACAACAAACTACAATAGTTTGATTCCATCGTATAAATCACTTTTAAACGTGCTTTCTTTGCAGGCGGAATGCTACTTGTTTATACACTGAGACATACCAGCAATGTTCTTATCCAGTCTGACCAGCTGTTGAGTACATTCTCGGGGCAGCAAAATGGACTAAAGACACTGGCTTTAAGGATAAATAAAAACGAATGTTGCTGCCCTTCTCTGACTTCTTAAGGCAACAAAGAAATATGTGTAAGAGCTTGTTTTAAGTCCTTTCTAGCAGCCATCCCACTGCAGAAGCGGTTGTTTTAGTCAAAGGGACCTGGCGTTTCTGTCAGTCATAGTTCTGTCACTCACCTCTCCGTGTCTACTCTCCACCTGAGCAGGTACACTTCTCAAGAGTATTCAGCTAGGGTCAGGTCCAACAAACGTGTGCTGCTTCCAGGACTTTCAGAAAGAGTCACTGTTTAAATCAAACCGTAGTTTTAAAGGTTTACTTAAAGCAATAGCTTCATCTCTTAGTTAAAATTAATGGCTTTGTGAATCCTGTTTTTCAGAAACTGTTCACCACCTATTCTAGTGTGATGAGACCCTCCCATGAGAGAATAAGGAATTTTGTAAGGAGTCAGTTTTGTTCTCAAATGGAAACACGTTGACTGCATTTACACCACAGAACAAAGAAGCAAAAAAATCTAAATTCAGGCAATGACATTTTCTTACATAGAACTCTGTGTTTTAATATTATTTATTTATCAAAGATTAGCTTATTTTAAGATGAATTCACTCTTTGCTCTATATTGGAGGCCGAAATAATAAAATGTTAATAAATAAAAACTAGTTGACAAATACTTCATGAGAGGCTCACAACCACCAATTTTTTTTTCCCAAAGCACAAAACAGAGCTTATATCATTTTATTTTTATGATGCTATCTTAATTTGGGGGGGAAGGTTAAATTATTCTGAAAGCTATGAACCATCTACATATTTATTCTTTTTAAAGGTTCTGTGGTGTGTTAGCATCTGTATTGCCAGAAAACAAAATTTTCTTCAAAGTTATTCTTGGGCAGGCCTGGGACTCAACCCATATGTCTCACAGTTAGTTGCAGCTCAAGGCTTTAATTTATGTGACTTGTTCCAAACTTGTCTGCAATGTAATTTGGTTCGGTGAATGTGTGGCGCCACCTATTGGCAGACCGTCAGAATTTCACTTCCCTTTATCAAAAGACAACGTTTCACAAAAATTTTTTGAGGACCTTGAAGATTTCAGAGCGTATGGGTGAAAATAAATTATTATACTGATTAAATTATTTTATATACAATAACTGAAAAGGCATAATCCTTCCACTTAAGTCCTTGCGTTGGGTGATGTAGCAGAAAAAGACAAAGATGTATCTTTCCATCCACTCTAGCTTTCTCTTAAAATACTTCCCTTGGCTTTTCTTTCTGAGCCGTCTCTCAGGGAAATCAAATCCGTGTCTGTGCACCAGCTCTCAGGAAACAAAGAAAAGGATGCCGACCCAACAACAAATAACAGCACAAAGCTGCGGGTTGCTCTCCGCTCTCCCTTTGGCCATTGCCTGAAGGCACTAAAGACTAAACGTTCCTGGTGGAGAGACGCCCCGGGCAGAATTTCATGGTGCGTTATCCTCAGGTAACAAATAACTTTCAGCAAACACTGACAGCCCTAGCATTTGATCTTTCTCATCAAACCACCCTAACTCCTAACTCCCCATTTCCAAAGTAACCACAGGCACCAACGGCAGAGAAGCTGAGAGTCTTGTCCCTTTCCTGAAAATTGGGGGGAAATCAACAAAAGCAAAATTGCTATTCCTATTGGTATTAAATCCCCTAATTCGTATCTTCCTTTGCGTCTCCCCAACAAAAATTGTGGGGCTTGGATGAGCCACGGGACTGACTCGCGACATTTCTGTTAATCCATCTGCCCAAACGATAGCCACTTCTTCCTTTTTTCATCTTGACTGTGACAAAGAACAGTTGGGCAGCTATTGATGGTGAAGCACAGCAGTCAACTACCTTGTAAATTAGAAGCTGTGGTTGTAAAAACGGATTTGTATATCACCGGGAGTGGAGAGTGTGTCTGCCTTGTAAATTTAATTAAACAGCAGGTGCAAAAATCAGGTCATATGGCTTTGATGTGCCCTGTGCGAGGATGACAACGAGACAATGATTCTAATAGGAAGATATTTGCATACATTTGCATTGGGTAGCAGAGAGCACTGCAGCTCTCACCCACTTTCATATTTAATTTCTAGGAAGTCGAATAAGATTTGAAAGAACGCTTTCGGTTTAGACATTACAGAAGAATACAAGGAAGGTTTCAGCACTGAAACAGACCCTGTGGACTGAAGGCTAAGATTTCCTGATGTGCGTTTTTGAAATGCAACTGCCCGTACTGGAAACTGGAGTATGTCTCGAAACGGAAGAAAACAGAACGAGCAGAAGAGAGTACGAAAATATATTCTATTTCTATTTTTTAATCTTTTACAGATAGTGTAACAGTGATTAACTCTTCCTTCTTGGACATCTATCCAGGAGGGGTCACAAGATTCTCTGTGCTCCCCTAGTCAGTGCCCTAAAGGAATATGGCAAAAAGACTTTTCACATACAGCGATTAGCATTTTAGATACATTATTAAAGCAATGTATTTTCCTGCCTAATCGGGTAGACCATACCTTTGATAACAGCAAACCAGAATGTTTAGTATAAACACCATCTTTCCACTCCTTGTGATTGCTTGCTCAGGTATTAGAACATAGTAAATAAACAATCACTGCCAGAAGCCAGCATTATCCAGCATTTGGCACAAGAAAGACTGCACAGGTACAGAGGTACAGTACACTAGCACTGAGATCCAGGAGAAGTTGCCTGGGAGAACTTGACACTCACCTCTCCCCCTCCTGTCTCAGTTTTATTCAAGCCTCCTTCAGAGTTTCCCTGCGCCTCATCAAGACTTCTTCCACCTCCTTCTGTATCCACCCTGTCTCTCAGGTATGGAGCCTCAGATCTGAGACTGCCCGGGGGGTTGATTCTCATCTTTCTGATCCCCTTTCTTTTCCTGAGTAGAGCTGATGTTATCCCAGGCACAGCACATTTGTGTATTAACTTGGAATTCTACCTCTTTTGTGGACGTTATGATATGATGGCAGACGAAAAGATGTGACTTCGGGTTTCCAGCACATTTTTTTACCATTATTTATTGAAACCAAACCCTACCATGTTGTATATTTGGGATACTTCGGAAAAGTCAGCTTTTAAATGAACAGTTCTTTAGTTGTGACATCATACAATTTATTCTTTGTCCTAATTAACTTGCTTAACAGTTCATCAAAGCGGTAAAATATCTTACAGAAAGCAGGAAATCATGTGCTCTTATCTTTAAATATGTTTTTCAGACACTGGCCCTGCTGAATTCTAATTGCTTATCGAACTGTTCATTCTCCCCGCTGTGTTGCAAACTCCATGAGGGCAGGAACTGATTCATTTTGTCACCAGTGCCCTTAGTATTTACTCCAGTGTCTGGCATATGGTAGGAGTTGATAAATATGGATAAATGACATTGTGAGAAAACTAATGAAGAACAAGTATAGATGTCTAGCCTGGGGGTAGACAGCATGTACCAGGTGCTACGCAAAGGACAAACAGCAAATGCACATGGTCCCAGCTCCTAAGAGGTAGGTGTTCTGAGAGCACCTGGGGGTGTGCCTGGAAGCAGGATTCTGGAGCCTGGTGTCTGAGGAAAGAATGTTTGCTATGATGCCCTTCGCACCAGCAAGTACTGATAAACAGTTGAGAAACGGAATACTGCCTGCCGTGTCAGTAAACAAAGGATGTCACAGTCATCAGCGATTGCAGCCACCACGGATGGTGAGCTGGTGAGCCCTGAGGGAACTCAGGAAGGAAACAAAGAATACTGGTCATCTAGCAGCCATCCGACTGCAGCCACTCCCTACAGTGAGCCCTGAGGAAAGGCAGGAGGTAAAAACACAGGATACTGGCCCCAGAGAGCTGAGGTGCATATCAAAGGAATGATCTCAGTGAGCCCAGACTCTTGCACCTTCCCATACACAGAAAAACGCTAAATTCCTTAACTTAGATATCTAGTTTTCTTTTATTAACAGTAATCTTTTGTTCCTACTACCTGCCCTTTGTTGCAAAACTCCTATATATCCAAGCTTCCCCCTGGACTCCTCAAGAGAAGTTTTCTCAGGGTTACTTGAGATGCTGCCTCCTGGGCTTCAAGTCCTCTGTATGTCCACCAAATAAAACATAACTCTCAACTTCTAGGTTGTGAATATTTTTTAGTCAATGTGGTGACTCCTGGGTAGGAAACCCAATACCTTCTAGATGCTTTGTAGCCTTGTAGAATTAGCTGAATAAACTGAAACTGGCTGATTCAAGAAGCAACATCTCATACTGCTTTGTTTTTCACCTGAGGATCCCAAAGAAAGACGCACTCAGAACTTCTCACCCCGGGCACAGTGTAGCTCAAATGGATTGCAAGCGGGTCAATGGACTGACCTTCGCGGCCTTCAAAGAGGTCACCTGAGGCCCGAGTTGTTAAGAACCCCCAGCTGGTGGCCTTCTCCATGAGTAGCCACCTTCTTCCTTTGCAGAAGGCTAGACATATATTCTTTTCTTTTTTTTTTTTTTTGAATTTTATTTATTTATTTTTTATACAGCAGGTTCTTATCACTTATCTATTTTATACATATTAGTGTATATATGTTAATCCCAATCTCCCAACATATTATTTTCTGAGTCTATCATGACCCGTGAACAGGAATGAGAAGCCCTGGAGGAAGGTTTTCTCCCAAGATGGTCAACTGCAGGGGATGACGTTACTCAGCACTGCTCCTTCCCAGATGCAAATGGTGTCTAGAAGCTGGTTTCCCCACTGCTTCATCTGCACCAAAGGCTTTGGAATATTACTCAGCCATTAAAAAGAATGAAATAATGCCACTTACCACAACATGGATGGACCTAGAGATTACCATATTAAGTGAAGTAAGTCAGAGAAAGACAAATATGATACGACATCACTTATGTGTGGAACCTTAAAAAATGATACAAAATGAACTTATTTACAAAATAGAAACAGACTCACAGACATTGAAAACAAATTTATGGTTACCGAAGGGGAAGGGGTGGGGAGGGATAAATTAGGAGTTTGGGATTAACAGATACACACTAACATATATAAAGTAGATAACCAACAAGGACCTACTATATAGCACAGGGAACTATATTTGGTATCTTGTAATAAACTATAATGGAGAAGAATCTGAAAAAGTTAAATATATATATATATAACTGAATCACTTTGCTGTACACCTGAAACTAATGCAACATTGTAAGTCAACTATATTTCAATAAAAAATAAACAAACAAAAACAAAACTGCAACCTTTCCTGGTTACACAAGGGCCCTCTCCAATCAATGAGCTGCTGCCTAGGGAAACACACACGTCTTTACCCAAGGAAAACAGAGACATCCAAAAACTTGAAGACCTTGGTCTAGAAAGTAGCTATCTGAAGAACCTAAACCTGATTCCTGAATTTAAAGTGAATGCAACGCACATAGATTAAGTTGCTGTCACAATGAAATAATTGTGGAAAGTCTGTGTTGTATAAGGTTTTACTATTCTTGAAGGATGACTTTTGACACTGTTGAAGAAAATAAAATTAGCTAATGGCCAAATAACATTTACTTCTCACGATGTCCCAAATCCTAAGACTATTGCATAATTCAGAACAAGCCAGCCAACGAGACGCCTCTGAGTTTCAATTTTCTCATCTGTCAAATAGAGGGCAAGTTGTGAAGATTATAATACATGAGAAAATGCTAGAAGGAAGCCAGGAGTGCTTGGTACAACCTTCCCTAAAACACCATGGGCAGCGTTGTTCCCGTACACAGTAGGAGCTGTGAGTGCATGAATAAATGAATGATGTGCATATTTATAATCTCTGATTCTCAACACATCTCTCCTCTCCTTTGCACTAGTCGGTAAGACTCCTGGATCTTCATTTTGGATATAATTGAATCCAATATGGGCTCTTGTCAACACTTCCTCAATCCTGTCTTAAGGGCCAGCCTACCCAATTACGGTGGGCCACCTGATGCTTCCTAGGGCTCTCGGGAGGCTGGGGTGACATCTGGAAAACACTTGAAAGTGAATGCATCCAGACCCTCTCCACTGTGACAGTAGAGAAGAAAGTGAATGCATCCGGACCCTCTCCACTGTGACAGTAGAGAAAATATGTATTGTGAATCACACACATTGCTGATAGCTGCAGAATTTCTCAGCGGAGGCTCAGACAGTTATGAGTCTTTAGTGGGATGGGTCCTAATGAACTGAAAAGTCAGTGCATTTCTAGAGTAAAGACAGATTTTAAAGAGAGTCTGATACCCTAAGGAATCCTGCTATTCTTGAAACACTAACACTGCTCTCAGGCTGCCTTCCCAAACGCTGGCTTTGACAGCTGCATTTTTCAAGCCAAGTCATATCTTCCCATCATGTTCACTTTCAACACTTGTTTTTATCCTCTGCTTTTAACCATCTCATAAGAAAGTGTACTCACTCCGCAGGTTCATTTAATTCAAGGTGACTACTATTTCTATTTTACTTCACAAAATCCTTTGGTTTGGGGGAGCTGATTTTCCCTTCTTCCCACAACGAATTTCAACAGGTCTTTTCTAGATGAGCAGTTGTACAGACACCTGGGGCCACCCCCTGTCTCCGTGATGTACGGCTTCCTTCTCTAAAACTCCATTTGATCTTTTGAGACCTTTAAAATAAAAATTACATTGTGCGGTCACTTACTTATAACTTCGTTCACAATTAGGATTTAAAAAGAGGTGCAGGCAGATTTTTTTTTATCACCAGCTTACTTTATAATCAATGCTCTTACTCAACATGGCCGGGGAGGTGGGGCATATAGGGTCGCAAAGAGGTTATGGGTTGGAGAGACACGTGTGTGTGTGAACAAGCAGATGGGTGTTACTGCGGCTCAGCTCCCAATGCCCATCCCAGGCCCACACATCCTCCCTCCCCACACTGCACTCACATCCCCAGAAATACAGACTATCCCCTCCCCTTTCAGCTGTGGTCACTGGCCTTGTTGTATCTGAAAGTTGTTTCCCCACATGTAGCTGCAGGATAGACAGATGATGTTTCCTCTCTCCCTCCTGGCTGCAAAAACCATGTCATATATCTCTTTCATTTAAGAGTTTAATTATTATAAGTAAAACACCAGAAAGTTACAAAATAGTCAACATGGGAAATCATAGCATTGTTGTGGTCTTAGTTCCAAGCCCTGTCTCCTCCCTTATTTCAAAAATGAGCTATGGAAAGAGCAATAAGGACTTTTGTCTTCATCTGGCCCCTACCTCTCAGTGTGATTTGAACATGCTAACAGAATGAGAATAATTTGTGGTCAGAATAGAAAATTTGCATCAATAAATATGAGTGGCCCCAGCCAATAAAAGAGCAGACTTGATGAGGAGTGGCAGTGGCTGATATGCAACAGACATCATTTCTAGACATCGTTGCTATGAAAGACTTGGATGGCAAATATCACACTTTGGATTTCACACTAGTACTGCTGTTTGGGAAGAGAAAATGGTCAAGGATTATTTTAAAAATAGGCAAAGGCTTCAGTAGGTTGTCTTTGTTTTGTCCATGGTTTCCTTTGCTGTGCAAAAGCTTTTAAGTTTAATTAGGTCCCATTTGTCTATTTTTGCTTTTATTTCCTTTACTTTAGGAGATGGATCCAAAATTATTGCTGCAATTTATATCAAAGAGTGTTATGCCTATGTTTTCTTCTAGCAGTTTTATAGTATCCAGTCTTATATTTAGGTTTTTAATCCATCTTGAGTTTATTTTTGTATATGGTGTTAGAGAATGTTTTAATTTCATTCTTTTACATGTAGCTGTCCAGTTTTCCCAGCACTGCTTATGGAAAAGACTGTCTTTTCTCCATTGTATATTCTTGCCTTCTTTGTCATAGATTAATTGACCATAAGTGCATGGGTTTATTTCTGAGCTCTCTATTCTCTTCCATTGATATATGTGTCTGTTTTTGTGCCAATACCATACAGCTTTGATTACTGTAGCTTTGTAGTATAGTAGGAAGTTAGGAAGCATGATTCCTCCAGCTCTGTTCTTCTTTCTCTAGATTGTTTTAGCTATTCAGATCTTTTCTGTTTTCCATAAAAATTTTAAAATTATTTATTCTAGTTCTGTGGAAAATGCCATTGGTATTTTGATAGCACTGAATTTGGTAGCATTGAATTTTATCACTGGTATTTAGATTGCATTGAATCTGTAGATTGCCTTGGGTAGTATGGTCATTCTAATAATATTGATTCTTCCAATCCAAGAACACAGTATATCTTTCCATGTGTTTGTGTCATCTTCAGTTTCTTTCATCAGTGTCTTATAGTTTTTCAAGTACAGATCTTTTGCTTACTTAGGTAGGTTTATTCCTAGGCATTTTATTATTTTCGATGTGATGGTAAATGAGATTGTTCTTTAACTTCTCTTTCTGATAGCCCATTGTTAGTATATAGAAGTGTAAGAGATTTCTGTATATTAATATTAAATATTTGCAAATGCATAATGGATAAGGGATTAATATCTAACTTATATAATAGCTCATACAACTCAATATCTAAAAACAAACAGCCCAATTAAAAAATGGGCAGAAGAACTGAATAGATATTTTTTCAAAGAGGAAATACAGATGGCCAAGAGTCACAAGAAAAGATGTTCAACATTGGCTAATCATCAGGGAAATGCAAATCAAAACCACAATGAGATATCACCTCACACCTGTCAGAATGGCTATCATCAAAAAGAACACAAATAACAAATGTTGGCGAGGATGTGGAGAAATGGGAATCTTTGTACACTGTTGGTAGGAATGTAAATTGGTACAGCCACTGTGGAAACAGTATGGAGGTTTCTCAAAAAATTAAAAATAGAACTACCCTATGACCCAGAAATTCTACTCCTGGGTATATATCTGAAGAAAACAAAAGCACTAATTTGAAAAGATACATTCACCCCAGTGTTCACAGCAGCATTATTTACAATTGCCAAGATATGGAAGCAACCTAAGTGTCCATCAACAGATGAATGGATAAAGATGTATATATATACACATATATATATATGTATATATGTATACATATATATATATATATATATATATATATACACACACATACATATATACACATATATACATCTTTATCCATTCATCTGTTGATGGACACTTAGGTTGCTTCCATATCTTGGCAATAGTATATACATACATATAAATATGTATATATATATATACAATTCTTTATATACACATATATGTGTGTGTGTGTGTGTGTGTGTGTGTGTGTGTGTGTGTGTACAGGGCATAACCTGCCCTTCCAGCCTGCCTGACTGCAGCGCACACAGCAAAGAAAACCCTGGAACCAAGATTCATAGACACATGGACGTGGATGGTGTGTGGTTGAGGTGCATGTGGGTGAGGGCTGGAGAGGAAACACAGGAGAACACCCACAACATCTGCTACAAAACTGCTGTGTAAGTTGTTGAAAAAAATTCTCCACTGGAGGTAGCAGGACAGGTATCCTCCTTCTTAACCAAGTTAAACATAAAATAACTTTTAGCATGAATGAGACAATAATGAAGTTAGGGCAAGTTCATTTTGCTATTCCTATACACTATTAAAATGTCCCCAAAACGGAACATTGAGTGTTCAAGCCAACTCCTAGACTCCTCTTGAAACACATAAGGAATGAACTCTAACAAATGAGTCCCTATGTACTTTCTCTTTCTTCCTTCCTCCTTTCCTTCTTCCTTTCTTATGAATGTCAGAGAAAGGGACTGATATTCATATTTTGAAAAGTCACAATACATTCATCATATATACCAGATTTTGTAAAACTGTCCAAAACTTAATTTTTCTGTGATTCTACTTGACCTTGTTTTCAGTTCATTACATATATGCTCACCATCAATAACCTGAAATCATTTGACCATTTTTTAATTATCATGGTAAATTTTGTTAGGTACATATTATAGACAGGCATTATTCTAAGCCCATTTAATGGATTAGTTGATTCCTACAGAAACCTATGAGATGGAGACCACCATTAGTCTCAGACAAGAAAAGATTGGGTGCAGCCCACGTTCACAGAGCCACTGTGTGGCAGGGCTGGGATCTAAACACAGGAAGTCTAGATCCAGAATCTGCTCTTCACCACGTCATTCTGGCTCCTAACCAATGACTAAGAATCTTTGTGATCATCTGTTGTCACAATGTGCTGTAGACAGAAGGACCTTGAAGGATGTGGGATTTGTTTTCATGTACCACGTGGCTTCATACAATTACACTTGCTCACATCTGCACCCGCTTTTTGGTGTCAGTTTCCTTTGTTCCTCTTCATTTACTGCCATTGTTAGTAGGCATCCTCATTAAGAACTTAATATTGAGAAAGCCCCATTTGACAGAATTTTGTGTTAGAACAGTCATAATTTCATTTCCCAAAGAGCAGCAAGCATGGTATTTGTAACAACTATTGGGGGATTCTCTTAAGACATTTTTTGTTTTACTTTTGTGTTCACATCTAGTCTTCAGTGTTAAAGTGAACAACCACAGTTTCTGGATGACAAAAATGAAGGGTCTGAAAATAATATTCATGAAAATTTAATTTGAGCAGAGATCCAAATTTAATGGGAAATATAAAGAAAACCCATAAAATATCCCACAAGAAATTATGCTATATGAGATAACACTTTCTTCATCTCATTGATAGTTGCATCTACAGTGTTTAGAGTAGGGCCTGGCTCTTATTATGGATTCATGAAGTATTTTTATTAAATGTTTTATTTCAGTGCACCATTAGATTTACAGAAAATTGTAAAACTAGTACAGTGATCTCATATATCTTCCACTCCAAGTTTCCCCTATTATTAACATCTTACATTAGCGTGGCATATTTGTTACAATTAATGAATTGTTTTGAGCTAACATTGATACATTGGTATTAACTAAAGTCCATAGATTATTCAGATTCCCTTAGTGTTTAGCTAATGTCCTTTTTCATGTTTTAGGATTCGTTGTAGGATGTCACATGACATTTAGTTGTAATGCCTCCTTAGGTTCTTCTTGGCTGCGACAGTTTTTCAAACTTTCCTTGTTTTGATGACCTTATCAGTTTTGAGGAGTACTGGTCAAGTATTTTGTAGAATGTTCCTTATTTGGGATTTTTCTGATTGATTTTTCCCTGATTAGACTGGGATTATGTGCTTTGGGAGTAAGACCACAGGGGTAAATTACCATTTTCATCACATCTTATAAGTGGTAAAAGCTATCAATGTGACTTATCAATGCTCATGCTGACCTTGAGCACTTGACTGAGGTCAAGATTGTCAAGTTTCTCCTCCGTAGAATTAATCTCCACTCCACTCCCACACTTCCCCCATTTAAATTGCCCCTTTTGAAACGAAGTCACTCTGTGCAGCTCACAACAAAGGAATGGAAGGTTTTGCTGCACATCCTTGATAGCGAAATACCTGCATAAATTCTTTGGAATTCTTCTACAGTGGGAAGTTGTCTTTTCTCCCCCATTTTTTAATTATTCAATTATTTATTTATATCAGTAAGGATTTATGAATATTTATTGAACACTTTGGTTTATATTATTTGCTCAATTTTTTCCAGGATTAGTCATTGGGAGTCCTTTCATTTAGCTTGTGTCACTTCAATAGACCACTATCATGGTGGGGTTCTTGGTTTTATTTTAGCCATTTCTTATTTTCTGGTACTACAGAATGCTCTAGGCTCACCTTGTATATTTTCTGCCCTGGCCCTAAAAATCAGACATTTTTCCAAGGAGCTCTGGGTCCTTTAATTGGAGGATGGTTTTAGAAAACAAGGTCTGGGCACTAGGTATGCTTGTTGCTTCTGGAATATCATTCCTCAACACCATCTTAATTGATTGAGCAAGAAAAAAACGTGTGTACTAGCTCATGTGTATTCCTATATCTGTAAATATTTCTATAGGTACCATGTGTATCTTTAGGCAGTATATTTTGATGAAGCTTATAGGAGGAAATTTTAAAGGTTAATAAATAATAAACATAGAGACCTTCAAGATGGCAGAAGAGTAAGACGTGGAGATCACCTTCCTCGCCCAAAATACATCAGAAATACATCTACACGTGGAACAACTCCTACAGCACACCTACTGAATGCTGGCAGAAGACCTCAGACCTCCCAGAAGGTAAGAAACTCCCCACGTACCTGGGTAGGGCAAAAGAAAAAAGAAACAACAGAGACAAAAGAATAGGGACGGGACCTGCACCAGTGGGAGGGAGCTATGAAGGAGGAAAGGTTTCCACGCACTAGGAGCCCCTTCGCGGGCGGAGACTGCGGGTGGCGGAGGGGGAGCTTCAGAGCCACGGAGGAGAGCGCAGCCACAGGGGTGCGGCGGGCAAAGCAGAGAGACTCCCGCACAGAGGAGCGGCGCCGAGCAGCACTCAGCAGCCCGAGAGGCTTGTCTGCTCACCTGCCAGGGCGGGCGGGGCTGGGAGCTGAGGCTCGGGCTTCGGTCGGATCGCAGGGAGAGGACTGGGGTTGGCGGCGTGAACACAGCCTGAAGGGGCTAGTGCGCCACGGCTAGCCGGGAGGGAGTCCGGGAAAAGGTCTGGAGCTGCCGAAGAGGCAAGAGACTTTTTCTTACCTCTTTGTTTCCTGGTGCGCGAGGAGAGGGGATTCAGAGTGCCGCTTAAAGGAGCTCCAGAGACGGGCGCGAGCCGCGGCGAACAGCGCGGACCCCAGAGACGGGCATGAGACGCTAAGGCTGCTGCTGCCGCCACCAAGAAGCCTGTGTGCAAGCACAGGTCACGTCCACACCGCCCCTCCCGGGAGCCGGTGCAGCCCGCCATGGCCAGGCTCCCGTGATCCGGGGACAACTTCCCCAGGAGAACGCACGGCGCGCCTCGGGCTGCTGCAACGTCACGACGCCTCTGACGCCGCAGGCGCGCCCCGCCTCCTCCGTACCGCTCCCTCCCCCCGCCTGAGTGAGCCAGAGCCCCCGAAGCAGCTGCTCCTTTAACCCCATTCTGTGTGAGCGAAGAACAGACACCCTCAGGTGACCTACACGCAGAGGCGGGGCCAAATCCAAAGCTGAACCCCGGGAGCAGTGCAAACAAGAAGAGAAAGGGAAATCTCTCCCAGCAGCCTCAGGAGCAGCGGATTAAATCCCCACAAACAACTTGATGTGCCCGCATCTGTGGAATACCTGAACAGACAACGAATCATCCCAAATTGAGGCAGTGGACTTTGGGAGCAACGATATATTTTTTTTTTTTCCTTTTTCTCTTTTTTGTGAGTGTGAATGTGTATGCTTCTGTCTGTGATTTTGTCTGTATAGCTTTGCTTTTACCATTTGTCCTAGGGTTCTCTCTGTCCGTTTTTTTTTTCTTTCTTTCTTTTTTTATTACTTTTTAATTTTTTAATTTTTAATAATTATTTTTTATTTCAATAACTTTATTTTATTTTATTTTTTACTTTCTTTTTTTTCTTTTTTTCTCCCTTTTCTTCTGAGCCATGTGGATGACAGGGTCTTGGTGTTCCAGCTGGGTGTCAGGCCTGTGCCTCTGTGGTGGGAAAGCCGATTTCAGGACATTGGTCCACCAGAGACCTCCCGGTTCCATGTTATCAAATGGCGAAAATTCTCCCAGAGATCTCCATCTCAATGCTAAGACCCAGCTCCGTTCAACGACCAGCAAGCTACAGTGCTGGACAACCTATGTCAAACAACTAGCAAGAGAGAAACACAACCCCACCCATTAGCAGAGAGGCTGCCTAAAATCATAATAAGGTCACAGACATGCCAAAACACACCACCAGACATGGTGCTGCCCACCAGAAAGAAAAGATCCAGCTTCATCCACCAGAGCACAGGCACTAGTCCCCTCCACCAGGAAGCCTACACAACCAACTGAACCAACCTTAGCCACTGGGGGCAGACACCAAAAACAACGGGAACTACAAACTTGCAGCTTGCGAAAAGGAGACCCCACACACATTCAGTTAAGCAATATGAGAAGGCAGAGAAACACACAGCAGATGAAGGAACAAGGTAAAAACCCACCAGACCAAACAAATGAAGAGGAAATAGGCAGTCTGCCTGAAAAATAATTCAGAGTAATGGTAGTAGTGATGATCCAAAATCTTGGAAATAGATTGGAGAAAATACAAGAAATGTTTAACGAGGACCTAGAAGAACTAAAGAGCAAACAAACAATGATGAACAGCACAATAAATGAAATTAAAAATTCTCTAGAAG
The DNA here is from genome assembly GCF_965194805.1 of Balaenoptera borealis. NCBI lineage: Eukaryota > Metazoa > Chordata > Mammalia > Artiodactyla > Balaenopteridae > Balaenoptera > Balaenoptera borealis. The sequence continues at coordinate 87,269,940 of NC_138871.1, forward strand.
GAATCAATAGCAGAATAACTGAAGCAGAAGAACGGATAAGTGACCTGGAAGATAAAATAGTGGAAATAACTACTGCAGAGCAGAATAAAGTAAAAAGAATGAAAAGAATTGAGGACAGTCTCAGAGACCTCTGGGACAACATTAAATGCACCAACGTTCTAATTATAGGGGTCCCAGAAGAAGAAGAGAAAAAGAAAGGGACTGAGAAAATATTTGAAGAGATTATAGTTGAAAACTTCCTTAATATGGGAAAGGAAATAGTCAGTCAAGCCCAGGAAGTGCAGAGAGTCCCATACAGGATAAATCCAAGGAGAAACACGCCCAGACACATGTTAATCAAACTATCAAAAATTAAATACAAAGAAAACATATTAAAAGCAGCAAGGGAAAAGCAACAAACAACATACAAGGGAAACCCTCTAAGGTTAACAGCTGATCTTTCAGCAGAAATTCTGCAAGCCAGAAGGGAGTGGCAGGACATATTTAAAGTGATGAAGGAGAAAAACCTACAACCAAGATTACTCTACCCAACAAGAATCTCATTCAGTTCGATGGAGAAATTAAAACCTTTACAGACAGGCAAAAGCTAAGAGAATTCAGCACCACCAAACCAGCTTTACAACAAATTTTAAAGGAAGTTCTCTAGGCAGGAAACACAAGAGAAGGAAAAGACCTACAATAACAAACCCAAAACAATTAAGAAAATGGTAATAAGAACATACATAGTGATCATTACCTTAAATGTAAATGGATTAAATGCTCCAAGCAAAAGACATAGACTGGCTGAATGGATACAAAAACAAGATCTGTATATATCCTGTCTACAAGAGACCCACTTCAGACCTAGGGACACATACAGACTGAAAGTGAGGGGATGGAAAAAGTTATTCCGTGCAAATGGAAATCAAAAGAAAGCTGGAGTAGCAATTCTCATATCAGATAAATTAAACTTTAAAATAAAGACTATTACAAGAGACAAAGAAGGACACTACAAAATGATCAAGGGATCAATCCACGAAGAAGATATAACAATTGTAAATATTTATGCACCCAAAATAGGAGCACCTTAATACATAAGGCAAATGCTAACAGCCATAAAAGGGGAAATCAACAGTAACACAATCATAGTAGGGGACTTTAACACCCCACTTTCACCAATGGACAGATCATCCAAAATGAAAATAAATAAGGAAACACAAGCTTTAAAGGATACATTAAACAAGGTGGATTTAATTGATATTTATAGGACATTCCATCCAAAAACAACAGAATACACTTTCTTCTCAAGTGTTCATGGAATATTCTCCAGGATAGATCATATCCTGGGTCACAAATCAAGCCTTGGTAAATTTAAGAAAATTGAAATTGTACAAGTATGTTTTCCAAACACAACACTATGAGACTAGATATCAATTACAGGAAAAAATCTGTAAAAAATACAAACACATGGAGGCTAAACAATACACTACTTAATAACCAAGAGATCACTTAGGAAATAAAAAAATACCTAGAAACAGTTGACAACGAAAACACGATGACTGAAAACCTATAGGTTGCAGCAAAAGCAGTTCTAAGAGAGAAGTTTATAGCAATACAATCCTACCTCAAGAAATAAGAAACATCTCAAATAAACAACCTAACCTTACACCTAAAGAAATTAGAGAAAGAAGAACAAAAAAAACCCAAAGTTAGCAGAAGGAAAGAAATTATAAAGATCAGATCAGAAACAAATGAAAAAGAAATGAAGGAAACGATAGCAAAGATCAATAAAACTAAAAGCTGGTTCTTTGAGAAGATAAACAAAATGGATAAACCATTAGCCAGACTCATCAAGAAAAAAAGGGAGAAGACTCAAATCAATAGAATTAGAAATGAAAAAGGAGAAGTAACAACTGACACTGCAGAAATACAAAGGATCATGAGAGATTACTACAAGCAACTATATGCCAAAAAAATGGACAACTTCGAAGAAATGTACAAATTAATAGAAAAGCACAACCTTCTGCGACTGAACCAGGAAGAAATAGAAAATATAAACAGACCAATCACAAGCACTGAAATTGAGACTGTGATTAAAAATCGTCCAACAAACAAAAACCCAGGACCAGATGGCTTCACAGGAAAATTCTATCAAACATTTAAAGACGAGCTAACACCTATCCTTCTCAAATGCTTCCAAGATATAGCAGAGGGAGGGACACTCCCAAACTCATTCTATGAGGCCACCATCACCCTGACACCAAAACCAGACAAAGATGTCACAAAGAAAGAAAATTACAGGCCAATATCACTGATGAACATAGATGTAAAAATCCTCAACAAAATACTAGCAAACAGAAACCAACAATGCATTAAAAGGATCATACACCATGATCAAGTGGGGTTTATCCCAGGAATGCAAGGATTCTTCAATATAGGCAAATCAATCAATGTGATACACCATATTAACAAATTGAAGGAGAAAAACCATATGATCATCTCAATAGATGCAGAAAAAGCTTTCAGCAAAATTCAACACCCACTTATGATAAAAAAAACCTCCAGAAAGTAGGCACAGAGAGAACTTACCTCAACATAATAAAGGCCATATATGACAAAACCACAGCCAACATCATTCTCAATCGTGAAAAACTGAAACCATTTCCACTAAGATCAGGAACAAGACAAGGTTGGCCACTCTCACCACTATTATTTTGGAAGTTTTCGCCACAGCCATCAGAGAAGAAAAAGAAATAAAAGGAATCCAAATCAGAAAAAAAGAAGTAAAACTGTCAGTGTGTGCAGATGACATGATACTATACTTAGGGAATCCTAAAGACATTACCAGAAAACTACTAGAGCTCATCATTGAATTTGCTAAAGTAGCAGGATACAAAATTAATGCACAGAAATCTCTTGCATACACAAATGATGAAAAATCTGAATGAGAAATTAAGGAAACACCCCCATTTACCATTGCAATAAAAAGAATAAAACACCTAGGAATAAACCTACCTAAGAAGACAAAAGACCTTTATGCAGAAAACTGTAAGACACTGATCAAAGAAATTAAAGATGATACAAACAGCTGGAGAGATATACCATGTTCTTGGATTGGAAGAATCAACATTGTGAAAATGACTATACTAGCCAAAATAATCTACAGATTCAATGTGATCCCTATCAAACTACCAGTGGCATTTTTCACAGAACTAGAACAAAAAATTTCACAATTTGTATGGAAACACAAAAGACCCCGAATAGCCAAAGCAATTGTGAGAAAGAAAAACGGAGCTGGAGGAATCAGGATCCCGGACTTCAGACTATACTACAAGGTTACAGTAATCAAGACAGTACGGTAATGGCAGAAAAACAGAAATATAGATCAATGGAACAGGCTAGAAAGCCCAGAGATAAACCCACGCACATATGATCACCTTATTTTTGATAAAGGAGGCAAGAATATACAATGGAGAAAAGACAGCCTCTTCAATAAGTGGTGCTGGGAAAACTGGACAGCTACATGGAAAATAATGAAATTAGAACACTCCTTAACACCATACACAAAAATAAACTCAAAATGGATTAAAGACCTAAATATAAGGCCAGAAACTATCAAACTCATAGAGGAAAACATAGGCAGAACACTCTATGACATAAATCACAGCAAGATCCTTTTTGACCCACCTCCTAGAGTAATGGAAATAAAAACGAAAATAAACAAATGGGACCTAATGAAACTTAAAAGCTTTTGCACAGCAAAGGAAACCATAAACAAGACGAGAAGACAACCCTCAGAATGGGAGAAAATATTTGCAAACGAATCAACGGACAAAGGATTAATCTCCAAAATTTACAAGCCGTTCATGCAGCTCAATATCAAAAAAACAAACAACCCAATCCAAAAATGGGCTGAAGACCTAAATAGACATTTCTCCAAAGACAATATACAGATTGCTGACAAACACGTGAAAGAATGCTTAACATCGCTAATCATTAGAGAAAGGCAAATCAAAACTACAATGAGGTATCACCTCACACCAGTCAGAATGGCCATCATCAAAAAATCCAGAAACAGTAAATGCTGGAGAGTGTGTGGAGAAAAGGGAACCCTCCTGCACTGTTGGTGGGAACGTAAATTGATACAGCCACTATGGAGAACAGTATGGAGGTTCCTTAAGAAACTTAAAATAGAACTACCATATGACCCAGCAATCCCACTACTGGGCATATACACTGAAAAAACCACAATTCAAAAAGAGTCATGTTTACCATAATGTTTATTGCAGCTCTATTTACAATAGCCAGGACATGGAAGCAACCTAAGTGTCCATCAACAGATGAATGGATAAAGAAGATGTGGCACATATATACAATGGAATATTACTCAGCCATAAAAAGAAATGAAATTCAGTTATTTTTAGTGAGGTGGATGGACCTAGAGTCTGTCATACAAAGTGAAGTAAGTCAGAAAGAGAAAAATAAATACCATATGCTAACACATACATATGGAATCTAAAAAAAAAAAAAAAAAAGAGGTTCTGAAGAACCTAGGGACAAGACAGGAATAAAGACGCAGACATAGAGAATGTACTTGAGGACACGGGGAGGGGGAAGGGTAAGCTGGGACGAAGTGAGAGAGTGGCATTGACATATTTACACTACCAAATATAAAATAGATAGCTAGTGGGAAGCAGCCGCATAGCACAGGGAGCTCAGCTCGGTGCTTTGTGACCATCTAGAGGGGTGGGCTAGGGAGGGTGGGAGGGAGACGCAAGAGGGAGGAGATATGGGGATATATGTATATGTATGGCTGATTCACTTTGTGATACAGCAGAAACTAACACACCATTGTAAAGCAATTATACTCCAATAAAGATGTTAAAATAATAAAAATAATAAACGTAGAGGAGAGAGAGAGAGATAAGAAACCCAACTTCTAAAGTGAATACCCCGCAGCTAAAGGTGAAGAGAGAGACCTGAGAAAATGCTGATGATGCTGGGAAATGCACAGAGATCAGAGCAGAAACAGAAGAGCAGATCACACCCTGCCGTGGAGTGCAGTCCACAGCTCTGCATGAAAAGCTGGCAGGTAGCGGGACTAAGATACACCAGGACACAAAGTCACAGGTCTGCTTAATTCCATTTGGTGAATTCCTCACATATATGTGGATAAGCTGTGACCTGTTTATTGCAAGGCAGATGTGTAGAAAGTGGGAAAATGTCAAGAGAGAGCTGCTGCATGGCAAAGCAGACACAAACTTGAAGGCAGCGCCGATGGCTTCCACTATAGAAGTTGTCTAGAAGAACATGAGGAAAAGTGAACCATGTTCAGCGACTAGAGAGGGTCGTGGGATAACGTCTAACCAGCAGGCTCCCTTTGTGGCCATTTTGCCACAAAGGTAAGAACGCCCGGATTGTGAGGGGCTCAGAGGGAGGGCAGCCAGTGGCAAGGACAGAGAAGATAGAAGGTAAACAGAAAAGAAAATGAAAACCCAAACTTCCTAAAAGGCAGTAGTTTAAAAAGAAGCACCTTTCTGTCTGCAGAATGGGTATTTGTCAGCATGTGGTCTTGGCAGGAAAGAAAATTCAGAGAAGGTGTGCTGGTGTTTGAAGAGGCTCACGTCACTAGCCAACAGCAGGGGCCACCTCCGTGAAGTCGGGGTGTTCACGGCAAACACCCTGCAGCCACCAACCATGGAGATGACTTCTCCCTGCATTTCCCGGAGTGGATGGGACCACAGCCTCTCTTGGAAAACAGTTTGATTGCAGGCCGTTGCTACAGAAAAGTTGTCCCCACTTTACGGCCTGTTAAACCTTGAGACTCTGATAGCCTTAGAAGCACACAGGTAGGGATCTAAGGGGAACATAAACTAAATACCTGATTTCTGGTATAAATGGGGAAACATTGAGTTTGGGGGCATCTCATTTTGCTTCTCCTATACACACTCAAAGTCTCTCCTAAATTTCAAATTTCAGCATTTATTGCTCTAGAGCGCTTCTTGAAACATACTTGACAAATTATTTGATTGAAGTGCCCATTTCCACATGATCTTTTAAAAGAAGGTGGAATGATAAACCTAATCCGTATCAATTCTGGTCGTGCTCTGAAGCAAACAGAAACACTAAAGTGTGCAGTCGTTCTCATCCAAGTCAGCTCAAAGGATACATGTGATTAACTTGACAGCAGGAGCCTCTAACTAGATGTCTAATCACAGTAGAGGGCCTGGAACAAACCCCATAAGAAATCATAGCACTCATGTTACACGGCCTCACACAGGGAGTCCGTCTCCATCTGGCAGCAGCCAAGACAAAGCTGATCCAAGTTCCCTGCAAAGGGATGAGCTATGTCCCTGGGGGTAAGGGAAATACATGTGCTGATGGCCAGCTATTCCTCTAAGTGCTTCACGCATATTATTTCCCTAATCGTTAATACACCCTTGCAAGGTAGGTATTAGTGGCCCCATTTTACAGGTGAGGAAGCTGAGACCTGGAGAATTCTAAACAGCGGAGCAGGGATTCAATTCTAAGTCAATCTTATCCCCCAAAGTCATGTTGTTTGCTTTTTTTTACTGCATTGTCTCCCAAGTGTTTCTCTTCTCTACCATTTTGCTTCTTAATTATTTTCTCTTGAGGAAATCCCCAAACAGGAGGCAGCACATCTCCGTTCTCTGATGAGTCATTACATGCATACATAAATGCAAGTCAGCATTAGTCCTCCCAAAATGCCAGTAACAAACTGTTTCCCTGCAAACTAAAGGCCAAGAAAAAAAGGGTGCACTTGGGTTTCTACTTACATTTCTATTTAAAATGTTGGGGAATCCAAGTATTTGCCCTTTCTTGTCTAACTTTCAGTCTCTGAATAACACTGTGTCCTAAACCCAGGCTCAACCCCAGTCTCTCCTCACAGCCACACCCAGCTCTGGGCTTTGGCAGTAGCGCTCCTCTTAAATAGACTATCTTAAAGTCTGAAAAAAAAAACGCTGAGTTCTTTCCTGTGTTGAGGAAGCCTCCCGTCTCTACAGTGGTCTAGCTCTTCAGTCCAGCACGAACAGATTGCAAGAGCAGGAACCTGGCTTCTGGGGCCCACAGTCTCTTGATGCCTTAGGTAAACTGACCATAAACCCCAGTTTCAAAACCTCGACAGAACACCACACTTTCTGTGTTCCGCGTGTCTCATCGGGTCCCCTAATATTTGGGAGTCAGAGAAAGGAGCTGCACCCAGCTGCAGCTGGCCCCTCTCTCTGACTCTTTCTGGGCCTCTTCCTTTCCATCCTTCTCACCGTTGCCCTCACTCTTTTCACTCTCCCCTCCCCCTACAGAAACTTCTCTTTCTTTTTTAAAGAAATGTATTTTATTGAAGTATAGTTGATTTACAAACTTTTCTTTCTTAATCACACTCTTGGTAACTCAGTGGCTAAGCCATGTGGTTTATCAGAAATATTTCCTATTCTTTTTATGCCCAAATACCAACGGTGTTATTCCTAAGATAAATTCTGATAAATAAAATTAGGTCTAGAGAAAACCAATGGAAAAGTAAAATTATCATGTAGAAGATTCAGAAGATTATAAAAGATGGGTTTTAGCAATGTTTCCAGGATTCTGCATTATCACTGACCTAAAATGCCACTGATATTATACTTCTTTATACTTGTTAATGAGCCCAAAACCCGTTCCAGTAACAGTTGGATCAGCTTGCTTTCTTGCTTCTTGTCTGCCTTCATTTGTTGTATGCTGGACTGAGCTGTCACATGTTTGGAATGTCAATAGTAGAAAACATGTCAATACCATTTTTAAATGGGGAAAAGGACACCTATAATGCCAGCTTCATAATTCAAAAACCTTTCTTTTTTTTTTCATTCCCTGGTGGTTTTCTTTTCAATGCCTTCCATCAATTTCCTCAATACTTACAGAAGACATCCAAACAATGTATAGCCGTTCAAAGCCCAACATAATCCTGCTAAAATATTGAAGTCTTTTTCCCCATTATTCCCACTCATAAATCCCTCATACCTGTTAAATGGCTGGCTCTGGTTTTTCCTACATATTTCCATATTTTACTCAATCCTTACTCTTTTCCACCTAAATAAAATGCTGACCATATCTTTCATAAAACTCTCCAAGAGCACATCTCTAACTTGCAATGCTCATTTCCTTGGTCAGAATGCATGATGCTGGTGTTTGTTATGATGATTACAATTATTACTGCCAATATTAACACTTAATGGACCCTTAAAATGTTCCAAACACAAGGACAATATATGCATGATGTCATTTAATGCTTATAAAATAAAATAAGGCAAGTACTATTTTTAGTAATGTTATTTTTTTTTATAAAGTAGTCACACACACGAGGACAAAGTTAGACATGCAGTGGGTAAGGATGAGAACAGCACTCAAACCCACATCTGTCTCACTCTTAACCATTATCTGTGTCACCCCATCTGGAACTGATGGTTTCTCAGTCTTGGCAAATGCTTTGCTCTCTGCTTGAACATCATTCTTGCTTCATCCACTCTTACCGATCCTTCAAGACCCAGTTTAGCCCCCGTACCCCCCGGAAGCCTACTCGTGCTCAGGTTTATTTGGAGAGCCACGTGTCTGCTCACAGGGGACACTGTTCCAGGTCCTTTCACAGCCCTGACCACTCTGTATTGTACCTGTGTGTGTTCACTACCCATGTGGTCAGTTTTCTACTGACAGTAGAACTCTCCCTCAGCGTTCAATGAGATTGTTCCCCATTGACAGAGCACAGGGCTCAGGTGGGATGTACCTAGTGACCCACTCTCCGTGCTTCTGGTCTGTACCAAATAGCTTCCCCCCAAGGGAGAAACATCTGTGATGAGGCACACAAGGACCGTTTCAGCGGATGGAAACCTGAGACAGCCTCAGGGCCGTCTGGTGATCCCTTTGCCCCTGGGGGATGAGGCTGACATTGATGCAGTTCAGGCTGATGCCTGGGGCAACCGATCCTGTGATGAAGGGGAGAGACGGTGACTGTTGAATGATGGGAAACTCCGTCAACTATGCAGATGGTTTGGGGACCCCAGCCTATGCGGTAAAAGCACGTGCATGGTCACTGCAACCTCCATGGACAGAACCATGGGGCAAGGTGAGGATGTGTCTCCTTACCCAGAACACTACTGCTAAGGTGCTGCCTTCATGCAAAGAGTACCTGGAAAGCAAAGAGAAGAAAAGCACAAATATAGTTGGCCCCCAGACCAAGCATAGCACCAAGAACCATGGCTTTTGCATGAATTTCTTTGCTCTATAATATGATTTTTTAAAAAAATCTACCTTATGCTCTTTTCTCACCTTGTACTTCTGTATATTGGATGTATGGGGACAGAAAAAGGTAAGGTTGAAGTGAAGGGAAGTTCAGAGGGTTATGGACACAGGGACGGGGGCCAGAGATGGTACTGGGTCTTATCTACCAATCCCACTGCCTGGTGATGAAATTAATGTATGTCAGGGAGTGTCTACCTTTATAGTTTTAAATGAAGTGGAAGCAGCTGGTGCTCTGAATTCTTTTTAACCCAAGCCCCCAAAAAGACAGTTTAAAGTCCTTTTTCTCCTGAGTCAATGACGTAGCCTAAAATCCTAGGCACCTTTTTGTTTGTTTTTCCAACCTGTGCTGAGAAACTTGATGTCTGAGGAAATCTTCCATCTCTGAAAGGGCTCCAGGGAAAGACAAAGAAAAGTAGAGTAAACTGAGGTTTAACCACATGACAACTATTTCATTTTTGTTTATTTTTTTTCCTCTAAGATTTTAGAGAAACACATTCAGGATTCCTCACTGCATGTACAAAAATATATGCAATTGAATATGAAATGTCCAACTCCTTTCCCATAAGAAGATTCCAAGTACACAAGTTCATTTCATACTCTGACCCTAACTTCAGATAGATTGTTTAGAATATAAGAAAAAAAGTGTTCCAGTAAGAAGGTTAATTTCCTATGACCCAAATGAATGCCACTGAGGCAAGTTAGCAAATTCATTTCTATATCTAGAAGCCCCAGATCTTGAAACTGAAGGGCATGGAAATTGATTGTATTAATTCCTAAAAGAAGTGCCAGTTACAAAAAAAATGAGGCTTTATATTCTGTAAAGCTCTAAACTGTATGGTACTTAATCACGCCTGTGTGATGGTGCAGTTCCCAAATCTACATAATTAAGTATACGAGGGAAGTGGCTACTGGATTCTGCCTCAGTATTGAACAAAAAAAAAAGAATCTTTATAGCCCTCAAATAAATGCTGAAAAGCAATTGCTCTAGAGAAAAGAAAGTATGCAGGTAGTTAGATTTGTTCAAATAGGGCAGTGTATTCCTGAATGAATTAACTCATCTCTCTGGGTATTTGTCTTAATCCATAAAATTGGGATGGTAAATCAAACTCAATGAGACATAATGAGAATTCAATAACTATTTTAATGTTTGTTAGTCATCTATTGTTATACATGCAACACAGTTTGCACATGATGCTTATCAATTTCCAGAGTTTAGCACTTTTAAGTGTTCCTCTCCCCAAAATTTAGCAAAGGAAAGTTGCAAGTCCAGCCGCATGGTACATTAGCATTGAATTCCCCTTCACAATGGCCTCACAAAACCATTTTATCCTTACTATTAAATACACATCACCATGACCGGAGTCACACAAAGAACAACTTACCCACTGGCCAGCTCTCCTGACCATTAAAGAAAGATAGGGAAGGAGACCAAAGATTTTGTTTTCAGGTTTTTTTTAAATAAACTATACTGGATGCCCTTTCTAGCAAAGAAACGATGTCCAAATGCTCTGAAAGGAACCTTGGCCCAAAGTCCCACTGGTTGAAGTATGTTCTTTTCTAACTGCAGGGGAGAGAGATAAGGACTGTTAATGATCCACGGAGGAGCCATGGGGAGGTTGGAAGAGCAGATACCACAATGAGCTTCCAATGACAGACCACCTCCCGTGGGTCTACCCTGCCTGCTCTCTGGCAGGAAATGGCTCACGTTTTGTCCACACGCCCGCAGACCTCAGGCCTTCACTTCAACGTGTTGACTCCGCCTTGAACGGTCCCCACATGTGCCAATATAAGGTCAGTTGTTATCAGTTATTAAGACTGTTTTCTGTGGTTTTCTTAGTTGGAGTGTGTACATAGGTTCTGAGTCCAACGCATTTCCTCTGGTCAGCATTTAAGTTTACACCTTCCTTAAAGCAAGCCCTCCCCTCAGAATCCTTGTTTTGTAAATCCACATTCATGATTCTTGTTTCTCTGAGCTTTGGGTCAGAAGAAATCTGGCTGGCTTTAATGTGATACGTGCCTAGGGCCTCAGCCAGGTCTCAGAACTTCAGCCCTACTCTTCAGGATTTGGATTTTCCTGCTGCTTTGGTTACAGTTGCTCATTTTCTCAATAGGGGATAAGAGACTATGAGTGCTGTTTACTGTGTCTGACATAATAATATTAAGGCTGCTAATTGAAACTATATTGCTTTCTACTAAACATGAATCTGACTTTCTTTACAAAATAGCATCATTTTGAAAACATTCAGGTGTGCATAGTTTCTATCTTCTCCATCTGGGTACCAGACATGCTGCTATGTAAGAGGTATTGGAAACAGGAGGAAGAGGAAAGAGAAGGTCCCAGGAACCCTGGAAGACTGTCTGGTTTAAATGTATGAAATTTCCTCAGGACAGAAGGCAGGATGGCATGACAGGAAAAAAAATACAGGCCATCTCCTTATTTGAAATTTCACATTTTATAAATAGGCACAGAAAAAATAGGATTTTGTGTCAGTCAGACTTGACTTCACATCCTACCTCTGCCCCCGGAAGCTCTGAGAACTTCCTTTAGTTATTTATTCTGTGGAAGTCTTGGTTCCCCTGGGGATGGTGACACCTATCAACCATATCGCTAGGGAACATCAAAGAGGTAACAGTGAAACTCTCACACTCACAGGGTAGACCCTTGGTAAATGAAGGTGAGTGTCGACAAGGGAAAGGATGGGGCCAAGGACTGAGCCCTGAGCCCCCCCAGCATCTGGGGGTCAGGAAGATGAGGAGGATGCAGAAAGGAGACTGAGAAAACGCTGTCAGGAGGAGATGGAAAGCCACGAGAGACGGTGTCCTGCGAACCAAGATGGAGAAGGTGTTTCCAGGAGGATAGAGCAGCAGAGCACTGAATAAGGTGTTCAGGAAAGAGGGAGAAATACGAGGACAGCAAGCCAGGGAATAGGAGTCGCGCTCGGAGCCGGCATTCCATAAATTCCAGGTAATGAATGAATTCGAGCGTGCGTAAAGGGGCCCCCACTCTGAGGGGCTACAGCACATCCATGCAACAGACACCTGCCAAGTGTCACCCTGTACATCTCCCGCTCCAGCCTCTGCTCCCGCCATCACCCCTCCCCCGTGACGCTGCAGCCTCCTGCTTTCACTTATAAGGACATTTGTGATTACACTGGGCCACTGATGCAAAGATGAATCAGAAACATCCCTTCCAACCAACCTAAGAAAAAACGTTTTAAAAAGGTCTTGTTTGTGTAACAGGTGTTAGTCCCAGAGGATAGACAGCAATGCAGGAAGAATCCGGTCCCTGATCCAAGATGTGTGGCCTAAAACATCTCATAAACATCCCAAGGGGAGAAAACTCAAAGTAATCGGAGAGCAATTGTGACTAAGCTGGGAGAAGGCAGGAGACCGAGGTGGCCTGAGGGAGCTCACTCTGAGATTAATTTGAGGTTTGCATTGACTTCTGTGATCTGTACATACAGGGAACAGCTTTGCTGCAGAGGGTGTCCAGGTGGGAATCGAAGGATCACCACTTAAACCAGCAATGTTTCCAAATCACCACAGAGAGGAAGTCAAAAGCAGATTTTTAAAAAAATTCAGCTTTACTGAGGTATAATTGACATATAAAATTGTAAGATTGTTTAGAGTATATGTACAGTTCTCCTAATGTTTGCCCTGGAAACCGTGAAACACTAAGTCAGGGTAATGATGCACTATTATTATTATTACTTAAGCACAAATATTCTCAAGTCTTCTCATGTTACGAAATACTTTTTTTTTTTGGTGTTAGTCGAAGTAATGTATGACATTTTTGGAAAAAGATTATGTGTTTAGCCACCATGCTTGTGGGAGCCGCCTACTTGTCAGAAGGCATGTGAAAACAGACAGGTATGTATTCCTGGTTAGTACAACAGCATTCTAATGCTTGTAGTCATGAAAGCTACAGCTGAATATTCATCACGAGTCTGGTGATAAACCTCAGCTTTCTGCCATGCTGTGCTTCACTTCAGTGCAAAGCGGATTGCAGCTTTTTAAAAGTAAGTTGGAAGTGTATTTGCTCAAGGGGTTGACTTTGGGGAGCATGGAAGTGTGCTTCTCTGCTTAAATCCTTTTAGTCGATAATTCAAAAATGGCTTTGGGGGAATAAAGCACGTTAAACTTGGCCTTCCTGCAAGAGGAGTCTTAAGGACAGGCTGCCTTCTTGAGTCCGAGCTGCTGCTGAACTGCCAGGTGGCATCTACAGACTTTCCTGGAAACCGCCTCTGGTTAAAAAATTGAAATCTACTGTGTATAAAATAGATAGCTAGTGAGAACCTACTGTATAACACAGGGAATGCTACTCAGTGCTCTGTGTTAACCTAACTGGGAAGGAAGTCCAAAAAAGAGGGGCTATATGTATACATATAGCTGATTCACCTGGCTGTACAGTAGAAGCTAACACAACATTGTAAAGCGACTCTACTCCAATAAAAATTAATTTAAAAAAAGAAAATTGAACTCTCTCTCCATTTCTCCTCTAGGGCTTTGCTTCCCAAACCATCCTGCCCAACAAGAAGATAATTGCATCTCTGCCACCGTGGGTGCCCTCTGCTGCCCATGGCTGGAGAGGCCCACAGCTCAGAAATGTACAGAAAGGACTTTGGTGTGCATTACTACTAGTCAACTGGTTGGGGGCTTCTTCAAGTCTGGGTTCACCTGCGTGGATACCTGGGTCCTCTTATTCTTCACAATGAACTCACAGTCTGCAAGTCATTTTTCTCTCGTTAATAAGGAATGCTTCTCGTAGCATGATATTACTGCACAGTATAAAAGAAAATCTCCTTCAAACCTATCAGTGGTAAAGATAGGAAAGAAAACAAGGTGACATAAAGAACCCCTTAATATAATCTTTGAGGTTTTCTCCTTGAAGAGCTTCTGCAATTCTGGCTCTAAATTTCTCATCAGTAAAGTGAAAGATTTCATCTAAAATGGTTCTCCTCTAGCCCAAAGCATCTTTGGTTCAGAAGTTAACCATGGCTGAGTTTCTGCCACAACCAACGTAGTCAAATGTGCCATCTGTGCCTCCCATCCCCCTGCCCCCTTCTACACACTGTTGAAATGTCTTCTAAACCACACAGCATGAGAAAATGTCAAATACTAAAAAACTAATTCCAAAATGTTCTAAAGGCAGCACAATAAAGGAAAAGAGACGAAAAATCAATACGCTCAAGATTTTCTAAGGTAACTAATGTATCCAAGATGGCCTCAGAATTCCTTCTGGAAAGTGCTGAGGTCCATGATCTCTACCTTTAGCTTTTAGTCTCAGTAGCTGTCATTGGGATACAGCGGTCTTTCTTCTCCTGACCCTCTCCTTCCTGACTTTACATTCACAGTGATTTTTGAAATCAATATCAAGTAATCATATAGAATCTCACTTCTGCACAGGTAACTTATCTTTTTTTCATTTGTAAAGACCAGATCTAGGAACCTTGTTATAATTGAAAATGTCCCTCTTTCTTCCATTCACAGGTAAAGCTCATAGAAAGGCCAGAAGGATAAAAAATGGACATCTTCCCCCAGCCAATGAGATTCACATAAGCAATGCCCCCATCTAAGGCTAGGTAAGCCTTGCTCAGCTCTGTTGTTCAACCAAAAGGCAGCAGCGACAGGTAACTTCTCACCTGAGAAGAACCAGCCAAGGGGCGCAGTCACTGCCCCGGCAAAGAAGCCCTCATCTTGTGATGCTGCCACGGCCTCCGTCGTGTTTCCATTTCAGGCAGAGCAAACATGTGTAAATACTTTATTAAAATTAAAAAAAAAAACGAACTGATGAAGTGAAAGCTGTTCCCCTCTGATTGATTTTTCAAAAGCTCCCTAGACTGCTTCTGCTACAGATGTTTGCAAAATGATTGGATGCAAAGTGGGCTTAATTCATAAAAGCAATAAAACGTTGCTTATTGACTAAACAGATGAGCTAGCTGAGGGGGGGGTGTAATTTGGAGTGTTCTTATTGGAAATGTTTTGAAGAAATGTAATGATAGTGGAGAGATAATAAGAGTCTTATTAGCTGTGGTAAATACATTTGCTTACCGAATGCTTGGGAGATTATTGGAATAACTAGAAAATAACCCTCAGATTTTCAGTTTTACTGGCTTTTTGAATAAACATGTGTAACTTTTAGCTTCATAAAACTATATAATTCCTGAGATGCAACATTTAAAATCCATCGATAGGTTTTTAGTGTCATGGGGAAAAGTTTAAGACTGGGAGTCAGGACAACTGGGTTCTAGTTTTAGTTTTGCTACTGACTCTATCACAGTTCTCTTCGATAAATAAGTGATGGGGAGACAGAGGCGGGGAAGTCAGGTCTTTTCTCTCCAGGAGCATAGAATCTAGTGTCATAAGCTGGGGTACTCAGAGAGCCCTAAATATTCCAAGGAAGTACGTCAGGGGCAGCTGGGGAGAAGTGAAGTGGGTGCTCTGGGCCCCCTACCTCTGCTTCAGCGAAATATCTCTGCTTTTTCCAATCACATAGGGCTACAGAGTAACACTTCACCTGCCGAAAGAACTGGTTGCTTTAAAAATTTTTGAGAAACGGTAGTTTCATGATAAGTCGTGCCTTTCCTACCCATCACGCAAGTGTAACTTGAAAAGTAAGAAGCCAGTAGCAGGTACGCAAGTTTTTGTGTTAAATTTGAGTCATGAAGAAGCAGATGTCATTTTTTCTGTTGCCACCTTCTTCCCCTCAGTTCATGGGTGTTCTTGGATTAATATTAATATTTTCATTATTGTAACTCTTTATTTTTACATAAGTTAATTTGTATTTAGAGATATATGAGTAAGAATAAACGCATGTCATACATTTCACTCAGCAGAGAAATGTCATCAATATTGACAGAATGGATAGTAAGACACAGTGATGCACCTGCACTGGACATAAGTTTGGAGAGAATCAATACCAGGCTGTGTTTGGAGACCCATACGGCCTATGATGTCTGTATCTTAACCCCACAAAACACTTCCTCCATGGATTACACAGATTGGGTCCAGAAAATCTACATCCAGCGTCAGAGATGAGACACATAATTGCATGTGCAAATGCTGGCATCTTTAAAGAACACATCATCTGCTGGACACTCTATAGCTTCCACCAGTGAGACATGCTGCCTTGCTTCTCTGCTCTTCCATTTGCTGTCACGGCTTGCGGTCCTTGATACCCAAGATTTATCACACCAGGGGAAGTAGGTCAGGATTCCATCCAAAACCACCTCCAGTGTTGTTTCTCCTTAGTTTTACTAGTTACAATAAGGCTTTGACATCAAATGGAGGTAATGAGAACATTTCAACAAAATTTTTTTATTACTTTAAATGTCAATAACAAGAATACATACCTAACTATCATGGATAATTTCCTGTATTTTATTTCACATTTATATGAACTCTGAGTTCCTGGTGACTGACACGAGATAGGAATTTAAAGCATATCTATAATGAATAACTTCTTATATATACATAGCTGAGCTTTTTATTCTAAACTCCATTCTGATGGGCTGCAGGAAAGTCGCTTTTTTTCAGTCATTCTTGCGGATTTCCTCCCACCTGCCCTCCCGGGGATGTTCCATGTCCCTGGCCTCTCATAAGCAGTACTGCAGGTCACTGATTATTTGTCCTTGCACGCACTGCTGCAATGACTATTGTCTTTATTTACATGGCCCACAGGGTCATCAGCTCTTTGGGAGTCTTTTGGAAGTTTCAGAACCTCTGTAGATCTGGTCCCGTCTCTTTATGACTTTATACCCTGAGAACCTACCTTCCTGGGGTCTCCCAACCTCCTGGGGGCACTACCATAAAAAAACTCTGAGCCCCATCTCTATGAGGGTGAAAAGCATTGCTCCTTTCCCCAACTGAAGGAATCATAATCTATGTATGCATGAATCTATCTATCTCTTATCTACCTATTACCTATCTACTTAACCTAATGATGAAGTTGAACTTCACATCCACTTATGACTAGTTCATTTGGGTGTGTTATTTTGTTTCATTTTGCCACAACTGTGGGCTGTATAGCATGTTTGGGAATTAAAATTCCAGCTGTGCCATTTATGAGTAGTGTGACTTTGGGTAAGTTACATAAACTCTTTGTGGCCCCATTTCCTCTTTTGCAAATGGGATAAGATTGCCTACCAATGAGTTTAAGTAAGATAAAAACTTTTAACACGTAGTATCTATCATATAGTAAGCTCTTAAGAAACGTTAGCTACAGTCATTGCATTACAGCTTCCCAATAAAATA
This sequence comes from Balaenoptera borealis, assembly GCF_965194805.1. Taxonomy (NCBI): domain Eukaryota; kingdom Metazoa; phylum Chordata; class Mammalia; order Artiodactyla; family Balaenopteridae; genus Balaenoptera; species Balaenoptera borealis. Next base: position 87,287,460 of record NC_138871.1, read on the forward strand.
AAACATTTCACACTTTATGATGCGTTTTTACATATACTTGGATGGAAAGTAACAAATCTGAATTTAAAGTGGAAGAACATGCATTGCTTAAGTGTGCTCAAGGTTTTGGGCATTGGACATAGTGTGAAAAGTCACTAGTCTTTCTCTGCCACCTTCAGAACATCTCACACAGGTGAAACACATTACATTCAAGCCTATTCTCCACAGAGCCAAGGGTAGATGTTGGCTTTTGCAAAGGATATCACTCAAGTAACAAAGAAGAGAAAATGTATAGATGTATTTTCCTTCAGAAGAGGAAAGGAAAAAAATTAGTGAAACAAGACCAAATACAAAGATGGATGGCAAAAGAATGGAAGCAATCTAGATTGAGAAAAAAGAAAAGTAATAAGTTTTTTTGTTGAAATTATTGTATTGAGATTGCTGGGGTACTTACCCTGCAGTAACTTTCATTAAATAAAAATGGACCTCGATGCCATGCAGACTTATATGGCAAGTCACAGAGCGATGACCCTCCAGGAGGAAAATTGACCCTAAATACTCGACTTTTCCTAAAAACCTTGCAGTGAACTCTTTATTAGACATGGGGGCAGATTACTGAACTCAAAAAATGTCTCAGGACCGCTCATCCCATCAAATGTAGGCCTATGTGTGTTTGCATATTCATACCTTACAAGACAATGTTCCTCCTATGGTGTTTCACATAATTAGATCCAAGTTATCTGTGACCCTGAGTAAAGAACAGACCACTGATCTGAATGCATAATGGAAATGGTATTGGCTTGAATTGGAATAATCTATTTCTAGTTCTACCTCTACTGCCAAGCAGCTGTGCAATGTGGACAGAGCAGCGGATAACATAGAGGCTCAGTTGCCTCATATGTGAGTTGAAGCGGTTGGACTGTACCATCTCTAGTTTGCTTCCTAGTGACTTTTCTTATGGATAATTCAGCAATATGAGTGTTGTTGATTCGTTCCTGACTTCAGTGACCCTGCAGACTATCCATGACCTTCTTAGAACTCTGTTTGAAAGACCTGGTATTTACTTGTAAAGAGAGAGACAGGGATTGTTATGATTCATGTCTAAAAGAGCCTTTTACTTGCCTTCAGATTCCTTTGAAGTTGAACAAAGATAGAAATCGGGCATTAGTCACAGCCCAGAGAGTAAATGACAGCTCCCTCGAGATTCTTGTCACCGATTTTAAGTGAGTGAAATGAGGAGGGAAGGGTGGGTGTGTTCAAGTCTCCTTTGAACGTGTTGCGCTGCTTTTCATATTGTGGGGAAGTTTCCCTCAGGTCAAGCACCCTTCTGTTAAATTTCACATGGTTATGCTTTTTAAATTATAAATATTCATTTGATTAATATTTCTGCAACCATGTGCTTAAAAAAAAAACTATTCAAACACAATAGCCCAAGAACATTATGAGATGAACTTACTATTGAACCTGAATGGTCTACTGACAGGGCTCCCCTATTATCTGCTCTCATGTAAGAGGCAGGAAAGAAAGAAAGAAATCAGAAAATCCAGGGTCAGCTTTTCAACATGCAGTTACCAGCATTTTAAACACTGCAGCTAGCAGGAGAACAAAGCAGAAAAATAATACACCTTCTCTGAATGAAGATGTGGAAGGTGAATTCAAGAATATCCTTGACTCTAAAAGGATATATTATTTTCAAAAGGGTGCAAGGAGACAACTTTTCTCAGCTAACTGTTGGGGACATAAATTTATATAATCTTTTAGAGTACTTTAGAAAAATAGATATATGAAGGGGATAGAGAGATACGTACACAATAAGAAGAGAGATGGGGAGAGAGAGAACATATGTCAGAAGACTTAAAGAAGTTCATGTTCTTTGTTGTAGCAATAATTCTCCTTTATCTAGAAATACATTTTAAAACTAATATTTTTATATACATGGGTATAAATATTACATATATTAGTTGCATATAGGTATGTATATTTAAACATTATGTACAGGAGTATTTATGTATATATACATATGTACACACAATATATATACATGTATATATGCACATAGAATAGAAATCCTTCTTTCAAATATCATTGTATTTAATGCACATACACATGTAGTAAATAATGTCTCTGTGTGTTTCTTATCAAGATAGAAAAAGTTAAACGGTAATTCACAAATTGCTGTAAGTTCAGAGTGGAGAAGCTGGAGATTTCAAATCTCCAGGGGGCCAGTCTTGGGGGTAAGACCCACATTTATGAGTTTTACCCCCAAGATTCCACAAGGTTATCAGTGTGAATATAATCTGAGAAGAATCTCCTCATGATCCAGGAGGAAGAGAGGAAAGATAACTATTTTGATATATAGCCAGAACATTCTTTTCCCTTAACAAAGGACTTGCCTCAAAAAAAAAAAGATTTTCCCAGAGCCTAACTAATCTGGGGGAAGGGAAAACCCCACTCCAGACGCCTCTAACCTTGTTGTCTCACCTAAGGTGGAAAAAGCTGAGACGCTCTTGTGAAGGTCACAGCCCAGTGATGCAGGCTCGCTAACAGGCTGAGACCTAATCATAAGATTACAGATTGCTTTCCATCCCCTCATACCTTACCACCGAGTTAATTAGGCATCTATAAAATAACAGTGGATTGCAACTAAAAGAATAACAAAGCTCAGACCCCAGAGAAAAATTCTCTAGAGAAACCCAGACAACAGGGGAGAAAAAAAAACAAAGAAAATGTTAACCTCTAACACCTATGGCTACAGGGAAGAGTAAACACAACCTAACTCCTAGCCAGATAAACGTAAACCTCACACTGAAGGCTGATCTGCCCCACTCTCTTTTACTCAGTACATCCAGCTTTCAACGAAAAAATTTAAGACATGCTAAAAGGTTAAAAAAAAACAATTTGAAGAAACAAAGCAAGCATAAGAGCAGACTAGATATGTCAAAGTTTTGGAATTATCAGACTGAAAGTATAAAATAACAGTAATTAATATGCTAAGGGCTTTAATAGAAAAAGTGGACAACATGCCAGACATGTAAGCAGACAGACGGAAACTCTAAGAATCAAAAGTAGATACTGGGTCAAAAACCCTGCAACAGAATGATGAGTACCTTTAATAGGCTCATCAGTAGATTAGACAGGGCTGGGGAAAGAATAAGCAAGTTGGAAAATATGTCAATAGAAATTTCTCAAATTGAAAAGCAAAGAGAAAAAAATGAAAAAAATGGGACTGAATGTCCAAGAAATGTGGGACAATTAGGAAATGTATGACATAACGTGTCATGGGAATACTTGAGGAGAAGAAAGTTCAAGAAAAAAAAGGAACAGAAGAAATATTTAAAGCAACAACGGCTGAGAATTGCCTTAAATTAATGTCAGAAACCAAACCGTAGGTCCAGGAAGCTCAGGGAATACAGAGAAGAATAAATACCAAAAAAAAAAATGTATACTCAGGCATATCATTTTCAAACTTCAGAAAATCAAAGATAAAGAAAAATTCTTGAAAGAAGCCAGAGAGGAAAAAATATGTTACCTATAGAGGAACACAGATAAAAATTGCACTAGACTTTTCTTCAGAAACCATGCAAGAAGAACAGAGTGGAATGAAATATTTAAGGTCTTGAAAAAACAGAACCACCAACCTAGAATACTTTATCCATTGAAATTACCTTCAAAATTGAAGGAGAAATAAACATTCTCAAACAAAGAAAACTGAGGGACTATTTTACCAGTAGACCTAACTTGCAAGAAATGTTAAAAAACTTTCTTCAGAGAGAAGGAAAATGATAAAGGTCAGAATCCTGGATCTACAAAAGAAAGGAAGAGCATTTGAGAAGGAGTAAATGAAGGTAAAATTATTTTACTTTTAAAATTAAATTTTTAAAATTTAATAATAAATTTTGATTTTCTTATTTTTAGTGGGTCTAACACATAACAGTTTATTCAAATTAACAGCAACAACGTATTTGGTGATTATAGCTTATGGATAAGTGAAATGAATGTCAGCAATGTTATAAGAGATGGGAGGGAGGAATTGAGAATACTCTGTTACAAAGCATCTGCACCACCCATGACGCAGTGTAGTGTTATTTGAAAGTATACTTTGACTGATTATAAATGTATATCACAAAATGTAGGGTAACCACTGGGGAAAAAAAGTGAGTCTGAAGTTGGTGATTTCCCCTTTCTAGGCATTTGTGGAAGTCAGAAATTGCACAAAGCAAGCGGCTAAGAAACTAAGCACAAAACCACTGAAATGTAGAACAGAGTATTCAGTAGTTTATTAGGCTGAAGAGTAGACAACTGGATTTCAGGACCCAATGAGAAAGAAGAGACATTGGTAAACTGTCTAACCTGACAACTTGGATCTCTGGACAGCATATTACAAACCTGAAAAATTCAATACTGGACATTAAGATGTCAGTTGACAAGGGCTCTATCCTTGATCAAACGTTAGTCAGCCTCCTCTGAGTCCTCTTCTCAACCAGGCCTGGACCCTGGCCTGCAGTCCTTGGCCTTCCAGCCCAGTTTTAGCAAGAATCTAAAGCAGTTTAATGGAAATCCCCCCACGTTTGATATTTAATTAATTCATCTTAACAATTTTCCATCCACCAACTCCTGCCCAGTGGCTATAAATCCCCCGCTGCCCTTGCTGTGTCTGTTTGGAGTTGAGCTCAGTTCTATACAAAGTCTCTCTCCTCTACAGCAATAGTTTGAATAAAATCTGACTTTTCACCTTTAACAAGTGTCAGTAGATGGGTTTCCAGCACATTTAACACAGCAGAAAAGAGAATGAATAAACAGTAAAATAGGTCAGTAGAAAGTATCTGGGCTGAGACTTGTAGAAGAAAAAGGATGAAAAATATAGGAAAAAACATCAAAGAAAAATATGCTTTAATTCCATACAAATTAAACTTTTTCCTCCGTGTGCTATGTAGTGGGGGAAAAAAAGTTTAACTGAAGTCCCAGGAAGGTTGTTAAGAGAAAATGGGGCAGAAAACATAGTTGAAAACCTGTTAAAAAATTTTCCCAAACCAAAGGTTCTGGTTCAAAAAAGGCTGTGAGCTATGAGCAGAAAAAAATGTAAATGAAATTATTCATAGACTTATCATAATGAAATTGCTAAAAGGAAAAGGCAAAAGAAAAAATTTTGAAAACAGAAAAAATCACCATCAGAGAAATAATTACACTGGTACCTGATCTCAGAGCAGAAATGACAAAACCTAGAAGACAGAATATTATCTTTAAAATGGTGAAAGAAAGGAACAGCTAACATAGATTTCTATAAAATTCAATACCCAGCAAATATACCCTTGAAACAAAAAAATTTAATAGAGATATTTCTAGCCAAACAAAAACTCAGAATTTTTTGCCAGTTGGCATCATTAACGGAATCACTTAAGATAATTTTTTGAGAAGGAAAAAATATCCCAGATGGAAACATGGGAATGCCAGAAGAAATGAGGAGTAAAAAATAGTAAATATGTAATTAAATATAAATATATATGAGCTATGCAAAGCATGAATATTAAAGCCTCATGGAGACTAAAATATATGCAGAATTAAAATACATAGAGAAAAAACCCTAGTGGGTATAAATGGAGATAAAGATCCTAGCACTAAGTGGAAAGTGCTAAAAGTACTAAAATATGCTAGGCAGTAACAAGTCAAAATAAACAGTGTAAGGACCAATCTAAAATATAATAACATATAACAATTATAGCATAATAATATAATATAAATATAACACACAAGTAAATAGAGATAAAAATGTAATAATGAAATATCTATTTACATAAAAGTCAAGAGAAAAGAATTATAATAACATGTAACTGTAATAACACACAACTTAGAGATGAAAAATATAATAAATTTCCATTAATTCAAAAGAGCACAAGAAAAGAGAAAAATGTATAAACATAGAGCAATAATCAATGCAGAAAATTAACAAAGTCTGTTGCTTCATGAAAACATAGACAGAGAATTACTTATCAAGAATTGCTTATCAAGAAACAAAAAAGGAGACACCAGTTGCCAGTAGGAAAGAGAAGCATATTACTATAGATATTACAGAAATTAAAATGATGAGCAATATTAAAATGACTTTATGCCAAAAAATTTGAGAATGGAAATAAAATAGAGAAATTCTTTGGGAAAAAAAAAACAAAACCTTACCAAATGACATAAGCAGAAATTAAAATCTAAATATATTTATATATATTAATTCCATTTAAATTGCATCAAAAAACCAGAAATATATAAGAATAAATGTAACAAATGACCTGCAGAACCTCTTTCTAAAAGATAAAAAACATTACTGAGATAATTTAAAGGAACTATAACTAAATGTAGAGATATATTCATAAATCAGAAAGCTCAATATTTTTAGGGTATCTATTTTCCCCAAATTGACCTATGGATTCAAAACCCCAACAGGGTTTATTGTGAAGTCAATTCAAAAATGTATATGGAATACTACCAAATGTAACATAAATAGCTAATGAGAAACAGCTGCATAGCACAGGGAGATCAGCTTGGCGCTTTGTGACCACCTTGAGGGGTGGGATAGGGAAGGTGGGAGGGAGATGCAAGAGGGAGGGGATATGGGGATATATGTATGTGTATAGCTGATTCACTTTGTTATACAGAAGAAACTAACACAATATTGTAAAGCAATTATACTCCAATAAATATGTTAAAAAAATATATATGGAAATACAAAGAAATTAAGAGATACAAATAATCTTGGAAAAGAAGAATAAAGTTGGAGGACGCACACTAACTGATGTTAAGACTTACTATGAAGTACAGTCATTGGTTTGTGGATACATAAATGGATTATTGGAACAGAGTAGAGACCAGAAATAGACCCAGATATATACATTCAATTGATTTTTCACTAAAGACCTGAGGTGTCTCAGAGAATGTCTTTTGAAAGAAAATAGCACTTCAATAACTTACTAAACACGTGGAGGGAAAATAAACTAATTACACACCCCTAACTCACGTTTCGCACAAAATTTAATTTGAGATGGATCACAGCCCTAAACATAAAAGCTAAATCCATTAAAGTTCTATAAGAAGTCATAGGAGAATAACTTTTCAGGTAGGTAAAAATTTCTTAGGAAAGACATGCAAAAATCATAATCATAAAAGAAGGAAGGCAAATTGGAACCGATGATAATTTAGATCTTCTACTCTTCAAAAGCTACAACTAAGAAAATGAAGAAACAAGCCATAAGCTGGGAGAACACAGTCTCTGTACATATCCGACAATGGAGTGAAGGAACCATTCTGTGTGGTACTGGGGTGATTTGACAAATCTGTGCATTTGTCAAAACCCATAGAGCTGCACATGCCAAACAGTGCACTTGAATGTATGCAAACTAAAAAGTAAAAATTAAACCAGGATGTCTAGGGATCTGAGGATGGAATGCCAAATGAATCAAAGTACCAGAGATGTGTGACATGACCTCACTGAAGGGGCAGGTGTGGAGGATCTAAGTTAGCCTGGAAAATGTTGTTTTTACTGGAAACTGTTAAGACTAAAGACAAAGGAACTGTACTCCCCTGTAAATTTGCTTCTCATGGCAAAGGGGGTTAACTATTATCAAACTTCTTTACATGTATACTGGTGTTTGACAAGTAAGAGATGGATGGTGGATGGCTAGAATCAAGTTTCTCATTGTTGGAAAGGGAAACTACAGGTGAGCAAGAAGGAAAGGCTGGAATGAACCCTGTGGTGAGTGTTGGATTAGTCAAAGACATCAGTATGAACTTGTGTGTGTGTGTGTGCATATAAATGTACATATACTTACAGAGGATACAGAGGCAATATCCCACCCTGCATACATTAGTTTGTACACATACATGTGTTATCTAACCTGTCCCCTGAGACGGCCTTGACACCTGGATGCTAACACCAGATTCTGGTTTCTAAATATTTTTCTGCTAGAAAAAAAAAACAGGGCTCCTTGGAGAAATGTCTCATTCTAGAACATTGACAGGGAATATACAAGTTGAACCTGGAGCATCTCTTCGGCCTAGAAAGTAAGGAAGTGTTGAAAAAAAAAGAAATGATGGGGACATATCAAAGGAACACATGAATAGGGGTAGGGAATTAAGAGGTACAAACTACTATGTATAAAATAAATAAGCGACACAAATATATAGTACAACATAGGGAATATAGCCAATATTTTATAGGAACTGTAAATGAAATACAACTTTTAAAAAAAGGAACACACAAGCCCAACTGAAATAGCTACCAATAGCCAGAACCACTTGAGCAACAATATAAATACGGTAGTATTGGATTATCATACACAGGATAAAATAAATCCATAGTTTGTATAAATAAATGGTTGAATATACAAATAAATGAAGGCAAGGAGGCAAAATCTCCCTTACACAAAATCTCAAATATATGTAGATATTTTCCCCATAGAAGGTTCAGTTAATCCACCCCCTTGAGAGTACTCTGAATTTTGTGACTCACTCCCAAGAGTAGAGTAGGTAGAGGGAAAAATAATAACTTCAAACTGGAGGAACTGGCCATCGCTCCTTAACCAGGAGATATGGCACTGATGTTATGTGGAGGTCAGGTACCTCCAATATGATGTGACAAGAAGGGCACTTCGCCCATGTCATATACTTTCCAAAAACCCCTAACCAAGTCTATTCAGGAGAAAATGCACCCACATTCTGCAAATTACCTGGTGAGGATGCCTTAAAACTATCAAGGTCATCAAAACAAGGACAGTCTGAGGGGCTGTCACAAACCAGAGGAGGCTAAGGAGACATGAAGACTAAAGGCAATGGACTGTATCCTGGAACAGAAAATGGACATTAGTGAAAAACTGCTGAAATCTCAGTAAAGCGTGGACCTTGTTTACTAGGAAGGGCTTTAGTTGATGTCTTAGTTTTGAGAAACGTAGCGTGGTAATTTAAGAGGATAATATTAGGGGAGAGTGAAACTGGATGAAAAACGTAGGGGAACTCTGCATTACTTCCATAAATCTGTAAATCAGAAATCATTCGAATAGAAAATTTACTTTAAAAATTTCTTATTGTGCCATGTTTAGCTCAACATAGGAATTCGATATTGTTGAATGAATTATATATGAAAATGGCTTAGCATGTCTGGAACACGGTAAGTAATCAGTATGACAGTTTAAGGAAACAATTAAAAAGACATAATAAATTGCCCTTGATTAGGGATCACACCAAGGTCTTTAAACACTTTGAAGATAAAACCCAACACTGATTTTAATGAAGTTGCTTATGTCTTCAGTGTCTGGGTCATATGTTGGTTTCTTTCCACAATATTCTCTTGGCTATTAAGATCAGCTCTAACATCTCTAGGCAAGAATTACCCAGCAATAAAATTCAAGAGCACCTTTTAAAAATAATATCCTTGTCTTTAGATTTCCAGGCGCAAAGAGGAATCTGATACCTTCATTGTATTCCTCTTTTCCTTTTGTGCTAAAGTTAGCTTTTGACTAATGCTTATTGCCTAAGCTGTACCACTTTTGATGTTGACATGGGCAATTCCAAAAAATATTAAACTTTACTCTGCCTAGTATTCCGTTTCACACTGGGACAAATACAAGCTAAGCTTCAGAATTATTCATTTATTAAAGTTCTAGAAGTTCTTACTTGTTAAGTCAAAGGAACACAAAGTTCAACTTAAATTCCAACGTTACACCCTATCTGAAATCCCAGTTCATAAAAAGAATTTGAACACAGAATTTTTAAGTGCATTTTTTTTCTTTCTTTTCAACGTTGTGCTTCAGATGAAGCCTCTGTAAACATACTGTCGGAGTGAAGGATATCTTGTTTCTTAGCTGCAATACAATTTCACAGAACGTGGAAATGAGAGAGAGAAAAGAACTATTAAATCATCGTGTCCGCTCCCTGCTGGCACTGGATTGCTCCCCGCCGTACATTTTCCGTTGCTTTGTCGATTTTGAAATGACTCAAGCAAGGAGGTTTCCATCACTTCCCTCGGGAGACTTTTCAATGGTTTAATAGCCCTCACTGTTCAGATTGCTTTAATTTTCCTTCCCTCAATTTTCCTTTGCTTAATTTTATTCTGTCTTTCCCAGTTGCACTCTCCTGCATGTGCTCTCCCCCTCCCCAATGGTAGAGGAGCTCTCATCTGTTAGTCATCTAAGGCACGGATTTGGTAATCTCCACTCAGAAATCCAACGCTCAGTCTTCCTTAACTGTTCTCCTTGACTTTCTTTGGAGACATTCTATTTGTTGTCAGTTAACACCAGATTGATTTAAGCAGAATATAACTAAATTATTAGTACTCTGTTTATCCCAGAAGTCTATAATATGTGTTTAATATATTCTTGCACAAACAGCAAGCTCTTCTGTAATCTTTTTAACACCTATTTAGTGCAACAGCGAGCTAAACAATGCACAAAGGAGAATTCAGATTACTTCCCACAGATTTAAACCCCAAATCCAAATACGGCCTGGGTAGAGGTGGACCAATTTTTTAATGATGCATACGCTCCCATATTTTTCTAGGAGATTTGTAAAATTATAATAAGATTGGTTATGATTTATTTTACTTAAAGTATATGGTAGCTACTGTTACAAACAAAGATATATTTCAATAATTTCAATAATAAGAGTTTATCTTCTGATATTAGAAAACTTAGGAAAAATTTAATAAATTGTGATACTACTTATATTTGTAACATGAGAATTAGGGTCCTTATCCTTAGCTCTGTGGGAAGGAGCATGGGGTCAGAGGAATAGACCAAGAAGCACTTAGCCTGAAGCAGCTGAAGCCTGAGGACCCCTCAATTTCTTTCCCCTGCTATAGTCTGAATGTTTGTGTCTTTCTAAAATGTATATGTTGAAACCTAGTTCCCAAGGAGATGGTATTAGGAGGTGGGATCTCTGGGAGGTGATTAGGTCATGAGGGTGGAGCCTTCAGGAATGGGATCAGTGCCTTGTAAAAGCCACTTGAGAAAGCTCTCTCTCACCCCTTCCTCCATGTGAGGACCCAGGGAGAGGACAGCCACCTATGAACCAGGAAGCAGGTTCCCACCAGACACCGAATCTGCCAGCAACTTGATCTTGAACCTCCCAACCTCCAGAACTTCAAGAAATAGGTGTTTGCTGTTTATAAGCTGCCGAGCCTCTGCTATTTTGTTATCGCAGCCCAAGTTGACTAAGACACTCCTCTTCCGTACGTTACCGCTCAGAGTTGCTGGGAATATTCTCAGGTGTGTGTGGAGTGGGGGACAATTTGCAATGGGGAAGTATTTCCATGTCAGCATAGCAGGTCTACTGCCCCAAGACAGCTCAGAACGACTGGGACCTAAATCTCTAATGTTCTAGCAATTCGTTATGATGGATATTTTCATTCTAAATAGGCATTCCTAATTGCTTTCCTAATGTAGTTATAATTTTGTAATTTTTTCTCAATGAGGACCACTCACATCTTCTAAGCTTTAGGTCACATCACTGTGAATCCACCTTGGCTGGGCTGATGATGGTGCAGGTTCCCCAAACCACAGCATCAGCCAAGCTGAAGGTGCCAGGCACTGACCTAAGGTGAGGACAGGTAGTCTGTTCTATTCCCTTCCCTCTGCCAAGTGATCAGACACAACCCCACAGGTATACTTGGGGAATCCGGTGATAAAGCCCACTCATCCAGGGTTGGAGGGACAGTCACTTTTTTCCTAAATTATTACAGGTTCTGATAACTTCTGCAACTTTCAACTTAAAAAATCAAAATCTTAATTGTTGAACCAATATTTCCTGATTTTATTTGGCTACAAACCCACCTTTTTTCCTTTTTAATATATTACCCACCATTTTGCTAATGGACTTAGGTTTTGAGGAACACATTCTGGGAAATACTCCACCACTGTATCCGCTACAAATCTAACGTTAATGCTCTTTACTCAGTAGGACTTAAAGCACGCATGGAATTAATGTGGTTATTGAGTCCTATAAAGAGGTAAGGAAGCTAGACAGAAATCTCCATGAAGCTTAATGAATAGAAGGTCTCTCTATGGATATGTTCTATATCTTCTCTTTGTTATTGATTACATGGATGTATATTATTGTTAAATCTTATTGAACTGAGCATTTAGGATATATTGTATGTAAATTACATCCCAAGAAAAAAGAAAGTGAAAATAAATAAAGCTCACCTTGGGAAAAAAAAAAAAAAGAAGTCTCTCTATTCCGAAGTAAGTGAACCGAACAAAAACCTTCTGAAAGAGGAGTTAGCAGTCTCTACTTTGCCCCGAGTCCCCAGTCCTTGAAGGTAATTTCCACCTGAAGTATATTGGGCCAATCATTCCAGACCCCTGTCTGGCTGACAAATCATGCAGAATTACTGTCCGCCTCAAGCCTCGAGGTTTCCTGCCATGTCATCTGGGCTGATGTTACTTATCTCGCTGTATTTCTTAAATCTTTAATTAGCAACAGGTTCTTTGTGTGAGGACGGAATGCAACCCCTGGGCTACTTCACGGGCCAGTGAACCTCACATGCTCCTGGGAAGGCTTGGTTCCAAATATGCTCTCTTAGTTCACTTCTTCCACAAATGCTCTTTGTTGGAAACAGGCGAGGAAACAAATTATTCTGATGCCTCCAAAGTGAAAGTGAATGTCATTTGATCTAGAAAATCCCAATCTCCATACAATTTCTTCCACAAAATCAGATACTTAGGAAGATAAACATATTCTTACTGATTTTATGTCTACTTCTTCCATCAGTTTTTTTGGGGGCGGATAATTGAAATCTCCAACTGTAATTGTTCAGTAAACTATCTCTTTGGCAGTTCTTTAAGTTGTTCTACATGTTTCTGAAGCCTGATGGGGCTTCTGGTGGCTCCTGGTGTCTCTTGGCTTGTGGCAGCATAACTCCTTAGCTTTTGCTCTTAAGGATTTCCAAATGTTGGATGAAGCCCACCTACATGATTGACTTTTTCTTCTTAAAGTCAACTGATTGTAGATGTTAACCACATCTGCAAAACACCTTCACAGAAACACCTAGACTCCTGTTTGATTAAATGACAGGCCTAGCCAAGTTGACAGTGACAGTTAAAACTAACCATCATTAAACCGCTTCACTGAACTTTTGTACCTTAACACAACATCTGCGAAACTCAGAGATCTAAAAAAGTATTCTCAGAAGCCCTCAAATTCTAAGTGATTTTAAAAATGTACATTTTCCTTATACAAATACTTTCTTGAAATGATTTCACTGGTTACAAAGACAGAAGATGAAAGTTCTCTTTTGCAGCATAATTGGATGTTGAGACACATTTTCAAATATTAAGAATACCATCTCTTATTTGAATATGTACATTTATATTGAATGTATATATATTTATATTGAACATATATGTGTGTATATATGTGTGTGTGTATATATATATATGTTTTATATATATACATATACATATATATATATGGAGAGAGAGAGAGAGAAGTTGAAAGAATAGAGCAATGAACTGCCATCTCACTTAAAGTATCCCCTGGTTACTCATAAAGTTTCCCAGATATCCATTTTAAATATGGCCAGAAGGGGTCTCTCCTATTCTGCCTTCCATGAACCCTGTGGCTGCCAGACTTTATGGAGGACCCCATGACACCCACTCCTAGAATTAACCTTTGTGGAATCCCTATCTCTTGAGTGTGAAAAGGACCCGCAACTTGTTTCTAATCAAGAGAATGTGGCAACAGTGACACACCTGATTATGTGCACATGATTATAGAAGAGTGTGGTGCCTGTTTCGTTAGAGTCTTTATCCATTTCTAGCTCTCAAAAGCAAGCTGACATGAACACAGCTACAAAGATAACTCTGCCAACAGCCTTGATGAGCCTGGAAACAGAGTCCATTCCAGGCAAACCTTTTCATGAGAACGCAGCCCGGCCTGTGAAACCCTAAGCAGAGGACCCAGCTAAGCTGAGCCCAGACTCCTGACCCATCGAAACTGTGAAACAATACATATGTGAGTTTTTTTAACTTACATAATTTGTGGTGATTTGTTGCACAGCTTAGAAAATCTAATATAAACACCCATCTACCCAACCATCACAAATTAGATACGAGTGTGTTGATATGTATGTGTGTGTTTAACACTGTCCCATATCTTCTTTACTTAGCTTTTATTTCCTGAACCATATCTACGTTTCAGGCATCATGATGCTTTACCCTAAATACTACAGTGATTTTCTCATCAAAGTAAAGACAATCTCCTATAATTATAATATAATGATATTTATATACTTAGCATACTTAGCAAATTAATCATACTTAGCAAATTACCAATAATACCAAAGTATCAAGTAAAACTGAACTTCATTTATGTATTCTTTGAGACACAAAAGACTTTTTTAAAAAACTTTTCAAAGAGGTCCACACATACTCATTTTTTGAAAACTATTTTAGCAAAGGTCTACTAGAAGATAGGATAAATTATTAAATTGAATATAAATGACTAAATGATACCACATTTAAAAGTATCCATAGCATTGTTAATTTCCTGTGTTCATTCCAAGAATAGTGGGTTTAATACTTGGTTATTTACATATTAAAGGCCACTTAATGCCCACCATCTACTGCTGAAGACAGTCTGGGCGGCCCTTCCTGACCCTCTCTCATCTCCAGCCCTAGTAGTGTCCAGTCCAGATTCTTTAAATTGCAAAGAATAAAATCCACTTAAACAAATTTAAATATATTGAATGGGCATTATTTCAATAATTTTTAAATGTTATAGAAATCAAGAAGTTCAAACCAAAATTAAGTCAGACTTTGTGAGATTGGAATTGTTGATTGACAAATGGAAAGTCTAGTATACTTTGTCTCTACTTGGTCTCCAAGGTGTTATGTATTTGATCTCTATCTTAAATTATGGCTATTTTTTTTCTGCTTCCTTATATTATCTTACTTATTTTATCTTGAATTTAGTACAGCATAGTCACCAACTCTGGTCTAAATTGTGACACTTCAATCCCAGAGCCCTTTACCACCTGACTCAGACTCCCAAGGCCCCATCCCTCTCCCCAGGTATAAAACAATACTCTCCTTTTCTCACTTATCTAAAAGTAAGATTGGATAGGGCCACAGTTGTTGCAAAAAAATGTAGACTAATTGTGATCCCACACACGATTATAACCACTGCTCAAAGTGGCAACTGTTCATTTCAACATGCAAGTGAAAAAGAGACAGGTGATACATAACAGGTCAACTGCTGACCAAAACTATGTGTCCTAGGGAAAGTGGCATTTCAGTACTTAATTCTCAGGCAGGTAAAGATGGAAAAATACTGCTTCCATCTCATCTATCCCACAGACCAGGCAACACAGACGTTAACCTTTTGAAAAACAGTTTCTTTCTCAGTTTATATGGGTATAACTTGTCCATGGATCTATCAACCCTTGAACCTTCCAAAGACACCAGAAAAGGCACCTGTAATCTTGCTCTCTAGATCTTTTTCAACTACAGATTTTGTCAAATAGCCAGAAAAGTACAAATCCAAGGATTGAGGACAAAATTAGCTGGCATCAATAGATGTGTAAAATAAGAAATCCCTGCCACCAGCAGAATGAGTATAAAATCCCTATTTAATAAAGACTATCAGTATCTATTGCCAGCTTTCCTCTTAATTGGATTATGACTGAAATGTTGATGGATAAAAATAAGAAAATCAACTTTTGATTTTGATTATTTGTTTTTACCATCCACAACATGTTTGGACCTGCAAACATGGCCCTGCGATTTTCTTATGACTTACCCAACAATGAAAAGCTAAAACAGCACACAAGGTGTGTGAGATTTCAAAAATAAAAGTCAGTTTCCTCAATGTCGCCATCTTATTGGTAAACTCTATCACTTCTCACCAATATCCAGCTTTCATTCTTATTAGGGAATTACGTCTCCCCACCATACCGACCTCAGGTGTGGCCATATGTCTTGTTTCAGCCAGTGAAGGGTGAGAGATGACACTTATCACTGGTACAAGCTTTAAGAGTTAAGTGCACTTTATCATGCTTCCTTTTTTGCTACCAATGTTTTCAAGAATATTACAGATGGAGGATCTATCTGACAGCCTGCAGATAGACTAGAGCCCCCCAGGTGACTTGAGATGAATATCTAGGATGAGCAAGAAATAAACCTTTGGTGTTTTACACCCCTGGAATTTGCATTTCCTTTGTTACCATGGTATAGCCTAGACTGGCTAATATCCTTTACTTCTGAACATTATATCTACCCAAGAAGACAGCAGCAACAGTCTAGCTATTTGCCCTACTTCTCCCTTTCCTCTGTCAAAGCCATAGTCTACATTGCTGCTGGTGTAAACCTTACGAAATCCAAATGTATTCATGCTTTATTAAAATACTTCTATGAAATAGTGTTAAGTCAAAACCCATAGTATATAAAACAAAGTCACTCATAATCTGCCATCTCCTTCAGATTGCCTTCCACTCACAAACTTCTTGCAGTACTTGGATTTCTGACATTCTTTCATATTTTTGAATTTGCTCATAATATAAAGGCTTACCCATTCTTCAAAATTCAGCTCAGATATCTTCAATTTTATGAAGTTCTTCCTCCAACTGAAGTCAGAAGATCCGTGTCCTAGTCCTCACTATGCAAGCTGTGTGCCAAAGCAGACTCTCTCAACAACGCACAAAGTATCTGAGACACGTTAGGACTGAGTATTCTTCCTCTTTCTCAATGGCTCTTCATTTACTACCTCATGATTCTGTAACGTGGTCCACACAATCTGCAGAATCAGGGAGATATCAGAAAAGGACCATGGATATTCAGCCTGTCTTTCTCACTGCTCTTCACTAAGACTTTTGTGATTTTATGTTCTAATTTTGTTATTTATTAAAGATCGATTGGGGATGTCAGCAGGGTTCTTAAACTCTTTTTGATGAGGTAGGTTGAGCAATGGACCCTTCTATGGAGATATATATTCTGGTTTGGGGCCAAGGTCCTATGTCTCTGCTTAAAAAAATGAACCTCATTTAGATGATCCCCATGGTCTCTTGTAGTGTAGCATCTCATGAGTGTAAAGGTATGGTTCATTCAACCAATAACAGAAACTATTTATTGAGGACATTCCAAGCACAAGGTCTCAGATCAAATGCAGGGACCTGTTCACTAACCTGGAGGTTTTATACAAAAGCTTGAAGGTATTGTTGATGGAATGCACTTTTTCTCTGCTACACTTCCCTCTCTGTATTTCAGGTTAGTGATTCCAAAGCTTTGCATCCAGCAACTTCTTGTTTATTACCAATGGCACCCTTGGTGGGTCCCTGTGGAGTGACTGTGGGGAAATTAAATGTTTTCACGCTGGGCACAATCCTTCAAAGAAAGTCCTTGCCTGAGACGAATTCTCTCCATAGGTTGTAGTTAGTAATTTGCTTCCTGTTAATAATTCCACACACATTGATCTCACAGCAGCTGGTGATTATTTGGCACAAAATCCACTGGATTTATTTTAAATTTAGAAAAAAATTTGCTCCAGGACCTGCTTCCTGCTTCGGCATTGCCTTGGGAGACCAGAATATTCTGAATAGCTTGGTGAGAATGACCAGTGTTCTCAACAACAAAAAGCCTCAAACTTTTCATCCAGCTGCCCACAGAAACAAGATTTTGTTTTTCATTCAGCTGAATTTCTTCAAGCAGTTTCAAGTATAAAGGCTTCTCTAGCTTCATCCCAATTCATCAGGCATACACTGCTAAAATAAGACATTTTCTTTTCACAGCCAGCTTCTCTTTTGCCCTTCACACCATCCACCCTTCTCCACTCCCCACCCCTAAAAAAAGAGTGGTTGTCTGTCATTAAGCGTCTGTTATCTGTATTGGGAACACATTTAATGCCAGAATAGGAGCTCCATTAAGGCATTTTTGTATTGTTCATTGTGGTATCTTCAGCAGCTGAGACAATGCCAGGTACATAACAGGTGTTCAAACATTATCTGT
The DNA here is from genome assembly GCF_965194805.1 of Balaenoptera borealis. Classification (NCBI taxonomy): domain Eukaryota; kingdom Metazoa; phylum Chordata; class Mammalia; order Artiodactyla; family Balaenopteridae; genus Balaenoptera; species Balaenoptera borealis. The sequence goes on from NC_138871.1 coordinate 87,305,414, forward strand.
GCTGATTTATCAAAAACACCAAACTACATTTTCTATTGCATAAATATTATTATCTCTTGCCAAATATCAAAGGTGGGTTAAGATTTCTTTGAGCGTAATATGATGACCATTTTTCTAAACACAGTTTTACTACCAATACACTCCATTTGACAGAGGTAATCACACCTAGTTGTATTCAAGTCTCCTATCTGGTTATCTTACCTTAGGATCCATCAGCAATTCATCCCATTTTTCACCTCCACATTGGGACCTTTGAGGTACCACATTCATCATTGTTTTTCTTCTGAAGCCATTAACACTCTTGTTGCAAGATCAATTAAAACTTTAGCAAGAACTTAAAGCTTTCTGATATTATTCCCAGTCAGATTTTATGCCCCAAATGCAACATGTTCATTCTTTCCTCCCTTTCTAAAACTGCTTCTCACTTTTACTTCATTGATCAAGTTTTTATCTATGCTTCCAGGGGTATTTCACTTAGTACGTTCTCCATAAAGCCTTCGTGAACCAATGCAGGAAAAGCAAGCAATCTGTCTTCAGAAACTCCCATACAAGTCATTTGCATCCTTCATTTTGGTCAAAGACATCCTGAGTTAGAGGAAAATGCATAAAATTTGCAGCAGAAAAGCTAAAATTAAATTCCTAATTAAGACTGTTGGACAATGATTGTGTTCCTTGTATTCCTTGGACAATAATTGTACTCCCATTTATCTATCAGTTTTGTCACTTGTTAAGTTATGGAGATATTATCTGATCCTTATGTCTTGTGAGAAGCAAAGAGGTAATGATTGTGGCTTATAAAGTACCACAAAACTCTAGTTTTCATTATTTACCATATATTATACATTTGCGGACTCGTCATCTTGTCCATTAAGGTAAGTTTTTTGAATTCAGAGACTGGGTCCTTTTGTCTTCCACAGCACTGACTCCTACAAAGTTCCCTTGATTTGAGACGAATGAAAGAAAAATTCAAAGAAGAACCTAATATGTGAGGTCCTAGCCTCTGTTCTCAATGAGCAGGGTTCTCACACTATGTAGGGAAGACCCTATAGTGCGGTCTATGCTTTTATGATGAATGTACAGAAGGAGGAGGGACCAAGTACTTCTCAGAGGAGGTAACTTTCAAATTCCATTTTAGAGGTGATTATGGTATTCAATCATATAAAATAAAGAAGGATATATTAGGAGTGCATCTAGAAATAACATTTACAAAAACCAGGAAGCACACTCCGAGTTTTATGATAAGGGAGTAGTTAGACACTCAATGTAGCCAGAAAGGATCAGGTACCAAGAGATGGAGAGTCCAAGTAACAGGAGACCTACATGGCAAGCTAAGAAAATTCTACCCTATCTTTTGGAACTTTTTCTGGTCCATTAGCATGGGCTGACCTCTTGTGTCTGGTCCTCTTCACCTACCCAACTGTGACTTGCTTTCCCACTCTTGCATTCATCATCACCTTCTGGTCCCTGCAGCTTGACCCCTTCTCCATCTCATCCCTGTAATCATTGTAAATTTCAGACCTATTATTTCTTATTTGACCTTGGACATTCTTACAGAATCCAACCCTGTCTCAACCCACAATGACAGGAAAGAAGCACACTGACTCTGGTCCTCCTGGAGCCTTTAAAGCCCACTCCTTATCAAGGGAAGGGAATCAGTCTTGGAGACATTGAGGTCCAACATTTAAATATTATGCTGCTGCATTTATGAAAAGCATTTAGGAGCACCTGTGGAAAACATAAACTTAAACATAAATTCAGAAAGGGGGACCTACCATGAGTGGGCATGTGTCATTTATGTGGTAGGAAATCTTCGGATAACACAATATTGTACAGATAATGTATGGAAGGGACTTCAAAGTTTTGAATGCTCTGAATAAAATGAAATGGAGAAGAATTATGCTTTGACCTCAGAATTCATAGACCTGAGCTATGATTGTATGTTTCAGCTTTCTACAGTTTCCACAGCTGATGATGATGATGTCAAAATATCACATAACAAGTGTGATGTTCAATAACATCCAATGTGATCTTTACTAGAAAATGCAATGCATCATAGGGAATCAATGGAAGCAGTTTCACTAAAGTAAGAGTGGAATGGATTAATTCACTGGTCATCTATGCTGTGCTGCATCACAAACTGGATTCTTGCTCTGTGAGACCCAACAGTGCCAGGTAGGAAAGTGTAACTCTGGGGCTGGGGTAGAAAATAAACCTCTGAAATTATGAACACAAACTGTGTTATATGCTGTGAAACCTTTGGGCACAGTGCACTGGGTTGTCTGGGAATCTTTAGAAGGGTCCAATGAAGTCACATCACCCATGGGCTTTATTCTGCATCTTCTCTGGCCAGAGACTAGCAGCAGAGCTACATTCTATCAAATGTTAAGTCCCAAGCATTTTCTCATTTATTAATTCAAAGGATATTTCCTATAGATCAACTCTGTTTTATATGAATGTGGAACTAGAAACATGACAGCAAGTGAAATGGGAGACATTCTCACTCCCATTCTTGATGCAAGTCCACTTTAGTAGTGCTTTCTAAATACTCACATGAAATGAATAAATATTATACCTCTTTTGTGGTAGATACCCCCTGAGGTGATGTCTAATGTGATGACTGTCCTTCCCTTGAATGTGGACAGGTCCTGTGACCTGCTTCTAACAGAATATGGCAAAGGATGTTACTCTGTTGATTAGGTTATGTTACATGACAAAGGTGAAGGCTATCACTCCACGACTATGTTACATTATACAAGATTATAACTTAGCAGACTAGAGAGAGATTTCCCTGGTGGCTGTGAAGAAGCAAACAGCCATGTAGTGAAGTGCCCATGGAGAGGGCCAAGTGTCAGAAAACCACAGTGATCCAAGACTTAAGGGCAGCCAGTGAGAAGCTGAGGGCCTCAGTCCTACAACCACAAGGAAATAAACCCTGCCAACAACCTGAATGAGGATAACAATGGATTCTTCCTTAATGATCCTCTGGGTCAGAACACAGCTCAGCTGACACCTCAGTCACAGCCTGGTGAGACCCTGAGCAGAAGACTGCTAAGCCATGTCTGGACTCCTGACCCACAGAAACTGGTCAGAAACTGGAGAAAATATGTATGTTGGTAATAATTTGTTATGGAGTTAGAGAAAACTAAGACATCCTTGATTCTAAGATTCCATCTTATAAGGTTTCAAATCAATGTAGTAATAGTTTTATGGGAAACTAGGATTACTACATTAAATACATATTGAAAAAGAGGGATTTAACAACCTATAATACTATATATTGATGTACCAGGTGCTTTGCTAAACCCAGAGGATGGGCAAATAAGGAAAAATGCAAGCTTTCTGCTTCAATGAACCCACAGTATAGATGAAAGAGACATAGACAGCAACAAGGCAACATGCAGATTTACACTGTGGCCTAGAGGGACCACGCTGACTACAGCCTATCTCTCCTGCTGGTTCCAGCTGAAACTGGACAGAACACAACAAAAAGCTACTTGAGGCCTCTGAAAAGTAAGGAATATCAGATGAATTGGAAATTGAAGTAAAAGCTGAGTAGCAACTTATAGCCAGAGTGACTTTCATAGATTTTTTCCCCCTCCTTTGTCTTCGCAAGGGTGAACCAAATTGTGGAACTATGCAACAGTCATTGACTGCAAAAACAATAGAGGAAAAAAAATCAATAAAATCAAAGCTCATTCTTTGTAAAATTCAATAAAATTGATAAAGCGCTACCCAAACTGCCCACGAAAAAAAGAGAAGACGCAAACTGCCTAATTCAAGAATTAAAGAGGGAAGATGACTAGAGACCCTTAAGACTTTAAAAGAATAATAACGAAATTCTATGAGCAATTCTATGGTCTTCAGTTCAACAACATAGATGAAATGGAATGATTCTTTGTAAGTCACAAATTATCAAACCTCACTGAAGAAATAGGTAGTATGATTCTTCCTACACCAAATAAATAAACTGAACTGTAGTTAAAAACCTTCCAACAAAGAAAACTGCAGGCTCAGATGGTTTCACTAGAGTTCTACCAAACATTTAGGAAAGAAATGCTACCAATTCTATATAATCTCTTCCAAAACACAGGGGAAGAAATACTGCCCAAATTATTTCAATAATTTTTTGGCTCTGTCCCCTAAGGCAAATAAATAAAAGCAAAAATAAACAATTAAACTTAAAAGATTTTTCACAGCAAAGGAATCCATTGACAAAACAAAAAGACAATCTACGGAATGGGAGAAAATATTTGCAAATGATATGACTGACAAGGGGTTAATATCCAAAATATATAAATATCTCATACAACTCAATATTGAAAAACAAAGAAAAGATCAAAAAATGGGCAGAAGACCTGAATAGACATTTTTTCCAAAGAAGACATACAGATGACTAATACGCACATGAAAAGATGCTCACATTGCTAATTATTAAGGAAATACAAATCTAAACAACAATGAGATATCATCTCATACTTGTTAGAATAGCTATCATCGAAAAGTCTACAAATAACAAACGTTGGCGAGGATGTGGAGGAAGGGGAACCCTTGTGCACTCTTGGTGAGAATGTAAATTCGTGCAGCCACTATGGAGAAGAGTATGGGAGTTCCCCAAAAAACTAAAAATAGAATTACCATATGATCCAACAATTCCACTCCTGGGTGTAGGTATATCCAGAAAAAAATGAAAATACAAATTCAAAAAAATACATGCACCCAATGTTCCTAGCAGCACTATTTACAATAGCCAAGATATGGAAGCAACCTAAGTGTCCATCAACAGACAAATGGATAAAGAAGACATATATGATGTACTATTATTCAGCCATAAAAGAGAATGGAACTGTGCCATTAGCAGCAATGTGGATGGACCTAGAGAGTATTATGCTTAGTGAAATAAGTCAGATAGAAAGACAAATACTGTATGATATCACTTATATGTGGAATCTAAAACGTAGTACAAACAAAAGTATATAGCAAAACAGAAACAGACTCACAGATACAGAAAACAAACTAGTGGTTATCAGTGGGGAGAAGAAGGTGGGGAGGGGCAGGATAGGGGTATGGGATTAGGAGATACAACTACTATGTATAAAATAGATAAATAACAAGGATACATTTTATAGCACAGGGAATTATAGGCATTATCTCATAATAACGTTTAATGGTGTATAATCTATAAAAATACTGAGTCACTATGCTGTACACCAGAAACCAATATAACACTATACTTCAATAAAAACCAATCAACTATAATTCAATAAAAAATAAATTAAATTAAAAAATAAATTCATCAAAGATATCTTTAAAAAAAACAATGTGGTATTGGTATAAACCAAAGCGACAGAACAGATTGTTATATAATGTGAAAAGATAGTTACATGAACAATGAATTGCCTTTTCAAGAAATGGTACTGGACCAATGGGACTTCCATATGCAAAACAGACAAACAAAAACAAGCAAAAAACAAATTTCAACCTATACCTTAACTAAAAATTAACTCAAAATGTCTCATAGCTCTAAATGTAAAATATACAATTATAAAACTCTCAGAAGAAAACATCAGAGAAAAGCCTTTATGACCTTGGTTCAGGCATCTTTCTTAGCTAAGCATGATCTGTGAAAGAAAAAATGTTAAGTTGGACTTTAAATTTAAAACTTCTGCTCTTCAAAAGAGATTGCTGGAAGAATATAGACAAGCTATAGTTTGGGAGAAAATATTTGCATATCTGACAAAGGACGTTTCCCACAATATATAAAGAACTTAGAAAACTCAACAATTAAAAAGTAAACATGCCGGGCTTCCCTGGTGGTGCAGTGGTTGAGAATCTGCCTGCCAATGCAGGGGACACGGGTTCGAGCCCTGGTCTGGGAAGATCCCACGTGCCGCGGAACGACTGGGCCCGTGAGCCACAACTACTGAGCCTGAGCGTCTGGAGCCTCTGCTCCGCAACAAGAGAGGCCGCGATAGTGACAGGCCCGCTCACCGCGATGAAGAGTGGCCCCCACTCGCCGCAACTGGAGAAAGCCCTCACACAGAAACGAAGACCCAACACAGCCAAAAATAAACATAATAAATAAATAATAAATAAAAATTAAAAAAAAAAAAAAAAAAAGCAAACATGCCAATGTAAATAATGGGCAAAATATTTTCACGGACTGTTTACCAAAGAAAGTATGTGGAAGGCAAATAAGTACACGAAAAGATGTTCAACATCATTTGGCCTTAGAAAAATGCATATTAAAATCACCAAGAGATACCACCATATACTTTTAGAATGGGTGAAAAATTAATAATAAGAATTGACAATATTAAGTCTTGGTGACAAGAACTCTCATGCATTAATGGAAGAAGGCACGATAGAAAAAAATTTGGAAAACAGTTTGTCAGTTTCTTATAAATTTAAACACACACTCTATGACCAACCAATCCCACTCATAGGCATTTACTCAGAAGAAATGAAAAATTGAGTTCACACAAGAATCTATATGACAAAGTTTATAGAAACTCTATTATAAATCACCAAAAATGGAAATAACCGAACAACCTTTAACAGTGAATGGATAAATAAAATATGGTACATCAATACTACTCAGCAATAAAAATTAACAAATTACTGATACATTCAATAATAAGGATAAATTCCAAATGCATTATGCTAAGAGAGAGAAACCAGACTCAAAATGCTATATAGTGTATAATTCCATTTATATGACATTCTGGAAAATGCAAAACTATAGGGTCAGAGAACAGGTCCGTGGTTTCCAGGGCTGAAGTGTTGGGTGGGAGAGGCAGCATAAAGGTATTCAGTTAGGGTGATGGAAACCTTCTGTGACTTTACTGCACTGGTGGTTACATAGTTCTCTGCATTTGTCAAAACTCATAGAACTGTGCACCAAAAAGTGAACTTTATTGTATGTAAATTTTAAATAAAAACAAAAATAATTAAACCATGAATCAGATGTATAACTACATCTATTATAAGTGCTACAAAAGAGAATATAATAAAAATTAGCCTGAGCAGAGAGAATAGATACAGACTGTTGAACAGAAATGAGATTTGAAGGAACAGCAGCATTTCACGGGAGAAGGGGGGGAGGAGTGAAGGCTGTTCCAGACACAGGAAGAACATCTGTGCAAAGGTCCAGTGGCAGGAAGAAGAAGGGCATGTTTTGGTAACTGAAGTAAGGCCAGTGTGGCTGGAGCGTGGAAAATGATAGTGACCTCAGTGTGTCTTGTAAACCACACTAAGAATTTGGTCTTTATTTGAGGACAAGGGCAAAGCCATTGAATAATTTTCATCAGGCATAGGACAAAGTTCCTCTCTCTCAGAATGGATTCAGGGAAACAAACCATAATTAGAAGCCTACTGTGATCCTTGAGACAAGAGACCATCAGATTCCCACCTGTAGTGGTGCAGTGGTGATAAACAGAACTGAAAAGATCCTTGGAATATTCATATAGCAAATTGATAAAATTTCGTGTTGGATTGGATATGGCACATGAACAAACAGCAAAGTGTCAAATATAAGTCAAAATCTGGAGTCCCTAAACATTTTTACATTTTAGACTTTGAAAGCCACACTTGGACTCTGTTGCATGTTGTTCTTCTTGGTTTATTTTATTCTGCTTCTTGCTTTTTAGCAACCATTTTTTAAATGTTTGGTTCATCCTTAGCTCATGAACTACACGAAACAGGCCACAAGCTGGATTTGCCTTGTGATGTAGGGGATTCTGGCTTTCATAAGACAGTAGGTACCAGTGCCTTTCTGTGGAGCAGCTGACATGGTTTGAAGCAAATACATCATGGGATTAAATTTTAAAATGTTGACCTTGAGCTGCCTTTGAAACACCAGATGGAGATATCAAGCTGTCACTTGGGTATACAGAACTGATGCTCGGAGCAGAAATCTGGGCAAACACATAATTCGACATTGTCTATGACTGTGGTAATAAAGACAGAGATACGGATGAAAGTGCCTGAGGAAAAGTTAGACTGGGAAGAGGAGAGGGTTTGGGATTGAGTCCTGAGCAACTGCATAAGTTAGTGTCTCAATTAAAGGCGATGAACCTGCAACAGAAACAGAGAGAGTGGGCAGAGTAATTGAAGGGAAATTAGATCAGGTTGTGTTACAAAAGCCAAAGGATTCCATTCACATGCTCATTTCTTCTCCAGAGTCGCACTCAAAATGGGGATTTAAGCCTTATGAATGTCCTAGCCAGAGAGTCTTCCAAATCCATAATGGTCCCAGTTTATTTCATAAACTATTATGATAATCCAGTGCATTTGTGTTAACATGTGTGGGTGATAGCAATCTTTTAACCTATAATATCCATAATATAATTTTGATTATTTAGAAGAATTACAGGGTCTTTTTTGAGTTTACTGTTTGGTGAAAATAATCAACTTATTTTTCAAAATCAAACAACTTCTCTTCAAATTTGACTGGAAGGGTTTGAGGGTCAATAATTACCCAGCTCTGTGATATTCCCATACAAATCATATTAGTATCTCTCAGCTTCAAATTTTATGTATGCATTTTCAATATATGTGCCAATATTTATTGTTTCTTACTGGATTGTATATTAACGCCATATAGGTTAATTTTGTCTTTGACTATAGTAGATAATGTTCATTATTTCCCAAAATGGTTTTACTAATTTAGAGTATTACTAGCAGTATACAAGGAATTCCAGTTAGTCCACATCTTTGTCAACACTTGATTTCGGCAGTCTTTAAAATTGTTGCCAATCTTACAAATCCAGTGACATGTATTTAATGTCCATTTCCCTGATTAATGAAATTGAGCACTTTTCTCATGTTATCGGCCATTTGAATTTATTTTTCTGTGAAGTGTCTCTTTACATTTTGTCTCTTTTTTATGAGGTTGTTTGTGTTTTTCATATGGTTATGTATCAATTATTTATATATTCTGCATATTGATCCCATTTCAATTACATGTTTGAAAAAACATCTTCCAGTGTGCAGCATTCATAATCTTTTTCCTTGAGGTTTATTTAGTAGAAGAGAGATTCTTAATTTTAAAGCAATTTGATTTTTGAAGTTCTTCTGTTTTTCACTTTTTACATCTTGTTAAAAATCATACCTTAATATGATAAAGATGTTGTCCCATATTTTCTTTTAGAGATGTAGAGTTATGCCCTCGTTTTCCTATGGTTTTGCAACACCAGTGTTGTCATAAATCAGGGTTCTATTATCAAGTGGTGATTATGGGATCTCTGTTCTGCTCATTGGTTAACTGGTCTGTCATTGAAGCCATGCTCCACTCTCCTGCCCTCCTAATGACTGTAACATGAGAAGTCTCAATGTCTCAAACAAAGTCACCCCTCAGCCCCCTACCCTAGCATTGCCCTGCTGCTCTTCAATGTTCTGGCTTTTTTTTATTTTTGCCATTTACTATTCCATATAAATTTCAGAGTATTTATATTTTTATTTTTTAATATATTTTATAATTTTATATTTCACGGTAGTTTTCAAGAGATTACATCTCTTTCTCAGGTATTCCTTTCTGCCTTAAAGACTAACGTGTCTGACATTAATGTAGCCATCATAGCATTCTTTGGGTTAGGATTTGCCTTTACTTTAAGCCTTTTTGTATTGTTTTGTTTCATATATGTTTCCTATAAATAGCACATAGGTCTATACATAGAAACAATTTTAAACAAGTCTGGTGATCTTTATCTTTAATTGGATACTTCAGTTCATTTTCAATTATATTATTACACGTATATATGCATACACATATACGTTTGTACTTATATCTACCACCTGATTTTGTGCTTCATATTGATTCACTTCACCCTACTTTTGATTGGTTATGTACTTTTTGTTGTTTTTCTCCTCCTTTAGTTTGGAAGTTATGCACTCTATTATTCTCTTAGTGGTTACATGAGACAATTGAACACACATACTCTGCACCTAAAATAACATTACCTTCCCCATGAACAATACAGAGATCTTAAAATATTTATTTTCCCCTGCCTGTCTTCTGACTTCTAAGCTATATCGTTCTCATTGATTTTAGTTTTTTCTTGTTTCTTTTACATCACAGACTTCATTTTTACTGTAGGATAAAATTGATGATTGTTTAGATTTTTTTGCATATTTATTACCCTCTTTGCTCAATACTTCATGATTCTCAGAACTTCCATGCGTGATAATTTTCCTTCTGCCCAAAATACATCCTTTAGAAATTTCTCTAATATTGGCTGGAGGAAAACTGAGAGTTTCTATTAATAGGAAATACTTATTTTGTCCTCATTTTTAAACATATTTCATAATATATATATAAGTATAATTATATATAAAATCATTATATAATACATATAATTACATAATAATTATAATTCATACATATATATAATTTTGCCTGGTCATTTATTTCCTCTTAGTATATTGAAAATCTTATTATCTTTCAACTTCCATTGTGGCTTTTGAGAAATCAGATATCCATCAAACTGTCATATTTGTAAATGTAGTCTTTTCTTTCTGTTTTAAAAATACTCTTCTATCTTTGTTTTTGTTTTTTGCCAGTTTCATTGTGATGAGTCTATGTAGGGATTTCTTTTTACTTATCCTGCTTGGGATTTATTGGGATTTTTGGATCTAAGGATTGATTTCTTTCTACAATTCTGGATAATTTTAAGTCATTTTATCCTTTAATATTAATTCTTCTCTCATTCTCTCTGTTATCTCCTTCAGAAACTCCAGTTTGATGCAAGTTAACAACTTTGATCTCTGCTGCATGTGTTTCAACTTCCCTTTTACTATATGACATCCATTTATCCCCCTTGACCATATTCCATGTGATTTCATGATTCTACAACTGCCTAACCTTCCATTTACTCTCTCCAATAGATTTTTATCTTAATTGTCATAGTATTTTAATTTTTAATTATTTTATTTAGTTCTCTAATTAACCTTATTTATTATTTTTCACTCTCCTGTTTTTGAAGATGTTATTAAGCTTTCCTAATATCTTAATACACATAATGTAGAGAAAGCCCCCCTCCAAAGATGTGCATGCCCTAATCCCTGGAATTTACAAATATATCACTTTAAAGGGCAACAGTGACTTTGCAGACGTAACTGAGTTTACAGGCTTTAAGGACGATTAGCCTCGATTATCCAGGCTGATCCATTCTAGTCACAGGCAACCTGAAAAGGGGAGAACTTCCTCCTATAAGAAAAAAATATAGCGGAGGGGAGAGCAGAAAGGTCCCCAGGGTGAGAAGGACTCAATATACCTTTGCTGGATCTGAGATGTAGGTGCTCCCGTAAAATGACCGAAAAGAGGCCTCAGAGTTAATGGTGGCCCCCAGACAACAGTCAGGAAGGAAATGGACCTTAGGCTTACAACTGCAAAAACCCAGATTCTGCCAACAGCCCTGATGAGCTTGGAAGTGGATTCTCCCAAAAGCCTTCTCATGAGACTATGCCAGCAACGCCTAAACTTTGGATTCCTGAAACCTGGAGCAGAGAACTCAGCTGAGCCAACTCCCAGAACTAGATAATAAACACATGTTTTTTCAAAACCCTAAATTGTGGTAATTTTTTATAGCAACAATAGAAAACAGATACAATGTATTAAACATCAAATCAAAACTTTACTACTTAATGTGTGGTCCACAGATCAGCAGCAATGGCAAACCTTGGGGGTTTATGAGAAATGCACAATATCAGGACCAACTCTTAGACTTACTGAGTTAGAATTTTATTTTAATAAATCAAAATATCACTAGGTGGCCCATAAATGCTCAGGAGCAATGTTAGAAGACATCCAGTGTCTGATTATGTCAATATCCAAGGTCTATGTGGTGTGATTCTTGTTTCTTATTCCTGCTCATGGTGCCTGGATCCCTTGTGTTTTATGACTTACTGTGCATTTCCATTTATTGGAATTTTATCTGTGGGATTTCAATATGTGCCTGTGTTTACAGATTTTAACTGAGTGTATCTGGGATGGGTCGGGAGTATCTACATTGCCAACAAAGGAAGTTCCCTCAGAAAGTAATTGCATTTGCTCTTACCTGGTGCCTGGAGACTCTCAATCCTGGTTCCACATTGTTCACCCTACACAAGGAGGCGAATTAGATCTCTAAACCTATGTGAGCTTCAGCTTGTGGTTTTGATTCTCAGGGAAGATTTCTTTGACCTTCAACCAAGAACAAAATGTAATTTTCCATGTAAGGAACTGGGCAGTGAGTTTATTCTAGTTTACTCTTAAGCTAAAGGTGAAGCTACTAGAAGTCACATGTTCATTGGGTAGATCTATTGGCCCTCCCAACATGCGTGGGGCTTTGGCTTCGTGTGGCTTTGTGCTCAATGTGGCCTTGAATTTTGAATCTTCTAATTGCCCCATTAGCAAATGGCATCTGGTGACAGTTTATTGTACTGATCTGCTCACTTCTCTGACCTTCATCTTTCACACTATATTTGGCCTCTGAGAAGTTCAGAAAGAATTTCTTAAGGGATTATTGATACAATTAAAAAGATGATTTCTATATATTTTTAGAAAAATACCTCTAAAAATTGTAAAGTGATGGCATTTTGATTGTTTTCATCAAGAAGGTCATTCAGGGAGCATGGTTCATTGTGCTGCTGGAAACAAATCTCTCCAGTAGCCGGACTAGGCAAGTATTTGACACGTACAAGGCAGGAAGGTGTCCCAGCAGAGGGGAGGGATCTTCCACCATCCTTATCCCAGGGGTAGGTTAATATGGCATTTTGTGTTCTGTTATTGAACTTGTCAGGTTGAGTCTATGCCATGTGCTTGCATATGTTAAATGGGAATAAGGCCATGCTTGGCTTTTATGCAGTTTTCAAGGTGAAACAGTTGCTAACCCACATGAGATATCCCAGGATGGATATCAGTGTCATGCACTGAAATACACCAGGATTGAAGAGATAAATGTTCAATATTGAAGTTTGAGACATTTTCTTTTGAGATTACCATGTGTCGATGTCAACTAAGCTATTGGTCTGGGCTCAGAGTAGAAATCTGGGCCAGAGACATAAACATGGAGTGATTTGGGGCAACACAAGGAAGGAACAATATTTCACATTTTCAATAGACAGAGCTGCCGGCTGGTCGTAGGGGAGAACGAATGTTATCGGAAATTCACAAAGAAGGCTTCTTGGAGGAGAAGGGCTGTAGAAACCACTGAGATTTATGAAAAAATTTGCTTATGAGAAAGAATGATGTGTACGCAATGGTAAGTTTGCTCTAACAGGAGAATTCTGACAGCAGGCCTGCCTGAGAGAGGTGGGCAGGAGACAGCGGTGTTTGTTTTTACAGGGAGATAATGAGGCAAACAATCTCAGATTCATGTTATTTTCAAGTGGCATGATGTTGTGTGAGGTTATTTCATCTTCCTTTAAACAAACAAACAACCCAAAAAGAACAGAAGGTAAATACCATAAACATAAGCTGGAGAAACCTCCGGAAAGATAATCTGTTAGGCTGTGGCGATAGGTGTCAGCCCTGCCTTCCCTGGCTCCGCTGGCTACAGGTGCTGCCTTTCAGCACCTGCAGAATCCCAGCCCCAGAGGGGAGAAGCTATAACACCCGGCTGTCAGGAGGGCAGAAGTCTGCATGTGGTAGAAGTGTTTGCCACACCCAGAGTCTAGTCTGTGTGGACAGTCCTGTTTGTCCTCTCCCATCACTCCCCACACTTTTCATGTGGCCCCAGCAGTGCTGGGGCTCTCAACATCCCTGCTGCGTTGCTGGTATTCCTGCCTTGATGCTCAGTCCTGACTCCCCATCCAGCTCTTGTCACTTTCCAGGCCCCAGTCTCATACTTCCTTCTGCTACAAATAGACTGAACTTTTTGAGACCTTCACTGCACATGTCACCTCCTGCATCCCACCTTTCAGAGTAGGTTGCCCTGGATTCTGGCACTGGCATGGATTAAGCAAAAGTTTGCTGTGCCACTAACCCTCCTTACCAAATTGGAAGTGTTAGACTCTGGTTCTCAGGGTTTCAAGTCAGCTCAGCAGCCAGGTCTGACCTGGTTCCAGCTTCCTTCCCTTACACCTCAGCTCAGACCGCCACTGTGTTTGCACCCCTGTTACTCAGCCCAGGTGGCTGGGTTCCATGAAACCTGGACATTTCTAGGAGAGTCACTCATTATTGTATTCTACAGATATGTATTACCTGACTACTATGCCCCCTATCGCTTCTGCACCACCAACAAAAATAAAATCCCTATCCTCGTGAGATAGCATTCTGGTAGGGGTTGGAGTGGGAGGGGGTAGAAGTAATGATCAAAATTATGGAGCATGTTAGATGGTGTTAAATGTTATGAAGAACAATAAAGCAAGGTGAGAGAAAAGAAATTTCCAGGAGAGGTGGGAGGGGGTAGCTCTTTTGAGAGTGCCCAAGAATGGGTCTCTGTAATATAGTGGTACTCTAGCAAAGATCTGAGGGAAAGAAGGAAAGGAGCCATGAGACTATCTGATGGCAGAGTATCCAAAAGAAAGAACCACAGGAAGAGACCCTGGAGTGGACACCTGCTCAGCATGTCCAAGGAATAGGGAGGACGCCAGTGATGTGGATGGACAAGTGTGGAGGAGCTGGCCAGGGGAACAGCAGAAAGTCAGGTCAGGGAGGATGTGTAACTTTTATTTAGGGGAAGATGGGGACCATCAGCTTGTGAGCAAGAAACTGAGATGATGGAATTTCCACGTAAAGAGATCACCCCAGTCCCTATGTCAAGAACAGCCCATGTTACAGAGGCAAGTGGAGAAGCTTGGACCAATCTGGAGCAGTTGTAATAATCCATTGGAGAGACGATGGATCAGGGAATGGAAAAGGAAATGGTGAGGCCTTCAGATTCTGGATTTATTTTGAAGTTGGCTCCAGTAGGATTTTCCACATGAACGGTGAGAAAATAAGTCCAAGGTGACAGACTTCCCGGTGCTTGGACTGGGCAACTGTAAGGACAGATTGTCATTTACTGAGATGCAGAGGGGGTTCTGTGTGTGTGTAGGGATGGAGGAATGAGGAGTTTGGTTTGGGATATGTTGAGTGACAATCCAATGAAATATCCGACAAAAGATGTCAAGTAAGTAGGTGGTTGTAGAAGGCTGGAGTTCAGGGGAGGGATCAGATATACATTTGGGAGCATATAAGCTACTTAAAGCAATGAGACTGGAGAGCACACCAGAGAGTAGTGTGGCAAAGGAAACGTCCGAGGGCCAGCACTGAGAACCCCTGTTAGGGCTGCCCCAGGGGATGAAGTGAAGATGAAGCATTGGGGGCTCTTGGCGCCCAAGCCTCTGTGTTTTAACCAAATGAGTTCCATTTTTTGGTGAAAAGCCATGAATGCAGGGGTTCTATACCTACTGGACTCACCCTGCTCAGGTTAAATTGCAGCTTCCACCATTGACAAGTTTTGTGACCATGGACAAGATAGTTCTCTCTCAGTGCCTCGATTTTTCCATCTATAAAATGGAGGTAATAATACTACCTTCCCAAGCTTATAGATTTTTCATGAGGATTAAATGAGTTGAATACCTTAGGGTGAGGCCAGACATAAAACTGTCACCATAAAAGTGTTGGACATTATTATATGTTTTATACCTCAGGGTTATAAATACAATTTCATTAGAACTAAGAGGTTGATTGCTAAAAAGAAGCTTTTTTATGAAAAAGAGCAGTGGTTCCCTATAACTACAAGTTTATAAGTAAAGACATATTAATAGTACCACATACGATTATGCATTAATCTTTGGAAGATAAATGGAGATTCTCAATATAAATTATGACAAAATAATATGAAATAATGTTAGGAAACATAAGTGTCTCAGCTAAGGAATTCTAATAGTTGCTAAAAATGGGAGAAATGTAAATTGTTTGGAAATGTACATAGCACAAGACTACCCCACTGGGAAAACTCTCAGCTGGGTTTCATTCTCCCAGTAGAAACTCCTATAGCACGTAAATGAGCCCAGTTAGAATATGCTTGTTCCTAATCACTAAAAGCTTTTGTACAGTAGTGGCTGTAACTAGTTATTTCTTTGTTATTTCTTTATAGAACAAGTGACGTTCTGATGAAAACCTAGACTTGGGCAGATGCAGGGTCCTAAACTTTAGGATCGGGGAGCAGGGTGGGGACCTCCAACAGGACTGCAGGTGAGGAAAGGCATCAGAGGGGACACACGTATTGCTCAGGGTCCACAGCGCACTGCAGGTAGAACTGAGACCGATCCCAGATCCCAGCACCTCAGATCGGGCTGATTCAATGGCATTGCCTCCACTGGCCTGGCCAATATCCTGCCTAAAGTGTGGGCTTTGTTTTTAGGAACCAAATTCCCTGTGAAAACAGAAGCGAAGGTCTGAGATCCTGGGCAACCCCGCAGGACATTCATTCTGGATTGCTGTGTATCCATGGGGTGGCCAGACGCTGAAGAAACTTCCATTCAAAAACTCTGGAGGGGGAAGGGGAAGCTGGGACGAAGTGAGAGAGTGGCGTGGACATATATACACTACCAAATGTAAAATAGACAGCTAGTGGGAAGCAGCCGCATAGCACAGGGAGATCAGCTCAGTGCTTTGTGACCAGCTAGAGGGGTGGGATAGGGAGGGTGGGAGGGAGGGAGACGCAAGAGAGAAGAGGTATGGGGATATATGTATATGTATAACTGATTCACTTTGTTATAAAGCAGAAACTAACACACCATTGTAAAGCAATTATACTCCAATAAAAATGTTAAAAAAAAACCTCTGCTGGGGGAGGGAACATTTATGATGAGACTTGCACACCAGGCCACATGGAAGGGCTACTGCACAAATCACTGGTGAACTGGATTCTCACTCAATCACCATTTTAAAAATGATTACCTCTGTGTCTTTAGCAGGTCCTTAGAGGAAACATTTGATAGCTCTAATTCTCTCAAAGTATTTGTTATAGGTGAAAAGGTTGGAATTGAAATTAGGATTGGTAACTGAGCTTTTTTTCTTTCCAATGATATTTAATTAACAAATAATGTATATGATAAGAGAAGCTGCCATTACAGCATACGGTGTGGATGCTGTAATGGCCTGCTGTACTCAAGCTCATCACATACTTTGTCTCTATCGACCCTGTCAGGCAGGAAAAACAGTCCCCATTTTACCTATACAGCCCAAGGTCACATACTCAGTCTGAAACTAGAAATCAAATACAGATGTATTTGAATTCAAAAACATTGGCTTTTTCAACACATAACCCTTACTTCTCACCAGATTTATTCTGTTAAACTTTCCCATATTCGTATGGAAATACTAAATAATCTTGACATGTTCCTGATGATAATGCAAATATAAAGGGTTGATTTTGAAGACAGAGCCAGTTGCAAAACATCTAGGTAGTTGAACTAAAATTCAGAAAAAAATTTAAATTTCTTTAGCCAAGTCTCTAGTCTCCCATCCACAGTGAGAAGATTTTGTCATTTAGTTGAAAAAATTTTGCCAAACTTGAAGTGGTAAATTTTCAACTGTAGAAGACCCTGTCAATTACATGGATATCATTAAAACTCTAAAGGAGAGCTAACAAAGGTAGCACTTTTTTTCAAAACTGCAGAAGCTTGATTTAATCAGTGAGAATTTCTTCTTCACACAGATTTTTGTCATCTTGCTCAGCTCCAGGAGCCCCTTAATGACAAATTAGCAAGGTGCTACTGTCTTGTAACTGGGAAACATTTTATCACATTGACATTCAGCATTGTGACCTGCTTCTCGCTAGACTATAAT
Source organism: Balaenoptera borealis (assembly GCF_965194805.1). NCBI lineage: Eukaryota > Metazoa > Chordata > Mammalia > Artiodactyla > Balaenopteridae > Balaenoptera > Balaenoptera borealis. The sequence continues at coordinate 87,323,172 of NC_138871.1, forward strand.
TAATATTTGCACTGGCTACAGAATTAGCTTGTTTTTTAGATGATTTTATATTCAAAAACTGCCTTCATGTGAAGCAGGTTTGTATCTGGAAGCCAACTTTATTTTGTTTTATTAATGATATTTGCAAGAACAACTACTATTGATGAGGTATGTTTTTTGCTGGCCACGCAGACATCTTGATGACTTATATGATCTCAATTGCATTACGATTGGGCAAGGTACATAATATTACCCCCATTTTGTGGCTTAGGAAACTAAGTCTCAAAAGTTGGAATAATTTGCCCAGGGATATATAGTTGATGAGCGATACAAGGTGGTTCAAATGCTCTTCTGTCAGAATCCAAAGATGCTCTTAACTGGACCTAACCATCGGCACCAAGCTAAAGAAGGTCCACTCGAAAGAGGAGTAGAAATCAATCAAAATTCCAAGTGAAGGCTTGCCTTAGCAGGTGACCTGCACTACCGTAGATCTTCCTGCTGCAACAAAGGAAAAAATACTCTTCCAAACCGAATGGTTTAATTGGAAGTTATGTGAATACACCTGAGCTCCCCGATATTCTTCCAGCATGCAAATATGATCCCAAGTACCTTTGTTTTTAAAACAACCAGCATTCATTTTGATTAGTTTATACTCAGGGCTGAACCAGCTATTAAATATATTGTATCAGATTCCAAAAGAACAGAAACTGTATCTTCACATGTTTCTTCATAGAGACAGAACAGTTTTCTTAACAGCAAGAGAATATAGTTGAAGATCAAGGAACGTGTACACTATCTATCCTATCAACTACATCTTTGTGGAAAGAGCTACAAAGTAAAATCAAACTAGAGGGCAACAGGAACAAGCAGACAACTCAAGCTCCCTGAATTTTCTCTCAGGAAGAGCAATCTGCTTTGTGTTTGACTGTAGTGGAAGTCTCAGGATTCTCCTCTGTGTTTCTTTTCTAAGCACAATTTCACTTCCCCGATGATCGAGGTCAATACTTGAACAGATGGCAGCTGGCATTTCCAAACTGTAGCTTTGAAGGAACTGGGAGAAAGACTCAAAGTGTCCTAAACTGAAAAACCTTAAATTTATAAAGAAATCACTTTTTAAAACAAAGGTCAAATAACTGTTGATTTCTTCTTTTAAGGAAAGGATGTTTAAATTCAGATTGACATTTTATTTATTTTTAGTTTTTACTTTGAGTATACAAATAATGCATGCTTATTTGGAAAAATAGAAAATACAGAGAAGAAAAAAAGGAAAAGAAAGAAAAAAATCGTGTGTAATCTCTTCAGAACTATGGGAGATTAATATCAACTTGATTTGACTTATGCTAACCCAATTGTAGGGGGGAGATATCTTTTTTAATCCCTTTGTAACGATTTTGGAGCTTGTCATTTTTGCTTCCTATAGGTTTATAATATACATGTTTATATTACACAATGAAATCACACTGTATATGCTATCTGTAATGTATTATCAGGTTTTGGTAGTAACAATTTCATTATCATGTTCATTATGTGTCCATTACAATGTTTATATAATGTTCATTATGATTTCAGTGGCTTTGCCATTCCACCAAATGGGTGCAATACTATTATTTGCTACACAGCCTTAAATAAGATCACAGTTGATTAATTTTTGTTGTTGTTTTTATATTAAAAAACACTTTGATGAACATCTTTGTGTATACATATTTTGGCACTTGACTAATAATTTTCTTAATATAAATCCCTAGAAGCAGGTCAAAGTAACAAACATTTTTAAAGCTTTTAATGCAGTCTGTAAAGAGGTTACAACAAATTATTTTCACACAATCTGTGTGCAAGTATGCCATACCCCTTCACCCTCTTCAACACTGTATATTTTTATTCTATTTTATCACTGTCAGTCTCAGTAGCTCATTTTTGTCTTAATTCAGCCTACTCCTTTCAAGCTATATTCAGCAAACATACAAAATCCAGCACAAGACTTTAGGCTATTTGGACTTTATGCTAGACTTTTTTTCATACTATTTCTTTAAATGTTTTCTTTCCAAGTTTCTCCCCATTTTCTGCCACATTCTCTTCTGAATGCCCAGCATCTACTTCAAAAAGAAAACCCAGAGAATATAGCTTGAGAACTGTGAGCTTCCTGGCTACCACTCTGATCAGAAGAAGAGAACAGCAGAGCCAAGGGAACAGAGTGTGTCCCAGAACCCCTGCCTCATACAATTCCTAGGAAAAGGTACCTAAGTTCAGAGAAAACTATAATTCAAAGAGATACATGCACCCCAGTGTTCATTGCAGCACTATTTACAATAGCCAAGACATGGAAGCAACCTAAATGTCCATCGACAGATGAATAGATAAAGAAGATGTGGCACATACATATACAGTGGAATATTACTCAGCCATAAAAAAGAATGAAATAACACCATTTGCAGCAACGTGGATGGACCTAGAGATTATCATACTAAGTGAAGTAAGCCAGAAAAAGACAAATATCTTATGATATCACTTATATGTGGACTCTAAAAGAAAAAAAAAGACACAAATGAACTTATTTCCAAAACAGAAAGAGACTCACGGACACAGAAAACAAACTTATGGTTACCAAAGGGCAAAGGGGGGTGGGGTGAGGGATAAATTAGGAGACTGGTATTAACATATACACACTACTATGTATAAAATAGATAGCCAACAAGGACCTACTGTATAGCACAGGGAACTATGCTCAACATTACGTAATAACCTATAAGGGAAAAGAATCTGAAATAAATAAAATTTTAAAACTAAAAAAAAAAAAAAGAAAAGATATCCAGGTTTCCTGGCACCTAAGTTTCTCCATACTGAACAAGGCATAGGCAAGGCAAAGCTTGCAGCCAGCAGCTCTGTGGTGGTCCTTTTATTTGGGATAATTGTCTGTTTTTATTTTCTGTTAGTGATTATCTACTCAAAGTGTATGGTTGGTGGTTTTGATAATATTTACTCATTTTCCGGAAGACAAAGTGGTGCGGACTGGAGAGACATTTCCCCTCCCTTTGACTGGATGAAGAGCTTCTCCTGGGCAGGTTGCGCTTCTTACAAGGATATCTGCCCTAGGGGTGACTGGGAAGACCCGTGGGGGCTTCAGCAGCCTATGGGCAAAACAAGCCGCTGTCAGTGAGGCTTGCAGATAAGCATCCGTGACTCCAGCTTCAGCCTCTCAAAGATCAGCACCTGGATGGGTGATGAGACCAGGTGATGCAGGACTTGGAGTGAGGTAAACGTGTGCTCCATCCAGGGGTAGATGACACGGCCAGTCAGCTGGCTCCTGGGTTATCTATCAACAGACATGGGCTGGTTACGTACTGAAGCCCTGAGCCTCTTTCACCAAGGAAGATGGTTAATGTCCAAAGGTGAAGGACATGGCTCCCTTATCATTTCAGAATTGAACTGATTCTTCAAACAGTAACACATACACAAGCCAAACCCCACAGATTTTACAGAACTCTTCCAGTATTTACAATATAGGAAACACAGAGGTTTATGACAGGACAGGTAGGGGCCACTGGTGGGAGATACAGAGACACAAAGCCAGCTAGGGGCACCCAAATAGAAGAAGAAGTGCTCACCCCATCCTGCCGCCACCCCACCTGCCCCCTCCCCACTCCATCAAGTCATGAGCTGAGGTAGGCGAAGCAGAGGGAGGGAAGGAAGCCTTTATAGCAAGGCAGTTGATAGGAATTAACTATTTATGATTCTATTTTAGGAACTAAAATTAGAAATCAAGGACTTTCTGAAAATTCTTAAAAGAATGTAATAGAAAGAAGTTCCATTCTAGCACAAATTGGCATTGAATCAGAAAGCATGGCACCTATGGAAGCTGACCTGCAAAGTTTGGCTAAGAAGTTAAGATAAATCTAGGAAAGACCCCTATAGAGATGCTTATCTTAGTCATACTTAACTGAGGAAATTAACGTTAGAACCACTGTATAGAATGTACTTGAATTTGTACCTGAAAAGGATTAATAAAATGTGCGGTTTACATTTACAATAGCCAATACATGGAAGCAACCTAAATGTCCATCAACAGATGAGTGGATAAAGAAAATGTGGTACATCTATCCAATGGAATACTACTCAGCCATAAAAAAGAATGAAATAATGGCATTTGCAGCAACATGGATGGACCTAGAGATTATCATACTAAGTGAAGTAAGTCAGAAAGAGAAAGACAAATACCATATGGTATCACTTATATGTGGAATCTAAAATATGACACAAATGAACTTACCTACGAAACAGAAGCAGACTCACAGACATAGAAAACAAATTATGGTTACCAAAGGGGAAAGGGGGTGGGGGAGGGATAAATTAGGGATTTGGGATTAGCAGATACAAACTGCTATATATAAAATAAACAACAAGGTCCTACTGTATAGCAGAGGAAACTATATTCAATATCCTGTCATAAGCCATAATGAAAAAGAATATGAAAAAGAATATATATGTATGTATAACTAAATCGCTTTGCTATACAACAGAAACTAACACAACATTGTAAATCAACTAAAATTCAATTTAAAAAAATAAATAAAAATAAAATGTGCTGTTTTCCCTCATTCCATAGTGTGGGTCTGCCCCTTCTCAACTAATTGTCTTGCCATTTTCAGAAATTTTGAGTTGAAGAAGTCCTCGGTATTGTTAGAAATAGGTGTTTGACTTGCTAGAAATTGCATCTGGAACACTTCATCCAAGTTCTGACGAGCAGGGAAGGCAAACCGCTGAGTAAGCAGACCCCAGGGCAGTGCAGCCTGGAGGAGGGACTAGGGCCGAGATTCCCCGTGGGCGGTGAGCTCGGGCGGCCTCCACACTGTCACATACGGGGACATTTCACCTCGTCCTGGCACATGTCTCCAGAGCAAGTCCAACCTCGTGGCCGCTCCAACCAAACCATCGGGCAGGCCAGTGAGACCACGGCTTGTCTGAAACAGAAGAGGAGACCTGAGGGACCCCCATCCCTACGGTGACACGGACCCCTCCTCTCTAACTTCCGGGGAAGGGGACAGCAGAGGGGAGAAGGAGAGAAGACCGGGACGCATTCAGAGTGACCGCTGCCCCCCAAATGCCCAGGGTCACCTCCAGATCTTCCTGTCCTGTGTGTCACGCCTCTCACCTGTGACATTTCCTTTAAAGCAGGGCTGCTTGCGCAGTGGTCCGCGTCCACCCATGGGCCTGCCATGTGGACAGTGTGGGAGGACACTCGGGCCCACACGGTGTCCCCTCCAGGGCGGCACAGGGTCTCCACAGGGATTCTGTCCAACCACAGTGCTGTTGCATCTTTCTGACAAACACGTAGCAAAGTTCAGGGTCTCACTCTATCCTGGGAGAAGAGATGAGGAATTCTGCTCTGGAGCTAAGGAATGAAATCCCTGATCCCGACCAAAGGCCGAGTTAATGGGTATAACATTTACCACTGGCACCCCCTTCTTGAAGAGGTCTCCCTCTACTTAAAGTCTAGGTGGTTAGCGTTGTATTGCATCAAAGAGCCGTAGGATCCGCGTCCTTTAATGGGAAATGGCCGCAGTGCAGCCTGGGAGACAGGGTTGGACCTAATCGCCACCAGGTGAGCTGCGCTGCCCAGGAGGAGGGCTCCCTGACCGCCTTGGGCGTGTCTGAGATGAGCTTGCTAGGGACTCGGAACGGCAAGTATGCAGCAGTGTGACCCTACTTCTCCTTCCTACGCCCCTGACTGTCTGTGATGATTAAGGTCAAAGCTCTGTCCTGCTTAAGTGGCACCGGCTTCAGGATCCTGCACAAAGCAGCCCTCAGGCAACCCTTAACCAGTGCTCGCAGCATTGCGGTAAAACACCCTTATCCCAGCCGAAGCCCTTCTAGCCATAAAGCTCTGTGCTTGTGGAAGGAGAGCCAAGTATTAACCCACTTTATCTATTACTAATTAAACATTTTCTGCGTAAGGATTTATGCGTGGTACTTTTATATTCATTTTCTCTCTTAATCTTTACAAACACCCCATAAAGTAGATAGTATTTAAATCCTATTTCATCTATTTGGAAGTTGAGGCTTGGAAGGATCAGATGCCTAATGATGGTTACATAGTTAGCTAGTTACTTATCTACTACAGAAACCTGGTCTCAGGGTAGGGGTGAATAGGCAGAGCACATAGAATTTTAAGGGCAGGGAAATTATTCTGTGTGATACTGTGCTGGTAGACACATAACATTATGCAGTTGTCAAAACCCATAGGAGAATGCCCAACACAAAGAGAGAACTCCAGTGAAACTCTGGCCTTTGTTCATATTGTTGAAAAATTGTTTCAATTGTAACAAAACTACCTCACTAATGAAAGATGCTAATAATAAGGGAAACTGTGACAGAGGAGAGGGGGAATATAGGAAATCCCTCTACTATCCACCCAATTTTCTGTAAAACTAACTGCTCTAAAATATAAAGTTTATTTTAAAAAAGAAAGAGAAATAGAAATGATGGTGTAACTTGATACTGAGGGGCATGGAGGTAGATAGAAGAACCCACTAGAGAAAAGATGGGTAGGAAGTGGCAAGGATGACTTATGTTACAGCATAGACAGCGCTGAGAGAAAGGGGTTCATTTTAAAAAGCAGAATCTAAAGACAATTTTCAAAATGAAAAAGAATTATTGGATGTGCTTAAAAACAAAAAACAAGCCAGTCTGTGAACGGAATCTGAGTTATTCACACAGTGTTGCCTCCATCTCCGGGGACAATTTTATCTGTTCCCTCCTGGGCATCCTCAGCACCTAATTCTTTTGAGTTGACAGATACTCTCCTGTCTTTCCCTCCCTGAAGCAAAACTAGAAACGATCCTTACGTCATTATTGGTGCAGATGTTGGGGGAGGGGTGCATCCTTAGGAAGCGTGACTTGTGTGTCATGAATGGACCACTCACTAAACAGCATCTGTGATCCCAGCCTGCCCCCGCCCAGCACTGGCTTCCCGGGACACAGGTCCTGTTTGGGAATATGATGGATCCAGCTCTCTGAGCACATGTTCCCAGGCTCCTTCTCTCCCATTGTTTCTTCCTTTCTTTTATTTCCTCTATCGATGGGTGTACGCTGTACTTAAATCCAATGGTGGCATGCTAAGCTGCTGGTCAGCCTTCCAAAGTCCTGTCTACTGAAATGGGCAGTTTTCATGTACGCCTAAAGGTAGGTAAATTCTGACTTCTTATTAACATTTCAGGATGTTTGGACTTTAACTGAACAACCACGTCTGCAAAAAACAAAGCCCACTTGAGAGTAAAGAGTTTTGAGTCTTGTAACCATTAGCACCCCTGCGAGTGAGAGGTCTTGGACAGTCACATGGAATCCCCCAGCCTAAAAGGACGTCTGCACGATTCACTGGAAGGCCCCGTGTTTCTGGGTACAGAGACCCGGGAGAAGTCTGGACGATGGTGGCGCGCTGTGCTGGTCTTGAAGTAGAGCGGATTTACCACGGTGTGTTAGTTTCAGGCGTTCCGCAAAGTGCCGTGGTTTTATTTATATATTCTTTTTCAGATTTTTTTCCCTTATAGGTTATTACAAGATACTGAATATAGTTGCCTCTGCTATACAGTAGGCCCTTGCTGATTATCTATTTTATGTATAATAGTGTGTGTCTGTTAATCCCAAACTCCTAATTGATACCTCCTCACCCTTTCCCCTTTGGTAACCACAAGTGTGCTTCCTATGTCTGTGAGTCTGTTTCTGTTTTGTAACTAAGTTCACTGTTCTGTCTCTACCAGCCTGAGCTGCGAGACAAGAGTGGGTCTTGCACAGCTTCTCTTCTCTCTGGGTGTCCCTGGGCAAACCCAGTGAATTGCGTGGGTGCCAGCCCACGGCTTCTTGCTGAGGTCGTCACCGAGAGACTGGGGACACGAGCACCAGACCCAGCACAGAAAACTCCCCCCAGACTGTGGTCCAGGAGACTAGGGGTCTGTCCCTGCTCCCCTCCATCCCTGCTGGGCCAGGAAGCAGCACCGGCCTCCAGGACGTGCCGGCTCTGACCATTTTTGTGAGACCGTCGGTGTTTACCGATCCGGCCCAGTCCCACTGTCTCGCTTCCAAAAGGATGGGCGCTCAGCCTTTCACGACATGCAGATGATTTACAGCCTTTATGAGGTTTCACGTTCATTTCGGAGTTCCTTTTGCCAAGTTTGCGTCTCTTGTAGGGCCTTTTCTCCCTTGGGTATAAATGTCTTCGGGCTGACCTGGCCCTGGCAGGGTTTTTGCTGCAACAGTGACACCTGTTGTTGAGGACAGAGTCGGCGATTTCTGCCAGAGGAGTCTCTGTGGGGCGAAGGTGGCTTTCAGATCTCCAATATCTGGAAGGATAAGTGGGCTCATTTTGCAGGAATCAGCACTGCTGCGCTGAACAAGCAACATCGAACAAGAGGCCAGGGACCGGAACAGAAAAACAAAGGGGAAAGAAAGGTTTTCTGTGTTGAAAAACAAAGAGATCAAAGACCCCGCCAGCCTGGCGCAAAGCCACCTGGCCAGGAAAGGCTGAATAAGAGCTGGCTCCTGACCCCAGGAATCCTGAGTGGTTACAGGGATCGGGTACTCCTCGGGGGCAGAGAGTGCCCTCCTTCTCTCCTAGGAGGCCAAGCCCAGCATCCTCAGAGCGGACCCTGACCCACCAAGGAACTGGTTTCTGCTGATGGACTTTCCCCAAGCAAAGAAGCACCCAAGGGCCACCTGCCACCCTCCTCAGCATAGGGCCTGGTGAGAAATGTCCTCTTTCTTCTGTTTTCCCTGCACTGGGAAAACAAGTGCTTGCTGTTTCCAGCTCATCAAGATTACACGGTCCTCATGTTCAAAGACACAGCACCCAGATTTCTTTAAAACCCTAGAAATTATAACAGGAAACATTTATGATCAATGCCCATTTCACACTTACCTGTAATCTTAGGGAATAATTCTATTATTGCTGATTTTAATGTGCCTTAACTTTTAATCAAGTCAGGCCTTGAAGTGTCGATGACATATCCAATTCCTACCTTATATATATTTTTTAAAGTAGACACGTTTTTAAATGACCTGCTCTCAGGTAGTCATGTAAATACTTTCAAAATGATTATTTTGGGGGTCCAAAACTATCTTCTCACGTACATGGATAGTTTGACTCCCAAAGGAAATCCTTCAGATGAGTGTCACTAATACCTGAAACGGAGGACTTTGTTTTGTGGCGGGAGTGCTGGTCTAGGAATTAGCAGAAGCGGGCTGTGAGGATAGCTGAGCTGGGTGGCCTCCAGCAGGTGTCTTCACCTCTCTGAGTCATAGTTCTCCACGTATCAAATCAGGAAATCAGAGCGTAATTCAAGAGTTTTCAAAGTGTCATAGAAATCTGTTTAGCCCTCTTTGCATATACCAAATTATCAGCAGAGAAGCCTAGTTTTAAAATTGGAAAAGATGGAGTCTTTACTTTTTCACCCAGAGCAGCCTTGAAAAAACTCCTTGGCAGCCCGAAGACCCTCATGTGGCAGTTTGCCAAGCACAGGGTAAGCTGCCCTGATCTTCTGTCCAGCCCCATGGAAGCCATGGTCCACGGGAAATGGCCACATTCCTGCGAGAACTTCAAGCTGCAGATCACTACGTGTGCATCCGCATCTGAGGGTGAGGATGACCCAGCCTGCGAGGTGCTCCTGGTCATTATGAGAATCAAGGGGGACAGCTCATCTGAGAAAGTTTTAATCAATGCAAAAGACTAAATAATTCCCGCTTTTAAGTAAAACTGGAAATAATTTCACTTCCTTAGTCTTCCCTTTGCCCAACTATAAAATGAGAGATCAGATTAGGGGATCATTAATAATACCTTGTTACTTAGCATAACATGTTAAGCATGATCATTGCATTTGCTTTTTACATGTCTGTGGTGCCATCCCTAGGTCCATTTTCTGGCTGAAGAAACAGGTTCAGGGAGATTTTGGAGGTTGACCAGCAACCCTACGGGGATGGTTCTAAACCCCCATCCCTGTGACTCCTGGCCCAGCGCTTATTCATCACCCCCAAACGCCCTCCCTCCACGGTAACCTCAAGCTCTGTAATTCTATGACTCCCTGAAACATTGCCCTCACACTCTTACAATGGAGACTTGCGGCTTTGCACGTGGATGTGAAACCAATAATATTGTGGTTACCACAGCACTCCCTTCTCAGGCGAGCATACATAAAATATAAGCATTCCTAATACACAGCAGCTGGACCCTAGCACAGGCTGCATCTTCAGGGAGGCTCTTTAAGGTGTTTCTGTCACGTCTTCCAGGGCCGTCTTGAACCCTCGACTCCAGACGTGGGGGGCTTCGTCAGTTCTGTCGGAATCTCTCAGGAATGCGCTTTCATTCCGCATCATACCTGGACTGGATATTACAGCACGAATTCAGTTTCCCATTTCCCATTTTCCTCTCGCGTTCATGATCATTTCACTGATTCCCCCTTATCACTTAATACATTTTCCTCATTATTGGCATCAGGGCTGAAGGCTGCAACACAAACACTGAAAGACCAAATCAAGACTTAAAAAAAAAAAAAAAAAAAAAGAGCAAACTATTCCCATTTCAGATGGAGAAGCAGATGGGGCTCTTGGCACTTCAGAGGATTTAAATTGACCCTCTGCACCACACAGGGGAAGACAGACTGTCACTGCTGACAAGGAAGCACGCAGAGACCTGCTTCCCCAACGAACATAGTTGCATTTTGGAGCTCTTTCTGTTGGCGGTGTATGACGAAAAGAAACCATATGATTTATCCTCACTCTCTTGGAACCTGAAAATGCAGCTGTGGGACCCAAGACTGTCCTGGATACAGACTTTGCACTCACCGCTTCCACCTTGGTGGTCTGGACCCATCCACCTCTGAGCCTTGGTTTTGCTATTTGAAGGTGGTAATAAAACCATCTGCCTCTCATCATTATTGCATGAAGGAAGGTGATTGCAGGTCAAAGTGCCCGGCACAGAGCCCTGCACATAATAGGTATTCAATACGTTGGGTTTCTTTTCCCTTTTTTTTTTCATACATGGCCAGAGATGTGATTTTTTGGAAGCTCTCTTTTCACAACTTTCTCTTTCACAGCTGGTAAAGATAAGGACCAGGTGGGTAGCTCTGACCTTCCCTTGGATGACATTTATAAAATAAGCACGATCTATACATAGGACAAGTGTGATCGGCATTTGAGACAGGAGTTCCTTATTTTAAACAGGTTTTGAGCTTGCCTGCAAATCTTTAAAATATGGGAAACTTGGACAACCTTTAGTCACAAATCTTGAAGCTGTCCTCCTGTTCAGTTATCAAAATATGTTCCAAAGCTCTATGTCTATCCATTTTCAGCTATTCTAAGCACTGACTTCTTTTGATTGGTGTGAACTGTTCATTTTAATAATAAAAAAATCTGCTTTGAACAAATCAAACTCTTTGTGCTTGTTACTTAAAAAAAAAGAAAGAAAGAAAGAAATGGCGTAAGCCAAGTGTAGCTAAGTTAAAGGATTACTTGATGATAAAATACTACAAACTCAAAGAAAGAAAATCCATTTGGGAAATTTATAAATGAAAGTGTTTATTAGAATGATTGTGAGAGAAGAAAAAGGATACAAAGAGAAAAAGCAATGAAAATAAAAGAAGAGAGAGAAAAATGTGAGGGTGAATATGCCCTCTTTGGACTTTCTGCTGGACATCGTACATCTCTGTTTCAAACCTGTCATGGGTGCCTCGTTGGCCATAAGATGAATTCAATCCTCAAGGTACAGCACATAGGGACTTTTCTGATTAGTCTGCCCAATGCTTTTCAACTTAATTTTTAATAATTCCCTAACTGTTCCATCTATCTCAAACCACTCACACTTCCCAGACAATGCCCAGCATGGTAACTGGGCACATTGCACGTGCTCAGTGTCTGTTGTTTATCCAAACAAAAAGCTTAACAATCACTGTATTCAAGTCAATGGTTTATTAAGGATATAGACCACAGAAAATCTCAGAAATTCCATTTACTTCAAGAAACAGGAGTAAGAAGAGAGGCTGAGAACAGAACTGATTTGATACCCATACAGAGAGCTAGCCCTCCATCCACTCCACCCTGAGCACTAAGGCATCTACACTCTTCCATCCAGGTGGGAGTAAAGAGAGAGAAGGTAAAGTATGAGGCTATGGACAGAAGGAAAGGATGACATCAGCATAATGAAGAGGAGGTCCTCCCAAGATCCTTCTCTCCTTGGCTCACAAAACACCACAGGAAGAGATGGGAGAACCAATCTCTTGAGAATGGATGCGCCTGAGGAAAAAAAAAACAGGTCCAAGGACACAGTCATATCCATCCAAACACCAATTACTCCAAGTGAAGCTTGCCAATTACTAAGCCATACACTCAGAATTTCAGACGGCTGTTTAGTACTTGACTCCTAAATCTAAGCAGAAAACCAAGAAGCACTAGACATTTGGGGGGCAGGAAGACAACTCAAAACTTAATAACAAGGAAAACAATATTAATTAAACATATTTTTAAAGTTTCTTCATTGTAGAAGAAACTTTAAAAATATACTTAATTAATATTCTCAAAGTGATAAGATATTATTGCAATGAAACAAGAACAGAATGCTGTTAGACATGAATAATCAGAGAACAGAGCTCTTAGAAATTAAAACTATAATCCACAAAGTTAAAAACACAATAAAAGGGTTGGAAGTTAAATTTGAGAAAATCTCCCAGAAAAATGTAACAAAAATTATGGGACATGGGAAATAGGTGAAGATAAGAAATTAAGAGGATTTGTCTGAGAAATCAAACATCTCAATAGCAGGAGTTACAGAAAGCACAAACAGAGTAAATAGAAGGGAAGAATTATTAAAGAAATAATAAAAGAAAATGTCTCAGAACCAAAGGACTTCAGTTCCTATTGAGTGACTGTGGTGGGTGGATTATAGCCACCCTCCCCCGCAAAGAGTATCTATGTCCTAATACCTCGAACCTATAATGTTGTATGTTGGGTTTTTATTTCAAGTATTTGAAAATGTGATTGAGTTAAGGACCTTGAGTTGGGGAGATTATCCTGGATTATCCAGGTGGGCCCTAAATGCAATCACTGGTGCATTCATAAGAGGAAAGCAGAAGGAGATTTGACACATACAGAAGAGAAGGCACTTTGACCACAGAGGCAAAGACCAGAGTGATGCAACCACAAGCCAAGGAATGATGGTAGCCACCAGAAGCTGGGAGAGGCCAGGATGGAACCCTGTCAGCGCCTTGGTTTCAGCTCAGTGACACTGATTTCAGACCATTGGCCACCAGAGCTTGAGAGAATAAATTTCTTTCTTTAAACCACCCAGTTAGTGCAGTCACAGGAAACGAATAAAGTGACCTACTCAATAAATGGAGAAAAATATACATATGTGTATATATATATATAGCAAAAAGCACCGTAGCAAAATTTCAGAATGCCAAGCTTAAAGATAAGAGGCCAAAAGCTTTCAGAGAGAAGAAAAAAGTATCTTTGAAGGAACAGGACTCAGATAGGAATTATAATAATAATTACTACAATCCAATGCAGCAATATCCACAGAACTTAACATTCTGAGATAAAAATAATTTCTGATCTACAATTCTATATCCAACCGAAGTAAAATATTAGTCACAAATAATTATATTTTGGCATGCAGTACCTCACTAGATGAACCTCTTCTGCACATTTTCTTGGGAAGATCCTGGAGGATATACTCAAATGAAGATGGAAACTCCAGAAAATGAGGAAATCATGAAGTCTAGAAGGAAGGTAAGCCAAATTAGGTGTAACAAAAATGAGTTCTGAGAAAATTGGTGAAGGCAAGTTCTGAGATGACCACTGGACCACAGATTCAACACAGAAATGCCCATGTTAGAGCAGGAGGATGGAAGTTCTCACAAGGATGTCTCAACACCAATGGAGTCCATATATTTACTATGCATTGGATGATACTGGATGGGATGCTAAACCCCTTTTTCAAAAAGAATTATTGATAGGTTAATAGAAAAAGAATATTTTTTATCAAAGGTATGTGTGCTAGACATAGAATATATCACCTAAAACCTCATGTCCATGATTGAAGTCAATACAGAAGGTCTTAAACTTTTAAAAAATTGAATAAATATATATTATTTCAAAATCTGAAGTTTTAAACCAGAAGATATAACTAGAAGAGTTTGAAGTAGATGACTCTGTGGCCCAGAGCCCAGGCTACAGTTTTTCCTAAGCTTTTATTACTCTGATTTTTGTAGGCCATGCACATTTTTTACTATGAATTAAAAAAAAAAAAAAAAAGGAAGAAATTCATGGGCTTTCTCTCTACAAATAGAGTACTAATCCAGTTTCTACAGGACAGTAATTGTGTTAGGTATTTATATATATTCATACGTATGTCCTGTTAATTCCTCTCCACACTAACAAAATATAGTTGGCAAATGCCAATTAAAGATGAAGAAACCAAAGCTTAGAGAAATGAGGTCATATATCCAAGGTGGTAGAAAAAGGAAGCCCATGAATCATGACCTCCTAATACAATGTATTGTATCCTATCAATCCAGGTCTCTTTGATTTGGACTCCATGTAGCGAGATGAACCATATTCTCTTGACTTCTGTAAGCTCAATCTCTTCCCATCAGCTCTCACCTTCCCTGCTTCACAGCACAGGGATAAAGGGCATCTGCAAATATTAACTTCATCAGGATGGCCAGCGTTCCCAAGGAGGCTTTGCAGGCAACAGACTCAGTCTCCACCTTCCATCTGTCCAGATGGGTCCTGGGCTGGCCAGGCCCTGAGACCGAATAAAGGCCAAAGGCAGCCAGACCTTAGCATGACCTTGAGTGAGGCTGATTCCTGCCTCGTTGTTTATTCAGGCAAAGAAGACACATGTGCTCTTCTCTGACCTGCTGAGTAAACGAAGTAAGAGCACAAGATGTGCCACATCCCATCCTTGCCCTCAAGACGTCCACGGGCAGAAACTAGATATCCACTGAGAACTAGTAAAAACACATTTTAGAATCTAAAATTGTGGAGCTTAGAGGAAGGAAAAATCACTTTTGGCTGAAACATCAGAAAAGGCTTCATGGCGATAGTAACATTTAATCTGGGCTCTAATGAACAGACAATTTCAATTATGCCCCTGGATTCCCAGTGTGAAATGCCTCAGTCCTGTCCTGACACCCGTCCCCAAGGCAGGCCTGACAGCTTCCTCCTCTGAACCTGCAGTGCCCTCTGCAGACATGTGTCCTAACACCCATGACACTGTTGGGCGCTGAGTCCCTCAGGGCTTGGGAATCGTCTTAACCAAAGACTAAAGGTCGCTTGGCATTTTTGAGCATCTATTAAAAATACTTGCCAAATGAAAGAAAAAAATGCATGCCTGTTCTGGCCTATCAACTCAGCTCCTATCAGAACCCTGGCTGTTTAACTGAGGTACTGGAATTTCAGAGGGGTAGAGCCCATTTTAATAAAATGCATTTCAACATGATTCCGGGGGGCCCTGCTGAGTGCTGGGCTTGAGGACACGGGCTGAGATGAAGGGCCATGGTCCTTTTTCAGTCTCGCTAGTTACCAGATTGGTCCAGGAGAACACGGAGTTTCCAATGGCTGACAAGTGCTGTTTTCAATCTGTCATTTCAAAGAATGTTTTCGAAATATATACACACTGCTATATTTAAAATAGATAACCAACAAAGACTGTATAGCACAGGGAACTCTGCTCAATATTCTGTAATAACCTAAATGGGAAAAAACTTGAAAAAGAATAAATACATGTATATGTATAACCAAATCTCTTTGCTGTACACCTGAAACTAACACAACATTGATAATCAACTATACTCCAATACAAAATTAAAATTTTTTTAAAAAGAATGGGAAAAATACAATGTAAGTGGAAATGAAGGTGTTTTCCTTCTTAATTCATGACTGACCCTTTCTCCTGGGACTCCTAACTCCCTTGGAGGCTGGAAACTTGAATACCAAACAACTTTGATATATTATGGGGGGTTC
The DNA here is from genome assembly GCF_965194805.1 of Balaenoptera borealis. Classification (NCBI taxonomy): domain Eukaryota; kingdom Metazoa; phylum Chordata; class Mammalia; order Artiodactyla; family Balaenopteridae; genus Balaenoptera; species Balaenoptera borealis. The sequence continues at coordinate 87,339,153 of NC_138871.1, forward strand.
AATGGCTCCCAAGTGAAAAGACAGATCTTCAAAAGTAAAAACCCCAGCCCTTGGGGCTGGTACTGCAGGCCTGAGAATTGCAACCAGAATGGAATAGTTAAGGGGTGTGTGTGTGTGTGTGTGTGTGTGTGTGTGTGTGTGTGTGTGTGTGAATGTTTGTCTTTGGGAGCATTTTTCCTGATGTTGGGGAAAAGAAGGGTTTATTTTTCCACTGCCATTCACACCAGCTGCCATGAAGCAGCAGTAAAGGCCCCCTGGTGCAAAACTCTGGCCATAGATCATGGCGCCAGCCCCAGCTGCAGATGGACCCAGCAGCTGGCCGGAGAGGTGCTGAGCTCACCCCCCTCCCAGGCTCCCTCGCCTCCCTTCCCAGATTTATGAAGCAGGAAGCAGCCAGCCAAAAAAGCTAAAGACAAAAAGCCCAACTGCTCCTCTTTTTCTTTTTTTTTTTTTCCTTAAAGCCAACACACCTAACATCGTTCCTTAGCCACTAACTAGTGCAAGTGTCTGCCACCTGCAGGTGTCAGGAAGCCAACACCTTGCACCCAGAAGACAGCAACGTGTGCAGATGCTGTTAGGAAGTTCCAAGTCCTCAGAGTTTCCCATCATCGGGGTCTAGGAAAGGTTGAGAGACAGTAGTCACATTTACCGCATAGCCACTCCGAGCTGGACTTGTGAAAGACTTTTACACTGAATCACCAAGTGATACTTGGGAGAGAAAAGGTTAAGGTGAGCTGAACATCGTGCCCAGATTGACATAGTCAAGAGTTGCTTCCCACTGGGGACTCAGGGCTGGGTTTTATGCCACTTATTTTTATTTTTATTGAAGTATAATTGATTTACAATGTTCTGTTAGTTTCAGGTTAGTTTCACAGCAAAGTGATTCAGTTATATATATTCTTTTTTAGATTCTTTTCCCTTATAGATTATTACAAGATATTGAGTGTATTTCCCTGGGCTATACAGTAGGTCCTTGTTGGTTACCTATTTAATACATAGTAGTATGTGTATGTTAATCCCAAACTCCCTCCCCCCCTTCCCCCTTTGGTAACCACAAGTTTGTTTGCTTGTTTGTTTATAAATTTATTTATTTATTTATTTTTGGCTGTGTTGGGTCTTCATTGCTGCGTGCGCGCTTTCTCTAGTTGCGGCGAGCGGGGGCTACTCTTCGTTGCAGTGCGCGGGCTTCTCATTGTCGTGGCTTCTCTTGTCGTGGCGCACAGGCTCTAGGCGCAAGGGCTTCAGTAGTTGTGGCACGCAGGCTCAGTACTTGTGGCATGCGGGCTCTAGAGCACAGACTCAGTAGTTGTGGCTTGCGGGCTCTAGAGAGCAGGCTCAGTAGTTGTGGCGCACGGGCTTAGTTGCTCCGCGGCATGTGGGATCTTCCTGGACCAGGGCTCGAATCCGTGTCCCCTGCATTGGCAGGCGGATTCTTAACCACTGCGCCACCAGAGAAGCACAGCATTAGGCCAGGTGCATGGATTTTCAAACAGAAGGGGTCTGAAACATGTCTCAAAGCCCAGGTACAGAAGCAGCTACCTAACACTCAGGTAGAAAGAGCAGAGCGTCAGAGGAGTGGTTGGCGACATTGCCTCAATCAGATACCCTCGTCAGAGGCTGGGGTTCTGTGTGTGTCCGATAGGGTTGTGATGGACATGACTTTTACTTGGGCCATTGTTATAAAATGGGTTTCCCTTCCTTTACACTGAATTGGAGTTAGTGGGTTACTAGTTTCTCTCGCTCCCAGATTATGACTTCCTTTTGCAGAGGTCAGCTGTATCATCCTTATGTCCAGCATTAAGTAAGCCCTCGCCAGTAGTTAGTAAACAGATGGTAATTGAATGGATATTTGAAATGCAACATTGTTGAGCGCTCTTATCCCTCAAGCTTGAGGGATAATAATATTTTTTTTTTTTTTACAGTTGAAGGTTGAAGATCCAAAAATAACACCCTATAGTCAAACCAAGCTATTGAAAAATAAATAACTTGGCTGTTTCCGAATGGAGTAAAATTGGTCTCTCTAATATGGCACACCTGTTGTTTTCTCTAAGCCCTGGAGCTCTGGTTCTCAACTGTGGCTGCATCTTTGTTTCGTCAGGGGCTGAAAAGAAAATACTGTACCTACATCTCAGCCCCAGAGATTCTGACTTGATTCTCTGGGACACGGCCCTGTTGTTGACAGGCTCAAAAGCTGCCTGGATTCTAAAGGTCAATCAAGATTGAGAACCACCGAAGGAGAGGGCTACACAGTCCTTGTCTGAGTAATCGGCCACCAGATTCCACCCATTTGCCTCTGGACCCACTAAGAAATCAAACTTTCTGCTTATGTAGGTACTGGGTAGAAAGAACTCAGCCATTAAAGGCATACAGATATGAACTGAATTTTTGAATTTGATAAAAAAAATATATTTTAAACTTGTCAAAAGGAGGGATTACACCCCAACTACCACTGTATTTCTTGGGACACTCTACACATAGTAGGCACTCATTAAACACTTATAGAATTTAAATAAAATAAGAATCATGACTCCTTATACTGCTGTCGCAGACTTCCTCTAAAATCTCTGACATAAACTTCAATGGGAAGAAGCCATGAGTGGCTATGACAGCCAACAGCTGTAGCATTGTTAGGACAACAGCCCAGGCACTGCATAGCTCCGTTAAAAAAAATCACATTGTAAAGAAGATGTGGTATATATATATATATGCAATGGAATATTACTCAGCCATAAAAAAGAATGAAATCATGCCATTCGCAGCAATATCAATGGACCTAGAGATTATCATACTAAGAGAAATAAACCAGACAGAGAAAGACAAATATCATATGCTATCCCTTGTATGTGGAATCTAAAAAAAAAGATACAAATGAACTTATTTACAAAACAGACACAGACCTACAGACATAGAAAACAAACTTATGGTTACCAAAGGGGAAAGGTGAGGGAGGGATAAATTATTAGGAGTATGGGATTAACAGATACTCACTATATAAAATAGATAAACAACAAGGACCTACTGAACAGCACAGGGAACTATACTCAATATTTTGTAATAACCTATAAGGGAAAAGAATCTGAAAAAGAATACATATATCTGAATCACTGTGCTGTACACCTGAAACTGAAACACTATAAATCAACTATACTTCAATTAAAAAAATTTTTTTTAAATTCACATTGTAGGGCCCGAGAGCTTGGTGGTTGCAGTTTAGCTACGAGGCTCATCCCAATGTCTGGCTCCACCAAAGTCAGGGTTTAGGGCTCCTGGAGAATCAGGCATGCAGCTGTCAAAGTTCACTATTTTCTCAGCATCCAAGGGCAGGCAGTCAACTGCGTTGGTATAAAGGAGATCAGAGCGACAGTGCAGGTGCCACAGATGGACCCCCATGTGCATGTGCTTTTATGTGTCCAGACAGGACATTCCACAAGGCCAGAACCAACCCCCATCCAAGGAAATAACAATCATGATCTTGAGTCCACAGGGCTAGAATTAAGATAGTGCAAGCCCAGGGGCTGTCAGTGGAACATTCTGTTGCCTCAGTGGTTTGGGGCTTCTCTCGGGGACACCCACACTTCACCCTTTGTGTACAGGCTCAGTTGTCCTCCCATCAGCCCTAGACACCAGCTTTAAGCACAAGGAGGACACCTGTTTTTTTTAACAGCAAATGACTTGGTGATCATTACCCAATATCTAATAAAGTGAGACCTTTAAACAGGCTGAAGAGAAACAGATGTTTCCAGGATTTAATGAAGGGGAGTCATGCACCATCGTACCGCAGAACCCAGTCCCATGCATCATAAAGCGGCCAAACGTCCTCGCTGGGTGTTTGGATAAGCTCGGTGGGAATGGCCCCTGGTCAGCTTGAGTTGAGTCCAGTGCAAACTCAGCTAAACATCACACGCTCACAAATACACACCTGTCTTGTATGTGTGCATGCACAACCACCCAGTGCCCAGGTCACCTGCGGGCAACAGTTAAATAAACTCACTGCCACGAATGACCTTCAAAAAGGAACCAACCCACTGCTGACATCTGAAGGCTGGATACATTGAGTGCACTCAGGCCAAGGGTTACAGAGGAAAAGAACCAACTCTGCAGCCAGTCATACCTGGGCTCCCCCTCTCATGAGCTGCAGAGATGGGGACAAATTATTTATCTTGAGGCTCTATCTCCTCATCTGTGGAATTAGATGACCAAATATTACAAGACCTAAAAAATTCAATTTGTGGATTGCTGAGTTGTGAAATACTATTGTATAAAGCAGGTGAGCCCTAGGAAAGTTTTTTAAATGACCAAGGAGCCTGTAAGTCAAGATAAAGTCTCCCCTCATCCATCCTGTTGCATGTTTTCTCCTTTCGCAGTGGAGCCCCCATGCGCCAGCCCCTAGCTCCTCGATCAGTTTTCCAGAGTCACGCTCCTGGATGCGGGGCGCCCCTGAGTGGGGCAGGGCCCTGCTGACCTGTGCTCCGGGGGTGCAGGGCGAGTGGACGGCGCAGCTGCTCCCCAGATGCGCAGAGGGAAGGCACCTGCTGCAGCCAGTCTTGTTTTCTTCCTCCTATCAGTCTGTGTGGCCTCCTAGCCTCTATCCAGACTGGCCATGAGGTAGTGTCCCCCCGAACCCTGCACAATATCTGGGCTCTGGGTAAAAACCTGGTTTAGCAACACACACCGGAGCTCAGCCATTTCCCCAGGTGGCTTCTCTCACCTGCCCCGCATGCTTTTAGCTCTCTTTAGCTCACCTTGCCTCCCACCCAGGTGGACCCTAATCCTTCCAACCCCAGACAGCCTGGGACAACCCACCTTTCCATCCAATCCAACTTCTCTGAGCTATGCTGCCTTAGCCCACTTCCCTCCACTAGGTCATCGTAGTAAGTGACCAAGCATCACCTCGGTGCTGCACTCCCACTCCAAACGAGGCACCTCCGCCCCGGCCAGCAGTCTGTGAGTGAACACGGCCTGTCCAGCAGCTGGCAGGCTTCTCATCCGAGCCAACTCCTGGTACACAAACTGCTTGTCTGTCATCTTCAGTATGATAGCCGTTGCTTTGTGTGTGTGTGTGTGTGTGTGAGATCACACACGTACACACATGTCAGTGTCTGCACAAAATGAAAGCCGCCCAGCTCTCTGTCTCCCAATTACCCCTCCAAAATTCTAATGTTCTGGTCGGTTCTCATCAGCACCGTGGACATCATCTTCTCTTCTCATGCTCAGTCCTTGTCTCTCCCAACGGAACACCTAAGGGGAAATGGGAACACTTCCAAAACACCCAACATGCAGTCACGTGGTCACTCCCTTTTACAGCCATGGACTCTGCAGGGTAGAGATTATGATCTTCATTTTAATCATCACATTTGTTGAGGTTTACTATGTGCATTCACTGTTTCAAACATCTATGCCTGCCTGCCTGATCTCATTGAACAAACACTAGGGATGGAGTTCAGAGAGGGTCTGATGGGGCCGAAGTAGCCCAGGTAGCAGGGGGTCAACCAGGCCTGGAGGCCCCTAATTTGTCTGTGACTTCACTTCCAGCTACAAAAGGGCACAGACATGAGACCACTTCTGTCCTGCAATTTAGAAGGCCCAGGAGACTTTTTAAATGCATCTTTCACTGGGAAACAACAGGCTTGTCAGTGACCTCAGAACTCCCAGCCCTGATGAAAACCACACGTGATTCCTTCTTCCAGAAAAGCCTCATTCTGGCTTGTGGCCCTGCTCTCCTGGCAACCTCGGCAGAAGCCATCTTCTTGGCCTCACTTGTGACATAATAAATCTTGAGACTTAACTAGATTATTGTATCTATGGGCACATATATTTAGCTTGGAAGGAATACTAGAAATTTTAGATTCAACATCTAAAGGGCAAAGTGATACATTTTGGCCTCAGAGTATCTTCTTTCACTCCAGGAACAGCATAGAATCAATGTGGTTCCAGAATTGATCTGGAACTAGATGTGGAAACAGACACTGGGTCCTGTGCTCCTTCACACACACACACACACATACACAAGGCCAAGCCTTTCTGGAACAAACAAACAAAGAAGCCAGGATATCATAACCTCCGAGGTAACCTCTAGGGCCTCAGCGTCTTTGCAGAACTTTCACAAATGTGATCTCATGTGAATCTCATGGTGACTCAGTGAGGGGGCTAGGGAAGCAGTGAACCCACATTTGTCAGGTAGAGAAATCTGCTCAGAGGGTGAACGAATTGCTCTGGATTTGTGGCAAAACTAGAATCATGCCTTGACCTCTGGCTTCCGGTCCCACATTCTTTTATACTACAACGCTCAGAAATCATTGTAATTCACGAACAGCAGTCACAGTGGTAGTAACAATATAGTAATAACACCAGGAGAAGCAGTTGCATTGGAAGACATATTAATAGCAGAAGCAGCAGCAAAGGTAGAATTATTGAAGTATTCGAAATAACAGCAGCCGAGGTGTTAACAGTAGTGACAGGAGCTTAAGAGCAGTATGAGGGCAACGGTAATTAACATAGTATGAGTCACATTAACGGTAGTATTTGTATGGAAGTATTTACATAAACAACTTCCATAGAAGCAGAGAAACCATTAGAAAAGTGTGTTACCCATCACACCTTCATTACTAAAACTACCCGTTATACTTGCTAACATAGTGTAATTATAAGAATAATGGCAGCGAGAGTGAAAACTGCACAGTTTATTGGCATCTACTGTGGGTCTGGCTCTCCACAGGCATAATTCCTAAACTCTGTCATGATTCTACAGTGTATGAATCATTATCCCACTTTCCAGACAAGGACAGATCAGCTCAATAAAGTAACTCAACCAAGGCCAAACTTTTTAATAGGGAATAGAGTCAGGATTTGAATTCAAGTCAGAACAAACCTAAGGCTTATGCTCCAAATACCTTGGAACTCACGTTTATAAATCAAGAACTGAAGATAGGACATGGACAAATAGAAATACACTAGTGGCAGAATTTTAAGTCACTTCTATCATGACGGAAAAGGTAAAAGTAGACAAAACACATCCCAAAGAGGAGTCTTAAATAAAATGTTAATATGGTGAAGAGAATCAATTCATGTCTAACATATGCCATGGGAACAGAAGATAGGTAAACAGTTTCAAGTGTCCATGTAACAGCCCTTTAAAATGAATTGAAAAAAGAATATAGATATGTACATATATATATGTATAATGGACTCACTTTGCTGTATACCTGAAACTTACACAATATTGTATGTTGACTATACTTCAATTTTAAAAAATGGACCTTTTATGAGGTCACAAGAAAAAAACTCATTAAATCCCAAGAGAGTAGAAATGCTATATACAACAATGGAAAAAAAAAACAGAAATTAAAAAACAAAGTTAGAAAATAAAACTACTCATAAAAGCCTTTCATGAGGAAATTTAAGAAATTCCAGTTAATAATACTTTGGTCAAAGAGTAAATCCAAACCTCAAAACTGAAAGTGTGAAGTATCTGGACATAAGGACAGTGAGAACGTGAAATGCCAGAATCACAGAACACGACCGTAAGGTTCTCAGAGGGGATTTCTCTGCCATAATCACGTATGTTAATCAGAAAGTAAAAATGGAAATGCGTTAGTTAATTATTTAACGCAAGAAACTAGAAAAACATAAGAAAGATAAAATTAAGGAAAGCAGAACAAAAGAATTAATAAAGATAAAAGCAGAAGTTATTTACTTAGGAAAAAAAGTAGTAGCATTAATAAATAAAATGAAGAAAAAACGTTAAATAATGTTTAAAAGCCAACTCCTGGTTTAAAGAGCAACCATAACAATAAAATGATGAACCATTAATAATAAGAATTATAGACATAAGGGGAAAGTGAAAAAAGATAAAGCACATTTTGCAAAACTTTACACAAATCAATGTAAAGACCTGAGACAGAATATACATGACCCAACTGACTCCAAAAGAAAGAAAACATTCTAAATAGTCCAGTTAAGAGAGAACCAATGAAGTCCTAGAGAATTAACTGCCTTCCCATAAAAGAGCACCAGGCCTGGTCATTCTCAAAGGAGATTTCTAACAAGTCTTTGAGAAAGAAGTTACTAGAATAACATTAAGTGTTTCTCATCAGAAGGAGGAGGAGGAGGATGGAAGAGGGAGAAGGGGAAGAAGACTTCCCAAATCATTTTGTAAAGCAGCAAAACATGAAAACAAACCCAACCAAGATGAGAAAGGAAAACTGTGGGCCAACTATACTTAAAAATAATTACATTAAATTTCTTAATATATATTAGCAAACATAATCCAGAGACCTATTCAAAGTCTAGCACCATGAAGAGCTATAGTTCATTCTAGAATGCAAGGGTGATTCAACATTAGAGAACTTACCACACAATTCTCCATTTGAATGGACCAAAGGGGAAAAAAACCATATATCATCTTTTCCATAAGTTTGGAAGAGCTCTTTGATAAAATTAAAATTCCATTCTTGATTTAAAACTCTTAATGAAATAGGATTGGGCAAGAGTGGGAAGTTTTTTCCACTTACAAACTTTTTAAAACTTTTCTTGGACGAGATGAAAGTTATCTTCCAGGACAAAATCCCGCCTGCTCTGCTGGGTGATGCAGGTGTTGGTGTGGTAAGGTGCTCAGATTTGAAGCATTTTACAAATACATGATAAACCTCACTGTGTCTCATAAATGCAAGAGTAGCGAAAGTTTCCAAAGTAGTGACACAAAAAGAGTTATAATTATGATGGGAAGGAAAGAAAAGGTAACTTAAAATGAAATTGTGAGAAAATTGGCAAAATTTTGCATGCAGGTAGGATAAAACTGTAAATTGGGAATGATTCTTAAAGACAAAGAATGAATAAGGCATAAGATGCCTTTTCAGCAGACAATAACCAGGAAAGCGTTAATAGCACCGATGTTGTATATGTTCTAGCCTGCTGCGTTTCCTAAGAACCTAGCTATGTTTCCAGGGTTTAAAAACCACAAATGATTTCAAGGGATCAGTACTCTTTCAAAGCAGTACAACACTGAGATATAAAGTAGGGAAAATACCCACTTTGTCAGCTAGAAATAAGTCCACGGCAATACTCGTTGAGATTTTCAAGGTAAATAAAACTTATTATTTAGAGAAATGACTCCCAGGGAGATTCATCAATACACTTTTTTTTAAAGCTTTAAAATGAAATCACACTCCTTTTTGGTGGAATTACCTTTGGGAAACAGAACGTTAATCCCTTTCTGGTCATTTTTTAAAAATAAATAAATGGTCTTCAATTTTGTCAAGTCCAGGGGGCTTCATAGAAATGACTTGAGGGAGGAAAATATGCTTTGTTCATTTCTAGGGCTCTGTCTCACTCTGCTTCCTGCCAGGTGCTTTCCTGCCAGGTGCCTAGGACCAGGATACAAAGGTTCTCAATAAGTTGAGAATTAAATGACCCGCTAGTAACGGCTATGTCTACAAAGCTCTCTGTAGTTCTAGAAATATTCTCACACCCCCAGCTCTATTTGATCTTCACAACAGCCTTATGAGCTGTTTTAGGAAGAGGTAGTCTTGCTTCCAAGGGAAGAAATGGTGGCCAAAGGCGTGAAGTGAGGCCCAAGACCATACAGCTGGTCAATGGTTTAGAAGCAGAAGCAGAACCTGGGGTCTTCTGACTTTCTCCTTCTAATTCCCAGCTGGCAATAAGGCAACACACTGCATCCCAACCCAGAGGCTAGATGGAGCCGCTCAGAGTGAATGAGAAAGATCTGGAATCACTCTGCTCACTATGCAAAGAAGTCTTTTTACTTATGAAACAAAGAGTTTACTCTGCAGCCCAAACATCTTACCCTTAAGACTGGTGAGCAAATGTTTCTGATCCCATATTCTGAGTAGAATCTGGCAGTAGAAGGAAAAATATTAGGTCCCTTCATTAAAGTTTTAAATAGATCTCCTTTTCATCCATGCATGGATTTGTAATCAGGCTAGACCCTAAGATACAATATTAACCACTGCAATGACTAAACCCAGTTAACTTTATACATGTTTATTTCAATGAATGGAACCCTTAGTGGATTCGTACTCTTGTCCATATTTTACAGATGTGGAACCTGCAGTTCAGAGATGGAGCAGAGTGGGTCCAAGGTCCCACAGGCATTAAGGGGCAGAGAAGATGGGAGGGCAATGCCTAGCTCAAAGCCCTTCAAAGGATTAAAAGTGGCTGAAAACACTTTCTAAGGGAGAAGGCAAAACCCATTTTATTTTTCTCTTATTCTCGCTTCCTGGGGGTCTAGAGGGCACAGTAGTAAAACCTTTCCCAGGTGAGGCCACCGAGAATGAGTGAGGTTGAGTGACGTGCCTGAGGTGACTGGCGGAGCAGGGGCCAGAGCCCCCCCGAGCAGGTGTGTCTTTGGGGTTCCCTCTCATTCTATTAAGGAGGAAGGAGCCTATGGGGAGAAACCATTGCCTGGGCAAGAACAAATCTGCTGGCCTGAAGAACAAAAAGAAGTTACTGAAGGACTTCTAAGGTGAAGGTTGATTTTTAGATTATCTTGAAAGGGGACCTCTTCAAACAGGTGTGTCCATCTGGGATGTGGGCCAGGTGCATGGGGAAGAGGTACCTGCCCATCACCTGTCTCTGGACCCCAGGATGGGATTCCACCTACTGGCAGTGTGACCGCCGGGGGCCAGGGTGAGGCGATGGCCGCAGAGACCTGGTCTCAGTCAGAGACGTGCACGGCAGGGTCTGCTCAGCTGCCCCAAATATCACACGGTCCCTTCTGAACCTCAGCACTTGCTTTTTCTTTCTTTGCTGCCCTTCTTGTTTTGGTTAATTTAAGGGGGGGCGGAAAAAAGTATTCCGAAAGAAGTTGAAAGGAAGGTAGGTGCGTACAGGGTGAAAGGGCAGGAGGCAGACACAGAATTCGCCACTAACATGGCAAACAAAAACGCCAAAATAAAAAATAACAAAAGACCTCAAAGCACAGGTCCCGCCAGAAACTGGAAACACGAAGTGCTGCAGTGCCACCTGCTGGCTGTCTCCTGGCACTGCATGCTGGCCGCCTTCTCAGAAATGCAGTGATGCTTGACTCAAACCCCAATTCCAGAGATTGTGAGCTCCAAGCTCTCGCCCACTTTTTCATCTTGCAAACTGCTTTCGGCCTCCGTGGGCCCTCCTCTTCAGATGAACCTTGGGTTTCCCTCCATGCCAGTCCGGACCCTGCACCAGGTTATTTCCGCGAGTGTGCACACACATGCACATATTTCACCCACCGCAAACACTTTGTGAGGTTCCTTAACGGCCCAGAAATGGCCACACCAAGGAATACACCCTCCACCACCTCCTGGTTCTCTCCCTCTTCTTCCTGCTTCCATGTTTCTGACAAGAACCAGCAACTCCTCTCCAGGGCTGATCTCAGCTTCTACCTTAAATATATTCATGAAAGAAAAGCTTCCTGAAAAATGTAACAATGCTTCACAGAGAAGGATTCTCCTGAAAGCATTGGCTCCATCTTATTACACCTCGAAGCCCGAAAGGGCCTCGCTGCCCAAGTGCAGGACAGCTCCCTAGAACTAGACGCCACTGTGAGCGCAGGTCTCGTTCCCTGCTGGTCCTTGTCCTTCTCCCCCATCTCCCTGCAGATGCCCACCCTCTGCTCCTCAGGTGGGGACACCCCAAGTTTATCTGGCCTTATGAGCATTAATATGACTTCGGACTTCCTTGAGAAGGACTCCGAATGGCCCGCCATGGGTTCCTGCCCATTGCCCACATTCTTTAGGTGGATGAGGGGTGTGTGGGTCGTTTTACAAGATGCTGGTCACGCTCTGCAGCCATAAGGAAGCCCCCCCCCCCCCTCCAGCAGCCCTTGGCCTTGAGTAGATGCTCGGAAAGTCCACTGTTCTGTGTCCTGACCAGGATGCCTGTGGTCGGTCCCGCTGCCTCCCTTCCATCCCCCCCTGTGCTCAGAGCCAGTGCGTAAGTGAACGAACAGGTAGAGCAGAGTACCTGTTACACCCCCCCAAACCCTCACACCATGTGGAGTCCAGTTCAGGATCGCAGAGTCTGAGTACACGTACCACACGCCTTCAAGCTCAGTGGTCCTACTCTCGTTTTCAAAAATCTGTAAACCAGGGGCTTCCCTGGTGGCGCAGTGGTTGAGAATCTGCCTGCCAATGCGGGGGACACGGGTTCAAGCCCTGGTCTGGGAAGATCCCACATGCCACGGAGCAACTGGGCCCGTGAGCCACAACTACTGAGCCTGCGCGTCTGGAGCCTGTGCTCCGCAACAAGAGAGGCCGTTACAGTGAGAGGCCCGCGCACCGCGGTGAAGAGTGGCCCCCGCTTGCCGCAACTAGAGAAAGCCCTCGCACAGAAACGAAGACCCAACACAGCCAAAAATAAAGAAAGAAAGAAAGAAGCTTTCATTTAAAAAAAAAAAAAATCTGCAAACCAGAATAAAATAAAATCATTATAAGGCATAGGGCACGTAAACAAATGACAAATGACATGTCCGTCCTCAGGGCTGAGGCTATGATTTGAGAATAGATTTGGGAACTAGAGACATAAAACTTTCTCTTGAAAAATCCCCACTCATGGCTGTTTCTGAATCTTTCAAAAGCTGTGCGGGAGCAAAAATCTTTGCATAATTCATTAATATACTTGTTGCTTCTTCAAAACGATTGCATCTTTGCCTAAGCCAACTTTAATAATGAGGGGAAAGTCTTTCTGTTAAGAGAGAGATGTTGTCAGTGGTTTAATTTTAACCTTTCTAGTGGGTGTGTAATCTTATTCCATTGCAGGTTTGGTTTGCAATTTCCTGGTAACTAGTGATGCTGAACACCTTTTCATGTGTTTATTAACTAATCATGTATTTTATATTGTGACATGGCTATAGAAGTCTTGTGTCCATCTTTTAAAATCAGCTTGGTTTCCTTTCATTATTGATTTGAAGGAGTTCTTTATATATTTTGGATATAAGTTCTTTGTCAGATACTATATTGTAAATATTTTCTCCCCGGCTTGTCTTTTCATTTTCTTCATAGCCTCCCTTTTTGAGCTTTAGTTGTGATAAAACCATTCTATCAATCTTGTTCTCCCACGGTTAAAATTTTTGTATCCTCTCAAAAAAATACTTGCTTACCCCAAGGCCACAAAGATACGCTCCTCTGTTTTCTTTCAGTAGCTTTTATGCTAAATCTATGATCAACCTCAAGTCATTTTTGTGTAGGTTGTGGGGTAGGTACTGAGGCTCAGGTCTTCCACGTGGAGTTGTTAGGAAAACTCACGATCGAATTGCCTGGGCACTCTTGTTATAAGTCAATGTACCACATTTACGTGCATCTATCTGGAGGCTCTCTATTCTACTCTTTTGATCTATTTGTCCAAAGATGAATAAGCCTATTCTGTAAAGTGCAAGCCAGGGAGTATTTCAGGTTTTGCAGGCCATGTGGTCTCTGCTGAAAAGACTCACCTCTCCGCTTGTGGTGTGAAATAGTCAGAGTATGCGGTGTGGCTGTCTTCCAGGGGAACTTCTGTAATACTGAAAGGTAAATTTCACATCGTGTCACAAAATATTCTTCTTCTTCTGACTTTGTCAAACTTTTAAAAATGTAAAAGTCATTCTTACAACCGTAGAACAGCAAGCAGCAGGCTGTTTTTGGCTCACAGCTGTGGTTTGTCAACGCATTTTTGTCTATCCTTATCCCCAAACCACAGGGTCTTGATTACTGTAGTTTTATAAGAAATTTTAAAATCGTGATGTGAGTCGTCCAAGTTTGTTTTTTTTTTTCAAGATTGTTTTGGCTATTCTAAGTTCTCTGCATTCCTGTATAAATTTTAGATACAACTTTCAATTTCTATATGAAACATCTGATAAGACCTTGAGAGTACATTGAATCTACAGACCAATTTGGGGAGAATTGACATCATGACACTATTGAGTCCTCCAGTTCGTGAACATCACATCGCGTATCTCCCTTTCATTCAAGTCTTCTTCAAGTTCTCTTACCAATGGGTTGAGACTTTAAGAGTAAACAGCTTATACGTATTTTGTTAAATATATTTCTAAGCATTTTGTATTTTTGCTGCTGTTAAAAATGGATTTTTAAATTAATTTTTCAAATGTTTGCTGCTAGCCTAGTGAAATACAATAAATTTTATATATTGACCTTGTATCCTGCAACATAGCTAAATTTATTTGATGCTTCTAGTAGTTTTGTGTAGATTCCTTAGGGTTTTCTATGTAAGTAATCATATCAGCTACAAACTAAGACAGTTCTACTTCTTATCCAAATCTTTATACCTTCTAGTTCTCTTTCCTGCCTATTGCACGAACCAGGAACTCTAGTACAATGTGGAATAGAAATGGAAGGAGTGGATAGCCTTGCCTTGTTCCCAATGTTATGGAAAAAGCATTCACTATTTCACTGTAAGTTGTAGGTATTTTATAGAAGCCCCTCAACAGACCACAGTAGTTCCTGCCTATTCCTAGTTTGCTGAGAGCTCTCACACAAATGGAAGCTGACTTTTGTTAAATGCTTTTGCAATATTCACTGAGATGATTATATGATTTTTATTTTTATTCTGTTATTATGGTGAATTATACTTTTGGTATATTTTTGGTTTTCAGTTACTAAATTTAATGAGAATTTTCACATCTGTGTTTCTGCAGTTTCCTTACATTCTAATCTTTGTCAGGCTTTGGTATCAGGGTTATAAATAAGTTGGGTAGTATTCACTCTTCATCTAGTTTCTGAATGAGTTTGTATGTAAGATTTTTTAACATTTCTTCTTTAAATATTTGATAAAGTTTCCCAGTCAAACCCTTTCAGCCTGGAGGTTTTTGTTTTGTTTGTTTTGGGAAGATCTTTGCTTATAAATTTGGTTTCTTTAGTACATGTAGAGATGTGTGGATTTTCTATTTGTTCTTTGTCGCTTGTGGTTAGTTGTGTTTTTTTTCAAAGACTTCTCTATTTCATCTAAGTTGTCAAATGTACTGGCATGAATGTGTTCATAATCTTGCCTTCTTTTTAGTGTCTATGATTTTTGCTGTGATATGTTGGGGTTAGCCAAAAAGTTTGATTGGGTTTTTCCACAACGTCTTACAGAAAAACTGGAATGAACTTTTTGGCCAACCCAATAGTTTCTTCAATTCCTGATACTGGTAAAGTCACATCACTTTAGCATTTCAAATCTGAAAAGATCATTCCACTTTGTAGGGTTAAAGTGGAATGGGACCAGAGGTTTTGGCTCACCTGTAATGTGTGCACATCACATGGTACCTCCTTAAATCTCTTATTTGAGCCACACCTGTTCAGGGAGGGACAGTAATTCTGTCTTTGACTTCTAAGAATTATTATAGTTCTTATGTTATAGTAGTAGTAATAGTAGTATAGGTCACATGTTGCTTCCACATTAAACCATAAATTCTTTACTAACTATATTTTCATAGCTTAGCATGTCTATAAAGCCTTAATCAGAAAACAAGAAAGGGAGGAAGGAAGGAAGGAAGGAAGGGAGGAAGGGAGGGAGGGAGGGAGGGAGGGAGGAGAAAGGTAACATTTGTGTGAGGATAATCTTAATAGTTCATATTGCCCTATCTTTAGAGACAAATTTTAAGAGCCTTTCCAGGGTAAACACAATGCTAAAAAATATAGTAATGAAAAGATGCTCCACATTGTACATCATCAGGAAAATGAAAATTAAAACAACAATGAGGTACCGCTACACGCCTACTGTAACACCTAAACTCTGGGACACTGACAAGAGCAAACACTGGTGAGTTTGTGGAGCACCAGGAACTCTCGTTCATTGCTGGTGGGAATGCAAAATGGTACAGACACTTTGCAAGACAGTTTGGTGGTTTCTTACCAGAAAAACATATGTTTTCCATATGTCCAGCAATTGCATTCCTTGGTACTTACACAAAGGAGTTGCAAACTTATGTCCACACAAACACTTGCATGCAGATGTTTATATCAGTTTTATTCATAATTGCCAAAACTTAGAAGCAATCAAGATGTCCTTCGGTAGGTGAATGAATAAATGAACTGTGATACATCCAATGGAATATTTTTCAGTGCTAAAAAGAAATGAGCTATCAAGCCATGAAAAGACATGGAAGAACCTTAAATGCACATTATTAAATGAAAGAAGATAATATGAAATACTACATACTGCATGAATACAACTAGATAATCTTCTGATAAAGGCAAAACTACGGAGAGAGTAAAAAAAAAATCAGTGGTTGTCAGGGATTGGGGGGCTGGGGAGAGATGAATAGGTGGAACACAGAGGATTTTTACGGTTGTGAAAATACTGTGTATGATGCAATAATGGTGGATACATGTCATTATACATTTGTCCGACCACAGAATGTACAACACCAAGAATGACCCCTAATGTAAGCTATGGACTTTGGGTGATGATGTGTCAGTGTAGGTTCATAGTTTCCAGCAATGTGCCCTCTGGAGGGGGCTGTTGAAATTGGGGGCAGGCGTGTGTGTGGGCGTGGGCAGATGGTAAACGGGAGACCTCTCTACCTCCAGCTCAGTTTTGCTGTGCACCTAAAATTACTCTAAAATACTGTCTTAATAATAATAAACCAAAAGGCTATCGTTCCACAGGGATGCTCAGTTACAGGTGGCTTTGACAGTGATGAGAACAAGTTCTTGATAAAACACCTCAACCTTCTTGCTCACAAGAAGGACAGGACACCCTACAGGACACCCATGGCCAAGGGACCATGGTTAATTTGCAGTAACTCCCTGCAGGATGGGCGGCGCCACAGACACCTGGGGACCAGCCGCTCTTAAGTTATGTGCCCCCCACCTCCAGTACACGTGTGTTTAGAAGCTGGGCTACAACTAACAAGGAATTATTCTACTGATGACTGCTTAGGTTGGGCTACTTTGAATCTTCTCTAGTTATTGTATTTAGGAGGACTGAATACACCCAAGCTAATGGGGCTTCAAGGAGTTTAGTTTCATCCTCACCACCTGGTCGAAATGCTCCCAGACCTTGGAGATATCTCAGGTTCAGTTCCAGACCATGGCAATAAAGCCAGTAGCACAATAAAGAAAATCACACAAATTTTTTCATTTCCCAGTGCATGTAAAATTTATCTTTACACTATACTGTAGTCTATTAGGTGTGCAATTGCATTACATCTAAGAAAAAAAACAATGTACAGAACTTAATTTAAAAAGACTTTATTGCTAAAAAATGCTAACTATCATCTGAGTCTTCAGAGAGTCATAACGTTTTTGCTGATGGAGGGTCTTGCCTCGATGTGGGTGGCTGCTGACTGATCAGGGCTGTGGCTGCTGAAGGCCAGGTGGGTGCAACAATTGTTTTATTTTTTGGATGGGTGGCATTGGGATCTTAGTGCACTGACCAGGGATAGAACCTGTGCCCCCTGCACTGGAAGGTCAGTCTTAACCACTGGACCGCTAGGCAAGTCCCACCAATTTCTTAAAACAAGACAACAATGAAGTTTGCTGCATTGATTAACTCTTCCTATCATGAGAGATTTCTCTGTAGCATGTAATGCTGTGTGATAGCATTTCACCCACAGTAGAACTTCTTTTAAAACTGAAGTCAATCTTCTCAAACCCTGCCACTGTTTTATCAACTAAGTTTGTGTAATATTCTGAATCCTTTGATGTCATTTCAACAATCTTCACTTCACCAGGAGTACATTCCATCTCAAAAATAAACAAGCACTTTCTTTGCCCATCCATGAGAAGCAACTCCTCATTCCTTCAAGTTTTATCATGCGAGAGCAGCAATTCAGCCACGTCTTCAGGCTGCACTTCGAATTCTACTTCTTTTGCTATTTTCACCACATCTGCAGTTACTTCCTCCACTGAAGTCTTGAGCCCCTCAAAGTCATCCATGAGGGTTGGAATCAACTTCTCCCAAACTCCTTTAATGTGGATATTTTGATCTCTTCCCGTTACTCATGAATGTTCTTAATGGCATCTAAATTGGTGAGTCTTTTCCAGAAGGTTTTCAGTTTAATTTGCCCAGATCCATCAGAGAAATCACTGTGGCAGCTATAGCCTTACGAAATGTATTTTTAACAAGACTTGAAAGTCAAAATCACTCCTTGATCCACGGGCTGCAGAATGGGTGTTGTGTTACCAGGCACGAAAACAACATTCACCTCATTGTACAGCTCCAATCTTGCTTGACTGAAACTTTATGCCCGACAATTAGTTAACTCCTCATTTCTCTTTCCTCTCAGCCCCTGGGAACCACTATTCCACTTTTTGATGCTATGAATTGGACTAATAGATACCTCTTGTAAGTGGAATCATGCAGTATTTATCTTTCTGTGACTGACTTATTTCACTTAGCATAATTGTCCTCGAGGTCCGTCAGTGTTGTCATGTATGGCTGAATAGTATTCCAGTGTAGGGATACACCACATTTTCCTTATATATTCATCTGTGGATGGATACTTGTTTCCATACCTTGGCTATTGTGAATAGTGCTTCTATGAACATCAGACTGCTAATATCTTGTCAAGATCCTGGTTTCAATTCCTTTGGATAAATATCCAGAGGTAGGATTGTTGGATCTTACAGTAATTCCATTTTTAATTGTTCGAGGAACCTCTATACTGTTTTCCATAGTGGCTGCACCATTTTGCATACCAACAGTGTACAAGTACTCTAATTTCTCTGCATCTTCACTAAAACGTGTTTTTTGTTTTTTTGATAACAGCCTTTCTGACAGGTGTGAGGTGACATCTCATTGGGGCTTTGATTTGCATTTCCCCCATGATTAGTGACATTGAACATTTTTTCATATACCTGTCAGTGCTCATTTTTAAAACATGGGAGAAACTACCCACTTCTCTGGGATGCCAGAGGAATTCGACATCATGGAATATGTACACCTGCTGTTTTATCCCTAAGATTCCCCCCACCTCATCCCACTTCTCAGGAACCTACCTCTCCAGCTCTCCCAATTCTACAAGGTCAAGATGAGAGTAGCCATTTTTACATTTGGTCCAGGCCTCCTGACTTCAGTTGATGGGGCCACAGGAAGACACTTGATCAGTTTGTTCCAATCAGAGTTCTTCTCCAGGAATTTTGATTTGGAACTAAGAGATTCGAGCATCAAACTAAATCTTCTTTGAACAGAGGGAATATCAACTTAAAGACAGTTGTTGTCAGGACACTGACGTGTGGGATACTGACAAACTCAGGCTTCAGGGAGAAAGAGGTCCATGCAAGAGAGGAGAACATTCTGGGTCACTAGAAAGGCCACCACCTTTCTCCACCCCAATAAAAGACCCACTTGCACACCTGCCTGTTTCATTGTCATGAATTCATCTTCTTTTTTCTTGTGGGCTTAACAGAACTGAATGGGGTACTTGCAGCCCCAAGAGTCTGAACACCATGAACAGGGGTCATTGTTTACTGGGTAAGAGGTTCTGCCTCTGGGGTTGGAGCACCGGGAAACCAGTTCTGTTCCACCACTCTTAACTGCATGACCTCAGGCCAATTCCTTCACATTTCGAAGCCTCATGTGCTCAGTTTTAAAGTAAAAATGAGAGTATCAAACTCATAGAGTTGTTCAGGGGATTAAATTTTAAAATGTGTCTCCCAGGGGCTTCCCTGGTGGTGCAGTGGTTGAGAATCTGCCTGCCAATGCAGGGGACACGGGTTCGAGCCCTGGTCTGGGAAGATCCCACATGCCGCGGAGCAACTGGGCCCGTGAGCCACAATTACTGAGCCTGCGCATCTGGAGCCTGTGCTCTGCAACGGGAGAGGCCGCAATAGTGAGAGGCCCGCGCACCGCGATGAAGAGTGGCCCCCGCTCGCCGCAACTAGAGAAAGCCCTTGCACAGAAACGAAGACCCAACACAGCCAAAAATAAATAAATAAATTTAAAAAGACCTTAAAATTAAAAAAAAGAAAGAAAAAATGTGTCTCCCAAAGAACTAAGTACCATGCTGGGAGCATGTTGAACACTCAGGAAATGTTAGCTTTTACCATTATTATTGTTACAGCCAAGAAAAAAGTCCCAACACCTAAAAAGCACTTTAAACGCAATAGCAGCTTATAGTTACTGCAAACTGTAGCCTTGACTTTGTTTTGGCTCCCAGTCTATTCTTCAAGATTACCAATGCTCTCCTTAGGGCAAAACTAATGGTTTTGAAAAAAAATCTAACCTGAATTGTCTGCAGCAGTAGACATTAGACCATTTCTTCATTTTTGAAATGTTTTATCCTCCACTCCTATTTTCTCCCTCTCCCTTGCAGGCCACTTCTTCTGAGTGTCCCTCCTGTGGGCTGTGTTTCCTCTGACGAAGCTTTGATATTGGTCTGCTGCCTTGGGCTTTTCCTCCTTTGGTAACTCTCTAACACCTCTTTGGCTCCTATATCTTTACTATCCATCTATATAACAATGGTTCCAAAGTTAATCCCCTGCCCTGATTACTTTCCTAAGATTTGTTCTTTTATATCTGCCTGCCCTTTGGACACTTCCACTGGGTACCCCATGGGCACATCAAGCTTAACCTGTCCATAACTGAACCCACAATCTCCCTCCCAGCCCCGTCCTACTCCTCCTCCTATATTCACCACCCCAGGGCATATGCACATTCGTCCATGGTCTCGAACCTAAAACCATAGCTGCTGCTTTCTCCCTGTCACCACCACGCTGCTACAGCTAAGTAACTGCCACGTTCTATCCTACGAACATTATTAAATTCATCCTCGTTTCTCCAACCCAGTGACCGATGCCTCCATCAGGACCTTTAGCATCTCTTCCCTAGACTACTGCCAAACTCAGTTTTGTGTTCTCAAATCTAGTGTGAGCATTCACTCCATGTAGATGTGCCCTTTCTAAATTGCAAAGCTGATCATGCCTCTTGCTTGCTTACAGCTTACCCATAGGATAAATGTCAAACATTTTCGTTTTTCCACCTCTGTTCAGGACTTGGACCACAAACAATTCCAACTGAATTTTTGTCATTGTTTTGTTTTTATGTTATTAGTATTATTATATTTCTGTTCCCCCCAAAAGAAGAATTTCTAGAGAAAGGAGGTGATCCATACGTATACAGGAGCCTGCCAGAAGCTATCTCATCCCTAATATGACCAGAGGTTCCCCATTTGAGCTGGTCAAGAATTAATGAAGCTGCTGATAGAACTTCACCACAATCAGTCCTCTGAGCAGAGGAGAGAATTCCCTTCAAAGTCAGCAGAGATACAGAGAAAGAAACTGGATGCACATCTCTCCTCCCTCCTCTGGCCCATCTCACCCAACACCAGGCACGCTGGTATCAGTGGTGAGCAAACCTTTATCGTTCTTTGTTTATCTGTCCACCTGAGTTGTCTGTAATCAACTTGTTTTAACTTGGGACCATAATGTCCTTCATACCTCGGATGCAGTGTCTTCTGTGGCCTTTCTTGGTTGAGATTGAAGTCCCCCTATCTAATCTTCCTTTTGTCGAGTTCCCCACATCCTTACAAAGAACACATCTGTGACTGATTACATGGATGCCCCCCCCCATCCACCCCCTTTGCAATGTGATTTTACAGCCACTCACATCAAGAGGCAGAATGTACAATATTTCCCTATTTCTTAACTCTGGAACCTTCTTGAGATTTGCTTTGGCAAAAAAAACAAAAAGGAAACAACAATACCAAAAAAAAAAAAAAAAAAACCTCAGCAGAATTAAAATGAAACAGTTTCAAGCCTAGACCTCCAGGGACCCTGCGTGTTTCTGCTCTTTGTTCAACCTCTGCCTGGGTCAGCCTGAGGACAACACTTGCCAAACCTGCTAGAAACGGGAGGCCACGTGAAACGAGGCCAAGTCAGTTCTAGATCAGCAGAACCACAAACCCCACTGACCCGAGCTAATCACAGGTGCTTGAATTAGCTCTGGGGACACAGGAAGGGCCGCCTCCATGACCACTAGGCTCACCGGCAATGAGAAATACTCATTATTTTAAACCACTGAACTTGGGAACGACTATCAATAGCAAACTGATCTACTATCTCTTATCTTTTTTATCTGTTACAGAGTAAAACGGGGAAAATTCCTGTCATATAATATGTATTTGATAGGTAATGTCTGTCAAATACTAGGTCTAATGCACAGAGTGGGGACTCTTCCATATCAACCTCTGAGATTCTAGAAATAGTTCTCATTCTTGCGTTGGGTAATTTATGAAGAGCTATGATAGCCTTACCAGAAGTAAGTATGAGATGTAATTCTAGGACTCAGCATTTGGCCTAAATCATGAATTCCAAAGACTAGGTGTGCTAACCAGTCAACAAAATCCACAGCAGGAGACTTACACCTGAACTGTGTTCTTCAGCCGGCCGCGTGGTGATGGAATTCCACCTTGGCCTGTGGGAATGTGTGCAGATCGATGCAGGAGATAAGCAATCTGGGGGGAAAACCTTGGCGGAGGTTATTATTTTGTTCATCTGGGAAGAAAAAGCCGTCATAAACCTCACCATGGAACTTGGCTCCTGCATTTTCCCTCAGAATATGATTAATTACTCTCTAAATAATAAAAGTCTTCCAGGAACAATAGAAGGCAGCTACTACAGAATATTCATAAATATTCAACTGAAGCCTGGGGGGAATGTTATACTCCCGTCAGGGCTCTGTGCTGACATTGGAAGTCAGACCCCAACTCAGAGACATAAAACTGGGCAGAAAAATATTTACATAAGTGAGCTTGGAATGAGTTGTTAGAGTGTCACATTCTGCTTTTGCCTGGACATTGGGAGTTAATTTGGACCTGATAACGAAACTCAGGTCAGAAATGCTGGCAGCCTCTTTGTTTCTGTGACCAGCTCACATGAATGTCAGGGGTGAACAGAACAGGGCTACTCAGGCCACTATCTTAGTAGAACCCAGGTCATCAAAACATTGTTTTATTTGTCTTTGAGTTCTATAGTTTCCATCTACCCTTTTAGAAATCATTTGGTGCTCATCTACTAGACACTAGGAAAAACAAAGTGTAGACTCAGGGCCCAAGTTCTCCCAAGGAATACAGGCACATAGATAGGTCATTACAACTCATCTTAAGTGTCAACATGGCAACTTGACCAAATGCAAGGGGGGCATAGGAGGAAAGTGGGATTGCAGGAGCTGGTCAGGGAGGTGGGGTGGGCCAGTAGCTGGATTGACAGGAAAGGCTTTATAGAGCATGGGACATCTGAGCAGGGTCTCTTGGAGGAGGTCAAGAGTTCTTCCAAGTGAGGAGAGAAGGCAGGAGATCCCAGGCATCTCTGATGTGGTCTGGGAAATAGTGAAGGACGGTGGGGTTGTGGTTAGGGATCATGAGCTAGAAAAATCAGAGCTAAATCTGAGGCAGTCACTTGGAGTCCCAGAAAAACACTGTGACCTTTCCCTCCATTTCACTATTGGTTTATTCTGGCTGAAGTTTGTGCACAAGGGAAACACTCCAGAGGGTCTTGGAGTATTTGTCTGGCTGAATCCTTTGGAATTTGTAAGGAACAAAAGAAACATCCAGAACTGCCAATTACCACGTGCTTTGAGAATGGTTGAGGGTCTTACAGACCCCCTCATCCACTGGGGACACCGCCACGCTTTCTTTGTCGAGCCCTTTTGGCTGTGACCCTCTCTGGGAAAGGAGAATGCCGGCATAATGCAACTGGAGCCTGTGTGGATTGAGAGGACATTGGTGACTTTAGCAAGAGATGCTTGGAGGGGGCAGTGGGTGTAGAAGCTGGTGAGTGTGGTGTAAAAGCAAACAAGAGGATTGGAAATCCAGCTGTGTCACTTAGGAAAAGTGGTTCATATGCAAAGCCTTAGGTCCTTGCACCTGTGAGAATGTGGTAACAGTTGAGATCTGATCATTGCTTCTCAAATTTCTATTTACACAAAAGAAAGACACTAGGGTACCGTCCATGCTCACACCCTGTATAGTTCCCTTGCCTCAAGTGGGGCAAGTCCTGTAACTTGCTTCTAACCAAGGCAAAGACGTCACTTCCATGATTAATCTACACACACACACACATACACATGTATATATACATATACTTATATATACAAGTGCATATATATACACATGCATATATGTTCATCTTGCTAGCACACACTAGAGAGAGACTTTCTTAGCTGATTTGATGACGTAAGCCACCATGTTGAGGAAACCCACGTGGTGAGGAAGTGCAGGCAGCCTCTAGGACCTGAGGGGCTCCCCGCAGACAACAACAGGCACATGGAAGAAAATGAATTCTGCTGACATTGTAAATGAGAACAGATGTGGGCTTTTCCCCAGTAGAGACTTCAGATGAGAACACAGCCCAGCTGACACCTTTCTGGCCTGGTGAGAGTCTGAGCAGTGAGCCCAGTTCAGCTTCCCAGACTACATACCCATAAAAACTGTGAGATAATCAACATGTTTTAAGACACTAAGTTTTTGCTAATTTGTTACACAGCCGTGAAAAGTTAATATAATGTACTCACCAGTCACCTAGGGATCGTCCTAAAATCCGGATTCTAACTCAGTAGATCTGAGGTGGGGCTTAGTTCCTGCGTTTCTAAGTAGTTCCCAAGCACTGTAATGCTTCAGGTCTAAATCCACATTTTCAGTAAAAAGGAGATAAGACGCCTACCAAGATTCCTTCCAACTCTAGGAATATACCAGCTGGAGAAGAAAATCACGTGAGGATCAAAGAAAAGAAGTTATTGCCGTTTGCAAATATCTGAAACTGACTTTTGCAATTTCACTAAAAACTGAAAAAGTATGTTGAACAAGTTTAAATGCATATGGAAGTATTTCATAGAAGTCATTTTCAAGAAATACTCAAGACTCTGCAGGAGAAATGAAAAGACTAATGATGAAATAAATGTTGGAAAGAGAAATTACAGCAGAGTGCTAGCTCTAACTAAATATTACATGTGTCATGGTGTGCGTGGGTCCCTGTGCACGACTTACCCTGTTTCATACACAAACCAAGAATTATGGGGAACAGGAGGGTCTTTGGTAAACAAGTGGCCCCCACCATGTCACAACAGAAGCCTGAAACATGCTCTCAGCATGGAGACCACAAACCAAAGAGCTTCTCCTCCTGAAACACTGGACCAAAGACACAAGTGCACAGTCGCTGGGCAGCATGGGATAAGTTGGCTTTGCTGCTACCAGTTACATCACTTACGATACATCCTCTCTGAGCCATAATGAGCTTTTCTCTCAAAATAATGAGCCGTCCTGCCTCCACGGTACCCACTATACAAGAGGCATTGGGAAAATGAAACAATTCAGTGGAGAGATCCATCTTGGCAATCCTAAGGACACCTGCTCAAATCCTGGTTCCATGGAATATTGACTTTGACTGTGGGCAAGTGAACTTATGGTTTCTCAGCTACAAAATGGGTGCAAAATAATACAGACTTCTAGAATTTTTGTAAGGATTAGAAAATGTTAAGTGTTAAGATTTCTCATGCTCCATGCTAGGCGGTAAGCTTCTTTGTTGAGTGAAGCATCACAGAAGAAAAAAAATTAGTCATCACCCTGACCATTTCCCCATGGTTTCCTTGGCCAAGATCATCAATTTCTTTTTCCTGCTTCAGCATCAAGAAAAGGTGACTCTGAGATAGCATCACCTGAGTTTTGAGGGTGAGCATGGACTGTCGCTGTGCATCTACTTCCTCCAGGCTCTAGCTGCTGAGGCAATGGGGCATTTTGGCAGCATTTGTGGAATGTTTAATTAAGCATCATAATTAAGATGGATTGAAGGAGGGGGAATATGAGTAAGAACTGGGCACACCCAGGCGAGCATTGCTCTGCGTGTCTCCTAACACTGGGCGTTTTCATGATTCTCCTGGAGTATGGCGCTTAGCACAGGAAGATCCAGCAGTGTTGAAAGCAGAGGACGGGAACAGCCAGAGCGGTCATTCTTCCCTTGGTCATCCTGAACTCTGTGGACAAAGTGCCACAACACGGCCCAGGAACACACAGTCCCCGTGTCCAGGTCACTGCAGCACGTCCAGCAAACCGTACACCCAGAGTTCGGATGCCAACAGAGCCAAGCCTGCAATTTCACCTCTGTTGACCTTAAGTCTTTTTACTGATGTTCTATCCTTTCTGCTTCCACTCCACAGTCTGGTACAGACGCCCACCCATTTTAACAGCCTCCTAGTCACCTCCAGGCCTCCACTCCCTTCCACTGCAGGCTCCAAATGGTAGCCCTGTTTCTCATGCCACCACCAGCCTTCACCCCGAATCTCCCAGGCTGGCCAAGCCTAGTGGTCTTCTTCCTGCTGTTCCAGCCCCTTCACCACCTGTCTGTCCCCAACCCCACCCCAGGAAGCCTGCTTCTGTGACTCTGCTCACACAGGGGCTGTGAAGAGGCGCGCCTCCCTCCTGTCTGTGCTCAGGGAAGCCCTGTTCTCTCTGCCCTCCCCCAAGCCCTGCAGTCCCTTCTCCCCCAGGAGTTACTCTGACTTCCCCTGAGGGACGTTGTTCCTCTCTGCCCCTCACTGTGCTTCAGGGCAGGTATAACCTTCTCGTCTCTGCACCCCAGTGGCCTTGATGCCTGATGTGCTTTGGTCTGTGTGCGGAATTAAGGTGCTGAGGATGGAGAGAGAAGATCTGCCGAGAAGGAGCTGCGGGCTGTGGGCGAGGAGGTCTCCCCGCTGGGCGCCAGGCTCCTCGTTTATAAGAACAGGTGATCTCTGAGGGGTTTTTCCAGCCGTGGGATTCTGGCGATTCTTCCCTGGGGAGCTTCGTTAGGGATCAATGCTTCACTGAAATGCTGGTATTCGGGGTCTCCTCCGTGAGGTCGGAGGAGAGAGCCAGGAATCAGTCCTTCAAGGGAGAGTTCTTCTGTATCTGCCTGAAGCTCTCCAGAGAATTCACACTCCTGGGATATGTTATTGTCTTAGAATTTTAAAAGCATAAATAAGGAGCAGTATGGGAGGCTGGGGGTCAAAATTTAATTCTTAAGAAATTAAAAACCCAAAAAACTAAAAAGTATAGTGTATCAAACACCCATGAACTTTTCAGCTAAATTAAAAAAAAAAAAAGATTAAAACCTGAATCCTGGGCTTCCTTGGTGGCGCAGTGGTTGAGAGTCTGCCTGCCAATGCAGGGGACACGGGTTCGAGCCCTGGTCCGGGAAGATCCCACATGCTGCGGAGCAACTAGGCCCGTGAGCCACAACAACTGAGCCTGCAAGTCTGGAGCCTGTGCTCCGCAACGAGAGAGGCAGCGATAATGAGAGGCCTGCGCACCGCGATGAAGAGTGGCCCCCACTTGCCACAACTAGAGAAAGCCTTCGCACAGAAACGAAGACCCAACACAGCCAAAAATAAATAAATAAATAAATAAATAAATAAACCCCCAAAAAAGTAGAAAAAAAAAAACAAAACCTGAATCCTATAGAGCTCAGTTATATGTCTGGTGTGTGAAATAAACATCACAGGTGAGGCTGAGAAGTCTCTGATGGGTGTCCCCTTCCTTCCCTCACCCTGCCACCCCCCAGTTTTCTAGAAAGTAACTGCCTTCCTGGATCTGTTGTGCACTGTTTCTGTTTGCAAAACTTCTACAGAGTATATTACAATAAACCATGCAGAGTGGTTTATTGTAATATATTTACAACATATAATACATATTATATATATAATAATTTTGTTAAGAGTGGATCAAGAAAGAAAAGGCAGGAGAATAGTGTGATGGGCAGCACATGTGTCCAGCAGGGCAGACCTGCATCCCCCACAAGCTGCCACTTCCTACAGGGGTCCTTGTGGCCATGCCTCCCAGAGCCCCTTTTATTCCTGTGCTGTGGAGATGACAGTCCTTGCAGAACTGTGAGCACTCAGATCAACCCGTGTAAGGGAGTGAGCAAACTGCCCAGCTTATGATAGGGTCCCAATTCATAATACAACTATAGTGACCCTTTTGCTTCTAGACTGTATGTATACTTCTAGTTCAAATTTCTTTTTATTAATTATTATTGGAGTATAGTTGCTTTACAATGTTGCGTTAGTTTCTGCTGTACAGCAAAGTGAATCAGCTATACATATATCCCCTCTTTTTTGGATTTCCTTCCCATTTAGGTCACCACAGAGCACTGAGTAGAGTTCCCTGTGCTATACAGTAGGTTCTCATTAGTTATCTATTTTCTATATAGTATCTATAGTGTATATATGTCAATCCCAATCTCCCAATTCATCCCACCTGCCCCTTCCCCCTTGGTGTCCATATGTTTTTTCTCTACGACTGTGTATCTATTTCTGCTTTGTAAATAAGATCATCTATAGCATTTTTCTAGATTCCACATATATTCGTTAATATATGATATTTTTTTCTCTTTTTTCTCTGTCTAATTTACTTCACTCTGTATGACAGTCTCTATGGCCATCCATGTCTCTACAAATGACCCAATTTTGTTCCTTTTTATGGCTGAGTAATATCCCATTGTATAAATGTACCACATCTTCTTTATCTGTTTGGCTATTGTAAATAGTGCTGCAATGAACATTGGGGTGCACGTGTCTTTTTGAATTATGGTTTTCTCTTGGGTATATGCCCAGTAGTGGGATTGCTGGGTCTGCCAGTTCAAATTTAATGGTTGATTTTTTTTAACGGAATGACCCAAGCAATTGACCTTCCTCCTGTAAACACACACACACACACACACACACACACACACACTCACAGAGCAACTAATTCCTTCATTTGACAAGCATCTACTGTGTCTCTACCATGTGTCAGACAGTAGTAGGAGATAGTGATGCCAACAGTAAAAGCCCATATTTATAATGTTAACTTCCTAACCTCCTGGATAAAACTAACAATCGAGTTCACTTTTCTGAAGCTTTCAAAATTTATTCTTTTTACATTTTGGGCCTTTCATAAAAGCTGTGATAAACAGAGAGATTCTGAGGCGTGAGAACAGACTATGCTCTCCTGGAGCTTTCCAGTGTGATGAAAACTGCATTAAATATATGGACATTCTGAGTGGATTTTCTAAGTCGATAAAAACTATATATAGAATGAGTTAAAATATGTATTTAAAAAGACCCAGATAACTACCTAGGGGGACAAGTGAATGACTTTTGGTTTTCCCATATGGAGAATTTTACTCCGTTTTTCTTTGTGTTGAAGAGTCCAGCACAACCATCACCAGCATCCTTGGCAGCGTGGGCTGTGATGTCAGAGGGAAAAGTGGTCGGATCCGGCATGTTTCACGGGTCGTAGAATGAGAAGAGGGGGAGAGGCCCTCGGTGTTTTGTGGTTGGAGGATGTGAGTGACTATTCTTGGTGGAGCCGTCACCCACATCAGAACCGGAATTCATCAGTGACTTGACATGTTGCCCAACACTC
This sequence comes from Balaenoptera borealis, assembly GCF_965194805.1. NCBI lineage: Eukaryota > Metazoa > Chordata > Mammalia > Artiodactyla > Balaenopteridae > Balaenoptera > Balaenoptera borealis. The sequence continues at coordinate 87,368,440 of NC_138871.1, forward strand.
TACGATTGACTTACATTTTCTCATTTATCCTTGGAAAGGTCCAGTGAAGGATACAGAGAACAAACTAGTGGTTACCAGTGGAGAAGGGGCAACACGGGGGCGGGGGAGAGGAAGTGTAAGGCACAAACTATTGGGTGTAAGACAGGCTCAAGGATGTATTGCACAGCTCGGGGAATAGAGCCAATATTTTGTGATAATTGTAAATGCAAAGTAACCTTTAAAAATTGTATAAAATTTTTTAAAAATTTAAATAAATATTGAAAAAAGCAAGTAGAAAAAAAAATCCTGTGAAGTATTTTAACCGTCATTTTCGACCCCCTGGGTAAGTCACATGCCTAGGAAGTCACCCACCTGGGACCTGAGCCCAGGGTGCCCTGAGCACAGTGGCCGCACTCCTGACCATGATGGTCTGCCGCCCGTCCCGTGTCGGCCCCATTCCTAAAACGCACACCCTGAGAGACGCTAGAAAGGGAAGAATTGTAAAAAACCAGTAATGAGCAGGAATGGCTATTTTTAAATGTCTGAGTCATCCACAGGCTGAGACAGAGCCCAGGGAACAGGAGCATTTGACACTGTGTCCGGATCTGGCCACATCAGCAGCTACATTCTCCCATAGGAACAGGGCACCCGGTGAGGTCGACCTTCGCAGCAACCCTCATAGGCACACAAGCCGTGGTTAGTACCGACACCCTCCCACGCCCTTCAGTTTGGGTCCCCTAAGAGGCTGATGTTGGTGAGTGCTGGTACAGAGAGGAGTATTTTTTGTGGGGAGGACGAATCCATGCGCCCATGTGTACACACACACACTCACACACACACACAGATTTATTTTGCTTAAAAGCAGTTTGCTTCTCAGCAGAGTGTCCTCTGGGGTGATTCTCACGTTCCAGGTCAGCTTGAAGAACTGAGGTCCAACCAGAGTGGCGAGGGGTTGCTTCAGGGCGGGGGAGGCTTGGCAGTCCCCCACCTTTGGGTCTTCTCTGCCTTCTGTGATCGGTCTTACTCAGGCAGGGCTGTCCACCCATGGGCCATGCTCCCTCTTTGGGCTGAGCTGTGACCCCCCAAAACATGTTGGAATCCTCACCCCGAGCACCTGTGAATGTGACCTCATTTGGAAACGGGGTCTTTGAAAACGGTTAAGTTAAGATGAGGTCATCCTGGATGATTTGTCCCTGGTGGCACTAATCCAGTGACTGGTGTCTTTATAAAAAGAAGAAATGTGGACACAGAGACAGTCAGGCACACCGGGAAAGGACCATGTGAAGATGAAGACAGAGGTTGGTTTGAGGCATGAACAAGCCAAGGAATGCCTGAGATGCCAGCAAACCCCTAGAAGCTGGGAGAGAGGCTGGAAGAGATCCTCCTCGCTCGGGGTTCTCAGAAGGAACCAAACCTGTTACCCGTTGACCTTGGGCCTCTGGCCTCCAGAACTGTGGGAGAAGACATTTTTGTTGTTTCAGCCCCTCAGTCTGTGGGGCTTTGTTATGGCAGCCCTAGAAAACCGACCCACTCCCCGTAGCTTTAGAATGAAGGTCGAGTCCCAGAGCTTTTCACGCTATGCCCACCGCAGGTGGACGCTTGAGTGACAGTTCAGCCCCGGTGTGCTCGTGACCAAAGCCCTTGCACTTGCTGGACCGGGCCATTCCCTTGAACACTCCAGCCCTCGTTTTTGATTGGCTGACCCTTACTCACCTCCAAGATCCACTTCACGTAGCTCATCCTCCTGACAGCCTTCTCTGGCTGAGGGGCTGCAGGTGGCCCAGCAGATCACTAATCATCGTCTCTGATGGGCAGACCTGCCTCACTCCAGACTAGGAGTCCCTGTGAGCAGGGACTCTGTGTCTTCAGTGCTAGCAACGAGTCCCCAGTTCACACAACACTCCTCGCTCCATCTGCATCTCCAGATTCTAAGGGTGGTTTTTAAAACGTAGCCATAGGACAGGTAACTAACTGTCTATGTCTAGCCTTTCATTTCAAGTTAACGAGTGAGGTACGTACATTCTTCCATGAGGTTTAGATGAAGCAAAGGAAAATCAAGGTGGAACACTCAGAGTTACTATTCTTTTCCCTTGCTAAACACACAGAATCCATATTTATTCTTTTTTTCCCAGTAGTGAAAGGATGATCACTGATTTTGATGATGGTCTTGTAAACTTTGGTAGTTTTGCAAGTGCTTGTCTCTGTGGATGTAGGTAGAGTGGCCAGGCTGGGATGCCTTCTGATGCCGCCTTCCTGGGCTGGCACCGTGAGACGGAGACGGGGGAGGCTGAGTGGGCTCACCTTCCCAGCGTCCGAGATCGTTTTGGCTGCAGAACAGAGTTGAGAACATTCCCAAGAGAGAAAACCTCAGTGTAGGTGGAGGGACCTGGAGGGTATCATGCTAAGTGAAATAAGTCAGACAGTGAAACACAAAGAAGCTATGATTTCACTTATATGTGCAATCTACAAGACAAAACCAACAAGCACACGAAACAAAACACAAATAGACTCATAGTTACAGAGAACAAACTGGTGGCTGCCAGAGGGGAGGGGGCTGGAGGACGGACAAGGTAATGTGCAGGAGGTTAAGAGGGACACACTTCCAGCTGTAAGATCCCAGGGATGCAATGTAATACAGGGAAAATAGTCAATAAGATTACTCAGCCATAAAAAGGAAAGGAACAAAATTGGGTCATTTGTAGAGATGTGGATGGACCTAGAGTCTGTCATACAAAGTGAAGTAAGTCAGAAACAGAAAAACAAGTATCGTATATTAATACATGTATGTGGAATCTAGAAAAATGGTACAGATGAACCTATTTGCAGGGCAGGAATAGCGATGCAGATGTAGAGAACGGAAGGGTGGACACGGCGGGGAAGAGGAGGGTGGGATGAACTGGGAGATTAGGATTGACATACATACACTACAGTGTGTAAAATAGCTAGCAAGTGGGAACCCACTGTACAGCACAGGGAACTCAGCTCAGTGCTCTGGGATGACCTAGGTGGGTGGGATGGGAGGGAGGTCTAAGAGGGACGGAATGTGTGTGTTCGTATGGCTGATGCACTTCGCTGTGCAGCAGAAACTAACACAACATTGTAAAGCAATTACACTCCAATAAAAAAAAAAGATTGTAAAAACTTTATATGGTGACGAATGGTAGCTGGTCTTACTGTGGTAATCATTTCATAATGTATAAAAATATTGAATCACTATGCTGTACACCCAAAACAATATCCTAGTGTATGTTAATTATTACTTTTTTTTTTTTTTTAAAAAGCTGTTGTCCCGGTGGTAGAAGTTCCCCTTCCCGTCCACCTCCAATCCTCATAATATTTTCAATCTTCAAGACAGCCAACTAAGAGTATAAAAAAGATGGAGCCAGACAGGATTTACAAAAGTAACCTGTATTCCAGCCAAAATATCTTTAAAAAGAAATCCCTTCTAAAGGGGGGGACAAACTACATAAGACACAATACACTTAAAATATGTATTGAAATTACAAATCAAACTTTTCCGTATGATTCCAAAGTACAAAACACAACATTAAAAGGCATTCAAACAGCTCTTTTATACATCACAGTGTTAGTGGCACAAAACGTACTGACATTTCAAAAACACAAACCAAACTTGTTTTTGTTTTTTTGTTTTTACCACCACTTGTCAAATACATAATGTATACATGTGCATGACTCATTCATGCATATTTTTATACAAGATTAAAATACACCCATGGTAAAATGAGCATGGAATGAAGGAAAGGTCGGGTACCTACCCCTCCCTGAAGGCTGCTGGAATCTCGGAAGACAGGATTGTGCAAACCAAGGACGGGGAGACCACGGGCTTTACACACCCAAACAGCAGGCTCTCCTGGTTAGGATGCACCTGTCATTCTGCTTTAATGCAGCCCCTTCTTTCCAGCAGGCATTTTTGACAATACCAGTCATAACGCTTTATTTTGTTTACTTTCATAAGGGCTTGCGTTAATGATAAGGAATAAACAAGCTTTGGTATTTTTTAAAGAGACCTTCAGGAAGCTTTATACATGCAAAATGTTTTCCCTTGATGATTTTACTGTGATTTATATACACATACCGGGGTATTTATTAATCAACGAGAATCTGAGAAATATACAAAAAACCCACCCTGGTTCTTTCCAATCCTCTCATTTTTAAAGACGACCAAGGGAAAAATGCTCTCTTCTAATGTGCGAAATAACCTTTAACATTTGTAACATAGGAGAGGAAGATAAAATCATCTTGGAGTAATTTTTGCATATCCGGTACTCCCCTTCCCCCGGGAACTGGCCTGGTTGCTAAACCGGTTTTGTGCAATAATATGCTGTAAAGAGAATTTGTTCCCCTTTAAAAAGATGCCAGGGGTGGCGGATATTGGTCCCTCAGTCCGCAGCTCCCCCTGGAGGTGGAGCCGACACTGGTCTGGACGGTCAAAGGCTCTGCGCATGCTCAGGTCCCAGGTCGGTCTCTGCCCCGTGAACATCTACAGAGACGCCTGTGATGGCGCTGGTCCCCCGTGACGATGGCGAGCTCGGCTCGCCAGGCTGAAGGGTGCAGGACAGGATCAAGCTCGGAGACCGGGCACGGCCGGGGAGACCTCACGGCCTCGTCAGTTACCGAAGGGACTCAGAGAACCCCACCCGGACAGTGGCAGGGTCAGCCGTGGTCTGTCTCCGTCCTCTTCCTCCCCTCGTCCCCAGATTTAAAGGCCTCTAAATGAATAAACAGACGTGTGCTCCCAGAGACTTTTCCTGCTGACTTTCCAGAGTCAGCAGGAAAACCACCTGTAAAAGTGTCATTTTTAATCAAGACCACCTCCTAAGCATCGAATCCCCAGGTTTTACTGGGAGGGACAGCAAGGTCAAAACCCAAACCGCGGGCCACCTTCCCACATCCTGTTTACATCTGACATCAAGCCTGGTTCATACTGCGTCCCCACAAACAATGGGATGGCATTCCTCCCTGAACGAAAAGGAGTCAGATGGGGGCGATGCAAGTCTATGGAATGATCTCAGTGCGATCCCGCTGGTATCTTTCTAGGGAGTAGACAGTTTTAGTTTTGTTTTTACTGAATCAGACTGAGCATTCTGAGGCATGCTTGATGCAAAACCTCAGAGCAAGTAGGTGCTGCTTTGGCCCCGGCCGGCCCCAGAATCTCCGGTGTTCCCTACCTGGGTCAAACCACGTGCTATAAGCCTGTCAGAGGTAAAGGCACAGGGATGTTTGGTGCTCTGGATGTGCATGATTTGCCCATGGACTCTTCTAGGAGAGACAAGACAGCCCGACTCGCTAGGAATAAAGGGACCTGAGTGCTGACCCAGGGAATGCAACCTCTCCAAAGGCTCTGGTTCCCACCCCAAAGGAGGGGGTACTACGGTATGGACGTCTGTATGCAACGGGCAGTAGCGAGCGCAGGCAGGATGACCTGGGATGATGAAGACCTGCTCCGTGGACCACTGGACACGGGCCACAAGCCTGCTGTATTCCATACGAATTTGAAAGCGCACTCACAGATCGCGATGTGGTCTCCCACCTGGGCCACCAACCTCATCTTCAGGCCTCACGGAGTTGTCACTCTCTCCAGAAAAGCCATTCTACCTCCGGGCCCGATCAAGACATCTCAAGCTACAGAGACCTGGTGCTCAGGCTTCATCCGGAAAGACGGTCCCAGGCATGTTCTTATTGTTACTGAGTTTTCAAACTGCAATTATAAGGAGGATATTTTGCATGTAATTTTGACACAGACTGGGTTCCTAAATGGCTTCAGTTTCAAAAAGAAAATCAATACTAGAGGGGAAGAGTGAGGTGAGCCTGTGTCTCCTAACTGATGAAATGTTAGGAAATAAAGACATCTCTCTACGGGAACCAGGACCTGAGACAGGTACACAAATGCAGAAGTCAAGGATGTAAAACACCACCACACTTTACAGATGTGCTTGCCACAAGCAAACAACTGAGATAAAAGTCAGGGTTTGTTTTCATTTTACTCCTTTGTGGAATGCTTAGTAAGCTTTAAAAAAAGTTCCACCACGATAAATCTACAACATTTGCCTTTCTACTATGTTTAGAAGTCCCAAGTTGGATGCAATCAGTTTGCCCTTTAAAAGCCATTATTAAAGTCAACTTTCTGTAAAGAACACACTGTCCAAAGGCAATTGATGGAGTTCCGTGTGTCTTACTGATCCGGGCATCCTGCTGCCATGGTAATAGACACACACAGCCTGTAAAAGACCAATCAAAATAACTAAGTGAAATGGAAGATTTTTTTCAGCAGGGTAAGCAAAATGGTAAGCAACAGGATTTGGAACTACGATGATGTCTCCAAATTAACTTAGTCATTACAAAAACTGTGAACCTCCAGAAGCTTCTCCCCCAGGCCCTGGGAGCCCCCCAGCCCTGATAGGAGGCCCCCCTTCTGGGCATCAATGTCACTATTTGCTTGGTTTTTGTCTGCTTGAGGAGACTGAGGCTACCGCCAAACCACAGGGATTCTCAGCAGAACTATTTCCAAGTAAAACATTTGGTTTCCGAAGACATGAAAAAATATTTACTGACACTTGGGTGAAAAGAGAGGAGCCCTGTGAGCTGAGCTGAATCACCAGAGAGAGAAAAACAAAAGGCAAACCTAAGGATGGACATGTTCCTTCAAATGCATCAGTATTTTCAAAGAAATGCAACGATACAGGAAACACGTTGATAACAGTACACAGCTTACAGCATCCAAAAAGTCTCCACAAGTTTCAAGAAAAACACAAAGAGCGCATAAGGCTTTCTCAATCTCCTGAAAAGTGGCCGAGCCAGAAAGGTCATTTAACCATAACTTCTTAAAATGCACATTTCAAGAAAAGGCATAGGATGGTTTCAATGCACCTTGTTGATTTTTCACTACTCAGTTGGAAAAAAAAAAAAAAAAAACCTTCTAAAAAGGATTTTACTAAATGCCATTAGTAATAAAAAGAGTTGTCATAAACAGAGTGCTTTTCTCAAGTCAGAACACTTGGATTCTGTCTGAAGTGAGAGGCGATCCTTAAAAGACTTCTTCTCTCAGCAACGTGGCGCCAGCTTGAAGCCAAGGAGGAGACGGACAACATTCTGCGAGAGAAGGTCTCCTAAGCAACACCAGATGTTCCTAGTCTACCACTACCTGGTGCTCCATACAGCAGCTCCCTTGTCAAGTCTGCAGAGACCGACCGACTCTGTGGGACGTGCCCCACCCATGCCAGCCTTGCCTCCCCCATGCCGGGGTGACTGCACCTGGGGCCTCCGCCAACGATCTGATATCAGTCCCTGAAATCACGGCATCCGGCGTGACACTGTGAAGCTCAATGGGGCACATAAGGCAAGAAAGATGTTTAGTGAGAGGGGGACGGCGGGTGGGGATGGGAGAGAACCACGCTTCCCGGAGGTGGGGTCTTGTTCCAGCAGCACGCCTTCCTCTAGGTGGGCAGGGGGTCATCGTCGCCTTTACTGCACTTGCACTTGCAGCAAAGTACAAACGGAGTGGCCAGGAGCAGGAAAGGCGAGGCCACCAAGAGCAGGAGCCCAAATCCAGCAAAAATGCCCACAACCTGCAAGAAGGAAACAGAGGAGCAGAGGGTGAGTTGGCTGGTCTGTAGGTTCGATAGCTAAAGTATAAACCACACAACCACCCACGCATCCATCACCCACCCACCTATATCCACCCATCTATCCATCCACCCATCCATCCATCCATCCACCCATCCATCATCCACCCACCTATATCCATTCATCTATCCATCTATCCATCCATCCATCTATATCCACCCATCCATCCATCTACCCATCCATCCATCTGTCTACCCATCCATCCACCCACCTATATCCACCCATCTATCCATCCATCCATCCATCCATCATCCACCCACCTATATCCACCCATCTATCCATCCATCCATTCATCCACACATCCATCCACCCCATCCATCCCATCATCCACCCACTTATATCCATCCATCCATCCATCCATCCACCCATCCATCATCCACCCACGTATATCCATCCATCTATCCATCCACACACAACATCCACCCATCTTTCCATACATCTGTCATCTCTCCATCTACTCGTCCATCCACCCATGCATGCTTCCATCATCTACCACCTATATCATCCCTCCATCCATCCATCAGTCCATCTATTCATCCACTCATCATCCATCATCATCCATCTATCCAGCATCCACTCACCTACCCATCCATCCATCTATCCACATTTCCTTCCCTTCACTTCCTTCCTTTCACTCCCTCTTCCCTTTTTTCCCTTTTTTTCTTCCTTTCCCTTCTCTTCCCTTCCCTCCTTCCATCTAAATACCCAAACCTCCATCCAATTATACATCCAGTTAACCAACAAGCTTCCTCTGAGCCAAACGCTGTACTAGGTGTGGCAAACACAGAGGCACATTAGATCTTGGCTCTCAAGGACCACCCAGTCTGGTGGAAAGAGACCATGATTACAACTGATAATAATACACTTTACAAAAACTGCCATTGGGCTCCAGGGTGTAAAGGGAGCTCAGGAGCCAGACACCTACATCTCCAGGGGCAGGAGACTTTGCATGCAATGGGAAATGGTTGAGATTAAAAGGATTATGAGGAGGCGGGTGGTAAACAAAAATGAGTCGGAGAAGGAATTCCAGGTGGGAGAACAGAAAGGCACAGGCATGGTGCATTAGCGGGTGACCAGACCTGTGTTATTCCTGGAGTTTAAAACCCAACATTTACTGTTAGGAATTTTGATTTTTTAAAAAAAACATATGTTTATCCCTAGGTATGAGTAAATGCCGAAGGAAATAAGCCTCAAATGTAGACATACTGTCATTCAAATCAGGCAGTGAGGCTGGACAAAGAAGCAAGGGGGGTTGTTCTTTAACTGGTCCCCTCCACCAGCTGCTAGAGCCCAGAATCGGAATCCGAAGGTGGAGTTCGTCCGCCACCTAGTGTTCAGAGCGATAAATACATGAACCCCTTGGGCTCATGGTTCTAATCCTGACTCAGTGTGTTCACCTCTCTGGGCTTCAGTTTTCTCAATTATAAAATAAGCAGATGAAGTAAAAGATCTCCGAGAGCTAGTATCAGCTCGGAAGTATGATGCTACACTACAGCATCACAGCAGCGTGAATGAAAGTACACCCTTAGATTTTGCCGGAAAACCATCGCACACACACACACACACACACACACACACACGCACACACCATGTTGTGTTTCTAAATTAGATTGTGCTCATGCTAAGAATCTGTGTTTTCTGCCGACTGGCTGAGTCCATTTGTCTGAACATAATGTCAACGGTGGAACTACGTGGTGTGGATTCAGATCATGCTATGTTACAATCACGCACGCAGATATTTCAGAATACATAAAACCCTTCAGAAAGGCGTCTCTGATCTGCAGGGCACCGTGAATAACCTCGACCACCTGGGACACTTCCTCAGTCTCTAGGGAGCCAGGGACTCTTGCACCGATAACACACCAAAATCCTTCACCAAATGCTCACATTCTTGGTCAATGAGAAAGACACCATCTTCATTTTCACTCAGGCTATCTTGTCTCTTTCTTTGCATGCCATTGAACAAGCGATGTTACCCAGTGGGTCCCAACTGGTGATGGGAGGATACAGATATTGTCAGAAGGAAGTCAGCCAACAATAAAGAATGAGACAGGAAGCAAATACCTCACAACAAAAATAATCACTTAGGGGCTTCCCTGGTGGCGCAGTGGTTGAGAATCTGCCTGCCAATGCAGGGGACACGGGTTCGAGCCCTGGTCCGGGAAGATCCCACATGCCGCGGAGCAACTAGGCCCGTGAGCCACAACTATTGAGCCTGCGCGTCTGGAGCCTGTGCTCCGCAACAAGAGAGGCCGCGATAGTGAGAGGCCCGTGCACCACGATGAAGAGTGGCCCCCGCTCGCCGCAACTGGAGAAAGCCCTCGCACAGAAACGAAGACCCAACACAGCCATAAATAAATAAATTAATTAATTAATTAAAAAAATAATCACTTAGTGAGCATCTTATAAGTACGTGTCAGGCAGAAATGATACACTGTAGGAGACAGAAGGATAAAGAAGGAATCACGGTGAAACGGGGATCATTCATACTGGCAAACCCTGATTTAAAGGAACGGCTAACCAGTCAGACAGTTTCTCAAGAGGTACACTCGTTCCGAGCAGGACACAGTTTGTGTGACCATCATAAGCCCCTGTGCACAGCCTGGTGGCTCTGCCTTAACAAATGTCCAATATGTGTTTATAGGATAAACCAGTTCAATGGAATCTAGTAGCTTCTGAATCCTTTCCCCCCAGTTCTGTGACAAAACCACTCCAGGGCTTGGGAACACTAACCCAAGTCAAAGAGATGGTAAGATGAACGGGACACATTTAATTCACTGAAACTTGGCATCGGACACAGCCCGGGTGTCTGCCGCGCCCAGGCCTGACTGCGCAGAGGCCGGGTCATTGGCCGAGGGCTGTGCTGGGGTATATGGGGGCTGCTCCCATGTCTCTTCCCAGTTCTCCATCCAATGACATCACCTTGGCAACTTGAAACATCACCAAGCCATCCTGGGGGTGCTGACGCCACAGAAAGCAACCGACCTTACAAAGTCGGCCTGCCCCCTGCCGCCCCATGGCCGGTTGTTGAATGTTCTCACTACGCTGGCCCTGTGTGTGTTTTGAGGCAGGGGACGAATGAGCTAAGAGGGCCGGTGGCAGCTGCGTCGTTTACGTGGAACGTTTACTGATCGCTCCCACTGCAGTCGTCCTCGCCCCACCACAGAGCTCCTCTTTTCTCTGCTTAATGAACATTTGCTGTTCTGAACTGGATAGAGTGCGAGGGAATTAGGGTCTGCTTTTGTCCTCTGAGAGAATGGGTTCTCCTGTTGGGAGGAGGAGATGGACGCAGATAATGAAAAACTTCTGCACAAAAACAGAGTCAGGACACTGAAAACAGCCTCAGGAGAGGCGGCAGGTCCCGCAGGAGTCAGGCAGGTGGAGACGGGGGCCTGATAAGGGAGTGACGGAAAGCCGTCTCTGAGGATGGGACCGCCGAGCTGCTGTCCAAAGGAGAAGGACCCCAGCAGGGAAGGTGAGGACGGCTACCCGTGCAGGGAGGCTGGGAGTAGCGTTCGGGGAGCAGGAAGGAGGTGATGTGGCCGGAGTGGAGGGGTGCTGGGGGGAGTGGGAACCCTGGGGGCGGCCCAGGTCTTTTGTTTAGAAGATACGGAAGCTGGGGGTGCGCTTCCCGAAATGAGGGAGACCTGGAGGAGGAGGCGATCTTGAGGGAAAGTGTAAACTTCTGTTCACGCCTGTTCTATCTGAAATGTACCGTTAGACCTCCAAGTGGAGGCGCTGGCAGCCAGGTGGGCACGGAGCTGGGAGTTCGATGGGGCCGCCAGGTCGGAAACCGAAGTGAGGCAGACATGGCCTTGCAGTCCCGGGGGGGCGTGGGCTCTAGGAATGCACACAGAGGGCTGACACGACGTCCCCTCCCTGCCGTGGTCACAAGCGCGGGTCCCACCTCCCTATAAACGTAGAATAATGAAACCATGGTTGACCCTGGATAATAATCCAGTCCAATTTTCTCATTTCACCAATGCAAAATCTATGGCCAAAGAGCGATTCCAAAGGCCCCAGTACTTAAGCCAGAGATGACTTGGCGTCTAGTTCAAGTACAAGACATGACTTGTGTGTATTTTCCTGAGCATAGCGAAAAATACCCTCCGAACAGGTGACTGCGCGAGGCCCCTGCCTGTGGCCCGGCCCGGGGGGCTGAGTGAGGGCACCTCCAGCACAGGTGAGCACAGACACCAGCAACCAGCCGCGTGTTAAATGCCGCCCTCGGGCTAAAAGTGAGCTCTCTCTACAGGCAGATGGGTCTCCTGTTCAGAAGGAAAGGAAGAGCCAGCGTGGGTGAGACCCCCCTTGTCAGGTGCTGGCCTCCTAAGGAAGAAGCTTCACTTGACTGAGAAAGGAATGCCGCCCTTGTCTCTTACGCATGATGGCTGATCACTGGAACAGCACTGGGAAAGGCAAGGGGCGCTCCACAACAAGCGTGTTTCCAGAGGATGTTCGCAAAGGCAGGTGGAAGGTCTGGGCCGCGACCCCTCAGTGTGGTCAGGGACGGGGGCAGAATTAGGACGTGCAGAGCCGGGCACGGACAAGACAGGGAGACAGAAGGGTGGGTGACGAGGACCAGGACAGCAGCGGGGCCGCAGCAGGGCCAGGGAGAGGGACACAGCACAGCTGGGGGGCTTCCGTCCCGAAGGCCAGGCAGTGACGAGGAGAAAGAGGGGAGGGGGGCTGCAGAGAGAGACCCAGAGTCGGGCCATGGAATGGGGGCCTGCCCGCCGTCCCAGAGCATCTGAACATCAGCGCCTACTATGACCCCTGGGCGCTCGGGAGACACTGAATGCAATTTTCCTCAGTAAATTGATGGAAGACAATCAAGCCTGCATTTCTGCTTAAGAGACTTGGTGCTAAATACAAAGTAAAACTCTACTCGCGGATCGTTGACGAAGCAGGTGATGAACATGCCCTGAGCCAGAAGCCCGTCTGATGGGTAAGGGAATGGAGGCCACCAATCGGACGGAAAACCAGGAGACTCACAAGGGAAATGAGGACTTTCTCAGCTTCCACGTGGATGCTCTTCCTCTAAAAGCGACTTACGAGAGCGAACGTTCCTTTCAGTAATGGAGATTCTGTATCTTGTGCTGGGAGGTGGTTCTAACTATGAAAACTGAAGGCTTACGAGCAAATTGGTCTTGTGATTGTACACGAATGTCTGCTCTGGGTGGGGCTCTCCCACTGCACACCATGTCCCTCGCTAATTCCCAAGCCTCTGGCCTTCGTTCCTGGTTTATATGCCACACACTTTGCTAGTTTTTGTGACTCCCTTACTTTCCTTTTGACACTGTTCACTCATATTTTATTGTTTACCCCAAATCCAGCACTAATGTGTGGACATCTGTCTACAACCCTGCGTGTCTCCAGGGCTCCTCACACCCCAAGGAAGAGACCCCTGCACCCCGAGTGCCTTTGTTCAATTCCACCAGCACCGAGAGGGGCCTGAGATCGGGGAGGGGGGGGCTTCCTTTGTCCATGTGGCTCAGAGCTGGCACTCAGCAGGTGCCCCTGGCAGGTGCCGACCGACGATGCTGAGAGAGGCTGGTGGGGGGTGCCCCCAGGCTCCGTCCTCAACAACCGGGGAGGCTACGGACCCCCGTCCAGGCTTCTGCGCTTCTCAAGGGCCCGTTCTCTAAATGACTGTTACCAGGAACTGCAGCTGTTCCAGGACCCCAGGAACACGTGACTCACTCCCGAGGATAAACGGGCACGAGGGCTGAGGTGTGAGCGCCCAGCCCAGCCTTGTTATCGGGCAGGGTGACAACGGTTTCCCCGGCTCTCACGCTCTCCTGGGAAGCTTGCCACGGCTCCGGCCGCCATGCTCTTAGGGAGCTCAGGCCACGTGGAGAGGCAGCTCCTTATTCAGAAAGAGGGTCTTTACAGAGGGAATCAAGTTAAAATGACATTACCAGGATGGGCCCTGATCCATTACGACCGGTGTCTTCATCCAAAGGGAAGTTTGGACACAGAGACAGGTGTGCACAGAGAAAGATGAAGTACTGGAGAGACGCCCCTGGGAGCCGGGAGCTAGGACTGTGGGGAATGGCCAGGAGCCAGGAAGAGGCAGGAGGGCCCCTCCTACAGGTTTCTGAGGGAGCCCTGCCCACACCTGACTCCAGACTCCTGGCCTCTAGAACCGCGAGGGAGTCTATTTCTGTTGTTTGGGGTGCTTTTTTTACACAGCAGAGGTGGAGGGGCGAGCACTGGAGCTGGCCGTACTGGCCAGGAGGACGAAATAAAATACAGCTAAAATCCACTCTCCACACCGAGGTCAGCAGACTGGCCCTCGGGCCAGATCCGGTCCACAGTCCGTTTTGTTTAGTTTGGTTCTTACAACTTTATGGAGCTATAACTCACATACCTCGCAACTCACCTATTTAATGCACAATTTGATGGTTTTTACTGCACTCAGAATTGTGCAACCTTTGCCACAGTCAGTGCTACCACTTGATTGTTTAAAGCGTTTTCCTGGAATGCAGCCATGGGCCTTTGTTGGCATACTGTCTGCCGCAGCTGCTTCCCTACCAGGCAGAGCTGATAGTTGCAACAGAGACCTTATGGCCTGCAAAGCCAGGACCGTCTACTGTCCGGCCGCCTGTGGACTCATCAGCCCTGCCACGTGGTCTGCAGTGAGGATCACCGAAGAAGCACAGTTACGGGTGGTCTCTTTCTATTCCCACAAAACTGCCTGAGTCTCTGTTCCTGCATCTCCCAGACAGCCTGCTTCAAGGCTGTGCTGAGAAATGCCGAGAATGTGGTAATGGTCGGAGCCCATCAAGGCTCTTCCCCGCACCCAGGAGCTGGCGCACACCTGGGTCCTGCCTGCAGCTCCCCTCGGTGGGCTGCCCCCGCGCCCAGAGCACACCCCGAAGATCGCACCTCAGCCTGCAAAGCCCGTGGGGTCAACTCTGATCATCTCTGACCACTGCTGCCTCCTGCTGCTCTGTCCCCACGGACCTTTATGCCATAGTTCTGCCCATCAGCCCATCTCCGTCCCCCCTGCCTGGACTGTCCCCTCTACCTTGTCCCACCTACTCCCACGGCCAGCTCCCCAAAACTCAGTGCTCGGTCATAAGCATCACCTCCAACAAGCCTTCCCAGCCACACCATCTAAAAGACCCCTCCCCAGTCACACCTCCCCTATAGCTGAATTCACGTCATGTACATATACATTATCTGTCCCTACATGGAATGTGGGTTCCTTCAGAGAAGGATGCATCTATCTTATTCACTGGAGTATATCCAGCTCCTAGAATACTGCCAGGCACACAGTAGGAAATAAATATGTGTTGAAAGTATGAATAACCGCACCAGCTGCACAGACATCACCACCCAGGGACCTTTCCATTCTTTCCCTCTTACCCTTCTCTGTGACTAATTTGCTCACCTGGGAGCCTCTATGGAAAGCTCTTCCATTAAAGGCCATGCAAGGATTGACTAAGCACAGCGGGTCATTACCAAGGTCAAGAGTAGGTGCAAGCAATCGAAAGCCTGATGTTGAAGAATCATCACGGGCTAAGTGTGGTGCCTATTTATTCCAGGCCTACTGAAAGCATAATCTTAGTCCGGGAAAAATTCAGGCAGGAACCCCATTTACTAGCTGTTTTTCTATATAACAGACCTTGGACCAACTGGCAAGTCTCCTGGAAACCCCACACACGTGTACACACACAGTCTCTCTCCCTCTCTCCCCCCGGAGGTCAGAGTTCGAGGTGAGCAGCCTCCTACCTGTGTCCGATGCCAGATGACAGATGCCCTGGAATGGCCCAGCTTGTTCCTGCAGGGCCCTTTATCATAATGGATCAGGAGGAAGTCATCCTGAGAAGGAAGAGAAAGAACAGGGGTGGGTGGGAGAGTCCTCTCTGTTTAGTGAATGAGTCCTGCCTGGTCCCAGTTTCTTTTTTTTTTTTTAAATAAATTTATTTATTTTATTTATTTATTTTTGGCTGAGTTGGGTCTTCTTTGCTGCGCACGGGCTTTCTCTAGTTGCGGCGAGCAGGGGTTACTCTTCATTGCGGTGCGCGGGCTTCTCATTGTGGTGGCTTCTCTTGTTGCGGAACGCGGGCTCTAGGCACGTGGGTTTCAGTAGTTGTGGCACACAGGCTCAGTAGTTGTGGCGCATGGGCTTAGTTGCTCCGCGGCATGTGGGATCTTCCCGGACCGGGGCTGGAACCCATGTCCCCTGCATTGGCAGGCGGATTCTCAACCACTGCGCCATCAGGGAAGCCCCCAGTTTCTTTTTTTAAAGCTCAAATGGGCGATGTGACAGAACGACGACAGCAGAGGAAGAACGTACACCCAGAGGGGGCTGCTGCCACCCCAGGTCCCCGTGAGTCCCCAGGCTCTCCCTCCTCCGTGGCGCGTCCCCGACAGACTGCTCAGGGGCCACTAGAGGGAGCCCTGCTCCAGCGTCGGTCTCTGCCCCAGCCCGGCTCCCCGCCCCCCGGGCTCAGGCACTCCGTGCTGATGCAGGCCTTCTGAACAAGTAGGTCAGGGGCTCCCCCAGCCCTGGCTGTGCTTTACTCCCCAGAGTCTCTGCCTGTGCATCTTCCCGCCACCCTGGCAGGATTATTCCGGGATGAAATGACTTCCTTTATGTCTGCTCCATCCTCCTCGCCCTGAAAGTGCCTCCTCTCAGCTCAGACCAAGAAAATGTTCTCAGTTCTCAAGAGGAGACCCGCCCTCCACCTAACAGTTCCTCGGACTGTCTAGAAGTGAGAGGGAGCTCGAGGGAACGTCCTGCCCACCCTACCACCTCCAGATGTCCTCACATCCCACCTCCATCTCCAATCACCTTCCCCTGACAATCTTCACCAGACCATCAGGGTCCTGGAGCTGGGACCCTGAACTGATGTCAGCCTCTGTAACCACGTCCCCGGCTCGGTGCTCGGCCCCCAAACCTCAGCAAGCAGTGACCGAGGTGCAGGAGTGGGTTTTCTGGACAAAACCCTCTGCTTCTCCATGTACAGGAGGTGCCATTTTCTCTCCTATTGTCCATAAAAAGAACCAGCTCAGTAAACAGCACAAAAGAGAGGCCGATGCTGTTTGTTCACTTAACTGAGGCTGTAAACTGAGCTTCTTTTTGAGAAAAGGGGAAATAAGCACAAGGCCCAGGGTGTCTGAGACGGGAAGTCACTCCTCCGAGGGCCGGGCAGAGCCGGTGGCGGTGGTGTCCTTTGGCCCTTCGCGGCCCCGCTGGGTGGTCCTCCCAGGGAGCCCCCCTCTCATCCTGAGAGCCGCCGGCCTCCAGTCTGATGATTTCATAGGTCGGCCTCGCGGAGCCTGAACCCACGCTGGAGCATCCGGAAATCCTGGCTTTCTGGGGGTTGTAGCGAGGGCCCAGACTGCCACCCCCGACTCACCCCCTGTCCTAGACCCTCATCTGTCCAAGCAAGCACAGGCGCGGGTGAATGCACGCCTCTTCCGGCTGGAGCTTGTCCTCTCTGGGGCCATTTCTCATGACTTCTGTCCACGGAGACTCTCTGTTCCTTGAACTCCTAATTCTGTTTTCTTTCACCCACACACCACGGAGATTAACGTCCCATTTTAAGCCTCATTTTCCCAGGCTGCCTCTCACAGTCTTGCTCTGTAGATGCCTAACAGCCTTTGGATTTGTTTTCTGAAACGCAAGCTGAGCTGCGTCACCCAGCTGAGAAGTCTTCAGGACTCTCGCCTGGCAAAGCTGGACAAACCCAGCTGGACGTTACAGTCACCGGGGCCACCTGGGGAAACGCGGATCCTGACTCCGGGTCGGGGTGGAGGGGGTGCCCAGGTCACAGATGCCCCACATGGCCCTTATCAAGCTGCTGTTGGACCAGTGCTCGGGGGGCACCAGCCCCCGTGCCAGAGGTCCAGCTCTAGCTTGGCACGGAGACCCTGGTCACGTCCCCCGCCTCGGCCAGACACAGACCACGTACAGCCCACATCCTTCCTGACCACGTCCTATCCTCTGGAGGTGACCCGTCTCCCACACTCTGCCCTCTGCCCGGTCAGCTAACTCCCCATAGCTGTGCCCACACCCCACTCCCACCCCAGACCCAGTGACCCGCCCCAGAGGGGCTGCTGGGGACGCCACACTAGCTGTCTTGTAGCACTGCTCCCTAGGACCTGGTGCTCCCAGGGGCTTCTCAGTCGGGAGGTCACCAGCCCCTCAAGGTCACGGATTTTGCCAGCGACATCCAGGCCTCCATGCGGAGTTGAGTTGCCAACACTCACGGCACGCTTCCTGAGCAAAACAAAAGCCTTCTCCCTAACAAAAGCACTCCAAGATGATTTTACAATATACAAGTGATTTCACCGTGACTTTAAGTTCCTGGATGAAGCCCTTGGGCATACCCACCGCAGGACCTGCCAGGAACCTAGGTGCGTGGTGAGAGTGAACGTTTCCCTTACATTGTTCAGAGAAGCCTCATCAAGCTTCTGGGTGGAAGCAGAAACAATGGTGCTGGCGAAGGAGAGCACGGTGGCCCAGATGCTCGCAGATAACAATGAATTCCTCAGAGCAGCTCCACCACGGAAGGTTTGAGCCTTCCTGCCCTACTCTGGCCGACAGGGACTGGTCGTACCCAAGCTGCTGGGCCTTAGGGTCGGAAAGACCAGAGAGTGGATGCCGAGTCCATTCCTCACTCCGTCGGTGCTTTGGGGAAAGACGGCTAACCTTCCTGGACTGCTTCCTAAAGTCAGGAAATCATCATTCCACCTCTCACAGAAAGAGTGTCCGTATGGAACAACAGAGGTGTGCAGCGCAAGTCACAGATAGCCTAACCTTCAGCCCACATAAGCATCACTTCATAAATAGGGACCATTGACCACCACCTCCAAAAACGACAGAAGGCGAGCGGGTCCCTTCTGTCTGTGAGCGGTGAATGTTGGGCCCGCGGGGGCAGCAGAGAAGCAGTGCGGTCCTGGGCCTCACGGGTGAGGGCGGGGCCTGGCGGGGGGCAGTGGCAAGGACGAGGATGGAAAGAATCACCCTAAGATGACTGATAACTCCGGGACGTGTACGTGCACAGGAGCCGGTGCTCGGAGAGGAAAATTCCCGAGAGGATGGAAGGGGGACGTGTAAGCCCCTCCTCCGTCTCAGAAGCTCTGCTGCTTCCAGACACACGTTCACACACTTGTCTTAAATCACGGCTACTGTCCTTGACTGACCGCTGCAGAGCTGACCCCCTGCCCCTCAGGGTCTGTTTACTGTGGTCACAGGGTCACTTTTCAGCAGCTTGTCATCTACAGAGGAAAACAGGCCACCCTTGGCCCCGAGGACGCTGACTTTCAAGGAGGAAATTGCCCTGTGCTACCTCTGTCCCCGGTCCGGGCAGAGCCAGGACACAACGGGGCCTCTGGCTGGCGGGGACTGTGCTTTAGAGCCAAGTCAGACGGACACACAGACGGACAGAGAGGGTGTCTCTCCAGAGACCAGAGCAGAGAGAGAACAGCTTTGGGCTCAAAGGGGACAGACCTCGGGGAGGTCAAGGTAGCAGGGGAGGTCACAGCAGAAGCAATGCTCCCTCTGGAAGTCTGTGTCTGTCCATTTCTAATACTTCCCCCAAAAAATCTACCAGGAGATTTGATAACATGAGGTAAAACTGGCATTTCATTTCCTTTCCCCTTTAGGAAAAGTTGATAAGGAATTGCAAATTGCAGGCCAGGCTTTAGATAATATAACATAATTTAATAATCAGTTTTCAAAAAAGAGAAATACAGTAAAATGCAAATTACATATATATATTATGTATAATACAGGGAGACTATATATAGCCTATATATGATATATAGAGACTATATATATAATTATATATATGATATATAAAGAAACTATACCCATAAAGCCTCTGAAGGCCCTAAAGACTCTGTAATGCTTTAGACATCATTCTAAACAGCAGAGACAGCGCAGGGTACACTGGGGAGATGGTGGCCGTATGAGGCCAGAAACCTCCATTCTGCCAGGCAGCAGAGGGTCTGTATGTTCTTCTGCCCTGCAGGTGACACGAGCGTCACTAAAGTAACTGCCCCGCGCCCAGCATCCGCGGTCCCCTGCCTCCGTCATCCTTGCTATTCCAGGAACGGCCCCGGCTACGGACTGTTTGCATTCCCCCAAATTCCTGTGTTGAAGCCCTGACCTGCAGTGTGATGGTGCCTGGAGGTGGGGCTGCTGGGAGGTGTTTAGGTTCAGAGGAGGTCATGAGGCTGCGGCCCCCGTGACGGGATTCATGTCCTTACAGGAAGAGGAAGAGAGTCCAGAGCTTCCTCTCTCTGCCAGGCGAGGCCACAGCGAAGGCGGCCGTCTGTACAGCAGGAAGAGGGTCCAGAACCTGATGATGCCGGCACTGATCTCAGACGTCCAGCATCCAGCACGGAGAGATCAACGTCTGTTGTTTCAGCTCCCTGATGTGGGGAGGTGCTGAGATCCTACCCACCCCTTTAACGCCCAGGCTGAACCCCAGCCTGAGCTGACCCTCCGCTCCCAGGGCTCCTGCACAAACTCCCGTCTTTTGATACCACCGCACCCAGGGAGCTCATATTACCATAAATACGCACAGAGAAAACGCCTGACCCTGTAACTTCAGTGAAGCGGCTGGCGCACGCCTCCGGCTCCAGCCCGACCCACAAAGCCCCCCGCCGCGTACTCACGTCCAGGGACTCGAGGCAGTACCAGCAGAAGGCGTGCTTGCAGTTCTTACACATCATCTGTGCACACCCTTCGTCCCGCTCGATGTAGACCTTGCACTTGGGGCAGCGTTTGATGGGCACGTCGTCCTCCTCCAGCGGGAAAGCGGAGCTGCTGAGGGAGAAGCTGCATCAGGGCTGTGCTCAGAGGGCCGGAGGGCCAGGAGACACCTGCCAGCACAGGTTAACCCTGGACGCACCAGCTCAACTAGAGGGACTGAGGTCACCTGTGTTAAATGAAATATGTTGAAACCAAAGAGACTCGAACTCTGGAAAACAATCACCGCAAAACTGGGAAGCAGCCAGTTTGACTTAGGGAAAAGAGCACGGTCAGCACATGTCTACATTTAGATGAGCACAGACGACCCAAAGAAAATAGGGCTGAGAATGGAGGCCTCTGAGTAATGGGAGTACGGTCAAATGTTGTGCCCTTATTCATATAGTCGTGTGCTTTCCTAAGGGTTGATAACACATGGTATGCTCTTCGCCATGATCAGAAAAAAAAAAAAAAAATGTTAAAAACACACACACACACACACACACTAATCGCTTATTAAGATCTACTTGGCTTGTCTGTACAAAATTGTTTTCCTGAGGGGTCTGAGCAGGCCCCCAGGGGTGAGCATGGTGGCATTTAAGCCTGGGGTCGAGTGCAGCTCTTCTGCACACAGGCTGGGTGGCAACCTGTCTGAGGCCCAGCCTTCTGGCCAGTGTGAGTGTGACAGATGGCGTTATGCATGTGTGAAGGGCGCAGGGCAGTGCAGGCCTGTGTGAAGTGCCCAGTAAATGGCAGCAATGATTCTATGCTGCTCATAAAAAGACAGCCCAGGTATCTTTTTAGGTTGACTGTAGAAAGATGTCCATCCCATGCTATTCATCTTAAAAGACAGCTAAAAATATGGAATCATCTGGAAAAAGAAGCGGTCAAGGGCAGTTATCACTGATTATGGGGCACGTACTGTTTGAACTCACTGCAGCTACTCAATGTCACCAGGAGAAAAATGATTTCCCATTGGGATGAGCAGCCTTTTCAGAACCTAATGCATTCATGAGTATAAATTCACTACAAGTGAGCAAATTCTGGCATCCTGAGTAAATTCTGGCTGAAGGATCTTCCACAAGCATCATAGTGAATGTCAGCCTTAATTATGTCATCACTTTACACGGTTGTCTGAGCATCAGTGAGCTTCCAAACAATTGCAGCCTCAGGGTTTTCCTAAGCTCGGGGCTCCTACACCGTGGGGCATGTGCTCCAGCTTAATAGGTTCTTGTTTCGTTCACTAGTACAAGGTGACCAGGTAAGACGCCCTGGAAAGAAGCAGTACCTCCTCATAGTCAGGGGGTCTGGAGACAGACGTGCAAGCCCTGGTTGGGCTGTGTACATACTATCAGTCTCCACGTCTGCAGACGTGAGGCAAACTGCATCCGTCTCAGAGCGAGTGATGAAGATGTAAAGAGTTTCTCTGTGCTGAGCACATAGAATCCAGCACGTATATAGTAATCACTCAATAAATGCTAGTTGTTAGTAATACTATTACTGAAAGATAATACAACTGTAGCTCAAATTCATCTCTAATTTAACAGCAAACTGCAGACCAGCCTGGCCACACAGAATGTGATTTACAATGAAGCAGGGTTGTCATAACACGTGTTATGACATGTAGCTGGGTAAGCCAGAAAGTCAGGTTTTTTTGGTAAAATCTTTGTTTTTTATATTTTCACAAAATGAGATTTGTGAGTTCTTATTCAAGTTGCCCTTGCGTCAGTTTCTTAGGTTGCACAACCTGATTTTTTTTTTTTTTCATTTTGTTTGTTCTTGTTCTTTCTAAGGTATATCACGGATGATTTAATATACACGTACGTCGTGCCATCGTGACATGATTGCGGTCTTTGGGCAATGACTTCCATGAGACCAGAACACCACAGATGAAGAAATACTAAGTCGTCAGGCTCCCAACACCCACCACCCTCCACCTTAAGAAGGTTTTATGGACCCCTTCTCCATCCCTCCCAAGAGCAGGACACTGGCTCTTCCTGACTCCGGGTTTCACTGGTTCTTGGAAGGGAGGAGCCCCTCACTCACTAAGTGGGGCCTTCTCTTAAACAGTCACCCGACTGCTTCACGAGGGCACAGCCCCGCCTGCCCTCTACCTGCTTCTTCCCCAGCCTGGAAATCCAGCTCTCCCAGTTATGTGTAATCTGTCACACATGCAGTGTGGCTCTTCTCGCAAAATTATGAAGGATCAAGGCCCTAAGTATAAGTTAAGTGATCATTCTAGCGTTTCATCGCTTGCTGTATGCCGAGATTTGGGGTGACAACGTCCAAACAAACACAAGAGCTCAGCCTAGTGGAGGGATTGGACACATAAACAGATGAACTAACATCCAACAAGGCTGGTGTTGTCATCAATGCAAACGATCTCCATGGGGGACACAGAGAATGGGTCTCCAACCCTGCCCTGGGAACTGGGAAGCTCGACAAAAGAGGGGACATGAGCCACGTCCTCGAGGGTGGCAAGGAGTCCCCAGGGAAAGCAGGAGGGCAGAGAAGGGACATTCCAGGCACAGCACAGAGGTGCAGGCGGCAGGCGACAGGGGTGTGTCCGGCGTCACCACGAGGGTCCCTGGGCAGGTCGAGCTGTGGGGAGAGGGGCGGGGGCAGCAGATGGGGACAGAGGAAGACAGGCTGGTGACACCTTCGGGTGGATGGTGAGATTTACTCCACCAGGAAGTGGCCTCAACAGGCGCTGGGCCACCTCTATCTGATTGAGCCAGATGCCACTGCAGATACTGGAGGACAAAACAGCTGAATACTATCAATTTCTATGCTTCAACCTACTAAATTTCAAGGTACACAGAGTGATGCTGTGGTGTCCACCTGGCCATCCAGGCTGAGGGTCTGGCGGGGGACGGGAGGGCAAAGCCGCTACGGCGGTTTACCGCATCCTTCCTGCCAAGCCCCCCATTTCAGGCACATGTGGCCCCCTTGGCCTCAGGCACCAGGAGCCTGTATTTGGCGAACCTTCTGGTGTTTCTAACCACTGCCCCCCCTCCTCTTGTTCCTGCTCCTGCACCCCCATTTTGGATCATCTTCAGCACGATGGAGTCTTGGAAAAACTTCAGGTATCACAGGACTTAAAACCCTGCATAGTAACTGACTGTTCATACGTTTGCCTTTCTGGATGGGCAGAGTGTACTCTGTTTCTTATGCATCTTTCTATTTCCAGAGGCTGGCACAGTGCCAGGCACATAATCTGTTCTCAAAAATAAATAATAAACGAATAAACAAATCCAGGTCTGAATGAGACCCAAGAGAAGAGCGTACGTGGAGACTGACCGGGCTGCAGGCCTGTCCTCCCCAGAGGCATACTGAGGGAGAAGGCTGATTCCTTCTCCCAGCCTGCAGTCTGCCCCGAGCATACCTGGTCTCCCCGGGAAGGAAGGTGATGGGCATGGTCTCCGGGCAGCCCTGGCCAGGGTGCCAGCTGGCTTTGCAGGCGGAGCAGAATTCCGTGTCGCAAGCTTTGCACTGCACCAGCTGCGGGGTCTGCAGCCCCATCTCCTGGAGCTGGCACACAGCCTGGCAGGTGGACGCTGGGCACCAAGTCCGACAGGGGTCCAGGAGCACCTCTGGCACAGGGAATAAAAACAGGCAAGTCAAACTCTGCAGGACCAAGGATCTGGCGGGGCTTCAGACTGATGGACACGGACTTCACGTATTTAAGGGAGAAAAGGAAATCAAGGTCAGACATAATATACCCTTCACGATCAGGGACCCATCTGGCTCCTCCTCCTCCCCCCGGGCCACTCCCCACTTCCCACTCCACTCACGTGGGGGACAGCAGATCCCCAACTACCCCCAGAGTCCTCGTGGCTCAGGAGCCCCTACATCCTGGAAGCCTTGTGGTCCAGGGACCACCTCCTGCTCCCTGCCCGCCTGCCCTGGGACATAGCTTCGTGCAGTCAGGCCCGTCCTTCAGGCTCGTAGCCTCACAACCTAGCCCAGGGTGGGATGTGCATCGGGCATCCCAAAATATTGGTTAAGGATGGAAGGAAAAGAGGGAAGGGAGATGGCTGATTCTTCTTCTCATCAAAGGTCAGACCTCTGACTTATGACTGTCTCCCTCCCAAGTTCAAATCTAAGCCCTGAGCTAAGGACTGTATGAAATTCACTCTTCAACAGCAGGCTTTCCCTCTGAAGTGGAGCCCACGTCACTAAGAAGCCTGATTTGATGAAATTAGTCAGGAGGTTTATTTTGAAAAACAGAACACCACAACACTCCCATTCCTTCACATCTGCTTTCATATCTCACATTTCTTTAAGTAACGGTCCCGAGCTGTCCTTCACGTGAGCCTGGTTACTGGTTCCTTGGACCCTTTGTCCAGTGTGACTGGACTCTCAATGCAGGCCAGCGGGAGGGAGAGCTGGGCAGGAACCCACACGGATGCTGACGCAAGGCCAAAACGCCGCGAGGGAGGCCAAAGGATTCCAGGGAGTGTTCAAAGGCCTCCAAGTCAGCCACGGAGGGTCGCTCTTGAGAAGGAAGGGACTGCATTGTGCTGGGAACTTGGAAGCAGTGAAAGGCGCCTGCAGGCTTCTCGGCCATGTGACCAGCGATGGCCGCGGTGGGTCGGTTCACCCACATCAGAGACAGGATTTGGAGGCACTGGGACCTCCAACAGGCTGGGGCTGTCATGAGCTGCAGGCGCCCGGGCCTCACCTCAACAGGCCACCCGTGTGTTTGCCATGTTCCCCAATCAAATGTGGATTCAGCCCGCCATGAATGAGCTCCTGTCAGGTACAATGGGACTAAAAACCATCTCACCATCCAATCCGGGGGCTAACAGTAAGTATTTCAGTCTTTGAGGGCCATGAGGTCTCCATCCAACTACTCAGCTCTGCTGTGGTAGCACAAAGGCATCTGTGTTGATGCGTAAATGAGTGTTCCAATAAAACTTGATTTATAACCCCAAGCCAGGGGCCGTACTAATTTGGCCCACTGGCCATGGTTGGCTGACTCCTAATCGAATCTAACTTTTTTTAAAAGGTGAATTAATCAACAGCACAGAAGTATCAAATTGGTAGGTCTGGCAGAAGCTTTAGAAGACTTGCTAATACAAAGGAACGCCGGCATTCAGGAAAATGTGATACTTTTTAATTGTTTTTCTTTATAATAAGGTAAAATCTTCCTGATGCGCCTAATAGTGAGCGAAGGAGTAAAATTAGCTCTTGTCACGCTGAGCTGAGAGTATTGGCTTTTCTAAGACTGTCTCTGGCTGTCCGAGCCAAGGACGTGGTTTTGTGGGAAAACGCACGTGTGTGGGGCAGCGGCCTGCAGGCCCCTGGGCTGAGGAGGCAGGAGGAAGGCGGAGGGAGGGATACAGAGGCGGCCCGGGGCACGTGGGGGACACACCAAAGGCCGCTGCCCCAGGGTCCTGTGCCTTTTAGCGGCGGCCCTCCCCCTCCCTCATCTGGAATTCTCTAAGAGCTCTGCCTCCGGTGCTGGTGTGTGTGGAGGGTAAGCCAGGGTTTGCGGCACCTGCATCACGGGGCCCCCATGGGCCCGGCCCCCGAGGACAGTGCTGCGGGATGTGGGCGCTCGGCCTGCCAACAGCAGGACACGGGCAGGTACGTCCTCAGCGGGGTCTCTTTCCCTGCCAACTTGACAAGGTGTTGAGTGCTGTTGCCCCTAAAGGGACACCACTGTCCAGTTTAGACCCTTCCAGTTCCCACCGCTTCTGCTCTGAGGAGGCTGTGACCTCAGGAGGGGACCAGCAGAACCTCTTCCTGCATCTCACGGCCGAGCGCCATCTTCCGTCCACTCCTCTTAGAGGGCACGAGTGGCTGCCAGGGTGGGGGGGGCCTTTTCATGAAAGGCCCAATTATATCATGCAGCGCACAGCAGCGGAGACCCAGTTAGGGTTTCCATGGTAACGACTTCAACAGTGCAACCTGTGTCCTTATGGCTACGCCCATCCCCATGGGAGAGACTCCCTGTGGGAGACGTAGAGGGCAAACACTCTGCCCCATCGATCTGCTAGCTCAGAACACCCTTCCGCAGTGCTGCCGGCACACATGCCCCTGTGGGCACAGCCTGGGCTCCTCTCTCAAACGTCTATTAGAATTCTACATCATCACCCCGCTGCTGGAGTCTGCCAGTTGGGTGTACAAGATGAGACGCGATCAATAGTAAAATCCACACTGGGCAACAGCAGAGGTTTTCTTTCCAGGATGTGTATATACATACATATCTATGTCTGTCTATCTATCTATGTATTACATGTATATCTTATACTATACATTAGATACATTATATCATATGATATATTATAACTATTATAAATATTGTATCTAATATTTATATATATACATATTTGTATATATTTTCACACAAGGCAAGCAGTGTATTTTCTGGCACACTAGAAGAAACTCATCTTAACTCCCATCTCCCAAAGGTATATTCATAATAGATTAATGAAGCAGGTCCCTAATAGCTCTACTTATCAAAAAGCCCAAGACTCTTTTTAAAGATGTTTTTCTTTCCTTTTTTTTTTTTTAACATCTTTATTGGAGTATAATTGCTTTACAATGGTGTGTTAGTTTCTGCTGTATAACAAAGTGAATCAGCCATACATATACATTTATCCCCATACCCCCTCCCTCTTGTGTCTCCCTCCCACCCTCCCTAACCCGCCCCTCTAGGTGGTCACAAAGCACCGAGCTGATCTCCCTGTGCTATGCGGCTGCTTCCCACTAGCTATCTATTTTACATTTGGTAGTGTATATATGTCCATGCCACTCTCTCACTTCGTCCCAGCTTACCCTTCCCCCTCCCCGTGTCCTCAAGTCCATTCTCTACATCTGCGTCTTTATTCCTGTCCTGTCCCTAAGTTCTTCAGAACCATTTTTTTTTTTTTTAGATTCCATACATATGTGTTAGCATACAGTATTTGTTTTTCTCTTTCTGACTTACTTCACTCTGTATGACAGACTCTAGGTCCACCCACCTCACTACAAATAACTCAATTTCACTTCTTTTTAGGGCTGAGTAATATTCCATTGTATATATGTGCCACATAAAGATGTTTTTCTTTCTTAAACACAACTGTCCTTTGAGAAGCACACTGTGAAGGGCCCAGCACCCCCGCTCATACTGGTCCATTCTCACTGCCCTGGATATATAAACAAACGCCTGCAGCGTGGTGTGGTCGGTGCTCAAATAGGAGCTCGTGTGTAGTCCAGTGGGGCATGCAGGCAAGGGCGATGGACCTTCCCTGGAAGCTTGTTTGTTCCCAGCCTTGGGGGTCTTCCAGTTGGGAGAGCAGGTGCTCAGAAAGCACCTCACAGCCTCCCTCCTGGCTTCCTGCTTCCCAAGGACCTGGCTGGAGGACTGAGGAAACTCAGATTGAAATCAAGGCTCTGATATAAGATGAGACATGTAAAGTTCACAGGAAGACAGTGCTTGAAACTTTAACCATAGGACTTTTTAGTTACTAAAGGTTGTCAGAAAATCATGGCAACTGTCAGTTTTAATCCAGTCACCATCCTCACTTGAAAATGAATTTCAAAGGGAGAGAGTACGTTGAAACTTGCTCACTGATCCTGTCTCAGAATTTGCTCGGTGACCAGCTATAATCAATAGCTGTATTTTATTAGCCTTAACATTTTAACATTTCATTCAGACCGGTCTCTGGTCCTATTAAGTCCGAGTCCTTTTTGTGTTTTTTGCTGCTTTGAACGTAATGCTAGAAAAATGTTTTAAAGTGATGGGTTTGAGAGATATTTTTTTAACCTAAGTCGAGTTGGGTTCATTATGCAAAGGAAAAAAAAAAAAAAATCTTTGACTAAGCTAAAGTTCGGAAGAAATAACACAGTTAAAATTATTATGTAGGAATATTTACCCAGCTGCGTTTTTAAATTCAATGTCATAGAAAGTTCATTTTCTTGTAATCCAAATAACTGCCAGTTTCTGTCAAGATTCCCACTGGAAAATGTTTTCAGAAGACGCTCAAAGTCTCAGAAATCCAAATTAATTTTATTGCTCCACATACTGACGTTTGTATCACATGGCATTATATTTAAGCTATAAACTGCCCCAAACCAAACAATACATGGCATTTAAATAAATAAACTCTTGAAAACAAATTTCAATGCCATCAAAAATCCTGTTTGATTTTTTTTAGGTTGGCCACACATTACCTTTTTTTTTTTTTTTCCTTGAGAAGTGAGCCTCAAGAGGAAATGCAGCTATCTTTAGCATTTCTTTAAAAAAAAAAAAAAAGAAAAAGAAAACTTTCCACATTCAGCTAAACTAAGAGTCTCTGGACACTTTCCTCTAGTCTATTCCGCATTCCATTCCCATCCTGATGGTGTTTTCCTGTAAACACGCCACCCAGGGCCGCATCTCTCATAAAGGCCTGATCCAGGCAAGGACTGGGAACCACTCCAGGAAGAGGGGGGAGCAAACTTCAGTGCTCACAAACCGAGCTGAAAACTTTACAATCCGATGCGGCATCTTCACGATAAAGTTTTACCTACAGAGCATCTTCTACCCATGTCTTATTCTGCTCCTTTTCAGGTGAGCCCAAGGTCCAGAATATATATGAAAACGAGGCCAAACAGAATCCACAGAGTCTTTAAAATATCATGTTATGATCCTGACGTACTTCAGACAGCAAAGAGAAAGACCCATCCCAGACGGTCAGCGTGTCTGAACTCCGGAGCGGCCCGGCTCCAGCCAGCAGGGCTGGGCAGGGCACTGCGGGGGACCTGGTCCACACCCCACCCCACTCCCCACCAGAGATGGACATCAGGGCACGTCAGTCAGCCTCTGTGGGTGTCAGGTTAACAGACAACCTTGTCGGGCTGTTGGGAGACTTGGTGAACCAAGGGCTCAGCACCCACTGGTCCCGGCGTGCACAAGGCAGCCTGTCAAGGCGATGGACATGCGTGCGGTCAGGATGCTGAGGGCCACGATTCCACCCTGCCTGACCTCGGGACTTGCTTCCAGGCCTTTGTATCTTTTAAATTCTCCGGAGGTCTAAGAATTAGTTCTCAGACTGTTAGACTTTAACCTGGCTGGAGAATAATGCCCCACGAGGGTCTCTTTAAACTACCCCCAAAATCCCAAACCCCTAGAAGCAAGCTGTGTTTCACGAATCTTTCCTGTTCCTAACTAGATCCCCAACAGAGGCCTTCCAACTGTGAGCTCTGCAGAGAATTCAAATGACAGCCGAACTTTAGAAGTCTACTTTACATCAATGTTTTCACTTCTGCTGTAGCCAAATGATATATAATCACAATCACCAAAAGCACTCCCCCGGGTTACCCGGATTCTGTCACAGGAATCATAACTGGCTAAGACACGGGGGCACCTACCTCTTTCAAACTGTAGCTTTTTGTATCTTTGCATGATTTCAGCTGCAACCATACACTCAATCTAAGGGAAAAAAGAAAAAGGAGTAAAACAATCTGAGGGCTAGACGACAATGCCAGGTCAGCCCAGACAGAGCCCATGACCCCCCATCACTGAGGAGCCCATGCTCGTGCACCCCAGTTTCCCCAGCTGAACATGCCTCGTTCTCCTGTAGGTGGCCCTGTTTGGGGCAGGCAGCATCAGGGCAGCTAATTGCAGTTTCTAATCCTTCTTTGATCAAGAGTTCCACATACTGTTTCAGGCACTGAAAAAAAAAACAGAAATATCTGTAAACATCTTTACTTCCTTAAGGCTGAAGGAGCAGTGAGGCATTAAAAAAAAAAAAAAAAAAGGACAAATCAAACACATTGTTCCAATACGGTTTTTTGTATATTTGCCGTGTAGCCATAGCAACGACCAACTTAGGGGTTGTATTCACTCAACAAATATTTGCGGGGTACCTCTTGTGCACCGGGACTAGGGATGTGGGCTGGAGCCCTGGGCCCGACCTCGGCAAACACCGTGCCAGTGAGCCCAGGGCAGAAGCAGAGGCATCGAGGGAAGCAGGGAAGCCGTGTCCCTCAGACACACATCAGACGTCAGGCGCCATCCTCAGTCCCCTATACTCCATTGTTTCATGTGCTCCTTAGAACATGCTCGCAGGAAAGGTGTGACCATGTCATCATTCAGGTGTGAACACTGAGTGACCAAAGAAGGAACTGCCAGCTTACCCAGACAGCAAGGGCAGAGCCCAGATTCCAACCCAGCCTCGCCTGCCTCTAAATCGCCCCTGCACCCCACACCGAGAACCCAGAATGGCTGCCCATCCTCCTTCAGTGACCCCTTACTTACTGGGCAGTTACTTGCTACCACCTTCCCCTACTTGGCAGTCTCGCTGGACATCTGAAGTAAGTTCAGAAAAATCAGTGAGGGACACAAAGCAAAGTTCATACCAAAGTGAGGAGGCCTTTCCCAATGCCGGTTTACTCTTGCTTCACTGTCTGCTAGTCATAGAAATCCAATACTCCCTTAAAAAGCACTTCGTAAACAACAAGTAGAAGAAAGGTCATGACCTTCCCTAGTTGCAAGCTCACTACCAAATGTGACTGAGACAAACATTGAAGCGCTTACATCAGAACTCAAAGAGCATGGGAAACCGGACCTTTCAGTGAAGGGAAGCAAAGCACAGTATCTCACCAGCATCTCGAACCTCCTTTCAGTCACAGCCCAGTGTAATACCGGGGCTCATAATTCCACCACCACTACACTATTATAATGACACTATTACGTGTCATAGTGATTCATCAAGAAAAGCACATAAACTGTTGGTGGGAATGTAAATTGATACAGCCACTATGGAGAACAGTATGGAGGCTCCTTAAAAAACGAAAAATAGAATTACCATATGACCCAGCAATCCCACTACTGGGCATATACCCAGAGAAAACCATAATTCAAAAAGACACATGCACCCCAATGTTCATTGCAGCACTATTTACAATAGCCAGGACGTGGAAACAACCTAAATGCCCATCGACAGATGAATGGATAAAGAAGATGTGGTACATATATACAATGGAATATTACTCAGCCATAAAAAGGAACGAAATTGGGTCATTTGTTGAGATGTGGATGGATCTAGAGACTGTCACACAGAGTGAAGTAAGTCAGAAAGAGAAAAACAAATATCGTATATTAATGCATATATGTGGAACCTAAAAAAAAGGTACAGGTGAACCAGTACGCGAGGCAGAAATCGAGACACAGATGTAGAGAACAAATGTATGGACACCAAGTGGGGGAAGCAGCAGGGGTTGTGGTGATGGGATGTATTGGGCAATTGGGATTGACATGTATACACTGATGTGTATAAAATTGATGACTAATAAGAACCTGCTGTTTAAAAAAATAAATAAATTCAAATTCAAATTCAAAAACAAAAAAAAAGAAAAGCACATAAGCTGTTTCCTAAGCCTCTTCCTCCCCCCCAAAATGTCTAATCCATTTCATTATAAGAATGCATGGTTACTAGGAACGGATGGTCCTAAAATCAGATCCAGCTGCAGTTTCCACTGGTTCTGTGCTTTGAACAAGTCTGCCTCTCTACCAGCCTCATTTTCTGGACCTGCATTTTAGGGTGGTTCAGCCTACCTCATGGTGGAGTCGAAAGAATATTGTGCAAGAGAAAGAGGTCGAGGACTTCCCTGGTGGCTCAGTGGTTAGGAGTCCACCTGTCAATGCAGGGGACATGGGTTCGAGCCCTGGTCCGGGAAGACCCCACATGCCACGGAGCAACTAAGCCCGAGCACCACAACTACTGAGCCTGTGCTCTAGAGCCCGCGAGCCACAACTAGTGAGCCTGCCAGCCACAACTACTGAGCCTGTGTGCCACAACTACTGAGCCCACGCGCCACAACTACTGAGCCCATGTGCCTAGAGCCTGTGCTCCGCAACAAAGAGAAGCCACCGCAATGAGAAGCCCGCGCACCGCAATGAAGAGTAACCCTCGCTCACCGCAACTAGAGAAAGCCCGCACGGAGCAACGAAGACCCAACACAGCCAAAATAAATAAATAAATAAGTAAGTAAATAAGTAAATAAATAAATAAATTTATATTAAAACACAAAAAGAGAAAGAGTCTAGAAGACGACATGGAAAAGAGTGTATGCTCAATATATAAATGACAATTGATCTAAATGGGTAATTCTCACCATTTTAGCAAACCAGAATATTTCATTCACTAAAGACTCTAAAGATGGCAATTTCTTTAAAAAACAGAAACCAAGGTAATCCTCGAA
Organism: Balaenoptera borealis; assembly: GCF_965194805.1. Lineage (NCBI taxonomy): Eukaryota > Metazoa > Chordata > Mammalia > Artiodactyla > Balaenopteridae > Balaenoptera > Balaenoptera borealis. The sequence goes on from NC_138871.1 coordinate 87,400,955, forward strand.
AAGACCCATCTCCTACAGCCTCTCTCAAGAGCACTGAACAGAACGCTGAGACTCCACGTGTCAATTGCAGCCTTGGTGCCTACGACCCAAGGGCCTGTATGCCTCTGTCCTGTCCAAGCTCCCTGTGACCACGCGGGCCCTGAACTTAGGTTTTTCCCAGATCATCTATGTTTCACCAATGCAATGATGATGAAGAGAGCTCCAGAGAACCGAGTAAGGATGAGCCTGGTCCTGGCGCTCCCTCTGAGGTCTCAGATGGCAGAGGTTTCAGAGGTAAACTCATCAAAACCAACACAGGAGCTTCCCAGAACGAGGGAGAGGCAGAGGAGGAGGGAGGGGGTCACGCGGAGCCTCCATCAGGCCTCCACCTCTTCAGGAAGACGGCACCATGGTTTGGTGGTGCGCTGAACCCCCACAGCAAGGTCTGTTCACAGTGGGAGGTGACTGGAAAGTGAATGTCCTGTGTGGGGCTGGGGGCAGGCTGAGGAGGAGAAACACGGCAGGCTTCAGAGCTACAGAGACACCTGGAATCCCTGCCCCTCCAGGCACAGCCGCGGGCCGGTTATGTGATGAGTTTGGGCCACAGCTCCCTTGACTACAGAATACAGATGCCCATCTTGCTGGGCTTTTGCAACGGTAAGAAAGAAACTATGTAAAAGCACCTGGCACAATTCCCAACACACAGACCACCTAAGTAAGAGGGATCGCTGTTACCTGCTGTGTGTCTATCTGGGTGATAGATGTCTTACAGTCATAGGTGAAAAAAAAATCAAAACCTTAGCAACAAGATCGTTATTTTACTTCTTACAATTAAGTTTGTCTAAACTGAGTCTCTGGAGGACCCTGGAATGCCGTAAACTGATAAAATGCTGAAAACTCTCACAATACTGTGCAGAGAAGTACATGATGAGAGAAGGTTTACAAAATGCAACAATGAAAGATGGTGTGAAGCACACACCCGGCGGGGGGGATCTCCGAGTCTAAACGACGCTGTTGAAGAGACCGCACGTATCAACAAGCAGTGCGTCACGTCTGCGGAGGACTGCCCAGGGGCGCACGTCCTATGCCATTCGCAGGCCTCTATGCAATTTGCAAAATGACTGTGCTCTGGAAGCATCCATTTGTTTACTATATAAAAAGAGATGAGGATCCAAGTGTCTGACCAAGCATCCGTGGAAAACAAGCCCAGGCTTCTTCCAGATATAAAGCAGGCCATGACTCACAAGCTCTGTTTTTCAATCTAATAGCAAAAAGATGTCTTGAAATGAGCACCAAAAAAATGCCAGAGAAACCTCAGTCAAAATATACAGGACAAAGGCAGGCACTGATGTACTGATATTTCCTGCTATCGTATTAGTTACAGCTCTCTGTAACCAAATGCCTCAGGACCCTGTGTTAATCACTACCTGTGTTAGCCAACTAAACACACACGAGGCTCTTAGGAGGTGTTAATCCCTCCCATTTTATGGAGGAGAGAACAAAGCCCAGGGAGGTTAAAAACGGGCCCAGAGGTGGAGTCCGTAAGCGGAGGAGCTCGAGCTCAAACCCACGTGTGCCTGACTCCAAAGAGGTGAGGGTTTTGCTTTTCTAAACTCGTGCCTTCTTCCTCCCCAATCAAGAACTCTTTCATAAGCAATCGTTTATTACTTATTTTCTGTTACCTCATGAGGTTTTTTTTTTTTTTTTCAGTACAAAGCATTGTATGCATTTTAAAGTGGCAAAGTCTGAGTCAAACTAGACTGTGTCTTTATGTGTCCCTGATGCTTGGATGCCAGGACATTCCATGACATCAAGACCCCAAGGCCCCTGTGGGAAAAGATGCGGGTGCAGATCCTTAAGACGCACTGTGCTGGGGCTCCAGTGGGGTCCCGCCTCGGGGGCGCGGGTGGTCAGGAAGGCATCCCAGAGATGGAAAGCTGGCCAGAGAGACAGGACGTCCCAGCAAAGGAGCGTCTACCACACAAAGGGCAGGAGGAGGGAGGGGGGCTGTCGAGAGCCGCAGAATGTTCCAGGCCTTTCGTTTTCCACTCTGTCGTCCAACTCTTTGAAACCCGGTCCAAAGGCAGAGGCAGCACTGCTGATCTGCTAAGGTACCTCCGCTGTGTCAGAATGTTTCTGCCAAGGAGAAGGGGGCCACAGAGACACCTCTGCCTAATGTAAAGTCTGCAGCAAGTCAGAACTTCTGTTTTCTCCCTTGGAGGCCTGCTGGCTACTGATGATGCTAAAAGCCGAAAGGGACCCGCAGAAACTGTGCTCAGAGGCGCCTGAGTAGCTTCTGCTCACCAAGACCCACTGTGTACGAACGTCCGTGCAGGCAGCTCCAAACAACTGCGGTGGGGCCCCCACGAACAGTGTCCAAACAGCAAGGACCCTGGAATCCCCGCCCTGGGTTGGAATGCCAGCGAACCCGCTTGCCAGATGTGTGACTGGAGCAGGAGCTGCGCCTCTCTGAGCCCCCGTCCTCCGCGGCGTGGAATGAGACAAGCCTGGTGGCCAGAAGAGGATGCGTCTACAGTCGGTGCCCCGGGGCCCGCAGCGCTCCGGCATGGTGCCCGCACACGCGCCACGTGTCCTGCTCGGCACGCCCCGGCCTCCACCGCCGAGGGTCTGCTTACATTCCTTCTCTGTTAGAGGGCAGGCTCTCTGAAAGCAAGAACTGTTCATCTTTCCAGCCCCTGCGCCTGTGAGTGCTGGCAGAAAGCAAGGGATCGACGCCGCCGCAGGGAAAGGCAGATGCCAGCAACCGGGGAGGTGAGCGCTCACACACACGACAAGCCGACGCCCGCGCGGACGCGGACGCTCGGCAGCCGTGCGGAGGAGGGGAGACCCGGGGCGGCGCGGGCCTCAGGTCGCTGCCAGAGAGCAGCTGGCGGCGTGGCGTCCCGGGCATCTCCGCGGGCGGGGAGGGCAAGCCCTTCCTCACACAGCTGTCCTCGGGGAGGCGGGAGCCACCGCCTGGCACAGCAGGCAGGACAAGGATGCCTCGTGCATCCCCCCCGCCCCCGCCCTCCGGCCACGCCACCGGGGGCTGGAAACCTGAGCAGGCCACCCAGCCAGCCCCGCGGTGAATGTTCTGGCAGCGAGGCTGCTCCAGGCTGCAGGAATGTGACTTTACCCAAAGCAGGGGAGTCCAGAGTATGAAGGTTGCTTTTGTAAAATTTTTAGGGGAAAACAAAATTCAGACTTACTTTCTACCAAAAAAAAAAAAAACCCCAAAAAACAAAACCCAGCTCTCATCTACGTGTACTACTTGTCCTCTGCTCTTGACAAGCCACAGGGTCTGCTTGCTGTCTCCTGGACTAAGCTGCCCTGAGCTCCGACCCCTCGGCTCTGCTGAAGACCACGTGCAGCCCCACCGTCAGCCCTGCTCCAGGTACCCTCGGTGCTCTGCTCCCCGGCTGTCCTTGGGCCTTTCTGGGGAGAAGACAGCATTCTCTCCTCCGCAGGGAGGGCGCTCTCCTCGCCCTCGGGCTTCTAAACGAGCTGCAGGAGACGCCGTGTGTGTAGGACAAGGTCTCTCTTCTCCAAAGTCGCGGAGAAGCAAGTATGAGCCTTTCACCAAACCACACCTTCATCACCAAGACCTCCCAGCGAAGGCCAGACAGAGCTGGCTGTGGTGGGCAGGGTTAACATACGGAAATCAGAGTCAGGGACACGAAGGGGTCCTCCATTTCATCCACTCAACAGATATTCATTTACTCTGCACCAGAAGTCCAGGAGGCCGGAAATGCAGAAGCAACAGATAAACCTTGGGTTGAACTCTTCCTGAAAGTAGAATGAGTGTGTTTCGTGTGCAGTGGTGTGGGATCTGGGTGTGTGTGCATGTGAATTGAAGAAGGCATGTGAGAGAAGGAGATGCAAGGATACGACGAGTTTGAGGGTCTGAGGGTGTGACAATGGGAGTATATGTGCAACGGCTCAGAATCGGCGGTACCTGAGGGCTAATGCTAATAGAGGGTATTCTGTTCACCCGGCCTCGTTACGTTAAGCGGTCTAGATTTTCCAAACGACTGGAGATTATTCCATCGAATGGAGAAACCAAGAGTTTTGTTTGTCTTTTATCTCATGAATAAGAAGGGGCTGGGGAGACCGAGAATGCCCATTTGGGTGTCTTGCCAGCAATGGGGCAGGGTTCCAGGACCCTGACCTCAGCAGGATGCGGATGGGCCTCCTGCAAGAGAACAGGGAGGTCGGCTTTGAGATTCAGAATCAAGTGCACAGAACGGGGAGAGAGAAAGAGGGACCCAAGTGTCCTTCCCGGTAGGAAGGTACTGAGATCTGGGGGCGTGAGAAGGAAGCCCAGTGCCTGTGACCCAGGACGTGGCCTGCAAATGCCTCCCAGCAGCCCTTCAGCTCTCTGCTATGTTTGTCAGCAAAGCTGATACCAGGAGTCAGCACTTTCTTCTGCATGGTTAGTGCCCAGGCATCAGGTTTTAATGCAAAAAGCAAATGCACCAGAGTCAAGGCACACCCAGTGAACGTTCTAGAGCACCTCGTCCCGTCTTTCTGAGCTGCGGTGTCCCTTTTAGGAGATGGAGAATCCTGCCCAGTTTGCAGGGTCTTATGGGAAGTGCGGCCATGTTGCAAGGCACGGGGTAGACCGCCAGCAATCAGAGATGCTGTTCTTTCACCCACAAGGTGAAGTTTTAGAGGGACCCTAAATCCAGACATAAACATGAAAACCACGCCTGTGGAGCCTGTGAGCAGTGCCCCAACTCGCCGGCCCCAGGAGAAGGATCAATGACGGTCACACAACCAAGGAGGCCGGAGGGTTTCCTGGGAACGCACGTGTCTCCTTTACCCACAAGTTACCGAGAGAGATGCCCTCGCTCTACCTGTGGACAGTGCGGGGTGAGGACGTGCCGTCTGCAGCTGCTACCGTTTTGTTACCATCACTGGGAGCCCCAGCTCTGCAGGCTTCCTGGGTCACGGGCAGGACCCTTCATGCCACCTGAAGCTCTTAATGCCTACACAGAGGCAGTGCCAGTGGGGCTGGCAAGTGACAAAGTCCGTGCAGTCTGAGAGCTCAGAGACTAAAGAGTCCCGCTTTCCTTCCCTGGACGAGGGCACCAGAGAAGACAGGGAAAGGGACTCGCCCAGGGACCCCCCCATTGTTAACGGCGGGGCGGACCCTAGAACTAGTCACCAAGCGCCCTTCCTACAACGTCCAAACTGTGGTTGTCTAAGCAAACAATGCCCTGCAGAGAAGCCGGTCTCACTGGAAGATTCCTGCGCTTTCTAGGCGCAACGCTTTCTGCTCCTGCGGGAGGCGGATGACCCAAGGCTGCCCTGCTCTCCGCACGGCACCATCCAAGCACAGCTGCACGTTCACAGCTTTCCGGCCTGATGCCCTTCCGATCCCTGCCAGTTATGTCACTGTGGGAACCCTAGCAAAATCCTCCTGTTCTGGCCCCTCTCACGACACCCCGTCCTTTGCCTGCCCTTCCTGATGGGGCTCCATCCATCACGCTTTCTTCAAACGACCCCCTGAAGCCTGCCGGGTGAGTTCCCTTCTCTGTGCGGTCACATACCTCTGTTTATACTGCGAATACAAGTCTTTCCGTCCCAATGACAGCGACCCAGACCTCTCTCTCGCCTACACATGGGATCGGGAGAGCAGACACTGGAAGCTTTCATCTCCCCCAGGTGCCCAGGGCACTTGCCACAGGCTGGCGCTTGACAAGGACTGAAGAACGGAAGTGACCAAGCAGCCACTTTGTGCAAAGCTGACGGGGATGTTAAGATGTGCAAGTCAAGGCCCATCTCCTCAGCTGCTGGATTTCTGGATGAGAAAACATAACTAAGGGAAAGAGTCAGAAGTTCTGGGTCTCGGAAAACAGACATTTCCACCTTCCTGATCCCTGGGGCGTGTTATCTTGAGGGGGGAGCCACAGCACCCCACGTCTTTGAGCCTCAAATCACCCAACCTTCGGAACAAGAAGATCCCCTCCAGTGCTGGGAGCTGTCACACTGACCCTGCTTTGTCAGCTGTGAAACACCATAAACGTTCTATGTTATAGGATGCTGCAAGTATAGGGGAGACCACAGTGGCCTTGATGGGCTTCATTTTAGCTTAAAATGTCATACATTTTAGCTTCTGGCATCTCCCAGGCCACCAGAAACATAGGTTGACGAAATGGAAATGGGATTGGCTCTCAGTGCAGGATCTAATTTTAAGGACGTATTTTGACATAAATGTCAACAACCCTTTCTCTCCTCCCAGTACTTTTGCACAGAAACTGTTGGTCATCCTTGATGATTTCACATTTTTGCACACAAATGTTCAAGTTTACGTTTATCTCTTTTTCATTTTCACACTCAGCCAAAACCTGACCATTTGAGCTACCTGGTGGTCGTCACATCTCCAAACCCCTGGAGCTTAGCATCATACCTGGAACGTGCACAGGGCTGGGAGGGTCCCTCCAGCCACTGAGACCCTTGGACCAGTGCATACCTCTCCTACCTGAGTCACGCCCCACCGGCCCCGTGCACAGGCTCTCCATGACCTTTGAACTCACCCTAAAGCCACCAGGCGCCCTATAAACAAGGGAAGTCCCCCGGAACATGTGTCATGGTCATGCCACGTTAGTAACTGGTAGGCAGACATTTCTGGTGCTCGAGTAATTTGGGGAGATGCAAGTTAAATCAACAGTTGTCCCTCGTGTGGATTCCTCGGGGCTTTCTTTGTGCTCTTGGGCACCCAGAGCGTCCCAGGGGTAAGGGTACAGAGAGGGACACGGCATGCTGTGTTTAGCAAATCCACTGAACCACAAAGTTCGTCTGAGTGCATCTTTGAAGACAAGTGTTCCTCAGGACGCATGCTTGGGGATAGCTGCCCAAAACTCCTTTTGATCCCTGCGGTTCTAAGTCCCAGCTCAGAAGTGAGATGGAGAGGATCTGAGCCTCCACGTGGCAACTCCTTCACACATGTCCTTCCTGAACCTCAGGGTAAACTCCGTTCAGCTCCATTATACAGATGAGGCACACAAGGGAGGCTGAGGTCAGAAACAGCCTGCGTTTCAGTGCCCTGATGCCTGACACCAAACACCAGGCTTTCCCCTCGAGCCCCTTCCTCCTTGAGGTCACTCTACCTCAGACCTAAAGCCCATAATTCTCTAGTAGTTCTTTATTTGAAGAGTGCCCCCTTTCAGCTTTGCACAATTTTCTCTCTTCACTCTTTCCTACCTTCCCAGGTCTGTCCCCAGGAAAAAGACAGTGGCAGTTCTGCAGGCTGGGGGGGGCCCTGAGGCCTACACAGAGGGGACGGCAGGTGACGGAAGCCCTCGGGGACATGGGCGCCTTCCCCCAGTCTGCGACACGCAGGTGTTTCCTGTGCTTCACGTTGCAGGGAGCTGCAGGCACAAGTAAGCCTGTCTCAACATCTTAATTTTTAATAAATGGCTGTGAAAAAACAATCACAGCTGTCACCTGTTCCTCAGTGCTCCCAGCAGCCCCTCTTTGAGAAAACAATGTTATTCTCCTCTATTCACAGTGCCTGACTTAAATTAAGTGTTTGATCTGAATTAGACTCGCTTATTTATTTTCACTACTATGCTCTAGAAATAGAAAACTAAAACAACAATGACAACAAATGGAAGGCTGGGTAAAACCATGCCAGGGTGAATGGGAGACCTCACGGTGGCAGAAAAGAAGCCGTGGTCCCATGAGGCCCTCCCCACACGACGCAGGCAGGGGGCAGCTAGTGGCAGCAACCTCGCCTACAGGCACATCTGCAGAGGGGAATCAAGCCAGTTGGTTGAGACTGCGGAAAGCTTCCCTTCAGGCAAGAGGGAGGCAATTTTTGCATTAAGAGAACTCTTTAATCCATCCCAACGCTGGACCATCTCATCCTCCAGAGATGAAAACGAGTCCAATTCTCTGTGTTCGTTGGCTGCGCATCTGTCTTTCCACCCACCTCCCCCCAGGGCTCTCTCCCTCCCATCCTTCCCCAGCTCAGAAAAAGCCCAAAGCAACTTCCAGCGCTCCAGGTTGAAGTTACTTTCCTGGGGCTTTAATGAGGCACGTTTCTCAGCTGCCAAGCACACGGCTGAGGCGACTCTGTGGGGTTCAACCCCACTTGCCTCTACCGATCATCTGTCATGCGCCCTGCTGCAAGCCAGGCATCTGCAGGCAGAACTGTGCCCTCAGGAAGCCAGTGTCTAACAAAGGGAAGCCAGAGACCCAGACTTCAACGATTGAAAGCTCCGTCTCCTCATCTGTAAAATGCAGATGATGCTATTGAATGCACATAGGTCCCAAACAGACAAGGTCTGTAAAACAGAGACAAACAGAATAAGGTCTGTAAAATCGGGGCAGGAAGAAAGAAGTCTCTGAAAATCAGAAGGAGGTTGTCGGGGACAGAACCCGATCCAGACATCTGAACAATACACGGGAAGGCCGTTCCTGTAGTCCGTTTATAACAGTAGTCAAATTCAGAAACTTTTTTAGTTTTTCACAATTTAAAGAAAAATTGTTTTTCTGGACTTTTCTTTCTTTTTTTTTTTTTTTTTTGTATTCCTTGAATGGGAAGAAAAACCAAGCAAAATTAAACGAGACAAACTGAAAACAAACCCTACACCCTCATTTTTCTCTTCTGATAGGTAAAATGCTGGGTCTGAGTGAGGCCTGATGGAAACAGAAGCCCCTACAGGCATTAAGAGCAGGTCATTTGGCCCAGGATGTCGCTGGCTGCATCTTCAGGAAACTCAAATGTGATTTCAAGATGCAGCCTCTCCAGCTTAGCACTAAAGCAGTGACAGCTGACACGGAGAGCTGACTATCCTGCCTACACACTCACCGGGCCAGCACCCCTGCAATCTCAGGCATGTCATCGTTCAATTAAATTTAAAGGGAGCTGTGGTGAAGCTTTTCCTTTCCAGAAAGGAGCGCACACGCCATGATCAGGGTTTCTCAACTGCGCTTCCAGCTCCTAAGATTCTGTTTAACTGATTACTTTTGCACCACGAGTGCCTGCCATCGAACCTGCTTGGGGAGCCTGACTGATTTGGAGGAGTATCCCTCCAATAACTGGGTAAAAGTGAGGGCAAAGGGCTGCAAGGTGTCTCCAAAAACAAAAGTGAAAAAGGCTCATCCTGGAATTCTTTTAAACTGGCGTTTTCTGCAAGACCCACCAGGGTACAGAAGATGCATTGGCACTGGGCGATGGTCGTCATCTGCTCCACTGGGTACTCCCCGAGACACAGCTTGCAGGACACCAGCGGGTCCAGGGCCAGGTCCCAGGTGGGCCGGCACCGCGCTGTGGTCATGGCAGAGCAGTCTGAAACGAGAGAAGCACAAGTCATCAGACCCTTGTGGCCTCCCCCGGAACCGAGGCAGGGGTCACTCCTGGCTGAAACTGGGGCTCTGGGGGTGGCCAAGTGAACACTGAGGGGCCCAGGGTTTTACAGTCCTCGTCTGGGTCCTCTGAGAAGTTTTAGCCAGAGGTCCCCGATCTGAGTCTGTGGGTGATTCCTTTCCCGTATTGATGGTAATATTCAAGGCGGCGAGTGATCTACCCGTTGGCATCCTTCCCTCCACCCCTCCGGTGGGTACTGAGGAAGACGCCGTCCACTAACGAAGCACCCAGCTCAGGAGGGCGGAACCTTAGCAACCCGACGAAGAAAGCTTTTGTTAAAATAGTTACTGATCAGATCAAACTGTGCTCCAGTCTCTGCTGTAGAGATATCCTGGGGAAACCAGTTGGGGAAGTTCTGGCCTCTCTGTGCCCTCCCAGTAGAATGGTCCTTCCACACTGGTTTCGGCCCTCACCGCCCAGGTGTCACCTGACCTTCCAGAAGCAGCTCAAGCACCACTGCCTCCTAAGTCCTGGAAGACTGTCTAAAATGTAAGTTTCAGGGAGGCAAGGGCCTTTGGCAGATTTGTTCATTCATGTGGGTCAAGTGTATCCAACAGTGCCCGGTGTGTGACAGACACTTCACAATCATCCATGGGACAATCCTCACTTCCCCACCCTCCCCAACATTCTCTGTGCACATCCACCCCTGGTCTGTGTTCCCCTGATAACAGGCATCTTCCTATTGCTATGTTACACACCGATTTCCACTGCTTACTGCTCGGGGGAAACAGAGAAGGTATGAGTGTCCAGCTCTTAGCTCGGCTCTGACCCACGGTGGCCTCAATAATTGCCTGTTGATTGACTGAACTCTTGCATCTAGGGAAATGGCTCCTCACTCCTAGCGTGTCCCCCCTCAACTTGATTTAAGCCTTGCAACACTTATTTTGCACCTGTGGTGGGTAAGTATGTGCTTTATTCTACCGGCACCCCCTTGTCCCCCAAACTCAGAACTGAGAAAGATTCAGTTAAAATTTCAGATAAAATCCCCAGCCATCCAAACTCTCACTATCTGCTATCCAAATCTCAGGACCTAAATTGATTTAGAGAATTTGATATCCTTCCCTACTGAACCCCTAATCTCACTCTCTGAACTGAGGCATGAAAAGATTTGGATAGAAAGACACACATTTGGATAGAAAGATACATTCCCCCCGAGTTTGTGAGGCCATGAAAAGAGGGTTTGTCTTGTTCAACTCCACATGTACAGCAGAAGACTGTATGCATAACGACAAAGGTACACACATGAAGGGAAAGAAAACAAGACAAAACAATACCAACCAATGACCAGAACGTACACAAAATGGCTCTCGGATCTTGGAAAGACTCAAAGATGTATGAGACAGAGTTCCCCACCTTAGGGTCTTTGGATTCAACTCAGGAACATCCTTTGCCAAATAAAAAGCTAATTGGTAATAACACAAGGCAGAATGTAGGATTATGTGTGAAATCAGTGCTCAAGGCACTCGGGAAAACTGGAAATCAGCCTGGGCTAGAATCTTCCGAATAGAACTTCGCAGGGGAGATGAGGCCTGAGTTTTAAGGGGAGCTTACATTTCATACAGGTGAAAAGGGGGTGGATATCAAAATAAGAGAGAGAAATGTCCCAGCATCTTTCACCAGGCAACAGGGTGTGCAGGCAACACCGTAGGGGCAGAAGGAACGCTGCTCCTCCAGGGCAAACAGAACACCCATATCTAGTAGGGTGCTGGGTTACTTGACCACTGTCAGCCTCAGTCTGCTCACGTGTGTGATGGGGCCACAACCTCCATCTCCCAGGGCTGGTGCAGGATTAGCAGAGATCGTATGAAGGACCTGGCACACGTGGCAATGCTCAGTAAACCCTCTCCCCTTCCCCTGGGATGCCTCATTTGGCCATAGCTTGTCCACCTGTGAGAAGGCCTCTGAGGATACCAATCAGGGGCTGGGTGTGCAAGTTATTTCTAGGGTCAGGAAGCTGTCATGATACATTTTTTTAGAAAAAAATTACATCCGTTTCTCGTGTTTTGACAGTCACAGTTCAACGGGTATCACTAAGCAAATATTTAGTTAGGACGAACCACTGTGGGTCCTACGCGGGGCTCTGGGGGCGGGGAAGGCACGTGTGAGTTGGGGAAGAGACTCTGCGATGGTCTTGGGAACGCGCAGAGGAGATAAGACACAGTGACACACGATCCAGGTGCGTGAGTGATGTCAGGGTGGCAGAGACCCTGGCCTATAAGAGCTCAAGCAAGTGACGGGAGTTACTGAATTCCGGCGGGAATCGGCATTGGGAGTGAGGGCGGGAAATCCGAGCTCGGGGCGGGGAATGGACTGCGGCCTCCTCCCAGGCCAGTTAATATCTGTGGGCGACTTAGTCTAAAGTAAGTGCACTTTCCATTGTTAGAAAAGAACTCTGACACGAATTCAAGGAATTTTGGGGTGGGTTGGGGCCTTCCGGATAATTTAAACAAACATGATCATTTGACCTTAATCCAAGGGCACCAGAACACTTAGGTGATTTGGGGGTCACTCAGCGATCTGGGGGTGCAGAGCGTACCAGAATCAAGACTCCTCATGTCACTGAGTTCATTTTCATTTGGAACGTCTGCCTGCATCTTGAATTTATGCTTATTATGATTATTTTAAATGTCCACTGTCGCCTGGATCCTGGGCTCAGGCGCCAAGAGTTTTTTCTGTATGTTTCTCGGCACCTTTTTCTGTTTTAATCCTTAATATCTCTTAAAGCTCACAGTACAGAGTGTCAACTGTGTTTTGATTAAGAATGTTAGCTAAGCCCTAACAGGGGTCACAAACCTTTACTGGAAGCATTGAGAAATCGCTTAAGACTGGAAATGTCCCCAAGGGGACAGAGGTTGCTTAATTGGCTTTTCTGTCCTGGAGAGCTGGGGAAGGGCAGCAGTGGACACTGTCCTAAAGGTGTGGGGTCCAGATTCTGCAGGGCACTGAGCCGCAGATGACATGTCACCCAGCAGACCTGGGTCCAAATTCCTGTTCTGCCACTTGGTCATGTGATTTTGGAGAAATTACTCAACCTCAAGGAACTTTAGTTTCTTTCTCTCCGTAAAACTTACACACCATCACCTCCCATGTACACTTGTGAAGAGTGAGAAACAATATGTTTAAAATTCCTGGTAAGTAAAGGTCATTAGGCTATGCTGGGTTTAAGAGTTTGGACATTAACCCACACGAACCAAGGAGAGGAGAAAAACTGAGAGGTGATAAGATGGACTTAGTCTTAGGAAGTTCACGCTGATGGCCGTCATCTTTGGAAGAAGCAAACACCACGACCTCAGAAGCCTCCTGCTTTATCATCCGCTGTGCAGGGTGCTCCAAGGCTGGACATCACCCCAAATGGCAGAAATCAGGGACTTAACCCTTCGACATAGTCCTTGAAGCCCACGGCCCTGACCCCACTCACTGCCTTTCACCCTGGACCACTGGTCCCATCCTGGCTGGTTCCTCCCCAGACAGTTCTCTCTCCCCCAGCTTCTGAACTTGGCTCCTTTCTTGTTTATAATGACCCTCAGTTCAACTTGCAAGGCTTGACTTCTCACTTCCTTTCTTCCTGGACCATGATTTCCACTTGACCTACGACAGCGTGGCCTCCACTGCCCTGGGCACAGGTTAGCTGTAGCCTCTCACCTCCCAGCCCCATGATTCAGCCTTGAAGCAGGTCAGGCACGGTCTCCTGGCATCTTGTCAGTATTCTTTCCTACAGAGTAGACACTCTCTAAGGTGAGTTCACAATCATGATTCAATGGGAACAACAATTGCACGTATTTTACAAAAAAAAAAAAAAAGGATACATTGTCTAAGCCCATCACGACCTTCCCGACACACAGGATGGTCTGAATATTATTTTGCAAACATTGAACAGCTGCAAACTTGAAATAGGAATTTGCAAAGAAAATCACAATGCACAATAAGAGAAAAAAACAGTCTTTGTTTTCCTAATGTGAATGTCAAGTCGAATGAAACAACAAACTATTTTAAGAACATCTGGTCAATTATAAGCATTATTCAATCTAAGCAACTCAATATGTTTATAAGGCAAGTTACTTATTAAGCATGACTGGGTTATGCAAAGAGGGTGCATTGTGATGAGAGGTATACAAGGATGAGAAAGAGCTAGAAGGGAAAAGAACCCATTGAGGGAGATAGTCTAAAAGTACGATGTGGTTATTTGGCCAGGACCATTGCACCTGGGCTCTGGGGCTGTGGATTCTGCAGGTCCCTATTCGCCCACTGTCACCCCTTCAAAGCAAAGTAGGGGAAGGCAAAATCAAATCGTCGTCAGCCAATCACTACCCAACTTTTACTCTCAGGACTGCCCTAAAGCCCGCGGAGGCATGTTGGTGGTTCTTCCCCGAGGGGGCAGGGGGAGTCACAGCCATCTGAGTTTTCACTAGCCTTTCAGCGAATTCCCATCTGCAGTGAAGTCTAAGAACCACTGGGCTACATGATTCCACAGGATAGCATCTCCCCCCAGGACCGTCTCACCCCGAAGCCCATAGGGGCTTAAGCCCGACACATGATCACCTCTCAAAAATGCTACACCGCGCAGCCTGTGTCTGCCAGGCACGGGGCTAGACTCTGCATATTAGCCTCCTTTATTCTTTGCCATGACTCCCTCTGGGGAAGCGTGGCCTTTCCACGTCTGCCATGTGTGTTACTTTGTCCCCCAAATTGATAAGCAGTGTTTTCTATCCTGCTGGACAGTGCTGGTCACAGGCAGACCAGCATACATACACATATATGTGCATCAGGCGTCATGTGAACCAATTTTATACATTATTTCATGTATCCGCACAGTGACTTCGAGGCTTTAATAGTTGCTATTATTCCAATTTCAACAATGAGGAAAGCAAGACACAGAGAGGGCACGTAACCAGCCTGCGAGACCTCCTTTGTATAGCCTATGGATTGCGTGAGAACGGAGCTTTCTGGGTCTGTAGACAAACTAATTCCAGTTCTGCCACGGAGCTTCCTGGGCCTAACCCGAGTGCTTCCATGTTGGCGGCGGGGTGGAAAGCTACAGCATCACAATTTGGAGCTGCCAGTCACAGCAGAAACATGAGAACGGTTGGTGGCTGGGTAGAAAATTGACTGCAGGGAGGTCGACTTATCCAAGTGTATGTGGTTCCATGAACCTTCAGGAAGGTGTCTGAATGTCATCTCCTCCAGAGGAGACGGTGCTGCTCCCAGTTATTCACCCAACTAACGTGAAAACTTATATTCACACAAACACCTGTGCGTGGACATTTACAGCAGCTTTATTCATAATTGCCAAAACGTGGCCTCAACCAAGATGTCCTTCAGGAGGTGAACGGATAAATGACCTGCGTGACATCCAGACAATGGAACATTTTTTCAGGGCTAAAGGGAAATGAGCTATCAAGCCATGGAGAACCATGGAGGAACCTTCAATGCATGTTATTAAGTGAAAGAAGCCAATCTCTCTGAAAGGCCACAGACTGTCTGAATAAAACTATATGACATTCTCGAAAAGGTAAAATTATGGAGACTGTAGAAAGATCAGAGATTGCCTGTCAGGGAGAAAAGGATAAACAGGCCGAGCACAGAGGATACTTTAGGACAGTGAAACTAGTCAGTATGATTTGTAATGGTGGATGCATGTCATTATACATCTGCCAGAACCCACACCAAGTGTGAACCCCAATGTCAATGGTGTGGGCAAAGTCATGTCCCCCGCAAAGTTCCTATGTTGAAGCCCTAACCCTCCATGTGATGATTGTATG
The DNA here is from genome assembly GCF_965194805.1 of Balaenoptera borealis. Taxonomy (NCBI): domain Eukaryota; kingdom Metazoa; phylum Chordata; class Mammalia; order Artiodactyla; family Balaenopteridae; genus Balaenoptera; species Balaenoptera borealis. Next base: position 87,416,069 of record NC_138871.1, read on the forward strand.
TCCTTTCGAGGCAATGAAGGTTCAGTGGGGTCATAAGGGTGGGGTTCTAACCCAGTAAGGCTGTGGCCTTATGAGAGAGGAAGATCTCAGCATCCCCCTCTCTTTCTCCTACAGATGAGGACTCAGCGAGAAAGTAGCGACTTGAAAGCCACAAAGAGGGCTTTCACCAGCACCTGAGGAGGACCCAACCCTGCTGGCCTCCCGATCTCGGACTTGTAGCCTCTAGAACTGTGAGAAAATACATTTCTGTGTTTTAAGTCACCCAGTCTACGGCGTTTCGTTATGGCAGCCTGGGCTAATATAGCAAACTATGGACTCTGGGTGGGAGGGATGTCTCAGTGTAGGTTCAGCGCTGTAACACCCGCGCCTCTGGTGGGGATGGGATGTCAGCAGTGGTGGAGACCTAAAACTCTTCTATATGGTACCTCCCTATACAATCTGCATCCGCTTTCTAAATATAAGTCCAAATCTGTTAACCTAAAGCTAAATTTAAAACCAAATCTGTTCATCTAAACTGCCCTAAAATAAAAAGTTTATTTAAAAAATTTTGTTGTTTTCATTTAAACCCGAATAAGCCTATTACCATGAAGAGTCAACTGGAATCTTTTAAGAGTCTAAGATTTTAATCTGTTTTAAGACCATGTTTTCCCCAAGCAGTATTATTTTTTAACTTATTTTTTTTTCTATTGAAGTATAGTTGATTTACAATGTTGTGTTAGTGTCAGGTGTACAGCACAGTGATTCAGTTATATATATGTATTCTTTCTCAGATTCTTTTCCATTATAGGTTATTACAAGACATTGAGTATAGTAAACTGTGCTGTACAGTAGGTCCTTGTTGATCGTCTATTTTATATATAGTAGTGTGTATCCGTTAATTCCAACCTCCTAATTTATCTCTCCCCACTCCCTTTCCTTTCCCCTTTGGTAACCATAAATTTGTTTTCTATGTCTGTGAGCCTATTTCTGTTTTGTAAATAAGTTCATTTGTATCCTTTTTTTTAGATTCGACCCCAAACAGTATTATGAAGTGTGATACTAAAAATCAGAGGAATACGGGATTAAATATAATTGGGCAGATTCGTGTGCTTATTTTTAACCATCAAACCCCGTGCGGGCCTTCAGGTGTTAATGAACACGGTGATACTCCAAGAAGGGCGTACAGTATGGCTTCACTGGACGAAGCACAAAACACGCTCTCAAGCACAACCACACACCATCAAGGTTAAAAAGGGGAAAAAAAAAAGCTACTTTTCAGTCATTTCACTGTCACAGGTTTCCCAACATTCAGACTTTGCAGGGAAAAGAGCAAAGAGGAGACAATCAACAAGGAGCCCAGGGACCAGAGAGAACTCCGGCCTGTCCGAGCTGCACTCTGCACAGGAGAAACAGCCCGAGACCTGCCCGGCGCAGCTAAGGGTTTCCACTCCGCACGTCGTAGAGGTCCTAGGGTCCCTTACCATAGACAGGATGAGGAAACCTGCCTTCACTTAACCTGAGGCCTTCCGTTTACTTCCCTCCTGCCTCCCAAAGATTCGGACCATTTTACAAGCATATAAACTCACCTCTGTTAACAGTGGCCCAGAAGCCTCTTTGTGCTAAAAGCATGGACGTCTAAGGCAGTCAGCCATTCCCAGGCAAACAGGTCCCGTTACGTTCGGCTGCCCAGCTGCCCCCACCGCCGTCCCAGAGGCCCCATCCAGTAAGGCAACCCCCTTGCCAGGCTGTCCCAGCCGGGCCCCGCGTCTGAGGAAGGTAAGCCTGTTTCCCCTTGACGTCTTCAGTAGGTTACCCGACACTGGTGTCCCTCAGTCACCTTTTCCGTAAAATGGGGTTTTTAGTTTTGTCTTTTTTTTTTTTTTTTAATGCTGGGAAATACTTGCATTCAAGCAGGGAAGGGAAGGCAGAGGTCTGGCCCGATGCTCTATTCCTTTAATGCTGTGGGATCTGCCCCGGGAGCAGACCCTCCTCTGTCGAGCCCCAGGAGCTTCTCTGCTTGTAGTTATCTCAAGTTCAACATATTTCACCTTAACCCCCTTCTAGATGTCGTTTGGAGGGCGAAGGAGATCTGCTTCCCATCGCCACTGGGCTATGGGGTTCTGACTGCCTTGCCTACAGATTCATGGCTTGATAAACTTGTCATATTCAAAATCTTGAAATGTACTAAAAGTGGGTTTAAAAAACCATCCACGAATGGGAGCTCTGCACCTTTCAAATGCACCTGCACAGGTGAGAGGGAAGAGGAGTTCCTTCACCCGGAGCCTCCTGACCGTGATGCGGCATCTATTACTGGGCACTGAAGTACACAGTGGGGTTGAGGGGAAGGTTGACTTAAAGGAGCCGTTTCCTTCCACAGAGCAGGCCCACCTCCTCCCTCCATCCTACCCTGGTGCTCTGGGTCTGCGCTTCTCTTGCCAGAAAAAAGTCTGGGCTGGGGCGAGGCCAACACAGTGAGTCTTCCTGCAGCAGGGCCCGGAGGCCCTGCTGCTGCCCGGGGTGCAAAAGAGGGAGGGCCACACAGGCACGACGGAAATCCGGCTGAAAAAGCCCTTGCAGACGTTTCCAGCGCCAGCCGGGGCTCCGGCCTTGAGACGCTTCCTCCCCGGCCTGGGCAGACCTGTGCACTTGCTTCTGGAAGCTGCCGCTCTGTGGGAAGCTTGGCTTAGGAAACAAGTGACATTCAGGGCAGAGCACTCACTCACAACGCCCCAGTATCTTCCTCATCACAGAACGCTTCCCGCAGACGGCCCAGCCCAGCCTGGCTCTCTGACCTCGGTCCAGGAATGAAACACAGAGGGAGACACAAAGGGACTATTATTCCCACCGCAAACGTCACACTTTGGCTACTGGCGAGCGACAACTTTAAAAGTCAGACCTAAAGGCATTGCGTTTTAAGGCTGATGGGGACCATCGTCAGACTGTGTGTCCTTTTAGAGATGATTTCCTTACTCCCAGCTGGTTAGGGATTTGCTAAGGGGTCGCACAGCCCCCTCGCCCCATTCCCCCCGCCTTCTACCTGGTCATGAACTACCCTGATCGTACTATTGCCAAACCTTGCCAGCGACACAGTGAATCATTGTCTCCACTTTTTATTTTTCAGATAAGGACACAGAGAAAAGAGCAACTGAACATGTCCACACATGTAGAACAGAGCACGGACAGCATGAGGCACGCCCACTCCCTGCTCCAAACATCCCCAATCACGCTCTGCCAAAGAAAGGGGCCCCAGTGGGGCACAGGTGTCCTCTGCGTCCTCCCGCCCTTTTAAGTCAGTCCTGGGTGATGGCAGGTGGTTGGGAGCACGCTCTGGCCAGCTCAGACGGGCGTAGGACAGGTACGAGGCTGTGTCCTTCCAGGCACCAAACAGAGGTCTTGCTGCTAAGACAAGGAGCCTGGGCAATTCCTGGGTGTGGAGCTTGTCAATCCCTTGGGTTAACAGAACAAGACGTGATGGAGTAGGGAGCACGCAGTGGGATGGACACAGGCCTCCGTGAAGATCCCAGAAGCCGGGGTTCTCACATCAGCTTCGCTGCCCACCGACCACGCGACCCCCATGACCTGTCCTGGGCCCTCCTGGATGAGCAGGCTCACCTGAGCTCTGGCTCGGGCCTGGATCGCAGGATTCCTCCAGGCCCTGCACCCTCCCTCCTTCCCCCCACCCGGGAAGGTGTCACCCAGCTCTCAGCAAGAAGGACTGCTGCTGTGACTGCAGCAGCAAAGGGGGGCTTCGGCAGGGGGGCGATGCGTCTCAGAGAGAGAGAGCTAGAGGATAAAACATGCTCTTGAAGGTTCGATCCTGCCACCGCAGACCCATCTCGGAGCTCAGGTACTCCTGAGGCTATGAGCCCCGTCTGTGCACGAAATCATCTCAACACTCCCGCCCTCCCTTTCTAAGAGCTCACCGCAATTCCACCTCAAGCCCCTCCCCATCCCAGTGCCTATGGTTACACACCCCAGTCCTTCCACCTACTCGCCATCAGTAGTTAGCCAGCCGGCGTTAGGTTTCTGTAATGATCCAAACACTGTTCTAGACACGGGATTACAAGGGCCAGAGGTCTCACCCACACAGCACGTCGGGCAACAACCAAAGTCTTTTCTCCGGTTGAAGCACCTGCTTGTGAAGATCTCATCATGAAAGAAAAGGGATCAAATAAAAGGGATACAATGACAGGGAATCTGTTCAAAGAAACCTTGGGGGAGTCAAGCAGAATCACCCTTTTATCAATATTGAGCTGCAGGTGGTTTCAGCTTCCTTGATGTACTTTAGCCAGAAAATTAGGTAAAATTTGGAGCTTCCAAATACATGGAGCAGATTTCTTATTGTATCGATATATACACTTCTTCTATCAGGTTTATTTGGATTTTGTCTTTGCTTCTTAAGAACAGATGAGAGGAAGGGGCATTGCTAAAAACAGAGTAAGTGGATACAATAAACTCCACTCGGGTAGTTAGAGCTGATTCATCTTTTCAGTGAGGAGGCCAGGTATCTGCCAGATTCTCTAAAGACAGAGCCGGCAGGATGACATGCAAGACTCAGTGAGGGGCCTGAAGTAACCAAGAGGCACACATGGCCCAGCCTGAGGTTCAGGTGGTGCCCCTGCAGGCCAGGCCACGGCACGTGCCAGAGGCCTGGGGTCGTTCAGGGTCTGCATGCCCGAGAAACGTACATACACATACACCCCTTAGTTTTCAAATGTACATGATATCATTGGGATGAACTAAAAAGTGTCCCTAGGGGAATTCACACCTGGGACAACAGAAGGCAGTCTTCCTTCGATCGTTCATTAAACAGGTATCTCGGAGCGCTTTGTTCCAGGCACTGCTCTGGTCACCGGAAACGTTAACAGTGCACAGACTCTACAAGCACCCCTGCCCTCTGGGAGCTAACACTCCGCTGGGGAGACAGGAAATAAATAAGTAAATCGGTAAAACAGTGTGTCAGCCAGTAATGCGTGTGCAGTGGGCAAAGCAAGCAGGGTGGGGGAGATGTGCTGAAATGGTGTCCAGGGTCCCCGACAGGCCAGCGGGGCAAAGGCAGAGGCCAAGCGACCGGTGGAAGACAACGGCACCTGTCCAGGTGAGAGACGGGGTGTGTCCGGCTGATGCCATGAGAAACAGGCCGAGGACAAGTGGTCATACTCTAGATCTGCTTGGAAGAAAAGCCGCTAGGACGAGCTGACGGCCCAGGTATGGCTGTGAGAGAGAGAGGGTCCAGGCCAGCCCCAAGGCCTTTGACCTCGCAAGTGGAAGGACTGAAGGACAGAGCTGCCCTTGCTCAAGTCTGGTGGGCGTGGGAGGAAGGTGCCAGGGTTTCTCCATCATTTACCGCCGGCAGCAGGATCTCAGCGAGCCCCTCTGAGCCCAGCTCAACCGCTTTTCCAGGAAGCAGACACGGTAGGTACACGTTACCAGCAGGCAAGGCAGGCTCTGCACGGGGCAGAAGCCCTCCAAGTGAAGAGCAGGGTCTGCGAACCAGGGCCAGGCCTTTCCTTTGTACAACCTTCAAGCTAAGAATGTCTTCTTGTATTTTGAGAGATTATAAGACAAACACAAGCAAAGAAATGTGGGCCAGCAAAGCCTAAAACGCTCACTATCTGGCCCTGCACAGAAAAGTCTGCCAACCCCTGATTTACAGGTCAGCCTCCTCGATTCCGTGCGTGGAGCCAACTAGGACTCCTGGATGAGGCTCAGAAACAGGAAATTCCTACAAGAAGTCCTCCAGGAGAGCAGGCCCAAGGTCAGGACCAAGGCCAGGGCCTGACAACAGCATCCTGGAAATGTCACTTTAAACACACGTAACCGTGAGCAACTCTCCGAAGCCTCCTGAGGTTCGAAGAAAGGAAGTGAAAGAACTAGAGGTTTGGGCCCTTTCTCTGCTTCCACATGTATGACAGCCAAAGGCTGGACACTGCCTGGACAAGACAGTTTTGAGTGCCCCATCCTTTGTGCTCTAGTTCACTGAGACCCAAGGGCTCCTAAGGATTTGTCCTAGAAAGACCACAGCAGGCACAAGTCAGAAGGTCCAGCGCACACCCTCAGCATCCAGGAGACTTCCTGTGGGAAAGCAAACAGGAAGCTTTAAATTCCGCTTCTCCCATTTGGAGCAGACCATGAGGTGATTGCTCCCACGGGGACCAGACATGTAAAAGTGCAATCACCTCGTGGCGTGAGCCACACTCAGTCCCCATGTCTTTAGATCTGGAAGCAGTAACCTCTGACACCTGCCAGCACAGGCGTGGGAGAGACATGCAAATCCCATGTGCACAGCAGGAGTGGTGTCCCCTGCCTTGGACCCTGTAACACTTCTATGACAAGTATCTTTCCTACGCTGTGTCCAAACTCTCATTTATACCTTTGGGTATACTCAGAGTTCACTTTTCATCACCAATAAATTATAACCCGCTGTGCCCCGAGTTGGGCAGAATCCACATCATTCATTCCTTGGGGGCTCAGCTATTTTCTCAATGTAATAATGGCCTGATAACTATGAAAGGACCCCTGTATTTAGAAAACGAGAGCTTGGAACAAGCCTAAAGAATCCCATGTCACTTCATCAGTATGATGATTATGACAGTAATATCACGAATCTCTGTTTTCCAAAGCCCATGACCTACAGACTATCACATCTTTCACCTTCTTTCAATCATCTGATCACCTACATAAAACCCCCCGCATCCCACCAACTCCGGTCCCCTGCCCCTCTTTATGTTACCCCAGGCAATGTCTACATGCACTTCTTTATTTATTTATTGTTTTCTTCCCCCTTGAAAGTAAGTTCCATGAGAAGAGTCAGTATTACCGTCCGACAGTTCAAAAAAACCTACTCAAAGAAAAATATGGCTGTATTTTGTTCTTTCTTTTACTGCCTAGTTAACTAGGTGGAAAAAACAAAAAATACTAGCCTCAGTGGGCATTACTTATTTCATTGGGGTGAAGAGGATATACCTATTTTCTGACCAAACAAAGCTGAATAGCATCTCAGAATGCCCTTGTGATTGCCTGCAACATTTCTGAACTTCTATTCGAAAACACTTTGTATTGTATAGTTGATAATCAACACTTCAAAGAAGGAAATCAGCTCAGCTATCTCCATTTAACAGATAAGAGCAGAGGCTGAAGAAGAGTCAAACTTTTGCCAAAGTCTCAAGGTAACAAATGGCAAATCCAGAATTCTCACCCAGTCTCCTGACTTTCCAAGCCACATTCTCTTCCCGCACCAATGTTTCCACTACTCTCGGGTCCACCGAACGCTCTCAAAGCACCCACTGCTCAGATTGCTGATGGGGTGGCAGAGTCTTCCCTGGAGCCTGGAGAGGCCCCTTCACTCACCAGAACTCCACTCACGGCCCCTCTACTCTCGTCCACTGCACACAGAAGCCAATCGCTAACCGGGCTGTTCCACCTTTAGATGACAAGAGAGGCCACCCTCTGAGAAAACAAGCCACTGACGTTTTAACCTAAGAATGTTGAAAGTGTCATGTTTTGCACATAAAAATATCTTTTCCGTCACCGAGGGTCCTCCAGTTATGAAGTGAGGCATTTGGCCCCATGATGGTAAGGATAGTCCATTTAGTTGGCTAAGATGCCGAAATCAATGCAGCGCTCAACTTCCTTGATGAGATGATGAATCATAATCTCACAGAAATCTCCTCTGTCTTCCCCAGGCCCAATGCCAGAGTCTGTACTTTCTAATAATCAGGAGAAACAATCTATCACCCTACTGGGTTTCCTAACCTCTCTGTGAGGAAGGCTGGGTCGTAAGTATGTCCTTGGACAGGACTGAAGACCAGGGGTCCAGAGGTGTGGCCAAGATTAGGAGGTCAGGAAGGGTCCCTCCCCCCCAGTCCTGAGCCCCACGTGCCCAAGCCCCAGGCTCAACCCTCGCCCACGATTCTAGAACTCATATTCCAGTAGGGACTCAGAGAAAACTACGGCTGCTCCAATCTCTCTTTCCTGCCCCTGGCTGAGGAGACCCCAAGTGCAGATGAGCTTACTGGATGGAGAGAGAGACACCCAAGTCATGACAGAGAGATGGGATCATGGAGATGCCACGAACCCCTTCTTGTCCCCTCCTGTTCCAACACCCCGCCCGTCCCCACTCTCCAGCCTTTAGCTAGACAACACTGGGGACTCTATTAAATATGAAAGCCACAAAACTTACTCAAAATTCGTTCTGACATGGTGGCAATAATGCCCCACAGGTGCAGACACAGAGCGTTAATTTACAGAAGAGTCACAAAGACGGAAGGAAGGCCCCAGACGAACAGGGTCAGCGCGCTGCCTGCAGACCTACTTCACCGTCTCCTGAACACGCAGCTTTGTCAAAGCCCACCCATAAGGGAACTGGATGTAATCAAATAAACTGACGCAACCTTTCCTGCAGGGAAACAGGGAGGCCAACTTCAGATTACTCCCAAGAAAACCCCAGCTTCCAAGGTGGGCAGCATTCCTGCTGGGAACACCCGTAAGAAAGCGAGTCTAGAAAGCGCATTGATTTCCAGCCCGGTGTGGAAACCTGGGTTGTACTCCTCGGACCGGCACATGGTGTTCCTGTGCGTGGAGCCTTCCTTCACGGAGAACAGACGTGGAGAAGTCTGTTGCGGGGTAGGACCAAGTTGTTGACATGATAGTGGGTCGAAAGGGACTACGTTCTCTCAAAGACGTACAACTCTTTGGTCACTTGAGAATCATTAGTGTAGAATTACAGCACCCAAAATAATAGGACCCGCTAGGTCCAGCCAATGTTTTCCCCTTTCACAGGTTATTACAGGCCTCTGATGCATCAAGGGCCGTCTGCCGGCTTCCTGACATTCCAGAAAGGAGCGGGCTCAGGTGCTCCAGGGCCGTGCCAGCCCACACACACCCTCGCCCACGGGCACCCAGACCTCGTCTCCAAGTCTGCTCGCACCTGCGCAGGGAAGCTGAGGGATGGGGGCCGAGGGGCTGTCTCTCTGGGCTCGGCAGCAGCCTCACGTGTCCGCAGGACACTATTTCATCAGGTCTCTCCTGCTTGAAAGCTTCCGACCACTCCCCAGCGGTGCAGGTGAAATGCAAAGCCCTCAAGCCCCACCTGCACCCACCTTCCTCCTCCTCAGAGCCCATCACTGTCTGCGGCTTACCTTACTTATCTCGTTTATCCTCTGCCGCCCTTTCCTCGAGGAGGCTGCTTTTCATTGGCTTTGCTTGCATCCAAAGGCCCCGGCACAGAGGACGCGTCCCATAAAAATAGGTCAGCACCGTCTACCTGATGCTCCAAACTCACGCCTGGGAGAAAGCCAGGGTGGCTGCGTGAGAGGGATCTCTGCTCGACTAGAAGCTTTTCTGGAACAGGGAGGATTTTATGTCCATGTCATATCCACTACCTGGTATTATGGGCTACATGTGGAAAGTAAATATTTACTCAGTGGATGTCTCAATAACTACTAAATTAGCAATTTGGTGTGACTTTTCTCTGCAGTGAAATAAAATTGCTCATTTTGGCCCAGTTAAATTTACGTGAAAATTGTCCAAAGAACCATGTCCAGTCACCTGTGCTTTGGTGTGAATTCACGTGGCAATGTGCCAGCTCCCTCTCCCTGGGAACCAGGACACTGGCTGTAGCCAGCTCTGTGACCTTGACCCACCTCCTGGGCACTCTGCACCCTGAGTTACTCATGTGCAAGATGTCAGGGCTGATTTTCCGCCTATAAAAATCAACTGCACTTTTTTTGAATTATAATAATCTGGTTACAGTCATGGAGCCACTACTAAATACACGTGGCTGATGGAAATACATAACGATAGACCACTACTGAGAGGCAACAGGCAATAGTTTTCAAGGACCTTAAAAATGTTCAACTCCTTTGATCAAGTAACACCGTTTCTGGGAATTCATCCATAAGAATAAAAAAAATCAGGACTTCCCTGGTGGTGCAGTGGTTAGGAATCCGCCTGCCAATGCAGGGGACACGGGTTTGAGCCCTGGTCCGGGAAGATCCCACATGCCGTGGAGCAACTAAGCCCGTGAGCCGCAACTACTGAGCCTGCGCCCTACAGCCCACGCTCCGCAACAAGAGAAGCCACCACAATGAGAAGCCTGCGCACCACAACGAAGAGTAGCCCCCGCTCATCGCAACTACAGAAAGCCCGTGCACAGCAATGAAGACCCAATGCAGCCAAAAATAAATAAATGAATCTATAAAAAAAAAAAGAATAAAAAAATCAAGGACATTAAATGTTCATTATAGCATTTCCCGTAATATTAAAAAAGTTTTCAGAGCATAAATATACTTTTTAAAAAGAAATATCAAACCAGTAAAAACAGAAGAATGGAAAAGTACGAGCCACAGAATGATATTTTACAGTCTTAACCAATGGCTTTACAATATAATTTTGGTGAGTGGAAAAGGAGCATAAAAATCATGCTATGTTAGCCACCACAGAAAAAGAAAGGATACACACTCACACAAGTAAAATCATTGCTTCATTAGGATGAGGAGACATTATGTTTCTTCCTGCAATATTCCTTTATATATACAATTTCAAAAACTTCTGCAAAGCCAAGGTAAGTCAAAATAAATAACAAACTTATTTAATAAAACAGTTGCAAAACTTACCCCAGTTAACCTCCTTTGTACAGAGTTTTAGAAATTGAGAGATAAAAGGGCAACAGTAATAGAAAATGATCAAAGAACAAGAAATGGTTCACAGGGAAAGAAAGACAAGTGTCCCCAGATGGACACATTCCTAAGAAGAGAGATGCAAATTCACTGCACAAGATGTCACTTCTCAACTCTCCAACCGGCAAACATTCAAACGTTTGACAAAACACTCGTCCACGAGGCTGTCGGTCAATAATTGCCCTCCTGCCTGACTGGCTGGAGTCCGAGATGATACAACACATCAAAAGGGTTTTGTTGTCAGAATCTACTGACACTTCACCTACATTTATCCTTTGATCCAGAAATCCCACTTCTCGGGCATGTGACCAGTGTATATGTGAGCAAGTTTGTCATTGTGGTCATGTGACCAAGTTTGTCATTGTGGTCTTGTCTGAAATATCAAAAGATTAAACACAATCCAAGTAGGTGACAGGTTAAATAAACTGAGGAAATCAACCCTGGAATGGATTACTAGGCTACTGTAGAAAGAGGAGAAACATTCCATGCATTAAAATGGGAAGATTTGCACAGTGTAGTAAATTTAAAAGGCAAAGCGTAGAACGTGTATATTGCATACTGAATGTTGTGTAAACTTCATATATATATTCGTACTTATTTGTATTTGCATAAAGAAACACTGGATGCTGCAGCCACTATGGAGAACAGTATGGAGGTTCCTTAAAAAAATAAAAATAGAGCTACCATAGGATCCTGCAATCCCACTCCTGGGCATATAGCTGGAGAAAACCATAATTCAAAAAGATACATGCACCCAGTGTTCACTGCAGCACTATTTACAATAGCCAAGACATGGAAGCAACCTAAATGTCCATCAACAGATGAATGCATAAAGAAGATGTGGTATATATATACAATGGAATATTACTCAGCCATAAAAAAGAATGAAATAATGCCATTTGCAGCAACATGGATGGACCTAGAGGTTATCATACTAAGTGAAGTAAGTCAGACAAAGACAAATATCATATGATATCATTTATATGTGGAATCTAAAAAAGATACAAATGAACTTATTTACAAATAATGCCATTTGTAGCAACATGGATGGAAAAACAGATTATCATACTAAGTGAAGTTAAGCCAGACAGAGAAAGACAGATCTCATAGGATATCATTTATATGTGAAATCTAAAAAGATGATACAAATGATCTTATTTACAAAACAGAAATAGACTCACAGGCATAGAAAACAAACTTATGGTTATCAAAGGGGAAAGGGGATAAATTAGGAGTTTGGGATTAACACATACACACTACAACATATAAAACAGATAACCAAAAAAGAACTACTGTATAGCACAGGGAACTATACTCAATATCTGTAATAACCTATAAGGGGAAAGAATTTGAAAAAGAATATATATATATATATAACTGTATCGCTTTGCTGTGCACTTGAAACTAACACAACATTGTAAATCAACTATACTTCAACAACAACAAAAAAAAGAAAATGAAAATGAAAAAAAAAAAAGGAACACTGGATGAATACCCGAACCATAATTAAAGCAGTTACCTAGCGGAGTGGGCTGGGCTAGAGGGTGGAGGGACCGACCGGGCACAGAGGCAAACAGGACTCTTCAAATATTACCTTTAAATAAATTGATTGTGAACTATATGGATACTCCTGTTTAGAGATTACGAAGATTTTAATGAAATAAACTTAAGTATTTTAATAACAGTAATTTAGAATGAACAGAGAGTCTCTCGCCTGGTCTTACTTCAATCAAGGGATAATGCCTATTCATTCTACACATAGACTTGCCTACTTAAAGTCAGGGGATGCATTTCAAAATCGTATAAGAGAAAAGCTCCAAATGATATTTTAATAGTGTTTTTCTTCTCTGAGCTAGCTCAGAGTTCCAAAACTGTCAACGTACGTCTGCTCTCCTCCGTGTCTCTTCCAAATTTAAAATCTGGCATTTATTTTATTGTCGAAAGGTTCAACATTCTCTGATCAGCTGCCTGTCAGTGCTAAGGTTTCAGACAAGGGCCTGTCAGCTCACGGAGTCATAAGACTTTCACAGTGTCAGCCTTTGGGGGAGGGTTTTATATTTCCCACAAGGAAAAAAAAGCAACATCAATTCAAATAAAGATGAAGAAATAATAATAGCAGCTAACATTGACTGAGAACATGCTAGGTGCACAAATTCATGAGCCACTTAATCATACAACAGCTGTAAGAAACAGCACCCCTCATCTGCAGGAGGGCTGGGGTACAGGGAGGCTGAGTGGTGGAGGTGGGGTGCATCTCTCGGCAGGCAGGACCCAGGCCTGTTCTCTAACCACAAGGCTGTACGTCTTTATTTTCTGAATGCAATGAGACCGCATGTAGCACTGGTTGTCACGAGGCAGCTATAACCTCAGCGACACGCAGGACCACGCTCCGATCGCCGCTCTTGCTTTTTAAGAATCCTGTGTGTTCAACTACAACGCTCCTGGTGAACGGGGGTAAGTGAGCTTCGCCATCCCAGTTTACAGAGTATGAATGAGATGCAGCTGGTAAGTGAGAGGTCTCCAAGCTACCATCAATAGACGAGCACTAACTATGGCCTGGGAGCTGTGGACTCTAGAATTCTTACCCGGTCTTAATTTCTACATCCTTCCTTCCACTAGTGAATAATGTGCTACGAAAGCCCAGTAAAGGTGTAGACCAGAGGCTGGCAAATGTTCCCCATAAGGGTCAGAGAGTTCCTACTGTAGGCTTTGTGGGTCATAGAGTGGTTTCGCAGCAACGGCTAGACTCGGCAGTCGTGGCCCCAAAGCAGCCAGAGGCAGCTCCTAACCCATGGGCGGGGCTGTACGCCAGTGAAACCAGGGACCATATCCTGACCCTGGTGTAGGTGCCTGTGGAGGAATCCTGCCCATCTTTCTGACCGGCCCCCTGCCTACCGTGGTTAAATACTGTAACAAAGTTTGCTTTTTTTTTTTTTTTTAAATCATTTCTATTCTGAATGCCTGAGCCTGCAGTGAAGACACTTCACACCCTGATGCTTAGCCAACTATAGCCCGAAGAAACTGTGCACCGAACAGCCCGCCTGGCTTCGCGCAGGGTGGGGACCCAGTCAAGGTCAAGAAAGATCCTTCCATTCGGGCCTCGTGCTCTAGTGTTTATTTCTTGAAGAAGTCCTGGGCCTTTGCTCGCTCTGTTCCAAGGGCACGGACATCCACGCCTCTCCTCCACCTAGGGAATCCGTGCCCCGCTCACCATCCAGCTCAATGGCACCTCCCAAGACCACCGCAGCACAAGGCATTATGACCCTCCCATGAATCTCACCGGCCCCAGGTCTGAGGTACACTGACCACAACTTAGATTCAGACACAATGTCTTATCTCCATGCTCAGTATCTAAGACCCTCCGGACAAAACTATGCCATCTTGCCTTGAGCTCCTGACTCTTTTCTTTTTTTTTTTTTTAATAAATTTATTTTATTTTATTTATTTTTGGCTGCATTGGATCTTCATTGCTGCACGTGGGCTTTCTCTAGTTGCGGTGAGCGGGGGCTACTCTTCGTTGCGGTGGGTGGGCTTGTCATTGCCGTGGCTTCTCTTGTTGTGCAGCACGGGCTCTAGGCACGTGGGCGCGTGGGCTCAGTAGTTGTGGCACACGGGCTTAGTTGCTCTGCAGCATGTGGGATCTTCCTGGACCAGGGCTCGAACCCATGTCCCCTGCATTGGCAGGCGGATTCTTAACCACTGCGCCACCAGGGAAGTCCCGCGCTCCTGACTCTTACGTAAGCATTTCTTCTGTGGGTCAATGGCAATAGGATGGCTTTCCCATCCCAATACACACGCGGGGAGCTGAGGAGGTGCAGTACAATAGCCCGGCTGGGCTGTGGTTAAAGAATTAGTGGCAATTCTGAGAGAAGGTCCTAAGTCTCTTTATCCACAGGAGCCTAGTATGATAGACAGTGGCCTTTGCTGAAAGTGGACAATCTCCAGGACCAGAGGTCACTGGGTTTGAATCCCAGCATGGCCTCAGGATGGTGGCAAATCACTTAAACTTAACATCAGCTTACAGTTATCACGGCACTATCTTAGGCTGTATAAAATGCATACTGCTTCATTTAATACTTCCACCTACTGTGACGTATGTGCTCTTATCCCCATTTTATAGATAAGAAAACTGAGGCACTGAAGTTCTGCAACTTGTCTAACATTAAGTGGCAGAGCCTAGTTCCAAACCGAGGTATTCTGGCTCCAGAATCCCACTCTTCCAACCATAAACTCTAGAGCCCCTTGGGTATCACTGGCAATGGTGTCTGTTGTTATTGATCATTCAACACATGCTGTTATTATGATTATTCTCTCCTCATTGGTAGAGGATGTACACCTCTCTAGCTAAGGTGGGTTGGAGAACTGACCTCATCAACTCTTTCCTGCCTCATCAACTGCTCCGCCAGCCACAAGCATCTACAGGAGGTCTTCCTCTGGGAGTCTGGGCCTGGACACAGCCCAGGGATGGGCCCCCTGATCTCGGCCTCGGTAGGTGTGGACAGTGCCCTCACGGAGGGTCAGACATACCCTGGAACACTGCCGGCTGCCTTGTCAACCGAGATCACAGCAACATCTACAGCCAATGGTAAGATGGTGCATAAGCTAGAGAGGCCAGGAAGTGGGCGGGGAGGACCTAGAAAGGGAAAGGGTTGCCAAGGAGTCTGATCCTACGCTCTCATCCCAAGAAAGAGCAATTAGCCCACAGAAGAAACCACCTGGGGCTGTTTCTGCTCAGCCTGACCCACTGGAAAATTCTTCTAAAAGGGAAAAATCAGTTACAAACATATGAAGACTTGCAGTTTAAGAAGGTGACTGCCAGAAGTTACATAACATCCCTTCTGTAGGCTGGGGGAAGCTGTCTCCCGAAGTTTGACAAATGAACAAAGAAATGCGGCAGCATTTCAGACTGCCACCCAATCTTTCTGTGGAACTGATGTGCCCACGAGCGAGCCCATCCCAAACCCTGGCTCGTGATGAAGAGGAGGAGGTGGGGAGGGGGAGGGAGACCATGTAAAATTAGCATCTTCTCAGCTGTGTGCTGCGCTGGGGCTTCCAGGATGGCGGAGAGGTTCTGTGGCTCCAGCCTGACTTGCGGTTATTGCATAAGGTTGTGGGCCTGGTGGTGGGAGCCATTCCTCCCCAGGAGCCTGAGAACAAAGAAATGAGGCTCCTCCCCCATGGCCCACCGCTCGTGAACCAGGCTACAGTCTCCCCAGTGTGCAAACCGGTAAGAAAAGACCAGAAAGAAAACTGCATTCAGTTCAAAAGAAGCAAACAAGGAATCTAGAAATATACATGCTGTACTTAACCCACAGCAGAGAAACACGCAAGGCCTCATTCAAAGGTAGGGTTGCAGTTAAGCAGAGTTTACTCCATTCTGTTAGCACAGTAAAAGCAGGGAGAGCTTTGGGAATCACACTGTCCAAGCCCTCTTCCATATACATCACTCAGAGACAAGAGACCTCCATGGCCACAGAGCAGAGCGGCAGAATCTAATCAGAAGACAGGCCCCTAATCCCCAGGTCAGTGGAGGTGCCATACCAGAACAGTGAGATTGGAGGGCTGTCTGCGTTTAGAATAAGCTGTTCACGCAGCTGAAATGAGGGTTAGAAGGCACGAGGTCTACAGAGAAGGGTCAAGGAAAACGCTCAGTAACCCTGACACTGTATCTTGTTTTTATCCAGAGCCACCCAAGAACTCAATCTGTTTTTCAGTCTTAACCATCACATCTCAGAGGTAGCTCCGTATTTTAATTTCGCAACATTCAGCATCTTCCTGGCATTTATGTGGAGCAAGGTCGGAACTACCACGTGTACCAGATGCCAATCAGCGGGACCGCCCCCCAGCCATCCCCATCACAGCCCCGTCCTGGGCTCCCAGCGCCAAATAAATCAGGCCGACTGGAGAAACCAGACAGCTGGAGGAGTATTCAGATGGGTTCACAATGGTTCACAGACTCTTGGAAATCGGAGAATTAAGAGAACACTGCACAGCCCTCCCTCGAGGCCCCCGCATAACTTCCGGGCTCCGGTGAACCTCACACCAGCTGGAGCTTCTGCAGCCAGGACAGAAAGGGACAGTGGGCAACCAGTGACGCCAGCAATAAAGTCAAACAAGGTGCTAATCAGTCTTCCTGTTTCTCTAGATCTGCCAGATATTTCACAAAGTGTATGTTATACTTTGTAAGAAGAAAAACAAGTAAGAAAAATGTGGCAAAGAAGAAAAAAGTTTAGGAAAGTAAGGTAGAGCTGAGTGATTTTAGCGCACAAAGTTCATGTCCTCAAGGTTTTTGTTTGTTTGCCATTTTTTTTAACAAATTTTTTTCTGCAATAAATTGTGTGCAGGCCATGCTTCAGGGGCAATAAATTTAGCTCAAAACTTCAAACAGGGACTTCCCTGGTGGCACAGTGGTTAAGAACCTGCCTGCCAATGCAGGGGAGAAGGGTTCGAGCCCCGGTCTGGGAAGATCCCACATGCCGCGGAGCAACGAAGCCCGTGCGCCACAACTACTGAGCCCAAGCGCCACAACTACTGAAGCCCGAGCGCCTAGAGCCCGTGCTCCACAACAAGAGCAGCCACCGCAATGAGAAGTCCGCGCACCGCAACGAAGAGTAGCCCCCGCTCACCACAACTAGAGAAAGCCCGCGCGCAGCAACGAAGACCCAACGCGGCCAAAATTTAATTAATTAATTAATTTTTAAAAAAACTTTGAACAGGGACAAGGTCTTGGGAGAAAGGCAGGGAGCCCTGGGTCCCTTGAGAAGTCTCCGCAGGGTGAGGAAACTCAGCCCCTGAGCTTGCGCAGGAAGAAGGCTCACATCCCCTGCCCCCCGGGCCTGCGGGCCGAGAGCACGTGGTTGGAACCAGATGACCTAGGTCACACCCACCTGCGGCCCGTGCTCTCTGGGGACCTTGGGCAAGTTACTTAACCAACCCAGCCTCGGTTTTGCCATCTATAGAATGAGGATAAGGAGACGTGCATTAGTTAGTTAAGGCTGCCTTAACACACCACCACCGACGGGCAGCTGAAACAACAGTCACCTATCGCCACACAGCTCTGGAGGCTGCAAGTCCCAGGGCAGGCTGGGGGCAGGGTTGGTTCCTCTGCAGCCCCTCTCCTTGGCTTGTGGATGGCCATCTTCTGCCTGCGTCTCTTCACATCGTCCTCCCTTTTGTGGTGTCTCTGTCTCCAAATTTCCCCTTTTGATGAGGACACTCACGATATTGGGCTAGAGTCCGCCCCAATAACCTCATTTCAACTTAATTCCATCTGTGAAGACCCCGAGTGACTCTGCTGAGGGCCCTAAACTCAGCCAGTGCCCTTCACGGACTCACCGCCATTGTCATCATCGCTCCCAGAGCTCCATCCCTGGTGGCAGGCTGTCACCAAGGCCGTGTCCAAGCCCTGGACCAGAGGCAGGAGGCACAGCCCGAGGCACAAGACCCCATCTGTCCGACAGAACGAGTCACACTCTGCCAGCCTCATGCTTTCTCTGCAGGGGATGGTGTGGCCTGGAAAGGCAGCACTCGGGGACACAGCGTGGCCACCATCACCCTTTCTGCTGCTGGAGGAGGAGGCTTCGCAGAGCCATTGCCCACTGCCCCCCAAGTTCTAAGTGCCTCCTTTGTCCTGAAGAAGAGTGAATTCGTTTTTCTAGACATGGTGGCTCAAATGACTGGTAAAGAACAAATTCACAAGGAATTCCGGGTGCTGTTTTGTATGGTTGGAGAGAATGACCTTTGTGTCAAGCATGTTTGTTTCTGTGACAAGAGCAGGCTGGGCCAGAAGCCCCTCATCCCTGCCGCTGCCACAGGACACACTGAAATTACTGGACAGGCTTGTGTTTTCCCAGAATCAGTCAAGGGTTTGCCCGGCTGCAGAGGTGAACAGCAGTTGGCTCAGCGGGGCCTGCCAGCCAGGAGGGAGCTGCGGCTCTACTTCCCACCTGGCTTCCTTCTGTGCCCTAAACGTTCACTGCACTCCTCCTTCGACCAAAATATAATGAAAGTGTTTTTGCCAACATATTTCAACTTGAGAGTCATCCTGGAGGATATTGTGACTCTGTATTTTCTAATGCAAATAAGGAAAGCCGGAGGGCCCTGGAATGTCTCTCTGCCAGCCTTCCAGACAGCGGCCCAGAGAGCGGAAGGGACTTGACAAAGGGACGCACTCGGGGTTGGCAGGGATGGGCTGGCTGCGGACCTCAAGTCCAGCACGTCTGTCCCTGCCGTGCTGTCTTTGCATCAGACTGTCCCAGGCCATAATATCCTGTCTTCATAGAAAAGTTCCCTTCACTCCGTGTCATAGTGGCAATGCAGGGGGAATAGTAGTGCAGTTCAGGAGAGGGACACAATTTAAAAGCAACGAACAACAAATCCCACAGAGCTAAGAATCCTTTCAAGAGGGAACCATTTCTCGGGCCCCAGAGATATCAGCGGCTCATCACTGCAAGCAGTGACCCGTTTCTGAAAAGCGTCAGTGTTCCTTGAAATGCTCATAGGAGGTCCGCCAACACATGGATTCCAAATTCAAATAGGTTAGTGCTTTGAGTTTAAA
This sequence comes from Balaenoptera borealis, assembly GCF_965194805.1. Taxonomy (NCBI): domain Eukaryota; kingdom Metazoa; phylum Chordata; class Mammalia; order Artiodactyla; family Balaenopteridae; genus Balaenoptera; species Balaenoptera borealis. The sequence continues at coordinate 87,435,284 of NC_138871.1, forward strand.
AGTACATCTGTGCCCTTTAATTCATCTGATTCTCCCAGCAAGCTCTTGGCTTTTCCCTCGTTTCGCACATAGGGAAACAGAGTCTACGGAAGCATCTCAACTTGGCCTCCCCCAGAAGCAGAAGCAGTTTATCTGGGAAGTGATCCCAGAGACCCAGCTGTAGACGTGCAGAGTGAGGCAGGAGAGGAAAGGCAGCCAGAGCAGGATTCATCAGGAGCAGCCCCCCCGGTGGTTAATGGGGGCTTCCTCCCCACAGCTGGGTGCTGCAGGGGGCAGGGTACAGACCACCGTAGTCACCGCAGACCGGGGGTCTCCATCCCCCCGCCAATGGGAGTGCCCAGCTCTGAGCTTCGGGAAGATTTCCTGGGGCAGGTGACAAACAGGCTGTGTCTTTCTGTACATGAGGAATTAGAGGTTTCACAGAACATTTTCAAAGCTTGATTTGGGATAATTTGTCAGATAAATTAGTCTCTAATTGGAGACAGAACAACCTGAATGCACAGAGATGGGTTAGAATTTATTAGAATACGTGTCTGAATTGATGAGAACCTGCATTCAGGGGGATGGCGATGGGAAAATGAAGGAGCAGAGGATGGAGGGGATAGTCAGGGAAGATGCCAGAGGGATGCGGGGAAGGATGGGGGGCTGGGGAGGAAGAGACAGAGAAGTATCCCCCGAATGCCCCTCGCAGGTCCTGGAGACACTCTTGACACGGTAACAGAAGTCAAGAAAGCAGGGTTGATTTGGGAACAGCAGTCTGTGCCGGGCAGAAACAAGGACGTTCCCAAGACAGAAGGGCTTCCAGGTGGACACACAAACCCAGTCTCTGTATCCCAGGTCTGTCAACAGGGAATCGGGTAGTTTGTATATCCATCTGAGTACCCACAGCCCAAGGGACCACCTGGCATGCCGAAACCTGCCCAATGGCCCTAACCACTAACCTCTTAACTGTCCTGTTCACAGAACACCCTCCTTGGTTATTATTCTACTAGACAAACTTGAGGTTCTTCAGACCACCCCAAAATAGCCTCCAATCTCTCACCTTCTCAGACCAATATTGACTGGACTTCATAAATGCAAGGGGGGAAGTTGTTAATTTAGCTACTCTTCGCCTCTACCCTAAGATGTTCTTTTTATAATAGATTGTTTTGGATATTTTGGTGATTGGGGATTTCTCCAGTGGCAATTTACCCTTCTCCCAAAACAACCCTCAAAGCCCAGCCTTTCCCGGCTCTGGGAAGCCCAGGGCTGGGCCATGGCACCTGGATACCATACAGTCTGCCTGCTGTGCTTGTGGTCTGGGTCCTGCACCCTAGCCTGAAGGTGAAGAAAATACCCAACATTGAGAGGATACCCCCAATCTTAAGATATTCTAGAGCCCTTCTGGCCAATTTGTCACAATTAAGACTCACACGGAGGGCTTCCCTGGTGGCGCAGTGGTTGAGAATCTGCCTGCCAATGCAGGGGACACGGGTTCGAGCCCTGGTCTAGGAAGATCCCACATGCCGCGGAGCAACTAGGCCCGTGAGCCACAGTTACTGAGCCTGCGCGTCTGGAGCCTGTGCTGCGCAACAAGCGAGGCCGTGACAGTGAGAGGCCCGCGCACCGCGATGAAGAGTGGCCCCCGCTCGCCGCAACTAGAGAAAGCCCTTGCACAGAAACGAAGACCCAACACAGCCAAAATAAATAAATAAATAAAATTAATTAATTAATTAATTTAAAAAAATATATATATATATATATCCCCAGAACACAAACAAAATTGTGGTTAACTGAATAGGAAAAATATCTTCAAAAATAAAGGCAATGGATTTGTAATGTTAATTACTTATAAAAAAAAAAAAAAAAAGACTCATACGGTCAATTAAATCTCCTCTTTTCTGACTATATAGGAGTTAAAAAAACAAGGCAAACTCAGGGCCTCACGAGGGCACAGCAAGCGCTTGCTGAGTGAGACTTTCCTAATACTGAACGTGGGATTTTGGTTTGGGGAGAGTCTTCTTTTTTCTTCCCTTTTCTTTCTTTCTTTTTTTTTTTTCCTTTTTAAAATAACACTAAACTTTTAACTCTCTCAAAACTGAAATGCAAATCCTGTTTAAAAACTGGAAACGTAATAAATGAAAACCCCAAGAAACATACACCTGGTAGTTAAAACAAAGGTTTCCTTCTACTATTACAAAGTTACTTGCAGAAAAAGAAAAACGTTGTGCTTATTTCACTGTTCACCCGGAAAGGACAGACAAATGGCTTCGTCTAGGAAACCCTGAAGATAGAATCCTGTAATATTTTCCGAGAACTGGTGCCGCTGGCCTATCAGCCCTGCACATCTGGGGGAGTCGCCTGCACCTGGAGCAGCGACCTGTGCTCACGTTTTACAACCTTGTCCAAGACTTTGGGAGGTTCTGCCTTTATAAGAAACGGGTCCCCCAAACTTTACCAAGGCCCTAAATGTACAGACCTTTCTGTAACTGAGAGAAATCTAGCCTCCCCAGGGAAGGGGGCCTGGTGCTGCCATCCCACGCACCCCGGGGCTCCCATCGGCCTTGGCAGGTGTGGTGGGTAGCGGGGAGGGCCGGCGGGGAGCCCTGCACAGACACCTCAGTCTCCCCAGCAGGGTCAGAAAACCTGTCTCGTGTCACCGCCTCAGACAACCCGCCTTCAACAGCAAGGGGCACGTCCTCATTTCCTCACCAGCCCGATCACTGCCCGTTCGTCTGCGGAGTGGTTATGCTTCTGTAATCTGCTCAAAGCAGCCTCGCCAGCCAAGGCGAAGGAAACGTTTCCCACCTGGGTACACGTGGCTACACGCAGTTCCAAACGAGGGCCCTGCATAAACACGCACGCGGGACTCCTTTCTATGCGGAAAACCCTGCTTTTGTATCTCATCTCCTTACTGTCTCCTTGATCTCAGACCATAAGCCCTGCTCCAAATAAGGAGAATTCACACTGGAACCAGTGTGTTCCTTTGCCCCTGCTTTTCTGTTGTTCCTTTCCATCTCTGCTACTCTTGCAATGGTTTTCCTTTAACCCTACTCCTCTTTTCCGGGTCACTTCATTAATTCTTCTACAGCTCTGCCTCAAGCTGGTGAGGTGGGCCGGTCGGTGAGCAAGGAAGATACTAGACTAGACCACTTCCCAGCACAGCTCCCAGAGGGACCCTTCTCCAGTGCAAAACCACTTCACTGTGTATAGCCTGTGTGCCCGACGCCTTCCCCAGGTGAGGATACTCGGGACCAGGGACTACACTAAATGCATCTCAATGACCCCCAGTTCCTCATCCAATGACTGGCACGTAAAGCACAAATGAGCCAGAAACCCTGAGTTTTACCCCTGGACAGGTCATGAACCAGCTGGAAGACTTTTACTCGTCAATAGGAGGGAGGGAGAAAGGGGGGGAGGAAGGGTGCGGAAAAAGAAAGAAAAGTGGAAGAAAGATAAAGAGAGAAGGAGGAAGGAAAGGGAGTTAGTTAAACCATGTGGTTTATCTGGTTCTCTTCTCTTGTAATGTTCTTTCGTTCCGTCATTTTCTTTCCAGACGTGGGGCTCAGGCAGAGGACATCTAAGTGGACATCACACTTTTGACTATACAGATTCGTTCTGAGAAGGGGGAGGAAGCCAGACGAAGGGTTTAACTTAGGACAGCCAGGCGCCGAGGAGCAGCGTGACATGTGCGGAGAAGGTTGGGGCACGTGGAGGGCACTCGGCTCGATCAACACCTTCAAGAACAGGAAGAAGGCAACACGGGAGATCTATCTGATCAGAATCGGCTGCATGGTAACTTGGTGCCCTAACAAAATGAGGGGAAATTCTTTTCTCTCTAAAATGCACGGACATACTTCAACCCAAAGACCCCTCGCTTGGCCAGTGAGGGTGAAAATACACTCGTGCAAAAGTTGGGCTTGCATCGTTAGGCATTTAAAGTCTGTGTCATCGGAGAACTCATGATGCCACCTTGATCCCTCCTCTCAAGGCCCAGTGCCTCTCTGTGGAAGGGACAGAAAAATATGTCCTCACGTGTCTCAAACACAGAAAGCTTGATCTCAACAATCAATCTGCTGCTCTCAGACTTGCTGCCTGATTCCAGGCCACATGCAACTTTTCCCCTGTCCTCTGCTTCTCTGCGCCGAGGACGGCCCCGTTATTCTTCCGTCTTTCAAGATCGCCATTATGATCATGCGGTCTCCCTAGACCAAGACCAACCAAAGACTCCAAAGGTTCAGCATTGGCCTCATGATGGCACAAACCATGGAGAGGGCAAAGGGCCGTCCAGTCTGTGTGTGAGGGTCTGCACTGGGCCCTGGGTAGGACAGCATCCAGCCTCAGGAGGTTTCCAACGCAGGTGATAGAATAAGACACGTGCACAAATAACTACACAACATAGAAGGGAAAAGAAGTGATGTTTTACTGGTTGCCCAGTAAGTGTTAGGAGCTTTACCTATTTACATTAATTTAGCCATGACCTCAGTCCAATGGGATATTTGTTACCCTAACTTTACAGATGAGGAAGCCTATTGTCAGAAGGTTAAAGACTTCTCACAAAGTCTTACATGTATTTAGTCAACAATGGGAGATTTCCAAATGCCAACCAGATACCATAGCTAATGCCAAACACTCTAGGAGTTCCCAGAAGAGACACAGCATTTCCAGATGAACTCATCGGTAATGCTTCATGGAAGAGGAGCTATTTGTGTGGGGCTTTAAGGGACCAGTAAGATGCTGCTATGCGAGAGGAAAGAGATGCCAGGCAGAAGGACCAGGGAGTGATGGAAAGTAACAAACCACACGCCGGAAATGAAAGCACGACCTTGCTGGAGTCACGCTCATTGGCATTCCCATTTCTTAGTGACATGTGTCTCTTGAAATAAAGTATTAACAATGTCATTATCATGCATGTCTCATCTCTCCAAATACATAAACATCTCTGTGAAGGCTGGATCTATGCCAAATATCTTCAGATCCCCAAAAGGTCCACTCCCAGAGCCTTGAGTGTAGTCGTCACTTAACGCAAATCTTAAATGAACAGATAGCATCCTGAGACGCACAGTGTACTTTTACAGGGATTCAACGGCAAAAATAAAATACCTCCACCCCTTAGAAAATCATTTGTTTTTTTTCCTGGTCTGATCTTGCTGCATGTTATCATTTTAACATCTGAGTACAACGAAAGAAATAAAACGTAATCTAAATATATATCAAATACCTATGAAGCAACCAACCTCTCTGTAATGCAGTAAGAGGCAGTGAGAAACCCACGGACTGATTTAACAACAGACTTAAAAAAAAGAAAAGCATTTATTATTTCTTTTCCAATTGCAAAAGTATGGCTTGATGTTTTAAAGAGAAAATACAAGAAAAGGCATAAAGAGTCAAATGATAAACTCACAAACCAAGAAAGAAATGAAGGAGGCCAGGTTTATTTCAAACACTTAAGCAGGCTGTTTTAAAGGTTTCTTCAATACCACACACACACACACACACACACACACACACACACACACACACACACCCTAAACTGGCATTACACTGAGCAATGGCTTCACACAATCCCTTCACTGCCAAGTTCAAAATAAAAGGCAGACAGTACTTTCTTCTGTTCTTCCTTTCATACTGAAGGTAGCAAACAAACCACTTGTGAATGTGAACACGGCAGAGCTCCCAACACCCTGCCTGCAACACCTCGCCCGTCCAGGGCAAGGGGAGTAAGTACACACACAGCCACATGCAGGGCGATTTGCAAAGACAGGACTGCCAGCACCTCTTCCTTTTATAGGTGAGGAAATTGAGGGCCAGTGAGATGAAATAAACGCCAGGCAGAGAGCAAGCCCGTGGCTCCTCTGACTTCAGTAATTCTTTCCCTGAACTCCAGCACGTCTGAGTCATGACTGCTTTCTCTTCACGTTCAAGATTGGGTTAAATTTCTTCAATTACAGGTTTGGGTCACCACTTTCCATAACGCGTGCCTGGCCACTCTCATTGCCAAGAGGAAAGGGCAGCGCGTAGGGATCCTCGTGGACATGCCCCCACTCAACTGCTAACAAAACAGAAGCAAAGGCTCCCTTCTGGGTGAGTCTTCCAGGCACCAGAGCAGACTGTTGAGAGGTTAAGTTTCAAAAAATAAGAACATAGGCCAGCGTTTATCTGGAAACCTCAGAGGGCTTGGCTCTGCTATAAAGACTCTCTTCCAAAGGCACCAACGTCTCCATCTACACTGTACATCTTCCCTAGCCCACCCCAGGGGAGAAACAGAAAAAATAAAATAAAATTAAAGGGTTTCAATAAGCAAGAAACCAAAACAAGGCACAGTTGACTCTTCCTCTTCTCGTGTGTCCGTGTAGTTTTCCAAAGGCCTCCACTGTCATAAAGCATCCTCTCAAGTATGAGAGGCAATCTGCACATTTCCAAAGAAAAACTAATCCTTAGAATCACAGAACGTGAGGCCTGGGGAGATGGTAGGAAGCAAAGGGTCACAGAGAAGAAGTGGCTTAGAGGAGAAACGTGTGATGTCTGTACCTGCAGGAAGGTGAGATCAAAGTCCTATTTGGTGCCAGACAAGTCTTGGGGGACCCATGGGACTTGGGGCTCCACGGGCTGTTCCAGCTGCAACTCTCCTGCCCAGATGTGAGCGCGCAAACGGACCCAAGACCTCCACGCTCTTGACTAGCCATCAAATTCTGCAGGGGCTCTGAGTTTCCCTCCCACTGCTCCATCCCAGGTCTCAATTCCTCCTCTTTCTGTCCACCTTTTCCTACTCCTGGGAACCCCAGACCTCTCATTAGGAGAGGGGCTGTGAACATTTCAAGGCCTCCTAAGAGTCCAGGGGTGTGGAACTGAGAGCCCCCCGGGTTCAGGCCTGGGATGCTCATGCCGTATAAGATCGCCGGGCTGGCCCGGGGCTGTGACTGGGGTGCAACAGCGCCTTTTACAGGGATCCGGAGGCCCCCTGCCCTCGCAGGGTGGGGACGAGGGAGGGGGAGGTGTGTGTTCCAGATAAGTCACCGGGGCAACTTGACGGGAGCATCGCACGTCCCTGCTCGAAGGGGAGAAGAGGACGATCAGAGGAGAAGCCAGCCCTGCTCGACAGTGACCGAGCCACACGCTGGCTCATCTGAAGTGGAATTTAGGGGGGCTGACCGTTGGGGAAAATATAATTCTTAATTCAGTACCCAAAGTCCTCTCAGACGGCCCCGCTGCTCTAGACCTTGATCTCCGCACAACCCACCGCAGTGTTGTTCTGCACCCTGGACACTCAACCCAGATCATGACCCCGACCCTCTCCTCCAGGGTTCTGAGAGAAAAGTGGCAGTTTCTCCACGTTTTCATCCTTTAGGTCTTCTGACGTTTGCCTTCTGCAACACAGAAGCTTAATTCACCTGTGCTGAGTTGATCTGGCCGCGGGAGAACAGGCACAGGTGTATAAAAATGTACAAAAATAAAAGACAGTGTGCCCTGACCACCGGAGGAGTGGAGGGCGGTGGGCGACGCAGGGGGCAGATGTGGAGTCGGGTAAACACGGCCATTAAGGGGGGTCAGCACTGACCAGCCCCGTGGCACAAGCCTGACCTCTCTGCGCCTCTGTTTCGTCATGGGAAAAACAGGGGCATAAGGCCTGTCTCGTGAGGTTTCCGCGAGGGATGAACCAGCCTCTCTGCGCACAGAGACACTCAGGGCCTGGACAGAGGAAACCCGCCAGTGACAGCTGCCTGAATCCGGTGCTTCACGACAGAGTCAGCACTGAACTGAAGGGAAAGGGCTTGTAAATGATTCTTAAAGAAAAAACAAAACACTAAGCTCCCTAATATTCAATATAAACACACCACACCCTAACTGCAAGGGTTTTTAAGAAGTGGTCAGTGGGGCTGGTCATCCCTCACTGTCGCAGGCGCTGGCAAAGCTAGCCCTTTCAGCACACGGCGGCGGTAGCCCAGGAGGACAGAGGGGAAGCCTCAACTCCTCGACAGCCCGAAGCCACCAGGCCCCCGACACCTGAGCCAAGGTCCGAGAAGATGGCATGAGGGTGGTGAATGTTCATGGTGAAGCCGGGCGTGTGGACGAGCGAGGGGGAGACAGCACTCTGGCCTTCCCCCTTCACACTGCTGGCCAGCCCGCCTGCGTCTGGACAACCCGCCGGGCCCCTCAAGCCTCTGAACCCCGGTCTGTGTGTCTGTGCATCTATGTGTCTGTGTGTCTGTGCATCTGTATATCTGTGCATCTGTGTGTCTGTGTCTGTGTGTCTGTGCATCTGTGTGTCTGTGCATCTGTGCATCTGTATGTCTGTGCATCTGTGTGTCTGTGTGTCTGTGTGTCTGTGCATCTGTGTGTCTGTGTGTCTGTGTCTGTGTGTCTGTGCATCTATGTGTCTGTGTGTCTGTGCATCTGTGTGTCTGTGCATCTGTGTGTCTGTGCATCTATGTGTCTGTGCATCTGTATGTCTGTGCATCTGTGTGTCTGTGTGTCTGTGTGTCTGTGTGTCTGTGCATCTATGTGTCTGTGCGTCTGTGCATCTGTGTGTCTGTGCATCTGTGTGTCTGTGTCTGTGTATCTGTGCATCTGTGTGTCTGTGCATCTGTGTGTCTGTGCATCTATGTGTCTGTGTGTCTGTGCATCTGTATGTCTGTGCATCTGTGTGTCTGTGCATCTGTGTGTCTGTGTCTGTGTGTCTGTGTATCTGTGCATCTGTGTCTGTGCATCTGTGTGTCTGTGTCTGTGTGTCTGTGCATCTGTGTATCTGTGCATCTGTGTGTCTGTGCACCTGTGAAGGCAGGCGGGCTGGCTTAGGACCAGAAAGGGGCCCCAGGGTCTGCACAATGATTTGGGGTAGAAGGGAAGGGGGTTCTGCGTCCTCCACCCCAGCTCAGATCACACATGATAGCTGATTTGGAGGGAAAAAGTTCCACTGCCAAAACAAAAGCAGTTTGTAACATGTGACCTATATTCGTTGCTAAGGCCCCTGTGGGTCTGAGACCCTCTGACTGAACCCTGCAGCTGTGGACAGGCTCTGGCAACACCACCTACCCTGACAACAAAGCCAAGGACCAAAAGGCCCCCGTATTCCTCTAAATCCCGTGTTTTCAGGTACTTGCACCCTCCCGGGGTCAGTGACATCTGTGCAACGTGCGGGCCAAACCCCTCACACCTCCTACCGAGATTCACGGGAACACCGGACTGATTGGGAGGGAAGGCCAGCCTGGGACCCTCTGGGAGGTCAACTGTGGTCACACAGATGTTCCCAGAAGAGTGGATGCTGAGGCTCTGGCCTGGCCCAAAATGCCACATCAAAGGCCCAGGCACCTGCCACTGTGATTCAGGAGAGAGGCTGCCACGTCATCAGCTAAAGGTGCGAGCCCAGCCTGACTGTGTGATGCCCAAAGGGGCCCAGAGCTCCCCCGGAACCGCAGACGGGTCCCATGGCCACTTTCTCAAGGTCTGTGCTGAGAGGCCTGGGGGGAGCTAAGGACCTTCCTTCTTAGAAACTGCTCTACCTGCAGTAGGGCTTTTTTTCTCCCTCACTGGGTGATGGAAGGAGAGCAAGAAGAACTTGTCTGTTTTTTGTCCGTCTGTCTGTGTACACCATCTCTGTCACAGCATTAGCCAGTTAGCTGGGCTTTGTCTTTCCATCACTCCTGTTTACTTTCTGGACCTTTCCCAGCTTCTACAGGAGCAGCAGTCCAGAGCAGGGGGCCTGAGGAGGGGCCGCAGGGGCAGGGCCGATGGGACAGGGCCCAGCATCCTGAGAACAAGCGGGCCTGCCCCCTGAGGAAGCCGCACGACCACCACCCCACAGACTGCCGGGCGTCCCTCTGTCCGCTCCATGCACGGGGCAGAAGCCCTCCAGGGGCCCACATGCTTCCCGGAATGCCCCCTGCCGCTCCCAGCCCAGTCTGTCGGTGACTAATGGGACACATCCAAGATTAGGTGGCCTCGGTCCAGGAGAAAATCCGAGAACCTGTATCGGGCTGCTGACCAGTCAGGACAGGGTGCTGGGAAAGCAGGGAGTGTGAGGTCCCCACGGGGCCTACAGGGTGACACACCGGGTGACACACAGGGTGACACACACGGTGACACAGCTCAAAGACTGGAAAGGGTGGAGCAAAGGACACTGCTTTTATTACAACGAAAGCATTTGTAGAATTAGCTCTCAGAGCGTCCCTCTAAGTGCCCTCTGGGATCTATGAGAGGCCCAGAACCGAAAAGGCTCAAAAAGTCTAAGTGTTGAGGGAAATTACAGTGTTATACAATCCCATAAACATGGCTGAGAGCCAGCGCCGTGCCAGAGCGCTGTGCAGAGCTGCTGGGAGAACACAGAGACGAACCCCGTGGGGCAGCCTCCCTGGCAGAGGCCACAGCGCCGTCCGTACATCAGGGGCTTGGAGCCCAGGACCAGCGCCAAGGTGAACGTCAGGTAGAGCAGGTTCCCTCTGAGTGACCCATGGCAAGCTCCCCCCTCTCCATCACATCCTTCCAAATACCCATACTGCGCACACACGTGTAAGGGGATTCAAGAGGGAATTTTTGAACTGTAAACGCAGTTCGTTCACTCACTGACTAAGTGCATGGCCCTCCAGGTGCTGTCAGAGCCCAAGGAGATGCACGGTCTTCCCCACCAAGCTCACAGCCCGCTCAGAGCTGGTTAAATCCTGATGACAGGGAGGAGGGACACGGGCTCCAACAGAAGCAAATGCAGGGGACAGGGGAGGGGCTTCTCCACCGAACTGGCTCTCAGGACCAGCTTCCTGCAGACACTGGACGGAGGGAAGGGAGTAACAACGGAGAAATCACTCCTCGGACTCCAGCCAGGTGCGTGCCGGGGGCCTCAGAGCAGACAAGGCTGCAGGTAGGCTGGAGCTGCCTCGCGGGTTCAGATCAAGACTCTTATCTTGGTCCTTGAAGCTCTGGGAGCCAGTGATGGAGTTTTGAACAGAGGGTATGTTTATCATTTTAGGACGATTACTCCGCGGCAGTAATCCAGTTAGATTACCGGGGCAGAGAAACCAGTGAGAACTTTGCTGAAGATCAGTAACAATTTGGAAGTGGCCTCTCTGTTTTCAGCAGTGTATGTACATAGTGAAAGGCTACCAGGGAACGTGTGAGGGCGTGGGATCTACAGCGGCAAGCCTTCCAAAGCGTGATGCTGAGGCAGCCCAGTGCCCCCAGGGGCCAGGAGATTAAAAAAGAGCTTCTTTGAGGATATACCAGTAGTGAGACAGAAAGAACCCCTAAGATTCAAGAGACCTAGACTCAAGAGCCGATGGCACATGAACTTCACAAGCTCTTGGATGATTCCTCACCCCCTGGAAGCCTCAGCACCCTCACCTGTAATGTGGGATTAAAAGCAACCACCCCACTTCTCATGGGGCGGTCATGGGGACTGCACAAATGAAACGGGAAAGCATCAGGGGCGTCCGCGTGGGAGCGTCAAGGCAGGGAGCTGGAGGCCTCTTCTGCTCTCCGCCCCCTGACTCTCTAGTTCAGCCACTTCACAACTATTTCAGGTCCATACGTGTGCCAGACACTGAGGCTACCGAGACAATTAAGGAAGGCGCCGCCCTCACAGCGTTTACAAGAAAATAAATGACCATTACTGTGCATCTTGTCCCAGGAAAATAGAAACAAGAGAGGAATTTGCCAGTCGGCAGCCAAGACTCAATCCCCTATGAATCACACCCCCCCTTACCATGTAATCTGGGATATTCTGGAACAGCCATAAGCCTTGAAAAGATTCAGAGGGACCACCTCGTTGTCAAAGGTCTCGGAGGGCTCAAGGCCATGTGGTATTTTTATAGCTTCTTTTGGAGTCACGAGCAGTACAGATTTTGTACTTACTCCGAATTTAACCAGCATTTAAGCGTGCTGATTATAGCTGCAAATACACTTTTTGCTCCTGCGTGTGGTTGGAGAGGTGGCTAGGGGAGAAGCCTTGGAAATTTACAGAACAGAAATAGCATGTGGTCTGTCTGCTTGAAGGAATGGGTCGCTCTGTGACCAGCAGTGAGAAGACCAGCAAAGGGCCTGAAGCAAACCCAAGACACAGAATAAAATGAGGCTTTTTGTCACCATCTCCCTGTTACCAGCCACCTTTTCCCCAGTCTGGGAGACCCCTAAGAAAGCCGGCAACAGACCCGGGGCTGGGGTTTCAGAAGACACAGGACGCAGCAAGTCTAGCTGGTGAACTGGGGTCACCCAAGCAAAACGTCTAGACGTGGTTCTGAATATAAAGAAAATAATGAAAGTGGAAACGTGGAAATCGCTTCCTAATGGGCTTTGCACAAAGGAGCAGCTATCCTGGTTGTGGAAATGAAGCATTAGTGGCAGGAAGGCCTGGAAAAGGATGCAAAGACCTGATCTCTGGTCCAGCCCCCAGCCAACCTGGGGCCCCTTTGAGGTCTCCAGCTGCTCCTCTGCTGAGCTAGGAGCTAGAAGGAAAGGCCTTGTGTAGGGTCTGCACTTCCCCGGCTCCCCCTGGGGGCCAGGGCGGGGAGGCCTTCACTGGCACGGGCTACAGGTGCCCCAAGTTTGTTCCAATCTGAGCCTGTTTATTTTTGAGACATCAGGCTTCCAGAAGACTTCTTTGAAGAAAGGATCACTGAACCACCTCCCCGAAATAACTGTGGAAACCACGTGCTACATGAGCAGCACGATTTCCTTTAAGCAGAACACTCCACAATTCTATATCCAGACACATCGGCACTGCCTGGCAGGGAAACGTGCAGGAGAAAAGGGAGTGGCGATCTTGCCCCATCGGGTCTGGCATAGTGCCAGCCTTTGGATAATGAAACCATGGTATGTCCCAGAACTTCAAGTCACTGAGAAAAACATGGAACAGAGAGGTTCCTTTTTAAAGAAATACACACTTGGACTTTATTTATTTTTTTCAGGGAAGAGGGTGTAAGTCTCTTTATAAGTGTTGATACACTATAGAAAATAAGGGTAAAATGAAATTACAGAATTAAAAAATCTAGAATACCATGTTGATAAGAAGTAATGTTAATGCTGTTGTATCCTTTCTGTATGTTTGTATGATGTATGAAGGAAGCCCCTCTGTTTACATACAGGTTACATCTGGATCAGTCATCTGGTCCAAACTGATCAACAAATATTTCTTTACACTAACACTTGCTGCACCCATTTCACTGACCATCTACATAAGTGTCATGAAAACCTTCCTAGCAGTAAGGGGTTATCACCCACAGTGATGTTCCCAATACTGAAATGGGCTTGGAAACCATCCGTATCTTCAGTAGCAACAAAGATGCAATTACTTTAAAACAAAAAAATGGGAGACATCTACTTCTCTCAATATGATAAATTAGATTCTGCAAAGGTCTCTCACACTGGAAGATAACTAAAGTCCAGTTAAAATACTGAACCAAAAATAAATAAGTACCCCTAGCTTATATGCTTCCAAGTTAATTACAGTGTTCTGAGGCTTTTGTGAATTAAGGAGTTAAAATATTTATTTTAGACCTTAGATGTATTTATGGTAAAATTTCAGCAGTTTCCACTACGAGAAGAGAAATTGAATATATAACTGCCTAATGTAAAAGGAGGAAGTGGAAAAAGAACACAAAGAGACAAACATGCACTTTAAAAAAAAAGCAACAAAGAAAATAGTATAAAAATAATTTAGTAGGAAAATAACCAACCCTATTAAATCATATAAGAAATAAACTGATTAAACTCAATAGCCAAAAGAAATAAATGATAAAATTGAAATTTAAAAACAGAGATACACATAAAACGATAGGAAACTGGAAAGATTGGAAGTCAAAGGATGGAGAAAGTTGGTCCAGAAAAATGCAACCCAAAGAAAGCTATCGGACAAAAGAAGACTTAAAGCAAAAGATATAGCTCGAGTAAAAGAAGGCAATTATATAACAATAAAATACCCAATTCATTATGTAGCTATAGTAATTCTAAGTTTGTATATATTAAATAGCTTCAAAATATAAAAAGCAAAAATAAAATAGTTTCTGAAAAAAATGGCAAATATACCACCACAGTGGGGAAATCACAATACATTGTTTAATATAGCAAATATAGAAAATTAGGAAAAATAGAGGTGATATGAAAAGCACTATTAACAATCTAAATTTAATAGACATAGGAACTCTCATAATCAACAAACTGAAAATCCACAATCTTCTCAAAAATACACAGAACATTTACAAAAACTGACCTTACACAGGGACATAAAGAATGACCAGCGAATTTCTAGTAGCTGGTATCATATGGATCATGTATTTTGACATCAGTGCAATTAAGACAGACATCAATAATGAAAAGATTCTCCATGCTTGAAAATCACAGAAGACTTGTCAATAAACTCATGGGTTTAGAAGAAAATATTGAACTTTAAAAACATGTAGAACTAAACATACTGAGAATATTGTTTAACAAAACCTATGAGATGCCATTAAAGCAGTACTAAGAAATTTATAATCTTAAATGCTTATATTTAAAAAGAAGTCTAAAAGTTATTGAGCTGTCTCTGGTTTAAGAAGTTAGAAAAGCAACTGCAGAATAAACACAAAGCAAGTAGAAGAAAAGACCTATTAACAGGTAAACAAAAATAAATAAAACACAAAGTTAAAATAGAGTCAACAGTCAAAAGTATTTTTCTTTGAAAATAATAATAAAACATACACTGTCTGGCAGATTGGTCAAGGAAGAAAAAAGAGATATGGCCCAATTAACATATTTGTAATGAAAAATATGGATAGCAGGGATCTTAAACGAAATGAATAATTTTATGCTAATTTTAATTTGAAAAACAGGTAACGAGGAATATACTCCTAGAAAAATATAATTTAAGAAAACTGAAAGAAATTCAGTTTAAAAAGGAATAGGGATTCAGATCATTTTAAAAGCCTCAAAAAAATTAAATAGATAAAAATCTTGCAACAAGGAAAGCACGAGTTCTTGTTTTTAGCTGAGTACTACCAAAATTTCAAGAGCAGATAATTCAAATCATACAGAAACTCTTGCAAGAAATAGAAAAATAGAAAAAAAAATCCTCTCTCTAAATCAGACAAAAAGCAGTTAAAGAAAGGAAAGATAGAGGCCAAACTTACTCATGAGTAAAGAAACAAAAATTTAAAACAAAATAAGAGCAAATAGAATCCAGATGTGCATAAGGCATGTATTTAGGGGGAAAAAAATAAAGTCGAACAAGCTAGATTTATCCTAGGCATAGAAGAGAGTTTACCATCGGAATGAGCCATACATGTAAGATAACATAGTAACAGGAAAACAGTGAAAATCATACGGTCATCCTAATAGATGCAGAGCAGCCTTTGATAAAATTCAGCATACACTTACGAATAAAAGCAGAAAACAAAACTCTGTAAAACAGAAACATAAGGGAACTTCCTTAACCTAATAAAGGGTATTTGGAAAAAAAGTGATAGCAAACAACATTCTTAATCAAATTAGAACACTCCTTATAAAGATTAGGAACAATGAAGGGCTATCTTCTATTGCTCCAATTCATTATTGTACTGGAGGTCCTAATTCAAACAAGGAAAACAGGAAAAAGAAAATGTGGGAATTGAAAGGAATAAACCATACTTTAATTATTCACAAATGGCTTTTTACATATAGGAGGATCCATAGACAAAATATTAGAAATACGAAAGGTTTAGTTAAGAGGCTGGATGCAAGATCAATGTATAGATATCAATTACACTTTTATCCTCCAGCAAAGACGCCATCTCTGAAGGCACCCCAAAACTGAGGTGGCTGGAAACGAACAAACAAGTCACATGTACCTAGGAGCATACAGCAAATGAGTAAGACCTATCTACAGAAAAGTATAAAGCTTTCCCAAAAAACATTTGTGAAGACAAATATATGGATACTGACAAAATGTTCAAGGATAGGAGAACTCAATATCAAAAAAAGTCAATTTTTTCTCAATTGATCTACAGATTGAATGCAATCCAAGCAAATTCCCCACAGGTTTTTTTGTTGTTTTTATTGTTGCTATTGCTGTTTCATAAACTAACTCTAAAATCTCTATAGAAGAGCAAAAATCCACATACAGCCAAACATCACCCAGTAAGAGGGAAAAGATGAAAGGACCAAATATCAAGACTTCGTAGAGAGCTACAGTAATTAAGAGCAGGCAGCACTGATACAGAGGTGGGCAAATTAACCAACATACAAATAGAGACAACACAGAAAAACAAACCCATGCACTTAGGGAAACTCAGTATATTACAGACTGTATATCCCAGATCAATAGAAAAAAAGGATTATTCAATAAGTGGTACTAGGCGAATTATTATTCTTTATGGATAAAAATAATCTTGGATTCCTCTATCACACACAAAAATTAATTCCAAATAATTGTAAAACTGATAAAAGAAAATAAGGGAGTAACTTATAACCTTGGGATACAGAAGAATATCTTAAATGAAAGGCTCTAACTATAAATGGCCAAGGTTGTATACATTAAATACATTAAAATCAAGAACTTCTGTTCATCAAAAAGCACCTTGTGAAAATATATGGCACAAACTAGAAGGTAATATTTTTAACAGTATGAATCTTCAGAATATATAAAGAACGCTTTCAAATCAATGAAAAAAAAATATACAACCCATTGGGAAACTAGACCAAGGAGGTGAACAGTCCTTTTACAATAGATGAAACAGATGATAATTAAATATGTAAAAAGAAGCTCAATATTATTGGTACATTAAGTTCACTTTACTATTAATCTGTCAAAAATTAAGAAGTCCAATAACACCAAGTGTTGGGATAAGGCAGGCATGAATCTTAAAGGAAACTTTTATTCACTGCTGATGGCAATGTGCATTGGTGGTATAATCACTATGGAAATCACCAGGACATTTTCTTGTAAAGCTGGTCATGAATTAGCCTTTCTTCAGGCCCAAACTCTCCTCCTAGGTATATAACCAAGGGAAAAAAAATGGTGTACGTATAGCAGAGATATGTGCAAGAATATAAATAGCAGAGTATTTTGTGACAGTAAAAGCCTGAAAATAACTCAAACACCCACTGACAGGAGGAAGCATGGATGTCAACCTTATCAGATATTATGTAAGTGAGATGAATAAATATAGCCTCACGGAACAAGGTGGTTAAATCTTAGAAACAAAACACTGAACAACAGCATGACACAATTTTTAATGAGTAACATTATATATACTTTTAGGAATACAGACTACCAAAAATAGCAAGGGAAGATTAAATGATGGTGCGGGGGAAAGAGCAGTTAGATAGAGGAAAATGTCCACATCAATGTCACAGTGTTAATGATGTTTTTCTTTAAGAGACAGGTTCGTGGATATTCATTAATTATGCTTCATAACTCACATACATAAAGTGTTGTATGTACCGGATCCGACTTAACACATTTCTTTAAAAGCTCTGCTTAGAATGGTGTTGTCTAACCTGGTTCAGATTTAAAACGGGTATCTTTTCATGGGCACTAAATTTTCTAGATGGGGAAACTAAAAAAATAAATAAATAAATAAAAAATCAATAGTGGTTTTCTCTGGGGAGGACAAAGAGATGAAGCATTTACATTTGTATTTAATAACCTGTCTGTATTTTAATAATTTTACTACATGCATATACGTATTTAAAAAATGAAGTAACCAGCTTAACTGGTAAGCTTTAGGAACTCGAATTTGGTGGTTATGAGCAACGATAGCTCATTGGATTCAGAAAGCTCATTGTTGATTCATCATCGATGAAATTAAAGAAAACAAGGATGTCCGGGCTGAGCTGGTGGCCAGCTCTCTGAACGGATGTCCTGGACCATGCCCACACCGCCCCCCCAATCCCACACCTCCATCTCCCTGGCCAGGGAGGCAGCTCTGGGCGCAAGAAGTCCAGATTCAACTCCAATACCAGCTCTTAAGGTCTACAGATTTCATGATCCTTTCAATAAAGAGGACACCCTTTGGGTCCTGTCCTATAAAAGAATAAGAACCTTCCTCAGATTCTGTACTTGTAATTTCTTCTCTATTCTATTGGAAGCTTTCTGATTCCCGAAACACGGGGGAAGAAAGGACTACGAATTGTTTTCCCCTGGCTAGCCCTCTCTTCAAAGATTATGAAATATGATTTTTTCCCCATCTTGGAGCAATTTATACACAAAACATCCTGCTTCTTGTTAATCCTCACATTCAGTTCACTCACTCACACAGTGGAGAAATCACAGTATGATCTTCATTCTGATGTTTCAAAACCCCATAGTTCATTTGATTTTCTTTCTGGGGGATATTAGTGATAAGATTACACTCTCTGGTGTTCACTTCAGCTTGCACCACAGTGTTGAACTTGAACTGAGCAGAGAGAATCCAGAACAAAATTACAAAGTACCTTGTGGTCATCTTATACAGCCTACACTTCCTAACACTTCTAGGGATGGATGCCCCAGAGCCCAACTGGCCTCTTCCCTCACCACACCAACCCCGCCCACTAATGGACTTCACAAGGATGTTCCTAAACTCTGCAAATAATTCATCGCATTTCAATATATATGGCCCCTCCCATACCTGGGTAGTTACTACTGGCACTCCAGGTGTCTTGCAAACCTAAATAACTACCTGTTGGCATGGTTGCAGAGGAAGTGACATTCTAATACATGGCTCATGGGACTCCCAAATGTTACAGCCAATGTAGAAAACAGTCTGCAAGTTTCTTGTAAAGTTAACCATATCCAGCAAAAAAAAAAAAAAAAAAAAACTTAAATAACTTCCTTTCTGAATTTTCTGAACCAAGATGTTCTCCAAGACTTCCTAATCTTCCCTGCTTTCCTGGGGGCTGAGAGTCCATACAAAACCTTCTTTATCAGGCAGAAAGGTCATGTGAGATCTGGAAGTTGGGTGTCCTGGCTTTGTTGGGCTCCACCACCAATTTCCAGTTGCATCATCTTGAACAAGTCGCTCTCAGTCTTAGTTTTCTCAACTGGACAGTAGGAAGAACAATAGCTATAATCACAGGAGAGCTGTGTAAGCTAATAACAGTACACAGTGCACATGGAGGTTCCTGTATGAACTCCAAAGCGATATACCAACGACAGCTATTAGCAGCCATCACTAGTTACCTCATCTCTCCCTAGACATTTGGACAGTGGCTTCAGAAGCCAGAGAGTAAATCAAACTCTCTAGGGTTGTGGCTTCTCCCTCCTGTGCTGGAAGACATCCCTTAGCCAGATCCTCCAAATTCCTGCAGCCCTCCCTAGTAGTCAGAATATCCCTCCTCAGAGAACAAAACGTGCATGACTGTGGGAACGCCTAGCCCTCCTCACAGCTGTGAGCAATGTGCTTCCTGTCATCTTGTTTGCATCTTCTGTGGTTCCAAGGTCCGGCCCCACCTGCACGCACACCACCTTCACTGCCCCTTCCCTCAGGTCCCAGAGGAGGCTGCAGGTGGTCATTTCACTTGCATTTGGTTCCTAACCAGTAAATAATAGCTGACAGTTGTTTACACATCATGAGAAACGTCCCCATCCTTCACTCACATCTGATCCTCACAAGGGACTTCTGGGTAGGTAGGGAAGCATTGCTGTCATTCCCGTTTTGCTAAGAAAAAATCCAGGCTCTGAGACGTTAGTGACTTTCCCAAGCTGCACTGGGCAAGTTAGTGGCGAAGCTGGGCCTAGACCTGTCTTCTGACCCCTGTGTCCATCACTTCCCACCGCACCACAAAGCCTTGAATTTGCTCTGTGTGGCCCAAAGCAGAGATTTTCTGGTTTTGCTGAAGAGGGGCTGGGCTATAGCCAAAAATAACCTTTTACAAGTACACAGGCCTTTAGCACATTCCTCAGTCGCCATTAAAAATTATAGAAGAATTTTAAATAGTTGCAGAATACGTAACTTCTGGCCTATTGGAAATATTGCCTTTTTAAAATAAAGTAGCAACAGTTCAAAAAATGTAATTTCTAGTATATCATTTATTTTTTTTTAATATGCATGAATAGCTGAAGCAATCCTGAGAAAGAAGAACAAAGCTGAACACTTCCCAATTTCAAACTATATGATGCAGCTATGGTAATCAAAACAGTATGGTGTTGGGTAAAACAGACACATAGATCAATGAAACATAATAAAAATCCCAGGAATAAACCCATATGTATAGGATCAATTAATTTTCAACAAAGGCACCAAGAATATACAATGGGGAAAGAATAATCTCTTCAATAAATGGTGTTGGAAAAACTGGATAGTCACGTGCAAAAGACTGAAACTGGGCCCCTATCTTACACCATAAATCTCCTAGAAGAAAACCTAGGCAGTAAGCTCCTTAACACCAGCCTTGACAATGATTTTTTTTTTTTATTTGACACCAAAAGCAAAGGCAACAAAAGCAATGTAAACAAAAAAGTAAACATCAAACTAAAAAGCTTCTGCACAGCAAAGGAAGCCATCAACAAAATGAAAAGGCTACCTACAGAATGGGAAAAAATATTTGTAAATCTTATGTTTGATAAGGGGTTAATATCCAATATAGAAAGAACACATACAACTCAATAGTAAAAGTACAGGGCTTCCCTGGTGGCGCAGTGGTTAAGAATCCACCTGCCAATGCTGGGGACATGGGTTCGAGCCCTGGTCCGGGAAGATCCCACATGCCGTGGAGCAACTAAGCCCGTGAGCCACAATTACTGAGCCTGCGCTCTAGAGCCTGCGAGCCACAACTACTGAGCCCATGCACCACAACTACTGAAGCCCGCGTGCCTAGAGCCCGTGCTCCGCAACAACAGAACCCACCGCAATGAGAAGCCCGCACACCACAATCAAGAGTAGCCTCCGCTCGTCACAACTAGAGAAAGCCCACGCACAGCAACGAAGACCCAACACAGCCAAAAATAAATAAATAAATTTATTTTAAAAAAAATAGTAAAAGTACAAATAATCCAATTTTAAAACGGGCAAGGAACTTAAATAGATATTTCTCCAAAGGAGATGTACAAATGGCCAACAGGTACATGAAAAGATGCTCAACATCACCATTCATCAGGGAAACACAAATCAAACCACAAGGAGATGTCACCTCACACCTGTTAGGATGTCTATTATCAAAAAGACAAGAGTTAACAAATGCTGGCAAGGATGTGGAGAAGAGGGTATCCTTGGACACATGATGGACATGTAAACTGGTACAGCCACTATGGAAAACAGTATGGAGGTTCCTCAAATTATTATAAATATAACTACCATGTGATCTAGCAATCCCACTACTGGGTATATGTTGAAGGAAACAAAATCATGAACTCAAAGAGATACCTGCACCCCCATGTTCATTGCAGCTCTACTCATAGCAGCCAAGGTATGGAAAAACCTAAGGGTCTGTTGGCAGATGAATGGATAAAGAAAACGTGATATGTGTGTATGTGTGTGTGTATATATATATATATATATACACATATATAATTATAGCTATAATAATAATAATAATTATTATTATTATTATTATTATTATTATTATTCAGCCTCAAAGAAAGAGGAAACCCTGCCATTTGCAACAACATGGATGAACCCGGAGGCTATTTCTCTGTCTGGAAATAAGCTAGACAGAGAAAAAGACCACACGGTATCACTTACATGTGGAATCTAAAAAAAAGGAAAGAAAGTAAAACTCAGAGAAACAGCAAAGAGTAGAAAGGTGGTTGCCAGGTGCAGGAGGGTGTGGGAAATAGGCAGAGGTTGATAAACGAGTGTAAACTTTCAGTTACATGATGAATAAGATCTGAGGATCTAATGTACAACATGCTGACTATAGAGGTCCCTTGTTTAAACAAACACACTCAGAAAAAAATTTGAGAAAAAATACATTCATTTCAATGCACCTCTCCATAGAAAATACCTTAATACATGATTTTATTATAACCATGTTTCAACTATATGTTTGTCCATAGTATTTGCATATTTAGCTCCTTCCAATAACTCACTGTCAAACCAATGAGCCAATGAGAATTCCTTTCTATCAGAAAGATTTTACCTTGTTTTTAAATTCAAATAAGTGTGTTTATATATAGAGGATAGATAAATTATGGAATACACTCATAAAGTCAGCCATTAAAATAAGTAAATTCAGGATTAAAATGAGATTGAGATAATTCAATTATGCTACGCAGTTTTCAATACATGATAATGACTAGATACTAAAGGTTTCCTCACTGATATTAATCAAGCAATGCTAAATGTAGCTAAAATCATAAGTATGATAGAAGGATGATATTTCTCTGGTAAAAGTGCTTGCGTGTGTTTGTGAAGCTCTGCTCTTAGGCTTTGGGGAATAATCAAAAACCTACTGTATTTTTTAAATCGGGGGGAAAATATTCCATTAATTTTGTTAAGCCACATGATCAAACTTTTCCTTTTGACTGTTTTCCCTGCTTTCGATCTTTTCTTTGTATTAGGAGCACAAGAGTGTCCAATGAATCTGTCCAAATCACTTTTTAAAAAAATCCTATCACTACCCTTAGCAAATCATAATGGTTCCCGACCAGCCACAGGAAAGAGTCTAACTCCAAACCTGCAGGGTCCAGCCCGAGTGGCCTTCCGTACCGCCTTCTCATCTCTGTCCCTCTCTCCTCTCCACTCAGACATGTCTCAGCCGTGAAGGGATCTAGTGCTCAGCGCCCACTTCTCACAGCTTCACTTCTGCTCTGTCCTGCGCTCAAGTTTTGGGAATTGGCATTCCACATCTGCTTGTTAACAGTAGTCAAAGGAAAACCTAACAGCAGAAACCCGCCCCGTGTCTACTCTTCCATCCCTCTTGGCCCAAGCACACGACCTTGCACATAATAGATGTTCATTAGGTGTCTGATGCTTGGCTGTCTAGAGAAATCCACACTGTCCTAGGGAACAGGCACTTGCTTCTCCTTGACCAGTGGTTCTCGCTGCCTCTGGACTTTGGGATGTGGAAACACCGAGAACGCTCACGGAGACTTACCCAGGAAATACTGACTTGACAGCACGGCTTAGAGGATAGCACATATAGCTCTCAAAACAAAACAAAAAAAAAGAACAAAAAAAAAAATTCAAAGAAACTGCAGTTGAGACAAATGTGGGAAACGTGGTCGTTAAGATTTATTTTAACAGGAACTTCCACCATGGCATCTCAGAACAGCATCTCTAAGTGTTTCTATTTCTAAAAATATTGCTCGTGTAACCACCTCAGCCACTCCAAAACCATGAGAAGTAAAGCAGGGTATTGATATTTTCGATTCTAGTTAGAGTTTTAAACGACCTTTGCCTTAAAGCTTCACCAGCCAAGAGCAGCGTTGAGCCCCGCTGTCCCAGCTGCAGCTCTCCAAATGCCGGCCATTCCCAAGGCTGAGTCAAGGCCAAGGCTCAGTTAAAGTTTCTTAACAGAAGATTTATTTTCTTACCAATGACATTCTCCACTTGGGGAAGAAAGAAAAAGAAAAAAGAAAACTATCTTTTAGATATAGCTACGTCAATGACAGAAGTGTGAATTGGGGGTGGTTTATACCCTACGGAGGCTGTTTCTCTTTATAAATCCTAAACATTTAAAAATATCTTTGCTTGTGCTGGAATGCCATTTTCTGGTATTTTGGCTTCTTCAACATGAATCTTTTGTAACTACGAAGCCATTTCAGCTCTTGGAATTTGCTGGAGACAGATTCCCAAACAGAACGTCCTGGGAGGTGGGAGTGGGCAGATGCAGGAAAGAATGCACAATTCCACTTGGCCTTGCAGTGCATTTTTTCCAGGGTGCTTTCATGTTTCCCTCATACCTGAGGGAACTCTATCTCTGGACCAGCAAATGTACTGCAGAGAGGGATGCAATAACCCTAAAACGTTAAAGTCGATGTTAAAAAAAAAAAAAAAGAAAAATCCTCTTAGTGTCCAAGGCCTGTGAAGAAGGGGAAGGGCGGCTTCAAATGTCAGCTGTCACATTTCCTGTGTCTTCACTGCACTGATGATACGGCTGCAGGCCTCCCTCTGCCTCAGCAAAGAAATGTGTCGGTAAGAAATCAGCAATACATTCCCAGTATTACCAGAGGAACATTGGTAATATCGGTATCTGGTTCGGGATTCAGCGAGAGTTCTCGAGCAGGCCCTTTTACAGGGCAGGCAGTGAGGGAGTTCCCTGGTGGCCTAGTGGCTAGGACTCCACACTCTCACTACGAGTTCAATCCCTGGTCTAAGAACTAAGATCCCACAAGCCTAGAGGTGTGGCCCCCAAAATTTAAAAAATAAAGGGCAGGCAGTGAAAAGGCAAAGTGGGGTGATGAGAACCTGAGGCCCGGGGGAAGGAACATTGGAATTTAGGTTCCCGAAAGCACCCCAAATCCCCAGGTTCAGGCACACGGTCAGCCCACCACCTCTTGTCTCCCCAGCCGCTCTCTCCAGTGTCCCCGGCCAGACAGCTCTGGCGCTTCTCCTGCACCTCCAATCCCCCCATCGCCCAGCCCAACCTCCTCCTCATGACCGATGTCCTCTGTCCTCAAGTCACCGTGGTAATCTCCAGGTGACCTGGGCCATCTCTCTCCTGCAGATGCCATTGCTGGGGCCACCCCTTTCAATTTGTCCCTCTCTGCTCAGCCAAATGATAATTCAATTCTTTTTTTTTTTTTAATTTTATTGGAGTACAGTTGATTTACACATTTGTGTTAGTTTCAGGTGGACAGCAAAATGAATCACTTATATTTATATATGTATCCATCATTCTTTTTCAGATTCTTTTCCCATATAGGTTATTACAGAATACTGAGTGGAGTTCCCCGTACTATACAGTAGGTCCTTGTTAGTTATCTATTTTATATACAGTAGTGTGTATGGACCTAGACATTATCATACTAAGTGAAGTGAGTCAGACCGAGAAAGACAAATATCATGTGATATCATGTATATGTGAAATCTAATTAAAAATTGATACAAATGAACTTTTTTACAAAACAGAAACAGACTCACAGATCTCCATAATTCAATTCTTGAGCTATTGTGTGTGTGCCCTCAACTCCCCAGCTGAGCTGTCTAGAAAAACACACAATCTCACCGATGGGGTCTTTCAACTTGTGGCCAAGAGCTCCAGGTGGACTCTTAACGACTAACAGGTGATCACTCCGCACCTCCTTCCCTTCCTCCCCAAACTTACAAGCCCTCCTGCACCACGGCACTCTCAGCTGGGGACTTGACTTCCTATTTCACAAAGAAAACAGAAGCAATCCGAAGAAAACCTCTCCTGAGCACCACCTCGGCACCCATGTGTCTGTCATGTAGTCCGTCCCCCACCAGTAACTATCTGTGCTCTTCCTGAAGCAAACAACTCCACCTGTACACGAACGCACCTCCTTCACCCACGCAAGACATGCTTCCAGCAACCCTCTGTCCTATATTATCAACTTTTTACTCTCTACTGAATCATTCCCATCCATGTATAAATCACGCTAATGCTTCCAACTAAAAACGAAATCTCTTGGCCTGACTTACCCCACCAGGTACCACCCCATTTTCGGCTCCCCTTTGCAGCAAACCTTCTCCAAACTGCCGTCAACAGTCTCGGTCTCAGAGTTCTCCCTCCATCTTTCCCTCGGTCGCCATAGTCACCAGACCCACATGACATTTTGCTGTTTTTACCAAAGGCACCAATGACCTGCGTGGCACTGATCCAAGGGTCAATTCCAGTCTCCGCCTCATCTGGCCCATCCACACGCTGGGCACAGCTCACCATTCCCTCCTTCTGAAGTGATTTTACGTGGCTTCCGAGATGCCTCACCCTTGGATTTCCCCTCCCTCTCTGGGGGCTGCCTCTTGGTGTCCCTCTTCCCTTGCTCCTCCTAAAGCCGGAATGTTCCAGGGCCCACTCCTGAGAACTCCTCTGTCACTAGGATCTCACTGACCTTATTCCTTTAAATACCAACTGCAGGCCAAAGACCCCCGTTGTACCTCCAGCTCAGATCACCATCTTCAACTATCAGATCTGGAAATACCTGTCCACTCAGCATCTCCATTTGGGGGGGGTCTCATAATCTCAAACTCAACCTGTTCAAAGCTGAACTTCTAACCTCTTTTGGCACCAAACCCTCCCCACCCTGCAGACTTCCCCATCTCAGGTGGCGACAACTCCCTCTAGCTGCACAACCTAAAATCTCTGCCATCATGATGGACTTTCCCTTCTTCTCAAGCCCTACACCCATTCTGCCAGGACATCTTAAAGGCTCTTTCTTCAAAATATATCTAGAATGTGACCACGTTTTCCTACTTCCACGGCTACCAGTGGAGCAGGCCACCGAATTATCTCCTGTCTGAATTACTACAATGGATTTCTTTAATGACCTCTAAGTGGTCTCCTGGTCTACCCCCCATCCTTCAACACTGATATCAGAATGAGCCTATCACAATGGATCCCGTCCCTCCTCTGCCTAAAACACTGCACTGATTTCCCATCGTAAAGCCTAGAATTCCCCCCAATAGCCCACGATGCTAAACACGGTCAAGTTTCTGTTACCTCCTGACCACTCTCTGACCCCCACCGCCCAGTGTTCTGCTGGCTCCCCTGCCTCTCGGTGTTCCCCCAACATGCTGCGATGCACAGACTGGACTCTGGGCCTTCACACCCACCTTTTCTTCTAGCTCCAAGTCTCTTGTCCCAGTCGGTTAAATGGCTAATTCCCACAGTTCCTTAAATCCACGTTCAAATGTCGACTTTTTTGTAAGACCTCCCGGAGCACTCCATTTAAAACTCCACCCCTCTAAACTTGGTAGCTTTTTATTTTCTCCACAACACTTAATGCCTGGGAATGAGACATAAAATTTACTTCTTCACATGGTGGTCAGTCTCTTGGTGCCTGTCCCCACCCTCCACTCACACGCCCCCCCCCAACCTGGAATCTCCATGAGAGAAGTTTGCGTCTGTTGTGCTCACCATGGGTCCTGGGTTAGAACAGCACCTGGCACAATACGGTTGCTCAATCCATATGTTCTGGACGACTTAATGAATCACTGAGACCCTAGGGACATCACTTTGATCTTCTAAACCTGTTTCCTGGTCTACAAAACCAGACTAGCAGTAACAGCCTCATGAGCTTGTTAAAAGCAGAAAATGAGGATCCATGTGGTAATCTCTGTAAAATACTAATTACTATAACCGCTTAACATAATATGTTGAAGACCATCCTCAAAATTCATTCAGGGGAAGCAAACTAGGCAATTGCTTATTTCGTGTGGTTTAAGAGGTACAGGAAAACCCATCCAGGTTGGGGTCTTTCCCAACAATGGCCTGAGATTCCACCAAGAAGACATAAATGCAGGTTTTCAAGCTTTCATTTTCCAATTTCAAAGTTACCTCTGAAAAGTCCTGATGGGAGGAGAGGAACGGTCTTCTGGCCAAATCCTGGTGTCCTGATGTGCTCAGCTGGCCCTCCCTCTCATGGCAGGCTGCCCATCTGGAGTAGTGGGAGAAGATCTCTGGCACTGGGGTCCCTGCAGACCTGGGGGATGGGCAGTGTATCAGACTCAGCAGGGTGAACACCTGGGGAGCAGGAGGGCACAGGAGCTTAGAGAGCAGGTTGGGGGGTGGCAGGGGGCAGCAAAGATCATTGTGCTGATTTAGAACCCAGCATCAGCCTTTCAAATCCCCAGCCCAAGAGGGAAAGCTATTGATATAACTACTAGAAATCTAATCTGATCAACATTTGGAAAGTATCACTGGAGAAGAAACTAAGGTTTATGGTATAGGTAATCAAACTCCACAAAGAAGTTAACAGATAAATCTACCAACACAGACAATTCTCAGATAACAGTGTGTCCCTGGGTCTCCATATCTGTCCCCTCCTTTTCCAATCACAGCCATTCAGGTTTGCCCCAATGGGACTCCTACAGGGAGAGGTTTAGGGCCATAGAAAAGTTTAAACATAAGGCAAGATTAGGTTAACTGTAATCCCCACGGAAACCACTAACAAAATAACTGAAAAATGTATAAAACATGAACAACAGAATTAAAATGGTATGCTAGAAACTAACACAAAAGAAGGCAAAATGGAGGAATAAAGGAACACAAAAGACATAAGATCCATAAGGAAAAAAAGCAAAATGGCAGACATAAATTCTATCTTATCAGTAGTTACACTAAATGGTCTAAACGCTCCAATCAAAAGGCAGAAATTGGTACAATGGATAAATAACATATGCTGTTAGAAGAGCACCAAAACAGAATCAAAAAGAATAAAATACTTATGAATAAATTTAACAAGATATGCAAGATTTGTACGTTGAAAACTACCAATATATCATTACAAGAAGTTAAAAACTAAGTAAACAGAAAAGACATCCTGTGCTCATAGGTTGGAAGACAATATTGTTAAGACAGCAATATTCCCCAAATTGGTCTTCAGATTCAATGCAATCTCTATTAAATTCTCAGCTTTCTTTTTTGCAGAAATTGACAAGCAGTTTTTAAAATGCATACAGAAATCCAAGACATCTCACATAGCCAAAAGAACCTTGAAAAAGAAAAGCAAAGTTGGAGAATTCACACTTTTGGATGCCCCCCCCCAAAAAAACGCTATTGTAATCAAGAGAGTATGATACTGGCATAAGGAAAGACATAGAGAGCAATGGCTTAGAATTGACAGTCCAGAAATAAATCCATACATTTATGGTTAATTGATTTTCACCAAGAGTGCCATGACAATCCAAAGGGTAAATGATAGGCTTTTCAACAAATGATACTGACATTCAGAAAATGAATCTCTACACAGACCTCACACCTTTCACAAAAATTAACTCAAAATGGATGGTACACCTAAATGTAAGAGCAAAAATTATAAAACTCTTAGAAGAAAGCATAGGAGTAAATCCTTGTGACCTTAGATCATGTACTAGTTTCTTAGATATGTCACCAAAAGCACAAACAACAAAAGAAAAGTTAGATAAACTGGGACTCCATCAAAATTTTAAAGTTTTGTGTGTTATAGAACACCATCAATAAAGTTAAATCAACCCACAGAAAGGGAGAAAACATATACAAATCACGTATCTGATAAGGACTTTGTATCCGGATTATATAAAGAACACATTCAAATCAACAATAAAAAGACAAATAACCCAAATAAAAAATGGGCAAAAGATCGGAATAGACACTTCTCCAAAAAAGATATCCAAATGTCCAATAAGCACATTTTAAAATGTTCAACATGACTATTCAATTATGGAAATGCAAATCAAAACCATAATGAGATACCACGTCACACCAACTAGGATGACTAGAATCAAAGACAGAAGATAACAAGCATGGGTGTGGGTGTGGAGAATTCTGAACACTTACACATTGCTACTGGAAACTAAAGTGGTGCAGCTGCTTTGGGAAATAGTTTGGCAGCTCCTCATAGGGTTAAACACAGAGTCACGTATGGCCCAGCAACTCCACATCTAGGTATGCACCCGAGAGGATGGAAAACAAACGTCCACAAACAACCTGTACGTGGATGTTCATAGCAGCAGTATTCAAAATAGCCAAAAAGTGGAAACCACCCCAATGCCCATCAACTGGTGAATGTGAAAACAAGATGTGGTATGTCCACACAATGGATTTGAAATGCTACAATAAGGATGAACTATGAATATATCATGCTAAGTAAAAAAAAAAAAAAGTCAGACCAAAAAGGCTACAAACTGCAAGAAAACATGTATATGGAATATCCAGAACAGGTAAATCCAGAGGGACAGAAAGTAGATTCATGGTTTCCAGGGGTTTGAGGCAAGGCAGAGTAAGGAGCTACGGCTATTGGATCAGGGGTTTGGGAGGGAACTGAAAATGTTCTAGAATTAGATGATGGTGATGCTTGTACAACTCTGTGAATATCCTGAAAACCCCTGAATTGTATACTTCAAAATGATGAACTTTATGAATTACATCTCAATGAAACTATTATTAAAAAAGAAATATATCAACTGGAAAAAATGTAAGGGCGTAATAACTCCAGAATTTCCCAAGTTTCTCTCTCCTCAAGTACAACACCTGCTCATCAGAAATGCAACACCAGCATCTGAACTTGGCTTATTTTTAGGCGTCTATGGTCAGGAAGCAAAGAACAAAATCAATTCTGTCTTTCTAGTCACTTCAAAGTAGGGCATCCGAGAGCAGCAGATGTTTCCATCCGAGTAGACGTGAGATACATCCCAATGGACAAACCCACATCTCCTCCGGAGCTAGCCCTTCCTCCCTGCGCTTTTACTAAAACGACAAGCTTTGCCCACGTGGGGCCTGAGCAAGTGAGTTTTCCTGCAATGCTCCTGCCCAGCTCCCAAAGTCTACAGCCTTCGATGCGGAGGCTGAGGGCTCTGAGCGAGCCCTGCCCGTCACCTGGTCCCTGCACAAAGCAACCCTGTCTATCTGCAGGAAGCTCCTCCTCTGCCCTGAAGCATCAAGGTACCAACTTCAGAAAATGTGACCCTGTGTTTTGCACATCTTTTCTCTGCCTGTACTTGGCAATCAATAGGAACCCTTCAAACAAAAGATAATACAAAAGTCTGCTTTACTACATGTTTCTGCCATTTTTCCCAGGTACGAAGAGCCAGTAAATAGAACTATAATCTTCAGCAAGAAAGAAAAGCTCTTGGTGAGCTGGTGCAGTGACAACAGAAGACTGTTTTAGCTGCATTAGAAAAAGGTTCATGAAAAGAGGCTGCACGCAGAGCTCTCTGTCCGGAGGCTGCGCCGTCAACCTGTGTGTTTTCAGGCTGCCAGCAGGTCGGAAAACCCCTGCCCACCTTCCAGAGCCCCACTCTGGGGGCTGCCTTACACTGGCATTGCCTGGGCTCCCCAAACAGGCAAGGGTTAAAGTATTAAAGCGCTGCAGCGTTTCCCACGGTGGTTCTTCAATCACATGTTTCGTGGAAGTGGTGGCCACCTCCAGCCTCGGCTCAATCCTCCAGGTATGAAACACTGCCCTTCACAGAGCTCTGCTTACAAAGCTGCACAGATTGTGATCGGTCAGTCCCCATCCTAGGTCCCCACAAGCCTTGCTATTTTCAGTGCTGGTGCTGCAGAGAACTGGGAATCTATGCACCGGGTTTTAGCAGAAACACCTATAGTAAACATCTATCAGTTATTAACCTTTTTCTGCACTCCTACCATCTGCTGAGATGCTGGGTAGGGATGATACAAAAATGGATCTGGCATGATCCTGCTCTCAAGGAGATCAGACTTGATAGGAACTTTTATGTCCACACATTACTCTCCTGGGTGATTAAACATAAAAAACATTACCGTTTGTCACTGGAAGCAAATATGACACACCACAGCCTAGGACCAGGCTTCTTGTTTCCTAAGTCTGTGCTCCTCTGGAATCTCAATTTCATTCCAATATAAATTTAATAAATTCACCCTTTTATAGGAACAGGGATGCTACATCAAATAACAAAGGTCTCAACTGTTTGGAATAACCTGAGAAAGCCAACCTGGTACAAAAATACGCATTAAAGAAATTATTTCACCAATTGTATGTACATCAATATATAAATGGGTCCTATTAATGAGTTATACATAAGATTATTCCTTGTTAAATTCATTCACCACACAAAGAACAGCTGGAATCACTAAAATAACCAGGCTTATAAGAAAAAACCTGGGGGAATTCCCTGGCGGTCCAGTGATTAAGACTCCGAGCTTCCACTGCAGGGGACACAGGTTCGATCCCTATTTGGGGAACAAAGATCCCGCATGCTGTGCCTCATGGCACGGCCAAAAAAAAACAAAAACAAAAGAAACAACTGGGGTTAGGGATAACCACTCAGAACGTTCAGAATTTCGTAATACATACACGCACACCCACATATATATATACGTATACATATATATATATACACACATACTGCAGGGTTGCTGGGCCCTGCTGAGGTAGCACTGTGCAGCTCTAGGGTGGCAGGGGACCAGGCGGAGCCCTGGAAAATGGGCTTACCCAAAAATGGGTTTTGCCAGGTGATTATGAAAGTGGGAGAAAGGGCCACATTTCAGAAAGAAGAGGATTGAAGACATAAGGGTGGCAGTGAACGCTGAAAAGAAAGTAGGGCTGACGATCCTGTGGGGATGAAGTGTTTCTGAAGACCAGGAGCGAAAGGATTAGCTGCAATGAGGACCGATAGGGATCAGGGTGGGTGCTGGATGTCGGGTGTCGGAATAACCAGGTATCACTTTGGGAACGGGCAGATGACAGAATGCTTCACAGCACTCTTTGCAAGATAAAAACTGGAAAGTGACTTAAATGTCCATCAAGAGGGCCAAGCTGAATACATAAGATGGTGTCTTTCATATAAGTGAAGAAGGAGCTGGACCTGCAGGCATTGGTATGAAGAGATGTCTAAGACATAACAGCAAATACAAAGGCGTAATACATAACCATGTGTATAATAATCCCATTCACAAACATAAGTTTTAGTTATACACTCACACGCACAAAACTTTTCTAGAAGAATGTAGAAAAAAACAGTAATCACTTTATACTAACGGGAATTTTACTCTTCATTTTATTCCTAATTAAACTTTTTTTTTTTTTTTTACTTTCTACATTTATAACTCTAAGTTTTTAGCACTAAAGATTTTTGATGTAGTCTATTACCCATGAGATGCTACACATTGAGAGAAAGTAGTTATTTTTCTTTGGCCTCACACAGGATCTCATATTACAAACTGAATTAAAATCCCACAAAAAGCCCCACTGCTTTGCATTCCGGGCTCCCTGAAGCAAATCCTTAGAGCGGAACCGGCTCTGCCATGGGCACAGGGATTAGAGTTAGTGGAGGCTCTTCCTTCTCCCTGTCTGTCTCTACACTGAGTGGACATTGAGACCCAACTGTTTATCAGCACAGACTCCAGCTCAGAGAGTGAGATCCTCCCACTTACCTACAATTCCATACACACAAGTACTCAAAAGAGATCCAAAGGCAGTCCCTCCACCTCTTCCCAATCTTTCAATTTCCAAATCAAGAACTGTCTTTTAGTTGCTGCTGGGCTTGAAAGTTCCTAATTCAAAAATGCGTGTAGTTCTACTCGGTTCAGCTTCTGTGGCCACAGTAAGTGGAGGTTTTCATATGTGCAATTTGTTTGACTCTGAGATGAATAGAGGTCTTGTCCAGCGTGTATAAAGCCATCTCTGTCTACGGGCATTGTATACTAATAGCATCGCACACTGGGGGACAGAGGGCCCCACAGCCATCCCTTTGGAGTCGTCCTGCAGTTAGTTATTTCACATTTGTCTTCTCTGGGGGAAAATAAAATACGGTCTTCAGCAATGGAGATATTTGTCAAATTATAACTATGGAACAGATTCATTGGCTCCTTAACTATCAATTAATTAAATGATTTTCAATTCTCTTGTTGTGATAAAAGTCATTTGGCTAATACCATCATCCTTCCTGATTCTAAGAAATGACTCATAAAAACGAAGCTAATTCTTAGGTTTAAACCTGCTCACAAAGAGCAGATTGATTTACCCAACTGGATACTGAATTAGGCACAGATTAAGCAGCTTGTTATATAGTAGAGGCATTACCACAGGAAAGAATGGTTTATTTAGAATGGTGAGATAAAACACACACCAACTTTAAGAACTTAGAAAATAACTCCTTTGACTATGTAGCTCTGAAAAGGAGAAAGGTAGTTCTTTATGTGCTGATAAAGAAAAATCCAAAATAAGTAGAAAAAAAGCAATATGCAGCATTTCCCACTTAAAAAGGGAGGTGAGAGGGACTGGTGTGGAAGTATATAAGAAACTGATAGCAGGTGCATCTGGTTCAGAAGATTAAAGGCCTGGGGCAGAAGGAAGAATTGCTTTGTACTGTAAAAGTTTTTATACTGTTAGACTTTTGAATTTTTAATGTGCTATATACAATTTTTATTGAGGTCAAATTCACATAACATAGAATTAACCATTTTAAAGTTAACAGTTCAGTGCATTCAGTGCACTCACAATATTGTACAAGCAGAACCTCAATCAAGTTCCAAGATATTCCCATCACCCCAAAATAGAACCCATTACCTACTAAGCAGTTAATCTCCACTCTCACTCCAACCGGTCCCTGGCAACCAGAAATTGGCTTTCTGTCTCTATAGTTTTACCTATTCTGGGAACTTCATACAAAAAGGAATAATACAATATGTGACCCTTTGTGTCTGGGTTCTTTTGCACTTCATTATTAAAAACTAAAATTTAAATAAAATATTTCCTGGAAAAATTCCATTCAAGTCATTCACTCCGTTTTTCAAAAATATTTAAATGCCTAATATATGTAAATCCATTATATCATGTCCCATAAACGACAGAACAATGAAATTAGCCATGAAAAGATTATTCAGCTAATTATGTTCCACTTCAAAGGGCAAAAAGTTACCAGCCTACTGAAGAAAAGTTTGAACACCTACCTTATGCAGAATATCCTGCAAAGTATCATGAGTAATTTAGAAGAAAGAGAAGGTTAGATTCAAAGCTGGAAGGGAACAGAGGTTTCATTCACTTATAGGTTAAAAAGTCAAGGCCCAGACCCACAAAGTTCCCCAGCGTCACACCGCAGTTCTGAGTGCCCTGGTTTCCGTTGATATCCTCTCCACTCTCACAGCCAACGCCTTCACAAGGTTTGTTATTGAACAAAGGAGAGTAAGGCAGAATAGCACATGTGGGCAGAAAACTGTGAGGGTGGAGACCTGAGGTTTCAGCTCTGACACATAAAGAGCTGTCACTCCCATCCTCACACGAAAGGGCTGGACAAACCCACAATCAGAAACTTCTTGGACCCGTCAGAAAACTGAGGGCACAGGGCAAACCAATCCCCTGAAATCTGGAGGGGTCACAGAGTCACAGCCAAGATCTGTTCACCAGAAGGAGAATCCTCTAGGCCCTAACAGATAGGATCACCTACATGGTAATTTTCATGAATTGCTAGAGGTTGAGTATGAACTAGACTGAGTGAGAAAGAAACTACGAGGGGCCACAGTCTTGAGGAGGCCCCCATGCTTTGGTGGGTTGGACCTCTAGGAATCCCACCAGGTTCTCACAGTGAAGAACCAAGATAATTCACTCCTGGTTCTAGCTTGGAGAGGGGAAGAGTAACCAATTGAAATATGCCCAGGACGGTCTACATAACACAGGCCCATTCTGCAGCCCTCACCTAACCTGAAGAACAGCAATGACCCCACTCCAGTCCTGTCTCACCCTGTCTCACCCAAGGAGGAGCAAAATAGCTAAGAAACTCTTGTGAAGAACACAGCCCAGCTACACTGTCCTGCTGAAAGACTGAGGCTTAATGTTGAGAGTATAGAATGCTCCCCTGCCTCTCAACTTACAGCCCCATTAACAGGGCACCAGTATGGTAACAGTGAATTACAGGTGAGAGGGCTGCAGGAAACGGACACTCTCTAATGATGAGTTCTTAAGAAAGTTCTTAGGAAACCCCAAAGACGTCAGGGAAGACAAAAAAGTTCACAAGGGGAATCTGAAGCCTCTGGCACCTACAGCTACAGCACACATTAAACACAGCTCAGCTCCTACCAACATTAACATAAAACCTCACCCTAAAGGCTCTCTACCTCAGTTCCTACTAACAAATACATCATGCTCAGCTATCAACAAAAAACCCACAAAGCATACCATATGCAAGAGAAATTGCAATCTGAAGAGACAGAGCAAGCATCAAGCCGAGACCCAGACATGACACAGATACTGTAATTATCACACAGGGGATTAAAATAGCTATGGTTAATACAATAAGGGTTCTTTTGGGCAGCGTAGACAAAACGCAAAGCCAATGGGTTATGTGGACTGAAAAAAAACGCACAACCTAAAAGCTGAGAATTATATTTTATTTGGAGGATTTTCTGAGGACTTAAGCCTGGGAGACAGCCTCTCAAATCGCTCTGAGGGACGGCTCTGAAGAGGTAAGGGAGGAACCAGGATTCATAGGAGTTTTGCAACAAAAACTGGGTCTTCAGAACATTAAAAGATTACAGTTAATTAAAGAAAAAACAGACATCTCAAGTTAATGAATTTAGCGCTTTTCTATGTATGGGAAGATGTAAGAGTCTGGACTCATTGAAACCATTCCTTTGATGTGCACCTCAGCTATCTAGGGCCAGTGTCCTACTTTTCTCCACCCTAAATCCCCTCAGGGTACACAGTTGGCGGTGGCTGCAGTGGCTGATGGCTTGATGGCCACAACATCCTTTGTTTACTGATGTGGCAGGTGACATTTTTCATCCACAGTTATGTAAACATAAAGATGGAAATTTTTTTAAAGAATCAAAGGAAATGCTAGAAAACAAAATATTGTAAAGAATGAAGAATGCCTTAGTCGGGCTCATCAACAGAGTAAGCACAGCAAAGAGAAAAGTCAGTGAGATTGAAGATAGGTAAAAGAAAGTTCCCAAACTAAAATGCAAACCGAAAAGAAAGAAAGAAAGAATGAAAGAAAGAGAGAGAGAGAGAGAGAGAGAGAGAAAGAAAGGAAGGAAGGAAGGAAGGGAGGGAGGGAGGGATGGAGGAAGGAAGGAAGAAAGGAAGGAAGGAAGGAAGAGAACATCCAAGAACTGCAGGAAAATTTCAAATTTCAACAGTAGGAAAGTTCCCAAACTAAAATGCAAACAGAAATAAATAGATAGATAAATAAATAAAGAACATTCAAGAACTGTAGGAAAATTTCAATATACATACTGACATATGCATATGTCAGTATATGACATATACATAATTAGAACACCAGAAAAAGAAAAAAGAGGAAAATATTTGAAGCAAGCATGGCCGAGAATTTTCCAAAATCAATTACAGACACAAAACCACAGATTCAGGAAGCTCAGAGAACATCAAATAGGAGAAATACCGAAATATGTACTCCTAGGCATACCATACTGAGTTGCACAAATCAAATACCAAATGAAAATCTTGAAAGAAACCAGAAATGAAGGAGAAAAAACACTGTACCTATAGAGGAGCAGGTATAAGAAAGTAGATCTGACTTCTCTACAGAAGCCATACAAGCAA
The DNA here is from genome assembly GCF_965194805.1 of Balaenoptera borealis. Taxonomy (NCBI): domain Eukaryota; kingdom Metazoa; phylum Chordata; class Mammalia; order Artiodactyla; family Balaenopteridae; genus Balaenoptera; species Balaenoptera borealis. The sequence continues at coordinate 87,472,260 of NC_138871.1, forward strand.
GAAAGTGGAGTGAACTATTTAAAATGTTGAAAGAAAGCCACTACCAAACTAAAATTCTATTTCCAGGAAAACTATCCCTCAAAAGTGAAGGAAAAATAAATACTTCTTCAGACAAGCAAAAACTGAGGGAATCTACCACAAAAAAAAATGTAAAGTTCTTTAGAGAGAAAGAAAATAAGTCAGAAACACAGATCAACATAAACACAGGGAAAGAGTTAGAGAGAAAATAAATGAAGGTAAAATATAATGTTTCATTTTTTAATTTTCTTAATTGATCTAAAAGAAAATTATTTAAAGCAGGAATAGCAACAGTGCATTGGGTGACTACAGAATATGGACAAGGGAAAAGAATGACAGTGAAGTCATAAGGGCAGGGAGAGAAGAATCAGGAATACTTGCTATAAGGCACCTTTCCTACATAGCAAGTGGTATAGTGTTATCTGAAAGTGGACTTTTAGTTTAGTAAAATATGTATATTGAATACATACATATATATATGCTATATATATATATATAGCAAACTCTAGGACAACCACTGAAAAAGGTTAAAAATAAGTATAACTGATATGCCAATAGAGGAGATAAAATAGAATGATATAAAATACTCAAAACCAGAGAAGTCAGAAAAAGGGGGAGAAAAAAACAAAGAACAGATGTCATGAATAGAAAACAATTTCAACTATGGTAGGTATTAATCCAACTATATCAATAATCACTTTAAGTGTGAACGGTCTAACTGTACCAGTTAAAAGTCAGAGATTTTCAGAGTGGATAAAATAGCAAGACTCAACTAAATGTTGTCTAAAGAAACCCACTTTAAATAAAAAGACTCCGGTTAAAAATAAAGGAATGGAAAAAGACATAACATGTTAATGATAAAGAAAAGAAAGCTGGAGTAGCTATGTTAATTTCAAACAAAGCAGACTTCAGACCAAGGAAAATCATCAGGGATAAAGAAGGACACTACGTAACAATAGAGTCAATTCTCCAAGAAGACATAAAAATACTAAACGTGTATGTACCTAACAACATAGTGGGAACATACAGACGCAAAAACTGACAGACCTGCAAGGAGAAATAGACAAACCCACTATTATGGTTAAGAGGCTTCCCCACTCCTTTCAGCAATGGACAGATTCAGCAAGAAATGCAGTTAGTACACAGCTGACCTGAACAGCACTAAACAATCAACTTGATTTATTTGACACATAGAATATTCCATCCAACAACAGCAGAATACACATTCTTCTAGTTCATATGGAGCACTTTAGGCCATAAAACACGTTTTAACAAATTAACAAAAACAACAAAAATCATACCGAGTATGCTTTCACATCACAATGGAATTAAATTGGGAGTCAATAACAGAAAGATAGCTGGAAAATCCCCAACTATCTGGAGATTAAACAGCACACTTCTAAATAACACATGGACCAAAGAAGAAGTCTCAAGAGAAACTAACAATATTTTGAACTGAATGAAAATTAAAATATAACTTATCAAGATGAGCAGAATGTAGCAAACACAGTGCCGACAGGGAAATTTATAGCATTAAATGCCTATATGCCAGAAGAAGAAAGATCTAAAACCAATAATCAAAGCTTCCTCTTTAGAAAACTAGAGTGAAGAGAGCAACTTAGGCCTAAAACAAGCAGAAGAAAAGACATAAAAACTGGAGCAAAAATCAATGAAATCATAAACAGAACAAAACAGAGAAAAGCAACAAAACCAAGAGCTGATTCTTTGAAAGATCAATAAAATTGATAAACATCTAGCTAGGCTAAAATTGTGATGGTTAAGATGGTACATAAAACATAAGGAGTGTGAGCTTTCAATAAGAAATGCATGTAGGACTAACCTCAGCCCATAGCCTGTATCTGCTGTGTCTACCAGCAATGCAGTGGTTTGGGGCATTTTCACTGAAAATTTAAAGCAAAACAACAATCAAAAGAGAAAAATAAGGAAAGGAAGAAATGTGGCATTATTTCATTTAGACTGTTGTCAACAGAAACAGCTGAAAAGCTAGAGAAAATAACAGCCTTGATGGGTCTAATACTTTCCATTTTTGTGGACCAGAAGGGCGGTATTGTATCCAACCGGGACGTGCTTCCCAGATGGAATTTGAGTTCATTTAGAGGCAGTATTTGTCCGAGTTCCCAGACCCCTCACCACTTCCTCACATCTCATACCTGGCTGCCTCCGTCCCTGTGGAACTCTGAAGACTTATTTGTGACTCTGCCTTTTGGATAGAGCTTAAAGGCTTTTCTTCAGGTTTTCTCACTGGCGATTTATGAAATCCTCAGAGGAGCCCCGAAAAAGAAGTAGCCCTAGTACTAGTCTCACTTTTTAGGTGGATAAAATGGGACCATTTACAGAGAGGTTAAAGGTCTTTGCGGAAGTGACCGATGGGATGTGGAGTCTGGAGGAGGATTCTGAGCCACCGGGCCTGTGGTCCTGCTCCGTTCAGCTCAGGCAGTGACCATAACCACAGGACTAGGAGGTGCCCGGACTTCACAGGCCGAGTGTCATGGTTCTGACATTAAGTGTCACTGCTGGGACGCAGGGGCATTAGCTATAAGCAAGCCTGGAAGAGCCCCCTTTCGGGAAAAAGGTCAGTGTTTGTATTGCTTTATCTTGTTTAACTAACAGGAGGGGTGTCTACTAGTTTACACTCATTTCTCTTCAAGCCCTGGAAGCAGAACGTCCACTTGAGACACAGGGTTATTTGCTGAAATATATTTGTTGTATATGAAATAATAATAAAATTTGGGGGGGGGGAGTGCAGAATTTATAATTAAACATTTTTAAACTGAAATAATTCCACTATAAAATTAAAAAGAACCACAATTTAAAAAATCAAAAATAGAAAAAAATGTCACAATCCTTGTGAGTTAGGATTCCCTTTCTGTAGTATATTTTCCATCTTTGTACACATATCATGCATACAATTCAGTCTCATAATTTTTTTCACTTAATGATATATTTTAAACATTTTCCCATGACCATAATCTCTAAAAATCTTACCAAATAAGAGCGGGATATTCGCTTATCCATATTTAGATGTTTGCCATTTGGGGCTATTATTAAAAACACACAAAGAAACAAATGAAGAGCATTTGGGCCTAAAGCACTTCTTTTTCTCCAGATTTAGTATCATTCCCTTGAGCAAAATTCTCCAAAGTGCAACTGTCTGAAGTAATCATGCGGTTACAAATAAAAATCATGCATTTATCCTTCAGTCATCCCTTCCCCCAGATTAGACCTAGAAATTCATTCTTCCTGCTGAGGCAACATGATTTATATTTAAACGCTCCCCGCTCTGCAGCAGAGCCCACTTCATCATATTAGCAAATGTTCCCTGTAGCTTAACTTATCTTCGGATTGTTTTTCAATTAAAAAAAATTTTAACCCAGAAATTTTTTATCTTACGACCTAAAGTATTTATTATCACATAATGGTAGTTACACTGTAACTAGACCGGTTTCTAGATAAGCAGTGTGGTATAAAGTACATACGGTCCATGGAAGGAAAGATCCACATACAATTTAAGCTAAAATGATACAAACTATATTTGCAGCTTCTAGATGATTATTTTTATTAGCAGTTCATCTAAGGGTTTTTGTCACGTGGGGTCAGTTTATAAATGTCAGTGGTTTTAAAAACTACCATATGGTAATGCTTCAGAAAAAAGAGGAAACTTTTAAACCTTCAGGCAGCATCTTAATGTCCCTTATTTATTTATGTTTTTAACGTACTGAATTGCGATAAAAGTTTAGCACACTGAAGCTGGGTGTAAAAGGCCCTGTGCTGGGAATTCAAAAATGAGTGATAGGCCTGGCCTGCCGTTTAGCGAGGAGAGTGTGACAAATAAATGGGGAAGCCTGAATCTCAGAAGGCAGAAGCATGGAGAGCAGTGCTTACCTCAGGGATGTTTTACTCCCAGAGGCCCCACCGTGAATCATGCCAAACACTAAAGAGTACCCTCATTTCAGGTTAAATATGATTTTCTATATGACTGTGTCTTAACTCTCAGCTGACTAAATGACAGTTATATTTTGTTGACATAACACGACACGGGTATTACCATCAATTTTGGCTTTTCAGGTTTTGGGCTTCTTTTCTTTTCTTGTTTTTTTTTTAATACTTTGGAGCTAATACCTGTTTCCAGGATTTTAAAATACTCAATTTTGCAAAGCTCGCAGGCCCTAGGCACCGTGCCTGCTGTGATCGGCAGTAAAAGGACGCTGACTCAACTCCGTGTCATCCACAAAATGCCAGGGCAGTTCAGGGACAGGATGAGGGCCAAAGGGGCCGCGCAGAGCTCCCGGGAACCGGCAGGAAGAGAAGCAGCTGGTGAGCCAGGACGGCCGTAGGAGAAGGCAGAGTGCCGAGTCAGGAAAGCGGAGGTGAGCCTGGGATGCCGAGAAAAGCGGGACGGCCACAGGAGAAGGCAGAGTGCCGAGTCAGGAAAGCGGAGGTGAGCCTGGGATGCCGAGAAAAGCGGGTGATGTGGAGCGTGGAGGCAGAGGTATCCTGGGACGCCCTGGACCATGGCAGTGTGACCAGTGACGGCAGGGAATACAGCCAGCCAAGGACGGCAGGCCAGAGAATGGAAAGGGCAGGCGAAAGAAACACATCTCAAAGGTGCAGGGAAAAAAAGCTGGCAGCTCTGAAAGCGGGGATGCAAACAAGGCAGGCACCGTTGCTGGGAATGAGGACGACAGCTTTCCGGAGGTCAGCTAGAGAACGATGCCTGGGTGGGCAGCTGACCAGCTGGAGAAAACACTCTAGAACATCTTAGGCGAGATGTGTGGACTCAGGCCAGGCACGGGCGGCAATATTCACCAAGAGGGGACATGTGTGGGAGAGGATTCTCTCAACCAGTCTCCATTGGGCATCTAGTGGTGGAGGACTGCTGGATGCACTTGACCTGACCCTCGACAGCGGGTAGCCAGAAGCCGATGTCCCAGGGCAAGCCAGGTGGACACTGTGAGCCACGGGGGACTCGGGAGAGAAAACCAGGAGGGCTTGCGGCTATTAACCCGAGGCCGGAAGTTGACAGTCAAGGAAGATTTCAATGATCAAGGAGCTTTGTAAAGAAAAATGTTCATCTAAGGCGAGCCCCTCCTTTTACACATTAAACATAAAAGTCCACGGACTTGCATCTGAATTGGTACTGAATGGACTCAGTGGAACGCTTGAATCTGAATAGCGAAGGCTGAAGAGGATGGGCCGAGCTGGGCAGGAATCTCAAGCATCCAGGACTAAACTCAAGAGAGAACCTTCCAGTGACAGTAAACTCGACACAACCCAGGCCCAGACCTGCTCCTGGCCGGCCCACCAGTGCCAAGTCCCCGGGTGGCCAGGTTCTAGAAGGGGGCAGGGCTAGGCTGGTCACAAGGTCTGTCAGCTGAAAAAGAAACTCACCCCTCCAAGTCCCTTCGGACCATCAGTCCAAGGAAATATCAGGAGAGCCACATCGGTAATTTTAAATGTTCTGGTATCCACATTAAAAAAAAAAAAAAAATGTAAAAATAAGCAAAGGAAATTCATTTTAGTAATATATTTAACTCAATACAGCCAAACTAAAATCATTTCAACATGTAATCAACTTCAACGTTATTAATGAGACATCTTGCATTCTGTTTTTCACACTAGATCTTGGAAGCCAGATGCTTTCTACACTCAGGGCACAGTTCACGTGGGACTGGCCACAGTTCAAGGGCTCAGCAGCCCCACGGGGCCAGTGGCTGCTGACTGGACAGCCCGGGCCTCCACCCGCACTCCCCGCTGCCTGCCCGCCTTTGGTTTGCTCCTGCTGTACCAGGAAGAGGTCCCCAAAGAGAGGCCTTATCTGTTAGGCCCCAGGACACAGCCCAAGGCCTCCAACCAGCGGCCCCCGCGGGCAGTCGAGCTGGTCCTCCTGGACAAAGGCTGGACCAGCTGCACGTGGCTGGGGACAGGGAGAAAACAAGGTCACTATCAAGGAAGCATGGCTTCAGGCCAAAGGAAAAGAATCCTAGGAGTGATTAAAGTATTAACAGATAAGAACTGTTCCCGGCCACTCTGCTATAGGAAGGGTACATTCATTGAAGGACAAACTGAAAACATTTCCTTCAGAGACTTATTCACGTTTGCACATTCCACAGCCCAGGACCTGGCTTAGCGTGAGGGCTCAATAAATATTTATTGAGCATATTAAAAAGCATGCACCTTACGTTGGAGCTATTTCACAAATAGGAGAAATGGAGAGTGAGCGGTGTTGCTACGTGGAAATTCCTATGTGTCTCAAGTGGTTGTTTTTAGTGAAACTGGATTTTATAAAATTACAAAAGTTTACGAGATTGATACCTGTCCGTCCTGTTGATTACTGAACAGCACACCCTATCTTGTTCTAGAAACGCCTCACCAGTCCGTCCCCCCCAACCCCGCCCATGGCTCACCCTCACTGTCTATTCCTTAATCTGCCTTTCAACCCCCAGGACCAAAACCATGTTGCCAAGTGAATGAATGAACAAAAAGAAAGAAGGAATGACGATATTGTTTCTGGACTCGAACGTCTTTGAAGGAAAAAGACGCCTACTAAGTTCAACAAATATGTACTGGGCACCTACCATGTCCCAGGCACCGTGTGCCAGGTGTTAGAGGGATACAGAAATGAACAAGACTGGACTGATTTCCTGACCCTCATTGCACCCCAAACCACAAATATCCACGGGAGACTCAGGTGTGCTTGCACTACCCTGGCGAGACACTAAGAACATTTAAGCCACGTGCACGGTGGTCTGGACCTCATCCCATAAGGATTTTTGCCTTTCAGAGAAGATCAAGTGAGAGCAGCAAAGACATTGTACTAAATCACAGTCTAGCCACGCACCACACCGGAAGCTCTGTCCCGTCCCATCCACTCGGGGACGCTCTCCCTGCTCCCGTGGTCTCTCACGTTCCCAGCTTCTCTTACTCCCCAGAGTTGCCATCCAGCCCAGCGCAATGAGACAGAAACAGAGGCAGCCGTGGTGCTTTTGGAAAGGGTGGTTTCCATGATAAAGAAAGACAAATGGATCTGACACCAACTGCCCCACCTCTCCGGCTACCTAAACACGGATGTGAGTGCAGCCTGGAGAGCCACCTGGCCCCGGGGTCCAGGGCAAGACGGTGCAGACACAGGAGACCCTGGGTTGTCAGGGCAGCTGAACCAAGGCCAGCCACCAGCCCCTTCCGTGCCTTGTCACCGAGGACACAGGGAGTGTCGTGTTGCTGGCCAGACATTCAGTAACATACAAGGACATACGCACATGTACTGCGTGGCACTGGGAGATGTGTGTTATGGGCTGAACTGTGTCCCCAAAAGATATGCTGAACTCCTAGGTCCCAGCGTCTGGGAACATGACCTTATCAGGGTCTCTGAAGATGATCAGCAGAGCGGGTTCACCCCCAATATGACTGGTGACGAGCCATTTTGCCTCTTAGTCTATCCAGACTTCCCTAACAAAAATTCCAGACTGGGTGGCTTCTAAACAACAAACATCTATTCCTCACAGCTCTGGAGGCTGGGAGTCCAAGAACGAGGTGCCAGCAGATCTGGTGTCTGGTGAGACCCATTTCTAGTTCACAGACAGCGGTCTTCACCACGTCCTGCCACAGAGAAGGGGCGAGGGAGCTCTCTGGGGTCTATTTTATCAATACAAGGGCACTAATCCCGTTCATGAGGGCCCCACCCTCACGACCTCATCTAAACCTATCACCTTGCAAAGTCCCCATCTCCTAGCAACATCCCACTGAGGGTCAGGTTTCAACATACGAATGTGGGGAGGCACACAAAGCCTGGGTCTATAGCATCATACGTCTGCCTGAGGACAAGAGGGAAGTTAGGAAGGTCTCAATGAGCGAGACTGGGAGAAGCGGGGAGAATAAACACGGAAGCAGAGGCAATTTCTTAGGGTCCCACGAGTTGAGGGACTAAAGATCCCGTTTTTCTTCTTCTCATACATCCAGCCCACCCACCGCTCTACCTCCCACTATCTCAGGCTAATGCTTCATCAAGACATAAAGAAGAAAGAAGAAGAAGCAACTGCGATCTCAGCAGGGACAGCCAGCTCTGTCTGGTCCACACCAGCACTGGCGCTGCCTCACCCCTGCCAAGCGATTAGGAAGAAATATACAGTTTCCACCAACAAATTCGGCTCCCGAGGCGCCAGCTCTGAAAGCCTTCGGGAAGCTCTTTGTATTCCATTGTCCTAGGACTGCTATGAGCCATGCATGTGGTACCAAGAAGTACCGTGTGGCAATCAGGGTGTCAGGAAAAATCAATTTATGGGACTGTTTGTTTCTTTATGTTCTTAATGTCATAACCAACAGCCAGCCCCCCAGGGTGTCTGCAAGCCTTCCCACTTCCCAGAGCAAAGCTGCTCTGGGAACACACAGCCTACAAGATGCTCTAGAATGCAAACTGGCCTCATGCACCAAAGCAGAGGGGAAGGCACTCAAAAAATAAGACTCCTCGGGGACAGAGAACACGCCCACCACTATGGATTATCTTACATGCCCTGTAGGTACAGAATCTCTAACAGCTCCGTTCTTCCATGTGACTCGAGGGTCCCCACCACGTTCACCTGGCAAACCCTCCAGGAACCCTGACCACCTCTTTACCTAGAGCACCTCTGCCTCCCATTAGAAAGATCCAGACTCGTGAGGCTGATGGAGCCTCATCCTCAGCCCCGGGTCCCCGACATCCTCATGAACGCATCCTGCAGTGTCCTGCTCTGTGGCCTGACCTCCCCAAAGAGAAAGCATCTCTCGATTTGCTCAGATCTTCCTGGAGAACAGAATGTGAACCCTGATCCCATCTCCTTGTCGATAACCTGCCTCAGGTTCCCTTTTGAACCAGGTTTCTCTATCTTGGATTCAATCACAGAGCAAAAATTCATTTAGAGAGAGCACGATAGGCACTGAGGGAATGCAAACATGAAGAAGTTCCTACCCTCGTAGAGCTTATAATTTAGTAAAAGAAATGATAGGAGGGAAAAACAAAAGACAAGACAAAAATTCAGTGATGAACAAAGCCAACCATTAAAAAGTAGAGTTCAAAAAAAAAAAAAAGAAATAAAGTTACAGCAAAATTAGATTAGAGAGGTTTAAGTGCAATTACAGGTTCTGAAAAAATGTTGCTGTGGAAACACCTGGTAGAGAAGAGGCTCCCAGCTCACAGGAGAAAGAGGAGGCTGGGGCCTGGAAGGACAGGGGCCTGGCTGGAGCCCCAGGTCTGCCATTCCGTCCTCTCTGCTCCGCGCCTGCATTTTCTCATCTGTAAGACGCCAGTGCTGGCGGAGTTGGCCTCCACGGTCCCCACGTCGATGATCCCACAGCTTTAAGAAAAAGGCAACATGTGTGTGAAACCTGGAAGGATCATTAGGAATTTGGCACGTGGAGGTGGTGGGAGAATGTTCCAGGGCCTACGTGTGGAAGCTGCGGACAGATCAGCCTGGAAAGACGGGCTGGAACCAAGTGGGAAGAATCTCGGAAGCTCGATCCAGGGGCACATGCGTGACTTAACAAACAACGGTGTCTCAGCAGGAAAGCGACAAGAGGTCAGTGGTGAGCCTGGAGGCGGACACCACTGGGAACCACAAAAATCGTCCCGGGAAAGTGAAACAGTATCTGCATGATTCTGGCCTCAGAACACCTACTGAAGAGATTGTTCTACCTTGAGGTCAAAGAGGCCCCTAATGCAGAGGTCTGCGCACTTTCCACCCATGAGCCGGGGGAGAAAGCAGCCGCTGTGCCCAGGAGGCTGCCCTTCCTGTAGGGTGTGTGGGCAAGCCTCCCCGCAGAGGGGGCCGCAAGGGGTGGCCAGCGGGGCTGTTCTGGAAAGTGGGAGCGCCTGCAGACCTGCCAGCTACAGAGGACAAGCAGGGAGGGGATGCACACACCACCTGCCGCTGGCCAGGTAGCACGTCCCAGATGCAGTGACAGACCGTCAAGGAACGGCCCCCTGGCTACCTGCGCGGCTAGCGGGTCAGCGGGAGTCCGAAAGGCATTCTGTTCTCCTTCGATGCAGACCGCACAGCTCACCTCCCTCCAAACCACCTTGAAACGCTGCCACCTCAACATCAAACATGCCCTGTTTGAAAACTGACCCTTTGGAGGCCAAAACATGTCCCAGGTCAACCATATCATCGGGTTCCATCTTCCGGGTCTGGAATCCCCTGCCCCACCGGCTCCGCCCGGGTTCTTGCCTGCAGGGTGGAGCCGGCAGGAGCAGGGGTGACCCCCGTCTCACTGCCGTCCTTCGCTGGGGCTCGCTTCCAGCTCGGAGCGTCCCCACTGCAGGCCCGGCTGCCACCACCTGGGGAATCACAGCAGCCTTGCTCAGGTGACCCCGCAGACAGGGCGTGGTGACGCTGGGCTGTAAAAACCACCACGGCTGCTGCTGGGTTTCCTCTCATCTTCCCTGAAGCCTCTCTCCCCTACCGAGGAAACTGGGGGCGGGAAGGGAAAAGGAGGGAAGACTTCTAGGACAGAGGCTCCGACACCAAAGAACGAAAGTCCCCCGCACTGCTGGGATGGTCCAGAAGATTCCAGAAGTGAAAGCAGCGGCGTTGCACCCAGGAGCTTGGTTTGAACAGGGTTCAGAGAGAGCCGGGCCACCCTCCAGCAGGACAGGGGCTCAGCCCCACTGGGCCGGCCCGAAGTTCCCTTCCCACCCTGGGCAGTTTCTTGCTGTTCCCAGCCCCAGAATTTGACCCTGACCTTCTCATTCGCCTGGTTAACCGGGACTCATCCTTCAGGTCCTAGCCAGCACCAATGGCTCCAGCGGGCAGACTGCTCACCACGCCCCACTGCACGGTGCACACCGACCCCAGCGCTAGAACAATCTGTGACTGGCTACCTTCCGCCCCCCAGACCGTAGCCGCCTCAAGGTCACGGAAGATATCCTTTTCCACAGGACTCTGAGTTCCGTGCCAGCTTCAACATGTACCACGTACCTGGCCTCGGACGCCACACCTTCTCCTTGTCCCTCTCACCTGGGTAGGTTGGGGACAGTAGAGGTGCCTGTCCTACGGGCCAAGTGAGAACTGGGTCCGAGCACACAGAGCACTTCCTATCAGCACCTGGTGATGGAAAACGCTAAATGAACACCTACTGTTCCCTGGCTCTCCAGAGCCAAACTCCAGGAGACTATAACAGGTTGGTTGACATGCTTCTTCATGCTACCCAGGAGCTTATTTTTCCTCTGTAACACGGCATCCAGCTTGTCTACTTGCTTCCTGGTGAAAGCCCTACTCTGCGTCTATCTATAGGCCATTCAGGAAACACAATCCGATTCAGGCTTTAGATTCCAGGAAAGAAGGAAGATGCAGACTCTCACCACCAAGGAGCCACCCTCTTCAAAGCCCATCTCTCAAATTATCATCTTTGAGAAAAGCCATTGTTCTGAAAGCAGAAATATATATAATGTTTTTTTCTTGCAAAATTCTTTAAAAATGGTTGCATTGGCAATATTGATGCTCCTGGAAAAGACCTTTAAAGCAGCACATTTTTATATCTGGATCTTGGAAATCATTTAGACCAACACCTTAGTTTCACAGTTGAAGGAACTGGGGCCACACAGGGAGGTTAAGACACTTGCTCAAGGTCACAGAGCTGGGTCAGAAAGTTGTACAAGCTCTGCCTTTCAGCCCGAATCCCCAGCAGGTATGTGAACAGTTGCTTCCATTTAATTTCTTCATCTAATTAAGAAAAGGTATTCATGTGTGTCAGTAATGCAGAAACAAAGGAGAGAGGAGGCCGGTTCCAGAAACGATTGCCTCACATGACTTTTCCAGTCTTAAAGGAAAGAACCTTCAACTTAGTTCTCGGGTCTCCAAGGTAGGAAACTACCCAAGGGAATACAGAGAGGGTCCATCTTCCGTAGAAGCATTCCATTCTACTCACAGCCTCATGGCTGCCTCTGATCTTCCACACCCGCAGGATCCAGGGGAGGTCCTTATTGGCCAGATGCCCTGGAAGAGTCTGAGGGGCTCCAGACCACCAGACCCCAGGGCAGCTGACACGTCTCCATCCTCCCAGTTCTCGGGTGGAACAGGAGAAAGAACACCAGACCGTCGGGAGAGCTGACGCCAGGCCCAGGCCAGCCATGGCCCTCTGTGTCGCTGAGGCCCCTGACCTCCCCCCTCCAGCCCACAGTGTCCTCAGTCACAGTGGGCCAGCTGGCCTGGTGATCTGTGCTGACCAGCGAGCTCTGTGATGTTCAGTCTGCGGGGACAGACTTCCCCTGTCTCTACACCAGAGAGAAAGGCTCTCAAGAAGGAGGAGAAATGTGCACAAAAGAAGGCAGTGGGGACAAATTATGAACCACAGTGGAAAAAACAGGCAACGTGGCTCCCGGCGTCTGGCCCTGCCGCTGTCTGGCCTAGCGGCACGTTCACCCGCTAAATGCCAGCAGCTTCAACTGAAGTGTGGGCAGTCCCTTCCAAGTCCCAAACCACATCGAGCCCACAAGCCAAGCCCTGAACTCAGGTGAAGACCTAGATGCAGGGATTCCACTCGATCAAAGTAAGGGCACTGGAACAGGCTTCTAAAACACAGGGATTGGAAAGTGCTCTTGCAGGTTTCAGTACCGCCATCTTCACGGCCCGTGGGCGCCCACACCATCACCCGCCAGCTGCAGCTCTGCCCCCAGCCCTTGAGTTCTCCCTTCCAGCTCCTCTTCCAAGCGTCCTGACACTTGAATCAGAGCTTCTTTAAACAAACTCCCAAACCCCAGTGGTGCTGGATCTGGAAAAGGCCCCTCCCATTAAAATTAGGTCATTTGCACCTTGTTTTCTCCTGAATCCATGCCTGACCTTTGATAAGGGGCACAGGTGGAAGCCCATGCTGGGGACTAAAGGCGACACACCCCACACTGGACAGTAAGGTGTGGTCCCCATCCTTCAACCGCGCCTTCACCACTCTAAAGCAGGGCCCAGCTCACTCTCCAAAAGCATCAATGGCGCCCACTGCCACAGGATCAAGGCCAAAGGAGGCCTGGAATTCAGAATTTCACCATCTACCCTCATCTGACCGCTCCAGGCATAATTCCTTTGCACTCTCTAAAAAATAATAAAAGCAAAAATTAAAAAGGTGCTGGAAAACTGCAGAAGACCAGGTCCCGAGTCTCAGTACCAGGAAAGGGAACACCTGGGCTGCAGGCCTGGGGGAAAGTTCGAGGGTCACACTTTGTGTTCCTTCCCCCTTCCTCCGCTGGGCAGTTCCTTCTGGCCTGGGGCCCTTCCTGCCACCTAGAACCTGCCCCTCCTTCAAGCTCTGACCCAGTACCAGGCTCACCGGCAGCTGGGCCCCTCCCCCTGCCTCTACCTCGTGGGCACGCACCGAGCTCACAGCTCTTCAGGCAGGTGTCCGCACACCGCACTTCCCATCTCACACTTCACTATCCGCACAGCTTATCTGCCAGCTGCCCCAGGCCAGATTCACTGGAATGTGTCCTTATCAGATCCCCAGGCCCGCTCCTAGAAAAAGGCTTTCCTCCCGCAACAGTTCAAAGCAAGATGTGAGGTCCGTTTCTAGTTCAGGGACCAGAGCTCCCTCCCCCCGCAGGGCAGCAGGACCCCCTGGGGATACTCCCCTGGGGCTCCCTCACCCCGCCTGCCTTAGGCCTGGCACGAGGCCAGCACGGGATACTTGTCGAGCGAGATTTTTATTATTATTATAATTGTTCACTGGGAAGAGGGCAGGCAGAGAGAACTTCTGGAGTGCCCATCCAGAGGTCTGCCTACGGAGATCATTAGGGCGCACGAGGCACCCCTTCCTCCCCGCGACCCTGAGCCTCCAGGCTCGCAGGAGCGCCCGGAGCTGGGTGCCCAGGACGGTACGGGGAAGCTGGGCAGCCACCGCCGGAGGGTGGGGCGGGGAGACCCGCAGGGAACTTTCCGCGCGCCCCTGGGGAGGGGACGGCTTGGAGGAGCGAGGCGGGCGGCCGCGGGCACCGGGCGCCGGGATGTGCCCCGCGGAGGACGCGGCGCCGGCCCACTCTGGCCGGGCTGAACCTTCCCGACGCCCCCCCCGCCCCGCGCCCCGGCGGCTCGCCCTCGCCAGACCCCGTCCACCGCGGTGGTCCGTCCCGCGGCCCCCAACCCAGGGCCGCCACCTCGTCCGCGGGACCGGCCGGAGCGCGGGGACGCGGCGCTGCAGACCCGGCGGACCGGGAGGCGGGCGGGGTCCCGAAGGGGTCGCGGCACTGGAGCCACCGAGGGGCAGGGCCAGGGTGGCGCCCTGGGCGCGGACCGGCCCCCGCCCCTGCCCGCTGCCGGCGCCCGAGGCCGGCTCGGCACGGCCACCTCTCTCGGGCCCCTCGGCCGCGCCCGGCTCCCGCGAGGCCGACACAAAGGGGACGCGCGTCACCCACCTGGTCCCGCGCGGCAGGGGCCCCGGGGCCGCCGCTCCTGCTCGGCCACGGGCGGGGCTCCGCGCGCCGCGCCTAGGTCCGCGGTCCGGGGCCGGGTGTCCGCGCTGCGTGTCCGCCGCCCCGCCCGGAGGTGCCCTTTATTCCCGCCCGCCCTCCAGCCGGGGCGCACGGCCCGCGGGGGGAGAGTGGGCGGCGGCGCCGAGTGGCACAAAGACGCGGGGAGCACAGGCTCGGCCCGAGCGCCCCCGCCCGGCGCGCAGCGCCCCCTGCCGCCCGCCCGCCGCGCCCGCCGCCGCGCCCCGCCCCGCCCTCGGCCGCGCAGGCCCGCGGGGACACCCGGTGCCCGAGGACCACCCGGACCTCACGCCGCCAAGAGGAGCACGGGGCGCGTCGTCCGGAGGCAGCCAGAAGACTGCCCCAGATGCCCATGCGCCGGGGAGAAACGATCAGCAAGACGGGAGAGAAATGGGTGACCCCAAAACACTCTTAGCCGGGTGATAGAAAGAGCACTGCCTCAGAGCAGATCGGGGCTCCCAGAACCTGGGCTTGATGCCCCGGCGTGTGGGGACCTTGAGATGAAGGCTGAGGGCCTTTCCACGCCAGCGTCACGTGAAATGTCTTTGCCTCCCACTACCTGATTGCTTGGACGGACGGAGAAGAGGAGGCAACTTGTCTGGTCCTTCCTTCTGGGGATTCCCGAGATCCAGGCACAGCAGTTTATTTCCTATTCTTGGGGTTTCTAGCTTGCTAGAGCCAAAGATCTTTGAAGGTAGAATTTTCCTGTAAGATTTCTCTTTGCCACTCCCTCTAGTAGCTGGAAGTTGCACCAGTGCTAAATTATATGTCTCAGGCATGCGTATCTGAACAAAACCTATTGGTGCCTATGAAAGAATGCCTCCTTCAATAGACAGACTCTTTTCTCCAGAAGTATGGGAAAACCCACCACCATAGCTTTCTTCAACACGAATTCTAATGCCATCACCTACGGGCCCAGTGACCTTAAGCAAGTTACTTAACTTCTCTGTGCTTTGATTTTCTTATCTGAAAAATACAGATGGTCATCGAGATCTTGGCAGGGGTTAAATACGGCAAATATGCATAGAGCAATCTCAACATAACTGGAAAATTGTAAGGATTCCATAGTCCTTAGCTGTTATTTGTCTCATTTTCCCCCAAACTACAAGACTCTTAACTATCTTGACACTGCATCATTTGCCTTCCTCTACGACATAACCATCTTTTTAAAAATAATAATCATAATCATAATAAATCTTCTCATCTACATTGAGAAGTTATTCTGGTAAACATTTTTCCTCCCCAAATATGAATGAGCACTTCTGATGTCTTTGTCTAATTCTTTGTACAAATGTCATCTTTCAAGGAAAAGGCACAATGGGAAGAATTCCAACAATACTTGGTTACTCCAGCCTCTCACCAGAAGATGAAAATGATTCTGCATAAAGGCCTGAGCGTCACAGAAAATATATTCACCCCTTCTATACACTGGTTGTGGTACCAGGAATGTACTGGTGTGATACTGCTTATGAATGAATGATTAAATGAATGAAAGGATGACAGCAAATAGCAGGGAGGAGGATGAATGGGGCCATACTGAGATGCAGATGTTTGTATGGTTAGCAGGGGCATGGGAATGGGGATGGGGGGAGGGCTGGCAGGAAGAGGGCTGAGGTGCAAAGCCAACTTCTTACCCAACTGAGCCACTGGGTCCTTAAGCAGTGACGTGTGTGTGTGTGTGTGTGTGTGTGTGTGTGTGTGTGTGTGTGACTTCATTCCCATGTTTGTTTGTCTTTGTTAACATCACTTTTGTTGGGGAGATGGGGAAAGAGGACACCATCGTTGACAATACAGTTTGCAGCAGGCCATACACTGCATCTCAAATGTCGTTTTCCTCTGTGAAGTCTTCCCAATCCATCACTGCTTTCCCCATCTCCAGGAGTCTGAAGTTGTATAATAGTTTGTCTCAATGCTGATCATGGCATCTCTTAGACTTCATGCTTTGGATATTTACTGCCTGATTTTATTAGGTCGTGAGATTCTGTAGAACAGCAATGAAGTAATTTTGTATGGAATTTCCCAGAGGGCCTTGAGCATAGTAAGTGCTCAATAAATAAAGACTAGAGTCATTTGCTCTGAGCTGTGCCACTGAGCAACCTTCCTGGTTCTCTCCAATGTCTCTCAAGGTCACGTCCACCCATCACTGGTTGGTTTTCTGTCCGACTGACCCTCTGCACAGGTCACGGCTCTCAACCGTCTCACCCAGAGGTTTGTCAGGTCAAGATCACTTTAAAAAATACCCTTTGTTGCTAAGCGTTTGTGCCTGTGGGCAATGTGACTCATCATTCACTCTCTGAACAAGCCCCTTTTTGATTACCTACTAAGGGCAAGATTCTTGTGCTAGATGGTTACAGGCCAGGGAATCAGTGCCACAGTAAATAAATGGTCCAGAGGCTGGAGAAATGGAAGTCTGTTATGAAGTTCCTCCTTTACATAGAAAATTGAGCGAAGCTCAAGATTCACACTGGTGGCTTAAAATAGAACATTTTTAGACAGTGGAGTTTGTATGAATTCATAATCACACATTCTGAAAGTATAGAAAATTCACATTTCTTTAATTTTTAAAATTAACTTAAATTCAATTCCTTATTTCTAGAGTAGCAAGCAATCAAAATGTCAGTTGTTGTTCTACTTCTCTCTCCCTAGAGGTGAAAGGAATCTGGGGGATTTTACAGTGCTGAGATATGGGATGTAACCTGTCATCTTCAGCCCATCACGCTGTCCATCGAGCAGTCCCTTCTCCATGCCCTGCAGTCCCTTGCAAGCAGGCTGTGCTCAGCTTCTCTCCCAGGTACACGGGAAGCTGAGAGGTTCCCCACCTCCCAGGGCGATGCCAAGTCTCTGCCGCTCTCAGGGCCTCTTGGGAAAGCTTTCCTTGTCCAGCCCCTGCCTCCCTTCCCACAAAGACCCCCTCTCTTTCCTTCCCAGCCTAGATGTCCCAAATAATCTCCTCCGCAGGTGGAGCGTTGCATAAGGAACCCAGAGAGGCTGTCTTCAGGCAGCTCTGCCTTCTGCCGTACAAAGACCCCTGGAGCTAGAAAAAATGCAAGGCTCCGGGTATTTTCCCAGAACACGTGGAGAGAAAATGCAAAAAAAGCAAAACTACCTTACCGTCACAATAAAGTGTGTGGTCAAAACAACAAAGCATGATAGCTTAAGGAAGAAAAACAGAACTTCAGGAAAGAAAGTACAAGCGAAGGGGAAATTCATCCTTGCAATCACTTAACAACAGCACTGCTAGGGGTGAACTGTGTCCCCCAAATTCATAGGTTGAAGTTCTAACCTCCACCACCTCCTGATATGACCCTATATGGAAATAGGGTTGTTGCCGATGAAGTCGTACTGGAGAAGAGTAGGCCCTAATCCAATACAACTGGTGTCCTCATAGAAAGGGTAAATTTCGAGACAGGCACACAGGGAGGACACCATGGGAACGTGAAGGCAGAGATGAGGTGATGCCTCCACAAACTAAGCAAAGATTCCAGCTAAGCCCCAGAAGCTAGGAGAAGGCCTGCAACAGATTCTCCCTCAGCCCTCAGGAAGAACCCACCTTGCCGGTCCCTTAATCTCAGACTTCTAGCCTCCAAAACTGTGAGAAAATAAATTTCTTTTCTTTAAGCCACTCAGCCCATAGTATTTTGTTTCAGCAGCCCTAGCAAATTAACACAAGCAGCTAGAAAGTGCCCATGTGTGACTACGATTTAGAGAATAATTTCATAACAAATATAAAAATGTCATACCAAGGTGATAAAGTACATGCTAATAAGCAAGAAGGTTACCATGTTAAACAAAAAGTAAAGATATTTTTCTGGCATCCTCTCAGAAAGTAAAGGCATTTTCTGTCTTGTTCACCACTAACCCCAGCACAGTAAGAACAAGTTCTGGGCACTTAATAAATATTTGTAGAAAAAAACAGATGAATCTTGTCTTCCAGGACTCTCTGCTACCTTGTACTTCTATATGGCTCAGATGCAAAGGCCACAGGTTCTACACAGACATTTAGACCAGAGAGAAAGTTTAATCTCATCTTTTCTTTTCACACATAGAAACACTGAGGTTTTAAGTGGCCCTTGAAGGTCCCAAGATCACTGCCAGTTAGTGACACCCACGGTACTACTACTCAAGATTCTCAGCTGATTCAGTTATTTTCACGTTTTATTATATTGCTTTTCTAGAACAATCAATAGGATATGACCCTTGTGACTTGACAGAATTTTAAAAGGCTTTTCCAGTTCTGAAGGAATGACTAAGTTATATTCAACATTAGATGGACTTAATTGTGGGCAGACATTTGATGCTCGCTAAATATCTATGTGCTTCCCCACATCTCCCAGCCCCTTGCAGGTAGGAGGGGGCATGTGGCTCATTTTGTTCACCAGACTGTGCGCAGGACTGTCACTTCTGAGCTGAGGCAGAGAGAAGAACTTAAAGACCTCTAACTGGCCCGGCCTGTCCCCATCACAGTAAGCACACAGCCACCTAGTGAGACGGTTGGACCCTACAGTGAAATCAGTCTGGGTCCCTGGGTTACCTCCTGTTAGGTAATTCTTCTGGTAATTCCCAGAAGAATGTACACTTGCATGTGTTAAGCTATGGAAACCTAGTCTACACTTACTAATGCCTTCGTTCTAGATTTGCTGTCAAGTCACAGTAATTCACTGTGGGTCTTAAGGAGAGTCAATGTGCAGTACCAGCTAAGTAGAATGAGTCATCAAGTCTTAGACATGAGAGCACGTTTGAGGCAGGTGGCCAGGAGCCAGAGAATATGGGAACCTGGAAGGAATGGAGGTATCAGAGAGGCAGAAAGGCAACACCGTGAGGAAATCAGGCGAGAATCAGGACAGAGACTGTGGTGCCCGGAGCTCATTCCTCATGCGTGTGGCCACGTGGTATAATGTCTTAAAGGTTTACAATAAAGGCTGAGAGAGGAACAGGACATGGAGCTCCGCCCACTGGACAGGGTTTGGGTGAGATGTGACAGGTCGATGCTGTAGTGCCTTGCACAGACCCGCCTATAGAACCTGCGTTCTTCCATCCTAACATGGAACCATGGTTCCAGGCAGCGCTCACTCCCCAAGCTGCCTGGAGTGAGGGGGTGTCGACAGCTCACTTCCTGGGAATTCTCCTCTGCCAAAGGAAGCTGCCTCACCCAGATGTCTGGAGGCAGTGCTTCCATTCATCGGTCCATTGGGAGTTAAACGCCTGCTCAGCTGCATGAATTTGGAACGTTCCTGAAGGGTCCCAGCCACGTCCCATCAGCTGAAGCTCTACCGCAACCGCCTCCCAGGGCCTCTGCTCCCCACTCCCTGCGAGAGCCATTGGGAGAGCATCCCCTGCCAGGAAACTTCCATGTCAGAGCCTGCTTCCCAGAGAGCTGACCCGGACATAGTGAACAGCAGGAAGAGCCCCAGCACAGACACAGAGGGCAGAACCGGGACACATCAGGTGGGGTCATCTGGTTGGGCGAGGCAGTGGGTTTGTCTACCAGAAATGAGGGTGGAGGGTGGGTCCTGGGCGGCCAGGATCCACGGGGCCTTGGGTACCACCTGTGGATGGACAGTTCTGGGGGACCATGGGAGTAAGAATAGAACTGGGGCTGCAAAGACCCTTTCTGGACCTAAACAGACCTGGAGACCCCTTTAGAGATTCTTGTTTCTGTTTGTTCCTAAGAACCATTTGATTTTTTTGTATTTAACTTTTATTCTGCTATGATTTTAAAGATACTTTATTTTAAGGAGATTATTCAATCTCCTTAAGTTCTCTAACCCCGGACAAGCTGGCAAACCTCTCCTAATATTTCAGACCTCAGTTCACTGCTGTTGCCTTTGGTGTCGTTAGGTCATCAGCCTTTGTGCCTGACCCGAGCTCTCACACTTTCCTCACTCTTGTGGTGTCCATGGCTCTGGCACCATGGTTCCATGTTAGGATGGAAGAATGCAGCTTCTTCTTCCTCCGTCCCCATCCTGCATGTGCATGAAGGTCTGTATCAACTCTCTGTCTTCCCCTTTCCTTCCTGTCCTATCTCATATCTGTGTATGAATGCTGGATACCAGGCTGTATTTCTGAGAACTTTTTCTTACCACAGGATCTCAGGGTAAGGCCACATCTCATTTCCCTGAAAGAAGATGCACAGTCAGGACATCTAATCATCAAGAGAAGGCTGCACAGACTCAAGCAAACAAACAAATAACAACCAAGTAATACCTGGAGTTGCTGAGTCTGGGTATCCCGGGGGGCGGAGAGAACACCCCCCTCCCAGAGCCTGGAGCCTGGGCGAGTCCTCCCCATTGTTACCAACCGGTGGTCTCTGCCTCGTGAGGGCAGCAGGAATTGCTTACCTGGCACGCAATCAGCCAGCACCTTGGTCTTGGACTTCCAGCCTCTGGAACTGTGAGAAATAAATGTCTGTTGTTTAAGGTGTATTATTATGGCCACCTGAGCTGACTGCAACAGGTCAGGTCAGTGCAAACAACACTTGAGTAAAGTGACATTTGTGTTATGATGGAAGGAGTGACGAGGTATCCCTTGTGAAAATGCACAGCTCCTGCTTCATACACACACACACACGCACACACACACATGTCTTGTAACTCCTCAGTAACAGCTTATGGGGAGGAATTCTTGGAAACTTATTACAACCCAAACTCCAGGAGAGAACTGATAGAAGTCAGTCTATTCAGACATGGAGCTAAGGGGGTTGAGGGTGAGAGATCATGATTTATAATAAGAAATACATATTTGGTCTTCATCCTCATTCCTGGTGCAGAGCTCCTAAAACCCTTGGACTTTCCTAAGTGATGCTGTTACTAGGTTCTTGGACTCTTTAATCACTAGAAATTGATTAGAGGCCAGATGAGGAATTGAGGCAAGGCTTTATTCGGACTCATGCTGCAGCAGGAGGGAGTGAAAAAAAGTAACAGGTTTCCTTGTTTGCTCCCCAGAGGGGGCGAGCTGGTCCCTTAAATGGGGGGGGGGGGGGGGATAGATGGGTCAGGCAGGAGGGGCGGCTTGGATGGTGTGCCCACCCCTTTGGTGGTGCTGTGTGCAGGGGGCATGTGCGGTCCCCTGCTTTTGCTCCCAGCACCTCAGAAGTGGCAGTTGGGTTTTAGCCTTTTTGTATCTTGTTCATAATTTGCCCCAGCTGCGCAAGTGCACAGTTACCTTTAGTCCTTGTAGTTTCTTTTTATTCCATTGCTGTAGGAGACATTTGTCCAGGTGCAAGCATTTAGGTAAGGGGGTCCCAGGTCCCAGGTCCCAGCCTATCTCAATGACATCAATACGGATGTCTTTTGCTACGCTACTGAGGGGACTTTGGGAAAGCCCCTAGGCCACCTCTGGTGGGGGGTAACTGCCAGGGCACCAACCATGTGATTAAGGGGTTAGAACTTTCAGTCCCACCCCCAGACCTCCAGAGGGGGAGTCCAATCACCAGTGGCTAATGATTTAACCAGTCATGCTACGTAATGAATCCTCCATAAAAACCCAAAGGGATGGAGTTCAGAGAGCCTCCAGGTTGGTGAACATGTGGAGACTGGGAGACACTGGTGCCCCTGGAGAGGGCATGTAAGCTCTGGGCCCTTTCCCCATACCTGGCCCCCTGCACCTCTTCCATCAGCTGTTCCTAAGCTATATCCCTTCACAGTAAACTGGTAATCTAATAAGTAAAATATTTCTCTGAATTCTGTGAGCTGGTCTAGCAAATTAATCCAATCCTAGGAGGGGGTCCTTGGAACCTTCAATATAGGTGGGCAGTCAGAAGCACAGGTGACAACCTGCAGTTGTGATTGGCGTCTGTGTTGGGGGGAGGGGTGGTGAGGGGCAGTCTTGTGGGACAGAGTCCTTAGCCTGTAGAATCTGATGCTACCACCAGGTAGAGAGTGTCAGACTTGAGTTGAATTGTAGGACATCCAGCTGGTGTGGGAGAATTGCTTGGTGGTGTGGAAAAACTCACACATGGGAATTAGGAGCAGAATCAGACAAGGATGGGACTTCCCTGGTGGTCCAGTGGGTAAGACGCCACGCTCCCAATGCAGGGGGCCCGGGTTCGATCCCTGGTCAGAGAACTAGATTTTGCAGAAGTCCATGTGCCGCAGTTGAAAGATCCCACGTGCCGCAAGGAAGATCCCAGAGTGCCACAGCTAAGACCCGGTGCAGCCTAAAAATAAAAGGAATGAGGCAAGGACCAGCCGAGATGGCCCCAAGTGAAAAAATAAATCACTTTTGGGCAGTTCCCCGGATCCTCCAGGAATGAGCTTGCGCAGGGAAGCTTTCTTTTTCATTATTATATTTATATTTTCTAGATAATATGAATTCCCAGAGCACGGGTTGCATTCACATTCATAATCAAATATGTAAACAACTCAAAAACAAAATCCAGTGATTTTTTTTCAAATTAACTGTGGTTTTTAGAATACCATTGAATCTCTTCTCATCTTTTTGTGTGAATTGTTAAGAACTGGCTGTTCTCATTAAAGTGTAAGAATGCTAATTGGCTTTAAAACCCTTCATAAGATATTAGTGGAAAATAAAATTAAGTAAGAGCTCAATTCTATTAAAACTATGCATTACTGGACATATGCATGAAATGAATTAGCAGTTGCCTCTGGGTGATAACAATTATGGGTAATTTTTATTTTCTTCATTTTGCTTTACTCTGTTTTTCCAATATTCTCCAAATGAATATTCTTTTTAGAATCATGGGGGAAAAATGTGGTTAAAGTCTTTCTGGTCTTTCAAACCCAGCTCAATGGCATCTGAGTTGAAATTGCTATGTGGGTTTTCTGTGTAATTTCCCAGCCTTTTCCCCTGACTGGTATGACGTGTGCCCGCAGTGGCTTGACACTGGGTTGTGTACCCCAGATGTGTCTGTCCGTGTCCCAGCCACTATGACAGAGGACCTTGGCTGCCCCTTGAGTCTCTTTCACTGTCTTCAAGCCCCTGGATTTGACCTCTGTCGTGGGGGCTGGAGCCCAGGGTCGGCATGTATCCAGAATGGGAAAAGGTAGTGAGGCCATATCCTTACTGAAGAAGTGAGTACTTGTAACTGGAGATCAAGTACAAGGACACGTCTGAGAAACGCCGCATGTCCGAGGAGGACCAGTCCGCGTCTGGAGGATGTGAGGTGGGCATTGGAGCCAGGGATGTGGAACTCTTAGCTCCCAGAGCCAGGAAGCGGGTGGGAGGGAGAAACAGGCTGACAGGAGAAGCAGCGGCAGGGCCGGCCTGATGCATGTGAGGGGACTGAGTGGACCGCTCAGAACCGGGTGCTGGGGGGGACCTCTGCACCTCCTTGGACTCCGGGGTGCCAGACGCCTGCCCTTTGGACTGCTGACCAGGTCACACTCAGAATGGTGGTTCTACGACCACTCGTACCCTGGGCTGGTGCTATTCCTGCTGCCTGTCTGCAGGAATTCATTCCTTCAGAAGGGATCACGTTTTGGACACTGGGCCCCCAAGAGGCTGGCTTTCATTTTAGAACACAAGGAGTTTTTTCCCCAGGGGCTTACCTCTGCTCCATCTTATTGCCGAGTGGGTTGGTTGAAATGTGCTTATTAATTATTGATAACTTTCTTGATTTTTAAAGTGTACTTGCCTTTAGCGAGGGTGGTTTGTAAAAGCATGTAATTACTTTAAACACACACCAAGGAGAGACTTCATTACATTGACCCACTGAAAGTGAAGGTAATGTACAAAAAATACTTTAATGTATTATAACATCTTACAACAGACCAATAGTCAAGAGCATCATATATGGAGAAAAAATATACATATTTACATATATTTCCCTAAAATTAAGATGTCCTAGATATACTCAAGAAAAAAACCTTAAAATCTTATTGCATGATTAGTCTTCAACTAATCGCAGTGAATGAAACAGTCCTTTCAACAGAAGAGCGGCCTACGGGATGAATTATTGCCTGATGGAGCCTCATTGAGAATTTGTCTGCCTGTTTTAGAATCATGATTCTCGCTACTGATCGAACAACTAGACTCCAAACTCCAGATTGTCATAGAATAGGAGCTGACATTTCAGATGATTCAGCCAAATGATCTCATTCATCTTCAAACCTAAAACAGGCAACTTTCATAGCATTTATCACTAAATAACAGAGATGGTTCATCCTTTCTAAACCAGTACGCTGTTACTAATGTCTGATCTTTCTAGGTTTCTTAAGACAAAATTCTGTTCAAAGTATTACAAGCTAAACTAAGCAATAATTGAAAGCACCACAGAATACTTGCCTTTAACACTTAAATTGAGATACCTCACTTCAATTACCTTTCATTTTCCTGATAAAAAGGAATTTGTCTCACAAAACTGATACACATATTTAAAAACTGAAACTATAAAGCAAAATGTTATATAATCCAAACTTGAATTTTACTCTAATGATAAATGTCCTGACTTCTCCCACTTAAGAAAAATGAACATTTGAATATTTTAAACATGAAGGCTTTGAAAATTCTCTCAGTGCATAAGAAAGGGGGTTGTGGTGTAAAAACAGCTGGAAAGTGTGTTTAAAATAGCTTATTTGTTTTTCTCTTTTTCTGATTTTTGTTCATTTTTTATTTTATTTTTTGTTTTTTCTCTTTATATATATACATATATATATATATATATATATATTTTTTTTTTTTTTTCTCAAGTGCAGTGTTTTGTTTTATATTCCCTTTGGGGAAAGAGAAATTCAGTTTCCCTCAGCTCGAGAGAAATTCACTTCAACTCAGAGGATTTGGGCTTCAGATTCAGATTTTGTTTCAGATTATAATGATTGAGCATCTACTGGATACCACACAATGTCTTCTGTGCTTTCGCATACGTGCCCTTTGTGGAATAATGTAATGGTCAGCAAAGTAAACTCATGTTAAGTAAAAAACAAAAAACCTGTTTTATGGTTATCTGATTATATTAAGGTCGTCATGGCTTAGATACCATCAAGACCCATAGAGGAAAAATACTTTCTAATTCTTTTTTTTTTCTTAAAAACATAAAATAAAATGGAAAATATATGACAACCATTCTATCGCAGAAGACACACAAACATATTTCAGTTGAATTACAGTGATTTAAAATTTGAAGTAGGAATATCTTTTCTGAGAAAAAAAAAATCACATAAACCAAACTTTCAAAATCACCAAGTCTTGAAAAAAGATTCTGAAGCGGAATTTCTTCATGGCTGCGTAACGGAATCAGGCAACATTTAAATGCCACCTAGTGGCCAATACTGGAACGGCAGCTGGATTACAAGAGTTCTTTGCTTGAGCAAAAAATTGTCCATGATTTTGCTTTTGTAAAACAATGATAGGAAATTATTATTTCCCAGGAAATGGGATACTGTCTAGGTTGCATGAACAAACTGCATGTGTTATTTCCAAGAGGAGAAGATTTTGTTCCTTGACCCAATTCAAGTGACATTTTCCCTCAAGCTCTTTCTTAGCCTAGCAAAGGAAGGCTCTGGATCTTATATTGACCTAGATTACATTCTTATTTCAAGTGATTCAGAGTTAAATGGGAAATATTATATTGTGCCACAGCTTCATTTACAGAAAATCCTGGTGCACCCTACACTCTTCGTCACACCCTTTGCTCCACCTTTGCCTGATGCTTTTGCAGATGAGTTCATGCCAGTCCAGGAAAGTGTCACTTTTCAGGGACACGGGGACAACCAAGCAAACAAACTCATATGTTGCTGCTTGACAGACTCAGCAGATTCACACAGCAACCCAAGCCCTGACCCCATGTAAACTTCATCACTAAATTTAAAGCACACCTTGGTTTTGTTAAGAATCTTGGAAGAGAAAGGGGAGCCGCAGAGATCACTCACATTCCTGGAATAGTCAGCGTGGGTCAGGGCCATGCAGAGCCCTGGGGAGATGAGTTATCTCCTTCTAGGTACTTATCAAAGCCTGGTAAGATGATCATTTCTTATTCTTTGAAACATGTATGGACTATTTCTAGACTTCTGGGTAAAAAGTCCAAGATTGCAGTGATATAAAGCCCGAAAAGGAAAGAGCCTCACCACAAGCAGAAATAATCGGGGGAGATCATTTGTAATTTTTCCGGATGGGAAAATAACTATCAAATGAAAGGACTGGAAAAATAACTTCAAAATGGAAATATAGGAGTCACAGTAAATACTACTCAAAAATTAAATCCATAATAAGCTAATTAACTAAAGTTAATGGTCTTGCATGTTCTAAGGATTTCAATTTTCCCAGTAATTTATCTGTTCAGTTACCACAGGCAATCAGATCCCACGTGCGACTGAAAATCGAATCTGGGGCCCCTGGCAGTGCCCACGGGAAGCAGGGCAGCCACGCGCTGAGTGCCAGGGCGGTCCCCACAGATGCGCTGAAGGTTGTTCAGTCTTCAGCTTTACCAGTCCAGCTTCAGGTCCGCCTTGCTCCATACGTATTTCCCTCCTCGCTTGAGAAACATCTTTTCATCAAAGCCGCTGAATTTTATAGCTTCTGCTACGCCAACATCCAGGATGGACGTGGAAGGATCCTTCCGTCCGTTTCTGCAGTTCACGAAGCGCATCTAGGAAATTCATGACAGAAATTGGGATACTTCCTGTAAAACTCAATTCGGGGGATCAACTCAAAATGACTTTTGATGTTCCAATCATTTCAACAAATGTTTGTGGGGAGCTGTGAACCAGATGCTTCACTGGGATCGTTGAACTCTGGGGACACCATCTCTGTACTCAACCAGCTCCCATCACCCACGTGAACACCTGAGACCAGGTAAGGGCATGATAAACAGAATTATATACACGTGCCTGTCCCTCCACTGGGGGGCGGGGTAATCAGGAAAGGCTTCCAAAAATTGTTGCCATCTAAGTTATGTTTTGAAATTGTAAGCTAGAGAGAACAATATCGGAAAAGCCCAGAAGCGTGAAACAGTACGGTGAGTTTGGGAAATTGCAGGTAGATGATATTGCTGGAGTGAGAACTGTGTGTGCAGAAATTTAAAAAAAAAAAGTGTAAATAGAAATAAAAGCTTCTTTTAAGAAAGGGAGATAGCATGGTAAGAAAGGTGCTACAGAGGCGGACAGGTCCCACATCAAGAAGAGTAGCACATGCCCTGCTAAAGGTCTTGGTTTTTATCCTAAATTAAGCATCTTACAGACAGGAACCAGATCTTCACACCTCTATGACCTACCATGGCACACAGCATTTTGTAGTAACGCTTGTTGAATCAAAATGTTCTTAGATTGCCAAAAGTAAATTTTGTTCCCACTCTATTTATTCCAACTGTACAGAAACCAGAGAGTTTGTGGAGGAACATTGGTCAAAATCCCCAGCCAGTCATGGTACTCCAAAAATAAATTCCGTTTGACTTTTCCTCTCTACCTTGAACCCATGAACTGAACATTTGTGTTACCACCTTTCCCCCTCTGCTCCTTAAAGAAAGCACCTATTGACAGCAAATGAATGACTGTGAATCATCACTGATTAACTTGAAAATAATAAAATATCAAAAGTCACAGTAAGCATTTCTCGAAACACCAAATTCAGTGTAAATATGGAAAAGCCATGGTTCTTGTTGGAGCTCATTTCTTAAAAACAGATCTTTGAATGGAATTATTTGTCCAGTGCTAGAAATATTGGCAAAAGTTTATGAATTGGGACAGAAAAAGAAAACAAAAAGAGACAAGGAAAGGGAGAAATGATTTGTTTTTCAGTTTGGAGAATGATGGCGTATTTCTTCCTTTGGAAGGCAGTGGGGTAGGAAGGTATCAGTGGCTTTTGGAGAGGAACTGTAATCTCTTCTCCCCAAAGCCAAGAGCTATCTGTCAGAGGACAAGCTGGCAGCACCTGAGGTATTAAAGGCAATAACGTCAAGTGTGACATGTCCTTCCTACAAAGATCCCTGGGCGCCCCTTGACCAGAGAACCCAGCTGAAGATGGAATAACAAAGGACTCTGCTTTGTGTGATGTCAGCTCCGTGCGACCTCGACCTCCATGGATCCACAGCCATAGGGAAAAGGCCATCAAGTGCGGGTGTGCGCAAACACTGGGATCAGATTCAAGCCAATGCCTGCCCAACCCCTTAGCTCAGAGACGGACTCAGTGAAGTAAGGGCTCTGTAATATTAGTCAGTGACAATAAAAATATGAAATGCTGGCCAAAAAGAATGAATATGGGCTAAATGGTTATGCTGATTATAACTCAACCCTGACCTTGCTGCTTAATGAATTTTTAAGGGATCGTTTTATAATGCATTAGACATACTCACATATTCATCCAGAATAAGGTAGGAATCTCTCATCTGCAAAGCAGAAATTACATACCAATTTAGTTTCAAGCATATTTTTCAGTATGTATGCTCAACTGTCTGTCTTACCGCGTTTGTGCGTTTGTGCTTTATTATTCCTGGAGGCCACATTTCTTAAATCTCTAGAGTGTCTTTAGATGCGTCCCTTACAAGGTGAACCATCTGCCAGTGCCCCATCCCCACCTAACACACATCTCCGAGCCATCAGTTTGTGTCCATTCGGATTCCAGCAGATTCTAGCAGGCTGGCTTCTGCCCCATGCTGGAAGGGTCACATGCCACTCTGAAAGCTCCTCTGACAGGGAAACCCCCAGGCTAATTTCCCCATTTCCTCCAACTCTGGGGAACCCTGTCCTTCATTGTTCAATATTCCCTGTGTCCGCCATGCCTCTGATGGACCCCCTTTTCAGTGAATAAAGCAGAATCCCTTTAATGCTATTACCTGGGAGCTTATCTGGGGATTGTAATATTACTTACGTTACTTGTAACTAGTTATGCCTTCTATAGGTATATAGAGAGTGTGCCTACGCTCTCATAGGAAGGTATACCCTCTCTACGTACCCCATATAGGTAGGAGTCTGCAAACATTTTTCTGTAAAGGGCCAGAGAGTAAATATTTTCAGCGTCATAGACCACGCGGTCTCTGTGACAACTAAAAGCCACTGTGGACAATGCTTAGAGAGCAAGTGTGGCTGTGTTCCACTCAAACCTTCCGCAACGACCTTGAAATTGCATTTCGTATACTTTTCCTGAGTCACAAGTGTCATTCTTGTTTTGATTTTTTTTTCCAACCATTCTTGGCTTGCATTCTGGGTTTGTCCCACGGGCTGTAGTTTGCCAACTCCTGTGCGTGGCCAGTTTGGGACCTTGTTCCTGAATGTCTGGAGGTGGGCCAGGCATCAGCACCACCTGGGAGCTGGTTAAAATGCCGAATCATGGGTGCACCTCAGACCTGCTTGCTGGTTTGCAAACTTGGGAGTTCCCTGGGTGAAACCTTACCCACGTCAGAGGTAAAGTGAGCTGACCCCACCTATGTCAGAGGCAGAGTTCACCGACCTCATCTACATAAGAGGCATGGTTAGCTGACCTCGCCTACATCAGAGGTAAAGTTAGCTGAGCTCACCTATGACCGAGATATCGTTAACCGACCTCACCTCTGTCAGATATAGATAGCTGACCTCACCTGCGTGAGAATCAGGGTTAGCTGACCTCACTTACATGACAGGCAGGGTTCGCTGACTTCACCTATGTCAGAGGTAAAGTGAGCTGACCTCACCAATGCAAGGGAACCGACATACAAAGCTTGTCTTGGGTGGTCTGCAAGACGAGAAGACCTCAGCACCCTCTGCTAGTCTTGAAAGTTTATAGAGAAGCCTGAGCTGGGTTCAGACACATGTACCATCCAGATGGTCTCACCGTGGGAGTGTCCGTCCTGAAGACAGGGGAGGGGTTAGGAGCCTTCAATTGCCCAAGTCCAGCTCTGGGTCAAATAGTGGTCACCTCCTCTCAATAACTTCCCCAACCCTGCTGACTCAAAATCTGCATTTTAGCAAGACCCTGCCTGGGGGTTTGTCTGTACAGTGAAGTTTGAAATGAACTGACTAGTAAACTTCTCAGGCTTTGAAGTTATCCAAACCCCAGTTTGTCCCTTGCTGGACTTTAAGGGAGGTGAGTTAACCCTGCCTCTGACATGGGTTAGGTCAGCTAACTCTACCTCTGTCACTAGTGAGGTCAGCTAACTTCACCTCTGACACAGATGAAGTCAGTTAATATACCTCTGACATAGATGAGGTCAGTTAACTGTACCTCTGACACAGATGATGTCAGCTAACCATGCCTCTCATGTAGGTGAGATCAGCTCACTTTACCTCTGACATGAGTGAGGCCAGCTAACCCTTTCTGTCATGTAGGTGAGGTCAGTTAACCTTATGACTCAGCCTCAGAGTTTCTAAAATGGGGATAGTATTTCTGGCTCATGAGGCCTCTGTGAAGTGCTCAAAAAGTAGTAATTTATGACATTTTCTTTGATCTCACATTACCTATGTAATTAAGACAAATTTTAAAAAGTCAAACAAAATAGTGTATAGATATGAGTATTCTCCTCTGTTCTCCGTCTTCTTTTCAAAAGCTGCTCTGATCCCATTCAGGGATTTCCTTATTCGTGCTCTGGTCAACATTACTCAGAAGTCTGAAGTATAAGGAATGACTCCTTGTTCTCAAATTTCTAATATGATGTAAGCATATGAGGGAGAGATTTTGCTGCATATATATTCTTTGGTGGAAGATGGGGAAAGCTTTTGATGTTTAAATACTTTAAAAATAATAAAACTACCAATTTTAGAAAAATTTAAAGTCCAAACAGTTATCAAGGTAAACAAAAATGACTGATAATCCCATTATCCCAAGATGACCATGGGATGTGTACATACACACCTTTTTTGCCCATTAGGATTAAAGGTCAAATGAATTTTGCCTATAGTTCTTCATTTGTACCTAATATCATATCATGCAAATTTATCCTTGTTCCCTAATATTCTTTGAAATAGGTTCTATAGTCAGTATAACATTCCATAGCAGGGAACATGAGTTTACCTGTTCTCTGTATGTTGAATATCAGGCTACCTTCAATTTTTTACTCCTGTCCCTAACACAGCAGTAATGTAGCTTTGAATAAGTTCTTTTTTTTCTTTAGCTTCTGAGAACACACTGATTATTTACTCTGTCTCCGATAACACCTGGAAGCTCCAGACTGTAGACGTGCTTTGGCTGACACTGTTTAACCTACATGATACGTACATTTGGACTAACAGGATGGATCCAGTTTTTCACACTGGAAACCTAAGGATCTAGTGAACCCTCCACCTCAGCCCTGAGACTCCTCCCATCTCCCCACGCAAACCCTCCAAAGCCACAGTGTGTGCGGCCCTTGGTGGAGACGCTTTCCTGTTTGGAGCTAAATGTGTGATGGGGAAGAAAACAACGTTTGCTTCATACAACCTTCTGATTAGATTCAGGCACCAGGCAGGGCACGTCTTTGTGGCGGTCCAAGAAGGCTTCAAACTCTTCATCACTAATCACGAACGGTCCTGCTTCTCTCAGAGCATCTTCTCCAGAATTCTCACCCTCGATTATGAGGCACTGGAAGACCTGAAACACAAGTGTGGTGTTGGCTTTGTGAAGAGCTTTCCATCTCTTTTGGCCCCAAATCTCATTTCTCCCTGAACCCCTCCTGGGCAAAGAAGACTCCTCCAACTAGGGAACATTCTAGAAAGACACTGCTCTGGGGAAATGAGAACATGCCCTGAAATTTAGGGATATGGTTCTAGAAGCCCAAACATTCCCAAAATATAAATTTTTAAAAACTGGTCTGGATTACATTTGATCCAATCTTATAACCTAATATTTTCAGACTACAAAATAATGGTTGCCTGCAAGCCCAGGGCCTCCCGCGGAGGAGGCCGTCTGGGGGACCAGGTTCTGACCCACGTAAGAGATTGCATAACAGTTGACACCTGATCCAGGTTTACATCAATTTGCATCCTGCAGACCTCAGTGATCTGATGTGAAAACTGTTTTCTAAGCGGACAGCAGCTAATCCTCTCACTCCAAAAAAAGTCGGAATTTTGAAAAGGCAATTCTGGAGTGAATCAGGTAAGTGGAAGCCAGAGTAGGAGTTGAAAGATTGGAGAAAAGAGATAGAGAAGAAGTGACAAGGAGCCATGAGCAAACCAAAGCTATGAGAAAAAAATAATAATAATACGTATATATAATATATAAGTATAGTACATGACTGCTGACTGACAGGGGGCTCTAGAAGGGAAATCTAAGAGCTTGGAGCTTAGCCCTCTGGCTCTCCTCTGATGTCTCCACACAGTGGGTCATAGCCTGGGGTCCTCCCATCACCCCTGTTTCTGTAGCTGTTTTCAGTTCCTCCTGGACCTGGGAGAGTGGCTGATATTCCAGCTTACTTACATATGTAACCAAACATCAAGTTCAACATACAAATTAAAACTTTTTAAAGTAAGAAACATTTCTTGTTTCCCATAACCCACTTCCACATGTTACAGGATAACCTCAGGAAAATAATACCTTAATCCCTTTCCCATCTCCACAGCCCTTCTCTGAATGCTAACGTGGGATTAACAGCACTTCCCAGGCAGCTTTGATAGGAAAGGTTTTCTTGGCGTCTAGACAGGAATTCCTTCCCTAGGTCTTCCCTGCCTGTGGAAATTCTGTCCCTCTGTCTGAGCAGGAGCCAGATACCTCCTCCTACACGAAGTCTTCTGGGCTCTTTGGCAGAAATAAACCTTGCCTGTTTCACCCTGCCACATTATCCCAGCACACATAGCTTTATATTACAAGAGTTTTCTTTAACTCTTTTACTTGCTAGAATTGAATTCTACGTCTTATCTTTAGTTGCATTAGTCTGGGGTTCAGGCACAGACTTTGGATACCTGCATAGCAATCATCGGGGCAGCTTGTTAAGAATACATATTCACACAAACCCTCCTGCTAATCTGTTTCAGGATAGTGGGTATAGGATGAGGCCCAAGAAGCTGATTTGAAACAGTTCCCTGAGTTCATTCTGAAGAACAGCCAGGGGCAGAAACCTTCAGTTTATAATTCTTTGTAAGCATCTGTGCATGGTGGGTGCTGTAAGTCATTTTGAACTGGCTTACGTGTATTTGAACCTTAGACTTTTTAGTAGCTGATAGTGGGGCTAAGTCCTAAAGCACACATCTGGGTGAATGAATCTTGGGAATGAATTTTGCTACCACTTGGGGATGGCCTTTCTCCCAATAGCTTCTAATAATTCTATAAAAAATGAACTAACAGAAAGAGAAAAACAAATACTGTATGCTAACACATATATATGGAATCTAAAAAAAAAAAATGGTTATGAAGAACCTAGGGGCAGGACAGGAATAAAGACACAGACATAGAGAATGGACTTGAGGACACGGGGAGGGGGAAGGGTAAGCTGGGACGAAGTGAGAGAGTGGCATGGACATATATACACTACCAAATGTAAAATAGATAGCTAGTGGGAAGCAGCCGCATAGCACAGGGAGATCAGCTCGGTGCTTTGTGACCATCTAAGGGGTGGGATAGGGAGGGTGGGAGGGAGATGCAAGAGGGAAGAGGTATGGAAACATATGTGTATGTATAACTGATTCACTTTGTTATAAAGCAGAAACTAACAGACCATTGTAAAGCAATTATACTCCAATAAAGATGTTAAAAAAAAAAAGAAAAATGAACTAACAGAATTTATGAAGAACATATACCCATTTATAAATAAGCCAAGAGTTTTTAAGACAAATCAGTCTTATTATTTTAATAAACACATACGAGTTAGACTTCCTATGTACATATTCTTCAGAATATCTCCAAGCACTTCTCATATTCTTTTATATTTACTTTCACAATTTCCCAGAAGGAAATCAGTTATAAGGGGGAAATTGAGGCAAAGAGAATGTGAGTAGTTAACGTTTAGCAGAGCTGAAAGAAGGACCAAGGGCCTGCTTTCCCAGCTGGCTCTCTGAGCCCATAGTTCTCTGTATCCCTATCATTTCTGGTTTTTCTGAAGCAAGTCTTTCCTGACCGTTCTCTTAATTACAAGCAGCAAAAGCGACACGGCGCATACCTTCCAGCGGATGGGGTTCAGGGCTTTAATCTGTTCCTTCATGTCCTCGTCCACGTTGAATCGATTGATGACGGAATTTATCTTGAAGGCCACTCTGTAATTCTTGCACCACGTCCTCAGTTTTTGGAGATTTTCCACGTGGTTCTTCTTTCCTTGACCACGGCCAATAAGGACATTGACCTGCTCGTCAAAGCTGTCGCAGGAGATGGCGAGGATGTCCAGATATTCCCCTGAGGGAAAACCATCACCATTAGGCTTTTCCATCCAAGGAAGCAGACACAGGCCTTTAAGCCAGAGATGGAGAATTGGAGCCTTATCGACCACATAGGTAGACATAAACATTTTGTTTGTTCCTCCAGACATCTAAAAATATTTCAAACTGTTTGCAAATATTTCTGGGGGGGTAGATTTAACATAGAATGTAGATTTACGATGTATCTTTAATAATTTGAGCATATGGCAACACTAACCTTGAACTCCCGTATAGGACAAAGATCAACGGACGTCCATAATTGTCTGTCCACGTGTCCACTATTAATAGTCCTTACACTTTCTTTTTGTCTCACTACCACTAATGATCCTTTTTCTCACGCACTTCCAAATTCACTGACTTGCACCACCTCTCCCATACAACGTTTGAGCTTTTGACCCAAAGGTGCAGCAATCCTTCTGGTCCCTACTCTTTACACCATACTGACAGCATGTGGAGCCCATCCTGGAGGGAGCGAGCTGCCCTGGGGACACAGACAGCAAACCCAACCAGTTCTTCTCTGATCACACAGCTCCCTAACCCTGTCTTATGTCTCTGAATCTGGTTCCCAAAGCTTACTTTTGAACTTCTGACCCCCTCTTTCACTGAGTGACTCCCTTCACGGTCATTTTGATGTTGACTCATTGCCCTGTGGTCTTCTTGTTAACCTTTCTCAGGTGGGCTGTTCTACCCACATCCACACCCTGTAGATCCACATCCATTTCTTCATCACCTTGGAAGGAGGATTTCATCAGAGATCTCCTGTGAATGTCCTCAACAGATCGCAAATGCAACTACCCTTTGGATGATTTCAAGACTCAAACAACTTACACAAAGCAAAGCACAGAACATTTTACTCTAAGAGTTCAGTTAGAACTGTCTCCCAAAATGATAGCAGTAATAATAGCTAACATTTTTCAAGTGCCTCCTAAATTCCAGGTACTGCTCTATGAATATTAACATCTACGTAAAACTTAGCTTCCCAGTCTTAGGACCAGGGATTTGTAACCCTGGGCTGTATAGTGGAATCCCTTGGAGCACCCCAAGTTGGCCTGTCCACATACCACGAGGCTCTGATACAATTAGTCTGGAGTCCAGTCCCAGTACAGATATTTTATAAATTTCCTCAGTAGCCAAATATGAAGCCAAAGGTGAGAACGACTGTTTTAGTCTAATCCCTTAATTTGTACACGAGACTACTAAAATAGAGTTATTTCCGAAAATACTTTAAAAATTAAACACGAATAGCAAACAATAAGGTCAGGGCTTGCAAAACTGTACACTGTGTTAATTTTCCCCACTAGCGGCTCAGCTAAAACTAGCTGCACTGATAATGTACGGAAGAGTTCTGGGGCTAGTCTGTTCTGTTATCTGCCTTGCCATACTGGTTTACTTAGAGCCCTACCAGCTTGAAAAGAGATTAGAATAAGCCCACTTGTTTCTTCCTCCCTTTGGATCCCCAGCAGGCCTGGCCAAAAGCCCGGGATGGAAGGAAATACAGTAACAGACAACGACGGAGGCAACAGTCACGTGCCAGGCGAGGCTCTCACCGTAGTTCTGGAACCACCTCTCCCGGATCAGGCTCCCGTTGCTTACTACGCTCACGCTGGGCAGTTGCAGCTCCCGTTTGCAGAACTTCACCAGCTGGCCAAGGTATTCGCCCCGGTCATGGATGAATGGCTCTCCGCCGGAGAAGTTGATCTTTTCCATACCTGGGACAGACAGACAGCATGGCTTTTCCTTCTATTTTTCCACTTCACCAACATCCATTATTATTTTAATGGCAAAAGTAGTATTTTCTCAATGTAATAGAATGATATGAGAGAAAAATGGAGCTAGGACGTGCGCCCAAGCTCCAAAGCCTTTGATCTTTCTAAGTGTGCAGGTCGCCCTCCATCCTAGCTTTCCCAGGACAGTCCCGGTTTATGGAGGACCAAATCTCATCAGTTAGTTTTTCCTAGCACCCTCTTTACTCTCAGATGTTTCTACAATGGGGCAGTGGTAAATTATAGCACCTCACTATTTATAAGCTAACATGCTAGGAGGTGGCTTGTATGATGAGCATTATTATCCAATAAAAATACGATTCCCTAAAAGTGTGGTTAAATAGGGGCAGATAACTAGAGAAAGTGAAACAGTGTATTGGCCTGTGGTGTAGCCCGTGATGAGTGTGAGGAGCAGGTTAGAGGGGATGAAAGAATGAGAAAACTGAAGGAACAGGATGTAGAGATGTTGTTAAGAGCTTAGATGAGGAGCAATTAATTCACAATGGTGCCAACATACAAGCCATCCTGTCACAGCACAGATCAATAGCTGATGTTCATAACAGTTGAGTTCTATTCAGTCTGCTCTGTTTAAAAGCCAAAGAAGTGGGCTTCCCTGGTGGCGCAGTGGTTAAGAATCTACCTGCCAGTTCAGGGAACATGGGTTCGAGCCGTGGTCTGGGAAGATCCCAGATGCCGCGGAGCAGCTGGGCCTGTGAGCCACAACTACTGAAGCCCGTGCGCCTAGAGCCCGTGCTCCGCAACAAGAGAAGCCACCGCAATGAGAAGCCCGAGCACCGCAACGAAGAGCAGCCCCCCTCGCTGCAACTAGAGAAAGCCCGCACGCAGCAACAAAGACCCAACTCAGCCAAAAAAAAAAAAAAAAAAAGCCAAAGAAGTAAATAATATATTTTAGAAGCATCTTCAGCCAGAGAAGTAATTTTAATTTTAAATGTAATGTACATTTATTGTTTAAATTTAAAAATAAACTTAAAATTTTAATAGTCACCAAAATAGATTTTCCTCTATTTGCCAGAAATTTTACTTACAGGACACATCACCCATACTATACCTTAACCATTTTAACTAACTTTGGTTTTATTTACTTAAAATTGAGAGGTCATGATATAAAAGTATTAATTATAACTGTAATAGTTTATACTCTATTAAAAAACATATGAGCATCTATTTATTTGTGCCTTGTAACAACTTTTTAAGGTTGATATATGAGTTATCATTATTGTCTCTATTTTAAAGAATATTAAACTGATATTCAGAAAGTTAAATGTCTTGACACATTGTTTAAGTGCTGGAGCAGGAATTCAAACCCTGGCCTTGTGAATCAAGAGTCTAAGTTCGTTCCATAACCCCAGAGCTCTCTTCATTTGTTCATTCATGCACTAATTCATCCATTCAAAAACATTCATTAGATTCCTATTACCTTCTAGATATTTTGTTAGGCAGAAAGATAAGCAGAATGCTAGGTTTCAACCTTGGAACTCAAACTCTTTGGGGACCCAGATATTCAAAACAAAACAACAAAACAAAACACAAGAGCACAATTTTAAATATGCTACAATAGGCACTTAGGTTGCTTCCATACCTTGGCAATGTAAATAATGCTGCTGTGAACATTGGGGTGCATGTATCTCTTCAAATTAGTGTTTTTACTTCTTTCTGATATATATCCAGAAGTGGAATTGTTGGGTCATATGGTAATTCTATTTTTAGTTTTTTAAGGAACCTCCATACTGTTCTCCACAGTGTCTGTACCAATTTACATTCCCACCAACAGTGTACGAGGGTTCCCTTGTCTCCACACCTTCTCCAGCATTTGTTATTTGTGGTCTTTTTTTTTTTATAAATTTATTTATTTATTTATTTATTATTTATTTTTGGCTGTGTTGGGTCTTCGTTTCTGTGCGAGGGCTTTCTCCAGTTGCGGCAAGCGGGGGCCACTCTTCATCGCGGTGCGCGGGCCTGTCACTGTCGCGGCCTCTCCCCTTGCGGAGCACAGGCTCCAGACGCGCAGGCTCAGTAGTTGTGGCACATGGGTTCAGCCACTCCGCGGCATGTGGGATCCTCCCAGACCAGGGCTCGAACCCGTGTCCCCTGCACTGGCAGGCAGACTCCCAACCACTGCGCCACCAGGGAAGCCCTGTGGTCTTTTTGATGATGGCCATTCTGACTGGTGTGAAGTGATACCTCATTGTGGTTTTGATTTGCATTTCCTGGATGATTAGCGATGTTGAGCATCTTTCCAAGTGCCTGTTGGCCATCTGCATTTCCTCTTTGGAAAATTTCTATTCAGTCCTTCTGCCCATTTTTTAACTGGGTTGTTTGTTTTTTGATGTTCAGTTGTCTCAGCTGTTTATATATGTTGACTATTAACCCTCTATCGGTCATATCATTTGCAAGTATCTTCTCCCACTCAATAGGTTGTTTTTTCATTTTGTCAATGGTTTCCTTTGCTGTGCAAAAGCTTTTATATTTTTTTAAAAGTGTCCATCAACAGACAAATGGATAAAGAAGATGTGGTATATATACACAAAGGAATACTACTCAGCCATAAAAAAGAATGAAATTTTGCCATTTGCAGCAACATGGATGGACTTGGAGGGCATTAGGCTAAGTGAAATAAGTCAGACAAATATTGTATAATATCATTTATGTGTGGAATCTAAAATAATACAACAAACTAGTGAATAAAACAAAAAAGAATCAAACTCACAGATATAGAGAACAAACTAGTGGTTACCAGTGGGGAGAAGGAATGGGGGAGGGGCAAGATAGGGCTAGGGAGAAAAAGGGTTATAATTAGGATTATATGAAATCATGTGTGTGAAACTTTTGAAAACTGCAAAGCATTATAGGATTTAAAGAATCTTTCATTCAATTAAAAAAGTAAAATAAATAAAACATGTTATAATACATGCATTTGTAACAAATGCCATGGGATCACAAAGGAAGGCGAGAGGGCATTCGTTCTGCATGACGAGGACCAGGAATAATTCTAAGGAGCTTTGAAAGTTCACCAACAGAGACTGAGGTGACAGGCATTCCAGGAAGAGAGAACAGTGCAATCACAGGCTCCACGATGCAGGTGTTGGGGGAGAACTGTGTCACATGATGTGTCCAGAGCTTGGGGCCCTCCAGGAAGTGGGGTGAAGGATGGCAACACTGAGCTTGAAGCCTGTGCTGACAAGTTCGGGCTTGGAAGCCATGCAAGAGAGCTAAGTGCGGGAGTTAGCCATCAAAATATATATTTTAGTAAGATAACGCGCTTTCAGAGGGGACACAGAGACAATGAGATGAATTGCAGCAGTCCTGGTGAGAAATAATGAGACCCTGAACCAGACCCCACTGGGAACGGCAAGGTGGGTCAGGCATTGGATGAGCTGTGGATGACTGGACAGGCGTATGGAAAGCAAAATAAGTCAGATCCAATAAAGTGCAAGCCTACGATCTCACCGCGTCAAGCACAAAATCCGGCAAAACTAGTGCGTGTGTTAGAATAAGAGCTAGTGGTTGTCCTGGGCGGGAAGGGCAGGGGCTGAAGGGAGCATGCGTTTTGGGTGCCCTGCTGTTTTCTGTCTAGATTTGTGTGCTGTTTACCTGGGTGTGTGCAGGTCTGTGCAAATGCATGTTACACGTCTGTAAAAAAGGTAAGCAAGTTGAGAAAAAAGTTGGCCATGTAGCTGAAGTTGCTCTAGGGAAGACAGGAGGACAAGGAGAGAAGGAGGACAGATCTGGAGCGGAAGATGTCACCTTAGAACTGGACAGGCTGGGGTCTCTCTCAGATGCCTTCGAGTTACTGACGTGGTGACACTGAGTGAGAAAGTCTCCAGGGCAAAGTCATTGCCTTATTGGAGTTGTAAATAGTTTCTCTAAAGTTTCATAGTAAGAACACGTAAATAATCCAAAATAAAAGATTCAACTATTCGGTTTCTTAAGTCAAAGTGTTTGTATTTGTTTGCAACCTCCCTCATTAACTGTTTCTGGGAAACCCCACGTGCTTCGGACAGACTCAGCGCAGCACGACCTTCCCGACCTGCCTCGTTCCGCGGGCTGGGCGGACAGGGACCTGGCAGGTGCAGGCCCGGCTCGCTTAGCAGCGGCAGGAGGCTGGGTTTGCTCCACTTACCCCCAGGCCAGCCGACTCTGCGGGTTGGGAAGGCCTAGACACCCATCCCCAAATTCACCTCCACATCCTCTGGCGGGAGGGCATCCCCCAGAACCGCTAAGGTGGGAACCGCTAAGGCTCTGGGGGAACCGTCTAGCCCATGCGCGCTGCCAGCCCCCTCCTCTCAGCCGGCCACGTGCCAGCTGAGCCCCTGACCTCGTTCTGGGTCCGGACTCACCCGCTTCCTTCAGCAGCAGCAAGCCTCTCTTGGCCTCCGCCAGCGGCAGCACGAAGGACGTTTTGGCCGTGTGGAAGCAGAAGCCACACTTGTAATTGCACTGGCGGGTGAAGTGATAGTTAACGCTGGTGGGGGTGATGGGCAGATCGCGGTCCTCTTCGTCTTCCCTGCTGGTCTCCCTTGGTTTTCTCCTGCCCCGCTGCTGCTGGCTCTTCTTGCCCCCTGCCAGCCAGAATGCTGCCCTGAGCCGGGGGAACAGGGCCCCCAGGCTGCTCCACAGGGAGCCCAGGGGCTGCAGGAAGGCGCTCAGCAGCTTGAGAGTAAATGACACGGGTACCAGCATCCACATGGTGGCCAGGTGCCCTGAGGCAGCCCTGCAGCTGCAGCCTCACTTTATATGCGCCCGGCAACCTGTCAAACGGGGAGGAGGGACACGCCTTCCTTGACTAACTCTCAGCTGAGCACAAGTTTCCATTTCTCTTTTCGTGAAAATGAAAGTTGGAACAGGGCCAAGACTGAAGGCTCAGAACTAGGGCTGACATCTGCTTTCCTCTGCCCCGCTGCTTCCCCTCTGTCTATAAATAATAGGGGTATAAATAATAGCCTCCTAACTGGATACAGATGGAGAAGATATTGATCTCTAACCTCTGTCTCGATCTAGCAGATAGCAGTAGAACTAGAGAGAGACATAGCCACCTCTGCAGCTGTTGTATTGCTCGTGCATGACATAAGATGTAGAAGCTTCTACTCCAGCAGCCTTCACCCGGGGGCACTCAGCAAGAGTTTGTTAGGAGAGCCAGATAGCGAAAAGAATGAATGACCCTTGGAGGATGAGACCCTACTCCGTGAACCTCAGCATCCCCTTTCAGATCACAGCCAAAACGCATGGGCACGTAATGACACTGATGCCTGGATCTTTCTTTAGTAATTTATCTTAATGTTTGCATTTTTACATGTTAAAATTTAGACATTATAGTTCCCTGCATGTCTATGCATTTCTATACCATTTTTAATAGACGATAGGAAAATCAGATGCTTTTCTAAGATGCTTCCTTTTTTAAAAAATTGAAGTCTAGTTGATTTACAACGTTGTGTTAGTTTTAGGTGTCTGCAAAGTGATTCACTTATACATATCTATCTGCTCTTTTTCAGATTCTTTTCCATTATAGGTTATTACAAGATATTGAATATAGTTCCCTGTGCTATACAGTAGATCCTTGTTGATTGTCTATTTTATATATAGTAGTGAGTATTTGTTAATCCCAAACTCCAATATATCCCTCCCTGCCTTTCCCCCTTTGAAAACCATAAGTTTTTTCTTCTATGTCTGTGAGTCTATTTCTGTTTTGTAAATAAGTTCATTTGTATCATATTTTAGATTATATATATAAGTGATATCATATGATATTTATCTTTCTCTGTCTGACTTATTTCACTTAGTATGATAATATATAGGTCCATCCATGTTGCTGCAAATGGCATTATTTCATTCTTTTTTATGGCTGAGTAGTATTCCATTGTATGTATATACCACATCTTTTTTGTGTGTGTCTTAGAAATTCATTTATTTATTTTATTTTTTATTTATTTTTTAAAAATTTTATTGGAGTATAGTTGCTTTACAATGTTGTGTTAGCTTCTACTGTACAGCCAGGTGAATCAGCTATATGTATACATATAGCCCCTCTGTTTTGGATTTCCTTTCCATTTAGGTCATCACAGAGCACTGAGTAGAGTTCCCTGTGCTGTACAGCAGGTTCTCATTAGTTATCTATTTTATACATAGTATCAGTAGTGTATATATGTCAATCCCAATCTCCCAATTCATCCCAACCCCCTCCTTTCTCCATTCATCTGTTGATGGACATTTAGGTTTCTTCTATGTCTTGGCTCTTGTAAATAGTGCTGCTGTGAACATTGGGGTGCATGTGTCTTTCTGAATTAGGGTTTTCTCCAGATATATGCCCAGGAGTGGAATTGCTAGATCATATGGTCATATGCTAGATCATATCTATTTCTAGTTTTCTGAGGAACCTCCATACTGTTTTCCATAGTGGCTACACCATCCAGTGTTTCTTTATGCAAGTACAAGTAAGTATGAATATATA
Organism: Balaenoptera borealis; assembly: GCF_965194805.1. Lineage (NCBI taxonomy): Eukaryota > Metazoa > Chordata > Mammalia > Artiodactyla > Balaenopteridae > Balaenoptera > Balaenoptera borealis. The sequence continues at coordinate 87,515,148 of NC_138871.1, forward strand.
TAAAGTTTACACAACATTCAGTATATAATATACACGTTCTATACTCTAGTTTTTTTAAGGAACCTCCATACTGTTCTCCATAGTGGCTGTAACAATTTACATTCCCACCAACAGTGCAGGAGGGTTCCCTTTCCTCCACACCCTCTCCAGCACTTATTATTTGTAGACTTTGTGATGATGGCCATTCTGACTCGTGTGAGGTGGTACCTCACTGTAGTTTTGATCTGCATTTCTCTAATAACCAAGATTCTTCTAAGTTGGCAAGAATTACTGTGTTTTTTTATTTATCTGTTTTCACAGTTTTCCTAGAAAGTGTTGAACTTTGTACTGAAATTTTCTTTCCTGTAGCTCTCTTTAATGGGAATTGGGTTTGATCTTGAGTGTGTGGTTTTATGTTTTCATGAGACTTGGAGGAAGTTGGGATAGTCCTAGTGGTTAAGTTTATGAAACCACAAGCCTAGCTTGTCACTTACTAGCTAGGTGACTAAGTCACTTTATTTCTCTGGATCTTCAATTCCCATCTGTAAGACCAGGTATGTCAAGGGATATTTGTGAAGGGTGAAAATTCTAATTTATGTGAATCACTTAAAACAGTGCCTGGAAAATCATTCAGTTAGGGTCAGCTTTTGTTATTCTACTCGTGTTACATTTTGAACAGAAACAAAGATGACTTTCGTTTCACTGAGAAGGAAACTGAAAGCAAATTCAGCACAATAGCCAGTGTATGCTTAATGATTGCCAAGCCTGCAATTACAAATATGATCCAAGTTCTTGAAATCTTAGTCAAAAGTATTTTAAAACCTTACCATGGCCTGGCTCAATTAAGAAATACTTTTTTTTTTTTTCTAGATCACATGTGTATGAAGAAATGAAAACCAAATCAGTTTCCATTTCAAATCAAATAACAAATTTGATTATGACAAATATGTCATAAAGGGTAACCACACAGACTTTTGAAGCCAAACATTTTAAGGTTTGAATCTTAGTTCAGCCTGTATTGTTTAATTCGGGGTAACTTTCTTTACCTGCCTGATTTTGCTAACACACCTGGGAAATATGGGTGTTAATGTCTATTTCACCCAGGGCATTTTAAGGATTAAATGACATGAAGTTTATTAAGCACTGAAAGTAGAGCTCGACATAATCAATTAGAAATATCTAGCATGTATATAACATTATGTACCAGGCACTGGGCTATATTTTGCAGGCAGTAACTTATTTTACAGCTGGGGAAACTTATGTTACACAGGGAGTGAGGATTTGAACCGGGACTTAAACACTTGCAATACTGCTCAATAATTGATAATTACTATCACATCATTTTATTATTACTTCTTGAGTCTGTTCTAACCAGGCCAGTTTCTTTTATATTCATTCATTTGTTTATTCATTCACTTATTCACTCATTCATTCAGGGATTCTTTCTTTCCTTCCTTTCTTCTTTTCCTCAACAATGGTTTATTGAGAAGCTCCTATGTATCAGATAAAATATTAATAAATATGAATAAAATATAAATAAAATAAATAAGTCCAAATCCCTTCTGGCAAAGAGCTCACAAAAGTCAACGTCACTTTGATATCCTTTGAACATATGCTTATTCACTCAAAACCTGTCTTTCTCCATGCATCCAAGAGTAAGGCTCAAGAGATGTAGACTTTCTTATTCAAAGTCATGGCTGACAAAGGCCAGGGAGGGATTTCTTCTCCCAACTGCTCAAGATGGGTGTGGGCTGGAGGGAGGTCAAGGCAGCCCCTTCTTGCTCTCTACTTCTCGGGAGTCAGCCATCTCTAAAGACATCTAAATGCAGCCAGGTAACAGCCAAACGTCACTACCATTTTTCATTAGCCAGGGACTTTTTTCTTTAAAGACTTGTACATCCCCAGGGTACTCCCTGCTCCCTGATGTGGACCATCCTGCAGTAACATCAAACAGCGGCTGCCACACATTAGCAGATTGTAGAATCGGTTCAGTTACTTGCAATCTTCATATTATTACTTTGGTAAGTCTTTTCCTGAAGCATCTTGTGCATAAAGAAAAGTGCACAATTCATACACATACAGCAGAACAAATTTTGGACCAAATGAGCACACATGTGTAAAAATCATCTTGATCAAGAAATAGAACTTTGCTCAGACCTTCACGTACCTTCCTCCAGGCCCTAAACCCTACCTCTGCCCCAAAGATAACCATGTCCTGTTTTCTAAAACCATCCTCTAGGTTTGCCTGCTTTTGAAGTTCCTGCGGATGTAATCACACCTTATGTACTGTTTTCTGTATAGCTTCTTTCACTCAATGTTATATTTGTACATTTATCCATTTTGTTGTGTCTACCAGTACTTTGTTCATTTTCATAGCCATCTAGGATTTTATTGTTGGAACATACCACAATCCATTTAATCGTTCAATTATAATGAGCATTTGGACTATTTTGCTATTACGTTATGAATTTTCTTGTACATGTCTTTTGGTCAACATAAGTATGCATCTATGTTGGGTATACACCCAGCAACGGGATCACTGGTTCATAAAAAATATACATATATACTCCCCTTTAGTACATAACTCCATAGAGTTTTCCAGAGTGCTGGCCCAATGTACACACCAACCAGAATAGTATGTGTTGCTCCAATTGCTCTACATCTTTCTTCTCACTTGGTGTTGTCAACATAAGATGTTTGTTTTGTCTGGTTTAATTTTAGCCATCTCAGTGGGTGTGGAGTGGTGTCTTGTGGTTTTACTTTCCAGTTTCCTGATGACTAATGATGTTAAGCATCTTTTTCATATATTTTTTAGCTATTTAGATATTCTCGTTTGTGATGTGCCTATTCAAATCCCTTACCCCTTTTTGTATTGGATTTTCTGCATTTTTATGATTGATTTGTAAGAATTCATTGTATAGATGTACTTTCTTAGTTATATGTTTTGCAAATATCTTCTTTAACTCTTTGTCTTTCCTGTTCACTCATTTACTGGTTGTAACTTAATTCATCCAATGAGTGCCATTTCACTAATTTACAGAGTTGTAATTATGTGTGTGAATATGTGTATTTAAATAAATAAAATGGAATATCAAAGCACTTCAAAATAAGGGTTCCTTGAACTTTTAATTTAATTTCCGTGTGTGTGTGTCTGTGTGTGTGTGTGTGTGTGTGTGTGTTGGGTTGTGTTTTAGGAGTCTTAAGACCACCCACATGTTTGCTAATTGGCTATAAGGACTCCTGGGACAGGAAGAGGTCACACTCAAAGGTGGGCTTTATTCCAGGGAAGAGATGCAGAGCAAGGATAACAGGAAAAAGATTAACATCAGAGGAGTCTGGAGAGACGGGCACAGCTCCTGAGTCCTTCACCATCTGGGTTGCATAGATAGATGTGCTTTCTTTCTAGCAGCACTCCCACCCCGGGTGCAGGAGTGAGAGAGCTGGTCAGGGAAGCCCGCTTGGGTCTCAGGTCTGCCATCACGAAGTGGGCTGGACACGTAGGCACATCGTGCTGTGACCAGTCTTGGTCACCTAATCTCAGGACCCCATCTGTGAATGAGGTGCCCATCACCAATCTTGATGTATGTGCGAAGCAACCCTGACAAGTTGCTGCGGCGTGTCCATTGTTCCCGGGGCAAACACAGAACCATCAATGACTGATATAAAGAAGCTTTTGAGGGCCTATTTCTAGGATTTGGCCACGATGAATCATGGTTTCAGGCTCCCCAGGAGAGATGCCAGGAGTAAGTATCTGCACCTGCTGTGTTAACTCTCTTCTCACAGGGAGCTGTATAAACTATATTTCTTAGTGAGAAAATCAACTCCACAATATGATAGTGTACCCTTCAAATCAGAAGCCCACAACCCAGGGGTCTGGGCCCCAGAGCGGTTTTAGGCGGTGCCAGCTGGTCTCTGGAGGCCAGAGCCTGGTCATGGAAGGGATCCCTTAGCCCACTGGGCTAAAGCAGGCGGGCAGAGACGGTTGGACTCAGGGCAGACTGGGGGCCCCCCAGTGGGGAGAGGCCCTGGGCTGCAGGTGGGGCCAGAGGGGACGTGGAGGGGCCTCCCTGGACCCCAGACTCCCGGCTGGAGCCCCTTGGCTCCTCGGTGGGGTTGGATGTGCTGGTTTGACAGGATCCTGGCCTCGGTGCGAGGGGCAGGGTGTGGGGCCCACCGTCGGGGGCGCGTTCCCCGTCAGGCAGTACGTGTGTGTGTGCGGGTTGGTGTGGAACTGAAGCTGTTCAGTGATGCCTCCTGGGGGCTGGGTGGAGGAGAGTCACGGGGCTCAACCCGTCTGGTCACGGGGGGACACTTGGCGAGGTCCAGTGATGGCCTGGCCTCCTCAGCAAAGAGAGTTGGTGAGGTTGGGCCCTTTTCTGTTGCGCTTGGTGAGGGACGGGGCGGTCCTGAGTCAGCAGACTTTGTCGCCTGTGAGAGTTCGGGCTCTGGGCCCACGTCCCTGGCAGCTCCCCTGCTTTGCCGAGCGGTGGGAAAGCAGCAGACTGAAGACGTGCCAATACAGCGATGTGCAAAAACGGACAGTGGCAGGATCTGGCTCACAGGCCTGAGTTTGCCAGGCCCTGGTCTAGAGCAGCAGTTTCCAAAATTACCGGTCTTGCGATGCTAACGAGCTTTTGTTTTATCTATTAGTTTTTCCTATGTTAGTAATTAAATGCAGAAGCACTTATTTGTTGAAAAATAATAATAAGCTTGTTACAGGTTCATCATATTTATGCAAGAAATAACTTTTCTGTATCAAAAAAGTTCAGTGGAAAAAAAAAAAAAAATCAGAAGCCCACAGACATGCCCAAAAGAACTTTTATGAACCAGAAACTGATGGCTTATGTAATGGGGGTTTACCTGTTTCTTGATAAAGCAATTACTTATAAAATTTGTCCAGTGCTTCTCGGAACCTTCATCAACTACCTTCCTGGGATTTGGATTATAGAATCATCACTCTTTCCTGGATTTATTTTGATAAATCTTATTTTCCAAGTTCATTATTAATTTTGTGATGTTTGGATTTATTGATGTAGAATTGTATGTAATATTCTCTTTGTGTCCTTTGTAACCTGTGGTTCTTTCCTCTTTTGTATTACTATTATGCTGACTTCATTTTCTTTTTAGCCACTTGAATGGTCTACCTAGAAGCATATCTGTTTAAGTACGTTTTCAAAAACCAATCTCTTTTTCAAAATAAATGTTATTTTTTCATTTTATTATTTATTAATTACAGCATTTATATTAGTTAATTCTCCCTTTCTGCTTTTTTTTCCCTATGAGCAGAATGATTAGAATATTTCATGTTTTCCTGGTTGATGTTGCTAGTGCTGAAGACTCTGGCTTTTTAAATGAGTAAAGTCGTGCTATTCATTCATTCAAGGACCTCTTTCAAGTGTCTTTCCAGGCCCAGCTTCTTTCCTCCACACCCACTGGATAGGTTACTACAGGCAAGTTTATGCAATCTAAACATGCACCCAAGCTGGGTCCATCAGATTCTCTGTCCTAGGAATTTGAAATTGGAGCTCAAAAATATGACAGAGATTTTTTTCCCTTTATGAATGAAGACATTGTATCTTCAGTCTTCGACTCCCAGTTAACATTGACCGAGACCAGATCCTGCAGTGTCACTAATTTCACAATCTCCTGGTAAGGAGCAGGGTGAGTGAAAATGGAGAGGAAAATTTAAATTAAGAGCGGATATGATTGGGGGTGGGGTGGGGTCATGGAAAAAATGTCAAGAAAGGCTCATGGGAGGATGCAATCCTGTCCTAAAGAACAAAAAGGACTTTGTTCTTTTCCTATTTTCTTATGTTCCACACAGGTGACAACATCTCTGCTCCCTAAATGTCCAAAAGTCAAATTGCTCATAGAGAATAAAAATGATCCTGTTCTCAAAGAGCTAAAAAATCTTAATCTCAGAATTATTCCTTGCCTGTTAACCATACTTCAACCACATATCTGTAATAGTTCATGTCTATCAAAAAGGGTTTTTCTTTCAGAATTAAACTTAATCCCACGCTAAATGCACATAATTAATAATTGATTAAATCATAACTACATGCTTTCTGTTCATCTAATGTTTTCCATCTTTGTTTCAATTCTAACTTTTGGGTCTGCTGGACAATCATTTTCAAAGATACCAGTCAATGAGTAAAAACAAAATAAAACATCCAAATAATCTTGTCAATGCTGCTTTACTACACAAAGGCGGCAATACATCCGACGCCGGCCGCTGGCGGATAAGGCGCTTCCAAGCCATCACGCTGCTGTCTCATTGGAGCTGCGTGCACGACTTTAATTTGGCGTTTGTAAGGCAACTTAGAGGTGCCAGTCTGGGGACACTTCTCAGTTTGAGAATCAGCAAAAGGAGGGGTTAATTGCAAAAGAGGGGAAAGCGTGTGCAAAGCGGGGTGAAAACGCTCCAGCGGCTCCCAGGCCTGGAGTCCGGGCGCGGGCGGGGAGGGCGCTCGGGGCGCAGGGCTGGGGTCGCGAGCGGCCGCGTCTGCGGGGCCCGCAAGGCGAGTCCAGGTGAGGCGTCGGCGGTACCCGAGGGCGAGCAAGAGCCGGTGAGCGTGGTGGCGCAGGGGAGACACACACACACACACACACACACACACACACACAAGCACCGAGGAATTATTCAAACGGGGCCTGGCGCCCCCTGCCCGCTCCCCATCGATCGCAGCGCGGGTCCCCATCGGCGGCAGCCTGCGGCCCGGCCCCTGCGGGCGTCCCCTCCCGGCGGCCGCCGGCTCCCGGCGCGACCTCGCGGCGAGGCGGAGGCCGAGGCCGGGGAGGGCGCCCCATCCAGGGCCCCGCCCGCTTCCCGCCGCCGCCGCCGCTTCGCTTTCGCTTTTCCCCGCTGCGCCGCCCGCCGAGTCCCGGGTTTCGCTTTCGACGCGCGGGGCGGGACCGGGAGGCGCCCATGGTCTTCGGCCGCCGCCCGCCCGCCCCACTGCTGCTCGCGCGCTTCTCGGGGCTGCGGCGCGGGGCCTGCGGTCGGGCCATGGCGCCGCCGCGCTGTTTCGCGCTGGAGCTGCCCGGCTGCACCCTGGCTCATTTCGCAGTGGGCGACGAGGCCCCGGACGCGCGCCCCGACCCCGGCGTGGCCGCGCTCCTGGGCCCCCCGGGCCGCAGCTACTCTCTGAGCGTGCCGGAGGCCGGGGGCGCGGGCTGCGCGGCCCGGGTGCGCGCGGCCCGGCTGCACCAGCGCTTGCTGCACCAGCTGCGGCGCGGCCCCTTCCGGCGGTGCCAGCTGCGCCGGCTGCTGTTCTACCGCCCGGGCGGCGGGGCGGGGGGCCTGCAGCACGGCTTCCTGCTCCGCGACCCCCGCGACAGCCCCGACACCCGGAGCGCGCTGCTGGCGCTGCTGGACGCCTGCCCGGAGGCCCCGCGCCCGAGCCTGGCCGAGTTCTCCGGCGACCCGCTCTGCCGGCTGTGGCAGCTCCCGTGGGAACGGCGGGACGGCCAGGGGTGGCGGCAGCTGGGCCGCGAGCGCGTCGTGCCCGTGCCGGAGCCCGCGCTGCACCCGGTGGTGCCGGACCTGCCCAGCTCCGGGGTCTTCCCCCACCGGGAGGCCGCCCGCGCCGTTCTGGAGGCGGTAAGAGTTGGGTCCCTTGCCAGCGCTCAGGGTGGATCCCCCAGGCCAGGGAAGCGGACACCACCGTGCGCTCTCCGCGGGGCTGGCCTGTGCAGACCTCCCTTTGCCGGGGAGTTGCTTTACTCCCGAACGCAAATCTGGTGGTGAAGGTGGCCGGTGGGCCAGCCTCTGTTTAGACACCGTGGCTCTTTCCAGATTCTTGCTCGCCAGGGACCCCCAACCCCATGGGGGTAACTGACATCCCAACAGGAGCGGCGCGGCTCCCGCGCTGGCGGTGCCCGAAGAGGGGGGGGCGGCGGGTGGCGCTGGGTACGGGGAAAGCAATGCCTTCTTGAAAGTGATGACCCTCTTCTGGGAGGTCGGGGTGTAGAGCAAGGGCATGAGCTTGGGGGTTTAAGAAACTTAGATTAAGCGGTGCCTGCTTGCTTACTGGCTGCCACCCAGACACTCGGCTACTCCGTGTTGCTTGGTGCCTTTTCATCTGTAAAATACCTGCCTTGCAGTGTTAGGACAGGGAAACATCTGACACACAAGAGGTGCTTGGTGCGGGACAGCGAAGATTCTGCCTGAGCGCAGCCTGGGCAGGTCCCTAGGCTGGGCTATGGGTCCTAGATACCTTGTATGAGCCTTGGGATAGCATCTCCGAGTGCTTAAGATTGCAAGACCTGGGTTTGAATCCGAACTCTGGCATTTATTACCTGTCACTTGCAGTAAGTTTATTAAACATTCTTCTTTGCCTTGGTTTTCCTGATCCGTAGATGGGGTTAATAACAGTAACACACAGGGTTATCTTCAACAGTGGCCAGATTAGTACTGTGAAAGCACTTAGACTATTGCCTTGCTCAGAGTAAGCACGTTAGAAGAAGATACATGTCTGGGCCTCTCTGTAGAGGTGCTGTGAGTTCACATGAGGTCATGCACAGTTCAAAACCTGGAATCCCCTGGAGACCCTGCCCTACCAGCTTGGTGATTGCAGTTCCTGCCCCTCTTCTGAGCCCCCAAGAGCTTAGGAAAGGACAGGATGCTGATTGCTTTCTTTGGAGCCTACAGCGTGGCTGATTTCCCACATTTGTGACACACAGGGCCCATGGTTCCACTGTGCTACGTGACACTGCTCTGCAGTTATGCATCTTTTCTGTCCTTCCTCCTCTGGGGGAAGCTGGTCCATGAGAGTTGCAGGCTGGGTGATGCCGACAGTTACGGCCTTTTTGAGCCTCAGCTGTGCAGTACGAAATAAAGCAATCCAGCCCTTTCTCGGGTTCACGATACTTCACATTTTGGCCTGGTGCCAAACATAGCTTATGCCTTATTAGTATTGTGCAGTCTTCTTCTCAGCAATTAGATAGAGCTTCTGCCGAGGCTCCGTTGCTTTGCTGCTGATGCACGGACATTGTTTTACAGTGTACATCCTTCATTCCCGAAGCCCGGGCTGTGCTGGACCTGGTTGACCAGTGCCCAGAGCAGGTCCAGAAGGGCAAGTTCCCCGTTATTGTCATTGAAGGCCTGGATGCCACAGGTAAGAGAATATTACCTTCCAGGTACAGGCAGTGGGTTGTAGGAATAGACAATTCTTGACACACAAAACTTTATACAGGGTTCAATTCATAAGCCTCCTGTGAGCCTCTGTCGTGTGCCAGGCACGGAGCAAGGCTGGCCTGGGACACAAAGATGGATAACCTCCGTTATCCATCCCCGTAAGGTGGGGGGAGCCTCAGGTGCTCCGGTGAACATGGGAGGGCACTGGGTACAGCCTCGGTGTGGGAGATGAGGGGCAGTCACGGTCCGGGAGACCTTGGAAGGATGGATCCTGGACTGAGCTTTCCGTAGGACAGGAGTTGGTTGGGTGAGGAAGGCAGGAGAGAGCCTCCAGACAGAAGAAACGGCAGGGTGGAGTTGGGGACTTGAACCGGCCAGGTGTGTCCAGGAACTGCAGGCAGTGCAGAGGCCCCTGTGGAAACAAAGTGCGGACGAACTAGGGAGCGGAGGGCAGAAGCCTTTGGAGCTGCCAAATAGGCGTCAGAGTACAGAGGGCGTGCCCACACTTAGTCCAACACACGACAGCAGGAAAAGGGTGGCTCCAAGGGCCACAGGGAATACCCAAGGACAGCGTGGATCTGGGAGAACCCCAGGGTCACGTGGTGCCCTGTGAGTCTCCTTCCTGTGTCAGGTGAGGCGTGATGGGAGGAGGGAGTTCCTGGAAGCTGATAGCAGAGTTTATCATTAGTTTGTAAACGAGGTGACCATTTGTTTTTTTCTTTCAAGCATTCTCACACCAAACAGGAATCCTGAATTCCCAAGGGTTGGCAACTTTTTGTAAAGAATTGTACTATTTAATCAACTCTTTCTGGTTACAGGTGGAAAGAATGTCTTTGCTCGGACATTAATGTTAACTTTTGGGAGTGATACGGTGGCTGTGGTTAAGATGTGCTGCATTTTGTATCCGACCTGCAGGTAAAACCACTGTGACCCAGTCAGTTTCAGATTCACTCAAGGCTGTTCTCTTGAAGTCACCACCCTCTTGCATCAGCCAGTGGAGGAAAGTCTTTGATGATGAACCAACTATCATTAGAAGAGCTTTTTACTCTTTGGGCAATTATATCGTGGCTTCTGAAATAGCTAAAGAATCTACCAAATCGCCTGTGATTGTAGATAGGTGGGTATAAAGATGCGTTGAATTCGACATTTTCTTCCTAACCTATGAGTAGTGTGTGTGTGTGTGTGTGTGTGTGTGTGTACATATACATGCAAGTACACAATAGTGTTTAAGACAAAGTGTATTATGATAATAACAGGAATAATGTCTATGATTTATTAATCACACCATTGGCTGGCATTTTGCTAAAGACATTATACATACTATACTAACATCTGGAACAACTACTACACGGATACTAAAATTACTGATGAGAAACACGGGTCTTAGAAAAGTTAGGTAACTTGCCAAAGTGACAGAGCTAGAAATAGCATATGGGGGATATTAACAAAAGTCTCTGCTTCACAAATCAAGCTTTCAGTGGTTCATTTGTTTATTGGCTTATTCAACAAACACATATTGGGCATCTACCATTTGCCAAAGACAGTTCTCAATTTAGAGGATTCGGTGGTGAATGAGCTAGGCAGTGCCCTGCTTTCATGGAGCAAGCATTCTGTTGAAGGAGAAGGTAATAATCAAGCATATAGATACATAAGGTAATATCAGAGAGTGATAAATACTATAAAGAGATCAAGGTCGTGTAGTGGAGGATGGCTAACCCCCCACTAGATGTGATTTAGGAAGGCCTGCGTGAGGGGGTACCATTGGTCTGAGCTCTGAATGACCAAAGAGAGACACACCTGAAAATCCTGGAGTAAAGCTTTGTGGGAGAGGGGTCAGCAAGAGCAAAGTGTAGAGACGGGAAGATGCGAACACATTCCAGGGCTAGAAACAGGCCATTGTTGAGGAAAACATGTGGACGAGGGGCTGCTTTCTGGATGGATAAAAAGGCAGAGACAGGTCATCAGGGTCTGTGGCTGTGATAAAGAATGTGGATTTTATTCTGAGTGCAGAGGGGGGCCTTTGGGAAGTTTCAGATAATGGAGTGACAGAAGCTGAGTTATATTTTGAAATTTCATATATAAGAAATAGCTTAAAAGTGCTACAAAAATGGACAAAGGGAACGGCAAGCAAGTCCTACTAGGAATGGAAATTCAAACGACGATGAGAGCCCGTTTTACTCTCATCAGGTTAGTGAGAACTCATTAGAAAAGTCTGAAAGCCCAGAGTTGGAGATGATGTAGATTGATAGAAACTCACGTGGTGCTGGTGGGAGTGGGCACCTGTAGGGTGACTTGAGGAGCAATTTGAGAAGATTGCTTCCACTTCCCGAAGAAATACAGAGTTTGTTTCAGCTTTGTTCATAATATTGAAAAACTTGAAAAACCAAAGGCATCAGCAGAAGAAACGGTAAAGTAATACTGGCATATATTTATAACATGGAGCACCAAACAGCCATATGCTCTTGTAGGATGCATCAATGTGCCTAAGTTACAAAACTATAATTTCAAAGGAAAGAAATCAACTTGCAGAAAGATGTTCAGTAGAACACATGCAAAATAATACAGAACATAATACCAAAAAAGGGATGGAAAGATGTTGAACACCAAATTTAGGAGAGTGCTGTCCCCTGGGAAAGAGAGAGAAATGCAGTTGGTGGGGAGTACTCAAGGGCTTCAGTTGCAGCTGGATTCGTCCTTGACGTTACTCCAGTGTACGTCTTGTTCTTGCTGCAGTTTTACTTATTTGTGGAAAGATGAGGAGTTGCATTGAAGTCTGACAAGTGTTCAGGGAAGAGCACTCATTATAAATGGAAATCTCGAGGAATTTTAAAAAGTGAACATGTTCAAGTACAACCTGCACCCAGATCGTGACTTAGAACCTTACTCCACCCTGTAAATCCTTCCCTCCCAGTCACGACCCATCCTTCCGCCAGTGGGAACCACGACCCTGACTCCATCGCCGGAGATTAGTTCTGCTTGTTCCTGAACTGTCTATACAGGCAGGTAGACATTGACTGCTATTTGCATCTGCCTTCCTTCATGCCACCTGTGAGAATCGTCCCTGTTGCCGTGACCATTCTTTTACACAACTTTGGTGCCCATGTGTGTTACCAAACCAGGTTCGACGTTCCCCAAGCCAAACACTGAGATTCTTGTTTGCAGCAGAGAAAGGGTTCATTCACAAGGCCGCCAAGCAAGGAGACGGCAGAATACATCTCAAATCTGCCTTCCCCAAAGCAAGGGGCTTGATATTTATGGGATGAAGAAGCAGAGTGGTCTGAGGCGTGGGAAGCCTGGGGAAAGGTGACTGGAACTAAGAAAAAGTGTGTGGTGGTGGGGAAGATGAAAACCGTAAAAATTAGTTAGAAGGCCTTTGCTGTCATCTAAGCTATAATGCCAGTGGGTACTCTTAACTTTGGGGATGGCAAGATAGTGATTTCAAAGTTGGCAAGTTACAAGGAATCCTAGACAAGGGTAAGACATTGCTTTCCTTTGTGGGACTTCTTCACCTGTGGGATGTTTTCACCCTATTGTTAAAGTCCCTGGATTTACCATATTTATATATATATATATTTGTTAGTCTCTCTTTATTTCAAGGAGATAGACTAGGCTTTTCCTAATAAAGTGTGACTTCATAAGGCACATTATTTCCTAAGATGTCCAAAAATCCTGGGGCAGTACTGGCTTCTGCATGTAGGTAGACACTTATTCTCTGCATCCCATTTCCTAATCTGTTCAATGATGATATTCTTTATCCCTTCCCTGCTGACCAGAATTTGAAAAAGAATAGATACATGTATATGTATAACTGAATCACCATGCTGTACACCTGAAACTAACACAACGTTGTTAATCAACTATACTCCAATACAGAATAAAAATTAAAAGACTTGTGATGAATATCCAGTGAGTTGATGCAGGTGGACGTGCTTTGAAAACAGCAAATTGCTATAAAAATATAAGGCATTATTATATAAGTGATGTATAATGTGTCAACAAATTGCATTTGATTTGAACTAATGTGGTTTCCCTGATGGCAGGAATGGAGAATACTAAATAATGAGTCTGAAATTGATGGCCAGAGGGTATGATTATTTAAAATGAGCAGGAGTGTTGTCAGTGAGAGAACTCTGGCTTTGCAAAACAGGGCTCCCATTCTTCCCCGATTTTTCTTCTTTATGTCTGTGAATTGTCTGCAATTTTGTTTCTTTAAAGAGATAATGCTAGATCACCTTGTCAGATGAGAAGAAAAGAGCAGTTATTTGTTGTCTGGGTGGGTTTTGTTCATGTTTAAAGATTTTAAGGAAATCCATTTTAGACAACACCATCATCTGGCTGAAAAAAGAAGGGAGACGGAGTAATTTTTGATTGTGACTGCAGTTAAGGTTGGCAACTTAATCACCCTCATTACCTTTAAAAATCTTCTTGCTGATGGTTTTTCTACAATAAAGAAGGCTTTTTACATTTAGATGATATCAGCCTCTGTATTCACAGCTAAGTATTTAATTCAGTGAACACGGAGCATGTGTAAAATGCAGCGCAAATTGTAGTTTTGTTGCCAAGAAGAAGAAAACCTGGACCTGCTTGGGTTTATTCAGCTTGGGAGACAAGATGTATCTGGTGGAGAAGGTGAAAGTACAAGTTTGTAAGTGATTAAAAGTCTGGTAGGTGATACATAGGAATGCCCCCAGGCAGAATTCAAGGCGCTAGCAGCTACACTGGCCACGCTTTTGGAGGTGGAAAAGGGCTTTGAAGAATGAATGATATTAGAATTGATCAGCCCCCAAATTAATTCTTCACCTTTGTTCTTTTCAGTATTCTCTGTATTGTATCATCATAATTTGAAATGATGCAGCTTTAGTGTCCAATAAGAATTAAATATTGCCTTATAATGACAGTGTGATACATTTCTTTTTTGAATTTTATTTTATTTATTTTTTTATTCAGCAGGTTCTTTTTTTGTTTTTTGTTTTTGTTTTTAATTTTATAGCTACTTTATTTATTTATTTATTTATTTATTTTTGGCTGTGCTGGGTCTTCGGTTCGTGCGAGGGCTTTCTCTAGTTGCGGCAAGCGGGGGCCACTCTTTCATCGCGGTGCGGGGACCGCTCTTCATCGCGGTGCGCGAACCGCTCTTCATCGCGGTGCGCGAACCGCTCTTCATCGCGGTGCGCGGGCCTTTCACTATCGCGGCCCCTCCCGTTGCAGGGCACAGGCTCCAGACGCGCAGGCTCAGTAGTTGTGGCGCACGGGCCCAGCTGCTCCGCGGCATGTGGGATCTTCCCAGACCAGGGCTCGAACCCGTGTCCCCTGCATTAGCAGGCAGACTCTCAACCACTGCGCCACCAGGGAAGCCCACAGCAGGTTCTTATTAGTTGTCCATTTTATACATATTAGTGTATATATGTCAATCCCAATCTCCCAATTCAAGTGTGATACATTTTTAAAAAGCACTTGACTATTTTTGTAAAAACTATGGGAGGAAAACAAAGCTTTCATGATTTTCATTTTCCAGAAGAGGAATTTGAGACTTACCAATGTACACAAAGCAAGTTGGTGGCAGAGAGTAAAACAATACACAGCTTGGATAACACTCTGCATTTATTTTGTAGATAAAGGACCAGTATGTCCTTTTCACTGTGAAAAGCAGTTCAAATCTAAAGTGATTAAGAATTTAGGATTTTAAAACAGTACAGGCAGTAAATTGAAAATACAGACAAGGGTGGGGCCATGGGTGCCTCTCAACATTGGGATATTTATAATTGTTTCATAAATGTTTTTGTAGGTGATAGTCCTTTGATACTGGATTTGGAGTTTTGCATTTCGTCACTTAAAATTGGAATATGACACGAACAGGGCAAGAGTATAATAAACTATGCCAATCAATAAAATAATTCTAATTCATTCATTCCTACATCCAAAAAACATAATTAGTTGCATACCTATTGTGTGCCAGATGCTGGTTTCAGATTTTGGAATCCAGAGATGACTAAAAAATGAATTATCTAATGGAGGAGATGAAAGAGAGAAACTTGTACACAACTGGCCAACTGGCTCTAATTTAGAATAAGTCCTTCAGTAGAGCTGAGTATGAAGGGCATTGAGAGCCCAGAGGAGGAAACAGTGAATTCTGCTGGGGGCTTCCTCTGCGTGGCGTGCAGAAGGAAGAGGAGGCACTTTGCTGCCTGAGACCCTCACTCCAGCTGGAGGAAAAGTGTGAAGACAGACCCCCATGAAAGAGCATGCCTGGGTCCACATTGTGAAGGTGTTTGTGTCTTAGATGGAGGCTGAATGTTTTCTGGCAGGTGGTAGAAAGCCATTGGGCTTTTTGAAAGAGCGGGCTGATTTGATTTTCTTTGATGGTTGTGATATTCTTTTCCTCTCCTCAAAGCATTTTTTTTTAAGATCAGCCGGTCAAGAGTGACCGCCTTCACTCAGGGAGGACATTCACAGAGTTTCAGAGATTTTATCTGGGTTTATTTCTCTTCCTGATCCATGCAGATGCAATTAGATGACTGGAGAGCTGGGAAAGACAAAGGCCTCCTATCCAGGGTTCCTAGAATGTGGATTTCATCTGCAAGTCCAATTTTTTAATTTTTTATTTATTTATTTTTAAAATTGAAGTCGATTTACAATGTTGTGTTAATGTTTGCTGTACAGCAAAGTGATGCAGTTATACACATTTATATTTACATTCTTTTTTTATATTCTTTTCCATTATGGTTTACCACAGGATACTGAATATAGTTCCCTGTGCTATACAGTAGGATCTTGTTGTTTATCCACCCTATATATAATAGTTTGCATCTGCTAATCCCAAACTCCCACTCCATCCCTCCCCCACTCCGCCCCCTTGGCAACCACCAGTCAGTTCTCTGTGTCTGTGAGTCTGTTTCTGTTTTATAGATAGGTTCATTTGTGTCATATTTTAGATTCCACATACAAGTGATATTGTATGGTATTTGTCTTTCTCTTTCTGAGTTACTTTGCTTAGTATGATAATCTCTATTTGCATCCATGTTGCTGCAAATGGCATTATTTCATTCTTTTTTATGGCTGAGTAGTATTCCATTGTATATATGTACCACATCTTCTTTATCCATTCCTCTGTTTTTGGACATTTAGGTTGTTTCCATGTCTTGTCAGCAAGTTCAGTTTTAAAACATTGTAGGAGCTGAATGGGCCTGCAGATTTTTGTTTGGCCAAGATACAGCATTAAATACCAGTGGACTACCGAACAAATCTACCATCCCATGCCAACGTGCCATCACAAAAGAAAGCATTCTGCAGGGCCAAGGCAACAGAGTAGTCTCACAATACATGCAGTTTTAACTGAGTAAATGGAGCTCTGGGTGGTGTGCACTAGATTCTTATTGTGGTTGTTGATTTTAACTTATTTTTACATTTTATAAATACTTTAAAAAATAAGATTTAGTTTTACTCTTTAATGTGTACGGTACTAGGACAAGTTCATCAGAGCCATCCCTGGTTTCAACGTCCCCAGCAGCTGGTTTTCAGGTGCTCCCTTGACTTCCTCTGCAGACGGGGAACTCACTACCCCTTTCCTTCTCAGGTACTGGCACAGCACGGCCACCTACACCATAGCCACCGAGGTAAGTGGGGGCCTCCAGCACCTGCCCCCTGCCCATCACCCTATATACCAGTGGCCCAGGGACCTGCTCAAACCCGACCTGGTCCTGCTGCTTACCGTGAGTCCCGAGGAGAGGATGCAGAGGATCGAGGGCCGGGGCATGGAGAGGACCAAGGAGGAGGCTGAACTGGAGGCCAACAGCATATTTCGTCAAAAGTAGGTGTCCCGATGCCGTGTGAGGGGCAGGGGTCCCTGGCTGTGGCGACGATCCAGAAACAGCACTGACTCTGGTAAAGTGCAGGACATGACACGGTTCCCATTTTCCAACCTGAGAGGCAGTGTGCTCCAAGTTAGATTCACTCCTTTCAGTGGGATTGTTCCATGGGGCCACTGCGTGTTGGTTTTGTAGCCACAGGATATCTGACTGGGGATCAGACCCCCTTCCTAGTCTTTCTAGCCCTGGCTGTGCCAGCACCGGCGTGAACCTGAGTGAGACAATACACCTTTCTGGGCCATCGTAACAGAATGGTCACGAGCACCGTCTGACGGCCTCGCAGTGACTTTTACCTGTTAGGGGCTCACCGTGTGTCAGGCATTTTACTTCTGAGGCTCTGTAACCCTTGCAAGGACAATGTTAGCTGTACTTCACAGTTTATAAAACTGAGGCTCAAAGGATTAAGTGATTTGTCTACACCTTGCATATCTACTGAGTAGTAGAACGGGATTAAACTCAAGACCTTTCTGATTTTAAGGCAGTGCTTTCATTTTCATTAGAAAGCCATGAACACAATAGCAGGAGTGTCTGGACCAGCTTACTGCTTCTCGGCTGACTAAATCACTTCTGTAGGACTAGTTTGAAAAGCCAAAACAGAATTGTTTATATAAATAAACAATGATAGCACTGTTATCCTAACTTAATGCTGTTATAACATAAATAATTAACCACTCAGCTGTGTGCAGAGAAACCATGTCAAAGAATTGACTGGTTGGTATTAATTCAGTTAAACTTCACGACAAACTTGCAAGGAAGGCATTATTTCCGTCCTCGCTTCACAGATGAGGAAACGGAGGCACAGATGGGAAAGAAATGTGGCATGTTCTCCTAGCTGGTAGGTGGTGAGGCAGAGCTATGGCCCCAGACCATCGTCGACTGAAAAAATATTCACAGCCTAAAAGTTGAGAGTTCTGTTTCATTTGGCGGGAATTTTTAGGACTTCAGGCCCGGGAGGCAGCATATCAAGTAACCCTGAGAGAACTGCTCGGAGGAGGTGACAGGAGAGCTAGGACACATAAGAGTTTTGCAACAAAGGACAGGTAGTCTGAACGTCAAAAGATTATTGTTAATTAAAGAAAACCAGATAAGTTAAGGAATTTAGCATTTTTCTGTGTATGGGAAGATGCAAAGGTCTGGGCTCACGGAAATCATTCCTTTGAAACACACCTCAGCTGTCTGGGGCCAGTGTCCTGTGTTTTCACACCCTGAGTTTCCTCAGGGCTCACCTTAGGGAGTGGCTGCAGTCTGATGGCTGCTAGATGGCCGGTATTCTTTGTTTCCTTCCTGAGTTCCCTCAGGGCTCACCAGCTCACCATCTGTGGTGGCTGCAATCGCTGATGACTGTGACATCCTTTGTTTACTGATAATGGCAGGAAATATTCCGTTTCTCACCATCTACTCTGAGCACTTTTTTTTAAAAAATAATTTTTATTGGAGTATAGTTGCTTTACAGTGTTGTGTTAGTTTCTGCTGTACAGCAAACTGAATCAGTTGTACGTATACATATATCCACTCTTTTTTGTATTCTGTTCCCATATAGGTCATTACAGAGCACTGAGTAGAGTTCCCTGTGCTATACAGTAGGCTCTTATTAATTATCTGTTTTATATATAGTAGTGTATATATGTCAATCCCAATCTCCCAGTTTATCCCTCCCACCCCTTACCCACTGGTAACTCTTAAGTTTCTTTTCTACATCTGTGAGTCTATTTCTGTTTTGTAAGTAGGTTCATTTGTACCATTATTTTTAGATTCCACATAGAAGCGATATCATATGGTATTTGTCTTTCTCTGTCTGACTTACTTCACTCAGTGTAACAATCTCTAGGTCCATCCATGTCGCTGCAAATGGCATTGTTTCGTTCTTTTATATGGCTGAGTCCGGGTGCTTGTTTTAACCACAGAGCTCTAGAGCTTTGGTCATATAATCTGAAACCGTGCACCTCAGATTGGGATTTGAACCCAAGAGGCTGGGACTCGACCCCGGCCAAAACCCACAGTCTTCCAACTGAGATCACACACCTGGTTTCAGGACTTAATGAAGCTCAGGTTCTTGATGTCTCGTCACAGAAAGAATTCAGTGAGAGACAAAGTGATAGGTAAGAAGTGGATTTATTTAGAGAGATACACATTCCACAGTCAAACTGTGGGCCATCTCAGAAGGTGAGAAAGGCACCAGGATATGGAGTTGTCAGTTTTTATAGGGGTGGGTAATTTCATAGGCTAATGAGTGGGAGGATTATTCCACCTATTTCAGGAGGGGGCGTGGATTTCCAGGAACTGGGCCACCACCCACTTTTTGATCCTTATGGTAGACTTTGGAAATGTCATGGCGCCTGTGGGTGTGTCATTTAGCTTGCTGATTTGTCACAGTGAGCGTATACTGAGGGCTAGTGGAAGTTGACTTGTCCGCCATCTTGGGCCCATTTGGTTCTAATCAGTTTATGTCATGTCCTCGGGTTATGTCATTCTTTCAAAGGCTGTGCCCTGCCCAATTCCCTCCTGTTTCAAATCAGCCCCAGCTATTCTGTACACACCAAGGCTAGCTAACACTGGAAAGAGAGAGAGAATTCTAGTGCAATTGTAGAAGACTCCTAAGTGAAAACAATGTATAGGCCAAGGACCTCTGGCTTGTGTGAAATCCTTCAGGGCGCAGACTCTTGAGAAATTTGCCATTGGGAAACTTAGTTAATCTCTTTGAGCCTTTGCTCCTTTCTCTGCAAAATGGGGGTGGGTGACATTGATTCTCCTCCTGAAGTTACTCTGAATATGAAATGAGAAGACCATGCAGGACACTAATGCTTGGCAGATAAAAGGTTTTGAGTAAATGCAAGCTATTAAACATTATTATTAATTTCTCATTTGTTAAACTAAATGTATCGAATGTCTCCTGTATGCAAAGCGAGTTGCCTGGGGGGCGGAAGTGCGGTAAACCAGATGGGGACCTGGCTTCAAGCTGTCTGTATTATGGTAGGAAAATAACATTTGCGTAAAGAGCCGTGTTAGCAAATGGGCCAACTCTTTTCATTCTGCCTGTCTCCAGGGTAGAAGTGTCCTACCAGCGGATGGAGAACCCTGGCTGCCACTTGGTTGATGCCAGCCCTTCACGAGAAAAGGTCCTCCAGATGGTGTTAAGCGAGATCCAAAATAATTGCAATTAATTGTAGTTCCTCTGGGCCAGGAGACACATTTTACTAGATTTGATGTTGTTTGATACATCTAAGCCCACGACTGGTTATGCAGTTTTCCCAGATTTCAGCTGCATGAGCTTGTCGTGTGGCAGAAGGTGGGACATTTCGATTTTACCTAAACCACTGTTCTCACTTCTGCCCGATGGACCCATCGGGACTGAGACGGGGCACATTCCAGTGAGAGACGGTGATCGCTTTCTGCCAAGTATAAAAAACGTTTTCTTGGAACAGATTTTTAACTACACCCCTACCAGATCCTTCCAAGGTGTGTCTCCCCTAGAAAGCATGAGGTGGACAGAGGCAACCAAGAAGACCTTCCAGATCAACAGAAGCTCCTCCAGCCTCTCCCACGCCTGCACTGCCGGCTCCCGGGTGAGATCTTGAGGATGTGCTCGGAGCTGGTTTCCTCCCAGTCCAGCCACACTCCGTCTTTGTGAGCTCAGCCCCGATTCTTAGAGCCAACCACTCCCGAAGAACGTGTTCATGTGTCCCGGCTGTCGGAAGACCCTCCCACAGACCCGTCTTGTGGGTGGGGGACACTGACCAAGAAGGCATCTGACTTGTGTCTGAGGCTTACAGCCCCTGAGAGGCCAACCCAAGATGCTCTGAATACAAACACACCAACAGTCCTTGGATTCTGTTCTGCTTATTTACTTTCCTCTTCTTTCCTCTGAAAACATGGCTTTGGATAGAATGAGTGTTTTGCACTGAAGCAGATGCATTAAAGTTAGCGAATCCAGCAACGTACTTATACTGCTGTTTACGTCTTGTTTGTCCTCGGTGTAGGGGCTGTGCTTTACTAATCAGAATTGAAGCCAAGAAGCTGGACGCAATGCTTGTTGTGTGTTTTCATCAGACAGATTTAATTTATCTTACTGAGGAAGCACAGTGGATCCTGGAATGGGATTTCTCAGTGAATTATCTTGCACTTGAATGTCTTATGATTACACATGAAATCAGCATTGAGATCTGTTTGGCTAGAAAAAAAAAGCTGAGAAAAGAGGAAACTTAATAGTTATGGGGCCTTGGATGAGACATTTAACATCATGTAATTTGATCTAAAAAGTGATGGCGATTCTTCATTTGTCTTAAGGAGTTGACTGAACCAGGTGATTACTTAAAATTCCTTCCAGTTCTAAGATAGATTGAATCTGTGAATTTAGGGAAATGTCTCAAGAAGACATTTCCCCAAAATAATTAAATTTATGGCATTAACAGGTTTATCACATGGACTCTTAAATTATAATAAAGTTTATATTAACTCTATCATATTATTTTTCAAAACAACTATAGGTAGTTTATACATAATGTATGTACATATGTAATTTCAGTTGAAAATATTTTTTAAAGCTGATAAATTGCATTTGGGTTCTTTAAGATGTGATATCTAATTATGCTATTGGTGTTATTCACTTTAAACATTTTGAAAAGTTTATGCTGGCAGCCGAGAAACACAAACATTTAATGCTTTCTTTATGTCTCTTGCCAATGAATAAACTTGCTGTGATTTTCTAACCTATGCTGTTGTCACAGTGTGTGTTGGTTTTCCTGAAGGGGCTCCCCAATGAGGCTTTTGTACAGGAGGGGATTTGGGGTTAAAGAAGTGAAAAGGTGTGAATTTGTGGTCAAAGTGCTTTCAGAGGAAGAGGAGGGCATTTTTGTTTTGTTTTAAACATAATTTCAAGAAAGTGCAATTCCTTCCTCATTGCAGGTATTAAAGGGATTTTCTTCCCTAATCCAATAAGAAATAATTCTTCGTACACTTGCTTCTATACACTGTAATAGGGATAAGATTACTGAGTACAAGAACAGATAGCGCCTCCTACCCAGAAACCGACGACAAGGCATCATTTGCTTGGCTTTGTTTCATTACCAGGTGTGTTTCTGTTCCTGTAATAGACCTTTAGTGTCCCAAATATTTATTCTTCATCTTTTCCACAGCCATAGAACTTTGAGCCCGACACGCTGCCAAGAATTATGAGTTCATTTCCAAGGCTCCCTTACAGCTGGAGTGGCCAAGTGACCACCTACAGGTTCTTCCTGTGAGCAGTAGGGACATCAGGAATGTCAGGGGGAGGGTGTCCCTCTCTCCTTTTAACCTGCTTGGTACTCAGCGATGGTGGTGAAGCATTTGGGGACCGAGTGATGAGGGTGGCACTATGCAGATGGAGAATGGGGACGGCCTTCACTTAGGAAAAGTCAATAAGGAATGGGTATGGAAGTGTCTGGAGTTCCATCCTAGAGGGCGTGTCCACCTGGGGGCACAGCTTCTGTGCACAAAGCTCAATATCCACCTTCTCCATTTGCTTCCCCTTTCAGTGGCAGGTGTCTGGGTTTTTTGCTCATTTTGTTTGTTCCATTTTCTACAGTAGAATCCCCCTTTTTGCTGACTCTTCTCTCTGTGAACTGTCTCTCTTTTCTAGAAGCAGTTGTGAAGCATCTTAAAAATGTTTAGACCCTGGTATCTTTTTGGAATATATACCGAGGAAATGATCAATGATGCACATAGAAATGTTTTATCATATCTACATAATGTGCTTCATAATGTACAGACAGATAACACCTTGTTTTGTTGCCCTTTGCCTTACTGAGCTTCACAGTACAGTTATTTACAAATTGAAAGTCGGAGGCAACCCTGTGTTGAGCAAATCCATCGGCACCATTTTTCCAACAGAATTTGCTCACTTTGTGCCTCTGTGTCACGTTTTGGTAATTCTCACAGTACGTCAAACTTTTTCATTATTATTATATTTGTTTTGGTGATCTGTAATCAGTGATCTTTGAGGTTATTATTGTCATTGTTTTGGGATGCCACAAACCACACCCACATAAGACAGTGAACTTAATCAGTAAATGTGTCTGATGTGATTACTCCACTCACTGGCCTTTCCCTCCTCTCTCCCGTTCCTTAGGCCTCCCTATTGCCTGAGACACAAAATTATTGAAATCAGGCCAATTAATAACCTTGCAATGGCCTCTAAGTGTTCAAGTGAAAGGAAGAGTTTCATGTCTCTCACTTTAAATCAAAATTTAGAAAGGATTAAGCTTAGTGAGGAAGCCATGTCAAAAGGCCAAAATAGGTCAAAATCTAGGCCTCTTGTACCAAACAGCCAAGTTGTGAATGCAAAAAAAGAAAAGTTCTTGAAGGAAATTAAAAGTGCTACTCCAGTGAACACATGAAGGATAAGAAAGCAAAACAGCTGTCTTGCTGATATGGAAACAGTGTGAGTGGTCTGGATGGAAGATCAAACCAGCCACAACATTACCTTGAACCAAAGCCTAATCCAGAGCAAGGCCCTAACTCTCTTCAATTCCATGAAGTCTGAGAGAGGTGAGGAAGGTGCAGAAGAACATTTTGGAGCTAGCAGAGGTTGGTTCATGTGGTTTAAGGAAAAAAGCCATGTCTCCATAACAACAAAGTGCAAAGTGAAGCAGCAAGTGCTGATGTAGAAGCTGCAGCAAGTTATCCAGAAGAGCTAACTAAGATAATTCATGACAGTGGCTATATGAAACAACAGATCTTCAATGTAGATGAAACAGCCTTATATTGAAAGAAGATGCCATCTAGGACTTTCATAGCTGGAGAGGAGAAGTCAATGCTTGGCTTCAAAACTCCAAAGGACAGGCTGACTCTTTTTAGGGGCTAATGCAGCTGGTGACTTGAAGTTGAAGCCAATATTCATTTACCATTCTGAAAATCCCAGGGCCCTTAAGAATTATGCTAAATCTACTCTGCCTGTGCTCTGTAAATGGAACAACAAAGCCTAGATAACAGATCATCTGTTTACTGAATATTTTAAGCCTACTGTTGAGATCTACTGCTCAGGAAGAAAAAAAAAATCTTTCCAAATATTACTGCTGGGAATTCCCTGGCAGTCCAGTGGTTAAGACTCGGTGCTTTCACTGCTGTGGGCCCAGGTTCAGTCCCTGGTTGGGGAACTACGATCCCATAAGCCACGTGGCTCAGCCAAAAAAATAAATAAAATAAAACAAAATTTCTGCTCATTGACAGTAAATCTGGTTATCCAAAGAGCTCTGATGGAGCTGTGCAAGGAGGTGAATGTTGTTGTCATGCCTGCTAACACAACATCCATTCTGCAGCCCATGGATCAAGGAGACTTTCAAATTTTATTATTTATTTATTTATTAACATCTTTATTGGAGTATAATTGCTTTACAATGGTGTGTTAGTTTCTGCTTTATAACAAAGTGAATCAGTTATACATATACATATGTCCCCATATCTCCTCCCTCTCGCATCTCCCTCCCACCCTCCCTATCCCACCCCTCTAGGTGGTCACAAAGCACCGAGCTGATCTCCCTGTGCTATGCAGCTGCTTCCCACTAGCTATCTACTTTACATTTGGTAGTGTATATATGTCCATGCTACTCTCTCACTTTGTCCCAGCTTACCCTTCCCCCTCCCCGTATCCTCAAGTCCATTCTCTAGTAGGTCTGCGTCTTTATTCTCGTCTTGCCCCTAGGTTCTTCATGACCATTTTTTTTTTTTAGATTCCGCATAAATGTGTTAGCATACCGTGTTTGTTTTTCTCTTTCTGACTTACTTCACTCTGTATGACAGACTCTAGGTCCATCCACCTCCCTACAAATAACTCAATTTCGTTTCTTTTTATTGCTGAGTAATATTCTATTGTATATATGTGCCACATCAAAAATATGGAGCACTTCACGAATTTGCATGTCATCCTTGCGCAGGGGCCATGCTAATCTCTGTATCGTTCCAATTTTAGTATATGTGCTGCCGAAGAGAGCACAAGTCTTATTATTTAAGGAATACATTTCATAAGACTATAGCTGCCATAGACAGTGATTTCTCTGATGGATCTGGGCAAAGTAAACTGAAAACCTTCTGGAAAGAACTCACCATTCTAGATGCCATTAAGAACATTCATGAGTAACGGGAAGAGGCCAAAATATCCACATTCACAGGGGTTTGGAAGAAGTTGGTTCCAACCCGCATGGATGTCTTTGAGGGGTTTAGAACTTCAGGGAAGGAAGCATCTTAGGATGTGGTGGAAACGGCAAGAGAACCAGAATTAGAAGTGGGGCCTGAGGGTGGGACTGAATTGCTGCAATCTCATGGTAAAACTTGAATGGATGAAGAGCTACTTCTATTGGTGGGCAAGGAAAGTGGTTTTTTGAGATGGACTCTACTCCTGGTGAACATGCTGTGAAGACTGTTGAAACTACAACAAAGGATTTAGAATATTACATGAACTTAGCTGATAAAGCAGCGGCAGCGTTGGAGAGCATTGACTCCAATCTTGAAAGAAGTTCTATTGTGGGTCTAATGCTATTGAACAGAATTGCATGCTACAGAGAAATGGTTCATGAAAGGAAGAGTCAATCCATGCAGCAAACTTCATTCTTGTCTCATTTTAAGAAATTTCTGTAGCCACCCCAGCCTTCAGCAAACACCACCCTGATCGGTCAGCACCACCAATGTGGAGGTAAGACCCTCCACCAGCAAAAAATTAGACTCGCTGAAGGCTCAGATGAGGGTTAGCATTTTTAGCAATAAAGCTCTTTAAAATTAAGGTCTGTATATTGCTTTTTCAGACAGAATTCTATTGCACACTTAACAAACTACAGTATATTGTAAACATACTTTTATATGTACTGGGAAACCGAACAATTTATGTGACTGGCTTTATTGTGATACTCATTTTTTTGAGTCTGCAATATCTCCGAGGTGTGCGTGTATGCATAATGTGTGTTTAGGTATAATATGTACTAATTAAATACATTTGGGTAAATCCTTTTAATGAAATGCTAAGCAGAATGCACCTGAGAAGGTGTAAATTATCAAAAATACTTTTCTCTCAGTGATAGCCAGTGATTTAAATTTCAGCAACAACTGAGGATATAGCTAAAACCCTTTTAACCAACACAAGTTTGGCTGATTCAGAATGGAAACTCCACGTAGAGCAGAAGTGTGGCTTCAGGTATGCTGGGAGACAGGGTATTTTATGCCTTTGGTTTGTTTCACATTCAAGCTGTTCTTTTTCTTTGAAGTTTGAACGCAGAGGTCAGGCACTAAACTATGCCTCACATGGGCACATATATCCACTAGCAAACTCATTTAATCTTCAGGCTTCTGTAAATGCAGCTTTGTTCATATAGTTATTTTCTTAGTATGAACAGGGAGAGGAGAAATCGATGTTGGCCTTTTTTTTTTCCCCCCAGGAATTTTTTTTTTTTTCTTTTTCTCTCACTTAAAAGCATAGGAATTTCATGAAATTCATTCAGCCTACAGCTGCAATCTACAACTAGGAAGAAACACTGTCCCTTTATATTGCCTATAAATAATCTGGTCTTTCTCATGCGCAGCCTAACTGGTCAGTAGACACAAAAATATTTAGTCCTATCAGGTTTAAACCTTAATATCATTTGATCTTTTAACAGGACCTTTAGGTAATGCATGCTCTTTTTTAGAGAGAAGATCAGGATCTCAGATTTCTCAGTCTTCAAAGGCCATGCTGGCCTCTCCCCAGAATGGCATCTGCCCGGGGCCAAAAGTGTCATTTAGGCAACCTTGGGGCTGAGGGGAGGATGGGTCTATGGTCACATTATCCTCTCTCTAAATGGACGTGGATTGCCCCGCCCACGTAGGCAATTGAAATTTGTTTCTTGTGGCTGTTTCTGTCGAACTTGGCCTCCGCTTGGGTCTCCTTGGTACTGGGATCTCTTTTGAGTGTCTGTCTTCCATGCAGGCCCACCCACAGTGCCCCACCAGCTCTAGTTTCATGGGCATTGGACCCACCCCACCTCCGCCCCCTGGGGCCACATACTCTGCAGGCGTATTCAAATGTCCGGGTACTGAGAACAGTCAAGAAAGTAGATGTTAAGACCTCCTCTGCTTAATCATTCTGCCCAGTCTGGTTTAACCTGACCTTGTTCCAGGTTGGTTCAGAGGAGCTCAAAACGGAGATGGATGCTCTCTGTGTCCCCCTCGCTGAGCTGTAGCTCTGTGTTAAAGCCTGGAGACAGGAAACTGGGGGACGCGCACCTCACCATCTCACACTTCATTGTTTTCCCCTTAGGAAGCAAGTAGAATCTTCCATCTGCCCACTGGGTTCTGAATTTCACAACAGTGTACTTTGATGTGGGTCTGTTTTCATCCATTTTTGTTGGGCCCTTGATGGGTCCTTTCAGTCTGGTAACTCAAGTCCTTGAATTATTGGAAATTTTCTTGGCTTGTTTCTTTGATGAATTCCACTCCTCACTTTTTCTTTTCTCTCTTTCTGTATTGTCTGCTATTCAGATGTTGGACATATTGACTGGTTTTCTAATTTTCTTGTCTTTTCTCTCACATATTTCCATTTTATACCTTTACTACATTTTATATTTTTTCAACTTTGTGTTTTCAACTTGTTTTTCAACTCTTTTATGAAGACTTTCATTTCTGCTCTCAAGTTTCTAAGTTCTAAAAGCTTATGCTCTCTCCCATTTTTTCTTTCCTCCTTTCTTTCTCTTGTTACCTAAATATTCTTTTTAAAATAATATCTTTTCTTTTTTATTGGATGCAGTGTCTTTACTTACTATTCTGAGACTTTAGTGATGGCTTTGTTTAAAGTTCCTCATGCAAAATCTCCATTTCCTCTAAGGTGAATTTTTATTTATTTGTTTTTTCGGAATTTTTAAAATTAAAGTTTAGTTGATTTACAATGTTTCGGGTGTACAGCAAAGTGATTCAGTCATATATATGTATATGTGTGTGTATATATATATTCTTTTTCAGATTATTTTCCACTATAGGTTATTACAGATATTGAGTATAGTTCCCTGTGCTATACAGTAGGTCCTTGTTGGTTATCTATTTTATATATAGTAGTGTGTATCTGTTAATCCCAAACTCCTGATTTATCCCTCCCCCCTTCCCCTTCAGTAACCATAAATTTGTCTTCAATGTCTTTGAGTCTATTTCTGTTTTGTAAATAAGTTCATTGTATCATTTTTTAAAGATTCCACATATAAGTGATATCATATGGTATTCGTCTTTCTCTGACTTACTTTCCTTAGTAATGGTCATCCCTAGGACCATCCATGTTGCTGCAAATGACATTATTTCATTCTTTCTTATGGCTGAGTAATATTCCATTGTCCATATAGACCACATCTTCTTTATCTATTCATCTCCTGATGGACATTTAGGTTGCTTTGTTTGTTTTATTTGCACCTTCCAGGTAGGATGCTCCCCTCAGATTCTGGTGATGCTTGACAGTGGCTCATGACTGGTGTGGAAGATTAGCTACACATGATTGGTGCGTAGATTTAGATCTCATTGAGTGAAGCTCTCATCTTCTGAATTACTGCTGTAGACACCCAGCCGACCTCCTTAGTGATCGTCCTTTACCTTGTTCACTCTTTAGGGTGTAGACCTTATTACAACTCTTACTTGGGAAAGAGGACCAACCAGGGCTCTGGTTGGATTGGCTAGCAGGTTGAATGGAGTCAGCACAGTGTTATTTGATTTTATCTTAAAGAAAAAATAACTTTTCAGTGCAGTGATTTTGAGACAATTGAATGTGAGTGCCTCTGAAGTCACAGTCTCTCCAGCGGTGTCACTCGATTCTTCTCCAACCGTCCGGAAGAGAAACACAAGGAGGGTGAGAAGCTCCCTGTAAGGAGCTCATTGTCAGGATGGGGAGGTGGACATGCACACACACCATTGTCGACGTACTTTCTGTGGCTGGAGGAGGTGTTTACGACAAGTCAGGGTACAATTTACTTTGCCTGGGGAGTCAAGAAAGGTTTCAGAGAGATGGAATCAGAAGATACATAAAATAAGTACCTACACGTAAACTGGATTGAAATGGACATTTCTTTTCTTTCTTTATTTATTTATTATTTATTTATGGTTCTGTTGGGTCTTCGTTTCTGTGCGAGGGCTTTCTCCAGTTGCGGCAAGCGGGGGCCACTCTTCATCGCGGTGCGCGGGCCTCTCACTATCGCGGCCTCTCTTGTTGCGGAGCACAGGCTCCAGACGCGCAGGCTCAGTAGTTGTGGCTCACGGGCCTAGTTGCTCCGCGGCATGTGGGATCTTCCCAGACCAGGGCTCGAACCCGTGTCCCCTGCATTGGCAGGCAGATTCTCAACCACTGCGCCACCAGGGAAGCCCCAAAATGGACATTTCTTGCCCCAAAGCCCTGTCTTTAGCTCTCCTGCCTTAGGGCTTGCTTCACTTGTCCTGTTCAGTGACTGCTTTGACTCAGTAATTTTCATAAGTGAACTGATTTTAACATTCTTAGGGGCATAAATTAAATACAGAATATCTAATTTGGACCTGTGTATTTCATTTGCAGACCCTGGGTGGGTCTAAATCTACTTTGCAGGCTTTCATTGTTAATCTTGAATTTTTTTAAAACAAATAAAATATTTAAGACATTTGTGTGGTACGACACTGTAGCAAATTGTGTTTGGTTTGATCCCATATTAGGACTCAGTCATGCCAGTTCTTTTTCTCTGTTTTGTTTGATGAAAACAAATCAATTTCGTTTAGCGCAAGTACATCGCACTTCCACTAGAGGGAGGAGAAGTGCTAATTTTAAACATTGAGGGTGGAGCTGTACTTTTTGCCGAGATAATCACTCCCCTCATTACACACAAACTGTGATTGGAAAAACAACGGTGGTTCCTTTCTTTTTTTTTTTTTCCTTTCATTTTTATTTAAATATCTGCTCTAATGGGAGAACAAAGGACAAACCGTGGAACATTTCTAGGTCAAAGTAGCAAGTATTGAAAAGTGGCTAATTTTTTGCTTCAAGAATTCTAAACACAGCCCTGGGGTCAGAAACATTTTCAAAAGAAGACCTTAGTGATCAGAGAACTCCATCTCTTTCTTTAATAGTTCTGGAAAATGAGGCCCAGAGAGAGACCTGCCCTGCCCAGGGTTGGAGAATTTGCTAGTAGCAGATGCAAAAATAGAAATGTTGCCCAGTTCTTTTTCTAGAGCTCTTTATAATGCAACAGATTTGGTCAGCATATCTGATGCCATAAATATTACAGACACATACCTACATATATGTTTTTGTACATATATATGTATGCATATATTTTCCTCCCTCTGACGTTTATGATTTGAGGTCTGGCATTAAGAAATATTCTGGGGCTTTTATGTGTCCTCGTTTACTTGCTCTTAAACCCTCCCCATCCCAACTCCCCTCCTTGTATTACTCTAGATGCAAAAAGCAGTGCTTATGTAGGGTATGGCTAATGGATTCAGCATGGTCCAAGAGCTGGTAATTACTGATCAATCACCAAAATACCATGGTTTAAAAAATACACTATAAACTTTCCTGTGAAGTCTCCAAAATTTTTATTAACATGCATGACATTAGTGGTTGTACTTATTTTGCCATAATTGAGGGTGTGTCCCATTTCTCTAGAATAATAAGGCATTTGAGGGAGCTCTCATATTTCACTTCTGGCTGAACCCGGTCTGTAAGCTCTTACAAACATAATGCATTTTGTGCTCATCTTTGAGGTAGGAAAGATTATTTTCCGAGTTTTAAGTGAAAAAAACCACAAACACACACACCCAAATTTTCTATTCGGAAGTTTTTAAAAAACAAAAACAAAAACAAAGCAAGGCCATTTACCAATGAGTGCTTTTTGAAGCCATAAAAGATTTTTCAACATTTTCTCTAGTCAGAACTTTCAATAAGGAGTTTTCCCCTTATCCCTGAATAGTCTGACTAGAAGTTCTGGTCTATTTCTACCCGAGGAGAGCTTCATTAAAAGTGAGTGTTAGGCTTAGTGTTGGGGATTGTGGAGATGCGTGTATAAAAACTGTGGTCATTCTTTTTTTTCCCTTCCATTTTTATTGAGATATAATTGACACACAGCACTGTGTATGTTTAAAGTATACAGCGTAATGATTTGACTTAATACATCATGCAATGATTATCACAAGAAGTTTAGTGAACATCCATTATCTCTCTTTTTTTAAAATTAATTAATTTATTATTTATGTTTTGGCTGCGTTGGGTCTTCGTTGCTATGGCGCGGGCTTTTCTCTAGTTGCGGCGAGCGGGGGCTCCTCTTCGTTGCGGTGAGCGGGCTTCTCATTGCGGTGGCTTCTCTTGCTGTGGAGCACGGGCTCTAGGCGCATGGGCTTCAGCAGTTGTGGCTCATGGGCTTCTGTAGTTGTGGCTCGCGGGCTCTAGAGCGCAGGCTCAGTAGTTGTGACGCATGGGCTTAGTTGCTCCGCGGCATGTGGGATCTTCCCGGACCAGGGCTCAAACCCGTGTCCCCTGCATTGGCAGGCAGATTCTTAACCACTGCGCCACCAGGGAAGTCCCATCCATCATCTCTTATAGATATAAAATTAAATAAATAGAAAAATGTTTTTCCTTGTGATGAGAACTCCTAGGATTTGCTCTCTGGACAACTTTCATTTATAACGTACAGAAGTGTTAATTATATTTATCGTGTTGTACGTCACATCCCTAGTACTTACGTATCTTACAGCTGGGAGTTTGTACCTTTTTACCACTTTTATCCTATTCCCTTCCCCCCTCCCCCGCCTCTGGTAACCACAGATCTGATGGTGGCCACTCTTTTAATGAAAAGATGTATCATCTTCCACTTTTATGTGCATAAATATAAGTGAAGTAATGAGTGAAAGCACTTCTGGCTGTAAGCGGACGTAGGTGTCATTCCCAGCTGGGTGGATCTGTGACAGTGGGAAAGTTACTCTCTCTGTTTGCAAAGCAAAACCATCAGGCTGGAAGAGGACCAAGGGTCCTCCACTTCCAGTGGCCATAGTTTCATAATTGCATAATGAATGGAATTCACCTATGACCCTAAATCCCTTATAATTTTTAACAGGATTGTAACACAGGGTGTGTTGTTTTTATACCATTTTGTTACTGTTTTAATAACTTGGGAAAGCCTGGTGTTGGTATGCAATGTGTTACATTATGTGCTGGTTCCCACAAAACGTCTAGGTAAATTAGTCTTCTGTAAAAAATTACCTTTAAGTTCCTTAGGGGAGTCTAGTGTGACTGACAGTGTGACTAACGAGGATGCAGCTGTCACTCCCGCTCAGTGGAACCTCTGTTTTCCTCCTAAGAACTGCGGCGGTAACCTCGACCCTGGTGTTTCTGCTGACACTCTGCTGCCCCCTATAGTCTGCTCTTTGTGCAGCACCCAGTGTGATCCTTAAAAGTCACCTTGTTCATCACACTCAGGGGTCTTCCTTTAAGTCTCTTTTTGGTATTTCTCCTAAAAGGCCTTCCACATTACTTGATCTGAAATACCTTTCATCATCCTCTTCCGCTTAGCGCTAACTCATGACTACCTGTCTCTCTCCAGGTCTGTGTCTGTGCCTGTGTGTTTGTCTACACCTATTGCATTTATATCCATACCCATAACTATATATCTGTACTCATAACCATATCTCTATCTATGTCCACGTCCACACTTATAGCTATATCTCTGTCTATAGTATGTGCGTGTTTATCCGTACTTCTGCACTAGAATATGCCCTCTATGAAGGCAGAGGCTTTCTATTTCTTATTGCTTTAATCCCAGTGCCTAGAACAGTGCCTGGCATATAATAGATGCAAAATAAGTATTTGTCAAACTGAGGAACAAATCTCCCGCTTGTCAGGATTTGGGTTTTGGCTTTTATTAGCTCTGTGGACAAGTTACTTAACTTCAGTGTGACTTTATTTTCTCATTTCTCCATCAGGGACATCATCATTTCTCTCAAAGATCTGATGTGAGAATGAAATGAGATGATACAAGAAAGAGGAGCTGCCGGTCCTGGCCCAGAAAAGGCACCAAGTTAAGGTTAATTCCCTTCTTCCTCCGTCTGTCTTGTTGAGCACATTCTGACTTTCACAAATCTGTGGGCCTAAAGGGAAACACACCTATTAATATTCACTGCTGAGTCATTTCCAGAGCTGGCAAACTGAGCCTTTCCAGGTCTGGAAGATTATAAACATAAACACTATTTTCCACAGGAGAGACTGCCAAAACACAGAGCTGATTTGCCCACGAGTTTAAGCATGGCAATGGTAAATATATATATGCATATAAAGTCAATAACAATGGCAGCTTATTATTTAATTTTATTAATAGACAAAAATTAAGAGTTAGGAGCTATACTTTTGCTATCTAGGTGACGTGAGCTTAAGCATTTACCCCATCACCCAGCACAAGAGATCATGTTTCAAAAATGAAAAACTTTCAGGAAGGCCTCTTTCCATTTGTATTTAAAAACCAAATGTTTCCAACAGAGAATTATCTCCCTTAGAAAGAGAAACGACTTTAGTCAATAAAAATATTAACCCTAAACATCTGCTAAGAGTCTCACATGCATTATTGCACATATTGTTCACATTAAATCTATGAATCATAATACTGTTATAATCTTATATCTATTTAGAAGTGACTTAACCAGCCCGAGGTCACAGGGCTAGTTAACGGTGGAGCCAGGAATCATGCTATGTTTGCCTGACCCTGGAACCAGCGAGGGCCCCTAAGCACTGTACTTGGAGGCCTCAGGTGAAAGCAAAGCCAGACCCAGTGACCGTTCAATTTAAATATATAATTAAATCAAAACCAAAAGATGAAAACTGAAAAACAAATATACCCAGATTGGTATAGCTTCGTATTTGTATAGCTCTTTGTTAGTTACAAATGGTCCCTTTATAAGTCATCTCAGTCCATCCTATGTAGGATTGGGTGAGACTTTATATCACTTTATAGATGAAGGAGGAGAGGTTATACGACTTCACTGAATGCCCCCAGGTAATAAGCAATAGAGCCTGGAGTCCACCTTCTGACTGTAGATCCTTGTTCTGTCCCCTGCTTTACTTGACTTTCTAGGAGAAAACCTCCTCTTCCATAGTTAGAGACTTGTTACCCATTGACAGAGTATCTTCTAAGTGTCAGTTCCTCTGGTAGCTGTTGTGAGCACACAGGTCTTAGATAAACACAGACACTACCCCTCCTCTCTGGAGGAGAGACACAGATAAAAAACAAATAAATACATACGATATTAGTGCCCTGGTGGTGTTCGTGCCACAGACAAAATTAAAATGTGTGAAGTAGGTAGGGAGAACCAGGCTGGGGAGAGGATTGAAGTTTTAACTTGGGTGGTGTGAGGAGATTGCTCCGCTAAAGAGATATTTGAACACCTGGGAGAAGTGAGAAGGCCAGCCGTGTGCTTATCAGGAGCGATGGGGCTCCAGACAGACACGACTGCACGTGCCAAGGCCCTGAGGTGATGGGAGGATTCTTGATGTGTATGAGGAATAAGAAGGAGGCCATGGGAGCTGCATCAGCTGGGCAGCAGATGAGTCTACAACTCCGAGGGCTGAGTGTACAACTCCGAGGGTTGTGTCTTCCGCCGTGGGGGCCAACGACCGGTAAGTTCAGCAGATCCGAGGCTTTGGTGCTGACAGACAGGCACGTGGAGGGAACCGCCCTCAGCCGGTGGAGAAGGGCCCCTGGAGTAGCGGGAAATCAAAAGTGATTCAGGCACAGATTATGTCCAGCCTCTCCGTAAAGGAGCCAGTTCTGTATCGTAAACGTGCTGAGCGTTCGCGGAGGACGGTGAAGCCCAACGGGATGAGCACCAGTTACGAGCGTTTGAGGAAAAGCCTCAGCAGGAAACGGCCGTCCCTCTCCGCAGATGGAAGCCTTCCTGGCAGAGACCACGCGTTTTCATCACATTTCCCAGAAGAGCTCAGGTTCTCTGGGTCCGCATATATGAATTATCTAGAGTGAAGTCAAATGGGGCAAAGTCACGCGAGTCTTTTTAATTAATCGGATTCATAAGTGCCCACTGGAAGGCAGCACTATGGATCCCATTTTTTCCCTATTTGACATTTATGTAGCCCTCTTTACCATGTAAAATATCTTATCCCTTTTTATTGTCACAGCAAAACTGTGAAGTAGGGGAGTAGGAGCGATATCGTCTTTCTCTCTTTCCCTCCCTCCCTCCCATCCTCCTTCCCTCCCATCCTCCTTCCCTCCCTTCCTCCCTCCCTCCCTTGAGGAAATGGAAAGTTAAATGGTATTTGATATGATGGGAAGTGCTAGAACTCCAGAGATCTCAGTGGCTTCCTCTGTGTGGCCTGGTCAGACCCCTCCAGAAGGGGACACGGTGCCAGGTCCGGCTGTGACAGTGTGGGGTGGGACAACGGGGGCCCTTCCGGAACCTGCAGGCCCTCTGTGCGGCCCTGTTGGCTCCCGGGCCACGTGGGTGGTGGATGGAGAATCTGGAGACCAGGGTCCAGGGCCGGGAGGAACACTGAGCATCTGAACAAACTTGGGGACATCACGCTACCGCTTTAGCCTGCCCTTCTCTCATCTCTAAAGGGAGGAGTTAACGTTTCATTTATTTAAGTAATATTTCTTTAGCTCTTATTTCCGGCCGGTCGTGGTTATAAGCACTCTACAGACATTAACTTGTTTAATTCTGCAGGCAGCCCCCTGAGGAAGGTCATACTATTATCCGCATCTTACGGATGGGGAAAGGAAGCCACAGGAACGTGAAGCAGCTTGCTTAGGGCCGCAAGCTAGTGCCTGGCAGAGCCGGAATTCAAATCCGGGCAGGCTGGCTCCATCGTCTGGCTTTAAGCTCTCACTCTGCCGCCTCCCAGTGCAAGATCTGTACGTTCCCTCCTAGCCCTCCCCTCTGACGAGTGTAATTTTATGAGCTGAGATTTCAGCCCATACGGGGAACGCGTGCTCTAATCCATGACATCAAACTGCTCGCTCTGATCTGATCACCCGGCCTCCCCTTGAGGCAGTGTTGCCTCCGGAAACGTCCACTGTGTGAGCTGGCCGGGATGCTGACTTACACAGAGGTGAGAACTCAGGGCCTCTGTGTACGCTGATCTCACCAATGATTTCTAGTTTTAAACTAGGAAACAGTAGGTGCTGATGTAGGTGAGGTGCCTGGCCCTGGGACCCCCTCTCCCTTCTCACGAGTTCCCCTGCTGCCCTGACGGTTCCAATCACCCGTGCTGGGATGACCCCAAACTGTGTCGTGAGCACTCACTCCCGTCAAGGGTAAGTTAGGTTAAGGAGGAGCCACAAGCATACCTCCTCTCCTGCTCCCCGCTGGCCCGCTCTCCTCCCCTGGACGCTGGAACCCGCTCACGGCGCCCCACAAAGAAGTAGAGCCCCCTGCACGTAAGTCTGCAACCCACACTGAGGCTGGACCTGCCGGGGGTTCCTTTCCAGCCCCTACTTCAATTCACCTCTTGAGGGGCCCACGGGAAGCTCCACCCCTCCTCTGAGGGACCTCTGGAGACAGTTCTTGGGGTTCTAAGGTTCCTTTCTTTCTTTTTGCAGACAAAAATACATCTTATTCCTGAACCGTAGCTGCAGATTTGAATTTCCTTTGTGCTGCCAGCCTCTTTCACCCGCAGCCCTGACACAGCTGAATCTCATCCTCACCTCCTCTCAGGTCGACTCAGGTCCATGTGGTCAAAGGTCCCTCCGTCCTTGGAGTCCGGGATGCTTTGCCCGTGCGGTCCGGGATGTCCGTGATCATGGTCCCTGACGTTCCTCCTCTGAAGTGACCCCGTGTTTGTCTCTCACTCTCTGTCCCCTTGTCCTCTTTCCCGTGTTTTCCACGGGAAAACGAAGCCACTGTAGCCTCTTCCCAGTTACAGGAGTAATCTCTCTGAAAACAGCCTCGCTACTTAAGAGCTCTCGTCAAAGCCCTTTTCTTTTTCCATGCATAAAATAGCTACACAGGGGTATGTATTCTGTTTTATGTTTGTTTTGCTAAAACCCATGGCAGCTTACAATGCATAGTTTTTTACACCTTGTTTTTCACAAGGTGAAAAATACATCTTGTAATTTTTTCACATGAGAACACAGATATCTACTTGGTTCGTTTTCACATCTGTATAGTGTTTTATTGTATACATAAATCATAATTTATTGAATGGATTCTTGATTGATGGACAGTTGCCTCCAGTCATTAGCTATATTAATTGATGCAGCAAATGAACATGAGTGTGTGTGTGTATGCATGTGTATGTGTACGGGTGAATATACGTGTATACCTACCTATATTTCTGCAACTCTGTGAGTATATCTGTGGAATAAATGCATAACAAAGTAACCACTGAGTCAAAGAATACATTCATTTAACTCACTTTTAATTTGCTCAAAATCGATTCATTTGGCATCCAAAAAAGTTGCATCAATTTAGTCACCCAACAATGTTTAATATTCCCTCATTTTGTTTTTCAAGTTGCATAGGTAAACAATCTTATCACATTGTTTTAATTTGTATTTTTTTAAGTATAAGTGATTCTGAGGATCAATTTATATTTCTAAGTCTTTTTCTTTTTCTGTCTGTTCGCATACACTGCTGAGTACTCTGTTGGGTCTTTGTCTTTTTAGAATATTGATTTGTAAGATTTCTTTATATATTTAGGTGCTAGTCCTAGGTTATATGTATTGTCTTATGCTATTTTTTTTTCTGAAAATGTGTTAAAATTTTAGTGTCTTGAAATCTGTTCCTTAATAGCTTCTGTCTTTGTTTTTTTTCTTAAAGACATTATATCCTCAGAGAAGTTTTTGGTTCACAGCGATATTGAGAGGTGGGCACAGTGGCTGCTCACATAATCCTCCTGCCTCCACACAGGCTCAGCCTCCGCCATCATCAGCATCCCCCGCCAGAGTGGTCCATTTGTGACAACCAAGGGGCCTCCGTCGACCGTCATGATCACATCAAGTCCACGGTTTACATCAGGCTCCGTTCTTGGAGTTATACATTCCATGGGTTTGGACAAATGTATGATGACACATATACACCGTCACAGTATCAATCAGAATAGTTTCACTGCCATAAAAATCCTGTGTTCTACCTCTTCATCTCCCCACCCCGCTTCTACCCCAACTCCTGACATCTCCTGATCTTTTTTTCTGTCTCCACAGTTTTGTCTTTTCTAGAACGTCATACAGTTGGAATCATACAGTAGGTAGTCTTTTCATATTGGCTTCTTTCACTTGGTAATATGTGTTTAAGTTTCCTTCATGTAGTTTCATGGCTTGATAGATTATATCTCTTTAGTGTTGAAGAATATTTCATTGTGTGGATGCACCACAGTTTACTTCTCCACTCACTTACTGCAGGACATCTTGGTTGCTTCCAAGTTTTTGCAATTATGAATAAAGCTGCTATAAACATCTGTGTGCTTCTGCCTTTCTTGTTTTGCTTTGAAAGTTTTTCTCATTTCCAAGATAAATTAAAAAAAATTTTTAATATCCTAATTTTCTTCTAATTTGTGATTTTACTATTTGCTTCTATTTTATAATCCATTTGAAATTATTTTAGTGTTAGAATATATATTAATGTTTCTCTTCAGCTGTCTTTTGAGTTATTTTGATGGCAAGAGTTACATTTTGCACTTCTTTGAAATTTACCTAAGATGTACCAAAATGCTTGGCATGTACATAGCACTAAATACTTATTAGCTGTAATGATACATATTTGCTTTAATAAATATTAAGCAGTACCACTAACATGTAAAGGCTGCTAATATAGTAGTAATAGCTACCATTTATCGAGCAGTTGTTATGTGCTAGGTAGATTCTATAAAATTTACCCATTTTAAATACAACAACCTGGCAAAGTATGTATTATTGTCTCTACTTTATACATAAGAGAACGGATGATCTTGAGATCACACATCTTAAAAGTAGCAAAGCTGGGGCTTGAACACAAGTTGATGTATCTTCAAAACACCAAGGTTTTCCAACACCTATTGCTGTTGACAACAGTGGAGAGAGGAGGTGAGTGATGTATGGAAATACAGAGTAACCTCTTTCTGGTCCACTAACTGGAATTTATAGTCCTAAAGATTTAGTCTTAACATCAAATATTTTATTGAACTGGATTTAAACCTCTTTACCAGCTACTGAGCCCAATGAAGTAATACTTAGTAAATGCTACATGTTGGCTTCTGGCCCAGTGCAGGGGATATGAGCACTTTGCAGTGATAATTTTCTCCTAATTGCTTGTAACTAATGCACTGCCATTCTGGAATTTGTCACTTACCTAAATGTACCTTAGCAAATGGACCATGGTCTCCACCTAAATGCACATTTACACACACTAGAAACAGCTTGGTGAGAGGCAAGTGGGCTGAAGAAGGATGTGCCTGAGTGGGCAGTAGGTGACCTGGTGGACCGCTGCCTTCTACGAAATCTCTTTTGGATGAGGAAGGATGGCTGGAAGAACAGGAATTGGGACTCGAGAGGCCAATGGAGAGGCAAGGCTGAGCCAAAGTCACTGTGTCTCCTGGGCTAGTCTTCCTTCTTCAGAGGCTTATTTTCTCAGAAGTAAAATGGAGAAGCTTGGTTAGATCTGCCACTTCAAGCTGTGCTCTGTGGAGGTTACTTGGGGTCATCGTAAGTAAGAAACGAGAGCCGGAGGGATCTGAGTTCTCTGCTCCCGCTCAGCCCCATAGCTCTCTGCTTTGCCCAACTTACGGTTTCTGTGGTGAACAACATGCAAACCGCTGGAAGTGAGCCTGCCCCAGGATGGCTCCAGGGAGGACATTCTGAGAGCTTACCGCTTCTCTCCCGTCTCCAAGAGCCCCCAGTGCACGTGCTCTGATGAAGGTTGGCATGACGAGCACAGAGGACGCTGCCGGTGTGGCTTCCCAGGAATCCCCACCGGCCAGCGCACAACAGATGGCAGGGAGGGTGGCAAAAAAGAGAAGCCGGTGGAAGTAACCTGGGTTAGTCTCGGCCCCCATGGGAGCAGGTAGGCAAATGCTCACCAGTAGCCATCTGGTCCCCTGTGAAAGGAGCTAATGTAGTAGAGGGTGGTCAGGGCATCTGTGTCCCCATGAGGAGCTCCCAGGGCTGGCAGGGGCTGAGGACATGTGGAGTGCCCACCCACCTGCCCAGCTGACCTGCTTCAGGCAGTGCCAACTGCAGCCAGGGGCAGCTGTCCTGGGCCACGGGGACATCTGATTCCTGGAAGGACAGACCAGGAGCCTCAAAGGGAAGGCATACGAGACAGATCCAGGAATTGAGGTGACATGAAACTTTCAGAGGGAGAGGCACCTTTAGCTTTCTTTTTGTTAAAATATCAATGAACTCATCTCTCTGCGTATCTAAGTCCCCTCCCTTCTTTCTCTGTCTCTGTCTCTCTCTGTCTCTGTCTCTCTTTCTCTCTGTCTCTCATCTATATTCTTTTGAGCTGTGATTTTCAGTACTCCAGGGATCTTAAAGTTTCCACACCAACCGCAGTAAAATTGCGTAAGACGTCCTGATGGTAGTGTGAATTCTCACTGCCTTGGGGCCAGGCTGAAACCCACAAGCTTGAAAGATCTGGACTTTGTAGGAGAAGCAGAATCGGAGAGAGAGAGAGAGAGAGAGAGAGGAAACAAATGAATTCAGGAAGATCCATACGGAACCTCATTTCTGTCTTTCTCGAGCTGGTGGGAAATTAGCAAATGACTTAACCTGTCTGAGTGTCATGTTCCACATCTGTTAAAAGAGAATTTAGATTAACTTTAGATTGCTAAAGCTAATAGTACTATCTACTTTCCAAATTTATTTTGAGAATTATTAGGAAAGA
This sequence comes from Balaenoptera borealis, assembly GCF_965194805.1. Classification (NCBI taxonomy): domain Eukaryota; kingdom Metazoa; phylum Chordata; class Mammalia; order Artiodactyla; family Balaenopteridae; genus Balaenoptera; species Balaenoptera borealis. The sequence goes on from NC_138871.1 coordinate 87,555,918, forward strand.
GCTTGACTAGTCCAATATTTCCAAAATGAGCTCCGTAGATGGCAGCTGTAATTGTACACAGGTTAACACCAGCTCTGATGGCTGTCTTTGCCTGCGTGGCCCTGTGATCATGATTGTATTGTGTTCTATTCCTTCTAAGCAGATGGAACCCACCATGCACATGTGGTATTGTGCCAGCATGTTGCTTTCTTGGGCTTGTTGAAAAGGTCAAAGAATACAGATTTGGAGAAAAAGTTAAAAGATTTAGTTAAGTCTGAAAAAGCAGTTGTCTACCTTCCAATTCTTATCTTTCCTCATTGCCTTTTCCACCAAAATTCCAGCCTTTCCAGGAAACCTTTCCAAATCAAGCAGAAGTCAGAAGTGTGTGTTGGCATCCCCAGAATGTGAGCTGCAGAACCATCATTCATTTCTTGCCTGGTTTTGGGTACCACTTCCGGTCTGGACTGGCCACTTTCCTGTTCTGGAAATTCAGCCTATTGGACTTCATGGTTCTGAAGTCCATTCAACACGGGTAAGTTCTGTGATTCTCTCCCTCTTCATCCTGAGACCAGGGTTTCTACACTAAAATTCAGAGACCTGGTCTGATAACTCCAAAACTTGTGATGGAGGAATTAAAAGAATATTTTAATTTTAAAATATTGAATATTTTAATATTTGAAATTGAAATGGTTTGTGGTTGGCCCCTTCTCAGAATCTTTCTGATGAAATTTGATTATGTAGATCCAACATTTTATCAAAAATGAGGAATATTTTCTATTTTATTTTTTTCATTGGAAGCCCTTTGGCTCTAAGCATCGGAGAAAGTGAAGAAGGGACGTGAAGCTGTTACCAGGATGGACTGCATGAAATCTCATTAACTGAGAACACAAGGGACCAGACAAAACAGATTTTGAATTAATTAGTTTGCAGTATGTGAAAGCATGGCTGAGAAATATAGGACATCTTATTGGCTAAGAAATTCCTATTCATTATATTACCCGATGCAATGTGAAGTCAAATGATAAACGGGAATGATGTTTCCTATATTTTTGGGCAAATGATAGGTGGTTTGGGAAATACCTTATTCAGTTCTCGGCTGACTGGATGAAATTTATCAGATTCTTGTTTATTGTCATAATTTTAGGTTGTATCCTGACAGGTCTCAAGTTCTGTTCTTTAATAACTTTTTTCCTTTCCATGTGAATCCCGTATGATCTAATGGATAACCAGACATCCCATGTTTTGTTTTATTTATTTTAAAAAATATTTATTTATTTATTTATTTATTTATTTATTTAGGCTGTGCCAGGTCTTAGTTGCGGCACACGGGGTCTAGTTCCCTGACCAAGGATCGAACCCAGACCCCCTGCATTGGGGAGCACAGAGTCTTACCCACTGGACCACTGGGGAAGTCCCCCCATGCTTTGTTTTAAATTTATTGATTCCTAAAGATTCAATACTATTTTTTCACTTTAAGATCTTTCTTTTTTCTTCAAGCGTGGCTCACGGTCATCAGAGAGAAGCTTGGCTTCTTCACCTTGTGTCTGGAGGCACTTGCGCTTTGCATTCCATTTCCAGCTCCGAGGTGCCCGGACCCTGGGCTGCCCCTGGCTGTGCTGTGGCCGCCTCAGCAGCGCGGCTCTCAGTGCGTTTTGGTTGCTGTCTCCTGACTCACGGCGTGTGTGGCGAGGTCTATGAGGAATTTCCACGTCTGTGCTTGTTAACCTTTCCTCCTTGTGTTAGAGTCGGCTTAACCCAGGGCCTTGAGAAGATGAGGCTGTAATGAAATACTCAGAGTAACAGGGAGGAGAGCGTCGCCCGGCTGGGCGTGGGGCAATGGGGCTGAGCGAACGGGCCGAGTGCGATGGGGATGTTTGGGGCGAGCCGGTGCGTGTCCCCCCGGCTCCTGTGAAGTCCCCTCCCTCCCTCTTGGGCGGGGCTTCCTCTCTTCCCTGCTCACCCTCCTCCTTCTGGCTAAGCCTCCACGTGGCCTGGGACTGAGCCGAGGCCCGGCTCAGGCTGCCCGCCTGCTCCGCCCAGCGCGGGCCTGGGCTTGCCGGCCGGATGTCTCTCTGTCTCCCCACGAGAACCCCTGCTTCCCAGTTCCACAGCCCCCGGCCCTGGCTCAAGGCTTGAAAAGCACCTGCCAAATCCAACCTGTGACCAGATGGGTAGGGAGGGGCATGGTGCTATCTCAGCAAGGAGACGCGTAGACGCAGACTTCCTTCCCTCCTTGACGGGGCCTGACTGCGTCTGGTCCTCTCTTTACAGCTGTTTCTTCCGGCCACGTGCCCCACACCTGGCTGTCTCTGCAGATGTGGACGAAGCCCCGAGAGGAGCAGCTGGGCCTCGGTCACCAGGACAAGCTGTCCGCAGAGCAGGTGAAGCCGGCTTTGGGGCCCCGCCTGCCCCGGGGCCTGGCCTCTCAGCTCCAGCCTCGTTGCCTGGGCTGCTCCTGATCTTCCCTCCTCTGACCATCTTTCTAGAATGAGAAGGAAGGAGGGAGAGGGTGACCAAGGCAGAATGGAAGGTGGTTGAGCTCCTTTTTTTTTTTTAATTAATTAATTAATTTATTTATTTATTTTTAGCTGTGTTGCGTCTTCGCCTCTGTGCAAGGGCTTTCTCTAGCTGCGGCAAGTGGGGGCCACTCTTCATCGTGGTGCGCGGGCCCCTCACTATCGTGGCCTCTCTTGTTGCGGAGCACAGGCTCCAGACGCGCAGGCTCAGTAGTTGTGGCTCACGGGCCTAGTTGCTCCGCGGCATGTGGGATCTTCCCAGACCAGGGCTCGAACCCGTGTCCCCTGCATTGGCAGGCGGATTCTCAACCACTGCGCCACCAGGAAAGCCCCTGAGCTCCTTTTTTTTTTAAAAAAATTAACCCATGGATTGGAGAAATCTGAATAAGTTCGTAGGGTCAGGGCAAAGGAACCAAGGGAAGGAACGAGATGGGAGGTGTAAGGGAAGAGCAGAGTTGCAGCAGAGTCCTGAAAGTGGTGGAGACGGGGTGGGATTGTTATAATGAACGGGGGAGGGACTAGGCTGGACAAGAAAAACATCTACTGTGTTCCGTTGTGTCAGGAGAGAAGGGACAAAAAAAGAAATCATTATTCAGAGAAAATTTGTGTCAGTGCTTATGTTTCTTTATCTTACTTTAAAATCCAGGCCAGTTTATCATTTTATCCATTTCTCACTCACTCTCTTTTGAACACTTAAAATTTTTGTGTATAACACAAAAATTATTTAAATTTTTGATTATTTCCTTGCTTTGGGTTAATGGCTCTCAACAACAGGTCACATGACCTGCCCTAGGACACCCTCTCACTGCTTTACCCTGGGCTGGAAAGGGAGAGGTTTTTCCCTCTAAATCTTCAACGGGTGCTGCGTGACCCAGTGGATTCAGAAACGGGAAAACTGATTGGCGTCTTAGCCTGAATGAGCAGTATGTTTGATGTTGTTGCTAAAGAATACTGTATATTTAAATGCAAATTACCTATGATTTTTCACAGCCTAGAAATAATGTCTTCTGAAAGCAGAGAAACAAAATCTATTAAGCTTTCTGAAAGATATTGATTAAATGGGCACATGCTCCAGCCCTCCCGGGGGGCAGGGGCAGGGAGGGCACTGAGGCCTCCTGGAAACTGCAGAGCAGGGGTTTAGTTTGGACGATGTCCTCACTATATGTTGTGCCTCAGTTTCCCTCCTTTGTCAAGGGAGAGATGTACGTTCCGGGTGGGCTTGAATGGACAATGCTGTTTGCATGTCATCAACTGGATCATCTTAAGCCTCCTTACTGGCTCGAATCTAGTCTGTGTAGAACAAATAATCCTGAAATTTTCCAGAGCTCGTGACTGCTGGATGGACAGGGACCCTCCCTCTGTGACACTGAGACAGCCTGTGCTCTTCCTCACCAATCCTCCTCCTCCTCCGAATCATTCTCGTCCCTGGCATCTTCAGCTCCATCAGCCTGTGACTGCAGCCGCAGCTCCTTGGAGTGGCCCCAATTGCTGAGCAAACCACTCCAGCTACTAGAAAACCATGTACTGTGTCCCTCTCACCTGCTCGCCTCACACTGTCAATGCCTGTTGCCATGGAGCTGTCTGAAGGAGCCTCATTGCTGTCTTAGTATCAAGTCCTCGTGCAAAGAAGTCCAACGTTTGTGCAGATGTGCCAGCAGCCAGATGTGCACAAGCCACCAGAAGGAGGGTGTGGCAGGAAGGTGCTGGAACTGGCCCAAAGCAAAAGAATGACCGCTGTCCCAACCCAGCACCAGTCTTGGTTAGCTGGGACTCTAATTAGTTTTTGCTTGAGTCTAGACTCACAAAGTTTCTAGCAAAGACCTCTGTCTTTCCCTGGCTCTACCTCTGACCACACTGGGGAGCAGATATGCTCTGCCGTATCTCTCAGCTACATCGTCTTCACTCCCAGCCCTCAGTTCAACCAAGACTCCTCTCTCTCTTTCCCATTATTACACAAATTCTCCCCTCTGCATCAGTGCCTGCCAACAGTCCCCAGTGGTGTTGCACTGTCTATACTAGCAGGTCCTGGAGGCTCTGAAGGCCTCTGCTGTACAAAGTCCTCTGGGCTCCTTGAATATGAACAAGTTGTTTTCTGAACAAACAATCAGGAAACCCGGGCAAACAAGTTTACTGATGGAACGAAGGGACAGACAATTTGTGATTAGGAGTCTCCAGAGAAATCCTGAAAACTGGGCTGATGCAGCTGAAAACTCTGCCCTCGGGAGGGAAATGGGTTAAAGCACGTTCGGGAAACAGGCTAAGCTTGGTCACAGGAAGCCCTCAGACGATGCCAATGACATGGACAAAATGCAAGCATCCCACTATGCGCCAGATGCTGTAGGAGGGGTTCGTGTATGTTACCTGATCTTCATAAAACCACAACAAAGGCAGGATCATCTTCATGTGGAGATGACACCATTGCGTCTCCCCGAGGTGACTTGCCCAAACACACACAGCCAGCAAACGGTGCCGACATAGCTCTAACCCAGTTGAGACAGGTTATGAAGCCAGTTCTTGTCACACTGCCATGTGCCAGGGACACATCCAGTCATCCTGATCCCTTCTGTGGTCCAGGTCATCCCTTCCAAGGACCACACGGTCTGTATCCCATAAGAGTCAGATTCAGATATATCAGCCCTCTTCATAGCAAGATTGCTGATTGCTCTTGCCTTTTTAACTTGGGATCTCATCTTGAGTTTCGTTTCCAGATTTCCCTGACTTTGGGTTTGTGCTTTGCCCTCTTACTCTTATCCGAGAGGACACGTTTGTTTTCTTTGATCTGATGTTCTCTGATCCACCTGCATGAAGGTCTGAGCTCACCCTCGAAGCCTCTGGCTCTGACTGACCCAGCTCAGTCCTGGGACCTAACCTGTCACGGAACATCTTGACCCCCTGCCCCGTCTGCCTTGTCTGCCATCCTGCAATGTCAGCGGGCGGTCAAGTGCGAGGTAGGATTCCTCCAAGAGGCACCTAGAAGAGGGAGAAAGTGGACACAGAGCGGCTAGAGCTAGGCTTGGAGGCCCCAAGGTGATGCGCTTGGCCGCGGAGTGAGAGGAGAGGAGGTCTGTCACACAGTGCGTCCCCGGCAGCCATCAAAGGGGAGCTGTACCCTTACTGGGACAGAGCCTGGGACATCTGGGCTGCAGATGTGCCTTTACTGACTGCTCGACCCACTGTTGCACATGGCCACCCACTGTCCCAGTCAGAGGCTTGTGGCATCTTGACCGGCCCTTGTGGGCTGACTGTCCTGGCATAGCCTGTGACGTTATGAATGGCTCACGTTGAATCTGACCTCTTAAGTGCTTCCAGCTTTTGTGATTTGCCTAATGGAAGCAGAGAAGACCAGCTATTTCAGAATATGCCAATAAAATTGCTCATGGATTGAAAGAACCACTGGACCTTTTGATTTATATCAACGCACAATGCTGTTTGTTAAATGTGCTTGGAGGTTCTCCTCTTGAAATTTCAAGCTGTAAATAAGATAAGCATATTTGCCTGGGGAGTACCTGCCTCCGTATACCCATTTTGATAATTAGTATAATAAAATCAATATGGTGGAAACTGATAGCCTGACAAGAGGGAGGAATGTTGTGGCTGGTGCTCTGAATTAAACCTGGCATATGCTGGATCGGGAGCTCTTAGATGGTGCGGTAGAGGTATTTTGATAGCTATTTGTAAAGAGTTGATAGATTATTATTTTAAGAAAAATTCAGGGAATACCCATGCTCTTTGTAGCTCCAAAGGGAAGAACTAAATCTTACTTTTGGGCAGTGGAGGGTACAAATTTCAGCTCACTATAAGCTTCATTCAACGATAGAGAGTCCTATTTTGAAATGAGTTAACCATCACTGGACTATCGTGTCCTAAGTATATCGTGGGTTGTTGTGTTTGGATAAGATGACCTCAAATGTCACTTTGAACTCTGAGATCCTGTGATTGTTTTCTAGACACATTCAACAGAAGAGAAGAAGACAAAAGGCAAGGTGTGAGGAGGTATATTTCATTTTGTTTTCCCACAATTTTTATCAAGGAAAGCAGAACCACTCTGAGTAAGGAGAAAACAAAATTTTAAAAATGTATATAATTAATAATTCACACCATAAATAAAAATTTCAACATCTCCCATAATCTCATCATCCTCACATAACCACTATTTTCACTGCTTTGTAGTCACAGGAAACATACAATTTTCAGGGTTTGTGATTTTTGTGCAGTTGTAATCATGGCACAAAGAAGATTGGGTAAAAATCAAGTTTTTTGAGCTTCCCTTCAGATAATTAGGAATGGAATCATTCCTTAGTCTCATTTTATGTGGGAACTAATACTATTACAAATCATAATATTTATTAATAAATGTATATCAATAATGGAATTTTGTACACAGTTATGAATAAATAATATTCCTCTTTAGATATGTCTGTTTCCTGCTAGCGATTGTTTTTGGTTTTATGTTATCTACAGCATATTTTTATAGACTAGGAGTCCCTGGATGGGCCTCAGAGGGACTGCAAACCCCTTGAAGTTATATATAAGATTTGGCAAGAGTGTCTGTATGCTATTTTTTCCCCTGAGGGAGAGTTTGGCATGTTTTTCTCAGTCTTCTCAAGGTGTGTGTGTGGCCCCTTAAGCATCACTGCGTCCAGAATGAAGTCCAAACTTCTTAGTGCCTTTTAGGAAGGACACACCCCCAAGCCCTCCACACACTGAGACCCTTCCTCTCATCCGCTTTGCATTCCTCATCTGCCCTCCCCTCCTCTGGCACCTTGGTCTACAGCCTTGTCAAACTTCTCTGTTCCCCTGAAAGGTTAATATTTTTACAGAAGGTATGCTTTATGCCCTTGAAAAAGCCGCTGCCTTTGCCTTGGACAAATGCTTCCTCTGCTGAGATGCCTTTTCAGCATCCTTAGGCAGAGGGCGTGTCTGCCCCGGTGCCTCTGAGAGGACCTATCTGTGATGCTTGGGCTGACTCTGATCTACCACAGGGCCTCCCCCTTGTCTATCATGGGCATTACGAGCTCCAGCTGCATAATCAACATTGTGCAAGAGAGAGGGGAGCCAAGGCTTCAGTCACAGCCGCCATCCTCTAAGTGCTCATATTGAAATATGTATCTCTTTACCTTGCCTATTACTAAACTACATAAATAAAACTGACCTCTATTTTTGGAGAGTGAGGGAGGCCAAGAGGAAAGCCTTCTCCCTTCTGTGAGTCTAAACCAGCGGTCCCCAACCTTTTTGGCCCCAGGGACTGGTTTCGTGGAAGGCAGTTTTTCCACGGACGGGGGTCGGGGTGATGGTTCAGGCAGTAATGCCAGCGATGGGGTGCGACGGGAGAGGCAGATGAGGCTTCGCTCACTCGCCCGCCCGCCACTCACCTCCTGCTGTGAGGCCTGGTTCCTAACAGGATGTGGACCGCCACCGGTCCGTAACCTGGGGGTTGGGGACCCCAGGTCTAAACGACATTCTATCTCCCAATCTCTCTGTTTTCTATTTTGAAGTTTCATGAGGATGCTTTGATCAATCATTTTATAAGTTGATGTGTGCTATTTTCCATGATTTTGTACACCCTCAATCTGCTTTCTAGTTATCATTTGTTCAGATATATTCTATTGATTAGTAGGATTCAGAGCTCATCATCATGCCTCTTGAGAATAAGATATTACTTAACCATCGCACGATGGCACCCATCTTGATGGAATCCATTTGTTTGGAGACTGTGGTGTTTTGCTTTGGCATACGCAGGACATCCCCATTTCTTAATCTGGCAGAAACAGTTGACATGTCTTCTGCATGTACTCTTCTTTTTCTTTTTAAATTTTTAAATTTAATTTTATTTATTTTTTTATACAGCAGTTTCTTATTAGTTATCTATTTTATACATATTATGCATGTACTCTTTTTTTAAAAAAAATAATTTATTTATTTTTGGCTGTGTTGGGTCTTCGTTTCTGTGCGAGGGCTTTCTCTAGTTGTGGCAAGTGGGGGCCACTCTTCATCACGGTGCGCGGGCCTCTCACTATGGCAGTCTCTCTTGTTGCGGAGCACAGCTCCAGACGTGCAGGCTCAGTAGTTGTGGCTCACGGGCCTAGTTGCTCTGCGGTATGTGGGATCTTCCCAGACCAGGGCTCGAACTCGTGTCCCCTGCATCAGCAGGCAGATTCTCAACCACTGCGCCACCAGGGAAGCCCTATGCATGTACTCTTGATCTGGACTTGACAAGTATTCTCTGGGGATTGGATTTTGGAAAAGAAAAAATAAGTTTGACAGTGGGGAACTGGGCTTGCAGATGACTGGTGTACAAAGTACAGCCTTAGAGAAAGAGATGAGGTCAAGTTTGCAAGATGAACCTACATGTAAAACAAGGGCACTGTGATGAATGAGCGTGTGTGTGTGTGTGCACGCATGTGCACTTTTGCACACTGGTGGTAGAGTTGTGTGGAAGGGGATGAAAAATCAGAGCAAGATTGGGAGAATGCAATGGCTGTGTTTCAACTTTGGGTTTACCAGGACAGCAGCAATTAGCCTGACACATATTCCTGTGTATAAAGTTTGCTGAATTGATTTCATAGGTATAAACAAAATTCATAGGAGAGAAGTTAAAATCTAAAATTCTAATTGAAGAATTAAGGGAGATCACAGGTAAAGCACTTCATGGAGTGTTGACCACATGTCAGAGCTCACGTCCCCAAGCTCCCCACTCTTCTTGGTGGTGCTGACAGTTCAAAAAGGCCCTATCCTAGATAGGGTGTTTGTGGCTCTTCTTTCTTGGTGCCTAGTGCCTTTAAAAGGGCATTTTCCGTCCACAAAACCCCATTTAAGGAGCACGTGGAACCCAGCGGGGAGCTCACTGATGTGGCACAATTCTGGGTTTTGAAGTGAAAAGACCTGGGTGTCAATTCCAGCTCTACCATCTACAAGGGGTCCCTCAGTGCCTTCTCCCTGTCTGTGCACAGGGATAATAGTCACTGCTTCATGAGGCCACCCTGAGGATTGTATGAGATGCTGTGATCTGGAAACTAAAGTGGAAGTGAGGTAGTTTTCTTGTTCAAATGCCTCAGGAAATTCCTTATGTTGAGACTTTGGGCAAATGCATCATTTCAAGCCAGAGTTTGCTCATCTGTAAAATGGGGATGATTTTATTCCCACTTGCCTCCCAAGGTGGTGACGATTAAACAGAATAACTCATGTAAAGTGCATTAGGCAGAGGAGGCACTTAATAAGCAGCTGCTATTAGACTTGCTGAGAGACAGGGACCAGTTTAGTCACGTGACCTGGTATAGGATCATGACTCCAGGACCAGGAAAGCACCAAGAAACGGGAACTGACTTCTCTACTGCCTGTGTCCCTAGAGCCTTCCCAGTGCACTTACTAAATCAACCAAAATAAATGTAGAACCAAAGAGGCAGAGGGAGAACGAGCGCCAGACATACAGCCATCTTGAACCTGTGGTGGACCAAGCCCAGGCTCCTTCCGGGGCACAGAGACATGAACCAGACATGGGTGGTGATTGCCTGCAACGGCTCAAGGACAGCTTTGTGTTTATGCCCGGCAGAAATACACCCAGTTACACATAGACATATATCTGCTCTTTTTAGATTCTTTTCCCACATAGGTCAGTACAGAGTATTGAGTAGAGTTCCCTGTGCTACACAGTAGGTCCTTATTAGTTATCTATTTTATACATAGTAGTGTGCATATGTCAATCCCAGTCTCCCAATTTATCCACTTCCCCTCCCCACCCCCCCAGTAACCATAAGTTGATTTTCTACGTCTGTGACTCTATTTCTGTTTTGTAAATAAGTTCATTTGTACTATTTTTTTTAGATTCCACATATACGTGATATCCTATGATAAAATCAACTCTACTCCAATAAAAAAAAAGAAATACACCCAAGATGCATGTGGATGGCAGAAGGGCCTTTCGGGTGGGTCATGTGTTCTCTTTTCATCAGACACAGAATACAGAGATGTTTCTTCTCCACTGTGAAGTTTCATGGTATTCAGTGAGCATGGTTGGTCTACTACCTCATACTTTGTAGCATCAGAAATACTCAGGAGATCAGCCAAAGGAGAACATGAACAAAGTGGTGTGTACCTCCTGTGTGATCTCATGAGAGTCGCATGGTAGGGCTCTTGGGGAAAGGTGGATGACTGTGTGGTGTTGGAGAACATGCCCTTGGGGGTCGCTGTGCCTTCACTGGATGTGAAATGATGACAAGCAGATGATCCCTGTGTGCTCCAATTTTCCCCATCCACTGATACCTGTAGGTCTGCTTTTGCTCTTCCCAGTTCCCTCTTGGATGGAGGAGGAAAGCCGAGTGGCACTAGTATTGGGCGCTCATGGAAACTCTGACCAGTCTGTCCAACTGCTACGACTGCTCCTTCGAGGCTGGTGTCATCCTCAGCACTTTAACAATGAGAAAACTAAGACTCGGAAACCTTGATTTGTCCAGAGCCACAGATCAGGAGGCAGGAGAGACAACATTTAAATGCTGTGCTTTATTCATCGCAAATCAAAGCCCTTTCACAATCTATGAAACTCTCCTGCTTGGCTCGCAAGCAATTGAGTTTTAATAATAGATAATGTTTATTGAGTCTTCACCCTGTACACTCACTATGTATGCTGTAGTCCTTCAATAATCTCACAAGGGAAGATTTATAAACCACTAATGTGATGTCTGTTTTACAGATAATGGAATGGTGCCCCGTAGCTGAATTAAGTAACTTGCTTAAGACTACAACTCATCAGTGATGGAGTTAGCATTTGAACTAAGGGATGGGGCCATCTTTTTAACTACGAAGGTATGTAATCCCCCATTTTTCTTTGATTTTTGTCTCAAATCTTCTTGGTCTGTTCACAAGTTGCATCTCTATTGAAAAACTGAAACAATTACCCAGAGTTTCTGACCTGCATCCTTAATAATTCATGCACAACCTCAGTCTATTATGGAGGATAACACATTTGCCATGTTGAACGTGAAGTAGGAGCCCATTCATTAAAAATATGAGCTCCTGGAAGCCAATCCTCAGTAATCTCTGCAGGACTTGACACCAGAGGAGACCCTGTTTATAAACTTTGCTCATAGCTGTGTACCGCTCACACCTGTGGGATCCCTGGTTGAATGCAATTCCCTGATGGACTTGACTTGTTTCTCTTCACCAGTCCCAGTTCAAGGCAGACAGTGACAGCAACAATTGGAAAGATCCTCATCTCATGTAATTTAGAAACAGAGACAGTCTGAAGGGCTTGCTGATTTAATTACGCAGTGTAAAGTGGGCGATGCATGGCACACGACTGACAGCTGATGGGAACCTCGAGTGGATATCCTTGTTTTCATCTCCTGAAATCATGCTGACAAACCTCAGGGGGCGAATCTGATAGGACAATCGTAAACAGACACTCTTCTTTAACTTCCAAGGTAAATTACCAGGTAATTTTGGTGGAATCTTTTGTCAATATAACATGATCTCTCTTCCTGTCTTTCTTTCCTTCTTTTTTCCCCTTCTATCTTTTCAAGGTTGTCTGCCTGCCAGTAGGATGGTGAGAGGAACAGATGAGTTCTCTTTGATCAGGTATTTTTTGAGGATGCAGTTTCTCATTTATAGCCCGAAGCATTCTGAGCAGGGTGGTGATGTGTGCATGCCCCTCAAACCTGAAGACTTGCCCTGTGTGGGGAGTGATTGTCAAGCCAGAAAGGGAAACATGTCCCGGGCTTGCAGAGATGTCACCAGTCATGTTTTTAGTTTGGTGGCTGGTCATCCAGAAGATCTGATTCATGTTGGAAACCTATGGTAACTGTATTCTCTGTCTTTTATTTTGGCCTTTCAGATCATTGAAAAACAAAAGCACAAGACTTCATTCCACCCCACAGCAACCCCTCCTCCCATGCACACCTCTCCCAGCTCCCCTGACCTCACGCAGCACACCTGGACCACACATTCTGGCCCCACCAGGGGTTGCCGGCCGGTCCCTCCCCACCACACTGGGCTTGCTCTTGACCTTGGTTGGAGGGTTCCCTCAGCAGCTATGGGACTTAGTTCTTCAGCTGGAGCTTTTGATCTAGCCAGGAGGACACAGGTCTATGGATAACCCATAGATCAATGACTTCATGGGCAAGGGTAGTCTTTGATGAAAGTGTCACTGAGGTCACCAGAGGAGAAGCACTGGAGTGACAGCAGAAGAGGAGCTGTGACAACCATTGGGATAGATGTCCTCATCTCCTTCTGCATTTTCTTTACAGAACCTCAAGTACAGCTGACTGACGCCCTTTGCTTCCTTCAGCTGCCTTCCTTCTGATCAGCTTAAACCTGAGCACGTAGCCCTTCTCTTCTCCTCCCACACACAGGTCCACCAAGGCTGCCTCCCCCGGGTCAGGGGGGTCAAATCCTCTGTAATCCGGCCACATCTCATTCCTCCTGTCAAGCTGCTCTGATGACATCACTGGTCATCTCACCCCATTGGCCTCCTGGGCCCTGCACTCCCTTCTGCCCTCAGGTGATGGTATCACAGTGGATGCATCCAAGGGTCCTTCATGATGGTTTGCTCTCCTGGAGGATAAACCCCATTACCTTTCTCATTCTTCAAGATGAGGTTGGAATCTTCCATCCTCCAGAAGCTCGCCTTGACCTCTCAACCCACAGTGCTACCAACAGCAATGGCCAACATTATCATTTTCTGTCCTCAGAGTAATGCTGTGACCTAGGTATTATTATTATTCCTACTTTGTGGATAAGATGATTGAGGCTCAAAATGGTTATGAGTTGCCTACATTTCAACTCAGTAATAGTAAAAATAACAAGCATTCATCACGTGTCTACTATGCACTCTACACTGACCTAATTCCTATGCATTTTATCTCATTTAAGTCTTGAGAAAACCCATGCAATAGGCACTGATTTAGCCCCATTTTACAGATGAGGAAAGTGAGGCCAAGGGAGAAGACCAGATGACCCTGTGGTGGAGCCAGGATTTGAACATTCATGATGATAGTCCAGCTGCCCACCTAGCTCCATAGTCCATATTCCCAGACTGTGTACTAAAATATTTCAGTAACTGGCAGCTGTTGTCTTTTTGTAAAAATTTGTTACGGGTATTGGGAAAAACTCCACCTTTTTCCCAATCTGGCCCCCAGACTTGTATCTTTCTTGTAAGGAAATCTACATAGATATGCATCAGAGGAGGCAGAGTCACATTTACAGCATTTCTCTGTGATGGGGCCATCGTAATGCATAACTTGTACAGGTGAATTCAGATCCAGAATTGACTAGACAATAGTTAAAATGGAAATAAATAAAATAATTTGTCTCACTTTATGTTTGCTAAATTGCCCCAGTCCACGTGCGAATGTGTAGCTAAAAATATAGCTTCTACCACCTCGTGTTTTGCATCTTGCTTCCCTGGTTCAGCTTTTTCTGCACCTAAGTAACTTTTACATACTTCAGTGCTTTAGAAATAGCTTTATCTGAACTAATGACATGAAAATTGGAGTAATGTATACTCAATTGTACATAATAGGGTTGTAATTCCATGGAGAGATGCCTGAGTGCTTTGCTAATGTCATGAGAAATTCAACACGGAATTCCAGGCTCCAGTTAACAGGCGTGATGGTTTGATGGGTTTGTCTGTGAGGCGATGTGAGCTGACTTCCCTTCAGGATGCTGCTTTCAGTGGGGTCCCTCTAAAGAACAAACCGAGTGGAGAAAGAGAGGCGGTGGTGGGGTCTACCAGCTCCTCGCATGGCATTAGAATACTCTGCTCCTGACATTGCCGTGTCTCCTGCTGGACTCCCACCCTGTCTGTGCAGAATACCACTCCAGAGTCCTTCCTGGGGTAAAAATAAAGTGTGTTCAATGGAGATAGACATTCTCCAATCATCATAACATGGTGTTATTTTCAATATGGGTCATTTGCCAAGATTTTTATTAGTGATAAGAAACCATGGGCTAGGCATCACACCTCAGTGGAACATCCCTATCTAACTTTTAAAAAAAATTTATTTATTATTTATTTATTTATTTTTGGCTGCGTTGGGTCTTTATTGCTATGAGCGGGCTTTCTCCAGTTGCGGTGAGTGAGAGCTACTCTTCATTGCAGTGCGCGGGCTTCTCATTGTGTTGGCTTCTCTTGTTACGGAGCATGGGCTCTAGGCACGTGGGCTTCAGTAGTTGTGTCACTCAGGCTCAGTAGTTATGGCGCACGGGTTTAGTTGCTCCGCGACATGTGGTATCTTCCCAGACCAGGGCTCGAACCCGTGTCCCCTGCATTGGCAGGCGGATTCTTATCCACTGCACCACCAGGGAAGTCCCACATCCCTATCTAACTATTAACAGCCCTCTTCTTCTGCCACAATTGTACTCTACAAATACTAAATGACTGCAAGACTGCACGCCCAGCTGCAGTGGACATCTTGGTGTCCCAGCAGGCTAAGGGTTCCTCAAAGGAGCCCACTGTGAGTGCTGGTAGAGGGCTGGTAGATCTGAGAGGTTTCTTGATCGGAGGTGGCAGGGTCAGTGTTGCTGGATAACAGGACCAAAATCATTGTCAGGAGGACCCAAGGTACTAGCCAGAAGCTTACGTGGAGTCTGGTGGGGAGTCTGGAGTGGAGCTGAAAGAACACGGAGCAAGGATGGGGGAGGAGAGGGTTGGAACCAGGATGAGATGTGATGCCTCGACTGGCAAGTCAAGGGAGAGTGGTTCAAGGCCAAAGGTGAGGATGGCCAGATTCTTGAAGTAGTAGAAATGCCCGGCCCCCCAAAAAATCCCCAAATGATACTTGATCTGGAGGAAGAGACTGACACGTGATTAGCTAAGCTGCCCTCACCCCAGAAGGCAGCAGGAGACACAGGGGTTCCAGCGCAGTGGAGGCAGGACGGGGAGAGAGGGCTGCAGGCCGTCTGCACCAGGAGATGGGAAGAGGGGCCGCTGGGGTTTCTCACAGGGAAGAGTGGGGACCAGCACTTCTGAGGGCTTGCCGCGTGCCAGGCACGGGCCTTATTCACTCCCCAACACCGGAAGGGCATGTTCCATCAGTCCCCTCATCTTACAGAGGAAGAGTTGACCTCACGGAGCTCAGGGAGAAGACAGGAGCTCCCAGCCGTGCTGGAACCAAAGCCCGCATCCTCCGGTTCTCATGGGAAAGGCTGTAACTTCGAGGCAGAGGCCATGTTTGAATCGGGCCTCGCAGCTTCTTTAGGATTTGGGCGAGTAGGGAGGTGGAGTGGAGAAAGGGTCAGGGCAACACGGTGGAGGCGCTGCTGGGGGCAGTCACGGCAAAGCCCAGAGGCGGGAGGGGAGACCACAGAGACCTAGGGGTCATTTGGTGGGATCGGGGCACAGAGAGGTGGCAGTGGGCAGGGCTGCCCCTCTCTTTCCCTTCTGTTTTCTGCTTTGCTTCACCCTCAGCATCTTCTGAAAGCACAACTTTTCCTATTAGGTCTTCAGGCTTTTGGTCGTGAAGGAGGTGAGGGGTGTGTGTGGGGTGGGGACGGAGGAAGTGAGGGGACATCCCGGCGTCAGGACCCCTCCGTGTGTGGCCCCTTGTGCTCCCAGGGCTGGTCCCGCTGTGGAAGAAAGACCCCTCTGGAGTGGGACTGTCTAGGCAGTGCTGGCTGAGGGCCCCCGTGCAGAGCCCAAGGAAGAGCAGACACCCTTGCTCTGCACCTCAAGCCTTGGGCCCCCTGTCCAGACCCTGCCACCCATTTCATCTTCACTGTTCTCCCCTCACCTGCCCCGGATTACACTTCTTGATGCTTAGGGCTCAGCCAGCTCAAACCGTCGTAAGCACCAGGAGTCCGTCCGCATTTGTCAAGTTCAAGGATTATGGCTCAAGTCTTCTAATTGCCTTCATCATTTTTTACTTCAATGCCTCAAAGTGTGACTTCCCAAGCTTTTCTGTTAAAGGAGGTTTCTTCAGAGGAAACATTCTTAACCTCACTGGCTTAATTTTCTTCTCAAAAGGTGTACTGTCCTTCTGAGATTTAGGCCACCATTTCAGCGAGTCCCTGCTGACATTTTAGAGTTCCTTCTGTGAGCTTTCGTGGGGAGGAGATTCCTGTCCCCTCTGTTGAGCTCCCCCTGGGCCTATTGTGCCGCAGCCTGGGAGGAAAGACCCTCCTCCTACGGCCCTCCGCATTTTTCAGTGTGTCAGGAGTCTCCCTGGGCAGAGGATGGGGAGTGGAGGAGAACCCAGCATGGGGGGACTTTGTGAAGGGGTGGGAAGAGCCTTGTGATGGGGGCTCTGTTTGCTACTCTGCCTGTGCGACTTCCATGCATGAGTTGATTTCACCTTCCTCCTGTGTAAAATTAAAATAAGACAATCCTACTGCCCTGAGCTGTAGCCAGGATTGAAAGAGATGCTGTTACATCAAACCCCAAGCCAAGAGGTGAAGGCACGCCCGGAACATTCAGGCATCACCACGTCTGTGCGCGATCTTGTCCTATCCTTTCGCTTGAGCTCAGCAGCGCTTTCACTTTCTCACTCTCTTTTCTCTCTGCAGCTTGTCTTCGTTTGTTTCTGCATATCTGAGAAAAAATGATAGCGTGGTCTACCGTTTCATCCAAATATAAAGACAGAAAATCAGTTTTAACAGTGGATATACTGCTTTCTTCTGTTTGTTAAACATCGTACAATTTGGAAATGACCTTCTTGTTGGTTATTATTACTTCATCATTCATTCAACAGATGTTTCATGTCTGGATCTCCCGTTCTGATTTTATCCAGCAATATCTTTTGAAGTGTCAACATGAGGACTTTTCCTTCACAGGGGTGGATGCTGGGACCCAGGGTCTTACTCAAGGTCACGGCCAGGGTCTCTGGTTCTCTGTCCAGTGCTTCTTGGTGCCCAGCACACTGAATGAAGCTGGTTAGTGACAGAGATCGCCTTGGTCAGGAAATGAGGGGAAGCTAAGTGTGCTATAAAAAGCCTGGTGCCTCCTAAGGAGGGTTCTTCTCATTAGGATGATTTATAATGCGATTTTCATTCTAAAGAGCTGCCAGCGTCTGAATGATATTTGTGAAATACTTAACCCTATGGGGGTTCCTTCGGATATGCAGAAAAAAGTACCATAAATCATTTTGTCTTATTTTTCAAATGCAAAGACATGAATTATGTCCTCATGAGGTGTGCCAAATTATGCGCACAGGAAGCTGCACTTTTATTAAAAATTTTAACTAAAGAATGCATTAGACTAATGAGGTTACTGATCCTGTCTGCCCAGTTTCCTGGAGAGGGGCTGGGGAAGACCAGGCTGGGCCATTGGCCAAGGAGATCAATTTCAGGTGGTTTCTGAGCGGGGTGTACAAGTGCCCATTGGCTGGTGGGGTGTGTGCCCAGGGGTGTAGATACTCTGGGATGCGCCAGCACGCACTTGCCACCAGATCAGTGCATCCACGTGTGCTATCCCCCAAGGAACAAGCAGAGAGAAGAAAGCCTATGGACAGTAAAGAGCCTGGTGCCTGCAACAACTGTGCAAGAGGCAGGAACAAGGAAGAAGCAAAGCTGACCAGCCTCGGGCTCTTTCCCCATGGAATGGCCTTCACTGCACACGGTTTGTCCAGTGGTCATGGTGGAACGTGACGGTATCTCACGAGCTCAGGATCTGGGACAATTGGAACTTTGGTGAGTTGGGGCTTGGGCTGTTCCACAACCTGTCACCCTTCCTTCCCCGCCCCCATCCCGTGGGACGTTGAGCTCAGGGCAGCTGCTCCCACCAATGTACCTGCTCAGGTCAGCCCACTGCCAGGCAACTTGGGTCCACAGGGCTGCCCATCAGGCCATCTGGCCAGTCCCTCTGTAGGCTTTAAGGACACCAAAGCTTCCATAAGCTCTCTCCTGATGTCACCTGGCTGGGAGATAATGGAGGGAGAATCCATTTCATCATACCCCATTGCCTAAAATAATGGGTTGGTTTGGGCAAGTGACTTAACTTCTCTGGGTCTCTGTTTTCTTTTTTCTAGTATCCCTTCTCTAATAGCCTATGATTCTCAGTTCCAAAAAGGGACTCTTCCTGTGCGAGCTGCATCATAGCAGAGTAATTCAGCTGGAGTCTCTCTTATGCTATAGAGGGGAGAAAGCACAGGCACACATGCTTGCACACACGCTTGCACACACACCACACACACACCACATACACACACCATACACTTACACACTACACACACTGTACACACCATACACATACACACACCATACACACAACATACCATATACACACCATACACACACACACACCATGAACCGACAAACATGAAAGGAGAAGGGGCTGATATGGATTAAGTGCCTTTATGGCCACACTCTTTTCATATCTTATCTCAATTAATCCTCAGAACGATGTTGAGAGGCATTGATTCTATTTTCTGTAAGAGGAACCGAAACTAAGTCAAAGTGACTTCCTCAAATGCACACAGCCAGTGCCTGCCACCACGTGGGAAGATGCTGCCAAACTGGGCAGCAGCCAAAGACAGACATCTGCTTCAGCAGAGGGAAGTGCTGGGTGGGGTGAGAGTCCTTGTCAGGGCCAAGTCTTGGAAGCAGCTGGTTCCAGGTGTTGTTGCCTCTCTTGGAGCATCCTCTGGGAGCTGCTTCTGGTGGAGGCCACCCCTGATAGTGGCCACCAGGCAGCCACAGCGGGAAGAGCTGGTACCAGGAGCTGTTGTCTGTGAAACTCTAAGTGCCTCCACCAGGACCTGCTCCTTTTGTGAACTTTGCGGGAAATGTGCTCCTCAGAGCCACCACTGGTCACAGTAGGGAGGAGGTCAGTGTGGGTAGACCAGATGGCTCAAACATCTTTATCTCCTCACCTTGTTCAACTTTGCTGGTGGGTCTTTCTCTCCCTGGAGGAGGTGATAGCTCACTTATCCTTCAATATACTTATCTCTGAGGAGCCAGGGCCCCAGATTCCTATTAGGACATCTGGTGGATCAGAATTAGGACGGGACACTCCAAGGGGGACTGTGCCAGCCAAGCACGATGGAAAGATTGAGGGAATTGGTGTCTGACAGCTGCAAAAGATGCATGACCTTCAGTCAGTCTTTGATAACTCAGGGCTCCTTTCCCTGTGTCTAAAATAGGGATTCGAATGTCTGGCTCATAGGACTGTTGTGAGGATTAATTGAAATTATGCACATAAAGTGCCCCAGAGAACATCAATAGAGTTTCTGTTTCCTTGGTCTGGCACCCTCTTCCTACCCACCCTTCTGCTTTTCACTTGGGTGCCACTTTCTCTGATAAGCTCTTCTAGCTCCTTACATCCCATTTAGATGCCTGAATATGTTAGGGATGTTTTTGGCTGCAAATTGATGGAAGAGACAAGAAAGAAAGAAGTTAAGTTACACAATCAGTTCTGCTACAACAGGATGCATATCTCCCTAAAAGTCCCAAAACTATGCCAAATTGGGTAATCAATTAGTCAGTTATGGGGAAAATGGATTTAGGGGCACAATGCTTGAATGAAATCTCTGTCAGTGACATAAAAAAAGGATAAGAACCTAATAAAAAGAGTCATACAGTTTTACACTTTGTTAAATGATGAGGACAGGCATCAGTACTGCAGTAAACACGGCACTTAAACTTGAGAAAGGCCAGAGGTTTCCTTGAGTATGTGGGTGCTGAGGGACCCTCTTGTGAGCTGTGGTGGCTCGGAGGAAGGATGGAGATGTGGAGGGGGAGGGACAGTTCTAATGGAACGGTGGGTGTGGTTCGAGAGACACCTGGTGATGGGTGGTACCTGGGAGATGATGGAGGGGCGTGTGAGTGTGTGTATGTGAGTGCGCATGTGTACATGCTCCTAGGCTCGGATCGGCTGGGTGCAGTTTATTGCACTCACCTAGTGTTTCTTGCAGGAGAAATCATGCATCTGCAGACACAACATCTACATCATTCTCAAATTGTTCCTTAATATTTAACCTCGTTGAAACAAGCGTGCGTGTCAGAACAAGCATTAGAGTGGAGCCGACTGTGCCCACATCCACGGCTGTCGGGGTGTGGGAGACCCTGGGGCTCTCTCTCTGTTGGGCGATGGACAGTCGTGCAGGAGGAGTGGGCGGTCTCCAGGGCAGAGGGTCTATGGCGGCACCACATGCACTCCCACATTTTAGGGTTTTGAGCAACTGTAGTTTACTTATCTCTGGTCAAGTGCATTTATTATAGATTATTTTGTCTAATGTTAACTTTGCTAGCCCTTCAAAGTGAATAAATACATTAGAAGTATTCCTACAAAACCATGGATTGAAAATACTAGTATTGCAAGTACAGGTGAACAAAAAGGAAATAACAGAGCTGCTATATGTCCCATTCATGATTCAAGGACTTCCTCTGTCATAACCAGATTAAAAGGGCGATAAGGTAATAAAATCTGAAAATAGCAAACACCAGTTTCAACATTATAAAAATGATTTGAAATGTAGATTTAAGTCCACCGTGATTAACCACGATCCTCACTTCTGGTGGGCAGAGAGCTGGTGCCTTGGCGTATTAACTCACAAAAGTGCAGTTCCATCAGAATTAGGGAGACATTGTACTCTAAGAATTCAAATATGAAGAAAAGAATATATAACTCTTATGCTACAAGTTTTACATTATTTAGTCCTGTACTTTGCAAAATTCCATAAACTCAATGATAATTCTTTAGAAATCTCTTTTGAGTTTTTTTTCCTTAGTGGGAAAAGATGAAAAGCCATATCCATTAAGAAGACAGCACTTCTCCTCCTTTGGTGAAAATGGCTGGAGCAGCAGAGAAAACAATATGTCATATATGAAATTGTACCCTTGTCTTTTTATTTATTTATTTATTTATTTTTGGCTACGTTGGTCTTTGTTGCTGAACACGGGCTTTCTCTAGTTGCGGTGAGCGGGGGCTACTCTTCGTTGTGGTGCACGGGCTTCTCATTGCAGTGGCTTCTTTTGTTGCGATGCACGGGCTCTAGGCGCGCGCGCTTCAGTAGTTGTGATGCACGGGCTTAGTTGCTCTGTGGCATGTGGGATCTTCCCGGACCAGGGATCAAACCCATGTCCCCTGCACTGGCAGGCAGATTCTTAACCGCTGCGCCACTAGGAAAGTCCCTGTACCCTTGTCTTCAAGTGCTTTTGGAAGATGCATAAAAATATTATGCAAGATTGGAAGAAACCAATTTGTGATTAAATTAGTCTTGGAGGTATGCTCTACAATTGGGTAAAATACAGATGTTTATAATATATCCAACTTTCTGGTACTTCCTAAATTCAGTTTCAATAATGAAATACACTAAGAAAAACTTCTTTGTGATCTGAACAGCACACAATTCCATTAACAAAATGGTAGTTCATGGAAAAAACTGATGTAAAGGTAACCAGGGTTGCTCTGCTTAACTGCCAATGACAAAGGATACTGGCACATGCCATTCACTCCCCACATTATTCCTAGTAAGGGATCCTTTAAAATGTTACAACACTTTTTAAAAACATGGGAAATAAATACAAAAATCTTTAGTACACACGTTTACTGTTTATTACATTGCAAAGTTCTTAAGAGTTGTCAAATGTGAAATGGAGTTATAAAAATTGTTTGTTCAAGTTATGCTTTGGAGGAGTGGTGGTAAGAATTAGCTGTCATGCAATGCTGCCAACCAGGTATTTTTTTAATGAAGAAATTGAAAATGAATAACTAAATGAGTAATCTTAAGTGTATACTGCAACCCATAGGTGTTTTTTAAACAATGAATGGGAAGGTAACTCCTTTTTGAGGGAAATTTACACTACAGAGAGCACGCAACTTGGAATTAGATATCTGGAAGTGATGCTATTGTGATGTGATTTTTATTATCAAAATATACGTCAACAATGACAACAAAACTCTTAAATCTGTGCATTGTAAAAACAACAAAAATATATATTTTAAGACATTTTCTAAAATGAAGTATAGAGCTGTGAACCACTTGGATGAAATTATAAAAATGACAACATGTAAGCCTGAAAGAACAATTCAGGAAAAAGGAAATTTAGTACCTGGATTCTAACACCCACCTTCCCCCCCTCAAGTCTCCATGTAATTGCTGAATGGGATTGAAACGTGGCACCCAAATTTAGAAAGCACGGCACATGATTCATTTCCATCTGGATTTATGTACTTCCATGAAATATACTTTTCAACTATGACAATAATTTAATATAAAAAATAAACTGAACTTAGAGCTTTATTGTATCACAAAGTGTCAAACCAACATAAAAATATAGCAAATCATATTTAATCATATTTCTTTCACTAAAATATAATCTTATTATTAATAAAATATTTCTTCTTGATGGTACAAAAGTTTTTGTTTATTTTTAAATGAAAATTTAGAATTCATCCAAAACATTATTTGTTTTCTCTTATCTCACCTGTACTGTACACATCTTCTTCAGAAGTATGTGTATGTAATGAATAAGTACATAAATAGGCACAGATGCTTTTTAGTTTCTCAGATTGGTTTCCTAAATAGATGCATGATCAGAGAAAACAAAATTGGACAATGCTATTCCAGATAAGAAACGAGAGCTATCGTAACATACCTGAACCATAACAGAAGAGGATTGGGAGGAAAAAGAGCCAGTATAGAGGGAAGAACACTGAAGGCCATCAGACGTTCTTACCACTAACGAACCCGATTTTGTCAATATACAAACTCCTATGAAACGACTATGAAGTGTTAGCTGTCTGCAGATGTGCTTTCTAGAAACCATCTCAGTATGTATTTAGAGGAGATGATATTTACACTGCCTCACATTCTGACCTCCAGCATTTGTTAAAACTTTCCTTCACACTTTTACCTTTTTATTCTTAATACATTTTAACGTTGAAATGATTTCACATGTGCCTGGCAAATACTAAGACAATGTTGTTCAATCCTCATAGACCCTGATAATCCAAGAAAGTAAAGACCATGGCGTGGCTGTTTCCTCAATCACCTTGGTACTAAAATGCCTGACAGAGAGAAGAAGCTCACTTAGGATCATCTAATTCTCCAGGAAAAGACATTTTAGTTATATCTTATAAAATTTCTCATATTTGATGATTTTAGCCCATACAAATAGCAACTTTACATGATTTAATCTACTAATTCTCAGCACTCACTAAATAACCTTTTCTGAAACAACTCACCATGGGAGATTATTAAAGGCTTCAGTAAGTAATGAGTTGAAAACTTCCAAAAACTAATACTATTATTTTTTCCAGCGCAACCTTTTGCTTTATAGATGGAAAAAACATTCTCAGAGGTTGTGACTGCTCAGTGACACAAAGAGATAAATCCAGTGATGGAGTTAGATTCTGGATCCAAAGATTTTGTCATTGTGCTTTCTGCCTCGAAATTCAGGCATTTTTAATATGAGAACCAACCTATTCACCAATAAGGATTTTTAAGCATCCACTGTGCGGCTGAGGAACTGAGGGATAGAAAACGAGGACATCTGAGGAGACACAACCTGAGGACATGGATGGTCAGAAAGGAACTGAGTCGTGGACACTCGTGCACATGTTGGGAAGAGGCTTCCCGGGAGGAGGGCAGGATGGAGGTGAGACTTTCAGGTGAAGAGGAGAAAGCATGAGGTCGAAGGAGAGGCAGAGCAGGAGGAGGGACATCAGGAACATGGGCAGGGATTTGAAAGGAAGCTTAACCCCCATTCGTATTGACTGCAGCATTCAGAATCACTGTCTCGAATGATTTCATTTCACAGATGACCCATTTCACAGACGAGAAAACCAAAACACCAACAGCAAAGTGACTAATCTAAAGTCATCAACCATGTACCGTCCACATCAGGGCAGGAGTTTTATCTGCATCTGCCTGACTCACGGTTCTCTGATACTTCTGTCCTCTTTTCCTGCTTTGGGGTGAAGGAGGTCCTCCCCACACCCCGCCCAGCGAAGTTTCTGTTGTTCAGATGTTTGAACTGGATCGTGGTAGATAGCCACAAATTAATTAAGCAACTAAGTAAATGTATTTAATTTTATTTTCTTGTGGACTATGTAATCGCCAGTATAGCTGTTTCGGGGATGGGGGGTGGGGGGGGGGAAGCGCAAAACAAAGCAACAGCAAAAAAACAACATTCCTCAGTTCTGTGCGCTGCTTTTTATGGGCATTCTCAGATTTTCCCATCAAGGTGGCTTTGAATCAGTCCCAGGCCTTCTTTCATGTGGATAACTATTTAAAGATGTGATGTTCAGGCCAACAGTTCATAGCAACTCATTTTCTCTCTGTCATCTCCCCGTTGGCGGCGACGGGAGGAAGGGAGGGAGCGGCGAGGGGCGACCACTTGGGGGCACCGTTGCTCCACGGAGGGCCGCCCCCGGCTCCCCGAGGACCGGCCAAGCTCAGCACAAAAGGTGGCCTTTCCAAGGTGTGCGCGGTGAGTGTCTTCATACATTTCCCTCTTCCGTGGAATCCTCCTTTCCAGGCATCTCCTCGCGTTGGAGGTCAATCTCTGACCCTGGACGCTTTTGAGCACCTGGGTCCAGTGTGGGTCCAACCAGCCTTCCCAGCTCTTCCGCCCGGAAGTACCGACTTCATATGTCACCTGGGTGGCAGCCCTTACGACATCACTTAGAAGATTAAAAATAAATTGAAGCACATGCCACTTCAAAGGGAGCACAAAAAGGACATCGACATGATTTGATGTATTAATGAGAAAGAGGTGCTGGCTCTTGATTTGAACTGTATGGAGAGAGAGAGGATTTTGAAGCTTGTGAGTTGCTGGTATTTCCAAAGGAATGGTTAGATGTATTTTATTACTTAACTAAGGAAGCAGCTCCCTCCCCCATCTCTGTACTTTAATGCTCCCTGGCTTTGACTTGGGGGATATGAATATGGTAGCACGGGGCGCCTGCCTTTCCACCCCACGCTGGAGGCCCCCCCCCCCAAGAAGTACAAGGAAGGTAGGACCAAGGACCCTAATTTCCCAGGCCAAGATCGGTGGGGTCCGCAGGCTGCAGGACTAACAGCTCCCTCTGGGCCAGGCAGGTTTTATCATCCAGGACCATCTGTGTGTCCAGGCCACCTACTGGAGGAGTGGCCTCGATCTGTAGACTCACCTAAGAATCATCCATCTCCCGCTGACCTTTTGTTTCGAAGACCCCTCTCCAGCAGCCTGGCCCCTCCAGAGACTGAAATCCCAGGCTCCTAGCAGCCACTTCCTGGCTAATGGGGGCCGAGCCCAGTCAATCTCGTTTTTCATGCCTTGTCAGGAGGCCTGAATGCAGAGGGGGGCTGGGATGAGGGCAGCTCCAGAGGAGCGAGGGTGGGCAGATGTCCTCATGAAAAATTTACAAGGAATAATCAGAGGCTCCTGTTCTTCCCCTCCGGGCAGAGTCCCCCTCGGCTTGTTGCCCAGGCCCCTGCAAGAATATTGGAAAATGCCCCATCGTTCGGAAGGAAATCTGGCTCTGGGCGGCTAATGCCTGGCATTTGATGCACTTGGCGGTCCTCCTGAGACCGGGTTGCAAATGTAGTTCAGGCGAAATTGATGAAGTATCAGTTAATCTGAGGCTGACAGTTTAGAGACGTCACGGCTGCGAGGGGCTGCCAGGGTCTCACAGAGGACGGATGGAGAAGAGTTAAAGCGACAGGGCCCGCAGGGAAGGGAGCTCGTCTTCTCCACGTGGGCGCCTCCCAAACCTCTGCGTGTTGCCAGGTTCCCATCCTCCGCCACAGTAAGCGGTTCGAACCCGGAGGATCACACCCCACCCCCCTCGCAAAAATCCAAACCCACATCCCTGAGGTTCCTCTCTCCTTCGGAAGGAAGGAGGAGAAAGCTGCTCTTCTCAATTGAAACAGGCAGTGAGAGCGCCTCATGCAAATTTCCTTTTTTAATTGGAGCTCTGAGTCATGTCTGCCCGGCCCTGCATTTCCTGCTGCAGGAAGGTTTGTCTAGGTAAATGGCATATCGCAGATGGTGGGCCAGGCACCGCTCAGGAGGAATTTTCTGGGAGTGGTAGCAACTCTGTGGAAGGAGATAAGAACAGATACAAATCCACATTTATCCTGAGTTGTTTCATATGTGAAATCTAGGACTCCAGGACTCAGAGATGTTGCAGGATGGCTTTGTCATCTGGGTGCCTTCTAAAGGACGGCGTGGCTTTTTAAGATTAGATTCACCAATAATTGGCTTTGATGGGATATGAGGCAGCAAGGGTTTTGGAGTCAAACAGCCTTGGGTTTGGATCTTGGCTCCCCTGTGCTTAGAGAAAGATTTCATCGTTATCGCCATTTGCTTACAGGGAAATAGGGCAGGAGGTGATCGTTGACTTTCTATGATTAAATGGCTAAGTAGGTCTCATAGTTGGGATTCTAACCCAGTTTTCCACCCTTCTCCGTATAATCTCTTTCTTCTAATAGCAAGAGTAAAAGTAGTAATAGCAACAATGATAATACCGGCGTAGCCAAAGTCTCAGTATTTACAGCAAGCAAGCTCTCCTGAGCATAACATATGTAAGAACTCATTTATCGCTCCCTGCAAACTTGGGAGAAAGATCTCATCATGATCATGTTAGTATTATTATTACCATATTATCTCTATTTAAAAGAAAGGGAAATTGAGGTTTGGCAAGTAGGTAGCACGATCCACTCCCTCTGTTTCTGTTTGGCTGGGAAACTTTTCCTTTCCCTGGGGTGGGGTGGGGTGAGGGTCTGCTTGTCCAATGCTAAGGCTGCTGATTTACACATCAGAAAATATATAAATACCAGTGATTACAGCCAGATTGAAATTACCACTATTTTCAGTCAGTAAGAAAAAGTCTGTGTATTAACAAGATTGCAAGTACTTTTCCCCAAATTACATGGGGAAATTGTACGCCAAGAGAATAGCCTTTCTAGAGAGGAGGTATTTTCTCTGAAACAGGAAATCATTGTATCTTCAATGCAACGTAAGCAGATTTCAAACGTGTCCACCCCACTTGGAGGCGAGGGGCCAGGGCTCGTGCCTCCTGCCCCCAGGACAGCATCTCTCAGGCTGAGGGCAGAGCATCGCGCGTGCGTGAACTGGGCTGTGCAGGATGTGGAGATGCGGGGTCCATCACGATGATGCAAGATGTGCTGCGTCCTACCTCCTAACTTGGGGAGGTGCCTTCCTGGACACACTTGGGGCAGCTGTGGAGGGGATGGCACCCCCCCACTATCCTGTCTCCAGAGCCCTGCACGCCCTGCCCGAGGATCAGCATCTGAAATTGCTGTTGCCGAGAACTTGCCTGGAGTTTTGATGGTTTCAGGTGGAAAGGTAAATCCAGTCACTCTGACTCCATCTTGGCCAGAAAGAGAAGTCTCAATGCATTTTGATTTAACCAAAGAGAATCTAGTGGAACGCTTTATCATTTACACACACACACACGGAATGACACATCCAGACACACACCCAAATATACTTCCCACACATACCCTTTTAAAAATAGTTCCTGGGACTTCCCTGGTGGCACAGTGATTAAGAATCCGCCTGCCAATGCAGGGGACATGAGTTCGAGCCCTGGTCCAGGAAGATGCCACATGCCATGGAGCAACTAAGCCCGTGCACCACAACTACTGAGCCTGAGCTCTAGAGCTCGCAAGCCACAACTACTGAGCCTGTGCGCCACAACTACTGAGCCTGTGTGCCACAACTACTGAAGCCTGTGCACCTAGAGCCCATGCTCTACAAGAGAAGCCACCGCAATGAGAAGCCCACGGACCGCAATGAAGAGTAGCCCCCGCTCGCTGCAACTAGAGAAAGCCTGTGCACAGAAACGAAGACCCAATGCAGCCATAATAAATAAATAAATTTATTTTAAAAAATAGTTATTTTTCATATGTAAAATACTTGACATATATTAGCAGCTTATTAGTTGCCACAGGATAACTTAAATGGGTCTCATCCTGGAGGTTTTGGCCCTTGGGGAGTGTTTGGAAAAGTCGGGAGACATTTTTGGTTATCACAGCTGTCAGGGCTGGTGCTACTGGCGTCTAGCAGGAAGATGCCAGGATGCTCTAAACATCCTACGGTGCATATGCCCCTTCCCCCAACCAAAGACATTGCTGTCTCAAAGGTCCACAGTGCCCAGATTCAGAAACGCTCATATAGTTTCATAGTAAGGAGAAAAAAGGGACATAGTACCTAATAACTCCGATGAAATAGAACAAAACCATATATCTATGTATCTTCCTTCCCAGGACATCAGCCTGGAGTGTGGTGACGCGGAATTCAGTCTGGTCCTCGAGCTGATTTTCTTTCCTGCCATTTGGAAAACCCTCTAACTTATTTGGCCTCAGTTTCCTTGTCTGTAAAAGAAATATTTGGACTCTGTAGATGTGTCAGTATCAAGGGGCAGAGATGCTGTCTGCCGGCCCACAGAAAGGGGAGAAGAGGGGAGAAAGTGATGTACAGGGGGAGCCTCTGTGAGGGGGGATCCCGAGGGAGGTGGGCCTCTGGGGTTCAGTTGTCAAGCCCTCCCCTAAGGAGACAGGCCAGTCAGCCCCCTTCTCTCTGTCTCTGAATCAGATCCCAGGGCTGAGAGCCCCCTTCTCACTAGCGGGGAAGCTGGGAGGCCGACTGCACCAATGGTTAGATGAGATGTTTCACGGGGACTAGATTGTCGTCAGAGCCCAGACCCCTCTCCTGCAGCCCGCACTGCTTTGCAGCTTCCTATCACCCTCTAAACTTTAACACTTACTTGCAGGAAAGAAAGAAAGAACCTGAGAATGACATCTCGAAGCACGGTTCTAAACGTGTAAGCTAAAATACGTAACTGTTGGTACGTTACATACTTAGTTCTGATCCTACAGCAACATATCGTGCAGCTATCAGGAGAGTGACCTTCCTCCTGCACAGGGAACTGAGCCTCGCTTGGGTGTGAGAAGCGGCCTCCTGTTCTGGCCGAGGAGAGCTGCGCCCACAGGGTGGCTGGGAGCGTCACATGTGATTCCAGCTGGAAGTGGAAAGCATGCTGGGCTTTCGAGGGACCGCGTGTGCTTCCCTGGGTTTCTAAGGATGGAGAGGGAGACATCCCTGCACGTTTTTGTCACGTGGTAGGTGGTCTTTGGAAAACCCCCTAGTCTCAGGGTCGCTCCCAGAAGCTGCACTATGGAAGGAGGACTGAGAAAATGTTCCCAGAGCTGCGGCCTCTCTCTGCCTGCGTGTGATTTGGGGTATAAGGCAGTACTATCATGACTGCACCTGCCCCGCGCTGCCTGCCTGCCACGGTATTCCTACAAACAAATCTGTTCATGGTAGAAGATGCTTCTGATAAGTAAAAATACGTTCCTGACTTTAGGAACCTTACTTAGGCTTTAGAGAACTCTCTTCAAAAAGGGAAAAAGTCAGAAAACTCCTAAAGTGACTCCTAATGATGTTAAGTTAGCGTTGGAATTAGATAGACACACAACACTAGTGATTCTCAAAGTGTGGGCCCTGGACCAACAACGCCACCTGGAACTTGTCAGAAGTGCAGATTCTTGGTCACGTTCAGACCTACTTTTAAATATTACAACTTCTCCCACAGTTTCGACCTCTAGCACACCTAGGTTTTTTGTTTGGTTTTGCTTTGCTTAATTTTTACAAGAATACAGTCAGAAGTTCAATGAGATACAAAGAGAAAAGCAGGAACTCTAATTCGATTTCAAAGAACTTAAGACCCTACAACTTTGCATCCATCACTGTCAGTACCTAAGTGCCATTCTGGCTTTCCCTTAAATGAAAGTGATAATTAGTTAGCATTATACAAGATATGAACATTTAACAAATATTTAAAATCCCCTAATCTTACAGATGTAAGATATAAATATAACTATTTACAAATAAATAAATATAAATATAAATTGAGGCCAAGAGAAGTCCTGGGGGTTCTCCTGGGATCCCCAAGGAAAGCCAAGCAGATAAGCACCCAGGTCTGTTGATTCCCCTTCCAGAGCCGTTTTCCCATCACAGCATGTTGCCCTTCTTCCTACCTCAATGTTTAAAATGATCGAAATAGTGGGAATGAGATATGAGGAATAGCATCATAAAATATTTCCAAAGAAATTTCATAGACATTGAAGATCAGCATTTGCTTTATTTCACCTTAGAGAGACCTGACCATTTTCTGCAACTAATACATTTGTATACTTCCCTCACTGAGGACATATCGATCTTAAAGTTTTTAAAAATGATTTCATAAGGCTGGGTTCTTTCTCAACCTACCCAGTTTTAACAGATGTTTGAAAACCGACTCTGATGAAAATAGGCTTCGCAACTTGGTCACAGGAAGTCTGAAGTCACACCGTGCTGCTAGTTGCTGCCTTTCGAGGAGGCGCTGAAACAGGAAAGTCAGGCGACCTCGATGGACAAGGACAATTTGCCTGAAAGCCTGGCACTGGAATCGAGTTTGGTCCAAGCCTCCTTGGGACACACCTTTCTGAAGTGACAGGACTTGTGATGGGCACAGCCTTACTGCCATCATGAAACCAAATTTTTCATCATAATTGGTCTAATGTATAAACTCTAAAACACAGATCCTCAAGTGTCAGTCATCTGAGCAGGACATAAACAGTGATATTTGGGTGTCTGGTAATGAAAAGCCTTCAGGGGAACCTTGTCAGCAGGTGTGCACGTTGGCTTGATCGACTCTGCTCGATGATACACAGCTGGACATTTTAATGCAGAAATCAGAGGCTCCCGACCCCAAAGATGTCTTTAAGGCAGTGATTTCTTTTAAAAGAAAGATAAATAGCTTCAAAATATACTTTGCATGTGAATAAACTTGTAAAGTACATTAGCCTATATTACTAAGTTGGATTCAAGCATACCCATTTCAGGGAGTAAATTTTTAACATGTGTTCAGGGGTGATAAGACTTGTGCTTAGTCGCTGATTTCTCTGTGTACATAAATTACAGAATAGTCAGGTATTGACATGTAGATCAGGGACAGAGCAAGCACAGTTCCATCACTGATTCATTTACATGTCAATGCCAGACGAGGGCTCTTGTATGAGCTCCCAGAACAAATAAAAACAGATAGACATATTTGTGGCTCTAGAATATCTTTTGTTCAGTTGTGTGTGTGTGTATGTATCTGTGAGTGTGTATATGTATATATATTTTTTTCAACACATAATAATATGAGAATATGAGATTCTGGAATTCTTTTCTTATTTTATCATGTATTTTATGTAGTAATAACAGTAACAATGGTTTCCCACTTGGATAACAACGTGAAATAATTAAAAAATTGTCCATGAGGTCTGTTGTAGAATGTTTTAAGTTTTATTTATCGGTTCTGAAGGAAAATATCAAAACTATTTCAGCAGGCTGGATTCTTTTTAAGCCAAATCTTATGTCCCTACTGCCGCCACCTAACGAAATTAACTCAAGAACAGCCTCTATTGGAGGCTGCTGTCTTTGCATATTAACGCCCCAGGAGAAGAGAATCTATTTTTCAGCTGGAATCGTTGTCACTATTAAAATTTACTTGGTAGCAAGTGAGAAGACTGAATTGTCCTTTGATTGGACATGCATTTGTTGACAGGATAATGCATTTGCTGGCTGTCTGCAGTGGACAGCTGGTGCTTTCGTCCACTCCCATCCCTCCCGGTCTTTTGCTGGAAAGAGGACTTCCTTCCTCTGGGGAGTGTAGCCCCTCTTCTCCATGGGAGTCCAGGATGGGTCACTCCTTATTCTCTGTTCTGTCCCAAATGGTCAACAAAGGGGTGACATAGGTCCCAGGGAGACGATCTTGTGAATTTCCTATGTGGACTCCAGGAGGAAGATTCTGTCCTTGTTCTAGATGCCTGAGGCCGAGATATTGGATACCTGCATCTTTCTGGTGTCATACTTCACTGTCCCCTGCCACAGAGAGACGGACGATGACAATGTCCATTACCAGGGAATGATGTCGACCGATGGAAGGACTAATGCTGAGAGACCCAGGGAGAGAATTCTGACTGTATCCGAACTTGAGTCCCTGGGATTCTGGACTCAGCCCCAGTCCAGCTTCTTACTGAATGTGAGTGAACAATTTCCAGTTTTTGCTTCAGCAACTTTGAATCGTGTCAGGCACTTGTTACTGAAAGAGCGTGGAACAATGGACTACCTTACAGTATCATTTATCTTTGTGTATACAGTATTTGTAATACTAATTATGTCAAATCATTAGCTCTAGAACATTACAGAAATTTACGGAAACCTTTAAAAGCAATCAATAGCAACTTCCCCTCACACTTTTTCTCCTGGACAAGACCCCATAGCTGAATGCCAGAGCCCTGGATCTTTCAAAACTCAACTACTTCTCTTTGATGATGTCATTTCCTTCCTCCCTGGACCCTAATTTTTTTTTTTTTTTTACAGCATTGAGACTGTCCAGAGAGTCCATTCCCTTTCTTGGAAGCTCTTCTCCACCTCCTTTGCTATTTCATCCTCCTTCTCTTATTCCTAAAGGATGAAGTCACTCATTATCAAAAAGAAAACAAATAAGTGTTGGCAGGGCTCTGGAGAAAAGGTAAACCTTGTGCACTGTTGGTGGGAATGTAAATTGGTGCAGCCACTATGGAGAACAGTATGGAGGAGCCTCAAAGAACTAAATAGAACTACTGTATGATCTAGCAATTCCACTTATGGGTATTTATAAGCAGAAAACAAAAACAGTAATTTAAATAAGCACAAAATTTAATAATTCAAAAAGAAATATGCCCCCCATGTTCATTGCAGCATTATTCACAATAGCCAAGATATAGAAACAACCAAAGTGTCCATAGATGGATAAATGGATAAAGAAGATGTGATACACACACACACACACACACACACACACACACACACATACACACAATGAAATTATACTCAGTCATAAAAGGAATGAAACCTTGCCACTTGTAACAATATGGATGGACCTTAAAAGTATTATGCTAAGTGAAATAAGTTAGACACAGACAAATACCATATGATCTCACTTATATATGGAATCTAAAAAACAAACAAACAAACAAAATAAAACAAATCCAAACTCATATATACAGAGAACAAATTGGTAGTTTTCAGAAGGGAGGAGTAGTAGGGGTGAGTGAAGGGGGTCAAGAGGTAGAAACTTCCAGTCATAAAATAAATAAGTCATGGAGATGTAACATACAGCATGGTGACTATAGTCAATAATATTGCATTGCATACTTTGTAAGTTTGTATGGTGATAAAGGGTAACTTAGACTTTATGGTGGTGCTCATTTTTTTCCGTGTATACAAATATCAAATCTTTATGTTGTACACCTGAACCTAATATAATGTTTTATGGCAATTATATCTCAGTGATAAAAAGCAACCTTCTCCAAGTAGAAAAAAAAAGGATGGAGTCGCTCAGTTTGGCCCTGCAGCTTTCTCTCTATGCTTTCTTTTTGGTGATTACATGCAAGACTGAAAACTTAAATGGGTTCAAAGGATGACTCACACACTTTCATCTCCAGATCTCACTTGGAACTCCAGGCTCCCATCTCCAGCTGCCTTCTTCACACCGCCACCTCACCGTGGGTCTCCAAGGTCACGATGCAGCCGATTTCCCAGACCCCAAGCTAGACACCTACCTTGTCATCATCAACTCTATCCCAGAACCATGGTCTGCTACTTCCACCATCAAAATGAATCTCACATTAGAAATGTATCTCCACCTCTGCTACAGGCATCCTAGTCAAAGCTACTATCCTTTCCTGCCTGGCAGCTGCAGTAGCATAGCAATTAGTGCCCCTCTTTTCACTTTGTTTCTACTCTTTCTTTTTTTTTTCTTTTTTTATATGATATTTTTAAAATTTGATTTAATTTATTTTTTATACAGCAGGTTATTATTAGTTATCCATTTTATACATATTAATGTATATATGTCAATCCCAATCTCCCAATTCATCACAACACCACCACCCCCCTCTGCCACTTTCACCCCTTGGTGTCCATACGTTTGTTCTCTACATCTGTGTCTCAATTTCTGCCCTACAAACCTGTTCATCTGTACCATTTTTCTAGGTTCCACAAATATACGATATTTGTTTTTCTCTTTCTGACTTACTTCACTCTGTATGACAGTCTCTAGATTCATCCACATCTCTACAAATGACCCAATTTCGTTCCTTTTTATGGCTGAGTAATATTCCATTGTATATATGTACTACATCTTCTTTATCCATTCGTCTGTTGATGGGCATTTAGGTTGCTTCCATGACCTTGGTATTGTAAATAGTGTTGCAATGAACATTGGGGTGCATGTGTCTTTTTGAATTACGGTTTTCTCTGGGTATATGCCCAGTAGTGGGTTTGCTGGGTCGTATGGTAGTTCTATTTTTAGTTGTTTAAGGACCCTCCATACTGTTCTCCATAGTGGCTGTATCAATTTACATTCCCACCAACAGTGCAAGAGGGTTCCCTTTTCTCCACACCCTCTCCAGTATTTGTTGTTTGTAGATTTTCTGATGATGCCCATTCTAACTTGTGTGAGGTGATACCTCATTGTAGTTTTGATTTGCATTTCTCTAATAATTAGTGATGTTGAGCAGCTTTTCATGTGTTCTTGGCCATCTTCTTCTTTGGAGAAATGTCTATTTAGGTCTTCTGCCCATTTTTGGATTGGGTTGTTTGTTTCTTTAATATTGAGCTGAATGAGCTGTTTATATATTTTGGAGATTAATCCTTTGTCCATTGATTCGTTTGCAAATATTTTCTCCCATTCTGAGGGTTGTCTTTTCGTCTTTGTAGTTTCCTTTGCTTTGCAAAGGCTTTTAAGTTTCATTAGGTCTCATTTTTAAATTTTTGTTTTTATTTCCATTACTCTAGGAGGTGGATCAGAAAAGATCTTGCTGTGATTTATGTCAAAGAGTGTTCTTCCTATGTTTTCCTCTAAGAGTTTTATAGTGTCTGGTTTTACATTTAGGTCTCTAATCCATTTAGAGTTAATTTTTGTGTATGGTGTTAGAGAGTGTTCTAATTTCATTCTTTTACATGTAGCTGTCCAGTTTTCCCAGCACCACTTATTGAAGAGACTGTCTTTTCTCCATTGTATATCCTTGCCTCCTTTGTCATAGATTAGTTGACCATAGGTGTGTGGGTTTATCTCTGGGCGTTCTATCCTGTTTCATTGATCTATATGTCTGTTTTTGTGCCAGTACCATATTGTCTTGATTACTGTAACTTTGTAGTTTGGTCTAAAGTCAGGGAGTCTGATTCCTCCAGCTCCGTTTTTTTTCCCCCAAGACTGCTTTGGCTATTCGGGATCTTTTGTGTCTCCATACAAATTTTAACATTTTTTTTCTAGTTCTGTAAAAATTGCCATTGGTAGTTTGATAGGGATTGCACTGAATCTGTAGATTGCTTTGGGTAGTATAGTCATTTTCACAATATTGATTCTTCCAATCCAAGTACATGGTATACCTCTCCATCTGTTTGTATCATCTTTAATTTCTTTCATCAGTGTCTTAGTGTTTTCTGCATACAGGTCTTTTGTCTCCCTAGGTAGGTTTATTCCTAGGTATTTTATTCTTTTTGTTGCAATGGTAAATGGGAGTGTATCCTTAATTTCTCTTTCAGTTTTTTCATCATTAGTGTACAGGAATGCAAGAGATTTCTGTGCATTAATTTTGTATCCTGCAACTTTACCAAATTCATTGATTAGCTCTAGGAGTTTTCTGGTGGCACCTTTAGGATTCTCTATATATAGTATCATGTCATCTGCAAACAGGGACAGTTTTACTTCTTCTTTTCCAATTTGTATTCCTTTTATTTCTTTTTCTTCTCTTATTGCCATGGCTAGGACTTCCAAAACTATGTTGAATAATAGTGGTGAGAGTGGACATCCTTGTCTTGTTCCTGATCTTAGAGGAAATGCTTTCAGTTTTTGACCATTGAGAATGATGTTTGCTGGGGGTTTGTCATAGATGGTCTTTATTATGTTGAGGTAGGTTCCCTCTATGCCCACTTTCTGGAGAGTTTTTATCATAAATGGGTGTTGAATTTTGTCAAAAGCTTTTTCTGCATCTACTGAGATAATCATATGGTTTTTATTCTTCAATTTGCTAATATGGTGTATCACATTGATTGATTTGTGTATATTGAAGAATCCTTGCATCCCTGGGATAAATCCCACTTGACCATGGTGTATGATCCTTTTAATGTGTTGTTGGATTCTGTTTGCTAGTATTTTGTTGAGGATTTTTGCATCTATATTCATCAGTGATATTGATCTGTAATTTTCTTTTTTTGTAGTATCTTTGTCTGGTTTTAGTATCAGGGTGATGGCGGCCTCATAGAATGAGTTTGGGAGTGTTCCGTCCTCTGCAATATTTTGGAAAAGTTTGAGAAGGATGGGTGTTAGATCTTCTCTAAATGTTTGGTAGAATTCACCCGTGAAGCCGTCTGGTCCTGGACTTTTGTTTGTTGGAAGATTTTTAATCACAGTTTCAATTTCATTACTTGTGATTGGTTTGTTCATATTTTCTATTTCTTCCTGGTTCAGTCTTGGAAGGTTATACCTTTCTAAGAATTTGTCCATTTCTTCTAGGTTGTCTATTTTATTGCCACAGAGTTGCTTGTAGTAGTCTCTTAGGATGCTTTGTATTTCTGTGGTGTCTGTTGTAACTTCTCCTTTTTCATTTCTAATTTTATTGATTTGAGTCCTCTCCCTCTTTCTCTTGATGAGTGTGGCTAATGGCTTATCAATTTTGTTTATCTTCTCAAAGAACCAGCTTTTAGTTTTATTGATCGTTGCTATTGTTTCATTTCTATTTCATTTATTTCTGCTCTTGTCTTTATGATTTCTTTCCTTCTACTAACTTTGGGTTTTGTTTGTTCTTCTTTCTCTAGTTCCTTTAGGTGTAAGGTTAGATTGCTATTTGAGATTTTTCTTCTTTCTTGAGGGAGGCTTGTATTGCTATAAACTTCCCTCTTAGAACTGCTTTTGCTGCATCCCATAGATTTTGGATCGTCGTGCTTTCATTGTCATTTGTCTCTAGGTATTTTTTGATTTCCTCTCTTATTTCTTCAGTGATCTCTTGGTTATTTAGTAACGTATTGTTTAGCCTCCATGTGTTTGTGTTTTTTACTTTTTTCCCCCTGTAATTGATTTCTAATCTGATAGCGTTGTGGTCAGAAAAGATGCTTGATATGATTTCAGTTTTCTTAAATTTACTGAGGCTTGACTTGTGACCCAAGATGTGATCTATCCTGGAGAATGTTCCGTGTGCACTTGAGAAGAAAGTATAATCTGTTGTTTTTGGATGGAATGTCCTATAAATATCAAATAAATCTATCTGGTCTATTTTATCATTTAAAGCTTCTGTTTCCGTATTAATTTTCTGTTTGGATGATCTGTCCATTGGTGTAAATGTGGTGTTAAAGTCCCCCACTATTATTGCTTTACTGTTGATTTCCTCTTTTATATCTGTTAGCAGTTGCCTTATGTATTGAGGTGCTCCTCTGTTGGGTGCATATATACTTATAATTGTTATATCTTCTTCTTGGATTGATCACTTGATCATTATGTAGTGTCCTTCTTTGTCTCTTGTAACATTCTTTATTTTAAAGTCTATTTTATCTGATATGAGTGTTGCTACTCCAGCTTTCTTTTGATTTCCATTTGCATGGAATATCTTTTTCCATCCCCTCAGTTTCAGTCTGTATGTGTCCCTAGGTCCCTAGACAGCATATAGATTGGTCTTGTTTTTGTATCCATTCAGACAGCTTGTGTCTTTTGGCTGGAACATTTAATCCATTTATGTTTAAGGTAATTATCGATACGTATGTTCCTGTTACCATTTTCTTAATTGTTTTGGGTTTGTTTTTGTAGGACCTTTTCTTCTCTTGTGTTTCCCACTTAGAGAAGTTCCTTTAGCATTTGTTGTAGAGCTGGTTTGGTGGTGCTGAATTCTCTTAGCTTTTGCTTGTCTGTAAAGCTTTTGATTTCTTCATCAAATCTGAATGAGATCCTTGTTGGGTAGAGTAATCTTGGTTGTAGGTTCTTCCCTTTCATCACTTTAAATATATAGTGCCACTCTGTTCTGGCTTGTAGAGTTTCTGCTGAGAAATCAGCTGTTAACCTTATGGGAGTTCCCTTGTATGTTATTTGTCATTTTTCCCTTGCCGCTTTCAATAATTTTTCTTTGTCTTTAATTTTTGCCAATTTGATTACTTTGTGTCTCGGCTTGTTTCTCCTTGGGTTTATCCTGTATGGGACTCTCTGCACTTCCTGGACTTGGGTGGCTATTTCTTTTCCCATATTAGGGAAGTTTTCGACTATAGTCCATTCAAATATTTTCTCGGGTCCTTTCTCTCTCTCTTCTCCTTCTGGGACCCCTATAATTTGAATGTTGTTACGTTTAATGTTGTCCCAGAGGTCTCTTAGGCTGTCTTCATTTCTTTTCATTCTTTATTCGGTTCCGCAGCAGTGAATTCCACCATTCTGTCTTCCAGGTCACTTATCCGTTCTTCTGTCTCAGTTATTCTGCTATTGATTCCTTGTAGTGTATTTTTCATTTCAGTTATTGTATTGTTCATCTCTATTTGTTTGTTCTTTAATTCTTCCAGGTCTTTGTTAAACATTTCTTGCATCTTCTCTATCTTTGCCTCCATTCTTTTCCTGAGGTCCTGGATCACCTTCACTATCATTATTCTGAATTCTTTTTCTTGAAGGTTGCCTATCTCCACTTCATTTAGTTGTTTTTCTGGAGTTTTATCTTGTTCCTTCATCTGGTACATAGCCCTCTGCCTTTTCATCTTGTGTATCTTTCTGTGAATGTGGTTTTTGTTCCACAGGCTGCAGGATTGTAGTTCTTCTTGTTTCTGCTGTCTGCCCTCTGGTGGATGAGGCTATCTTCTACTCTTTCTTACTCCCAACACGCTCGACCTCACTTTCCTGGATATATTAGATTAAATAATCTATTTTCAAATACAAAGAATCATATCACATCACTTCCATCCAAGCCCTCTGGTGGCTTCTATTGCAATCGGACCAAAAGCTAAATGCCTCGCTGTGGTCCACGAACACGCTGTCTTCTGTCTTCTTGGCCACTCTCTGCCTCTGTCCTGGTCTCCTGCACATCCTCCGGGACCCCCTTATAGCCCAAGCTTGTTAACATCTCAGGCCTTCAGAGGAGATGTTCTCCTGGCCCCCAAAACTCTGCATCTACTTTTTTTTTTTTTTTCAGTTCTCAGATTAAAGTATCCATTGCCCAGAAGGCCCTCTTGACCTATACACTCCACCCCCATTTCTAATTTGATCTAATGCTATCTCCTCCATCCCCACCTGTTATGCTTTCACTTCTTTACTTCATTTGTCAACATAGGGAATGATCTTCTTGATTTATTTATGTATTAGTTCATTACCTGTTCTCCCACAGAAATATAAGATCTGTCAACACAGAATCCATGTCTGTCTTACTCACTGTTGTATCTTGGAACCCTGCCTGACACAAGCCTGGCTTTCAAATGCATGGGGGAATGAATGAGTGAATGAACGAGTGAAAAGAATAAAATTGTGGAGTTGGATGATCTCTAAAAGCCTACACAGCACATATAGTGCATGCATGTGTGTGTACACATACACACACACACACTCACAGCTGTCATTTCTTCATTAAAATGAGATGTTGTGTCTTTAGTACAGCTTTCCTTTCACACTGCTGGTGTGACACATCTAGAAGGGAGTGCTTCAGTACCACAAAATCTGTTGACAGATTGGAGGGGGCTTAAAGAAGAACGTAAGATGAAGGGACCAAAGAGATTAATTTATGAGCCAGATTACATGTGCTGAATGCATCCTACTTGCCTACAGCACTGTGAAACAGGGGCAGGAGATACTGTGTAAAGTTTGGAAAATTCACAGTTAGAACAGAGATGAATTATTTGTCTTCATGCTTGGATTTGTCATTAGGCTACAGAGGCTGAACAGAACCTTGACTGTAGACTGGGGAAATGTCCTCGTGGGACTGTCATGGTGGTCCTTGTATCACTGGACAGGAAATGCTACCAAAGAAAACATGAGAATTAAGGTTTTCTCCTTCCAGCACTTCCTAATGAGGTCAATACTCTAAAAGTCTTTGAAAGAGAGGAAGAACATTCTGGAAAAGTGTCATCACTTTTTATGTTCATTCTAATTCCTTAGCAACTGTCTGTCTCAAACTCAAATTTGTATGAAGCTCAAGGTCAGCATAAATGATCCTAAGTTCAGATTAAATAAAGTTTTTCAGGGGATGAAGTGTGAGTGGGTAGTTTCTCCACTTGTTTTATATGTATATAATATATATACATTGTTTTATATATATTGTTATGTATATATATTGTTTATATATATGTACACTATATGTATATACACATTGTTGCTACTGTAACAAATTACCACAAAAATTTAGCAGCTTAACAACACAAATTTAAAGTCTGTAGGGTAGAAATATGGCACAAGTCTCTTTGGGCTGAAGTCAGTGTGTGGGCAGGGCTCTGTTCCTTTCTGGAGCTCTGGGGTGAACCCTTTTTCTTGCCTTTTCCAGCTGCTGGTGGCTTCCTGCATCCCTTTTCTCATGAGACATCTTCAAAGTCAACAAGATTGATCCGTCTTGCCTTTCTTCAGTGGTCTCTTTTCCCTCTAATTCCTCTCCTCTGCCTCACTCTTCCACTTTTAAGGACCTTTGTGATGACAATGGACTCGTTTGGGTAATCCAGGAAAAACCTCCTTACTTTCAGGTCAGCCGTTGAGCACCACTGGTTCCAACTGTAACCATCCTTTTGCTTTGTCACGTCACACAGCATGTTCACAAGTTCTGGGAATTAGGACTTGGGCGTCTTTGGGTGGGTTTCTGCTGACCACACACATTGCAAAGTCTGTGGAGATGAGATGGGTGGGCAGGGGAAGCAGAGGCCGAAGGGCATCCTTCACAAGCTCCACAATCTGGCTTTTCCAGGGACAGATTTCACTTTAAACCATATGGAGCACATATTAGTGCTATATGCCAGCCACAATGGTCAAGAATTTACATACATTCTATTACTTTATTTCAGACACATACTCACACACACAGAACAAAACAAAAACAAACTATGGGGCAGTTGTTATCTGTCAGGGTCCCAGAGGAAACAAGAGCACGCTTAAATTAGGAGTTTAACAGGCAGACCTCATTTTGTTGTGCTTTACTTTATTGCATTTTGAAAATTGTGTTTTTTACAAATTGAAGGGATGAGGCAACCCTGTGTTGAGCAAGTCTATTGGTGTCATTTTTCCAACAGCATTTGCTCACTCACTTTGTGTCTTTGTGTCACATTTTGATAATTCTCACAATATTTCAAACTTTTTCATTATTATTATATTTGTTAGGGTGATCTGTGATCAACGATCTTTGATGCTATTATTTCAAAAAGGTTATAACTCACTGAAGGCTCAGATGATGGTTAGCATTTGTTAGCAATAAAGTATTTGTAAATGAAGGTGTGCACATTGTTTTTTTAGACACAATGCTATTGCACACTTAATAGACTA
Source organism: Balaenoptera borealis (assembly GCF_965194805.1). NCBI lineage: Eukaryota > Metazoa > Chordata > Mammalia > Artiodactyla > Balaenopteridae > Balaenoptera > Balaenoptera borealis. Next base: position 87,597,846 of record NC_138871.1, read on the forward strand.
CTTATGTTTATAGTGTAGACATAACTTATATATGCACTGGGAAACCAAAATATTTGTCTGAATATCTTTATTGTGATGTTCACTTTATTGCAGTGGTCTGGAACTGAATCTGAGATATCTCCGAGGTGTGCCTGTATTTACAAAGGGAATGATCATACATCTGCTGTTGGGTGGAAGTTTGTAGGTCTAGAAGCAGCTGTGCTGCCACCACCTGAAAGGGTGACATATACACACTATTATATATAAGATAGATAACTAATAAGGACCTACCATATAGCACAGGGAACTCTTCTCAATACTCTGTAATGATCTATATGGGAAAAGAGTCTAAAAAAGAGTGGATATATGTATATGTATAACTGATTCACTTTGCTGTACAGCAGAAACTAACACAACATTGTAAATCAACTATCCTCCAATAAAAATTTTAAAAAAGGGTGAGGCTGGTACAGCCTACTTGACGTCGTAAGGACGGAAAATCTTACAACACCGGGGGGCTTGAGTCTAACAAGGACTTTCTGTGGAGAGATGATTTAGCCCAAAGAAACCTCAGAGTTTCTTCTGGAAGGAGCCAGAAAAACAAATACCCAGACACCCCTCTTTCTCACTCTCTCTCTGACCTGCCAAGTCCTACCAGGAGCCAGGGGCACGGACGGCCTGGGAGGGACCTCCAAGGGGCACAGGTGGGGAGGGGACCTGAAGGGCGTCCTGCACACCAACTTAATGTGTGAGGTAAGGAACCTGAGGGGGGGAGATTCAAGTCAGTTGTCCATGTTCACTAACCAGTGAGCTTTGGAGCTGGGGTTAGAACCCAGGCACTTGAATTCCAGAGCTTTATTTGCGGTTATATCTTATTAGCCATAATATGTGCGTCCTCTTGGCCAACCATGACCACACAGATAGGGAGACAGTAAGGGGGCTGGAAGCCTAGCCCCCTGAGGCAGATGGATCGATGCTGAGTGAGAGCCAGAACCAGGGGTGTGACATGAAGAGACAGGTGAGGAAGATCATGTCTCCTGGAACTGCAGTTTTTGGAAAGTGATAAAAGGGAGCATGTAATGCTCACATTCCCAGTGCAGTGGCAGCGAATGGTGAGAGAGGAAATCAGTTCTATGGCTTTGTGGGACAGCCACCAGCCCAGGCATTACAGGATGCAGTTTGCTTCTCTGAGACATAGTGTTCATGGCACAGGATACAGGATGGCTGGTGGGGGTGGCTGGGGCTGAGGCACCATGAAGAAGGGACTCTCTTCCCTAAAACAGACCCTAGCAGTGCCCTTGACTTAGATCCCATGTAACAACTGTGTGAGGGCACAGAACATATATGAACTCCACTGGTAGCAAAGTAGGAATCGCTTACGATGATTTGAGATTCTAATATATTTACATTTCCTTTAAATGGATTAAAGCTCCCAAAAAACCTCCTACAACCACATACCACGTTAATAAAATTATATCTTGATTACCAATTAAAGATGCCTTTTGATTGAAAAGCTCTGAATAATCCTCCATCATGGCCTGATTTGTTGTGAAATTACCAGCTGTGATTTGTCTGGGTAAATATCACCTCTAGCTCTTGCATCTTCACTTCCATCTTGATAAAATCAGAACTTAATTATTTCAAATCTTGTACTTCTGTCATGGATGTCAAATTAAAAATTTCAACATTACAAATCTGCAAGGCAACATTTAAAACTGTGGAGCATTTTCTTCTTCCAGCTCGTTGCATGAATGTACATTCCATAATGAACAGAAAATATCATGTTCCTATAACAACAATAATCTTCCTGTGTATATTGTTTTGTTCTTGAGCCTGTTTGTTTTGATGGAAGGTGTTTCTAATAAGTTGTGTTTGATACGAATTTTGGAAGGGATCAATCCAACTTATCTTCTGCATTAAAGTTCTACATACATGCTCTCCCTTCTAGTGTAGAAAGCAATGTAGGTATTTTCCCGGAGTAATCAATAAAATGAAATCTTAAAAAAAAAAGAAAAAAATTATGAAGATCTTTTTGTTCAGCTGCTGTAGGCAGATGACTTTTCTTATATAAAGAGAACATTCCTGGAAACAGATTTCATTCATTTCAAACAGCAAATGCAGCATTTTTTAAAAGAAAAAAAAAAGATAATGTTACCCACCCAAGCCAACAACACTACAGCACTAGGTTATTCATAAGATAGTAAATCTAGTTATTCCAATGAGCATCACAAAATCTAATATAAGGTGTTATTGCTACTTAAGTTATAAAAGGGTGCATGCGCCATCAGGCATGGGGATTGTCTGAGACTACAAGATGCACGACCTCTGTTTCCTTTAAAAGAAATCACTTTCAATATATCTTAAGATTTCAAAAGAATAAAATGCAAAAATGGCTCACATTTCAAGGTGAAAGGTCTCTGTTGACTAAAGATGCTTCCATTTTTATTGCAGTTGAGGTTCTTGCTTTTCTTTTTTTTTTTTGGTAAGCTTTTTTCCATCACAAGCTGATGTATGGATATATTTATAGTTCAGTTTCATTTAACTATGTTCATTTGTACTGTTCTGTGACGGATTTATATGATCATAGATCCCTAGTGTCACTGTTGTATTATTTATATTTCTATAAATTAAGGCCATTATTATTCAAGATGGCTCCCGACAATAGGATGCAGTAGTTGGAAATAGCATTTAATATTTCCTCAGTCCTGATGAATTCTCTATGGATTGCATCCTGACGCAGACTAAGAAATCATTGTCTTTGCTGGAAAAAGGGAGGTCTTGTGTAATAATAATAAGTCACTAATGAAAGACAAAAATTTCAGGACTATTTGTAGACTCTGGTGTTTAATCTTCCTAATGATAGCCCTGATGATAAATAGATGAGAGAGATAATACGGGGCTGATAAGCTGATAACACCAGCAGACCAGGCTTCTCTTCCTCCCGCTGCATGTGATTAGCCTCTAGGACAGATTCACATCATGCATTTTAAATCTTCCTTTTATCTCTGTATTGGAGGATGACGTCTCCACCAAGCGATTTTTAAGCAAGGGTTTTATGACAGATGGGGGTAGATGAGGGCCTTTCTCTCCCCAGCACCAATAAAACAAACTTAATTGGTGACTTCAACATAAAACAGTTTATTTCTGGCTCTAGGATACAGCAAATTAATAATCAGATATAGAGGATGGGCACAGAAAAGATGATGGGAAAACTGTTGCCTCAGATTGCTTTGAAAGATCTCTTTATAGAACCAATCTGGTTGTACAAGCTCCTTTTCTATCTGTGAAACTGAGGTGCTTATGTCACAGAACGTGAGGCTTAAATGCGATAAATTAAATGGATATAGGTTAAATTAAGATTGCTAAAATATATAAATTTGCCAGTCGTCTGTCGAGCACATAGTAACATAATGAGCATTTATTATGTGAAAGTTAGGATATGGAACTTGGAGTGTGTTTGCTCCTGGTCACTAACATGATCATATCTTAGGAAAGGAATCTCTGTATATTATCTGTGTGTGTGTTTTTTAAATTTGCATTTCCCTAACGACTGTTGAGGTTGAGCATCTTTTCATGTGCTTATTGACCATTTGTAGATCTTCTTTGGAGAAATGTTTATCCAAGTCCTTTGCCCATTTTCAAATTGGGTTGTTTCTTTTTTGTGTTGTTGAGTTGCAGGAGTTTTAAAAAAATATATTCTGGCTATTAATCCCTTATCAGATATATGATTTGCAAATTTTTTTTTCCATTTTCTAGGTTGCCTTTTCACTCTTGTTTTAAATTGAAGTAGTTAATTTACAATGTTGTATTACTTTCTGGTATATAGCAAAGTGATTCAGTTACATATATATATATGTATATATATGTGGATATATATATATATATATATATATATATATATATATATATATATATACTTTTTCTTAGTCTTTTCCACTATAATTTATCACAGGATATTGAATATAGTTCCCTGCACTGTACAGTAGGACCTTGTTGTTTATCTATTATTGTTCTGTTTTTTTCCTATTCAGGTTAAGCTACTTGAGCAACAGTTCATTAACAGCTGGCAATGCTCTCTGGTTTAAATGTTGAAAACATCACAACTCCATAAATAAGGAAAAAAAAAAACTACTTTTATGCACTTTGTGTTTATTAAAGTACCACAAACCATTAAATGAATTTCAAACACAAGATGTGTGCACCAAATGGGTCAAACTGCTCTGAGTTGATAAAGCAAAGATTGAAGACGGTGCAGGTGCTTGTGGCCGAGAGGTCAGGGAGGAGACAGGAAACATCAGGAGGTGTTGGGGTCAGGTATGACTGCATCTTACTCCAGTTCTGCCTTCTTGAGCCCTATGACCCTGGGGATGTTATTTAGCTTTTCCAAGCCTTGGTCTCCTTATTAATGAAATGGGAGCAGTTATAGTTGCTGGAGAGTGTTGAGTGGGAGCACAGGTGTGAGACCCCTTGTGCAGGGCCAGCCCTACAGGGGGTCCATTCTCCAGGGATTCCCCTCCCCACCCCATGACTTGAGAAGTTTCCTGGAGTCATAGAAAATCGAGAAGGAACAATTAACTCACTGCAAAGGGAAAGAGTCAAGAGGTAAGGGAGACTCCAGCATCCCCAGAGCATTGCCCGTGTCTCACCCTCACCTGGTCCCAGGTGTTGTCCCAGACTTAAGGTGTCATCTCAGGGGTACCCCAAGCTCAAAATGGAAAGACTGATATAAGGGGAGAGGCAGCCCAATTGACGTCTCTCTCTAAGGGGTTTCGATTCTCAATTGGGAATTAAGAGAGGAAGTGGAATTTATGTTGAAACATTCTTATCATGGAAATCTGGACCCATCCATTGTGACTGTTTGGAACAGCAGCAGAGGACGTGGAGGGTCTCTCTGGTGGCAGCTCCTCTTCTCAGAAACTTCTGTTCTCTCTACTGCAGGAAATTGCCTGCACTCAACTGCCTTTCCACTACAAAAATGGCAATTTCATTCAGATAAAACATGTTTGAAGTATTAAAATGTCTTGGAAAATAGTCCCTATAACTAGTTTTCATCTTTAAGTATAAAGTTTATTTTTCCCTTATATTCTTCACAATCTAAGATTTCTCTCCCTATTTGGTTGTTGGTCACAATCTGCTAAGGTTTAACCCTCTGGGGGGACACATGAGAATTTAGAGGCAGAGGTTAGTAGGAGAAGTGTAAAGATGTTGGAAACTTGCATTTAAGAATTAGCTTTAGAAAAGTGGATACATCCAAAATTAAAAAGTAAATCATATATATTATTTCAATAATCCCATTCTGCTGTAGAGGCTGATCACTGTATAGTGTTTCTGCCTAAGAATTTATCCGTAAAAGCTGATGTGGAATTTGCATTATAATTATACTCAGAGCCTCATGGATCCTTGTGGGTTAACTGGAAATGCAGAGAACATCTAGTTAGTGAGGGGTTGGGGGCAAACCATCTGGCTTGTACCTACCTTGGTTAAAAATATGATCTTGCAAAAAATGTGCAAGATATTCTGTGTCAGGCCACTGGGGAAGAAAACCTGAGATCCAGCATATGGCGCCGCATGATCTGGTGAAACCAGTATGTTCCTGGTCCACACCCCCTCCCTGCAGTACAACCTTGACTCTCTATTTTTGACAGCTTCCAATCTCGTCCTCCTGCATCTGGTATGCTCTTCAGAAGCAGGCTTTGGACCTCCTCCTGGGGCGTCCATGGAGTGCACGTGCCTCTCACTCTTGTCTTGTCCTGCTCTCCCTCCCCTGCCATCCTTTTTTGATTCAGGACCCTGGTCACTGCAGCTCCTGCTCTGACCATTGTAACTGTCAGCACCTCATCTTTCCAGGGTTTGAAACTCAGTTTGAACAACTGGGCTTTGGCTTGCTTCACCCTGGATGAATTAACATCCTTTGCAGCCTTAGGAGTCCGCATCTCCCGATCCCCGACAGGGACCTTGCCAGCCCCCAAGGGGAGCAGCAGTTGGAAAGTATACCGGGCAAGTGAAATATGAACTTATGTAACCTCTCCCTTTACTGCAGCATCCTTTAATCAGAATGGTCGCCATCACTTTCTGAAGATGTTGGTTCTTTGGAGAACACTTTTCACAAGCTAAACTCACAGAAACTATCCAGCTATACTCCTCCTTGAGATTTTCTTTCCTGGATTGCAGTCCACTTCCCTAAAGGAAGTTATTCAGGAAGATGTAAAACAAAATCAACTTTTATAATAGTGCAGAGCGAGCCTTAATTTCTCATCTCTGTTTTTATAAATTCTTTCACAAGGATTTATTCTACTATTTTTTGGGGGGAGGGGGCTAGTTTGGGAATTACAGTTTGAGGGAAAAAAAACCCCCAAATAATTTGACTTTAAATCAATAATGCATGGAGAAACATCAATTGCACATTTTTTGCTCGTTTTAACTACTTCATTTTTGCTTTACTTCTTTTTATTTAATCATCACCTTTCTTAACATCGAAGAGTTAAATAAGATATAAGAACTTATCCGTTAGGAGAAAACTACCACGTAGGATCCTGAGATGTTAAGTGTGAGAATGGCCTTAGAGCGAAGCCCGTGCTGGGGGCCCAGCTCCAGGGTGGACACCCCATCAGAGGCTCATGCAGAGCAGTGATGCTTTGCTGTCACATGTTGTATGAGTGAGGACCTCCTCCCCAACCCGCCCACACCAGGCGTCAAGTCCACAGCTTTCACTGGAATTTCAGAGCAACCTATAACCCGCAAAGTTTAAAAACCACTGATCTAAAACTTTGGACTTGCAGATGAAGGCTCTGGGACACAGAAGCATTAAGTGGAGGTAGGACTGGGGTCTGTCTCTGGGCTTGTCAATATGCCATCAACCCAAGGACGTGTGCTCAAGTAGCAAACCTACAGCATATAGGGAAGTAGAAGGATCTGTGCTCTGTCTCTCCATTTTAGCTGGTTAATGTCAGGCAAATTCACTTAAAAGCCTTAGCCCAAGTCTCTTTACTGTGTAAATGAAGATAATAATGATAACACCCCCTTTAAAGAGCTGTTCTGAGGATCAAGGAGATACTATGTGTGAAAACGAACTAGGAGCTTCTAACCCTCCAGGAAAGAATCATCTTATGAATCATCTTGATTTTCAAACCCCATTTAGATATGAGAAAACTGAGGTCAGAGGCTACATAACCAGGCCCTATGCCTTCTAAGTCCTGAACCCCCGGCCCTGGCAGGCAGCTCTCAGCCTTCCTGGCTTATTTCATTCATTTCTGTTTCCTGAGGAGCTTCTCTTGTTCACGTCATTAGAGAATGGAGGAAGGATGCTGGCTCATGGATACTCTTTAACATGTGTTTTTGTCCTTATCTTATTGACTCAACCTGCAGATATCTCTGCCAGAAACATCCAATTGCTTCTTTGTCTAGAGACAATTTTATATTGATTTTAATCTAATTAGCTGGTTTGAACTACAGTTTGTGTCAAGATTCCTGTCTTGATCTAATTAGGTACTGTAGTTGAAGCCGTGTGGATCTGAAATCATAATTGCTGGTGTGCAGAAGCCTTTCCTCTCAGGGTCGGAGCGCTGGATGGAGACGTTTCTTAACATTGCACACTACTGATGGCGTAAATACGTCTGCTACCTTGGCTCCAAAATCTTCTAGAAATGCCACTGGACTTGAAGCCAGAAATACCCATGACCTCAAACCTTGGCTCCTCACTTTCAAGCTGTGTGTCCTTAGGCCAGTGAGTTAATCTCTTTAAACATCATTTTCCTTACCTGCAAAATAGGCATGGTTCTGAGGATTAAGTGATGGGAGAGCAAGCTAGGTAGCTACTACAGATAGATCCCTGGTTTAGTACCTGGCACATGGTGGCTTGAACTTTCTTCTCTTTCCTTTTCTCACTTGCCTATTCTTTTCAAGTTAGGCTGAGAAAACAGATTTCAGCCTTCCCTCCCTCCCTTCCTTCCTTCTTTCTTTCAGTTTTCAATCTCACACATGATTCCCTGAAGTATATTCACCAAACATGGTCAGCAAATGCCAAACAGGGCTGGACACACAGTCACATTTATGAGGAAGGTCAAAGTGGGTGATGTTCCAGTCTGAGAAGAGCGAAAGCAAGGCCAGAGGATTGTCTAAAACCTGGACTTGAAGAAACAGTAGAGAACATAGGGCCCAATATGGGTGAGCTGGTGAATCTCGGTCAGCGAGGCGAGTGTGAGTAGGACCCTTAAGGGCTGTGTCACAAGTGTGGGGTCTGGATATCCCACCTCCTCCGCACCTTCCCCATGGGCACAATTCTCCCTGGGGAGAATTGTAGTGACTTAAAACTTGGCTGGTCAGACAACTCTTCCTTATTCGTTATTATACACAGTGAGCATTTTGCCTGAATTCATTTTCTTCTCTCCTGCGCTACTCTTCTGCCCTGGGCCCTAGAGCCTTATAGTTAATTAATGGTTAGTGTTGCCCTTTGAATTCCGACTAGCTTTCCAGCAGGTTGCCTCTGTAGAGATAGAGAACACTTTCTCTTTTTTTCTTTCTTCCTTCTTTGATTTTTTTTCTATATTGCTTTATCATCAGGTCTTGAAAATAGCAGGTTGGCATTTATTTTCTAGCTTCGAAGGTTGGTTTTGAACTTCGGTTTACTTTTCCACGGAACGCTGAAGGTTTTGCAGATATGAGGAGCGATGCCATGATGTTGTAGAATCCCAGTTTTGAATTCTGGCAAGTTTGTGAACAGAGCCCATAGCTATTAACTCGTCATGAAAACTCTTGCCTTGAGAAAGTCCCCTCATCTCCTTCTGCAGGTGTAGGATGCTATTATATTGATTTTTGGGAACTATAAGTGTTATTTCTTAAGATCATAATTAGGATAAACATTAATGTCAGTGTCATTAACCACTCCCATCTTTACCCTAAGATAAATGAAATGTTTGGTGTAGTTGAATTTATTGGATGTAATCAATTGATAACAACATAATCAAGACATATAAGTTGACATTTTAAAAAATGTTAAACATTTTGACAACTGACTTCCAAAATCTTCAGAGCTAGAAAAGTTGTAGAATTAAAATCAAAAACAAGCAGAAAAAAGCAAACTAAAAGAACAGGTATCCCAACATACAGATTTGTCTTCCTTTCAGTAATCTGTGTTATTGCTATTATAACCACGTAGCGCCTATATAGCTCATGTGACATCTAAAAAGCCTAAAGTTAGCAGGGAGTGAAATTTTGGGAGGGAGGCACAGCTCACTTGCCTCAAAGTAGTTCCATGCATTAGAAATCACCACCATTAACAGCCTTCTTTGTATTAATGCATTGTCTCCAGGAGGTCACAGATATACCAACACATTAGAACCAAGGTCCATCAAATTCCCTAGGAGACTGGACCAAGGTGGGAGAGAATACCATGGCCAAACTCTCTCCCACCCCAAACCTTTTGAAACGACAAAAATGTAGTATTTTTAAAAGAACAGATTACTGCATTTACATAGAAACAAGAGGCAGAAAACTACAGTCCAAAACACACCGCAGGTGACATGTTGCATGCCTTATTCCAATGCCGTGGATAGAAACACTTCTGGCACTTTGGTGTAAGCTCCAGGTGTAGGCTGTGTAATTATCTGTTTCCGTGTTTCCCCTCCATTTCCCAATCCCCCATCTGGTGCCTTAAGTAAGCAGTGCTCCAAACACTTCTTCACATTTTGCCCAAAGCTGCCCTGAGGACTAGCCTCGGTTCTTTAGCCCTGGAAACTAACTTTACAATGAGTTTTCTCCTTGGCCCATCCTTGGTCTACAAGGATCTCCTCCTGAGTCTGTCCTTCCTAAGTATTCACTAACTTACATTGTCCCTGCATTGGCTACTGGGACTTTGGGTGTGAGATGTCCTTGGGAATCCCAAAGCTAATAAAGAGGCACAATACAGAGAACCTGCCAGAGTGGGGTTAATCTCACTCTGAAACAGGTATCAATAAACTCCCCGGTTCTGCAAAGCAGCTGATACGGACCTCCGAGTTTGGGAGCCTCGGTTAGTTTTGCAAAATGTGTCTCTGGTTGTTCATTATCTGTGGTTGTCCAGCACGTGCCGTGAGGCTGGTAATGTGCTGGCCGGAAAGAAATCAACTGCTGCCGAGCGAAGGCTGGTCTGCTCTGTAACTGCAGAGGCTACAAGTTCCGTAGATGGTTCAGCATAACTGCAGCTCCGTGGGCTCTCCACCATCTCCAAGTTCCAGTGCCCCCTTGACTCATGCACGCATGCGCAGCCTGCCCTTCTGGCCCGTCAGCATCACCTTGTTCATGGTACTGCACCCAGCCTGCCCTCTGGCCATCATCCTAGATTCTCTTCTCTGCCTTTGTCCTCTCTTCAGCCAGTCTTCTAACTACTGCTCAGGCCTCTGCTAAACCCCTTCCTCTTTTCCCGTCTACCACACCCTTGGATCAGAGGACATCTCTTCTCACATGATTTCAAAGCCAGGTAACTGCTTCCATGCCTTTCTTCTTTCCCCTTAAATTAATTCCCCAAACCACATTCAGGATAATCTTCCTAAAAGGCAGATTGACTTAAAATCTTGCAGTGGCCCTCTATTGCCCTCAAAGCTGAGTGTTTGGTTTCGTCCCATCTCCTGCAGTAGCCCAGATCAAGTTTCACACTGGAGTAATACTAAGGGTGGCTTCCTGTGCATACACACACACAGACACACACACACACACACACACACACACACACACACTCTTCCATGTGCCTGTATCTGGCTCACGTTGTTCCCTTTATTTAGACCCCCTTCCCTGTCCCCCACTACCTTCCCCTGACCAAAAAAAAAAAAAACAGAAAACACACATAATCTATTTCCTCCTTTGAGACTCCAATAAATTGTTCTGTCCTCCAGGAAGTCTTCCCTGAACCCCATGGGATGAGATCCCTTTGAGTTTTCATAGCACTGTGTTTATTTATGAATGTAACACATGCTATTTTATAAGTGAATTATTTGTTGACACATTTGTGTACTGTGAGCTCCTCCGGGTCAAGTTGTATTTCAGATACTTTGGAATTTCCAGAACTGATCATAGTGGCTGGATGGAAGATACTCTGAATATTTTGCTGAAGTGAAGCAAAAGAAATTTTTTTTTAACCAGTCTTCTGCATGGTAACATCTTGTTTTATAATGTTGGAGGTTAAGAAGTGAGTAAAATCTCTTACAGGGATTATTTCACTTGACCATCATACAATCCTGTGAAGTAGAACGACCTGAGAATCCAGGAGCAAACACGGAGATTTTAGCACCAATCTGTGCCAGACACCAGGCTGTGTACTTGACATCTGCCGTCTCTAATCTTCAGGATAAGCCAGTGAGGTCATTTCCTGTTGTTCAGGGAGGAAACTGAGGTGCAACCTTACCCGAAGCCACCAAACTCGTGAACGCCAAAGCCAGCTGTCACTCACAGCTCTTCTGACTCCTGCCACTATGCCCTTTATCTCACCAATATTGTGCATTTCACTCCATTTCTCTCTCATTCAGCGCGCTTAGGGAAAATCCTTAACCGGTTCATCCACGTGACGAAAGCCAGTAAGTCTGATTGAGTCTGTGTTACTTTGTGGCTAATAAGCCAAATAAAAGATGGGTTACAATGGATAAGAAGCCAACCAGCAAGGAGAAAGTACATGTTTTGACTTCTCCCACAAAGAGTCATTTCCCAGGGTATGTGACACCTAGCTCACGGACAGGATGCCGGCCCTTCCCATTGATGGATTCCTCCCATAGGCAATAAATAATCTTTCCAGGACATCCCAATAATATCTGAAGCATGTGGCAGGTCATTATGCATATTGCCACTGGTCTCCAAATGCTGGGATGGAAAGTGATGTGTAATTCCATTAATCAGGGGTTTACTGGTATCTGTTAGCAGGGTTAGAACTGAGAAAAAGAAAATTTTTCCCATAATCAAAAAGCACTAAATTGAAGACCAAGCTGTGCATAGAACTATACCAGGAACAGAGTGGAAGAGTTGAGTGAAAGCACGTCTACGATCACTAGCTTAGCACTTGTTCAGGATAGGCATCACTAATCCAGGGGACTGTATAGAGAATTTATCAATAAATCAATAACAAAACATGCATTCTGAATACTGAACGCGTTAGATAGCAATCCTGGATTTACTGTATACTTGTAAGAAGCCCACATTTGAGATTGGGGAATGTCCTGTAAATGTTTAATGGAGATGCAAAGTGCAACCATGGAGCTGTACACATAGCAGTTTCCTCTGCTGGTCCAGCATGTCTTACTTGTACAGGGTACCTCTACATGTATTGCCTCGCTGGATTCTCATAAGAGTCTTGAGATACGGGGAGGACATAAACTATCACCCCCTCTTTCCAGATGATAAAAATAGAGCCCTAGCAGTGGTTGAATTATTTACCAAACCTGCAGACAGGTGAGTGATGGAGTTGTGTTGAGAGCTATGGCTTGTGTCTCCTCTCAGCGTACTTTTCAGCTTCCACAGGTTGCCTCCCACAAGGAATAAGCTGCTCTCAGGCAGTTAGGGCAGCGCGACATTATGGGACACAGAAGTTTTTGGATTGTGGAAGATGCCTGGTGCATTTGTGAGGAGTGGGAGGCTTCAGAGAGGGTCTTCTCCCAGTTTCCATGTGGAATCAACACACTTCTGGCACCTCAAGGGATGGTCATGCTGGAGCATCAGGAGATGTCACCCTTGTCAGGGATGTGGGAGATGAGCACCTTTAGAGTCACCTGTGGAGGGAGTGTCTCCTTCTGGGAGCCCAAGAAGCCCCAGACACCAATTTCAGGGAATTAGAGGTCAAAGAAGCAACATGGCAGTCAGATGTGGGCAGTGATGCAGAGAAAGACCACAGTCCCTAGACTTAGATTATAACTATGACTATTTTCTCAAAAGTTTGATGCAGGAAAAATGTGTGAGAAGTGCCGCCAGCCAGAGCTGGGTGATCCTAAGTCTCCTTTCTAAACCCATTGATCCTCTTTTATACACGAGGATTGCACCAGGGCTCCCCACCCATCCCTTCCAGGAATTGCTTTATGATTCAGAGGGAAAGAACTGAACAAGCTTCAAATAGGCAATTTGAAAGGAAAAACAGATGATACAAATATAAAAATAGATTAAAATACATTTGAAAACAAGGAAACTCACAATATTCAGAAAACCTAAAGGAAATATGGCCTTAAAGGGTCATATTTGTTCAAGAAGTAAGCTATTATTATATTTTTCTTTTTTTTTTTTTGGTAAGTTTCATTTTTATCTTTTAAAATATGTGGCATGATAAAAAGAAACAAAATTGAGTTATTTGTAGTGAGGTGGATGGACATACGGTCTATGGTCTGTCATACAGAGTGAAGTAAGTCAGAAACAGAAAAACAAATACCCGTATGCTAACACATATATATGGAATCTAAAAAAAAAAAAAAAAAATGGTTCTGAAGAATCCAGGGGCAGGACAGGAATAAAGATGCAGATGTAGGGAGTGGACTTGAGAACACGGGTTGGGGCGGAAGGGGGAGCTGGGACGAAGTGAGAGAAGCATCAACATATGTACACTACCAAATGTAAAATAGATAGTGCGAAGCAGGTGCATAGCACAGGGAGATCAGCTCTGTGCTTTGTGTCCACCTAGAGGGGTGGGATAGGAAGGGTTGGAGGGAGATGCAAGAGGGAGGGGATATGGGGATATCTGTATACATATAGCTGGTTCACTTTGTGATACAGCAGAAACTAACACAACATTGTAAAGCAATTATACTCCAATAAAGATGTAAAAATAAATAAATAAATAAATAACAAGAAAAAAATAAAATATGTGGCATGAAAGTCTATTGATTCTGAAATTTTGATTTTCCATTAGTAACTATTGGCAACAGATATTTTTGGATTTTTGCTGTTTTGTTTTGTTTTGTTTTACACACCTCTGTGTGACTCCAGAAAACCTGAGAGTCCTTAGAGAAGACTGCACAAGCAGATACCTTATGAGTGCCTGCAGGGTAGCAACATAAACTCTGGTTAATCATTGCTACTATGATTTTATTTGTGCTGATATTATAGTAAGGTTTTGGATAAAAAAATATATGTGTGTATGTATGTAAATAAATATATACATATGTGTGTGTATATATACATGCATATAATATATAGTTCTATGTATAGTTGTATACACGCATATACACACATACATGTATAAACACACATATATATACCTATATATGATGTGTGTGTATAAATATAGGTATGTGCTTATTTTAGAAATATTTGTGTTATGTTTTCTTTAAACTAATATTTTCAATAAATACTTTCCCAGCATCATCAAAAAATTCCAAAACTTTTGAATATATGCCATAACCAATTTACATGTTTTTAATCCTGTCACCTTATTTCATGGTGATTTTTATGCATTCTTATTATTTCTTCTCTTTTATTTTTTGCTTTATAAACTATGTATTGATTGCTTTATTTTACCTTATAATTGGGAAGACTCAAGTATCATCTGAATTACTACTAGGAGTTATATTTAAATTTCCCTGTAATTTCTGAAGGTATATTTCTGTTATAAGTAAAATTCAAAATGAAATTTTATTTCAAATTCCCTAATGAATTTGGGAATTAATTAGATAATGAATTGGGTATCCTTAGTGTCCTCCTTCCACTTATATGTTCTACTCATAGGGTTTGGTATTTTGAACTCATGTTAATATTATTAATTATTATTTCCATATATTTTATAAGAATAAATTCTGGGCAATTACAGTTATGTTTACAACCAGATCCAAAACTCTTAGATTTATATTTAACTATTTTCAATGCTTATAGAAATTCTTATCATTTCACTTTTCCATTCTTAAGTCCTTAATTTGTATATTTATTTTGTGATTAAAATGTCTTTAAGTAATTTTAAAGAACAGTATAGTGTTATTTGTTTGAGCTCTGGAATAGCGTAACAAGTTTTCCTGTTGCTTGGGTATGTGATTTTCATTGTTTATAATTAACCTGGATCTTGAAAGATGAGACGTTTGAACAGATAGACCATGGAGGCGGAGGGAAGAATGTCTACAAAGGAAAGAGGTGGGAAGGAAGCATGGTCTTGCGGACAATGGCAAGAGGCTGGTGTGAGCAAATCATTTCAGGGCACTCAGAAAGGAAGGCTGCCATCTGAGGACAGAGTTGTTTGTGGTGTTTTTTACACAGGGTGAAAGGATTTGGACTTCAGCTTTTACATTTATTTCCCTTTAATTTCTCTGCTTTTTTTTTGTAGTTTGATAGTATATATTATATGTATACAGTAGTAAATGTCTAATTTTTAAAAAATAATTTATTTATTTATTTTTGGCTGCATTGGGTCTTCGTTGCTGCTTACGGTCTTTCTCTAGTTGCAGAGAGTGGGGGCTACTCTTCATTGTGGTACACAGGCTTCTCATTGCGGTGGCTTCTCTTGTTGTGGAGCACGGGCTCTAGTTGTGTGGACTCTAGTAGTTGTGGCCCACAGGCTTAGTTGTGGGATCTTCCCGGACCAGGGATTGAACCTGTGTCCCCTGCATTGGCAGGCAGATTCTTAACCACTGCACCACCAGGGAAGCCCTAAATGTCTAATTTATAAAAAGATATAAATGCACGTATTATGCATGCTCAAAAAATATGTTTAACAACAGTGACACCAAATTTTAAAAACACTGTTGTAAATGATGAAACTCAGGATCAGGAATGACATGACAACCCTGTGGGAGGAACACACCCTCCAGCAGCTCTTTGGAGGATGAAACAGTCAGCGAGGAAGACCAGAGGCCAGGAGATGTACTGGGAAGTCTTTGGAGGAGGGTCATGGGTTCAGATGATTTCCCTAGCAGGAGCTGACTTGCAGCTGGGTCAGCCCTGTTGCAGCATTTCAAAGAGATAGTTAAGTCTGTAACAATTAAAAATAAAACCTGGGGTAGCCTTAAGGGGCTACATGACACCTTCAGAAGCCTGTTCCTCCCAGTGGCCATCACACAAGCCAGAGTGCATCTTCCTTCCGCTTTGCAGGGTGACCTTGTGGAGGGCGCCCTCTAAGGAGTTTCTGGAAGCCTGGTCCTGAGCATGGTAATGAAAGTGAGCTGCAGCCATGAATTATGTGAAGTTTGAGGTAAGCCATATAAAAGGCTATATCAAGCCACAAATCAGCTTGGATGGCTAAGGGTGATTTGCTCTGCTCCGGCCGCCCCTGCCCCTTTCTGGCAAGACCCTCTGTGGGGCATGCCACCAGCCATTCTGCCCGGGACATTCTTTCCATGGCCCCTGAAGCTGCACATCTGCAAAGACTTCTGCCTAGCACCTGCAGAAGTCTCCTTGCAAGGCGCTCATCCAGCCGGTGCTGGAATGTGGCTGCATCGTACCCTGCCTACCGCCCTGGTGACAGTTCCTGCTTTGGGGTGATTACAGCACAGGCCTTCTTCCTTAGAGCTGAGTGCTATTTGCCTGTGCTGCTGGTGGAGGCATAGAGTGGTCTAAATAAAGATTTTGAAAAGATGGAAGCAGCTGATTGCTTTTCTATGGCTGCTGTCACAAAGAAGACTGGGTGGCTTAAACAATAAAAATGTATTTCTTCACACTTTAGGAGGCCAGAAGTCCAAAATCAGGGTGTTGATGGGAGCAGTTTCTCCTGAGGCCTCTCTCCTTGGCTTGCAAACGGCTGCCTTCTTGCTGTGATCTCACAGGGTCTTCCTTCTGTGTGTGTCTGTTTGTCCTGATCTCCTGTTCTTATCAGGACACAGGTCAGATAAGATTAGAACCCACCCTAATGACCTCATTTTAATTAATTACCTTTTTAAAGACAGATAAAGTTACATTGAGGGTTAGGACTTTCAGGCCATATGAGGACACAATCCAGCCCCTAAAAATAGCTATATAAAGCTTAAAGATAGTCATACCTCCTGTCACTCAGGCTCTGACTCTTCATGTTCTCATAGTCCCAAACCACTATCACCCACAAGCAAGTGAGGCTGCTCTTGGCTTCCCTGGCTCTGCCTATCCTCTTTCTAGTCCATGAGGTAATAAATAGAATATTTCAAACCCAGATCAGATAGAATACCCTACGGGAAGCTTTCATAGCCTACCAGAGAGAATGAATGTTCTTTTTTGTAGCATGTAGCACATAGCATGGCAATTTCTTGGCTGGTGTATCTGTCTGCCTTGTGACAGAATCTTCCTAAAGAGTGGGGCAGGGAATCTTGACCTTGCAAGGAGGCTGGCATATATGAGCTTCGCAGGAGAGTTTAATGAATACATTAATACAACCAAAGAATATTTGATCCTGGGCCTGCCATTTATTAGCACTGTGAGTTTGGAAATCTTCACAACATTCCTGAAATCTACTCTCTTCCTTCATAAAACAGAGATAACAGCAATACCTTCATGTACCGTTATTTTGAATATTAAGTTAATTGTTTTCTTTAAAGAATACTTTCTAAATTATGTTTATAATCATGCAGTAACATTTTCCATGTTTTTCTTTCTCAGCTGGGGTTGATAATTATAAAGAGGCTGACAGAACCTAATGATTTTCATTTTAAATGAATTTCTAGGCTATGCACGTAAGAACATGTCGATACGGCCGAAGGTCATCTTATACCCTTGGACATATTAATAATATACTCCTCAAGAAGAAGCATTTTCTTACATAAAGTGGTAAGTGGTGCTTGAAACCAGAAAGATCAAGAAAATGTTGGAACCGGGCAGCAATCATGGCGTCTCTGCCCTCATGTCAGTAGATGAATCTTGAAGTCTGCCGATCTTCTAAAAGCCAGGAGTTCTGTTCCTGCAGCTAAAAACCTGAGCTCTTCGAAAACAATAAATGTAGGGAAAAAAGCAAAACTGCCAAAAAGGGTACTGGAAACAGCCAGACTGGCCTGTAAAAGCACATAATTCTTTTGCTACCACACTCTGGGCCAACAGGATAAGTAGTTTAGAACCTCTAACCTCTCTGAAAGGTCTCGTGATAAAGTGATCTTCCTATTTGTATAGAAGTCACAATTCAAACAGTTTGGGCCATTTGTGTGCCTTACAATAATATATGTAATCGTGTCACAAAGAGGAATCTGAAATATGTACCTGAGCTAAATTCAGTGAGAGAGTTCTCAAGTGTGAGAGGTATGTTTTATTTGCTGAATGTTGAAAATATAGCCTCGAACTAGATAATGAAAGGGTTTTATTTAGAACAGTGCAGAGTTGATATCACACATTTATCAAGGGAAATATGCTTGAAGGTTATCCTTATGTTTACCTCAAACTATTAGATTAAAAAATAGTCATTACTAAAAGCTCTCAGATACACAGAATTATCCAATGTAAAATTTCCCAATATAAAAATGTATCTATTAGATTTGTAATTACCACCTCAGAGCACTATTCACACAATGTAAAAAGTCAATCTCCGCCCCACAGAGATTCCAGCAATCGAGTCCTTGGATGTTGGAAGGGGAAGAGAATTCCAGTATGAAAAATGAAGCATGGAAAATATACTGTCCCTTGAGCCTCAGAGCTAGGGTCTATGATCACCTGTGAGTCTCAGATCTAAATTGCCATGACAACCTTGTTTCTTATATATTACCTTGAAGTAACCAGGATTCAAACTTAATGGGATTTACAGGTTGAAACCATCACCTCATATTAACCCAGAAATAAATTGCTAGGTAGTGTGTAAAGAGCTTGGCCGTTCAACAGTGAATGTTGTGGTGTCTAAGGCCCTCAACACAATCTCGGTGCGGCAGGCATTGCCCTCCAGAAGCCTGTGTTTCAAGCATAAGTGTGTCTCAAAATAAACTCTCAGTGTTTGCCTCCACGAATTGCTGTCACCTACAGCTGGCATGGGACTTGCATGCCTCTGCATATACCCAAAGTGCTTACCATTTGCTGACCGTGTCCAAGCATTTGACAGGTGTTCTCTCTGCCTCTCACAGAAGCCCTGCAGGAACTTAGCAGCTGAGGAAATTGAGCCCCAGAATGTAAGCAACTTACCCAAGGCCACAGGGCTCAAAGCCAGCTTCTCAGAGGACATTGCATTGCCTTGTCTACATGGTAAGACTTCCACCTCTGGGGATGTACAAAGAGGTCCCAGGTCTGCTGGATCCCCAGGACCTCTGGGATGTATTCATGTTCAGTGAAACACTTGAGTTCATTAATGGGACCCCTCCTCCTGATTTTCTGAAAACTACCAGGGTTTTTTTTTTTTTTTTTTGCCTCGTTGTGTGGCTTATGGAATCTTAGTTCCTAGACCAGGGATCGAACCCAAGCCCACTGAAGTGAAAGTGCCGAGTCCTCACCACTGGACCGCGAGGGAATTCCCCTACTGGGTTTTGAATCCGTAGGTTTCACCTTCCACGGGTCACATTTCGTTCTGTGCATGAGCTCCTTGCTTCAATCCTGTTTGCTTACCTCTGATCACCGCCCGCACCTGGGTCACCTGCCACCTTCTCCAGGGGCCTCAGGGATGCCTGGTGGGAAGGAAAGATGCTCTTTCCCGTGACCTCATCTCAAGTGTGGATGCAGACCTGTCTTCTCATTCTGCTCAGCAATGCGGAGGAGCTACAAAGGTTAATGAAGCTGTACTTAATAGCTGGCTTTAAAAATTAAAAAAACAAAAACAAAAAAACCTAAATCTGTTGACCATGATCTTTCCTCAGAGGTACCCAATGGCTGACATTCCCCTTGGCCATCCACCTCTTGCTTGGATTCCTTGCTCAGAACAGAGCTCCCACTTCTGGCTTTGCTCCTTCCCTAGTTCCAGGTCCCTCATACACCTTCTCTTAAATCTACCAGAAGAAGAAAGGAAAATCCTTAAAGACCAAAATAGAATCTCTACCATGATGTGTCTTCCCGCTCCTACCCCTCCGGAAAGAGTGATCTGTAAAATAATTGCCCAGGGTAGTCTCTCTTTTTTTTCTTCAATTTCCTTCTACACTTGGCTCAGTTACTTAAGATCTTTACATAACCAAAGGCCCTTAAAGTATTTTCGCAAATGAAGGAGGAGTCCTCCTACTAAAGTAAATTATATTGTCACCCCTTAAATGCAGACACTGACATTTAAAAAATAGCTGGTTTTAATATAATATTCCTATAGTTCTGTAACATATGTATCTAGCTCTGAAAATTATATTAACATCTTACAGCATAAACTCAAGGAACCCACCATAGGTTTTAGGGAAGATTTTGAAAATGATGCATCTATGTTCACGATATTTAAGAAATGCCACGTAGCGCTAGTTTGGCTATTCCTCCTACACCATAAGTGGTCTGTGGAAGCAAGCATTATAATCCCAATTTATACATGAGACATCTGAGACCCAACAACATTAAATCTATCCCCATGCCTAATAATGTGGTAAATCCAGGTTCTAGAACCAGGTTCTACTGACTCCTAGTCCGCTGGTCTTTCCGCTTTATGAATTTGTAGCCTGGAACAATCAATTGCCAAGGAAATCTAGACATCAAAGAAGATGGACACGCACAGTAATTTTGAGGGTCTTCTATTTCCCCAAGAATTAGTGAGTAGGCAGCTTCCTGTTGGACCAAAGCAGTGACCCTAGGTGTTATAGGTATTTGGAGGTAAATGAATCAGTACCTTAGAGATCTTCAAAGCCCACCTTCAACATTCACTGTGATGTAGGAGCAGCTGGGATAAGAGTCTAGTTCCTGGTGGAGGATCAGGTGTCCAGGTCATGTTGAATGCGAGCAGCTCCAGAGGGGAACAGCCTGCAGGAGGAAAGAACAGGTGAGCTGGTTTTCACTCTAGGAAACTTAGTGAATGTGGAAGAGCTGGGGGACCATGAGAACTGTGATTGAGGAAAACCAAGGTCATGGCCAGAATGCTGCAAGAATGAAACAAACTCAAATTTCTCATGTAATGTAGAAAACTGTGTTGTACCGATACGGGAAAATAGAGAAGATGTCTACCTATTTGGGACATACCCTTGAGGAAGATTCAGGATCCATGCTGTTCTGTTGTCCGCAGCCAAAATGGAGATGAAGCTTTCCCAGAGCCCTAATTCTGATGCTTGTGATACTGACCCACTTCATGGGGCTCCTGTTTAAAGCTTCTCCATGGGAATCTTTCAGTTTCTGCCCTAATTATGAACTGCGCATTTTTTTGTGTGGTTCTTATTCAAACTCCATGACAGTGGATTCCATTGATGCTTTGAGCAGCCGTCAGCATCATTGACAGTTGGCTATTCTAAGGATTGACCATCTCTGGATCAGGTGCCTTGCTTCTTCCCATGGCTGCGGCTCTGCTGGCAGCATCACATGATGGAGAGCACTGTGTGTCCGAAGCCCCTTTGAAGGGGGCTGTGCTCACGGTCGATCTGGGGAGGTTTCCCCAGAAGAATGTAACAAGAAAGTGCCTGGCTTACCTGGTCAGGCTCGTGCAACCAGCGAGGTGAGCTCAAAGGCAAGAAAATGAACACATGGCCATTTGCTGGGCAGGTTCAGATCAGACCAGACAGAAACTCAAGGGATGTGTCAGGAGAGTCATTCAGAGCTAAGCTTCATTACACTGTATAGGGTGGGGATTCACCATCCCAGGGTGGCCAAAACATGAAACCACACTGGGCCCTGAACATCGAGGGTTTTTTATCACTCAGTGCATCGTATATTATTGGATGAACAAAAGCCAGATATTAACCTGCCTTGGTTATTGTTTATGAGAGAAATGAACTTGTGTTCTGGGGGTGCCCTTACCCTGCTGGCATCCTTGAGCTCTGCCAGCTGGCTTCACCACGGTGTCCAATCCAGGGTCTAGAATGATACAGTGATAGGTGTGGGAGGGAAGGGGGCTGCTACCAATTTGTGTACACATGAAACTCGTTATCCTGGAGTAAGCTTTCACTGAGCTGGGTGCTCTGGAAACAATCATCTGCTAAAGGAAATGGCACAAAAATCCCTCTGTGCTTCCCTTGCATTCTGAAACATTTCCAAACAGTGGAGTTGATGATCAAGGACCAGAGGAAGACCTGTTCACCCCTTGAATCAAGTGTCTAATACTTTTGAAATGTGACCATTCAACCAAGTGAACTGGATGCCATAGTCCTGCCAATAAACACGGATTAATGTCCCACCTGTGTTGGCAAGTGTAGGCTGTCATACTTACAAGGCTCTTTTGAATAGCTTTTGGTACTTGACCTGTAGGAATTTTTGAAATATCTACCCCTGGTCCTTCACACAAACAGTACCAACACAATTCCTATAAAACATATGCTACATTTTCCATATTTATTCAAATATAATGGAATATTATTCAGCCATGAAAAAGAAAGGAAATCCTGCCATTTGAGACAGCATGGATGAACCTGAAGGATATTGTACTAAGTGAAATAGAGACAAATACTCTATGGGTATCATTTATATGTGGAATTTTAAAAAAAGTTGAGCTCATAGAAACAGAGAGTAGGAAGGTGGCTGCCAGGGGTTGGGGGGTTGGGGAGATGGGGGGGGTTGGGGAGATGGGGAGAGGTTGGTCAAAGGAAACAAACTTTGTTATAAGATTGATAAGTTCTGAGTATCTGGTGTACAGCATGGTGACTACACCTAACAACACTTTATTATATATTTGAAATTTGCTAAGAAAGTAGATCTTAAGAGTTCTCACCCTGCAAAGAAGGTAACTGTGTGAGGTGATGGGTGCATTAATTAACCTGATTATGGTGATCATTTTACAGTGTAGACAAATCTCAAAGCATCGCATTGCATACTTTAAATATATGCAAAGTTATTTGTCAATTATACCTCAATAAAGCTGAGGGGGAGAGAAAAGAGAATAATGTAAGAGTTAAATCCTATTTAGCTTGAATGCATTGAAAAATCCCTCCATATACTACCATTAATTTTTAATTTTCTGTTGTACAATGAAGGAGAGGAGCTAATATTTTTGATCTATTGATGTCCTGCTGTGAATCTTGAACTTCACATCACTCTTCTCTTTTAATCCACTTAAGATCTATTTTACAGATGGGGAAAGTGAGAGTGAGATCGCACAATTAGTGAACAGCGAAAAAAAAAAAGACCTATTTTGCTTCAGAGCCTATAACCATTCTACTCTAAAGCAACATGTCCTTTCAAAGAGGGTAGGGTGTTACTGAAGCAGCTATTTTGAAGGTGAAAATAGCAAATTCGTTTTTGTGTGACTGAAAAAAGCAGACTTATTTGATACATACCCTAAGGAATTCTGCAAAGTGAGAGGACTGATTCTTCTTTGCATACACATGTACGCAACCCCTGACGTAGCCTGACTTATAGTCTA
Organism: Balaenoptera borealis; assembly: GCF_965194805.1. Classification (NCBI taxonomy): domain Eukaryota; kingdom Metazoa; phylum Chordata; class Mammalia; order Artiodactyla; family Balaenopteridae; genus Balaenoptera; species Balaenoptera borealis. Next base: position 87,621,085 of record NC_138871.1, read on the forward strand.
ACTGTGGTGATGCAACTCATGTGACCCTTCATCCTCCAAATGCATGAAAATGGCCAACTCTGAGCGCTTTCCCTCTTCTCCACCCCCCATGCCTCCACCCAGTAAGCCCCAAGATGAGGCCTGCAGATGCTCTGATACAGCAACTCAGATGCCCAGCCCTATGGAGCAGGACCAAAGGCGATTTTCTTTTTTTAAAAGGCTAAAAACCCTTTAAGGGATTCTTCTGGTGTTTAAACAGTAGCTTATTCTCGCTTGCCATTTGTCAGCTGGTGCCAAACACGGTAAGAACTACCGATTAGCTGAAACAAAACAGATAATCATGACACACTGTGTGATGCTCTCTGAAGTTTTGGAACAGACCAGTTTTCTGGTTTGTTGGGGGGAAAATATTAGCGATCTTATTTAAGAAAATTAATTTAAAAATCTGTGCTTATACAATCCCCTTATAACCAGAGTCCTTGACTCAGAAATCATTTTGAGGCCCAATTCCTATTAGATCACTTAGGACAGAGTTGAACAGCTAGTCAAAAAAGTAACAAACTAGGGAAATTTGCTATTGTAATAATAAAATATTGTCAGGAAAAAAATCCAGTCTCTCTTTAACTCTTCTTCTCTGATGTTCAATACAGGAGGGCAGTAAACTTGCTCAGGAAGGAGCAGCAACAGACCTGATCCTTTATGGTCTGGTTGGCGATGCCTCCTCTCTTGATATTTGCAACCCTGTTATGCAGGGGTTACCCAGGCAACCCTCTCCAAATGGACCGGAAGGGGAAGCCTGCCACGCTCCCTGGGAGAATTTTCTGCTAGAAGATTTGAAAGTTCCCTCCTTCAGCTCTAAAGGGGGAAATAAACACCTGACACTTTCAGCCACTATCTAGTCAGGAAAATGGAAATGAAGCCAGTTATTTTAGCAGAGAGAATTTTAATATAAGGGATTGGTCATACAGGTCTTGGAAGACTAAAAGGCAAAGGGGAAGAGTGAGGTCTCACAGAGATATTGAGGGAGAATTGCAGAAGCCCCTCGAAGGAAGCTTGGATAGAGGAAGTACATCTGGGACCCAGGCCTTCATGGGGGCAACTGGATGGTGTTGGGAAAAGTGAAAGTTGAAACCAGCCATCGCTGCCCCGATGAAGAACGCTTGTCCACTGTCGGGTGGTGCGGACATAAAAGGAAGCAGAGCAGGGTGGGCGAGTCCCTCCTCTTCTTCCTGCCTTCCTCTTGTACCCCCTACGGCCGAACCTCCAGGGGGCAGCTAGCAAAGGGACAGTGACCTTTCATAGGCCAGAACCAGCATCAAGGTGGGGGCTGGGTTTGGACCCCAGAGACAATAGCTCGATAACCAACATGGTCTCTTTTGAGGTTCCGTGGCACTTCCTAGGCAGTTATCAGTATTTGGTTGTGTTTCCTTCTATGTCATATGCATTATGAATGAATAAGGAATTTAAGGGAAATCTACCAATAAGTAATAACATTGTGGTCTATGGCAGTGGTGCCACCAGCTCTGTATCCCAGGTTTAATCATGTCCCAAAACATAAACTTATTTTGTACCTACTATGCAGTAGTCACTTACTAGATATTAGAAAGATGTACACCATGTGGGATACCGATCTTTTCCTTAAGAAGTTTTTATTCCAGTAAAGAGAGAGATAGAAGGGAAGAATGATAAATCCAGTATTAGCCGTTATGATTTCATGTAACTACAGAACAAAGGCAGGGATCTTTTTGCTCTTTCTGCCATTTAACAGTTGTATGATCAGGAAAAGTTGCCTAACTTTTCTAACTTGGTTTTTCCTGTGTAAAATGTAAATGTTAATATTGCCTCCTTCCATGGGGTTATCGTTTGGACGAAATAAGATAATCCATGGAAAGGAGTTGGTATAACGTCTGACCCCAGCGAGCAATCAATAAATGTAAGTTGTTTTCATTACCTTTATTCCCCTCTATTCTTACGTCAGCTAATGCTGTTACTTACACCGAAGCCTATCAGACTTCCTAGATGGCCCTCTCTCCATTTCCCCACAAGTCCAATTAGTCATCAAGTACGGTACTTTTCAGAAATCTCCAACTCCTTCATTCCATTGGCACGTCGCCATCACATCTTACCATCTGTGTGGTTAAGGGCTGCTCGCCTCTGAACCCTGCTCTTCCCCAATCCATGCTTTTCTCTGCTGCCAGACTGATCCTTACAACTGGAACCTGACCATTTCCTTCTTGTGCTTTGAAACATTACACAGCTCTCCATCTTGATAGATTAATTTTCACACTTTATCATTTGGTAAACGTGTACTCAATCCAGTTGCTGCCTACTTTTCTGGCTAGAGACTCTGTTACTTTTGTCCACACATGCAATGAGGACATGGCATCCCTTGAACTTGATGCTCACCAGGTCTTACTTGACAACTCAGCACGCAAAGCCTTCTCTGGACTCTCACAAAGCTGTTAGTGACTTCTTGTTCTATGATTTCATAACTCTTGTATCTTTTCCTGCCTGGGTACAATGTAGAAAAAATATTCTTTGTATCTTTCACCATTCAGATTGTGATTTTTTTGAGAGTGGGGAAAAGATTTATTTGTCTGTGATTCTTCAGTGTCTAACTCATGCTTGGTACCCACTCGATGCTCAATGCGTGCTGAATTGAATGGAAAATGAGTAACTGAATTCTACATCAAATGTCATAATTAAAACCCTAGATCATCAGCACTTCAACACACTTAGCTAAATAGTCCAGTTTCACACAGAGACAGACATTGACCACCGTCCCTGATTCATGCTTTTCTTGGTGATAAAACCATCTTCAAGCTGTCTTCCCTTTCATAAAGTGTCATAAATATGTAAGCTCTTCAACGTGATACTGAATTTGTTTTCTCCGAAATCTTGACCATTGGCAATATTTACACATGTGCTTGATAACACAGCTTGTAGGATTTCCAGCCCCCTGTTTTAGGCATCATACTCTAAAGCATACATGCTTTTTGACACACCCTTTTTACGTACTTCCCTGCCTGAATCAAAATCACTAATTCAGAATCTGTTCTATCTTTGACTTCTTTTAAGATTCTGGTCTAACGTCTTGGAAGAGCTGAAGAGAAAAACGGGCAGAGTTTTTCTAGGAGATCTCTAGGAGATGACGAATAGCCTGAACATTAGAATGTCATTAACCAGGGCTTCCCTGGTGGCGCAGTGGTTGAGAATCTGCCTGCCGATGCAGGGGACAAGGGTTCGGGCCCTGGTCTGGGAGGATCCCACATGCCGCAGAGCAACTGGGCCCGTGAGCCACAACTACTGAGCCTGTGTGTCTGGAGCCTGTGCTCTGCAACAAGAGAGGCCACGATAGTGAGAGGCCTGCACACCGCGATGAAGAGTGGCCCCCGCTCGCCGCAACTAGAGAAAGCCCTCGCACAGAAACGAAGACCCAACACAGCCAAAAATAAATACATAAATTAATTAATTAATTAATAAAGTCAATCATAGTAATCCCCATGTAATAGGACTGTTCTGAGAAAGAAACAAGATAATGTATGTAAAGTAATTGATAGTGTTTAAAAAAAAAAAATGTCATTACCAGAAAAAAATGTCCAAAGTGTTACCCACTCCTCCTTCTGGAGGACAGGGAGGTGGCCAGGCAGTGTGGGAAAGGTATAGTTTTGAGAGTCAACAACAAGAACAGCAAACATTATCAGGTTTCCTAACAATAATTTCACAAATTATCACCTCCTCTCTAAAAATGTTAAAAAGACAAATATTTCTCGGTCAAGCCTCGACAGCCTAAAGTTCATTTTCAATGACTTGGCAGGGAAAATGCAGCCTAATTTCAAGAGTATCCCAGGGATTCGCACCTAGAGAGCAAAGTGTCTGTGTCCCCACAGCACCTTCCTGCAGGGACCAGGCCTTGGCCTTTGCATTCCTGTGACTGATGTGTCTAGCATGCTTTCGGGAACTCACTGGGTCCTCTGTAATCCTTTCAATTTGATAAGATGTTTTTAATTGAATCCCTTACTAACGTGGCAACAAGCTTCTCAGTTCAATGTTTGTCTTCTTGTCATCTTAGTTATGTGCACAGACGCCCAGACTCTGGTGACTTTTCATTATAACTCACAAAAATCCCCTGTTACAGCCCAGCCATTTTTAGCTTGGATCCAACACTGAGTCAATTCTCCTTCTGAGCAAAGAGCTTCCTATTTTAGTTAAAGGGTCAGGACCACTGAAAGCTCAGGAGTCTTTTTGGAGTCCACTGTTCGTATCATCCATCATTCTCAGAAAGATGATTGTCACTGACAGATGCATCAGAGGAATGAGAATTGTACCCCGTCAGTGTCACTTGTCTAGGCCACTCATCAGATGTAGGCACTTGTTTTCAAGGATAATTATGATAGAGCATTTAGCTTGTATAGACAAGTAAACGGAGCTGCTGCACAACGATTATCCACTTTGGGGTACATTAATAGTCACAGACAAATTCAGCAAATCCTCTTTTATCTGGCAGTCACTCACCTGGCTGTCTTAACTGTCTAGAACACTGGGAAGATCCGTGAAGCAAGGCAAACCACCTGGTGAGGCTATAAGGTATCTGAATCCATGCACTAAATGCTTATGAAACTTACCTATAAAAGGGCCCGTTAGGCTGATACGCTTTTTTTTTTTTCAATAAATTTATTTATTTATTTATTTTTGCTGTGTTGGGTTTTCGTTTCTGTGCGAGGGCTTTCTCTAGTTGCGGCGAGCAGGGGCCACTCTTCATCGCGGTGCGCGGGCCTCTCACTATTGCGGCCTCTGTTGTTGCGGAGAACAGGCTCCAGACGCGCAGGCTCAGTAGTTGTGGCTCACGGGCCCAGTTGCTCCGCGGCATGTGGGACCTTCCCAAACCAGGACTCGAACCCGTGTCCCCTGCATTGGCAGGCAGATTCTCAACCACCGCGCCACCAGGGAAGCCCCAGGTAGGAGTTTTGTAGAAGCAAATGCACTGATGAAATGAGAATAGATATCCTATAACGTGATGTTAACAGAGAAGATACAAACTCTCCAAAACAAATGACAAAAGGATACAAAGATGCATCTCCATTTAAGGGGAAACTAGTTGTACACATCTTAGCTGGCTTTGGAGCAATACTGTATTTTGTATAGTTCAATGTACATATTTACCTTCATTTATCAAGAAATTAAAATATTAACCATGAGATTCTAACTTACAGAAGGAACATATATAATACGTGTTACAAATATTTCTGCAGAAAATGTTTTAATTTTAAAAATAAGTTTGGGCATATAAGAAAACATTTTCTGTTATTTATAAAATTATATTATGAGAGTATTTCTGTATTTGACTGAATAAATGAGGCAGTCTACTGAAAAAGTAAATAAATTATCTGGACCTATGCAGCTAAAACATCAGTTTTGCTCCATTGGTGATATAATTAATGAATTTCTGATTTTTTGATCAGAGCAGGAATACAGGAACAGAGGTAACTGGATCTGGGTCCAACATTTGAAATACTATTAAGAATTGATACTGCAATATATTTAGAAGTCTTGCATTTATGGAAAAATCACATAGGACATTTTCACATTCTTCTAGAGTTGCAGAATCTCCCATATAATTTCTGATGAAATGGAAGACGAAGATGTCAAGAAGAGGTCCAAGAGGAGAGAGCACAACCACAGTTGAGCACTTCATAGGTGCAAGGAACGGGGGGGCGGGGGATCGAGAGTGCGGGTCTCAGGCTCAGGCTACCTCTCTTTGAGCCCGGCTCTCTCACTCACGAGGTACGACCTGGGCAACTTCCTATGTTCCCTACACCTGAGCTTCCACATTTATAAACTGCAGTGGTAATAACAGTCCCTAATCCCTTGGGTTAGTGTGAGGTTAAATGAGTTAGTGCATGTATAACACATAGTATGGGGCCTGAAACACAGTAAGCACTCGATAAGCATTAGTTCTTGAGTTCTTAAAATAACCCTGTCCGGTGGGCATTATTTCTCTACTTGACGAATGAAGAAACTGAGATTCAAAGAGATTCAAGAACTTTCCTGGGGTCATGCTATAAGTAGATGGTCTGATAGGGTATCTGTATTATGCACATCTGGAGAAAAGTTATTCGGTCTTTACCAACATTTATTTTAAAGATTTGTCTTACTCCAAGAGAAGAAGGAGGCCTAAAATCAAAGAACACGTTTGGAAAAACCAATGGTGTATTTTCACAAATGTTCTTCAGAAGTCCACTTCTTATACTCTGTCTGATAACCAGACTTCATATCTTGGCCATTATATGTTGAGAGACTCAGAGAAACTACCTGATACTTGTTTTTTAGAACTACATTATATTTGCTTAAATGTTTTAAAAGCCCCACAATAATGAAATCTTTTTCCAATCTAAGCTGTTAGCAGACAGATGTTATGTCAAATCTTTTCTTGGCTCTGATTGCTTTCTGAATCTGGAGTTACAAACTCAAATGATTTTCGGGTCAGGGCCATCAAGCTAAAGGAGTATGGTAGCAAGGCATAATAGGGGCGGGTGGGGCTTGTGGCTAACTGCATAACCTGCTGTGTTATGATCACACCCGTACTTCTCCAGGCAGACCCACCTTCAAGCGGTCAAACTGCAACCATTGGTCTAAAGGAATGGCCCACAACTCTCCTTTTCTGACCGTTATTGGGCTCGTCACTGCTCCCATTCCTGAGAATGAGAAAAGAAAAGTGCACTTTGCTTCCCCCTTATTCTGTTCAGCAAGAGAGTCAGATTCAGCAAGCATTCATTTAGCACTTGTGAGGCACAAGGCCCTGGATTTGGTCCAAAGAGGATCACAAAGGTGAATCCGACAACAACACTGACAGAAAAATGAAAACAGTTCTTTACTCATGCAGTTTATTTCTGCATTCAGATATGCTCACGGAAAACTGGATATGGTGCAGTAAGTACTGTCATACCAGTAAATGGTGGTGAGCGAATTTATGCCAAACATAAGTGTACTCTGAACCAAGAGCCCTCAGAATTAGTATCTGCACTTAGCTGACTTCAGGCTACGTTAGCTGGAGAGGCTCTTAGAGTTCAGAGAAGAATTACATCGTGCGAGCTGAAACTTCTGTTGCATCACAAATCGCAGCAGGCTTCCCAATCCTCTTCTTCTCCTGGTCACCTTAGTATCAGCTCCTTTTCATCTGCAGTGGCCAGCTCAGTCTTCCCTCTTAACTTGAAGTCCACTTACCCCAGACAGTAGCTTTTCCAGCTGGAGAGGAAATTGTGATATTTTAAGCAAATCCTTCCTGTTCCTGGGGAGTGTGGCGAGGCCAGGGAGAGACTGTGACCTCTCAGGCTTCATCCAGGTGGAAGCTGGAACTTCCTCTCCTAGCTCAAAGTTCTTTTTCCTTTATTCCAACATTTCACATGCTAAACATTTCATTATCTGAATTACTCACTGTGTCACTATACATGTTGCTTTTTGCTATTTCAAATTTTAAATGAAAAATGCTTTTTTCCTCATCGAGTAAACTATAAGTCCCTTGAGTACTGAAGCCATATTATGCTTTAGGTGTGCTTCTCTGCTTCACCACCTGGCCTCACCACCCTCTTACTAGGTGCTCCTAAGTCAGTTTGGAACTTGAGGGTAACTTTGAATCTTCAATGATGTGAAGCAGTAATTCAAAGAAGTGTAACGTCCAAGTCAATATGTGCATATGAAATATTAAAATTATTTGTGTCGTTATCTGTAAATCAAACTGAAATAATGACCCAGAGGATAGTAAAAGCATTAAATATGGTGATATATGTAAATATACTCTATAAATTCTAGCTCAATGGATGAGTATAAGTAGGTATGATGAGATTAAGATATTTTAAAATGAATGGCCATTTTGATTATCTCTTGGGTTCTTGGTTATTTAATGTGAGGAGGGGAAGGATAGGACCAGCAGGTAATACTATGAAAGATCTTTAAAAACAAAAGGAGGGTCTCTTCTCTGAATTAGTAAATTTTAGTAAGAGAAAACTACAAAGATCAGCATCTTACAGTGATTCTGTGATGTCCACCGACCCATGCCACTTAAACTGTACGCTCTTAACCTCACCTGCATTTGTGAAATTTGAGTTGATTCATTGAACATTTTGCTTTATAGGGCTGATCACGTCATCTGACCTTGAATTCAATAAGACTCAAGGCAATGAAATTCTATTACAGTTAATTTTTATTTTTAAATCATACTCATGTTATAATGTTAGGAAAAATTTAGTCGTAACTGCAATATTTACTTCTTTCTTTCTTGTCCCTTCAAATTAAAAAAAAAAATCATTATTGGTCTAAGATTAGAGACCTGATGATATGTGTTAGCTTAATTCTTCCATCTGTAAAAGAAATTGTGAAAACAGTTTTCATCACTTGGTGAAATGAAAGAGACTCCAAATTAGTTGATACAGTGAAAGGCACTGACCACAGAAGGAGTGGAGAGCTTGGACTCTTCAGAGGCAATTTGTCATACTTTCGTCATTAGCAAAGCTTCAGTCTGATCTCATGGGCACCAGAGGAAATGAAGGAGCTGGACCGTGTACACACAGGGTGTCAGAGCCCTAAGTCTGTCCCCAGCCAGTGAAGGGGGCTAATGTGATGCTGGTCTCCAAGTGTGGGTCCTGTAACAGGGCAGCACTCCTAGCGCCATTGTTACCTTCACGGGAGGAGGTACTCGTAGGCTTGCCAATACTGGGTGGGAGAAAAGCCTTCTCTCTTTCATATAAATAGTATTGTGACAAAGCAGAATTGGGCATTGGTTTCAAAACACCAATGCCCAGTTCACTGCAGCACTATTTACAATAGCCAGAACATGGAATCAACCTAAATGTCCATCAACAGAGGCATGGATAAAGATGTGGTACATATATACAATGGAATATTACTCAGCCTTAAAAAAGAATGAAATAACACCATGTGCAAGCAACATGGATGGACCTAGAGATTGTCATACTGAGTGAACTAAGTCAGAAAGGTAAAGGCAAATATCATATGATATCGCTTATATGTGGAATCTAAAAAAAAAGGGCACAAATGAACTTATTTACAAAACAGAAATAGACTCACAGATATAGAAAAGAAACTTATAGTTACCAGGGGGTAGGAGGGGGAGGGATAAATTGGGAGATTGGGATTGACATATACACACTACTCTATATAGAATAGATAACTAATAAGGACCTACTGTATAGCACAGGGAACTCTACTCAATACTCTGTAATGACCTATATCGGAAAAGAATCTAAAAAAGAGTGGACATATGTATATGTATAACTGATTCATTTTGTTGTACAGCAGAAACTGACATAGCATTGTAAGTCAGCTATACTCCAATAAAAATTAAAAAACAAACAAACAAAACAAAACAGAACAGAATAACAACAAAAAAACCCAACAATGCCCAGGCTCCACCCCTAGAACCTGATATCATTTCTCCGGGGTAGGAACCTGGAATTGTCATGTTAAAGATTGTCTCAGTTGCTTCTAACAGGCAGTCAAGGTGGAGAACCTAAGACTTCTTAAAATTTCCTGCTGGTGGGAATCACCTGGTAATTTGTTACTATACAGATGCTTATTTGTCTAACTGGATACATCAGCACTTTAACAAGCTCCCAGCAGATGCCAGGGCTGCTGGTCTGAGGTCCACTCTGGGAGAAGCAAGGATCTATGCTATGCTCTCCAGGATCTGGACTTCTGCTGTTCAGGTTTACCTAGGGTGGTTCATGTCTCACACACCCCATTTTGCCCTAGCACATATACACTTCAGAGTAACATATAACCAGTGTCATCCTTTATTTATTGATTATGAAAACATTAATTGTCCTTAAAGTAATTATTGTGAACACATTTAAATAGGTGTGCTTCTATGGTTAGGGCACTCTAATCCGGTATTTCCAATGTTTTGCTGATCATCAAAGTCATCTGGGAACCTTAAAAATCTAATGGGAATCCTCCCCAACAGTGGAGGGTGGCAGGAGGGAAAGAGAAAATTTTTAACGAAGCCCTGCAGGTGATGGTGATTCAGACATCTTCACTCTGGAAGTTTATAAGCATTTACAAAAGGTAATGGATGAAACAAAATCAACATCTCTTTCACTTTCAGTATATGTTAAAATAAAACAACTTGCAACTCACATGCTACAACCTGTGGGTATGCTATTTTGTCATACATTATAAAGGAAATACAATTAAAATACACAAACTATGAATATATCTGTGGCAGTGTCAAAATCCCAGAGTTAAAAAGATGCCAAAACCCTCTTGATGTATAGCCTGAAAAGGGGAAGTGAGAGTTGGGTGCAGGAAATTCATCCCACCCAATATTCCTCTCTCTGTGGGTGTCCAAATATCTCTCCCCCAGTGAAGGGACCATTCTGGCTTCCAGAGGGCAGATCAAGCTTGCCATCATCTTGCCGAGGGAGGAACTAATCTCCTCAGCAAATTAATTAATCAACCAATCCATCAAATGGGCATAGTTTGCAAAGAACCTCATGTAATTCCCAATTAGGAGAACATTCAGAACAGTGAAAGGAAATGGCATAGTTATTTCTTATCTGGAAAGCCTCCTACTTTAATTCTCCCCCCCCCCCCTTTCTCTCTCTCTCCCTGAAGCACAGAATAAGGAGAAGACACAGCTTTAAGTTCCAGCCTATTACCTATGAAACATGGGCACTAGTCCAGTGAGATGTTTCATTCCTTTATAGTCTCAGCGTCTTCGTGGTTGGTTCTGTTGTGAGAATCAAATGAGTTGCTGGGATTTGAAAGCTGAGTATCCAGAGGTTATCGTTTCTTCCTTCCTGGGTCTCCTTGCACCTGGCTCTTCCCTCCATGCTTCCATTTCCACGCACAGGCCAGTGGCTTCCCCCTTTATACACTCCTCACCACCTTCCATCTGCACACACAGGAGAATTAAAACTGATTTTTGAGGATAGTTTCCTAAGGCTGACTCTGGCTATTCTCAGTTATTCCCTGATCACACCACCCCCATCCCTCCCAGTCCTGCCCAGATGAATTTCTCTCTGCTCCTTTTTCCAGCAAACACTGCCTATATTTTGTCTATTTCATCATGTCTTATTTTTATGTATATTATGCCTCACCCACAAATTTATGAGCAACTTGATGTTGGGAATAAAGTTTTCATGACCTTTCTACCCTCACAGTCCCTGGTACAAGTCAGATGCTCTATGCAGGCACATCTATTTGAATTAATCTTCAAACTCTGTCAAAAGAGCTTGCTAATTTAGGGTGTGGAGAAGCAGAAAGAGGGCTGCTTTATATTAGAGCATGAATGTTTTAGTCAAATGGTGCAAATCATCCTAAACTCATTTGTAGAAAGATGTGTAAAATTCAAAGTGACAAAAAATAAAAATAAATTAAACTTATAATGCTACTTTTTAAAACCTCAAGACTTATTTAGTTTAGAATCGTTATTCTCCATTCTAAATTGATCTCGAGTATCAATGTAAACTCTTTAAGAAAACTAATAATTGAATTCAACATTGTTTGGGGGACACTTACTGCCATCTTACCTTCACTATCTTTTACTTCAGTCTCTTAAGAATAAAATTTCACGCCCAGGGAGAGATCATCTTAAAGTATTCTTTTGAAGCACAATGCACTATTCTTTGGGCTGATTTTTCAAAGAGTAAACTTTAAGCTTTGAGAATGTGTTGATACAGTGAAAGGATCTCAGAGGGGAATTTTGCAGATCTGTTTATGTTTAAAATGCAGACTTCAGAAAAACACTTTCATTTAGTCCTCTATTTAGCAAGCAGGATTTTCACGGCATTCATTTTTTTGTCTCTCTTTATTTTTGTTTTGTTAGCATTCCCTTGAAGACTTGGTACTGTTTTTGTGGAGTGTTTCTAATGTGAGTATAGTATGAAGCATGCTAAGGAAGAAAGAACTCTGTGAATTCACATCCTGTAAGGGAGGCAGCTCAGATGGATAAAATTATTTAATTCAGAATCTGAATTAAGGTAATAACACAGGATCCACACAATCCAGGTGTATGTCTCAAATTGTGGGAATAGTGGAATCTCTAAATCTGACATTTAGGAACACAACCAAAAAATTAGCTAAGAAAGGCTAAACTCACCTTCCAGAATGATAAGCTTCATGTAGCTGCCATATAATCCAGTTCATTGGTTTGGTGTATAAACTCAGGTAACTCTCTTAACCTCCAAATTATGACCAGTCTGCCATCTGCAAATGGAGAGACTTTTTTCTTTTTTTTTCTTTTTTCCAGAGTTCTCGTCTTCCTGTGAAAAGGACAAGTTCTGATTCAATCCAGAAATTCAGGGGTAGGTACTAACAGCTCAAAGAGAAAAATATAAACCCAAAGGGCTGCTGAGGATTCTGAAATCCGATCATCCTGCAGGAGGGTCCAGGCTGTTCTCTATCCTGTGGTTGCTACACTCAGTTGAGCTGAGCACTTGGGCGGTCCTTGCGGAAGGACTGCAGAAGCTCAGGCAGACGCCACCTTGAACCAGGTGAGCAGGAAGTCTCCAGATTCTGTGCCCGCGGCAGGACGGGTTACGGTGCCTGATGTGCATCACTCTTGTGGTATTTCCTTGGGGGAGGAGAATATTCCTTTCACCAAAGTCAGTCTGAGCCACTGTTAGGCTGCTCTTTGAACATACCTGAGATATCCATGCTCCCCAAGCCACGTGTCCTCAGCTTCAGGACCCTGGGTAGTGGTGGGAGGTGGGCTGCATGTGGCTCTGCCATCGTTCCTGTGCTGCGTCCAGAATGGGCTGCCCCACCCTTGGTGGTGACTTTAGGGCGCCCGCAGAGACTCACCAGTGGCTTAGCCCCTGGTGTCCTTCACGGACTGCTCCATTTATTTGAAGCTACTTCAGTCCACCAGAAATATTCTAACAATCTCTAACCTTACAGAAAAGGGTTAGGATCTCAAGCCTCTTTGTTTCAGAAAGTTCTTTGCCTCCTGTGCAAGTTTTAAACTCCGTCCCCAGAAACTCTACAGCATTTTATAACAAGAGAGTATTGGTAGATCTGTTGGACTATTGTACTTTCCTCTGGAGTCAGAATGCTAGAATTTAGGGGAAGAGGGAATCGGTCTACTTGCCTTAAGGTTGGGGGAGGGCACACATGGTTGTCCCACTTCAAAAAAGTTCTGCTTCATGATGGATGTCTTTTGTTTCTGCTGGTGTAAAGCAAAACCCAAACAAAACAGAGCAAAATGGTAGGAAGCAATTACATGAAAGTTTATTTTATCTTAAAATTAAAAAAAAAAAGAGACAACACACAAAAAACTGCCTCAAGTTTGCCCTTATCAGGTGCCTTTAGTTAAAATAATTACGTAGGAATGCGTTTCAACATAACATTTATATCCAACAACCTGCAAATTTTATATAAGTGACATTTCTTACAAAATGCCAGTCTGTAGGTATTTATTATCCTAAGATAAGCTTCTTTATCTTCCTGCAGCTTCACAACTGCTAAGTCTACTTCCACAAGAATCCTTGTTCCTCATCTGTGATTTGGGTCTCTTCTCACCTTTAGGAAGGTTAAATTTCATGCTTTCTGGTTGGGCTTTGAAGTTACCTCCTGACTGAGGAATGAACTAAAAATTACATTTCTAGGTTAGCAAGAAAGCTGGTACTTTCTTCTTAATGCAGCTAAAGAGTCTCGAATATGCATTCATGGCATTTCTGTTAACCACTTTATACCCAATAAATTGGGGTACATGTTATGCTAAATTGAAGCTGAAGCCACATCTAAATGTGAATGCATAGTGGCTTTTAGCAGAAAATAGGGCAAAAGACAGAAAAATAAGAAACACTATGGTTTTAAAATAAACTACATATACATACATATATGTAGATCTGCTTGTGTGTGTTTATTTAAAAGTACTTGTGAGAAAGTGACCTCATCTCCCAAGAAAAGATTGGATACAAATGTCTCTCAAATTCCTCACACCATGACAATTCTATGAAAAGAAAATCCCCAAATCTTGCTTTAGTCTCTCAGTAGGATTTTTTTGTTTTAATTGACCATAAGAGTGCCTCTTTTGATGATCATTCGTTTTCATTTTTCTTGTCTAAATTTAAGCCTTTATTGTTTCCAGCTTCTCCTGGGTATAAACTGACATGACTTTCATTTCACCTCCCGGGATCACTTGGTGAGGAGGGAGAGAGAGCTGCTGACAGAAACGAGGACGGCTTTTAACTTTTCCTCCATCTCCGGGTCAGGCTCCCCTCTCCAACCCACTGCACGCAACCTCCAGACTTAAAGGCCAATGGCTTAAAATAACTGGCCAGCTAGACAAACTTCACATCATATAGAAGCAAACAAACCTGCACCAGGAGTTCTGGTTCTAACATATTCTGCCGCCAGTCAGTGTGTAGACTGGGTCTTGCCCTGTGTCTCATTTGACTTCTTTCAACACTGGTTTTCTTATCTTCATGTGAGGTAGTAAGATTTTTCCAGTTCTAAAACACTGCAATATTTAACCATCTGAACAATCTGCCCACGTGCCAATAGCTGAGAAATCCTTTCTTTATGCCATACAGATTAAGGCATATTCAGTCAAAAATCCACTCATTTTGCTTGGATAAGTGGTGTCGCTGGCCAAGGGTAGGGCTGTTACCTGAGGGACCAATGTGTGTAAGTTTCCTAGGCACTCGCCCTGATTTTGCTAAATGTAGAGAAAACTCTCCTTAGCGGAGTAACTGCCAGGCACGAAGGTGTGCAAGACAAGCAACCCCGAGCAGGGCCACTGCTTTCCCAGTGCTGTGCATGGAGGCCCTGCCTCCTGGTCTTCTGCTCAGGAAGCAGCTGAAAGCACCAGGCTGTGCTCATACGTCTCAGCCCAGCCGACCCTGGTGATGGGCAGACTGTGGTCTGTACCCAGGAGGACTGTGCTTGCTGGTGGGCCAGTCCAAGGCTCTCTCTTGGCCGATAGAAACATGAGACAGAGTTGGGGTTTGGAAGCAGGAAAAAAAGCAAGGGGAAATGCACAGAGGAGGATTAAATCGTCATAATCCTGTAGCTCCCAGTTAGTGGTCCACGTGGCTTGGCGAGAGAGTGGAATTAAAACATGGACTTCAGGGCTTCCCTGGTGGTGCGGTGGTTGAGAGTCTGCCTGTTAGTGCAGGGGACACGGGTTCGAGCCCTGGTCTGGGAAGATCCCACATGCCGCGGAGCAACGGGGCCCGTGAGCCACAATTACTGAGCCTGCGCGTCTGGAGCCTGTGCTCCGCAACAAGAGAGGCCGCGATAGTGAGAGGCCTGCGCACCGCGATGAAGAGTGGCCCCCCACTTGCCGCAACTAGAGAAAGCCCTCGCACAGAAACGAAGACCCAACACAGCCAAAAATAAATAAATAAATAAATAAAGGAAAAAACAAACAAACAAACAAACAAAAAAAAAACATGGACTTCATTCTGAGCAGCCTTCCCAGGGCGGGCTCGGATTCCTGTAAACATAGGAGACTATATTCAATATTGTATAACACCTTATAATGGAAAATAATCGGAAAATGTGTGTGTGTATATATATATATATATATATATATATATATATATATGAATAAATCACTTTGCTGTACACCAGAAATTAACACTAACTGTAAATCAACTATACTTCAATAAAAAAAATAACCAGATGATGCCCAAGGTCCTTTCCATTAAAAAAAAAAATTCCATAGTAATTCTCCTACTGTTTTTGGTCTCTCAGCCTCTCACTGGTGCGATGTAATCAGCCTCTCGTTGTAATTCTGATGTTAAACATATTCATTCCAGCTGTTAGATTTTTAAAATACTGTGTTCAGTGATACAGCCAAACACATTTTCTTATGTCTAAGAGGTATTTGATATACTCAGGATGTTGGCATTATATGGTAAATATTTAAATGTAATCCTTTTTTTAAGTTGCTCTGTCATAGGTTAGCCATTATCATAATTCATTAAGCTCCATGGAGGGGCTAGATGTGCCAGTGGCAAGACAATAGTTGGGATTTACAATCTGTTGGAATTGTAGATTAGAGGCAGATCAGGAATGGAAATGACGATGTGGGTCACACAAATATGGCATCTAGAGGATGACTGAGAACTGAACAGAGAGGCTTATCAGAGGCTGGCAGCACCGTTGTCCTACAAAGGCTGTAGAGACAATACCAAGATTTTTAAGGAAATGGTTCAGTAATCATGAAGAAGCCAGAAATGGTATTCTAAGCAAAGGTTTGCTGTGAGATTGGCAAGTTGAAAAGAGCAAGGGATTTTAAAATGGATAAAATGAATAGCATCCTTAATCACAACAAGATGTATAGCTTGGGGAGGTAATGTAACACACTGAGACTTGGTGCCCTCAAATGCAAATGGGCGTGATATATTATCAAGTAATTATGGAGATGAAGGTGATTAATAAGGAATGCCTCCCAAGGATAAATTTATTATTATTCTAATACCTGTGGTGAATCTATGTTTCAGAGTTTATAGAATAATCTTCATTTTCAATCCTCTATAATCCTCCTAACCTAATTCATACTTGTCAAACAGTAAATCTCAATTTTCTGTAGGAACAATATGGCATACGTGATAGGTTAGTGAGTGTTGGACATTGAGTGAATAAAATGGATGAAGCACAACTTCAGGATAAGTAATAATGGCTTTCAAAAATCAAATAATGTTAAATTCAGGATGCAGCTTTTGGGGCACAAGTTTAAAAACATCTAATATGTGTATTTATTATAAGGAAGAAGGTAAAGTGTGACAAACAGGTGTCTCTAACATGATAAATTGTTTCACATACATACACACACACACATATGCACATACTCTGCATTCATAAAAAAAGAAAGAAATTAGTTTAAACAAGAAGTATAGAGTCACAGCATGCATGTGACTGTGTCTAGAACATCCCAAGGTCCTGTGAATATTTGAGGATTACAGGCTTTCTCTCTGCTCCCAGATCTTCTGTAAAGATAATTTCGGTGTCAACTGAATGATCCATCTGACTGCACGGCTTCTAAGGGACAGTATAAATCATGCTTTCCTGTGCTTTGCATGCCTCATTTTTTTTTAATATTAAAAAGTGGACATCTTAGATCATATATTTTAACAAGCTGGATATTGATTCCCACCTCCCCTCACCCGCCCAGGGCTTGTTGTCATTTGCTTATGTATTTGTCTTGTGACCTGAATAGACTATTTCCGTGGAGTCTATTTCCTGCTCAGTGTGAAATGTCTGTGCTCACTCACTGTGGACTCAGCCTTGGACATGTGGACAGGACCCAGAGGTGATGGAGGTTTTGGAGGGCTCTCTGTATCTGTCTCTTTCCCTGGTCTCTCTGCTAAGCTGTCTGCCACTTTTGGTATCACACTCAGCTCTTAGGCCCCCGCTAATGCTGACTGCTTACTGTTTTCAACAACGTCCTAGGGCATAAATTGCTCTGCAGACTGATATGATTAAACCTGGGCCCCTTTACAGGGCTCTTTTTGAGGCCAGTCCCTGGGGTTTGTTCTGACATATCTTCCCGGCTCTTTCCTTGGCTGGTTCTTTCTGGTAAACTAGCTGGACTACTATTTAGATCTTTGTTCTCATGGGGTGACTGGCTTCTTAATTGCTTACCACCAGAATCTCCTCTGTTTTTGAGAAAGTCTTTAGGCTTGAATCTCACTACATTCTGTCCTGAATAACAACAATTTCTTTGGGGAGAACTTCTGATCTTCCTGTTATGTTGGCCTGTCTCTCTCTCCCCTTCAGCAAAGTGTCTGAGCCACTTCTCCAGAGCTAGGGGCTGGGACAGTGGCCTGCTTCTCCTGGGGTGACATCCCAGCTCTCTGAGCTGGTCTCTGGGTGGAGGCGATCATCTGTGATCTTCTTGACTCACCTCTCCTGTGTGGGACCTCCACCCTCAAAGGAACTGGAACAATGGCTATTGGAGCTGCAGCTTTTTGCACATGGGGTAGAGTCTCTGTCCTGTGGGACAGTGGGTGGAGGAAAAGAGTCCCCGACCTCTTTCCAACCTCCACAGATTAGCAGGAATGGAAGAAGAAATGGTACTATTTTTGTCTTTCAATACTATAAGCCGTTTCCCTTCATCTCTTCTAAAAATTGAAACATTTTCTGCATAAGACAATTAGTTCTTGCTAACTATCTGTCAAGCGGGTGAACAAAAATGTCAGCCATAATTATGTTCACAGCTCCAGCTTTGGCATTTAAGTTAATCTGGAAAACACTCACTTTCCTAGGAGATATTATGTAACCGGGACTAAGATTCAACCATGGCTCACTGTCAGGTTTTGTTCTACTTAAGTTTTAGCTAACAGTGTTACTTGACAACTGTGAATGTGTTGCTTTGCCCTGTGTCTACGAGAGGGAAGCTTTACAGAGTCTAACATTTGTCGGGTGAAGCTGTTATCAGAGGAATCTATTTTTAGGTCCTGTTCATAACTCCATAGTTAAGTTTTCAGGTGTTGTCATTAATATTCTGTCTCCTGTTTCCACAGAGAAGAGTTTAAGGATTGTTTCCTTAAATTGAGAAAATCAATGTGTCCCATAAATACAAGCAATATGGGGAAAATCAGCAATTTGTTCAGTTATTTACAAATGATTTATTGCATGTTTACTACATGAAAGTCCATGGGCTAGGAACTGGGGATCCAGTCGTGAGTAAAATCCAGATCTTACCAGTATTCTTAATGGAGCTTACAGGCTAATGGGCAACACAGACATTAGTAAAAAATATAA
This sequence comes from Balaenoptera borealis, assembly GCF_965194805.1. Classification (NCBI taxonomy): domain Eukaryota; kingdom Metazoa; phylum Chordata; class Mammalia; order Artiodactyla; family Balaenopteridae; genus Balaenoptera; species Balaenoptera borealis. The sequence goes on from NC_138871.1 coordinate 87,639,796, forward strand.
CACAAAAAATAAATTTTTTTCTGGAAGTATAGGAACTATGAGAGTTAACTGGTTTGCATCTTCACACAAGATTTTTAAGTTCCATCTGTATCTTCCATAATAGTGTAAGATAATTTCAAATTACCCCTCTTGGTTGCTGGTTGTTAACTCTTGGTTGCTAAATTAAATTTCATATGGTAATATATGTGATGTACATACAAAATGCCTGGCATTTAGTAGGTGAGCCACAGATGTCAATTTTCTTCCAAGTCCTGTTTCCTTTGCCACAAAGGAAAGGAAAAATCTGATGTTCTATCTGAGATACTGCTTATTTCTGGCTATTTCTAAAATTCTGCATGATGTCCAGCTTTTCAACTGAGACTCTTTTAGCTTTGTCATGAAGAGGCTAGTGTGTAATTTATATTACCCTCTGTGTTGGAAATGCCTGATTGCTTCATTTTAATGTTACTGAGACAGAGATCTTCTTTTCTCAGGCTTAAAATGAGTCCCTGAAGTAGTGTTCCTTAAACTGGAATTTACCCTTGAGAGTCAGTAGACATATTTTGTGGGGAGTCAGGAAGTCTTTACAATAGTTAAAATTCTATATTGAAATTCTATCTATCTGTATCTATATCTATCTACCATCATCAACATCATCATAATCTATCATCTATCTATAAATATGTATATGTGTGTGTATCTATATCCATCTTCCTGTATGTCTTTATGTCCTAGATCATTCAGGTAACCTGAATTTGTGTTCATGATCACACTGATGCCAAAGGATCATCTAAATTTCTCAGCTTTAACTTTTAATGTATTTTCTCACCCAGGATCTATGGCTCTGTGGGTCTTTTCTATCTATCTCTCCTTGCACTTAATTTCCTTTTATCCTGTGTTTTGTTAACTCTTGCTGTGTGAGAATATTATTGCATGGGGGAAGATTGTGTTTGAGTGTGTGTATGTGCCCTCCTCTGCACACATTTCATGTGTGGATGTTATAAAAGGAACACATATTTGTTTACTGGATGGATATGGATGTCTTTTACTTTATACCATGCTGGAGAAACATGACTGGTGGACCACACTATAGAATCTGTTAAGACTGAACAGCCTAGTCTTTGGGACATAAATTATTAAGATTGTCTGATTCCGTGTGTAGAGCAAATACCATGCAGGTTCATTTTCTCTTGAACAGAATGGATGATCTTTCCTCTTCTGTCTGATCAAGGGTGGATGTTAATCTTGAAGCTACTCTTGCACAGAGGAGAGGATGAGGGCAGGAGAGGGGATGTGGGATGAGTGGAGAAATTTCCTCTGTCTTTTGGGCTGCTGGATAGTTAGGCGGGACTCGAAGCCACAGTGGCGCATGAGGGCATTCCTAAGAGCAGGGGGTCATTTTTGTCCAGCTGTTTGGATAGAACCAAGAAGCAGTGCAAAAGGGACCTCGTAGGCTCTAGGAAGTGCCATAACTACCACCACAATCAGCAATCCCATCACCCAAAAGTTATGTTTTTCCCTTTGCAGTCAAACTCCTCCCTACCTTGACTCTGGCAATCACTGATATGTGTTTTGTCTATACATTAGTTTTGGTTTTCTTAGAATTTCACATAAGTGAAGTCATACAGAATGAACTACTTTATAACTTTCTTCTCTCACTCAGTATAATATTTTTGATATTTATCCATGTTGCTGTGGGCATAAGTAATTTACTTCTTTCTATGGCTGAGCAGTATTCTATTGTATGATTATACAGCAATTTATCTATTCAACTGTTGATGAATGTTTGAGTTGTTTCCAATTGTTTGTGATTATGAATAAAGCTGGTATGATTATTCCTATACAAGTCCCATGTGTACATGTTTTTATTCTGGGGGGATTGTTAAGTCATATGATAAATATCTATGAAATGTTATGTGAAACTGTGAAACTATTTTCCAATGTCGTTTTACTATTTTGAAATCCCACCAGCAATGTATGAGAATTCAAGTTGCTCTATATCTTTGCAAATACTTGGTGTTGTTGGCATTTTACATTTGTTTTTCTTTTTAAACTTATTAATTATTAATTTTATTTAGTCATTCTAGTGAATATGCAGGGATATTTTGCATTTCCCTGCAAATTTTCACCAGTTGACCAGGCCAGTTGAGACTCAGGTCATAATAATTTCAGGATGAAGAAAGGGTTGTTATAGTATTTTGTAATCATAGGATGATGAAATGTGTAACATATGGAATACATAGAATAATGATTTTTCTCTTAAAACTCAATATCAGGAGCAATATGCTGTGGAACAGAGTCTTAACCACCTCTTTTCCTTACCACCATACACACAGTTGAAGAGAAACTGGAGCATTTTGGCCAAGAGAGATTAATTTTACATATTGTGAGTCCAACTTTATCCTTCCTGGTCATGGGATTCTGGCATTGACGCTGGGGACATTACTTGGTTCCTCTTGGTTTTTGCTGTCACTCTAGAATCATACTGTGAGATTTTCCTTGACTGTGGTTTCCAGTGTGTTGAAACGATAGAGATGCAGGGTCTATAATAGCTGCACTCCTTATTAAGCAATAATTTAATAGCAGAGAAAGTTGAATGGATTTTCAGCTCCCTCAGAAGAGTATATAGTTCTTGCCAGTATTTGGGGGCCAGATTCTCAGAGCATTATTAAACATCATACACAGTGCTTGTATCCATTACTATTGTTATTTTGTAGGATTTTAGTTTAAATGAAAACCAGATTCTGTCACCTCACTAGGGTTTTAGTGGGAGTAAATATGCATCCACTCTGGGCTCATCAATTTTTCTTCTTTATTACTTTTTTACATCCAAGACTGGCAGGAACTAACTCTTTAGAAAACAATGTTTCATATAGCATTGCAAGTCTGACTTGGTTTAAGGCACTCTAAGAAAATATTGCTGAAAATAAGACTCCTCAGTAAGGATTGCACTGTGAGGTTTTACACACCAGTTTAGACAGAACTCAGATTTTGCTGTACCTTGTTCTTCCAATCTATATTCACGTGATCGGAAGCTTACCCCTCAGTAGGTTTCTATAACCACCAACTGTGGGGTACTGAGAGCCCGTTCCATGAGAGCACATTGCTTGCAGCCAGCCTCATCCCTATCCTAATGAAATCTCACTGTGGAGAAATGAGCTGCCTGTCTCTGAAATGGGATCCCCATTCTCCAGCACCAGGCTCACATTTCCGCAGCCTGGCTCGGTCAAGGTCAGCAATCTGGGGAACAAGTGTAACAATAGGCAGAGATTCCAGTGAGGAGAAGGGAGGGAAAATGCTGAATGAATAGACTAGAGGCATGGGAAAGCATCTGAGTTTTCCCACTATGTTTTTTTTCTTTTCTCTCTTCTATTCATTGCTCTGATTTATTTATTAAAATTTATTTTTTAATTGAGCTCTTATTGACACATAGACTCATCTACTTGAAGTGTACACTTTGATAAGTTTTGACATAAGCATATACCCATGGTATCATCACTACATTTAAGAGAGTTAACATATCTTTCACCCCGAAAGTGTCCCTGTGACCCTTTGTAATCTGTTCCCTCTGCCCCTCCTTCTTCAGGCAACCACTGAGATGCTTGCTTTCTGTCACTATACATTAGTTTGTATTTTCTAAAATTTTCTATGAATGGAATCTTACAATGTGTACTCTCTTTTTTTTTTTTTACATCTTAATTGGAGTATAATTGCTTTACAATGGTGTGTTAGTGTCTGCTTCATAACAAAGTAAATCAGTTATACGTACACATATGTCCCCACATCTCCTCCCTCTTGTGTCTCCCTCCTTCCCACCCTCCCTATCCCACGCCTCTAGGTGGTCACGAAGCACCGAGCTGATCTCCCTGTGCTATGCGGCTGCTTCCCACTAGCTATCTATTTTACGTTTGATAGTGTATATATGTCCATGCTACTCTCTCACTTTGTCCCAGCTTACCCTTCCCCCTCCCCGTATCCTCAAGTCCATTCTCTAGTAGGTCTGTGTCTTTACTCCCATTTTGCCCCTAGGTTCTTCATGACCTTTTTGTGTGTTTTTTTTAGATTCCATATATATGTGTTAGCATACAGTATTTGTTTTTACTTCACTCTGTATGACAGACTCTAGGTCCATCGACCTGACTACAAATAACTGAATTTCGTTTCTTTTTATGGCTGAGTAATATTCCAGTGTATATATGTTCCACATCTTCTTTATCCATTCATCTGTTGTTGGACACTTAGGTTGCTTCCATGTCCTGGCTACTGTAAATAGAGCTGCAATGAACATTTTGGTACATGACTCTTTTTGAATTATGGTTTTCTCAGGGTATATGCCCAGTAGTGGGATTGCTGGGTCATATGGTAGTTCTATTTTTAGTTTTTTAAGGAACCTCCATACTGTTCTCCATAGTGGCTGTATCAATTTACATTCCCACCAACAGTGCAAGAGGGTTCCCTTTGCTCCACACCCTCTCCAGCATTTATTGTTTGTAGATTTTTTGATGATGGCCGTTCTGACTGGTGTGAGGTGATAACTCATTGTACTTTTGATTTGCATTTCTCTAATGATTAGTGATGCTGAGCATCCTTTCATGTGTTTGTTGGCAATCTGTATATCTTCTTTGGAGAAATGTCTATTTAGGTCTTCTGCCCATTTTTGGATTGGGTTGTTTGTTTTTTTTGATATTGAGCTGCTTGTAAATTTTGGAGTTCAATCCTTTGTCAGTTGCTTCATTTGCAAATATTTTCTCCCACTCTGAGGGTTGTCTTTTCATCTCGTTGATGTTTTCCTTTGCTGTGCAAAAGCTTTTAAGTTTCATTAGGTCACATTTGTTTATTTTTGTTTTTATTTCCATTTCTCTAGGAGGTGGGTCAAAAAGGATCTTGCTGTGATTTATTTCATAGAGTGTTCTGCCTATGTTTTCCTCTAAGAGTTTGATAATCTCTGGCCTTACATTTAAGTCTTTAATCCATTTTGAGTTTATTTTTGTATATGGTGTTAGGGAGTGTTCTAATTTCATACTTTTACATGTAGCTGTCCAGTTTCCCCAGCACAACTTATTGAAGAGGGAGTCTTTTCTCCACTGTATATTCTTGCCTCCTTTATCAAAGATAAGGTGACCATATGTGCATGGGTTTATCTCTGGGCTTTCTATCATGTTCCATTGATCTATATTTCAGTTTTTGTGCCAGTACCATACTGTCTTGATTACTGTAGCTTTGTAGTATAGTCTGAAGTCAGGGAGACTGATTCCCCCAGCTCTGTTTTTCTTTCTCAAGATTGCTTTGGCTGTTCGGGGTCTTTTGTGTTTCCATACAAATTGTGAAATTTTTTGTTCTAGTTCTGTGAAAAATGCCAGTGGTAGTTTGATAGGGATTGCATTGAATCTGTAGATTGCTTTGGGTAGTATAGTCATTTTCACAATGTTGATTCTTCCAATCCAAGAACATGGTATATCTCTCCATCTATTTGTATCATCTTTAATTTCTTTCATCAGTGTCTTATAATTTTCTGCATACAGGTCTTTTGTCTCCTTAGGTAGGTTTATTCCTAGATATTTTATTCTTTTTGCTGCAGTGGTAAATGGGAGTGTTTTCTTAATTTCACTTTCAGATTTTTCATCATTAATGTATAGGAATGCTAGAGATTTCTGTGCATTAATTTTGTATCCTGCTACTTTACCAAATTCATGGATTAGCTCTAGTAGTTTTCTGGTAGCATCTTTAGGATTCTCTATGTATAATATCATGACATCTGAAAACAGTGACAGCTTTACTTCTTCTTTTCCAATTTGGATTCCTTTTATTTCTTTTTCTTCTCTGATTGCTGTGGCTAAAACTTCCAAAACTATGTTGAATAATACTGGTGAGAGTGGGCAACCTTGTCTTGTTCCTGATCTTAGTGGAAATGGTTTCAGCTTTTCACCATTGAGGATGATGTTGGCTGTGGGTTTGTCATATATGGCCTTTATTATGTTGAGGAAAGCTCCCTCTGTGCCTATTTTCTGGATGGTTTTTATCATAAATGGGTGTTGAATTTTGTTGAAAGCTTTGTCTGCATCTATTGAGATGATCATATGGTTTTTCTCTTTCAATTTGTTAATATGGTGTATCGCATTGATTGATTTGCCTATAATGAAGAATCCTTGCATTCCTGGGATAAACCTCACTCGATCATGGTGTATGATCCTTTTAATGTGTTGTTGGATTCTGTTTGCTAGTATTTTGTTGAGGATTTTTGCATCTATGTTCATCAGTGATATTGGCCTGTAGTTTTCTTTCTTTGTGACATCTTTGTCTGGTTTTGGTATCGGGGTGATGGTGGCCTCGTAGAATGAGTTTCAGAGTGTTCCTCTCTCTGCTATATTTTGGAAGAGTTTGAGAAGGATAGGTGTTAGCTCATCTCTAAATTTTTGATAGAATTCGACTGTGAAGCCATCTGGTCCTGGACTTTTGTTTGTTGGAAGATTTCTAATCACAGTTTCAATTTCAGTGCTTGTGATTGGTCTGTTCATTTTTTCTATTTCTTCCTGGGTCAGTCTCGGAAGGTTGTGCATTTCTAAGAATTTGTCCATTTCTTCCAGGTTGTCCATTTTACTGGCATCTAGTTGTTTGTAGTAATCTCTCATGATCCTTTGTATTTCTGCAGTGTCAGTTGTTACTTCTCCTTTTTCATTTCTAATTCTATTGATTTGAGTTTTCTCCCTTTTTTTCTTGATGAGTCTGGCTAATGGTTTATTAATTTTGTTTATCTTCTCAAAGAACCAGCTTTTAATTTTATTGATCTTTGCTATCATTTCCTTCATTTCTGATCGGATCTTTACGATTTCTTTCCTTCTGCTAACTTTGTTTTTTTTTTTGTTCTTCTTTCTCTAGTTGCTTTAGGTGTAAGGTTAGGTTGTTTATTTGAGATGTTTCTTGTTTCTTAAGGTAGGATTGTATTGCTATAAACTTCCCGCTTAGAACTGCTTTTGCTGCATCCCATAGGTTTGTTTCTAGGTATTTTTTGTCATTTGTTTCTAGGTATTTTTTGATTTCCTCTTTGATTTCTTCAGTGATCTCTTTGTTATTAAGTAGTGTATTGTTTAGCCTCCATGTGTTTGTATTTTTTACAAATTTTTTTCCTTTAATTGATATTTAGTCTCATAGCGTTGTGGTCGGAAAAGATACTTGATACGATTTCAATTTTCTTAAATTTACCAAGGCTTGATTTGTGACACAAGATATGAACTATCCTGGAGAATGTTCCATGCACACTTGAGAAGAATATGTATTCTGTTGTTTTGGGATGGAATGTCCTATAAACATCAATGAAGTCCATCTTGTTTAATGTATCATTTAAAGCTTGTGTTTCCTCATTTATTTTCAGTTTGGATGATCTGTCCATTGGTGAAAGTGGGGTGTTAAATCCCTTACTATGATTGTGTTACTGTCGATTTCCCCTTTTATGGCTGTTAGTATTTGCCTTATGTATGGAGGTGCTCCTATATTGGGTGCATAAATATTTACAATTGTTATATTTTCTTGGATCGATCCCTTGACATTATGTAGTGTCCTTCTTTTTCTCTTGTAATAGTCTTTATTTTAAAGTCTATTTTGTCTGACATGAGAATTGCTACTCCAGCTTTCTTTTGATTTCCGTTTGTATGGAATATCTTTTTCCATCCCCTCACTTTCAGTCTGTACGTGTCCCTAGGTCTGAAGTGGGCCTCTTGTAGACAGCATATATACAGGTCTTGTTTTTGTATCCATTCAGCCAGTCTATGTCTTTTGGTTGGAGCATTTAATCCATTTACATTCAAGGTAGTTATTGATATGTATGTTTTTATTACCATTTTCTTAATTGTTTTTGGTTTGTTATTGTAGGTCTTTTCCTTCTCTTGTGTTTCCTGCCTAGAGAAGTTCTTTTAGCATTTGTTGTAAAGCTGGTTGGGTGGTGCTGAATTCTCTTAGCTTTTCCTTGTCTGTAAATGTTCTAATTTCTCCATCAAATCTGATTGAGATCCCTGCTGCATAGAGTAATCTTGGTTGTAGGTTTTTCTCCTTCATCACTTTAAATATGTCCTGCCTTCCCTTCTGGCTTGCAGAGTTTCTGCTGAAAGATCAGCTGTTAACCTTATGGGGATTCCCTTGTGTGTTATTTGTTGTTTTTCCCTTGCTGCTTTTAATATTTTTTCTTTGTATTTAATTTTTGATAGCTTGATTAATATGTGCCTTGGCATGTTTCTCCTTGGATTTATCCTGTATGGGACTGTCTGTGCTTCCAGGACTTGATTAACTATTTCCCTTCCCATATTAGGGAAGTTTTCAACTATAATCTCTTCAAATATTTTCTCAGTCCCTTTCTTTTTCTCTTCTTCTTCTGGGACCCCTATAATTCGAATGTTGGCGTGTTTAACGTTGTCCCAGAGGTCTCTGAGACTGTCCTCAATTCTTTTCATTCTTTTTCTTTATTCTGCTCTGCAGTAGTTATTTCCACTATTTTATCTTTCAGGTCACTTATCTGTTCTTCTGCCTCAGTTATTCTGTTATTGATCCCTTCTAGAGAATTTTTAATTTCATTTAATGTGTTGTTCATCACTGTTTGTTTGCTCTTTAGTTGTTCTAGGTCCTTGTTAAACGTTTCTTGTATTTTCTCCACTCTATTTCTAAGATTTTGGATCATCTTTACTATCATTATTCTGAATTCTTTTTCAGGTAGACTGCCTATTTCCTCTTCATTTGTTAGGTCTGGTGTGTTTTTACCTTGCTCCTTCATCTGCTGTGTGTGTTTCTCTGTTTTCTCATGTTGCTTAACTTACTGTGTTTGGTGTCTCCTTTTCGCAGGCTGCCGGTTCATAGTTTCCGTTGTTTTTGGTGTCTGTCCCCAGTGGCTTAAGTTGGTTCAGTGGGTTATGTAAGCTTCCTGGTAGAGGAGACTAGTGTCTGTGTTCTGGTGGATGAGGCTGGATCTTGTCTTTCTGGTCGCAGGTCCAAGTCTGGTGGTGTATTTTGGGGTGTCTGTGGCCTTATTATGATTTTAGGCAGCCTCTCTGGTAATGGATGGGGCTGTGTTCCTGTCTTGGTAGTTGTTTGGCATAGGGTGTCCAGCACTGTAGCTTGCTGGTCGTTGAGTGAAGCTGGGTCTTGGTGTTGAGATGGAGATCTCTGGGAGATTTTCACCATTTGATATTATGTGGAGCTGGGAGGTCTCTTGTGGACCAATGTCCTGAACTTGGGTCTCCCACCTCAGAGGCAGAGCCCTGATGCCTGGTTGGAGCACCAAGAGCCTGTCATCCACACGGCTAAGAATAAAAGGGAGAAAAAAAAGAAAGAAAGAAAGATAAAATAAAATAAAATAAAATAAAATAATTAGAATAAAGATAATTATTAACAATTTTTTTTAAAAAAGTAAAAAAAAGAAAAGAACGAAAGAAGTGAGCAACCAAACCAAAAAAGAAATCCACCAATGATAACAAGTGCTAAAGACTATACTAAAAAAAAAAAAAAAAAAAAAGGACAGACATAACCCTAGGACAAATGGTAAAAGCAAAGCTATACAGACAAAATCACACACAGAAGCATACACATACACACTCACAAAAAGAGAAAAAGGGAAAAAAATATATATATATATAGTTGCTCCCAAAGTCTGCCTCCTCAATTTGGGATGATTCGTTGTCTATTCAGGTATTCAACAGATGCAGGCACATCAAGTTGTTTGTGGAGCTTTAATCTGCTGCTTCTGAGGCTGCAGGGAGAGTTTCCCTTTCTCTTCTTTGTTCGTACAGCTCCTGGGGTTCAGCTTTGGATGTGGCCCCGCCTCTGCGTGTAGGTCGCCTGAGGGCGTCTGTTCCCCGCCCAGACAGGACGGGGTTAAAGGAGCAGCTGCTTCGGGGGCTCTGGCTCACTCAGGCGGGGGGAGGGAGCGGTACGGAGGAGGCGGGGCGAGCCTGTGGCGTCAGAGGCGTTGTGACGTTGCAGCAGCGTGAGGCGCGCCGTGCGTTCTCCTGGGCAAGTTGTCCCCGGATCACGGGAGCCTGGTGGTGGCGGGCTGCACCAGCTCCCGGGAGGGGCGGTGTGGAGAGTGACCTGTGCTCGCACACAGGCTTCTTGGTGGCGGCAGCAGCGGCCTTAGTGTCTCATGCCCATCTCTGGGGTCCGCGCTGATGGCCGCGGCTCACGCCTGTCTCTGGAGCTCGTTTAGGCGGCGCTCTGAATCCCCTCTCCTCGCGCACCAGGAAACAGAGAGGTAAGAAAAAGTCTCTTGCCTCTTCGGTAGCTCCAGACTTCCCACTATTTTTTGAATAATCCTTTTTGCCTAAAGACAGTTTGGTTAACAGTTAAGATGGTCCAGACCAGAATGGCAACAGGAATCAGGAAACCTGGTGAATATACAGGGAAGAATCAAAAGACCTAAGGATCTGTTTCCCTCTCTTCTCCTTCTCTTCCCACTCCACAAGACCCAGCTCCGATGAAGCCTTAGACCCAAGTGCTTGCTCTGTGGGAGAATGGGGTGGGTTTCAGTACCGTAGAGATGTAAGATACAGCACCGGTCCATCCCTTATCAGAGCTGTGATTTAACTTCTCTGAGCCTTGCTTTCCTCCGCAATAAAACAGAGATTATAATCACCAGCTGCTTTGAGAATTAAATAAGAATGAATGTTTAAAGCATAGAAAAATGAACAAATACCAGTCACTACAGCCGTCGAATGAATCTTCGTAGATATCACATCCACCAGCTTATCTTATAGGTGAAGCCACTGAAAGTCTAGAAATAAAAGTCTGCCTGACCTCGTTCCTCCTTAAATGTTGGCTTCCCAGGCATCTTTTGATCTGCCCCTTGTTACTCTGGGTCCTCTTTTTAACCCAATTTCTATAATGGAGTGATTTATCTCCTCCCATGACTTCTTTTTTTTGGGGTGGGGATAGGTTTAAAGAATAAATTTTATTGTTATGAGAAAATTCTCCTAATGCAATGTAAAAAGAAAAAAAAAAAAAAACAAGTTTAGAGATCCAAAAAACACATTCATTATTATTATATGATTATAATTTATGAAAAATTACACATTTAGATGGTAAAAATTAAAAGCAACTGGAGTAAAATATTCATATTTTTTTCTGGGGTGATAGACTTATACTGGATTTTATATCATTTTCATATTCATATTTTCTGATTTCTCAGGTAAACATTTATTATTTTTCTAAATGCTTATATTTATAAACCATGACTTTTAAGTATCACCAAGTTACTAGTAAAGCCCAACTCTACCTCCCAAACATTCCTCACTCTCTCTTCCCAGTTTTAGCAAATATCTTGGCAGGAGTAGGAAGTGGACAGTCATGCCTACCAGGGATGTGAGCTGCCCAAGTCATAACGTTTCTGCGGCTCCTCCTGGTGCCCACACAGGATTATCAATGTAAGTCCAGGGGCACTTCCTCTAGAAATCTCTTCCTGTGCAGATGCTGTGAGTGACCACCCACACTTTAGAACAAGGATTCTCAAATTAAGGAGTGCAGACCCCCTGGAATCTGCAGATGTAAACTCAAGAAATAGTGCCCTTTATGGGAGTTAAAATATAATTATTTTAATTTTAATGGCAATCTTAACAAAAGTTTTGCCAGTTGTAAAGATAAAAGTGTCCACAGAAACTAACACACCATTGTAAAGCAATTATACTCCAATAAAGATGTTAAAAAAAAAAGCAAAAAAAAAAAGCTGTGCCCTCTTATATCAATAACTTTTAATGGAAAGATATTTTCCTATAATGGGGCTGATCTCACATGAGCATGTGTTTTTAAATGGGCCTATGGACTCCTGGTGTCCATGAACATATTTCTGTGGGGTCTGAGAGAATTTCTTCTCTTTAAAAGGATTATTTCCTTTATTCAAATTTTAGAAACATTGTGACACATCTGGGACAGTTTACTTCAGAATTTAGAAATAACAAAAATATCTTGACTTATTATTATTATTATTTTTTATTTTTGCAGTGTGGTCCAAGTCTCTCTTTCCCAGAGCATCAATCATAGATTATAACTCTCCCCTGAAAAATCTCAGAACCCCTCTTTAACGGGGGGTGGTAATTCCCTTGTAAACTGTACAGTGCCCCATAAATATTTGCTACAGGCATAGCAAAAAGTTATTGTAGTTATGAGCCCCCATCACAAGTCTAAAATCTTACTTAATTGCAGTGAGAAAAAGTCTTGATTCATTTAATATTTTGTGCAAGAAATGCCGTGTGAAGATATATTCTTTAAATCTGATTCAGACTCCAAGCCTCCATGGTGTGAAGATGATGGGAACATACAACAGAGCCATCATTGAGCTCCAGTAATATAATCGGGACTCCAGACTGCACAGGTCTTGGGTCCACACAATGCAGATCATTATCGAAGGCCCTTCTGGACTTCACACACCGGATAACACTGAGATGCTCTTGGTCCAAGAGGTGCTGACCCCTGAGCCTGGAAGCTCTGACAGGTCTATGCCACTTACAGCACTGGACTCTTCGCTGTGACCTTGAGCTCCTGGCCTTGGTTTAAACTGTCTGACAGCAGTGAAACCATTTTTCTTGGAGGTCCAGGTATCTGTTCAGCAAGGGGTGAGGGAGCTGACCAAGATGATGTGTAGTTCTCATCTTCTCAGGAAAGGGTGAGGGAGTTGACCAAGAGACCTTCCTACCACTGCAAAATCCACTGATGTGCAGTTCTTCTGAAGCAGGACTGTACCTCTCACCTATTCCCCTATGCTTTTAGCCCCCAAAGACGCTCTTCCTTCACCTCTCTTTCTGAGACACCATGCATACTCTCTATAATACGTTTTAAGTATGGTGAGGCCAAATCTTTGACATTTAGAGGATTCAGTTTAATATGTTTAATTTCATTCAATTTATTCAAACTCTGAGCCCTAATCTGGCTAGGTTGGATTTTAGGCATGATTGGAATTCTTCCACTTTATTTGCATTGCACAAGAACATGGCCCCCATCAAATGTTAGAAGGGTCTTTAATCTGTAGTCCATTGGGGTTACCATTAACATCTTGACTGTCCCAGGCCTCCTAGTTTTTCACGACTAGGCAGCTCAGCTCTGTGACTCCTGTGCTCTGCTTGGGTCCTAGGAACCCGGACCCAGCTACCTTCATGGCACCCTTGTCCACTCCATCATCGCATCACTTCTTTGGGTTCTGAGACAAAGCCAGCTACAGGGCCCTATGACTCACAGGATCTCATGTCTATACCCCTTCCAAGATCTGGGAATCCTTGATTTTTCTCTTGTCCCCTTCAACAAATTTCAACTCTTTTCCTTTTAACCAGTATAATTTGAGGCAATCTGCTTGGAATAGAGTTTGTTAAAAAAGTAAAACCAAAAACTATAATTAATAATTAGGGAAATTTTCCTGCTAGAAAATTCTAAATAGAGTGCTAGAGAGCTCCAAGATTTGTTTTCCTGCTGAGAATGTGAGGGTGAAGGTTGAAAATAGATTATAACAAATATAAATGGGTAGTCCTGCACTCATTCATTTAATCATTTAACAAATGTGTATTAGGTGCCTACTCTGTGCTAGGGACTTGGGTAAATGTGTAAGGAGAACAATGTAATGGGGAGACAGATAAAGAGAATACCACATTATCCTATGATAAATGGTCTACATAATGGGAAAAACATGAACTCTGATTATGCTGTCCTAGGTTAGAACCCTGACTCGGCCACTTTCCAGGTGTGTGGCCTTTAGGAAGCGCCTTCTCTGATCAGTGTTGTAGAGCTGACTGGTATACATGCCCGGCTTTTAGGGGTTTTCATCTATGTGAGCTCTCATCTGTTATTGAAGGGACTGAAACTTTATCTCTACTTTTGTGACACATTTTCTCCTTCTTAGAAATGGATGAATAGATACTCTTTATACTCAGGATTTTATTATTATTATCTCATTAACCTTGTTTAATTTGTATTTCCAAATGCTCTTTTCTTGAAAGCTGTTTGCAGATGCCATTAAAGCTCATGGGTTTCTTCTTAGAAAAGAGAGAGAAGATTCAATTTCTAAGTCATCTATCTCTTCCCAGTTGTCGTTCTCAGAAGTTACCTATGAGCAGGCCAGACCCTAGATATTAAGCCCCCCCTTTTTCAGACATTACCATACGCTGAGGAAATAGGGGGCGCAGACACAGTGCAGTCCCTTCAAGTCAGCACCCCGTGGCCAGGTCCCGCTTAGGACACGATACTTCCTTGAAGCTTCCTTGAACGTATGCTATCTCCTGTTTGCACAGCATCTCTTGATACATGCAGTCTGTACTTTCCAAGCTAGAATCCAGCTCAGGAAGACCCAGATTCTTGACAATGGCTGCCTCTCCTCATGTGAGGTGTGCGTGTGTGTGTGTGTGTGTTTAGATCTTGCTTTTCTCAGCACCGTGTGCTATGTGGACCGTTTGTTTTACTATAAAATATGAAAGTCTATTTTGCCTTGGTAATTCCATAACATATTTGGAGACAATTGGAGATGCTCTAAGATAATGTTCATTCAGGTAGGAAATAATCATGATTATAGTGACAATAGTGACAAGGAATCGAGCAATTATTTTGTGCTGGCTCAGTTCTAGATACTACAAATTCCTCTTCTAATCTCCACTTCAATCCTATGGGGTTCCAACCTTATTGTCTTCCTTTTGCAAGTGAAGGAGACTCATGGATGTAAAGTAATTTGTCCAAAGCCTCTTTAGTGAAATTTATTCTGGTTTTGTCTGACTCTTAAGTTCTCCATTATTTATAGTTTTCCACTCAGTGTTCTTTAAGAATTGGAAATAGAGGACATCTCAAATTTTTTTTTTATCTTTTTATTTTATATTGGAGTATATTTGATTAACAATGTTGTGTTAGCTTCAGGTGTACAGCAAAGTGATTCAGTTATACATATACCTGTATCTATTTTTTTCAAATTCTTTTCCCATTTAGGTTATCACAGAATATTGAGCAGAGTTCCCTGTGTTATATAGTCGGTCCTTGTTGGTTATCCATTTTAAATATAGCAGTGTGTGCATGTCAATCCCACACTCCCTAACAGAGGACATCTCAAATTGAAACATATATACAGTTATTGTCTAAAGTACTTAGAAGAGGTGAGATGTTTGAAAAAGTTTGGGGAAACTAGTGAAACGACTCATTACCTTGTGTTAAACTCATGATCATATACATACGGTGTTGGAAAGGCAGTTCCCAAGTCAGAGGTGTGTGAAGGCAGAGGGCAAAGTTCAGGTGAGTGTGCACTTTCTGTATTCCTGTAGCATCCTATCCCCTTTACCTGGCCATTATAAATTGGTCTTTTTAAAGTTATATATGTTCCCCACTCAACTGCGAGCTAGGTAAATGAAAGCTTTTGTCTTATTCCTCTCTGTATCTTCAACACCCAATACAACACCTCCTGCCATATTATAGATATTAAAAGATGTTTGCTGACATTAAGAAAAAACATGGACTATCACAAAATCTGTATTTTCTAGTCGAAACAGTTTAGTACTGAGTATATCTTTCAAACATATCTGTTATCACTTAGTCTTGCTCCTTTAGCCAAATCTATTAAAATCTGTTCTGTTCTCCTACTGATTCAGAGTTTGGGTAATTTTCTGCTTCATCTATTTCATAGAATCCCTTTTGAGTAACCCCTGACAAAGCATTCACTGTGAAATTGTCTTAAAATATACTTGGGTTACAAGGAGGAATTCCAATTGCTGCTGCAATGTTATTTCAGTTCTTTGCCAGAGGGGTGCTCTTCTCCAAACACATTTTTTGGCCTCCTTGGAAGACAGTTGAGGCTGGGTCTTCAACCTGGGCCTGTTGGTATCATCCTGATGGCCCCACTGCCCACCCAGCAAGGAGTAGATTCCCCTGAGGACTCTCATGACGAGAACGATCTACCCTCACAACCCTCTGTCTCACTCTTCCCCAACAGGCATCCTTAGTTCTAGCCACCCTGGACCACGAGCATCTTACTCTGATTTTCTTTTTCTTCTTCATGTAATCAAAGTCTGATCATTCCTCAAGGTCCTAAGGTCTGATTCCTAAGCTGTATTTTTACAGGGGCTTCTCTGTTGTCTCAGCTAAAAATTCTCTATTCTTTGAATGTCCCACATCAGTTGCCACCTCCATTATTATGCTTTTAGGGGAAATTATGTGTACTACCATCCTTAATTAGAATATAAACTATATTTGAAGGAGGGAACCGTGTCCAATTAGTTCTGTCTTCTCCTTTTCACTGTATTCCATCCTCTTGTACATAGAAGATGCTTAATAAATGGTTTTGTAAAAATTAAAGAATGTGAGTACCTTGGCTCCCTGTGGGAGTACAGTGGAAAGAACATGCACTGGATCCAGCTCCATCCTTTGTAAGGAGTCTTGGGCACATATATTTTAAAGCTTCCTTTCTTCTTCTTGTACAATGACAGTTAAAGAAGCATGGAGGGAAACTAACTAAGCCTTTTAGCTATTGAATTGCCACATTCAAGACTCAGGCTCAAGGAAATTCCCTTTGGTCTCTTCTGCTCTCCTCTTTCCTTCCCCAATAACACCAATGGCATCCTTGACTTTCATTCTTTGTAAACTTGTCTCTTTCTTTCTTCTTATCAGAGAGA
Organism: Balaenoptera borealis; assembly: GCF_965194805.1. Taxonomy (NCBI): domain Eukaryota; kingdom Metazoa; phylum Chordata; class Mammalia; order Artiodactyla; family Balaenopteridae; genus Balaenoptera; species Balaenoptera borealis. The sequence goes on from NC_138871.1 coordinate 87,656,376, forward strand.
GTGCCTTTCCTGCTTTTCTTGCAGCACTGGTATCTAGTAGGAAATAAATATATATATTTTGTAAAAAGATTGGTCTAATAAATGAACAGAAACTCTAATATTCTATTAATTTCTGCCAGTGATGTTTGCTGCTCAGTCATTGAAATATTCTTGGAAATGCTAGAAGCTCTTTTTTCTATTAATTTCTGCCAGTGATGTTTGCTGCTCAGTCACTGAAGTATTCTGGGAAAGGCTAGAAGCTCTTTTTCTGTCTTATTTTCCTCACCCTGCAAAATGGAGCTCACAGATCTCCTCTGTTCTTTAGACATCATATCCCTTATCAATATTTCCCAAAAGTGTTTCCATAGAAGAACACTAGTTTTATCATAGGCACTGGTTAGAAGGAGAAGAGGAAGAAGAAGCAGAAGCAGAAGAAGAAGAAGAAGGAGAAGGAGAAGGAGAAGGAGAAGAGGAAGGAGAAAAACAAGAAGAAGGAGGGGAAGAAGGAGGAGAAGGAGAAGAAGAGGAAGGGGAAGAAGAAAAGATGCAAAGTCAAATAAGTCATTTGACCAATAAATTTATTTTTCTCTGAGTAATATCTACTGATACCAAAATCAGTTTAGAAGGCACTCTTCTATGTTTTGATCATTTTCTACTACATAGAACCTCTTCTCATTTGAATAGTTTCCTGAAAAATTCCCTAAAATATTGCAATTTTCAATATGAAAATTCCAGGTACGGGAGATATCCTTAGTATTTTTCTTTCTTGATGGCTGTCAACTCCTTCTGTAAAGGCAAATGAAGTCAGTGATTGGGTCTTGCAATCCCTCTAATTCCATTGCATGGGTCACTTCTTTCTAGAACCTCTTTAGAATTGCATAGGTAAAGTACCCCAAGAGGTTTTGAAGCCTTGTAATGGAACTAACAGTTTTTTCAAAGATATTCCTTAAGATATATTCAAATCCTGCATGAAATCATAAATGAGGGAATAATGAGGGGCATTTATTTCTCAGTTTTTAACTGTAATGCTGTCTCTCTACACTCACAATTTATGATGAGTAAGGATGTTTTTTTGTGAGTGGAATGCATTACGTTAGGAGAAAAAATTAATGGCCATCTGTAAAAGTGGGGATGGCTGGCAAATCTGCTATGCATGTTGTAATAAAAATGGTTTATTGGGCTATCGTGGTCAGACACAGGAACCAAATGCTGCAGACTCCGCTGGAGAACATGCTTGGACTTAATACTATTTTCACTTACACTGGAGTCTCTCTGAAGCACTGTTCTGGCCCATTCTGACGGGTTTTTATAAAATGGGTTCGTTTTTGGACTGCTGGGCTTGAACCAAAGATTTCTGGTTTTGAGCCCCAGGTTCCCATCTGCAAATGAAAGTTTGGATCAGACAAACTCTAAGGTCCTAGGCACACAATGCTTCTAGGATTTGAAATCCCTTCTCATGGATAAATTCTAAAAAAATCTAGTTAGCCTGCATTCAACTCCACTTCAGCACTGTGTAAGAACAAGAGAAATGATGTACCCACCATCATTCCAAAATGCTTTGTTCCAGAAAGTGAGGAAGTACTCAGAGAACAGAGACAGATGTGAAAAGCCACAGTTGTCAGCCTGAGGGGAGGCCATTGGCCAAATAGGAGACCATGTTCCTGAGCCATGAGCATGGGATGCTCTAATGAGATGGGAATTAAAGGATGTTCTGAGCAGTCCACACCTCCCACCTGCACTGGAGCAGGGCCTTTGGGTTTGGTGTGTCCACTTACACTCTCGTTTCCCACCATTTTCCTTAGCATTTTCTGCTTATAAATCCCTGGAAAACTTACCTCAGATTCCCTATACTAGACTAGATCATGTGACTGCATTCTGTTTTTCTAGGAAGGCAAGAGCTTATACCTATTGTCCTATTAATATTATAGTGCCCCTTTCATTCACAAAAATATCTCTGTTTTGATGATATATTTATTATTTGACCAATCCATCCAGAGGGACAAAGTTTGGATTCAACCATATACTGCTGGATTTTGTGGTTTTCCCACAAACTTCAGACCAGCTAGCTAGGAAGATTGAGATTTCAGAGCATACCCAGGGTTAATGTGTGTGTGTGTGTGTTTGTGTTTTTGTGTGTGGTGGGGTTAGGGGCAGGGACCTCTACCCCCATCTTGTTTTTATGGTTCTGCCGGAGGACAAATTAATTAAGTAAAGTGGTGAGTGAAGGAGAAAGTTTAAGGAAAGGTGTCCATAGAGAGATCTTTCTATGGCTGGACTAGGGCTTGTGAGTTTAGAAAAAAAAGACATGCTGAGGGATGGTGGAGAGAAGCATGTATCCAGCATAAACCTCTGCAGCTCTGCCCTTGATCAGGGCACTGTGCAGACCACAAACCTTACATGTGGCCGTAATTTGGGGAAAGGGTGGGGGGACTCTAAAGCACATGGGGAGAATTCTAATTGAATACAGACGGGGATACGTGAGAGGTCCAGGAGCAAACCTAGTCTTGTGGGAGCACAGAGGAAGGGGCCACTACAGGAATCTGAGGGCTGATAGCTCGCAGACCGTGAGATGGGGAGCCTCTGGGCATGTCTCAGGGGCGGTAGAATGTGGGAGATGGTTTAGTGCAGCCGCCGAGACCCAGAGCATGCAGGGCCTTGAAAGTCAAGCCAGCGCCAGAGCTCTGCAGGGACCGAACATGTGTATGATGTGTACAGCACTATTTGTGACCGGAAGATTGAAATGCGACTGGAAAAGGATAGACTTGTCCTCGTAGACTTCTCAGTAAGTGTCCCCTTCCTTATTTACCTTTGAGGAGCCCATTCTTGCTTACGAGTTGGGCTTTGATTCTGAACAGGTAGACCTTGACCCCTGGGGGTGGGCACCTGGGCTGAATTAGCCAGAGGGGGTCAGCTCTGCCAGCAGGACTCCCCCCAGGATGGGTGGAGCTGTGGCAGGCAAAGGTCAGACTTGAGTATTTCTCTCATTTCAGAATAAATGAGAGAAAAAGTCATAGTTCAAGGTTACCCCAGTCAAAGGAAAGCCTAATCTCCTCCAGCTGTGTAGCTCTGACCTGTTCCTGAGTACTCTTTCCTCCATTAGCTCACCAGGCACAGAGCACTGGAGCAGGAATCAGCTTCAGATTCTGATCTCAAGTCAATGACTTATTCTGCAACCTTGGAGGAACCATTTACAACCCAGCACATGCTATGTGCTGGCCAGGCTTTCATGTCTATCATGCACCAACATGTATGTATTAACCACTACTGTGTATCAGGTGCTGAGCTGGGTGCTGGGTATGCAGATGTAGGCACATCAGAAATGGGACCCATAGTGCTCACTCAATCCCCTGGGGTGATGGTATTTACCTCCATCAGCCAATTGAGGAGAATGGCGTATAAATAGGGTAAGGGGACTTCCCTGGTGGCCCAGTGGTTAGGAATCTGCCTGTCAATGCAGGTGACACGGGTTTGAGCCCTGGTCCAGGAAGATCCCATGAACCGTGGAGCAACTAAGCCTGTGTGCCACAAATACTGAGCCTGCGCTCTAGCGCCTGTGAGCCACAACTATTGAGCCCGCATGCCACAACTACTGAGCCTGCATGCCACAACTACTGAAGCCCGTGTGCCTAGAGCCTGTGCTCTGCAACAAGAGAAGCCACCACAATGAGAAGTCCACCCACCACAATGAAGAGTAGCCCCGCTCCATGCAACTAGAGAAAGCCTGCGTGCAAACACGACGACCCAACGCAGCCAAAAAAAAAAAAAGAGTGTTATCCTATCCATATTTATTAAAAAAAAAAAAAAAAATAGGGTAAGCGTTTTGTCCAAAGTCACACAGGAATATGGTAGACCAGAGATTTATGGACTGATCTCTCTGATATAAAGTCTCAATTGTCCCTTGCCTGCAAAAATATGATGACTGGACTAGATCACTTCCAAGGGCCTTTTTCTCTCTAAAATTCTACAATCCAGTTTTAATTCTATGTAACAGCTTTATGTGATAGCTGGGCCGGTTGATTATCCTTTCAACACCCAGATTCTCAGAAGCTATTGTACGTCGATTGTCCTGTTCTCTTTCCAAGATATGATATATCATTGGCAGGCTGAAACATATCAATTTCCATGTGATTAAACTTTTGAAGATCTGTTGAGGACAGATCTCACTCTGTAAGACAGCAAAATGGAAAGCTTCGTTCTGTAGCTTAAAGTCTGTTCTCTAGGGACTTGGTAAAGGAATTGGGAGTTTGAGAATCACAGCTTTTCCCAATATGTAAGTGAAGTAAAAGTCATTTTTGTCTTGGGTAAACCTTTGAAATGCTGCTGACAACAACTAGAGAAAACCCAGCTCACTGATGGAAGTGTTTCAAGCAAATCTTTGCAGACACAATATATGAACATGTCATCGTGCGGAGCTGGCAGGGTGTAATATTCTGGGGTCTCTGATGGCTCACAAGCCATATCCATGAGGATGAAGATCGGGCTCGTTTGGCCTGAATAGATTTGAAACACACATCTTTGGAAGGAATGGCATTCTTCTGTGCCCTGTATTTTCTCTCCTCCTTACGGTCATATATCCAGCTGCCTAGCCCCTGCCCTGACACTGGAGGTTCATCTTGGAGTCCCACAACCCAGTGCTGCCGGCAGCGTCCTGAGGTTGAGGGCCAGTGAGAAAGCAGCAGAGTGGAAAGAACATGGTGTCCTTGGTCCCAGGCACACTTTGACCCTCATTTGCTTGTATTCTTGGTCCACTTAGTCAATGCTCTGAACCTTGGTTGCCTTCTGACAAACTGAGCAATAATCTTGCAGGATATTTCTGAGATTTAAAAATAAAAAAATGATGGGAAAGAACCCAATCAACGACCAGCACATAGTTGCTGCTCCTTAAATGACGGCTGTCATTTCTATTTTCACCTGTTCATTTCAACACCTGGTGATCACATAGCATATGTTTATGACTGTGCTTGGTTCAGGGGCCACAGTGAGACAGAAGTGTGATTTGATTTTCAGTTCATCTCCTCACTCTGGTAGTTGAGAACAGAAGGAGGTGGCTACAGGATCCCACTGATCCCTTCCCCTTTCTCAGTTCTGTGACCTCCAGGGGAAGTGCCACTTTTCCTTGTAATGAAGAGACATCTTGGTTCACACCCTGTTCCTTGTCTGGACAGCATATGCAGAATTAGCTCATTTTCTTCTAAGGCTCTTTGTTTGAAAGGGGTGGGTAGATTTGTTAATCCAGTTGCTTATGTATAACTCTCATCATACAGTCAATTACAGGAGCCTTTGAAAGGCATTACTGAACATGTGTTTGGCTTAATCAGTTTTGACAGCAGTGGGGACGGAGTTGCGAATCAGCATACTGCACAAAGGAGAGTCATTAACGGGCTGGTCCCAGGGCACCGATCCATCCCTCTGTATGTTCTCAGGGTGACTGTACTGATAAATGTCACCTCTTTATGAACTGCTCTGATCACCTCTACCAGCAGGTTAAAAATAATTGGCTTTTCGAGAATTTTACCAGCCCAGGGAGCTTCCTCTAACTCGTAACAGCAGCAGGAACCACCACTGCCACCAAATAGCCCAGTGGGGCAGACAAGAGCCAGGCTCTGAAGTCAGGTCACCTGTTCAAACACCAGTTGCACCACCTGATAGCCCTGTGATTTGAGCAAATGAATTAACTCCTCTGTGCCTCAGTTTCCTCATCTGTAAAACAGCATCAGTGAAAGAATGATAGAACCTATCTCAGGAGTAGGGGAGAATACCTGTGAAGCACATGGTCCAGCCCCTGGCACATTGTAAGCCCTTAATAAAAGGTGAGGAATTGTGTTCATCACCAAGGACAGTACAAAGACCACTGCTCTCTGCACGTTAGTGCTAACAGGAGACTCAAAGTGTTGAGAGCTAATTTCACGCCAGGATCTGCTCTACACACTTTATACATAGTAACCCATTTTGATCTTCAGCAAATTTGATGAATAAAATTATTTCTATTTCCAAATGGAGGAATCTGAGTGTTAGCAGAGCCTGGATGTGAACCCCCATTTATCCGATGGCAAAGTCTATGCCTGAGAGCAGGGCTTGGAGAATGATTTAGTTCTTAAAGTGCTAGCTTGCCATCATGCTCTGGGCCAGTGACTTTATAACCCATAAATCTGGCTGTTCTTCTGGAAATCGGGGTGTTGGAGACACGGGGACAAAGGAGAAAACTTTTTTCTCAGTCTTTTAGACTGAGAGACTGTCAACAGAAATAATACATAGAGACTGTCATAATAATAAATAATACAACATAAATAATAAATAATACAACATAGAGACTGTCAACAGAAATAATCAATATACAATCTATAATGGGAATAGAAAAGAGTTTTATCTGAGCCAAAGTGAGAACTATAGCCCGGGAGACAGAGATTCCAGAAGCACTTGAATTGTGTTCCACCAGACTACAAAGTGGGGGATGGTTATCAAGGCAAAACCCACAAAATTATATAAGTAATTTGTCAATAGTTATAACTGGAGTTGGCAAGAAGTAAGCGTGCTTGTTAAGCAAGGATTGGGGTCTGAAATGGTTGCACAGTTACAAGGGGAGACCCTGAGACTATGAGGTTGCAGCTGGCAGCTGCCAGCCGATGTTTTGAGAAGAGCTTGTGGTGTCCTTAAGTCTGACACGGTTCAGGAAAGTTCTCGGGGTTCTCAGGGATGCAGGAATGTGTCTAAAACCACATCCACAACAGCCATCCGGCTCCATTATGGATATCTGAAATGCAGTGACTCCATTTTGATTTTTAAATGCGTTCTTTTCTGTAATGATTAAAGCAGATGTACAGTGCGTGTTTGACAAGCCATAAGACAGGCTGTTCTGATTAGCATAAAGTTCAAGTTAAAACACGTATAAGCCAGAATGACTTCCCCATACTTCAATATAGGAAACTTTCTTTTATCAAGACTAAGGCAGAATTTTTTATTTCAGTATAGTTTTCTGGCATACGTGTAAAATACCAGGCGCAATGAAAGCTGCTAGATGAACATGTGTGGTCCTGGACATATAGGCGTGACAGATGTGGGCCTCCTCTTCTTTTCCAGAGCCTGATTTCTTTCAGACATGACTGTTTCTTCTTCTCTTCCCCTTCCTTCTTATTCTTTTTCTTCTTCATTTAAAGCAACGTCAATGTTATATCCACCCTTCTCTCAGTTTTGCTCTGGCCATCTGCCCTTTAAGACAGAATACTTGATAAGATAGCAGAAAGTTCCAGAACATCACTACTCAAAGTGTACTCCACAGACTAGCAACATGGGCATTCTCTAGTTGCTTATTAGAAATATGAAAACTCAGGCTCCCTCCACCCTCACCACCCCAGTCCTGCTGAGTCAGAATCTCTCTCTTAACAAGACAACAGGAAATTACTTGACCACTAAAGTCATAGATGTTCTGGGTTAGAAGGAACATGGGCTTGAGCACCTGGAAGAACTAGATCTGAATCCCAGCAGTCCGACTTGTGAAACTGTTTTCTAATTATAAAGTGAACTTAATAATATCTTGCAATATTGTTGTAAGAATTGGTGATAATAAAAGTAACTACATTGATTGATCTGTACCTGGTACTGTATGAAATGTTTGATATCTATATTCTTTCTCATTTCATTTTCACAAGGAAACTATGAAATAGGTGTTAGGTATATCTCAGGATGCAAATCAGGAAACTCAGTTTAAGAGGGGGAAGTACCATGCTCAGGGTTGCAAGTCAGTAGGTGGTAAAATCTACTTCTCAGAGCTTTGGTTCTCCAAACAGTGGAGGGAGTGGTTATCAGAATTATTCCAGCAAGAATGGAGAACCACCTGGGTACTCACTGCTTTATTTCTTTAATTCCTGTATGTCTTGCTGGCATCACTCAAATAACTTCACATTCTTTATTTCTTCAACCACTGTTACACCATGTATAGAATGTCATGACCTCGATGCCTATAAAACAACAATGTCCTTTCTAATGAGCAAAGCATGCTTCCCTGAAACAATACATCTGCCAGGGATAAACGTGAGTTGAACACCTAACAGAGGTCTTCAAGGGTATGGTTTTCCCCCTGATATAATTCACTTTCTCCTCTCCAGGGCAGCTAGAGGGCAACTTCCCTTGCTCCTCTGAGGTCTGACCCCTTTGGCTAAGACCAGGGTCCCTCCTTTTCCACTTGCAGGTGACTTTCAGACACAGCCCTGAAAGCAGCCTTCCCCTTAGCGGTGCCTCGCCTCACCTTATCTGGTCCACGTGGCCCCTTTTGAGATGCATGTAAGTGAGGAAGCATGATGACCACCTTCTCAAAATGATCCTGCACTTTTGGTTTAATTGAATTCCAAATCTCAGAGGCAGAAAATTAACCCACCTGGAAAGAGGGAAAAATACGTATGATATTCATGCATTTGAAATTTCAACAAAGACCCCTTCACTGAAACAATTGAGTAAGAGGTCTCAGGGAGACATCAGGTCTAGCCTTCCATGGGCTTCCCTACTTCCTTTGCACTGGATTCATCGCTACCGGCTGCAAGGGACATGAGGGCAAAGCTCACCTTCTCCAGCAACCCAGGAAAGAGCAGTGAGGACCATGACAGTGGAGTAGGTGCTCCTTCCCTCCAAAGCCTCCGCTGCAGCTCTGCGGGGCCCTTCCACTCCCTTCTGGTGACGGGAAGCCTGACACATAAGGTTAAATGCCTTTTTCATAGGCTTTTTGAAATCATACTTGACGAGTCTGGTTTGATCTCTCTAGTGGTTTCAGCTTGTACTATTGTCAAAAGGGTCTCTCGTTATGATGGTTACAATTTAAAAAAAAAACTTTCCCAAATTAGCAGGGGAATTCATTTCTGATATTTTTAATTTGGTGGAACAGCATGAGCTCAGATTAATCCAGGGGTTTGGAGAGACACTATGTTCTCTGTGACATGGTCTTGCTCAGCTGCATCTCGAGGGCACTGAGATGCGTGCCGTCTATATGGAATTCTATGACCACTTGGGCAGTTGACTGACCCATTTTTTTGGTCTGAAACTTTTATAAAACATTATTACTGAATATTTTAAAACTGGCTACTCATATGTCTTTCTGCCTGAAATGTTATGGAAATTTAGGTAACTTTTGTATGTTGTCAAGAAAATTGGTCCTTTGGCTACATGGCACCGTGTGACCAGATAATTGAAGAAAACACAGAGATGGTTATGCACAGCTGTCTCTTTTTCATATCAAAACCTTCTTCAGGTGTCTAAGAAGGGTCTCAAAACAAATATGAAGGACAGAACTCTCTAACCCTTGTGTGAGGAAAAGAGCTTTCTTATCTTTTTTAACAATAACTTTTAATCTTATTCAAAACAATATATACATACAAAAATTTTGGAAACTGCAAGTGAGCATAATAATAGTAATAAATAGTAATGCTTATAACAATTATGATGATTGAGTAAAATAACATACAATCTCATGGTCTAGAGATGGAAGAATAGTTTCTTTTCAAATATTCCCCTCCTTGAACCCAGCGGGGCCTATGTTTCCAAACCTGGATGTTCATATTACCTATGTGCTTTGGTACCTACTTTTTCATTGAAAGTGAACTCCCCCTGTGGTAATTCTTCTACCACAGAGGTCTGTAACGGGTCAAACAGTAAATGTTGTAGGCTCTGTTATAACTCTTTACACTGTTGTTGTAGCATGAAAGTAGCCTTAGAATAGATGTAAAGATCAGGCATGGCTGTATTTCCAAAAACTTCATTTATGAACACTGTCACGTAAGACCAAATAATCTTCTTCTTTTTATTTTTTTTCAACCACTTAAAAAACGTAAGAAACTTTCAAATCTTAAGACCAAATACTCTTCTTCTTTTTATTTTTTTCAACCGCTTAAAAAATGTAAAACAACTTTCAAATCTTACGAGCCACACACACAGGCATGGGTCAGACTTGACTCTGAGGCTGTTCTTTGTCTACCCTGCTCTACCCCATCTCTTTGTGCAGCAGGGTAAGTTTGCAGTGCACTGTACATTACTTATTTCTGCACCTTCTTAATGTCGGGCATGGAACTTATCTCCATTTTATTTTCTATTCTTTTAAATTGTAACATTAATGAACATCTCTGCAGTAAAATTGCTGGATTAAAGGGTATTCCCTTTGCCAGTGATTTGGCTGTGTATTTCCTTGTTTGCCAAACAGGCAGCTCCCTACCAGCTTAGTCCTCACCGGGGAAGAGAGGAAGGTGCACAGAAGAGGGAAGGAATGGAAAATAGAGGATCTGGTAGTTGCTACGTGCCTGGTGGTTGCCACAAAAACAGCTGGTGAAGGGGCAGAAAAGCAAGCTGCCAGCAAAGAGGCGAAGGCAAAGCTTTGTATCATCGTCCCTTTCCTTTGGCAAATACAGCAACATTTCTGGACGGGGCATCAGTCCTTTGCCAGATCCTGGTCTCCGGCCCCTGTTGCTGCCGCCACGGGGCTACATTTGAAATGGGGTCCATGTAATTGACTGGGTCTTGACTCATCCACTTCCTCAATGGTCCACAATTAGCCCGACTGTCCTTCTCAAGGCAGGCCTGTCAGAAGGGGGACGTTAGGCCCAGCGGGTGTCTGGCCTCCTCCACCACCTGTGTGTGTGGTCACAACTCCTCTCGAAAGTGGCGATGAGCCCTGCTCACTGCCCACCCCTCCTTCCCTTCTGGCGATTTACACTCTGGGGTCCTGATGTCCTTTCCTGCTAGAAACCTTTGTCAGAGCCCTCTTGGTCCTTCAAAATGGTTCTAATGCTATTGAACCACAGAATGGAAAGGGTCAGAGCCTCAATCCTTTACCTCCCAGAAGGCGCTTTCATTCATATGGAATTTGCATCGGCTTTTCAGCAGACCAGCTATGCAGACACAGGAGGTGGTGAGAGGGGCAGGCCTGTCCCAGTGCCACACGGCCTCCTAACAGCCTAGCACGGGCAATGTGCACACCTCACATTCGCCCAACTAAAAGCAACTTTCAAGAAATTCTTTCTGGAATTACGAAGATTTGATGAAGATTACATGCTGCAATGTTTCTTATGGGAGAAAACAAAAAGGACTTTTTCAGGCAGCCAGCTCCCTACACCAATAAGAAGTTTTCACGTTTGCAGAACGGTGTGCTGTTTATTTAGCGCATGTCTTGACGTCCAACTTGCTGAATTGTCCTCAGCTTCTCTGTCTCCCACACTTGAGCCATGCTCTGGCCAGTACAAACACAAAGGACTCAACTTCTGTGAACACCTATTAAGCGCCAGGCCCAGTGCTTGATGCTTCTACAGACACCACCCCGCACCTTATTGACTGATTTTTCTTTATTGAGGAATAATCAACAAATATAACTGCATGTATAAAAAGTATACAGCATGATGACTTGATATATGTTGTAGAATGATTACCAAGATCAAAATAATTCACACACCCATCACCTCACCTTGTTAACATAGTGGGCTCTTTTTCCAGTGTTTAGAGCAACACTGTATTAGTTCACTAGGGCTGCTATAACAAAATATCACAAACTGAGACCTTAAACAACGTGAATGAATTTCCTCACAGTTCTTGAGACCAGAGTAGGAGGTCAAGGTGCCAGCAGGGTTTGCTCTTTCTGAGGCTGTGAGGCAGAATCTCCTCCAGGCCCTTCTCCTGGCCTCTGGTGGTTTACTGGAGATAGTTGGTGCTCCTTGGGTCCATGGCTTGTAGACTCATCACCCAGATGTCTGCCTTCATGTTTACATGATGTTCTCCCTGGGTGTGTGTGTGTCCAAATTTCTACTTTTATAAAGACACCAGTCACACTGGGTTAGGGGCCAACCTTACTCCACTATGACTTCATCTGATCCAGTTACACCTTCAAGGAGACTATTTCCAAATAAGGTCACATTCTGAGGCACTAAGAAACTTCAACATATGAATAGTATTTTAACATATGAATGCTTAGGGGACAAAATTCCACCCCTAACAAACCCTATGCCTTAGACTTTGCTACATGTACTTTAAAGATGAAGATGATGAAACCTTGAAAAGATTAATAATCTTCCAAGGTCATCTAGCTTGTAAATCTGACCCTAAAACCTAAACTCTGTCTGATAAGTCTTGTTGTTTCCGAAGAGCGAGCAACTGTACTCCACGTTGTTGATTTTCTGAGTCAGCCTGCAGGGTTTGCGGTGAATTTAGACTTTGGGAGGCTGAGTCCTGATGACCTGCTGCCTGCCCTTCTGCCTTCAGCCTTGTCCCTCTTCTGCACGGATATGCTTATTTATTAGCTGTCTTTGTTACAATAAAGACAGAATTAAAGTTTGCATCACAAATAGCTGAAGCCAGGGGCTTTTAGTTTTCTGTAAAATTAAATTCTAGTGAAATCTCTCCTGCATTTTCTTAGCAGGGAGGTAAGAGGCCCACTTAGATGCTATTTGCGGGCTGCATTTTTAAATGAATGCAGCTGGGTATTTTGATTAAATGCATATTGAAATCCACTTATAACTAGTGAACCAAGACAATGAAAGGGCCTCCATGCACCATTAAGATTGTTTTCTGAAATTGTTCAAGTTAAACAATTCAATAGGATGTTGCTGTGCTCTGGTGTCTCCTAGAAACGGGCATCAAGCCTGTGAACGGTGACATGTGCCAACCCCTGGGAAACAGTGCTGTCCAGTGTAGGAGGTCCAGACCAGGGATGCTGTCTGGTCCAGGGTGAAAACATTTGCTGGACCAGATTTCAGTGCACTGCTTGAGGTGTATCAGGTGCTCAGTGAATTTTAAATAGAATCACTGAAATGGTTTCTTACAATGCAGAGGAGTTCCGGGGCTGGAGTTAAAGCTTCCCAATTAACATGGCAGCATTTAGAACATGTTCCCATCTTCAAATAGCTGCTTTTTCTGTGGGTTCTCAGAGCCATCCATGTAAGCATTCCCTTTCCTTGGGATCTAGTCACTCGGATGCTGCAGCAGACAATTCCTGGGAGGCACTCACAGATCCCACACCCTTGAGGGCTACTGGGCTGTGAGCTGACCTCAAGGTTTGGATGGGGAGGGAAGTAGTGAACATTTACTCCATTGACATGCCCCTATAGGTACCACTATGAGCTCGAGGCCAGAGTCACAGAGGTCAAAACACGTGCCACAGGCTGGTGGGGGAGACAGACAGACAGATGAGTGTAATTCAGTGTGATCACTGCTCTGATGGCAGCGGTCCAGGTGCTGGGAGAGACCTGGAGTCTGAAACCTGATGTAGGGATGGGAAAGGCAGGGGACTAGGGACGTAACGCCGGAGTTGAGTTTTGAAGAAGAGTAAGAGTTAAGCAAGAGAAGGATGTCCAGAGAGCATCATAAGCAGAGAGAAGAGAATAGGTCCTGACAAGCTTTGGAGGAGGGACAGTGCATAGAGTAAACTCCAGAAGACGGCAAACTATAAGGTTTACAAACTTTAATCGTCTCGACAGAGGAGAAATAACGTGAAGGGTCTTCAAGCCCAGCCGCTTGTTACTTAACTACTTACCAGCTGCCATAAAATCGCATCCCTTCTCGGGGATGACCTGAGGCCAGAGTAATTGAGTAATGTGGCTTCCAGACACATGGAGATTTCGGTCAGAATGCTCTTTGAGTGTCCTCACCGTCCTCTCTAAAAGCCCTCCTTTGTTAATCTGGAAATGCCATATGCAGTGTGTGTACCAGGGAAGATGTGAAGAAAGAGGTACTGTTCTTGAAGATTATTAGAATATACAGATGATTTTAGGATTTAAAGTTACTCTGAGAGTCTTCTGGTCAAATAACCCATCCAACACCTTATTAACAATTTGTCATTTTTGCCTTTGCCTGAATCCAATCTGCTGTTAACATCTTTAGCTTAAAATATTTTTTTTTTCTTTTTTTAACCTCTCTTGGTGTAACATCAAACAAAAACCCAGTCTTCCACATGACATGATAGCCCTTTTGATGTTTGTTTTGCCTTAATCTTCTCTCTGTCAACCTGCCATGATAGAAAGAGCTTGGATTAGGTAGTTAAGAAAACTGGATTAAAATCATCACTGTCTTAGTTAATATTTACCTTTGATACAGGAATTCCTACATTGACTAAACATCTCTGGGTCTTCTGGTCCTTCCTCATCTAATTATTGAGCTTCCAGACTTATCCAACCCGTTTAAATCAATCATAATCCCTAATGCTCATTGACTTAAGCTTTTTAAAACTTTTTCAGTATTTCATCTTCCATGATATGTCAGAATTTGAATGGGAGAACATCATCTTAAAAATCATATATGTTTCATGAAGACAGTAATAACGTTGGTTTTACATACCACCACCTGCGGGGCCTCGAATGATGATGGTGCCCAATACCTGGATAAATGAATGAATTAAATACTCTTGATATGTGGAGGTTTCTTCCTGAAATGTCTAGAATCTTGCCTGTTTAAAACTAATAACAGCTAGCTTTTTTTTTTTTTTTTTTAGGCAAATGAATGTACTAGGTGTTGTGCTAGACACTTCACTTTCCTTATTTTGTTTAATCTTTATGATTTGTCCAGGCAGTTGGCTCAGTGGTTAAGGGTATAAGCTCTGGAGTCATGCTGTCTGCTTGAATCCCTGCTTTAGCATAAGTAGCTGTGTGCCCTTGAGTGAGTTACTCAAGCTCTCTGTTCTCACCTTCTTAAGGAAGGTGGGGGCACTGAGAGTAGCTTCTACCTGTGAGGGTCCCATTCTGTGCTGAGGGTCCCTTCACATGTGGGGACCGTTCTTGTAGCCATGCTGCTGCTTCTCAGTCCAAATCCCCTGCGATCATTCTTTCTTACAGTTCTGTGTTCCCCTGCCCAGCACACTGTGCATTTGTTGGGGAACTAATTGTGTGAACTTGGGGAACTAATTGTGTGAACTTGGGGAAATTACCTAACTTCTCTGAGCCTAAGAAATAAATAGGCAATAACTGTTGGTTGAATAAGAATGGAATACGATTTACGCACATAGAGATATTGAGATATATCTCCTAATACCTAATTAGGATATCTATTAGGATATTAGGATGACCTAAGATTCCGGGTAGAAGGTACGTTAACAACAAAGATGTTGAAGTAATAGAACACTGTAGGAAATAAAGTTTAGAAAGTAGGGAGCAGATCTTTCTGAATTTTAAATATGAGGATAAAGCATTTGAACTTCTCCTGTAGTTCAAAATTTCCAAAAGTGTGTTTATTACAACACTATCTCAAAGAAATATTGACACAATAGTGTAAGCAAGATTATAGAGTCAGTTGGAAAAAAGGGGGTTATGTTTGCTTTCCTGCATGCCTTTTTTAACATCTTCCTGAAGTTTTTAATACACGTGATAGCTAAAACATGGGGATATGTTTTGCAACCTTCCCAAAAATATTTGTTCGCTGACTTTCTTTTTCAGATGGCATATACTAAAACTAGCAACATAGAACCAACATTGGTTAATGGAAAGTCTTCGGGAAACTCTCAGCTAGAGCATGATATGCCTCCTGGAAACATTGCCTATTGGCTGTCTCCCTGTTCTTTCAGCTCAGAGAACTAGTTTGCTCTCTGCTCTCTGGGGCAATCCTTTAGATCCATAAAGACAGCTCTTGTTTCCTGCCTCAGCCTTTTTTCTTCCATGCTAAATGTCTCCAGATCTATAAGCTGCCTTTCATGTGTTGGCCTGTTTGCATGCCTCTTACCATCTGGGGGTCAGAAGTGAACTAGAATTCTAGGTACATTTTGGCAAGAGGGACCGCATTTCCTTACGTATAAAGTGGGGTGGATGCACGGGACTGGTTTCCCTTTTTCTCAGTCTTAATTATATTACGTAGTTATGGCAAACCTTGCTGTTTGCCGGTCGTCGTCAGCCATGAAATCTGGACCTTTTTTTTTTTTTTTGACGCACACACACATACACACACACACACACACAAATACTGATTTTTTTTCTTGAGAGCTCAATGATCTGAAATATTTTTGGCACAAAGACATTTTGTGGGAGTGGGACCGGGGGCGGGGAGAGGAAAGGAAATGAATTTTGTGCTTTGCGCTAAAGCCAGGCTTTTTCTGGTTTGACTAATGGAAGGTGATTATAGAACATTTTAATACCAGAAAGGTTTGAAAGCCATTATGCTTCGCAGCAGATCTTAAGCTCTCCTGCTTGATGACTGCTGCCTTGGTAAGGTGGATGGTCTCTGTCTCTGTCTCTGACACAAACACACACACGCACACACACGCGTGTGCACACAGCACACCCCGAATGCAACAGCAAAGAGTTGACTCTGCTCTTAGTTGCCATGCCTTCCACAACTCCTGTACTGCTGTCTGGAGGCGCTGAGCAGCTTCACAGTACTTGGAAACGAGGACATAAACTACAAAGACGATCCAATTACACTTTCGGCAACTGCATTTCATTCCGCTAATGCTTACAAATTAAAGGCGTCTGTCGCTGCCTGCATGAGACGGTGCGGAGAGCGCCTCCGATCTCATGAATTTTAGAGTGTGCTCTCCGGAAACGCAGAAACAGATCCAAAGGTAAGGAGTTGACACACAGCTCGTAATCCCTGTCTAGTCAGTATGAAAATCTGTCTGTGCGGGGAATGCAAAACCTAGTCACCCAAGTCCCGGGCCATCGGGAGTGTTATTTTACCAGATCAAAGGCAGGGCTTCCCTGACGTAAAGTATTTACAGTGGAATTGCTTTTCTGGGTTGAAAAGCGTGCATGTTCTCAGCGCATTTCAGTCAGCGCTGTTTTGGTCATTGTTCTTCACTTTTAAAAGCTTTCAGCGTGTTCACTGATGCACTGATGTTCACTGTGATGCTGTGAGATCAGGATTATCCCTCACACATTGGGCTGCTGAGGCTGAGGAGATTTTACTCACCTGTCTACGTGACCCAGTCTGTGGCGTCCTCACTTGCTGGATGCTGACAGCATGGACGAGGGACTGTGGCAGATCATCAGCACAGATGGTCCAATCGCCCTGATCCCTACATGTGCATTCAAAGGTAAGGACAGTTCTGACCAATGGGATGTGATGGAGGTGGTGCCAATCCCAGCCAAGGCCTGAAGAGGCCTGGAAGCTTCCACTTTTGTTCTCTTGGAAGCCCTGCCTGGGTTTTCATGAAAACACTCAACTCCCCCATCCCCAGCTGAGCCCATTCAACAGAAAAGGAAAATAATAGATCATTGGTATTTCAGCCACTAAATTTGGGAGTAGCTTGCTGGGTGATAAGAAATCACTGAAACGGGGACATACGCATCTTCTCTTCTTTGGACCAATATTTGAATTGGGATGTAAAGCACTGTCTCCATGTGACTGTGGACAGACTGTCCAGTGTCTGTGGGTCTTGGGTTTCTCTTGTATAATGAGTGTTGGACTAGATGAAGAATGTTAATGCCAGACATAGCCACTGACTCTTCTTCCTCCTTCTCCCATGCCAGGCATTGCTCTCAGAGCAGAACAGACTGTCCTGATGAGCTCAGCTGGGGCCTCAGAATACTACTCAATGCAAAGTTCCAGAAAGAAGGGTTTATCAATGTCAGTAGCTTAGAGCTGGTATTTCACATGGAATCTTGTCATCCCTTGACTAGATCATTTCTCAAATTCTTTCCAATTCTAGCATTTCCTGTTCTGAAATATCTTTTTGGATTGTATAGGTGCAGAAGAAACAAATTATGCCTATAGCTCTAACTCCTTCATCATTAGTTACACCCATCTTTGACTCCTGATCTGCCTTTCTTACTGCAGTACCATGTTTTTTTTTCTTGTCCTGTGGAAATTTCAGGATCGATGAAAAACAAGCCTCAGTGTCTTTGCTACCATCCTACCCTGGAAGGGCACTAAAGTCCAGTAGGTGTCCCCTACAGAAGGCTGGAATTTTGTGAACTTCTTGGCTCAGGATGAAGGAGAGAGAAGAATGAGGAGGCAGAGCAGGAGGAGAGGGAGATGTGAGACCAAAGAGGAGGGAAGACTTTGCCTGCAGCATCTCCAAAAGCAGCTTTAAGTTGTTGCTATATTTTTGTTTTAATAAAAGCACATGGCCATTTTTTTTCTTTATTGTTTTATTCTTTTCATTACAGCTCAGCTAAAACCATATAATGCTGGAGTCAGCTCTTCCTAAGAATTAGTCTTTTCAAATGGGCCATAGAGATTTGATAAAAGTTATGGGTTTTAACTGAATTTCTCCTAAGGGTCTCCCAGGGATGGAAGTGTGACTGAGGCAGGTTGACTTCCTGACACACCCCTGGGGAGGCCTTATCACGTCTCCCCAAGCAGATCATCATTTCTGTTCTAAGTGGGCTTTTCATACCTCAAGGAGGCACTGTACAAACCCTGGGCTCGACAAAGACTTCCTTGTTTCCTGAAGTTGGGCTGACTGTACCCAGTCCTGGTGTCAAGGAGTCACACTTATCTAGTACCTTCCTTAATGAACAAGGACTCCCCGCCCCCAGTTCTTATCCAACTTCTGTTGCTGGTGACTTTCTGGAAATGTACTGCATTTCTGTTAAAGTGATGGACTGTTGGTAGGGGGGGCTGGGTGGGTGCCCCAGGGGCAGGCAGTTTGCCCTTGGTGAGCTCCCATCCCTAACCTGTCAGTCTGAGCCTTGACAATGGGTGCTCAGCACAAGCTCAAGCCCTTCCTCCCCCAGAAAGCTTTCCATGAGCACCTCAACCCAACTCTGCTGCCTCCATCCCCTTCTGAAACCTATTCTATGTCAGAAGCATCTTTGCTTATCAAGCCTGGCTTGTCTCCTCTGGGCGGAGCTGGGAGTCGGCTGTCAGGCAGCAGCTTTGCAGTACAGAGTACAGTGTAGTGTTCAGATGGTGTCCGCCAGCCTCATCGCTCCTGTGTCCTCTTTAGTCTGCTGCAAACTGGGGCACTTGGTAACTATGTGTTGGGAAGGATGATGACTGAGGGAGGGAAAGGATGAGGGAAGAGGACTCTATCCTCACTGGCAGCTCAAGTTCTCTGCACAAATCACTTTCCCTCTTTGGGACTTGATTTTTTTCTCTCATTAAAATCAACAAGGTAGACACAATGATCTTTAAGGGCTGCATGATTCTGCCCTCTTAGGGGTGGTCCTTAGAAAAGGATGATTAGTCAGTGTCGTCTGCACAGGGGCCTCTCCTCCTGGGGTCCCCATGCTGACATGTTGCTTTGGTTTGTGCCTTCACTGTGTATGATGGACCACGTGTCCTTTTGTTCCTTTCCTCCGAGCATGTGCACGCGCACACACACACACACACACACACACACACACTTCCCTGAGACTGGATGAAAGGACACGGGCCCAGGGCCACATTCCCCACTGGCCCTCGACGCCCCTGAGCAGGCCTGTGTGTGCAAGTCCTGGTTCTCGATCTCCCGATGCCTTTCTCTCCTCCTCTCAGTGGGTATCCAACACCAGTGAAATGGTGGCGACAGCATGTGGGTGACGGTGGGCAGCATGGGCAGTGCACATTTTGAGGCATCACCTTAAATATGCATCATGACCAGTTTACAGATCAGGAAACAGAGAGCCAGGAAGTTTCCTGGTTTGATCTTCTCAACGACTTTGGAGATTGGTAGTGTTGTTTCCAATGTAGAGATGTGAACACCAAGAATTTGGAAAAGTGAGAAACTTGACCAACATCACAGATCCTAAGGGGCAGGGGCAGAATTTAACCAAATGTATCAATATCTGCCCCCAAACCCATGTTCTGCCTTTGGTGGCGAGCTCTCTTCTGGTGTCTGGCTGCCAGGGGGTAAGTGCAGGCCTGCCTCGTGACTCCCAGCTTGCCTGACTCCAGAGCCCACAGAGTTTCTGCCACATGCTACTGTGCCTTTCCCACTGCATTTCAAATCCTCCAGAAAAGTGAAAGATGCTCTTCCAGGCTTGGATTGAGCAAAGGTACAGAAGTTCAAGGTGCTGTGTAAGTAGCTGTTCCATGAACAACCCAAGAGCCCGGTTCTCTTCCCTCGCCAGCGGATTCTTCCCAGAACAAGTGCCCGTCTGTGTCAGAGTGGCCCAAGTTTGTTTCTTTCTCGTGAGTTTTTATATCTCCCACCTCTCATGGGATGTTCTTACTCTGGCGATACAGAGCGGGTTTATGGGGCGGGCACCATTGGTTACTTTCCCGGTGTTTTCATCGTGAGGGACATGGGGCCAGCCAACGATTGGGTTTTATGATCCAATTACTAGCAGGATGATTTGCAAATAGACACGTCATTAGAAACCAAAGGGAGGTATTTCATGGTGACTGTTTCTCAGCTTTGTCTTTTTCCTTTATCTGAACTTGACACAGGCTACCTGAGAGCTGGCTGAGACCAGCGTACTGAGGGGGGCCTGCTTTGTGCTTTTTGCCCTAAAGCATCACAGAGTGATTTCTCTGGAGCTGCCCGCCAGGGCCCAGGAGCCAGCAGTGGGCCACTGGGGGCAGCCAGACACCAGAAGAGAGCTCGCCACCAAAGGCAGAACATGGGTTTGGGGGCAGATATTGATACATTTGGTTAAATTCTGCCCCTGCCCCTTAGGATCTGTGATGTTGGTCAAGTTTCTCACTTTTCCAAATTCTTGGTGTTCACATCTCTACATTGGAAACAACACTACCAATCTCCAAAGTCGTTGAGAAGATCAAACCAGGTAGAATGTGTTAAAGTGTGTGGTACCCAGCACGAGGCAAAGGCCAAAGAAAGGAAAACTATTGTGTGTTGGTCAAAATGCAGTGCTGGGGGTGAGAAGCATCTGCATTAACACAGGGTTGGGGGGAGTACCTCATCACCGACCCCATCCAGCCCAGCTCTGCTAGCAGACTGCCGCTGAGTGGCAGGGAAAGGGGAATGGGAACTCAGCAGTTGCATTCCAGAAGCCCAGCCACAGGAGATGGCATCCAGGGAGAGGAGGGCAGGCTGGGAGGAAGGGAAAACCTTGGGATCCACCCTGGCAGGAGCAGGCCAGGCCTCAGCCCTGATGGAACAGGGGGGTTAGTCATGGCAGCGTGCAGGCCATGCCCCAAAACATCTGCCTGCTAAGCTCTCTCGATACCCATGCAAATGGCACACCTGGCACCTGGGGAGTGTACCTTCCTTCCTGCTGCCGGGGCTACTCCTTCTGCCGTCCTTGCATAAGGAGAAGAACGAGGCCGCCAGCTTTGAGCAAAGGTCCACTGACACTGTGCTCAGCGCTCTGCCTGTGCCATTCATTCTGTTTTCCTGACTCAGCAATTCAGAGAACGTCTGTGCTGTTGCCTCATTTTATATATAAGATAGCTAAGGTTTGGAGAGGCAACCTGACTGACTCAGGTCCATCAGGGATTTCAGACCCAGGTGGTCAGACCCTCACATCATGCCTGTGGCCATTCCTTGGTGCTGATCCCCTCTAGGATCCCCACAGTTGGCTTTGGAAGCACACACATTCTGGGTTCTTGAGGAAATGTGCTGGGAAGGCCACGCCCTCCCTTGGAACGTGGAACCTATATTCCTGTCCCTCACTCTGCAGTAGACACCCTCCAAGGATATGAAATGTAGAAGCTCGTCAGACACATCCATTTACACCTCCTATAATCTTGACAGTTCTTCTCTCTCTTCCCAGTATCCTACTGGACCAGGGGAGAATTCGGGTTTTTTTTGTTTTTGTTTTTTGGTATACTTTATATATTAGAGAAAGTTTAGCTTCACAAAAAAATTCAGTAGAAAGTACAGGGATTTCCCATAGATCCTTTGCCCCTACACTTTCAATATCCCAGACCAGAGTGGTACATTTGTTACAATTGATTAGTTTACATTGACACATAATGATCACCCAAAGACCACAGTTTTCATTATGGTTCATTCTTGGTGTTATGCATTCTAAGGGTTTGGATAAATGTATAATGGTATGTGCCCTCCATTATAGTAACATACAGAATAGTTTCACTGCCCTAAAAATCCCTTGTGGTCCACTTACTCATTCCTCTGCCCGCCCCCAAACCCTGGCGACTGCTGATCTTTTTACTGTCTCCATGTTTTTGACTTTTCTAGGATGTCATATAGTTGGAATCATACAGTATGTAGCCATTTCAGGTTGGCTTCTTTTACTTAGTAATATACACTTAAGCTTCCCCCATGTCTCTTTATGGCTTGATAGTTCTGAAAAATATTCCATTGTCTGGATGTAACTGTTTATTTATCCATTCACCAACTGAAGGACATCTTGGCTGCTTTCAAGTTTCAGGAATTAGGAATAAACTTGCTATAAAAATTAATGTGCAGGTTTTTATGTGGACATACATTTTCAACTCATTTGAGTAAATACCAAGGAGTATGATTGATGAGTTATATGGTAAGAGTATGTCAGCTGTCTTCAGAAGTGGCTGTACCATTTCATATTCCCATAAGAAATGAGAGTTCTGGTTGCTCCACATCCTCACCAGATTTGATGTCAGTGATTCAGATTTTGACCATTCATATAGGGGTGCAGTGGTATCTTATCACTGTTTTAATTTACATTTCCCTGATGACATATGATGTGGAGCATCTTCTCATGTGCTTATTTGCCATCTGTGTATCTTCTTTGGTGAGGTGCCTGTTCAGGTCTTTTGCCCATTTTCTAATTGGGTTGTTCATTTTCTTATTTAAAGAAATCTTCGTATAAGAGTTTTTTATGTCTTTCTTCAAATTTTGTATCTCAGTCTGTGGCTTGTCTTATTCTCTTGATATTGTCTTTATCAGAGCAGAAGTTTTTCATTTTAATCAAGTCCAGCTTATCAATTATTTTCTTTCATGGATTGTGACTTCGGTGTTGCAGCTAAGAAGGCATCACTATACTCAAGATCATCTATGTTTTCTCCTATGTTATCCTCTAGGAATTTTAGTTTTGTGTTTTACATTTAGGTCCATTTTGAGTTAATTTTTGTGGAGAGTGTAAGGTCTGTGTCTAGATTCATTTTTTTACATGTGATGTCCAGTTATTCCAACATCATTTGTTGTAAAGACTAACTTTTGTTCCACTGAATCACCTTTGCTCCTTTGTTAAAGATCAGTTGACCATATTTATGAGGGTTTACTTCTGGGCTCTCTATTCGTTCTGCTGACCTATAATTCTTTCACCTGATCATACCATTATAACTACTGGAGCTTTATAGTAAGTCTTGAAGTTGGGAAGTATCAGTCTTCTGAACTTATTCTTCTCCTTCAATATTGTATTGGCTATTCTGTGTCTTTTGCATCTCCATATAAACTTCAGAATCAATTTGTTGAGAGTCATAAAATAACTAGCTGATATTCTTTAATGGGATTGCATTAAATCTATAGATCAATTTGAGAAGAGCTGACATCTTGAGAATATTTAGTATTCTTATCCATGAACATGGAATATCTCCCCACTTATTTGGTTCTCTGATTTATTTCATTACTCTTGTAGTTTTCCTCATATAGAGTTTGTATGTATTTAATTAGATGTATATCTAAATATTTAATTTTTTGGTTGTTAATATAAGTGATATTGCATTTTAATTTCAAATTTCACTTGTTCACTGCTGTTATTTTAATGATTGACTTTTGTATATTAATCTTGTACCCTACCAGCTTACTATTATTACATATTAGTTTCGGGAGTTTTTTGTCTGTTCTTTCAGATTTCTGCATAGATAATCATGTCATATGTGAACAAAGGCAGGTTAATTTCTTCCTTCTTGATCTGTATACCATTTGTTGTCTTTTCTTCTCTTATTGCATTAGGTAGAACTTCAGTACACAGTTGGAAAATAATTGTGAGAGAGACATCTTTTCTTGATCTTGGTGAGAAACTTCTAGTTTCTCACCATTATGTATGATGCTAGCTGTCGGTTTTTTGTAGCTGTTAGAATTCAGTTTTTATCTCTTCTGTTTTTTCCCTTCCCTCTTATCAATCTTCTCCTTTCCCAGAAATGCATCTAAGTGCTTCTTCCTTCCCAGACCTTTCTTTAGAATGCAATCAGCTTGGACTCTCTCTGAAGCTTTCCCTACATCAGTACAATGAAACTCCAGCCTTCACCAAATGGAATTGTGCATCAGTTAGGTCTGGTTGGCCCAGCTGTCACTGGACTGATGAGCCTGGGGTCCATTCTGAGTCACATTGTGAAGAATGAGGTTGCGTTCCTTTGAGCCCACTCACAGTGTACTTACCCATGATGTACATTTTTACAAATGGAAATCCGTCATGGATAATTGGACCCTCTCTGCTTACCAGAATATTTAATTAATCCAGCCACCCATTTCCAATCTATGGGAGATGAATGGAAGTTTCCTTGTATTTGAATGAAGTGCTTTATTTATACAGCCATCTGTTCCAGTAAGAGAGTGTCCCATGAAGCCCACACAACTTTGGCACTGCTGCTAGTTTTATTCAGCTCTGGTTATTTGCCTTCAAAGTACCAAGAGCAGAGGCCTGAGCTATAGGGGAAAAAAAAAAAAAAAAAAAAAAAACAATGGTGAAAGTGTGGTTGTCTCCCTCTGTAATTGTTTGCTCATGTGTGTGTGTTTATCACAGAAAGGAAAATGGTATTTAAGTATTCATGGGTACCTAAGGAATTAGCACACAGAGAGAATTTGAAAATACTTTTTCAGCTCTGTCGTAGTTGAGGCTAAAATGAAGCAGCATGTGTCTACAGACAGTAATTCACCAACTGCACCTACTTTATCTTTAACATGTTGTGGGTAATCTGGGGGTCTGGAAAAGCCTGAACCAGAGTGATGTCTCTCAGATCTCAGTTCCTGAGTTCTCTTCTCTTGACTTTGGTTTCTTAATAGCTTTCTTTTTTACTTAAAAAAAAAAAAAACAACATTAAGTGGAGGGAGTCAGTTTCTCTGAATATGCTCTTGCCTCGTTTTGTTTCCATTTTTCATACTTGGGAGTTTTCAAGGGGGTCACTTTGGTGTTGTCCAGATTTATAACATCGTTGTCAATATGCCTTTCATTTGCAAATTGCAATATCACAGCGCCATTGTCATCCCCTCCCCCCCTTCTCTCCCCTCCCCCTCACTCTCACACACACTCACGTACAGGCTTGTGGGCCAGTGCAAAAGTAGTCTCTCAATCAAATGGGTACTTTTTCCTGATATGAGTAATGAATTATACATGTTTTGTATTTCAGCCATTCCCAGACTCACTCAGCTCTGGGGGGCTCTGTGGTCCCAGAATTGGTTTGGATAATAGCCCAGCAATTTTCTTGAATAGCTTCATGAAAAAGTCCCATAAAGGTCAAAATTTTTTTTCCCTATTAACACTTCAAAAAACCCAATTAATTGACTCAAAGTGCTTCAGGGAGGAGAATCTTTTCCCAATTATAACAAGCTCTGTTTTAAATAGGAATTTAAATCCTTTTTTTCTGTAGAAACTTGAAGGTGAGGTTGCTTTCCTACATCCTAGACTTCTTTCACAAGGCTGAAAATATAAACAAATCCAATGAGATTCATATGCACAGACTGCAACATGGGGGGTCAGGGGTCTGGGAGTCTCTAACCAGGTCAGAAGGTCGAGACTTGAGAGGGAGAGAGAAGGGGTCAGGGGGAGGGGAGGAGGAGAGAGAGAGTCAGAGACCAGCCCACCATATGTTCCCCAATCCTCTACCAGCAACTTTGCCCACTACACCCAGCTTAACTATAAACCAGTAACTGTGACACAGGGATTGAAGACCCTTTAAACTGGGTCCAGTGAGCAGGAAAGAAGGGTATCTCTTGCATGTTATCTGAAATCTTTCTGTCAGCAGGAGTGACCAGGAAACTCATCTGTGGCTTTATCTGCTTTTGTGCACACAATAAAGAGCATCCTACTTGAGGAAACAGAAAACACTGATGAATCCTACCTAATAGGGCCAGCTACTTCAGAGGGGGGAAAAAAAAAAGCCCGGCATTTAGCATGTATTATTTCAAAAGGAGATTTTGCTTTCTCCTCTCATTTTTATATTGAAAAGCAGGGAAAAGCCACATGGCACCTGCCCCACCCCCATTTCTTTAATTCTGGCCTTTGTGTCTAGGGATTGGTTGGGGATGGACTTGCCAGTGAGATAATCACAGCTTGTCTGGGTGGGCGAGCTGGGGAGCTGGCTGTTAACCCCACAAATGCCAGGGGACTGAGGGTTCAAGCCAGAGAAACGTATCCTTGTCAATATCCTTAGAATCAGCTAAAGAAGGGAGAACAGACAGGTCCCATCCAGAATGATTTTTACACGTGAAATTAATTACATTTCTGTTTCTAAAACCAATATTTGTTTATGATGTTACACTCAAGGAAAAAAACAGGAAAAACAGGAGAAAAAAACCCATAATCCACCATCCATTGGCAAATGTTAATTACGGTGGTTAATGTAATTATCATTGATTATATTTAATAATACAGATAATTTAGGGAGTACCGTACTATACTCCATAGAGCTAACCTGTACTTCCTACAGCTGCCCCAGAATATTTTATTGTTCTCTTCATTTGAACAATGAGGAAAGCTTTCGTATATTCCTTTCAAGTTTCTTTTTCTGTGGGTACTTAAGTGTACTTAGGTTATGTTTGTGCAATCTTACAGTCTTCTTTTTCCATTTGACAACATGAAAAACTCCATATTTCTACACACCGCAGTTTTAAGTTATATAACTGTAGAGGCAACATGAGATACTTAGCCATTTCTCTATTTTTAGATAAGTATGTATTTGCAAAAGTTTTTTTCTTGCAAATAAGATAACATTATGGATATCTTTTGGGCACAAAGTTAATTATTCCTTAGGCCAGACTGCCAAAAGTTTCCCAGTCACTGAGAACTTTTGAGGCTCTTAATACATATGTCAATTAGTCATGGAGGAAGATTATAGCAGGTCACCTCTGCTGGTATCCTATGAAACCATGACCTTGAAGCAACCTTGCCAGAACTGAACAAAGGACTTTTGCTCAGGTGATCATGGCATACCTAAGCCAGCTGCATGCATTTGATTTTCTCCAACCCACCCAGGGCGTATGAAACACCCTTAGCTAATCCTAAAAAAACTGAGCTTTAACTGGTTATTATTTCCTGCAATTGGGTGAATTATTTCTGTAGTTTTATGTGTTTGAAGTATTGGCATTTTAAAAAATTCTTATGCACTTTAACGTGAACAGTGAATGTGTTTTCTATTCCCTGAAAAAGGAAACAGAGGTATGCAGAATGCTTATTTGATTTACTCACTTTCTCACCCTACATGTAGGCATGAATGTTTAGGAGTTTGCAACTTACCCACATTCCTCTGTATGCTTGTTATCTTATTTTCTGAAAGAAATCTCACCAGTGGTTCATCTATGACAAGGAGAATAGCAGTTAGGATTTTACGTCTTTCTTCCTTGTTGAACATCCCAAGGTGGAATGTTCATATTCTGGCAGGTCTGTGGCCATCTAGACACCATTGGTGAGCTGAAGATATGCTTGTGTGTGCGGGAAAGGTTCTGGGGAAGCCACGTGGACCTGGGGAAGCCTTGCTGGGTCTGGGGATATCGTGATGGATCTGGGGAAGGCATGGTGGATCTGGGGAATCTGTGGTGGATCTGGGGAAGCTGTGGTGCGTCTGGGGTAGCTAGCGGGTTGGGGAGCTATGATGCATTTCCCTTTCTGTAGAGTAAGGTTTCAAAACTGAGTAGCTAATGATTTTGTAAATAGGTTCTCAGAAGGCAAATGAAGGAAGAGAAAGGGAAAACGAGCTCTCTCAACATCAGCTTGTATGTTAGTAAAGGTATCTTATTGCCATTATTTTGTTTTGTTTTCCTCACAGAACTGCTGGATACTTTTTCCCTTTTCTGGGACCCGTTTTGGTAATCTTGGAAGTTTCTTCAGCACCAACTCTGAATAATCCATTTGTATTAGAATCACTTCTCTTTAACCTGTTTTGAATATTCTGGATTGTTCTCCATTCTGATTATTTTATTTCTCTTGTGGTAAGTTTAGTGACAACAGCACTTGCTTGGGAATCTGTGTTCAAGTCTCCATGTCAGCAATTCACTTCCCCTTTGGGGCTTTGGTTTTCAAGGTTTCCCAAACTTGGCCAGTCGTGTGAGCTGACTGTTAAAAATCCATCTGTAAGACCATTTTTCCAGGAAAATCTGATTGGTGATTCTGGAGAGGATGCTGAAGTACGTGAGTCAGTAGGACGACTACCAAATTTAGGGAATTGTAGACGAGACTGTTGCCTAAGTGTGGTAAGGGCTTCCCCTGGACTTATTAGAAATGCAGAGTCTCGGGCCCCACCCCAGACCTGCTGATCCAGAAAATGCACTTTAACAAGATCCTAGGTGATTTA